>NC_135480.1:165506694-168185444 GCF_052094955.1 Ictidomys tridecemlineatus | reverse complement strand
CTGAGTTCTTGAAGTCTGCTTCCCAGACTCCTCCTAGATCAGCGTATGATTCAGTGCCCTCTAGTTCCCCTACTATCTTTGATATTTCTCTAAAATCCAACATAAAGTACCCCACTTAATGTGATTCATTATCCCTTACAACTAAAATAAGAAACCATGAAGAGCTACACCAGGACTCACTGGGATGGGATCCATTACACCCAGTGTTTCTTTAGATGTGAGTAGACACTTATGGGAGTAAAAATAATGTACATGTCAAAATTCAGGTCTAATTTTTTTCCAAAGTTTTGACTTTGCCATGAAGGAAAAAAAAAGGAATCAGTGAACTGTAGAAAGGATAGGGGTCTGAAAGAGAGGATTTAAATGAGGTATACCCTCAGAAATAAGATCAGAGAAAAAAATTTCAGAGTTTTTTGGGTATCTAGATCCCTAAAATGAAGGCAATACAAGAGCTGTAGGAACGTTGTATGATTTCTTAAACCTTTGCAACTTGACAAAGTTATATAATTTTTATGTTACTTACGTGCTACTGCTGTGGCAATGAAGTCAATCACCAAAAGGAAAAATAACTTTAGAAGAACTCAGACGGTACCACCTTGTCAGTCAGGTCCCCCAGCTCACTCTGCTTGCCCAGGATCCTCCCCCATTCAGTCTGCTTCTAGTTCCCTGAAGCTGGACCTCCTTCTTCTTTTTTTTTTTTAATTGGTTGCTCAAAACATTACAAAGCTCTTGACATATCATATTTCATACATTTGATTCAAGTGGGTCATGAACTCCCATTTTTACCACGTGTACAGATTGCAAGATCACATTGGCTACACATCCACGTTTTTACATACTACCATACTAGTGTCTGTTGTATTTTGCTGCCTTTCCTATCCCCTTCCTATCCCCCCTCTCCTCCCTTCCCCTCCCATCTTCTCTCTCTACCCCATCTACTGTAATTCATTTCTCTCTTTTTTTCCTTTTCCCCTCATATCCTCTTATATGTAATTTTGTATAACCATGAGGGTCTCCTTCTATTTCCAAGCAATTCCCCTTCTCTCTCCCTGTCCCTCCCACCTCTCGTCCCTGTTTAATGGTAATCTTCTTTTCATGCTCTTCCTCCCTGCTCTGTTTTGAGTTGCCCTCCTTATATCAAAGAAGACATTCAGCATTTGTTTTTTAGGGATTGGCTAGCTTCACTTAGCATAATCTGCTCTAATGCTATCCATTTCCCTGCAAATGCCATGATTTTGTTATTTTTTAGTGCTGAGTAATATTCCGTTGTGTATATATGCCACATTTTTTTTATCCATTCATCTATTGAAGGGTATCTAGGTTGGTTCCACAGTCTAGCTATTGTGAATTATGCTGCTATGAACATTGATGTAGCTATATCCCTATAGTATGCTCTTTTTAGGTCTTTGGGGAATAGTCAGAGAAGGGGAATAGCTAGGTCAAATGGTGGTTCCATTCCCAGCTTTCCAAGGAATCTCCATACTGCTTTCCAAATTGGCCACACCAATTTGCAGTCCCACCAGCAATGTAAAAGTGTACCCTTTTCCCCACATCCTCACCAGCACTTGTTGTTGTTTGACTTCATAATGGCTGCCATTCTTACTGGAGTGAGATGGTATCTTAGAGTGGTTTTAATTTGCATTTCTCTGACTGCTAGAGATGGTGAGCATTTTTTCGTGTATTTGTTGGTTGATTGTATATCCTTCTCTCAGAAGTGTCTGTTCAGGTCCTTGGCCCATTTGTTGATTGGGTTATTTGTTTTCTTATTGTTTAATTTTTTGAGTTCTTTGTATACTCTGGATATTAGGGCTCTATCTGAAGTGTGAGGAGTAAAAATTTGTTCCTAGGATGTAGGCTCCCTATTTACCTCTCTTATCGTCTCTCTTGCTGAGAAAAAACTTTTTAGTTTGAGTATGTCCCATTTGTTGATTCTTGATTCTTGTGCTATAGGTGTCCCATTAAGGAATTTGGAGCCCGACCCCATGAGATGGAGATCATAGCCAACTTTTTCTTCTATCAGACACAGAGTTTCTGGTTTGATCTCTAGCTCCTTGATCCATTTTGAGTTAACTTTTGTGCATGGCAAGAGAAAGGGATTCAGTTTCATTTTGTTGGATATGGATTTCCAGTTTTCCTAGCACCATTTGTTGAAGATGCTATCCTTCCTCCATTGCATGCTTTTAGCACCTTTGTCTAATTGCCACAGTCTGGCTGCAGCAAAATAACCGGAGGGTGACGAACAACTTGTGTAGATTGATACAGCAGGAGAGGGAGCCATTTATTGTAGGACAGGAGCAGTATTTCTACATTCCACACAGCTTATCTTAATTAGCATAAACTAGATACATCAGTCAACCAATAAGAAATCTCCACACTTAATGGCTCGCTGGCCTTACTTCACAAACCACTCCCTCTGGCATTTTGCCAGGCACCATCCTGACTTGTTTACAGACTCTAACACCTAATATAAGGTAGTTGTAATTTTTTGGATTGGTCTCTGTGTCCTCTGTTCTGTACCATTGGTCCACCTGCCTGTTTTGGTACCAGTACCATGCTGTATTGTTACTATTGCTCTGTAGTATAGTTTAAAGTCTGGTATCGCTATACCGCGTGATTCACTCTTCCTGCTTAGAATTGCTTTTGCTATTCTGGGTCTGTTATTTTTCCAGATGAATTTCATGATTGCTTTATCTATTTCTACATGAAATGCCATTGGGATTTTGATTGGCATTGCATTAAACCTAATAGAGTACTTTTGGTAATATCACCATTTTGATGATGTTAGTTCTGCCTACATGAACAGGGTATATCTTTCCATCTTCTAAGATCTTCTATTTCTCTCTTTAGGGTTCTGTAGTTTTCATTGTATAAATCTTTCACCTCTTTTGTTAGGTTGATTCCCAAGTATTTTATTTATTTATTTATTTTAAGGATATTGTGAATGGGTTGGTTGTCCTCATTTCCATTTCAGAGAATTTGTCACTGATATAAAGGAATGCCTTTGATTTATGGGTGTTGATTTTATATCCTGCCACTTTGCTGAATTCATTTACTAGCTCTAGTAGTTTCTTTGAAGAACCGTTGGGTCTGCTAAGTATAGGATCATATCATCCGCAAATAGTGATAATTTAAGTTCTACTTTTCCTATCTTTATGCCTTTAATTTCTTTCAACTGTCTAATTGCTATGGCCAGTGTTTAGAGAACTATGTTGAACAGAAGTGATGAGAGAGGGCATCCCTGTCTTGTTCCAAATTTTAGAGGGAATGCCTTCAGTTTTTCCCCATTCAGAATGATGCTAGCCTGAGGTTTAGCATATATAGCTTTTACAATGTTGAGGTATATTCCTGTTATCCCTAGTTTTTCTAGTGTTTTGAACATAAAGGGATGCTGTACTTTGTCAAATGCTTTTTCTGCATCTATCAAGATGATCATATGGTTCTTATCTTTAAGACTATTGATGTGGTGAATAACATTAATTGATTTCCTTATATTGAACTAGCCTTGCATCCCAGGGATGGATCCTACAAGATCATGGTACACAATTTTTTGATATGTTTTTGTATCCGATTTGCCAGAATTTTATTGAGGATTTTTGCATCTAAGTTCATTAGAGATATTGGTCTGTAGTTTTCTTTCTTTGAAGTGTCTTTGTCTAGTTTTGGAATAAGGGTGATGTTGGCCTAGTAGAATGAATTTGGAAGAGCTCCCTCTTTTTCCATTTCCTGAAATAACTTGAAAAGTATTGGTATTAGTACTTCTTTAAAGGTTTTGTAAAACTCCACTGTATACCAATCTGGTCCTGGGCTTTTCTTGGTTGGTAGTCTTTTGATGGCTTCTTCTATTTCCTCCATTGACATTCATCTGTTTAAATTGTGTGTATCTCCTGACTCAATCTGGGAAAATCATATGACTTAAGATATTTATTGATGCCTTCACTATCTTCTATTTTATTGGAATATAGGGTTTCAAAATAATTTCTAATTATCTTCTGTATTTCTGTAGTGTCTGTTGTGATATTGCCTTTTTCATCCCATATGCTAGTAATTTGATTTCTCTCTCTTCTTCTCTTCATTAACATGGCTAAGGGTCTGTCGATCTTATTTATTTTTTCAAAGAACCAACTTTTACTTTTGTCAATTTTTTCAATTGTTTCTTTTGTTTCAATTTCATTGATTTCAGCTCTGATTTTAATTATTTCTTGCCTTCTGCTATATCATCTCAAAAAAAGTCTAGTCAACTCAGAAAGGCTGGTAAGAAACCATGAACAAAAAACATCCAAGAAATATGGGATAACATAAAAAAAAAAACTTAAGAGTCATTGGGATAGAGGAAGGTATAGAGGTCCAAACCAAAGGAATGAGCACTCTGTTGAATGAACTAATTTTAGAAACTTTCCAGACATGAAAAATGAAATGGATGTACAAATCCTAGAAGCATACAGAAAGCCGAGCATACAAAACCACAGTAGACCAACTCCAAGACACATTGTTATGAAGATATCCAATATACAGAACAAAGAGAGAATATTAAAAGCTACAAGAGAAAGGAGGCAGATTACATTCAGGGGTAAACCAATTAGGTTAACGGCTGATTTTTTATCACAGATGCTGAAAGCGAGAAGATCCTGGAACAACATATTTCAAACACAGAAAGACAATAGATGCCAACCAAGAATATTGTATCCAGCAAAATTAAACTTCAGATTTGGCAACAAAGTAAAAATCTTTCACAATAAACAAAAGTTAAAAGAATTCGAAGCCAGAAAACCAGCACTGCAAAGCATCTTGGGCAAAACACTACAAGAAGAGGAAATGAAAAACAACAACCAAAACCAACAGAGGGAAGTATCTTAGTAAAGCGAGGGGGGGAAAAACTAATCAAAGAAGTAAAAACAAACCAAATTAAAAATAAATAAATAATCAAACATGACTGGAAGTACAAGCCATATATCAATAGTAACCCTAAACGTTAATGGTTTAAACTCACCAATAAAATGACATAGGCTGGTAACCTGGATTAAAAAAACAGATCCAACAAATCGCTTCCATCAGGAGACTCATCTGATAGGAAAAGACATACACAGGCTGAAGGTGAAAGGTTGGAGGCTGGTAACCTGGATTAAAAAAACAGATCCAACAATACGTTTCCATCAGGAGACTCATCTGATAGGAAAAGACATACACAGGCTGAAGGTGAAAGGTTGGGAAACATCATACCACTCACATGGTCCTAGGAAGCAAGCAGGGGTGGCCATCCTCATATCAAATAAAATTGACTTCAAGCCTAAGTTAATCAAAAGTGATAAGGAAGGACACTATATACTGTTAAAGGGAACCATTCACCAACAAGACATAACAATTATCAATATTTATGCACCAAACAATGGTGCTGCAATGTTCATAAAACAAGCTCTCCGCAAGTTCAGGAGACAAATAGACCACAACACAATAATTATGGGTGACTTCAACACACCTCTCTCACCATTGGAAAGATCTTCCAATCAAAAGTTGAATAAAGAAACTATAGAACTCAATAACACAATTAATAACCTAGACTTAACCGACATATATAGAATATATCAACCATCATCAAGCGGATATACTTTTTTCTCAGCAGCACATGGAGCCTTCTCAAAAATAGACCATATATTATGCCATAGGGTAACCCTTAGAAATTATAAAGGTGTGGAGATAATACCATGCATCTTATCTGATCATAATGGAATGAAACTGGAAATCAATGATAAAAGAAGGAAGGAAAAATCCTACATCACTTGGAGAATGAACAATATGTTACTGAATGATCAATGGGTTACAGAAGACATAAAGGAGGAAATCAAAAAGCCTTAGAGATAAATGAAAATACAGACACAACATATCAGAATCTATGGGACACAATGAAAGCAGTTTTAAGAGAGAAATTCATTGCCTGGAGTTCATTCCTCAAAAAAAGAAAAAAACAACAAATAAATGATCTCACATTTCATCTCAAAACCCTGGACCTCCTACTTCTACACTAACTCCCCTCTATTTCATCTCATGTTTCTCTGAGCAGCTTGCTGGTCCCCAAGCCAAACTACTACCTACATACACTCTATCATAGATCTCTTTCGGTTGGGGGTAAGACCTATAAACCCTCATTTTACCTTGTAACTGCAGTTCACATATAATTTACCATTCAAATTGAATTGCCTTTGAAAGGTTAAGGGGATACTTTTCATAATTATACCAAGACCACAGTAATAAACTATGCCTATACTAAGCGAATACAGAATAATGTTCTTCCAAGTCATAACACTAAAACAGAATGAAAGCAAAGGTTGACAACATGTGGGGACATACAATCAAAGAAAACCAGGAAGCCAGGCATGGTGGCATATGCCTGTAATCCCAGTGACTCAGAAGGCCAAGGTAGGAAGATAGCAAGGTCAAGGCCAGCCTTAAAACCTAGCAAGACCCTGTCTGAAAATTAAAAATAAAATGGGCCAAAATATAACTCAGTGGTAGAGAACCCCTAAATTCATTTCCCAGCACCACAAAAAGAAAAGCAGAGGGGCTGGGGCTGTGGCTCAGTGGCAGAGCACTTGCCTAGCATGTGTAAGGCACTGATTTCGATCCTTAGCACCACATAAAATAAACAAAATAAAGGCTTGCTGTCCATCTACAACTACAAAAAAATTTAAATTTGATTAAAAAAAAAAAAGAAAGGCAGAGCATCAACTTAAAGAGAGAAAACCTCCTTTTCGAAACTTCCTGAAATCTGTTATGTCATAGTATAACCAATCTCTAAGAAACCACCTCCAACTGGATCCTCATATAAACGGCAATATTAATAAGAAAATATCTACACCAATATTATCCATAGAGAGGTTCTTCTCTACTTTCACATTCTTTCTAGAGAAGCCCCCAGCCCCAAGCAACCTCGCATGTCCCTCCCTAACCAAGTTCTGGGAAGAGGGCTTGTGCCAGCCTCCCTTTGGACCTTTATCTCTCACATCCTCAAGACTTCACCTTGGGAAATGACCCAGGTACTTTCATTAAGGCTTTTCCCTGATGAACAAGTTCCATTGTGCCCACTTTCCTCTATATTCACCTCTACAAATGGCAGTGCTTAGAATATAACTCAGGATTATGTAAACCAAATTCTGGGTTATCAGTTTGCTGTTAAACCTAAGTTCACCTAATCAAGAACTAGCCAATAGAAAATACCATGAAGTCAGAACTAGAGAAAGCATGTGTGTATTTGGATTAAATTTTTAGATCTTATCATGTTAGTCTAATGGATATGTTCTTTTTTCAAACTATAGTTTCCAAAAAGCATATATTCACAAGATTAACTAAAATGAACTTAAGAAATATCAGAACATACAGGAAGCAAAAGGTTTCCATGTGAATTTTACAAAATAATAACATATTTAGGAGTAGAAATTCAGGAACAATGAAAAAAAGAATATCATGTATTCATAAAAAAAAATTTACTCTTTGGTTTCCAGTTAGTCGTGAGACCCGGAAAAGGCAGTTTGCTGGAATTACATTGCTCTATCAGAAAATAGAATTTTTCTTAGCAGCTATAGGAAACCACATCCATGATTAGCTGTTATTAAAGGTATATTTTAAAGAAATGTGAAATATTCCTTTCCTTCACTTCTTTCTCCAAATATAACATTGTGCTTCCTCCTAATCTTTCACTCCTCTTAGTTTGGGTCATGCTATTGTATAGCACAGGGAAGATGTGATTTTGCAGAGCACTCCGGCAAGGCAATAGAAGATCATATTTTGGAAAATGAGAGGCCAGTCACACTGAAATCTTTCTCACAGTCACTGTCTCAAGAGTAGGGTAATTATTAGGAACACTGAAATGGATCCTTGGAGAAGTAATGTCTTGAGAGGCAGGAAATGAGAGGGCACAGGAAACATGAAATGTATGCCTTAGAGCTGATGCATTAGCAAATCTCTGACCACAAAGGTTCATCTGCTGCCAAGCTGGGGAGAGCAATGGGGAAAGGAACAGCAGCCCAGATTACTGATTGACGAAAGTTTCCAGGGCAGAGAAGCAGAATTATTTAAAGGCACCTCAAGTGGGATTTGATTGCACATCCTCGTGAAGTGCCAGTATGAATGATTCACGTTTGCTGGTGACCAGAGCAGTTGCAGAGCTGACCAATAATCTGTTCTCTCAGAGGTTTTAGCATTCCTGAATTCAAATCAGCACAGCATGGTGAGTCTGAATTCCTGTATCTGATGAGTTCTGTAATTAAAGATCCACATCAACTTTGAGCAGCAGCCACTTCAAGTCTGCTTGCATTTTGTGCTCAATTTACTTTTCACTTGAGGTGAAAAATCTAATTACATGAACAACAAAATAGCATTACACCCCACCCCCCACCCTTGGCAAAAGTCCTGTGTTAAGTGTCACCAATTATTTAGCTAATCATAACTCCATGCATGGCACTGCTAATCTCCTAACAGCATCATCAATTCTGGGTCAGGAGCTTCCTCTATCCTTGCTACTAATGAATTTCTTTTCTTGGATTCATTAAGTATGATCTCATCAAGGAGTTGCCTTAGTGTTAAGATCGTCACCTGAATAGACTAGACACTTGTGCCAGGTAGAAGCAAGAAATCCTCACATTAGCTTCAAACCCAACAGGGTCACTCATATAAAAATTTAGTAAATAGTTAATTGATAGCCTATTGTGTACCTTGTGCCACCATTTACTAATTATATAACATGAAAAAAAATGGCTTAATCTTACAAACCTTATTTCCCCTAAGTGCAAAACAATGGAAGAATAGTAAGCACGTGGTTGTTTTGTTAAGATCAAAGACACTATACAACTGCCAGGCTGTGGTGGTGCACTCCTGTAATCTCAGCGGCTCGGGAGGCTGAGGCAGGAGGATCACAAGTTCAAAGCCAGCCTCAGCAACAGTGAGGTGCTTAATTAACTAAGTGAGACCCTGTCACTAAACAAAATACAAAATGGGGCTGGGGATGTGGTTCAGTGGCCAAGTGCCCCTGAGTTCAATCCCCAATACAAAAAAAAAAAAAAAAAAACCTCTCATTGCTACAATGTATTCAGTGCATTTAGTATCAGTTTATTAAGTGTAGTTAGAGCTACTCTGCTACCTACCATACTAAGCACTTTACACATATTAGCATGATACTTGGTTCGTGGTAGCAACTCAACAATAGTTCTTCCTCCTACAAACTCTCAGAGCAAATTGTTCGCAGACATTAGCTCGTTTTGCTCCCATTTTTCAGAAGCAAATATGTTTCTCTGTTTCTTTGAGACAAAAATCTGATTCGCTATTTGCATGGGAGGTGAAAAGCCTTTCAGCACTATATGAACATATGATGGTGCATGTACATCAGAACAGAGTAACATTTCTGCCCTTTACCATCTATTTATGAAATAAACAGGCCATACCACTCCCCATTGTGAAGATTAAAATTCATAAAATTAAAAACAAAGATAAAAATATCTGTTATCTTCCAGTTCATTTCTTTGCCATTTCTTGGTTTTCACCAAGAATGTCCTCAAGGTTAACATTTCTCAGCAGGTGATCTCTTTTTTCCCCATAATCAGGTTATTCTAGAAATTTTTCCCTTAAGTTCTTCTTGATTTTCCTACATTCTGCAACCAATAAAGAACAATTCAGATAAAAACATTCAGCAGAAGTATGTATTGGCAAACTGCAGCCCATGAGCCAAATTCAACTCCCACCTGTTTTTGTATAGTCCATGAGCTAAGAATTTTAACTATTAAACAGTTAAAATAAATTTTAAAAATCTTTTACCATGTGAATATTATATTAAAATCAAATTTTCAAAATCCAAAAATGAAATTTTATTGGAAAACATCCATGCTGATTTGTTTTCTTATCCTGTAGCTGCTTTTGCCAGTAACAGTAGAATTGAGTAGTTGCAATAGAAACTTGCTTGGTAAAGCTTTAAATATTTATGTTGCGGCCCTTTTCAAAATGAGCCTGTGCTTCCCAATTTAGAGTTGTAGTAAAAATAACTCATATATGAGAGGGATCTAGCATGAATAGATCATCTTACTGAATAAAGGAAAAGCTTTAAAAGCCAACATGGCAGGAGATCTGTCAAACAGTCCTTCAGCATGGCTAATTGGCTGAAAGCCACCAAAGAGGACTGGCTGCCAATGAACAGTAGATGAAGATTGGAGAAAGGCCATTTCTATTATTTGAAAAGTTTCTAAGAAATACCTGCTATGTCAGGATTGTGATGCATCTATCTCTGAGTTGCTTGCACTATTTCCTCATGATTTTTCATTTCCCCATTAAATCCACCTCACATCCCAAAGGAGCTAAATGGATTGAGCATCGGGACTTCCTTTCTGATTCTCTATCACCAAGGGATATCCAGGTGATGACGGTAAACATATAAGTAAGAGGTATCCGTCAGAGGAAAAGTCAGATGAGAGCAATCCAAACTTCATTAGAAACACTTCAAATCCAATTTGTATGTGGTTTCCTCTTCAGCTTAGGCCTAACAAAGAGAACTATTCCCACAGATAATGGCTGAACTTGAAGTAATAAAGTGGCCTTTTCTTCAAGCTGATGATGACTTCATCTTTCCCTCAAGTATTTACCCAGGATGACAAGATGTTCTAATCATTGTGCACACTACGATGTGACTGGCCAGCAAAGAATCAAAAGAAAATTTATTATATGGAACTAGTTTTGCTGGTTAGCTGGGCTACTTAATCCATGGCTGCTTCAATTTGCTTTCTGGGATTTTCCATCCCTACACTGTAAATCAGATGTTCCAGTTTCTGAAATTCTAAACAGGAAAGAAATTCTCATAAAACTGGTGATATCCAGGGTCTCAGAGGCATCCAGCTAAGTAAATTTTTATCAGTATCTTAAAAAATCTATACTAATTTGGAAAGCAAAGAGAGCCATATCAAAATTTCAGGTCACAATTTCATATAGTAAGCACAAAAGGATCATCTGAACACACAGGCACAAGTGCACACACTTGCATTAACGCACCCATACCTGATAGTGCTCTCTGAAGTAATATGATTTGTCGTTTATAATAATTAGTCACTATTCATCACTCTGGTCTTAATGGGTTTGACTGTGGTTAAGACAAATGGGTAAAATTAAATAGATTTTACCATGATTTCTACATAATTTCATGAAAAATAATTGGATGATAACTTGCATCATTAATTTCATGTCCATTTCTATCCCTGTCTTATAATTTTTTTTGAATCTGTGTAAGATAATAACAACAGTTAATTATTGGGGTTGATCATATTCTAGTATTGACTGTAAAAGGGAATATGGCTGTATCTATGGCTACAAGATCCTTATTAGAGGGGCCTGAGGTCAGATATCTCTAGTAAGGATCAAAGCCAACAGTTGGAAGCTTACTGTTCACCACAATGGTTGTTTTGAAATGGTGCAGTTATAGAGTGGGAAGAATTTACGTGGAAGGGGTCAGTTAAAAGAAAAATAAATTTTTTTTATAAAATTCTCATAACTAAATGGCCCCAAGAATGGCAAGAATGTTCACTTTTTAACTCTGAAACAAAATCAGGGAGAAGAAAAATCTTTAAGTGGGCCTTAATACTAATATTCTTTTAGTATTTCACAAGCTGAATGTCACTATAAATTAAAAATACAACAAAAACGTTTCTCAATAGATTCAACAAGGGTCTGAAAAATTTTTAAAAGGCAGGGTATTGAAAGCACCATTGAATTCTTTTGTTATCTAGGTATTCTTGAGTTCCCTTATCCTAGGTTTATAGAAACACTCTTTACACTCCATAAGCCATTCTGAATAGGAGCTCCTTAAATTCATCATGTAACTTATTAATCTTCTCCCAAATAGGTCAATGTATTTCAACCTATTTGCTCAGAAAATTATATATGCTCACATTGTCAAGGAATCTGTCTTATTGAGCTCTTTGTCCAGGTAGGGAAAATTGGCAGCAGATATTCTCTTAGCATAGAAGCAACCTTCCCCAGTACTGATTCTTGAGTGGATGTTTGGGCAAGAACCTTGATCTTTGAGCAGAAACAGTTCCCTTGCCCTAATATAAGAAGCACAGGGTTAGTGAGTGTTCTTTCCTCTCTCAGAGAAGTCATTTTCTCTAATACTTGCGCAATTGGGTTGTAGGTTAACATAAAAGCTTAAGCCAAACATTTATTTATACTTTGTTCTAACCATAAGGTTTTCCTTATATCTTGGTTTAATTCATTTGGTTCTATTATGTCCAATGGAGTTGAGAGGGAATAACATGACTCAGAACATTTCAGACATTTATTAGTATTTTGTGAAGGGACAAGCCAGAAGTAACAGTTCTTACTCAATCTGCATCTTCTTTCTAACACACATTTGAGCTCTTTTATAAAAGGTTTGT
The DNA here is from genome assembly GCF_052094955.1 of Ictidomys tridecemlineatus. Lineage (NCBI taxonomy): Eukaryota > Metazoa > Chordata > Mammalia > Rodentia > Sciuridae > Ictidomys > Ictidomys tridecemlineatus. Next base: position 168,173,046 of record NC_135480.1, on the reverse strand, counting down.
TTAAAAAACAAAAAAAAGCAAGTAAAATTCACTTAGAATTCAGGTCTCTTTGCTCTCTAAGCCATATAAACTAGATTTATTCCTTCGATCTTTGTATACATTTCTTCTCTTTAAATGGTAGATCTGTCTGAATAAAATATCCCTGAAGTACACATAAATTATGACAGATGATTATGCCTGACTAATTTCCAAAAGATCGAGAGAGAGAGAAATAAGGGTGCAGGGCAGGAACTATACAAAAACGGCTGTAAATATGGACAGACAAATAAGCCTTCTTTTGATAGAAATTTTTAAAAGGCTTTTTTAAATTATAGACAGAGGAAACTGATAGCTTAAGTTTCACATTTGTATCAAAAGCAAATATAGGCACCTGTAAGTCCATTACTTTATTTCACCATTGGAAAATTTCATGGACTTTCATATACAGACTGTGTTATCACAATTGGCTTCTAGAGTTCACACAGACAACATACAGAATTATACCAACAAATGGCTGGTGGCATAGGAAGGGACACAAATACCTCCCCAACTCTGTGATTCAACAAATGTTGTCAGTTTAGTGTCAAGAAATGGGTGCTGTAGATGTCAGGAGATACCAGAATCAAGGCAGTATGCAAGGATCCAGGCTTCAGAAATAGTTTTCCTGACTCCTACCACAAAACAATGTCAGACTGTGGATGGATCACTCAGGTGATTAGAGTTTACTCTATTAATGCCATTAGAAAAGAGTGAGTGACTATGCACAAATCAGAACCAAGATAAAAGTAGGCCAAGCCTGGAATCAGACTCAGTTCATGTGCACTGAGACTTACCATAATGTATCTTGGAGGGATTCAACATATTCAGTTAAAAGGTTCATCCTTGAGTTTTGCATTTCTCTTGGCTTTCATGAATGAATTTAGATGGACAGAGCACAATAGAGCTTCCAAGAATAGAGGAGATGTGAAATTTATATGTCATCTCACTAAACAAAGGCAAAAGCAGAATTGACCACAAAAGCAGAATTGAGACCACAAGTTTTATAAACTGTTTCCTCTCTTGACATTTATCTTGAATTTCATCCTTTTACCTAGCTTTAGTTTGTGAATAGATCAACCCATACTCATCCAGTATTTTAAGTTGTGTATGAATCTTTTGATTTCACATTGCCTTAAAATTACTTTCCCAACATAAGGCCTAAAAATTAATACACTTTTTAATATTAATGTTTATACTGTTTGACCCACTAATTTGACTTTTGTAAATTTACTAAATGGAAATAATCTGAAAAGTAGAATAAAGAATTGCTCCGGCTTGGGATGAAAGCAAAGGGAGGCTTCTCAAAAAGACAGGTGAAAGAGGAAATTCACTGAAATTTAATAAAAGCCACTCAGAGACTCTTAGAGGCCCCAAATTTTTAGTGCATTAAACAAAGGACAAGAAAGAGGACATTGGAGCCAGGCCTGTGGTGGCAACATTACTGGCTCACTGCAGAGGGAAGGGATAACACAAACAGAGAAATACAACAGACAAACTGGGTAACGAAAAATCTGTAGATGAGAAATGCTGTGAACATTGCTGAATGAGAAACTGCAGAGTGGGCTGGTCTTTGAAAACAACTCCGTATTTCTTAACTGGCAAGCAAGAACTGAGGCAGAGAGCTGCAGCTTGCTGCTGCCTGAGCCCAGGAGACCACAGCAAATATTGCCAAATTGTCCTGGCCAGTGCCTCGTGTGTTGCTTAGGGTGTGCCCTGAAGAACTATAAGTGAAACAGACACAAAGAAGATTGTACCCTGAATGACTCCAGTCAGAGAAATGAAGGATAGTGCCCCTCACTTTGCCTTAAAGGCTGGCATTCACATGACTAGCTGAAAAGATTCCAGAACAGGTGGGTAGGATTACACTTGGGGATTACACTAGGAGATTGAGCCTGTGAAGGCCACACTCATGCTGGTGAAGTGTGTGAGACTGTGGAGGGTTGGATTCCGGACTGCTTCAGTCAACATTTACATTGCTGTGATCAAAAGACTGAACAAGGACAATTAAAGGAGGAAAAGTTTATTTGGTTCACAGTTTCAGTATTCTCAGTCCCTAGATAGTTGACTCCACTTCTGGGCTGGAGGTGAGGCAGAACATCAGGGCAAAAGATAGTAGAGGAGGAAAACAGTTCAGGACATGACAATTGCGAATCCAAAAGAGCTCTGCTCCCAAAGGACAAAATATAAGTCCAAAAAGCATAGCCCCAGTGACAGACCTCCTCCAGCCACACTCTATCTACAATTGCCACCCAGTTAATCACTATCAGTGGATTGATCCACTGTTTAAGTTACTCCTCCATAATCTAATAATTTCTCCTTTGAATATTCTTGCATTACCTCACACATGACCTTTGGGGGGTTGCAAAATATCCGAATCAGAATACTCACCCTACTAGAATTCTTGGGAGGCCACCATGATCCAACACTCAGCACAGATTGGCTTTGCATGGCCCTAGGGGTGTGTTGATCTAATCTGTCCAAAGCACATGCCACCCAACAAAGTCTCAAATGCCTGAATAGAGCTAAACCCCAGAAGCTGAATTTATCTTTTAGAACTCTCCACCAGCCCCATCCAAGGAGTGCATTGATCTGGCATGTCTGGACAAAACTCCAATTAATAGTACTTCCCATTCTGTCCTATCTCATACTGATGAGAAGGGAAGATGAGAGGTATTTCAGCCAGCTGGGGTTTCAGGCCACTTCAACTGGCAACTTGGTGAGTAACACTAAAATAGGAAAGCTTTAACAACTCTAGTCCTTGCTCTAAGGAGTCCATAACTCAAGAAGAAACAGAAAGAAGGGCAATCTGGCAGAGGCAGTGAGTATCTATACTTGTTGGTAGTTTTGATCCCCTCAGAAGGAACAATTCTTCTTTCATTTTTTATTAAGAATTTGTGTGTGTGTGTGTTCTTGCTGTGCTGACTGGTTCATGGATATACATACATATTCATACTTGTTTATTATTTTCTGATGTGTTATTTTTCTTCATTTTGCCTTTTGAGGGTTAAGGGGTTTTTGTTGTTTGGTTTGTTGTTTCCTTTCTCTTTCCTCTCACTCTAATAGCCAAAGTCTATTGTTCTTTCTCCATGTTTTTCTTTAATTTTTTCTCCTCCTTTATAGCCATTATTTGCTATATCTCTTAAGCTTTCTCTATGTTCATATTTTGAATATTCTAAGCTTTCTTTTACCTGCCTATTTTAGTTGGCTTTTCCACACTTTGACAGAAAGACCTGAGATGAACAAATTTAGAGGAGGAAAAATTAATTTGGGAGCTCAGAGTTTCAGAGACCTTAATCCATAGATTGCCAACCCCATTCCTTGAGATCTGGGGTAAGACAGGACTTCAGAGCAGAAGAAAGCATCTGGGAACATTGTACCAGGAAGCAGAGAGAGAGAACTTCACTCTCAGGGACAAAATAAATACTCCAGAGGCACACCCTCAATGGTCCAACTCCTCCAGCCACACCCTACCTACCTAATCACCCAGTTAATCTCTATCAGGGGATTAATGCACTGATTAAGTTAAGGCTCTCATAAACCAATCATTTAACCTCTAAATATTCTTGCATTGTCTCATACAGGAGCTTTTACGGAACACCTCACATCTAAACCATAGCACTTCCTATAACATTTTCTTCTCTGAATGAACTGTACTTTTGCCATCTTTCAAAAGTTTGGGGTTTATATGATTACTGTTGCCATCATTCATGTTATTGCAATTATTAGTAATGTAGATAGCATAGTTTACATCTGCTCTTTACTTTAATTCCAGATCTAGTTCATGGCTCTTTGTTATAGCTGTTGGCAACTGCCCACCCTGCCATTCCTGTTTTGAGATAATTACTATTGTAGATGTCAGAGTAGGCACTGGGTATTTATTTTAATGCTATATATTCTTCATCACTGTTGATATTTTGCTTCCCTCTGTACAGTGAGGTGCTAGAAATTTACAGGAACATGAGTCCAGAGCATAGAGAATCGGCTGCTGAGCTAAATCAGAATCCAGCCAAGAGACAGGTCACCTTGCTCCACACACAAACTAATCATGTTCAAACTTTAGTAATACATTAAGACAAATAATAAGGGAGAGAAAAGTCTCAAACCAGCGACCAGACCCAAACAGGAATGGCCAGGGGGACTCTCTCAAGTCCTACTCACAGAATTCCACTTATACAGCACTCTGGCACAGGTCTGACTCTTCCAACCAGAAGACTACCATGGGAGGTCAAGCCCACCCACCCAGATCCACCCACTCCAACTTATCCAGGATCCATATCCAGGATGCAGTAGCATCTATTGAGGGACACCAGCAGGGTCTGGAAGCCCAATATCAAGGTGAGGTACAGACAATCTGCACGGGTATGACAAGAATATAGAGAATAAACTATAATATCTCAGATCCACACTGCAAGAAAGGAAGACACATAGACAACATGAAAAAACAAGGGAGGAAAGTGCCCCAAACAAACCAGGACACTATAATAACAGAAACCATGGACTACGAAGTTAATGAAATGTCAGAGAAGGAGTTAAGAGGTTCATAATTAAAATGATCTATGAATTAAAGAATGACCTAAGTGAACAAATACAAGCAAAAACTGATCACTCCAACAAATAGATAAGAGAGTAAATACAGGCAAACATTGATGATACCAACAAAGAGATAAGGGAGCAAATACAGGTAGCAAAAGATTACTTCAAGGGAGATAGAGACTCTGAAAAAAAAAACTAGTCAGAAATCCTTGAAATGAAGGCAATAATAAATAAAAAAAATCAATAAAAAGAATAACCAACAGACAAGATCACTTGGAAGAAAGAACGTCAGATAATGAAGACAAAATATACAATCTGGAAAATAAAGTTGTTCACACAGTGAAGAAAGTTAGAAACCATGAACAGAACACCCAAGAATTATGGGACAGCATCAAAAGACCAAATCTAAGAGTTATTGGGATAGAGGAAGGCACAGCGTTGCAAACCAAAGGAATGCACAATCTCTTCAATGAGATAATATCAGAAAATGTCCCAAGCATGACAAACAAATTGGAAAACCAAATACAAGAGGTTTACAGGACACCAAATATATAAAATTACAATGGATCTACACCAAGTCACATTATAATGAAAATGTCTAGCATATAGAATTAGGATAGAATCTTAAAGGTTATAAGAGAGGAATATGATTATATATAGGGAGAGATCAATTTGTATCTCAGTAGATTTTTCAACCCAGAACCACAAAGCCAGGAGATCATGGAACAATATATACCAAGCTCTGAAAGAAATGGATGTCAACCAAGAATCTTGTATCCAGCAAAACTAAGCTTTAGATTTGATGATGAAATAAAAACCTTCCATGATAATCAAAAGTTAGAAGAAGTTACAACTAGAAAGCCTGCACTACAGAACATCCTCAGAAAAATATTCCATGAAGAGGAAATGAAAATCAATGATGAAAATCAGCAGAGGGAGGGACTACACTAAAGGAAAAACTAATCAGAGGAGAAACTAAGTCACGCTAAATACCAAAAATAAATAAAAATGGCTGGGAATACAAATCATTTCTCAATAATAACCCTGAAAGTAAAGGTCTAAACTCACCAATCAAAAGACATAGACTAGTACATTGGATTAAAAAAAAGACCCAATATGCTGCCTCTAAGAGACTCATCTCATAGAAAAAGACATCCACAAATTGAAGACAAAGGGTTGGGAAAAATCATATCACTCACATGAACTGTGGAAGCAAGCAGGGGTTTCCATCCTCATATCAAAGAAAGTAGACTTTAAACTAAAGCCAATCAAAAAGGATAAAGAAGGACACTACATACTGCTCAAGGGATCCATACACCAACAAGACTTTACAATTATAAATATATATGCCCCAAACAGTGGAGTAGCTATGTTTATCAAACAAACTCTTCTCAAGTTCAAGAGTCAAATAGACCACAGCACAATAATTCTGTGAGACTTTAACACACCTCTTTGGTTGATAAATAGATCTTCCAAACAAAAGCTGAACAAAGAAACTATAGAACTCAATAATACAATCAATAACTTAGACTGAACTGGCATATATAGAATATTCCATCCTTCAATGAGAGAATATACTTTCTTCTCAGCAGCTCATTGATCTTTCTCTAAAATAGACCATATACTATGCCACAAAGCAACTCTTAGCAAATATAAGAAAGTGGAGATACTACCCTGCATTCTATCAGATCATAATGGAATGAAATTAGAAATCAATGATAAAATAAGAAATAAAATTCACTCCAACACCTGGAGATTAAATAATATGCTACTCAACATCATAAAAACTATCTATGCTAAGCTCATTCTAAATGGAGAAAAATTGAAGGCATTCCCTCTAAAAACTGGAACAAGAGAGGGATGCTCTCTTTCACTATTTCTTTTTAACATAGTTCTTGAAACACTGGCCAGAGCAATTAGACAGATGAAAGAAATTAAAGGGATACACATAGGAAAAGAAGAATCACTATTTGCTGATGATATGATTCTATACCTGAAAGATCCTAAAAGTTCCACCAGATAACTTCTAGAACTAGTAAATGAATTCAGCAAAGTAGCAGAATAAAAAACCAACACCCATAAATCAAAAGCATTTCTGCATATCAGTGACAAATCCTCAGAAAGGGAAATGAGGAAAACTACCCCATTCTCAATAGCCTCAAAAAAAAAAAAATACTTGAGAATCAACTTAACAAAAGAGGTGAAAGATCTATATAATGAAAATTACAGAACCTTAAAGAAAGAAATCAAAGAAGACCTTAGAAGATGGAAAGATCTACCTTGCTTCTGGATAGGCAGAATTAATATTATCAAAACGACCATACTTCCAGAAGCACTATATAGATTTAATGCAATTCTGATCAAAATTCCAATGACATTCCTCCTAGAAATGTAAAAAGCAATCATGAAATTTATCTGGAAAAATAAGAGACCCAGAATAGCTAAAGCAATCCTTATCAGGAAGAGTGAAGCACTATACCAGATCTTAAATTATGATACAGAGCAATAATAACAAAAACAGCATGGTATTGGCACCAAAATAGACTGATAGACCAATGGTACAGAACAGAGAACACAGAGAAAACTAAAATTATCTTATATTAGACAAAGGTGCCAAGAACATGCATTGGAGAAAAGATATCTTCTTCAACAAATGGTGCTAGGAAAACTGGAAATCCATATGCAACAAAATGAGATTAAACCCCTATCTCTCACCACGCACAAAACTCAACTCAAAATGGATCAAGTATTTAAGAATACAACCATAGACCCTTTGTCTAATAGTAGAAAATATAGGCCCTAATCTCCATCATGTGGGATTAGGCCCCCAACTTCCTTAATAAATACTCCTGTAGCACAAGAATTAAAATCAAGAATCAATAAATGGGATGGAATTAAACTAAAAAGTTTCTTCTTGGCAAAAGAAACAATCTGTGAAATGAATAGAGAGCCTACAACTTGGGAGCAAATTTACCCCTTCACACATCAGATAGAGCAGTAATCTCTAGGGTATATAAAGAACTCAAAAAGCTAAACACCAAAAAAAATAATAATAATAAAAATAAAAATAACCCAATCAATAAATGGGCCAAGGACCTGAAGAGACACTTCTCAGAAGATGATATACAATCAATCAACAATGCATGACAAAATGTTTATCATCACTAGCAATTATAGAAATGCAAATCAAAACCACTGATTTCATCTCACTCCAGTTAGAATTGTCGGGGTTTTTAGCCCTCGTTCCCTCCCGACCTGCGGGAAAGATGGAGAGAGCACGCCCTGACCAGGACCAGCCAAGAAAGGAGAGGGCCAACTGACCGCCCACACCCAGCCCTCCTTCAATGGAGGACAATCAGACGTGTCAGGGAGACCAGTCAAAGCAGGATCTCATTTTTTTGAGAAGACACACACAGCTAATATAATGTACAGGAGCCAATCAGCATAAAGGTCAGCAGGGTGAGGAGAGTTCACATGTACACCCATTCTACAGGCAGTAATGAGTGACACAAGCTGTCCACGAGGGCAGAAGGGTTCTGAGCCTATCCTAGAGGTGGTCTGATTTTTCATCATAACCCATGGCAACGCCTTCTGGCTGATTGCAGGCACCATCTTAGCCACATGCACGCAGCCCCAAGACCGGGAAGTGGGTAGCAGCCAGCAAGTTAGGTTTCCTCTTTTCTGATGCAACATGTCCCACATGTTACATCATGCCCTATATGAATGGCATCTACTCTGCATACAAACAACAATAAGTGTTGGTGAGGATGTGAGGAAAAAGGTACACTCATACACTACCGGTGGGACTGCAAATCTGTGCAGCCACTATGGAAAGCAGTGTGGAGATTTCTTGGAAAATTGGGAATGAAACCACCATTTGACCCAGCTATTCCTCTCCAAAGGACTTAAAAACAGCATACTACAGGGACACATCCACCTCAATGTTTATAGCAGCACAATTCATAATAGCTAAACTGTGGAACCAATCTAGATGCTATTCAATAGATGATTGGGTAAAAAAATGTAGCATATATATACAATGGAATATTACTCAGCAATAAAAGAGAATAAAATCATGACATTTGCAGGTAAATGGATGGAGTTAGAGAAGATAATTGTGCTCTATATGTGTAATAAGAATTGTAATGCATTCTGCTGTCATATATAAATGAAATTTAAAAAAAGAAAAATGAAGCAAGAAAGATCACAATACTAGGCTCTTAAACTGTTCTACAGAGTCATAGTAACCAAAACAGACATGAAAACCAATGGTACAGAAAGGAAAATACAGAGACAAAACCACATAAATACAGTTATCTCATACTAGACAAAGGCACAAAAAACATACATTGGAGAAAAGATAGCCTCTTCATCAAATGGTGCTTGGAAAACTGGAAATGCATATGTAGCAAAATGAAATTAAACCCCTCTCTCTCACCCTGCACAAAACTCAAAGTAGATCAAAGACTTAGGCATTAGACCAGAGACCCAGCACCTAATAGAACAAAAAGTAAGCCCAAATCTACACCATGTCAGCTTAGGAACTGACTTTCTTTTTTTTTTTTTTTTTCATCTTAAAGACTTTATTTTATTATTTTTTTAGAAGAAGCCAACCTCTCTTTTATTTTTTTTATTGGTTGTTCACAACATTACAAAGCTCTTGACATCTCATATTTCATACATTAGAATCAAGTGGGTTATGAACTCCCATTTATACCCCAAATACAGGTTGCAGAATCACATCGGTTACACATCCACATTTTTACATACTGCCATATTAGTGACTGCTGTATTCTGCTACCTTTCCTATCCCCTACTATCCCCCCTCCAGTCCCCTCCCATCTTCTCTCTCTACCCCATCTCCTGTAATTCATTTCCCGCCATGTTTATTATTCCATTCCCCTCACAATCTCTTATATGTAATTTTGTATAACAATGAGGGTCTCCCTCCATTTCCATGCAATTTCCCTTTTCTCTCCCTTTCCCTCTCACCTCATGTCTCTGTTTAATGTTAATCTTTTCTTCCTGCTCTTCCTCCCTGCTCTGTTCTTAGTTGCTCTCATTATATCAAAGAAGACATTTGGTATTTGTTTTTTAGGGATTGGCTAGCTTCACTAAGCATAATGTGCTCTAGTGCCATCCATTTCCCTGCAAATTCCATGATTTTGTCATTTTTTAGTGCTGCGTAATACTCCATGGTGTATAAATGCCACATTTTTTTATCCATTCATCTATTGAAGGGCATCTGGGTTGATTCCACAGTCTAGCAATTGTGAATTGTGCTGCTATGAACATCTATGTGGCAGTATCCCTGTAGTGCGCTCTTTTAAGGTCTTCAGGGAATAGTCCGAGAAGGGCAATAGCTGGGTCAAATGGTGGTTCCATTCCCAGCTTTCCCAGGAATCTCCATACTGCTTTCCAAATTGGCCGCACCTGTTTGCAGTCCCACCAGCAATGTACAAGAGTACCCTTTTCCCCACATCCTCACTAGCACTCGTTGTTGTTGTTTGACTTCATAATGGCTGCCAATCTTACTGGGGTGTTTCTTAACAAGACTTCTAAAGTGCAAGAAGTAAAATCAAGAACCAACAAATGGATGTCATCAAACTAAAAAGCTTCTTCTCAGCAAAGGAAATAATCAAGAATATGAAGAGAAAGAACACAGAAAGGGGAAAATCTTTGCCGCCTGCACCTCAGATAGAACATTAATCTCCAGGATATATAAAAAAATTTTAAGCTTAACACCAAAAACCAAATAACTCAATTGATATATGGGCTAAGGAACTGAACAGACACTTCACAGAAGAATAAATATAATTGATCAACAAACATATGTAAAAATGTTCATCACCTCTAGCAATTAGAGAAATACAAATCAAAACTACACTGAGATTCTCTTTTATTTTTTTTATTGGTTGTTCACAACATTACAAAGCTCACCTCACTCCAATCAGAATGGCAATTATCAAGATTACAAGCAACAATAAATGGTGAGGATATGGGGAAAAAATACACTTACACATTCTGGTGAGAATGTAAATTGGTACAACCACTCTGGAAAGCAGTATGGAGATTCCTTAGAAAATCTGGAATGGAACCACCATTTGACCCAGCTATCACACTCCCAGATTATACTCAAAGGCCTTAAAATCAGCTAAACTATGAAACCAACCTAGGAGCCCTTCAACAGAAGAATGGATAAAGAAAATGTGGTGTATATATACAATGGAGCATTATTCAGCCTTAAAGAGTAATGAAATTATGGCATTTGATGGTAAATGGATGAAGTAGGAAAATATCATGCTAAGTGAAATAAGCCGGTCCCATCCCCCTTAAAAACAAACAAACAAAAAAAAACTGAAGGCCAAATATTTTCTCTGATATGTGGATGTTAATTTACAATAAGTCAGAGGGTGGGAAAGAAGAGAAGTACTCTGGATTATACAAAATGGAATTAAGGGAAGGGAAGGGGAACAAGAATAGGAAAAAATAGCAGAATGAATCAGACTTTTCTATCTTATGTGCATGCATGATTACTTGACCAATGTAATTCTACATTATGTACAACCAGAAGAATGAGAAGTTATACTCCATATATGTATGTCAAAATACATTCTATTATCATGTATAATTAGTAAGAACAAATAATATATAAAAACATTTACCTAACAAAAAAAAAAGTTGTGTAAAAAAATGGTGAAATTCAAACAAGAGTTAGACATTTTTATTTCCCAGAATATAAAATAAACGCTAATCTTAAATTGATATTTTCTGTGATGTAAAATGGTAGTTGCCAGCTTGTTACCTAGCAACTATTGGGGGTGGTGCAAAAGGACAGCCAGTGTAAGTGATGAACGATTGGGTCAGAAAGATGGGGGCGGATTCAGGAGGAAATAAATGCTGATACCTCCAGAGCACTTCCCCTTCCTCCTCTACCTGTTGCCAAGGTTACCTGCCTCCCAGGGATGTTCTTTCCTTCAGGGAGCTGTAGGTGTTGTTAGTAAATGTCCTCAGGGCTACTTCCTTCCTGCCTGTACCACTGGACTCTGGGCAACTATGTTCTGGCCCTTGGATCATTATGCATTTTGGCCAACATTTTGGTCACTAGTCACACAGGCAGGATCTGGAAGGAGAGCGCAGGAGAACAAAGGAAATCTAAAATATATAAAAGGGGCAGGATACCCCCACTTCCTCAGACACCCTGCTCCGGGGTCCCCTCTCATCAGAGAAGTCCATTTCTGTTCTATCCTTTAAATAAAACTTGCTTTCTATGCTTGCCTCAGAGTTTCTCAGGTGTTTGATCTTCATATCAGGGAAACAGGCCTCTCCCCTGATTCGCATCACCAGTATCACCATTAAAAACACACTCTACCTGTACCTTCAAGGTAAAAGGGACGCTTAATCGTTGAATGAAAAAGTCATTGCTTTTAGAAAGAAATTTGCAAAATAGATGACATCTGATTTATTTGTAGGAACATCACCAGTGTGGGACTGGCACCAAAAAAGACAGGAATTTATGAACTAAATTTCAATAAAAACCTTTGCATAACTGGTTGGTGGAGTAAAATGTCCTAGTGTCTAGAATTCCCAAACCTCCTGGCACAAAGATATTTAGTAAATATCTATTAGATAAATGAATATATGAGCATAGGAGAATTTCTAGTTTTTATGTATTTCCTGTAACGTCTTAGTCCTGCACTTTAAAAATTCATTGAGCCCCTAAAATGAATAATCAATCAAAGACTATCAGAGATAAATGGATTATTGGATTTTTTTCAGAGATATTGAATGACTTTCCTAAGAACATAAATTTTCATCTACATCTCACAGAAGAGCTGAGGTGTTTGGATGTTGTTTTTAAAACATGTTTTTCTATTCTGTCCTTCCTTGGAGAGATAATTTAGAGTTCTGAAAGAACATGGTGCTTGATTCTTTCCTGCACTGTGCTCCCATCCTGACCCTATCACTTGCAACCTCTGCAACCTTTGGCAGTTCACTTATCTTCTGGGCCTCAGTTTCCCTAACTAGCAAATGCTGAAATTGTTACTAATCTTACACACAGCCATGCTAAGTGAACACTGCAAATAGCAACCATAAATTTAGGTTTAGTTTTTATTATTCTCCAATTACCAACTTCCTTGACTGCTCCCCAGATTTTACTCTGACAAACTGGCAGCCCAAGGTAGAAAGTATTAATTGGGTTCCCTGTAGGGGAGCCTAGACTTGCCTACAGCACTTTAGCTTCTTTTTCTTTCTTTCATTTATTTTTCAGCTGTGAGTGGATTTTCTTCTCTTAATATTAGTTTGGCTCTTTTACAGTAGACAAATCCTCCTGGCTATGTCTGTGTATATAACCCAGTCTCCCTCGAAGGAGAAACAGTGCCCTTCATGAACTACAGAAACCCTGCTTGAGAGCAGCTCTAAACTATCAGTGTTATCACCTCCTGTCTTGTTTGTTCTATGGCAAATTCTGAGGTGTCTCATTTTTATTTTTGTTCAATTCTTCATCTCCCACCCTGAAAGCGCTCACCAACACCTCCTGCTTCATCAAAATTGCTTTCTGATCCTGAAAAAAGCATTACTCCCATGGTATATCTTTAGCCCTCAGATCTTTCTGAACAAATAGTTCTCTTGCTCTTCAGCTATGGAGAATATCTTCAATTAATCTCAGCAAGCTGGGAAATCTTTCATTTGCAAATGCTTCCATTTCAGGTAAATGTAGACTTAACATTTATTGAGCACCTAGAGTTGGAGATTAGAGATGAATTGAACATGAACCCTCAACCCCAACTCATTCACAGGCTAGACAGACATGGAAATAATGAAAGTGCAAAAAAAAAAAAGTGCCTCAGTAGAGACATAGGTCTAACTTTCAGCAAGAAGCTTTTCAATTCAATTATTTCTAGCCTGACTTGTTTCAGAAAAGACTTAAACATTTTCAAGTCAAAGTAAGTTATGCATGTCTCCTCAAAAATCTATGTCCTTCATAGTTCATATACTTCATTTTGGAATATCTCTTGGATCATCTTAGCATAAAGTCTACTTGGGTAGAGTGAATCTTGAACCAGAGCCTCAGAAAAGGAAGCCCACTTTAGGGGGAGGAACCCATGGTAACTGAGGGAACCTGGCAATGTGGTGAGCAGACCAAAGATGCTTAGATTGCAAATACCTTCTAGAAGGTATTTAATAGTTCATATCTTTCAGTCTCCTGTTACCACATAGCAAATTATCACAGATTTAGCACCTTAAAACAATAGCTTTATCTTCACACAGTTCTCTAGGTCAAAAGTCAATACAGGCTAAAGTGGGTCTTTTACTCAGGGTCTCCTGATCACAAAGTCCAGTGAACTAAGTTTTTTGTTGGAGGGACTGGGGAAGAATCCAAGCTCATTCAGGCTATTGGCAGAATTAATTTCCTTGAGGTTGTGTGCCTGAGGTCCTCTTTCTGCCTGGCTGAGAGCTCATAAAGGCTGTTTTAAGTCCTCAGGAACTACTGCCCTCCATAATTCAAAGCCTTTAACAGACTCTCCACATCACTTAGAGTGTTTGCACCCATTAATAGTATAAAAATGACAATTTGAAACATAAAGCTTAACACCTTTTATACCTACACTCAGACTCAAATATAACACTCTCATTACCATTCGCATTTTAAACTAGGAATTTAGGTAAGATAGACCAAAGGCCTTCAAAATCCTAAGCAAGTACAACTAATAAATTCTTAAAATAAGGACCGCAAGACTTTGTTACATTGTTTGAAAGCAAATCAACCACTTCAATTAATTTGTCATTAGGCTTCATACAGACTATCTAGATTAAATATTAACAGCTAACTGTCATAGTCAACTGGCTTCAATCTACTTACATTCCTGATATAAAATAAGTCCCATGTTTCAAATCTCTGACCTCAGAAAGAACCCAGTCTTTCTCAAGGTTTTACCTGGTAAGGCCAGACCTAGAAAGGGTAATCTCCCTTTCTTAAAAATTAACTGTGTTGGCTGAGCATGGTGACACATGTCTGTAATCCCAGCAGTTCAGGAGGTTGAGGCAAAGGACTGCAAGTTCAAAGCCATCCTCAGCAATTTAGCAAGGCCATAAGCAATTTAGTGAGACCCTTTCTCTAAATAAAAAAAATATTTTAAAAGGGATGGAAATATGGGTCAGTGGTTAAGTGCCCCCTATGTTCAATCCCTGCACCCACCTCCCACAAAAAAACAAACAACAACAAAAACACAACTGTGCCAAATAACATAACCCAGTTATGAACCTGCTATCCCATCATATCCACAATTCATGTCCACATTCAAGAAGAGAGGATTGTGAGGACATGCATGCCAAGGGAAGGGACACTTGTGGCTATCTTAGCACTCCACCATAGCTGTGTTCCTCTTTTGATGTATGGAGACTGTCATGAGTTTTAAGGACTTTAGGAGAAGAAAAGCAGGTGATCCTGGACAGAGGGCCAGGAGGGCAGGTTCTGGGAGACAGAAAGACAAACCAGAGAAGGATTACACAGGAAATTACTATACCCTCCTCAGTCTCTTCATAGATCAGAGATTTTGCTCATTACAAGCAAGCATTTTCAAAAAGATTGAAGTTTTTTTTTCAAAAACTGGGGGTTCCCAGGACTCTAGATAATTGAAGCATATCTTGATATTTTCAGAGATAACTATAAAACGAAACCTTGTACTGGAAGATTAGGAAGACAGGATGTGAAAATGGAAGAGTTAAAGACATCTGGTAATTGCCTGTTCCTTTTACACTACCTATGGCAGTCTCTTATTCGCATGTAAGACATTTTCCCATCAGCTGCTGGCTTCTAAAGCTGAGGGATGGAGTCTGCAGTGTCCTCTGGTTAATGATCTCAATAGTGATGCCAGGAGGATATCTCTGTTTTCACATGTGAACTCTGTAGTCACTTTCACCTTTATTCTGTCTCAACATGTTAGGGCTAGAATTTTTCGAATGATACTTTGTAAAAACCACATTCTTGTCAATTTTTTTTTTTTTTTTGCTACTGTCTCCAAAGATTAGGACTAAAAATAATAGGAAAACTTAATTACAAATTTCTTTTTTTTTTTGAACAGTGTTTAGAGTTGTGATGTTTAAATCTCCATAAAATTACACCTTTGAAATTGCTTAATTGTGTTTTTCCTGCCAATTTAAATTGCTCATAAAGGGAAATTTTAAAAACATATAGTTTCTAATTCTTTCCCGAATCATCACAGTAGCGTTGATTTTGCTCCAGAAGATAGCAGCGCTCCTAGAAATACTGCAAACATCAGCACATTCAGGTTTGGCCCACAGTAGTGTGGGAGGAAGAAGGAGGAGACACTTCAAACTCCTGGTTTGGTTTAATTTATGTCTAATGCATTAAAAAAAACTCACTTAAATGTTTGGTTCTTGCTCAGAGTCTTGCAGTTAGGGCATATAATAATAGCTGTAAAAGGCTTTTTAAAAATTTCTTTACAAGGGTGTTGCTCTCAGGGGCATAGGGACCTGGATTTCTTTTTAATTGCAATTTATTACTGTATAAAGCTCACTTATTTGCATAATAAAAATAATCATTTGCATTTATACAATTCTTTTCTTCCTAGGAGCACGTAGTCTCAAAATATATCTTTCTAACCTGCAAAAATATTATCACCTGTACAGATTTGTGGGCTTGCAGTCTAGCAGATTGGTAGCATTATAGAAATGTTTGGTAAAAAACTCTGCCTCTGTGCCCAGGAGAACAGCCCAATCTGTGAAATGACCAGCTCCATAAGTAAGTGCTGTTTAATTTTTTACAAAGGCCACCTTCACAGGTTCTGTAAACTACAGCAACCAGCAAAACAGTTACACCACATGCAACTTGACATGCAGCTAAGCATGAAAGCAATGGAAGGAATAAAAATAAGAAGAAACAACAGATGTTTTTAAAAATGGATATCTATCCACAAAAGCTAAAAGCTTTAAACTTTAGCCCTTTGACATTGCAAAAATGTAAGCTGACAATTAGTTTCTTGCTAAGTGTCAGTATATTGCACATAGAGAGAAAGCATATTCTAGTGGTTCTTAGACCTTAATAACTCTTTTTTTTTTTTCTTTTTGCACCAGAGATTGAACTCAGGGGCACTCAACCACAGAGACACATCTCCAGCTCTATTTTGTATTTTATTTAGAGACAGGGTCTCACTGAGTTGCTTAGCAACTCACCATTGCTGAGGTTGGCTTTGAACTTGCAATCCTCCTGCCTCATCCTCTCGAGCTGCTGGGATTACAGACATGCACTACTGCACCCAGCTAGACCTGGATAACTCTAATCACCCACTGAACTTCTGCAAACCACTAATTCTTGGGCCCACAACAAGAGACTCTTAACCAATTGTTCTTGATGGAAACTGTTCAGCTTTTTTTTTTTTTTTTTTTTTTTTTTTTTAAGTTCTCTAACTGTCTTCAATGTATAGCTCAATGTTATGCTTCTTTGGCCTGGAGGACCAAGGATAATCAGCCTCCTCTTCTGGATTGCATGGTCAACCTTTAACTAGGTAAGTGATCTTGTGCAAATCACTAAACCCTCTGGGCCACAGAACATTAGACTGAAGCATTAGACAATTGGACCAGAAAGAATCTCCTTTTAACCTCTCAATTCCTATGGTTCTAAACAATAAAAATAACCAGTTCTAACCACAAATTCTAATTCTCAACACATTCAAACTTAGCATTTACAACATGGAAATACTACAGGGGAAGATACATTGCTGAGATTTTACTCTCAGAATACGTATAAACTAATTAGCTATGTTAGAGGCCAAAGCATATGCATAAAACATTCACAACTCAAAGTAGCATATGTCAAGTGTACATACAGAACCATTTTAATACTGAACATTTCTCTGGAACTAAGTAACTAATGTAAAAGACAAATTGCACTGGACCAGTTAAACAAGCAAGGAAGACTTATCAGCCTATTGCAACAGGAGACCACTTCACTGAAACAAAAGGCTGGAGGGGAGGATTTTTAAATGCTGGCATAAGTAAACAGGAAAGTACTAGAGAATGTTAGGAGAGAAGGCTGGTTAGTGTGCTAGGCCATCTGTGTTTGCAAACAGGGGCCCCTTCAGAGCTAGACTCCTACTCCCTCCTAGAGACTGGGAGACAGCACCCTGTCTCTTCAGATAATTTCTTTTCAAAGGGATAGCTATCAGGTCCTGGAGAAAGACACTATAGACCTTGGAAGATTTACATCTCAAATAAGCAAAAAAAAAACTTACCTTTGCAAGTTTTCTGAAATAAATGGTTTAAGGACAATGGCAAACAGTGAGCAATGGGTATGAGGAGGTTGCAGTTAGGAACAAGAAGTTCTAGTGTGCTATTGAGCAGTAGGGTGACTTTAGATAATACTAATGAATTGCACATTTCCAAAAGACAGAAGAAATAATTTTGGAGATTTTCACGCAAAAAAAAAAATTATAAACATTTGAGTAAATTGACATTTTTAAAACAATTTAAACATTATACGAGATATACATGTGAACATTATATGATACCCCATTAATATGTACAATTTTTAAGTTTTATGTATCAGTTAAAAATAAACTTAATTTTACAAAAGAAAAGAAAGTGGGCCAGGTATGATAGCACATGCCTGTAATCCCAGTGGCTCCGGAGGTTGAGGCAGGAGGATCGCGAGTTCAAAGACAGCCTCAGCATTGGTGAGGTGCTAAGGAACTCAGTGAGACCCTCTCTCTAAATAAAATACAAAATAGGGGTGGGGATGTGGCTCAGTACTTGAATACGCTTGAATTCAATTACTAATATCCACCCACCCACCCCCCAAAAAAGGGAAGAAAGGGGAAGTCAGGGAATTTTAGTCAGAAGGAAGCCCATCTAAAATTTTGTTAAGGTGAGGGGAGAACATTAAGGACGTCTTTGTGACTCTGGTACTGATTCAATTCCATCTTGTCATTGTGTCAGAAATTCCCACAGCTGAGTGATTTTCTCATTTCTTGGCTGTTTAGCCTGGTGAACTATGAACTATGATAATTCATTTTTAGATCATACATTTTTGGTCACATTTTAACTTTTCTTAAACTGGGATGTACCTTCTAATCAATGATGTTTTACAACCACTGCTGGCCAGGTGGCAGTGGCAACATATCAAATGGCAGAACTTTTCAGTCTTCAAAAAGACTGTGTGAGATTCATTTTGAAACAAAGTCATTTTGTTGAACACTGAGCCACTGAATGTAAATTTGATATTATTACGGAAATAAATACTTAGTGTCAAGGACATGTTTCAAACTCCCTACTTTCTTGCAAAGCAAAAGCCACATTCTTCATAGACATAGATGAAACTGCACTGAGCCTTGTGATTGAGACACAAGCAAAAGACATGCCTGTCCTGTGCCAGGAAATAAAGGAAGGAGGGAACATCCACTGAAAAGACAAGGTATATATCAAAGCCAAAAGAGGGAGGTGTGAGCAGCTGCTGGTATTTTTTTTTTCTTTCTTTCTAGTGGTGTATAAAATTAATTTGATGCATCTTAGAATCAATGGAGTCTTAAATTTAAGAAAATATGGTGGCTTTATTGAGCTTTGACTTCTAAGCCAAACCACATATACTGGTCCATTATGATTGCTCCTCAAAGCAAGATTATTGAATCAAGTGACTGAAGAGTAGGTCTAACATGGAGCAACATTCAAAGAAGGATAAACCATTTTTGTGATTTCCTAATGGTATTAATGTCTTTTTTAACAGAACCCTCTTTTAATCTTTACTTTAAATAGAGTAGGTAGCTCTGTTGCTGTGTCCAGTACGGAAAAGCCCCTGCCCCTGCTCACATGCACTGTGGTGAAGTCAGCTCTAATTATCAGAGAGAACTGTCTGCATATTCAACACTCGGGCTGGAAAATGCCTACGCCATCTTTTCATGAAAAAGAACAACTTCATGTGGGTTTATAGTGAGTAAAAATCATTGATTCAGCAAAGCCACAAGCAGATAATGGCTTTCGTTTCCTTAACTTATTCCCAAAGGACACTAGTAAAAAGATAAACTGAATTTTCTTAAAAAGATGCTCTGATTCAAGTTCAAATGAAATGATTTTTTAAACTGCCTGTGATGAGGTTCCCTCAGGGAGTTTAGCAACTTGTCAATGACTTCCTTAAATGGTTAGGGGGTTCTCTTTTTCAAAAAGGGTTGGACACCCCCAAAGGTCTTGAGAGGACATTCTCGAGTATGAAAGGAGTCACAGGGACTAGAAGCCTCATCTAATTCTTACCTTGGACCATTCTCCCTGAGGTGGCTGCTGCAACCTTATCTCTGTGGCTCAACTCCACAGAGGCACAGCAACATCTTCCTGCCTCACCTTTGAAGCACTAACACTCCTGGAACCTGACAGTAGTTTAGTAGTTTATCTTCAGTGACCTACTTGTAAAAGATCATCTCTATGTTCTACTCTTAGAACATCAAAATGTTTGCTCTTTGTATGCAAACTTTGAGGGGGAAAAAAAGCAAAGAAAAAATATAAAGTTTAGTGGCAAGCACTCTCTATTTGAGGTGAAACATTGGGGTTCAAGTCCATGCTGTCTCAACCAACCAAGCAACCTGAACTTGTTCAGCATTTCTAGGTCTTCATTTACCAAAATAAAAACCAAGAAAGGTTACTGTGAAAAAGAAATATGATGAAATCTTTTGCAAACTGAAAGAATCAACCAATGTTCAGTGCTACCTATGCAAATATAGCTCTCTCTACCCTCACATATGCTATAATACTGGATATAAGATGGTTAAATGTGGACAGTGGAAAAATTGCTCTTGACAAGAGAAATGGCATCATTTACTCTAGAGTCAGGATAATAGTCATACCATCTTACAGTAGATTTCTTTAGAGGAGCTTTTAAGAATTATTAGAAGATGCTAAATGACTTTGATCAAAGACTTATACCTATGGAGGGATAAATGGTCAATGATAAAAAGTGTCATCACAGAATAGAAACAGAGACAACTGTGTTCATGATTTTGTGCTCAGATTATTTTAGAGTAACACTTAAATTGTTTGCTCACCCATCTTACATCATTATTAAACAGAGGACATGACTCCAGAGGGGCACTTAAACCATAAATGTTGTCAAAATCCTTAACATAACCTAGTCCTTCAAATGTGTGCTTCTATTTCCCATGAAACACTACAGGAATGCAACACTGACAAACTTCCAGTTTACATAGGAGGATGCTTGAATATCCTTCAAGACCCCAAGACCCCGTCTATGTCTGGATTTTCTCGGTAGGATATTTCTGGCCCCTAAAATAAAGCCTTAGTGAGGTCCACAGTGTTTCTTTTCTCTAAATTGAGTTATGATACCATTAGTAGAGGGGAAATGCCCAGAGTGCTGAGTACTCTAGGGAAGCATTGGTGACCAAATGATGTGTGATATCCACGAAAGGGGTTCGTAATGTGCAAAGTGCTGGATAATGATGGCCAATATGTGTTGGGTTTTTTATTGTGCTAGGCAATGTGTTAAAGTGCCTTAAATACAATATTTTACTGGAGGCTCACATGGGATTCTCATAATAGTGTGATGATAGTTTAATAGTTTAATACCCTGATAATATTACTCTCCTAATTTTAAGGAAGAATTCTGGCGAGGAACAGAAGAACCTCAGGGTCTTGCCCAGGAACACAGACCTAGTTTTGAAGGAGGGAATTTCACTCAGGCAGTCATCCTCAGTGCTGGAGGTGCTAATCCAGGCACTAGAGGATGTTTCATGACAGCACTTTTGTTTTTGTGGTTGTGGTTGTTTTTAGATATATGTGCCAGTATGGTGTTTTTTTTTATTGGTTGCTCAAAACATTATAATGATCTTGACATATCATATTTCATACATTTGATTCAAGTGGGTTATGAATTCTTATTTTTACCACGTGTACAGATTGCAGGATCACATTGGTTATATATCCACGTTTATACATACTTCCATATGAGTGTCTGTTGTATTCTGCTGTCTTTCCTATCCTCTTCCTATGTCCCCCTCCCCTCCCCTCCCCTCCCATCTTCTCTCTCTACCCCATTCTACTGTAATTCATTTCTTTCTTTTTTTTTTTTAAGTAGGATGTGTTTTAACATATTATACGTCCATGGAGCACAACCCATTCCTATTTTGATCACATTCTTGTGGTTGTACAGGATGTGGATTTATACTGGTCATGTATTCATATATGAGAATTGGAAAGTTATGTCCAATTCATTCTACTGTCTTTCCTATTTCCATCCTCCTTCCTTCCCTTCATTCCCCTTTGTGTAATTGAACCAACATCTATACTTCCCCCTTTCTAGCTCCCTTGTTATGGATTAGCATCCATGTATCAGAGAAAATATTCAGCCTTTATTTTGGGGGAACTGGCTTATTTCACTTAGCATAATATTCTCCAGTTCCATTCACTTACCCGCAAATAATTTCATTTTGCTTTATGGCTGAATTATATACACAATGGAAAATATACCATATTTTTTCTTTATCCATTCATTATGTTGAAGGGCACTGAGATTGGTTCCATAGCTTGGCTATTGTGACTTGAGCTTCTATAAACATTAACTGAGTCACTGAAGTATGCTGATTTTAAGTCCTTCGGTTATAAACCAAGGAGTGGGATTATAGCTGGGTCAAATGGTGGTTCCATTCCAAATTTTCTAAGGAATCTCCATACTACTTTTCAGAATGGTTGCACCAATTTGCAGTCCCACCATCAATGTAGAGTGAAACTTTTCCCTCACATCCTCTCCAAAATTTATTGTTACTTGTATCCTTGATAAATGCAATTCTGACTAGAGTGAGATGAAATCTCAGTGTAGTTTTAATTTGCATTTCTATAGTTGCTAGAAATGATGAACATTGGGGGGGCATTCATATTTCTTCTGTGAAGTGCTTGTTCAGTTTCTTTGCCCATTTATTCGTGGATTATTTGTTTGTTTGTTTTGTGTGTGTATTAAGTTTTTAAAATTTCTTTATGTATCCTATAGATTAATGCTCTATCTGAGGTATAGGTGGCAAAGATTTTCTCCAATTCTGTAAGCTGCCTCTTAACATTTTGAGTGTTTCTTTTGTTGTGAAGAAGCTTTTTGGTTTGATGCCATTTATTGATTCTTGATTTTACTTCTTAAGCTTTAGGAGTCTTACTGAGGAATTCCATTCCTAATCCAACATAATGGAGAGTTGGACCTACTTTTTCTTCTAGTAGGCACAGGATCTCTGATTGACAGTTCTCTTAATGGAAATGTTGCATCCTAGTCACCCTTCAGATCCCCCAAGAGGCTTTCCCCAATCTACTTAACCAGGTCAAGTTCCTCATTAATATCTCTCTTCCCATATCGTGCTGTCAGAGTATAAGCTCTTTGATGGTGGCTGCTCTGTGAGCAGTAAGAAAAGGAACAGGCTCTTGATGCTTTAAACATTGCCCCCACTGCCACGGAAGCACAAAAACCAGAGAAACCCAAAAGGACCACATGTGACTGCTGCCCTCCTGTGTATAGAACTACTTTCAGGAGTTTTGAAAAGTCTGACTTCATCTTTTTGAGTGTGGTTTTCTTTTTTTCTGAAACACACAATCTCTGAGGATGCTGCTGGATTTGACTTTACTTCTATAAATCTGTAGCCCTAAGATCCTCTTTTCCATGTAAAGAGGAGTGAATGTGCAAATTTCACTCTGCTCTGGCAAAACTTCTCAAATTAATTAGCAGAAAAACTTGGTGATCTGGAAAACTGTATAGCTATTCATTGTTTGCCGTAAGTCAATAGATACAAAAATTTTCTATTCCATATATATGAGGCCAAGCCCCCAACATGGAGAATAGTTATCAAAGGTCAAATGAAATCATACCAAAAAAAATCTGAAACAAAAACAAGAAGCATGGTTTAGTGCATGCTGTAATGAAATATCATTTCTTTATCTAGATTTAAAACTTTTAAGTGCATTCCAAGAAATTCTTTAGCTTAACAAATAATGGAAAAGTACAAAAAGCTAAAACCACAGTACAACGGAAAATATTTAGTTAATATTAATCTAGAGAGAGAAAAAAATACTTTAAACTCAATATTTGAACAAAGCCTATCGCTGTATTCATATGTTACTTATATCACTAGTGAATGCAAATGAATAATTATTTAATTATGCATGACTGAAAACTATGGAAGAAAAAACAATTACAGAAACATCAACAATATTATTTAATACATACAATTTTATTATTCTGTATGTAAAGAAAGGAATACAGTTCTTACCAAGAGAAAATCAGTTCCTCCCCATGCCACTAATAAATGTAGAACTATTTAAAGATTATTGCTTTATGAAGATACCAATGTAGCAGGCTGTACATGATGCCCTTTCATCAAAGTTTAATTCCACATGCATACATCTGATTGAATACCCATAGTATGTTACAAAATGTTTAAAGCTTCTTTCTATTATCTGTATTATTTTGATATTTTGTAGGACATCACCAAAGTGACAACTAAGTGGTTTTCCTTGGAGACATTCTGACCTTGACCAGAAAGTGTGTTGATCCTAGGAAGTTAATCAGGATGGCTTACTGAAGCATAGCTTGGGAATCAGAAAACATCTCTGTGTTCAAGGTTTCAGGGTCCACCTATTTATCATATAGTGTCATGTTTCATTCATGGTGGAGCGATTCTGAAGGCTTTAGAAATCCTCTGTGATGGGTAACAAGCAGTTCCTTTGAATTTTATTGAGAAAACAACAATCCTTGCCAAATAAAGTTACAAATGACCCTCAATGAGAGATGCTTAAACTATTAAGCTAACTTGTATACCAACTTCTAAATTCCGCTATGAGAATTCTAATACATGGGGAAAAAAACCATTTTGTTGGATATGAGAATGCTTAGAAATTCTGAAGATTTCAATTTTTCCTACTTCTTGATTCATTTATAGAATTAGAAGAAAGATGCATAGATACATGGGTAGACGATAGACCAAAAGGAGTGGATACAAAAGGGAAGGAGAAAGAAAGGAAAAGAGCAAAGGAAATTCAAAATAAGGGAATAAAATACAATTTTCCCATACTAGAAAACGGCACCAAAAACTTACATTGGAGAAAGACAGCCTCTTCAACAAATGGTGCTAGGAAAACTGGAAATCCATATGCAGCAAAATGAAACTAAACCCCTATCTCTCAAAATGCACAAAATTCAATTCAAAGTGGATCAAGGACCTAGGAATTAGACCAGAGAACCTGTGCCTAACATAGAAAAAAGTAGAGCACAAATCTTCATCATGTCAGATTAGGACTTGACTTCCTTAATAAGAATCCTAAAGTGCAAGAAATAAAATCAAGAATCAATAAATGGGATGGATTCAAACTAGAAAGCTTCTTCTCAGCAAAAGAAACAATCAATGAGGTGAAAAGACAGCCTACATTTGAAGAGCAAATTTTAGCCACACACGTCAAATAGAGCACTAATCTCCAGGATATATTTTAAAAACTCAAAAAACTTAACACCAAAAAAATTTAAAAAAAAAGAGGAGGAGGAGGAGCAGGAGGAGGAGCAGGAGGAGGAGGAAAGAAAGAAAAAGAACAACCCAACATCAATAAATAGGCTAAGGAGCTGAACAGAGACTTCCCAGAAGAAGATGTATAATCAATCAACAAATTTATAAAAACATCTCTAGCAATTAGAGAAATGCAAATCAAAACTACTCCAAGGGGGCTGGGGATACAGCTCAGTTCAGTTGGTAGAGTGCTTGCCTCGCATACACAAGGCCCTGAGTTCAATCCCTAGTATCAAAAAAAAAAAAATACTACTTTAAGATTTTATCTCACTCCAGTCAGAATGGCAGCTATTAAGAATAGACACAACAGTAAGAGTTGGTGAGGATGCGGGGAAAGAGGTACACTTATATATTGCTGGTGGAACTGCAAATTGGTGTAGCCAATATGGAAAGCAGTATGGAGAATCCTTGGAAAACTGGGAACGGAACCACCACTTGACCCAGCTGTCCCACTCCTCAGTCTATACCCAAAAGACTTAAAAAGATCATACTACAGAGACACAGCCACTTCGATGTTTATAGCAGCATAATTCACAGTAGCTAAACTGTGGAACCCACTTAGATGCTCTTCAATAGATAAATGGATAAAGAAACTGTGATATACATACACAATGGAATATTACCCAGGATTTAAAGAGAATAAAATCATGGCATTTGCAGGTAAAAGGATGGAGTTGGAGAATATCATGCTAAGTGAAGAAAGCCAATTCTAAAAAACCAAAGGCCCAATATTCTCTCTGATAAATGGATGCTAATCCATAATGGAGGCAGGGTGGCATGGAGAAAATGAAGGAACTGTGATTGGGCAAAGGGGAGGGAGTAGAGAACAGGAGGTATATCTTTCTTCTCTAGATGGTGAAATGAAACGGACATCCTTACCCTGGGTACATGTATGACTGCACATATGATGTGATGCTACATCATGTACAACCAAAGAAATGAAAAGTTGTGCCTCAATTGTGCACAATGAATCAAAATGTATTCTGCTGTCATATATACCTAATTAGAATAAATAAATAAATAAATTTTAAAAAGAAGAATAAAAAAAGTAAAAAGGAATAAGGAAGACAGAAGGGAAACTTGGAAAGATTAGAGTCGATTTGTGCAATAAGCATCCTCATACTATAAAATATAAATGTGATAAAATAAAATCAGTACGTTGGAAAAAATGTACTGAGAAAAATCAAAGGGAATACAATACATTTAACAATGTCATCTAACAGTTCTCTTGGAAAAAATCACAGAATTATTGTCTGTGAGCCAGTCTTATTTTAGTTATTATGAAAATTGGCATTTAGAATTCAGACTGATTTGAGTCCTCAAAATTGAGAGTCAAGTTTTCAGAAAATGAGAATAAGCCCCTATATTTCTAGAATATAATGATATTACATGTGCTACCTGATTTTCATCTCAGTAAGCCAGGATTCACTATGGATGAAACATTTTCCTCCCTTTAAGAAGTTCATACAAATGGTAGGACTTAGGAGTGGCATGGGATTGTGATTAGAAGAGCAGGTTTTAGCATCAAAGAACTAGGTTCAAATAATGATCCTCTACTGACTTACCTTTCTGTACTTAAGTTTCTTTTTTCTTTTTGTTTCTTTTTTATAATGTATTTATTTACTCTAATTTGTTATACATGTCAACAGAATTTATTTCAATTCATAGTATACATATAGAGCACAATTTTTCATGTCTCTAGTTGTTCATAAAGTAGAGTCACACCATTCATGTCTTATACATGTACTTAAGGTAATTATGTCCATCTCATTCCACCTTCCCCTCCCTCCCCATTGATCTATCTAAAGTTCCTCTACTCCTCCCATGCTTCCCGCTCCCATCCCCATTATGGATCAGCATCCACATATCAGAGAAAACGTTTGGTTTTTGTTTTTTAGTTTCCATTTCAGTGATCAAAGAATAGTAATTAGACTTAGAGATTTATTGTGAGAATTAAATAATATATTTAAAACTCTTTGCACCAAATCTGGCACATAATAAAAGCACCTAATAAAATGCTAACTTCTGCCAAAACACACACACAAAAATTTGACAGGCATACAGTTATTGATTAGCATATTATTGACATGCAGAAGAACCCAGTAAATAATTAGACAATACACACAGGCGTGAAATTGTCTAAAACAAGTAAAATAAAGCTCTGTGATAGTTTAATTAGACATTTAATTTTTTTCCTTTAACAAGTCAAAAATGAGATTTAATAAGAGAAAGGGAAAAAAGAAAAATCCACTTTTAAAACAGTAAATTCTAGATAAATTGACAATTAGCAAGAAGAGAGATGTGTTCTGCTCTTGAGCTGTTAGGTAAACATTAAAAAAAAATGTCTTGTTTAAATGAGTTTTCTAAAAGAGCTTGACCATTTTTTTCTGGAGTAAAGGCTAGGCTACCTGAACATGTGACACCTGTTGATCTCTGCTGTTAGCATCTTCATATAAGTTATGCTATGACAGTCTGCAGCATTTCCCTGACCAAAATTTCTTTCTTCTCTTCCTCAAAATAAATTCCACCCCTACTGGGCTACCTTACATGCTCTGCGAATTCCTTAATGGTATGCATCTCATTTTGCCTTTACAAATGTTCTTTTGGTTATTTGATTAGTGGCTCTTTTCCCCAATTAGACTGTCATTTCCACGAGTCTTTGGATCTTTTCTGCTTTATTCATCATGGCATGCTTAGCATGCAGCACAGCTAAGATGCACAGGATATTGGAGAGAGTAAGGGAGATAAGGACAGGCAGGTGTGATATGGTCTAAAACAAGTAAAATAAAGTTCTGTGATAGTTTAGAGACAAGAACTATCACCCTGGATTTGGACATGGGAATTAGGAAGAGCTTCAAAGAAGAAATGCCATTTTATCTGAGCCTCAATGCATGGGTAGAATTTAAATATTCCCTCTGGGAAAGCATAGGACATGGAATAAAATGTGTCTGGGTTCTCTAGAACATAAGGTCTCTGAGGAGACATCCTCCAAGCTGAAGGTAGGAATTTGTGCCAGGCATGTCAGATGAAGGTCTTGGTGACAGGAAGCCCCTGGAGGGTCTGACTTAGAGATGAGACATGCTCAGATCTGTGAGGCGTAAAAGCTGAATGTGAGAAGGGAAGAGATCTGAGGCAGGAAGGCCACTTAGTATGGGTTGATTTTTTTTTTCTTTGTGTATTTCTGGGACAGTAGTTGCATTCACACTAGGAGATAGCCTACCAAACATTCTCAATATACTTGATTTAGACAAATGATGACGATGCTCAATTCTTCAAGGAACTTTTTTTGTGAAACAAAATTGCTAAGATGAATAATTAGAATATTTTGAAGACTATTCAAGTCTTTTCTATACACACATTTATCCATGTCTGGCTGGCATGCAAATTGGAGCTTATACTCAAAACCACAAAGAATGATATCCCACAGTTCACACAGAGTATATGAACTCAGAAGAACCACAAAGGCTATAAATATATAGGGGTTTTTATTTAAATTAGAAGGGTAGGTGAATCCCATATTGACAAAAATCTGTGATTTCCAAGTTTGTGGGGTTAATAATAGCTAGCATTCACAGTGTGGTTCCTGTGCTGTAGGTATAGAACTATGGCATTATATACATTGTGTCATTTAATTATCATATAAGGTAGGTAATATTATTTTTATCTTTCAGATATTACAAAGGTTGCTTAGCTCCTAAGACAGATAACAACTCCAACTGAATTTTCCTAACATCCTCTGAATTTGTCTAGATATAAACTGTTACCATTCCATTATCATTTACATTTCATTTCTCTTCCCTACACACACACACACACACACACACACACACACACACACACACACACACACAATTACATATGCTATTGGTCACCACCCAGATAGGAGTCTCCCTATCTAGAATTTTTGTTGTTGGTTTTATGGCTGGTAGTATAACTGTACTAGCAGCAAAATCATTTCATTTTAACAGAGGCAGAAATGTTTTAAATTGCTTCAGTTACAGCTATACAAAGATGTTGTGTGAACAAATGATACAAATTTATCAGATTTATTTATGAACCTATACAATCTGTATGTTTCATTTCATTTATTCCACACAAAAGGTGTGGATACTATTTACTGTCTCTGATTTCAACTGAAGAAGCTGTCTTGGGTCAGTTTTCACGGGGTCTACAACTGACCTGAAGGGGACAGAGCTGGAATTAAAGCCTAAATCTCTTCCAGAGGCTGTGGTGATAACAAGCACCCAAATGCCTATGCGAAATATTAGCATTTCCCAGTTCTGGGGTTTTGTTCATTTGTTCAACTGCATATGTCTAAGGTACCTAAGTGGCTGGTAGCTTCACTGTGTTTGATAAACCTAGCAGGGTATGAGAGGGAAAGATGGAGATGTTGATAGACTCTGTGCCTGCACCAAATGTGAGCCATATTAAGAAAATTTGATTAGATGAAACTCCTTAGGAAGAGAAAATGCTGCCTATCAAACATGTCACAAAAAATTGGTGTAGCTAATAAACTGTAGGGCGCACTCATTTCCCTTAATAAACTCAACTCTTAAAGTAGAAAGATTACATTTTAAAAACTTATTTCTGATTGATTTATTTGAACCAGAGACTCTCAGACATCATTGTTCTGTGTAATTTGATTTTTACATGTCAGAAGGGAAACATAAGAGAAATATATATTTCACTTGTCCAGCGGCCCCATGATTATCCTTCATTCTCTTAGAATATCTTTCTCAGTTCCACTTTTTCCCCTGAGTGGAGTTAAATAACTAATACTCTTTCACTAATTTTAAATAAAGTTTGTCTCATTCATATCTCAGACCACAGGAAGAAAAACTGCTGCTCATCTTGCCAGCATATTTGTTCCTGAATCAACTCCTCCAACTCCTTACTCTTTTTTCTCTGACCACATCTTTCTGATTACTATTGTTGTCATTGTCATCTTCACTCCACACCTTTGGCCTCTTAATTGATCTTTTCTTTGCGCCATTCACTTCTCACGCCTGGCCTTCCACTACTTTGGTCTTTCCTTACCCAACATCTGCATAAACAAACACCACTGACTTAGCCGCCCCAGGTTCTCCCCAAGACCAGATGAAAGTGAAAGTGAGGATGTAATTGAAATAATCCCTAAATCCAACTTGTGCTATTCTTTACAAAAATTAGCCCCAAAATTCAATCCTCAGTACCAAATAAATAAATAAATAAACTCTTCATCAATTAAAAAAAAAAAAGAATTAGCCCCAAGCAATACTGTCCTGTATTCCAAACCTCAGAAACTCCGTATGTCTAAACCACTTTATGCTTTTGTCTTCACCCGCTTTCTACTTGATCTTGGCATCCATTGACTAACACCATGCTGTAGTTGAGTCAGAACTCTCTTGGCCTCTCGACAAGGAGGGTTTTATGCTGAACCGAGCCTGGGCACCTGACTCTCTTTCTCTTAGAATGATTTCATTTTCAGGCAGCTCTTCACCCCCTCATAGCAGATGGGCAGCCACCATCTACACCTTAGCTGTAAGAATAGATCAGCATCTATCTGCCATAGCTCAGCGACAAGGGCCATGCTAGGTCCCCATCTGCAAATCTACCATGGGACTCTTGAATCTATATCAGATGGTCCAGAGTGCTCTTGTCTTGAAGGATCTGTGGAGAATGTAAAAGGAAATTGAAAAATAGTTGGTGACATTTCTTTAGAAAGACATCTACACAAAGGCTTAAGGAAAGGAGATAGAGGCCACTCCTTTAAAATAAGGTGTCAACTCTGAAGTCAGGGAAGATAATGGGAAGGATATATATTCATGAATGCAATGCCCTGCTGTGAGACACAGGATGTTGCATTCAAATGTGCTCAGGCCTTGACTTTGGAAGTCAAATTTCCTCAATAGATGTTATTGGATGCTGGAGAAGCCGAGCTACTTAATGGGTCCCCAAAGGAGAATCACTTAGGGATAAGAGCTTTTAAATTTGTAGAAACAGTGATCCCCTTCATGAGGAATCGTCTTCTCATTAGAGACAGAAAAGGTTTGGTAAGCCTTGGCAGAGCAGTAGGTGAGAGCCAGAAGCCAAAGGACAGGGACAGAGACTTAGATGCCCGTGGGAATAAAGGTACATCTGTAGAGTCAACCTCAGCCATCATGCTACATCCTGGGAATGCCAGGCCACAGCTGCACCATTTTCCCTGCTAGATTTTAAGAATCCCCCCCTGCAAAGGGAAGCATCCAAATAAGTTATCAAGAGTAGGATATGGAGTCCTTAGAACAAATTCAGCAGGGACTTGAGGCAGATTCCTCTGTGGTTGTCACCTGACACAGAGATGATTCTTAAGCTGGTGTGGTCAGGCAGATCAAGAAATAAGATTATAGAAGGTGACACACAGTTATCTAAATTCAAATATCAGTATGTATTTATGTAGCATGTTTACATGAAAATGAAGAAGTGAACCATGACCTCCTTAGGTTAGACTTACTGCTCTTTTTTTTTTTAATTGGTTGTTCACCACATTACAAAGCTCTTGATATATCATATTTCATACATTCGATTGAAGTGGGTTATGAACTCCCAATTTTACCCCAAATGCAGATTGCAGAATCACGTCGGTTACACATCCACAATTTTACATAATGTCCAATTAGTAATTGATGTATTCTGCTACCTTTCCTATATCTTACTATCCCCCCTCCCCTCCCCTCCCATCTTCTCTCTCTACCCCATCTACTGTAATTCATTACTCTCCTTGTTTATTTTCCCATTCCCCTCACAACCTCTTATATGTAATTTTGTATAGCAATGAGGGTCTCCCTTCATTTCCATGCAATTTCTCTTTTCTCTCCCTTTCCCTCCCATCTCATGTCTCTGTTTAATGTTAGACTTACTGCTCTTAAAAGTATGTAAAACACAGAATGAATCAAACACGATAGAAGTATATTTCCAGCTCAAGCAATGGTTTTCCTGGGCAGTTCAACAGGCTGGCAGATCAGTCCTTTTCTGTGCAGACACAGAATATCAGGGGACAGACCAGGGCTCTGCTGTCTTCAATACACACCTTCCCAGTCTCCTTGAGAATCATCACCACTTCAGGCAGAAAAGGAAAAGAGCAGAGGTTCCAGAAAGTTCTCTGAGCCACACCTCAGAGTGGTACTCATCACCTTTGCTCACATTCTTTGGATAAAATTCAGCCTACCCCTAACTGCAAGAAGGCTTTGTAATTGTAGTCTCTGGGTGGGCAGACACTTCCTGATAATTTGAGCTCCAGAAGGGAGATCACAGCATCTGGTGACCAGCCTTCTCTGCCACAACCCATAACTGTTATCTAGTGGGTTGTGATAAGTTGCAAAGAAATGTGACAGAATAATTATGACAGCTATGTTTGACTGAACACTCAGATAACAGACACTGTGCTCAGTTCTTGACCTATAATTCCTCAAAATTAGTTCTTAATTAGACAATCTGTGTCAGGGGGATAGGGAGGAAGTGGGCAACAGTCAGGATTCTTGTATAGCCGGAGAAGACTGCCACACCGAGTCCTTTCTCAGTCTGAACAACGGTAAGGTTTTCAAAGCACTTTCACATTTATTATCTCATTTGAGCTTCACAATAGCTCAGTGAAGTAGGTAAGACAGGTCTTTATTGCCATTTTGAGGAAAGGGAAATGAAAATACAAAGAGGTCAAGGGTTTCCCTGAGGTCCCAGAGCTAATGAGGACTAGACTAGATTCCTGACCTGTGAGCTGCAATCTAGTCCTGTTTCCAATGCAGCTCCCTGAACCCTGGCACTTTAGCTAGACTGCAATTGTCCAAGGGCAACTAAATTGAGACCTTTCCAAGAAATGGTATTTCTTGGCTTTGATCAGTAATAGTGAGTGTTTTATTTGACTATTGTTGAAATTTTTTATCATTAGAGCTGAAAAAAAAATGGATTCCTGCTCCCTTTCTTGTGACAGCTGAATGAAAGAAAAGACTTTCGAATAGGAGGTAATGGAGGCGCCAAATCTCTGAAAAGAGGCTAAGCTAGTTTGTGAGAGTTTGGAAAATCTAGAGCATATGCAGATGCTGGAGAGAAATTTTCGTTGTATTGGCCAGCTTATTAGATCATGATGTTCAACAGTTCAGTCCCCCCTGAGAAACCATTGGATGCTGCACAGAGACTTCTTGAGGGATGACCTAGTGAGAAGCTGATGTGACTGACTCCATTTTTGAGAAACCAGCCTCTACCTCAGAGCAAAGCCTGACCAAGAAAGGAGGCGTGACCCTTGTCCTTGGAAAAACCCACAGAGCACTCCTAGGCATATACCCACCCTGCTGAGTTGTTTATCTACAAATAACAGGAGAGATCTGCAGAGCCAGGTGTCCCTGACTCAGTCAGGCTAGGTGAGGACCCATAGCAACCCCCTAGCAACCACCAAACAGCATGAGACAGGGAAAATATCTAGGATGCTAGATGACCCTCTCAGTAGTTTATGGTGGTTGATAACTTGTTGGGAAACCATGTAGTTCAGCTTGTACGCCCCTCGTGACTTAAACCAATCCATTCAAATGAATCCCCCTCTTGTACTAACCAATCACCCTTACCCAGCTTGTTCCCACCAGTGAATGTGCTAATCATGTTTTAGAGTTGTTTTATGATTTTCCTGCAGTGTGTGATGATTTGCTAAGAGATGCTATGATGTATGTAAAGTCCCTGCCTTCCCCAAAGAGTGTATAAAACTGCTTCAAACCCTAGGCTTGGGGCCTCTCAGCATCACCAGATGCTCTGTGCACGGAGGACCAAGCTAGCTCGCAATAAACGCCTCTTTGCTGCTTACATAGATCTTGGTCTCTGGTAGTCTTTTGGGGGTCCCGAACTCGAACATAACACTAGCTGGTTATTGGTCCACAGTTTCTGAAGCTAGAAATCTGCTTGTCTATGCCATTGATGACAAAGTAGACATCAAGGCCTTTTTGCCCTTTTGGAACTATACCCATGTGTTCCTTTCATTTTACCCTTTTGATGAAAGCAAATGTTCTATAGTGAATGGCTACTAGACCACCCTGAGCTGTGTTATAAAGTCCCTGGGAAACCTTTAGAAGTACTCTCTTCTGCAATGTACCAGAATAAATTATAATCTGCTTTACATATCTGAAGGACTGTTATGAACCTCATGGTAGAGTCTCACACTATGGAGCATCATTGCAGCATCTGAAGCCCAAACAGAAGGAGAACACTTTTGTGATGCTAATTTAGGCTTCTTTTATATTAGGTTATATTTTTTAGCCCACAATACTAGAGCAATTGGATAATCATAGGCAAAAAATGTCAATTGAAACATAAACCTCAATACATAGCAAAAACAACTCAAAAAGTATCACAGAATTAAGAAGTATATAAATATGAATCTTTGAAACTTAAAAAAATGCAGAGTTTATACTTAACATTGAACCACAACAAAACTAAAAATTTTGCTCTGTGAAAACCTTCATGGAGAAGATGTCATTACAGTAGAGAGAGTATTTGCAAATCACATATCTGACAAAGGAATAGTATCTAAAATATATAAAGAACTCACACAACACAAGAGTCTAAAATGATCCAATTAGAAAATGAACAAAAGACCTAAAGAGACATTTTACTGATATGCAGAAGGCAAATAAGAACATGAAAAGATATTCAATATTATTAGCCATTATTTAGATGAAAACTTAAACCACAACAAGGTATTACTAAACACCTATCAGTATGGCTAAAATGAAAAAAATAAAGACAACACTAAATGCTAGCAAGGATACAGTGGGAATAAAATAGTATGACTACTCTAGAAAATGACAATTTCTTACAAACTAAACATGTAACTACTGTATGACCTAGAAAGTAACTCCTGAGCATTTCTCTCAGAGAAGCTAAAATTTATACTCATGTAAAAAAACTTGCATATGAATGTTTGTAGCAAATTTAACTGTAATAGCCAAAATCAGGAGTTAACCTAGATGTCCTCCAAGGTATGAGTGATCAAATAAACCAGTACAAAAATAGCATGCAGTACTACTCAGCAATAAATGTGAATAAACGAATGATATTCAAAAATGTGGATGAATCTTCAGAGAATTAAACTGAGCAAAAACCGCTCACCACAAAAGGTTGTGTACCATAAGATTTCATTTGTATGACATTTTCAAAGTGACAAAACTTTAGAAATGGAAGCCAAATTAGTGATTGGCAAAAATTCAGAAACAAAGAGGGTAGAGAATAGGGAAGGAGGAAGCCAGTTTTGTTAGAAAGGAGCAACTCTAGAGATCCTCAGGGAGTTGGAATTGTTCAGAACTTTGACTGGTGGTGGATATGTAAACCTACATAGCAGGTAAAATAGAACAGAACTTACTACTAATGTGCTCACACATGCAAGTACAAAGTGAATCTGAGTGAATCTAAATAAAATCAGTGGATTGTGTCAGTGTCAATATCTTGGTTGTGATATTATGCTATAATTTCATATATTTCATCATTGGGGGGACTTGGAAAAGTATATGAGGAATTTCTCTATATTATTTTCAATAACTGCATATTAATCTACAACTATCTCAATAAAACTTCAGTTTAAAAAATGTCTTTTTCATGAAATCTAGATAGGGCAGAGGGGTTGGAGCAGAAGGGAGGGGGCATGGGGTTATTAATGATGGTGGAATGTGATGATCATTATTATCCAAAGTACAGATATGAAGACACGAATTGGTATGAATATACTTTGTATACAACCAGAGATATGAAGAACTGTGCTCCATAAGTGTAATAAGAATTGTAATGTGGGGCTGGGGATGTGACTCAAGCAGTAGCGCGCTCGCCTGGCATGCATGTGGCCCGGGTTCAATCCTCAGCAACACATACAAAGATGTTGTGTCTGCTGAAAAAACTAAAAAATAAATATTAAAATTCTCTTTCTCTTTCTCTCTCTCTCTCTCTCTCTCTCTCTCTCTCTCTCTCTCTCTCTCTCTTTCTCTCTCAAAAAAAAGAATTGTAATGCATTCCACTGTCATATATAAATTAAAAAAAAAAAATCTCTTTCAATCCACTCCTGACTAAGCTTCTCTCACTTCACTCATTACCCTAAATGCTAGCAAGGATAAAGCGGGAATAAAATAG
This sequence comes from Ictidomys tridecemlineatus, assembly GCF_052094955.1. Taxonomy (NCBI): domain Eukaryota; kingdom Metazoa; phylum Chordata; class Mammalia; order Rodentia; family Sciuridae; genus Ictidomys; species Ictidomys tridecemlineatus. Next base: position 168,136,831 of record NC_135480.1, on the reverse strand, counting down.
TATGGCTACTCTGGAAAATGACAGTTTCTTACAAACTAAACATGTAACTACTGTATGACCTAGAAAATACACTCCTGAGCATTTTTCTCAGAGAAATAAGGAGAGAATTTAAAGAACCTACCAAGTAATGAGAGAATTTAAAGAACCGACCAAGGAAGTCAGGGGAGTATTTGATTATTCTAAATAAATGTCCTCAATTATATTCACATCTCCAAGGTTTATCATGTGATGAAGAATATATGCCAATTAACAATTTTAAGAGCTTCCAGATGGACCCAGGTACTTCTCCTATCTCAGTATGAAGGCCATGTCCTCCCCATTGCCTAGCATTCTTACACCAAAAGATGAGCTTCAGATTACACACACCCCACATTACAAACAGGTGATCATCTATAATCCAGTCACAAAGAAGCCTGTTAAAATCCTTTAAAGAAAAATAAAATGCAGAATGAAGCAGATAGAGCTATCCTAAAATAAAGAATTAATGATTTTTTTAAGAACAGTTAAACAGAAGATCATAAAGCATCACCTAAGGAAAAGCAATTTTCTACCCCTTCAAATAGCTGAGTACATTCCATTTGAGTCCAGCAACCATGCCAAATGTAAGACAGACTGGATCTCAGTACATCATAAGGGGATATTCCCAAGCTTTTGGAGGAACCTTACATTTCTTAGCCTCCAAACCCCAACAGAAGACAAAGATCCTTTGTAGTGCTCCAAGAACACTAAAGTTGTAAAAATTCACATAGAACTGAATTTCTAGATCAATGCATGGTAGTTTATTTGAATCCTACTTGTGCTTCTCTGACAACAGGATCAATAGTAGTATGTGTGTAGGGAAAGAAGAGGCTTCATCCCAAAGTGAACATGCACAAAGTCTCAGTAACTCCAAACTTTTTCCGCTAGGTAAGCCATGAATGTAATCAGGTGTTATATAACCTACAACACTATAGTATCCTGAAGACCTCAACCCCTATCCCTCTTCTGATTTTGAGTCAAGGACCAAAAAACTTGAGTTCCAAATAATATGTCAAAACCCACCCCTAGGTTATGGGCCTGGCCCACCTAGCAGGGTTCCATGTGGGTCAGGACCAAGATGATCATCATTCACCTTATACTATAAGGAATATGGGAGTCAGAAAGTATGCTGAGCAAAGAGCTTAAGATAGAAATCAATTCTTAAGCCAAATTGAAGAAAAAAAAAAAACCTAGAAGGTCAAAAACCATGAAGCCTGAAGGAAATAGTGAGCATTAAATCACAACATCAGAGATCAAAGTATCAAGGAGATGAACAAGCAACAGTGAGCTCAGAATAAATTGAAAGGGACCTTGGGCAGTTAGTAGGAATAGGCTTTTCTGACTGAACCACCCTTGTGTCCACAGAGGCATTATGGTTAGCTGTATTATTAGATCAAGGATAAGAAGGCAGACAAGGAAAATGGGAATGAGTAGGGTCCACCACAACATCTGTACACTCAACTCAGTGAGGTGAGTACCAAACTCAACACTTTCTTTTATCATCATTTAAAAACTCCTCCCATGATCTCCCCTGTGTTCCACTGGGAATTCCTAGAAATGGCAAAACCTAAGAGGGTTTCGATGCTTATTCTCCAAAATAAGTACCTGATCTTTGGTATCAGTGCTTAGGTTTAAAAGGAACAGCAAATTCCCAGGAAGTGGTTTGAAAAGGTAAATGCAGAGTGACTACATTGCAAGAATATATAAACACAGAAAGGAATGAAATTTGACTGGAAAAACTTTAGGAATTAGAATGAAAAGGCTGGCAGTGAGTGAACCGGGGGTGAAATGCTTAGGAATCATCAAATGGCCAGACTGGTAGAGAGGCAGGCAGTGGAGACTTTCACATCAGAAAGCATTACTTTAAGGTTGATATGTGTAACCAAGGCAGTAGAAGAAGGCAGATTAAAAGGTTCCCACATTTCTCTCACTGGCTCTTGAGACAGGGAAATATCTTCAGTGCTATGATGGGTGGTTTAAGTATTTCTATTCCCTGCAGATGTAGATTGTATCGATTGCAGAAGAGATATTCCCCAAAGACAAGAAATCTCATCAGAGAGAAATTCAAAGCAATGATATAATTCTATTGGGCAATCATGAGAAAAATACTAGTAACCTCATTGTTCCTTTTGGGCAGGTTTCATTCTCCAAGGCTATCACCCTGTGCAATGAGGAAATTCATGACTACTGCCAAGGGACCTGAGGCTGAGTACCAGAGAGCACAGTTGCATGAATCAAGCATATGAGCCCCAAACAAGAAAAAGAAGTAAGGATTATCAATGCAAGACTAGGATTGAGGCATACAGAAGCCACCTGGGTCACATTTGGTGCTGCCACTCAGATTTAAGTTCACATCATTATCTAATGAAAACAAAGAAGTGCACTATAAATTTGCAATTTTTATAAAGTTACTACATACTTTTTTATCCTGAAGGAACTGACTAAGAAAATAAGAAACAAAGGAGCTATTCCATTTCTTTAAGCATCCTCTCATTTAAATGACTCTGCCTGGGAAGGTCCTCTTACACTACATCCTCCTTCCTTCCACATTTCCTTACCGTCCTCACCACTACCAATATGTCACCCATTCTATTCACACATGTGAGTAAATAAAGCAAACAAATATTGTCTGTTAGTTCTTCCATATAAATATACTTTATTAAGTGAAAAGAACATTCCCTTATGCTGGATAAGACATCCAAAGAAGGAATAAGAGGGAATCCTGGAAGATAGACAAGGCTTGCCACGGAAACCTGATCATTGACCTCAGAATGCAATCTTCTTCTATCTGCAAATTGAAAAGTACAAAAGAGGGAGTGAGTGGCAGTATCAGTCAGTAGTGAGAAACTAAATAGTATTTCACCATGGAATATAGATTTTTAAATGTGATAAAGTAGATGGAGCACTACACTATTAGCTCCAAGTATATTTTATGAAATTTAAATAAGGGTCAATGATGGAAGCTTCTATACTTAAACAAACTCTGCAAATGCTGGATCAAACCAAATATCTTTCTGCAAGACCTCTCAGAGTCATCACTTGCCAACTATGGACTGGGAATTCAAAAGGGTGGAGGGAAGCAACTGTAGTAAAATAGACTCACACATTTCCTACTTAAAAACAAAGTTCTATGGTCAAGTATAAACATCAAATATCTTTTAAGGATTGCTGTTTTCTAGAACTCACTTTGGAAAGCACAGTATTAATGAAAGCTGATATAAATTAAAAGGGTCTAGGATAAGGATATCATCAAAGACACAACATGATTCTTGGGAGACCAGATAAGACTGAAACTCAAAGATGTAATTAGGTGGACTGCATCTCACTGAAGTGGACACCTGGGTGTGGGACTAATCTGAAGATAAACTAGATGGGAATAAAATAACCAGGTGGAAGGAAGAAGGCAAATCTCATAGAAACTTTCCAGTAGAGTCAAAAGTAGCAATTAAAGATTTAGAAAAGGGTTACACAGAGGCAAGGGAAGGCCCTCAGGAATTCAGATATGGATGGCTTTACATTTGTGTGACTCTGGAGTTAGGATACACAAAGACAGCCCCTGAGTCCATAAAATAATGTGCTACCAGGGCTTATTAATATGACAGCTTTATTTGCAGAGTAATGAAAAGAACACTAATCTAGGAGTCATGAGAACTCAATTCTTTTTCAGCCCAAGGGTCTGCTAGAGTCAATTTGTACCAACTGCAATCAAGGCAATTACATGCATCTTTTCCTAATTCCACACTGAAGGCTGGTAGCCGTAGGAAAGTACTTAAACTACAGAAACTGCTAAACTTCACAAAGCACAACTTTCTTCAATCTTAACAACCCTCATTCCACACACCCTTCGATGCAGGCACAGAGGTGCTTGTTTAACATTTACCAGCACTCCATGACCTAGGTTTGTAACTTATTTGTTGACAATAAACAAAGATATAAAAATTATAAATTGCATACTTTCTAACACATTTAAATCTTATTCATTAAAACAGCATCAATAGAGTTAAAATATATTAACTATGAGGAAGATGAGTGATTTTATTTGTGAAGAAAAAGGGCAGCTATTAGAGTAACCAAAATAATTTTGTACCCCACCCACCCTTGGCGGGTCATGGCTCATGACTTGAGAACCAATAGGCTCTTTGGCGATTCTCAAAAATGAGCAAAACCAGTCATCAGGGACATTGCTGAAATTCAGCCACCACTGAGGTTCCATCCCAGAGGATCCTCATAAGAATCTCACGTATAAAAACAGCAGATTGAGCTTCACCTCCCTAACTGGTTCTCTTTCTTTACCTTACTTCTGCTTCAGGAAGTGGTCCTTTGTAACCATACACATATATCTGCTTATAGCTAGAGTGACCTTACAATTTGCCATCCAATCTGGTACACTTCGAGCCTGAAAGGAGGTTCTACTGGTAACAACCAAATTCCACAGACACAACAGGTATAAACAAATAGACTGCCTCAGCAAACTGCTATTTACGGTGTGTTCATCAGCTAACATTGTGAAAAATACCTGAAATAATCAACTTAGAAAGAGGAAAGAATATATTTAGCTCATAGTTTCAGAGGTTTCAGTGGCTGTTGGTTGACCTGTTGGTTTGGGACCTATAGCAAGGAACTCATGGTGGCAGAAGAAACCGCTCATCTCATGGCAGCCAGGAAGCAAAGAGAGATTCAGGAGCAGGCCTTGGTCCCAATAACCCTTTTAAGAGCACATCTCCAGTGACATAACTTCCTCCAAAAAGACCCCACCTCTTAAAGGCTCCACCAACTCCCAATGTCACCATGACTGAGGGGAAAGCCTTTACAATATGAGCCTTTGGGGGACACTTCAGATCCAAAGTATAGCAAATGGTCGTGCTATTTATAGCAAATTTGAAAAATCTAACTCTTGGGAACTTTCTCCCACTTACCTTTATTCTTCCTTTTGGAGCCATAACCATCAATCTAATTTCATTGATATCCTTTTACATTAGAAGACAGCCAAACTGACATCCCGCCTGATCCTTTAACCATTTTTTACTCATAACCATAATTTGTAAAACAGAATCAAATGTGGTTTAAAGGGATGATGGACCTAGACAACCTGTTGTCATCTACTTGCTCCGTAAGGTGATGCCTAAGGCACCTCAGAGCCAAATTGGTAGTTTGAAAACCCTGCTGACTAGGTGAGCAGCACTAGATGACCATTTCAATACAAAATTAAGTTTCAGAATTCTTGGCTATCACTGCATTTTGAATGCAGAAACAATACAGCAAGAAAAAAAATAATATACAATAGGCTTGCAATTGTTATCATTAAGGTAGTATTTCCACTTTAAAAAAAACATATTAAATAGACACAAAATTTTTTACATTGTAAAGCATAAAAAAATAATACAACCCACATTCAAGTAACCATTAACAAATTAAAAAGAATGTTACATTATATTTAAAACTGCTTCTATTTATTCTTCCTTTCTTTCAACCTCCATACCTAGAATTTGTCTACATCATTCCAAGGACAATTGAACAGTGTATCTTTAGGTAAGGCCAGGAAACTCCAGGTGGAAAAGCAGGTGAAGACCCCACAACAGTGAAAATACAGCCTTCCATCTTGCATGATCCACAATTGGCTGGCAAGTCCTGGAGACTATTTTCCTAGAATGGTTTGAATTAATGGATAAAGACTCCAGACTTGGCTACTTCCCAAGCTGATTTGAAGTAGCTAATATAGAAGTGCCAATTCCATACAGCTGTGCAGAATGCTTAGGGTTTTAACTGAGGAAACAGTTGAATCTGGTACAGAAAACCTTCACAAACCAATGATTGTCACAGTGCTGTATGGCCAGAAATTGACTGTGGCAGTATTTTTAAAGGAAAAAAAATGTACTATTTAAATCTGAAAGCAGCAGTAAGCAAGAAACCTTATGGGAGCAGGGAGCTAAGGAACTTGTGATACGGGTCTTTTGATCTCTAAATCAGAATGTATATTTCGAGATTCTATGTTTGGTCTTACATAGTCCCTGACCCCACATGTTGTTTAAACCTCATATGAGGATAAGACAAATTCAGGGAATAATTTTTTTATGAATAAGGTGTATGCTATTGAACATCTTTACACCCATGTGCTAAATTGTGTGCCACAAACCACTGGAGAATAGCACAGAGCTATTTAACAGGATTGTAATCGTGAGGCACAGCTAGTAAGTACAAAAGACATTTTAAAAGGGAAATATCTCTTTGGCTGGCATTAGAGAAGTCTTTGCAGGAGTAGCAACGTAAAATTGGATCTTGAAGAGAGAGTAGGACATAAGAAAATGGAGAGTACATACATCTTTATAACAAAAACAATCATCATTTTTTGACATCCAGGCACCATGCTAAGCACTTCATATGCATTATTACACAGAGTCTTCCAAATAACCCTTGGAAGTGTAATTGTACCCATTTATAGATGAGAAAACTGAGACTCAGAGATATTAAGTAACTTGTCCAATGACATACAATTAAATAGTAGCACTCAGGATTCAAACACAAGATGTTTGACTAAATAGCCATCATGATGCTATTCTGCCTAGGTAGAGGAACACCATGAGAGGAAGCCCAGAGGTGGCAGGAAGAAAGTCAGCAAGGATTGGCCATACTGAAGGGGCAGCAGGTACATATGTTTGGTCATTTATCTGCTGAAAAGCCTTACTTATCTGCTCTACCTCCTGTGCTTTGTGTATACAGATGCTCAAGATTGCTTGTTAAGTTTAATTGGCAATATAAGGGAAGATTCCTGCACAAGAAGCAATGACATAATTCTCTCTGCTTGTTATATCTTCCAGTTGGCTAATATTTTGAAGTTTGACAGGGCATGAACAGACTTATGGGGGAAAATATCTTAAGTACATCAATACAAGTTGGGAAACAAGGGATAATGCAAGAATAAATGTATGAGTAATCTTTCCATAAGTATAAGTTCATCTTTTATTCATTCATTTATTCAAAAAACACTTTCTAATTGGCCACTTTGTATTAGTTTCCACGCTGGGTCATGCAATGCTGGCCCCTCCAAAGGAACCAAGGGAGACGACATAGCTTCCATTTATGCTTTGAAACAAAACAGAATTCAGTTAGACACCTGCCTTATGCATTAAACAATAGGCATTGATCAAGCCCTACTGTGTGCTGGGTGTTATAAAAAATGAAAGCTTATATATTCCTATCCTCAAGGACCCCCAAGGATCAATGCACAGATGAACAAATAAAAATTGTAACACAATATAATGAGGACTGACTAAAGGAGAATTATAAACTCAAATAAATGCCTGTACCAAAGGAGGGTATAAAATCCTAATCTGGTCTACATCTATCGAGTTCACTCAAAATCGGTTTAGTAGTGTTCTGTCTAGGTTAATTAAAAAATTAATCTACCTATACTCCAAGGACCAAATCAGGTGACATCTGGAAGAACTGTAAAGCTCTAGGATTCTGAGTCTGCACTCCCCTAGCAATTGAGAAATCAGGACATCTTTTTCTATAGGCAAGAAGAATTAAAATATATATATAACTTGCAGAACAGCAAGCACAGCACTAAGACTTGCAAAGCAGAGTAGGTAGTGTTCACTAACAGCTTTTTTTGTGTGTGTGTGACAAGCCATCAAATGAGAAATGAATCATGTACACATAAATAGGTTAAAGTTCCAGTTCCACATAATAATAAAATGAGCTTTTGCTTAATTGTTGAACTCCAATATGTGAGTAACAGTCCTCTGAAATTCAGATTTTATTAACCAGAAAATAAAAATTCAAAAATAATGTCCCAGCAGTTCATGAGAAGTATAGCATTTTTAAAAAATTAATTTAGAAAGTTCAATTAAATGTATTTAGAAAACCAATTTCAGATCAAAGCTCAATGTCCAAACAGAGCATTATAACAAGGACAGCTTTTCCCTTAAAATCACTAAAGGAGAATGATCTTGGGATTTAATCAATAGTTTATGTGACATTATGCCAATCACTTATTGTTTCTGGCACTAAATTTTGTCATCTATAAAATAAGGAGGTTGGAGCTGGGCACAGTGGTGCATGCGTGTGATCCCAGCTGCAGAGGTACAGTGGGGGCAACTTAACGAAGACCCTGTCTCAAGATAAAAAATAAAAGGGGCTGAAGGTGGGATTCAATGACAGAGCACCTCTGGGTTTAACTCCCAGTACTGAAAAATATATATACATATTAAAAAACAAGGGGTTTTTACTAAAGACTCCATTTTTAACCTCTGCTATTTAGCAATGTTGAAAACTTAGTGATGGAAAATTCTAGACATCACAATTGAGAATTGCAGAGCAAGGAGGAAAAATATTTGAGCTTTGGATAACACTTTCACTGAACTGGTGTTTATGAGCTCCCTGGAGAGTGGAAAAGGATTCTCAGGTCTAATTCATACTCAGAGGGAAAGAGCCAAGAACTTTACCAATGTCTGGGTCAAGCAAGGGAGAAGAAGGACATATCAGGGCCATGTTTGTTCTAGTTGAATTCTCATATTTTTCTTTAGAAAACTTGGGCCTAGAATGTGATGTTATGCTTATTCTATGATAACAAAGCAACTGAGAAGGTAACAAATTCTTAGTTGAATTTTATTCCCTTTAAACTGCATTATTTTTTAAAATTAACAATTATTTTATCATCTTCCTTTGTTTCCAAAAGAAGCTAAAGTGACTTAACAAAAGTAGGTTCAGCAAAACAGAATCTATTTCCTTCATTTCATCAAACTCAATACTGTCAATTTATCCAGAGAATAACTCAGATCCTATCACGTTACTGCACTCAGTGATTCCTAAGATCATTTACCTTTCCTCGGCAGCTCTTCCAAGCCTGTATTCCAATACACTGCTCTATGGTTCTGCTTATGCCACACTGTAGACACCCTTTAGGGAGTGCATGGTCATCAAACAAGCCATCTACCCTTATCTAGGAACTAGATCTCATCTAGATCTTCTCCTAGAAACTATGCTTATTTGTGACTTCACTTTCCTCGTAGTAGTTCATAAAACTGAGAAAATATGAGGGTAAGTCTCCTTGCTGCCCTTCAATTAAAGAGTTAGGGTAGCCATTTCCCATTATGTGAATGGAAAAGTAAAGAAAGCAAGTCTTCAATGAGAAAGAATCAGTGGTAGAAGAAGAATTCCCTGGGTTCCTGATTGCTTTCCAAACCTTGATTTTAATTCCTTCATGAGACTGGTTGTATGTCTCCTATAAATCCCCCAAATCACCCTGGATGTTTACAGCAATTTCCCTGTTCTCCTTAGTCTATTCTTTTTGAAATGTTATAGTTTGATGATGAAACATCTCCCTAAAGTTCCTGTCAATGCAGGAATGTTCATAGGTGAAATGATTGAATTATGATAGCTGTAACTTAATCAGTCCATCCTGGTTTGAATGGACTAACTGGGAGGAAACTGTAGGGTGGTGTGGCGTGGCTGGAACAGGTCACTCACTGGAAGCATGTCCTAGAAGGTTTCATCTTCCCTGTAGCCTCTTTTCCTGCCTCTCTCTGCTTTCTGGCCACCATGAGTAGAGTAGTACCTTCATCATGCCCTTCCACCATGATTTTCTACCTCTTTTCTTGGGCTCACAGCAATGGAGTCAGCCCACCACTGACTGAACCTCTGAAACCGTAAACCAAAATAAATGTTTCCTCCTCTAAATTGCCCTTGTCAGGTATTTTGTTCACAGGGATGAGATGCTGATTGACACACTTCTCAACTTCCTGAAGTTGCCTGTATGTCTGCCTATAAGTTCCCTAAATAACCCTGAATCCTTACAGTGATTTCCCCATTCTCTTAACTTACTCTTCTTGGGTTCTAAGAATTATTAACCTGCATTCCGATCTGTGCCTTTGACTTATACTATACCTTGTCCCAAGTCTGTGCACATGAGGTAACTTCCTCTAAAAAGCCCCTTCTAATTCCCCTACAGACAAAGTCCTTCACATTTTCAACCTATGAACTCCTATAGCACAAATCTGCCTTAGATCATGCTTTCATGATTGTGTATTCTGTTTTTATCATAGTTTGTAATCTAATTGTGGAGAAAGATTGCTGCTTCATTCATTATTGTAATCTCCACATACCAAGCACTGTAGAAGGGGGCAGCTGTCAACCTTTATTTGTTAGAATAATAGCTGAACAAATGAGCACCTTTTATTCATTCTCCACGATTGTGTAAATTCCTAAGCCTCTCTTGTTAAGGCTGATATTGTAGAAACTGGAGATTTGCTCATCCAATTTACCCAGTTAATATGAGCAATGTAGACAGAAAATAGGATAATTGTGGCCCAGAAGTCTACTCCAGGGCCAGAATGATGCCATTTGGTTGTCAATATTGATCACGTTTAATTAGAAAATTGCCAGATCTCTGCTGTTCTTAGTGCTGTGTGGGCATCACCTAAAAGCAAAGGGATGACAAGCTGTTCTGAGCATCTGCAGTCTTTATGTAATAAACATGTTTTCATTTGAAAAAATCTGGCCTTTTTCTGAGCAGGATCAGTACATTTTAGAATTTCATTTCTTTTTCCTGTATAAACTTTCTTCACTGGTTTTGATGAGAGAATTGTTAATGTATAATTCCTAGAATTTTAAAAAATAATGTTAATTTATTTTAATTCACATCACATGACTGAGGATGGATTTGCCAGGTAGATTTAGAATAGGATTAAAAAATCAAGATTTGAGCATAAGAAAAAATTTCCTTAGGAAAAGAATGGAGTTATTTGCAGTGCACTGTAACTTTGTGAAGTTATTTATTAATCTGTCATGTACCTATGTCCCTTCTAAGCATCCCTTTGGTTTTTCATAACCTTATCAGAAAGCCCTTTCCAAATGAAAGCATAGCTATAATCACTGTCTTTTATGCTATACACTCAGTTTCCCAAATAGCCGATGACACTCATGGTGAGACTTGCTATTTTAGCTGTCTATATTTATGCTGATCCACCATTAGAATTGGGGGAAAATCTGTCATTCTGCAGTAATAGTTAACAGAGGGTTAGAGTGGCAAAAATGCAACTGTTCATTTTGCTAGTATTCATGATTTGAAATGGTCATTCAACAGTAGCCAATTTGCTCATCTTAGTATTCAGGCTTCAGCGTGGTGCATTTGCACACAGTTCCTGGCAAATGAACCTCAAGTCAGTTAATCAAGACTAAACCAAGGATTAAGACTCTTTAGATCTATGGCATTTTCTTATCTGTGCTTATCAAGTAAATATTCTTAAATTATGAACATGCAAGAATTCATCTAAAATTCATCTAAAAGGGCTATTGGGAAGGCATGATTTGATATCTCTAACATGAACAATTGATTGTCATATCTTCCATAATTTGAAAGTCACATTTTACCTGAGAGGAATAGGCCTCAGAAGATTAGTGAGAGAGAAATTTGAAGGAAGCCTTCCTTAACTTGCCAAATTCCTTTAAGCTATTTACAATAGAAAGTATAAATGCAGAAAATAAAATAAAACTACTTAAATCATCCTTAATTCTAATGTCCTGAGACAAGCAATTATTTTTTACGTTATTTCAATCATTTTACTATGCCTAGATAAACAATGAGTGTGTTTAAAATTTATGTTTAAAGTTAAAACAATGCCATACCACTTATACTCATTTTTTAATATGCTTTCTTTTTCTACCTAAAAATAAGGTATGAATAATTACCTGATCCAGAGGTTGGAAAATTCTTCTATAGAGGGCCAGATAGTAAATCTTGCAAGCTTTGTAGGCCATTTCATCTTTGTAGCAATAATCTAACTCTGTTAAAGCAGAAAAACAACCATAGTCAATATGTAAATAAATGGATACAGCTATGTTCTAATAACAGTTTTTAACTATTTTTTTTAACAAAAACAAGTTTCAGACATACTGTGTTCATGTATTAGAAGACAATAAAATAAAGATTAATTCTACCAAAATTTTTACACAACTTGATCATAATGCCTATTGATCCACAGTTTAAAAAAATATGTCATAAAGGTAAGATTATTATAATGCAAGGAACTAGAATTCAAACCATTTTAATAGAGAAAATCTAAGTGGGAAGAATCACTGCGTCCAATTTTAAGACATATTTAAAACTACAGCAATCAAGACTGTGTGGTGCTAATGGAAGCTAGACATATTGACCAACGGAACTTCACATAAAACCAAGAAATAGACCCACACAAATAACACAACTGTTTTTTGACAAAGGTAAAAGAGCAATTCAAAAGATAAAAGCAATCTCTTCAGCAAATGGTACTGGAGTATTAGACAACTACAGACCAAAAAAAAAAAAAAGTGAACTTCAATCTAAACCTTATACTTTATACAAAAATTAACTCAAACTGGAACATAAATTTAAATGTAAACCATAAATGTTTATAAAAACTTTTCAGAGGAAATCTTTGGGACCTAAAGCTTAGTAAAGACTCCTTAGACATAATACCAGAAACAAAATCCAAAAAGGAGGGAAAAAAATCAATTTCACTTAAAACTGAATACTATTATTCATAAAAGTCCTTATTAAGAGAATGAAAAGAAATTTTAGAAAATATTTGCAAATTTTGTATTGCTACAGATTTACCATACTAGATTAAAAATAATAATAACAAGAAACAATGCTGGCAAAGATGCAGAGTAACTGTTGTCTTCTACATTGCTCAGGGACAGTCACTCAGAATCTTCTTGAAAAGCTAGACATACACTTACCATCCAACCTAGTGACTACATTCTTAGGCTTTAGCCCAGAGAAATAAAAACCATTATACACGCTCAAAAACCTATACACAAGAGTTCATGGCAGCTTGATTTGTGATAGCCAAAAACTGTAACGGCCATAGTATTCTTCAATAGGTAAACAGTTCAACAAAATGTGATGTATCCAGGTCATGAAATATAACTCAGCATTACAAAGAATGAGCTAGTGACACGTGCAGCAACCAACAACATGATGCATCTCCAGGACATTATGCTGAGCAAAAGAAAAAAAAAAACAATCACCTGCTTTAGGAAGTGACAGACTGTATGGTTTCACTTACAGACTGTATGGTTTCTGTATCTTGAGTATAGTTGTGATTACAGGAAGCTACACTCACATTGTTCTAATTTCAATTACATGGTTTATATTACACTATAGTTTTGTAAGATGTAACAAGTGGAAGAAACTGGGTGAGAGGTACACAGCACCTTTCTGTACTATCCTTGCAGCTCCTTGTGAATTTATAATTATTTCAAGATTAAAAGTTAAAAAACAAATAAATCAGGAGGCACGGCACTTTGCCATAGTTTGGCTATAGGTTTCTATTCCTGATCTAAACCATTAAATGATTTGGTGGTAACATTTTATTAGATGTACAAAAGTCTTTCCTTAAATATAAAATTTTATTTAAGCTATTCTCTTGTGTTTCCAATTTTCTCTTCATAAAACCCAGACCTAATACTAGAAAAACTAGGGATAGTAGGAACATATCTCAACATTGTAAAATCTATCTATGCTAAGCCCAAGGCCAACATCATTTTAAAAGGATAAAAATTGAAAGCATTCCCTCTAAAAACTGGAACAAGACAGGGAGACCTTATTTCACCACTTCTATTCAACATAGTCCTTGAAACTCTAGCCAAAATAATTAGACAAAAGAAATTAAAGGGATATGAATAGGAAAAGAAGAATTCGAACTATGATTATTTGCTGATGACATGATTCTATATTTAGAAGATCCAAAATATTCCACTAGAAAACTTATAAACTAATTAATGAATACAGCAAAGTAGCAGGATATAAAATCAATACGCATAAATCAAATGAATTTCCACACAACAGTGATGAATCCACTGCAAGAGAAATTAGGAAAACCAACCCATACACACTAGTCTCAAAAACAAAATAACAACAACAAAAAACCCACAAAATTTGAGACTCAATCTAAAAAGAGGTGAAAGACCTCTACAATAAAAACTATAGAACGCTAAAGAAAGAAAATGAAAAAGACCTCAGAAGATGGAAAGATCTCCCATGCTCTTGGATAGTCAGAATCAACATCATCAAAATGGCCATACTACCAAAACTGTTATAAAGATTTAATGGGGGCTGAGGATGTGGCTCAAGTGGTAGCGCGCTCGCCTGGCATGCGTGTGGCCCAGGTTTGATCCTCAGCACCACATACAAACAAAGATGTTGTGTCCGCCGAAAACTAAAAAATAAATAAATAAATACTTTTTAAAAAAGATTTAATGGGATTCCTATTAAAATCCCAATGACATTCTGCATAGAACTAGAAAAAGCAATCATAAAATTCTTCTGGAAAAATAAGAGACCCAGAATAGCCAAAGCAATACGTAGCAAGAAAAGTGAAGCAGGAGGCATCACAATTCTAGACCTTAAACTATACTATTGAGCCATAGTAACAAAATGGCATGGTATTGGCACCAAAAAAGTCATGTAGGCCAATAATACAGAATAGAAGGCACAGAGAAAAATCCATGTAAATATGGTTATCTCATACTAGCCAAAGGTGCCAAAAATGTACACTGGAGAAAAAAATAGCCTCTTCAACAAATGGTGCTGGGAAAAATAGAAATCCATATGTTGCAAAATGAAATTAAATTTCCATCTCTCACCCTGCACAAAAATCAATTCAAAGTGGATCAAAGACTTAGGCTCTGGAACAGAGACCCTGAGCCTAATAGAAGAAAAAGTAGGCCCAAATCTTCACCATGTCAGCTTAGGACTTGAATTCCTTAATAAGACTCCTAAAGCACAAGAAGTAAAATTAAGAATCAATAAATAGGATGGATTCAAACTGAAAAGCTTCTTCTCAGCTAAGGAAACAAGAATCTGAACAAAGAGCCTACAGAATGGGAGAGAATCTTTACCACACACACCTCGGATAGAACACTAATTTCCAAGATAAAGAAATCAAAAAATTTACCACCAAAAAAAAAAAACCACAAATAACTCAATCAATAAATGGGCTAGGGAAATGAACAGACACTTCACAGAAAAAGAAACACAATCAATCAACAAACATATGAAAAATGTTCATCATCTCTAGCAATTAGAGAAATGCAAATCAAAACTACACTGAGATTTTATCTCACTCCAGTCAGAATGGAAATTATCAAGAATACAAGTAACAATAAATTTTGGTGAGGATGTGGGGGGAAAAGGTACACTCAGACATTGCCGGTGGGACTGAAAATTAGCGCCACCATTATGAAAAGCAGTATAGAGATTTCTCAGAAAATTTGGAATGGAACCACCATTTGACCCAGCTATCCCACCCCTTGGTTTATACCCAAAGGACTTAAAATCAGCCACTACAGTGACACATCCACATCAATGTTTATAGCAGCTCAATTCACAATAGCTAAATTATGGAACCAACCTTGATGCCCTTCAACAGATGAATGGATAAAGAAAATGTGTTACATATACACAATGGAATATTACTCAGCCTTAAAGAAGAATTAAATTATGGCATTTGTAGGTAAATGGATGGAGTAGAAGATTATCATGCTAAGCAAAATAAGCCCAAACCCCCCCCCGCAAAAAAAAAAAAGACTGAATGTTGAGAGGAGGAAATGTTTGAGTTTACAGGTTCAGAAATTCAGTTCATGATCAGCTGATTCCATTACTATGTGCTCAACATCATGGTAGAGAAAAATCCATATAAATATGGTTATCTCATGGTAGAGGACCATTGCTTTGTTGTTCATGGTGCCCAGGAATCAGAGGGAGAAAAAAAAAATAAGTGGAAGAGATCATAGGGAAGATTAACACTTCCCAGGGAACACCCCCAGTGATCCACCTTTTCCAGCCATGCTCCATCTAACTGCAGGTACTACCCTGTTAGTCCACTCAAACTAGGATGGACTGACTAGGTTTACAGCTCTCATAATCTAATAATTTCACCTCTGAATATTCTTGCATTAACACAGGAGCTTTGAGGGGACACTTCATATCTAAACCGTAACACTTCCTCTACTAACTCATTGGTGGCCACAGCCCCCTGTTTTATACCCAACATTAGAACAGAACCTGATAATGCATATTCATTAAAAATTGCTGGAATCAATGAATAAAGGTATCCACCAGAAAATGGATGTTCAGCTTGTTGAGAGTTCACAATAATAATATCAACAGTGTGTCTCTGGCACCATCCAATAAAATAGCCCCCTATTATGAATACAGCTGTCAGATCAAATGGAAGCCTACTCCTAAATCAGGGAGATTGACTCATCTGGCTACCATAGTTTGATGACCATTAAGATTATCCACATAACTTTTGTCATGCCAACCATAGACTCTTTAAGTCACATTTTAGTTATTATCTAGAGATGGCTCAAACTGAGTATAGGTTTCTGTTATAAAAGCTTAAATTTTCTTGTCCTTATAAAAATTATATTTTGATTGAAACTTAGTAAAGTGACACAGGATTTTTACATTAGTCACTTATAAATTTTATTATCAAGTACCTCTCCTACAGTTCCATAACCTCTGGAAGGTGGTGATCACATCAGTGTACAATCCCTCCTCAGTATTTGCAGGGATTGGTTCCAAAGCGCTCTCACAGACAGCAAAATCTGCAGATGCTCAAGCCCCTTACACAAACTGGCATAGTATTTGAATATAGCCTATGCATATTCTCGTGTATACTTTAGATCATCTCCAGATTAGTTATAATACCCATTGCAGTGTAAATGCTATGTAAATAGTTATTATGCTCCATTGCTTAGAGAATAATGACAAGAAAAATGTCTGCACATGTTCACTACAGATACATTTTTTCCAATGTTTTTGGTTTGCAGTTGGTTGAATCTGAGATGCAAAGGCTGTCTGTACAGCAACCTCTACTCCCTTCAGGGACAGTATTACTGTTTTCTTCCTCAAACTAAAACAGGCATGGTTTTTAAATTCTTGTGGTTTTTTTATACCAAAGTATTTTTCTTTTATTTATTATTTTAATTTAAAATATCTTTTAAAAAATCCTAATGAATTAACTAACAAGTCTTTGCTTTTTCTGCCCTAGACAAAACCTAATCCTTGATGGAAATTAACTTGGGAAGGTACTTTAATGTTTCTACTCCTAATCAGACTTGCTATGGCCCCACTCTCTCTAGGGGTTTGAAATGTAGTTCTATTTTATATCAAAACTCCCTCATTTTATCTATGCGAATTGTTTCTCTTGTGTCAGGGTTACTGCATTTAACACACTATTGATTATCTAAAATAGTTAGATTTATTGTGGGTATATTGACTTTTAGAAAATACGGTTAATAGATGAGACTCAAGTATATGTAAAACAGGATTTCTTATTTGAGAATTTACCTTCTGGGCCATGCGCATCATCAGCAGTTGCTAGAGGAGGCTGTGGAACGGTGTGCAGTCTGACCTGGAAATAAGGGGCAAACTGGAGGAGCAGGCAATAGATACCGACATATGAGACCGCAATCCTATTACTAACTCGGTGAAAGACTCTATACTGGTCACTTAACCTCTCTGCACCTCAGTTTCCTTGTCCATAAGCTAAGGAAAATGGACCAGAAGAAAAATAAATCTCCTTTCAGTTTAGAAGTTCTCTGATACAATCTGCCTATCCTCTCCATAACCAATCACAAGTAGTGACATTTATCTTGGAGATGCCCTTATAAACTCATCAGGCTCCCATCCCCTGTTCAGTTGGTGAAGTTTATTTTTCAGCCCTGAATCGTTTTACCGTCTTCTGTATCCCATTATATAAGGATCCTCTCACTGGGCAGGACTTGAGTTGGTCATCTTTATGGCTCTCTCTCCTCTGTCCCCTGGCTTTCCTCTTGTTACTCTCTCCTAAACCAACCAGCTCTCATCTTCTCTGGCCTGGCTCCCAACTCTGATCTAAACCAATCTTCATATATAGCAGTATGTCCTAGACAGCACCCAAACTCCCATCCCCAAATGTCGTGACTTTCATTCTAACAAAAGCGCCTCCTTCTCATTCTAACTTGAAGGAAGAGGGAAAGAATACTAGCCTCTGTGAAATCCCTACTGTATACCACACTCTACAAATCATATTCAATTCTTAAAAGTTCTCATATATGTACTATTTCTCCCAATTATTTTTCAAAATTGAGAAAACTAATACTCTGCAAAATTAAATAAATGGCTGAGATCTATAAGTATTTTCAGTGGAGCTCGGATTCAAATTCCCAGTCCTTCTGACAAGAGAATTTTTTTCTGTTTCCATCAGAACATATAATAATCCCTTATGATCCACAAAGACCAAAGATCCTTGGGTATGATTTCAGAGCCTTCAAAGAAGAGAGGGCAGGAGCAGAGTTCTAGTTTGGTCTTTATCCAGAAAGTACACATAACACACCCAGTGGAAATTCTTTTGTAGTATTCTAATAGTTGATTTGAAGACAAAAAGATCCCACAGACTTAAAAATGTAGGTCTAGCTCTTGCTAAAGAAGCAAATGGCAACCTAATCTAGAATGTCATCATTTTCTACTTGGAAACTTATTTTTAGAGACATTTGGGGTGATAGTCGCAGTTTGAATAATCAGCTCTCACCATTTACATGTCTTTAGATATAATCTAGGAAATAACAAAGATGTTCAACAAACATTATTCTGTTCTATTACTTCTAGCTACATCTTTGCTATAGCAAAGATTACCACAGAGTGAGATACTAGAATCCCAAAACATTCATGGTTTGTAAAAATTCTACAGCTGGTAATGGTGTACAATTTTAATTTCATGGTAAATGTGCTCAGAGCTATGGCAAGTCATGTAACCATATGTTTTTTAATTCTTCTGCACCTGCATCCACTCCCTTCCTTTTTAAATATATTTATTTTTTAGTTTTCGGTGGACACAACATCTTTATTTTTATGTGGTGCTGAGGTTTGAACCCAGCACCCCACGCATGCCAGGCAAGCGCGTTACGGCTTGAGCCACATCCCCAGCCCCAACTCCCTTCCTTTCTTTGAGCCAGTGGGTCAAATGTATGAAAATAAAGGTCTTCATTGAGAAAGAATAGATGTGCTACAGGCTGCATGTGTGAGCAGTGGTAGATAACCAGATGTTCTCCTGGTCAGTGCTTTTTTGAAATAGAACATTTGGAAATTTTGCAGTCAGAGCAGGGATAATAATATCTGATGTTACTTACACGACTTAGAAGTGTCTGCATCTGAAAGGTCAATATAGAATCAACAGGTAAGGAGGAAGCCAGAAGAAACAGCAGCAGGAGAAATAGATAAGGAGCAAAAAGCATCAAATGAATAGCCTGAGACTTGGGAGATGACCTCTGGGTGTTTGCTGGGCTGGGAATCTGAAGCACTGACTTTGAGTATTTCTGAAGTTTTTATAATTACGTCATTCATCAAAGAAGTGACACTGGAAATGGAGAACTAGATTGAGTGATTTGCCTGCTGACTGCAAGGTACTTACAATTCATTCAGGAATGGCAGAGGGATATAGATGAAGGTCTCCCCTGCCAGCTTCACAAAGCTGGAAGATAGCCAAAATGATTGTAATCTGTGCAACCTCTTTAGAGCCTGTGGACCACTGAATGAACATCCCAAGACTGTTATGAGGCATCCCCTTCCTCATAATATTTACTACCAAGACCAGTGCCTCCATTGCATGATTATTTCAGACACAAAACTAAATCAAATCAAGTGACATATATGGATACCCTCAGCATGGCAAGTGATACACAACAAAGTTATCCCTCCTTACCTGTGGGTTCTACGTCTATGTATTCAACCAACTATAGATCAAAAACAGTTTTTGAAAAAATTGCAGAAAAGTTCTTGAAAAGCAAAACTTGAATTTGGCTTGCACAAAGCATTATGCTGAATTAATGTGAATTAAATGCTATAGCCTCCCTCCATTTCACAGGTCTCATGTCTCTCTGGCACTCATTTCTGCAGCATCATTTGCCTGCTCCTCACTCAAGTGCTATGCAGGTAGGTCTCTGATGGCTGCACCTGTACTGAACATGGTTGACTTTGTTTCTTGCCATGGTTCCCTAAATAATACCGCATAATAACTACTTATATAGGTTTTACATTGAATAAGATATTGTAAGAAACCTAAAAGAGGATTTAAAGTATATCAGAGGATATTATAGGTTGTACGCAATATTATGCCATTTTATATAAGAGACTTGAGCATCCATGGATTTTGGTGTCCGTGGGATCTCCTGGAACCAGTCCTTCACAGATACTGAGGGATGATGGTACTCACTAAGAGTTAGTAACCTTCTTCTCTGAATTGAATTCACTTTGGGACACAGTGAGATGTCGACAGATTATTATATAGAAATATCAGCATTCATTAGAACATTGCTGACAACTTGACTCAAGTTCACAAAAAGAAACCCAAATTTGTGCAATCAGGAAGGGTTAGAAGTGAAAAGGGGATGATGATAACTGTACATTTAGAGGACAAAATGTTTTGTCTTGAGGGCTATCACCTCCGAGCCCTTAATATTGCTGTGTGCCTTTTGATTACATGTTGGTCAGTGACCTGACTTATGGATCATGTTTATACAATACATTTAATAATCAAATAAATAGATAAAATCTTAAGTCATTTGGCCCAGTGTTAGGAAGTAAGTGCCTTGCCACATATCCCAGACCTGAAATGTAAGCTCTAGTAATTGCCTTAATATCTACTGTTCATCCACCAATGTGCTAGTAGTTTGGGTCATGGCCTTCTCTCTTCCCCTTTGCTTGTGAAGAAGAAAACATACGCATTTTAGATTTCAGTTATGAGCTCTCCTGCTTGACCCTGCTGACTTCAAAGCCATGAAGCCTCTGTGTTTCATATTTCTCCTTTTAGAAAGAGCAAATGAGATTCAGTTGGTAGGAACACACAAGGAAAAACATGGGGATAAAAACTCAAACTGCCTCAAACACCAGATGCTAAAAGAACAAACCTGGTTAATATTCTAACTTTAAAATATATTGTGTGCTTTCTAGCAAAGAAAATAGCATCAGAAAAAATAGACAAATAAATGTACTATAATGTCCACCCACTTATGAAGACATTGGGTTCTAATGGGGCTGGGGGTAGAAGAATAGGATAAAGACAAATACAAGCCAAATCTGAACTCCTACTATGCACCAGGCACCTCCACATATATATTTATATTAAACACTATTTCATTTTCTCTAACCCTCTGGAAAACATTTTTAGTTTAGGGGAACATAAGTCTGTCTTGGTTTAAATATTGATATTCATTAGTTGCTTACATTGAAAGTCCTTTTATCTTTCCTTTAAAAAAATAAAAACAGAACTTTTGTACAAGATGGTATATCAAAAGTCTCCACAACTACCCCCATGTTAGGAGATCCCCCAGAAGGATTTAGTTGTACTCATAGCTAAGGCCTTTTATAGCAAATTAATAAGAATAAACATCTCAGAAAGAGAAAATGCAAGAATAGGGAGAAATTCCATGCCCAGATTTTCTTATTCTCTTTCCCTTCCAGGAGGGGACCTACAAAGCATTATTCTTCACCCAGCCACAAAAGTGCCTTCTGTGTCCCATGGTTCTGCCTCAGGAAGCCCTTTAGAGACTCAACGCCCATTGGGGACTGTTCACACAGGCAGCCTCTCCCTGACACCTACAAAAATTGCAGAACTAGATGGAACACAGTTATTTAGCATAAATTCTATTATTTAAACCGTTTAGGCACAGTAAACCAATATTATCAGTTAACTATTGACCAGGACTGATCTGACAGCCAAATTCTCAGATGACAGCCAAAGGGTACCTTGCAAGAAAGACTTCTGAAAGAGAGCTGTTGCAGACATGCTATGTTAACTCTTTTCTGCAGAGATCATAAAGTAAATTAAAGCATTCATGTACGTTCATGCCCCCACCAACAACCTGTTCCAAATACATAGAAATGATAGATAAAATATTTTAAAAGTAAAATACAAAAGACAGCTGGGCTCACCAAATAACCTCCAAGGGCCAGAAACAACAGCAATATAGAGAAGATAAAAGTGATAATGAAACTCAATATGTAAGTAGAATAAACCTTGAAGAATGCAATATGTTTGAATAAACTAAAACATAAAGTCAGAAATTCATTTATGGAAATTTAGATCAGCATAAAAATCTGTTCATTTGCAAGAACTTTTGCAAACAACAATTAAAAAAAAAAAAACCCTGCTATCACTCAAGTTGAAAATACTGGTTACTTGAAAATACTAGATTACTTGCTCAGGTTGAAATAAAGCTGAATTAAAGTAAAACTTAACCAATGAATTAGTTCTGCTTTGTTTCAGAATCTATATGATAATAGAAATAGAAATGTTCTTGCTGTCCGACACAGTAGTAATTAGCTACATGTGACTACTGAGCACTTGAAATGTGGTCAGTGTGATGAAGGAGCAGATTTTTTTTTTACTTTATTTCATCTTAATTTAAGTTTAAATAGTTATATTTGTAAAGTTATACATAGCTAGTGATTTCTCTATTGGAAACACATTTTCTAATGTGTTTGTGGCCATGTTTACTTTTATTGCAAAGGTTTCTTTGAAAATGTCTTAACAAACCAATTGCTTTTGAGGGGATGTTGTATGTATGTGGGGTGGAGTACGTGTCTGTCTGTCTTTGGGCAGGGTCAACACCATTTGCAAATGTATCTAAATAACAGAGATTCCAGGACTACTTTTTTTTTCCTATGACAGTGGAATGCATTACAATTCTTATTACACATATAGAGTATAATTTTTCATATCTCTGGTTGTATACACATACCTGTACTTTGGATAATAGTGTCCATCACATTCCACCATCATTTCTAACCCCATGTCCCCTCCCTTCCCCTCCAATCCCTCTGCCCTATCTAGAATTTGTCTATTCCTCCCCTGCTCCAGCTCCCTATCCCACTATGAATCAGCCTCCTTATATCAAAGAAAATATTCAGCATTTGTTTTTTTGGGATTGGCTAACTTCACTTAACATTATCTTCTCTGATTCCATCTTTTGATCAACCTAATTTGGCACACCTACCAGCTCTCCACATTTGTAACAGGACTCACCAAAACTATAACTACACCTCATCCATTCAAGTGGAGACCAAGTAAACTTTTTGAATACCCAACTTCTTGATTATCCCTTACTGAGAAAGTTGATTTTTCTTAACAAAGAGAATCAGAGTAGAAGAAGAAGTTAGAAGTGGGTAGTAACGTCTAGCAGAATCTATATTATCCATGAATAATGGTCAGGTTATAGTTTTTCTTATTATACTTTGCTTTAAAAAAAGGATGGACTATTTTCTAATCTTTCCTCAACTATATATATTGTTGTGAAACTAAAGATTCATCAAGACACCATCTGAAATCTAAAAATAAAATGGTACTGATGTTGAAACATTAGGTTGCACCAGGACAGGTAAGCTTCAGGGAGTGATGTCTGTTTGTTCATTAATTTCATTATGTGTATTGAATGTCTCTTGGGCCCAGGCATCATGCTGAGGACAAAGTATGGTGCAAAGATAAGTCCCTGACCTCAAACAATCCTGATCAAGACCTGGTGCCTGGAGTGTCAAGTGTCAATATGAAGCATTCCTCACTGAAACTCGCAATCAGTTCACTTCTGCCTACTATTTTGCTTATGACTATTTCCAAAAAGGATTACGTTCAGAAAAGTTTCAGGGACAAAAGTCATAATATTCATTCACATAAAAAAATAGATAATGTACTGAGTGTAATATAGTACAGTAGATTGGATCCTGGAAAAGAAAGAAATACTTCATGCAAAAATTGGTAAATTCTGAATAAGGTCTGAAGTTTACTTAATAATTTCTTAGATTTAACAATGTTTCATTCGTTATAACTGAAGCATATTAGGAAAGCTCTATTCTATCTTTGCAATCTTTCTATTAATCAAAAGTTATTCAAAATTTAAAAGTTTATCAAATGCAGACATTGAAGTGTTAGCAGGATTGTCCAAAACCCCTGTGAGCTCTCTCTGGACTGCTTGGCAATCATGTAACTGGGCATGGGGGCTGCTCTTCCCCAGGAAGAGGGGTGAACATGACCTCAACTTCTCCCAAAGTCTCCAATAACTCCCCAAAGAAGCTGACCAACAAGACCAGACTATTTGGCAATCTGTTTCAAAACGTTTTCTCCAGCAGCAACTATCACACTTGCTTCATAAAAATGTATATCCTAATTTAAGTTTAAATAGTTATATTTATAAAGTTATATGTAGCTAGTGACTTCTCTATTGGAAACCCCCATAAGGAGGTGGGGACCCCTCTTAGATCCTGTTCTCAGGGTGTGTTCATCTGTGTGTTCAGACATATCATTTTGAGAGTATAGGAGACCCATGAATCCTCTGACCTTTCTCTTTTCAAATTCCAATCTGTACCATATTTGCACAAGCCCATTTCAAAATAATATTATGGAAATGCTTAAATGTTTTATTTTTAAATTTTTCTCTTTTGAACATTTCCATGTCTTCTTACTAACAGAAAAAGAAACCTTTGAATAGCCTAACTTTTGAAAGCTGAGAATCAAAGGAAGTAGGAAGTATGGACAAGGAACTGAAGAGAACATAAGTTTGAATATGGCAACGCTATATCAGTTAGTTTTCAATTCCAAGACTAGTAAATTGTCATTCTGAATTTGATGTATGCAGAATTTGCACACACAAGTGTTTAAGTATAAATACTTAGATGTGCTTATTCCAAAAGCATTAACTTATATAAATCAGAAATTCAACTACGTCCTCGCTAATTTTAAGTGTCTAAATGTATTTTTGTAAGCAGCTATTATAATTATGGAGAAAAAAGATCCATTCATTTGTGTGCATAAACTTAGAGGTTAGGGTGAAGTCACTTTAAATAAGGAAAAATTCAAAGTTCAGAAAATGCCTGTAGAAAGCGTTCACTTTCCCCAGACATTAGTCTGTATACTTAATGAGGCACATGGCTTGTCTTCACAATTTCAAAGGCAGCTGGAGGTTTTTACACATTGGCATAGACAAGCCTATGCAAGACCTTCTCACACTGTGAACAGGTTTTTAAATAATGTGTGAAAATTCTGAGGTTGTAATATACTTAGTACTCTCACATGACAAATAAGAGAAGAAAAATCAATTCCCACCCTAAGAATGAAAGAGTGGTCCTGCAGGGGCAATATTCCAATTGAGTGAACAATTTCAAATTTGGGCAACAGACTTTTCAGAAGAACAGATTCATATCCTTTGTGAAAATGTAGGGCTCTGGGTTTCTTCAAATATTTTCACAGGCATAAGTCAGTAAATTTCTCTGGAGCAGGGGAAAAGAATGAAGAAAAGCTGATACAGGCAAAGCTCCACCTGAATCTTTTATCCTCTCCTGCCACTAAAGCTTCCCAGGGCCCCAGGACTGTTATTTTTCTCCTTGATCCTCCCAAATTAGGAAGACTTCTCCATTTTCTTGATGATCCCAAAACAATAAATTAAAGGAAATCCCAGTACAGTCCATATTACCCTCTGACTACAAGGAAAACTACTTGACAAAATACAGATGGCCACTTCCTGAGGTCTGTGAAAGGTTTAGAGCCAAGCACAGTGAGTGGCACATGCCTATAATCCCAGCAACTCTGGAGGCTGAGGCAGAAGGATCATGAGTTCCAAGCCAGCCTCAACAACATCGATGCACAAAGCAACTCAGTGAAACCCTGTCTCTAAATAAAATACAAAAAAAAAGGGGGGGTGGAGGGTGGAGTACTGCTGGGGATATGGCTCAGTGGTTGAGTGCCCCTGATTTCAATTCCTGGTACCAAAAAAAAAAAAAAAGTAGTACATTATAGAGAAAAGTCAGAATGTAGGAAAGGAAGCTACATATAGGTTAAATGGTGATGTAAGTAGAAAAAAAAAACTACAAAAGAAACACTGTATTTCTGAATAGAGGAATGGAATAAAGGACACTAAGAAATTTGAGTATGCGGGTGGGGGAAAATTCCAGAGAGAAGACAGGCTAAGTAAGGGCTACACTTTTTTTGAAGAGGAACCCATACCAGTATCGGGCTCACCTTTGAGCCTGCCTGTAGGAGACAGACTCAAGGCAGTATGGCAAATGTTTTAAAAATTGAGCTAAAATTCCAACCCCAACTCAAGTCACAGAACATCTGAGAGGCATATAAGCAGGACAGACCCAAAGCTGCTAGAAGAAAATTGAGATTGGAACTATAGCCCACAGAATGTGGGGGAAAAAAAAAAAAACTTGTGGTTTGAAATTAAGCAGGTTGACAACCTGCTAAGGAACATCCCACAGATAAAGAGGTATTGGAGCAGACCAGATACTCCCCACCCCTAAAGACCCTTGCCATAATTAAGCATCTCCTCTTGTCAGATCAGCAGGATGTCTGCAGAGGTTATTGTTAGTTGGTAGTTCCCTCTTTCTTGTAAATTCCAGGTTTGCACACAAATGGTGTGACAGAAATAGTCTGCAATCTTGTTGTACAAAGATATTATCTCTGTTTTCTTGGTTAAAAACTTGTGAAATCTGTGTCTCTGGTCTAGGGGATGGAACAAAGAGCACTTGTCACATAAACCTCCAAGATCCCCCTCCCCCCACACACACTGGGAATAAAGTTCAAAGAATTGCAAAATATTTGTTCAGTGGAAGAATTCTTGGGCGAAAGCCACCACTGAACCCTGCAGTCAATAAACCTGCTTCCCAAAAATTCTTCAGGTGTCCCACCTCTTCTGCCTTACTTCAGTACATTACAAATAAGACTCAATACTTGTAGAAGATAGAAAGATCTACACATGCATTGCTATAGCTTTGAAAGACATGAAGTAAAAATTGACAGAACAGAAGAAACACAGAAAAATCCAGTTACATTGGGAGACTGTAGCATTCCTTAGCAATGGTTAGAAGAGATTGAAAAGATCAAAAAGAACATAGAAGACCTAAACACTAACAATTCATTTTGGTGTAATTGACATTTATAGAACATTCCAATAACAGCAGAATATATATCATTTTTAAGTGCACATGAAACTTTCAATAAAACAGATTGTATTCTAGTCCATGAAACAAACTTTAACATTTTCAAATACTGAAATCTTACAAATAAGTTCCCTGAGTATGATGGAATTGTTATGCTCGAGTTCGGGACCCCCAAAAGACCACCAGAGACCAAGATCGATGTAAACAGCAAAGAGGCATTTATTGAGAGCTAGCTCAGTCCTCTGCACACACAGCAACTGGGGACGCTGAGAGGCCCTGAGCCCTGGGTTTGCAGCAGTTTTATACACTCTTTGGGGAAGGCAGGGACTTCACATACATCATAGCATCTCTTAGCAAATCATCACACACTGCGGGAAAATCATAAAACAACTCTAAAACATGATTAGCACATTCACTGGTGGGAACAAGTTGGGTAAGGGTGATTGGTTAGTATAAGAGGTAGATTCATTTGAACTGATTGGTTTAAGCCATGAGGGGTGTACGTGCTGAACTACATGGTTTCCCAACATGTTATCAACCACCATAAACTACTGGGAGGGTCACCTGGCATCCCAGGTATTTTCTCTGTCTCATGCTGATTGGTGGTTGCTAGGGGGTTGCTATGGATCCTCATCTAGCCTGACTGAGTCAGGGACACTTGGCATAGGAGATCTTTCCTGTTATTTGTAGATAAACAACTCAGCAGCGTGGGTATGTGCCTAGGAGTGCTCTGTTGGTTTTTCCAAGGACAAGGGCCATGCCCCCTTCCTTGGACAGGCTTTGCTCTGAGATAGAGGCTGGTTTCTCAAAAATGGAATCACATCAGTTTCTCAGAATTAAACTAGAAATCAATGGCAAAAGGATGGGTAAAAAAAAAAAAATCTACAAATATTTGAAAATTAAGCAACCCAAGTCTAAATAATCCATGTTTCAAAATCAAAGTCACAAGAGAAATTTGAAAACATTTTGAGTTGAGTGAAAATTAAAATGTGACTTCAAAATATGAGGGATACAGTTAAAACAGTGCTTCAACAGAAATTTGTAATATTAGATATTCATATCAGAAAAGAAGATTACCAATGAATCTCCTTAAGAAAGTAGGAAATTAACCTCAGAGCAAGTAGATATAAAGAAATAACTACACAGAAATCAACTCAATTGGAAAGACTAAAGTATTCAATAAAACAAAAAACTGACTTTTTGGAAAGAGGCAATAAAATTGATAAACCACTAGCCTGAGTGACCAAGAAATTAATTCACAAATTACTGATAGCAGGAACATAAAAGTGGACATCACTAACGACCCCAGAAGATATGAGAAGAATCATAAAGAAATATAGTAAATAGCTTTGCGTGTATGTTTAACAATTTGGATGAAATGGACAAATTCCTTGAAAAGCACAAACTACAAAGCTCACTTCAGAGTAAATATGTTATCTGAGAAGTCCTATGTCAAAGAAATTGAATTCATACTTTAAAATGTTATAACATAAAAATCTCCAAGTAAAATGGCTTCACTAATAAAGTATAACAAGAATTTAAAGAAGAAATAATATCCATATTGCATAATTTTTTTGAGAAAGTAAGGAAGGAAATAATACTTCCCAATTAGTTTATGAAGCCAATATTACACTGATTGAATAGAGATAGAAAAACTATAGAGTAATAGTGAAGCCAGAATTAGACAGGCAGTCAGTGTAGATAGGTAAATCGAGTCAGGTCAGGTCAAGGAGGCCAATTTGGAGTAAGTCTGGGAAGTTAGAGACTGTCCCCTGAGGGATCTTACAAAAGCCTGCTTCCCTCTCAACCTGTTGCTAAGGTAACCTGTCCCAGGAATTTCCCCAGGAACTATAAGTTTGTTAATGTGTCTGGCTACTCCATCCTGCCCTTCCCCCTTCAGCCCACCTGTTTCCCACCTTTTGGCCATCCCACAGAGCATTTCTGGGCCTAGTTACCTATGCACGAAGGAAGGGGAAAGATAAGGGGGAAAGGCAGAGAACAAAGGAAGCCTAGGACATATAAAAAGGGCAGAACAGTTTCTTGGGATATCATGATACCAGCTATGGCTCCTTCTCCCTCCTAGGAGAAGTCTATGTTACCCCTTTTTAAATAAGCCCTGCTTCATATGCTTGCCTCGGCTTGCTTCTCTAATGTTCAAACTTCAACATTTAATATATTAAACATAATATTTTTAAAATATTAATAAATAAAGCTGACAATGTATAATAAGTATACTGTGTCATGACTAAAAGGGGTTTATCTGAGGAATTCAAGGCTGGTTCAACATCTGAAAATCAATTTATATAATTCTCTATTTTAGTAGACTAAAGAACAAAATAAGATAAGCAGAGGCAGCCAAGTTTCTCTTTAAAAAAAAAAAAAAGAAAAAAGAAATCAGTGACAACTATAGTACCAAGTTGTAGGAATCTCCACTAATTGATAGGAGGTTGTACCAAATACAATGTCAAATAGATATGGATTTGTTTATTTAAAAATCCCATTGGCTTTTATAGACAAATAGTGGAACCTTCATCTTAGAGTTCTCACATACAGACTCTCATTGTTTGGCTGTTGTAGTTCATTTCTGACTTGTCTGTCTTCCCTTTTGCCCTTTCTTGGTCTAGGTTCTAACACAGAAAACAGGAAGCGGCAAGACATCAGCATTATTGTGACGTCTTTGTGAACTGGATGCTTTGGTACCCTCAGGAGTCCCATTCCTCATGCTTGTTTGACCTTCATCTTAACAACTAGCATCTCTCCAACCTTGAACTGAAGACACTTCTGAGGCAAGAATGTCACTATTCAAGCTTTTTCTCTGGAGAACAGTTAAGCAAATCTTTGAGCTTGTACAGTTCTGTGAGATGCCTTGTCATGTCATATTTTAGAGTCAGGTCCTATGAATTCCAGCTGCTCTGAGCACTGCTGAGGCTCATTGCCACATCTGTGAGTGAGCTGGCACTGCCTGCCCTCGGTGCCTTCACCCTGGCAGATCAGGGAGCTTGGCCAGGAGCCACAACCATCTGGACTGTGCCCTGGAATAAAGAGTGTGGAGTAGTTCCCTTTCTTTTTCTTCATGTGTTATACTTTTCTCGCTTTGATTTTCCTCATAGCCTAGAGTAGTCTGCTTTTAAAAGTAAGGATGTATTTGGAAATTTTATTTAGGATATAATATTTCAATGACTTTTTATCAATAAATGTTCCAAGATTCTTTAGGGGCAAACGGAGTTGTTTATCAGGATGAAATTCATATCTATTTTGCATGTGAACCATTCAACAGTTCAAGTAGTCAATAAGCTTTCTCTGGGAGTACAACATGTGTATATTGGCACCTTACATGTCTAGAAAAACATGGTTTCCTTTTTAAAACTGACTGTACGAGGCTCTGAGATTATGTGAAATAGCTTTGGTTGGATATAATAATCTCTTCCAACATAAACACACCCTTCCCCTGTCCCTCTACACATGGAAAGTTTTACTCAGATTCTTAACTTCTTTTTTTTCCAATTTGTTCTTATTAGTTATATATGACAATAAGATGTATTTTGATGTACTGTATATATAAGGATTCTACGTAATGTGGAACTACATTGGTCAAGTATTCATATAGGCACATAGAAAAGTTAGTCCAATTCATTCTACTTTTTTTCCTATTCCCATTCCCCCTCCCTTCCCTTCATTCCCTCTTGTCTTTGATACAAACATGTATCATGTTTATGTTTTATGCATCAAGTAAAAAAAGAATTTCTCAGTTAAAAATACATTTATATTTTAAAAAGCAGATATTTTTTAAAGCCTGTTATTTACATATATTTTTTATTTAATTTCATATTTTTTATAAAATTTTTATCAAGCCTCTAGTTGATGAAAGTATCTGTAATTATGAGTTACTCAGAACCACAAGGCCTCATGTAGTTCTTTTCCCTTCCTATTATACTGATCTTTGCTGTTGAAAAGTGTGAATTTTCTTAATTTTCTGCCTTTTGGAATAATGCCAGGAGAGTCTTTTATACTTGGCTTTTTCTTGGCTCCTTTAGTTCTCTCTAATTTTGTGATACTTTATTCATTGATTTCATTATATCAATAATTTAGTTAGAATTTGAATAGTTTCCACTGAAATTGCATCAGTGTCCTTTTTTTCATTTTAAGAATAAAAGAACAATTGATTATTAGAGCAGTAAAATAATGAAATACCACATGTACTATTATGAGTTCATAAAAAATAATTAGGTATTTCTGCAGGTACTTATTACATTAGTAGGTACTTATTTTGAAGCACATAGTATTATTCTGTTTATATGTTTTATGCTGTGCAATAAACACAAGTACAAATTCTTCAGTGGCAGTTTAAAGTAGAAATTGAGCTTGAATAGAACTTCATAAATAATAATGTTACTTTGTCTTAGCATTGCCTTTCTGAAATGAAAAAAAATATATTTTTTGCTTATAATCAGTTGCAAACTAATAATTAATAGTTTAACTATTAAGAATTGACATGTAATGGTGGTTAATAGTTAGCTCTGAATTTAGGCCACATTCTGAAAATCATAATTAGATTGACATGCTGAAAAGACTATGTGCCCTCTAGTTAGATAGAAGCTGATTTTTTTCTTTATTGCACATTTGATATGCATGAACCTAAAGAGACATGTCTGGAAAATTCTTTCATCAAGGAAATAAAGTAACAACTCTTGGCCTCATGTGACTACTAATTTATTGAATCATAAAGACCAAAATAAACTAGCTGTCATCAATCTTCCCCTTAAAGAAACTTCCAATCCCTATAACTATTCTTCCTTCCCCTGTTTGCCCCAATACACACATCCACATATTTTTTGTAACAGTAATAACTAAAAATTAATATGAACTGGTTAAAACTATGTTGAATTCAAAAAGTGTTTTCTTGAAACTACTGGAAAAAAATCAGGTAAAATTAATGCGTTTTCCAAGTCATGTTTTTCCTTAGATTTTTGTTGACTCATGTCTTTGGGTCTTTGGAAAGGTAGACAGAAAATTCTTTCTGGAAAGGCTACAGAAAGAATTACAGTTTTAAAGTATCTGGGGCTTATACTCAAAAGGAGTTTTAGTGGACAACATTATTACTCATTCATTCAGCCAAAGAACAAACTCTCGGTTTAGAAGAGACTTTGTAATCACACACCTGATGCTGAATTCTTGCCCTCAGTTTGCTCCTCAGGATTTCTGGTTGTTACTGGATACTTTCAGTGAGTGGAAATCCGTGTATTCCACAACAGTGGAGGACAATCTTAAACCATGAACTTAAATCTCCCAGGAGCCTTTACAGAGATGCCCTGCCAGAATACAGAGTCAGTCTCCCCTATATGCACTTAGATATTGGAAAACCTCCATACTGCTAGACCTGAGCTTTCTCCTCTCCAACTATTCCCCATTTGACATAATTTTAAGTACTTTCCCAAATAAACATTTTAAGTACTTTTTAAGTACTTCTCCAAATGGAGTCAAAAGTACTATGTTAGGTACAGAGGTATATCAAATAGCTTTTTACATACTCCTCCTCAAAAAAAAGATGTTTGAGGAAGAAAGACTTTACCAAAGGAAAATAAGCCTTGATAAGTGACAAGTACTTGTTCATTCGCTCATGTGTTCAACAATATAGGAGAGAACCCACTATGTGCAAGACTGTTCAATGTGCTGAGAATTCAGAAATAACATCTAAAAACCATTCATTATGAATCAATGAAAGAAAAACAACATGGATGAGACAGCATGTGCCCTCAAAAAGTTCACAGTCTAGTGAATGTCAGTTCACAAATTCCTTTTTGTACTTAAAATATTCTAAATTAAAATATTCTCCCAAGGGTCTACGAGAATTTACATTTAAATCATTAGGCATATATGTTTTATGACCTCAGAATATTTCTTTATTTGACAGAAAAAGAAGTGTTCAGGCTGATTTAAAATTCTGGGAAGCAGTTTAATAAATTGTGTACCCCACTAATTGATCTTCAGAAAAAACTTAAATGCTGTCTATGACCCCATATTTGGAATACAGTACTCAGCATGTCTCAAAAGCTCCATCTCCTGTTAATAATATCTGTTTATTTATTGTCTGTTCTTGGCAACAAAGAGTTTCAGAAAAGAATATTCCACAAATCAACTAATAATCATTTTTAGTTTTAAATTATAATGTCTTAATAATCATAACAAAAATACTCCTAATGAGTTTTAAAAAAGGAGGGGGGGTACAAATTCCAAGATCTGAAGTCTTCATCCATCATTCAACTCATCATTCTTGCTCCAGCTTTCTAGACTAATTCTATTCTCAGCTTGCACTGTAGTAGGACTTGAAGTTACTATGGATCGTTTTATATTTGGGGAAAATATGTAAGTAGTTGATATTCTATCTTGGGGTTATTTGGAGTTAGAAAGTGAGATTTTGTCAACATCACATTGGGCTAAATAATTCCATGAGAAGCAGTGTGCCAAACAGTTAATATTGAGAATTTAATTTGTTTGCTTCTTCTGAGTTTTGCCATTGAGCTTTCTGTGGGAAAGCACTCCCTAAAACCACACTTTATTGGCTCTAATTAAGAATGCATCCAGTAGTGTTCTCTCAGGCTTTGGATGCCTGCTGGCTTAATTTTTAAGCTTCTCCATTCTCGATAAAAGTGCTGAATTGAATTTAAAAGTCTATTCCTACAGAATTACCCCTTAGTGTGCACACCACTCACACTTCTGCAGAAAAGATTAAAATACTATTTACTACACATAGCAGACATTGTTTTTAAAAAATGAATGGAAAGTAAGACTGCAGTTTAGCAATGATTTTTAAATGAAAGATTGTTACAAACATATGGTTTTTGTTTTCTGTTTTGTTTTTAACCCAGAACCAAGATAGAAGTTATCACTGAAGTCACAGAACTTAAGAAAATAGCTGTTAAAATTCAGCGAGCCAGTTTATATCCGTTATTTTCAAAGACTTAAAAAGTTAATTATTTTTATAACCAAGGTGAATATGACTAACCTGGGGGTTTTCTCATTAGGTGGACCTGGTTACATTGTCTTTGATTAGACATCATGAGTCCTCCTTCCATATCAATTCCTCTATCTGACTCCATTGATGAAGAGATGGCAACCACTGCTTCCCTTAGCAACTGCTGCTAAATGGACTGCTTTTGGTTTTGTTTTTAGGGAACTATTCAATATCATGCTGGCTGATTACATTCTTCCTACAATCGAAGTAGAAAATTTATATGCCAAATTGTTTATTCAATTATCCATCAAATAAATATTGTGTCCTACTATTTGTCAGGTACCATGCTAAACTAAGGAGCCAAAATAAGCTTATGCATAAAAAGAATTAATAAAACAGAGTGTCAGGTGCTATGAAGAGGTAAACACCACATACAGAGAGGCACAAATGATTCAGATCTAATTCTGATTGGAAGAATCTTATTAGACTTGGAGAAGGTGGAAGTTGTTTGACAGGAGTCTAAAAGGTGAAGTAAGGGTTGGACTGATAAAAGCTGAGTAGGTCTGGGAGAAGAAAGGTCTTCTAAGGCCTCAGGATTAGTGTGTGTGTAAAGGTGCAGATATGTCAGAAGAAAGAAATTATGGAAATACAATGTAAACTTTTATTAAATTCAAAGCTTTTCAACTAGATCAAAATATTTATTTACCACGCTTATGGTGATCCCCACTGGTGTGTGAATTGATCTGATTTCTAAAAACATCACTATCTGTTGTGTGGAGAATGGCACTGAGGATGACAAAGTGAGAAATGGAAGAACATTGAAGTCTGTAAGAGAAAAATGACAGTGGACATTAATGGGATGACAATTGGTGACAACTAAAAAGGGTAAGATTCTTGATATAAGTTGAAGGTAGAACCAACAGGATTTACTGATAAAGCATAAGAATGTGATTTTTAAAGGAAAGAAGATTAAGCATGACTCCTAGATTTGGGGCCTGGCAAGTACTGCCATTTCTTAAATGGAGGAAGAATCTAGAAAGTGTGTATGTGCTAATGTGCATCTGCATATGTCTCCCCAAGCATACATATGTGTTAGGGTAGAAGAAAGAAAAAGATGCTGTTTGGCTATGGTAAGTTTCAGATGCATTTGGAAGAGTTGTCATGAGGCAATTATATATAGAATGCAATAATCAGTGGAGATATAAGTTAGAGATATACAGAAGGTATTAAGGTCATGGAACAAGATGGGATCAGCTATAGAATCAGTGTAAGCTGATAAATATGAGGGCCAAGAACTGAACCAACATTTAGATAAGAAAATGGAGGAGCCAGCAAAGGTGATGGAACAAGAAGGAACAGTGACTATAATATGTCTGAACCTGAGTGAAGGAAATATTGAAAAGATAAGGGAAAGAAAACTATGTCAAATTTTTCTAATAAACTCAGCAATATACAGAGAGAGAAGTCACCATCACCATTGAGTCTGGCAACATGGAAGTCCCTGGTCAACTTGCAAATAGTGAACTACAGGAGATAAACCCCTAATTGGAATGGGCTGTGCAGACAATGAGAAGTGAGGACATAATGCATAAATGGAATATTTTTTCTTTGAAAATATTTTGCTTTGAAAGAGAGCAGAGAAATGGGAAGAAAGCCAGGAGGGATATAAATAAGACAAATTTTATTTTAGGAGAGAAAATATTTATTTTTAAGATTATTGCTCATGTAATTAAAATTAGAAATATAACGGTGGATAGGAATAATCCATTCATAAGTGGGCACATTTCAAACACAGAAAATATGGAATAATTGTAAAAGTCATTTCCATGAATAGATAAAGAGGGAAGGATCCAGTGCCCATTGCAAAGGTGGGCCTTAGTTAGCTGCAGGAAGAATTCTTTCAAAAGAGCAGCCAGGGATTGCATAAATTAGCTGCATGAATGTTAAAACCCCCAATAGTAACAGAACTCATGGCTAAGAAGAACATAGGGAATGAGGAGTGACCAAGAAGTTGAGAGATAACTGTAACAGCAAAGTTGAATAGGAGATGTAGTTTGATGTATTCTTTAAAGGAGTTGCTTTTTTGAGAAAGAAATCAGAAAATGTATTGGAAAGAGAAATGTGGAGTGAGCAGGTCACTTGACTCCTCCATACCCAGTATATTCATATGAGAAAAAAAGTCACCACAACCTGAAAAGAAAGCAGAGTCCTTGGTGTGTTGGGTTTAGCTGGGACAATTAGGTGAAGAGAGCATTCTGAGAAGACTGAAAACATGGGAAGTTTTACACAAGACAAAATAAGAGTTCAAAAGAGTAAGTAGAAAGGTTTGGGCAGCATAGGATAGAGCATCATTAGGAGATTCAGGATGCCATGTGGATGTTACATTTGGACAGTAACAAATGACCTGAGAGTCTTGAACTTTGGATGGTAAATGAGACAATCAGTAATATAAGGCATGGTAAGCTTAGGTCTGACTGTCTCTCAGAAAGTTGGTTCTAGTGATTGTGTCCTTCTTGGAGTAGTGTGTTAGAGTTGGTAGTGAAGTGATGGATGGTGTCATGGTGTGGTAGCATGAGAATGTTCTGTTCCCATCTCTCTGCAAATCAGAACCTCATGGTTAGCAGACAGCCTCCAGCTGCCTCACTTAGAAATTTACTACTATGTTCACCCAGGGGCCACATTCTCCCTGGGTACTAGCAGCCACAATGTGCACACACTAGACACAGGCCGATTCCTGCACAAAGCAGGATTCCCCTCTGGGATGAGTCTCCCTATGGTGCTAATCAAGACTTTCTTAGAGCTGCCCTGGCACTTCCTCCCAAATCTTTCTTCTTTCCCTCTTCATTTTCAGATGTCCAACCTATCTCTGGGTCTGAGACTTTTCTAACCTGCCTGTCCCTTGCCCTATTATCTTTCATAAACATTTCCCATAGTAAATTTCTTGCACTCCTGTCTTGGCATGTGCTCCTAGGAGAACATGAACTAGCACACATGGAGAGAGGTAGA
This sequence comes from Ictidomys tridecemlineatus, assembly GCF_052094955.1. Taxonomy (NCBI): domain Eukaryota; kingdom Metazoa; phylum Chordata; class Mammalia; order Rodentia; family Sciuridae; genus Ictidomys; species Ictidomys tridecemlineatus. The sequence goes on along the minus strand of NC_135480.1, from coordinate 168,099,902 downwards.
GGGACTATAGAGTTAGAAGTCAAGTGTGGTGAATTTTACTGGGAACTCACAGGGCTCTGAGAGCTTCTTTTGGAGCTCAGAGACAAGTGATCAGGAATGAACTGGTTTACCTGAAAGGTTGGATTTTCTGTGAATCTTACTGTAGGTGGTATCACCACCAGGGTAATACAAAAGCTTTTCTATCACTATGTACATTATTATCCTGTTTATATGCCAAGTTAAGAAATATTACAAAATAGCAATCAAGAAAGTCAGAAAAAAATGAATTGAGGGCTTCTTCTATATCAAGCATTTGTCTGGAGGCTTTCTCATGCCTTCAGAATACTTTTCCTGAGTATCAAGGTTGATGGGGACACTATCTTGAGACAAATTAGAACCATGTTTTTTTAAAAAAGTCACATCCTGCCTTGCTTACAGCAGCACCGTGTCTGTCGTAAAGTAAACATGTTCACAATCTGCCATCTAATATAAATTCTCTTTGCTATCTTGCTGACTGGATTCTTCCTGCTTCTCTCAGCTGCATCTCAATTTTCCTCCTTGAATGGAGCTAACAAAGAGTCTCTTTCTTGCCATTGCATGTTGTGAACGCTTCAAAAATGACAACATACCTCCAGGATACTGGAACACTGGAAAATTGGCACCTTCATAAAAGGAGTTGCTTGTGTTGTCCACTTCAGGGGTTCCTGCCTAACAGGTATTTTTGCTGCTTTCCCAATAGACAGCTCAGCCTGAGTGAAGGCAAATAAATGTTAGCCCCCAAATCAGCACTGTGGGCTTCGGGTTCCTTTGAACTCTTGGACTACTCATTTGACTTTTTTCTGCCCTGTTCTGGGGTGGTGAATGTTTAAAATCTCAAACCTCTACACCTCTTTCTTCTTCCCCTTAGTGAAAGGCTTAATTAGGAGCAAAATGTGTCTTTGCCTCATAAACACATTTTAGATGTTAACAGGAGTTCTCGGCCCCTGCTAAATACTAAACAAATGTGTTAAAATCAGCAATTTGATGTTGCCATACAGACAGCTGGAGAATGGGGGAGGGGGGGTTGAGGGAGTGTCTCACAGCTGGAGAACCCAGCAGGAAATTGCACTACTGGAGACTTGCAACTAAACTGAACAACAAAATAGGAAAATAGAGAGAATGTGAATATACCAATGAGAAGGAATATATGAGTAGCCGGCCCAGCCAGGTCACAGAATTGGTATGGGACTATAGCTCTAAATAGATAAAATTAAAAATAATTGTATGAAAATTGTCTAATTAGGTAATTCCATTTGCTAATATTAAATATAAAATCCACTAAGTGCCTACTATTATAAATTTTCATGCGCATGAGCTGGGATATTACTCAAAATTTTAGTGAACTTACTGCTAAACACTTGGAAGTCATTTACCATAAACTTTAGCCATAAATTTGCAAGGGCTGGACCATTGCTGATGCCTTTTTACCCAGACATGCCACTCCTGGAAATAGAGCTCAGAAAACAGGATTTGAATGAAGTAAAGTAGTTCTATCAATGAAAAAAGATTTTCAAACAATGAAAAGTGTTTTAGAAATTACACAATGCCATCACAAAAAAATATTATGAAGACGATTTGCACTTAGGAATTTTTTTATGTGTTAAGTGATATTAAATGATCTTTCTTTGTTGTCTTCCTAAATTAATTTTTGTAAGTAACACTAAAGAATAATGCAAGTTTCTTCTGTGCTAAAAATAATAAATCCATCCTAGTGATTACTAATCTTCATCACCTACATAACAGTTCCAATGAGGGACAACAGAAATTCCATAAGGTGGTAGACTGATAGGAAAGTTCTCGGAGGTGGAAAGTATAATGTTTTGGTGGGCTTTTGCCTCCATTCCTTAGGAAGCAGAGGAATGACTTCACCTCATATGGATTGAGGAGTCCAAAAAAATATCCATAATGATAGACCTCCTTACACATGAATGCTGAATAACTGATTTTTTAGAAGAATGCAGAGCTATAAGGCAAGAGAACAGTACAAACAACTACTAGTTGAAATTCCTGTCCCTATATGAATAAGAGATGAAGGAAAACTAGTAAGTAATTCTATTGTCATCTCTGAAGCATGACAACTCTGGTATCTTCAGTTCACAGGTAGGGATGTGAATAAGTCTACTCAAGCACATAACTCTGAACAACGCATTTGTTCAATCAGTAACACATAGTATTGTATGTTATAATAATTCTTAAGAAAATGTACTCTCTATATTTTATGTTCTGCCCTTTTGTAAATACATGTCTTTTTTGAAATCAGAAGTCCCATGGTTTGAGCCTTTAAAGTATCAGGGATATAAAACTCCAAGGATTATTTGGAATTTGACAAGCAACATATCCTAAAATAGTGCTTCCCAAAATGCATTTCACCAAACACCGTAAGATGCTTCCTTGTCAAACAGTTATCTTTCTTCTTAGAGATTCACAATCCACACTGTCATGTTAAAAAACTTGAGAAATGCTTCAATTAAAAAAAAACTACTAATTATTAAACTACTACATTGATATGCCTCTCAATACCCAACCCTAATTTGATGACAAGGTACAATGAGCATCTATGAAGTAAATGTTTGGTCGAAGTGTCTTTATCATCTTTAGAAGTTCTCTCAGAGCACAAAGTAAAGTGGGAAACTTTCCCTTTCTTGCCTCTCCATCTTGTAGACAGTAATTAAAGTTCATTAAAAAAAAAGGAAAGAAAGAGGCTAAATGAAAACATTAGTACAGAAATTGGTCCAAGATAAAAGATGGAGAGAGATTGTGAGGTAGCTGGAAGACAAGTGAAGCTGTTTCCTAAAAACCAAAAGGGACAAGTGAGAACATCACCTCAGGGAAGAGACTTCCAGCCCAGCCCAATTGCTCACAAAAACTCATTTACTAAAAAGATTTTGGCTAAAATGACAGTTGACACAATGACTGGTGCATGGCAAATGCATACATTCTTTATACATGATGGGGACCTTTTTTAGGTCTGCATATGGGATAGAGAAAGGAGAAGGATCTTAGAACTTTCCAAAAGAAAATATATTTTGTTTTCTCTCAGGGGAAGATAATCACAGCCTTGGTTGCAGGTAGTATGTAAAGTAAGAGTCTAAAATAGAACCAAGGAGGGAAACAGAAAATGCTCCTGGGTGGGTTGAAAAACAGCCTTGCCAAGCTTCATAGAGCATCAGTATATCAAATGAGCATCCAAGGTCCAGATCTGTCAATTCCACTCCCTTCATATGCAATGGGTTCTTAAAAATGCATCTATGCTATATTTAAATGAGCAAAACCTATCAGCCTCTCTTCAGAATTTACAGATGGAAAGCAGCTGAGAGGTTATTTATTTATTTATTTATTTTAGTGAAAATGACAAATAGCAAGGTTTGTCATTTAAGATCTACCCTTACCTAACTCTGACTGGCAGGACAGTGATTTGCATCAATTAACTAACTTCAGATAAAGTCAGTTCTATTTTTCCCCACACTACTAGAACAACCAGCCTGCAATATTATAAATGGGCTGCAGGCCTGGAGGAAAGGGTGGGGGGCTTCCTTCAGGACCTTCAGAGTAACCATACACCTTTCTTCTCTCCTGCCATAGGGAGCTGAGACAGGGAGCTGGAGTTCTGGTTATGAATATACTTGCAAGGAACAGGGATTTTAACATACAGTGGCTTTTACTGAGCATTTACCATGTGCTAAAGATTGTTCTCCAGATTTTGTATTCATTATTTCAGTTCATCCTCAAAACAATTGCATGGGATGGTGGACACTTTTACCATCCCAGATTTACAGATGGGTAAACTAAGAGAAGGATTGGAAAATAAATGTAGAAGAACTGAGAGAGAAAACCAAGGAAGTACCCACTGAACTATAGACAGTTCAATCTAGCAAATGCCATGGAAACTATTTAGGGGCAAACCAGAGGTAATTTGCTCCCCTTTGATAAAGATTTGTGATATTTTTCTTTGTGTCGTCTGGGTGAAGGAAGATGCTGTTGGCATCTGATGGGTACAGGCTAAGAATGCTGCCAAACATCCTACAATGCAAAGGACAGACCCCCTCCCCCGGCATACCTAAGAACTATCCAACCCAAATATCAATAGTGCAGAGGCTGAGACTCTCATTGGGACAAATCCTTTTATTTTACATAGGGAGACACTGAGATCCGGAGAGGCTAAAGTATCATATAAAGGCTTAGAATTCAGACTTGTCCTTTTACTTCTCCAAGTCTCCTGTGCAACGTTTGTAAAGTGAGAATGATAATGGGAAGCACTGCCTAGGTCTGTTAGGTCAACTGAGTACTCCATGGAACCCAGGAGCACCGAGGTTGGCACACTGCCAAACCTCAGCCAACAGGTGACTTGTCCACTCTTAGTTCTAACTGCCAGCCTATATCCACTACATCTTTATAGGACCTGGACAAGGGCCATAGACAAATTCTACACTAAAACACCAACCCCATCTTCTGGTTGAGTCTACCTGTAACTGAGAAACACAATAAAATAATGCCCAGCCTGAACTCAAGCAAAAGAAGGGATTCAAGCAAGACCAGTGGAGGTCAAGGGAAATGGGGGGAGAAGAGGGGTTACAAAAATAAGGATGACTTAAGGGAAAGAGAAGAAAGAAGAGCAGCAACATCCCTGAGGAGTGAGAAAATAATATAGAAAAAGCCACCTGCTGAATCTGCTGGTTCAGGGCTAGGCATGGTGGGCACAAACCACCAGGTGAATCCACCTCCTATGCTCCTCTTGGAGTTAGCAGAGCTCTGCACCATGTAGAAAGAAGCTCTGCCTTTAGAGAGACAAAGCTGGAGATGCCATGTAAATAGACTCTCCCAGTGGATCAAAGTGCTATTTATCATCCCTCCTGGAGACAAAAAAAAAAAAAATCACTGAGGCCCCCTGGTGGGTGTGCTAAAAAAAACAAATACCCAACCAACTAGCTATTCCAAAGAACAGACTTTTGCTTTGATCCCTGGATGAGGCTAGAAGCTGCATTTTTCTGATTACACTGCATCTTACCACTCCCTTGTTGATGCCAAACCATTTCTTCTTTATTAAAATAGAGACCATTTTTTACTCTAAGCAGCTTCTCTAAAACTTTTTTTCTTTTCCTTTTCCTAACCAGTGCTCAGTTTGAGCGGAAAGTTTTCTGATATGAACTCTGAAAGTAATGTCAGGCTTTCTGCAGCTAGTAACCCTATGCTTTTCCCCTGAAGCTATGCTGAGCACAGCGATTTGAGCTAAGAAAAAACCCTTCCCAGTAGTGTTAGGAAGGTGATACGTTATTTAGGGGACTCTACCTAGAAAACAAGAACAAAAATCCCTAAACCAATTATCTGCAGGTATTCAATGTGGCAACTTGTCATTACATTTATTTTCTCAAGGGGACTATGGACACAATAGCTAATAGATGTATATTCCTTTCTTTTTGGCTATCAATGGTTATTTAGGATATATCATTTCATGCAGAAAGCAGGATATATACCACAATGAAAAATGATAGCCAGCATTTGCAGTACAATTGATTTTTAGAAGGAAACTGAGTTTTAGGGCAAGAAAATAGCACAAACAACCACCAGTTGAAATTTCTGCCCCTGCATGAATACGAAATCAAAGATTATCAAGTAGTTCTATCAAAATGTCATCCCTGAAGCATGCCAACTGTGATATCTGAGGGAGTTTTTGATTCTTAGGCAAGAATGTGAGTGAAATAACTCAAGTAATAACTTTGATTTTAAGTATTTACAAGTAGCATCAGCTCCTTGAGCCAGACCCATGGTAAAGCCTTTTATGTGTATCATTGCATTTCTCACAACAGGTATTTTTGTTAGCCTCATTGAAAGAAAAGGAAACTGAGGCAAAATAAAAAGTTTAAATATTATGCCTCAAGTTTTACCACTAGCAATTAGCTAAATCTTAAAGACGGTTCACAAACATTTCAGGTTTCATGAAGCTCATGAGAGAATTACACTTTCTTCCTTTTGAAATTAAGCATATCCTTGTGACTTGTATTGGTCAAGGAAATATGAAGTCATTGAATAACCTCCAGGTACAATTTCTGAAGAGCCAATGATTAATCTACCATGTTTTCTTTACCCTGACCTGAGGATCACTGTAGTTAGTATCAGGATAGAACCTACATCAGCCTATATTTCTGAGTAACTAGGATGATCACAGGCCTCCTGCCAACCTGTGTGGGACATTTAGCATGAGCAAAAGAAATGTTCCTGTACTATGACAAGTCTCTATAAATTTGAGGGCTGTCTGTCAATGGAGCATACTCCAACCTATCCTGGCTGATACAGTAGTACTGCTAGAATTTGAATCCTGAGTCTGCTTGCAATCACTAGTTAATATTGCTTCCCAAATTGAGAGGTTACTTCTCCCCTTGATGAGCTTGTAGTCTCTTGGGGAAAATGAATACACACTGTGAAAGAAAGACACACAAATGGACACACACAGCCCAGTAAGAACTCTAGAAAGAACCAAAGGATTCAGAACAAAAATAAGCACTGACTAAATGAATGGAAGTTCAGAGAATGGGAAGATCAGTGTAGCCAGGGGTTTTGTTCCAAGCCTGCTGAGTTGAAAGAATGAGAAATCCATTCTAACTAGCTTGAGTCAAAAGAGAAACTTGGTGTCAGTTTATAAGTCTCTTGGCATCTACAGCAGAGGAATAAGAACAACTGATCCTCCTGGGCGCTTGAAGGAGCCCTGGAAAGTCAGCACTTTCAGTTATTTACTGAGAAGTTACAAATATTCTCTGATGTCTGTTTCTCTCAGCTGTCTTATTCTCTTTATTTCTCCACTCCTCTGCTTGGGCCAACATCGCTGTCAATCTCACTCATCAGATCCATCTCGCCCACCACTGGAAAGACTCTGTGCCGCTTAATTCCAGTTATTGAGAGTCAGAATCTGCTTGGCTCAAATGGTTTCCCTTTGGCCAGGCATAAACGTCTGGCCAGTTTACTGACCAGGAGAGGATCCCACAGACCCTAGGAATGTCTATGCCAATTTCTTCAGCAGGAATGGAATGAGCGGGTGAGTCCACAGAAAAACATATGTGGTTAGTAGAGAAGTTAAGACGGATTTAAAGAAAGATGTGAGAACGTGATTTTAGATAGTATGGCCAGAGAACAGCAGGAGGTAAAGTCTCCACGAGGACCGAGGACCGTGGGTCCTACAGTGGCTAGAGAGAAAAGGCTCAGGGAGCTGGGGTGGGGAGGGTTTTATAAAAGGGAGCTGAGTCAGCAAAGGATGCTCATCAGCGACCTTTGTCTTTACCTAAAGCTCATTTTTGCAAGTCTGTTCTCAGTTCCGCTGCTCCTTCTGATTGTTTCCTAAGTTGTGCTGTGAGCCCCCATCAAAGGAGTGTACGCCCTGATCTAAATACTCTTATTTCACTTGAGCTTCTCTTAATATTACTCAACGATCTCTAAAGTGTTTTAGAAATTAACAAACATTTCTTTTGTCCCTTGCAAGACCATTGCTACCTTCAGGGAAGGAACTGTATATTTTCCTTGTTCCTAGAACCAAGTTTGACCCCTTCATATAACAAAGCTTCCATAAATGCTTATTTAATAGAAAAAAATAAAAATAAATAAACCTTGAATTAAGAAGAACAAGGAGCAATACTAAATTATGGCAACATCACAAAGGCTTGGGGTTCTTGGAAAAACAAAAAGCCTATAATATCTTGGAAGATACTACAGAGAACTTCTAAACCTCAGTCATGACCACCAGAGATCTTCCTTTGCTTACCAACTAGTCTCCCTCGCCCTCTCCCAAGTTAATAAGCCACTGTTCAAAATAATGTGTTGTTTTAAATATCTCCCAAGTTAATAAGCCACTGTTCAAAATAATGTATTATTTTAAATATCTGAATCAAGTTCATAACACAACAATATGCTGGAATTATTGGATGAGGAGCGCATGTGTCAATATATTGGCTAGAAGCTCCAAGGGGTTTTCAAGCCATAATCTGGAATCCCCCAACTGTAACTAATCTAGGAAAGTCCCTTTAATTAAAAAAAAATTGGATATAATAATACTTATTTCTTATATTTGGTATGAAGATTATATGAATAAACACAGAAAAAAAATTCTTAGCCCAATGGTACACAGTAGGTGTCAAGAAATACTAAATCTCTTCTTATCTTCCTCTCCTTCCCGCAGTGGAAATTGCCTTTTGTTGAGCTGAGTGATGTCACATAGCTATGTGCCATATTGCTCTTTGGACAGATGGATCTGCTGCAATTTAGACTGCTGAACAGAATCCCTGGTGTTAAATCCTACAGCCACTCAGGCCCCAATGGCCTTTGATCTCTCCAGAGTGCTTCATCTTCTCTGGTTAGTGGCTTTGGCTCCTTGTGGCTCTTGAATAACAGAAGTTCAGAGGAGGGCTCCCGCACTATTGCAAGTGACAGACCCTTCAAGGTATGGCAATTAGGTTCATTTCCTGTTATGACAATGATGGTAACAAGAACTGAAAACAGCACAAACCCATTTCTGGAGACCACATTTTTAATAAAAATGGGAAATTTTACAGGAGATATTGTTCCCAGAAAAGGCTTATTGTTGTAATTGTGTGGATTATTTGTCTTTACTACTTGCTTTTCATAATCTTGTGTTCAGATCTTAAAGCATTGGCATTCAGTGAAATTTGTTTGGGCAGTCAGGAAAACAATGATGTTCACCTAGTAACAAGGTTGTAAATTTGAATAGACTAAGGCAACAAATGCCAAATATATTTTTCTTTGTAGAATTACCTCTCCTGTATTATACTTTTGTCATATTAAGAAATAAAAACATTCAGTGCAAGATCCTTAGTGAATAAAATTCGCTTCTTTGGGGGCATCCTGTTAAAGCAGTAGTTTTCAAGTAGGAACAAGTTTGCATCTCCCCACTCCCAAAAAACATTTGGCAGTATCTGGAGATTATTTTTTTATTGTTGCAATGGGAAGGAATGCTACAGTATTCAGTTGGTAGGGGCCAGGAATAATGATAAATTTAACTATACAGGCAAGGCCCCTACAACAAAGAATTATCCAACCCAAAAATTGGGGTGTCATTGGTGATGAGGTTTAGAAACTGGTATTCAAAAACTGAACTTCTTGCTTTGCTTATATCCAATACTTTAATTATTAAATGTTTTTTGCATTGTGCTTTCTTTTTTAGAGGAAAATAGAAAAGGAAACTAGGAACTAAACAAATAAATATAAAATTTTCAGATATCAATATGAGCCATGTAAGTAAACACTGTGTTAGTCAACTTTTCATTAGCATATTCATAATTCCTAACACTTATATTCCACTTTAAATAGCACGTTCAATTTAAGTGATCTTATCTGATCTTCACAAATGCCCTGTGGGGTAGATATAATTATCCACAATTTAAAAGAGACAAGAATGACACTCTGAGAGGTGAAGTACTTGTCCCATGAAACGTGGATAATAAGAACAATTTGGGACAATGAGAAAAGCAAAAGATTGGGTCAGAACAGCTGAGCTTCTCAGTTCTTCCACTTGCCAGCCAGCTGTCATCTTGTTACCATGCTAAACCTTGGCTTGTTTCACCTACTTACTCAAGTTTCTCTATAAGGACCAAAGGAGATGAGAACTTTTAAATAAAGTACCTCCCATGGGATACATGCATATCCATATGTATAGCAGCACTATTCACAATAGCCAAACTACAGAACCAGCGTAGGTCTCTGTCAATGGTGAATGGATAAAGAAAATGTGGTATATAGTTTTATTCTGCCATAAGAAGAATGAAATTATGTCATTTGTGGGAAAATGGGTAGAACATGAGAGCATTATGTCAAATGAAATAAGCCAAACTCAGGAAGAAGTCAAGGGTTGTAGGTTTTCTTGCATTTGTGGAAACTAGTCAGGAAAATGGGAAAAGGGTGGGGAAGTCCCAAGAAAATCAAAGGGAGACCAATAGAGTAGAGGAAAGGAACCAGGAGAGGAAGGTGGGAAGGAAAGGGAAGATACTAAGAAACAATATTGATCAAATTATGTTGTTTTATCATGTGCATGTATGAATATATAACAATGAATCTCTCTATTATGTATAGTTAAATGCACCTGTAAAAAATATGGGAAAAAGTACACTGCATGGTGTGAAATACACACAGGTGGCAGATCACCAGGTCCAGAGCCAGATGTTCCAACTTCAAATCTGGTGCCCTTTCCTCCATCCCATAAGAGCCCACCATGTGTTTATAACACCACAGGCACTTGAGGTCACTGATTTCAGTAGCAAATGTGTACAGAATGCCAGAGGAAAGGAAAAGAAAAAAGAACACCTTAAAATCACTTGGAACTCCTTTACTTTCAACTGTATTATTCAAAATTGCCAGGAGATTTCTTTCTCAGCCAGCACAAGATAAGCAGAAACTTTCCATTTTCCATGATTGAATGGTGTGTGCTTTTGTGTGTTGGGGGAAGGGGGCAATGCAATGGCTGAGAAAGTAAAAGCATCTCAAAGCATTCTAAAGCAAAAAGGGACTTAATCATCTCCCCTGAAATGAAGAGGACACACTTCTGTTTGTTCAGAGGAATCTCAGAGCAAGGGAGTATATTTTTCACAAGCTAACAGCAAATCTTTCTGGGCTTGAATCAAAAGGAAGTGACATTTTAGAAAGAAAATTTGAACCAGTAATTCCACTCTGGGGATTAATCTGAAGGGAAAAAAATTATATATATATATATATAATATACATATACATGCACATGTATATGCATATATGTATATACATAATATATATAATATATACACATGTATACAACCCACAAAATTTTTTGCATGAATGCAGTTATATAAATCATAGGATCTTGTAATTATCAAAACTCGATATTAAGCAAAATATCCAATGAGAGAAAATGGTCAGTCAGTAAAATTATGTTAAAAGGTAGCTAGAACAACATGATTAGTATAATAACCAACAACGTGATTTGCTATAATAGTAATTAGAAAAAAAGAAGAAACAAAGTGACAGGTACAAAATACATTTAATTGTGAAACATTCATGGGAAATAGCCTAAAATGTTAAAGTGGTAGAATTATGATCAATTTTGTCTTATTTTCTGTTTTTCAACATTATAGAGTCATCATATATTCATGTTGTAATTTTAAAAGAAAGAAAGAAATACAGTGAAGTTAGGAGAACTGGAAAAAAGGAGTTAGGTTAAAAGAATACATAGAATGTTATGTGGAGAGTTTGCTACTGCAAGTAAAATAGTTCAGTAAGGCAGGGGAAAAAATCAGTTGATTGTTACACCACTGCAAAGCCCTTAAGACCAAATTCCTCTCAGCCATCAATTTCACATTGATTTCATCTTGACATGTAACATGCCCCTCAGTTCTACAATAAAGGAAACCATGAAATATCAATGGTGACTTCCAGAAGACACATATACACATGTTGATTGAAGATTAATTTCTCAGCAGGGTGTCTCATCATTGATATCCTGCCTTTTGTGTGACAGAGGTCACATGACCTTAATGATTCTTAAAGGAACCTACTTTGAGTTAGCTCTGAGTTTCTAGGGAAAATGACTAATTCTGAAGTAAAAGCACAGACAATGCTCTGGTTTGACCATGCATTTTATTATGGAGCATCACAGTCAAGTAAAATATTATTTTAGTAATACTGTTGAAAGCTACCAGTTGTATCAACCTTGGTGATATCTGGTTCTAAATATAGGAAGACTCTTTCTGGGTAACAATTTACTATCTGTTAATTGACTGTGTTTCATGAAATATCTACCTTTTCCCCTTTTTCCTCATCCTTCTCATGTCATTGCCCAACAAATCTTTCAATAGCATATGACATTTGGGGAGAAATAGATTAAAGAGCTTATTTAGCCAAATGATCCCCAGGACTCGAAGCCAAAGATTCAACTTAGAAAGAGTGTAGAATCACAGCAACATAAACATGAGGCCCATCATGACAATGACAGACTTAAAAAGCCACTTTTCAATCAGCTTAATGAAAATAATTATTTGACCCACAATACCTAAACCCTGCTGTCAATACCTAACCCCTGCTTTGAACAGTCTTGACCAGTTCATTTTCTATCCCCCACACAGTTCACATATATTTATATAATAAGTGAACTTACTGCCTCCCATTTCTTCACAATTTATTCAGCCAAAGAAGGACATTTAACCTAAGTTGTATCAATGAAATTGTCTTTCAAATGAATTCAGAGTTTGGATTCAAAGGCCACCAGTCAGATGATTTAAACTGAAAGTTGTAAATGTGTTCATCTTCTGTCATTTCACAAAAGACCAGAAAGATCTAAACTGAAGTAGATATGGACAGAAGAGAGATGAGTAGGGGGTCTGAGAAGGCACAATACAAAGACCTGTCTTTGCTGCCCAAGTTCTAAACCCATGGAGAGATGCAGAATATATTTTGAGATCAAAAATATCCTTTATTTGTGATATAGCTTGGAGATTACAACTTCAGGTGTTTGGCAAAATTTTCTTCCTATTTCACAATCTCAGATTAGGCAGACCCCTTTTTCCCAGTCTGGGCTAGACCACCCTAGCCTTTCCCTGCAGGTGTCTGTCAGACTCTTAAAAGCCTGCACGATAAAGAAGCAGAGAAGAATGTATGTTCCCTATAAGAAGATAACTCCAACATAGAAGGAAGAAGCTGAACCAAACAGATCTAGTTTATTCCTCCAAATTCACTAATTGCCCTTTCCAAGGAAGAAGTGAGTGAAGGAATAGAAAACAACATGGAGTGCTACACCAATAGAGGTCTTGCTACATGGGAAACATGCTCAGTGGAGAAAAATCAGTTCCTCTAATATGACAATAGCTAAAATAAGAGCATGGACTGGATTCTAGCTGAACTGACCTTGGATTCCATGAGATATCCTAGTGTCCTTCTCATAAATACCCATTTTACTTAGGTAACTTGAATTAGTTTCTTATAAACAAAATCACCTATAGAAAACTGTTTGTCTGTGATTAACAGTCAATATGGGAATACCAGAGAACTTAGCCTAGCAACTGAGTTACTCCTGTTCTCTCCTCCCTTGTTTTTCATTTTAAAGATCAGAAGGTAAGACCTACAGAGAAAACACGTACATGGCTCCAACATCACTCAATTTGGACTTTAGTTATATCATCATTTGAGAGCTGGAAGTAATGCGGAGTCTCAGAGAAACTCTCTTACTCTTAGCCCATTGTTGTGCTACTTGGACAGGAGCATCAGCAGAAAAGAGTTGATGAGGTAAAAACCCCAGAGTGTGAGATCCTTGGGTATCAGGAGGGTGTGAGCTCTGGTATCAGAGCACCACAGGGCCATGCAGGATCTACAGTAGTGTACCACCCCACTCACCCCTTAAGGACTGAAGCATCTATTCCCCAACTGATGGTAGTGTGTCCCTAGGATTTCCTCTCCTTGAAATAAATATGCTTCTTCCAAGTTATGCCTCATCCCCAAGAGAAAGACAGAGAAACCCATATACAATGACTGTTGATGCTGGCTTGGTTAAGACAGCTTTTTTTTGCTGCTGTGAATAAAAGACCTGACAAGAACAATTTTAAAGGAAGAAAAGTTTATTTGAGGGCTCACTATTTCAGAGGTCTCAGTCCATAGACAGTGAACTCCATTCCTCCAGGCTCAAGGTGAAGCAGATCATCATGACAGAAGAGTGTGGTGAGGGAAGCGACTCACATGATGATAAGAAAGCAGGGAAAGAGACTCCACTGGCCAGATGAAAAATATATACCCACCTTTTCCAGCCACAGCCTACCTGTCTTCAATTACCACTCAGTTCATCCCCATCGAAGAATTAATTCACTGATTGTGTTGAGGCTCTTGTAACACAATTATTTTACCTCTGAATGTTCTTGCATTGCCTGGTACATGAGCTTTGGGGGAAAACCATAACACAGATACAGAAGCCCGGCCTCAATCCCAGAAATTATTGAAGGACTCTGTCAAGTCCAGAAGTCTGTGTGGTATGTACTGAGGATCCTTTTGTGAATACATCACAGTTGCATCTCTTCCTTTGCCTATGACTACTTCTCTCACTCTTATAGATATGTTCCAAATTAGTGACCTGAATGCAAATCTCTGATTCTTGGAGAATCATTCTGTGATAACCAGATGTGAGAAATAAACACTATCTAGAGAACCACATGCCTCCAAACTTGCTGCATAATAGATATGTTTTATAGCTGTGCTGTCCAATATGGCAGCCACTAACCACATGCAGCTACTGAGCACTTGAAGTGTGTCTAGTAAAACTGAGGAAATAAAATTTCAATTTTAATTAATTTATATTTACACAGCCACATCTGGTGGTGGTTGCAATACTGGGAAGGGCAAACCTAGAATGTCTAGACATGAACTAAAAATTTGGTGGCATCTCATGGTCATGGAAAAGAAATCAAACCCAATAAGGGTAACTAGATGTTGGGAACAAAGACATACAAAGATCCAGATTTGAAGATAGAAAATAATAAATATAATAACTAGGTCCCAGTGATAGGTAATATAATCCTTATATTTTTGAGGAGGAAAATGTAACTCAGATTCTTTCCAAAGTCATACATACAATAAGTAGGAAAGCTAAATTCTGATTCTGAAACTGACTCTAAAAATGTATGCTTTTTTTTTACTTAGGTATATAAAAATATTTTTAGGTATAGATGGACACAATACCTTTACTTTATTTGTTTATTTTTCATATGATGCTGAGGATCGAACCCAGTGCCTCCCATGGGCTAGGCAAGCACTCTACCACTGAGCCACAATCCCAACCCCAGTTTATGCTTTTTCTAGTATATTAAAATGGGATCTATGACAGTAAAAGCATCAGACCAAGCCAACAATGATCTCAAATGTCTTCACATATCCTTAATCCTTATGGTTTCTTACCTCTTTTGTGATCTGTAGGAGGAACAACCTGCAAATAGGTTTCTTCAGTCACCATCAGTTGAATTCCTATCATGTGCAGGGTACCTGATGCAGCTGAGATGAATAAGAGATGAAGGTGTGATTGTAAATGATGGAATATTGCTTCTAGGACTCGAACTGTCCCCACTGCAGAACCTGAGGCATAGTCACTGTTCAGAGGTCCTGTCAGCAGTGGAAACACAGCTTAGGTTATGGTTCTAACTTCTTATCTGCTTTTTTATTCTGGAAAACTGGCTGGCCTTTCACACAGAAGTGACCACTGAAGAGGGAAAAGTTAGCATTCGCAGATGCAGCTCCTGGGTGCATAATTCACATCATATTCCATGAGAATAGTGACCTCTGTCAAAGCAGTGGGTGGCCCTGCATGAACCTCTCCTCATGCATAATTTTCCTAGGATTCACTCCAGTTCCCCTTTGGCTTTTTAAAGAGTGGGAAAGGGAGGACTCCTGGGCCTGTCTCAGCAAATTAGCAGCACAGAAGATATGATCAAAACAGAAATGTCCTTTATGTTCAGAGCAACCCAAAAGAGAAAATGGAAGTCAGAGGTTTTAATGGTTTTACTTCTTCCAAGGGAAGTTTCAGCTCCTAGCAATGTGAGCTCCCCCTGCAGGTGGTTTTGGGCCACCTATACTTAGAGGAGGCTGAACTCAAGAAGCTAGTGACAGGGCAGTAAACTGCTGCTGAACAGTGATGGCTTTGAGAAGAAAGGGTCGTACATATGCTAGTGGAAGCTCAGAGGAGGGACCATCAGTTTCCCAGGGTTATTGTGTTGTAGTTGTTTTCAGTAAAGTGACAGATAATTAGACACAAGAGCCATTGAGCAATGGCTTAGTCTATATGCATGACCCTTGGTATGTTATGAGATGCTTCCAGCACTCAACTTCAGTGCAGGGAATCAGTGCCCTCCAAGGCACCCAGACTGATTGATGAGTGTTTTGCTCTGATCCAACCTAAGCCATCCATCTACCAAAACAAAGGAAAATGTGAGTTGTAGGTTTCAGGTTTCCATGCCACATCTAGGTCCACGCTGGAGGCCTATACCCTCCTCTTTTCAAGCAAATCAAGGGCATAAGCAGGAAAAAAAATTAATCATAAACTTAGACAATTCCAAAACTTCCCTTATTGTGTATGAGGTAAGGGATCAATTTATCAAATCATCTTCTGCATGTTTAATCCATGAGGAAAGACCTGAGCCTGGCTCTTAGAAGCAGATATTTCCTTCTGCCACTGCATTCTCAGGGTTTTGCAGGCCAAGTAACAGTGAGCACTTGTTATATGCATTAGCCTGCCTTCCCCATATATTAGTCTCATTAAGTCTAGCAAACATTTATGGGGTGGCTACATGCCTTGCCTCATTCTAGAATTGAGAATAAAGGGATAAGTAAGATATGCTGGTCCTTTCCTCTCCATTGTTTTTCAAATTTACACAGGGTGCTTGATAAATGTTCTTTGTGTTAATTGTTGACTAAGTGGATCAATAGGATCAGCTTCAGAACTACACCCTGGCTCTGAACAGAAGTCTCCAACCAACTGAATAAAAAAAAAATGGTTTGAGATACATATAGTCCTAAATTATGTCCTGATAAACCCATCAAGCATTGAAAATATCATAAGCCAAAAAATGCATTTATTATACCTAATCTACCAAACATCCTAGCTTAGTAACAGTGTACTATGGGGTATCAGTCATTTACCTTCCTGGTCATGTGGCTTTCTGAGACCTGGGGTTCACTGCCTCTGCCCAGCATCATAAGACAGTATCCTACTACATATTGGTAGTCTAGAAAAGGATCAAAACTCAAAATTGAAGCATGGTATGTCCTGAATGAGTATCGTTTTCACATCATTGTAAAGCCAAAAAAATTATAAATTGAACCATAGTAAATTGGGGACCTTTTGTATATCCAGAGGACATTCATTAGTCATATGGCTTAAATTTTATAACCATAATTGTATGTACTGCCTTAATACTCCTTTGCTGATTTATTTCTTCCTATATCCCCCTTCCTACTCCTTTCTGAACAATGAAGGAGAAAACATTCTGCACTAGTCATAAGACACATGGAAATACACAGGTCTATACAAGACTTGAACTAATGTCCTTCTTTAGCATTTTAACATTTTTAACATCCAGGCCTATCCACGGCAGATGTGCTAAAATGGATTCGCTACCATGTTGACACAGTTTTATGTCTTTCCTTCAATATAACCTAGAATTATCCCTCCAAGCTGGAGTCACACAGCTTTGAAAGAGACAACCTCACTTCTGTATTTCCTGACTTTGTGAGTATATCTGTAGATCAACATTATGGAGGTTATATGAGAGCTCCTCCCAGCTTTGGCACTTGGGTCTATAAATCATGCTATTTATATTTGTGTGCCCCTGATTGTCGAAGGGAGACTGTCCTTGTCACTGGGAAATAAGGATGAGTGGTCATACAATGGCAGAACACAGCCAATCACAAATGGTCAGGGAGACAAAAATTAGCAACAAGATGAATGTCCTGGAATCAAGCGTGACAAAGAGAGGTGGCAGTGAGCACGGATCACGGATCGCTTCAGCCATGCGGCCAGTGCCTCTGCACATAAATGCTCGGCAGGCCTCAGAGAGGGAGCTGGAAATAAGTTTACACCTGAGGCAAAACAGACTGTCAAGTCAACTTGAGGCACAGCAGCGGAAGAACCCGTGAGAGGAGGGTGCAAGTGATTGACAGAAGCTACTTGGCACTTGCTGCATCCCATCCCAGCCTGCCTCTTCCCCTCAAGGAACACAGGTCTCCTGATTATGAGCTACGTGCAAGGACTTTCTTGTTTGCCTCTCTCCAGGTGCCTCCCATATCCTAATCTCATATAAAGTAAATGTGGTAAGACTCAGCTCAGTGATACATGTGACACATAATGGCAGTGGTGCATGTCATTGGTCCACTAGAGAGGTCAGAGCTGCCCATAACTGCCCCCAAGTTGTAGCTGCCACATTTTAGCTTGTTTTGAAGCTAGAACCACTTTGATGTTTCCTTAACCCAGGCAGGTGCTTCATTAAAGCACTACGGAGTACACCAGCTATGTTTCCCCTGGGGTGAGCTGGATGAGATCCAAGTTAGGATACCAGACACACAGGCAAAATTATACAGGCAGAGAAGTAAACCTCATTATCTTCCCAGGGTACAGTCTTACCTGCTTTGGTTAATTGTTGTGTTTCTGCAGGGAGGGAAGTCACTTCATCAGAGATGAAGCATGTGGTAGTCTGGGGTGCTACTGTCCACACCAGAGGCTTACGGCTAACCAGAGGCCCAATCATGTTAGCCAGGCACAGCCCTTCCTCCAGTGAAGGCAAAGGTGTTGGAGTCACTTCCAGGACAATTCAGGGAAAACCTTTGTTCCTACCAAATGGGTCTTACAAAACATTTTTTCCGGGGAACTACAATTTGTCCTACAGGAATTAGAATTATCTAAGTTAAGCACATTTAAAACTAAGATAGAGGTCAGAGACAGGTGCAAGAAAAAAAATGCTCTGAAATCATTTTCATACCTCCTAGACATATGTGAAAAATATATATGAAGAATTGTTTGTACATGAAGAGTTGTTTCTCATCAAAACATTTTATTGCAAACAATGATTCCCGGTTCATTTGTTCATTATTCCTTTGTTCTTGCAACAAGCATTTATTTTCTATGTGCCAATCACCACTAGGCCTTTGGGGCACAGTAATAAATAAGACAAGTACGGTTCATCTCCTTTTAGAGTCTGTTATGATTTAGATATTAGATGTCTCCCAAAAGCTCATGTGTCAGACAATGCAAGAACATTCACAGGTGAAATGACTGAGTTATGAAATTCTTATCCTAATCAGTGAATTAATCCCTGATGGGATTAATTGGGTGATAACTGAAGGTAGGTAGGCTGTGGCTAGAGAAGGTGGTCTTGGGGAGCACACCTTTGGAGTACATATTTTGCATCTGGCCAGTGGAGTCTCTCTCTGCCTCCTGATCATCATGTAAGCCACTTCTCTCCACCAGGCTCTTCTGCCATGATGTTCTGCCTCACTTTGAACCCCCAGGAATAGAGCCAGCTGTCTATGGACTGAGACTTCTGAAATACTGAGCCTCCAAATGAACTCCCCCACCAAAAAAAATTGTTCTTGTCAGGTCTTTTATTCACATCAGAAAAAAAAAAAACCTGACTGAAACAGAATCTAACCAGTTAAACATATACTAAAGTGTGTTTTTGTTTTGTTTTGTTTTGTGGTTTTTTTTAATAAAAGATAATTTCCAGGTAGCAACACACACAGAGATGACAGGCACAACTTATTTGGGGGAATATGAAGTCCTTGCCCAAGCAAAATATGTAATCAGTACACCCTGAGTTTTGTGGTGATGACCAATAGTTCAAGGTATATAAAATTTTAAAATTTATTTCTTGCTCACCTAGATGTCCAATGCACTTCAGCAAAGGTTTCTGCTAATAATGGTTCATTAGGGACACAGACTAATGGGACAATCATCAACTCCAATGACACCAAACACTAACCCAGAAGGACAAAGAGATCTCTGAGGCTCTGGCCCTAGCATTTGAATACTTCACCAAAAGTGGCACTCTTCAATCTCTCACATCTCACTGGCCGAGACTAATCATGTGGCCCCACCAAGGTAGGAAGTCCAACTGTCCCAAGCCCTTGGTAATGACATGCACAACAAGCAATGACTCTGCTGAATCATAAAGGTGGATCCCAGTGAGCATCAGAAAATGCAGGAGAGGTCAGAGACCTGCAGAAAAGATTTTCAGACCAGGGCAAAATGTATGAAGGCCACCTGCTTTATTCCTGGAATGTACTTCTTCTCTTTGGACACTTTTCAGTGTATGTCTACCTCCACATTATATTAAATTCTCAGCAGAATGCCTGGCACAAAGTAGATGCCCAATTTATGTTTGGAAATTAGACAAACAGAATTGCCTCTCGGATCAGATCAGGGATATAGTTTCCTTGAAGAGTCAGTCATGACTACCTCCAGGCCAGAGTAGATTATGCTTGAAATGTTTTCTGATTTGTGTCTAGCCCACTCCCTCAGATGAGCTGATCTCTTCTTCCTTTCTCCAAGTGTAAATTGTGCAGGTAACTTCTGAGAGCCTGTAATATCTTTTTGTCTGCATGTGTTTGTTTTCGTCATCCTATAAGATGCTGAGAGCAGAGGCCTATCTTATTTGTCATTGTACCAGTATGTTAACCAGAGCCTCTGATATGATAGCTATTCAGTAAGTATCCATTGAGCAAATGAATCAGTCTGAATATATTAAAGTATCAGTAGAAGGCTGGTTGGATAGCAATGGAAGCTTGAGAAACCTGGGTAAGTTAGATAGTAAGAGAGGACAATGGACTAAAACAAACACAGTATTTCCATGATAAGATTTCAAGGAGAAATGAATGCTGCAAGTTATCACAGCCTGGTTTGAACTGGGTTTAAATCACCCTCTAATTCCATCTGTGCTTATATGACTTTTGAGACAACATGCTCTCAGCTCACATATACATTGTGGTCTCTCCAACACTCTTCTTTTCTTTCTTCCCGTTTGCTTTGATACTGCTTTTCTGCCCAAAGCCAATCCAGTGATAACCACTATAACCAAGGTAGATAACAATAGCATCCACCTTGTATTTATATAACACTAGAAATCATAAAATGATTATTCTACCATACAAAAAGCCAACTTCTGTGTGTCCGCCCATAAATTATGATTTGCTGTCATTTTCAATCAGAGGAAGAGAAAAAAAATCATGTGCTGTTTTTTTCACCTCTCTTTCAGGTTTGATTTTACAGAATAGTTGAAACATTGTTCAGTCTCCTCTCTTTCCTAGCTCTATTGGCATCAGTAACTGCTTGAAACAGCAGGCTCCAGGCAAATACTTAGGCTTATGACCACAGAAATCCAAATGGAATCTCAATTTCTATGCATTTTGGGTAAACCAGCCTATTCTAATTTTCAGGAATTATATATTCTGCTAGGACACCTGCCCCCAGAGTGGTAGAAGTTGTCTGTTACTGTCACCACAGTTGCACAAGGAATGGCTCTCAAGCTGCAATTTTTCACACCATTAATGCATTGCTTACCCCAAGGAGCACAGTTGGCAGCCCTAGGATTGCATTTGAGGCTTTCATGGGAAGCCCGGAGATTTCACTATCAAGGAAGACGTGAAAGGTGATCACCAGGACCCTAGCAGCTAACTCTGCATGCAACCCTCCACTACACATGTATTCGGCAGAGCTATGCTTCTGATTACAATGTGACCTCTGACAAAATGAAGGATTTTGCATTGCTGTACTTTTATGGGACTAATAGAATGTCAGCACAATCTTTCAGAACCTTTCCTGGTGACCCAAGCAAGATAGTTTCCTGTGCATGGACATCAAGAGCCCCTGACTCACTTTGCAACTGATACTTGCAAGTTTCTGGAAATGCTTCATAGGGAAACCAACATACCCTAAATTTCTATTATGAGTCCTATGGTATTGTTCATGATAAAGAGAATTTATTTTTCAGTTATACTGCCTGGATTAAAATCTCTGTTCTTCTATTTTTTATTTTTTATTTTTTTAATTTTTATTGGTGGTTGTTCAAAACATTACATAGTTCTTGATATATCATATTCCACACTTTGATTCAAGTGGGTTATGAACTCCCATTTTTACCCCGTATACAGATTGCAGAATCACATCAGTTACACATCCATTGATTTACATATTGCCATACTAGTGTCTGTTGTATTCTGCTGCCTTTCCTATCCTCTACTATCCCCCCTCCCCTCTCTTCCCCTCCCATCTTCTCTCTCTACCCCATCTACTGTAATTCATTTCTCCCCCTTGTTTTTTTTCCCTTTCCCCTCACTTCCTCTTGTATGTAATTTTGTATAACCCTGAGGGTCTCCTTCCATTTTATGCAATTTCCCTTCTCTCTCCCTTTCCCTCCCACCTCTCATCCCTGTTTAATGTTAATCTTCTTCTCATGCTCTTCGTCCCTACTCTGTTCTTAGTTACTCTCCTTATATCAAAGAAGACATTTGGCATTTGTTTTTTAGGGATTGGCTAGCTTCACTTAGCACAATCTGCTCTAATGCCATCCATTTCCCTGCAAATTCCATGATTTTGACGTTTTTTAATGCAGAATAATACTCCATTGTGTATAAATGCCACATTTTTTTATCCATTCGTCTATTGAAGGGCATCTAGGTTGGTTCCGCATTCTTGTTATTGTGAATTGTGCTGCTATGAACATCAATGTAGCAGTGTCCCTGTAGTATGCTCTTTTTAGGTCTTTAGGGAATAGACCGAGAAGGGGAATAGCTGGGTCAAATGGTGGTTCCATTCCCAGCTTTCCAAGAAATCTCCATAGTGCTTTCCAAGTCGGCTGCACCAATTTGCAGTCCCACCAGCAATGTACAAGTGTATCCTTTTCCCCACATCCTCGCCAGCACTTGTTGTTGTTTGACTTCATAATGGCTGCCAATCTTACTGGAGTGAGATGGTATCTTAGGGTGGTTTTGATTTGCATTTCTCTGACTGCTAGAGATGGTGAGCATTTTTTCATGTACTTGTTGATTGATTATATGTCCTCCTCTGAGAAGTGTCTGCTCAGGTCCTTAGCCCATCTGTTGATTGGATTATTTGTTATCTTATTGTCTAATTTTTTGAGTTCTTTGTATACTCTGGATATTAGGGCTCTATCTGAAGTGTGAGGAGAAAAGATTTGTTCCCAGGATGTAGGCTCCCTATTTACCTCTCTTATTGTTTCTTTTGCTGAGAAAAAAATTTTTAGTTTGAGTAAGTCCCATTTGTTGATTCTAGTTATTAACTCTTGTGCTATGGCTGTCCTATTGAGGAATTTGGAGCCCGACCCCACAGTATGTAGATCGTAGCCAACTTTTTCTTCTATCAGACGCTGTGTCTCTGATTTGATATCAAGCTCCTTGATCCATTTTGAGTTAACTTTTGTGCATGGGGAGAGAAAGGGATTCAGTTTTATTTTGTTGCATATGGATTTCCAGTTTTCCCAGCACCATTTGTTGAAGATGCTATCCTTCCTCCATTGCATGCTTTTAGCCCCTTTATCAAATATAAGATAGTTGTAGTTTTGTGGATTGGCTTCTGTGTCCTCTATTCTGTACCATTGGTCCACCCGCCTGTTTTGGTACCAGTACCATGCTGTTTTTGTTACTATTGCTCTGTAGTATAGTTTGAAGTCTGGTATCGATATACCGCCTGATTCACACTTCCTGATTAGCATTGTTTTTGCTATTCTGGGTCTTTTATTTTTCCATATGAATTTCATGATTTCTTTCTCTATTTCTACAAGAAATGCCATTGGGATTTTGATTGGCATTGCATTAAACCTATTGTTCTTCTATTTTTTAATTGCAAGATTTCAAACAATTTATTCTTTTAAAATCTCAGTTTCTTCATCTTTAAAATAAGGATAGTAGTGGCAACTACTAAGGATTGAATGGGGAAATTAAGGTATAGCACCAAACATAGTAAAGAATAATTATTTTTTATCATTTTTTTGTAGAATCCAAGTAGGATTTCACTAGATATCAGAAAAGTTAGTGGGTAGAAATGATAGGAAAGGAGATTTTAGTAAGATGCTCTGTCAAGGGTTGAGGACTAATAAGCACTGTCCTGGAAGAATGGGCATGCCTGCAAAAAATATTTATTGAGAACCTAATGTGTATGAAGCACTAGGCTCCAAAACCAGTATATATACTGGTTATGTTTAAGTATGAACCAGGCAACAACTTGATGAGAACCAAAGCCAACAGGGTATATCTTCCACTGTAGAAAAGTTAGTGCAGCCTAGAGGACTTTTTGAGGGGGAGTTTTAATCAGATTTCATAGCTAAATAATTGACTTGCACTTATTTGAATAAACCCAAACTTGTGTGTGGCCCACATTATTCTGTTAGGTGTCTATATTAATAAAGAAGGATAAGAGGGGTGGAGAACTGCAAGGGAAATCACATAATTGTCTATTGAAATTTGCTTGAAAGTCTTACCTGATGAAACATACATCATGATTAAGGCCTCTGGGTTCTATTTAAGAAAATACTAGAAAATCTCAACTGCTTTGCTTCCTGTCACTCCTGGAATTTTGTTGTTGTTGTTGTTGTTGTTGCCATAGCTATATTACTGAAGAATGTTATCATTATTGTAGGCTCCTCAGTATCCCAATATGGAAGGGAAAGCATGTCGGCACCCTGAGTTTCCTTTTTCTATTTATATCGATATTTGAAAGGAGAGATGGGTGCAGAAAAGAGGATGTGTATGCAGGGGCATGGGATAAATATACAAGGCATCGTCATGTATTCAGCAGTGCTTCATGTTCCCAAAGCCCTCCCTTGAGGACATCGAACCCGGGGAATGAGCAGCTGCTTGGCTGAGGAGGTGGCAAAGCAAGCTGACAGCCTAAGCAGAGCATGCGGTTAGTGGGTGAGAATGTACCAGGGGAAGAAAATTGGCACAGGAAGAAGAGACTGAAAAAGGCTCACAAGTTACATTCGGAGAAGGCAGCCCACCCTGGTAAGACCGATACAATATACTCCCAGATGTCTCCTTTGTGTTATTCATCTGCAGCCACAGTTCTCAAACATGCATATGCATATGAATCACCTGGAAGTCTTGTTAAATTTCAGATCTGATTCAGTAGTTCTCCATAGAGTCAGAGTCTGCATTTCTCATAAGTATCGAAGTGACGCTGATACTCAGATTCTGCAGAGGACACTTTAAGTAGCCATGTATTAGGTCAAGAGTAGGAAAATATGGCCTGCAGACCAAACCTGGCTAGTTGCCTGCTGTTACACATAAAGTGTGATTGGAACACAGTCATGCCCAGTCATTTACATATTGTCTATGGCTGCTTTGGCATTATTATAAGAGTACAGAATTTGCAACAGAGACCTTCCAGTCCACAAAGCCTAAAAAATATTTACCATCTGGGCTTACACACACACACACACACTCACACACACACACACACACACACACACACACAAAGATTCTGAACCCTGTCCCAGAGAATATTTGGTATTGAAGCTATGAAAAACAGCAAGCTGGTATGAAGGAAATTTTATTACAAATTTTAAAGAGTAAGAAGTTAGTTCTTGCTTTGAAAACAACAACAACAAAAAAGATAATTTCTTATAGGAACAGAGGATATTCATATTTCATAATCTGTCCATAAATAAATTAAAGGAGAAACCATGCCAGAATTCCATGGCTCTAGAAGACACCCTAATCCCACAGAATTACTCTACAAGGCTGAAAAAAACTAGCAAAATCTGTGGTTTACCCAGTGTCAACCACAACTTACTGTTTGAACCGTGAAAGTTTCCGAATCTATGTTAGATCCATTGAAAATAACGTGCTTCTTCTCTTCACTACTTCATTATAGTCTTCTCAGCTGCTAAGGAAGTTTTTTCCTTCAGTGAGGCACTTATTAAGATGCCTATAAATTCCACCTTAACTTCACATGACACAGAATCTTTCCCAAATCATTTTTCACTGCAATGTAACATTTAATCTTCACAGTAACCCTTTAGCATTAATCCTTCAACTAACTGAATCTATGCAAAGAAGCAGTGATATAAAGTCTTCTCTCAATGAGCCCATAAGCCAATAGGACAGTGATAGAAATAAACTTCATAGAAGAAAAAGTTGGCTCCGATCTACATATTGTGGGGTTGGGCTCCAAATTCCTTAATAGGACACCCATAGCACAAGAGTTAATAACTAGAATCAACAAATGGGACTTACTTAAACTAAAAATTTTTTTCTCAGCAAGAGAAACAATAAGAGAGGTAAATAGGGAGCCTACATCCTGGGAACAAATCTTTTCTCCTCACACTTCAGATAGAGCCCTAATATCCAGAGTATACAAAGAACTCAAAAAATTAGACAATAAGATAATAATCCAATCAACAGATGGGCTAAGGACCTGAGCAGACACTTCTCAGAGGAGGACATACAATCAATCAACAAGTACATGAAAAAATGCTCACCATCTCTAGCAGTCAAGGAAATGCAAATCAAAACCACCCTAAGATACCATCTCACTCCAGTAAGATTGGCAGCCATTATGAAGTCAAACAACAACAAGTGCTGGCGAGGATGTGAGGAAAAGGGTACTCCTGTACATTGCTGGTGGGACTGCAAATTGGTGCGGCCAATTTGGAAAGCAGTATGGAGATTCCTGGGAAAGCTGGGAATGGAACCACCATTTGACCCAGCTATTGCCCTTCTCAGACTATTCTCTGAAGACCTTAAAAGAGCATACTACAGGGATACTGCCACATCGATGTTCATAGCAGCACAATTCACAATAGCGAGACTGTGGAACCAACCCAGATGCCCTTCAATAGATGAATGGATTAAAAAATGTGTCATTTATACACCATGGAGTATTATGCAGCACTAAAAAAATGACAAAATCATGGAATTTGCAGGGAAATGGATGGTACTAGAGAAGATTATGCTTAGTGAAGCTAGCCAATCCCTAAAAAACAAATACCAAATGTCTTCTTTGATATAATGAGAGCAACTAAGAACAGTGCAGGGAGGAAGAGCAGGAAGAAAAGATTAACATTAAACAGAGACATGAGGTGGGAGGGAAAGGGAGAGAAAAGGGAAATTGCATGGAAATGGAGGGAGACCCACATTGTTATACAAAATTACATATAAGAGGTTGTGAAGGGAATGGGAAAATAAACAAGGAGAGAAATGAATTACAGTAGATGGGGTAGAGAGAGAAGATGGGAGGGGAGGGGAGGGAGGATAGTAGAGGATAGGAAAGGTAGCAGAATACAACAGTCACTAATATGGCATTATGTAAAAATGTGGATGTGTAACCTATGTGATTCTGCAATCTGTATACGGGGTAAAAATGGGAGTTCATAACCCACTTGAATCTGAGCAGAATACAACAATTAATAATTGGGCATTATGTAAAATTGTGGATGTATAACTGACGTGATTCTGCAATCTGCATTTGGGGTAAAATTGGGAGTTCATAACCCACTTCAATCTAATGTATGAAATATGATATGTCAAGAGCTTTGTAATGTTGTGAACAACCAATAAAAAAATAAAAAATTAAAAAAAAAATATGATATGTCAAGAGCTTTGTAATGTTTTGAACAACCAATAAAAAAAAGAAATAAACTTCAACACAATGTGATACAAACTGATAGAAGGTCAATGGGACACAGGTGCAGCTCAGAGGAGCATGGGCTGCAGTGGGCTGCCATTTCAGATGTTACCTTACAGGGCTTTTAAATGGGATAGGCGGTTGTAAGTCATGAGAAGATTGTCACTGCAAAAAATGTTAACAATCAAAACCTGGTGGTCAAAAAAGTCAGTGGTGGCATTTTGCACAGAAGGTTCTCAAGGGGTAGAAATTCTCATATAGGACATTTTAAAAATCAAGGTTTGGAATTAATACAGATACATTAATTACCAAGAATGAAGCTTCTACCAAAGTCTTCTAGTCATGAACACTGGTTCTTTTTAATGTTACGTTAACTTTACAAGGTTGATTTTTTTCAGACACTATAATGTAATATGGGTCTATAATGATACTTATGGTGAGAATGATGGCTAATGGTCATAGAGTATGTTTTCTATGTGCTAAACCCTGCCTTCCAATTAAAATCAAGTCTTTTGAGGTATCTAATAAAAGAATAAACTACATCACAGTGAGCTCTCTCATCTTAAAGGAAGTGTATACATGGAAGCTAAATCAACCAGAGGTTCTGTTGCAGAGAGTGCTTTGTTTTGGCTGAAAAGTCAGCCCAGATGTGTCTTCTCCAAAAAGAGCTAATGAATTTTCCATGGCCACATGCTACTCAGCAGCTTAGCCAAAGCTAGCACCTACATTTCCTAGTTATCTTTCCTCTACCTCCTTCTCCTATAGTAGCTATTAATATCAGATATAAGTGATGGGATAATTAATGAGGGGACCAGCAATGTGTTTCTGGCAGTCGAGTGGGCTTTAGTAAGGACAATAATAATATGTAAATAGCTGTAATTCTCAGTGTAACCCTGTGAAGGATTTACTGAGTCTAAACTGAACAATTGGGAGATTTACTCATTCTCTAGTCATTAAGATACTCTTCTCCTGTTATTTTTATTTTGTGTCAGTTAGAATTTTTGAGTCTTATTTCAGGTACCACAAAACAGCACACATTATGCTTAGGACTTATTCCACTGCTACTTCAAAAACAAAAAATTCAGATACCATCAAACAAAGCTTCCCATGTCACAGTAATTCAGCTATGGAATATGTATGAGGAAGCTGAGTGTGTATGAAACAAGATAGAGTGAAACCCCAGGGAATGAGGTGGGGTTTTTTATTTTACAGCATATTGAAGTGTTTTACAATACCCTGGATGCAGCCACGTGTTTTCTTTTGGAACGACCTATCAACCCAATCCTCTTTCCAACATAATTCAAAAAGCACTTAACTGCACATTTCAGCTGTGAGTCTAGTTCCCCACCAGACACGTGAGTAAAAGGAAAGTAGTCTATAATGAGCTTGGTACTCTAGTCTCAAGGGGTTCTAATCTCATGGAAGAGATTTGCAAGCACACAAACAACTGCTGGAGAAAAAAGCAATACCTTGTAAAATAGAGGGCCAAACAAGTGGAATGGAAAATAAGTGCTACATAAGGGGATTCGGAATCGAGTGGGAATTTTAATAATATTAATTTTCATGTTCTAGCTACATTATAAGTTGACTAAAATACCCCCTGATAATCAATTAATTTATTCTCTCTCCACAGCAATCCATTTGTGCATCAGTTATCATGCCACGTAATCCGTGCACAAGAACCATGTTCCATTTGACTGAGATTAGCTTGTCTACTGTGGCTATGTTAGGGTTTCAATCCTTGTTCCCCATAATGCTTCCATAATGCAAAGCTTAATGATTTTTTTTCTTTAACCTGCCTGGTTCTCCAGAGTGCAGCTGATTTAGTCTCTAAAGTAAGGTAAACAGTGTGCTTTGGAGGTCAACACAGCACGTTAGAAAGCAATAGAAGCAGCTGCAAAGCAAAAAAAAAAAAAATGCTTCAGATACTTTTGAAACTGACTTTGGTTTTCAGTGCCAGGAAAAAAAAAAAAGGAAAATCAAATTAAAGATACTGATACTCCTCACCTTTATGCTAACTATAGATTTTCATAAATTAGTCAAACACAGCTCTAAGGAGCTGGTTTATATTGAGGTTAATCTCAGATGAGAAATTAATTTTTAATTAATTTTAGTCAAGAGATGTCAGATATGCTTCCCTTATTTTTGTTTAATTGGAATCTAACTATAAAGAGGTCATTCATTCATTTATTTTCCCAGCAAATATTTGTTGAACTCTCTGAAGCCATTCTTTTTCAGCTAATGCAAAACTCATTAGAAAGTTCTTTGTTACATTTATTTTCTTAATTTTAGACATCTGCTTACTCTCCAGTGATACCACTCTTGCCCTGAGTATTTGAGAAAATGTACATAAAAAAAATATTTGCCACCTGTAACCACTTTCTAATTAGCAAAAATGCCAAATCTGTGCATTTGGAATTCTGAGTGACTTCAACATAATGAAACATCATTACACACCAGTTTAAGTATCTTTAGGCTAGAAAATTTCACCTACTAACAAATGAGTAATGGTTGGTAATTGGTCATTTAAACCTTATTATGCCGCACTGTCGTAGTTTTTATTTGTTTTTGTTCCTCAAGATAGGGATTCTCAAAGTTGCCTGTGTACTGGAGTCACTTGGAAAACATTAAAAGTCACTGGTATGATGGGTATTGGTCACAGAGAGATTGATGTCATTGGTCTGAGGTCAGGCCCAATGTCTTCGTCCATTTGGGTTGTTACAGCAAAATGTCTTAGACTACATAAATTATAAACAGAAATTTATCACCCAAATTCTAAAGGCTAGAAAAATCTATGGATTTGGTGTGTGATAAGACCTCCCAGCTTCAAAGACATTGCCCTCTAGCTGTGTGGTCCACATGGCAGAATGAACAAGGGAGCTCCCTCTAGCCTCACTTATAAGAGCACTAATTCCAGGCATGAGGATGGAGCTCTTATGACTTAGGCACTTCCCAAAGACTCCACTTCTTAATACCATCACATGGAGCATTATGTTCCAACAGGAGGGGGCACCAACATTCAGACCCTAGCATCCAGGTTTTGTTTAAGCACCGTGTCTTTCAAACATGCACTCAGGATCAAGAACTACCCTTCCAAGTTATGAGCACACAAATATCTGATCCTATCCCTTATTTAATAACGATGATTTAATGACCCTTGTGATTACTGCGTAAAATCCAGAATTCCTAACATGGTTGTCAGTGCCTTCAGAGAGATGGCCTGTGTTTCCATCTCTCCCCCTCTTCCCAGCCCTCGCAGTGGGCTTTACCTGCAGCAGGTCTTGAAACACATCACTCTCAAGTCTGACTCCAGTCCTTGAACAAACTCTCCTCTTGGCTGGAACACTCTCTCCCCACCTCTTGCTCTGGCTGGATTCTATTGATCTTTTGGTTAAAAGTGTCACTGCCTTAAGGAGGACATTTTTGATCCATGACTCTCATCCTAAATGTGTTTCCTTGTCATTCATAACAACTTACTTGTTCGTTATGGGGGAAATTGAAGGGTTGTTGAGGATAGGAACCTTGTCAGTCTTCTGCACTGTCATGTCTCCGGGACGTAGCACAATGCCTGGCAACTAATAAGGTCAGCCACAGAATCACAAAGAGGAGTGATGGACAGTAGAAAAACAGTCAACTGATACCTGCCACTGTTATAGATGATAGGTAGATGATAGATTAGATAGATAGAGATCCCTAATAAAAACAAAGAATATGTGAATTACTTCTCATGTAAGAATCAACGGCATGTTCCAAAGAAAAGATGAAGCCTTGATATTCACATTCTCCAATTATGTTTCTTAGTATATCTTTATTTCTTCTGTTTAGAGTTTGAAGCCAAATTATATTGATGATTGGCATTTCATCTATCTTTATTAGAATTGCCCCTCTCTTGCCATAGATCTAAAGA
The DNA here is from genome assembly GCF_052094955.1 of Ictidomys tridecemlineatus. NCBI lineage: Eukaryota > Metazoa > Chordata > Mammalia > Rodentia > Sciuridae > Ictidomys > Ictidomys tridecemlineatus. Next base: position 168,068,853 of record NC_135480.1, on the reverse strand, counting down.
GCTATTTAACTTGGATGAAGGCAAATCTTGGATTAGGAATCTGATGATTGTATTTGACTGAGAGATGGGCACTAAATCCCTTCAATTCCACTTTTCAGGAGATAGTGGTAGCGATGTTGCAAGCAGTGAAAAAGCATAAACCAGAGAAAATAAATTAGTCAGAATATTGCTTGTCATGCTTTCATATCATTAGGAATGTTTGAGTGCCAAATGAAAGCTTTGATGCAAAAATTAGAGCACAGAATTGCAAGATTCTTTTGATCCTTAATCAGTGCTTATAACTTCTGCAGAACATCAACTGTGGCAAAAAAAATTATTAATCTTATGCTATATTTAAACTTCTGCTTTATTTAATAAGCAAACAGTGAAAATAAAATGCACAGAATAAGAAGATGATCTTTAGCTGGTGTTGGGGACTGAATAAATAACCATCCATTCTCACCTTTTTCTTCACACAATCATGTAACTGATTCACAATCAAGTGAATTTTTGAAAGCAATTAAGTTTGCTTAAAAACACTCAAGTACTTCAGGATTACAGTAAAGGGCACAACCCTTTTGGAAATCTTCCTATAAAGCAATTAAATAATATCTATAAATAAAGAAATAATCTGATAAATGCAAAAAGCTTTATTCTAAAGATATCATCCATGCAATATTGATAACTCGTTCCCATGCCATGAAAACATCATCAATAATAAGAGAAGTGTGCTAGCATTCTGTGCTAGACACTCGCACAGCCATTTAAAATGATATGTAAAAGACTGAAACAACACAAAGGAATGATTATTTTATAATCATCTCCTGTTAAGTGGAAACACACTGAATACAAAATTGTGTCTTGTATAAACTAAGAAGTGCATGAAAGAAAGTCTGGTAGACGTCTTAATCTTTTCTGTAGGATGATTTTATAGAAATACAAATAGATTAAAAAGGAAAGCAATTTGAAATTGACAAATTGTCTACCCAAAAGGTATTACGCCAATTTGCCTTCCTACTAGCTGTGATTTTTTTCCATATTTTCTATATATTCTATAATGTGCATAGATGATAAATATTTTGGGAAAATTAGCTTTTGTGTTTTGTTTAAAAAATTTCAGAGTTCTGTTCTAGAGATAACACCAATACTTGGATTAATTGAGTAAATACAGTGTCATTATCTACTTCTTTAATAGTTCCCATATTTCTTGAGAGTAAAAGATCATGTCTAGGGTGTCAAGCTGTGTTAAATTCATCCAGTTACTGTATTGAGTTAAGCAAATATATGTATAAATGGTAACTGGGAGACTGAGATGAGATTCAAAAATAAATCAGAATTGGATTCTACCCTTAAATAACTTAAGGCCTCATCTACATAAATAAATATAAAACTAGGTAAAGAAAGAGGGAAGCAGAAGGGCTACCCGGGAGGCCATGGACCTAAAGGGATTCCCCTTGACTTGGGAAGTATATACATATGAGTAGGCAGTAGCCACTCTGAAGGAGACCCTACAGAATGTCTCACAGGAATGCAAAGAGCATAAGGGCAGAGTCCAAAGGGTGCCTGTTCTATGTTCTCATCTTCATTCTTGAAAATGATAATAATCCACTCAAATTCAGGAGTATTTTCTATTGCCGCCTTTCATTCATGGGATTACATTTTTCTGAGCAACCATCATGTCCCAGAGATGAGATCTGATGCTAGCAGTAAAATAAAAACTTTAAACACAAGAAATGTAACAGAATTCATACAAGCAAAGAACAATTTGTGAATGGAGCAACACTCCAACCAGAAGAGGTCCAGAGAGCTCCACTTCAGTAGCACAAGCAGTGGAATTTTATAACTGAGCACAGAAGTGAAGAAATTACTAGACAGGCTACAGCTCAGAATTTGCCTCTCTGAACATGATTGAACAGAGGTCCCCAGCCATTGAACAACTGGTTGTTGGATGGCTGTGATGGGCTTTTGGGGTTTTTTTTTATTTTTGATTTTGTGTTTTGGGTTTGACTTTGGGTTTTTGTGTTTGGTTTGCTTACTTGAGGGTCCCAGGTACAGAAACAATTCTGGGCTAATTGTCTTTTGCTTATTTTGCTTTTTAATATAAAATAAGATTTTAAAAACATTGTCTCAACTCAAGGTTTATACTTATATGTTCTATGTTCTCATCTTCATTCTTGAAAATGATAATAATCCACTCAAATTCAGGAATATTTTCTATTTACTATTATTTCTAGTAAAATAAGCAGCCAAATAACCAGGTATCAAAATTCAATTTGAGTCAATACTAAGAACAACCAAATCACATGGTAGTTGTATGGTTAGTCTCTTAAAAAAAAAAAAAAACTTCCAAACTGTAATGGGTATGTAGTGACTTCTCATTTGGATTTCAATTTTGCCTATTGACCAAAGATATTGAGCAGTTTTCATGTGCTTGTTTGTTATCCCTATCTCTCCAAGTGTCTGTTTAAATCTTTTCCCCATTTCTTTATTGGGTGGTTGGGTTTCCTATTATTTAGTTTTGGGAGGCTTTGGGGTATTATGGGTACAAGTTATATTTCAGACATAAACTTTTCAATGGCTCCTCTATGGCTTATCATTTCATTCTCTTAAAATGGACACAGCATTTTATTTGTAATAACCAAAAATATGGAAACAATATGAATGTCCAATGACAGGGAATAGATAAACAAATTATGACACATTCATACAATGAAATACTACCTACCAATAAGGAGACATGAGCTATTGATATATGCAGCAAAAATAATTGAAAGAAGTGAAAGGAATCAAACAAGAAAGAACATGTAGGACTAAGGATATAGCTCAGTGGGTCAGTGAGCTCTTGCCTGGTACATGTAAAGCCCTGAGTTCAATACCCACCGCCACAAAAGGGACAAAAAACAAGTACATAATGAATGATTTTTGTCATATAAAAGCCTCAAACATTCAAACAATTCCACAGTGACAGGTAAGTGGTTGCCTGGGGTAGCCAAGAATGGATGACTGTGAGGAAATGGGGCTGCTAGAAAAGATAACAAAGGGCATGAGGAAATTTTCTTCGATGGTAAATGATGTGTTCATTATCATAATTGTGGCAATGGTTTTTCCAGAGGTATTCATATGTTTAAACTTCTCAGATGGTACAATTTAAACACATATATCATTACGCCTCTATAGTGATTAATAAGCATTTAGAAAATTTAACAATATAGGTAATTACAGAAGCTCAAAGAAAAGGACAATTAGCCTTGACTCACAGGTCAATGGCGCCTTCTAGAAAGAAATAGCACCCACACTAAGCCTTGAAGGAAGAGGCAAGACAGGAAGGATGTACAGGCTACTCCTTCCTACCTGGAGTATCAACAGAGCTCATAATCATTCATCGCACACATTCCCTCTCTGAGCCTACCTGTCGCCTCACTCTGTGCTTTCACAGGTTGTATATTTGTCCATTTGGCTTTCATTCATCTTACAGACCCCTGGAAAGACTGCTCCTCACAGGAATAGCTAATTTATAAAGATAATAACTTGAATACAAGCAAAACTTTCCTATGCAAACCAATCAACCCTGAGTTCATATCCTCCACCTGACTCTTTTATAAGAATTCCCATACACCAAAGCAATATTTCCCCTGCCCTAAAAAATACCCAGGTTCTAGGAAACTAGGAAGACCACCCACTGATCTCTTTATATTGTCACTTGCTCAACTCTCTAAATTCAGAGCAGGGCACAAAACATCTGTCATTCTCAACATAGTGCTCCAAATGAGGAGCACAAATCTAGTATTCAGATGAGAGGTGAAATTTATTTGCCATCTCTAAAATACCAGTTATTCGGGTAAGGAAAGAGTTCCAGGGTTCTAAAATATTCCATTTCTGATTCTGGTCCCACTTATTCTATTAAGAAATGAGAGCACAGACAGCAATTGTTCTTAGGATCTCCTTCTGAATGGCATCACATGGAGGAAAGGAACTGCAGTTTCTCCTTCTGACTGCACCTTAGCAGGTTGAATTTCCCAGCCAAACACGGGAATTCTCATGCAAGTGATTGATTAGGAAGCACCCTTCAGAGACCAGGAGTGGGGAAGCAGGACAGGGCTACTGAAAAGAACTGCCTTGTCAGCTGGAGCCTCTGTTTAGCCTGACCCCACTAGAGACTCTGAAACAAAAACTGCACAACCAAGTTCCTCACACCTTGGCATCCTGGGTCAATCAGTCACAGGCTGTGTGCTGCAGGGTGCAGAGTGTTCCCAGTGGGTGTCCAAGGGCAGTGACCTTCCCAGCCAGCAGAAAGAAGCAAGAAGAGAGAGTCATGGGCTATTAGCAGCCAATACTCAGGACAGCTAGGGTGAGGGACCAGCCTGGAAAGGGGTATCTGCTGGATGCAAGGGGATTTGACCACCTTTTCCCCCTTTTCTAATCCTAAAGCTTTAAAACAAGACCCTAAGCTTAAATGCCTCAGGGAATACAAATGAATGAGATGACTGCATGTTCTGGAAAATATTTCCCTACATTGAGGAAAAGATGTATAAGTGCAATAATGAGTAACAAGGAGGTAACCTTGATGTCAGGGGTAAAATAAGAAGAGGTAGAGACTGGCTTACCTTTTCAAGCCAGGATATAAGTCCAGCTTTAGTAGGCTTCTTCAGAGCCAACAATTTTAATTTTAATTGGAAATCTCTCAATTTCTGACTGCTCTATCCAATTTAAAATAATAATTTTATAAATAATGTTTTCAAATTGACCTATGGCGTGTGTGTGTGTGTGTGTGTGTGTGTGTGTGTGTGTGTGTGTGTGGTGCACAGGACCTCACATATGCTTGGCAAGAGCTCTACCACTGAGCTATATCCCCAGTACTACCTGCCTTTTCTTAAGTTTTATTTTGAGATACAGTCTGTATAAGTAAATGCCAAGGCTAGTCTTGAACTTGTGACCCTCTTACCTCAGTCTCCTATTTAGCTGGATTACAGACTTGTGCCACTAAGCCCGACTAACAATATGCAATCCCTACTTTAGGAAGTAATTAAAATGTAGTTACTCTCCACAAAAAGTTTCCCGCACTTATGGAGTCCAAAATTTATAAGTAGACAACAACATCAGGCATTCTTATTTATTATTCTTATTTATTAATCATTCATTATTGTTCCACTAAAAATCCAAATGGAATGTAGAATACATAATAATGCATAGTAGAAATACAATAAGAGAAAAGACCCAAAGCATACCAGAAGTTGCTAAGCCAAGGGAATTCACAGAACCATGCAACCTAACTTTTCCATGGGCTATACAACTTCTTTGAGAATCAGATTAAAGCCATAGACCCCCATCTTCAGAAATATGTGCAAGAATATGTGAGAGTACACACATAAGAATGTATATGCAGTTTCTGATGGTCTGTGGAGCTCTTGAAGCCCATGGGTTAAGCGCTCAATTTAAGAGCTCTTGTCATGAAGGTAGGGAGGATTAAGACAGAATAGACAAAGAAATAAAGAGAGGCATCACATGGAGGAAAGGAACTGCAGTTTCTTCTTCTTTTTTTTCCACAAAAAAAAAGGTGTGAACAGCTGGTTTCAAAAAGCTGCCAGGAGTCTAAGCCCCTGCAGAGAACACATCAGGAATGGTGAGGATGCTTTAGACCATGCTCTCAGGTGAGCATCACCTGGAGAAGATGACTCCAGAGAGACCTCGCCCCTACAACCCCGCAAGTAAACAAAAAACATTCCAGGTTGGCAACTTAGTACCACAAGGGGAACAGCTTCCTTATGAAGAGTCTGATTTGATGTTTATTTTATTTCCAAAAGTTAAACACGTCAATTCAAATTTACTCTTCGTTAAGAGATCTTGTTAGCCGAGAGGAGAGAGGAAACTAGGCTGGCCCCAACCTGGCAGGTCTGTGATGTGAATTTCCTGCAGCAGGTGCTAGACACCAAGCCTATATCATGTCATCGTGGCAACGCTAGAAGAGTCACTAGTTATTGAAGAACAAAAGGTGCCAATCAGCCCATGTAAAATCTGGAGCCTGTGCGACCTTCCCTGGAGGTGGGCAGTGAAGTGCACCCTGACACAAACCCTGCCACTCACTGGCAAGGACTCTGACATTGATTTTTCTGTGCCTCAATTCTTTACACTGTAGCATGGAGCTATGGTGATCATAGAACAGCAAATAATTATTGAATGCATAGCACCTAACCCTGGAAAATAATGAGTTGCCTTCCCTCCAAGCCAGGGTATGTGCCAAGGCTTGGTTGAATTTGCTGGGAAAACAACGGTGTTACCTGGCCATGTTACAAATGGGCTGTTGCAAGTGAGGCTGGAGGCTTCCTCCAGCTGGTTCCATTGAACCATCCCCTTCCTTTTAAAATATGCAAAGTGAAACCTTCCTTTCTTATTTTTAGTAAAACAATGAATCTTCATCATTATTTGGTGTATCCTCACTGAGACTCAGGCATATAGATTTCCTTGGGCTCTTTAATTGCAGAAGCAATTTTAAACCCTGTCAACATCGGCCTTATTAACCCAGATGGTGTTAATTTGCACAGTTCTCTACTTAGCATCAGTGTGTTTCCTTTGCATTAAACAGGAGTTGATTCCTTATTTCAGATCTCACCACCAGTCCCTTCTACTAGCAACAGCCTGCATGGTATGGAGATGAGCTCTTGGAAATGAATTGAAATCCCTCAGGAGGAAGAATCATGTGGTTTAAAGAAGTCATATCCCACACACCTGCCTGTATCCAGAGGGCCAGAACCATTAAAACACACCTCACTTCACACTGTTTCAATATTGCTGTGCTTGTAGATTGTTTCCCAGTGAATACAACTCCTGACATCACGTATAATTGATTACCCTGCCTTGTCCCAGCCATTGCTATTATTTTTATTTGTAATGAAACAGAACTTGATTCTCAGCAGCCTCTCAGGGTCTTAGAGACTATTTATAAAATTAAAGGTTTTCTCCTATAATAAATAAATAAATAAATAAATACATACATACATACATACATACTTTTTCCCCAAATACAAAGGTTTGAATGAAATTCAGCTCAGTAATTAACTGGGAGGCATTAGGCTACATACATCCTGACTATTTAATGAAACAGTAAAAATAAACTAACATTTTCTTTTATAAAGATAAACTAACAGCCTGTATTATGTACTGATCTCTGTTTGAGGGGCTTTTTTATGCAATCTTGTCCATTTTTATTTTCACAAGTGACCACAATGAAAACACAGCATTATATGTTTTTTTCTAACATAACCTAGTTAGAAAAAAAAAAAAAGTGAAAGTCTGGGCACAGTGAAAACCTTTGCTCTGCCTCTTTCTGGCTATATCACTGAAGGCTGAGTTCGTGTCTTCACATGGAAAAATGTGATATCCATTGTAGGAGGATTCCATTAGTTAATAAGAGCAGAAGCACTTAGCATATTATCAAGCATTGTAATCTTGGAGATCCCTCTCTAAAGCTCAAGGGGTATGTATGAGGGGGGGGGTGCAGTACATGCAAGTTTTAAAACACCATGCACAAAATTCTCATTCATGACTGTTCTAAAACATAAGACTGGACAGATTCTTCTTTGGCCCAGTTTTCTTTCTCCACCTTCACGTTGGACACATGCTCTTCTTCTTGCTCTTCTGTGTTCTTTTTTTTTTTTTTTAAAGATAGAGGAGAGAGAGAGAATTTTTAATATTTATTTTTTAGTTGTCGGCGGACACAACATCTTTGTTTGTATGTGGTGGTGAGGATCGAACCCGGGCGGCACGCATGCCAGGCGAGCGCGCTACCGCTTGAGCCACATCCCCAGCCCCTCTTCTGTGTTCTTATCCTGCCCTTTCCTCTGTCTCTGCTCCTCTGCCTCCCCCGTTTTCCTCAACAAATGCTATCTCCTTCTATACTGCCAGCCTAATTCTTACAGTTGCAGACTTTTTGTTCCTAAAGCATCATTGTGAACTCCACAACACAAAAGCGGAGGGACCTCCTGGCATCATGACAACCACCAGAGGCTCTAGGGCCCAAGATAGACTCAGGCACTGATGCACTTATTGGCAAAATGAGTTTTGTTTCTTGAAATTACTTCATTACCTGTGTATAATAGCCCCCTTAAAAATGTACCCTATTGATCTGAGATGAAGATATCCTACCTACACAATCCCACCTAGTCCATCTTGAGAGACCATGAAGGCAAGACCACCACCAATACCCTAAGGGCAGCTAGTGATTGCACATGTGACTTCTTTTGGTTCCACTCAATTACTGCAATCGCCTTGTTTCTTTAAGTATTGACATGCAATTTTCCATGCCTGTTTTCTTCTTGGTCTTTGTCTACTTATTGGCTAGAAAATCAATGTATGCACTCTACTCTCACACCTCATGAATCTGGGAAAATTGAGGAAACTAACACTTCTGTGGCACAATTCCCTTAAACGCCGAAAGGTGCAGTTGCAACCCAAGCTCCTTGTCACCTTGGCTTTGTTTTCCAAGCCATGCCAAATGTCACAGCCATCATGGTGGCTGCTGTGTGCTTTCTGTGTGTTAGGCACCTCCTAAATCTCTTTCAAACAACCCTGACAGGCAAATAATGTTATCTTCACTCCATAGATGAGGGTGCTGAGATTAAGTTATATCAAAAACAAATTTGAATAGAAAAGGAATAAAGTATCTTTTGAGAAGAGAGTTGTAAGCAAATGAAGTGGAAAAAAGCATGGACTTCACTCTGAATAATTCTGAGCTCACAATCCCAGGCTCTTACCAACTGAGTACACAAGTAAAGCCACTTCTCCTGGTGAAAACCTCAGTTTTCACATCTCTAAAATAGGAACAATAATCGCTATTACACACGAGTTATTATCACTTTAAGGGTAAATAATATAGGTTTCGAACCATACAAAAACCTCTGCAAGTGTTTATTACCTTCCTTCCATTATGATTTCAATGAGCATATATAGAAAATAAGAAGCTCTATATATTCTCAAACATTTTAACTCTGTTATCACACAACCCAGCCAGCTGGCCTTTCAAAGTAATGCTCATCTGTGTGTGCTAACCAATTTTGAAAATATGTATTTATTACCAAGACACCCTTTAGGGCCATTACAGTTTCATGGAGATCTATCTTAGTTCACAGACCATTGGCCCAAGTAATCATTAAAAGCTAATAAGAGTGTGTTTTGTCAATTCAGTTGTCATGCATGAGCACTAAGTCTCTGCACTATAAATCTTCTTGCAGCTTTTTATTTAAAAAAAAAACTCATTATGTATTTTGGCAATGGATTTTTAACTTACTTATGTGATCTTTTTCAGTTTAAGAATGAGAGGGAGTCAATTCTAGTGACCCATCTCTCCTGCGGTGATTTTGGTTGTCTGCATGAGCCCTCCCAGACCACAAGTCTTGCATGTGAGATACTGTGGGCTGAATCTCTATGTTCCAGGCAAACTCACATCCTTGAAAATAATGGCTTAAAATAGGAATGCTGACACCACCTTAACTCAGACAGCACAAATGCAAGGCTGTAATTTTCTACGCTATTTAATCTCCTGGTACAAAAACCTCTATTGCTCAGGGGAATTCTTCATCCAGTCCAGGGGGGAACAAAATATTCTCTCAAGGATGTAATAAGTTAACAAACCAAATTAGTATGTAGTAGGGTTTCGTGGCTCTTATCATCCACATTAACCTCAGAGCTCTCCAGGGCTAATATCTTTAGTTGTGCTGTTTTTTGCTTTCTGACTCCAGACCACTAACCATATTTCTCAATGGGGCATTCTAAAGCTCTGCTCTTTGCAAATCTCCCTCTGATTTTCTTTCTCTTTGGTGGAGCTTAGCCGTCAGTTTCCAAGGTCAAATAAGCTTAGCCCCTTCTGAGAGGAGCTTACTCAAAACTGACACAATAAGGGGCTACTCTTTTTAGCAGACCCTGGCACTGACATCATTAAAATACTTCGCCATTTGGAAATGCAACTTTCTTTATGTACGCTCCAGAACCTCAGAAATGACACGTGGAGCAGCAGCGCCACCTAATGGTTTTACTCTAGCCCCACAATTCTTGCTGCCCTACTTGTCTGTGAGACTCTACTTTCATGTTAGAAAATAGAGTTGGTTCACTTTGGGACTCTGTTGCCCACATGAGGGTTGAAAACTGAACCAATTTTAATATCCTTTTCTTCTATATTCACAATGAAGTTTTTTTTATCTTCAGGGACAAAATGTATAGATGTAAAGGGAAATGTAAAAGCCAAAATTGGAAATACCCAGTATGTTTCTTGTAGATTCTTGAGGAAATCTTCCCCAGACCCTGTGAGTGTTCCTGTTCAACCAGATAGCTGTCATGTTGGCTGGGACCTAATTGCATAGCTGACATCATGACATACTATCAGTGTCTGCAGCTTTACCCGAAGAAGAAAACAACCACCCAATAAGTGATTTTTACCTGTTGCCAGTCATTTTTCCCTTAAGTTACAGGGAAGCTTCTAATAAAATAACACATCATATCACATCACATACAGCAAATAAAATACAATGGCACAGCATTATGACAAAAAATTCTCAAACTAGGAATTGCATATGACATTATGGATGGCTTAGTGATCACTTGGACCAGTTAGTTGGTATTGTTGCCAAGTACACCAAGGTTATTCAACCCCAAAGGTAAGTTCATAGGTGCACTGTTCCCTACAGAGGGAGGATTAACATTCACAGATGCAAGGTGTCTTTCTGAACATATGCTGGCCCATTTAATTCTACCAAGTAGTCAATGAAGTCAGCGTAATAATCCCCATTTATAGACAAGAAAAATGGAGCGATTAAGTTTGTGCCTAAGGTGACAAGCCATAAGTGAGAATCTTAGAATCCAGTTCCCTATCTAAATTCAAACCTGTGTTCTCAGCACTATGCCTAGTTGACTATATTGAAAGTGAGTCTTCTAGTGACAAAAAGAGCCACATGAGGAGTATGAAAGCATGTTTCAAAAGCCTTGCCTACTTCTGCAGAAATGGCTCTATAGTCCTTCTCCTAGGAGATAAATAGCATCACCTTCATCAATGACAGGAAAAAAATACATTAAGTATCAGCTACAGCAAAGAAAGTCATGACATACCTTTCCTAGAGAAAGAATTATAATAACTCATTCCAAAACCCACATTGAGCCCATTCTGCCCTGCCCACCTCTCACTCTGGAGATCACATCAGATGATTTTCATATTTCAAAATAATGAAAAAAGGTAGTCTGCATTTTCAAGGTCTTGAAGTGATTGATCTCTTTAGAAGATTATAAATCAAGTATTTTCCGTCTTTCTTTCTCTTTTTCTTTCTTTCTTTTGAGATAGGAGGTGTCTCCCTACACTTCCCAGGCTGGCCTGGAACTCCTAGACGCAAGCCATCCTCTTGCCTCCGCATCTCAAGTAATTGGGAGTATAGGCACACACCACTGCACCTGGCTAGAGCAAGTCTTCTAAGGGATATCAGTGTTCATATAATATTGATCAAAGCTAACACACACATACACACATTTGGAAATCAGAATTGTCCCCACCACTGCATTGAAATAGCTCTTTCAAGGTACCAGTGACTTTCAACTGTACAAATCCAATCTTTGTCCCCAACAGCTCAGAGAGGAGAAATGATCCCTCAAGTCACAGGGACTAGGCCAGGATGAAGTTTCCCCTCTGACTCTCTGAGTGTACTGGGGCAGTGAATTTTGACAGCAGGTGAGTTCCGGGATCTGCCATTGGTCTTTCTATTACAAAATAATACAGATATAAATGTTAAAATTACAGTAAAGGATAAGGATGAACACAAATATCATCCATAATCCTATCATTCAAATAACCTTTGTTAGTTAACATATTAGTATATTTCGTGTGTGTGTGTGCGTGTGTGTGTGTATAAGAGAGAGCTATTTTTTTAATTTCAAATATTCCTTACATAGGCATATGTATGTATATACTTATTCATTTGAATATATTATATAGGACATAAGGAGAGAGAAAATGTTTTAATCTTAATAGGATTAACTACAATTCATATTAAGGAAAGGACAAACCTGGTGGGGGAGACTTTGTTAAATGCTCTCCCCCTCCCCCATCCTCCCACCTCTTCCTACCCATTCCCAGAACCAAGGTTTTGTCAGCTCTGAGGCTTAGAAGAGGAAGAAAAATTGTAAAACAAAAGAATGAACTTGAAGCTTCTGGAGGGACTTTAGGAGGTGAGTAATGCTAGGCAAAGAGGATTTGGAAAGGGAGTCAGCTACACAATGCACCAAGAATAACTAAAGTTTTCAAGTCTAAACAATCCACTCACACTTGCATGAGCCTGAGGGATAAACTGGAGAGGGGAATGAGATTCTCATGTAGAGCAGGACAGAAGCAGCATGCAAAGAAGCCAGAACCCTAAGAACCAAGGTAAGCACACTATTTGCAGGGTGGCAGTCATTCAGAGGAGTGCTTTGGACCTCCAAGGTCTGTAGTGCTGGGAGTTTCAAGGCAGCTTAACTCAAATCTCAAAAATTATGGGGACCTCAATTAACATTGGGGTTCACATGTAATACTCTGCAGTGTTTCCTAGTTTTGTGAGGTCTTGTCCCCCCACCTCACCCCCATGTTCAATGGTTGATAACTTGCCTTTGCAAGCTCTGACAGGAGATTCCACTGACCTACTTTGCTCTTTTCTCCTGATGGATGTGTAAAGACTCTGATCTAGGATAAAGATTACAATGGAACTGGAGGAGAAAATGGTAGGGCTTGCAAAAGGCAGTAAGGTGTGAGACAGGAAGGATGAAGGATGTTGTGTTGGATGTTGTGTTATTTTTCTGTCAATCAGAAAAATAACTTAAAGGAGGAAAGATTTATTTAGGCTTAAAGTTTCAGAAGTTTCAGTGCATGGTTGGTTGGTTTCATTGTTTCTGGAACTGTGATAAGGCAGTAGTATGTCACAGGGAAAGCCAGAAGCAGTGAGAGAGAGAAGGAGGGGGGGAGACAACGAGGAACAAGATATGCCCTTCCAAAATAAGTTTCCAGTGACCTACTTCCTCCAAGTAGGTCCCACTTTATAGTTTCTATCACCTCCAAATAGTCCTAAATATTAATTTACCAATGGATTAATCATTGAGGCAATAAGAGCCCTCATGATCCTAAATTTCCCCCAAAGGCCCACCTCTGAACACTGATGCATTGGGGATCAAGCCCTCAACACATGAGATTTGGGGGGGGGCATTCCAGCCCCGATTTACAATAGCTGTTAGTCACTGAAGTCCTCTGAGAGCCAGACTGACAGAAAACTCTTTCCCAAATACGGAAGTATTTTCTGTGTTATAAACAGTAAATGGGTGAAGCTGGGGGAGATGGTGCATGGCTGGTGTCCCAGAGGCTCTGGAGGCTGAGACAGAGCATCACAAGTTCAAAACTAGCCTTACCAAAAGTGAGGCACTAAGCAACTCAGTGAGACCCTGTCTCTAAACAAAATACAAAATAGGGCTGTGGATGTGGCTCAGTGCTCGAGTGCTCCTGAGTTTTAATCTCCAGTATTCAAAAATAAAAATAAAAAAAAAAATAGGTATAGCAAAATCTTAGAAGATATCATTTTCCCAAGAGCTAAATAATGTCCAGATCTCTCTATCATGTGTGGATTTATAGGTCCACACATCCGACTAGTCATTAATTAATGCAAATTCATATTAAGGGCCTTTTGTAATATTTCACCTGTGAAATGTTAAAAACTTAAATTAGATGGTGCAATGGAATAAAATTGGTTTAGTCAAAAGATCTTAGGAAGGACAATAAAATTTTATCGGTGAACATTTGTAGAATTATAGAAGAAAAAGGAATATAATACGACTTTATATTTGGCAGTCTGGAAATTGAAAGTAAGTGCCAGAAACGGAGGAAACGGGGCAACTGGTTTGCGTAGGAGGAGACAATAAGTTTACATTCTTATTATGGAAATTCACAGACAAGGCCCATTGGGCCAGAGGGATTGGCCAGGAGCCAGAGGGAAGTGTGAGATGAAGTTGACAAGGAAAGTCAGAGCCAGAGCTATGGGTTGGGAGACTTCCACAGGGGCCAGCAGAAGTCAATAGAGAGGAACAGGCCTCCCATGGAGGGAGGTAGAAGTCAACAGGCTCCATCACACTTCATTTAGCTCACTTGAAAGATTAATTCTTTTCTCCTTTTCAAAAAGGGTTGCTAGCAGAAGGCAAGGAGGGGCTTAGGGGTTTCCCTCCCACTTTGGGGGAAGCAATCCAACTTCAGTTTGTGGATTTCTAGAGTGCTTGATGCAGAGAATGCAGACAATTTGATCAAAACCTCAGGAGGATGCAGGAAGAACTCTTTAATTTAAAGCCCTGGGCATTCTTTAGATCTTCTTTTTTTAAAAGTGCCATTTAGCAGAAGCTAAGAACATCACTTTGGTGCCCTTGCTTCTGGTCCTAACCTAAAGAAAGAAAATGTTTAGAATGCTAGGAGGAAGCACGACCTTTCCAGGACCCCAGAGTCAACTCTCTGTGACAGACAGAAATGGAGGGCAAGTAAGTGAAAGGGCACAGAAAGAAGAGATTGATGAAGGCCAAACACTATCGAAGCAAAGCTTCAGAGTTTACTAAGTGTCACTAAGGTTTCTGAGAATATAAATTCAGTGTTTGCAATCAGAATTAAGGTGGGGGAAAGAGAGCATGTATCTAAAAAGAGCAACGTGGCCAACGGCATCTTATTCCAACAGCGATTCAATAATCGTGTATTCGTGTTCTCAGAATGAACATACTGGGTTTGGGGGAAAAAATAATTTACAAGTGCCAGTCCTCTTCCTGGATGTATTTTTCCTTAAAAAAAAAAATGGCCGTGAATTCCTAAACTATGTCATCAGTCATGTTTCTCCATGTGTGAATTCCTTGACTCAAAATACCTCAAAGGCATATTTAAGATGTGACTTCTTATACACCAGAATGATGACTCTTTCCACTTTTTCAACAAGTAACTCCATGGATCCCTTTGCAAATTCAAGTTTCAGAAACTTTACATGAAGAAATTTGGGTCTTCAGAGACTCTGAGCCCCAGATATTTAAACAGAAATCCAATTTCCTCAAACATTAGCTGGAACATTAGCTACTGTGCAAAGCTTAAGGGAACAGAGAAAATCGTTAGATTATATTTCCTAAACTGAGAGGATGTAATCTTTAGTCTAAAAAGTTTTGTCATATTTCATTTTGTCAGGGTGACTTTATTATGAAATAGACCCTACCAATGAAATTTTGTACAGAACTTGTGTAAACACCAACACACACATATATACACACACACATACACACACACACACACACACACACACACACACACAGAACAAACTACATTTGGAACTTTTCCCAAATGATAGTGGGAGTTGATTATGTGTATTTTCGTTGTTGTTTTTAATAAAGTTCAGAATTTATAATTTTATTTTTGTACCAGTTTCAATGAAAGAGAAAAAATAGGATAATTTGGGGTAAGAGACATAGAAGAAAAAGAAGGTAGACAGTTGAGCTAAAAATTCACCAGAATTATATATTTTTAGTCCTATATAGGAAAAAACATGCCATGCAGTGCAATCATCCCGATTCCCTGCATACCTACACTAGGTGCATCTGAGGAGAAATATCAATTTCTACTCATTTCCAAACTTACAAAGCTCAAGTTTTTTTCCTTTAACTTAAACCAGGTTTTTTTTTTTCCAAATAAGGTAGCTTTTCACAAAACTGTTTCCCCTCCTACATCTGTGTTCACTGTGTCAGAAAGCCATAGAGGCTGCTATTTTCCAGAGCTATCATTGTATTCTGTAACAAAGCTCCCTCCTGTTAGCTGAGCTGAACAGTAGAAGCGCTTTCAAACTAAGATTTTCGAAGAACCTAGGCATTTTACCCTCAGCGGTGGGGTCTGACTTAAGCGATTTTCCTTCTTTCTCTTGATTGAAGCTCATTTTCATCTCACAGAGCTGTAACTGCAATCCCAAGTCTCCTTCAAGGTTTCTAGAAATGATAAAACCGTTATTGCTTAATTCTTTGGGTCTTAAGCTATAAGGCCTCTGGACATGCCGTCTCTGGATGCAAGATAATCCAGCTGAGTATGCCCCAAACAGCCTCCTGGGTCAGCATTAGAAATCATAGAGTTTTCTACCAGAGTTTGATGCAGGATGAAATACTGGAAGTGATGGGCAACAGAAAGCAGATCTGGACATTTGATTCTCTTCATCCGTTAGAATAATATATACCAAATGATGATGGAGGTTTCATAATCCTTCTTTTGTCTTCTCCTCAACCTGACCATGTGGTAGTTCCTAAGCATCAAATGCTCTAGCAAGTATCTAAGACTTATACTTGTTTCTTTTTATATTCAATTCTATAACAAAAACTTAATTCCTTTGATGTGCCAGGCGCTGTGCGGTGCATCTGAAATTTAAATAACAGAAGTATGACTAATGTACCCTTGAGTAACTCAAGGTCAGTGGGAACACTTGAAACTTCTGTCATCCCCCAGCACTCAGCTTCAGGTGTCCCTTCTGATGAGATGTGTTCCCTGACCAATGCTCCTGAGGAGGCAGAATTCTAAGTGTCCTCTAAGATATTCTGCTCCCTGATGTATATACCTCACCTGGAAGGTGAAAAGAAACTGAATATGATGGGATGTCACTCGCATGAGTAAGTTATACTATTTTGGAAAGGTGGAGAGATTTTAATGATGTGATTAAGGCCCTAAATTGGTTGACTGTGAATTAATCAAAAGGAAGATATCTTGGGTAGCCTGAGCTAATCAGGTAAAAGTCCTTAGCAAAAAAGAGTGGGCACCTTCCTAGGGGAGAGATTTCAAGAAGGCCTCATAGCAAGGACCTGAGAGTGGTCATTAAAATTGATAGAATCTTCCAGGTGATATCCATCCAGAAAACAGATCATAGTCCTACAAATAAAAGGAACTGAGCTCTTCCAATAAACTCATGAATATGAAATAGAACCTTGAGTTTCAGAAAGGAGCAAGGCTCATTCAACATCTTGATCATAGATTTGAAAGATGTTCAGAAGAGGACCTCGATAAACTGTGCCTAGACTTCATTCACGGAAACTGAGATATAAATGCATATTGTCTTAAGCCACTAAGTTTGTGGTAAAACAAAGAAAATATGGGCAAGGTTCAGGAAAGGTGGAACATGTAACATAGAATATTCGCACTATCTATCAGGAGACCTCAATTCTGAACCTGACTCCACCTGTTCAGCGAGTGACACTGGGCAAATGGCTTTGCTTCTCTGAATCGTACCCCAATTCCTTCACATGTAAAATGAAGGAGTTGAACCAGATAAAACTCTGAGACCCTCTCCTATCTCAATTATGCTTCATCATGGGTTACTCACCTTCCAGCCCCACCACAGCAATGAAAGCTCACTGTCAGCTTCCTTGAGTACCCACAAACCAGGAGCTCATGAAGGAAACACTTTTAGAAGAGTGGAAGGAGTCCTGCTTTATCTCCTCATTTCCTAAATGTTTTCACAATGGTGTGAAGAGCAATACATAGATATTTCCAAATCTACACCGCATAGAAAGACTCAAGTCCTTAAACTACCCTAGACATAAGACCTCCAAAGGGTCTCTCATTTCAGATCTCTTAAGGCTTCTAGAAACCTCTATAGAAATAAAGAATAAGTGATTACAACCCTTTCTCAATTATCACTTTTATGACTCAAATAATGTATAATAAGCCCAATTTATTGAGCACTTGATATTCAAGCTCTAACTCAGGTACTTTCTGTGCATTACCTATTAGGAAAAGGTTACTAACTTATAAAAGAATATACATTTGGCAAGCAGGGGTGAGAATTCTAACCCAGGCCCACGCCAGGCTGAAGCTGGTGCTTTTCCCTCTATATGACACTTGTTCTGTTGCCATGACACTCATTCACATGCCCTCGTATACTCAATAAACATTTCATGGGCACTCGTTCATACGTCACACTATATAGGGTAACCAATCATCCCTGTTTTTTAGGGACTGAGATATTCCACAGGATGCTGAATTTTCAGTGCTAACACCATAAACTAACAGAAAAGTAGGAGGAGTCGGTTACCTCAGCAACCTGTGCTCAAGGCTGAGGATGCAGAAATGCAGCCCACGGGACATGTGGAGATGTAAAGTAAAATCCTAAATGCAAAGCTTTCTCTGAGAGTCAGACACTTTTTTTCATTTCTTGGGCAAATCCCATGTAGTCTATTCCAAATGTGTCCAATCCTATGTAGGATCTGTCCACACAATCTCTTAAAAGAACCATGCGTGAGATTAAACTATAGGCCCACCTGTCTGGGTATCTACATGACTGTTTCACCCAATCTTATATCTTACCGGAGAGATGGGTGGCTTGACTGTTTTCCCTTTAGCCATAGTTGCTCTGTAATCGGCCTAACCTAAATCCAAAGAGAACAACATAAGACTTTTCACAGAGTTGCTGTTACCAGCGTCTAATTCCAAACTCAGTAAATCTCTAATTGACCTGATAGCAGTATATCAACTCTGATTCCTGAGTCTTAAACTTCTCTTGGACTTACATAACTGCATATGCTAGAGACAATAGAAATAGGCAGCAATGGCTATTGATTGAGGAACTATTTAATCTAAAATGTATGTGAAAACTTATCCTGATCTCTCCTTCTAACTCAGAATTGACCATAAGTTTCATATGGGCTGGACTTTAGGCCTTTGACCATGATGAACTGCGCAGCCAGCATCTCCCACTGATCCAGGGACATGTTGGGTTCCAGGAGTGGCCTCTCCTACAGCTGAACCTCTTAGACGTCTTTATCAGAAGGAGCAGAGGGAGCCATTGCTGAGACCACCAGAGGTGTTCTTTGGGTAATGGGCTCTCAAGAATCCCTCAGGAGATGCTGGGGGTTGGCCAAAATCTCTCAGTCACTGTTTAGTGAATCAAAATTTCAAGAGAAATTCCTGAGACATGAAATATTACTTAAATTCTACCTTCGCTTTCAGGCCAGTGGGGCCTTTTTCAATTTATAGTATCATCACCCTCAGTTTCGAGCTGAGGTAAAGCTGTGAGAGAGAAGTCTCCATTGGCCCTGTTCTCCGGCTTCCCTTTCCCTTCCCCCACAGTCTCCTTTTGGGAGTGCAGGACCTTCTCACCTTCCCGTTTCTCCTCTTCACACCTACCTCAGAGAGGTTCAGCTTCACTCTGGTTAAATGAAGATCAAGGGTCATTTGCATTTGACACTTTGAGCTTTCATGGTACCACAAGAGGGTTTTTCCCCCATAGAAAGAGTTGGGACCCTTTTTGTGAAGAGCTTTACAGAATCACAGACATTACCCCCAGACAGTAAGGTCTTGACCCCACCTCCAGTCTCCTCTCCCAGTCCTGCTCCTGGTTTTGCCCACATCTGTTCCTCCCCATCTGACCTTGTCATCCCGGGCTGCACTTTTTTCTTCTGCCCAGGGGCAGGAACACCTGCCTCAGAAATGTTTACACCCCACCAGAGCTGCAAAACTTTCCCGGCCATTGTCCTTTGATCTGCTCTTCTCCATCTATGTGAATGCCTGCAGATACCCCTGCACCTTTCCAGGGCTGTACAGAAGCAATAGCTTCTCAAATTTGTCAGAAATGAGATCACCAAGCTTGGGGGAAGATGAAAACATGATCTACACACTGCTGCAGAGAGCCCCAGGAGTCAACTTGCCATTCATTTATTCAATCAACAAATCTAGCAGAGCAGATGGGGCATAAAATATGATACCCAGCTTCAAGAGCTTTATATATTGGAATTTGAATACTAGAAGGGAGTTGGGGAGCCATCTGCCCAAATTCTTACCAATAATAGCAATGATCTTTCCAATGCGCCTGACAGACATTGAAACAGCTCACTTCCCCTGAGGACAACTCCAGTTCTTAGAAAATATTTTTTTTTTACAGTGAACCAAAATCTACCTGCATGTCAACCTATTTCTAGTGCCTATCAATAAGCCTCTATTCCACATAAACATTCACAAACATTTGCACAATCTTTGGACTATTCTGAGGTAGTATCAAAATCCAATGATTGGCTCACTTCTTTTTTATGAATGGCTCTTTCCCATCCCAATTGCGACATAGGGCACATGCTCTGGTATCTCAGAGTTCCCTGAGAAATGTGGTGATCAAGTCTATGGACAATGTCCCACAAATGGGGTACATGATCATTCCAGTGCACAGAGGGACTTTGGCTATTCCCTATCTGCTTCTGTGCTTCTCTCCTTATGGCTGTCAGGGTTCCTCCAGAGACATAAATGTCCAAGAGGAATGAGGACAAAATGGCTAAGAGAGGTAGGGCCATGCACTGGATCAGATAACAGGGATTGTGGAATCAGACTGACCAAGGGTTCTGATAACAACTTTGGCAGGTATTAGGTGGGTGTCTTTCTACAACTTACTGAATCTCTCCAACCAGTCCTGATTCATCATGCTTGAAATTGGAATGGTAATGCCTTCCTTATCAAATTGGTGTGAAAATAAAGTGAAATACTATATGTACTATGCCAGTGTCAAAAGGCCAGATTAGACTGGAAAAAAAAATCTGTATTGCTTTTTATGACTGTTGGTCTTTTCTTTCCAGCAGAATCCTAACCACCTGGATTTAAAGCTGTTCTCTCTGTTCCCCTTCTGGTGTGAAGAGAAAATATTTGTCATTCCCTTGGTGCATTAGGTTTATATCTTTGAGAGAGCCAAGTCCCTTCCAGGAATGAGCTGGCTTCTCTATAAGTCAGAAGTTCCCTGTCTATGCCAGGATCCCAACTGAGTTCACATGAAGGACAGAGGATCAGACATGACTCAGGGAGTGGCAGGATCAACCCTTAATGTTTCACCTCCTGCTAATCCATCTCCACATCTCCACATCTCATGCATCCTATCTATTGATGAGGTCATATCACAGCCTGACCCCACTGGAACCTGTGGATTTCCTCAGCTGTCTTTAACCACCCTTATCTCTAGTCTTCAAGCCTCTGCTAAACACTAAAATATCCAAAATCATGCTAGAAATTATTTTCTGGAATTGGTGACAGTCATAGAGCCATTGAAAACATTATATCCAAGTGTCTTTCTTGCCCTCATGTGACCCATTCTCTGGAACTGGAGGCTCCCTTGAACTTGGCAAGATGCAAAAAAGCCAAGAAACAAGTAACTCCTGCAGGCCCCTTTGCCTCCATCTACCCTCCTGATGAATCAGCCCAGCCAGATGGCTATTGTTCACATTGTTCATTGAAGGCAAAGTGCATACTAGAGAAGAGGTCATTGGTAGTCTTCAGAATCACTTTTTCCTCTGGGTCTCCTCTCTCTGAGCTGAACATTATGGAGTTTGAGGTGGTTGATTCTATGTCCTTGGCAGGCAGCCATCTCTTACAAGCTGATTCTCTGGCTGCATGTTACCATATGTTTATTTCCCTTTTATATCCCCTGAGGCTTCATTAAAACTCAGCTTTGTGATCCAGTCTTAGATCTCACCTGGTATATTAAAGGACAGGGTACTTGTGCCATACCGCTGACCTGGGACCCCACTGATAGTAGCCATAAACCAAGGAGGGTCTTGTCACCAGAAATTCAGGTTTTGATTAGAAGTGACAACCCTCCCTTCTGGCTGTCTCTGCTTTCTTTTCTTACCTGTTCTCCAACTTGCCTAGGTCTTCAGTTTGGTTAGAGGGACAACATTTATTTAATGACTTTTGATTTCTTATAAATAGATTATTTTGGAAGATATTTTTGTCCCAGAAATGGCAAGATCTCTAAATTTCCCTTCCTGCCTTTTGAGACAAACTCTGAGCCTGCCTTCCCCTTCACCACCTGCCCATTCTCTCTGCCTGTTCCTCAGGTCAGGGCCTGTGCATGTCTCACCAGTTTCCCTGGTAAGCCTCCCAACAGCCTCCCAGAGCCATTGCCCATCCCATTTAGCAGGCTGCTGTCAGAGTGCTCCACACCAGCTCCTACATAGAGTCCAAGTGCTTTCTCAAGGCACAGGAGGCTCTTCATGCAAAGTACCATGAGGTATTTTCATTTCCTGAATGTACACTGCTTTTTCTCTCCTGCTATCAAAATTGCCTTCCCACAGCCTGCCACTCCACTGTGCCAAATACCATCTGGGTCTTGCCTAATTGAAAAAACCCTTGCTTTTGGCTTCCTTTCACTCAAGTTTCCAGAGCTCTCTTCCTTTTTGTGATGTGATTCAATGACCTTCCTCAGGATATGGAAATGCAGCCACCCATGGCCCATGTTTCCTGGCTCCACATTTCTTACAGAAGGTCCACTCCTCTCGCATTCATTCTGGCCTCCTGCCTGCTGTTGATCCCATCTGTAGTTGTCTCTATCAGGATAACAAATGGGGTGAGGCTAAAAATAAAACAAAATGAAGAAGAAATAGAAGAGAAGGGAAGGGAAGAAGGGAGAGAAGCAAAGAGAAAGAGATATTGATCTTCCTTTGAAGAAACCCAGTTCTGTTTCTGAAATGTCTCCTACATTGAAAGCCACTCTACATCACCCAGAGCCCCAAAGGAATCCCAGCCCACAGGACCTCATGGAAGGAGAGACCATTTATAGGCTCACAAACTAGATTTCCTGAGCCACATCTTGCTGCACCACAAGGTAGGGATATTGTTTAGTATTTCCGATTCCATTTTCCTTGAATAGCAGCCATCAGCCTCTCAGTCTCACATGTTCCTAGCAGACTCCTGGGTTGCCTCACCCCACTGGCAATCCCCTCCCGCTTCTTCTCTGGGGTTATTCACCTGCCTCTCTTGCCTCTACTGAGCTTCATCCCCAGATAACGCAGACCTTCTTTATCTCCTCTGTCTCAAATCCTGTCAGATCCCAGCCTGCTACATTAACCCTCTGTCTTCCCCAAATCATATTTTTAATCAGAAAATCCAACTAGTGATGCCACTCCCTGCTGGTGATTGTCAGGCTGGCCACCAAAGCCGGTTAGAGGCAAGCAGCCACTGGGCTAGGAGGTGGGAGTGGCTTGTCTAATATTAGTTTTCTGTCCCCGGAGCAAGAGCACAAGAATTCTATTTGGTTGGGGTTTTGTGGGCAGAAGGAAAGAGGGTGTTGCTTATGTTTTGTTCTTTTTTGTTTGTTGTGGTGGTTGTTTTTCCCATCAGAAAGGCTTTCTTCTCTGATGAAAAAAAAAACAATGAAGAAGAAAGAGAAAAGAAGGCATCCTGGAGAGGAACAAAGTATGTATGTAAAGACCTCTGATGCATGGGAGCCTGAAGAAGCTGCCCCAAGAAGTCAGGCCCTGGGCTCTCTGTGGTTCTGCATTGCCTCAAGAATGTTTTGTGACCTCAGGAAATAAAACAGTTGCAATAATCCCAGACTGTGCTCATTCTCAGTGCTTCCCTTCACCTGTACAGAGGGATCTGAGACCCTTGATTACCTAAGGTTGGGTCCATCTGGTCACTCATAGCTGCTTGAGCCTAGGTAACTAGTGTTGATTTTCAGCCTCCAGGCAGCTTCCCACAACTTGTCTGCTACTAGTTTCTTCCCAGCTGGACTTTCTTAGGCACCTTCCTTAAGACCTAGTCCTCTTGCCTCTGAGCTGGTGTATTCTTGCAGCACAGAGACCATAGCCCTCCACTAACTTCAATAACTAGAAGCTACCTGACACTACAAGAACCTCCACTCATATCAAACTAGTGACACTTGCAGACTCAGTGAATTTTGAGGACATTTAAGGGAAAATATTCCCACCCGTGTCATTACACTGCTCCCACATAAAGCTGACTCCCAGAATACCTACCTGTTAATCTCATTGGCTCTCCAAGGACAATAATAATTTTTTTTCTCCTGGAAAATTGCTCATTGACCTACATCTGGTACCTTTTAATTGCAACTGCCATGAAACACTAAACATTTTTTTTTTTTGGTTTTCCAAGAGATTTCACTTTCAACTACTGTATTTCCCCCAATAACTGACCCCAGCTTTCTGCAAAAGGAAAGAAAAAAAGAGTAACTGAACACACCTTGTAAAACACTCCTTATAAGCAAGATCTCATTTATGTTGCCCTGATTGAGGAATAAAAATCACTAAAATTCTTTCTTCATGTATCTCCTCACCACCCTTGAGGCTGGCCCCAAACTTTCTCAGTTTATACAGGAATTTTATTTAAGAACATTAAAAAGGTAAAAAAATATCACCTACATTCTCATCACCCCTAAAAAATTTCCATTTTCATTTTTCTAATCCTTTCCTGTAAGTGGAAATAAATGCTACATCATTGGATGCAATTTTGATACAATCTTTGCAAGTTTTACCTTATAATATTATCTTTTCTCCACTATTACAACAAAGTCTTCAATTATAACTTATAATCATAGCAGAAGAGTCCATTGATTTGATGAATTTAACTTAGTTCATGCTTTTCTAATATTGATCTTTGAGGCAATTTTCATATTCTCTTCAAAACAGATAGTGCTACAATAAATATCATGGTGCATAAAGCTTTGTCCCTTTATTGAATCATTTCTTTAAGATCAGTTCCCAAAAGGGAAATCCCTCCACAGACATATAAAACTTTTACAGCTGTTAAGATATTTTGTCCTATCCCTTGCCAAACTGACAGTACTCTTGTTCCTGCCACCACAGTTTATAAGTGCAAGGCTGGGAGAACAGCTATGCGTGAGCTGTGTGAGAAATGATTTTTTTTCCTTCAAAATAGTGACCAAAGATTTGAACCCAAGTTTGTATTAAGGCAGGTTCAGTTGTTTTCCCCTTGCTTGCTCCAGTCTTTCATAATGCTCACAAATGCTACTGGATCCTTTCTGTTCTGGACCCCTCCCCCACACCATGACCAGCACTGGGAAGAGAGCACTCATTTCCTCCTGACACAGCCCAGGCAACTCTGGCAATTGAGGACAGTCTTTTCTGAGTCTGGGTCTCTCTGTCCTGACTTTGTATTCTGCCCATGCTTACCCTCCATGAGCATGTATAGATTCCTCCTCTTGGTCCAGACAAAGCTATTCTTTCCAATTGCCCTGATACCTTCATCCCAGTGCCATGAATCAAGCCACTCTTTCTGGCATCTCTAGCTTCTTCCGGTGCCAGTGTTTCTCCTTATTTCCATGATTACAGAGTTTTCCCATCCAGGAAAAATAAAAATAAAACTGAACCATTCCCAAAGGAAACTAGAAGTTTTATTCAAACTAGCACTAAAACTATAAAGCAAAGTCTGAGAAGAACAGACATATGCTACCACACACAGCAATTTTATCTTTATTATCATGTTAATGTAGAAAAGATACATGAGTTAATCTACAGCCTCC
Source organism: Ictidomys tridecemlineatus (assembly GCF_052094955.1). Classification (NCBI taxonomy): domain Eukaryota; kingdom Metazoa; phylum Chordata; class Mammalia; order Rodentia; family Sciuridae; genus Ictidomys; species Ictidomys tridecemlineatus. The sequence continues at coordinate 168,043,585 of NC_135480.1, read as the reverse complement.
CAAGAATAAGTGGCAGAGCCACATTTGAACTTGGACCCTCTTACTTACTCTGTTCCACACAGCTGGGAGCTGGGTTTGTGTACCTGAGTCTGTGAACTCTGAGGTAAATAGAAAAATTCTAGAAAATAAACTCCACAGCATGTAAATATCACAAGAGTCATATAAGCATAATCACATAATGTTCATTTTATTTAGCTACCATTATTAGCATAATATATTGATTTGGTGAATGAACAAAATTTTATTCCCAATAATTTTCATCCCTGTCATCATAATAATTACTGTTTACCAAATACTGACTCTGTTAGACACCATGGCAAGTGCTTTAAATAATTTAATTTAATTTCTATGGCATTTAATTTAATATAATTTAATTTAATTTCTACTCAGAGATAAAGTTGACTATCCTCATTCTATAAGTGAAGAAACTGAGATTCAGAAAGAGGGAAAACTTGGCCAAGGTTAGAAAATTAACATGTGAGAAGCAGAACTCCACCCCCAATATCTGGGCTCTTAATCATTCCTGTGTCCGGCTTCCACCAATAGATCCTTTCTTATAATCCACCAATCATAGCAGGCAATATAGCTTAATAGAGACAAATAAGGATGAGATGAACATAAAGGGATTCTAAGCTTGAGGTTGCTGTGGAGGATCTTAGAGATGGAGAGAGATTAAACTTTTCAAGGTAGGCAGAATGTCTGGCCCAGCTAAGGAATCAGACACATTATTGATTACAGTGCAAACCTAAACATATCTGGGCTCTTCGGCTACATTTAATAGCAACATGAGTTTGCAAAGCTTGCAGACTTCCAGTCAGAGATGAACAGGTTTTGCCAAATCTTGGGGAATAAAATAAAAAGATAGGAAGCTAGATCATTTTAAAAGCATAATAATCCCATGGAAGTATTCAGATCCATATAAAAAAAAAAAAAGAACCCTTAGTCTCAAATGGGTCCCATTGGCCAGGCAATTTTAGAAGAGGTGGCATTCAAAACAAAGAAGACCAACAAGGGAGGCTGGAAGTGAGAAACACTTTCATTCAGAGAAGTCAGGAGGGCAAAACTGGAGGAAAGCTACATCTGTCTCATAGTTTTTGAGTTGAATTATAAATACCTGCCACTTCCAACCAAAGCCTGAACCAACAGAATGGAAAGAATATTCAAAATGGGAGAAGATGTAAATTAAGTATGCAATGTCATTGGTGCACATTATGGGGTTTGCTTGGAATCACTGAAGGAGCAAGTCTTCAGCCTGCCTGGCCAGGTAATGGAAACTGTGCTGAAGGAGAGATGTGACAGCATTGCCACTATCCTCTGACAAGAACAGGGAATCTGAAAAGCAGTATTAGAGAAAGGACAGAGAACAATGTCACACAAGTGCCTCTGACAGGTGGTATCCCTGGGGAATAGCCATAGGCCAAAGTACAGAAGAGACAATGTTGTAGCTTAATGCCACTTGCCCTCTAACCCAAAAGTCAGATTATCATACCAAAGAAGGATCTAGATGAATGAAGTTTAATGCAGTCTTTCTTTTACTTCATAAATGGGTCAGGCATTTGATTAAAATATATAGAGATATATTCTAAAAACTGTAGCATGCCATGACATTTAAATTTATTAGGTGACAAACATCGTGTTGTACCATCTGCCACTCTGTGCTAAACTTCCTGTAACTAAAGATGCGCAAACCCTGGAGAATAAGCATTAGGTAAAATAGATTCATTTTATATAATTGAACATAATTGTGCATGTAATATTTTAACGTAATATTACTCAACAGCTGTGCAAATAATAGAAGGGTTACTCACATAGACCATATGCTGGCAATGAGGTAGGAAGGGAGCATTCCAACCCACCCGTGAGCCTACAACTTCCCTGGAATATCATATGGCTTCTATAGAGAGAGGTTCAGATTGAAGGCAGACACTGAAGCAGAGCTCCACAGAACTCAAAAGCAAAGGAGCAACATCATCTCTGATTCCCACTGCAGAGAGAGAACAGTGCTCTTGCATTTGGTCAGGTTTAGCTCACTTCAGCCTCTGCTCTTCCTAAAGTCAGCTTTTCTCTACATGGTCTCTCTTGCTTTTCTATAACTTTTATGAACTTTTAATAGTCTAATTAAAATCACATATTGACTAATCACAAGTGGATACACTTCCTCTTGCTTTATGTTGTATTTTAAAACAATATGGAAGGAGCATTGTAGGAGACGGAACTCTAAACCCTTAAAGAGTGTTGTTTGCCTTCTTGTTAAAATTCTTCAAGTGTTTTCGTGTAAGTTATAAATTTCCCCCATTAGACAGTTTGGTCTTATTATTCCAATGTTAGAGATGAGAAAACTGAGGCTTTGTGTTTCAATCAATAAGTAGTTTACTGAATTCCTAGTCTGGATCAAGTCCATATAAGTAATTTGCTTACGGTGGTACAAAATTTAAGCCAGAGCTAAAGATTAGGGCATAAGGCTTTTTCTTTCTGTTAATTCCTTTAGTGGTTCACTGATAAATGACAAAATTGGACAAGCTGCCAATATGTCTATGAGTCATGTTCAACATTTATGAAAGAAAAACAAAAAAAACCCCAACTCATTGGAATGTATCTACACATACCCCTTTGTTCAGATATAAATATTTTTTTTATATCTGAACATAATCTTTCCATAAACTTCCAGTCAATGTATTCCATTTCAGTCCTTGATTCTATTAATTCTATTCTACCCTTCCTTTTAAAGCCTATAATCTTTTTTAATTTGAATTTGCTCCTCTATAGTATCCATTTCAAGTCTGTGCAATAGGATGAGATATATTTTTGATGCATTATGCTAAGAAGAGTCCTACCTGCAGGCTAACTATTGTAAATTGCCTCAACATCCACTGTATTATACATTTCACATTGTTCTGCCTATACTATTAAAGTTTGGTCTCTTGGAAAATATTAGAAGAGAATTTAACTATACATAAATATTAATAGGTACAATAAAATAAGAACAGCATAAAAGTATTTCAGTACTAAAAGTTAAATGCGCAGGAGCCTAAGAAAAATCTTTTATTCTTTTTCCTTTTGTAAATGACTTTAAAGTCACATAAGATAATGCAATGATAAAAATGAAAAAAAACAAGAATTTTATTATGATATATTAAGGAGAGGAATCAGTGGTTTACAAAGTCCTGAAATGAGAAAGAAAAGTACAATATTGTATCATTGAAGCAAGTAATCACAATTGCTAAAATACTGTTCTCCACCACAGTGCAATGATGTTTTAACTAACACTCAGAAAAACGTAATAATCTCAAACTGCTTTAAGGTCGAGAGAAGGTCATGAGAAAGAGTTACTAAAGCCATTAAATATCAAACTTGGGGGCTGACATTTGGTTTCAAATCCCCAGTGTTTGTAGGAATTTCAGCACAGGTGGTAAGTACAATCACCGTATGTTCAAACTAGAGACATTTGCAGGAATCAGAAACAAAGAGATTATCAATTTAAATGCATGTTCTTTTTGGTGAGGAAATTTGCTATTTTAAGATACAGTGAGAATAATTTATATTAATCCTAATTCACTTGAAAATTTAAAGATTAACTCAACCTGTCAAATAGAGTTCTGATCACTGAGTTTCTTTTCTAAACCTATTCCAAAAAGATCTATGCAATTTGGATACAGGATTATGGTTAAAAGTATAATTAAATTAAAAGAAAGATTCAACAATCCCTTAATCTCTCTGATCTTTAGTTTCTTTTTTAATGAATTGAGGAAATGGAATTAGGTTGTATTGCTACAATTCTATAATTACCTGAAAATCCGGACAGAATATAACCTTTCCAAGGCAGTCTTACATCCAGTTGGAAATATATACATTGGTTTAAAAACAAAAATCTCAACCCCTTTGCCCAATTAGTTTGAAAGTCTCTATGCTACAAAACCAAGCAGCAAAGCCTGTCAAATCAACTTTCAGAAATATCCAAAATCTAGCCACGCACAGTATGGCACATGTCTGTAATCCCAGCAACTTGGGAGGGTGAGGCAGGAGAACTGCAAATTTGAGGCTAGCCTGCACAATTTAACAAGACTGTCTCCAAATAAAAATAGAAAGGGCTGAGGGGCATAGCTCAGTGGTGGAAAGCTTGTCTAGCATGCGCAAGGTTTTGGGTTGGATTGCCAGTACCACAAATAAAATAATAAAGTAAAAGAAGATGAAGTAAAATAAATATCCAAAATCTAACCACTGCTCTTCACCTGCACCACAGCTACAGAAGTGGGAAGATGCACTGGTGTCTTCACTGTTCTCCCTGTTACAGTTATCACTTCTTGCCGTTCACTCTTTGCAAAGTGCCAGAACAATCATGGTTGCACACTCTTTTGGAGGTAACTGTCCTCCCCTGACTCCAATCACAGTTGATTTTACTGGACCCAAGTTGGGTCAATGAAATTCTGTGAACCTGGAAACTGGAATTAGAATCCATAACTTAAATTAGTCTTTGTTATATGATCTATAGATATGATAACTACACAGTTGTCATCTCCCACCATATGCACAAAGAAGCACAAAAAGTGAATCTCTAGAATGAGAAGATGCAACAGATCTAGAGAGAGAAATAGAGAGAAAAACCTGTATCTAGTCTTGATGATCTGCCAGTGACTGATTCCAGGCACTTGTTGAGGACAAAAATTTTATAAGATACCTCTGTATACTTGCAATACAACCCCTTTGCTAATCAACAGCAACTTCAAGCCCTTCCGAAATGTAGAAAAAAACCAAACTTCCTTAGACTTTGGCTCCTACAATTCAGAAAGCTCCAACCCTTAGAATCAATTATGAATTCTGTGTCACTGATAGTTACTCTACTTCCCTGATAAAAACCTAGTGATACATGGAAGTTTTGTAGTTACAGCATGTGTTTCCTGTAGTTATCAGCTATGTGAACTTAGGGATATCACTTACGAAAATTTCAGTTTTATCATCTGTAAAAAGGGGGATAGTAATTTCCACTTTGCAGGCCTCTTTGAAGGAGAGATTTGTTGGAGGAGGAAATGAATGTAAGACATTTAGCAGATAACATTATAAATACCTTCATCATCATCATCATCATATCACCCTTATTATTCAAATAATCCTATAAGTCTACTATATGTTACAAATTTGGCTTATTAGTGAGAAATTTTAATTGCTGGTATATTCTGGTAGTAAATAAATAGGGTTTAAGTACTATTGTTTTTGTTTTAGAGTCAGCTGTATCCTGGCAACAGGTGATACAACATCCCAATACAGCATCTTTTAACATTTCAAAAGGTCCTCTTTTTGAAGTGTTCATAGCCTAATGGTAATTATGCTTTGCTGTGACATCTAGTGTGTGTTTTATCTTTTGCTGGTTCTTTCTTAATTTTGCACTTATCAGGACTGCACTGTCACATCTGAATCAAAGGAGGCCAATGCAATAATAACAGAAAGTGCTGATGTGACAGTCTGCTGTCTGAAGCTACAGCGGTGCACACTGTGTAGGGAGAATTCAGCCAAAGGGCAATGTTAAGCCAGGAAATGTGCTAAAGAGTGGTCAAGATTTCCATATCAGTGCCAGATGGATCAGTGGTCTTAGATACCATCTCCAAGGGAGTCAACAGAACAAACTCTGTTGATCCCACCAGCAAGGCAGCTTTCCTATAGCCCCTTTGTGAAGAGAGTATAACTCTGGCGTGGCTGCAAGTCTCCTGAGGATGTCCTCTATTTTTAAGCTCATGAATTTCACTTTCCTAACCTGACAAAAGGTTCTGGGTTGGATGACACATGGATGCAGGATGATTATACAGGAACCATCAGAGAGAAAAGACTGTCTGCTCTTATTAGATTTGATGGCTTGGCAAGACATATGCTGCCGATCTATAAAAACTATGAGGATAAGAAAGCTTTAAATTGGGTTTAGGTGACTTCAGGCAGAATTTGAGATGCCAGTTTCTTTAGAAATAAAATTGTGCCAATGTCCCCTTCAGGGGAAGAAGGAGGACAGGGGTTTGGACCACAGAGATACTCCATAGCATCATAGCTGAAGGCCATGCAGTAAACAGAAATCTAATCCAAAGAGAGAGGTGCAGAACACAGAGTGGGGAGAGAGAGCAAGAGTGAAGCCTGTAATCCCAGTGGCTCAGAAGGCTGAGGCAGGAGGATCACTTGTTCAAAGCCAGCCTCAGCAAAAGTGAGGTGCTAAGCAGTTCAGTGAGGCCCTGTCTCTAAATAAAATGCAAAATAGAGCTGGGGATGTGGCTCAGTGGTCAAGTGCCCCTGAGCTCAATCCCTGGTACCCCCTTCAAAAAAAAAAGTGAAGTCTACACTACCCTCAGAGGAGGGAGCCCTGTTGTAGCATGATAGTCACCCCATCCAGGTAAAACCATTAAGACACTTTGGACACATTGTGGATGAAGGAGCACAAGATGCTGATGTTCTGGAGACAGAAAAGATGACATTAGCAATTTCATATAACAATATTAATTAGGGCCCCACTATGTGTTGAGTTTCATGCTGAGCCTTATTAGAACCAACATGATTAATACTACCATATAAAAATGTCTCAGAGGGCTCCAAAGAAAATATCCAAAGTTTGCTCAAAGAAGGAACTTTGAATCTTTGCTGGCAAGAAATAAGTTGAGACTCTGGAGTATTGTGTTATTAACATCAAAGGGTCAGTTTAGATCTTTAAGCACAAAGGGGAAGTTTTATAAACTAAATTTTATAAACTTAGTATGTACCTTCCAGGACTGATGCTTTTAGGTAGACCTGGTGATCCCGAGGATCCCTAATGCTGAAGGATGCTCTTTTTCCCAGCTACCTTATCTGTAAGTCACATCCTCCAGTTCACAGTATTGGTTAAGCTCTTTCTGTGCCTCCACACTGCAGGGCCTTCGGGAGCAGTCATCTCTGCCTGCTTCCTGCCCTGGGACATGGCCCCAGAGTTGAACTGTGTGACCTGGAGTCAGAAAGGCTAGAACTTTTTCAGGTCACTCTCAGAAAACACTTCGGTGTTACATGAGTGCAGATCAAATGGAAACAAAGAAGTGCAGTAGGTTTAGAAGCTAAAGCATTTCTCCACCATCTATATCAAAACACACGATGCTGGATAAACAAATCCTCTTCTGCCTCCACAGTGCAATCTTAAGGGGAATCTTTCCCCTGAAGGCTTCTCTACTAAATGTCAACTCTATTTTTTAAAACAATGTAGTTTGTGTTTTCATATTAAAATATGGTCACTGCTGCGAATGGCTTTTTGAAAGTCATTGTCTAACTATCCTACAGCAAATGTTATCAATAAGTCTATGCACTTTTTTCCGTTTTATTATTGCACAAAGCTGTATGTGTTTGAACAAAGTTGCTACTGGCTTTCACAGATATATTTAGAATCTGCCTTTATTTCACTTAACTTTGGATCAGAAGCCATTGATCCTGTTTTTACATAATCTTAATTTGTACCAATTCGTTCAAATCCTGTACAACAGCCCATCATGGTTCTCCATTTAGACAGCTCCAGAGTCACCATGATGAGTATTTACAGGAATACCTTTCTGAATTGATATGTTTTCCATATGTGTCGGGTAGTCTACTATTAACTGTTAACTTAATGTTCTTTGACTCTATCAGCTCTCTCTCTCTCTCTCTCTCTCTCTCTCTCTCTCTCTCTCTCTGGTCTTCTCCGTTCTCCCTCCCTCCTTTCCTCCCCTCCCTCTCTCTTTCTTTTAATAATTCATATTCTATGGAGAAAGTCACCACCCTTGTTAGAATCCAGAACAGGTCTTCTAAATCTCAGACTCAAAGCGACAGTGCCTTGTGACTGAAAACACATTCTTCTTTTCAATTTGCTAGGGAAATTAAAACAGATAAGCCCTAGTACCAAGCATTTCCTTCAGCCGTGGTGCCACAGTGAAGTGACAATGTTTACACTCAGGTCAGCACTGTATACCTGGTAACATCTTTGTGGGGCACAGAAATAATGCTCTTCATAAAATTTATCATTATTACTTTGAGAGAATTATTCTTTTCTTTCTGAGTGCTTTAACTAAGCTTTGGTATTTAGCCAGCAAATATTCTATTTGGTTCTACCATTATTTGTTTATAGACATTCTCTCCATAAAAGATTAATGGCTTTAAGTCTTCATTTATCCATAAAATTGTTGAGCAATGACTACATGCAGGACATGGAACTTGGTGCAGAGGAGGCAACTAATAAACTTTGAAATAAATTGTCAATAAACAAATGTCCATTGGGTGCCTGCTAGGTACAAGGCACTGGGTTAGTTACTGGAAGTAAATTACGTTTTATTCATTTTTTTCCCCAGAAAAACATAAAATTGGTTCTTGCTAAATGCAAAGTAACAAACTTGAGCTTTGAAATCCAGCAGATGTGGTCTGATAGATCTACTTTGTGCAATAAGAAAACACCTACTTCCATCCATTTTCTAACTTTGTATCCATGTCTAATAGAGCCAATAAATTTAGCCCTGTTGGGAAGATAAAATATATTGAGCAAAATTCAAACTGGGGAGGCACTATTGAACAGCAAGCCATAAAATAACTGTAAACCTGTTTATGAACTACCTTGAAAGTAATTTCAGGATAGTAGAGAAGGAGCCGATTACCAAGAACAATAGCTGCCAGGAGCTTTTACACCAGCTCCTTATAAATGGGAGTCACCTTAGCAATCATTACCAGACTCCCTCTGAGAAGAAAAGCAACTTGTATTTAAAGGTTTATAACATCTACTTAAAGGTGACCTGGGACGAAATTTTCTACTTTTAACATTCCACTTGTCTAGACCCATAATCACCATGACACAGTGAATTCTACCAGCTCATCTTAAATTGCATTGCATGTTCTATCAAGTAAATGGTCTTTTAATTCTTAAGGTCTATGGCAGTCAAAATCCCATTGTCCCTTGCCCTTGAATAATTATAAGATTTAGAGGGTGTCTCAGATACTCCCCCGACTCAGGCCCTACGGATTGAGTTAGCCAGATAATAGTCTCTCTGTTGCATATAAGCTAATATAATGGGTCAGGTCTGCCATCCAATAACTCACCATGATGTCTCTTAGCATAGTAGCAGGACTCACCATAATGCCACCATGCCAGTGACTTTTCTAGAAGAGCAGGAGCTCTGACCAAAGTGAGTGTCAGTGGCTCCTCCCCAGTCCCCCTGTCTACTGGAAGGAATGAAGACAATTCCCCAGTGTCATCCACAGAAATCATTCCCAAGACCTCTCCAGGCGAAAAAATCTCCAGCTTCAGATGGTATATAACCAACAGCACTTTACAGATGATCATTTTGTTTCATTAGGATTCAACAGGATATTCAATTAAATATACTGTTCACAGGATTCACTTTTCATTTATAATCATGGTGGAAATCAAAATACCTGTTTTGAAATCTACCTAAAAAAAAAAACCAAAACTCACCCTGATCATGCTGTTAATATGGAATTAAACACAGGGACATATTCAACCTTCTTTGTTAAAGCAGATCCTTCCTCAGGAAGATTCTAGACCTGATCATAGGTACTCTAAGGTTCACTGCTAACCTATGAGATGTGAGCACTCATTCAAGTGCATGTCTTAGATTTTTTTTTTGTTTCCCCAAACCCATACTTTCATTCTGTCTTAATTGCCAATGTATATGGATATTTTTTAAACAGCAGGTACCCTTTCCAGCAACTTTGCAGCACTGATGATCTTGAACTCTGTTCTTCAATTCATCCCAAAAGCTCTGTTGCCCAAAATCATGTTTGTGAAAGTTCCTAAAACACACTCATATATTCATTGCTCTAAACATTCTAAAACATGTCTTAAAGTCAGTAGTACTCTGTCTTATTAAAATACATTTGAGTTGTGTCAAAAATAAACAAAGGTTGGGAAATAAAACCTGAATGGAAACTGCCATTTTTAATTATATGCATCTGTTGACTTTAATCTCCAGGGACCACTCCAAGCTGGTACAGAATTACACAAACCCAATCAACAGGAATTGCCCTAGATGAGTAAGCAGTGAGAACAATCAAAATATAAACCTATAATGCTCTCCATACCACAACTGGATTTTATGGTAACAAAATTTTGTATAGTAATATACAAAAAGTATATTAACTTAGCTCTGAGTTCCATATTTTAAATATGTAAACTGGACATAATAAACCTTCTTCAAATTAAAATATTGAGCAACAAATAACAACACTTCTTAACTCTTTATTATGCTAAAAATAAACAAAGGTCCCTGACCACTGATATAGTCTAGAATATTATTTCAAATAAAAACATGATTATTTTTCTAATCATAACTTTTAATTAGATATTAATTTATATATTTGTTTATATATTTGTATTTACCATTCCTATTAGTATTTGACCTCTGTACATATACCAAGCCTGTTTGGTTAAAATTATAGACCTATATGTCCTCAATGACATTTAAATGACTAATGAAGTAACTGAACAAAGAAAAATTAATGAGTTAGAGCTTTCACGTTTAACCTAAACTCTCTATCACCACCCGCACAGATGACTGGGTTTAAACAGGCTGGCTGCAACATTAAGAAGGCAGGAAAATTTAAAAACACAGACATAGTATTCAAATCAGGGGCAGGACAGCTCTTTGACTTTAAAGGTCAGATTCCTCACTGGAAAGAAACACAGTGAGCCTGTGTTTGGTTTATTTTATAGCAGGGACATCAGAGGCTGGGATAAGGTTTCAAGGGTGGAATCTTGCTTCTTGATGTCTTGTAGTCAACAGATTGATTAACATCTTGGCAAATCACACCCATCTCAGGTGCTGTGTGGGATCTTAAGCAGAGCTAAAGGAGGGGCACACCTGCCTCATGTGATCAATCCATGACAGAGAGTTCGCAATGCCAGGCATATCCCCTCATTTGGCTACTATGCACAATAGTCATACAGCCCATGGACCGCTGATGACACTAAACATTAAGTAATGGTAACTGCTTTTACTTTAGTATTACAAAATCATGGGCATCTGGCACATTGTGAAAATTTTGTAGGTTGGTTACTTGCTAAAATATTAAGCATATGATTTTGAAACATGATGATCAAGTTTGCCTGTATAACAGACATCTATTTCAGAGTTTCTCGGTGCATCTGGTATTTTTTTTTCTTTTGAATGAGTATCATTTGTGTATGTGTATGTGTATGTATTTGTGTTTATAAGACCAAGTTAAGTGGTAAAATCAGACTTAAAATTTATACAAGATAGCTCGTTGGTTTGATAAAGATACAGATATAGATGCTAGTTATTCAAAATAACATGTTTCCACAAGAAAACATTTATAGTAGTTATCTCCAATATATAGGATTTTACTAATACTTGGACTTATTCCCTACTATGTTTATCTTCTATGCCTCTATCAAGAATGACTTATTTATTTATATTTTTAGGATTCTTAATAAAAGGCTCTTAATTTAGTTTTTAAATTATTCAAATGAATGATTTTAGGATGCATTTAAAATTCATAAAATATTCCTTTTTCAGATTTCATACTTTTCATTGACTTAGAATAAGGTTAATATAATCATAAAGTCTTGTGGTCATCCCTTTTTATTTCTTCTAACCTGTTCTCAGGTTCTCCTTTAAAAAAATAAAAATAAAACCACTTAAAAATGTTATTTCATCTTGGTAAAAACTCTGTATATATTTTTTAAAGTCATTCAAAACAAGAGTCCTTAATCATTTGGATCTCAGGATTATAGGACTTTCTCTTTGTGACTTTATTTTATGCTCTACCTCAAGTCAGTGGCAATTATCTGGGTGGAGGAAGATTAGTGGCTTTTAATCCAAATTATCTGAGGCAACATCTGTACCACATATGTTCAGAGTCCCATCCCCACCCAACCATTCTTCTCAAGTGTCTTAGTAGTCTAAGGTAAAAATAGTATCTAAGGTTCCCTGAAGTACTCAGAACATTAGGTAGAGACAACATTTAGTTGCAATAGAGGTATTATTAGTAGATAACCCTTTATCAAGTACTTACTAACTGCCAGAAACATGTATTAGCTCAACTAAAAAAATTATTTTAAAGACCCCTATTTAGTAGTTACAATTACTAGCCCCATTTACAGATGAGGAAAACCAAGGCTCAGAAGAAATGGCATGGCCGATGTCATAGTGCATCAGTGATGAAGTCAGGACTGTGTGGAGGTCTGACTTCATAATTGGCACTAGAATCTGCTACTTTCTACCCTCTCCCAACTTTACTGAGACCAAACTCACAGAAAATATAAATCACCTATGTAAGATTACCAAAGTTTCTATGTAGGACTGAAAATGTTCCGTGTACCTGGAAATGAGTGTTTCCTGTACACTCAACATAGTTATTTTGACTGGATAATACCATGAAATTCTAATGTATGAATGTTTCTTCCTGAATTTTGTTTCCCCTTTCTCTTTCAAATTAGTAGCTTGTCTACCTCCTCCCTTCAGAGATGATAAAAGGTGTGAGTTTTTCAAAACTGAGCCCTTGAGGGAGTTGCCAGATAAAATACTAGATTCTCATTTAAATTAAAATTTCAGATAAATGACAAATCATCTTTAAGTGTAAGTATGACCCTTGCAATATTTGAAGGATATTTCTATTAAAATGATTTGTTGTTCATGTGAAATTCAAATTTAACTAAAAAGCACCTATTTTTATTTGGTAGGCCTGGAAACCTATTCTTGAGAAAACAGTTTATGGAGGGAAAGAAAAAGACGGAGATTAACACAATAGGCAGAATAGCTGAGAAAAAGCAGGAGGGAAAATATCCAGCCAGACAAGCCCAATAGGCAACCTGCAAACACTTCCAGTGTCCCAAGGCAGCAAGAAAGCAGAAAGCTACTAACCCTGAAGTGCTGGGAGGACAGATGCCCCTGGACCAGTTCTTTCTCACTCTCTTGTTCCTATTAAAGCCTTGCTACAAGTTATAAAATTCAGATATAACTAAGAAGTCTGATGTGGAAGCCTGTTGCAAAAGAAAAACCAATGTAGACTAAGTGGAAAGCTATTACATAGGAAAAAAAAAATGTGAATACCCACTAGCTTTTAATGAGGAAAATTAGCAATAAACTTCAACTTGAGAAGGCTGAGATTGTTTAAGAATTGTCTTCAGGCATGGCCATCTCAGAAGCTGAAGAAGAACCACGTGCACCTTCAGGTAGAGACAATGATGAGACCAAATTGTGAGCAATAAATCTGAAGTGCTAACTGCCAAGTGCCCAGCCACCTAGTCTTGTTCAACAAACCAGGAGTACTGAGATTAGAAACACGCCCCTGACTTTCAGGCATTTTAAGTCTGGTGGGTGAATATTTAGCCATGGGTAAAAAAGAAAAGCCATTTCAACACCAGAACTTTCCATATGTAACGAAAATCATCAGAGAAGGGCAGAATTTACTACCTAGGAAGCGACAGGGAAAACTTCACAAAATACTCTACTCCAGGGAAAAGTCTTCAGAGAACAAGCTGGCATTTGCCAGAAGAGCAATGCTGAGAAAGACAGAGCCTCAGAGGTGTGTTTGATATTTCTGAACACACAATGCCCAGAAGAAGAGAGAAAGAAGTAGGCTAAAGCCAGTTCATAAGAGTCCTATAACATACCACTGCTTCTCGGATGTTACCATAGCCACAGATCACCTGGGATCCTGGTAAAATGCAGGTTGTTTGAGGGAGAGCCTTTGAGATTCTTCATTTCTGGCAAGCTACTAGGTGAATAAAATGCTGCTAGTCTGAAAACCCACGTGGAGTAAGAAGGCTGTAGGCCATACTGCAGGAAGTGGAATGCCATCTTGTGGCTCTTCCAGATTGAAAGTGACTAGAATTCAAAAAAGCTAAAAGTAGACACAGGATGACTTCTATGGTCAAGAGAAATTGTAGGAACTTCACTTGAAGATATCAAAGGAGAAGAGGATGAATTTAACAATATTGAAAGGTAATTTAGTATTTAATGAAGGCCTAGATAAGGGAGAAATGGCAGAATATCATAATCTATTACACAGTAAAGCTATTTTTCCACAACTATATAATAGAATTTCAGGATTTTTATCTAGAATGGACTACTATGATTAATTACAACACCATTTTAACCACAAAGTAGGAATTTTTAAATGAGGAACCGAATTTTAAATGTATTTCAATGTACTATGGTTTCAGTCATATAATTTTAAGATCATTCTTGATATATGTCCTGTCTTTCCTGTTAGGAGTGTGAATTCCTCTCAGGCAGGAAGTGGGTTTTTGTGTCCCCCAGAACAAGAGTGTGCCTAGTACACAAGGCCTCCTCTCTGCCTGTAGCTCTATTAACATGCAGACACCTCATTCCTATTCAAACACTGCTTCAAAATATGAATGCATAGGGAAATCTCAAAGCACCAGTCCCAACAGAGTTTCATCATTTACTTTCCCTCTTCTCATTTTTAAAATCTGAAATTATATGAAATTTCAATGCCAATACTACAACTGAGAGCTCATTCATTTTTCAGGTTCCGGAATAACATCCTGAGTTACAGGCCTTCCTTAATGACTGATTAGAGTTCTTTTCTCTACCTCCTACTGATGATTACCTGTTTTGATAAGGTGCTTAATGCATTGACTTAGCACCTGTGCTAATTGCTTTATCCTAATAGAATCTGATTTTCAGTGTGTTAAAATGTGAGCTTAAGTCAAGGATTCTCAGCCCTATCTACCCATTAGAATCACTTCGGATCCTTTTTAGAAGAACAGTGCCCAGCTTTCACCCCCAGGGATTCTATTTTCATTGGACCAAGGTAGATCCTTACCATCAGTTTGATTTATAAGCCCCCAATTAATTTTCTAATGTAAATCCAAGGCCAAAAACCACTGAATGACACAAACCTTTAGGGGATTTTATTTCCCTGACATCAGCATCCCTTTGACAATTTAACCTATCTAAAGAAATCCCCCCTATCAGGAATGCCAGTAAGAATGAGGAAAAACTCCACACCACCAAATAAGGTGTTATGAAGCCTATATAGAAAGACTAGATTAAATAAGAGCCTAGATTTGATGGTCAAAATACATAAATATTCTTCATGAAGTTGTTAAACGGATTTAATGAAGGCCCTGTATTAATATGTTTAGGAAACAATTTGTTCACATTTCAACTCTTTTGAAATTTGTACATCACTCTAGGCATGTTCTTTTCTTGCCACATTCTCAGCATTTGAAGGATTATTTTAACCAGCTAATATATTTGCAACTTAATTTTATTTTTCTAATGAGCACTTGTCAAATGTGTAGCCTGACATGAATGACTACATTGTTCCGTATCTTTTGGGTATCTTAATCTGATGGATAAATTTTAAATACTTTTATTTTCAAAATCTCTAAGTCAATAGGGAAGTGTTAACAACCAAAGAATCAGACACACCCAACATTAGTGCCCAAGGTGATGGGCCACTGAACACCAGCATTCAATGGACATGTTGATCATTTAGCAAAGTGACCTGGCCTCATGGTTTTATCTCTGGGGCAGCCAGCACCTGGCTAAAGACTCCCAGTCCCAGTAATCCAGGGTCTGATCTCTGAGCCACAAGTTCTCCATCTCTGGACAGCTGGAAATAGGTCCAGATTCCCAAAAGGCTCAGCAGAAGGAATAGGTGAAAGAACACAGTAATTCCTCAGCATCAACAACCATACCCTGTTGCAAAATAGCATTAGTCTTTCTCTTTTAAAATCTGTTCCATTAAATTCACTCACAAAAAATATATATATATATATATATGAGGTCTTCATGATTTCCATAGCCACAAGCTCAAATGGGCAAATACAGAGCTCTTTCTTTATAACTGAAGTTAATTTCTATCTCAATACCTTACTGCTTCCTGATAGGAAATTGATCTGGGAGGGGAAGGGATGGGGGATAGTAGAGGATAGGAAAGGCAGCAGAATACAACAGACACTAGTATAGCAATATGTAAAACAGTGGATGTGTAACCAATGTGATGCTGCAATCTGTATATGGGGTAAAAATGGGAGTTCATAACCCACTTGAATCAAAGTGTGAAATATGATATGTCAAGATCTATGTAATGTTTTGAACTACCGACAATAAAAATAAAATAAAATATATAACAAACAAACAAACAAACAAAGATTTCTAATGTCTTATGACCAATGGCAAGGACATTTAAAACCTTAAGAAAATACTGCTCTGTTAATCAATAAACTAAGAAGTCAGCGTGTCTATTCAGGGTGGGCACAAATGTACTTATATGTAATATGTAAAACACCAATTGTCAATGGCAATGGGATTTAACTGGGTTTGTTTTCCTATCTTCCTTTATATTTAGACATTACTTATAATAATTAATAAAAGAGTAGAACTTGGCACTTCACATTTACAAAATGATTTATGTTGAGAATGACTTACTTATAATTTACATCTCAACCACCTTCCCCACTCACCCACAAAATACACATTCCATAAGACTGAGGAAATAGAAAACAGAAGTCCTGCTGTGTCTGCCAAAACCAGGGGCAGACAGAAGTATGTGTGAGAGACAGAGGAGGGGAGACAGAGGAGGGCACCCAGGATAACTAGAGTGAGACAACTGGACAGGGAAATAAACAGCTGATGAACGATACAAAGGGTCTTTTGGAATTCTGTATATTTTCCTTGAAATTGACATGTTTTTATATCAAAATTTAAAATTGTTACTTAGATTGAGTGACGAAAATTAAATATTCAATTTATCACTGAGATTCTGACCATTAAAGTGAAAAGAAAAGGCTGTTTTTTTTTAAATTAAACATTTTCAATAAACTTTTTCCAATTTTTTTTAAAAAAGGAAATTGATCTGATTGCTTCCAAGTAAACTCAACCACTTCAATAATTTCTTAGTTATTTCAATATTATGTTCAGATGATGGGTTTTTCCCTTTCTTCTTGATTCTAATTCTAGTGCTTACATAGTGACATAATATACATGAGGAAGTGTTTCAGTTGTTTCCCAGAATTGAGATCCTCTGATACAGGTGATCATAATATCTGATTCTTTGTGTCGCCAATCCCTCTGAATTGGCTACCACTGAAGTAGCTAGGCCCAAGTGACATCAGGTCTCAGATCAAATGACCTGTGCCATAACTTGTAAGTTGCATCTTTTATCATGATCTTGAGACTCTTTGGATATCTATATGTGTCTGTCCACTACAATATGCATTCTTATGGGGGACACCAGAAAGTTTCAGCTATCCCACGTCTCCTTGGGGCAGTGGAGCAATTAGGATCTGTCAATAAGTCCTCTGTACCCCTAACAACATTTTAGTGTAGCCACCTCAGTTCTCCTGTTCCAGGCTAAGTGGAATGAGAGTCTTTGTGATGTTTTTCCCCTTCCAACCATCCAGATGGGAAAGAGAACAACGTTTACCCTAGTCAGGATGGGGTAGGTGTGCTATAGTAATAAACAACATCCAAAGGGTATCAAGATTTCATTCTTGACTCATAAAATTTATTACAATTCCAGAAAATTCCCATGATACCTTTCTTTCATGTGATGGCTCAGCCTTCCAAATTAGCCAAAGAAGAAGTCTAGAAAGTCTAACACCAGTAATTAGATGCTTTGACAGAGAAATTACCCACATCACTCCCATTCACAACTTTTTAGCCAAAGCAAGTCACAAGTTCATATCCGTCTTTGAGGGATAGAGAAAGTACATTGTCAGGATGAGAAGTGCCCCATAGCAATGCCTTCTGAAGGACTAGTTCCACACCCTTTCACACTTAGCTAGTGTCTCAGCCTCTTAACCTATCACTTGGGCCCTGGCTCAAAATGAGAACATAGTCCTAAAACCAGTGTCCATTTATCTTTATCAGTTTTCGACTTTTTTCCTCACTTCATTGAGAGAAATTTTATCTAGAGAAGGAAGGGAACAGAGAGGAGATATCAAGTAAAAATATGGGGAGATAAAGCTTTTACCTTTAAGTCAGGAGTTTGACATCTGTTTCCCTATCCTGGAAGCAATCTCCATTGTCCTGTGCACGCCACCACCAACCCCCAATGGGAAGTGCCAGTTTCACATGCCTTCTGACCTACTAGGGCAAGGTCATGAGATTAAAATTTGGTAGAGGTCAGTTGGTATCAATATTTCATTCATGTCTTTCTAACACCAGCCATGAATTTCTCTCCCCTTTTGTAAACCAAATGACTGGTTCTATGGAACCTGAAGAGAGAAAATCAAATATGTTCAACTTATCAGTATATACATCAGAGAACAAGTATGTGGAAATGTGTCCTTGAAGATACTGGAAGTTACAAGCATTTTGCTAATGCTATTAAAAATCTAAGGAAAAAAAAGGGGGGAAATTAAAAATACATTCAATGTTAAACTAAGAAGCTCAGCACAAAACTTTTAAAAGTTGTACCTTTTGAACAGTTTAACATTGTACAATTACCTGCCCAAGCAAACCACAATGTCACAGTCACTTCCTGCTAACCATCAAAGGTGATTCAGAGATGTGTTGCCCACCAGAAAAGGCTGCATAGTGAAACATGATATATTAAGAAAGATGTAATGTTTTGAACAACCAACAATAAAAAAAAAAAGAAAAAAAAATATATACTTCAACCATCCACCTAACCCTGCTCTGCCTCTGTGACGAAGGCAAGGGTGGAAAGATCTGCACAGTGTCCACTAGCTTGACTCAGAGAGAAATAGCAACAAAGTAGCTTTGGGCCCAAACAGAAGAAAGCAGATTCACCAGGCCCAAATCACTGACATTGTGGGGAGGCACCATGGGAAGCCTAGGAAGGGTCCCCATAATCCCAAGGCTATCTGAAAGGGAAGCTTCCTGAATATCCAGTGACATAAAGACCTACAAACAATTACCAGAGTCTATGCAGCATGAAGGGGTTGATCACAGCCTTAACTAGTGCACAGCATAACCCATGATCAAAACTGGCAAGGGACTGGGCAAGTGACTGGTGGGACCTTGCATCAAACTTAGTAAACAGAGGGAAACAATGCCCACTATTCACAATATGGACCACTGGAAACCAGAGTCTAGATGAACCACCTGAGACCCTTCACTACAGTACCTCAGAGAATGGCAATAGCCAGGATAATACTTCCACACCACAGATCACGCATGGAAAATTCACAAAGTTCCTGCACTCATAGCCACAAGGATCTTCACTACCACAAAAAGGATCCTGTACAGGAGAGCAGGTACATGGTGACCCACAGCAATCACAGGGACATTCCAGAGCCTGCATTCTGGACTATTGCACACAACAGAAAGAGCTAACCCATGACACTACATCCTCCAAGCAGTCAGCTGCAGGCCCCTGAGCTGACAAACCAGAAGCTACTGGTAGAAACTTCATAGCAACAAGGAAATTGACTCCTGTGCCCCTGCAACACTGGAGAGATCCATAGCCAAAGACTGATGGACACCTTCTAAATGTATAAACCCCAATGAAATCTGAACTGAAATTCAACAAGATTTTTTACCTTGACATGATTTACCATAAACAACCCTAATGTCAATTTTGATCATATAAATAACTCTTTAACTTTAATGATAATTGTTAGCCCAATAGCCAATTTTGTACTTCAACCCATTTGAATGTATTTAATCTAATGGTTTAAGGCATTAATTGAAATCAATCTTCCTCTCTGTGTTTTCCTGGATCTAGTTTATACTTTCTCCTCTTACCCTCTATGCATCCTCTTACATTATCTGCTACTACCTCAAATACCTACCATCTGTTCATTTCTCTTTTCTACCTTGGTGTAAATTATTCTTTATATCCTCTCCCCGCCAGCTTTCCATTTCTCTTTTTCCATCTCCTTTTTGCCCCATCTCCTCACCTTTCAGCCCTCACTTAAGGCTATAATAAATTTGCTAAACTTAACAAGTAATTTTTGACCTATTCCAGAACTTTATTATAAGTTTATACCTAAATTTGAGGAACCATAGAGAACAACTGTAATAAGATTTTGTTTCTTATAAGGTTGAACAGAGGAGGCTGGGGTTGTGGCTCAGTGGTAGAGCGCTCACCTAGCACATGCGAAGCACTGGGTTCAATCCTCAGCACCACATAAAAGTAAATAAATAAAACTCCCCTTGCGTGTTCCCTACATAAGAATAAAGAATTCTAGCAGCTCTCTCTCTTTCCAAGGACCCTTAAGGTCACAGAGCCATCTCCGGATTACTGAAAAGCATTTCTGTGTGGTTGCATGCTTTCTTTGTTGTTTTCTTGAGTTATTGGAATAGTCAGATTTTGTGAACCTAGCATCAGGTCACCAGCATCAGGTCATCAGATGGCGACAGATAACACATTTTATTCTATCAGATCATAATGGAATGAAATTAGAAATCAACGATAAGCTAAAAGACAGAAACCACTCTAACACCTAGAGATTAAATAATATACTTTTGAAGATAAATGGATAGCAGAAGAAATCAGGAGAGAAATAAAAAGAATTCTTAAAAGTAAATGAGAATAGTGATACAACATATCAAATTTCTGGAACTGCATGAAAGCACATCTAAGAGAAAAGTTCATAGCATTGAGTTCATGCATTAAAAGAATAGAAAGGTATCAAATAAATAAGAACATTAAATCTCAAGGCCCTAGAAAAAGAAGAGCAAGCCAATACCTATATTAATACAAGACAAGAAATAATTAAAATCTTAGCTGAAAGCAATGAAATTGAAATAAAAAATATAAAAGATCAACAAAGAGTCAAGTTTTTAAAAGGAGAAACAAAATTGATAAACCCTTGGCCAAAATAGCCAAAAGAAAGATGTGAAAAACTCAACAAGATCCAAGAAATATATCACCACAGACACTACTGAAACATAGAGGGCCATCAGAAACTAGTTTGAAAATTTATACTCCAATAAGCTAGAAAATCTTGACAATATTGACAAATTCCTAGAGACATGTGACCTACCCAAATTGAACCAGAAGGATATAGAAAATTTAAACACGTCAATTTCAAGTAATGAAACGGAAGCAGCTATCAAAAGCCTTCCAACAGGGGTGGGGATATAGTTCAGTTGGTAGAGTGCTTGCCTCACATGCATAAGGTCCTAGGTTCAATTCCCAGCACCAAACACACACAAAAAATAAATAAATAAATAAATAAAGGATTGTGAAAGTCTTCCAACAAAGAAAATCCCAGAACCACATGGATTCTCAGTCAAGTTCCATCAGACCTTTAATTATGAACTAACACCAATCCTTCTCAAATTATTCCATGAAATAGAAAAGGAGGGAACACTACCAAATTCATTCTATGAAGCCATTATCACCCTGATACCAAAACCAGACAGACACATCAAGGAAAAACAAATTTAGACCTATATCCTTGTTGAACATAGATGCAAAAATTCTTAATAAAATATCGGCAAACCACATACAACAACACATTAAAAAGAGTGCATTGTGATCAAGTGGGTTTCATCCCAGGAAAGCGGGGTTCTTCAACATACAGAAATCAATAAAGGTAATTGACCACATCAACAAACTTAAAGACAAGAATCACACAATTATCTCCACAGATGCAGGCAAAGCATTTGACCAAAGTACAAGCCTATTCATGTTTAAAACACTAGAAAAACTAGGGACAGAAGAAACCTACCTCAACATTGTAAAGGCTATAGATGACAAATCCAACATTATTCTGAATGGAGAAAAAATGAAAGCATTTCTTCTAAAAACAGGCATAAAATAGGGATACCTATTTTCACCACTCCTATTCAACATAGTCCTTGAAACTCTAGCCAGAGCAATCAGGCAAGAGAAGGAAACCAAAGGAAATAGGAAAAGACGACATGATTTAGAGGATCCAAAAAACTCCACAAGAAAACTTTGATCAACAGCCATAAATCCATCTCATTCCTATACTCCAATGATAAATTGGCTGAAAAAGAAATTTAGAAACTATTCCATTCACAATAACCTCAAAACAAAACAAACAACTCCAAAGCTTCAGAGCCATCAACAAATGTTTATGATCACTTGTAGGAGCAGCTGGGTGTCAGCTATTTGACTCTGTTGACCTGTGCAGGAGTTGCCTACATATCTGGGGTTAGCTGGTTGCTGGTCATTCTGGGTTGGCCTCACATATGGGGCATGGTATTAATAAAAATGAGCAGAGGATGAGCAGCATACTAAGTCACAAATAATTTTCAAAGCTCTGCTTCTATCATGCAAATGTCTCCAGATCCAAATAAGCCACAGGACTAAACACAGAGGCAAGGTAAAGAGTGCATGCCAGGAAGAGTGGAGAGTTCAGGCCAAGTCATGCTATGACCCCATCTAGGATTCTGTCCACCAAGGGCCCCAGACAGTACTGGAACACCAACTGGCCTGCACACTGGCAAAATACTGAATACAACTTAAACTATGAATCATCTCCTGAGTACTCAGGGTGTGAGACTGAGAAGAGGACATGGGATGAAGAGGAACTCCAAAACCTTTCATCATAGGCATTGAAAGAAGTGCTACAAATGACTGAGAATGACCAGGGCTTATCATTCTTATTTCCATTCCCCTGATGACACAGTCCCTTCTGTTTCAGGGAGGGCAAATGACTTACAGCATGTTTCACATAGTTCATCACCAGTGTTCCTAATTACAGCCAGCCTCTGCAGGGATGGAGGCGGCATCACCACCCCTTTCTAAATCCCTTTCTAAATGTGGCATGCTGTGAGCTGCAGAAGTAAATTGGTGGCCACAGTCATAGAACCTGTGAGTGAT
Source organism: Ictidomys tridecemlineatus (assembly GCF_052094955.1). NCBI lineage: Eukaryota > Metazoa > Chordata > Mammalia > Rodentia > Sciuridae > Ictidomys > Ictidomys tridecemlineatus. Next base: position 168,020,848 of record NC_135480.1, on the reverse strand, counting down.
CCAACTAAGGCTCCAACTCAAGCCTTGTTTTTTTACTTTTTTTTTTCCTACTACATACTGAATACTTTTGAAAAATAGGCTTAAAAACAGTAACTCTTAAAACGTCTTCCCCATAATTCGCCAGCATAAAGGCCAAGGTGCTATGCTACGTCCAATTTAGAAAAGGGATGAGCAAGCCTGTGGTTGCCATGGAGTCACATTAGCACTCCCTCGATGGAGAAGTGCCAGCTGACACTGAAGCCTGTGAATAGTCAAAGGGAAACAAAGTCCGAATCTTACATTTTTTCTAAGTAATGACAAAAATATGGCATGATTTGCATGGAACTGAGGAAAAAAAAATGGTTCAAATGCTTTCAACCAAGGGGAGGGAAGGGATTTCAAAGGCAGCATTAGAATCAGTCAGTTGATGGAAACTTTGATGAGAAACAAGCATTTTGGAAAATAGTTTTTTTTAAAAAAGTTATTAATCACTAATATAGAATAAAATGTCACTTGTTACCAAAAAGAAAAATCAAAGATGACAAAGTATAGGTAGGAGACATAAAAGATTTAAAATACTGCCAAGACGTAGGTTATTACTTATCACAAAAGGAAGACATCAGTCTGAAGTTTGCAGAAAAATCAAATGCTGTTGATAATTTGTTTTTCTTCGGAAATTGAAAATATGTATTCTTGAAGGTATTCTTAATGTTGCTAGACATAGCCCATCTAACCCACAGTAAAAAAGAATTAAAAACAAATAGGAAGACTTGAATCTGTCCCACACTTAATACCAGAGTTTTTTGCCTTTGAAATGACCTGAAAACCAACGGGGAGAAATAAGAAATTGGGGTAGGTCTCATTTCTGTGACCTAATACATATCTGAGCCTGGTTTCTCAGAAAGCATTAGGGGATTAGTGGAAAGATGAGGTGTGCTTCAAAAGAGTGATAAGAAAACTTCTGATAGTCAAGGTCCTTCATGGAAGGAGCTGTGAATCTCTAATGCCACACTAAAGAGTGCAGAGGGCAAATACCATCCTACCAGACAACCTCACACAAAAGACGTGGAGTATGGACAGACTCTCAGAAACTGGCTCTGTTTATTGGAAACAGCAGCTTGTCTAGTTATTAATGTGTGCAGGATTGCCTCTGTCCACTCCCAAGACACACCCTCAGCAACTTAAGGAGAAAAATAAATGCAAAGGAGATACAGGCTTTGAAAGCATCACCACAACTGTTGTCCTCCTGGGTCAGTCCTGGATTTTAGCAATAATTTAGGTAAAGATCAAGAGACAGTGCTGACTAAATTATTTGAAGAATTGCAAATAGGTTACCAAACAGAAGAAAGATGAAAAGAAACTGTCTTGAAAGAGATGAAAATGGTAAGATGAAATTTAGCATGGATAAGCGTACTTTTCTAAGGGTGGGTTCAGAAAACCAGTTACACAATTTGACACAACTTAAGAGCAGTATATAAGAAAGTGAGTTCCATGTGTGATTGGCAACAAATTCAATGTCCCTATACTGTTAATGATACTGCTGGCTACTGGTGAGGAGTCTTGCTTCCTCACATGTTGAAGTTTGAACATTAGAGAAGCACATGGAGGCAAGCACATAAAGCAGGGTTTATTTAAAAAGAGGTAACATAGACTTCTTCCTGGAGGGAGAAGGGGGCCGTGTCCTGATATCCCAAGAAGCAGGTGTTCTGCCCTTTTTATTTATATGTCCTAGGCTTCCTTTGTTCTCCTGCCCTCTTCCCCTTATCTTTCTCCCTCCTGCTTACCCTGACAAGGCCCAGGAATGCTTGATGGAATGGCCAAAAGGTGGGAAACAAGTGGGCTGAAGGGGGAAGGGCAGGATGATGCAACCCAAGACACATTAATTAACAACCTTATAACTCCCGGTAGGGAGGGGCAATTCCTGGGACAGCTTACCTTAGCAACAAGTTGAAGCAGGGGCAGGTTCTTGATAAGGGTGGAGGAAAGCCTCTAAAGGAATTGACATTTCAATCCCTCAGGGGACAGTCTCCAACTTCCTGGACTCACTCAAAATTGGCCTTCTTTTTCTGATCTGATCTGACTTGATTTACCAATCTATACTGACTACCTGTCTAATTCTGGCTTCACTAATACATTGGCTTAACCTCTTTGGGATCAAGGATTCCTTCAAGAACATGATAAGAAACTTCACCTTAGAAACACATACTTTCAACTCTCTTTCCTTTACTTTTTTTTTTTTTTTTTTTGGTACCAGGGATTGAACTCAGGTGTGCTTAACCACTGAACCACATCTCCAGCCCTTTTATATATATATATATATATATATATTTTTTTTTTTTTAATTTGGAAAGAGGGTCTCATTGAGTTGCTATGTGCCTCCCTGAGTTGCTGAGGCTGGCTCTGAATTCACAATCCTCCTGTCTCAGTCTCCTGAGTTGCTGGTATTATAAGAGTTCACCACCACATCCAGCAGAAACATACTTTTAAACAACGCACTGTTCTTGGTTTCAGAAAGCTCATGCAGGTCCCAGGGGAACATCTGTGTGGTTTTTTTGTTGTATAGAACATGGGACTTTTTCTAAATAGGTCTAAAGTCCTCCAGGAATCCCAATGTGTCTTTGCCACTTGCTTTCTTAATATGATTTTTAAAAGTAATATAATTCTCCAATCCAAGTTTCCCCATTTGAAAAGGGGAGTTGATAATAACAGCACTTACCCTCCCAGAGTATTAGAGATTCATAAAGTACATCTCCCCTTTAAGCATTTCAGGGTAACAGGAAGAACACGCGGATTCAAAGCTGGGTTCTACATGTGCCAACATAGTACCATTGAGAAAGTCACTCACCTTCTGGGACTCAGTTTTCTCATCTGTAAAACAAATAAACAGTTATCATCTTTTAGAGTTTAGATACGTAAAGTAACTTCAATTGCTTGAAGCTCAACAAATGTGAAGTAGTTCATTTCTCTTTCTGTCCCTTCCAATCTCCTCCTCTTGTCTTCTCTAGCCTATCAGAGACAGTATAGAAGGCCTCCCCACCCACCCACCCCTTTACCTGAGGTCTCACTTTACACAGTTTCAGTTACCAGCAGTCAACTACGGGCTGAAAGTGTTCAATAAAAAATTCCAGCAATGACAACCTGTACTTTTTAAAGCATATGCCATTCTGAAAAATGTGATGAAATTTTGAGCCATCTTACATTCCACCTGGGACACAAATCATTTCCTCATCCAATGTTATTCATGCTATATATGCTACCCATCCATTAGTCACTTAGTATCTATCTTGGTTCTAAGATTGACTATCATAGTATCACAGTACTTGTATTCAAGTAACTCTTGTCTTGAAGGCTCCAAAGTACAAGAGTAGTGATGCTGCTAATTCAGAGATGCCAAAGAGAACCCACTGTAAAATGCTTCCCTTAAATAAAAAGGTAAGCATTTTCAAATTAATTAAGGAAAAAAAATCCAATGCTAAAGTTTCTAAGATCTATGGTAAAACAAAAAAAAATCTTCTAACTGTGAAATTGTAAAGAAGGAAAAAGAAATTCTTGCTGGTTTTTGCTCTCACACATAAAACTGCAAAAATTATTGCCTCGTTGTACAATAAGTGCATATAGGGTTCAGTACTCTCTGCAGTTTCAACAATTCATGGGGAGTCTTAGAACATATCCCTCCAGGATAAGGAAGGACTACTGTGCAGAAAAGTGGTTAGAATTTGGTCTCTGACAACAGGTGGACTAAGCGATGGCTCCCTGCCTTGGGTGAACATGAATACATTCTTTAATCTCCCTGAGACTATTGAAGTATCTTTGACAATCTGAAGGCAAACATTTCAAACTCATAACATTGTTGTGAGGATGAAATGTGCTACCTATGTGAAAGGTGTCTAGAGTAGCACCTGACATGGAGAAAAGACTCCAACTACTGCTACCATTATGTTGATTTTTACATGCAGAGAACCTGATTGTGAAATCCTCCTCATAGTTAATGATCTCCTTCTTCATACACAGCTTCATCTTTTCAAGAAAATGGTTGCATGCATTTTTCTTCAGACATAGAACAAACTGGAAGCTTTCCTCTCAAAAGCAGTTAAGGTAAATGGAATCAATGGATTCAACTGACTACCAAAAAGGGAGTGGTGGAGGCCTTAATAACCTCAGTTCAGGATATTGAGCACTCACCCATTGAGTTGTTTCCTTTGATTAGAAGTCAGTATCTTCCCATTCCTCATCTGAGAGGCCGGGGGATACCAGTACTTTCCTCAGATTGAGTAGTTTAGTGTGCGTGTGTGAAGATAATTAGGTAAAACACCTACTGAATGAACCAAGTTGAGGAACTGTTTTCACTGAGTGCCTTGGTAGTATAAGGGCCATCTGCATTGCATTGGACAACCAGGACTAATGAGGGTGGCAAAAGTGGTGACTAAGAGATGGGGCTTCTGGATGAGACCATTGGAAACCTGGCTCTATCACATTTGTGGTTTGAGGCAGGTCACTTAACCTATCAAAATCTCAAGTTTCTCATCTCAAAAGTGAGGGGCATACTAGAGAAACCTAACTAGTAGGGTCCTCAGAAGATAAAGTTAAATAAGGCCAGTAGAGTTCAGCACCAAGCAAATACTGGATAAATGCTATTATTATCATTTTAATATAAAATGACTAAATGCTATCCAACTTTGTATTGCTTTAAAATGCACGAATAAGTATTCATTTGGGGGCAGGGGTGAGCATCACAGCATAGAGTTTGCCTCTTAACCAGGTAGATGATCTTTGACAAGATACATTCTGTGTAGACCTTAGAAGATAAATAGGTTTAATTCTGCACAGGGCTCTTTGCACAGGCAAAAAGACCAAATGGATATGATTCCTGAATATGCAAAAGCATAAAAGAACAGTTAGCATTTTGAATGAGTACCCAAGAGGCTAGAAAAGGGACTTTTGAGAGTCCAGTATGGAAATGACAGGCAATTTTAGAGAAGGCAAGTGACCTACTGGTAAGAACTCTAACCAAAAACCATGGTGAAGTAGGTGAGCAAAGATTTGGGGAGTGGACAGGCTTAGGATGAAATCCTCCGGCAAATTACCTAACATTTCTAAGCCTCGTTAATCCTATCTTTGTTATAGGATTATGTTTACCCAACCTTGCAAAATTTTGAGGAGGATTAAATGAGCTATGGAAGGTAAAGTCTTAGGTCTGATTCAATGTCAGCTAAAAGGAGTTAAATAAATTCACCTAGACAGATACCAAGACAGGTTTGCCTAACTGCAGAAGAATCAGGAAAAATTGTACCTTCATTCAGTTCCTAACTCACCTTACTGAGTTTCTGTAGCTATCTGACATAATGGGAGTTCACTGTCCAATAAATGAAAGGTATTGTCATTATCCTGAATTAGAGCTAATTGTTACCTCCTTCCATCCTCATACAACACTGCATAAAAGATAATTTTATTTGACCCATTTTACAAATTAGAAGTTCGGAGGGTTTAGTCACTTGTCCAAGCTCACACAGAAATTAATTTGGATAACCAGGATTTGAACCAGGGCAATCTGGCTCCAAACACCGTATGCTTTGTGTACTCCTATACACTGCCAGCAGATAGCTCTGAGACCTTTTAAGGCATTTCTGTTGATCTGGACCTGCTTTGACTTGTGTGCCCACTATCTGGATTCAAGAAAGAAAAATAGCTCAATGGGGAAAAGGGAAAATAATTACGTACCTGGCTACAAAAAGAGTAGGCTGACAAATTCACCTCCTGTAATTTTCATTTCAATCTTTCTCTATAATTTAATTCTCATTTTAATTCCAGGTAAACAAACCCTGATGTGTTCTGCAGATCTGGCCTCTGCCACAGGGTGAGGTGCTTGTTGAAACTTTTGTCCTGTAGTGACAGACAGATGAAATACCTCCAAAAACTCTGAATTTTTAAGAAATAGATCTAGTTGTGCCAAATGACATTAATTGCACACTCCAGACAAGCACTATCAGTTGCAATCTTGTCTTCAAGAAGAGTTCCCCCTTGGTACTACTTAGAAACTTTGCTTCTTCTCTCAGGCCAGAGATAACTAAAAATCAAATTTTAAATGTTATGGAAAAATCTGAAGGAAATTTGGTGAAGTGGACTGGAGGGAAGATTAAAATATTAAACCATTGATTTTCAATTTGTTTTCTTTTCAACTTTCTCCATTTATTCTCCCCAAGTCTACCATAACCAATTGAACTTTCTTGTCCCTAGGGTAATAAGAGGAAGAGAAAAAAAATTAAAGAAGATAGAAGGAAAGCTGGAAGGGCATAGAGGTCAAAAAGGAAGAAAGGGAATCAGGGGCAGGTGTCTGCAGGTTTAAAGTTTTTGCAAGATTAAAACACAGATGTAGTTAGAATGAGCGACCAAGAGAGCAAGACACACAGAAAGTTCTCAGGATTTCCTCATACAAGGAACATCCTTGTATGGGCAAAACTCAAAAATATGAGTAAGCTTCAAGTAGACTATAATGCAACTGATTAGAGACAAAGTTAAAATGCAGACCTGAAAGCACTCGGCTATCTATAGCTAAGTAGTCACCACGAAACTGTTTAGACTTCATCCATAGGCAAAATTGTTGGAGGCTGTTTATGAATTATGGGTTTGTTTGAGCCATTACAAGGCAGGAAGGTTGCTTTTCTCAGGGCTCCTGGGTGAAATTCCCTGATTCAAGAATTTCCAGATTATGCTGATGCCATTCCTTAACTCGCAGCCCTAGGTTCAAACTCAGTCTCCCCAGAGGTAGAAGAGGGGAGGCTAAACTGCTAAACTTCAGCTGAGTTATTTCTGCCAACTTCTTCCTGTTCCTCAGGAAGTCCTTTACACTGAATCCCATTGGTTTCCCACTCATTTAAATAAAGACCAGAGACTCCGTCTGGGGGAGTTAGACCCAGTCTCCATTAGAGATGGTCCCCATCGGATCCCGCTGTTTTACTTATTTCTTAAATTTCTCATATCTTTAATATTTCTAATCTGACTCACCACCCTAGCTTTGGGAAACTGAGTAACTATAACTGTCATGTCAGTGGGTCATGACACAAAATGAGGCAGTCCTTCTAGGGCTCAATGGGGTGTGCAGCAGCATCAGTAAGGTGAAGGTGGACCTCTGACTTGGTACATATCACAGTAAGAAGTGAGTTTTTTTAGATGCTGGGCTGAAAAGCTTTGGAGAAGACACTGTATTCTATTAATGTGTGCAAATGATTGATTTTAATAGGTGTTTTCTAGAAGGGAAGAAGAAAACTAAGAGTAAAGGAAGGGAAGGAAGAGTGACAGGCAGACATTCAGGAAACAACTCCTTATCTCAACAAGCCTGAGACAGATAGTAATTTTGGTCTCATGTCAGCTATTTCATCCTTTCAAATCTAGCATATATTTTCTCTGACAATTAGGAGGAAAACAAAGAGGCAATGTGATTTATATTATATCTTTTCATTAGAAAGTTTAAAAATGAGCAGCAGCCAATACTGTGCATAACTAAAACTCAAGGGCAGATATTATGGACTTAATAAACCATTATCTCTAAAATAATTATTCTGAATGAGCTTTTAAAAATGGCTTTATGCCTTTTACATCCCCATCTGTCCCTTGTTAAAATCGCCTAAACTCTTACCATTTTGCCTTTGAAATCTTAACTATGATGTTCAGATCAACGACTGATGAATTTCCAACCTCCTAAAAAACAGGAACTGCAGTCGTGGCAATACTTACTCTTTTAGCATGTTACTTCTTTTTCAGACTAGTTTCTTGTATCTTGTCTCCTTTGATCATCACATCAAGGGTCTGAAATTCAGCCCATAGTTGTGGAAACTGAGGAAGGGAAAATAATAGCACAGAATGAATTAATGACAGAGCAAAACAAAAACCTAGACTGCTGAGTCTCTGTTCAGCTTTCACTATGCAGCAATGCTTCAAGTAGGATCATTCTGGAATATCCTTTGATGGTGTCTTTTGAAGAAGAGAAAGGAGAAAAATATTCCCTAATTTTTCTGCCTATCAGTTATGACTTTGCATATGCTAATAGCATGATTTTATAGGATAGATTTTTTATTCTCACAGCTGTGAGAATAAAAACTTCTTTTAGCAGTAGAGTCTTATTATCAAAATTCCATGCTGAAGTCCTCTGTACAAATCACAGAAATGGAGCTGCACTAATTGAGCACTATTGAGAGACCCGGAAGAGGCTTGGTGACAGGAAGCTGTTGGCTTTAGTCTTAAACCAACTGCATGAACAACAGCAGAGTGGAGACAGAGTGGAGAAGAGGTCATACAGGATGTCTGACTCCGGGTAGAAAGAGAATACCTAGACTTCACAATCCAACTGATCCAATTTCAAGTCTGCCACTGTTCCATCTGTGCATCGAAAAAGTTATCAACTTCCCTACACCTCACTTTCTTCCACAGAAAAGTCAGTAACACGTGCCAGGTAAGTCTGTTGTGATTCAGACATCCCATGTGAATCATGGATCACAATGCTCAGGACGTAGTAGGTACTTGGTACATTTTCCTTTCCAGAAGGCCCTTGCCAAACTACATGCTTTTCTGACAAACCAAATGTGTTCCTGTTTCCTCAGAGGGTATAAATTCCATTTGTTTTTCTTAAGTCTGGCTCATGCCGTTAGCCCTTGAGAGCTTGCACTACTCCCTCAAACATTTAGTATTTGCTATTCAGTTAGCACAGCATCAAGACTTTAAAAGCAGCTTGAAAATAAACTTGATTCCAAATATGATTTATAATGTCTCAAGAAACAGCTCATTTACCCAAGAAAGCACCATCAATTATTGACAGATGTACCCTCTGAGGAGAAATTGCATTAAGACTAAGAGACCAAGGGAAAAGCATGGCTCAACCCCGTAAGCCAATTATTCAAGGTGATTTTGAGCATTAAATCCTTAGATATGCTTAATTTGCTGTCCTTGCCTGAAAGCACAGAAAGAAGTATGTGAAGGGGGAGAAAAACAAAGGTAACCAATTTAATTCAGTCTTTAAAAACAAAGAGAAAGAATAGCAGAGAGGGGGGAAACATATAGGAGGCAATATGTGGGCGTTAGATGTATGTGGGCTTATATATTGAGTATCCCCAGCTCCCGTGCAGCTTGCCCTCTCATTGCAAAGCCAGCCACTCCCCACCTGTCTTTGTTCAGTACAGAAATAATTGTGCTTACCTGCCTCTGACCTAATAATTACAGCAGTGCCTGATTTTATTCTCAGCATGTTTATTGTGGTCGAATTTCCTCAGTTTTCAGTGCAAAGGCCTTACTAAGGATGCTAGTATTATTTGCTATAGCATCAAGCTAGTGACAAGGCTATGTAAGGTTCTGTGAAAAGCCAAGAGGCCAGTGTGAATCCAGCCCAGGGGGCTTGTAATCTGTGTTTGACATGCAGATATTACAGCACCTTGGCAAGACTACAAAGTTTACATGTAAGAAAAGAAAGGGAAGGCGTGAGAACAAAACATTCTAGAATGCTAATATATTGCTCCATAGTTTTCTCCAAGAAAAAGAAGATGGAGCTTTCCCCTGAAATACAAATTATAAGTCAAAATGTGACTAATTATGCCCATTTAGCTTTCATTTGTATGTAGAGGAGTAAGGATGCACACATGTGCACGTGCGCATACAGACACACACAAACACACACACACACACATTGCATTATGTTGTGTAAAAAGATGGAAATAAAGAAAATTGGGATGGAGAAGAGGAGTAACCTACAAAATTTTTTTTTGCCTGATGAATTGCACATTTCTACATCAAGAAAATAAACCCTTCCACAGGAAACCAAAAAAATTATTACCTTGACTTAATGCAATCCATGGTTTAAGGTATTGTTATAGAACATTCTAAAATTACCTGCTTATATCTCATGACCTGGCAGAATAATTATAGGCTAGGTTCTTTCAATTTTTTTATACTTTTGAATTAAGAATTAAAAGATTCACTGTATTGGGTTATTAAAAGACTGACCTCTTCTAGCATGCAATTTTATCCCATTATTAAAATATGTATATAAAATCCAGTAGGCCTTGACTTTTAGAGATTTAACTTCTAAAGCTGAAATTCAAAAATCCATATATGAGTGCCAGCTGGGTGCCAGACCCTGTGTAAGTGCTTTCAAAGGCACTATTTTATTTGATTAGCACCCAGATTTCTAACCAGGTCTTCTGATTCCTATCTAGCATGTACCCCATCCCATCACAACCTTCCATTATTGCTTTGTCATCAAATCTTTGAGTCAGGAATTGGGTGTGGAGGTGCAGAGGCAGACTCACTGGTGGGGTGGAATGCGATGGCCATCATGAAGTTGGAGCAGCAAGGTCGGTTTCTGGCATGTCACTGCTTGCTATTAGAGGTGTATGTCTTATCCTTTCAACAATCTTATTTCTTTAAATGTGAAACTGAAGCAAGAACATGGGATGCTTAATCAACTCACAGAAATCACTGTCAAGGATCTTGAGCATTTTGTACCCCTTTGAGATTTACTCTGTATTCAAGCCATCAAATGAATGGTGTATCCTTGAACAAAAGATGAGCATTTGACAATTAGTTATTTTTAGCAATGTTGCAATTACTTAAAATTTTGTGCTGCAGAGAGTAGTTGGGACAAGGAGAAGGAAAATCCTCTTTGGAATTGCCATTATTCCTGGGACATATTCTTAACATCCTCTTTTAAGGAATGGAAAACTTTTATGCTTTAGAAGCATATTTGGAGTCACCAAAAGTTACTCAGAGTCAAGGATAATAAATAAAGCGACAGATAAAGCTGGACAATGTTCATCTTGTATTCATACATAAGATAAGACTATAAAGTAAAATAGCTTAGTATCTTGAAGAATTTGTAAGCTTACTTTGAAGACAATCAAAAAAAATTCAAAATATTTGTAGGTAACTGTACTCAGGATATTTTAGATAACTGCACACTCCCATTCACAAATTTCCTTTCCCATAATGTTTTATCATGTTTAAAACATAAAAGAAATTTCAAGAACATAATTCTTCCAATAACAGACAAGGAAACCAATTTGAAAAGTGAGCCATTAACATGGGCCACACATTTCTTGCATGTGTATGTACGTGAGTGTGGATGTGAGTATACAACCCACAAATGCCCTAGAAGTGCCCTAGAATAGGCACCATTCTATAACAGCTCCAGCTTTCTGATCTCTTCATTTGGACACCAGAAACTCGAGTACAGTCATATCTTCATATTCTGGCTTATATCTTCATATTCTGGAAAGGCTTTTTTTCTGACTTAAAAAAATAAGTAACTGTGATCTATGTCTTTAATTAGAAGTATATACAAGTATACGAATATCTGTACACTATATACTTATGTACTTGTAATGTTTCAGGCCCTAGAAATAAATAGTAAACATGACCAATGTGATCTTTGTCGCATTTAGTGGCCCACCCTTTTTCATAGGGAGTAAATTCAAGAACTTTGGTGGGTGCCTGAAACTGCAGATACATATGCTGTATTTTCCTAAATATACATGCCTATGATAAAATTTAATTTATAAATTAGCACCTAAGAAGTTAATAACTCATAAGAAATAGAAAAATTGAACAAAGAAAATAATCAGACACAATGTGAGTCAACCTACTTTAGACTCGGTCAAGGCCTCCTGAGGAGTGGCTTTTGATGAAAAGCAAGCAGCCCTAAAATGTGGCAGGGGAGCCAGTGGGGGGGGTGGAATTTCTGTTCCAAGAATCAGCTGTGCAAATGCAGTGTGTGGGGGATTGTGTGAGGGGCAGTGGGAAGTGAAAAAAAGCTTAGCAAATTCTGGAAACTCTCAGAAGGCAGAACCAAGAAGGAAGGGAATGGTGGTCTGGAATGTGGTTCCAGAGGAAAGCAAAGGAAAGACAGAGTCTAAGACCAGGGCTAACAGCCTATGAATGAAAGGGTTTGTTCCAGTGCAATGGGAAGAATTAACATAATGCTATCAATTTACAGATTTAAACTCTGAGAGATTACGTGGTTTGTCAATATTCTCACACATGGCAAGCACATGGCTCTGTTCCAGGCCTTACAATTTCCTCCTCCTTTCCACAAATATGTATTAAGTACATATTGAAGTGCCTGGCACATTACCACTTGCAAGAGAAGATAAAATCTTAATGAGATTTTTGTCTGTGGTTGAAAAAAAAGTCACCTGAACAAATGCAATTAACATGACAAACACTAAAAGTCCAGAGAACTTTCCATGCTATAGGACAGACCCAGAGAGAGAGAGAGAGAGAGAGAGAGAGAGAGAGAGAGAGAGAGAGAGAGAGAGAGAGCGCACGAGCAGTTCTATCTGGGTAGGGTGGATAGGGTCAGAGACTTTGCACTGAGTTCAGTTTAAAAGATGAATATTTCTAAGGAACATGGGAGAGGGAGAAGATAATCAAAGCCAATTAAGCAAAGATGGAGAACAAAGCATCCTGGTGTATTTAGGGAATAATGAACTGTTTCTGGAATGGGGAAATGGGGAGTGATGGCTGGAAGGTAGAGCAAAAAGAAAAAGAAAAATAGAAATGACTATTGTGAGCTGCCTAGTATGTAAAAGTAAGAACAGACTTCATCCTCTAAACAATGGAAGCCAGGAACCACTTTTAAGCAGAGGAGCAACATGCTTGGATTTGTTTCAGATAGATCACACCAGCAGCATTGTACAAAAAGGTGACTTGTGGTGGTGGCAGGACCAATGGTAGGAACAGGGAGACCAGCCAGGAGATGTACATGGTCTATGCAAAAGGAAGGAGCAGCCTGAAATAGGAGGCTGGGTATGGGCTAGAGAGTGAAGCCCAGACTGCACAACTGTAAGGTACAGAGAGCTTGGACCTCTGAGTGTTTGGGGTGAATGAGATAGGCATTTTGGGCTGAATTCTGAATTCCTGTGACTTTTGACTCTCAGTAGTTCAATATTTTTGAGATAGAAAGATTTTTTTTTAACTTACATGAAAGAGCATCTTTTATCTGTTCTGTTACAATTTATCATATCTCCCCTGCCAGCTAACAAAAACTCACCTGAAATTATTTCCATTTTAAATTATTTTTAAAGAGACTATAATATGCTTTTCTCTGACAAACTATTATTTAGAACACAATAAGACTCTTTTTCACCCAAAATGATCAGTATAATGTCCTCTACTGAAATGAAGAACAAATTTCCACATTGCCGCTGGCAGGTCTGATATCTAAGCAGAAAAAGAAGGTAGATTTTAACAAACTGAATTTTCCTGCAATTTAAGTTTCTATCAAAGGAAAAATATTAGTACTTTATAGAAGAAGATAGTTCTCTCTCTGGGATCCTCAAAAAATTTGAAATAATAATTCTTTTTATGTTCAGACCTGTCTTGACATGCCCTGTACCATCATAAACACAGCACACACAAGTTCAATTTCTATTCTCAGATGCTGAAAATATAACTTCAGATTTACGTCTGAGAATGGACTTGAAAGATTTGATATTAACACATCATAGATGGTGCCCCTAAAGCAAAACATTCTAAAATTATATTGAAAGATCTTTCAAAATAATTTGGCTCCAGGGGACAAATGTCAGTGACATCTATACACTAATTATTCCAAGGGCTTATACAGGACAGCTCCCATAGATATCCCAACCCATCTCAGTCTTTTCTTCCCTCTCACCCATTTCATTTTGTTATTCTTGTTCTTTTGAAAGATGTAGAAAAATCTTAGCCATGCTTAGTGGGAGAAATGATCGGAGATTCCAGTTAGCTCAATGTTTTACATGAAATGTGCCATATGCAAACGACTATTTTAAAAAGAGTTAGGACCTTGCATTTTCTTGAGGAAAGCACACTCACTGATGGTCTTTGGAAGAACTATGTCAAGTACTTTAAAGATTCAAGATACATGTTATTATCACATGATAAAGATGAGAAAACATAAGGTTAGAGAAGCTAAGCAACTTGATGAACATCATATGGCTCCCAAGAGATGGATAAAGTATTCAAGCACAGCCGTGGTTCCAAAGCTGAAGAAATGTGTAGGTAGCAGTTCCTAATTCCAGGGATCCTCCCAACACTAACTATTTGGGGAAATTTTTTACAAATGTTATCTACATCTCTCTTTTTCACAAGCACAAATATGGAAAATAATTTTGATTTATATGCATGTATCCTTAATTGGCTGTCCTGCTTATTTATTTCAGAATGAAAAGGCACAATTATTAAACCTCTGTGTGCTTTCACAAATTGGCAAAGGAAATAGAAATAATGGACATAACACACTTCTTGCAATAGCCTGCATTTAATGGAAAGGGCTCTTATAATTCAACTGTAAACTCATATTCTTTCCATCTAACTCCAGAAGTAAACAAATGAGTTGATTTGTTCTCTGAGCTAAAGTGGACCAAAGAGAGGCAATTCTCTATTGAGTAAGTAGTGTGTGTAGTTTGTTAATGACAACCTTGAAGTAGGTTAACATTATGGTTTCATATGATAAATCTGAGTTTTTCAAATTTAAATTGCAAACAACTAAAAATCAATTGCTCAGTAGGGAGGAGGGGGAAGCTGTCAGCAAAAAGTAAGAAAGTGAGAAGGAGATGGCTATTATATTTTTAAATGGATTTACATATAATTCAGTCATTTTCCAGAGATGAAAGTTACATGGATCAGAGAAGTAATTTCTCCAGCCGTATTTTGTAGATTTATTTTGTGTATATCATAGAAGTTATAGACTACTATAGGATGCTATAGGAATTGTAACTGTGTTGTGGAAGTTAAAGGCTATTAATAGATGTTATAATGAGTTATAGGATGATATAGGAAGTCATAAGATGGATCAACAGTTAGGAGAACAGAACTGAAATAAAATAAAAGACCAAGAAGGTAGATGGAATCTGACCAGTGGAAATATCAGAGCCATATCTGATATGTTTCAGGGATAGACATGGTATTAGTTGTCTATCACTGCTATAACAAATGTTCACAAACTTGATGGCTTGAAACAATTCAATGTATTGTCTCAAGGTTTCTAAATGTCAAAAGTCAGGGTGGGCTAGACTAGGCACTCTGCTGAGGGTCTCACACTTCAAAATCAAGGTCTTGGCAGGGCTATATTCTTTAGTCAAGGTACAGTGACAGAGTCCACTTGTAAGTTCATCCAGGTTGTTTGAAAAATGTAGTCCCTTGCATTTGCAGAGCTGAGGTACCCACTCACTAGCTGCTTTCAGCCGAGAAGTAGTGTGTGCTTCTAGCCACTACTCGCATTGTTTCTCATGCTTTCCTTGTGGCCCCTCCAGCAGTGGCTGCGGGGTCCCTTTAATGCTTCACATTAGTCTGATTTCTTTTCCATCTCTCTGACTTCAGCAAATTCTTCAGAAATATCTCTACTTTTTCAGAACTCATTTAATTAGATTGGGCCCACCCAGAACATCCAGAATAACCTCCCTATTTTAAGTTTTTAACCTTGACTACATCTGCAGAGTTTCTGTTGCCAAAGAAAATAATGTGAGAGCAGCATGTCATCACAGGCTAAGCTCCTGGAGGCCAAAATTCTGCTTCCCACCAGCACCATTGTTTCTCAGGAGAACTGGCACACAAATTATCTGTACCAGAATGTGGCTGCCAAACCACCAGGCTATCTTCCAGAAGCTATGAGTGTGAGAAAAACTCTATGCAAGTATGCATATCTGCTTAGAAGGTAGCCAAACCAACTTATGAAAAACTGCTCTGAAAGACACAGAATACTTTAGTATACAAGCTTACTGAAGTCAGTCTGATTGTTAAGAAAATATCAGAAAACATTGGGGGTAGGGTTAGCGCTAATAATTGCTATCATTTTCTTACTATGTGCTAGGTATTACATAGCCATGTAATGTATACATACAGACTAAACGTACATGTGCACATGTGGTGGAATAAGATTGCACATGACATGGCTCATTGTGGCCACAGAATTTTCCAGTAGTGCAATCAACAACCAAATGTTGTCACAAATCTCAAATCTGTTTTAACATCACAGTCTTCAAATTATAGTCTATCAGCAGACACAGCTCACTGGTCTCTGCTCATTCATTTTTTTATGCATTAAAATCACTTCCCAGCAAGAGTACAATTGCATGAGAGTCACTTCAGAGTGAGAACAATCCACCACAGTGGTTAAACTCAGGGGGTTGTATAAATACAAATAAAATCAGAATTTTAAAAATTCTTTGAGTTGATACTTAAAGGACCAGTGGTGTTAAATATCTCTGGGGAGTCAAAATAGTAACTTGATCTTAAGGACAATGATTTGTATTTTTTTTTCATTTTAATTTGTTTATATGACAGCAGAATGTGTTACAATTCATATTACACATATAGAGCACATTTTTTATATTGCTCGTTGTACACAAAGTAGAGTCACACCATTCATATCTTCATACATGAACTTAGGGTAATGATGTCCATCTTATTCCACCATATCTTCTATCTCTATGTCCTCTCCTTTCCCCTACCTCCCCTTTTCCTCTTAGTTGTATCTAGAGCTCATCTAATCCTCCCATGCCCCCTCCACCACATTATGAATCAACATTCTTAAATCAGAGAAAATATTAGACATTTGTTTTTTGGGGATTGGCTAACT
Source organism: Ictidomys tridecemlineatus (assembly GCF_052094955.1). Classification (NCBI taxonomy): domain Eukaryota; kingdom Metazoa; phylum Chordata; class Mammalia; order Rodentia; family Sciuridae; genus Ictidomys; species Ictidomys tridecemlineatus. The sequence continues at coordinate 168,004,269 of NC_135480.1, read as the reverse complement.
TCACTTAGCATTATATTCTCCAAATCCATCCACTTACCTGCAAATGCCATGATTTTATTCTCTTTTAATGCCGAATAATATTCCATTGTGTAAATATACCACACTTTCTTTATCCATTCATCTACTAAAGGGCATCTAGGTTGGTTCCACAGTTTAGCTATTGCGAATTTTACTGCTATAACTATTGATGTGGCTGTGTCCCTATAGTATGCTACTTTTAAGTCCTTTGGGTATAGACTGAGGAGTGGATTAGCTGGGTCAAATGGTGGTTCCATTCACAGTTTTCCAAAGATTCTCCATACAGCTTTCTATATTGGCTGCACCAATTTGCAGTCCCACCAGCAGTGTATGAGTGTGCCAGCAGTGTATGAGTGTGCCTTTTCCCTCACATCCTTGCCAACACTTACTGTTGTTTATATTCTTAATAGCTGCCATTCTGACTGGAGTGAGATGAAATCTTAGAGTAGTTTTGATTTGCATTTCTCTAGTTGCTAGAGATGTTAAACATTTTTTCATGTATTTGTTGACTGCTTGTATATCTTCTTCAGAGAAGTGTCTGTTCAGTTCCTTGGCCCATTTATTGACTGGGTTATTTGGTGTTTTGGTTGTTAAGATTTTTGAGTTCTTGGGCTGGGGTTGTGGCTCAGTGGTAGAGTGCTCGCCTATCACGGGCGGGGCCCTGGGTTCGATCCTCAGCACCACATAAAAATAAATAAAGATATTGAGTCCAACTACAACTAAAAAATAAATATTAAAAAAAGATTTTTGAGTTCTTTATATATCCTAGTGATTAGTGCTCTATCTGATGTGCGGGTGGTAAAAACTAATTCCCAAATTTTTTTTGTAGGCTTTCTCTTCAACTCACTAATTGTTTCTTTTGCTGAGAAGAAGCTTTTTAGTTTGAATCCATCCCATTTATTGATTGTTGATATTAATTCTTGCACTGTATGAGTTTTATTAAGGAAGCTGGGGCCTAATCCAATATGATGGAGATCTGAGCCTACTTTTTCTTCTAAAAGATGCAGTGTCTCTGGTTTAATTCCTAGGTCCTTACTGCACTTTGAGTTGTGTGTGCATGGTGAGAGATAGAGGTCTAATTTAATTTTGTTGCATATGGATTTCTAGTTTTCCCAGCACCATTTGTTAAATAGGATATCTTTTCTCCAGTGCATATTCTTGGCACCTTTATCTAATATAAGATAATTGTAGATTTGTGGGTTAGTCTCTATGTCCTCTGTTCTGTACCATTGGTCTACCAGTATGTTTTGGTGCCAATACCATGCTGTTTTGTTACTATTGCTCTGTAGTATAGTTTAAGGTCTGGTATAGTGATGCCACCAGCTTTACTCTTCTTCCTAAGGATTTCTTTAGCTATTCTGGGTATTTTTTTTTTACATATTATTTAGTTGTTGATGGACAACTATTAATTTATATGTGGTGCTGTGAATTGACCCAGTATTTCACACATGCTAGGCAAGTGATCTACCACTGAGCCACAACCTAGCCCTGAGTTTCTTATTTTTCCAGATGAATTTCATGACTACTTTTTTATTTCTATTAGGAATGCCATTGGGAGTTTTGATTGAAATTGCATTAAATCTGAGTAGTGTTTTTGGTATGGTCGTTTTAACAATATTAATACTGCCTATCCAAAAATATGGTAGAACTTTCCATCTTATAAGGTCTTCTTTAATTTCTTTCTTTAGCATTCTTTAGTTTTCATTGTAGAAGTCTTTCATCTCTTTTGTTAAGTTGATTCTCAAGTATTGAAAATGGGGTAGTTTTCCTTGTTTCCCTCACAGAATATTTGTCACTGATATACAGAAATGCCTTTGATTTATGGGTGTTGATTTTGTATCCTGCTACTTTGCTGAATTCATATACTGGTTCTAGAAGTTTTCTTGTGGAATTTTTTTTGTCTACTAGGTATAGAATCATATTATCAGCAAATAGTGCTAATTTGAGTTCTTCTTTATCTATCTGTATCCCTTTAATTTCTTTCATCAATCTGATTGCTCTGGCCAGTGTTTCAAACTATGTTAAATAAAAGTGGTGAAAGAGGCATCACTATATTTTTCCAAGTTTTAGAGGGAATATTTTCAATTTTTCTCCATTTAGAATGATGTTGGCCAAGGGCCTTATCATAGATAGCTTTTACGATGTTGAGATATGTTCCTGTTAATCCTAGTCTTTCTAGTGTTTTGAACATGAAGCGGTGCTATATTTTGTCAAATGCTTTTTCTCTATCTATTGAGATGATCATATGGTTCCTATCTTTAAATCTATTGATTTGATGAATTACATTTTTTGATTTCTGTATGTTGAACCAACCCTGCATCCCTGGAATGAATCCCACTTGATCGTAGTGGAGGATTTTTTTTATATGTTTTTTTTATTCAATTTGACAGAATTTTATTGAGAATTTTTGCATCTATATTCATTAGAGATATTAGTCCAAAGTTTTCTTTCTTTGATGTGTCTTTGCCTGGTTTTGGAATCAGGGTGATATTGACTTCCTAGAATGAGTTTAAAAAGGCTGCCTCTTTTTCTATTTTCTGAAATAAATTGAAGAGTATTGGTATTAGTTCTTCTTTAAAGGTTTTGAAGAACTCGGCAGTGTATCCATCCAGTCCTGGGCTTTTCTTGGTTGGTAGACTTTTAATGATGTCTTCTATTTTTGTCACTTGAAATTAATCTGTTTAAATTTTGTGTATCATCCTGATTCAATTTGGGCAAATTATATGACTCTAGAAATTTCTTGATGCCTTCAATATTTTCTATTTTATTGGAGTACATGTTTTCAAAATAATTTCTAATTATCTTCAGTATTTCTGTAATGTCTGTTGTGATAGTTCCTTTTTATCACATATGTTAGTAATTTGAGTTTTCTCTGTCCTCTTCCTTAGCATGATTAAGGGTCTGTCAATTTTATTTATTTTTTCAAAGAACCAAATTTTGTTTTTTTCCATTGTTTCTTTTTTTTTCCAATTTCTTTGATTTCTGCTGTAATTTTAATTATTTCCTATCTTCCTATCTTCATTGTTTCTTACCATCTTCCCTGTGTGGTAAACTTCATTTTCCAGATTGTACACCTTGTCTTCATTATCTGATATTCTGTCTTCCAAGTGATCTAGTCTATCAGTGATGATTTCTATTGAGTTTTTAATTTCATTTATAGTTTCCTTCATTTCAAGGATTTCTGATTTTTTTTCAGAATCTTTATCACTTTCTTGAATTAATCTTTTGCTACCTGTATTTGCTCCCTTATCTCTTTGTTTGTGTGATCAATGCATGCTAGTATTTGCTCCCTTATCTATTTGTTGGTGTCTTCAACAGTTGCCTGTATTTGCTCTCTTAAATCTCTATTGGAGTGATCAATTTTTGCCTATACTTGCTCATTTAGATCATTCTTTAATTCACAGATTATTTTAATTATGAATCTTTTGAACTCCTTCTCTGACATTTCATCAACTGCAACCGTCCATGGGTTTTGTTATTGTAGTATCCTGGCTTGTTTATTCATGTTGTCTATGTGATTTCCTTACTTGCAGTGCAAATCTGAGGTATTACAGTTTGTATCCTGTAATCTTGTAGTATCTGTGCAGATTATCTGTACCTCACCTTGGTGCTGGGCTTCCAGACCCTGCCAGTGTCCCAAGATGGATGCTACTGCCACTATATGTGATGGCGGTAATAGTAGGAAACAACTCGAGATAGCATTGGAGGTGCCCCAGGATGGATGCAATGTCTTTCAGAAATGGGGCTGAAAATGTAGGCCTTACATTGGCTTTGGCATGTCTATTCCAAGATGCATCTGCTTCTAGGCCCTGTCTGTTGTTCCAAGGTAGAGGCTACTGAATGGGAAAGGTTAGGGATGGCTGCAGTGTCTCAAGATGAAAATGGGTTAGACCTGGGCTCCCACGTGGTTGTGAGGGGGCTGTACCCAAGCTTACCTTGGCTCCTGCACAGGTCTGAAAGGTGGGACTGGGCTTAGTTTGAGCTCCAGCAGGTGTCTGCCAGTGGTGGGATGGACTCAGGCCTACCCTGGGCAGGTCAGCAATGCAGGGTAGTGATTTTAGTGTTTTTAGATTGATCCTAATGACAATGATTCAAATCATTAACAAATGCACTGATTTCCCACTGGAAATAAATTTATAGCACACTGAGTTAAAGCCAGTTATAATCACAAAAGCTCAGAAAGTATGTCCTAGGTCATATCTTCAATCTACTACTTCTGTGCCAAGCTAATTTTCAACCTTTATTTTAATGAAACTATTAGAGAAAGTAAAGTGGCAACCAAAATAACTCATTCTGCATCTTTCCATTGTATTCTATTCTTTGTGCTACACAACTGTAATCAAAGACTAATACTCAACTTTAGAATGAGATTTGAATACCTATAATTTTTGTTAATATCCTTCAGAATATTTCTCTCTGCTGCATTATTTCTTAATAATGAAATAATTGATTAGAAAGCTTGGGAAGGTATATATTAATATAACTTTCATTCTTATTAAAACTAGGAAAAATTAAGGTTTTATGATGTTTTAACATGTCCCACTACAGCTATAAATATGACAACATGTTTACTTATAAGCCTGCATTTAAATAGATAAAGCACATCATTTTGTATCAAAAACAAGGTTTCTGGTACATTAAAATAGTAAGAGTCATTGTGACATATTTGTACATTCATATAATTTGATCAGTTTCATTCCCTACTACTTCCCCTTTCCCTCGCTCTGCCTGCCCCTAAAAAACAAGAGTTTTATTCACTTTATATTTAAGTAACTTTACTGAGAGTAAAATGAATTCAATAAAGATACTATAAACTTTTATACAAAATCTGCCAAATGGAAGCTCTCTAATGGAAAACTGTGTAACCTTTAACATAGTTTAACAACCTAAAATGAACTCACATTTTCATTCTCTGTTCTACATATTTCTTCATGCATTATCAGCTCCAGAAAATTTTCAATGACAATAATTTCATTGAAAGTGTCTTAATGTAACCACTATTCAAATTCATCAGGAGTCATGTATCATTTGTTTAGCCTTTCTTGACATTATTTTCAAAATATTGCTTGGATCCAATCCTTCTTTTTTGCACATCCACAAATTCAAACTATGGCTGTTATAGAAACAGCTAATTTACATATAAATTAAAAATTACCTTGAAGTCCATTTATACACTGATGAGTTAAAGACAACTGGCTTCTGTTAAATTCAAGTATTATGACATACTAGACTAATCAAAATATAGGTTGCAGGTTCATGGCTTAGATCTTAATGCACTGGATAGGGCAATGGCTGCTCAGCAGACATAGGCAAATTCAAACATGTTCTTTACTGCTGTTGAAGATCTTGAATCACTATCCCTTGCATTGACTCACCTCTGTGTTTATTCATTGTTTCATCCAACAAGCATTAAAATAGTTGTTTTAAATCAAATCACCAGGCCATTGACAATCTAGACAATTTTAATTAGATGAGAAGAGAATATTCTTTCAAAATAACTGAAAAGTTTGAAGTTCAACAAGATGCTTAGTTTGATAGCCCTGGTCTATCTCCTGCCCACCTGTCTACCTACTAAACATCAGGGAAACATTAGTTAATAGGGACCTTATAGGATAGATTTGGAGATTTGGAAGAAAAACACCTCTAGTAGGCATAAAATCTATTCATAGTGGTTGTGTCATTTCAATTTTCCACCTTGCAGGACCTTCCCTTAAACTTCCTCACTCATTGTTCTTATAAGGAAGGGATGGATGGCCAGATGAGAATTATGTGACCCTGCCTATCCTGGCCACAAGTATTGCCCCAAAATGGGCAGCTCTCCCAGCCTGTCAGTCCATTGGCCTATTACCAACTGGATTCTCTCTCTCTCTCTTTTGAGAATTTGAACTTCTATCTACATAAGTGGTGTCAGGAAAAGCAGAAAGGTCATGTGGAGTTAAAGCCAGAGCTGGTGTCAAGGCAAGTTAGGTGATTAAGAAATGGAGACTATACTGCCTGGGTTACTGGAGGTTAACCCACGCAGTATAGAGGAGAATGAAGGAGACCTTGCAGAAATGTCAGAGTTGAAAGAATGTGTTGTGCTAAAGAGATACCGTGAAGGAGAAATAAAGACAGGAGCGAGACAGAAAGGCCACTGAGAGATCCAGAGAATGTCAATCAGAGCAGGGAACTCATGAGTTCTCAGGGGCTTTTTATCTCCTAACCTGGTTCCCACGATATGTGACCACGTTTCCTACCCTCAGTTTAGTAACATAGGCTTATATATTCTCTGTGTACCTCTTTTTTACCTGAACTGATTTGTGTAGTTATTCCTTGTAATCTCTAACTCCAAGTTGCTTTCAAGTTGTGGCAGTAAGTTGACTATATCTGGATTCAGGAGAAGGAAAAAGCAAAAGCAAAATGTTTGGTAGAAGATGCAGCAATTTCTGGGCATCCTGATATGGAAGGGTTCTCTAACACTCAACATAATATGTTATGAAAAAGACAAAGAAAAATACTACATCTGCTTGCCTTTCATAAAAAGGTATTATATACCTAAGAGTTTTCACCCGTTAGAGTTCCTAAAGAACCCAAGGTAAAGTGACTTATTTGTTATCTAAAAGATAAAAAGGTCTTGAAGATTATTTTTAAGTTACTCAGCATTCTGTATTTTTCTTTCTCCTTATGCTGATCTTGTATTTCTACCCAGTTCATAGGCCATCTTGATGACTACTATCTCTGTCCTCAGTTGTCTTCTTCCTAAACTTTACCACAGAGTATTTCCCTTTTCCCCCATATAAACTAAGTTCCCAGTTTCCAGAAATATAGGGAACACTACAAAAAAACTGCAGTGGATCTGTGCTACTGTCAGGGTTCAAGAAGGTAAACACCAACTAAGATAAAGAGGAAATTATAGAAAAAAATTTAACCAAGTGATTATATTACAAAGAGGAAATTATTTATTTGAAACTAACTTAGACCAAATCCTAAAATAAACAAATGAAACAAACCCATTAATAAAGTTTAAATAAAAACTTTACCCATCGGTTCCTTTTTGGTGTATTTACTCAAGAGAAATAAAAACATGCCTATCCAACAACTTGTACAAGAATGTCCATAGAGCTTTATTTCTAAACCAGAGACAGCCTAAAAATGCATTAGTCATAGACTATACAAACAAATGGCAATATCACCACACAATGGAGAGTGTTCAGCAATTAAAAGGAATTAAATTCTGACTTATGTAACAACCGGCAAATATCAATAGTTATGCTGAAATAAAAAGACAAACACGAAAGAGTACAGAATTATGTTTCCACTTATATTAAATTACGGAGGGAAAAAGTAAAACTAAGTAGGAACAAAAAGTAGAGCAGTATTTGAGGCCAAGAATGGGAGTGATGGAGAAATAGATAATTCCCAAAGAGGAATTATCTTAAGATGATACAGGGTCTTGATTGAGGTGGTAGTCATACAGTTGTATGATTTGCAGAGGTCTTCAAAATGAATAATTAAAATGGGTATTTTTGTTGTAAGTTAATTATACATAAAAGTTTATTTAAAAACAAAAATTTTCCCAGCTACTCCAGAGGCTAACTTAGCAAAACTGACACAAATTTTAATAAAAAGGCTGGAATGTAGTTCAATGATATTTTTTTAAAAGGCCATTCAAACTATCATTACTTAACAGATTCTTCCTGCAGCTGCCTAAATGTACTTAGTAATAATTTAATAGAATCTCATAATTCATAATATTCATATTATATTATAGTTAGTTGTATTAGGAAAACATTTACTATCCTCATCTTTATAAAAGAGTGCTAATTCTTACATAGTTGTCAGAAAAAAAAAAGTTTGGAGACTTTGAAGAGATAAAAAAAGACAGAGTTGACCCATCCTTCTCTAAACTGTTAAGTATTTTATGTATTCATATGCTTTTGAATACATATGGCTGTTTATGATTTAGTTTTTCTGAGTGTTAAGTCTAGTTATCCCGTCCTTATCAGCCTTCCTGAGAAGTGCACTGTCTACACAGACAATGATGTCTCTGGACACTCCCAGACTTTCCAGCTTAAGGTAGCCAGAACAAGTCATTTTCAAAAATCAGATAAAGAATGTCCATCCCTGTAACTACATCAGACCATCTTTTCTACCAGATAAAAATCACTGACGTACATCATGATGGAAGTAATCCAAATTCCATTGTGGGACTCTTCTGTTGTCCTCCAGGAAGCCTCCATGAAATTGATATAAGAAATTATAATGGCCAATGGCTATGCCAAATTAGTATAATTATCACCTGAAGATAACAGTTGTTATCTAAGGATTTCAATCCCAGCCACCCATCTTTGTAGTACACTAATAAATCCAATAAGACAAAAACAATCTAAGGTAGCTCCAGTGATAAAGTTGCTAGGAAAAAAGATGTCTGTCAAATAAACAGTGTTTTTTTTTTTTTTTGTTGAACTTTCTGTCTATTCTAAGGACAATTGTCTATGCTTCTCATGATTTCTTTCAAAACAAACAAAAAATATGTTTTAAGTATATATTAATTATTACCCCCAGATAATCCACTCTCAGTTGATTTGTGGTATTTATAACATGCTTTAGAAACACAATAATAGTTATCAAATTTTGGTGGCTGGTTCAAAGAACACCTATGAGCCACCTACAGTCAAAACACTGCTGCCTTCTGATTGATTGGCTCCACCTGTATGTCAAGAGGTCAGAGTATCAGTCACAGATGCACCTTTTCAAGATTCCAGTTATGGTAAAGAAAGACTCATGTAGTGAAAAAATATGCCCACATTTCATACAGTTTCTCAAAGTTTTTATTTGTCTTAAGTCAATATCAGAACCCAGCAATGTCCAGTTCAGTGAGTGATGTATCTCCAGTACCATGACTTTCCCTGTTTTTGGTTTTTTTGGGGGGGAGCTTTTTAATTAATTTTTAATTTATATATGACAACAGAATGCATTACAATTCTTATTACACATACAGAGCACAATTTTTCATTTCTCTGGTTGTATACAAACTATATCCACACCAATTTATGTCTTCATACAGATACTTTGGATAATAATGACCATCACATTCCATCATCATTTCTAACCCTATGCCCCCTCTCTTCCCTTCCCACCCCTCTGCTCTATCTAGAGTTCATCTATTCCTCCCATGCTCCCCCTCCCTACCCCATTATGAATCAGCCTCCTTATATCAGAGAAAACATTCAGCATTTGTTTTTGGGGGATTGGTTAACTTCACTTAACATTATCTTCTCTAACTCCATCCATTTACCTGCAAATACCATGATTGTATTCTCTTTTATTGCTCAGTAATTTTCCATTCTGTATATATGCCGCATTTTCCATGACTTCCCTTAACATAGATGAAAACACATGCTTTATGTACATAAAATATGAGGTCCAAATATCTCCGACCTTAACAGGCTTAGCCAGTATAATTTGAAGACCTCAAACTGTCCTCTTAAGCCATCACATTATTATAGTCTCCAAAGAAGTCTCTCAAATGTGCTCCAAATAAGGTCAGTGCCCTCACAGAGCCCAGACTCTCCTCCTTTTCCTGATTCAGTCCCCATTGCCCGCATCACCTCTCCAAGGTCAGCTGGGAAAGACCTTATCATCCTTATCAGCCTTCCTGAGAACTGCACTGTCTACACAGACAATGATGTCCCTGGATACTCCCAGACTTTCCAGCTAAAGGTAGCCAGAACACAGTGGGAGAAGCTTCTTTGACACATTTCCTCACTGGATTCTTAAGGAGTTACTGTGCTGGGGTCTCACAAAGTGAACTACTGACTTCTTTCTATGTTTCAAAACCACTTTAAGGAGCCTGGTCTTGGAAAGGTGCCACTCATTCACATGATTCTCTTGGCTCCCACTGAGCCCCCATTGCTATCTTTGGCAGGGATAATCTAATCATGGCAGGGATAGAGGGTTTATCTACACTGACAACAAACCCCATTATGCAAACACTAACAAATGGGCAAAGAATCAAGGAAAAGACCCAACCTGCCCAGAATGCTCATGTATTAGTTGAAAAACTATACATATTTTTTCCTCTGGGCTTTGCCCTAGATCACTAAATCAAGATATGACCATATTTTCTATTTTAAACAAGATCATAAAATGATTTTTTTTACATGGACCAAAGTCTGAAAATCATTACTAGGTAGTCTGAGAAAATACTGGTTTAATTCAAATGTGTTGAAATAGGCAAAATATATGTATTCTCCTTTCCTATGACATTCTTTCTCATCAAATAGAATACCACCAAATCATATTATTGACCTTGGCCAATAGGAGTTGTTCAAGGGATGAAGATCCTAAAACAGTAGAGTCTAAGAGAACCACCCTTTGGATATCCACAGGCTTCCCATGGATATTTCCTAGTGGGAAACATGTAGCTGCTAGAGATTTTTGAAATGATGAGGAAGGCACTGGGGTTTTTTTGGTTTTGTTTTGTTTTTGGTTTTTTTTTTCATTTTTTGCTTTTAGGGGATGTTGGGGCCGGCTCAAAATAGCTATATTTAGGTTTCTGGCAGGCTATGTTATGTTCTTAGTGTATAGCCAGGGCTGGAAATTGGCTATGTTATGTTTAGTCGAGGCCAGAAACACTTTAACTCAACATATATGATAAAGGTTGTAACTGTTAACGTGAGCATGAGCTACTGATGTAACCTGTTGCCACTGTGCCTTCTTTGTTTGGCCTACATGTAAAAAGGGGCCTTTGGAAAAGACTCAGGGGCTATGAAGGGCAAAATGAAGGCTAAAATGGAAGTGGCTAAGGGCTACAGCTGAAGCTGGAGGCTGAAAGCTGTTACCATCTCTGAATAAAGCATATCTACTATCCTTATTGCATCTTGCATCTTCTTCCACCTGCCAAACCCTGAATCTGTTTCCTGGGTCTGAGTCCCTGCACAATGGGAGGAAAAATATAAAAATTTCAGGAAATATGAGAAATATTTGTACTCTTAATTTTTAATCATTATTAATATATAAGAGGTTGTTATAAAGGAAGATAAAAATGTGTTTAATTTGCTTTGCTCTTAAAATTAACATATTTGATATGCTGAACTTGATTGAGTATAGTCTTTATAAAAAATGATTACCAACTTACTCTCTGAATTTACCTTTGGATATTTTAGAAATGCCAGTTGTCTTATCTCTGTTCCTTTTAGTTAATGAATAGCAGGCAAATATCTGAGGGATAAGAGAAAGGGAACTAGAATTTACTGAGTAGTTACTTCACACTAATTCTTGTATTAAACAGCATATAGTATAGTCTATGTCTGGAGAAGAGGAGAAAGTGTGAAAACATTTTTAATATGCTGAAAAATTTATTTTCAAAATTTAGTAGTGGCCATGGTGTCAAGAAGTGACAGAATGTATGCCTGTTCAGAAAAGCAAATGAGGAAGGGACAATTTTATTAAATGAGCCTTTGCCAATGGTAGCTTAATCAAATTCAGTGGTTTTCAAACCTGAGCATGTATTGTCAAACTCATCAGAAAGCCTTAACAAAATATGATTGTGAGACCCCAATTTTTGCGTTCCTGATTGTGGTAGATCTGAAGTGGGGCCAGAGAATTTACACTTCTTTGCCAGGTGATATGGACACTAATGCTGCTGATCTGAGCAACAATGATATGAGTCTAACTAGTAAGTTTCATTTCATGATGCAGTCTAAGTTTCATTTCCTCTGCTGCAGCTGATCCTGTAACCTCATCCCAAGATTGCATGAGGCAGATCCTCAGCATCCTGTCAAATGCATCCTGGGACTAAGACCAAAAGACTTTCTGCTTCTGCAATTGTTTTTTTTAATAAGAAGAGGGAAGAAAAAATTCTTATTTTAAAGTATATTTTGTGCAAGCCAGAAAATTTGGGGAAGAAAAGTGATTTTATAACAACTAAAAATACCTTTCCAACAGGAACTCTAAAATTTGCACCTGGTTTTGTAACCCAATCAAGTAGAAAACTTGCTTCCTTATATTTCTGCCCTGCAAACTTGGTTATAAAAGATTAACAGATGCATAAAATAGCTGACAGCAAAATTTGCCTTTTTCTTAAAATTTTTACTTTCTTTTGCACTTCTCAACAAAAGATGCACCTTAAATCTCAAACATGTTTTTCCCCTGAGCTATTTGGTAAAAATTATCTTATTCAACAGCAATGTCTCTTGAAGAAATTGGCTTTATAACCCAGAGAGAGTTTTGCAGAATTTATCACATCAAGTATCACAGTTTTCACAATTCTAGATACTGAAAAAACCCTCAATTACGAATTTTCTTTAAGAGCTTCATTGTTTTCTAGTAAAAAAGCATATTATAATTTTACAAGCATAAAACTTCAACCAAACTTCATGTCAGTGTATTTTTCTTTGCATCCTTCACCTTCTTGAAGCTTGGTGCTATAATAAGAAAATTCTTTTCATCTTTTGTAATTCTTGTTATTTTCTCCAGATATTTTCAAAAGTGTTTAAATTATGATATCAAGAAGCAAATCCAAACCATGGAATACATATCTTATTATCATGGGATGATTGCATCTTGTTTCTCTTGTAGAATTCATTTTATTTATATCATTGATTAGCATATTCCTAATATTCAAATAATATTATAATAAAATCAGCGGCTGTTTTCAATAAAAAGGTGTTGTGTCACTTTGTTAAAAGTGTCAAAAAAAATAGAGAATAAAAGCTTGATTAAAAAACAACACCTGGTTTTAAGTGTAAAAGCCTAAGCTAAGTGAGAAAGATTGGCACAGTGATTTGACTCAGATGGAACTGGAGAAGCAGGGAAAGTGGAAGAGGTACCTGTGGTCAAGACAGGGTATTATGGGCCAGGGAAAGGTGAAAAGATAGTACAGTTAAAGATATCAGACCTAAGTGTGTAAGCAGCGGGTCCTCCTGAGAGATTTCCCTCTCTGACTACCCTTACCCCTCCCCAACTCTACCCTTCATTCCTTACCACCTTCTTACTGTTTCTTGAGCTTAAGTGTTTCCATTTTTCTGTTCCCTCTGTCTAGGTTTTCCCCAGATAGCAACTCAGCTTTCTCCTTCCCATCAGTGAGGTCTCTGTCAATGGTCACTCCTCTCTGATCATTGTGCTTTAAATGCATTCTCCTTCTTACCATAAGATACATTCATCCATCACCCCACCTTATTTTTCTCAATGGTGCTTGTCACCACCTGAGAGTAATTATTTGCTGATTTATTTGTTTATTATCCGTCTCCTCTATGAGGATAAGGTGTGTTGCCCTCTGAGTCTCCAGGACTAGAATGTTGTATACACAATGTTGACAGGTGCTGAGCAGTCAGCTTGGCTTACCTACTAACTACATATCCTTGTCCACATGCCTTCCAGTGCTCATGACTGAAGTTCCTGTCTCAGAAAATCATATTATTACTTAAGCTAAGGTCACACAAATTAGGTAAAACCAGAACCCTCAAATTACAAGAGCCCATTAAATTTCATCTTCATCCATTCAGCTGCATGACACTAATGCAGGGCTGTCTCTTTTGCTTCATGTGTCCATGAACTGCATTTGTTGAGTAGAAAGCCCACATGAGAATAAGACCTAAGAAGTAGGAAAAAAAGAAAAGCATCATGAAGCTAAGTTAATAAATGAAGGGGATGCAGACCTGAAGTAAAATTAATACCCAATGGAAAGAAGGCCAAAACAAAGAGAAAATATAGAACTATGGAATGATTTTTATTCTTTCCACTATCAGAGTAAGAGGAGACAAGAATGCAAAAGGAATCTTAATAAGCAGAGTTAATAATCTTTATTAAAATTCTGCAATACTCCATTCTAGAATAACCTTGCAATGGTTCCCCACCTTATAAAAATGACATCAAAAAAGGAGAAAAAAAATCCATGCAAATGAAGTAGATAATAATTAGAGGCAGAGCCATTTTAGGTCAAGTTAACTGTAGGTGGTCATGGGATGAGAGTTTTCTTTTTTGTTATTGTTATTAAATTATGTATTTATTCTAATTTGTTGTATATGACAGCAGAATGCAATTCATTTCATATTACACATATAGAGCACAATTTTTCAAGTCACTGATTGTACACAAAGTATTTTCACACCATTTGTGTCTTTATACAAGTACTGAGGGTAATGATGTCTAACTCATTTTACCATCATTCCTATTCCCATGTCCCTTCTCTTCCCCTCTCTCCCCTTTGTTCTATCTAAAGTTCCTCCAGTCCTCAAATGCTCCCCCCATGTCCCTATTATGAGTTAGTATCCTCATATCAAACAAAACATTCGGCCTTTCGGTTTTGGGGATTGGCTTACTTCACTTAGCATTATACTCTCCAACTCCATCCATTTGCTTGCAAATGCCATGATTTTATTCTCTCTTAATGCTGAATAATATTCCGTTATGTATATATACCAAAGTTTCCCTATCCATTCATCTACTGAAGGGCATCTAGGTTGCTTCCACAATTTAACTTTTGTGAATTGTGCTGCTATACACACTGATGTGGCTGTGTCTCTGTAGTATGCTGTTTCTAAGTAGAAATTTCAAAAAAGTTTGAACTGTGGAGAATGATGACATGAATGGAAAGGATATGATGATCACCAAATGACTTTGTGTAAGATTTGAAATCTCCAGCTAAGCCTTTAAGAGAGCCCCTAAGTACTCCTCACCCATTGCTTTCTCCATCAACTCTGTTTAAGTCAGTGTTAGATAGTAAGTCAAGCAGTAGCAATTCCATGTTATCCTAGTTAATCTACTCCTGATCATTCCTCCTTGGAAGGAAAGCCCAAATTAGGGCTGCTAGATAAAAGATGAGGTGCCCAATTAAATTTGAATTTTAGATCAACAAAAAAATTTTAAATAAAAATATGTCCCATGTAATATTTGGTATACTTATACTAAAAACAATTGTCATTTATCTGAAATTCAAATATAACTGAGTACCCTTTATCTTTCTTTGCTAAATCTTTCAACCCTACTCTATATCAAGAATCTAAAGAAGGATGAAGTTTGCTTCTCTAGTGCCATCAGTCAGGGTACAAAGCAATAAAGTGTCACTATTGGATGTCTCTCCCTAAAGTATTTGCCATACCAGGAGGCTGGATCCTCCCAGGCAGCAGTGTTACATTAAAGTCTAGATGTCTTTTTATGATCGAGTTTGCCCATCTATTTGTGAGCCTGCAAGGAGCTGCTATTCATTCATTCTTCCCTTCCCTGACTCTTCTTCTGATTTATTCTGATTCTAAGAAAAGTTGTATGCTCAGAGATTTCCTGGGGCAGTCGTATGCTTGTCTTACTCGTGTATAAATTCCCCAGTAGCATTTTCATTTATCAACAATTGTATTACAGAAATGTCTTGAAATTGCTGGTCAATTTTCTTCCTGAATTCTAGGTGATCTCTTATCCATAAATAAAGCCACTGAGAGGTTTGTTTGTTTGTTGCCATTACTTACTAATGTAAGCACACAGTTAAAATAATAACACAAATGAAAATTCCAGGATTGAGACCCCTGTGAAAAGGCAAATAATTGCCAAGAAGAAGGTTGAGAGGTAGTGACGTTTGTATTCCAACATGGGGGAAGAACACAGTGATGGGCAGTTAGGAGTAATAATTCTTCATCTATCTACACAGCAAATGACCATCAACCTTTGGAGATCTTTTATTCTACTAATAAATATTAAGGTTTGGAAACAGAGCTAGAGGAATTGAGGCTTATGGATTAGATGAGGATCTAATCTGACACCTGGAATAGACTAGTAGAATCTCAACAGACTCAGCTCAGGATAACTTGACACAGTCTTGGTGCTCATCTAAGTCATTTTATAAATCTTGGCATAATTAATGTTTTTGGCAAGATAAGTCTCTTGCTGGGGACTGACCTGTACACTACAAGATGTTGAGCAGCAGCTCTGGTCTCTATTTAGTTAGGAGCCAGTAGCACCCTTCTGCTTGGAACAATAAAAAATGCCTCCAGACATTGATAAATAATCCCTTGGAGGACAAAAACTACAAAATTGAGAGCCACTGGCCCAGGATAGAAGAGTGTTCATCCCAAGAGAACCATTAAAAGAACCTGAGAGTGATTCCTAGGCTCCATCCTGAAATTTCTGATTTAATTTTTCTGAAATGGAGCTGAGGTACTGGTATTTTATACAAACTCCCTAGGTGTTTTTCATGTGCAGTCAGAATTGTAAACCACTGAGCTAGATATTAAGAAAGAAAGAAAGAAAGAGAGAAAGAAAGAAAGAGAGAGAGAGAGAGAGAGAAAGAAAGAGAGAAAAAAAGAAAGAGAGAGAGAGAGAGAGAGAGAGAAAGAAAGAAAGAAAGAAAGAAAGAAAGAAAGAAAGAAAGAAAGAAAGAAAGAAAGAAAGAAAGAAAGAAAAACAGACCCTGTTTTCAAAGAGACTGCCCTAGGAAACTGGGCAGCACTGAATTCTTAAGTGTGGGTCAAATGGGCTCAGTTGTTGAAGAACAGCCAACGAGGCAAAGCTTGGTAAAGCCTGAGTCTAGCATATCACATCCACTTACTCCAGTTCAACTTGGTTATAACCACAATTTTTTAAACAATCTTAGAATTTTATGCTGTGGTTGTACCAATAAGGTTGCAAGACAGGAAAAGGAAGAGGAAAAAAAAAAAAACCAGAAATTGCAGAACTCTGATTTTTTGTTTTTGTTTAAAAAAAAAAATGAGGAAGTCTTCACTAGTTTCTTCTTCATTTTTTTTTAAATTTCCCACTAAGTTTATCTCCTAAGATTCATAAGATTACCAATTATTTATTAGGAAGCATCTCTGTAGTGCTCATCAAATATCTAAAGATAGTTAGTTACCTAAATCCTACAGAGTAGGCAATAGAGTTGAAGGTCACCCTGGTGCTCAGCTTTGGAATTCCAAGGCAGGCAAGTTTTGCTTCTAAGGACCTACCTCCTCTAAGAGAAACAAGGTAGAGGTACTTTAGAGAACTGCTTTTGGATCTTAGGTGTTATTTTATGTTATTTTTATGATAATAAAAGTATTTAGATCTCTCTCTCTCTCTCTCTCTACAGCTGAGAAAGGTCCACTTACAATGCAGAGAGGACCTGTGGCCATAGGATGCAAATTTAGTGCAAGGACAATACACGTCAAGACAGCTTTTAATATTAGTGATGCTTACTAATGGCTGAGCTGCCACCACAATATACCCAACAATATCTCAACAGTTTCCATATTTTACTTTTATGCCACTAAGTCCTGTTAAAATAAATGTTAGATGTTAGAGTGTGCCTTTGTAATGAGTGATTGGAAATATGCAAACTGTTCTTCAAGGAATAAGATTAGCAATTATATCTTGATTGATATAAATTGATCAAAAATAACTTGGATCATATGTTTCTTTTATATGAACAATGCTTTGCTTTCTCTTTCATAATAGAAACTGTTGACATTTACCTTAGTTCTATCAGGAAAAGAATTTCAGAATGAAAATAGATCTCAAGGATCTTCTTGGGACAACACTGATTCTCAACTCCAGGAAAATAAATGCAACATGAAAAGGAGAAAACTCCGTGAGGTGTTAGCCATCTGACAAGGAGCAGATTCAGCCCAGGGTACAGGGAGAAGTGTAGGGAGAAGCTCAGGTAGCACAGATGCAAAGTCCAGCAGGGACAGACCACTGCCTATGCCAGGTGTACCACTGCAGGAAAGAGAAAGTGGTTACAGGAGAGCCATCAGAGAAGAGAAAGAATAGTGTATTACAAAAGTTAGGGTGGAAGAAAATTCAACCATAAGAACTTGAAGCCAACAGCACAAATAATACCTGTAATAAGCCCAAGTCCTATGATTAAAAAAAAATCAGTAAAGTGAATCATGCTCACTGATAAAAGAGAATGGGTTTTCTTAAATGCTTTTTCTCACCCTTTCTGGAGCTGGCACTTCTGGCACTAAGGTAATTAAATGGAGACTATTTGTAAGATAACTCAACCTTGAAGGAAACAAACTTTTTTTTCTTTTTCATACAAAAAGTAGACAATAATAGCTTGGAAGATTGGATGATATGTTAGATATTTCAGCACTGCCCTGGGATCCAGGCAAGAGGTGTTCTTTATATGGCCTAGCATGTAAGAAACCAACACAAATAAGTGCATTAAGGAAATAACACAGGTGCCTCTGTCCCTCAGGATCCATTGCATAGTGCTATCACACATGACTCATAGCCATAAATACCTGCTTTCAAGATTCATATCATTCAGGGCCCAGAGAAGTGCTTTCCACAACCTGTGTCCTGTGACTGCCAAACAAAAGGCAAAACATCTGAATTCTGAGAAGGTCTGAGGGTTGTGCCACTGTTGAAATCAGAGAGACACTGCTTTAGATAGCAGGGAGTGTTTGAGTGGCAGAAGCACTTAGGTAAGAGAAGAGACAAATTAATTAACTTGTCAAATCCTTCCTTTCAAATAACATGAATGCAATAGATTCTTGCATAATGAAGTATAGTTTCCCAGGAGCACCAGGCATCTATTTTCTTGCTTTCTTCATGTTCCAATTTGTAGTTCAGTGGTACTTCTGAATTAAATTCATTTTTAAAAATCAAACATGGTTGCTGAAGAACATTTTGCAACATCAAGCATTTTATATTAGATTTAAATTTGTATATATGTAAGCTTAGTGTAATACAAGTGAAATATTGGCAATTAGATGAACATAGAACATGAGAAATGCAAATACTTTTATTATCATAAAATAACCAGATTTATTAAATATCAAAATATTTAAAACTTCAGCTTCATTAACTATTTTATTTTAAATGTTCACATTTATTTATTGAGGCTAAATTTGATAATACCATATATTAATAAATGTACTATTAGGAAACTTTTTTGAAAAGATATATGAAAAATAACACCATTTTAAAAATTTATATTTATCTTAATGCAAATTTTCATGAAAATGCATCTGAGTGTTGTATACTTTATATTTAAATTGTTTACTCCTTTAGCATAATTTTTCTATTGCTGCCATAACAAATTACCAGTTTAGTGGCTTATGACAACACAAATTTACTACCTTACCATTCTGTAGGTTGAAAGTCCAAAATGGATCTTACCAAAATGAAATCAGGGATGCATTCCTTTCTAGAGGTTCTAGAAGAATCTATTCTTTGCCATTCTAGCTTTTAGAGGCTAGCCACCATTCTTTTTTTTTTCTCATATCTTTATGTATTTTTATGTGGTGCTGAGGATCAAACCCAGTGCCTTGCGCATGCCAGGCCAGCACACTACCACTTGAGCTATATCCCTAGCCCCACCATTCTTGATTCATGGCATTGTTCTTCCATCTCCAAAGCCAGAAACAACAGGTCACATCTTTTGGATCCCAGATGTTATTTTATGTTATTTTTATGATAATAAAAATATTTAGATCTCTCTTGACTATAGCTAGGAAAGGTTTTAAGGACTCATGCTTAGATTGTATCCCCCTAGGTTATAGGGTAATCTCCCCCATCTCAAGGTCCCTATATCACATCAACAAAGTCCCTTTTGCAATGTAAAAAGGTCCAAAGTTTATAACATGGAAATTTTTGGAGGGTTATTAATCTGGCTACCGTGATCATAGGAACGAGTACCAGCCAATATTATAATAAAAATAGAATACACAAAGATAAAAAATGTGCAGGGAGCAAAAATAAACTAATTTTTTTTCTTAATTTTTAAATTTATTTTTTGATTGACACATAAAAATTATATATTTTTGTAGTATACCATGTGATATTTTGATTTATGTATACTCTATGTAATGTTCAAACTGGGCCAAACATATTTTTCTCCTCAAACATTTATAATTTCTTTGTAGTAAAAATAATCAACATCTTTTCTTCTACCTGAAATATAAAATATATTATCATCTATAATCACCTAACTGTGCAACAGAACACCAGAACTTATTTTTTTCTGCCTAATAATATCAATCCTTCCTTATTTCTTTCTTGTCCCTACTTTCTTCAGCCTCTGGTAATCACTATTCTACTTTAAATTTTTATGAGATCACCCTCTTTAGATTCCACATATGAGGGACACCATGCAATATTTATCTTTCTGTACCTGGCTTTTTTTCATTATACAACTCCCATTACTAACAGCTCCCTAAGAAATACTTTCTTTAAAAAAAAAAAAAACTTTGCTTAATTTTTTTTGTAGAAATTAATCATTGTTTTGTAGAAATTAATTATTTCAAATAATTTTAAAGGTATTTTTCAGATTAATGATTTAAAGATGTTGGTTGTTAAAGAGCATTGGGTTGTTAAACCTATTCAGGACCAGTGGACTGAGACCTACAGATACCGCAAGAGAGTTCAGTTTGATATTGTGTTAGTCAGGTTTCCATTACTGTAACGCATACCTGAGATAATCAACTTTAAAAGGGGAAAAGGTTCACTTTGGCTAACAATTTCAGAGATTTCAGTCCATAGTCATTTGACCCTGCTTCTTCAACTCTTTGGAGCACAGTATATCATGGTGGGAGTACATGTTCACCTTGTAATAGCCAGGAAGCAACAAAGGAGAAAAAAAAGGCCAGAGTCCCAATATCCCTTTCAAGGGTACACACCCAATGACCTAACTTCTTCCATAGGTCCCATGTCCCAAAATCATCACACACTGGCAGCCAAGCCTTTAACATGTGGGCTTTGCTGGAGGCCACTTCCAAACCACAGGAAATACATTG
The DNA here is from genome assembly GCF_052094955.1 of Ictidomys tridecemlineatus. NCBI lineage: Eukaryota > Metazoa > Chordata > Mammalia > Rodentia > Sciuridae > Ictidomys > Ictidomys tridecemlineatus. The sequence continues at coordinate 167,983,564 of NC_135480.1, read as the reverse complement.
TTCCCAAAGATCATCAATGCATACAATTTAAGGCAAACCAGGAGAAGCATCAGCTTGGGTCCATGTGAGATGAGATCCCAAAGAAGGAAAAGAGTTAAGCCCAATAAAGTGATGGCCAATCTCAGAGCAGGCAGTAATGACAAGACCTAGTAAGCAAGTGGATGAGCAGCAGGCAACAATCCTCAGGGAAGCATGGATCCTAGGGACAAGTTTGAGCCTGCAAGTAGTCACAAGGGTGACTATACCAGTGCTTCTCAAAGTTAATGTATATACAAGTCACTTGGGAATCTTAGAAAAATGCAGATTCTGATTCAGTGAGTCTCAGGTGAGGTTTAAGAGGCTACATTCCTAACAAGATACCAGCTGATGCTGACACTGCTGGTCCCTGAGGAGCACTTTGAGTAGCGGGGCCCTAGAAGCCTTGTGTCATGAAACTCAGAGAGACCCACTTATCAGATCTGCAGCAAAACAGATCTGATTTAAGAATTTGAAGACTAATGTAATACATACAATAGAGTGTGAGGCAGGTGGGGCTGATCCTGTGTGTGGGAGGCCAGATACAGCAGGCTATTATGGAAAGAGTAAGTCCACGGAGGCTAGGAGATAGGCAGAGACAGAGCAGTGACTTCCTGCTGCTTTTGAATTTGCACATTCTGTAGAATAATAACAGCAATAAACTGCTACACAATATCTGTGTTCTCAGCATCTCAAAGCCCTTTCACATATTGCTTCTCCCATTAATGAGGCTCTTTGCTGCTATTTCTGCTTTTCCCTTTAGCTATTCACAATTTGGCTTTTCACACCTCCATCAGAAAGTGGCCAGAGGAAATAAACTGTGCTGGAATGAAAAGTTGTTCATTTGTCTATTTATTGCCAAGACTGGACAGAGAGGAAATTCAATATAGTTTTAAAGGAACAACTTTCAAACATTTTCCCCCACGTCTCATTTAGATAAACTAAAAGATCTAAGACCTACCTACAATTTGGGTTACTACTTTTCAATAGAGGAAGAACTCAGTGCTGTTTAAATGTTAACAATTATAATAAAGAAAAAATTAAAACAATGATGATACAACTTTTATGTCTCATAATAAGACACAAAATATCACTATTAAGTAGCTTCTTTTCCCCCAGAAATTTGCATTATTTTCTTGTGAAAATAATCACTCCACAACCCCTTAGCAGAGTCCTATGGCCACAGGGACTCATGGACTACATGTTTTTAAAATCCTTGGTCTGATGCAGGGTCTTCAGGACTTTGAGAAACTCGAGGTTTCTTGGAGGTTCCAGCCTCTAATACTGTTTTAAATCAAAGCAGCTTCTCTTTTATCTGTTTCCTACATCAGGCTTATGCACAACATTGGACTTGAAGAATGGTTTTCAGGACTTACATAGAATTTGAAAATCACTAATTCAGAATACATCTAGGGATGAGGATATAACTCACTGGCACAGTGAATGCTTTGTATATGCAAAGCCCTGAGTTCCATCCTCAGTACTGAGAGAAAAATAATCCATCCTGTAGAGTTAAATTTCTGGGTATTATTTGATTTGATTTATTCATGCTACACCATCACCCATAAATAAAGATAACACAGAACTAACTACATTTACATAGAATTCTCAAATTCCTTTCAAGGTAAAACTTGTCCTGTGAATTATTTGGACCAAATACTGATTCATAAATGCTGAGAGCAGTGTAATTGGTAATAATAAAGACACACTAATGAAGAATTCTGAAAAAGAGGAGCTTTAGGTATTCTGTGAGGTTAGCATTTGAGTGTGGTATTCCTAGCTTAGATGGTTGTTTTAAAATGTGATTTCATTGTAGCACATTTATAAATCAGTGTCCAGGAGTACAAATTGGTTCTAAAATAAGAATGAGATGCTATAGATAATGGGTCTAAATGAAACACTATAGGTAATGACATAGATATTCGGGTCTTACTGTTCATGGAAAGAGGTCAGTAATGGATGGCATACATACTAGAATAATGAGAGTTACTGAATGTTTCCCAGACTTACTTGTATAATTAGTTATACTATCAAAGGATAGTTTCTAATGATCAAAGTACAGTAATAATAAAAGTGAACGTTGAGCCCCTGCCTTTTCTCTGCAATAAAATAGCCTAAGTAGTAACTTTCAGCAGAATTCTATTACCTTATGAGGTTTTCTCAAGGTATCATTTTCCAATTACAATTTATTTCACAAAAGACTTACATTCTTGCCTGTCTTCTGGGAGAAAACTGATCAAGTTTTGCTCCACTGGCAACAATAAGTGAAGTTTTAACTCTCAGAATCACATGAGGTTTTCTGAGTTGTTTTATGAAACAGTGATGCCAACTTCATTATTGTAATACCACATCCATACTTCTTATGTCCAATGTCTTTAAAAGTCCTAATTTTGTCTGGGTTGAAGGTAAAAATCCAAATGACATTTGTGATTAATAGCTGAAATCTGTAAGGACTGGAACTATCTCTGGTTCCACCTAACTACAGCTTGCAAGTACTCTGGTTACATCTCCAAATAACTAATCCAGAGTGACTTACCAGTGGGGTACCTAGACCATGCTCCTCATGTCTCCTGCTGAGGAAACGTGAAGGGGGATTCAAAAGGACCTTCTGGAAGAACAGGAAGCTTCTGCTCTCCCTTCTTTTAGGTAACTTCTTGCAATGGAGCAAAGGTTCTTGAGAACACCGGATTCTTTTTAGGAATGCCTTAAATGTTAGTTCCTCTGAGGGCCCCCATATAAATTAAGTCCCCACACTACTTTTATCCATGTAATCCTGTTCTTTTCTGTTAAGGGTTGAATTGTGTTCTCCATAAAGATAAATCCATGTCCTAATCCCAGATCTTGTGAATGTGACCTTATTTGGCAATGGGGTCTTTGAAGAAATATCAAGTTTTAATGAGGTCATATTGAATTACAGTAGGCTCTAAATCTAATATGACTGCTGGCCTTATAAGAAGAGGGAAATCTGGACACAGAGACAGACACATTAGGAGAATGCCATGAAACAATGGAGGCAGAGATTGGGGTTGTGCTGCCACCAGCCAAGGAACACCAAGGACTGCCAGTAGCCACCAGAAGCTAGGGCATGTGCCTCCACAAAGGAGCCACCCTTGCCAACACCTTGAACTCCAACTTCTGACCTCCTGAACTATAAGAAAATAAACTTGCATTCTTTTATGCCACCACATTTATAGGATTTTGTTATGATAGTACTGGGAAATGAATACATTTCCTTCTCAGCACTGATGATAATTTCATTTTTACTTTGTTTGGAGGTTGTTTGCTTCATACCTATCCCTCAACTACAAGCTTGAGGAGACCTGGATCTAGATCATCTTCACCATTGCTTACTCATTACCAACATAGTGCCTGGCCCATGGTCATTGAATAAATATCTATTGAAAGAATGAATGTGCTTACCCAGAGAACAGATGGTCATAAGTCCAAGTTCAATGTCTTTAGCTTCAACTGCAAGGCATCCATATCCTTTCACATTCTATGATATATTTCCTAGGTATATTTTATTTGTGTCTCGTCCCCACTGCTAAGTGTGTTTGAGAGCAGCACCCTTTTTTGTGTTTAGAAGGTTCATAGTACCTAATATGATATTTTGCACACTACAGTCTCAATAAATATTTTTTAAATAAGGAAGGAATGACATTACTAGGTTTTCTAAGATATTACAGCTGGATTGCAGATATTTAACACATTATTTAATAATAAAACTACTGTTACTTATGGAGTCCTGTGTAGAAATGATTGTAGTTGGTTATTTTTATTAATATGAGCATGTATGTGTATACACGATTTGTATATGAATCTGTTTTGCTTCTCTGCACATGGACTGTGGAAATCCAGAGAAATAAACTGCTGCCCCAGAGCTAGTGCCTTACACAGGCATTTTTAATCCTTGAGGTCTTTCTATAGCTAAGCAATGTTTCTTCAAATGCAATAACACTGATATGCAGACAAGTTTATTGTCCACTCCCAAAGCCATTCCTCAATATGATTACAGTATGCCTTCCTGGATGTCATTAAAAACCAGGGTCTCATTTTTCTAAGATGGGTTAGCTGCAGTTCTGCATGAAAGCAAGTAATGGAAATATGATTTCTCAAGCCCCCTTTGGCCTTTTGATTCTGTACTCCAACCTTGCTGGTCTACTTTCAAAGTCAAAGTATGCTTTTGCAGAACATGACATCTTTTGAGTAACTCATTTTGCTTTTAATCCATATTCCTAAGAGCATAATAAATATTATTTTTGCAATGTGTTTAGTAGCAAAAATAATGAGTCTTTTATGTATGTTTATCCTCTGCATTGCTATTAGAGAATATTCGGATTATTTCAAACAAAACTCAACTCAAGGGCAGAGAGCAGTACTAAAAACTGTTAAATTCAAATATTTAGTACTGTATGTGCAGCATGTGCATTCTATAAAGGCTATTATTTTAAAAGATAAATTACACCTTGTTGAGGAATTTCAAATATCATCTGAATATATTAATAACTAAAATGCTCCCAAGTTTACAAAAAGCTCTCAATGAAATTGCGACCTTGTAAAGACAAGGGCCTGTGGAGGCACAATTTTAAAACCATCTCTTTTTTATTTCCTCCTGGGATCTACAACAATGCAAGTGCATTAAAGCTGATGAATGGATTGCACTTCAACTTTTCCTGCCTCTCTTGCCTTTCATTTGTCCATATTTCAAGCTTCACTGAAATGACAGATTCTATGCTTTACCTCATTGTCCTCTGATTGCTTTCCCTGATTTCTCTTTTTACTAGTTAGTGGGAATGTCCACATCTTTGTATACTGGTATTTTAATACCATATTATGTCATACACTTCATTTCAAGCTGCTAGAAAGTCATCAGTTTTTAACATTAATATAATTATTAATATATCATTTGAGTATATATCAACAGTTATTTAACCATTCCTTTCTATTTGATTTTTTTAAATGTACATTTGATTATTTTAAAATGTACGTATTTTGAGTAATAATAATGGTTCAAAGAACAATTGTGTGTAATAGATATAGATAGATAGGTAGAGAATATATATATATATATATATATATATATATATATATATATTTCCTAAAGTTATATCCCAGGAGTATAATTACTCAGAAGGGCAATTACTCAGCACATAATCTTGGTAACAGAAAGCAATTTTAGATGGTTAATCTCTTACCCTAATAAAAAGTTGTTTTTATTAATACAAAATAATGTATCACCTAATGACAGCAATATATTCTGAGAAATGCACCTTTAGACAATTCTATCATTGTGCAAACATCATAGAGTATACTTACATAAACCCAAATGTCATATCCTACAAGATACCTAGTCTATATGCTATATATGTATGGCATATGTTACTCCTAGAGCCATAACGAACAAAACAACATGAGATTAAATCAAATAAAAGAGAAAATGATGCAATGAAAATACAGTAAGCACAGTATGCACGAGACTGCTGCTGGTATAAGGTGCCATACTGTTTCACAGAAATTTTTTTAATAAGTAGGAGTATACTCTAAAATGAAAAGTATAGTACAGCATAGTATAGCAAATAAAAGTCTAGTATAGCAAATACATAAACCAAAACATAGTCATTTATTATCATTGGAAAATGTTATGTACTATAAATAATTATATGTGGTATACTTTTATACAACCAGCTTTACTATACAATAGCTATATCACTGCACAACAGCAAATTTTTACCTCCAATATAATCTTATGGGACCACCATCATATCCTTGGTCCATGGTTAATCTAAAAGATAGACCAAATGAAAATTTGGCTTAAAAGTATTTGGAACATAAGCTGGGCACAGAGGCACTTGCCTGTAATCTTAGCTACTAAGAAGACTAGAACAGGAGGATTGCAAATTTGAAGTCAGCCTGGTCAACATAGTGAGTGAGACTCTATCTCCAAGGAAAAAAATAGGGATGTGGCTCAGTGGTCGAATGTTCCTGAGTTCATTTGAAAATACTAAAAACATATATATTTACATAACACATATATGGAATGTAGAATGTGAACAGCAGTATTTGGAGACCTCATAGATATGCACTAATGTTGTAATTTATAATGCAAAAGCAAGTGCCTCCATTACCTTGCATTCCTTGGGAGAATTAGGAGAACACCCTTTACAACCCTTCATAAAATCTATAGAAGTAAATTTGTACTTGCTTAAACTGTGTCTCTTCAGTGGTTTTATTTCCCACTACCTTGGGAGAAATGAAGTTGCTTAAAAGACTAACAGAGACTACACTTTATATATCTGTGGCAGAGATGCTATGTATTTACCAAATCACTTTCTTTCCTTCCTGGACACTCAGGAAGGTCATTTCCTTGCCCCCTTTCATCTAATCGAGGTACTGTGACTACTTCTAGACAGGCAGTGTGAGCAGATGGAATGTATCCTACTTGTTGGCCTGGTTCACAAACATTCCTCATGCATGATCCTCTCCTTCTTCCCCTACGTGGGTAACTTGGAAGGCTTGTGGCAAAGATGGTGGTGTTCCAAGCTGAAAGAGCATACATTTCTGATTCATTGTTTTGAGAAGAGCTCACCATGAGAACAAATCTGCAGCGTACTCTAAGAAGTAAAGCTTGCCGGGCGCAGTGGCACGTGCATGTAAACCCAGGAGCTTGGGAGTCTGAGGCAGGAGGATCATGAGTTCAAAGCCAGCCTCAGCAAAAAGCCAGGGACTAAGCAACTCAGTAAGACACTGTATAAAATACAAAATAGGGCTGGGCATGTAGCTCAGTGGTCAAGTGCCCCTGAGTTGAATCCCTGGTATCAACAAAAGAAAAAGAAATAAAGCTCTATTATATATTGTTCAATTAAAGTGTGAATATTGTGGTTATAGCACTAGTACTAATAACCCTGACTAGTTCAACTTCCTTGTATCTACTGTGTGGAAAAGTAGAGTGCTTAATCTATGCTTATTGAGGTAATGATTACATTTTTTCATATTCCAGTTGTTGCTAATTCTAATTTACATCCTTTATGTCAAATGGTGACAAAGGACTAAAAGTAGTACAATTAAACCAAGTCAGGCATCAAAATCACTGAAAAGCTTTTGAAAAGATACTGCAGATACCATCCACAGAGATATTGACTCAGTAGGATTTCAGATGAAATCAGGAATCTATACTTTTTCTAAAGCTTTCCATGTGATTCTAATATACAGCAGGCACATTTGGGAATCACTAAAGTTTTAATGAGAGGAATGTAAGACTACCCAGTCCCTTTTAGCACCAAGGACAATGCCTTGAACATAGAGAACATTGAATAAGAGATCACAGAATTGGAGATTTGTAAATAGATGCAGAAACTAGCTTTAGGAAAAATAACAAGGACAGCCCTGTTTTTCATTAAAATAATTATTCCCTCTTTTTTATTCCCTCCCTCTGGTGGCCAAAGTTTTATGTTTCCTTCCTCCTATCAAAATGTACTCTAAGGTAGGACAGATGGTGACCAGGAAGGAAGGAAAGGGAAACCCTTGCCTACTCTATACACCAAGGAATAAAATAAGTGTCTTTTAAACTATGACCAAAGACCCATTGAAGACCATTGCTTTTGGACAATGCATTAAAAATGAGTTACTGGAAAATGCAACTTTAAAATAAATGACAAAATGACATTTAAATGACAAAACCCAATTTTTTATTATTAGTTTTAAAATACTTAAAAACTCATTGTAATAAATAAAACAAACATAACAAGAAAAACATAGTAAGAAAAAAATAAGCATCATGGATTGGCCCATTCAGAAGATTACCTACAATTTGCCAAACACTGGCATAAATTGCCAATAAGCAAAGTCTTCCATCTGTAGACATTTCCATTTCCACTGACAAAATACATAAGCAAAAAAGATGCTTTTATTTTAGCACTGTAGGCATCGCTTAGCAAGTGGTAAGTGAGTATTGAGACAAGGATCTCCCAGGCTTCTCAGAATTCAGCATGTGCATATGCAACTCTGTATTCAGGATGAAGGAATTGGCCAAGGCATGGACAACATGCATAGGTCCTGAGGGAAAAATATCAGTAGCACAATGTGACAGTTTTCATACCGAGGTCGCAGCAAATTCCCAAGCCCCTCATTTGAAGCACCGTGGGTGCTTACTTGTAGCTTTGCTTTCACTGAAATGCCTATGATATGAAGATCCTGCTATTGAAATTCACTAGTTTGTAAAGACCCCAAATATTTTAAATGGAGAAATTGTAACACATAAAATTAAGCCAAGATAAGCAATTCTGTTCAGGAACAGATATATTGGATATGATGTGGAGGAAAAGTTAATAGGCAAATATGTTTGGCATCACCAATAAGAAGCAGAAATAAGACTTTACTATTAAGTGGATTTTATACTTAATAAGGACCAACTGATAGATTCTAAATAAATATTCTAAGATCTAAGAATTAGACTATCTGAAGATAATGTCTGTAACTTTAATATGATAATTTATGTGATCAGACAAATTATGAACTTTGATTTATTGTTTATTGGCACAGTTCTAGGATTAGAATACTGACATTCTGTTTTGGGGACATTTGTCTTGAAGTACATTGAGAGGCCTAGAAATAGTGCACATGCCCATTTTGTTTGTAAAATTGTAAAATAGGTAAGGTTTGTATAGGCTACCTGCTTATCCCCACTTAGCAACCATGGCAGAGTTTAATAACCTCCTCATTTTGTCCTCTGTTTCAAGTCCCCTCATCTGTCTTGGCACTCTCTAGAGTTTCTTTTCCTGCCTGCTATTTTATAAGCTACTCTCAGCCCAATGATTTGGTTTCAGCTTGGAAAACTGTGTCTTTGCCATTATAATCAAATTGGAGAGTCTCTGCTTCATGGTTCAGTCCTGCTACCATAAGATTGTTACTGTCTTTGCCCAGGTCTCCGTTAGAAAAGTAAAGAAGAACAATGGAGGTAATTACTCCATTGATTTCAGCTATAAATCCTATTTTGCCTGAGTTGTCTGAATGGTGTGTATTCTGTGAAAATGCTGCTCTCTAGTGCAACAGAACTGAAAATAATGCACATTTTATTTCTTATAATTCTATCTAACATACACACAAAGGTTCAAATCTAACACAACACAGGTGATATGGTTATTGAATCATAATACAAGTATGGGGGAGAAGAGGAAAATTTCAAGCATGGAGATGTAGTGGGAGTAAGTGTGCTCTATTGAAGAGGTCACAGATAAGATTAATATCACCAATCCATCAACAGGCAATGACTAACAGCTTATTGCATACTAAGGAATGAACTCTAAAGACAGAGGAATTATAAAACATGACCTCCAAAGCCAAGGAGTGGTTTGTAATTAGGTCCTAACACAAAGATGTGATTTAAGAATGTATATGTTTTAGAACTAGAGAATATAATATAGACTCTAAACCTACACTGTCCAATATAATAGTCACTAACCATATTGATCACTTGAAATGTGGCCAGTCCAAACTGGTATCTGCTATAAAATATTAACCAGGCTTCTAAGACTTAGAAAAACTGAAAATATAACATCACTGATCTTAAATTGATGACATGTATAAATGATATTTTGGATATGTTAATTTATATAAACCACATTGTCAAAATTCATTTTACTTGTTTTTAGTAATTGTAAAACTACCTATGTGGTTTGCATTTTATTTCTGCTGGATAGCATGGCTTTAAAATCTACATCAGAGGAAGGAGAACTTACAGTATGGCCTAGCCTGGGTCCCTGGAAGAAAATAGGCCTTGAATAGGTCTTTCTGACTTGGAAAGGCAGAGAGAGAGAAAGAAAAGCTCAATATGGGAATTACATTGATGAAATGAAAGTCAGGGGAGAAGGTAAGAGGAAGAACAGAGGGAGCATAAGATGCAGTGTGAGGGAGAGTACAGAGAATAATGAGGCTAGAGAAGGAGGGAGGTAGAGAGAATGTGAGGGAACTGATCCATTAAAGCCAGGCAGAAATTTGGGGGTTCCTCGGCAGCCAGAAAGATAATCCTTGAAGAGGTTTGAGTAAAGGAGATTTGGGATGAAGCTGAAGTGAAAAAGAAAAATCTAGTAGTGAGTTATTTAAATCCCTCATCATATTAGAAGGTTCTCATATAATCACTAAAATCAGAATTTCAAATAATATGACAGGAACTGTACAGCTTAGGCATTCGATTCAATGATTTTTTAAAAAATGACAGAAAGGTCACACATCCTAACTTTGGCCTTTAGTCAATGTTTGAGGGATTTGGGGTCATTTTCAAATGCAATTTCCCAGAGGTTCTATAATGTCTAGTGGAGAAGGGAGCAAAAGAATGGAAAGTGTAATGAGGAGGAGGTGTGGAAAAGCTTTCAGATGTCAACCGAATTAACAGCCCTCTTCCTTTAGTTGTCTATAAAAGATGCCTTTTTGAAAACCCTTTGAAATGTTGAAATAAATTCATCAATAAACATCAGTTCCTTTTAAATCATGTTTGCCAGTTTATCTTCCTCTATCTCGTCCTTTATGTGGGTCCAGAATGTGATTGTCATAAATATCTGGGTGAGCAAGATTATGAAATGTGGTCATAAAATAAGTTATTATTTCCAAACTCATCCTTGTCACATTGTAATGGTTCACAAAGCACCTTTCCCTGGGCTACGATTCATTTTAATTGATCCCATCAGTACAATATCTGTTATCCTGAGTGACTTAACAATACCCTCTATTTCAAGAGAAGCCAATCAGGATATAGGTTTGTTGGTGATAAAAATTACCAAGGAGCAGTTTGTGGATGATAAAAGCAATGCAAATTCTAAAGAGAAGTAATGAGAAAAATAATAAGCATCCTCTTCACTCTTTGGAAGTGAACAATTATAAACTCCCTAAAGCAACACTTAACCTATTGTATTAAATAGTAATGGACACATATTAGAAATGTCGACGTCAGCCTTTAGAATCTGTTGACATCGAAATGTCATTTAAAAGTGAAATTCTCCAAAGTATTTTTTGTCAAGTTTCCTTCCACAGTATTATTTCCCTACAAGGCAGAACATTAAAGCTTAAAAAAATAAATTTTGTTGTGTGTTAATGATTTGTTTACCTTCATTCCAAAGTCTGAGCTAGAAAAAAGGGAAGTGTCATAAATAGTCTTTTATGCCCCATGCTTTTTCTACTGTGTCACTCTTGGTAGCACTTCCCATTATGGGAGCTATTTGCAGAGACTGATAAAGTAGCATTCAGCAAGTGCCGTGGAGACTTCAACACTAACCTCATTAACACTAACCAGACTCATACAATTTTCCTTCACTCCAGCCTCCTTGGGCAGGTGCCCAATAACCTTCTGTGACACATTACAGGATGTGGAAAGTGGTAGAACAACTGTATCAGTTACATGGGCAGCTCTTCTTTCCATCTTCTCTCTCTAAAGAAGAACTCCTTGTACTGGAAGGTTAATTCTTTCAGAGGAGTGAGAAAGTGGTGACAGAATGAGAAGAACCAGAGTGTTTTCTTTGGAACACTGACTGTTTCAGGGTGGGGAAAAACTCTGTATGATTGACTTGAGGGGAGTTTGGAGGGTTTGTTTGAGAAGATAGTATATGCTGAACATGACTTCCAAGATGCAGATTCTGGAGAGCCAAGAGAGGTTGGTGAAGAGGAGGCAGGAGTTAAGTGTCACATATTTGAGATCAGCCTTCTTCCCCCAAAGCTTGGAGCAGACATCATCTATCCATAGGTCACAGTGGGGTCTCATACCTCCCTCATCAGGGAACCACGGCCAACCAATGGGATGGGTGTTTTCACTTGAGATGAGCCCCATGTGCCAAACCTGCCTTGACTTTAGGCTTAAAAATAAAGGGAACCACCCATTTTCCTTTGTAGCCTGATTGATCCAATATCATTTGGAAAGAAGGAAGGCAAATATTAGGATTGTAAGTGTCATCTCTATCCTCATGATAACCCTTTGCAGTGGGCATTATTATTTCCTCCCCATATAGAACATATCTCTATATAAATGACAATTTCTGGTCATTCTCAAAGAATAACATTTTTTCCTTTTCCAATGAGGAGACTGGGATTTAGAGCACTTAAGTGACTTTCTCGAAATTGAAGAACTCAAAAGTAGAAGATCTGAGATTAAAAGTTTCATCTTCTAATTCCAAATCCCCAATTTATTCTTCTAAGCCACTTACCAAAAAAAGGCAGATGGTTTAAAAGGTATTATTATTATTATTTCTTTCACATTTTTGGGAAGTGGTAGTGGTTTTGTATTATAAAAGTGATATAAAATCTTTCCTTAAAATAATACTTCAAAAACTAAGATGATTTAACAAAAAATTAAGAAAGTAATTGCTCAGATATTTACAAAGATATGGCAAATGATACTGCATAACTACATGCATTTACAAGTAAGTCAAAGTGAAGCAAATTTTTAAGAAAATGGCACCAACTGACCACTCCTAAAAGCCCATACAAAAGAGCCAGTGTTCAAATCTAGACACAGGGTTACCAAGCCAGTTGGGCTTCCTCTTTTTATACCCTTTGGAAACTCCCTTCATGTGAGTCAAGCACTCTCAGAACTTAAGGGGGTTTTCTATTCTCAGTAAACTGAGATCACAGTTGGGAAATTAAGAGGTATGTGTCCTGTACTTCATTACTTCCAGGTCAGGAGCTGTGCTTTTAATAGTGACAATTAACTAACATATACAATTAAGCCATGCAAATGAACCAAGAGAAAGCCAGAGAAGAAACCAAGCAGCCAGTTTCCTTTCCCAGGCATCTTGCACAAATGATACTCAAAGGACTAACTCAAAAAATGGAATTCTTTAGATGGTAGAAAGGAAGGGTAGACAGTGGAACAAACACTTAAGGGCAAGGAGAGATCTTAAAATGACAAGATACACAAATATTCCTACTACCTCAAGAAGATAACTTGGTCCTACTTCTAATGACAACTAATGGACGTTAATAAAATTTCCAGAGTGATTTTTTGAGACTTTTTTGTTTGTTTACTTTTAAAAAAAATTTTACAAGAAATTCTACCAACATTAGGTGTATCTGTACAATGTCATCAGCAGATGACAATAACATGATTCCTGGATTTTAAGAATGCACTTTTTCTCCAACATTTCAATATTTTTGAATTTGGATTATACCTTACACCTGATTCCTTTGCAAATAACATTCCTTGTGGTTTTTCCATTTTCCTTCTTCATCGTACCTCACATCCCATTCTACTTTTGAATGAAGTAAATATAATGTTCACATATATGTTAATTAGGACTTGGGGTCAGTCAGAATTTTATGCCACCAAATTTAAGCCTCTCTACATCTACACATTATTAGCTTAGAAGTAATTTCAATTTCTTTCCTTTTTTTTTTTTTTATGCAGTGCCTGGGACTAAAACCAGGGCCTCACACATAGTATGCCAGACAAACACTGTACCACTGAGCTACAGCCTCACCCCTTAGAGTCATTTCTGTCTTAACTATTAAACATTGAAGCATTTTGTTGGGAAAATGCATTCTAACAGGAGACCAAGCAAGTAGAAAAAAAAAAATGTTTAAAAATAATAAAGCAAATGCTACTGTGTCCCAAATGTTAAAGTCACAATTACCAAGACAAAGAATAAAACAAAGAAAACCAGATAATTTACAAATTGAAAAATCCGGTGCTCATTTATCTTTATTTTAAATAATTCCATTTGTTTCTGTGTGTTAGATCACCAAGTCATATTACTTTTCATGCTGATTTCTCATGTAAATTACAAATAAGTTTCTATGATAATGATTTATGGGCCAAACTACTCATTTTACCGACAGAGAGGTACCTACAAAGAAACAATTATTTTTACCTCCAAGAAGGCATATCACAAAAGGGATAGTTTTCAGATGTTTTGATTTAAAAGGTTTAAAGTATACATGGGATATAAAACTATAACACAGGCAAAACTAATTCTGTTAGCTGCCAAGATATTAGCTACTTTGGTGAGATGGGCCAGAGTAGTGCCAGAAAAGGGGCTTGCGGGTCACTCCTGGGGAGAGTAAGCCTCCCAATATGTTTTGTTTTGTTTTTTCCTTGACCTGGATGGTGACTATCCAGTGTGTTTACTTTGTGATAATCCCCTGAGCTGTGGTTTTAAGAATTGTGTACTTTTCTATGTATGTGCTGTATTCTTCAGTTTTAAAACAAGTCTAAAAAATAAATGCAATAGACACAGGACTAGAATAATATAAAAGAAAGTAGGGGTGGAATTCATTTTCCCTTCAGATAAGCTGTACTAGTGGCTTTTATATTACATTGACTAGGGGGTAAATTTTGACCCTGGGAACATTAGTCTTTATGTTCTCCAAAGTCATTACTTGTTCTCTAGCATTATCAAAATAGAACACATCTCTATATAAATGACAATTTCTGGTCATTCTCAAAGAATAACATTAAGCATGATATCAGAAATATTGATCTTGTGTTGTAATGTTGTTTTCTATTGATGTGAAATAGTGTCTACAAAATTAGAGCTGCTTTCCTAACATTCGTAATTGGTCCTGGAATTGAACTTTTCTGAAGATATTTATGTCAGCATTCCGTCACCATAACAAAATACTTGAGATAACCAACTAATAAGATAAAAGATTTATTTTGGCTCACAGTTTTGTAGGTTCCAGTCCATAAATAATTTGCCCCATTGTTTTGGGCATGTGGCTAAGCAATATACCATGGCAGAGATAAATGGCAGGTAAAACTGCTTACCTTATGGCCTAGAAGCAAAGAGAGGAAGAGAAAGGAGTTGAGGTCTTACTATTGTCTTGGATGGCATGACGTTAATGGCATAGTAATTTCCCATAAGGCCTGAACTCTCAAAAGTTCTACCACCTCCTAATAGTGTGACCCTGGGGATGAAGCCTCTCACAAACTATAGCAACACCCACATCTAGAAATGATTTCCTTCAGTAATCTGGTTCCAACAGGATGGCTTGTGGGTATGAATGCTTAATTTCTCTATTCCAGGGCAGGCTATTAAGGACTAGGAGGTCAATAAGTATTGCCCTCCACCTGCCCATGGCACAGCACAAGGGAGAAATAGGTGGACATATGACCCTGGAATCAGTCAAAATGGGGTTACTAAAAACATGTTTGAAGTGCCGGGCATTAAATCTACTTGTGCTACCTTTATATGATTCACCATTGATTTGGATGGTGGAAATGGGAACAAAGGCACAAATTCTGTTCCTTTCCAACGGCCAAAGGAAGTAGATTCTTGCCAGTGAATAAGGGCTGGAAATCCCTGAGAAGGTTTTGTACTGCTGTAGAGGGTTCAGTGACACATCCCTTCCCAAAATATCCACATGTAAATCCCTGGAGACTAGGAATGTTACTCTATTTGGGAAAGAAGTCTGTACATGTAACTAAATTAAGGCTCTTGAGATGAGATTATCCTGGATTACCCAAGTGGGCCCTAAATTTAATAACAAGTGTCTCTATAACAGAAGAGAAGGGGACGTAAAATCAGAGCAGCAGATTGGAGTGATGTTTTCACAAACTAAGGAAACCAAGGACTGTCAACTGTCACAGAAACCGAGGCAAGGAAGGATCCTTCCCCAGAGCCTCCAGAGTAGTACAACCTGCCAACAACTTGACTTGGGGCTTCTGATCTCTGGAACTGTGAAAGAATGAAGAAAGTTGTTTGAAATTCCCTAGGTTGTGGTTATTGGTTACATCAGCCCTACAAACCAACATGATTACTATTATGGTTTAGATATGAGGCGTCCCCCAAAAGCTCATGTGTGAGACAATGCCAGCAAGTTTAGAGTTGAAATGATTGGGTTAATCAGTGAATTGATCCCCTGAAGGGATTAACTGGGTGGTAACTGTAGACAGATAGGATGTGGCTGGAGGAGGTAGGTTACTAGGGGTATACCTTTGGAGTTTATATTTGTTCATGGTGAGGAGAGTCTCTCTCTGCTTCCTGGTGGCCATGTCCTCAACCACACTCTTCTGCCATAATGTTCTGCCACACTTGATTCACTGAGCTGCAGAGTTGATCATCTACCGACTGAGACCCTTGAAAGTGTGGGACCAATAAACTAAAATTGTTCTTTTCAGGCCTCTTGGTCACAGTAGTAAAAAGCTGACTAAAATTACTACTAAATATACCTTCAACAGTGCTGCCCAACAAGAAGTAGACAATTGCTTCCTGATGTAAAAATACTTGGACTCTGGTGAATCCTAAATATATTTTGTTTTGTCTTCAGGGTGGCAAGTGGCAGTTTATCTCTCCAGAAGAACACAATGAAACAGAGACTATACCAGGAACAAGTCATTGTCGGAGCTCCCTTGTGTGTGTACCCCTCTGACTGTGAAGGTATCAGTACACACTTGCACATTCTCAACCTCTAAACTATGTCATTAAATAAATCATGATGCCAAAATGATGAATCCAAACACCTCTGAGTAGATGAAATTGTTTCAAATTTGAAAGGAGCCCAATAGTAGCCAAATAAATCCTAAAAGATAAATATTCTAGACCAGAAACAGAAAAGTCCTATTGGAAGAAATAATCCAGAAAGGCTTCAAGGGAAGAAAAACTATAAATGAGCCTTGGATATCATAAAAATTAAGTCTTTTTCAGGAAAAGTTCTGCCATAATTAGCATTGCCCCCAAAAGGGTTGATTTTTTCCTAAGGCAGGAGGTCAGGAGAGTAGTAGAAAGGACATTGCCCCATGATTTCTACCCAAAGATCAAAAAGTGAATAACCTTGCAAAATTAGACTCCCCCAATAGTCTTTTGTTCTTTCTTAAAACAAAAGTATCTCTCAGAAATAAGAGTTGGATTGCAACTTACAATTTAAAAAGTCTCACTTCTTTATTTTATTCCTCTCCAATTTAAAATCTTCTACCATCTCAGGAAGCTTTTTCCCTTTGACAGCCTTCACAGATATTTTCTCTGCATGGGTTGGCCAGAATCAGAAGAGGAACTGAAGGTTTCTGTTCCTGTCTTACCCTTAGAAAAGGATTTCACTTTGTAAGTGCTCTTTGGGTTGCAGGAACCAGGCATCGATGAAAAGAGGAAACGTACACTGAAAGGAGCCATTAAATCATGGCTCTTGGGACTAGAACATGGAATATCTGAATGGCCTCTTTGGCACAGCTAGTCCACCTCTGAACACTCCCCTGACAGGAGATTACCACTGCTGCCATCTGATGCAGCTCAGACTGTCACAAGTTCTTATGTTGAAATGAAAAACCTTCTAGCTGCAACACGCTGGCTCTCCTGGAACTTTGGAGCCCTGCAGAAAGACATATTCATCTCACATGACTTAACCCAGTCACCCCAGAAAAAGTACCCTGCCTTAAATTACTGTAGAATTAGGATGCATTTGAAATGATTAATTAGATAAAAATGTTTAGATATTGCAAAATAGGATATTACAGCATTCTACATTGAATGAATTACTTAATCACCTCACTGATCAAATACACTTGAAAAATAAGTTTTAGGAGTGCATATAAAATTATAAGTAGTAAATAATTGTCTTCTAAGCCCATATTCTAAAGGATTTTAGCAGCCCCCATTGTTATAGGACCACAGTATTCAGAGAAACAAAATTCAATAGTGATAAACAAGCAATAAGCCTATTTCTCTTCCACCAGAGTTATGGCCACATCAAAATAAGGAGTTTGAATGCTTTTCATGGAGAATAAGAATTATTTTGAATAAAGTGCTGTCACTTAAGTTAGTAATACCCCAAGCAAGTTTTATGACTCTGTAAGGAAAAAATTAGCCTATTCATTTGGGAATGTAGTGGTGTTTGGAATGCAGAAAGTGACAATGCGGCTGGAAATGGATTGGCTTTGGGGCTTGTTCTGCTTTATAAATAATAATGAACCTTTTCCAACATGAAGTAATGTGAGATGAAAAAAAAAATTCTGTCCCTAGAGTGCAAAATTACCTCATAACACAATTTGCATTTTTCCACTCCAAGCATATTTTCTGGGAGTTCGACTTAGACAGTGAAAGCTGCTGTACGATAATTAATTTTAACAAGCACTTGGCAAACTGAGCTGGACACTGTGCAAACTGCCCTACACCAAGTATGAATTTGAACTACACTTTTTTTAATGTTTTTCCCCCCACAAGGACATTATTTAAACATTTTAAATTATCTGAACTACAATTCTTTGTTCATTTTTTAAATTTTTTCTTCATTAGGATTTCTTTTTTTTTTTTAATTCTACTTGAATACACACATAGTTTGTGAAAACTCAAGAAATGTGGGAGATAATTGGATCTCGGTGTAAAAAAACTAGGAGAGAGTTAGGTGTTTGCTATTCATTAAACGGACCACTTGGTTTTATCTCTTCTTTTCTCCTCTGTATTCACAAAAGAAAACTGCACATCTCTGGATTTGTAATGTTTAGTTTAAGAGTGGAAAAACTGCTATAGTATTAGATCCTGTGTCATTTCCTGTGAAGTGTCTTCATTCTTTTCTTAAAGCACTATTTGGTAAAAGGAACTGACACTTGAGATGTGATCAGCAATGTGAGAAGACTGTTTCTCTTCAACATCCTGCATATAGAATATAGGCAAACAATGAGTTGCTTCTGGGTAAGAAAATAAATTCAGAGGACACAGAAACTAACCCACATAATTACAGTTATATATTAGACAAAGGCGCCAAAAACATACATAAGAGGAAAGAGAGCCTCTTCAACAAATGGTGCTGGGAAAACTGGAAATCCATATGCAACAAAATGAAATTAAACCCCTATCTCTCACCATGCACAAAACTCAACTCAAAATAGATCAAGGACCTAGGAACTAAACCAGAGACCCTGTGTCTAGCAGAAGGAAAAAGTAGGCCCCAATCTCCATATCAGATTAGGCCCCTATTTCCTTAATAAGACTCCTATAGCACAAAAATTAATATCAAGAATTAATAAATGATTCTTCTCAGCAAAAGAAAACAATCAATGAGGTGAATAGAGAGCCTACAGCTTGGGAGCAAATTTTTACCACTTGTACATCAGATACAGCACTAATCTCTAGGGTATGTAAAGAACTCAAAAAGATAAACACCAAAGTAACAAAGAACCCAATCAATAAATGGGCCAAGGAACTGAACAGACACTTCTCAGAAGAAGATATACAATCAATCAACAAATATATGAAAAAAAGTTCAACATCTCTAGCAATTAGAGAAATGCAAATCAAAACCACTCTAAGATTTCATCTCACTTCAGTCAGAAGACAGCTATTAAGAATACAAACAACAATAAGTGTTGGTGAGGATGTGGGGGAAAAAGCACACTCATACATTGCTGGTGGGACTGCAAATTGGTGCAGCCAATATGGAAAGCAATACGGAGACTCCTTGGAAAACTTGGAATAGAACCACCATTTGACCCAGCCATCCCACTCCTTGGTCTATTCCCAAAGGACTTAAAAACAGCATATTACAAAGACACAGCCACATTAATGTTTATTGCAGCACAATTCATAATAGTTAAACTGTGGAACCAAACTAGATGCTCATATCAGATAAATGGGTAAAGAAAATGTGGTATATACACAAAATGGAATATTACTCAATAATAAAAGCGAATAAAATCATGACATTTGCAGGTAAATGGATGGAATTAGAGAACATAATGTTAAGTGAAGTTAGCCAATATCAAAAAAATAAATGCCAAATGTTTTCTCTGATATAAGGAGGCTGAATCATAGTGGGGTTGGAAGGGGAAGCATGGGAAGATTAGACTAACTCTAGATAAGGCAAAAGGGAGTAAGGGGAAGGCAGGAGGCAAGGGGTATAAAAAAGATGGTGGAATGAGATGGACATTACCCTAAGTACATGTATGAAGACACAAATGGTGTGAATATACTTTGTGTACAACCAGAGATATGAAAAATTTTGCTCTATATGTGTAATATGAATTGTAATGCATTCTGCTGTCATATATAACAAATTAGAATAAAAAAATAAAATTAAGAAAAATAAAATAAATTTTGAGAGAAATAATATTGTGATTTAAAAATAATAACTTCCTTCCCATCTATCCACCCAGTTTGTTGTTCTATACTACATTCTATACTACTATAGACAGATGCACATCTGTCTATAATGTATGTGAAATTTTGCAAAATCTTAAATATAGTAAGGTAGACATTCTGTAATTTTCCAGGTAAGCTATTTAAGATGTATGTCTCTCTACATATTTTTGAGATGAAAAACAATGATATAGCAGTCTGTTCCTTCATATATTGTTGAAATCAGAGTTACTACCTATGACTCAGTTCCTTGCTCCTAAAAAACAACTAATTAATCCTTTATAATAACAACTTTTCAAATTCCATTACTTCTGTAAAAGCAATACTTTTAAATCTTCTATAAGCAAATTTAAAACTGATGATAAATTCCAAAGATACACTTGCAAATATAAAATGTGTCTTAATTTCTTATTCATTTTGCTTAGCAGTGTATGAAATCTCTATCTATAAAACTTGATGATTAAGTGCTCTATTGTTTTGTCACCTAAAAATGCAATAATGTTCAAATCACACTTTTTATCATTAATGTTACTTGAGCATGTGCCATATTTAGAGCTGAGTAAAATTTTGCTAAGTGCAACCTATACACTGATTAAAGGGATTTTATTAATTTATACTTGTCACTGATGGAAATTTTTTCGAGTTGAATTGTATTCAACATTCATTGAGAATTCACTAAGTTTAGAGGCAAAGGGTGAACAAAACAAGGTCTCTGTCCTCAGGAAGACTGGAGATGGAATCCATGGATGATTAACCACTGAGCCATATTCCTAGCCTTTTTTAAAAATTTTATTTCGAGAAAGGGTCTCGATAAGTTTCTTATGGCCTCACTAAGTTGCTGAGCCTGACTTTCAATTTGCAGTTCTCGTGCCTCAGCCTCCCAAGCTGCTGGTATTACAAATGTATACCACCTCACCTGGCTCTATATGTGACAAAGAGGTCTCTCCTGGTAAATGGCATGCAAAAGTATTAGTTATAGATTAGCCCCAAACTAAAGCTGTGACCTTGGGTAAGTTACTTTTCCTCTATCTTCATCTGTAGACTTGAGCTCAGGATAGATTTATTCAGCAATCATCCTTGAGCATCCAGCATGTGGTCATAGTGGCTAATCTTACTAAGCAATTACTGATACATGCAGGTATCAGGACAAACACTTAACAGGAATCATCTTATCTAGTCCTTAAAGCAATCCCATTTTCAAGAGGAGGAAACTGCAGCTCAAAGACATTCAGTAACACCCAGGGGTACAAAGTGCTTGAGACAGAATTTAAGTCTAAATTTATCTGACTCTAAAGCTCATGCCTTTAAACCCTATACTGTGTCACTTCCAATAGCTTCTATTAGGTCTGTCAATATTGGATGACCACCATTTGCCCTAAAAATGTAGCGTGTGAATATAAAGTTTGGTTTTTGTATTACTAGTGGAAGTGCACAATGCAATGATTCATTGATTCCAAAAGGGAAAATTTGGAAGGCTTCATGTAGGAGGCAGCATATGGATATAGATAATGAGATTTCCTTATTAACTGATGGGGCTGGATAAATGGTGTGAATGGTCACAGAGCAGTGAGCGCTCGGGATCAGCAAGGGAAATGGGAAAGGGCAGTAGGAATGAACTCTGGAAAGTCAACTGAAGCAGATTGTGAAGGGACTGTGGAGCCACACTTAGGTCCCTGGATACTGTAGGAAATGGGAAGTTATTGAAAGCTGAAGCTCAGGAAAGTTAAATGACTAGTAGCTCTTGGGTTTGGGGATTGTTTGGGGGTTTGTTTGTTGTTTATTTATTTTATTTTTTTATTTATTTTTTAAAAAAAATTTTATTGGTTGTTCAAAACCTTACAAAGCTCTTGATGTTGTTTATTTTTAAAATTTATAACCAATAAGAATATTTAGGAGGGTTGCCAAATTCAAGATGAACATATAAAACTGGCATTACTGAATATCAGCAACAAGTAGAGAGTGCCATTTTTAGAAGAAATAATTTTTAGTGAAAACACAATTCAAATATAACTTGGGGAAAATCTCACAAAAGATAAAAAGAGAAAATTATAAAACCTAATTAATGATGATAGGAGAAGATGTAAGTAGAGAGCTATGCCATGCTCATAAATGGAAAGAAGAGAAATGAATCTATAAATTCACACAACTCCAATAAGACTATAACAAAGTTATTTGTGGAAAATTTGCAGGCAATCAGACCTTACAACTGTATGGAAGAGAAAGAGACAAGTTTGTCAAGATAATTTTAATGAAGAAAAAAGGTAAATGTCAAAACTTACCAGATGTCAAAACACTTGAAAACTAAATAACTTAAATTAGTCCAGAGACATTAGTTATTTTTTTTTCTTTTTTTAAGTTTCTTCCCCCCTGCCCTGGTATTGGAGATTAAACACATGGGTACTCTACCACTGAGCTACATCTCCACCCCTATACCCCCATCACACCCCCATATTTTTCCAGATGGTGTCTCACTAAGTTGCCTAGGCTGACCTCAAACTTGCCATGCTCCTGCCTCAGTCTCCCCAGTAGCTAAAATTACATATGTGCATCATCAGATTTTTTCTTTATTGAAATAGTAGGGGCAAGGACGCTAGCAAAGAGGCTACACAGAGATATTAGTTCCCCTATAGCTTCTCACCCACTTTAAATCAGTGTGACCTGACTCTCAAATAAAAGCAAAAGCTATTTTCAAAAAGAAACAATTGCATCACAGGAGCTCTGGGCCAAGAATACACTCCTGCGTAGCTGGAGTGAAGTTTCAATCAACCACCTGGCATTGCTAATCATCTGACACATGCTAAAGGAGGAGTCAATGGGTGAAATTGTAAGCCTATGGTTCTGTGACAAAGTTGAGAGGCAACTATTGCACACTACACAGAAAATAACTCAAGAACCTGCTTACAAAGCAGCATGTCAGTAAGCACAATAAAGTATAAGCATAAATCCAAACAGAGTTGCAACTAGAAGGGTAAAATGAGGCAGATGTGCGCAGGAAGATATTCTGAGCTGGGTTTAGAAAATGCAGGGCTAAAAAGGGAGTCCTTGCCATTGAGAACCCTGTGGCTCAACTGAACAGGTCCTTTGAGATTCAGGCATATAGAGCAGCATCAAAAGCATCAGAGTGCACTATTCATTGCATCTAAAGTCCATCCCATATGATCACCAGCCTATCAAGTACAACTTCTCTCAACCTCTAAAGAAATTAGAGCATTTCAAATTCTCTTCTTCTCCATAAACTAGTGCTTTTTAGATTTTTTTAAAAATACCTTTATTTTGTTTATTTAGTTTTTTATGTGGTGCTGGGGATTGAACCCAGTGCTTCAAGCTTGCTGGGTTCTACCACTGAGCCACAACCCTAGCTCCTCTTAAGATTTAAGAAGATGGTGCTCTATTTTCCCACATCTTTTTTTTTTTTTTTCATTTTGTGTATACTGATGAGCCACCCACCCCTATCGGGAACTCTAATTCAGGCCTTAGGTCACTCACAACTGTTTTTCATAAGATACAGAACACCAATGTGGAAGGAACAGAGGCTAATTCCTAGTAGATGATGAAATTCCTCTCATTGAGAGGATTATGGGCTTAGTGTTTATAGAATTGTGAGTCCCAGGAGGAGCTGAAGAGAAATATAATTGGATCTTAATGACATTCTCTTGCAGGGGTGTTGCCTATATTATGTTAGCTCCAGAGAGACAGAAAGAGATCTATCTAAATCATTACATCACACTTGGCTCATGGAACTACCTTTCCATATCTAAAAACCAAGCTTACACCTGGATGTACCTATATCGTGTGTTGGTTCACTCAGATTTCACCAAAAGGTAATGTATCATAAAGTGCATATTTTAAGTCTGCAATGATTTAAGCAACCACATTAAATCTTATTACTTAAAAGAAACTAAATGCACCGTGGTTCATATAGCAATATTCCTCATCCATGTCCAACATCAGATTGTTCACATGCCAATCACAGTTAAATCTAATTTGCTATAATCTTGGTAAATGGGAGCTAATCAGCAAACCCTCAGCTCCAACTCTAAAGCAGCAGATATTACATTTCTGAAACACATTAATAGACAGGATAAGAAACAACTGGCACTTCTGAGGCAGCAGAAATGTTCTTTGGGTTAAGATATAATATTTATGAAAAGTATAAATATGTACATAACTCAAAAAAACTTATAACTCATTTGTTATTGCTCCTATTATCCCTGGATAGTTACTAAATTTGAGATTAGAGTTATCGCTTCTTGAATGTACTTTTCTAAATTCTTAGCTTGCTTAATTGCACAAGCTTCATAACCTTGTGAGAAATTATTACACATGCCATTTTGTGGCTAAAGAAACTGAGTCACAGAGAAGTACTGCCCCAAGTTTCATAAGTAATCAAAAGCAGAAACAATACTTACAGCAGCTCTGTTTCTATCTGCTTTTCTGTTCCCTTAGAGAGGCCACTTTCTATGATTGAATGCTAATTTTATGTGGATAATTCAAACATTTCTACATAGGGTTTTTAAATCGTTATTCTGATTGGAAAATATGGGACTATGATTCCTGAGATGGAAATATAGCAAAGCTCATTTTCAATAAGATGGTAGAATTAGTTGAGGTGGTTTCTCTGGGAAGATGAAGAGTTTGGAGGGGATATGGATTAAAGTCCTTCCAAATGATTCTTTGGTGGGCTAACATGGATCACCTTACTAAAAACTTAGTATCATTTTTCTGTTTGGTTTTCTGAAGAAGGGATGTATGCTAGAATACTTGTCCTCCAATTCTAGACCTTAAGGCAATACAAGCACTATGAACCACCTTATTAAATTATAATTATTGTTTCACTCCTGATTTTATTATTTTGCTTTACATCAATGGAAAATATACAAGCTACTGCACTGCTACACAAAGGCTAAATAATTGTACATTTAGATGTGGGGGAAAAGATTCACATTCATTGAGCACAAAACATCATGCATACAAAGCTACTTTGGGGTGGGGGTGGGGCCCAAGGGGAATGAACCAGGGGCACTCAACTACTGAGCCACATCCCCAGCCCTATATTGTATTTTAGTTACAAACAGGGTCTCAACCCGAGTTGCTTAGCACCTTGCTTTTGCTGAGGCTGACTTGGAAAACATGCTCCTCAGCCTCCCCAGGCGCTGGGATTACAGGTGTGCACCACTTTTGTATTACAACTTATCTTTTTTCTCAGAGTTATACAGAATTTAGGCCTCTGTGTTTCATTATGTCTGTAATGAAACTGTTCTAGGAATGATGTTGCACAAACCAGAAATCCGTTGGAGACAATGGAATTATTTTGTTTCTAGGCAAAATTTTGAAGTAGGAAAAACTATTTTAGGAGTTGTATTCCTTCCCTAGGCACTTAATCCAAGTTCCAATCTTACTCTGAAATAGAGGTGTTAGTATTAATCACCACAGGTGTTACCTGAGAAAGGCTGTAATCGACCTGGTATCAAGCTGATGTCCTAAGCACATCAGGGGCCCTGAAATTGCTGGATACTGTACAGAATCAATTAAATGGGTGGCCTTGAGCAAATAATTTACTCTCTCTGACCCCTCATGATCTCCTAAGGGAAAAACAAGGAGTAATACCTATAGCCCAAAGATGTCAGGAAAACTAAGTGTAATTCTTTTTTATTGTTTATATTTAAAGTACATAATATGATTTTTCAACAGACATATATAGTGATCATTGCAGTCAAAAATTAATGACCCATTGTCTCATAGTTACCTTTGTTTGTGCATGCTAGTACCTAAAACCCACTTTCCTAGCAATTTTCCAGTATAGAATACAATATTACTATTTATCCATCATGTTGTACATTTGGTCTCTAGACTTACTCATCTGATATAACTAAAACTTCCTACCCTTTGATCTATAGCTTCCCAGCCCCATTCTGGCCTCCCAATCATGGTTCTACTGTTTCTATGCATTCAATTTCCCATATAAATGAGGTATAATTCCTTATGGAATAAAGAACATAATACAAAACATAGTGTGAAAACTTGACAAATGGTAACCACTTAGAATACAAAAGTAAGTAAGGGGTCTGAAGGTATAGACTGATGGAAAGTACTTTGTGTATTTCTCTCTTCTGGGAATAAAAAACATTACTGCATGACTTTTAATGTTGAAAAAAAAAAGTTAAGTGCTATTCATCTGCAAGGCAAAAGAGGTATATGCACACTTGCAGAACAAAAGAATCACCAAGCATATCAAACATAAAGTGCATTTTTCCAAGATTAAAAAAAAAAGTATTCACATTGTGCGTTATCAAAAATGATGTTTACAAATATGGTAATCATGCTTGAGAAAATGCTAAAATTGCAGTGACGACCTATGAGGGGTAATGCCTAATATATTGTGCTTGTCATGGAGTCATAAACGTGTTCTAGTTAACCATATGGTAAAGGCGCGGCGGGGGGGGGGGGTGCGCTTATTCATCAAATATTTGTTGAACGTCCACTACCTGACAGCCACTTACTCTGTTCTGCTTTCTCAGAGTCCAGCAGATTTCCCTACTACTGCCACACCAACTATCTAGGTTAACGCCACAATAACATTTTTCACGCAACACGTCTTCGGAAAAAGAACCTGCAAGTCGGCCCGCCCCGACGCCTCCTTTCACCAAGCGCCAACGATATTCGCACACTGAAAACGTCAAAGAGTGTTCTACGGTGTCCTACTAGGAAATAGGCGTGCATCAAGCAGGGACAAGTTCCGCCCACGTAAAAGATGGCGCTCGGCGCGTCAGCCATGCCTGCTGCCCTGTTCCTTCTCTCTAGGGGCGGGTCTAACTAGAGCAGGTGGCGTGTGTTTTTGTTTTCCCACCCTTCCTGCCCTCCACTTTCTTTCTTAGTAGTCGCAAAGAGCGAACATGGAACGAACTGATAAGTATTAACCAGAAGAGAACGAAAGAGGAACTGCGGCGTGGGGCTGTACGGTAGCTGTAGGACGCGCGAGGGGCGGGCCGGGGGCGGGCCGGGGGCGGGGCTGCGGTTGCGGTCCCAGCGCCCGCGGCGGTGGCGGAGGTTCTGGCGGCGGCGGCGGAGGTTCTGGCGGCGGCGAGTGGGTGAGTGGACAGCTGGCAAGTCCTAGACCAGCAGTTTGGGGTCAGCCTGCCGGGTCGGCACTGGGGCGATCGCGGGTTTTCTCCCAGCGCTCGACTCATTCTCTTCCCGGACTGAAAGCCGCCCTGGGGCTTTCCAGCTTTAGCGTAGTAGGGCTGCCTGCATCCCGGCCCCCGGCGGCGGTGGCACGGAGACTGGGATGGGTTCGGGCCTCTCCCGGCTTTTCGCCCGCAGGCCTCGAGCCAGCCTCTTCCCGAGACCCGGGGCAACCTCCAGCTGCGCTTCCGCTGCGGGCTTCAGGAAGGGAGCCTCGGGCGCCTAAGGGGCTGGCCCGCGGAAAGCCGGAGTGCGCGCGGCCCCTCTGGGCGAGCTGGAGAGGGCTCCTGCCGAGAGGAGACAGCGCTGGGTGCGATGGGGTGTGAACCGACTACTGGTCTCCTGTAGATTATCAGTAGAAGTTTATGAGGAGTGCTGTTTTGTAAATGTGGGCAGAAGTGCTAGGCAGAGTGTATTCCCAGTCTGTGAGACATGGCCTGGTTGCTTCACAGCTCCGAGATTGCATACATTTATTAAAGGAAGTGACTCTTGTGACTTAGGTATCACTTGGCTGATGGTAATCTGTTTCAGAAAGAAGTGCACTGATT
This sequence comes from Ictidomys tridecemlineatus, assembly GCF_052094955.1. NCBI lineage: Eukaryota > Metazoa > Chordata > Mammalia > Rodentia > Sciuridae > Ictidomys > Ictidomys tridecemlineatus. Next base: position 167,955,777 of record NC_135480.1, on the reverse strand, counting down.
ACATGTCTGCGTCCACACAGGGTCTCACTAATCAGGGTGAATTCCACCAGGACTTGTGTTCAGGAAAAGGTGGGAAGTCTCGTGCATTGGCCTAGGAGGGTTACCCCTTTCAGACGCCCAGATTGTTAGGCACAGATGAATAAATTCTGTTTATTCTGTTCCTGTCCATCACCAGTAGTGCAAGGCGAGGGTACACAATTAGGCACTACTTTTACTTTGTACAAACCGTTCAAAAAAGGACTGTTAGGATCTTCAACAAACTTTGGGAAACTTTTAGCATAACCTGGGAGCATCACAGAAAACAAGACTATGACATATGGGGTATTGATTATATGGAAGGGGGGGGGGGGCTGGGGCGGTAGCTCAGCAGCAAAGCACTTGCCTGGCATGTGTGAGACACTGGGTTCAATCCTCAGCACCACATAAAAATAAATAAAGATACTGTGTGTTTATCTACAACTAAAAATTTTAAAAAAACTATATGGAACCAGGATATTTGAAATACAGAGTAGTTATCTTTAGTGTATACATAAAAAGGTTTCCAGTGAAGCCTAAAACCACAGATCGTAACTATATATAGTTTAGAACACTATAAACTGTTTTTTCCTTTACATACAGACATGATCCAGTTTAAATTGGGCACAAGAGATTAATAATAAAATAGAACAATTATAACTAAATACTGTAATAAAAGTTCTATGAATGTTCTCTCTCTTTTCCTCTAAAAATATCATTGTACTTTCAACTTTATTAAGTAAAATAAAAGTTGTCATGAACCCAGCACTTTGATACTTAGACAGTCTTATGATAATAACCAAGAGGAGTACTGAGTGACTAATGGGCAGGTAGTGTATATGAATATATAGATGAATATATCTATATGAATACAAAGCACAGAGGGATGATTCACATCCTTGGAACAGACTGTGAATTTTATCACACTACTCAGAATGGTGTGCTATTTAAAACTTATGATTTGGGGGTGGGGGGATTTTTAGTTAATATTTTGGGATCAAGTTTGACCACAGGTATCTGAAACCTCTGTTACACAAGTGCTGTTAACCAGCACCTCCACCATGCCCTTGCCACTTTAAGAAAACTGAATCTGTTGGAAATTGCCCCAGTATGACTGTGCTCTTTATGAAACAAAAGTGAGAAAAATTGCAGACTATATTCTTGATTGTGAACCAAGCCAGTATTTACCTCCTCCAGGAAACAATTACATTCCACTTGAGAAATTTATAAAATCTCTATTTGGCTATGTTAGCAGTCTAAAGTTTACTTTCAGAGAAAGAGATTTAAAAAAAAATGGAGACTCCTTTCTTTCAAGATTATTATTGGTTCAGTGTTAATTGCGTACTTCCAAGGGGTGGTAGATTAACTTACCTGTTAATCTGAGAAACTTTGATCTGTGAGAGATGGCTCGATAGTGATATTAGGAACTTCATCTCTGAGTAATGCCTGATGTTAAAAATTTAGAAAGTGTTTTAAGCAGTTCACTATCCTTAAAGTAGCCATAGGCAGCCCCTGTTTTGGAAGTGGGCTGGTTTAGGACCCTGCTTCTCTTGGATCTGGGAAAAATAAACAGAAAACATTGTTATAGGGAATGAGAGCCTATCATAGAAGAATTCTGATTCACAGCATTGGACCAGTCAACTTTCTAAATACCATTCAGGAAAGATATAGCTGATTTTTAGCAAAAGTTTAAAGAAGCAAAAGCTCAAATTTACTAGTATGCTAATAGATTAAATAGATGCTAATTAATATAATATGTCTGCATACATTGGATTATTTTTAGAAAGTGTATTGGGTAAACCCTCATGAACCCTGTTCTTTCTTTATAGGAATGGCAAACCACCATCTCACCCAATTTGGATCCTTGCTTCCCTAAAAAGATTATATGACTAATGTTAGATAACCTGGAGTAGCCTACACTACATGTACATAAAATATGTAGATAAAAATATTAGTTTTCAGCTGAACGTTTTTTGCCACATTTGTACATATGAATTTTTCTTACCAAAGATGATTCGAGCATTAAATTAATTTTTACAACTCTCCTGATTATACTTCTCTGTGACATTTCATTTCTTAGGTTATAGTAGTCCCACCTTATCCATGATTTCAGTTTATGTATTCAAATATACTTAAAAAATAATACATGAAAAATTGTATTGCATGCCATTCTGAGTAGCTTGATGAAGTCTTACACCTTTCTGCTCTCTTGCACCCAGCTGTCCTTGAACAGTCCAGTGTATCCACACTGTAATGCTACCTGCCCATTAGTCACTTAGTAGCCATCTTGGTTATCAGGTAGGCTGTCACAGTATGGCAGTGCTTATGTTCAAGTAACCCTTATTTTAATAAATAATGGCCCAAAACACAGGAGTAAGGATGCTGGCAATTTGGATATGCAAGAGAAAATGACATAAGTTCCTTTCTTTAAGTGAAAAGGTAAAAGTTCTCAATAAGGAAAGAAAAAACCCTGTATGTTGACATTGCTAAGATCTATGATAAAAATGAATCTTTTCTCTGTGAAATTATGAAGAAGGAAAAAGTATTATGCTAGTCTTGCTGGTATGCCTCAAATTACAAAAGTTACAGCCACAGTGTGTGATAAGTGCTTAGTTAAGATGGAAAACACATTCAATTTGTGGATATATGATAAACAGAAAATGTGTTCTGAGTGACGGCAGCACATTGTATCAGAAAGCATTGAACTTACACAAAGGCATCAGCAGGTTTCTGAAACATGTGGCACCAAGCCATTGACTGCAGTATACAAAAAATACTGGAGAAGCTGTAAGACAAGTTGGTGGAGAAAGATTTGCCAAAATGCTGGATGAAGAAGTAGAAAAACATTGAGGGCCTTTGGGAAGTTTTAAAAATGAGGAATCAGAAGAACTTATTTAGTAATCTGCAGAGAAAGAGGAAGATGAAACTGAAACAGAACTAGCAACCTGAACATTTCTAAAATTTGCTGAAGTATTTGAAATTGCACAGACATTAAAGGAAAAAATTATGGAATACTGCCTTCAGATAGAACAGCATTAAAGTCACCCATAGTATTAAAACCTCTGCAGCAACCCTATGAGTTAGAGACAACAACTTCTGATTAAATTTTCTTCCAGAAAATTGGAACTTGGAAGATCTTCAACCATCAAAGTAGTCTCCTGCTAACATCTAACATCAATGTTGTCATGATTCAATGATCCAGGATCACCTGAAGTGGATGTCTTCTTCCTGATGTATCATCAGAAGGTCATTAGTAGCCTAAAGCTGAGTCACAGCACATGTCATTCACTCCACTTTATCACTATTCATTGTATTATCTCCCATTATCATAGGAAGAAGAAGGTGAGTATAGTACAATGAAATATTTTCAGAGAGAAAACATTCACATAACTTATACAATTCTATTTTATTGTTAATCTCTTACTGTGCCTAATTCATAAATTAGAGTTTATAGTATATAGAGAGAGGTGCTATCTGTAGTTTCAGGCATCCAGTTGGAAGGTATCCCCCAAGGATAAGGGGCAACTACTGTATTTCTATTGTCAACTTTTAAAGCTAAGCAGTTCAACATGATCTTTAGCCTTCATTTTTTTTCTAATACTAGGAGTGAGACTGAATGTAATTAGTGATCATTAGTAATTTAATTCTCACAATCAGGTAAAAGGTTTTCTCATATTTCAATCAGATTTTGCTATAGCTCTCAATCCTGTTTAGGAAATTCTTTTAATTTCAATATAATAATTTGAGTTGTAATGTTGCCTTTTTGATTTTCACCTTTTTATCCAAAAAGAAAGAAGAAAAAAGAAATGTTTTGCAGTATGATTTTATGGCTATGTGTTTACTTTAATTTATTGCCTCCACTTCCCATTTGCTATTGTTGATAATGACAGCAAAAGCATTATAACAGTTCCAACTCAGATTACCTTGTTGTATTCAGTCATTGTAAACTGACTGTTGAAGTTATATTCAAAACAGTAGATATTTTTAACAAGCGATAGAGCTCATATCCATTGTGGCCTTTTAAGACTTATTAAATTGACATATACTAAAACGCAAATATTACCTAAATGAAGTTTTGAAATTAAAAATACACAGGTAAATACTGTTTTTTTGTTAACTATTTTTGTACATACTTCACCATTAAGTGTTTTGCCATAGTTTGTGTGCCTTTTCATAGTATGATAAAAATATTCACCACAGACTTTAAAAATAGAAGTCACTGCTTTTCATAAGACTCTGAACTCTCTTGACAATATGTAGATAAAATTTCTTAATGTAAAATGGTTTAATTTGACACATTTGATTTTTTGTTATAAATCAAATGTTAGCTCCAAAGTCATCAAACAGGTGTATCAGCATTCACCTGTAGCTGCTCTCCATTACATTATGATAATAGAATCCATAATTTTAGACTTGCTTAAATGAAATTGTCCTAATGGTTTTCACTTTCAGTCTTTGATTATAAGTCTTCAATTATAGTACTTGCAAGGTTGGTTAGGTTTACACTAATATTACATAGAATATACACTTTCAGAGTGATGTCTTTGAGTGGATCAAGATATACGAGTTGAGCCCTGCATTCTAGCTTGGCTGCAAGCTTGTTTGTGTTCTCTATGTCTGTTTCCTCAGCAGACTGAAAGCTTTGAACGGGCTTTATCCATTCTGTTTGTTTTTTTCTATTCTAATAACTGAAGCATTTATTTTAGCCATTTAGTATAGAACTCTCTTCACAATGGTAAAGTACTATACCATTTTCTTTACTAATGTATTAAATGTATTTATCTTTGTTTTCACCTGTCAGTGTTTTTACCTTTTAGCTCACCAGTAGTGAGCTTCAGTATCCTGATTCCCAGAGAGTTTGTCAAGGATAACCAAACTTTTTAATCATTTTTGTTGTTGTTGTAGCTTCAGACATGTGATTTTGTCATCTTATGAAAAAAAAAATTTTTTTGGCAGGTTTAAGGTATTTCTACTGTCAGATGGCTAGGGTAACAAAGCATCACAAACTAGATAACTTAAAATAGCATCCATTCTCTCTGGGTTCTGGAAGCTGGAAGTCCAGTATTCGCAGGAACATGATCCTGCAGGCTGTAGGGAAACTTCCTTGTGCCTTCCACTTCTGGTGTTACTTATAGTCCTTGGCATTCTCAGGCTTGTGGTTGCATCATTCAGTTTCTATCTTCTGGTCTTCACATGGCTGTCTTGCCTTTGTGTCTACATGTCTCCAAATCTCTCTCTTTCCCCTTAGAAGCCCACTGAATTAGGACCCATTCTAATCTAATATGACCTCATTTTAACTTAATTACACCTATTTCCAAATAAGGTCACATTAACATATATAAGGGGTTAGAGTTTGAACCTATCTTTGGGGGGACACAGTTCAATCCACAAGAAGTGTCACCATGTCTAGCTGAGACTTCCCCTTCCCATTTTGCCCCTCTTTAGTTATAGTTAAGAACCAAATATCTCATCATGGTAGAATTGCACGTAGTCCAGATATTTGGGGAACAATGGTCTGTTGTATGAGCTTTAGTTATAATATTCGTCTCTTTGGGGGTTTGGATGGATACCTTTAAAATTGCTGAACCTAATCATTGCTTTGTATGCTCTCATCTAGATATCTCTGGAACATTTGGATAATGTGAAATTTGTGATGCAGTGATGTCGACTCTCTGCCCACCACCATCTCCTGCTGTTGCCAAGACAGAGATTGCTTTAAGTGGTGAATCACCTTTATTAGCAGCTACCTTTGCTTACTGGGACAATATTCTTGGTCCTAGAGTAAGGCATATTTGGGCCCCTAAGACAGATCAGGTACTTCTCAGTGATGGAGAAATAACTTTTCTTGCCAACCACACCCTAAATGGAGAAATTCTTCGAAATGCAGAGAGTGGGGCTATAGATGTAAAGTTTTTTGTCTTGTCTGAAAAAGGAGTAATTATTGTTTCATTAATCTTCGATGGAAACTGGAATGGAGATCGGAGTACTTATGGACTATCAATTATACTTCCACAGACGGAGCTTAGTTTCTATCTCCCACTTCACAGAGTGTGTGTTGATAGATTAACACATATTATTCGGAAAGGACGGATATGGATGCATAAGGTGAGTGGTTTCTCAGCTTGTTAATCATGCTAACATAGCCATTCAGAGTTTATTTTCAGACACATTTATCTAATTTTTGGAAATTATATGCATTTAACATTTGACATAAGCCAACATATATTTATGTCTACCCCATTAGATATAGATGAATTTGTCTTCACAGTAATCATGGAAGGTAGGAGGTGGTAACTCTGTATTACAAACAAAAAGCTAAAGCTTAGAGGAAAAAGAAATTTTTAGAGTTTAGATTTGTCTTGGGAGCTTTTGACTCTAAAACATTTTTATTTTTATTTCATTGCATGACCTTGTCTTCTACTTACTACAATGTGTAGGTATAATAGTTTAGAACATTTGTTTCAGAAACTATCTGCCGGGAACCTTTGGTCCCTTTAACTTGCCAAGTTCCCAAATTTATAAAATGAGAAGGTTGGACCAAACAGTTTCTAGGAGATAAATATTCCTTTTAATTTTGCAGGTTAAGCTAGAGGGAATTATCATTTCCCACTAAATCCTGTACTCTAATATATAATCATATTTATATTTCAGTATTCTTCTAGCACTTTGAAAGAACAAATTTAAGTTTTCTTCCTATTTTCCAATTTAATACTAACCTGAAAGTCTTATTAAGGCATTATTAATTGTATAAGACTTCTAACTGAGTGTAAGGAGAAATAGCACCTTTAAAGAATAAGTATTTGCTCTTTGTAGACTCACCTCCTTATTCCTCATATGTTTATGAAAATCATTTAAAATAAACAAGCTCTGTATTCCTCAGATTCAATTTGATTTTGTTTCATTTAAAAATGCTTTATCATGTTCCTTTTTGAAACTGCAGGTGTAAACTTGATTGTTTCCTGCTAAATTATATTTCTTTTTTCACTGCAGAATAAAGGGTATTTTGTTTTATACTGTCTATGAAAGCATGGGTTTGTTGGGTTCATCCTGCCTTGCTCCCTTTAGTTCCCTCTAGAGAATATTTTTTTCTATAAAGTAAATTACACAGAATATATCTAAGTATTCAAATGCAGTGGTTTTAATAAATAAATTTTCTTTTGCTTAGGAAAGGCAAGAAAATGTCCAGAAGATTGTCTTAGAAGGCACAGAGAGAATGGAAGATCAGGTAAAATGCAGATTACATGCAGTCATATCCCATTATTCCCATAGCATATGTCCATACAAGGCATTTGGCTCCTTATAAGGCCTTGACAACATGTTAGTTTGACAGAGTGAGTCTGAAAATAAACAGTCTACATATAAAATAAACTGGACAAAAAGTATCTATATTTTACATCTGAAGAGATAAATAAATAAAGGGAAATGATAATTATATCTACAAATTACTATTTTGCTCCCTTTTTTGGAAAATTTGTTCATATAAAAATTTTTAAAATGTATATATGATCTTCTAGGTATTGTTTCTCAGATATCTGTATATGAGTAACTGAAAGATGAGGAGTGGGTGTTCAGGACGCAACACAGCTTTAAGCACATTTAAGACTATTTCTTTAGTCTCATGCTGTATCTTTAAAACTAATGCAGCTTATATTTTATTCCATGATATATCTGTTTGTTTTAATATTGAAATTTGCCAGTGACATTTTTAGCTTCTTACCATTTAGACATTCAGTAACATTGATTCCTTAGGAAAAGATACCATGTTTATCCTGTACCTTTGAATGACCTTGGGGAATAATAGATGCTAAGAGTTTGAGAAGCATGACTACAAGAGGATAACTTCCCTCATAGAAATTAAATACAGTCCATTTCATTGTGGGGCAGAAAAGTTCTCCTGAAGGGAATCGCCAGTGGAGAAAATGTTCTTAACTTTACTCCTATTGCTCTGATAGGCCACCCTCCCTTTTTGTTTCTTCTTGTAAAATTCCAGTCTTTTAAGCATGGCTACATTGCCTTTGCTCTGGTTCTCCTCAGTGTGACTGGGACAGAATGATGCTTTAAAAAATATTTAGTTTTCTAAATACTAATGAGAGACTAGGGGTGTGGCTTCCTGGGGTGTGGCTCAGTAGAAGAGCACTTGCCTAGCATGTACAAGGTCTGCAAAAAAAGCAAAATAATTCTTGTGAAAGTATGGGGCATTAACAAAGAAAATACTAAAGCCTATACAATAATCTTTGCAAAATTATCATCTTTGTACTTCTGTAAATAACCTTCCAAATCAAATGAGGTAATTCTGAGAAAAAGGCTAAAACTTATAAGATAAGATTTCCCTTCATCCAGAGAAGCTTGCCTTTACTTTGTTTGCTGGTTGGTAAATAGGTCCATAGGAATGTAGTGATTCACCAATCTCCAGCCTGATATTTATGGAGTAATTTAGTAGAATTATCTCAAGATAAGGAAATTGAGGACCAAATGAAATTCTGCTTTTAGTGGGTTCACCAACCTCTAACCTGATACTTATGGAGTAATTAAATAGAATTATCTCAAGATAAGGAAATTTAGGACCAAATAAAATTCTGTTTTTAGTAAAACTGTTTTTTTTTTTAAACCAGAAACCTTGATTAATGAGTTTCTGCCATGATTAATGAATTTCTGCCTCTTTTAAGGGCTTTTCTTAAAACTGCTATCTTATCCTTCTGTGTCAGTAGGAAAGGATATTTGGGACAAATTGGAGTCTTTAGAGAGGAAACTCAGAAGTTCAAGTTAGAGAAGTACAAGGAGGAAAAGAAATCCCCACGGGTTTCTTTTATGTATGTGGGGCCATACACACACACACACGCACACACACACACAAACACATATACATACATACATGTATATATTTTTTTAAGATCCTCTTCTATATTCAGTCTTGTAGGATTTTTGTTGTTGCTGTTGATCATTAGACTATTCATTTACTTAGAGTCAGATAAATGCCTGAGATTCTTTGTCCAAAATATTATCTGAGCCTAAACCTAAGGGGAAATGTTTTCCTAAAATTGTTATTTCTGAAAAGGGGGAGTTGTCTTATAATTGAGTCTTGCATGTCTCACATTATGTGCTTTCAACAGCCTTATATTGAAAAATAAATTCTGCTTGGAAATGACACAATAGTATGAAACAATTTTAGTGAGTGCTGATTTTGGATGTTCATAGCTGTCATCTGGTAAATCACTTACCAAAGATGGAAGTTCAACACAGATTGAGTCATTGTTCTTATGAGATTTGTTGTATTAATTATAATTGTAAACAAGCATTTCAACAGTTATTTTAAAAATTAAAAGCAATGAGTGTGGTTAATTTTGGAAGTTACTATAAAATGCATTTTTTAAAATAATAAAATGCCTGTTATGCAAAGAAGTTTACGACTTAGGATAAAAATTTCCAAAGGTAGCAGCACATTTAAATCTTAAGCAATTTAAATGATAAGGGACTTTGAAAAGCTGAGTTAAGGTACTAAAAAAAATGGATATAGGGATAACAGAGATCTAATTTGAAGATAAAAGAGAAGAATTTGAATAAAATTATTTCATGAAATGTAAGGAAAGATAGAGATTTGACAATTTTGTCTACATCTCTAAAATTTCACATATTTACATTGGTTGCAAAACTGAATGGTGGTGTGGTAAGTAAGTAAATGAGGAATCACCCTTATTTAAGATACTTTTAAAATATTTGTGATGATTTGATTTGCTTTTGGATAGATTATACCCTATTTCCAGTGTGGAGGATGGCCATTTATTGAAGTTTTACTAATGAGTTATTTGGTAAGGGTTTCAAAGTCTTTTTAAGCTTGACTTTCATAACTTGATTGCCTTTAATTAATAAAATTTTTATAACTCAATTAGATATCAAAGGAGATTCTTTCTAAATTTGACACAGTTGTTTATTTGTTGCATATAATAGTAAATGATAAACCAGAGAGTCCATGCTTACTAAAGAAAATTTATTCCTAAAAGAATGAAAATGAGCTTAAATAACATGAAAATTCTTTAAGTTCATTTTAAGTTTTTATTGCCCATCTTGTCCTCTATTATGTCTTCTCTTCATTTTACTTTATTGTGCAGGGTCAAAGTATTATTCCAATGCTTACTGGAGAAGTCATTCCTGTAATGGAACTGCTTTCATCTATGAAATCTCACAGTGTTCCTGAAGAAATAGATGTAAGTTCTTATGGGGGTAACCTTTATCAGTTCCCCTGAATTATTCTACTATTATATATATTAATAACATTCTAATTTTGTTGGTAAGCATTTTATCATTATACTATTTGGATGAAGTATTAGCCACAAATAAGCACACATAGAATCCTGAATTTTATGATCAGTTTTTTTATCACTGATAGTCATGGCAAAATTAAATTTAGTTATTTTACCACCTTTATATTTCCTAAAAGTGGGAAAATTCTAGAACTTATAGAAACATTAAAGTATTTAATACAGTATTTTTTGTAACAAAGCAATGTGCAAATTAATGACTATTAATGGAAGTTTACTTACATTCACTAATTTAGTTTCCTTAATCATTTGTTGAGAACATTTTAAATCACACATTATGCATGTATAGAGAGAGATCTTTGGAAAATATTCTTACTGCTTTCTGACTTTGTCATTGAGGTTGGTCTCTTGATTCTGACAGCTCAGAAGAGGAAGTTGTCTTGTAAAAATGTTGCTTAACCTGACTGACCATCTTTCACATTTGTTCTTTAAAAGGTTGTGATAGTTCAAAGAGATTATTTTATGGGTTTTCTTGATGCTCCAAAATGAGGACAATGTGTTATATTGAACCTAGACTTTAAAACTTAGGTATAAAAGCATTCTCTCAATCCTGTTTTACCCAGACTAATTTTTTTGTTTGTTCATTTTTTGGGTGCATTTTAGATAGCTGATACGGTACTCAATGATGATGATATTGGTGACAGTTGTCATGAAGGCTTTCTTCTCAAGTAAGAATTTTGTTTCATTTCCTAAATGCTGAATGAAACAGATACAAATCTTATATGCTCACCCATAACAAGATTTGGAAGGAAGAAAATAATGATACCTACTTCCCCAGACAATTTAAGGATAATATTGCATATTTGAACTAACACTTGTGTTACTTTTTCACTCATTGTGATATATCTGCTGTTACTCCTTTTAGTGTTTTAAGATGCTGAGTTTCCATAGTACCCAGACAAGAGAGCTTGGTCCTTTCGTTCTGATTTCTTGTTTTACTTCCCATTGATGTTAAAATTAAGAATCCTTAAATTAAGTTGTATTATAGATAGCCTCAAGTAATTTAGGCCTCGAAATGGAAATTATTCGTTAAAATTATTTGTGCTGATCTTTTTTATCTAACTATGAAGTTTAGTACTTAAGAGTGTGACTCTCAAGCCAGACTGCCTGGGATACTGTTGTGTGACCTTGGATAAGCCACTTAAGGTGTCTGTGCCTCCTTTTCCTCATCTGTAAAATGGGGAAGAATAATAGTGCTTACTTTCTAGGGTTATTGTGAGCATTGAATCAGATAAATCATATAAAGCACTTACAACACTGCCTGGCACATAAAATCACTTATGAGCCAATAGCTCACATTTTCTATTTATATTTCTTCTAAGGAAAATAATAGTAATGACCACTATTTTTTGAGCGCCTATGTGCTACTTCCTAATACCAAGTGCCTTGCGTGTATTATCTCATATTTCTTTACATTTGCAGATAATCGTGAACTTTGTTTTTAAAAATGAGAAGTGAAAAAATAAAGTATTAACTTTTATGTTTACATTCTTTTCCTCTAGGCTCATGATGGAGTATCAGGCATGTTTAACCTAAAAAATCTTAATAGCTTGAATCATAAGCCCTTTAGTATTAAATCTATTAAGTCAGCCATTCATATACTATTTTTAATCTCATTTGGCTTTAACCCCTCTACATATCAGTTTCTTAAGCTATAAAATAATATTTTACTAACTGGGTCATCTTAATATTTAAACGAGACAATCTCTGTGAAAGGCCCCTAGATAATGTGAAGTTTCATACAAATAAAAGATAGTATTATACTTATGGTGTTGGTGTTTATCATGTAAAACTACTCTGAGTTATTTGAAGCTTATCTACTATTTTTTTAAATTTATGAAATTGTTTTATAGCCAGGGTTTTAAATCTGTTTTATTTATTGATCTACAGTGCCATCAGCTCACACTTGCAAACCTGTGGCTGCTCTGTTGTAGTAGGCAGCAGTGCAGAGAAAGTAAATAAGGTAATTCATTTTATAACATAGACTATGATCTGAATTTTAATACTACTAACATGTCATGGATTGTCATTTACATGTTAAGTTATAATTCAAATGGTCTAATAGTATAAGGAAAAAATAAAATGTTAGCGAATTATTGTGATACCCTATGGCAGAATGAATTTGAAATGAACTGTTTGAATAAGAATTCAGTTATCAGTTTCATTTTGATAACTCATAAACACCAATCTCAGTTGTGTATAAAGGGTTTTGAGAATATTTTAAAATCAGATAGCTTTTAAAAGCCTTCTATTTCCCAATTTTATCTTTAATAAATATAAAGATAGCTATGTACTTTTGGTACTAGTGTTATGGCAAGATTGCAATAAATCACTAAGTTGATCTTAAAGCAAAAGGTGGAACATTTATTCACCAGCAGGCAGTCTGAATTCACCAGCTGGCAGGCCAAAGGACAGGCTACAAGTCTACACCCTTCAATTCCATCCCAGGCTGTGAGTCTACCTTTATATTCCAGAATCACATTAATCATAAGTGGCTGTTGCTATGATTCAAAACCATAAACAAATGTCATGAGATCTAAAATCATAAACAGAAGGGAAAGTGTGTCAAAATGACCCAGTTGAATACAAGTTAAAGAATGGTTACTAACGTCTAGGCAATCATTCTTTGACAGGGTACTTTGTTCAAGAAAAATGGGAACCAAAGAGAACAATTTTACATTATATAAGAATTGCCATTTTGTGTTGTCACACATGCTATGCGAAGCAACTGTTGATGGGTACAGAGGCAGGGTGTTCCCAGGAGAGAAGGATTTCTTACATGACATGGAATCTTAGGGTAAAATGGAGTCTGTTTGGCCATTGCCCATATAGCCTGGCCTATAATACTAGTTCTGAAGAACTGCATTTGATCATCTTGATTTCATTGCCTTGATTTTTACCCCATGTCTATCCTTTTTAGGGAGCTAATATTTCTAGATGGTAAGTGGAGGCTGTACTTTATTTAGTAATGTTTTGACTACTTCCTTCAGTGCTTTGAGTAAATAATTAGTGAACGATTAGTTATATTTCCAAGCATTAGTTGGTAAATTAAGATATTTTGTACTTTTCTTCACTGACCATTAGTTAGAAATTAGAAAGAATCCAGAGATAAGTACATATGTCTATCAATTTAAGCAAATCTAATTTCTTTTTAACAACATTTTAAACAAGAGATATGTTGGAGGTGATTATTTGTTTTATAAAGCTATTCATTATTTTTGTTTAATTTGTCATCCCATGAATTCACATGAGCCTTAATTTGCCAAAATTATATCTCTTATACAACCATTTATGAGAGATTAATATTCTTCTCTCATTATATTTCATCTAGAGACTATTAATCTTATTTGTGTTGCCCCAAAAATGTGGTTTCCCATTTGTGACCCACCCCCACAAAGCCTTAGAGTTCTTTAGAAGTGCTTCTCAGTCTGCATTATGAAAGGAGGAAGGCTCTGTTTATTAAAAATTTTTCTCCGGCCTGGGTTGTGGCTCAGTGGTAGAGCACTCGCCTCTTATGTGTGAGACCCTGGGTTCGATCCTCAGCACCATATAAAAAGAAATAAACAAAATAAAGATATTGTGCCCATGTATTACTAAAAACATATTTTAAAAATTTTTTTTCTCATCCTTTATCCTCTTAAGATTGAATAGCTTGCCTTTTGTCTTTTTAATTTGACAAAAAAGTTTCCACTTCTGTAATTAAAAAACAGTGCTTTAACATTATCACTCTAGTCTGAATTCCAACAGTTATATGGCTCATTTTTATTTTTTCTAGTTGTACCCTAGGTCAGATGCTATTAGAATCAGTGTTTTCTGAACCCCCACCAATAGCATGTTTATATTAAGTCAAATTTAATAGAATTAATTTTCTTTTGGTTTAAGAATTTGGATACTCCTTGATATTCATTATAATGGGATTTACATGTAGAACTGTTACAACATAAGTTATAACTTGGGTAATTTAAATGCACTTAGTTTTATTCTTGAAAGTTATTTACTTGCTTGAAAAACAATTGTTGCTGGGTGGAGATATAACCAATTACTGTATTGGGTCATAAATTCCCACTAAAATTAATAACCTAATACAAATATGTCAAATAAGTATGAGAAAAGGTACATATTATATTTTTCACCTGGAGAGTCACAATATGTATTCAGATATTACAGATTTTACCAGATGTGGTGGTGCACACTTGTAATTCCAGCAGTTGGGGAGGCTGAGGCAGGAGGATCACAAATTCAAAACCAGCCTAAGCAACTTAGTGAGGCCCTAAGCAACTTATCAAGACCCTGTCTCAAAATTTAAAGAAAAAAAAAGATTTTTTTAAATGGGCTAGGGATGTTGCTCAGTGTTTAAGTGCCTTTGGATTCAATCCTGGTACAAAAAAAAAAAAAAAAAGAAAGAAAAGTTACAGGTTTTGAGACACCATATAGTTAATTTACTAAGCATATCTTGAACTCATTTGGCCATAAAAATCACCTTTTGTAAGCAATAAGTGTTATATCCTATGGACTGTTCCAGGTGACTAAGGAACAGGATTTATATTTTTATGTTAATTGACAAAACAATTAAAATTTTTAATTTAAAAACATTTTCATAAGCAAATCAGTGGTCTTTTTACTTCATATTTTAATGCTAAAATCTTTTCTTTTATAGATAGTGAGAACATTATGCCTTTTTCTGACTCCAGCAGAGAGAAAATGCTCCAGATTATGTGAAGCAGAATCATCATTTAAATATGAGTCAGGACTCTTTGTGCAAGGCCTGCTAAAGGTATACTTTCCATTTATCAAAAGTGAAACCATTTTTTAAAAATAATTTTTGAGACTCTTTGTAAAAATACTTGAAGTATTTTGTTTAATGCCCAAGGACTGACTTCCTTTACATAGTTCTGAGCATAGACTATATTATCTTATGAATATATATTTAGTATCGTCAGTGTAACACCATGAAATATCTTTTCCTTGCCAGGTGGTTTCCTGTGTAGATATGTGTATAGCCTCAGGATTTTTTAAAAAATATGTGCTTGAATTAGGTTGCACCTCTAAATATTTTTTTTTTTACTGAACCAATTTGAATTTTTGTTACCATTTTGTATTTACATAGGAAATTTATTGAAAAAATTTAAAGATCTTTAAAAGTGTGTAAGATTTGAGTAATTCATACATATATATTAATATACACATTTGAAAAAGTATGTATTACTAATACATATTAGAAAAAGTTTATATTCATTTAGTTGAGTTTATTTTTCAAAGACTAAAACATATAAAGGTAATTGATAATTATTTTCAATAATTAAGGAAAAAGCAATTATGTACTTTATTGAATTTACTATTGATGTCTCAGTTATAGTCAAAGAAATGAAGAAATGCTTTCCTTATGGTTGTGTGATTCTTTCATAGTAAATGCTTTCTTAAGGATGTAGGCATAGCAAAATGAAAGAAAATAAGTATTAAAATATTTTAAAATGTTGCACATACCCTTAAAAAATTAGGTATAGAAGGAACACACCTCAATGCCAGAAAGGCTGAATATGGCAAACTTACATCGAATATCATACTGACTAGAGAGAAGTTGAAATAATTTCATCTGAGATTAGAAACAAGATAAGGATGTCCTCTTTTACCTTTCCTGTCCAGTGTGATATTGGAAGTCTTAGCTAGAGCAAGAAGGTAAGAGAAAGATATAAGACACCCAAATAAGAAAGGAAGAGATAAAATTATCCCTGTTTGTGGATGACTTGATTTTATATATCAAAAAACCTAAAGGCTTCACCAAAAAAACTGTTAGAACTGATAAACAATTTCAGTGAATTTACAGATAAAAAAAGTCAACATACAAATGGTACTGATTGACATAATAATAACAGAATTTCTTTTTTTTTTTCTTTTTTATAATAACAAAATTTTGAGAAAGAAATCAAGAAAAAAACCTACTCACAATAACTACAAAAACATATATCTAGGAGTACTATAAACAAAGATGTGATCTCTACAATGAAAATTATAAAACAAATTAAAGAAGTTGAAGATGATGCCAAAAAATGGAAAGACATCCAGTGTTCATGGACGAGAATTAATATTCTAAAAATGTTCTTACCACACAAAGCAATCTACAGAATCAATGCATTTCTTCTTGTAATACCAAAGACCTTAAATAGCCAAATCAATCTTAAGGAAAAAGAACAAATTTGATGGCTTAATACCTGACTTCAGAACATACTATAAAGTAATAGTAAACAAGACAGCTTGGTACTGACATAAAAACATGAACATAGATCAGTGAAACAGAATAGAGAATCCCGAAACAAATTCACATTATTTACAGCTAATTGATCTTTGCCAAAGGGACCAAGTATATACATTGGAGAAAGGAAAGTCTCTTTAATGAATAGTACTAGGAAACTGGATATCTGAATACAGAAGAATGAAACTATACCACTATCTCCTAACCTGTACAAAATCAATTCAAAATAATAATGTGATAATCTCAAATTAGAAAGCTTTGGCCCAATAAAGGAAACAGTCAACAGAGGGAAGAGACAATCTGTGAAAAAGGAGAAAATATTTGCAAACTATTCATTAGATGAGGGATTAATATCCAGCATGTATAAAGAACTCAAACAACTCAACAGCAAATTTTTAAAAAGTAATCAGATTTAAAAATTATCTGAATCAACATCTGTCAAATGTATGCAAATAGCCAATAAACAAATGAAATAATGTTCAGTATTATCACTAGGGAAATGCAAATTAAAATGACAATGAGATACCATCTTAGCCCCAGTTAGAGTAGATATGATCAAAAATTCAAAAAAATAACATTCTTTCAAAGATTAAAAAAAAAAAGGAGAGCTCTCTTGTGGGAACATAGATTAGCACTCCATTGTGGAAAACAATATGAAGATTCCTCAGAAATCTAAAAATAGAACTGCCATTTGATCTAACAGTCCTACTACTGAGTATGTACTCAATAAAAATGAAATCCATATATCAAAGAAACATCTTCACTGGTGTGTTTATTACAGTACTATTCACAACAGCCAGGGTATGAGATCACCCTAGATGTTCATTAATGGATGGATAAATAAAATTATTCAGTCATTAAAAATGAAATTCTGTTATTTGCTGCAACATTGATTAAACTGGAAGACATTATGTTAAGTGAAATAAGTTAGGCATAGAAAGATGAATAATCTATATTCTAACATACATGTAAAAGCTAAAAAGTTGATCTCATAGAAGCATAGAGTAATGGTTACCAGAACTTCGAAAGGGTGTGGGGGAGAAGGGATGAAGAGAAGATGCTTAATGAGTATAACGATGCAGTTGGATAGGAGAAATAACTTCTAGTGTCCTGTAGCACGTTATTATGAATTAATACAGCAATCAATTGTATATTTCAGAATAGCTAGTAGAGAGAATTTTGAACATCCTCAACAAAAGGAAATGATAAATATCTGAGGTGATTGATATATTACCCTGATCAGATCATTACACATTGAACACATGTGTTGAAATGTCATACTGTACCCCATAAACATACATAATTACTATATATCAATTAAAGATAAAAAATGTATTGAAACAATAGTCTTTGGAAATATTAATTCAGCTTTATAAATTATTAATTCAGCACAGTAAAATGCCTGTACTGCACTCAGAAGAATAGTATTAAAATAAACTAAAGAAGCATGTTTCTAATTTAAGTTTTACAAAGTTGGAAATTTGTACTTCTTTCTACTAAAGGCATAACATAAAAGGTTTCTTCAGCAGCCTCTCATTTTATTATATAATTTTATCCTGAAAGAGATCAGTACCAGATGCTTAATGGAAAACTTGAAACTGATTTAATGAAAAACTATTTCAGGAGTTCTCCATGCAAATCTAAATTATATAACCTTCCAGAAAATACCTTGACATAATATAAAAATGATTACTGCAGCATTATTAGAGTGAAATAGCTTCTATGTTCTCTTCATAACGTAGTATCTCATACACAATAGGTAATTATACAATCAATTGGGAACCAGTTTTTTTTTTTGTTTTTTGTTTTTTTTTTGATGCCAGGAATTGAACCTAGATGTACTTAACCACTGAGCAACATCATCAGCCCTTTTTATTTTTATCCTGGGACAGGGTCTCACTTAGTTGCTTAGGACCTTGCTAAGTTGTTCTGACTGGCTTTGAACTCATAGTCCTCCTGCCTCAGCCTCCTGAGTCACTGGGATTATAGACATGCACCACTATGCCTGGATATAACCACAGTTATTATTTGGCACATATCTTTCTAGTATTTTTTTCTTCTGTATGTATGTCATACTATACCCCAAAAAATATGTATAATTACTATGTGTCAATTAAAAATGAAAAATATATTGAAACAATAAAATCTCTGGAAATATTCATTCAGCTTTGTAAATTATGTAGTTTCTTCAACCTCTCCCTATTGAATTATACTCTGCATGTTCTAACCTGCTTTTTCACAATATTTTGTAAACCTCTTCCAATTTCAACATGAACTTTTCAGTAATTTTATTTTTATCAATTAGATAATAAATTCATTTTAAATTTATTTAATCACTTCTTTTTGGATGCTTAAAGTGTTTCTCATGTTTTTGCTTTAAAACTGATGTTGTAATGAACACTTCTGTCTGTAAGGTATGATAAAATTCTAGAATAAAATCAAAGCCATTGTTTTAATTAGAAAAAAAAACTTAATATCATTTGGCATGTAAGACAGTAAGTTCTCTTTTCATTCTGACAGGATTCAACTGGAAGCTTTGTACTGCCCTTCCGTCAAGTCATGTATGCACCATATCCCACCACACATATCGATGTGGATGTCAATACTGTGAAGCAGATGCCACCCTGTCATGAACACATTTATAATCAGCGTAGATACATGAGATCGGAGCTGACAGCATTTTGGAGAGCCACTTCAGAAGAAGACATGGCACAGGACACCATCATCTACACAGATGAGAGCTTCACTCCTGATTTGTATGTAATGCTCTGCCTTTTGATTTTGGCAAACAATATGAATCTTTTATGAGTAAAACAAACACATTATATTTAAAAGGAAAGAAATATCACTAGCATAATGATGCTTAAAAAATATTTAATCAACTTTTTTAAAAACAAAGCTATCCATTTTGAAAATATTATTGTATTTCCCCTAAAATAAGTTAAAATTAGCTCTTAAAAGAAACATTTAAATACTTTTTTAACAAATAGGTATTGAGCTCATAGCCTGTAGGAAATAGTATGGTTAATAGTAGTGCATCAAATAGCCTCCCTTCACTACTTATAACTTAGTGTATAATAGTCTGAACAGGATTATTATATAAAGTAATTCCAAGTCTTTTTTTCTTGTACATAAATATTAAATAATTCTGGGGTTGTGGCTCAGTGGTAGAGTGCTTGCCTTGCACGTCTGAGACTCTAGGTTCGATCCTCAGCACCACATAAAAAGATAAATAAACAAAGATATTGTGAAAACAATTAAACTGTTGAAATACATTAATATAGTGTTCTTATGTTTTGTGTTTTATATTGCACGTAATATATTTTATGTTATTTTTATATTTGCCTTAGTCATTTCTTTTTTTTTTTTTTTTTTAAAGAGAGAGTGAGAGAGGAGAGAGAGAAAGAGAGAATTTTTAATATTTATTTATTTATTTTTTTAGTTCTCGGCGGACACAACATCTTTGTTGGTATGTGGTGCTGAGGATGGAACCCGGGCAGCACGCATGCCAGGCGAGCGCGCTACCGCTTGAGCCACATCCCCAGCCCCCTTAGTCATTTCTTACCACAAAGTGTGATCAGTGCACTAAAAAGAATAATAATGACAGTTAAATATTGATTGTGGATCATTTACGGAAAAAAACATGATGATGATAATTCATAGTTATAAAACTTCAAGAAAATACTTAAATGGTGTTCTGAAGTCAGAAAAAGAATTGTAGTATATTAAGGTTTTTTGAATCAATTAAAAGTGCTTGGCACAGTGCTGGCACATAAAATATACTCAAAAAACCATAACTATAATAACCCAGGTTGAAGTATATAAAGCAGCAATAAAATTGGATTGAGTAGCTCTGTGCTTTGCTTTTAAGGAAAATTTTGAACTGAGGCAACAAACTCATTTAGCATAGTAGCCATAGTAAAATGTTGACCAAAAGCACAGAATAAGAACATTATGTCCAAGGAATCCCCAGCAACATAGGTCTCTATATGCATAAAGATGACTTAATTAGGGTCCATCTTTCTCAGGTCTCCAGTGTTCTCATTGGCTATTTAGAAAGTTTTAGAGGAATTGCTTCAGAAAAAAAGCATTGGCCAAATTGGAATTCCATGTCACTGAGTTTTCACATATTAGTAGTTTGGGTATGAATATAGATTTCTCAAAATTAATTTGCACTTTCTAAAAGGTTTAGAATTTTTTTTTTTTGATTGATTGCCTGCTTAGGAGCTCCATTAAGAGAATTTAGTAAACTTTAGAATGGGTTTGCGGGCTGGGGATGTGGCTCAAGCGGTAGCACGCTTGCCTGGCATTCGTGCGGCCCGGGTTCGATCCTCAGCACCACATACAAACAAAGAAGTTGTGTCCGCCGAAAACTAAAAAATAAATATTAAAAAAAAAAAAAATTCTCTCTCTCTCTCTCTCTCTCTCTCAAAAAAAAAAAATAAAGAAAAGAAAATAGTTCTGTTGTTGCTGTATTTAAAAAAAAAAAAAGAATGGGTTTGCAACCATTTAGTGTTTTCGTTTTGTTTTGTAAATATGTTTAAGCCAGCTATTCTTGTTTTGCTGAACATGGCATAATAATGTCATAAATTTAAAATTTTATTTACAACCCTAAATGTTTTGAACATAAAAGTTTGAAAAATAGTTTCGATTACAAGAATATGTATAAACTTTAATTTGTGGTAGACTCATTTTAAACAATACTACTTACTTTTTCTATGTATGGGAGCTGTTTTTGTTTGTTTGTTTTTTTCCTGCTCTGCTGGGGTCCAACACAGTGACCTATACATACTAGGCAAGCATTCTACCTCAACTTATAAAAATAATTTTAGTCACTGTCTATATATTAAAATCCAGTCACTGAAAATATTTTTAGATACTTTGCTTCATACAATTCTGATATGATCGAGATATTCATTCAATGAAATAAACCAGAACACTGGGCCTTATAGTCACAATCTCTCCTCAAAGCTTGAAAAGTGGTGTTGTTAATGCCCAGCCAATAATCTTGAAATGTTGACTTCTCCTTTTTCAGTTCCTGCTGTAGTTAGTTACACTCATCTCCTAAATTAAGAAACTTGAGTTACTCTCTTACTTAGTTTGCACCACCCATTCTCTTCTGTATCCCTCCTATCAGTAATATGATGATCTCTATCTACTATTTTCAGTCTCTCTTTCATTTAAAAAATTACTTCATTTATTGAATGTTATGTTACCTCTCTGATCTGAATGAAATCTAAGGAAGATGGAAGAGAAAAGATGAAAGGCTGTGAGGCCTGGGAAGAAAACAGTCTTTCTTGTTTTAGCATCTGGTATGTCCTAGGTGCTGTGTTAGACACAAATCATTTCAAGTGGGTATTGTGTCTTGACTTCTCTCTCTTTGGTCATTGCCAAGGTAGATGACACTTTCTTAGGTTTCTAGTTCATGTTATTTGCAGATGGTGTCCTCTTAATGCTAACCCAGAGGTTGTGATATTGCCCATTATCAACTGGGTTTATTCCTTGATCCCACTCAAATGTCACTGATTTGTTTTAGTTTTTGGTGATAACATTAGTGTTATTTTTGCTGCTGGGTTTTTTGTGTGTGTGAGATTGTCAGAATTAGCAATTATATTTATTAATTGTCTAAGACTTTTTTTTAAAAAAAGAGAATTTTTTAATATTTATTTTTTTAGTTTTAAGTGGACACAACATCTTTATTTTATTTTTATGTGGTGCTGAGGATCGAACCCAGAGCCCCGCGCATGCCAGGCAAACACGCTACTGCTTGAGCCACATCCCCAGCCCCAAGACTTTTGTTGTATGTGTAAGATGAGAGTTCTGAAATAGATTAGTAGATGTACACATACCCTTCCTGGTGTATTGTGTATATTTCATCATAATCATGATTGCTGTTGAAGTAGTTCCATAGTGTGGGAATATTATTTAGAAAAAATAATTATATGTTAACCTGATAAACACCAATAATATCCTTGAGTTTGGATCTGTGTATTTTTAAATTTTATTTATTTATTTTTATCTATTCATTTTTGGTGCTAAGAATTGAACTCAGGGACCAATGCATGCTAAACACACATTGTACCATTAAATACCCAATGCCAGCCTCTGGAAATATATTTTCTATCTCCAAAAATGTACATCTATAATCTAATAAATATGTTTATGCATGATATACCATTTATATGAATTTAACTTATTGACTGTGGAGTAAGAGGTTGTAGAAAGTGTCTTAAACAGCCATTTCAACATTTGGACCTTTTCTTTTCTTTGTAGGAATATTTTCCAGGATGTCTTACACAGAGACACTCTAGTCAAAGCCTTCCTGGATCAGGTAAACATGGAACCATCCATTGTCAGAATGATTAAATGTTTTCTTTTCAAACATATCATATAGTGCTTGTGCTATATATTTGAAACATCATGGAATTAAGTTCTCTTTTTTGTAGTACCTATTCTATGATCTTTCTAAAGCTCCTAAATCATTTTTCTTATGAATTATTAGTAGAGTCTAGCCTCATTAACAATTAAAAATCCAGCATTCCCACTGAAAATAAATATTTTAATTTCAAATGCTAGCCTCACTCAGGGGTTTTGAT
Organism: Ictidomys tridecemlineatus; assembly: GCF_052094955.1. Taxonomy (NCBI): domain Eukaryota; kingdom Metazoa; phylum Chordata; class Mammalia; order Rodentia; family Sciuridae; genus Ictidomys; species Ictidomys tridecemlineatus. The sequence goes on along the minus strand of NC_135480.1, from coordinate 167,932,600 downwards.
TTTTGTTTTGTTTTTTTGAGGGGAGGTAAGTTGTTTATTTGCTTTTATTGAGCCAAAAATGTTCTTAAAACTTAGTATACTTCTGTTTAGATTATAACATCTTTATTGTCTCATTTTTTAAAAATATTTACTTAATTACACATTTGAAGAAAATGATAGATACCTGGGACTTATTTCTTATATAACAAAACATTGTTGTAATGTTGTTCTGGGGATTGAGCCAGGAGACTGTCATACGTGTAACTTTGAAATAATGAGATCCTTATGTTAACTGGAAAATTTGGATTCAGGTCTGTGTAGTTTGTGATATATTGCAAAGTTCAAGGATATATTGCAAAGTTCAAGGATAATTTGTAGTCATGCAATTTCCATGTTTCTCATGCCGAAGTAAAACCCTTCTACTCTCCCCCTACATAAGCACACATTTCTCCTACCCATGCTAGAATACAGATATGTATTTCAAAACCATAGTCCATGAGTATGGCCTAACTTCTGAGAGCTTCAATTTTAAGATTTGATTAGAAAAAGTTAGATAAACAGCATCAAATAACTTACCTAATGATTTTTCATAATAAAATAAATGATCATGGATATATTTTGATATAGAATGCAAAATTTGAATGCACCAAAATAGATAAAATAGGAAATTATAAAAACTCAGATTGCTTTCAGTCTAGTGCTACTACCACACTCCTGTATATTAGAGGGCATTAGTGAAAATGCCAGGTAACTCCCAACACTGTCAGGGAAACATGCTGTATACATAGAATGGTAGGAAATCTATATGTTAAAATGCTTCATTTTCCTGCAGGTCTTTCATTTGAAACCTGGTTTATCTCTCAGGAGTACTTTCCTTGCACAGTTTCTGCTTGTCCTTCACAGAAAAGCCTTGACACTAATAAAATACATAGAAGATGATACGTGAGTAACAGTCCTCTACAGAAGAAAAGCCTTTGTATGTTTTTGTTTTGTTCCCTTTTGATATTTGCTGTATTATAATGTTTGGGTCTTTCTTTCTTTTATTATTTGTAGGCAGAAGGGGAAAAAGCCCTTTAAATCTCTTCGAAATCTGAAGATAGACCTTGATTTAACAGCAGAGGGCGATCTTAACATAATAATGGCTCTAGCAGAGAAAATCAAACCAGGCCTACATTCTTTTATCTTTGGAAGACCTTTCTACACAAGTGTACAAGAACGAGATGTCCTAATGACTTTTTAAACGTGGAATTTATTAAGTATATTTCATCACAGTCACTATTGCTATTGAAATAGTTCCATGGTGTGGGAAGCATCATTCCCCAAAATTATGCCCCTAGAGTCCTACTCAGCATTGCAGTTAAAGTTAGTTACACTACAGTTGCCACAAGAGGTCTGTAGGGGATGTCAGGTGCATCGTTAACATTGAATATATCTCTTTCTAGATGTGCTCTCTTGGGGACTTCTGTTTACAATTATAACAAATACTATTGCTGTCTTTTAAAGATATATTAATAGTATATAAATTTGACCACAACTACTGTTTTTTTTTAATTTATGATTCATGGTTTACATGTATCAAAGTGAAATCTGAGTTAGCTTCTGCAAATATCATAGTAATTGACTTGACATTTTTTGGTGTTTCTTGGTATGTAGGATTACTGTAAGACTTTTGCAATCATCTGCAAATTTAGAGCATTTAAAATTTTCAGTTCCACAGAAAAGAAGTTAGCTTGAATAGGAAGAAGAGATTGATCAATAATTCAATAATTATTGAAATTTAATCATTAGATCCTACTTTGTAGATTTAGTCTTTAGAATTCAGTCTATATAAAAATGTCAGGCAGTTATTTGCAGTCCCTGATTATGGTAAACTCAGTGTGGTTTTTGTTTATCATTGTTGTCAACATCCAATATGGTTAAGCTCTGTCCAGGAAAATATAGGAAATTGAATTGTTTTAGTAGTTGTTGCCAACTTTTCAGATTAATTTTTATTATTTTCAAGCCAAATAGAAATGTGCACCTCCTGCGCCTTCCCCACCCCCCATGGAAAGTATAATTACTTGGAAGAAGTTCGGATTCCACTAGTCAGTCCTTTCCACTTATTTTTCTCATACAGAATCTATCATTTACCTGGTTTGGCAGTCATGGTGATCCAAGTTTATAAAATGCATTAGAGAATACACTAACTAATAAGATCTTTTGAGAACAGAAAACAGTTTTTGGTCTTCTTCCACCTTTTATTTCTGCCCATGTATTGGAAGTTATTGCCTTGCTGCCTGCATCACATAAGAGCAGCAGGAGAAACTTAACGGAAGTGATATTTTTTTAGGTGCTATTTTTGTCAGAACTAAGTGGTCTGTTTCTTTACTTTCCTTAATGTGTTTGGACCATTTTACTGGCTAAAAAATAATTAACATAATTCTCTGCTAGAGAAGTGTTGACATAGGAGCATATCAAACACAGATATTTTTATTTAAAACTGGAAGTGACATGAAAGGGAAAATATAAGTAGATGAAAGATATAAAATTGATAGAGCCCTTCTGCTCCCATCTACAAAATTTAATGAAAAAGATATGTTCTATTCTGAAAGGTCATAATAGCTTTTGCATAATGAGTCAGAAAGAGGTAGACATCTTAAACACTGAACAAGATGGATATACTACGTGTAGCTCAGTCAAGAAAAATTTTGTAGATACCATCTTTTAGTGTCCTGTATGTGCTCAATGCTTTTATATGGTAGATCCCTATTTAAGAGCTGACTTATTTTCTTTTGTTGGTTTATTGTATTGTTGTATAGAACATAAGATGTACAGTGAAATAAGTTATTAAAGCATGTGTAAACATTGTTACCTTTTCTCCTAGTTGGAGAATTTTGAATAAAATTCTTTGAAATTTTGTCTCTTTCATTTATTGTTCAGGAAAAAACACTATTATGATATTGGAAGATTGATTAGCTTCTGATTTGGCTGACAGTCATGTTGGATCTAAACTATCTTTTTTTAATTTTCTATCTTCAAAGAAAATATATTTAAAGGTACTGTATGATGCAGCACTCTTATGTTTAAAAAATAAAATAGTGTTTTGTTTAACTTTCAGGATGGCATTTTAATTTTTCACTTAACATATTTCAAATGTAAAATAGTAGTTAAGTAAACTTTTAAAAATTTTCTGTTATAATGATATTAATATTACCTGAAGTTACTCATTCTAGGTATCTGGTACTGGTATCCAAGGTAAAAGTACAAGTAATCTGAACTCTTTCATTTGGAAAGCAAGAAGTGGGATTGGCATTTTCACTCCATGAAAAAAGTTTTATTAATAAATATAGCTGTTGGGTTGAAAGATTTCTTTAAAACAAGACTGATTTGCCAAGCACAAACTGATTTTTAATTCCTTCATCTAAATACGCCCAAGCAGAAGAATACAAGTTCAAGGCCAGCCTTAGCAACTTAATGAGATCTTGTCTTAAAATAAAAAGTAAAAAGTGCTGAGAATATACCTCAGTGGCAAAATACCTGAGGGTTCAATTCCCAGTAACTCCACCATGCTTTAAAAAAAAAAAAAAAGTGATTTATTTCATCAGTAACATTCTCAAAGAAGAAACCAAAGCTTCATAAAATGCTATAAAGTAAAATGATGTGATTATTTATATGATATGTTTCTGTGATGCTACAGGCTAAACAGAAAAATAATGAATGTCACTTCTGGATAAAATCTAAATAACAGTATTTAGATTTTGATTTGTAATTGCACAAATTGGTATCTCTCCTAGAATCTACAGAGTGTAGCTTAAAGTTACAAAGATAGCTACTCTCAATTAACACACCCTATCCACTGGACTTTCTCAGGCTATCATCACTATAACTCTATCAGGCTCATTATTTTCATCTTAAATATGAAAAGATTTATTAAAGAAGTATAACTTGCAGCCAGTGGTCACACAGCTAGTGGAGTTGGATATCTTCCTGGACAATTGTAGTTTCCATGCAACGCAGCACCTAGCACTGTTCCTCAATGTAGCACGTACTCTGTTGTTGAACTGAAGAGAGAAGGAACCAAGTATTATGGACCTACAGCACTTCATAGTACCTTACTGTGTTGTTTGAACCTTTCTGAGGATCTTTTAAAAAGTATTTTTTACTTTTTAATTATAATTTTATAAAAGTTATTAGTATGCATCAATTTTACATATCAAAGGGCTCAATGTGATATTTCCATAATATGCATACAGCATGCATGATCAAATCCAACCTGTCTATATTCACTTTCCCTGCCCTACATCCTTCCCAAGCTCTATTTACTAGTCTACATTCAGTTTGACTTCCACATAGGAGAGAGAACACTCACCATTTGTCTTTCCTGTCAGCCTTTTTTCACTTAACAATGTCTTCTACTTCCAATTGATTCATTTTGCTGCAAATGACAAGATGTTGTTCTTTATGGCTGAATAATATTTCATTGTGTAAATAGACCAAATTTTCTTTATCCATTCATCTGTTATGGATACCTACACTGATATCTAGGTGGATATATATATGGACATTTTAGCTATTGTAATAGTACCACAATAAAGATAGGTGTTCAGGTGTCTCTTTGGTATGCTGATTTTGTTTCCTTTGGATGTATACCCAAAAATGGTTTGGCTGGATCATTTGATTGATACAGTTTTAAATTTTTTAGGAACTTCCATAGATTTCCCATAATGGCTGCACAAATTTACATTCCCACCACCAGTATATAAAAGTTCTTTAGTACTTTTTTCTCTATATCTACTCCAGCATTTATATGTTTGTTTGTTTGTTTGTTTTGATAGTAGCTATTCTGGGGTTAGACAGCATCTCATTGTAGTTTTGATTTGTATTTCTCTAATGACTAATGACATTGAGAATTTTTTTCATTTCAGCCATTTGTATTTCTGAGAAGTAACTGCTCAGATATTTGCCCTAATATTGCCCCAATACTTTTTTTTTCCTTAAGTGTTTTGAGTTCCTTGTATAATCTGGGTATTAACTTTTTGACAGAGGAATAGTTGGCAAATATTTTCTCCCATTCTGTATGTTGTCTCTTCATTCTATTATTTTCTTTGTTCTGTAGAAACTTTTAAGTGCAATATAATCCCACTTGTCAATTTTTTGCTTTTGTTTTCTGTGCTTTTGAGGTCCTATCCAAAAAAAAAAATCATTGCCTTTACCAGTGTCTTAGATGTTGCCCCTATATTTTTTTCTAGTAATTTCAGGTTCTAAATTTAAGTTCCTGATTCATTTTGAGTTGATTTTTTTTTTTTCCAGACTGAGAGAGAGGAGTCAAGTTTCAATCTTCTGTATGTGTACATTCGGTTTTCCAGTACCATTTATTTGAAGGGGCTTTTCTTTCTCTAATGTATGTTTTTGATGCCTTTGTTGAGAATCGATTAGATACATGGGCTTATTTCTGGAATCTGTATTCTAATCCTTTGGTCTTGTGTCTTTTTATACCAGTACCATGCTCTTTTGGTTACTGTGGCTTTATAAGATATCTTGAAATTAGGTGCTGTGATGCCTCCAGCTTTTTCCTGTTTGCACAAGATTGCTTTGGCTATTCAGGGTCTTTTGGTATGAATTTTAGAATTGTTTTATAGTTATTATGAATGGGATTACTTTCATGATCTTTTTTCTCAGCAAATTCATTCTTGGTATATGGAAAAGCACAATTTTTTGTATGTTGCTGCATGAACTGAATTCAAGACAAGGGAATCCACTCCCATTGTTCTTTTTTCAATATAATACTAGAAGTTTTAAACAGAGTGATTAGGTTAGACAAAAAAAAAAGTCATATGCATAGGAAGGGAAGAAGTCAAATTATCCCTGTTTGCAGGATATGGTTCTATATATGGAAAAATTTAAACTATACCAAAAGACTATTAGAACTGATAAATGAGGCTCATTTTTTAAAATATTTGAAATGGAATAATACCCACCTCAAATACTTGTTAGGTTGTATCACTTAAACTGTGTGAGGTACCTAACCAGTGCTTTTGCATCTTGGTTTGCTCTTTCATCCACCTAGACAGTCTCTGACTTGTACTTGGGGCAATTAGAACATTTACCCCTTCCCCCAGTGCTGGAGATGGAACCCAGAACTTGTGCATGCCAGGCAAAGAACATTTACTATGATTATTGGTATGGCAGCTTAAACCCATCATCTTGCTCCTCCTCCTCCTCTTCCTCCTCCTCCCCCACCCTCCTCCTCCTCCCCCACCACCATCCTCTCCTCTTCTCCTCCCCCACCCTCCTCCTCCCCCACCACCATCCTCTCCTCCCCCACCACCATCCTCTCCTCCACTCCACCCTCCTCCTCCTCCCCCACCACCATCCTCTCCTCCTCCTCCCCCCCACCATCCTCTCCTCCTCCCCACCCTCCTCCCCCCCACCATCCTCTCCTCCTCCCCACCCTCCTCCTCCCCCACCACCATCCTCTCTTCCACCCCACTCTCCTCCTCCCCCACCACCATCCTCTCCTCCCCCACTCTCCTCCTCTTCCCTCACCACCATCCTCTCCCCCTCCCCTCTCCTCCTCCTCCTCCTCCTCCCCCTTTTGGATTACTTTTTATTATTCTACTTTACCTGTTACCTGATTAGCTGTTTGTTCATCACTTTGTTATTTTAGTAATTGACTAATTGTATACATCTTTAACTTACAGCTTATCTTCAAGTGGTATACTACTTGACCTACAAGATCCTTACAGTATAGTTCTATATACAGTATAGTTCTGTATACTGTGTAGTTCTGTATACTATATGGAACAAGCCTAGTTGTCCATCAGTGGATGAATGAATAAATAAAGTGTGATATGTATACATAAGGAGTTTTATTCAGCCATAAAGAAGAATGAAATTATGTAACTTGCAGGAAAATGGATGGAACTTGAGAACATTATGCTAAAATAAGCCAAACTCAGAAGATCAAGAGTCATGTTTTCTGTCATGTGGAAGCTAGAGAGGAAAAAGGAAAAGAAGAATGGGGAGACTAATGAAATTTGAAGGGAGATCAGTATAGTAAAGGAAAGGAACCAGGGGGGAGGAATAAGGGAAGGGGAAAGGGCAATATTGGGGAATGGTATTGTCCAAATTATATTGTTAAATTGTAAGCATATATGAATATGTAATAATGAATCTCACTAGTATGTACAATTTTAATACGCCAAAAAAAATGGAAGAAAAACATCCTTACAGTGGTATACATCTTTCTTTCTTCTCACCTTTGTGCTATTGTGGCCTCATATTTTATCTTTACATATGTTATAAACTCCACATTTATTTTTACATAAAGATAATTATTTTAAAAGAGATTTGGGTTATAAGCATTCTAAACATTGCAATTAAAAGAGATCAATGCCAAATGAACTCGCATACATGTGAGATCTACATATTGTTCATTATATGCATACAATTTTTATCAATTAAAAAAATTAAGTTGCTGAGATGGTCAAATTGTATAAAAATCAAGATTCAACTGTAGGCTGCCAACAGAAGCACACCTTAAAAATAAAGATGCAGCAGTGTATGCTTCTAATGCCAGCTACTAAAGAGGCTGAAGCAGGAGGATGAATGTTCGAAGCCAAAATGGGCAACTTAGCAAGACCCTGTTTCAAAATCCAAAAATTTTTTAGAGGACTAGGGATGTAACTTCAGTGGTAGGATGGCCCTCAATTCAATCCCCAGAAACATGCAAATGGACTAAAATGGAAAGGAAAGAACCCCATACTAATGTTAATCAAAAGAAGCTAGGATAGCAATATTCACACCAAACAAAGTAGATTTCAGAGCAAAGAATAGTACCAAGTATTATGGTTTGGATCTGAAATGTCCTGAAAAGTCTCTTGTGCTCAGCGGTAAAGCTTTCTGAAAGTGATTTGATCATGAGGGCTCTAACCTCATCAGTGGATAAATCCATGTATGGCTGAAAGGACTACTGGGTGGTAGTACCTATTTATAGGAAGTAGATCACTGAGGACATGTCCTTGGAAGGGTTGATCTTCTCCCCGGCATCTTCCTCCCTTCTCCCTCCCTCCCCCTCCCCACCCTCTCTACTTCTGGGCTGCGTGGGCTGAGCAGAGCTTTCTTCTGCCACACCCTTACACCGTGATCTGCCTCACTCAGCAGATGGAAGCAACTGGCCATCTACTATTGTAAAAGGGGTCCGTGGAGCGTCGGAGGGAGAGACCGCACAAGAGACTTACTCCATGCAATTGGCAAAAGGGGATTTATTGGGGATCCATTCCAGCGCGCTGGGGCTCTGTGCTCACTCAAGAAGGGAGAGCAGCCCAGAGCCCAGAGCAGAGGTCAAGCAGAGCTTAAGTACACTTTCTGGAGAGGGCGGTGGGCTTTGCATACATCAGAACAAATCATCATGAGGCGCGGGGAAATTGAACAACAACTCTGAGACGTGATTAGCACATTCATTGGCGGGAACAGGTCGGGCGGGGGTGATTGGTCATTCCTAAGCGCGTTACACATTCAAACTGATTGGTTCGGGCCCTGTGACAAACTACACAGGGCCCTAGGCTAAATGGCCAGTAGGGCGTTGTTTTAACAATCTCAGGAATTTCAGGTTCTGGGTGTAACAGAGGAACTTAATAATACCTAATCTTTTACATTCAAGCTTTCCAGCTTAGAAACTTTACCCTTTCATTCCCCACTCCTCCAATCATCCTCTGAAACTGGGCAAAAATAAAAATAAATCTTCGCTCCTCGAAGTTGTTCTTGTGAGGTGTTTGGATCACTGTGGTGAAAAATTAACTAACACACCAGGGATAAAGAAGGTCATGAAAAACCAGCCTCTATCTCAGAGCAAAGCCTGTCCAACGAAGGGACATGGCCTTTGTCCTTGGAGAAACCCACAGAGCACTCCTAGGACATTCCCACCCTGCTAAGTTGTTTATCTACAAATAACAGGAGAGATCTGCTGCGCCAAGTGTCCCTGACTCAGTCAGGCTAGGTGGGGGATACATAGCAGCCCCCTAGCAGCCACCAATCAGCATGAGACAGGGAAATACCTGGGATGCCAGATGACCCTTCCAGTAGTTTATGGTAGTTGATAACAAGTTGGGAAACCATGTAGTTCAGCACCCCTGTTGGCTTAAACCAATCAGTTCAAATGAATACCCCTTTTGTACTGACCAATCACCCCTACCCAACTTGTTCCCGCCAGTGAATGTGCTAATCATGTTTTAGAGTTGTTATTTAATTTTCCCGCGGTGTGTGATGATTTGCTAAAAGATGCTATGATGTATGTGAAGTCTGTGCCCTCTCCAAAGAATGTATAAAAATGCTGCAAACCCTGGGCTGGGGGCCTCTCAGCGTCACCAGTTGTTGTGTGTGTGCACGCGTGGAGGACCGAGCTAGCTCGCAATAAACACCTCTTTGCTGCTTACATCGATCTTGGGTCTCCGGTGGTCTTTGGGGGTCCCGAATTCGAGCATAACAGTAAACTCATGATAAAAGTGTCATCCGCCAAGAGAACATAGCAATTCTAAATAATGTCAATAAGCATATAGAATCAATAAGTATATAGAAAGTTTTCAACAAGACTGTCAACCAAGTAAACTAAGTGACATTTGTGAAACACAGCAGATCACACATTATTTTCAAGAGTGCATGGAATATGTACCAAGGTAGACTATATTCAGAAACACAAAACAAGTCTCAATAAATTAAAAGGATTCAAGCCATGCAAAGTATGTTGTCAGCCATAGAAGAATTAAATTATAAACCAATGAGGTATATGTGGAAAAACCTCAAAAACGTGGAAATTAAATAGCACTTTTTAAATTTAGAAACTATCTAAATTGTGTATATTTGGGAGCAAGGGGAAATGGATTGGAGAACAAAAAATGAGGCACCAAAGTATTGTGGAATGATTTTTATAAAGGGTAGAACTCAATCTGCCTTTGATTTCCACCCCCTTTGATTTTCACATTGATAATAGCATGATTATTCTGAAATTAAATCAATTATTTCTGCTTTATGAGTCTTCATCACTTACAGAATTAAGTCCAAACTCTTGGCAACACATTTCTGTTCATCTCTCTGACCTTCCTTCTGCAGGTGCACCTAGTACATATGTGTCACATTTATTACACAATTCCCTGGCTTGTCCATCTCCCCAGCTGTGTTAGATCTATGCTAGCACACAGATCTATTAAAAAAAAAAATCTATGCTTTTCCATTTGGATATTTCAGTGTCTACATGGCGCTGAACATAGGGCATGCTTCCAGAAACCATAAGTTGAATAAATGAATAACTGAATATAATAAACATTATTTTCTTTTTCCTCTTTAAAAAAAACAATTTCCCACAAATTGAGGAAATTACTTTCTGAACATAATTAAGACTTTTTTTTCAGAAAGACCTTCATTGAAATTGAGCCTATGCATAACCCAGCTTTAAAATTTCAAAGACCTTAGGCCACAGTGTTCGATCTTTTGAAGTAGTAATGCCTTATCATTTTCTGCTTCTGCATTTGTGCCTGTCATATCCTGCTGAAATGTTCTTTTCAAATTGGTTGATCAATTCCTAAGCACTATTCATCAGACCAATCAAAACAATGGTAGGTATCCGTCTGTGGAGTGTGGACATTCAAGAAATCTGATCCAGTATTTAGAAAATCATTCCTGAACTCAGAGTTGGCTCAAACTGGCACTTTTCTGGCATTTGCTGTGGGTGGGGAATGTGGAATGCTTTGAAAGCTGAATGGCTTCATCAAGTTTTAAAATTCTCTTATGTCTAAAGGAAAACAGCATTCATTGTGTAAAAACACCATTGTTTGTTTTTTCTGCTTTTCTATTCTTTGGAGTTTGAATCTGCAAAAAACACTCACACCCAGCATTTTGCTTTATGTACCTCTCTGACGTTTCTGGAGATGTGAGTGATGTGGAAACCTTTTTATTGTGCTTGTTCAGAACATTCAGAACAAATGGGGAAAACAAGTCATTTATAATGCTTATATTAATTCTATGGAGAAAGACTAAGTTTCTGGTTGTTATTGTAGGCAAAAATAGAATTGTTGGGAGCAGGGGTACTGGGATGAGACTACCAAGGTTCAACTTCCTGTTTTTCTGCTACCCGCTGTGTGACTTTAAGCAAAATATTTAACTTCTCTGTGGGGCTTCAGTATCCTCATTTATTCAGTAGGAATAAGAATAGAGCCTACATCATAGGGCTGCTTGAATATTAGTTGGCTTAATACAGAGTGCTTGGAAAGATAATTGACAGAGGAAATACAAATAAAATTGTTTTGCAGCTATTATTACCATTGTCATTATCACCATTAAGCAATTAAATTTAGAGTTTCCACATCCAAGTATTAAAAGTCATGCTGGGCTCAGTGACACATGCCTGTAATTCCAGCGGCTCAGGAGGCTGAGACAGGAGGATTGTGAGTTCAAAGCCAGCCTCAGCAAAAGCAAGGTGTTAAGCAACTCACTGAGACCCTGTCTCTAAAATAAAATATAAAATAGGGCTGGGGATGTGGCTCAGTGGTGGAGTGCCCCTGAGTTCAATCCCCAGTACCAAAAAAAAAAAAAAGAAAAAAGAAAAAAAGAAAGAAAAGTCATGATTCTAGGTGATACTCCCTTAGCAGCAAGATTAGTTTATTAGTTTGAACCCATCACAACCTCATTGCACAGAACAGAGAGCATTGCCTTAGGTGAAATTTGTTCTAGGGAATGAGGCAGTGAATGTGAGGCACTGTCTAGAGGCCCTATCTTGCTTTTCACTTCTAATGTCATGCTGAGGACTCATCATTCCTCATCCTGATTAATTCATCAGCTTCCTTCCTTCTGGTCCAGGATTTCACCCATTCACCAGCCCTTGCTCCCTTGCCTAATCCATATTCTCCACAGAAGCCCAAGTGATGTTTCTAATAGAAAACTAATCTTTTCACAAACTTCCTTTTAAAACCCTCAGTGGCAACCTTTGACAGAAGATAAAGCCCATACACCCTGGTGAAGCACAGGGGCCTCTAGGAGCAGACCCCAGCATACCTCTCTGCTTTTTCTTCTCATCACTTATATGTGTGGAGTCCTGATAAGCTCTTTGTAGTTCCCCCTAACTCACCTTGCTCTTCTGGACCTGTGCATATATGCTGCTGTCACCATCTGGAATCTGTCACTCCATGAACTTGGGTAAATTTCACTTGTCAGGATTCACCTTAGGTGGGTGTCATGTTATTCTAGGACCCTCCCTTAACTTTGGATTTAGAATATTCCAGACATTAAGCCTCCCTGAGCCAGAGATCTACTCTATGCACTAACTTCTACCTAATTGCCTGGCACATAATAATTTTATTAAACGCATGTTGAATTAATTGCTCTCTACTTGGGGCTCTTAGTTCCTATGCTTACAGTTCTAACAGCACTTAACTCATTATCATGCATAATTATTATGAGTTTGTTTATATCTCCCATTAGACTGAGCTGCACATGGCTGAGGCCTTGTCTCCCCATCTTCCATCATAGTGCCTGCTATGAAATAGTAGCTTAGTTCTGAGTGAGTATATGAATAGTATGTACATGCTGTTAATCTCAGGTTTGTTGTTTCCCCAAATTCTGAAGCAAAGAGATTTATGAATCTTCCTGATGGTTCTCGAATGTTATCCCAGTTATACCACTGAAATTATAAGCAAAAATTTGCATGTCTATATATTTTCCTGAGTGGTGGGTTTTTTTTCCCCCAAAACCTTCCTCAGATATTGTTTCTATAACCTTCATCAGATTCCCAAAGAGTTCTCTGATGCTCCAAAAGATAAAAATCTATGTTTTTATGTATTTTTTTTAAATTTGTAGTTGTAGATGGACACAGTACCTTTTATTTAATTTATTTATTTTTACGTGATGCTGAGGATTGGACCTCACACATGCTAGGTAAGTGCTCTATCACTGAGCTACAACTACAGCCCAAGAATTATTTTTAAAAATCAGTTATTAAATAAAATGTGTGCAAGGTAGTCTAATGGGTCCTTTCAGGCCTTTTGACCCAGAAGCTTTTGACCAGGTCAGGCTTGTGGCTCTACACCCTGACTGCCTCCAGCCTCTAGTGGTCTCCCTGCTGCTGTATTGTGGCAGTTCCAGTTGGCAGTAGCCAGTGTTTCTTCTGGATGAATATCCAGCCCCACCCCCAGTTACCCCCACCTCCACCCTGTATATCTGTAGTAGCAGTTTGAGACACATTTGCAGGGCCTTCTAGGAGCATCAAAGATTTAAGGCCCTGGAACTAGCACCATATAGTGTCCTATCCCAGCATTCAGGGTAGAGGGTTTTCTGTTTTGTTTTGTTTTGTTCAAAGCTGAGAACCTTCTTTGATCCAGTTTGGCTAGACATTTTTCTCTGACTTCCCTCAGTAGAATTGGCGTATTTTTTTTTTCCTGGCCTAGAGTCACAAAATAAGAGGAGACTAGAGTTTCTCTAAGGAGCTGAGGGGAAAAAAAAGTTTTAAAAATAACTTGACCAAGTGTATTCATCTGGCAAACACAATCTCACTACACAAAATAAACTTCTTTAGAATTTCGCAATAGCAGTTCCTGAAAATGTAAACAACCCTAGGGTCCACATGAGCAGAATCACTTGCTGAATAGAAAGAGTCCCTGGTCCAAATTCTGCAGAAATAACACCTTATAAAACTAAGGGTCAATGACCTTATGTGGAAACAAGAAGGGGGCAGGAGCCTAGACCTTACCCAGACAGTAAGAAAGTCTTAGGACTAAATTCTGGAAAAACTGGCTTCCCAAATCAAACAGGAGGATGGTGAGGGATGGAGGGGCTACTGCCTAGGCCTCAGGCTCTGGCTCAGACTCTACCAGGCCCCTGTCTTCCCCAGGGAAAGCCAGATTCTACAGACTCTCATGAAGTCAGAGGAAGCCCCTACAGGTTTCACCATGTATTCTGTTGACAAAATAATGGTCCCATTGAAACTGTAATAACATACTCAGCCAACAGAGTGCATGTTATTATAATAACTTTGTACCCAGTCCCAGTTTTTTGAGCACCACTATACTATGTTCTCTCTAATGAGGCCCATACTGTTCTAATGTACTTATACTGAGTTTGAGTACTAGAGTAATACCTGCTATAGATTTTAAGTGCAATTATCACTTCATATTTGTAGAGCTCCCCTTCAAAACAAAGTAGGTTCTTATTCCTTAGTGGTGTTCAGATCCTTTTTATGTAGAAAACATTGTGCTAGATACCATATCTTAGAATGAACAGAACTTGGAGGATTCAAAGAAAAAGCACAAATAATTGTCTTTAAGGGTAGAAAATGCAACCTGTGGCCGGGCACAGTGGTGCACTCCTGTAATCTCAGCAACTCAGGAGTAGGAGGATTATAAATTTTAGGCCAGCCTCCATATCTTTAGTAAAATCCTATCTCAAAATAAAAAACTAAAAGGGCCGAGGATGTTACTCAGTGACAAAAATGCCCCTGGGTTTAATCCCCCTACCCCCATACAGAAAAAGAAAAATGCAACCTATGGAAAAAATATAGTTAATGAATTTTCAATCCTCAGAGATCCGTGAAAAGACAGGGGTAAAACTTAACATTTTATTTCAGGAATATAAAGGAATACAAAAAAAAATCATGGTTAAATTATCAACATTTATTGAATAATGGCTTTGTGCCATATCCTTTACAGGCAGTTTTGAATTCAACTCTGATAATAACCTCCTAAAATAAATACACATAGCACGTGAGAACACCGATCCCAGGTAAATGATTATCCAAATGTGACTGACAGTTTTTCACACTCTGCTTGTTTCCTTTCTCAACCTGGAAGTTGGATTGTGTGTTCTCTCTCAGTAGAACTCAGACATGACCACATGACTTTTTCTGGCCAATGAAACATGAACAGTATCACTTTTAGATGAATGGTTAAAAGAGACAGTATGGAAGTAGGTGGTCTGCCTCCTTTTCACTTTGCCACAGTGACCATTAACTAGACAGTGACTGCTCTTCAGCCTAGGTTTCACTGAGAAAGATACTAGAGCAGAACCTCTGTTTCAGCTGCCATAAAGGTATGCATGTTGCATAAGCAAGACATTCAGTTTTGCAGTGTTTAGCCACTGGGTTTGAGAGTTTTATTAGTCTTGATTCTCCACCAAAGCAGAACCAATAAGAGATTATCTCTGTATGCATCCATCCATACAGAGATTTATTATGGAATTTGCCTCACATGTTTATGGAGACTGAGAAATCCCAGTCCACCTTCTACAATTTGGAGAAGCCAATGACATGATTTACTCAAAGGCCTGAGAAGTGTGTGTTGTGGGGGCACTGATGGTCCTAACCAGGCAATGTTCAAGGACAGTGAGGAAGGATTTCCCAGCACCAGAAGAAAGAGCAGATTTTCTCTTCCTCTGCTTTTTTGTTAGTTCCAGGCCCTTAGCAGATTGGATGATGCCCTCACACATTGATGAAGATATCTTGTCTCCTGAAACTGCTAACTCTTCCAGAAACACCCTCACAGACACACCCTCACAGATACACCAAGATATAATGATAGCTATGCTATCTGAGCATCCCATAGCTCAATCAAGTTGACACATCAGGGATTTGTTTCTATAGCAAAACTTGAATTAGAGACCAAGTCACCCAGCTGATTAGAACTTGACCTTCCTCTATTGCAAACACCAGACCCTAGACCAACTCAGTGCTGCCTTCCAGATGGAGAATGATAGTCATATGGCTTCTACCTAATTTCAGGAGGAGGAAAAAGGGTCATTATCTGCAGTGACAAGAATTAAGATGCCTCAGAAAGCAGATCAAGACTATTGAATAACATGAGAAGTGAGAAAGCTCTGCGGAACTTGCACTGAAGATCTACTCAGGAGGAAAAAATAGTTAATACTTTAATGTATTTCCTTTGGGGCATGTTTAATCCACACTTTGAGTGTTGTTTCTCAAAGGAATTTCTATATAGGAAGTACTTCTTTATAATAGAGTTCCTGGCTTGGAATTCAGTGTCTGTTTCAGGGCCTCTCCTTATTTTTCTTATATGCCTCACAATAAAAACCTCTTCCCCTAGTGGTCAGCACACAAGATAGTTTTCATTTCCAGCCTACCAGGAACCAAGTATTTCAGTTTGGATTTCCCTAAATCCTCCTGAGACAGAGACTGGAGCGCAGTGAGTTTATCTAGGAAGTGATTCTATGAGTTCGGGCAGACTGGAACACAAAGGCAAAGCCAAAGTAAGAATAAATTTGGCAAGTGACCACTTCCGGCAACTGGTGTTAAATTTTTCTTGAGTGTCTAAAAAACATGAAGAAGGCCTCCCATGATCACCCACCTCAAGCATTCATTCACTGGTCTCATTCCACATTTGGTTGTCCCCGGAATTGAATGTGACCAGCCTCCTTCACTGCAGCACAGACTGTGTTGGCTCCTGGGTTGAACAAGCTCCTGCAGCTGTGGGAACAGTCTTACAGCAGGAAGCCTGGTATGCACCTGAGGTCTAGGAACTAGCCACTTCATAATGCACTAAATTGAAAGCTATGACAGAGCACTGTCTTTGGTCTACTGCACCAAGCCCTCCTCCCTAAACACTATTATTAGTTATTTTAGGCTTGATGGATATGAGAAGACACCAGGTCATGATTTAGAGCACTGAAGAAGCACAGTATAAATCTCAGATAAGTGTCCCCCATCTCTAAAATGTGGGAGTCACATTTTACCTACCAGCCCAGGTCATTGGAAGGACTGGATGAGCTGGTTTATGTGAAAATGCCTGGTGCCTAGAACAGTTTTAGCAATAATAGATATTCAAGAAGATGTTGGTTCCCTGCCCTCTACCTTATATACATGTTCTGGAGCTGCACTAGATACTTAATCAAATGGCCCTGAGGGTCCTTCCAATTCTTCACTGTATCCTTCTGAGATTTCTCTGACAAGTTATGAATTGTATTAGACTCTCACTGTGGCAAGTGACAGAAGCCCAACTCAAACTAAAGAAAAAAGGAAACTAACTGACTCTTGTAACTGGGAATTCCAGGGTTAGCATTGGCTTTAGGCATTAAACTGGGTACAGGAACTCAAATAATGTCACCGATGTCTTCTCTCTATGTCCCCCTCAGCTGCTTCTTTTGCTACTTCTTTTCCCTGTCTTATAGCTTGGTTCACCCTTATTCAGGAGTGGTGAGAGGAGGATGTTCTAGACATGGAGAACTCCAGCTTATATCATCCTTGCTTGGTGACCTCAGAGTCTGTGTATGAAATCCCAAGGGCTACTCTGATGGGTGTTGCTTGGCTCATGTACATACATAATGCCCAGAAAGTGGGGCCCTTGAAGTCACTGGAGCCTGCTGGAATCCCATGGGCTGGGGCAGAGTTTCTGTGCCCGAGGAAGGATGTGGGGAAAGGCTGCGTGTTGGCACACTTCACTAAGACAAGGTGAGAAGAGGGACACAGTGAAGCAGAAATGGACAGAAGAGGTCCTGGCAGACCAGCCATTACTTGCTACTTCTGATTGAGAGTCACCCTGGTAGGCCCCCATAATCACACCACACTAGGGAGGCGGGATCCATATATAGCTTCTGCCAATGCCAGCAGAATTGCAGAGTTCCAGCCAGGAGCTGAATGTGGCCCAATGCTGAGCTTCAAAACAGAGCTGTTCAGGAACAATGCAAGGACTCAGCACATTCATTTGGAGTGAAACAAAGCCTAACTGTGTCGCCCTCTCCCTGTGTGCCCTCCAAGGTCCTCAGTGACACAGCTAGTGCTTTAGGGAAGTAAATAGGAAATGTCGTATCAGGGTAGCTCACTCCAGGTGTCTTGGACTCCATAAAAATATTTCTTATGACCTTTTTTCTTCATTATTATAAAAATAAAATTGAAACCTTTTAAGATAGATAAAGCAGTATAGAAAAGAAAAATTAAAAATACCTGTTATGATTTCACCCAGAAAACAATTGTTGACTTCTTGACATACTCCTAGGTCCTTTTCCACAAATTTCCACAATGTCGTCTTTTTAAATATTAAAAACTGGGAGCATATGTTACATGCTGCTTTATAACATGCTTTCTTTACTGATGTCTAAGGTACATTAGAAAAATGCATAAGTTCTAAACAGCTCATTGAATTTATACTCATTGTTTTTAGTAGTTGCTTAATATTCTGTTGTTGACCTCTACCAAAATATATTTCCTCAAGCCATTATTGATGAATAATAAGTTATATGCCAGTTCATTCTAGACTGACAAACATTTATTGTCTGCCTACAAGCCAAGGCTTAGTAGTCACAGCCTCTACATTATTTGTATCAGTTATTTTTGTCACAATAATTCTATATAACAAATCACTGCAAAATTGAGTGACTTCAGGGCTGGGTGCTGCTCAGTGGAAGAGTGTGAGGCCCTTGCTCAAGTCCTAGCCACCAGCAACAACAATAAAATTCAGTGACTTAAAACCATAACCAATTATTTATCAATGCTCGATACTATGGGTCATCTGGGCAGTTCTGCTGAAAGGGGTCAGCCTCAGGGGACTATGTGTGAGGCAAAAGGAAAAAGGCAAAAGCAATGAGTTCCAATGTATTCTTTCAAAACTCCAAAACTAAACCAAGGAATGAGGAAATTGAAGGTAGGATTAAAAATGAAGTGGTTTGGGCAAACAAACTTCGCAAAAGGAAGGAATTTTTAAAGAGATTATGCCAGACTCCTATGTCATCAGCCAAGAAGGTTCAGTGAACTTTAGCCTGGGGCAGGGTGTTGGGGAGATAGTGGAGTAAAGATGTAGAGAGAAGGCAAGGATGAGAAACAGGAGAGCGCCAAGATCACTGGTCAATGCCAATAGTGGAATCCCCTCCTGAACCAAGAAAAACACCTGGCCTGAAAGCCAAGAGATCTGGGTTCTGGTAGAGGTGCTGCCACGGACAAACTGAGACTCGACTGGTGGCTGATGCATCTGGGTTTCTATCTTTCTCCTAGGGGTTCGGGATTGTGGAGATCCTTTCCAGCCCCAGGATTCTCTTACTGCCATATGTTTTCCTTTTAGCTTCTGGGGCTGCAATGAGGAGCCACTTCAAATGAAAACCTGGGTTACCATATGTTAAAAAGAAAAAATATATATATACAGGAAAGGGGATGAATGTGTAATTCAATTTTATTAAAAAAAAGAGTTGTTTTTCTGGGGTCCTGATTAATTACCTAGGGTAATGCTCTTTGATACAGGTATCAAAGAAAGGAAGAGAAAATTAAAAACAAAGGAAGGAAAAGGAAGTGATAAAGGAAGGGAGGGAAGGAGGGAGGAAGTTAGCTAGTTTTGGATTCATGTCTACAGAGCATTAGGCAAAAAAAGATGGGAAAATTTTTAACTAAAACTTTACCAAACTCTTTTCTGAGAGATGTTTTTCCTCTGAAAAGCATCATCAGGGCTGTTAAATATACAACACAAGTCTTTTGTATTGCTGGACATGAAATAAAATCACCACTGAGGCTGGTCAGAAGCCATTTAGAAATTCAATAATTTTCAGCCCAAGGGGATTTCCAGTTGGTGAAATAGCTTCTTAAGAGGAAATGATTATTGAACGGTATATCAAACCTAATTGGAATCTTGAGAAAATAGGATCGTGAGTCCTAAGGACAGCTGGATGCTAAAGATCATAATGACTGGTACTCTGACTTTTGTTTCTTGCCTTAATTAGGATGTGAAATTTTAAAAAGTCTTGTTTGTTTTCTTATGAAAGGAGGGTAGTGGGGGTGGTTTGGAGATGTTTCCAGTTCTTCAAAAAGCTGCCTTCAGTCTGACAGTAGAACATTTCTTTATTTTTTTCTCAAAAGCGTTCAAGGAAGGCAGAGGAGACTTAAAAAAAAAAAAAAAAAAAAAAAAAAGGACTCCTCTGTTTTCCATACAAGGGGGCTGGAGACTGATGATTGATTTGTTCATGATGGTCAAGGGCACTGATCACAAAAACAATTAAAAAAAACCCAAAACATTTATCAGCTTTCGAAAGTTACATGAGATCCTGGTTATTTTCCTATTTGGAAAATGGGATTGGGTGTGTCAAGTTGGAAGCATCCCTGACATACCAGCTTCTTTTCTTGTCTTCCTATACTTTTCTGAATTCATTGCTTGGAGAGCATGAGTTCCCAAAACTACTAAGCACACACCGTGTGGGAAAAATAAGATACTAAAGTTTGGGAAAATAAAATACTAAAGTTTCACTCTAGAACTGATTTGGGGGATTTTGCCTAGGGTGTCTTTAGGAGTGATTACCTTAGAAACTGGTTCTCCTGGAAACTAACCTTTCTTGCACAATAACTAGACCAATCCATTTTATGATGAGAGAATTCCTGTGCATCATTATATGTACTGAGGCAGACCACCATCATGCCAGGAGAATCACTCATTAAAAATTGAAAAAAAATTTTTTTTTCAAAAAGGAAGGAAAACACATAGTCGAGTAGGAAGATCTGAAGGAACATTGGGTCACTATGAATGATAAAAACAGAGCAGGAGCGGGAGCAAGGAGCATATACTCTTTTCCATAAAATTATCTTGAAAATTACTTGGAAAAACCCATTCATTCCATTTCTATAGAGTGGAAGGTTAATGCCTGCTGTTGTAACTGCACACTACATTGTCCAGAACAGCTGTCACAGGTGCAGCTTTGAACAGTGTCATGGTTCTGCCCCACTCCCAGACTTGACCTTTCTATACCTCATTTCCACTTCTGCAAAATGTGATTGGCGTAATGTGGGTTTCAGAGGAAATTACTGTAGACAGAGAGTGTCATTATTGTTAAATGTTAAGCATTGTGCTAGCATAAAACACTCCTTAAGATAATATATGATTCTTGTTACAGCTTGGATTTGCTTAAAAGGATCTATCTGTCTATCCTCTTGTTTGAATTTCCATTACTTCTGTCTTTAGGAGGAGCAACGCACATTCATTTTCAGGACCCATTGGTCATTAATATAAATTCTATTATCACAGATGTTCCCATAAAACAGTGAGACAATCCCTTGAGCCCTGAGCTTAGTCAGGGTCTTGAAAACAAGTATGCTTTACTATTGCAGATTTGCTAGGAACTTACTTAGATGTGTCATGTCTCTTCATTCGGGATACAAAGGCATGAGAATGACTGCCATTTCTATGTACCTGCCTGTAACCATTAAAATTAGTACACCTCGGAGCACCAGAACATTGGGTAATCAGATTCAGCAAATTTGAATAAGATTAGCCTCTCATCAAAATCAAGTAGCCCTTGAACTCTGAGCACTGCTGTCCAGAGCATATGATGGATCTCAGCTTGTCACTGAGGAGGCAAACATGCTTCTTCCTTCTTACTCTGTTGCCACCTGTTAGGATCTTGCCATGATGGCACCCTTTTACTCTTTCAGTGCCGTTTGAGGGGAAGATGTAAGGAAGTGGCTTGGTAACAGAATCTTTGGGGGTTTTTGCTCACATACCATTGAAGACCAGTGTGGCTTTCCTTTTAGAGGAAATGTAAAATTTGAAAATGATAGAAATGGGTGAGAAGTGTGAATGTTATTCATTCAATACCAAACTAGCTGGAAATACTCTCTTTTTGTTCTCAATTCCAGAGGCTAACATCCCAAGGGACAGTGAAGTTTCCAGATTCAGTGTGACTATTATAGCATGTGCTAGGGTCTTTTGCCTTCACAAGAGGGGGGACCTACCTATGGGTGGTGTGAGAATTATGTGTGGGAAAGAACAACATGTGGCATGCCTTGATCCTTACCATGGGACAGGCACTGTGCCAGGCACATTTTATGCATTACTTCATTAAATTCATACAACTACTTTTATTGATATCCCCATTTTATAAGATGAGGTCATTAAGGTTTAGAGAAGTTAGACTCAGTTACTGTGGGTCTCTCTGACCCTGAAGGCCACCCCCTTAATTACCACGCTACCTTGTCTCCCTGGAATCTTTCAGATGAACCTGGCCTCTCTTCCCTGGGAGAACTTGCAGTTAAGATCCATGAAGTCCTCAGATTTATTCCATGGGAACCTGGAAAGAAGTCAGTTGAATGCTGACAACTTCATCTCAGACAAATGTGGCCTTTTCCATATATTTATGAAGATACAACACACAGAGCACTTACGTACATAAGATCTGGAGTCAATGCCCCTGTCTTGGTAGTTTTGAAATCTTGAGAATTCAATTGTTTCAACTAGATACTTCACTTATGCAGTGGAAACGGGAAAATAAAATGCTTGTCCAGAGGTCAGGAATGGGCTACATACCCTTATTGTCCATTTCTGCTCTTTTAGAACCTTAAAATCTAAGATATATGAGATTTTACTCTAGACTCAGAATTATTGGTTCAAAATTGCCACCGCCCCAGCTTTTTTTTCTTCTTCTTCTTTTTTTTTTTTTTTTTCAGAACTGGAGCTTGAACTCGGGGAACTCTACCACTGAGAGACATCTCCAGCCCCTTTTTAACATAGTTTTAATTTTGAGGCAGGGTTTCACTAAGTTGCCTAGACTGGCCTCAAACTTGCAATTCTTCTGCCTCAGTCTTCCTGGAAAACAGTGTGAACATTCTTCAAAAACATTTTAACCAGCAAGAAGATTTTTCTCTTCAACTTATTGCTTTTTGAGTTAACAGCTTGAACATGACTTTGGCAGTTGCTGCAGGTAATTTTTCCCTATTGATAACTGCTAACAAGAATCATTAAATTTCTTTTCATCTTTTGCCTAACATTTGGGACCCCAGCCCTTATCATCTATCTACTTGCCTGGTCCTCATACCAACTAAATTAATCTCTATTTCCAGAATACGTCTCAATTTTTTCTTCCTTTCTGTATGTTTTTCTGTGGTTCTCTTTATCTCAATGATCTGAACCTAACTCCAGCAATGTCCCCCATTTTCAAGGTCGAAGGTCAGCTCAAATACTTCATCTACCCTAAAACTCTGCACAATGGTTTCAGCCCTTTTGTTTTCCTGTGTCTGTGTTCCATGTACATTTATTGGGCTTTAAAAAAAAAATCTTACCCACCCCCATCTTCTCTTGCACCAGTGCTCTTTGTGTTTCTCTTGCTGTTCTTACAGCCTAAGCACTGTGAGGGCAAGATCCAGGTTGCCCATTGACACACAACAGTGGCAGGGCAGTGTGAGGCTTACAGCTATGAGTTCAGGTCACAAGGCCAAGTGTAAAATCTGGCTATGTGCTTACTAACTGCAAGTTACTTCAACTTTCTAGCCTATAGTCACCTATAGCCACCTGTACTTTCCACATGGGATCTCATGAAAATTAAATGAGCTGTTTCATGTGAAGTATTTAGCAAGCATCTGACATATTTTGGGAACCTAGTAGATGTTAAACATTTGCAGTGCTTACAGTGAGGCCTCTTATTCATTAATTCAATAATTTATTCATTCATTTATTCTGCCATAACAAAATACCGCAGGCCGAGTGGTTTAAACAGATGTTTATTTTTCACAGTTCTGGAGTCTGGAAAGTCTACGATCAGGGAGCCAGTCAGTTTGATTTCTAGTGAGGGCTCCTCCTGGCTTGCAGCTGGCTGCCTTCTTCCTGTGTCCTTCACATGGTGGAAAAAGGGCTCTTTTTTCCTTTTCCTCCTTCTCCCTACTTTCCTCTTCACCTTTCCCCTTGCTCCTTCTCCTCCGGTTTCCCTTCTCCTCCCTCTGCTGTTGCTGCCACTAATCCTATAATAAGGGCTTACCTTGAATGACCTCATCAATCCCTAATTACATCCCCCCCAAAACATCGCACTGGGAGTCAGGGCTTTAATACATCAATTTCAAGGGAACACATTTCAGTCAATATCAAGTGTCTATACATTTTTTGAGCTAATCTGTGGATATAGCAATGAACTAAATAGACCAAAGTCCCTGTGTCTTAGAGTTTACATTAATTCTAGTAGAAAAAGTAAGCATGGGTAGATAGAATAACAGTGCCTAGAGACTACACAATGTATCTCCATAACCTGCAAATATGTTATATTGCAGGGCAAAGGAGAATTAGGTCACAGATGGAATTAAGTTTGCTAATCAGCTATCCTTAACATAGAGAAGGAAACCCAACAGACCCAGGGCAACAACAACAGCCCTTAAAAATGAAAGAGGAAGGCAGAAAAGTCATAGTGATGCTGTAAAAGAAAGACTCAACGTGTCATTGCTGGCTTTAAAAAGGAGGCAAGGGATATGGACAACCTTCTAGAAGCTGGTCAATAACAACAAAAACACAAGAAAATGGATCTCTTCTATAGACTTCAGAATGGAATGCAACCATGCCGACACACTGATTTTAGTTCAATAAGAGCTATGTTGCACTTCTAACCTCCAGAACTATAAGGTAA
The DNA here is from genome assembly GCF_052094955.1 of Ictidomys tridecemlineatus. Classification (NCBI taxonomy): domain Eukaryota; kingdom Metazoa; phylum Chordata; class Mammalia; order Rodentia; family Sciuridae; genus Ictidomys; species Ictidomys tridecemlineatus. Next base: position 167,908,300 of record NC_135480.1, on the reverse strand, counting down.
TAAATTTGCATAGTTTTAAGCCAGTAAGTTTGTGGTATGTTGTTCTGCAGCCACAGAATACTAATATAGGCAATGAACAAAACAAGTAAAATATATAGTGTATCAGATTACAGTAAATTCTATGGAGAAAACTGGAGTAAGGAATGTGGCCAGGGTGTGTCAGAAGAAGAGGATGATTGTGATTTTAAATAAGATTGAAACAGGAGGCCTCTGTGACTTTTGAGCAAAGAGCTGAAGGAAGCGAGAGAGTATCAGCCATGAAGCAGCTGAGCCATCAGAAAGACTGCTATAGCAGAGGTCACAATGATAAGGTCTAAGGTAGAAACTTCCCTGGCATTTCTGGGAGCCTAGGAGCATTTCGTAGCATGGATAGAGATGTAGCCCACAGGGACCAAGGAGGGCTTAAATATAGAATTATGGCCCTTCAGAGCAGATGCTGAAGGTAGAGCCATCCTCCTCCTCCAGTCACGTGGTCACAGGCAGAGCAGCTGGATCCAAGAATGGGTGAGGTGAAAGTTAGCCAGGGAACACCAAAGACTTCTCCCAGTTGCCAGTCCTCCCTAGGAAAGGAGTTACTACAGGGATAGAAGTGGGATAAAAATCTCTCTTTTCCCTAGTGGTGAGGATGAAGTCCAAGGAGAGAGACAGAGACAGTTCTGCTCATGTTTGTTGGTCAAATTGAATGCCCTCAGCTCTGTCCATGACCTGCTTATCTGTGCCCAGAGGGATGAGCCCTACCTCTAAGGGCAAAAGTTGTATCTCAAGGTTCTACTTTAGTTTCTGAGTCAAAGAATCTTATTTATCCTTTCTTCTTGACAGGAAAAAAAATATCATGTAATGAGAATTCAAGGAGCTAACTTCTCCTCTGAATTAGGGACTAATGAGTGACAGAAGGACTGAAAAGGATTAAGTGATGTAATTAAGAGACAGTTTCATCCTAACTGTTCTGCATGATGGATAAGCTCTTTGCTTGCCACAGTGCCCAAAAAAACTTTCAATGCAGTGACGGGGGTTTGAGTGTGTGTAAAGACTGGGGCAGCTTGTAAATAAGCTTGTCTTCCTCAGTGACAGAATAAACCTTGCTTGGTGACTGCACTTTTGTAAAAGGTAGTTTTCCTCCATTATGTTTGATTTTTATATTCACAGTCAACAACATCTTATTGCCCAGATGACATAGAATTACATAGAATCCTTTAATCCAGGTTGATCTCACTGGGCTGTGATTACTCATTGAATTATTCTTGCAATATCAGAGATGACTTGACATTGCAAAATAAGTGATTTTAGAGGTTCTCATTTAGTAGACCTGGAAAAATCTTTTTGAGCCTCCTCAAAAAGAGGAGGACATATATTTTCTCTATATATCTTAGATTCTACTTACTGTTTCCACACCTCCTTAAACTGTAAAGTAAAAATTGTAAAATGTAAAAATATGTATTAAGGTGCTATCATAAGAAGAATAGAAAGATAATAGAAGATCCAATTCTTTCATTCAGAAAGGCAGGAAGCTCATATTAGACAACTTCTATGAACTAAGAATATTTTTTATATTTAGTTTATTCTCAACCACTTCCCTGTCTGCCCTGGGAAGCACATATTTCTCTCCCCTCAACCTACACAGAAGAATACTGAGGCCTAAAGGTCCTAGGTAGACCAAAATCACACAAATAGAGAGTGGAAGGCTGTGTGGGTTTTGCTTCAAAGTTCATATTTTTTCCATGGCTCCCAGCTTGTTCTAGTTAATCTGCTGAAATTCCAAAGTATTTCCCAATGATTACTGCTCCATTCTGTGTCTGTGGCATTTTTCAATAGTCAGAAAATCTCAAAAAAGGTGAGCCTTTTGCTCCTTTTTGGGTGCCTTGGAAATGGCCATCGTGGGCCTAGAACGCATCCTTTGGATCCGACATCATTCTTGCCGCCCTAGCCACAAGGGTTTGTGTCTTTCTGCAAGGTTGGGAGCTCTCTTAGACTGTCCATGTTCCAAATCTTTCGGAGGGAGGGTGATTCTAAAGGCGACTTGACTTCTCTCCCCCACGTAGCTGCCTTTCCGTAGGCGGCCGCCAGAGGTCCCTGCTCAGCGCCCCGTGGCGATAGTAGAGCCCGGAGGGTTGTGCGGCGTGCTGGGTGCAAGTGGGGGCTGCTTTTGGAGCCGCGGAGACTGCAGCCTGAGCCCAGCGCGCGGACCAGAAAGTCCCTCGCGTGGATCGGCAAACGTCGCCCCTTCTCCTGGAGCTCACCCCCATTCTCTTGCTCCTGCTACTGCTGACCCGGCAAAGGGAGCCGACAGGGCCCCAGGCTGAAGGTAAAACCCCACGGTAAGAACCCCGCTCCCAGCGAGGGAAGGTGGCACAATCCCGCAGCAACTCGATTCGGATTGCGTCCAGGCGGCAGAGGTGTGGGGCGCACATGGGGCCGGTGCAACAGGCACCCTGGAGGTGGTGGACTCGCTCTCTAGCCGCCTCCCGCGGGCTTCCGGGGCTGGAGCCCTCTTTAAATCGTGCCTGCGTCTCGGCTTCTGGCCGGCTCCCGGTGCGCACTTCCCGGGCAGGAACGTGGGTCCAGTTTCTAATCGGGGTCAGTGGCCTTTATTTTAAAAGATATGCCAAGAAAATCTTCCTTTTAGGGTGCAAATCATCCCGATGCCATTCCGAATCGCTTATGCCTGCAGGGTGCGCGCTGGGCTGTGGATGGCGGGAAGACAAACTTTTACAAAAGTGCGTATGAGCAGAGGGGCAGCTTTTGGGCGGCTTGATCTTGAGTGAAGTGGCTCGATTTGGGAATGAGTAGGGAACTCTGTACCCTCAATCGGGTGGCTCCCTAGACCCTCCCCCCCCACGCCCACTGACGGGATGTTGATGCTTCACAGAGGGAAGGAGGGTATATAGGACGTACAAATTCTACTGAACTCTTTCTTAGGCCAACTGTCATACATCGGGAATTACAGCCCCTGCCTTTCCCTGCACGATGAAGGTGGAAACCCTTAAACTTTTCTTTGATTTCCCTACCCCTTACGCGGGGATTAGAGTGAATGGTTGACTTGTGGCGCCCGACGCTACCAGGGGACCCCCAAACCATTCCAGATCGCTCCAATCCCCATTCCTGACCCCCCCCCCATAACCCTTTCCGCAGGGACCCGGCGACCGAGCCACTGAGATCGTGTCGAATGGCCTTTTGTTTCTCCACGTTTCCCCTATTGTTTGCTTTTCCAACATCTGGTGGGGCTTGGGGAGAGAAGGAAGCACCTCTTGCCTCCCTATCCCTCCTTCCATTGCCAGCCCCTGGGCCAGCTCGGGTTTGGGATCCCGGCTGGGGAAGGAGAAGAGCCGGACCCTACCGAGGTGGCTGCACTCGGGCCTTGTGGTTAGAGGGCGGAGAGAAAGTTGTTCTTTCCCCGCCTCCTCTGCTGCCTGTGGCCTAGGGCGCATTTCTCAGATCTTATCCCAAGGGCGCCGCAAAGGATGAAAATCCGAGAGGGATGCTGCTTTCGAAAAGAGTGGCAGCAAGGTTCTGCTCCAATCGAGGGTGCCCAGCGGTTGGTTCAGGAGGATTTCAATCTCTAGCTAAAGACGTTGTGGCTGGGCCACTGCTAGGGCAATGGAAGCGGGCCAGGGCACCTCTGGTAGTCATAAGGCCGAGGTTCTCGGGTTTGAGTTTCCCAGGACAGGAAGGCATGTGATTCTCCATCAAGATTGGAGACGCTGATAACTTAGGTACCTCAAGACTCTACTTGGAAATAGTGGTGTAGTGGCTCACTTTAGAGTATATGGAGAGTTCTAATTTCTCGTAGGGCTCAAGTTCAAACCCTAAGTCCTTTCCCTGCATTGTAGAAAACGCAGACCACTGCACATGGTGCAGATGGGGCCAGAGCAGTATTCCTGCTTCCAAGCCGCTGAGAACAGTGGCGTGAGATGCCCTCAAGTTCCGTTGTGGGTGCGCCTGGTAGGTTACAGGTGGCCCTGTTTGCCTGTAAAAATTAGATGCGCAAAACTCGTACTGATTCTTATTGAGTGTGAACCATTTACTAAGGAACTAGGGTGAAAGCAAATTAGCCATCCTGAGAAGGAAGGTGCCCCAGATGGTTTCTGGAGAGCCGGCTTTCTATCAGGGGAGGCTGAGCCTGTGCACCTGTTGGAACCTATACCTCTCTTTAGCGTTGCGGTTGACCCGGTGTTGCCGGTTCCTCCCGCCTCCCCCAGTCCCAATCAGTCTCTCTCCCAAGGAGACTCAATTACATTCTTCTTCTCTTCCTGCTCCCCACCCCCTACTGCAGATTTAATCCAGAGCCTTGTGCACTCTACCACTGAGCTACCTCCCCATCCCTTGTCCTCCCACTCTCCGACTTTTGATCCCTCCCCAGTGCAGGAGAAGGAGGAAGCTTATGTGGGGACTTTTGTGAACTTTGTACCCATTCAAACTTTTTTTTTTTTTTTTTTTGGCATGCTGGGTGATGGAACCCAGTATCTACTGCATGCTGCATGGTAAGTAAGTGCTGTGACCCTGAGCTACATTCCCAGTCCCTACTCAGAGATTTTTAGTGAAATTTTTTTGTGCTGGGCCTGCACAGATCTAGATTTACCTTTCCTGACTTAACAGAACTTTTGAGCTTTCATTTAACAGAGAAGTGAGACTGCTAGGTCAGGAATATGGTCACACAGATAACTTTCCCAGAAAGTTATGGATATTACCAGTAGCATCACCAAAAGAAAAAAAAAAAAAAAGCAAAATCTTTGAAGTACTGGGAGACACTTCAGTTTCATTATGAAAACGATCACCAAGGAAAGATTCTTTAAATTTAACAGCAGCAAAACAACAATAAGGCCTTATATAAGAAGGCCTGCTTTGGGTACTGCTTGTTCAAGGAGTACCACAAAACATATTATTTTTTAAAAAACTTTTTTAGATGTTGATGGACCTTTATTTTATTCATTTATTTATATGTGGTGCTGAGAATCTAATCTAGTGCCTCACACATGCTAGGCAAGTGCTCTACCACTGAGCCACAACCCCAGCCCCCACAAAGTATTATTAAAATGTGAAAGGATATAAGGAAAACAGGGTTCTCATAGGGGAAGATAAGTTTTTGCTTATCTTTTTTTAATTTTAGAGTTTAAAAAATTCCCCCCAAAATTATTGTAGAAAAAAATAGAAAACACAGTGAAAATTGAAAAGAAACAAAAAGAAGAGGAGGAGGAGGTAGTTTTATGAACAGCATTCCAGGGAACAATCTTATCCAATTGTGTCCTTAATAAATAACTTTCTGAAAGAAGTTGATATACTTTTTAGGATATTTAAGATTGCCATATTGTCTTGTTTATCATCTCCCTAACAATATGCAAGAGGATCTGTTTTGCATATCCTACCCTCTACTTACACTCCATATTATTGTTTTTCATCTTTGCCATACAGATGGGTAGAGATCTTTATTGCTGCCTTATTTGCATTTCTTAAGTTGAAAGTGAGATTAAATACTTTTCCTACTTCTTCCTTTATGATGATGCCCATTGGTGTCCTTGACTATTCATTTCAGTGGGGATGTTCTGCTTTCTCTTTTGTTAGATGTGTTCTTTATAAAAGCATACCATTGTGACGGCTGTTCCTGCCACACAATCAGACAATCTATATTGATTAGAAAGTGTCAGCTTTATTTGCCAGTTATCCTCCCTCATGCAGGGAAATATTTGGCAAAACTACAACCATAAATTACTAAAGTAACGACCATCATCCTAGTAATTAGAGCAGGTAAAGGTAGTAGAAATTCATAGGAAAAAAAAATCAAGCATATATTTTCTGCTTAGTAGTTTGCATGCCCCAACTCTTTATAGCTCATGCTGCTTTTTCTTTCTTTCTTTTTTTTTTCCCCCCCAATCTGGAAGAACTCTGTTGATGAGTTGTTTTTGTTAAAGGGATTACACTAATTCATTTTATTGTCTGATCCTTCTGCTGATAACCTGTTTGCTATGATCCACAGCTTCTTGTTCATTTAAACATCTCTTCTACATTTTTGGCTGAAATTTGCCTCACTTTTAGGGTAAGACTTTCTTTGGCTCTTTTGGCCAGGAATCCTGCACTTGGAACAATCTTGAGTCTGAACTCTTTAGCAATGTGTTGTTAATAGCATTAGCAGGAGAAGTCTTCCAAGAACTGACTCAGGTACATTTCACCCTCATTTGTGTAACCACTTTCTCTGGCTTAATTCTTTTTTTTTTTTTTTTTTTAAAGAGAGAGAGAGAGAGAGAGAGAGAGAAAGAATTTTTTTTATTGGTTGTTTACAACATTACAAAGCTCTTGACATATCATATTTCATACATTAGAATCAAGTGGGTTATGAACTCCCATTTTTACCCCAAATACAGATTGCAGAATCACATCGGTTACACATCCACATTTTTACATACTGCCATATTAGTGACTATTGTATTCTGCTACCTTTCCTATCCTCTACTATCCCCCCCCTCCCCTGAGAGAGAATTTTTAATAACTATTTTTTTTTTAGTTCTCGGCAGACACAACATCTTTGTTGGTATGTGGTGCTGAGGATCGAACCCGGGCCGCACGCATGCCAGGCCAGCGCACTACAGCTTGAGCCACATCCCCAGTCCTCTGGCTTAATTCTTGAATGAAGGTAGAGGATTCTGAAATGGAATAGAGGAGAAAGAGAAAGAGAAAATTCATTCATGTAGGTGGCAAATTAAAATAGACAAGAAGCCATATGAGAAGAGTTAAGTAAATAATCTAGGTAATCTGGTTATAAAATAATTTTTTAAAAAGATAAAAGATGAAATCTAAGTAGTATATATTATCAGGAAGGCTACTTTACTTGACTGATAGGCAGTAGTCTTGTAACTGGAAAAATCCAACGTAAAATTCTTTCATAAAATGACTCTAAGTCATTCATTTTAGGCATATATATATATATATTTATAAACAGTGAAAATTCATATTTTACTTTCTCTAGCATTTTCTCTGCCTTTAGATGTAGGAATCAGACAGTATGCATCTGGCATGATGAGCACTCTGTTCAGAGTCATAAATTCCCAAGGGTTAAATGAAAGCTTAATGGTCATCGAATTCAATCCTCCATCTAAGTATCACTATGAATACCATTCTTCAAACTACATCATTTAAAACCAACCAGGCTGCCAAGCAAATGTCCAGAAATGTCAACCTCTTTCCTCTGGGAAAGGAGTGAGGGGTTGGCTCTACAGAGCTTCTATAAACTTTTTTAAAAATGTGCTGAACTTTCATGGAATAAACAACCTTGGTCACCAGAGGGGTAGGTCGTTGGGATGTTATATTCTGCAGCATTCTCTACTCCATATCTTCTAGTTATTATTCTGGTGACTTTTGAAAGTGGTAGAGCAAAGCTAAACAAAATGGCCAAAGGAAAAAGGAAGAAAAAGTAGAATAAGATGGAGAGGAAATCTCATCCTTTAAATCTGTCATCAGGACTTTCTAAGAGGCAAATGTGGCTGATGTGCTAAGCTCAGGCTTCAGTTAGAGACAACAAACCTTTCATGAACTGCCAGCAGTCTGACCGAAGACAGGATTAATTCTAGGATAGTACAAACATCCTTAAAAGGAAGAGGAAGACGGAGGACAAAGGGAAGATTTTTGGAGGAAATAAGAATTTCATTCTAAAAAATATACCTTATTTCCTAGTATGGAGTGTGATGAATTTTTTAAGGTAGAGGAAATATCTTGTGATTTCCACTCGGACGATCTCCCATGCACAGCGACTGTATGTTTTATCTTTCAGGAAATTGTATATTCTGCTGAAGTATCTCCTCAGTTTGAGGTTGCCCAGAGGGAGCACCCCAGCTTCTGAATGTTTCTTCTCATCAGCTTTCACATCTTCCTTTTCTTTATTCTCTTTTCCCCAGCATTGTTTCAGGTACTCCACTTGCTCATAAAGGTTGCTTTGGAGTTGTACCAGTTGTTCCTCGTCCCAACTGGAGTTGAAGGTGTTTTGGCTGAAGATATTGATGGCCTGTGTGTACGTTTCATAGAAAACATACTTGATGTTTGTCTTCTCAGGCTGGGTGGATGATAGGATCTCTTCGGGCAACTCAAAATTGTGGATTTCTCTGAAACATTGTACAGGAATTGAATTGCTCAGATTGGTCAGAAGCATCAGGTTTTCCGAGGTGGACATGTCCAAATGAACTTCTAGTAAGTTACACTCCTGACAGAGGATGTGGGTCATAAACAGATCCACTAGGAGAGCAAGCCTGATGTACTTTGGGGTCATGTCAACCTTGATATTTTTTCCTCCAAGCCAAAAAATCTCCACACCCAAGGTTGACAATGCTGTTTTAAGTTCTCTTTCAGGGGACTCTATATACCTGAATTTCTTTAGGGGGAGGAGTTTTCTCATTTCTCATTTGATGGTTGTCTGGGTTGTAACCCCTTTCTTTTGCCCCTCAGGCTATTTTACCTTTGGTCGACAAAACAGTTTTTTTTTTTCTTTTTTAAGAAAAGTGAGCACAGCATTACCATTGCTTTACCTTAGATGCCTAGATAGCCTATCTGGCCTATCCTAGCACTAAAGAATCTCCATATAAAACTGATACAGAGGGGCTGGGAATGTAGCTCAGTGGTAGAGCACTTGACTAACACAGGAGGCCCTGGGTTTGATCCTCAGAACTGGAAAAGAAAAATAATTTTTTTTTAAATTAAAAAAGTTACTACTCTGTTACATAATAGAGATTGATGCATCAGAAAATATATTTTCATGCCTGGCCCTATAGTCAAAAATCTTCTCTCCTTGAGTTAATCATGGACATTGATAACTGTGATGACAGTAAGGTCACCAGAGCATAATCTGATTTAGGTTTTTTTCAGTCTTGATAAATTAAGTTTCAATACTTGAATATTTTCTTTTTATTTGTTTTTTCTGAGTCTCAAAAAAAAGCTGAACAAAGTTGGTCAATTTAGCGTGGCATTTATCAAATAAAAGACTGACATAGTTTAGTTTTCTATTGCCATTAGAAGAGGTTGGTATTGCACAACTGCTCTTTCCTTCAGTTAAATCCATGCCTTGCTTGCATTTCATATGCCTTAGAAATCTTCCAGTTAGTTGTATATTGGAGAATATTTTTCTGCTTTCAAACGTTTCTTTTTTGTGGTATTATACATTTTCTTTCTTTCTTTTTTTAGATATAGTTTAGATAGTTTTAAAACTTTTGCTTGTTGGTTCTGGACTATAAAGATTTTTGTTTGTTCTTGTGTTTGTTTTTCTCTAAGGAGGATAAAGGGTAGAATACCACCCATTTTAGCCAAGCTAATTCACATGTGGACCAGTATGGTAATGATGGTTATCCTCCTTTAACTTGTTTGACCAAATAATCTTCTGATCATGGTCAAAGCACATGGATTCCTTTCCCTAAGAAAATAAAACGGGATGTCATTAAATGACTCTAGCTTATTTTATCATTTTTCTAAAAAAAGAAATACACTGGTTTTCAACATAGTCATTTAAACATGGTAAACAGCCAAAATTCCACAACAACCACGGTCATTGATTGAAAAAATGGCTTAAAAATTCTTGTCTTAATCAGTTGGCTTTATCAAAGTCTCATTGTGGATAAATGAGATTTCTTAAAATCTTGTCTTTTTGGACTGGTGTCTTATGAATAAAAAACTTACTGCATATATTACTCTATATTTTCTAGCTACATAAAACCTGATTTCTTAGGCAGATTTCTTGGGGTGACTAAGTTTGAAAAGGAATTAGGAAAATGGACCCTTTTTATCAGATTATAAATTGACACAACCTTCATAGAGGGTAAAATAGTGGAGGCTATGGATCAAAAGCCTTAAAAATGTATATAATCTTTGACTTGGCAATTTGCCCTCTAGGAATTTATCTCCAAGGAATAATCATGACGTCCTTAAAGACTAGGCTCTTAGGAAGTTCATCACAGCTAAAGCATGGAAGACAATTTATATGTATAGCAATGGGTAATTGGTTCAGTAAACTGTCAATAAAGACTTCTGTGCAAGCACTAAAAATTATGTATGCTACTATATTTGGTCCCTTGGGTAGAATACACTTTGTAGCTTAAAAACAAGATCCTCAATGGTAGATTCTGATGCTGTTTTTTGTTAAATATAGATATATGCATAGATGTACAGGAAAAAAATCTTGAGGTATAAATGCTAAAATTTTTGAGTTGTTATCTCTGACTGGAAGAATAATGAGTAATTTTTATTCTTATATTTTTATTTATCTAAAGTTTAAAATTTTCTGTGATCAGTAAAAGACAAGACTATATTTTTTAGAAGAAGATACACTTAAAAATAAAATTATTATATATCTGAAATGGAATCTCTATATGTTTACTTAAACTTGTCCATTCTGGAGTATTTCAAAAGGAAATGTCAGTTTCCCCCAAGGTTCAATTCCAAATTCAGTTGATATGAGCAATGTAGAGTTATGTGGGAGTTCAATATACTATTCTTGAAGCTTTTGATTTGAAAAATACATGTGTATGTATGAATATATACATTTATGATCACACACTCATTTAAACATGCACACATGTACACACCATCTATAAAATGCAAAGTACCCCTAAGGATCATGGGTTACGCTTTCTTTTTTTCTCCTTTATTCCCTCATTCCCATCCCTTCCCTTCTCTTTTCTTTCTTCTTTCCTTCCTCCCTCCTTGCCCCCGCCCCCCTTTTTTCTTTCTTTCCATCACTGGGAATTGAACCCAGTGGTGCTCTATCACTGGGATATATCCCCAGACCTTTTATTTACCTTTTTATTTTTTTGTTTTTCTTTTTGAGACTGGTTCTTGCTAAGTTTCTGAGGCTGGCCTTGAACATGCAGTCCTTCTGCCTCAGTCTCCCAAGTCACTGGGATTACAGACAGGTGTGTTCCTACTGTGCCCAGGGAGGACCATGCATTCTTACATAGCTCATACATCTTCTACCTAAAATCTTCTTGTCTAGTCTCAGTTAGACTTGCTTTCTCCTCTTTTGAGCTTTTGCAGTGCCTTGTCTTCTTTAATTATAAGTTTGAAACAAGTAATTGTGTAAGTTTTGCTCTCCTAATCTAATCTATTTCTCCACCCCACACCCCAACTTGCCCATGGTGATCAGTATGGTTTATACTTGTTTAGATAGTTCAGCAATAATAACCAAACTCAGGTTGTTCAATAGCCTTACTATGACAAGGAGTTTCTGCTCATAGGTGATGGAAGTGGCAACATATTTGGCTTTTTTCAACCATTTTGAAGTTCCCGTATTTTTCCGCTATGCATGGTTGTCATTTTTACACTCTCATCCCAAAATTTCCTCCCTTTACTGCCATTCCATATCCTCACTTATTGAAAAAAAAATTTTAAAGCACTTATCACATATAAATCATGGCCAAGTGGCACATAAGGAGGAATAAAGCTTAGTGCATGATCTCATGGAATTCACAGTTGAAGAAATAGGCACCTTTGGAATGTTTCAAGTAGGAGGATAAAACTTTAGGCCTTCCTGTAGCATGGACCTCCTTCCCCATGTTCTGTAAATGTTAATTGATGATGATATTGACAATATTTGTGACAAAGATGGAAAGATGGTTGGCATGCATGTCTGCCCCTCTTCCACCATTGGGATTGTCTGATTTAGCAAATAAAATTACTGAACAGCCATGCAATATTTGATATAAACTGTTACACACACGAAAAAAAAAAACCCACATTCTTTGTTTATCCAAAATTCAAATTTATTTTATCTGGCCAGTCTCTTCACCATGCAAGCTCTCTGAGCAGAGTTTGAAAATGATACCGACTTTACTGGAAGCCTTTCCTCTGTGTGCCCTCTCTCCCTCCCTCCCCCACCTTCTCTCCCTTTTTTCCCTTCCTTCCTCCCTCTCTCCTACAGAATTGCATTTGATTTCATTCTCTATGCTGGCTTTACTTGTGCACATGTTTCTAAGAACAGCACATACCCCAAAGAGAACACTGTATACACATATGGATGCATTCATAGATCACTGCGATGAGAAACATTTTGGAATGCTTAGTTACTTGGTCTTGCCTGTGTTCTGTTGAAGCCCTGTCACCTGATTGTATCTCAAAAGATGATCAGAAAATTGAATGTTGGTTTAAGAAAACACCTTTATCCTTGGAATGTGTCTGTCACAACTGCCCAGTGTGTCATTAACAGGATGTGATTGGTAATATTAAGTTCTTAGTTCCTTAGCGTGACCTGGAGTGATCTCTGTGTAGTCAGACTGACCTCAGAGGGGAAGCTGATTAGCAGGGGCTGCCCTGTTATTCGTGGAGCTATGTTAAGTCTGTGGGGATTATAAGGCTAACAGTGGGGAACAAGGTGCACCTTATTTGTCAAAATGGAGAAATGAGACATTTCAGTCTAGACAAGCTAGCTTTGATTCAGCTCAGAGGCACATGGCATCTGCTATTAAGATTTATTGCTTCCCATGAAGAGGCAGGTTTCAGATCAGGACGAGAGTATCTTGTTGATCATCTTGTTACTTGGTACATTAACATGAGTCATTCTATTTGGGAGATCAGAAGGTGACTGAGCCGGGGAGAGAGCCCAGGGATAGGAGGTTTGCATCCAGGCCAGGCAGAACTTCCCTCAGGGTGTATAGACCATGGTCTCCCCAAAGTTGTAGCTGTTACAGTCTGGACCAACCATGTAAGCTCTATCAACTGAATCTCACTGCCTCCTCATGGGGTCCAGCATCTCACAGGGTCCTCTGTCCCTTTCTTGGTTGTATTTCTTTGAATTCTCTACCTGGTACAGCGGTTTATAACAACTACTCAAATAATACACAGATGCGTCCATACTGCAAAAATTCAAACCCTTCAGAGGAAGTGAAGGCTGCCTGAAAGCTGAGCCTCACATCATGGTCCTCTCCTCTCAAGCCGTAACTTAGTTAACAGTTTGATATGTGACCTCATTTTCTTCTCCCCATGATACACAAATTTTTCTGATAGCACATACAGTTGTTGGCTTGTTTGTTGCTCCCTCCTGAATGTTCAGTAGGACCCTCAAAGATTGAGAGGCTTGGATCACTTCCATGGGTGGGGATGGGAGGACTAGTACATGTATTTATTCAGTTGTCAAAATACTATTATAAAAACTGCAATATGCTTTGAAACCTGATCCTGTAAGAGCATAGCACTCTGCACATAGTAGGTGCTCGGTTACAATTTGTTGGATGATTCAATGAAGATAACGAAGCCATGTCTCAACAGGGAAGTTAGTTCTTCATTTAGTTCTTTTTGTGTAGGGATGTAAGGAGGACAAGTCAGGTGTTTGGGGTGGACTGAGGAGTTCACAGAATGATAGAGGGCAACTCAAGTATCCATTTTATGTCATCTATTACTTCTGATGCTTCTGTTTTGAAATTTCCTGGGGCTGTGTAAGTCATAAGCACTTTGTATTGTATCTACTCTAGTGATATCAAGCACTTGTGTATTGTTTGGTTGATTCCTCTATCTTCCCCTCCAGACTAGAAGAGTGACTTATTCAGTTTTTTATCCGTGGGCAGCTGTTACATATAGACATTAAGGGTTGAATCAAATGGCTGACGTGATTTCTTGTGGTTCTCAAGTCTGATGGATATTAATCACTGTGGGCAACACTGCTGAGTTCTAAGACCGTCCTCCACATGGCCAGTTCTTTGTCCCAGATACTCCCAATAGTGGTCACTTTATCTTATCACCATTAGGGAGGCTCCTGGACAAACAAACACCCATTTCTCTCTTATAGCCCTGCCGGAAACTATGCACATAGTAACTTCTTACACAGAAATAATTTTGAATCATTAGAAAATGATCCTGGACAAAAAGTAATTCACCATGAGGAATAAGTACTTAAGTAAATAAATATGCGCCATTAGTAAAATGTATTCTCTGTTTTGGGGTTACCAGCAGAGATTCTATCCACATTTTTACTCCACTGTAGGCTTCTCTGTGTGTTTTTGAACCCCAATAGGGCTTTCACTTCTGGAGTAGTAGTAGTAGGACTTTCAGATGGTGACAATGAAAGATGTCACCATCCAAGATAATCCTTCCCTTTATTCACTGAGCAGATGTGGACTTCTTCCCGGACAACCTCTGAGAGTGCCTGTAGTTGGGAAGAAATGACCAGAGTGGGCGATGGACAGATAAAAATCTAAGGAGTTGGTGGTGCAGAGATGAGAGAAGTGTCTTCTCCTAATTACTGTTGAGCTCCTATGTGGTCATGATGTTTCTTTTTAAAAAAAATTTTAAAATCTTATTTATTTAGCATAGCACTATGTGCAGAGTGCTATTCTATTACAGGATCAGGCTATTACAGGATCAATGGACCTTTATTTTATTTATTTATATATGGTGCTGAGAATTGAACCCAGTGTCTAATACATGCTAGGCAAGTGCTCTACTGAGTCACTACTCTAGCCCTAAATTTGTTTTAATTAGGTATATATGACAGCAAAATGCATTTTGATTCATTATACACAATTTCAACACAACTTTTAATTTCTCTGGTTGTATACGATATAGCATCACATCCTATGTGTAGTCTTTACATGTACCTAGGGTAATGATGACCATCACATTCCACTGTCTTTCCTACCCTGTGCACCCCTCTCACTCTCCTTCCTTTTGCCCAATCAAAGTTTCTCCATTTTTCCCATGCCTCCCCCTCCCCATTTTGGATCAGCATCCACTTACCAGAGAGAACATTTGGCCTTTGGTTTTTTTGAGATTGGCTTACTTCACTTAGCATAATATTCTCCCACTCCATCCACTTACCTAATTACTGTTGAGCTCATATGTGATCATAATGTTTCCTGACATTCATGAAGAGCGTAGAAAGGCATTTTTAAGGGAAAAAAATCAAATGATCTTTCTCTAGGAAGAAGATTCATGTGCTGCAACTTTTTGAATTTCTTTAGTATCCCTCAATGCCTGCGATTGGGAACGGTGTCTAGGAACAATCTAGAGCCAGAGGGGATATTTTTCTTTCTGGTAATACCCCTGCCCTAAGAAGCCTGTGACATGGAGACTCTAATTATAGGAAGTAGAGTTCAGAGGATTTATTTAAACATCAGCTACGAAGGTGAGAGTGGTGGCTTGCTTAAGGCACACTGCTACTTGGGCCCAAAGTTGGGTGGAGATCCAGGGCCCTTCACCTTGACTCCAAAAATGTAAGTCTGTCAGTGTTATGTAGAGAGCTCCTTCCCTCTGACTCTTTCCAGAGGAGCAGCTCCCCTATCCAGAGATATTTTGTCTCTACTGGAAGGCCAGACAGAGTAGCCATAACTCAGGCTCTTACTGGACTTTGACAAGGGCTTCTCAGCTCTAGTAAGAAGCCTAGCAAAGGAGAAAACCCTGATTTCAGTCTGACACCTCTACTGTTTGTAGAAAGTTATTTATCATTATATGAATAAAGACTCCATTTTCTCCGCCTCCTAGGTCAGTGCAGGCCTAAAGTCATTCTCCTGGAAAAGTGGCTTGTAATGGGTTTCCTGAGCAATACTGGACTTTGTCCCTGTATCTGAAATTAATTTTTTTAGGTATTCATTGAATACAACATCAAACACATTCATCAGATACATCAAATGCATCAAATTGTGCCTAGGACTGTATCAATGCAGGCACTCTGTGTACTGAGTAATAGCATGCATTCAATAAACATTTGGTGAATAAATACATTTCAGTATTTTTAACCTATGAATATATTATAATGGAAATGGAATTTCTGATCAGTTCAACAACTCTCTTTGTTAAACCGTGCAGCTTTGAGAAAGTCACTGAAACTTTATGTGCTCCTCTGTAAATAGGGATGATATAGAATACCTAGCTAAATCATGCTGTGGAGATGTTCAGTGTTGACAGGAGTGCCAGGTACATAGTAAGTGGTCAGTGCATGATAGCTGTCCTCACTGTTGTCATCTTCATCATCCTCAGTTGCCTATGGTTTTAGTCAATGCTAAATTCTAAGGATACCAGGGCAGACAAGACAGATGTCATCCCTTGCAGGAGTTCACAGAGGCAGTGGTACCTGAGCTCAGTTTTAAAAGGTAAAAGTTTGAATTATGACAATGTAGGTAGATATGGAAATGAATTAATTACTTGGGAGGTAAGAATGGCAGATCTAGATAATTTATTTGGAATAGGAGGAGAGTGAAAGAGAGGCCAAGGGAAACTAGGGAGAAGTGCCAGTTTACCAGTGCAAGTTTACTAGCTTCACATGTGATTGCATATGAAGGGTGAGCAGGCCTGCAGATGTTGCTGGTAATTTCTCCGGTGGACATATGGGTCTAGGCTAGGACAGGAGACTGATCAGGAGATCCGGGGAGAGGATTTGAAAGTATTAGCAGCCATAGATCCTAATTCAGACCATAACAATTAGTGAGTACAGCTAAGGAAAATAGATATGGAATGAAAAGAAGTGAAACTGGGTCAGAACCCTGAAAATCTCCTGTGTTTAAAGAGTAGGCAGCAAAAGAGGACAATTACCAAGGAGTATAGTGCCAGAAGCACCAGGAGAATGGAGAGGGAATACTTCAACTGTTTATCTGTCTCTACCACTTTGCCCAGATGGCTGCAGAATTGTCCTCAGTACCACACTTGAATGCAGCCCTTCCCAATAAGCCCTGTTTTCCGCTGTTGACTTACACCTAACATTATAGATTACACCATCTTACATATGAGATATCTGAAGATTAAAGAGAAAGTAATCCATTATATCCTAAGGTCAAGCTCTTTGGGCCATTCTAGAAAATACCGCCCATGAAAAACATCCTATTGCCAAATACGTATCTGTGAGTTTTTGGCAAAGTCAGCTAGACTGAAGGTTGATTTGGTTGCTCGACTTTGGCCACTTGGGGCTGCAGGGGTAGGGGAATGTATTAGTAGATGCTTATAACAATTTATTCTCTTATAATTCTGGAGTCATGATGGCCATGATCCTTCCAAAGCTTCTAGGCAAGAACCCTTCCTTATCTCTTCTAGCTTCTGGTAACTGCTGGTGATCCTTGGTTTCTAGATCTGCTGTTTTTGTTTCCATAGTTACATGGCATTCTCCATGTGCCTATGTGTTCCTTTACAGGCCCCTGCACATGGCCTGCTGATGAGGACATTGCTCACTGAATTTAGCACCCGCCCTAATCCAGTATGATCCAGTATAACCTCATCTTCACCTCATTCAGTCTGTAAAGACCGCTTACCAAATAAGGTCACGTTATAGGTGTTGCTGGTTAGGACTTGAATATGTCTTTTTGGAGGACACAGTCAATCTATAGTAGGAGATATGCTGCAGGAAGGCCTAAAGGGACAGTTCTTGCACAATTTCCAGTATGTTGTAAAAAATAGTATGTTGTAAAAATCGACAGACAATGAGTTCACCTGAAAGTTGTTTAACTGTAGGTCTTTGTTAGAAAGAAATGTGCTGCACAATGTTATTAGGAGTTAGCCACTAGGTGATGTTAGTTCTCAAAAATCTACCAACATGATTAGCCCAGGGATCATCTTTAAGTTTTCTTTAGTAATAATCTGCATAGATTTTTAATAATAACAAAAGATAACAATTACTCAAGTGCCAACTCTTTTTTTTAATATTTATTTTTTTAGTTTTCGGTGGACACAACATCTTTATTTTATTTTTATGTGGCGCTGGGGATCAAACCCAGCGTGCCGTGCATGCCAGGCGAGTGCACTACTGCTTGAGCCACATCCCTAGCCCTCAAGTGCCAACTCTTTAGATACATTTTCTCTAATTCTTACAGCCACTGTACAATGAAGTGTTCTTATCCTCAGTAAAGAGGAGGAGGAATGATTTGAAAGTTACTTAAAGATATACAAGGGAGTAAAGAGTAATAAATCAGAGTTAAGGGAAAAATAAGAGGAAGAAAATGGGACGTCAGGGGTACAATTAGTACATAAGAATGCATGTCATAAAGTCCAGGGTAATTATTGCAGAGACTTTCATATTTTGACCTGTGTTTTCTGCAGGCATAGAAAATGTGATCAGTTAAAAGTTTCACAGTGTCCAAAAGATCCAACAAAGCAACAACAAGACTGTCCTCAGTAGAAGCAGAGCTTTCCTTGGTGCCAAGTTCTAGGAGGAGTTTCCCCCATAGACCTTCAAAGCGATAACTGTGGGATACCCTGTGCAACAACCTCACAGGAGTAACCACCACTGTGTGCATGGCAGGCCTGAATCTTGTAACCTCCCTTGGGTGGGCAGATGTCTCCTTGCCAGTGTGCTGTTCTGTGGCAGGCACTCTGCAGGGGTTCAGTGGGTTCCTCATGTCAAGCTACAGGAAGTCATTTTGCTGTGCAGTTGGCCTGAGCTAGTGTTTCCTCCCCATCATCTAAAGTGGGGAAAATTGTGGTCACACGAGTTGGCAGTCTCTCCACAGACTGCTGTGGCATTTCCAGAGCTGTTGCCCAGATCCAGTCCTTCCAGTACTTCGTATTAAATGTACAGAGGAGCTTTTGGGAAAAGAAGTTATAGGCACCGCTCTCTCCCATTTGGTCAGGACTGAGGAAACAAGCTATCCTGTGGGATGGTTCTGTGCCATGAACAAGGGAAAGCGCATACTGGATGTCCACACAGTCAGTCACAGGTTGAGTTGCTGAGCGCTGCTCCAAGGAACTAGATGCAGCAACCACCTAAGGAGGCAGCCTGGGGGTTCATTCTACCTTGAAGTGAATTTTTATTTTCCCTGAAAGAACATCTTCATAAGTTGTATGGTTTAAAATTTAAAGCCAGGCTAGCCTCGAGTCTCCAAATGTTACATCCAAGTATTAACACATCCCCTTGGGATTATCAATATTGTATAATTGAGTATTTTTCCTTTAAGAGTAAAACTCATTATGTGGAAAGAACTATGTGAATGGTCACAGAACCAAAGTTTCTTTATATTCTCAGTGGAGATGAAGTTAAGAGAACAGAAATTGGGATTGCCCTGTAACATCTGCATCAGGACAGGACAGTAATGCGTATTGCTAAATATGGCAATATAGATTCTCATGGTTGGTCCCAGCTGCTAGGTCAACAATAGTGAAAGAACCTACTACATTCTATCCATCATCCATTTCTGAGGATATGATGCCTGCTACAACATGGTAAAAAAAGCAGATGGGAGAAGGTTAGTATCTTCATAAAGTGTCCAGAATTTCAGGAAATAAAAGTAAAATTATAAGGTTGGATAAGTGCTCTGAAGGAAATAAATAGCACCAGAGAGTGGTTGAGTGAGGTGATAGATGAACTGAGATCTGTAGGAGAGCATTTAGGCCCAAGAGAACAGCCAGTTCAGAGACCCTGATGCAAGAGAGCCTGGGATATCTAAACACAAAGATTAATTGAGTTAGAGTCAAGGGAACAGAGAGGCAGCTACTGGGATGGTTGAGATTGAATATGCTATGGTAGGCCATGATGGCATTCCAAATTGATTATTTGACTAATGAAAATACATGAAAGAGTTTTAAATGAGAGTGGTAGGATGTGACATGTGCTTTGAAGAGACATGTTGGTGGCCCTGTGGTGGGACAGTTTGGAAAAGGGTCAAGCATGGAAGCAAGGAGACCAGATTGAGAGTGGTATTTCAGCAGACAGGTGAGAACTCTGGTGGTCTAGGCAAAGTCAGGAGCATGAGGTGAGAGACTGATCTGAGACATGATTTAGTAAATTGCTTATGATGCCTTTTGAGTCCAGGCTAACATTTTGTTGTTATCACCAAAGGCAGTTTCCAAAAGTGCCACTGATTATCCATTTGATTATAAGGTCTGTACCAAATTAAACATGATAGTTTTTTTTTGTAACCAGTAAGTAAGTAATCACATTTAGCATTAGATCTTTAACTCCATGGCCTTAAACTAGGTTAGGTCCTTATTTGTTAGATAATGGCATAAATAATTTACTTAATTGGTTTACTTAGGTTGGGGTTAGGGTTTGAATTTCACAGGTTTGGCTTGAGGCTTAAATTTCTGAAAGTATCTCCTGATGTAGTTCCTGTGTGCACACAGGACATAGTGAGTATCCCTGTATTTCCTACATTTAATTAAATAATGTTTCATGATCTACTTAAATCACAGATAACTATAGTTTTATGGATATGTGTGTATAGTTTATAGTTATATAAACACACAAAAATCATAACTTAAGAAATAATGAAGTTTTAAAGAAAGTGATCCTAATCTGTTATTTATGAAATATAGATAAATGCAATGCCATCTCTTTCTGATTTTTTTTTTTTTAACTCACATAAATGTCTCCCAGTACTAATGCTCTGACTCAAACTTTACTTCCCTGAAACACTGGTGCTTAATAGGGTGGATCAAGATGTTCTTGTCCCTGAAACTGAACAGCCTTTCTTGTGTCATAGAAAAATTAAATAAAAGAGGTTTCTACATTTCAAATAAATTTTCAACATTTTTCTTAAACTTTTGGTGCCTCTGATGGTTTACCTAGTAGAACCTAGTCTGCAATGATCTCTTAGGTTTAGATTAGTTATTTTATGACATAGTGTCTGATTTGGTACCCACCGATTAGTACATATTTTTACAAATAATCTCATAATATTCTGTAAAAATTTCAGGACTTCCAGATACTCACTAGTGTAAAAAAAAAAATGCATCTAAAAATATATAATGGCTCAAACATGAGAGAACATTGCTGGCTCCTCTCTTTGGAACTGGGGTATGTGAACTGCCCGGGCCCTTTCCAAGCAGTAATCAGGGATAGAGACATTGGATCTTGTGGCTCTGCCATCTTCCATGTGGCTTCCCAAGTTGCAAGGCTTATCCTCATCAAGTTGGGGTCCAGGGGCAAGAGCACAGAGAAGTGTGCATGGAGGGCTACATGTGCTAGGTGCAGAGGGACACATACCACTTCCACTCACATTACAGGGGCTGGCACTTACTCACATGGTCACAGCTAAGTTCAGGGGATTCCAGGAAATGTCACATGCCCAGAAAAGAGAGAGAACAGTTTGAGGAACACTTAGCTCACCTTTGCCATGCTCCTGATCCATTGGAAAAACAGTCTATCAATCAAAATGTACTTGCACTATTATAAGTTAGCTCCCACGGTGCTGGCCTGGCATGATGGGGCACACTGTAGATGTCCAATAGAGATGTTTTAAAACCCACCTGGAGGGAATTGGAGTTGTCAGCCATAGTTAATTTTCTAGCAGGGTTACTTTCTTTTTTGAAAGAGTAGAAGTAATACTTTTAAAGTAAAAGACTTAACATTTCTTTTCAAGGTTATACAGATAACAAGATAAATGATTACTTTGCCATCTTAAAAAGAAACATGCTTTCTTTACAAAAAAAAAAAAAAGAAAAGAAAAACAAAAACAAAAAAACTATGTTGGTAGAAAGATATCATCACTGGCTTTCTTTAAAAACCAGAACCCATGTTATAAGCTAGATTTAATTATTTTACAATACCTTTCAGAACATTATGTTGTACCTGACAAATACATAAGAATTTTATTTGTCAATTAAAGAATAAAATAGTAAGATGACAACAACAACAAATAAATAAATAAAATAGCAAACTGGGGGTGGGGGTGGGGTGACCAGACCTCATGGAGCTTGTTTCCCATAGGGATCAACACACAGAAGATCCCTGAGTACCATCGCCAGTTAGTACTGCAGTGGGCATAGCATTGCTAGCTTGCATCTGTTATTTCACTTTGTCACCCAAAGAATGCTGCAAGATGGATATTTTTATCCTCATTTTATAGTTAAAGGATGAGGGCTACAAAAAAGTTGTACGTCTTGGTAAGTGTCACATAAAACTAAAGTCTGCATCATCTTCCATTAAAATGTTATTTATGTCAAAAATAGTTGTCTTGAGCACGTCATGTTTTCCTTTTTTTTTTTTTTTTTAAATAAAGAAGAAAATTTGTCACCTAATAACATTACAACCCTAACCTCTCAAAAATAGCTTTTAAAAAACAGACTGGTAAAGTCTTTCTGGCTCTGATAAGATGAGTTAAACACACTCGGGTCTCTTTTTCTGCCTCTGGAGTGTGCAGTCCTTTCCCTGTTTATGTGGTCAGTTTAGATGCTTGGAAGCTGTTTATGAGTCTCTGCAGTTTGACTAACCTCGGGGACCAGGCCTACTTGATTCCAGGGTGTGGCTGGAATTTGTTTCTGGCTTCTGTGGTAGAAGGAGCAAGAGACACTGCTGCTCCTGGGATAAGAGGCAAAAGCCTGGGTCTGCCAAGGTCTCTGCATAGCAGCAGATGTGATGAGTATCCCAGGAGCTGTACTGTGTGGAACTACTGAGACAGGCCGCAGGAAGGACCAGAAGCATCAGGCAGTTAAAGGAGGGAATGGAAGGATTTTCAGAAAGCATCCTGAGGGGTGCTGGGGATGTAGTTCAGTTGGTAGAGTGCTTGTTCTACATGCTCAAGATCCTTGGTTCAATCCCCGAGCACCACCACAAAGAAAGTATCCATTTTCCAAGAGTTGATTCCCTGAAATTCTCGTTTTGCCAGAAACACCACAAAAGGATTTTGTAGTTAAAGAAATCTAGAAAACCAAACGGTAAGTGTAGACTCAACGTTCAACTTTTAACCCATGACATTTTAAATTTATGTGACTACATACTTTAAAAAAAAAAATCATACTTAACATCCTGAGGGTCTAGTGTTTTGGAGAACCAACTCTGACACACTGATCTAAATAGAGTGGACCAAGAAGACAATGTTAGGAAAGAAATCCAATATCTAAAATCTGATGGCCATCTCCATGGAAGATTACAAAATTATTCTTTTACTTGGGCAACATAAGCAGCAGTAATGATCACCACATAATATCATTGTTTCCTTTGATTTTAAACAAAAGAAAAGCTTGAGAAACTCATCTTTTATGTTGTAAATGCCTTTTGCTCCTCTTTTATCTTCTTTCTCTTTCTCTTTTTCTATTACCACATAAACGCCTTACTTTCATTAAATGAGCCACTTAAAGTTATGTTTCTTTTTCAGAAGATGTGTTAAAATTCTGTTGAAAGGAAATAAAGTTGTAAATAAAGTACATCTTGTCACTGAAAGTATTGGATATTTTTATTGGACTGAAAACTTTAAATTTGAGGAACTTGAAGTGTACGGGGAGCTTTCTCCCTCTTTCCTTCCTTCCTCACTCTCTCCTTCCTTTTTTTTCTCCTTCCCTTCTTCCTGTAGCAAATATATGTTGATACTAATATTTGGCTTTAGAACTATGAAACTTAAGGTTTCTGTTTATACTATTTTATTGAATGAATGAATTTGTGTCTTACATAAAATAATGAGCACTAAAAAAATTGCATTGGTCATTTGACAATTTTGATTGCTTTTTGTCAGAAACAAGAGAGCTTTTCTGTAGACAGATGTTTGCAGGCAGCTTTGTCTTTCTGACAGCCTAAAGCCAGACACTGTCCAAAGAGCACCAGTCATTGGGAAAAACTGATGGGGTGTGGGGGACTTCATATTCCTCCAAAGATGTCCGTATTCTAAACCATAAAGCCTATGAATTTACTTCTTACAAGTCAAGAGGGATTTTTCATAGGGGTTATGTTAAAGCCATTGAAATGGGTAATTGCAATGTAATCATTGGGTCCTTATAAGAGGGAGGTTGGCAGGTCAGAGTCTGAGGAGACACAGTGACAGAAGCAGAGGGCCGAGTTTGCAGGACCATGAATCAAGAAATGCAGGCAGCCTCTGCAAGCAAGAAAAGTGAGGAAATGGGTTCTCTCCTATAGGACCCAGCAGGAACCTAACCCTGCCACCTGTTCTAGCTTCCTGACCTCTACACTGTAAGATAATGAATTCGTGTTGTTTTAGGCCACTGATTTGTGATAATTTGTTAGGGAAGCAACAGAAAACTGACATTGATATTGGTCCCACTTTTTCTGTGCTTGAAGGCAATGGGTGGATGAATTAACACACTCCTAGGACTTTTCTAATACCCTGCTCCCAGCATCTGGCCTAGGGGTCCTGCTTTCTTGCTGACCTTTCCTTACGTCCTCAAACTCCAGGAAACAGCCATCACCTTGGCTCATGCTCACTGTTCAGATTTACAGTGACCAAATGAGTCACCAACAGACTTTGAAAAAAGTGATGTGCTTGGTCACTAGCTGTGAGGTACATCTTTTATTTAGGTAATAATTTGTGAACTGAAGAACTTGCCACTGAATATATACTTCATTCAGTTACTAATAAAATACCCTGTAGGCACTGAAATGAAGCATATCAGAATCATGCAGGATAAGTACTGTGTATATTAAAATTATGGCATAAGTCCAACAGTACAGTTGGTCTAACAGGACTAGGGGACAGGCTGGCGGTGCCCTCATGCATATGCTGAATACCAAAGACTAAATTTGGGTGATACAAGTGTTGGGGATTTCAGTAAACAATCCATGGACTTAAAGTTGAGCAAACAATAATGAAGCATTATTTGTACCTTGTTTCTGAGGGTTATAGTTCAGTTCTTCAGGAATCAGTCTCTGAGACCCTGAGATTTGCCTGTGGGAGGTTTACTGTGGACAGCTGATGGCAACAACACCCAGAAGATAAATAAAGGAGCAGAACTGGGCAAAGGGAGAAGTTGACTGCGATAAACAGGGGACTGTGGAGGTCAGACAGCCTGAAGAATTGTTGCTCATCAAGGCAAGGGTGCCTCCATCAGCCAGTTAGTGGATGCAGGTTGCCTATCCCCCATGGGGTAAGCTTCCTCCTGAGGGGTCTCTGTCTAACCAAGTGTGATTCCTTGAGAGCCATCAGACTCCAATGCTCCCAAATACTGGGAGCATACAGACACTTATCTAAAAGAAATCTGGACAGCACATTAAGGGTCCAATACACTGATTTTTCCATGGTTCTGGTGCTACTTGTCCAGCTAAACTTTACAGAGATCCAATCAGTATTTCTATCGAGGCCCAAGTCAGAATCTGGGCACTGTAATCAGGGAGAAGAGACAGGAGCAGAGGGGAGCTGACAGGGTGCTGAACCCAGGCAGGTCAGAACTGCTGGAGGAAGAAGGCAAGGCTGCCTTCTAGGCTGAGTGGCAGCCTCCCCTCCCCAGAGAAAACAGTAGCCTCAACATGGTGGATTGATCAGCCTCCACCTTGGCTTTCAGTTACTGCAACTTGATAATATGAAGGAACGTGGAGGTCTTGTTACTTGGTCTAATCTTGTCTTTTTAGGGAACTTGGGCTCTGAATTGGAGTAGATGTAGACAGTGACAAGAACTTGAAATAAATAGTTGCTAGGTTTGACATTTCTGGGCTTTTTTTCCTCTAGTAAAATACAGGTGTGATGTAAAAACAAGAGAACATTTTTTTTTTTTAATCTCCCTGTCCCTCCCCTATTTTCTTTTCTTTTTTTTTTTTATTAGACCCCCCCAGCACCCATCATGTTCTACCTCCTGTTAGCCACCTTCAGGTCTTTATTCATGAAGAATTACATGCCTGAAGTCTGGCTCCAATGTCACTGAATTGTGAAACAATGGGGTCAGCACCTCTCATGCTCTGAAGTGACTGATCTGCTGGCACTTATGGCTTTGAGAAACTTTTCTCTACCCCCACCCTCCAAAAAGGGTCAGCAGACCTCTGAGGGTGGTTGCTAAGAATTCAGCAGGGAGATAAACAGGATAATAGAGGACTTTGTCACAGAGAGCTGACAGCTGTGTTTTAGAATTGCTGATCTTAAGGCTTAGGCTAAATACCAGATAAAAAGAGAATCCTGCCTACTTCCTTCTGATATTCTCTTAAGAAAGAAGGAAGATACTGCCGTCTATAAGAATTTAGTTTTGACATCCTGGTGGACAGAGGGTTTGGAGGCCACATGATAAAGACTTTTCATCTGAAGAACCAAGTATGACCCTTAGGTAGTGGCTGCCTGGAGAAAGATTCTGAAGTCAGCTAAAGCCCTTGTCTGACTGGGGGACAGTTGTATATCCAGGAAGGAGTGGCACCTGACACATGTTTAGCCATCTCTGGACTGTAGTCTCCACATAACTGCTCTCAGTTGGCCAAAGGTGTTTCACTTTTCAAGATTATATTAAATGAACATCTTTAATCCAGTGTGGGATGTACTGGAATTTTTTAGTTATTTAGAGATAAAATGATGAATATACAATGACAAGTTAAAGAGTTAGTTATGTAGCCCCTGGACTCTAGGGGAAGGGTAAAAGATAAATCTTATAGCAAGTACTCAAATAGTAAAGACAGAGTTGGATTCGAGTATGTAAATATTATTATTTGGTTTTGATATGGTATAGGAGATATAGGTCAATGACTGACCTTACTAGGATAGTTCTAGGTCCTGCATGGCTGGGCGTGCTGATATAAAGGAGAATTCTCTCATTATTTTATTTATCTGATAGTAAGAAGTTGAAATATGAAAACAGAGCTTGCAACACTTTGCTTAGGAAATCACAATTAGAAACTGGAGATCTGCAGAACTGGGAAGAGGGATGGTGTGTACATGGAAGAAATAAGAGGGCTAACCTGGTGGCAGAAGACAGGGACAAACTGGGTCAGATTCCATTCTTTGCCCTTTTTTTTTTTTTTTTTTTTTTTTTATTGAGGATATCTTTTCCCAAAAGAGTGTCAAGGGTAAAACTTCAGCTGTTATTTTAAAATTTCTTTTTGCCCAGTAACTTCTTCTTGTTGAGCAAACAAACCAGAGGCTGCCCTAATTATATCAATTCTTGGATTCTTTTCCTTGATGGAAGTTCATTACATCATTCCATGTATATGACTGTCTCACAAATTGTGTCTTTTTAAAGGTTCTATTGTTGCATCTGGAGTTTTAAAGGATGCCTGGTTGCAGCCCTTAAGTAAGGACTCTTATTTGTTCTTTCTGTAATTTGGATAGCAAATAAGGCAGCTTTGCAAAGGAATTTTGTATTTCTCACAATCTATCTTATATCTATAGATCACAGTTTTATTTTTCTTTTTTCCTAGTACAGGAAATTTGAGACTCCAAAAGAAAGACACTAACAGGGTGAACTAGACTCATTTAAAGTGAAATTGGTATCTATATTAGTATCTTATTTATAACATATTATTTCAACTTAAAACTTCATGGAAAAAATTGAATTCTTGCTATTTTCATTGATAGACAGGGTTCTGAAAGTTGCAAATATTATCTATTATCATAAAACGGAAGATGCCATTTAATCAAGAAATGCCAAGTGTAGAAAGCAAATTAGTGAATATTGAAGTGTCAGTTCTAGGACTCTAGGAATGTTCATTAAATTGGACATCCCTGTGACCATCTGAGTTACTAATCTTAAAATGTACATGGTTGTAAATGTGATTAATAGTCCACTTGTTAAAGACATACAAAGATGTATCACCTCGCAGTTCTCCTTTCCAAGAGTTTGAAGTGAGAACCTGAGTTTGTCTTACTGGGACTACCATAAAAGTAATTTGTTTGCATGATGACTTGCTTCAGGAACCTAAAGGGTTAATAGGCTTGTGTTCTTGGTCATCCTTTAGAGAAGTTTTTATTTCATCACTGAATCATAAAGAGATAGGACTTTGTGTTCCAGCCTCATGCTCTACCTTATACATGACTTTTCTTTGTTCCTCGTTTCTTTTCACACATAAAAGAGACAAATCAGCAGTATCTCTGAGTGCAAAAATAAATGCATTTTCCCTATTAAGTCCTTGGGTAAAATATTTAAATTCTAAAACCCTAGCACATTATTCTTATTTTAATTAATGGAGGAAAACAGACCCCAAATGATTTTAGGAACTTACCTAGGATAAATTGGTCAGGCAGTTTAGAATTTAAATTTATGATTTTTTTCCTAGTCTCTTTATATGCATGAACAGATAAATTTAGTGTATTTGAAAATCCTATGTTAAGATCTTTTTCTTCTTGAATTAGAGGTTACAAATGTATAGTTCGTAGGCCTATTTTGACCCTCAGAGATGTTTTGTTTTGCTCATGAGGAACAATGATTTTTATTTGTGTAAAAATACGTAGGTTTCACATGAAAATATGGATTTTCGGTTACTCTAAAAAAAATCAGGAGATCCAGCCATGGATTCCACACAGCTGGTGCTGAGGAACTACCCTTTTTCAATGGTGCATCTTTCTTGTATCTACCTGGCAGCTAAACACATTTGAGCATGAAACTCCAATTCTGAAAATCTGAGTTTTCTTTGTTGGCCTAGATAAGAAAATTCTGAAATTGAGGATAAACAATTGAAGAATAAAACAATTGAAGCATTATATGAAGCCATATTTGTATACAAAGAGATTAAGGTCATGAATAAAAGCTTAGGGTCCTGCTACCTTGAACTTTGTTTTAATAAGAAGTGAATTTTTTCTTTTAAGTGCACATTACTAAGACCAGGGCAGAGCCGGCCTGCCCCTCCCTGGCACACACAACACACGCTTACTCTAACAACTTCTAATTAAAGGTCTAGCACAGCTCAGATTCCCAAAGCCAATTAAACAATGCTCACCCTTGTACCTCCCAGCAGATTGGGGAGTAGCCTGGCAAACGCTGTGATTGATATGAAAAGGAGCCACGTATTTTTATGCACTTTTAGCATCCTTGTTACTCTATGAGGCACAAGCTTTCAACACAGCAGCCTTTTATCCTCTGTGCTTTTGGAGTGTGAGAACACCATGAAGGCCACATGCACCACAGTGTTCCTGTGGGCTGGGAATCAAGGCCCGGAGAAGGGGGTGGGCAGCAGAGTGACAGGAGAGGGAGTTGGCAGCTGTCATCTGAATAGCCGTTCCCTCTTCCATTATCCTGCTGTCTAAGCGCTTCATCCATTCACTGGCATGGCTGCCGTCCCTCCGCACAGCATCCAGGCCAGCTCCCTGGGCACATTTTATTTCCTTATCTGTCTTGGAGTTTCATTTTGATTTACTAGGAATTACTGAACTGTTTCAGAGAAAGGAGCAGCTAGTTGAAACTGGAACTAGGTGGTAGAGAATCTACTGGGAAGAATTTATTTAAATATAAGAAGTTAAAACCAAATCTATATGGTAAGTGGATTTTATGTTCACCCATCATTAGTTAAATCCATTAATTTCCTACTAATCTAGTGATTGGCTCCACATACGTAAAGACTGTTTTCATGTTGATAAGAAGAAAAAATGAGGAAAACAGTTTCTATCCTAATTACAGAGTAAAACTACCAAAAAGTACAAAGAAGACATTTAAAATCATCCTATCTAAAGGTAATTATCATGAACTTGACTTTCAGTCAAGTCCTAATTTTTTTTAGGAAACAGAATTATAGACATATTATTTCATTAGATGACTTAATCATAAATATCTTCATATCTAAGTGTCTTATGAAAGCATTTTTAATATCTAGGTAGAATTTCATTATTTGGATACTCCGTGAAATTTAGATAGTTGTGTTTTGCAAATTAGAACGATAAACAGTGTTGTGATAACCACGTGCTTAAACTCTTGCATCCAAGTTTTGTGTAAATCCACAGTTTTTCTTTAGGAAACATTCTCAGAGTGATTTGTGAATCAAAGGATAGTTGGGCTTTAAAGTGACCTCCAGAAAGACTATAGGAATTGAACCTTCCCACGGCATTGTGTGACAGCCCCAAACAGTGAGCTGCTTAAGACAGTCTTTCCAGGAAGCAGGTCTGAATATTCTTTGACTGCTTTGTTCTAGGTATTTTTATCCAAAGAAGAAAATTAACACTTGCTAGAGTTTCTTAGAATATGGGAAGAGGAAAGTGGAGTGTGCCTGCTATGGAAATGTTTGGGGAAAGTGTGGGCCATCTTAACCATCACTTTAATTAACATTTGTTTTAGATTATCAGTGGAAAACTGACTCTTATGTAAGAAAACATAAAAGTCTGCTGGGGAACATGCATTTGCTTTGAAAACCTTTGGGACCAAGAAAATAAAATGCTTTATAACAACTGCACAATGAGGTTTTAAAGTTCTCTGGAAGCTTTAGAGTTCAGAAAGGATGGATTCCTTTACTGACAATTACTAATATATGACTGCCTGGGGTGGCTTGTTTAAATCAGAGCTAGATTTTAAAATATACCTAATTACAGTCCCTTATTACAAATGGGATGCATACTATTTATTAGAGCCCTATTATTCTATTGAGAAGATTAGCCACGGTTAGCCACACCCATGTTTTTGAACACTTAGACTATAGAAGGAAACTTTCAAACATACCTGGTGAAGCTGAGTAGTTGCCACGCTACTATCCATGTGTGTAGTATCTTTAATTTGCAACAAAAGAGCCATAGGAAGGTAGGCCTCAAACTGAACAATTGACTGCAACTAGAGGCTCCAATCAGAAGACTCATGCTGTGTAAATAGATCACATTTGGACAGTTGTTTCTTAATATTGTCTAATATGGAATTTTCAATGGTCTTTCTGAGTTTAACAGGTTTCTAACTCCTAGCAATAAAACCAGATTCTGCTTCAGTGGTTTACTTGGCACATTTGATCTCCACTTATTCCTGCAGCAGCATTAAGTAAAAGTACAATGACTTCATTGTACAGGTTGATTCTATAATGGGAAAACTCAGTTGGAAAACGTGCTCCATTTTGTCATAGGTGTGATGATGGATATTTGCTTCTTTGTTTTAAGTGATCCTTAATCACTTAGAAAAATCTATAAATTGGAAGAGCATAGAGAGATGAACCTGTTAAATGCCTTAGAAGAGAAGCTATGCTAATTATAATACACTGTCAATATGATTGTTTTGTAAGAGTTGTTGTTACATTGGTGTACTGGGACATGTAGTTACTGTTCCCTGAAGTGGGGAGGCTTTCCTGGAAAGAAGGAGGTTCTAGATCTTTCTTTTTATGTTACAGTAGAGTGAATTCTTGAAATGTTATATTTCTAAAGTGAAAGTCCACTATTGAGCTTTTCAGATGGTTGTTATCAAGCTCAATAAAGCACTCAACACCAACAACACTAGTAATGTAACCATGGTTCCGCTGCTCCCTGATAAAGCCAATGACTCAAGAGACAAGAGTGACAGGAGAAAAAAACAGCTTTATTGGCAACAAGCCAGCAAGTTGGAAGATGGAGAGCTTCTTCCAAAATTCCGTCTTGCCAGGGGTCAGACACAAAAGCTTCTGTGGGGTTTCTAGAGCATTTCATTTCAGCCATAGCCAGGTGGGCACTGGAGTAGTCATTAATTCTCACAGTAATCGGTTCTCTTGACACGTTGTCCACAGGTCAGCAGGCATTCCAGACGTCCTGGTTCCTGTAAATCAAAAGAAAAATTACTGATTAGGTGGACATGTGACTGGTGTTGATTTCTGATATTTTCCTGATTCTTCTTTTCAGGCAGGGTGAGTTTATTGGTTAATTATTTGGGGAAAGAGGTTTAGTGGAGTGAGGCAAAAGAGAAACTGTGAATAAGACTTGCTAGTGCTAGGAGCAGGTTAACCCATTCCTTTGGCTTCAGTGATAAGTGAAGCTAACTCTATAATCAAGAAATATAAAGTTGTGAACTCATTTATACTTTTAAATGCTAATTGACAACAATTTCCCTGAACTTCACTTTTCAAGCCATTCATGGACCCATTCTTCCCTTCACTTACTGACTTTTATCTTTAATTGAGTGTCTGAATTGAGTGCTATGGGGATGAATGGGCTGTTGGACCTCAAGGAGCTGTGAGCCCAGTTTTTTTGGTGGTGCTGGGGATTGAACCCAGGGCTTTGTGCATGCGAGGCAAGCACTCTACCAACTGAGCTATATCTCCAGCCCCCATTTAAAAAAAAAATTAACTTATAGCTGTTGTACCCCAGAACCTTGCCATTTAGCTTGTGGCCCACAGACCAGCAGCAACAGCAGTTTGTTAGAAATGCATCATCTCTGGCCCTATTCAAACTTGTTGAATTATAATTTGCATTTTAATAAGATCTCCAGGATCCAAATTTTGTCACCTGAACAAAACTCCTCATAAATAGAATGGCAGAAGATTACAAATATATGTTCTTAGAAGAGTGAGCAGAGAGCTCAGTCTTGATCAATAGGTACTGCAGAAATTTAGTAATAATAGCTTCCTTTATTGGGTGTCTATTGCTTTCCAGGTGTGGCTGCTTAAATATATGATTTTACTCTTTCCCCCCTGTACAATTTGCTAGATAGAAATATTCATCCTTAGCCGGGGGTGGTAGTGCCTGTCTTTAATCTCAGTGACTCGGGAGGCTGAGGCAGGAGGATCACAAGTTTGAGACCAGTCTGGACAAATGAGCAAGACCCTATCTCAAAATAAAAAGGACTGGATGAAGGTCAGTGGTAGAGAATGCCTGAGTTCAATACCCAGTACTGGGGTAGGGGAGGGAAAAGAGTGAGAAATACTCATCCTCATCTTGCCCCTTAGAAAATAGAAGTTCACAGAAGTTCAGAGATGTGTTCAGGCCACACAGCAAGTAGTAACCAAGCCAGAATTTGAACTTAGGACTTCTTGGTTCCAAAGCTTTGCTCATTCCACTTCAGTTCCCCTTAGACCTCCAAATATTGGAGCACAATCCCTGCACACTTGTTTATACTGGGTTAGTTTCCTTTTCACACTTGTTAACACTCAGTTAGTTTCCTTTTATCTGTCTGTTTCATGATAGAAATTTATCAAATTAAAACCTAAACAGTTCCAAAACTGGAGTTAATTATTTTCTGCTCTGATAAAATTCATAATTGCTCTCAAATTGCTGGCATGATGCCTGGCCACTGCTGGTTCCCAGAGGCAATTTTAGTAAGTGGTTGAATACTATCTGTCTCCTAATTGGTAGTGCTGGATATTTGGTGAATTACTTTTCTGTAAATCTTCAGATATACTTCACTTTGGCTGTCATTTGTGAGACTGTTAGTTACCTGGGATATATTTCTATAGAATATATGGAATATATTTCTTTGCTATGGAATATATTTTACTCAGAGAATGCTTTTTTAATATTTATTTTTTAGTTTAGTTGGACATGATACCTCTATTTCACTTACTTATTTTTATATGGTGCTGAGGATCGAACCCAGGGCCCCGCACCTTTGAGGTGAGCCCTCTACCACTGAGCCACAACCCCAGCCTCTCAGAGAATGCTTTCATTGAATCAATTTTAAAAAGATATCTTCATTCATGGGATTTATTTTCCTTTTTTGGGTTCTTTACTATTCATTTTCCTCCTGTTCGATTAAAGGGGAAATGTAACATTTTTTGATCACTGTAACAAACGTGAACATTATGAGGCTATTTGAGGAAAGAGTTAATGTGTCCCCTAGCCCCTTCCCTTCTACCCCACAGTGGTAAGCAATGTCCAAAGTTCTACCCTTTCTCCTGCTTCATACCAACATCTGCCAATACTTGCACATATAGGGTTTTCAGTTTTATAAAAACATAGTCCGCAGTTCACTCTTGTCATGGACAACACTCCATCTACTGTCAAATTTCATTTGTGATATTCTTTTTTCTTCACTACAAAGATTCTCAATTTGCATAAGGAAGTAAGAAATTATTTTCAGTTTAGGCATCTCAGGCTGGAGTTTGAGGAGGGAGGCCTTCACAGGTAGTGATATCAAAGGTGCCTAGGATGTACAAAAATATGTATGGACAAGAGGGGCTGATATTAACATCATTTCTCTCACTCTCCAAAATTAAGCAGTTTGATGATTTTTAGAGAGAGACATCACTTATTCTGGCAAAATTATTGAGGGCCCCAAATGCCTTGAAAGAACATTTCGTTCCTTTCTCCTCGCCTGTGGCTTTGCTCCTTGCACAACTTCAAAGCCTCCCATCATTTGTGAGGAAAACATTTTCTTCCCTAAGAAACAGTATGAATGCGCTTCTACTTTGTTTCTCTAACCATCTGGCTTGTATGGAACTGGTGTTAAATCCGTTATCATGCTGGGCGTGGTGGTGCATGCCTGTAATCCCAGCAATTTTGGAGGCTAAGGCAGCAGGATCGCAAGTTCAAAGCCAGCCTCAGAAAAAGCAAGGTGCTAAGCAACTCAGTGAGACCCTGTCTCTAAATAAAATACAAAATAGGGCTGGGGATGTGACTCAGTGGTCCAATGCCCCTAAGTTCAATTCCTGGTACCCAAAACAAAACAAAACAAAACAAAAAACCCTTATCATGAAGGTATCTATTTTATATTTAAATTCCAGTGATATCCTCAAATGATATATCTTGTTCTTTATAGTTATGGATTACAGTTAATTTTGGCCACAAAATTACATGTGTTATGCATATATGTAATACATATATTACATGCACACATATATAATTTCTTTTATTCTTATGAAGAAATAATGTACTATGTGAGGGAGGATTTTAAAAGCAAAAGTACTAGGAACATTTGATGCAATTTTTATCCCTATTATTATCATCTTCCTCTTCCTGGTATATCTTATTTTCTAAATTAAACAAAGTTTCTGTGATGTGCTATTTGGCATCTTATTTATTCTGATTGTCATCCTTGCTATATTTCCCTTTCCAATTTGCTTTTCTGGAATTCCTTCAGGCCTCCTCTTGAGTTTCCCATTATGCCCACAGCATTTGATGCATTTATTAAAAAAAAATTGTCCTTTCACATGCCTGCATTTTATTGATAATAAAGGCATTGGGGTCTAGTGAAAAGAGCCCTGGAGTAAGAGTCAAGAAACCTGGCTAGGGGCTGGGGTGGTGGCACCGTGGTAGAGAGCTTGCCTAGCAGGTGAAAGGCACTGGGTTTGATTCTCAGCACAGCATATAAATAAATAAAACAAAGTTCCATTGACAACTAAGAAATATTAAAAAAAAAAAAAAAAAAAGAAAGAAAGAAACCTGGCTAGGTGGGCAGTGGTCCAGGGAACCTCTGTGCAGGTCAGGAGACTGTCTAGACTGCCCCTGCCACTGCTAAGTCCTGGGCCACACCAGCTTCCTCCCCAGTAGGTCAAGTGCTTTCACACGGGCTTTTGCACATGCTATTCCTTCTTCCCTGGATGCTGTTTCTTATCTCCCACCAAACTCCTACTTATCTTTAAAAGACCAACTTCAAATCTCATCTCCCAGAGATGGTAGTATTTAAACGAGGGTCTTAAGACCTCTTTTCTTAAGACCCTCTCCTAAATACTCCCACTTGCTTCTTCCTGTTTGAGAATATCATAATTCTGCAAACAGGATAACACTTTCAGCATTTCATGGTAAGTGTGTGGTGGGGGCTGTCAGAACCTCCTTCCCAAAGTCATAAGCACCCTTAACACAGGAACTATAACTTAATTGTCTCCCCAGGGCCTAGGGCTTTCCCTGATGCATTTTAAGTGCTTGCTACCTGTTGGCTTACTGAAGGCATGGGCCTCAGTTTCCTATGTGCAGCTGGGGATTGGGCTGATGGTGTTATAACAGTGTTATGGAATTCTGTGTTTAGACAGAGACCTTGAACAAGAGGACTCAGATGTGCAGAAAGTCAGCCAGGTGAGGATTTGTGTGTGCAGCACAGAGGGAAAGCTTGTCAGTGTCAGAAGAAGTTTGTTGGGTTGCCATTTCACATTGGTGAGCTCAAGAAGCAAATGACCTCCTCAGAGCTCTAATGAACTGTGCTATTGGTCCTGATGTCTGAATACACTGCCTTCAAGAATTGATAGTGTAATTACCCGGAGTTTGTTATGATAAATTTATAAATTATTACATTATTCTCTCCCCCAGTCTCTAACAGTTTTGAATAAGCCTTTCTCATCTGTAAGTGCGGCACATTGGCCTGTTGAATTTGGTTAGTTAAGTGAAAAGTGACCATTTTAATAAATCGAACACTGCTTGAAAGATTTTCATTTTTTTTTAATGTATTTCAGAAAATAAGTTATTGGGCCTCTTGACCCTGGACTAGAAGTAACTAGGGAAGCTGGTCAGTGCTGGTTCTGGAGCTATCCATTCAT
Organism: Ictidomys tridecemlineatus; assembly: GCF_052094955.1. Lineage (NCBI taxonomy): Eukaryota > Metazoa > Chordata > Mammalia > Rodentia > Sciuridae > Ictidomys > Ictidomys tridecemlineatus. The sequence continues at coordinate 167,872,461 of NC_135480.1, read as the reverse complement.
CCAGTCACGCAGGCACTCTCCACTTACGAGTAGATGTTTACTGAACGTTGCTGAGCCACAGGCATTATGCCATATACCAGGCACACAGAGGTCACAAAGCAGTTCCTGCTAACACAAGCTCACTCTCTTGTTGGGAAAGAGAGGACCAGGAGACTGGCTTTCCTTATGGCAAGAGTTATGACATGGGAAGTGCGGAGGGAGGACACCTAATCCAGATCCAGGCAGGCAGGGACAGCTTCCCAGAAGCCTGTCTAATCTCAGATCTGAAGGAAAGGAGGAGGGAGCCACAGGCAAGGCCAGGAAGTGCCAAAGGAGGACAGTACACAAGGCAAACAGATATGGCATTCACAAAGCCCAGAAGTCAGAGAATGCAGCCCTCGGGGCACCCAGGAAGCATATTCTGACTGGAACATTGAATTCAAAGGACTAAGCAAGGTCCAGATCCAGAGGGATCTTTGAGGCTGGGACCAGGTGTTTTTCCTATGCTGTGAAGGCACTGGAGTGCCCTGGGGGCTCTGAGCATGGGACTTTGATCACATATGGGCTTCAGAAGGATCACTTTGGCTGCTGTGTTTGTGGGATGGATGGGATCATTCCTAAAATAATTTGGAAACAGATGTGTGTGTATTTGTCTTTTTTTTTCTCCTCTGATACATTTTAGTGAATGTGATTTCCAAAGTTTCTCTGTCTAACCCATCTGTGATGGCTTAAAGTAAGAACTATGACTTGAAGAATCCTATGACACCATTCCCATTTTTATATTGTAAGTGTTTACACCATGAAGCATTTTAAATAAGCAGAAATAAAAAAATGATAGGTTATACTCCTAAATGCACACCACCCAGATCTAGCAGATACAGTTTTCTACAAAAGCTTTAGATCCCTCCTTTCTTATTCAAGAAATAAACCGTCCTAGGCATTCCCCATTCTCTTTCACTATTCTTCTCTCTAGACTTGACCACTACCCTGCAGTTAGAAACCATTGGTACTTTGTGTCTTTTCTTTTACTATCTCTCTCACACAAACACACACGAATGAATCAATAAACAACATCAAGCCATGTTTTATCATTGTTTTCCTTTTCAGCTTGCCTATTTCAGAGATGCATCTGGACTGAGAGTGGAGAGAACATGCTTTGTATATGGTTATACAGGTGGACATTATTCATATGTTATTGAACTTTAGTGCCTTGCTGAGCAAAAAGAAGTAGATTCTTTCCCTATCTGGTGTGATATTTCCATTTCCAGTGCCTATTCCCAGCTAGGGAAGTTTGTTATTCCACTTGTAGTTCTAGTACCCCATAGGCCAGCCCCACCCACATACACACAGTTTATTTTATTGCTTTATTTTATTGCTTGCTTAGGGAAGTGCATGCCTTGCCTCCTCCTGTGTGATATATTCTATACATTTTATACCAGAAGCATAGTCTTTCTCTCTTCCCATGATGAGAGAAATAAGTTTTAGTGTGTTTTTGGAATATGTCAAGGCAAGTGACTTTAGTTCAAGATGTGCAAGTAAACCCCAACCAGACCTGTTTTTGACTTAAGTTCATCTTACTGCTTTTGAGAGTGAGAGCCCAGGATTTGCAGTCTGAGGTCTAATAGAAGCCTTTGCCTAGAAGGCACCTGCTGCTTTCAGAACTGCCTGGGAGCAAGGCAAAGTCACACACAAAAGGCTTCTGTTGGATTTCTATGCATAGCTGAGAAAGCTTAAATGACAAGGGAAGAAAACAGCTAGTGAAAGAGGAGGATGGACTAGGAAAAGTAAAAGGGAATACAGTTGACAAAAGGCACATGTGAGAAAACCTGGAAAATGAGCCCAAAATGGCAACAAAAAACAAACTTGGCAGTGGCATCCAAATTTTCCAATACCAAGGTGAGAACCATAATTATCTAAGGTTCCCACCGGCATCATCAAACCCCCTGCTTTTAGTCTGTGCAAGCTACCAATCTTTCCAGAATATGTAGGAGTAATTCTGGGCCCCTGCCATGAAATGTTTATAACTCCATACCTGCCCTTCTCTCAGACCCCGCACCAGATAGCACCAGATAAGTGACCACAGGCAGCCTTGAAATTCATACATCATGGCAGCCACTGTCCCTTTGTGTGTTGACCGAGATATCATGGTGTTCTGCTGGGGAGGCAAAGGGTATTCCACAGGATCAAATCAGTGCTACTTGATGGGTGTGGCATGAGTACTTCAGAGATAAGACACCAATCTGAGTTTCTCTGTAAGAAATTATGTTTGCAATGTTCCATTGTATCTACAAGGCTGGACGTGGCTCTGAGCTAGACATTGTGTTCTGAATCACCTCACTCTTGCTACTGCTACACCAGTTGCCACACTGAAACGATTCAGTCCAAGAGAATTCCCCTGAAGCTCACCCTCCTCCACCTTTCTTGAATTCAATACAACAGGGAATGAGTGGACAAAGGAGCTTGGGAAAAAAGTTGCTTGTAGACTTCCAGCCTTAGGGGCAACACAAAGCAGAAGATGGTAGGCCAGGTGTGAGGCTCAGGACAACAGATAAGCAATCATCATGGGTGGTCCCCCAACTCAAGGGGAGCCAGTCTGAATATTGGCAGACCTGTGGACCCACCTGACTTCAAAAATCTCTGTCCCCACAGACAGTTGCTGCAATAATTGATTTCCCTCAGAAATCTGATTTTAGAGGTAAACAATGTCAGATCGTTAGCCATGGAAGCTGAAAGGATGCAAATGATAGGCTATGAATGAACCAAAGTTATGAGAAGAAAGAAATCATGATATTTTAGTAGAATCAATAGGGAGAGGAAAGACATGTAGCATCAGGGTGAGAAATACTTATTTGAGAATTCTGTCGGGAAAGCTGAGTTGTTTTAATAGCAGACACAAAGGTGAAGATCTATAGACTTTTGCTTCTAAGAGTTAGTGGCCAAGCAGTATCACGTGGCAGCATAGAGTGATTTAGTGATACTAAATTGCTGGTAAGGAAACAATGAGCCCAAACACAGTCTTTTCTGTTTATGACTCAGGGCACAGCAGGTAGCTTGAGCATCAGGTTGACATCCATCCTCCCTTGATCCCCAGTTCCCACAGGGGTGATATGGAGGTGGGCCAAGTGCATTCTGTGAGCACTGGGGTCCATTTCAGATCTGAGTAACACTGGGTTTAGGAAACTCCCAATTTTATAAGGGGACCTGCCCATCCTCCCTACTAGAGACAGTAACATTATCTTTATTACCCTGGAAAATAAACACATCCTTGGGCAGAGGATGTTCTGTCTTTATTAGGCTGATCAGGAAAACAAACCTGCCCCTCTGATCTGCAGGGAATCCTACCCCCTGGCTTCCCAGGCTGTTTGCCATGCAGATATTCCAGAAAAGATAGTCTGGAGTAAAACTTTTAGAAACATCATGAAGAATTATCTTCTAGCACTGAGAACTATGAAATTGCCTTGAGTCTCCCAGTTCCCATGAAGCCAAATTCTACCTCGTCTCCTATTTGAATTAACATGAAGCCCACATTTTCTTTCTTGCAATATTACACTCTTAAAAGCACCACTCCTCTCATTACTCACACCAGCCTGGGTGGGTTTCTGCTTCTCACTTATAGAAGGCCAGAATTAATACAAAGCTGGGGGATTAGATGGTGGTTAAAATGTCAAATGCTAGGTAAAAGTTTTGGTTTTGATTTTTAAATTAACAAAATTTAAACAAATTTTTGTTACATAGAGGTGGTCACATAGTTGCATATTTCTCTACTTTGTACACAATTGTTCTTCACAGAAAGGCTGCTTCTGAACTTCTCATCTAATCACATGTGAAACTCTGAAACTTGGTTGCCACATGACCAGCTTCCACTCTGTTTCTGTTCATGTGAGATGTGACTGACTAACTCACAGGGAATCCTTTCTATCTGTTGCCTTCATGTGTTATTAACCTAGCATGGAATTTGAATTAGAGTTAGAAGTCATATGTTTTCCTTCCTATAGTTACTATTACAGGCTTTCTTGTTCCAGATCTTCTTTCAAAAGTCTGGATCCATTTAATTAAATGAAACTTTGATGCTTATAAAAGATAAAGCTTGGCTCACAGATCTACACACAAGAAAGAAATATAAACACAATTGGAATCTGTTGAAATCTGCTGTTTAGGGGAAAGGTGGGGCAGATATGGCTCAATAGTAGAGCAGTTGCTTAGCTTGTTCAAGGCCCTGGGTTTAATCTCTGGCACTGAAAAAAAAATTATATATATATTTTATATATATATATATATATATATACACACATATATATATTTAAATACATATTTACATATAATAAAACTTAATATAACAATTTTAAAACTAGTATATAATAATATTTACTTTATATATATTCTTTTTTTTTTTTACGTTGATCTGGGGGTTACATTGCTCTCTAAAAGGACTGGCAAGTTAAAATATTGACCACAGTTATTCGTCACTAGGTTTTTTTAAAAACTACCTGAATTAGTTTTAGTAGTGGTTATTAAGCATTTCTGTGGATAAACGCAGCTTACTTTTTAGGACCTAAGATGATGAAGGTGTGAGAAGAGGATCTGAAAGAACTAGACTGATGGTGAAGGAATGAGTTAGATACCACCACCTTCTGTAGTGTTTTAAAGGCTTACAGAAGAATTCCGTGCTCCTGTCAGGATTCTTCTCTTGCTAGGCAGACTTCCTCCAGTGGGAGCTTTTCCTACTCTGCCTTGCCTCTAATAGTGCTATCCTGAATCCCTTTGGACTCTGTATATGGCTATCTTCTGCAAAAACTCATCTCCACCGTGCCTGCCTGTGATCCTAGCCACTTGGGAGGCTGAGACAGGAAGATCATAAGTTTGAGATCAGCCAGGACAAAACAAAAAATAAAAAGGATTGGGGATGTAGCTTAGTTGGGTAAAGTGCCCCTGGGTTCAATCCTCAGTATCACAAAACACAACAAAAACAGAAATGAACAAACAAAAAAGACCTTGTTAACATTAGGAAGAGTAGGAGAATGACTGATCTTGTGGCAGCAATGTGCTTGGTTTTGTTTGGCATGGTTGAGAAGCTAAGTCTATACTATGGAAATAGATTGTTTAGGTTTGAATCTCAGCTCTGCTGCTTCCTAGCTATGCAATCTTGGGTAAATAAATTAATCTTTTTCAGTGTCCTCATCTATAACATGGAAATGATAAGAAGTCTTACTTTATAGATTGTTATGAGGATTAAAAGAGTTCACATTTTAAAATAAGTCATATATAAAAGTAATTTGCTGGGGCTGGGGTTGTGGCTCAGTGGTAGAGTGGTCACCTAGCATGCATGAGGCGCTGGGTTCAATCCTCAGCACCACATAAAAATAAAATTGTGTTCACCTAAAACTAAAAAAAAAATACTAAAAAAAAGTAATTTGCTATGATCTCTGTTGTTACTGATATTTTTATCAGTGTGTAGACTGGATGCCAATGAAATGTTCAGCTGAAACTGTCCACCTGGCACTGGAAAATGCTCATTCTGAGCTTGGCTGAGTGCTTGTTTAAAATAGTAAAAAGGCTAATTTTCCTGGGCGGCTCATATGTTGTCAAGATTAAAGGGTAGGTGTCACACTTCCACTAACTGAGGTGTAATAGGCCCTATATCTGTGTGTGGCCCAGAGTCCCCTTCCAAAATGGGTTACCCAATCTGACTGTGTGGAACTACTTCATTAGCTGGTACTCTGGTGAGCCCATGCCTGGATATAAGAGCTTGCAGAAAAAGTCTGAGGATGGATGGAGTAAAAGTCTCTGAGTTCTGAGAGGGAGGGAGAGAGAGAAGGGAAGAGAAAAAGAGGTTGTGGGTAGGCAGTGGGGCAGTGAGATAGTATGGGGATGAGCAGATGGTCTGGAGCAAACAGGAGGGAATTATCCTGGGATTACTCCCCATGGAACCTTCATGGTGGTCCTTCAATGTTGATAGGTTGGTGTGACTCTATTGGAGATTTGATATTTTTCAAGTTCTACATATTTTTATTAAAAGTACAAGTCAGCTTAATATAATAGACTTTACTGCGTTCTCTGCGTATTACTTTCCACCCATCAGTTTTATACAGAGATGTAGTCACTTCTTGTGATGGCTTGCTGCCTGACCTGGGTTGTTTTGTTTGGTTTGGTTTTCTTCATTTTTAACAGAAGTCTACTATAACTGGAAGGACTCTGTGGACAGGAAGCTACCATGGAGACTCCGGCAGACCTTGTTGGATCAGGGTCTCCTGTGGCAGAACTTTCTTAGCCCTAACACCTTTTTCTCTGAAATTAATGTGAACCTCTGATTGGAAGCCCTTATAAAAAACTTCTGACCACTTCTATTTTAGTTCCAGACAATTTTAACAAGCCCTGCATTTTCAAAAGAGCATACCTTATGAAATGCAGTAACATTTTTCATTGGGTGCATCCCTGCCTCTCAAAAAACATAGGTAGAACTTGTCTTGAACCATGATGATCAGCTCTCTGAGCTCAGCATGGCACCTCTGCCCTCAGGCCTTCCTCTGTCTCTCTGTTCCTGCTCCAGAATTTATTAGCTCCTCACTTCCACAGATTCCTACCTGGACTCAAAGCCTTATCCTGTATACAGTCCTACAAGAAATCCAGTGGAATTCAGCATTGTCCTGGGCCTGTAATTTTATTAAAGATTTCAATGCCATTCCCCTTGGATTGCTTCATATTCCCCCAGCATCCCCTGCACCTTCCAGCTGCATAAGGGACCAGATCTTTGAGACATTCTGAGGCCCTAGGTCCTTTTCTGCCCACACACATACCAAACATATCAATGTGCACCCACACCCCATATTAAACATTATTTTTGCTTCAAGCAATGAAAAATGTGTTTATAATTTGCTTTTTGGAATCATTTGACTATAAGTAACTCATTCAATTTGTGATTGACTCAGATTTCTCAGGAGTAGTACAGTTCTCTTCTTTAAAGTTAAGAAAATTTAACCTACAATTGTTTTCATAGGTAATAAAATATTTTCAAATAATAAATTTAACAAAGAAGAAATAAGCATCCTATTTTTATGGATACTTACTTAAATGTTTACAGATTTTCTATTTTTCTCTTTATGTTCTAGAGACAATAATCTCTTTTAAGCCATCAAATCTCTATATGCACCCTGAAAAAAGAGTGAGCAGTATGCATTGAAGCTATGCTTTCAGTGTCTAAGGCAGCTGAACAGGAAGCCTGTCCATAGGCAAGACCCCCCTAGGAGTCTGTCCCCATAGGGTGTGCATTCCTTGCCGGGAGCAGCCTCATCAGGTCAGCCCATTTATTCCATGCCTTTCAGAACTGCAATGAAAACAACCTCTCTCTCTCTCTCTCTCTCTCTCTCTCTCTCTCTCTCTCTCTCTCTCTCTCTCCAAATATATATATATGTTTGCAAACCCAGGCAGAGACAAGTCCTCTACCGCTGAACTACATCCCCAACCCTCATTGCACATATTTTCACAGAGCTCAACTAAGTTTGAAAATAGTCACCTGGTACATTCTCATACAGAGCTATTTCATCAGGAACCTCAAGCAGCCGTTAGAGAATGCTTCTCCTGGGAGTGGATTTGGTTTGAAGTGCATCCTGACAGAGGATCCCGCATAGACAAACATGTGGAGTCAGGGACTGGGACACAGGTAGGCTAGGTCCAAAAGGCTTTGGCAGCCACACTAAACTTTTGGGGGAAAAGAAGTGACATCCCAGGAACAGGCTCAAGTCGCAGATTCAAAGAGTAACTTAAGGAGAACACCATTGATTTTCTTTTCCTCTTTCTTCATCTTTTCAGACATGAACCATTCCATTTAACATCATGATTTTCTTCAATATCATGACTTTTTTTAACAGCTAGACAAACCCAGGTATCCAGTAGGCCTCACGGAGACTGGGTGTAAGCAGAACTGACGGAATAAACATCCAGACATTATTTTGAGTTTAGAGTGACCACTGGGGCTCCATGTGTCTCCTGTTTGGACTATTCAGTGTTTTTCCCGTTCTTTAATGTTAGGTGTCTTCAGCCAAATGATAAGGTTGAACAGGGTGGAAATTACAGGGTGGATCACAGTATGCTTTAGTACCAGCCATCACTTCCATGCATATTGCGAGGCATTCTTCTTTTTTCAATTTCTCTTTTGCCATATGCTTTTGCATTGTATTTACCATGCTTCCCCCCCATTAGTTTCACTTTATTTTCTTGCTCTGTCACCTAGATTAATCTTTTCTTCTTCTTCTTTATGCATGTTTGCTTTTTTAAAAAAATTAGAGATCAATCTTTAGCAGTCAGATTTCCCATAAAATGCTGAATTTCCCGCCTTGCAGGGAAGTTGGCCTATATGGCCCTGGCCTGTGTTCCCGCATGGCTGTGGTCTGTGAGAACTGCCCCCTTTAGACAGACACTCCCAGCACTTCGACCCAACCTGGACCCTGAGGTGGCCATTTGCTGGGAGCTGTTGCCTTCCTGTCCCTGCTTACTCATTGATAAGACCTGCTCTGCCCCAGTTAGCACTGCTATTTGTGACTATCTTTTAGCTGAAGTGTTCAGTTGATTGACATTTGTTATATTAGCCGATATATTTTAATATACATCTGCTGGAGTCTTTCATGCTGTTTGTCCTATGATCCCTGAATGACAGCACTCATCTTGAGCTTACTAAATCCCAAAGTGATCAATACCTTTATCTTCCTCTGAGCAACACCTTTCCCATTTATACCTCCAATCCCTATGCTAGTTTTTGAGTATTTTAAGTCTGTGTTCTTTTAAATTTATTTTATTCTTTTTATGGGAGGAGGGTACTGGGGATTGAACTCAGAGGTACTCAATCACTGAGCCACAGTCCCATCCCTATTTTGTATTTCATTTAGAGACAAGGTCTCACTGAGTTGTTTAGTGCCTGGCAGTTGCTGAGGCTGACCTTGAACTCACAGACTTCCTGGCTTAGCCTCCTGAGCTGCTGGGATTACAGGTGTGCAACACGGTGCCGGGCTTCTCTTATTCTTTTAGAGTCACTGTCTACATTCATTTACCTATGTTTTTACCACTTCTTGTTTTTTTACTTTTTTTCTAGTATCTCAGAAACATTTATCTTTCTATGTCATAGAAATTACTCGGTCAACTCCTCTTATGTGACTTCCATCTGTGGTCAATTTTCTTTTGCCTGAAAGGCATTTTTTAGAATTTCTTTTAATGATGATCTGCTGATGGCAAATTTATGTGGCTTTATTTGTTTGCACATGTCTCATTTGAGTGTTCTTTTTCTTTTTTCTTTCCTTCTACTACCTTAGAAGTTACACTCTATTTCTTATCCTCTCACCTACTTCCTCATCCCCCCATTATAATATGCATGCTTAGCTTTTTAAAAAAAATTAAATTATTCAAAATTGCCGTTCCCCTATAAAATAGTACAAAGAATTTGTAATATTTTACATAATTGCCCTTCCATATTATTGCTGTAAATATTTTAGTTTCAAGTTTATAACTCCTCTCCCTGTTCATTTGATAAAGATTTTTAAGTACAGGTATTTATAAATTTATTAACATGATTATTATCTTCTTTCCTTGTTGTTTATCGTTTCTTTTTCTCAGTTTACTTTATACTGAAATACATTATTATTGTTTGGTATTTCTTTCAAGGAGGGTCTGCAAATTGGATATCCTCCTCTTTTTTTGTATGAATATATTTTTATTTCACCCCCATGTTTTGGGCAATATTTTAGTTAGATATAGAATATTAGTTTGACAGTTTTTATGTTCTTGTGCCATTTTGAATATGTTATTATTTAATCTTCCGGCCTTTGTATTGTTGATGACAAATAAACTGCCAATCTGACTACCATTATTAGGTTGGTAATTTACCATTTTATCTCTGGTAGTTTTTATGACTTTCTATTTGACTTTAATGTTCTGCAATTTCTTAAATATGTGTGTGTGTGGTGTTTTAAATCCTGCTTGGAATTTGCAATTTTTTAGCTCAAGGACACATGTATTGCTTTATTTCTGCTGAGTTATTAGCTTTATCATTTCAATATTGCCTCTCTCACAATTTCTTTTTCCTTCCTCCCAGAACTCCATTTATTTTTTAAAGTTTTCCACATTTTTATTGGTGCATTATAAGTATACATAATGGTGGGATTCATTGTTACATATTTGTATGTGCACAGATATAATAATATAACTTGGCCAATATCATTTCCCAGTATCTCCCCTTTCCCTCTCCTGTTTCCTCCCTCCTGGTCTTCTTCCTCTACTCTACTGATCTCCCTTCTAATTTTATGAGATCCTTTCATACACCTTTCTTTTCCTTTTTCCTCACTAGCTTCCACATAAGAGAAAACATAGAACCATTGACTTTCAGAGATTGGCGCATTTCACTTGACATAATAATGTTCTAAAGTTCCATCCATTTTCCTGAATATGACTAAATAAAACTTCACTGTAGCTGAATAAAACTCCTTTTTGTATATGTAACACATTTTCTTTACCCATTCATCTATTAACAGATACCTAGGCTAGTTTCGTAGTTTGGTTGATGTGAATTGTGTTGCTATAAACAAAGGTGTGCATGTATTGCTATAGTATGCTGACTTTAATTCTTTAGAATAAATACTGAGGAGTGGTATAGCTGGGTCATATGGTGGTTCCATTCCCAGTCTTTTGAGGAACCTCCATACTGATTTCCATAGTGGTTGCACTAATTACAATACCAACATCGGTATAAAAGTGCTCGAACTCCATTTAAATGTTTTACTTTCTTTCTTTTTTTTTCTTTTTTTTTTTAAAGAGAGAGAGAGAGAAAGAGAGAGAGAGAGAGAGAGAGAGAGAGAGAGAGAGAGAGAGAGAGAGAGATTTAATATTTATTTTTTAGTTTTCGGTGGACACAACATCTTAATTTTTTATTTTTTTTATTGGTAGTTCACAACATTACAAAGCTCTTGACATATCATATTTCATACATTAGATTGAAGTGGGTTATGAACTCCCAATTTTACCCCAAATGCAGATTGCAGAATCACGTCGGTTACACATCTACAATTTTACATAATGCCCAATTAGTAATTGTTGTATTCTGCTACCTTTCCTATCCCCTACTATCCCCCCTCCCCTCCCCTCCCATCTTCTCTCTCTACCCCATCTACTGTAATTCATTACTCTCCTTGTTTATTTTCCCATTCCCCTCACAACCTCTTATATGTAATTTTGTATAACAATGAGGGTCTCCCTTCATTTCCATGCAATTTCCCTTTTCTCTCCCTTTCCCTCCCATCTCATGACTCTGTTAAATGTTAGTCTTTTCTTCCTGCTCTTCCTCCTTGCTCTGTTCATAGTTGCTCTCATTATATCAAAGAAGACATTTGGTATTTGTTTTTTAGGGATTGACTAGCTTCACTAAGCATAATCTGCTCTAGTGCCATCCATTTCCCTGCAAATTCTATGATTTTGTCATTTTTTATTGCTGCATAGTACTCCATTGTGTATAGATGCCACATTTTTTTTATCCATTCATCTATTGAAGGGCATCTGGGTTGGTTCCACAGTCTAGCTATTGTGAATTGTGCTGCTGTGAACATCGATATGGCAGCATCCCTGTAGCATGCTCTTTTAAGGTCTTCAGGAAATAGTCCGAGAAGGGCAATAGCAGGGTCAAATGGTGGTTCCATTCCCAGCTTTCCCAGGAATCTCCAAACTGCTTTCCAAATTGGCTGCACCAATTTGCAGTCCCACCAGCAATGTACAAGAGTACCCTTTTCTCCACATCCTCGCCAGCACTTGTTGTTGTTTGACTTCATAGTGGCTGCCAATCTTTATTTTATTTTTATGTGGTGCTGAGGATCGAACCCAGCGCCTCATGCATGCTAGGTGACCACTTTACCACTGAGCCACATCCCCAGCCCAAAAAATGTTTTACTTTCTTGATTTAATTCCATGTCTTATAACCTCTCTTTGACATTTAATCTTTTTTCTCTGTTCCATTCAGAATAGTTTTGCAAATCCATTTTTCACAATAATAATTCTTTTTTCAGCATAACTAGGATTTGACTTACTGTATTTTTTTTTCATTTTTTATTTCAAATCTATCCTTTCTTTTTTCATAGAGGATGGTTCTTTCATTATTTTTTCCTTCTTTTATTAAAAAATACTTTAAAACATAGTTTATAGACCTATCAAGTTATTCTATTACCATGGGTTCTTGAGTGCTAATTCTTCATGATGTATAGCTGGCTCCTCCTTCTGAGTGGTTTGGTTCTTTGGTTTGATCAGCAAAGAGTTTACTGTGGGGGAGGCTTGTGTGTCCTAAGTTATGAAAATATTTCTATCTAGCAATTTGAGTTTGGTTCTGCAGAATTTTCCCTGATTCTGGGAACACTTTAATGGTGTTTTGTGGTTCAAGTTTTATTGGCTCAGATTTATTGCAGAATCTAAGCAATGTGAGTTGGGGCAATACACTTGTGCATGGCACAGGCTTGGTGTTGTTCTTTTTATCCTTTTTTTCCTTTAGGTATATATTTTTTTACCCCAAGAAGATCAGAATGCAGACTTCCTTGCCTTCCCTGATCTACTTAGGGGACAATGGTACTTTTTCTAGTCTTTTTTTTTCCCACATAGATGAAGGTTTTCAAATGTCTGGCTTTTATAAAAAAGAACAGTTACGTTGTATAAGTCTATATGGTACATTCCTATCATGGTCACATTGGGTTATATTTTATATATGTTTGAAACTAAAGGTGTATTTGAGTGAGTTCAGTACAACATTCACACACTCTTTATTGACTCTCATGTTTCTGGCTTTGTTATATATCTAGGGTACAAAAATAAGCAACTCAAAATCTTTACCCCCTCCATAGTTACATTCTCAAAGGAAAGACAAAACAGACAACAAAGAGAAATACTGTAAAATCAAATGGAGTTATGAAGAAAGTTAAAGCAAGATAAGTGAGGACAAAGAAGGAACAGGTCAGATGAATGTGCTTTGTGGAGAACAGCAAGGGACCTTTGATCAGAGGCTTATGTAATGTGATGAAGAGTCATGCTGATATCTGGGATTTCCATTTGGGTAATCTGAGAAGCAGATGTCAAGACAGGATTATCTATGCAAGAGATCTATTAAGGCAACTCCTATAAGATCAGAGGCCAGTGCGGAATGAAAATATGGGGCTCCTTATTGCAAATTTTTAAAAAAAGAAAAAGAATTTCAAGATGGCTATAGCAGAGCATTCAAGTGCAATCATTTTGAGTACTCTGACTGTAAGGGAAAAAGGGGAAGGGAGCTGGTGGGACCCTGGGAAGCTCATCAGATTGTGATGCAAGTTTGATCCCAGGTGAAGAAGCAATGGGATAAACGTGGAGGGAAACATCCTAGAGTGCTGTGCCATTCTGAGAGAGTTTGGTGAGGCTGCTGGGGGGGTCTTTGAGCTGAAGCCATGTGTCATGTGAGTTTTCATCTCCTAGGAACAGGATTGCCTTGGTATCCCTGCTTTTCTTGGGGACTCATTAGGAGTAGTCGGTGGGAAGCATGGCTTTGGCACAAACTCAAGAGAAGGATTTCAAAGCAAGACAGTTGTAACTAACTCCTGGACAATTAATCTCCCTGTAAGCTGAATGTCTATAAGACATTCTCATGGCAGCTGCACTGGCTGGAAGAGTTTCTCTATTTAGGGAGAGGGAACGACAATTGCAAAGTCTCTTGTTATGAGTTGAATTATGTTTCTCATCCAAAATTCACATATTGAAGTTCTTACCTCCTTTGAATATGACATTATTTGGAAATAGGATCCTTACAGGTATAATTCATTAAGTTGAGGTCCTACTGGAATAGGCAAGATCTCTAACACCAAATGACTACTGTCTTCACAAAAAAGGAAAATTTGAGGTACACATGCACACCAGAACATCAGATGAAAATGAAGGTGCAGATTGGGATGGTGAATTTGCAAGCCAAGAAGTACTGGAGATAGCCAGAAAACTACCAGAAGCAAGGAGAGAGGGACTGGGCAGATCCTTACCTGGCACTCTTCAGAGAACATGGCAATGCAATGCCAGTACCTTGATTTCAGATTTCCGTTCTCCAAAACAGATAATACATTTCTATTTTTTAAGTCACCTAGTTTTAGATATTGTGTTACAGACATCCTTGCAAATTAATAGTCCTGAGGTTATAGCAGCTTCGGTGAGTTGTAGAAACTTCAAGGAGGCCAATGTGGATGGAGCAGGTGAGTGAGAGAAAAATTGTAGGGGAAGAAGTATCCAAGGGCTAGTTCTGTACATTATGGCTTTGTGAACAAACATGGCGACTTTGGTTTTTATTCTTAGTGTGATGGGAAGCCGTTATAGGGTTCGGAGAGAGTAGTGGCCTGATTCACTTATATTTTTAAAGTCCTACTCTGGCTATTGTCTAGAAATAGATTGAAGAGGAGCATAAGTAGGAGCAGGGCAACCAGTCTGGTCCATGGCAACTGTAAAGAAAGAGAGAATGATGGCTTAGGTGAGAAATGTTTTATATTATAATAGAGCAACTAGGCAACTAGAATCTTTTTCTGACATGGGAACACTGGGTAAAGAGCTTGTCCGGATTTTACAGGAGTGAAAGTATAGGTATCTGTCATATTTTAGAAGTCTCATGTTGTTTTGCTACTTGTTTTGCATTTTCATGGACTTCTTTCCATTTCAAATCAGATATTGACCTCAGAGTGTTTTGAGGGCTACACAGTATTGTTTGTATGAATGTATCACTCTGGAACTAGTTCCTTCTGAATGGACTTTTGGGTCATTTTCTTTTCATGTGCATGATTGTAAACAATGATGCTTAAACAACCTTATTATTTATCTATTGCTTCATAACAAAATATCCCCCTACCAACTTAATGGCTTAAAAACAACATTATTATCTCATAGTTATAAAAGACTAACTTTGTAAAAATAGTCCAGCAAGAAAAAGTCACAGTCCCTTATAACCTGATGTTTGAAGTGTTCCCCATTCCTTTTGCTGTATTCCATTCATTAGAAGTAAGTCACTAGTTTTAGCCCTCAGTAAAGCAGAGAGGATTATGCAACAGCATGGATACCGGCAGGCAGAGGTCATTGCGAGCCATCTTAGAAATCTTTTACCACTGTAACCCAATTTGTGATAGACTGTTAAAGGTGAGTTTGCATATTTAAAATTTAATTTCTAGTACTAGATTTCAAAGTTCATCTTAATGGGGTTATTTGCTACGCCAGATGGGGAGAGGTTGTAGATCCTCAAGAGACTTTGCCAGATTTTGTCAGAATGTCTCTTCCCTTCCTGGCTTTCTTCTTATCCACCATCTGAAATTTCCTAGAACAGGAAATAACTATGTGTCTCATCACAAATGATACAAATGTTCTAACCAGCAGGCTCCTTCGATCCCTGTCATCATAGTCACTGGTTAAGTGTATGATGACCTGGGTTGTGCCATTAAAAATTGCCATTGCCTTTACTTGTTTGCTGGCAAGGGTAAGGTTTATTCGGCCAATCTTGGTAAGAGAGATGAAAAAAATAAGCTTGGGCCCTCGATGTCTAGGGAAGATCCACTTGAATCATTTCTTTTACATCTTCAGAATTCAGGTTCTTCTAGTAGGACTTGGAACAATGAGCTTTTATTTCATTGTTAGTCTGAAAGTTCTTTTATATAAAAGGGCCCTCATATTTTACCATGATGGTTGGCAGAAATGTGAATTATTATAAGAATTACTTCATCTCCTTCTCACACAATCTGAGGTGGCTTTAGAAAACTAAATACATCTGAAGCCTAGACTACTATAGAAATGAAATAATTAGTGTTCCAAGTGCGTATGTATCTCAGTTCAGTCTGCTATAATGAAGTATAATAAACTGGGTGGCGCATAAACAACAGGTATTTATTTCTCACAGTTCTGTTGTCTGGGTGTCCAAGATCAGGATCCCAGCATGTTTGAGTTCTGGTGTGGACCCTCTTGAGGGCTGGAGAGCTCTCAATGTTCCTTTTATAAGAAAACTAATTCTATTCATGAAGGTGGAGTCCATCTGACCTAATTACTTCCCCAAAAGCCCCAACTCCAAATATCACCAAATTGGGGGTTAGAATTTCAGTGTATAGATTTTAGAGGACCATAATCATTCAGTCCATGGCCCTATGTCTGCTATTAGGTTACGTGCCCCATTGAAAGCTTAGATTGTCCTGGTAACTTTCCTAAGGAAATCCAAGGTACCTTCCTGTTACGAGCAAAGTTGGGTGGGATGTGGATCTAGGGGGAGTACATGACCTATGATGAGCCTGGGGGAGGTCTTGATGGGGTCTATCATCAACATTCACTGTTTGTGCTAGCCTTAGGTGGAGAGGAACTGGGATTTTCCCCACCCTCTGTCTCTACCTTCCTGTGTTGCTCCCCACAAGAGGGTCAGGTGGATTAGCTTAGGGACCTAGCCTTCGGGGCTGCAGCTCCATCTCCTCTTGTGATTCCTGCTTGGAAAGCTGGGTACCTTGGAAGTCAGGACCCTCCTGTGAGCTTGGTGCCCTGGGAGCTAGGCTTTCCAAACCTGGAGTGACTCCTCCTTCCTTGTCCCAGCATGACCCCACCCTCCCCCTGTGCCTTCTGCAGACAACCTGGCAGGTTGTGCTCACATTTCATAAGATTACTCTGCTAGATGAGAAAAACGTGTACTTTATTCAGGACAGCAAACTCAGTCCTGTGGATTGCATTCCCTGCAAAAATGAGAATCCAATTGTAGAGGCCTTTCAAAGCTGAAATAAATCAGAGCTCCTTGGCTATACTGCCCTGTTCTGTCAGGTTTTGTCTTTTTCTAGAAGCTGCTCTATGTTAGGACAAATTAGAGGAGACCACCTGAGGACCAGTTCATTGTATAAGCACATAAAATCTTTAGAATCTTGGAACAGGTATCTGTTGTTTAAAATACGAATGTTTGTAAGGTCTGCATTTTACATGTACTAACGTGGTTTTTAGATTTTTTTTTTTAAATGACATTCTTAGTTGTCTTTGTGGAACTCTGTATTTTTCAGTTTTCACTTATATTAGGCTTTTGAATTTTTTTTTAAGTAACTAAAGTTGGTGGAAGAAATGCTTATGGTTATCAGAATTTTTATAGAATTCTACACCACCCACCATGTTGTTTTCAAAAGGAATTTGCTTTTCTTTTTCTTTCTTTTTTTTCTTTCCGTAGAATACAGTACAATTTGAAGGTAATAGAGAAAGAGCTGTTACCAAACACCTGTTTGGGTCTCTTGCTGGACAGAGACCATTTTCCTAGGAATAGTAAGTAAACATTTCTCTTTCCTCTTTTTTCTTGCAAATAGAGGACTCTCTAATGGGGGCTTACTCATCAGGACTTATCGATGAATGTAGACTCTTAAATGAATAAGAAGTCAGTGGATGTGGCTTCCTGGACTCTGCTTGGACCAAAAATAAAGCAAGTCCTCCTTGCAGGGATTTGGCTCAGCCCAGTGCCTGCAAGGGCAGTTGTTTTCCATGGGCTTGCCTAAGCGGGCATTTCTCCTGGCAAAAGTTCGTAAGGGCTTTGGAGATTTTTGAGGGCTTTTTCTCCCCTCATGTAGGTTTTATTGTTTTAGTGTGGGAAAAAAAGAAATAAAACTACCCCAAGAATAAAGCAGGAAAACAAATACAGCACCCCCAAATGAGTGAAGAAAATCACATCCATCATGCTTTTGTGAGGCAACAGTTTCCATGCAAGTTGGTTTAGAAACTATGAGAAGCTTTTCTCTTTGATTTTGGGTTCCTTCTATTTTTAACATTTTTTGGCAAGTCTACACATTGTGGTTACATAAGAAAATCAGAATTAAGATACTTGGTATTAAAAAAGCATCCGTTAACTGAGGAGGAGTTTCTCTGGCACTGCTAGGAGAGCTTGGATTCACAACAAAATAATAGGCCTAAGTGTCCAGTCAACACAAGCTTTCTAGCCAGCCTCCCATGCAGTCCCTGGAGCAGCCTCCTGACCTGTGCTCCACCCTGGGGAAAGGCAGGTCTGCTCAGTGGCTGGATGAGAAGCCAGTGCCTTAGGCCTGATAGAGGATAGTTCTGCTGTTCCTCTCTCTCTGAAAGGGGTCAAGATGGGTCACACTCTTCAATAATCAGTGGCAATTATTAAATGCCTACTGTGAATTAGGTCTGATGATGCTAACCCCTTCTCGCCTACTGTCCTGTTTGAACACCACTACAGTGTTGCAAGGGACAGTCCACTAAGAGTGTATTCTGTGACAGGGAAGGAGGAAAGGAGGAAGCCTATGGGATCTGCTTTAAGAAATTCCCTGCCCAGAAGGAGGGGCACATATATATCTGAATATATTGAAGCTAATGTTTATAATCACATACTTACCTTATTCCTTGTCCAGTGCTTTATTTGGATAATGTCATTTAATTCTGACCATAGCACTATGAGGTAGATCATTATTTTATTATCTCCATTTTATGGAAGAGGAAAATAAAATGTAGTGATGTATTATGATAAGATCCAGAACGCAGCAGATGTGAAAATGGTAAACCTGGGAGTCATACTCGGCAGTTTGATCTCAGATTAATTTATCCTTAACCACCAGACTTTAAGATTCAGGGACCAACAGACACAGAACACTGGGGAAGCTATCCTCTCCATGGGTGGTGTAGCTGGCAGAGGAAGGGCCATCTCTATCCCCAGTGTAGTTCAGGTTAGTCCTCCAAGGACTTTTTCTGTCATTCTTATTGCAGGAAATTCAGCTCTTCAGATGACCACATTTCTATCATGTCCATTCTGTTGGGCAAATAACTTCGGGTCCAGTGACCCCTGAATATGCCAGAGCAGGTGTAGCAGATTCCCTGGCTTAGGAGGGAAACATTAGGGAAACATAATATTCTGAAACATTAGAGTGCATCTGAGCCAACACATTCAAAGGTGAGGGCTGGGACCCAATAGCCTACCTTTTAAACATGTACCTCAAGTGATCTTGGTCTTCCTTCATTTCTGAGGGTTCCCAGGAGACCCAGTGGCAATTCCATAGTCAGTCAGTAGACAGATGGCTCAGGATGAATAGGAGTTTTTTTGGTTTTTGTTTTAAATTCAGCAGCCACCGTTCGACTAGAGTCCTGAGGACTTTGAGGTCAAAAGAAGAAAAGTGAAAGAGAAAAAGGATAAATGGGAGGCAGTGCTGGGGAAAGAGTATAGGAAGAGTCAAACCCATAAATATTTGCTAAGAGGCAAGAGATCAAAATGAGTGCAATACGAGTAAGCAGAAACAAAGGCAGGTTAGGGAAGGGTCAGGAGAGAAAGGAAGGAGCGGGCTGAACCTCCACCCAAGGGGCACTCCATGTTTGAACCTGCTTTGATGGACTCACAGTGACTGACAGATGGGTGTGTGGGCTCTGTCATAGCTGGGAGGGAGGCATGAGAATAGCAAATGGTTCAAACTGTTTTGATACAAAGGAAAGGTAACAGATTCAGAGCTCTGGAACAAAGCAGAGACAACAGCTGCTTCCTAACAGTGTGGTAAGGAAAGGTCACTTGAAGGAGGCACCAATTGGGCCTGGAAGGCCAGTGGAGGATCATGGTGGGTGGCAGGCTGGGGAAAGGGACAGAGGCAGAGATTTTGTCATTGACAAGCACAGTGGGCATTAGGGATCTTCTGAGTTGTCTGATAAACTCAAACCTGCAGGTTCTCAAAGGTGTAAGTGACTTGGGAATAGGATAGACTCTCCCAACTTCACTAAAGAAGAGAGGATGTTGGTCTAATTTTATAAATTTATTAAACCTGTGTAAAACTTTGTTGGGGGGGAAATGTTAGAGTTATGTGTCTTTTTAAAAAAACCACCAGGGGCTTAAAAAAACCTGCCTACCTAAAGAGAAGTCAAGTTGGGGCAGTTTCCAAGGGCAGTAAAGCATCTGCCTTGCTCAAGTGTTCAGGAGAGCCGTTGCTCAGTGGGAAGAACATTGGCATGGAGATTCACTTTCAGCCCAGGCCTTTGCTAACTGTGGGCTTAAAAAATTCATTCCACTTTTCTGGGCATTAGGTGTGTTTGGTTTTGTTTTTAACAAAATAAGAGGTTGAATTGAATTAAGTGATGCTTCAAGAGTTCTTTCTGCTGTGAAATCTTATCAGCAACGATTTTGCTGTCAGATTTCCCCAGTAGACACATAAAGATGTTTAAAAGGTCAGAGCATGAGGAAAACTGGTGCATGGTATTTTATTGGGTTACAAACTGTAAAGAGACAGTAGGACTAGGGTGGACGCATCAGCAGAGACAACTTGGGAAAGGGTAATTTAAAAGTAGAGTTTTTTTTTTTTTTTTTTTTTTTACTATACAGCAAGTCTTATGCCGCTTTATTTATTTATTTATTTTTGTTGGTGCATTATAATTATACATAATGATGGAATTTAGTTCCATATTTGCATCTATGTACAAAGTTGAGCTTGCCCCAAAGGAAATACGTTACCTCTTCTTTTTATAATAGGAAAAAAAAATCCTTAAGCTAATTCATTTCTTCTCCATTATTTTTTCCTTCAAAATATATTTTTAAAACTTATTTTTAAACAGAGTACACAGGTAGAAGTCTTTGTAGCACCATGCAAAGGTCTATACAAAGGATTCATCCTGAGTTTTTAAACATTCTTTTAAGGTTGGGCATGCTTCCAAAGGAGCTGACTTTTCACTGAATGCTACAAAAGGAAAATATGCCAGCTGTTTACATTGGCCTGGGAAACAGCATGTCCAGTAGCTGTGGTGGTTCTTTGAGTTGAGTAGCTATTTTCTGAAAATGTTTCTTAGGTAGATCATGTCTCATCATGATTATGGAGGTATGGGACTCTTAGCAGGAGGAAGCACTGTTTATCTGTGTTGTATTTGATTAGCAGTCATTTAGATGAACATTTTAACCACAAAGGTTCTTGACCTTCTGTTCCTGCCAGTCCTGCCTTAGGTCCTAGTGCTGCAATGGAGTCTACTCACAGACTGATGAAGGGACTAGCCATGTGGGCACAAGAACACAGTGTAGTGTGAGGTCATGGGGTTTGCATGTCAGAGATGCATACAAGATACAGAAGGCACAGGACTGAGATGATTTGCTATTTCCTCCTTGGTTCTCTACCTCCTCCCTCCTACCCCTCCTACCATGGGTTGGAATTGAACCAGGAAGAAGTTTGATGAAATTGAAACTGGGCAAGGGAGAAGCCTTATCTGGGTGGCTGGAAAGTTTTTAAATTCCCTGTAGAGCACACTTCTGATATCATCTGTCCTGGATGGTAGCCACATACGGGAACAAGGGACTGCCAGGCCAAAGCTCACTCTCAGATAGGAGGTGCTCTGTTCTAAGTAGTCTCACTCTTTGTGCCAGCAATTGGGCAGCATCTGGGCTAAATGCACCCTGTGACTGGAGTCTCTCCCAGGCCTTCCTGGTGTGTAACCACAGACCTTCTGCAGTGAATGAGTTATGTCTCAAGCAGGGTTCTTTAAGAACTGCTGTCACAAGTCTCTGCAACAACAACAACAACAACAACAACAACAACAAAGCCCCCAAACAGCTAACTTTTTACTGCTTTGCACTGGCAAGCCAGTCTGCACAATCTCTAATAGAATTTCCAAGAGGGATGCCCAAAAAACAAGTATTATTACTCTTCTATAAATAGCTTTAAGAAGTTGATTAAAACAAAACCACAGAAACAGACATTGACTTTACTTCTAGAAGCCAGACTGGAGGATATAGCCATAGGTCTGTAGCAAATGGGTCTGTTAACTCTAACCCCAAAATGTACCCACCTTTTTTTTTTTCCATGCAGTACTGGAGAACTCAGGCCTCCTCCATTCACAGGGATAGGAAATTGAGGAAGCAGCAAATAGCATACTACTCTCAAGGAGTAGAAACTTCTCCAGAGGAAAAAAGGGAAGGCTAAAGCACTTGAGCATGTCCAAGTTATTCTTGAATTTATCAGTTAGATAAATTAGTTCCTTTTCTTCTCCTGGGACAACATTAGTAAAAGGACAAAGATAATCCAGTATTGTGCTTAGGAAAACTCTTCTTCATAAAGATCAGGCGTGGGGAAATGATGCTTCACTCATACAGATTCTGAGATATTGTACATTGTGAGGCTCAGGTGCTAAGATCTTGTGGGGAAGAAGTAAAGATTAGACCTAATAATGATGGTTGGGAATCCCCATTGTTCATGAAGCCTGAAACCCGACAATATGAGAAATACGGACCAATAAACTTAATACTTGATGTTTGCCTGTCTTTAGTTATATTACCTCACTTGTCCCACAAATATACTGTTGGTAGTAATGTCTCATTTAGCTACCTAGCCTTAGAGGGAATGAGTTGATGGACAGACCATGGACTTAAGCCCACGTATTGTGGCTCTAAAGGTAGGATATTTTCTAGTCTCTAAGGTGGGCACAGGGTTTGCCATTGCTCATTTGACTCATTTTTATTTCAATCTTTTTGTTTTACTTGTGAATATCTTTCCAAGGGTAGAGCTGATAACATCATTAATTACTTGTCTTAGTTTTTATCTCAGTTTTATTTCTTTCTGGGGGAAAACAATGGGGATTGAACTCAGGGACACTCAACCACTGAGCCACATCCCCAACCCTTATTTGTATTTTATTTAGAGATAGGGTCTTACTGAGTTGCTTAGCACCTTGCTGTTGTTGAGGTTGACTTTGAACTTGAGGTCCTCCTGCCCCAGCCTCCAGAATCACTGGGGATTACAAGTGTGTGCCACAGTTCCTATTTGCATCTAGACAGTGTGAAAAGCTCTGAGGTAGATACTCATGGCTGGTCTGTTCTCTCCTGAGAGCTTCTAAGGATGCAGCCTTAATCTTCCAGCAAGATCTCTGTATTCCTAGTAACTTTGTAAATAGTTTAAAAAGTTATTCCTCATATTAGAATACAGAGATTATATCTGGAGTATAACCTAATGTGTATGCTAACAGTAGAGCATTTTAAACCTTAGCGTGACAAGATTTGGTGCTTCATTCTGAAAAGCATTGAAGAATTAGTGGGAGAACTTGAGGGATATAATTTGCCATGGTATGTCCAAATTCATGAAATAAACTGTGTGCACTAGATTTTATTACATGCAGAAAAAAATACTGGAATGCCCTAAATGATTTATAAATGCTGGGGAATGCTGACTTACCATCAGATCACTAAGATTAATATTAGTTCTCTTTTGTACCAGTCACCATACCAACCACATAGCTGTTTTCCATTTACAAAGTGTTTTTACAGGCCTGATCTCTATTAGTTTTCACAATAACCTTGAGACATAAGTGTCACTATCTTGAAAGAAGACAAAATTGAGGATAGTAAAGGGTGTTTGGTCCAAAGATGTTGCCAGTGGAAGTCATTGTTAAGATTTGAATTCCAGTCTTCTGACTCCAGACCACAAAAGTTCAAGAAAGATGTCTTCTGATGTAGGGCTATATCTGTGTTGCTCCCGTTTCCTTCTCTGACCCCCTTAGATGTGCCCCAGAACTTCTCTGATCCTATGTTTTTTGAATCATCCAACTGTCTAAAGAGTCTAAAGAGGCAGTGTGAAGAGGTTTGGAGTCAGTTGAGCTATTAACTGCTTCTATGACCTAGAACAAAGTTTTTATCTTACTGTCAGTTGAAGTATAAAATAGGGATAATAATACCTATGCATAACATTGTGAAGACTGAAATAAATATCAAGTCCTCAATAAATGTCAGTTTATACTGTTACTATTATATAATTAGGTTGAATAGAATTTTAAGCTTCCTAAGATAGAATCTGAGTAGCTGTTTGGTTTCTCGAGAATCTGATTTTCTGTTAAAACTTTCACAATCATGAAATCCAAATGATGAAGATGGGATAGCAACATTTTTTCCCCCAGTACCTGCTATGTGCCAAACATTTTGCATATAACCTCTTGAATTCTCATAGCAACCCTGCAGAAGCTGTGCTTGTGGTCACTGGGCTTGATTGGCTCTAAGTTTTGCCTGTGATTGGCGTCAATTTTAACCATCCCTGGTCCCCGAAAGCTTAAAATTGTACACTTTTGAAAACTAGAACTCTATTTTCCAATTTCCAATCTGCCAGCCCATTTTGGCTTCTTCATCTCCGTGCAAAGATCTCTCAATGTGTCACACATAAGTTCCCCTAGAGCCAGGGATAAAAAAATTTCCAGCCTCTGGGTCTCAAATTCACTCAGAATGGCTAAGGGTAAATCAGTCTGTTGACAGTTATAGGAGCCAACTTCCTTGAATTCAAACATTTTTCCTTTAAAGGAAAACTTTTCCAAGAATGTTTGGTCATACCCTAACTTAAAGAAACAAGAAAGAAAATGTTAATTGACAATGATCTTTTTCCTGGTATTGGTTGATCTGTCTTAATTCTTTATTTCAGTTGTTATATTAGCATTGTCTCTAGTTCCCTACTCATCTACCTTTCTCCTACCTCACCTGACATAGATATTATGTTTCTCAAATCATGTTTTTTTTTTAACCACCATATTAGAAAATGAATATTTTCTAACTGGTCAAAAGATCTGGAAATAATATCACAAATTTCTATTGAATTGAAGAAGTGTTTTACCTTTTCTCTTGTTACTTTTAAAATGTCGATAAAATTATTAAAATGTCTATTATAAAGATTAAATGGGTCAACTGAGCTCTTATAATAATTTTGCCTTCACTATCTATTTTTAAAACGGTGGTAAGGTTAGATCAATCCCATCCCAAGTTTGGGCCAAAGATTCTCCTTTGTCCTTATTGCTAGCAAACCAAGCCAGTCTGTACTGGTATCTAAAAAGCCTTTAAGAGAACATTTATTTTCTTTTTTTTAAGAAAAAGAAAAAAAATCTTAAAAGGTATTTCTTTCTTTTATGGATTGTGAGTATGTGGTGTCATTAAAACACACCAAGTAAATTCCTCTCTTTCCTTATCTTCCGCCCTTTCTACTCTTGCTACTGAAGATCCCTATTATGGTTTGTATATGAGACATTCCCCCAAAAGCTCCTGGGTTAACGTAAGACTATTCAGAAATGAAGTGATTAGATCATGAGAGCTGTAACCTAATCAGTCCATCCTAATTTAAGTAGACTTAACTGGGTGGTAACTGTTGGCAGGTGGGTCATGGCTGAAAGGGGTGGGTCACTAGGAATATACCCTGAAAAGGTTCATTTTCCCTGAGGTCTCTTACTCTTCATCACTCTTTGCTTCCTGGCCATCATGAATGGAGCAGCTATCCTCCATTACACCCTTCCACCATGATGTTCTGCTTCAGCTTGGGCCCAGAGCAATGGAGTCAGCCCACCATGGACTGAACCTCTGAAACCATGGGCCACAATAACCTTTTTCTCTTCTAAATTGTTCTAGTCTGGTATTTTGGCCACTGTGATGAAAATCTGACTAACACAAAAATTGCTACCAAGAGTGGGATCATTGCTGTGACTAACCTAACCCTGTGGTTCAGCAGCCTTTGGATCTGTTTTGTAGAAACAGTTTAGAAAAGTTTGGAGATGCAGGCTGGGGAAGCCTTAGAGTGTTGATAGCGGAGTTTAGTGGGCAATTCTACTTGGAGCTTCAAAGACTAGAATGCTAATAAGGAATGCTGAGAGTAAAGATTGTGCTCATTGTGAGGTTTCAGAGGGGAATGAGGATTCTGTTGTGAATTGGACTAGAAGACATTTGTGTTGTTTTTTGGCAAAAGAATTGTGTATATTTTGACCATGTGCTGAGACTTTGTGTGAGGCCAAAGGTGATGGACTAATTAATCTAGTGGAGAAAATTTCAAGGCAGTACATTATTCAGTCAGTGTCATGAGTATTGCTAACATCTTTTAGTCAGGTTTACTGAAATAATTGGGAGCAGAAAGCAGAGGAGAATTTTAAAATTGCAGTTTGGCCAGAAAAATAGTGCCTGTAAATACTGATGACAAGGAAGGTTTATTGTTGAAGATGTTACCACCACTAAAGAGAAGTCAAGTACTTTGCACAGAAATAATAGAAAAGATGGCTTGAGGCTCAAGGGTTTAAAAGCAAAACTCCTTTAAGAGACCATGGGGTGGGGTGGGGTTGTGGTTCTGCTGTAGAGCACTTGCCTACCATGTGCAAGGCACTGGGTTTGATTCTCAGCACCATATATATATATATGGTCTTAGGGAGTTGTTTCCTCTTTTTCAGTCACCTAGGCACTCAGAGGCCACTTTAGCCATGATGCCATGGGACCTAACTACTGGGGCAGCTGAGTTCAGTCCTTGGTGCCAGCCACATGGTGCTGATTCTGCAGGAATGCAGAAGGTTGGAGTTAAGGAGTCATGGAGGTTTCCTTGGAGATTTCAGTGGCAGGTCTGGAAAGCCAGACTAAGTGCAGCAAAATCGGAGTCCCTGGGGGTGCTCCCCAGGTGGGATGCATGAAGCTGTGAATGTGAAGCCAAAACTGGAGTGGAGACTCTAGGAACCAAAAGATGCCAGTAATGTGGACTGTCTTCTGAGAAAAGATGCTGGCTATGGAAAGGCCAGGCTGAGAAAGGTCATGAATGCTGGGCCAAAGGAGCAGGGCTGCCCAAGTCTTTTGGAGAGCACATCTTACAGGCATGTGACCTAAATGCAGTATGCAGAGTTACAGGACCCATTTGCCTGGCTGGGTTTTGATTTTGTTTTGGTTCCATCCTTTCCTTTCATGCCCTGTTCCTCCCTTTTGGAACGGAAATGTTTACTCTGTGCCATGACATACTGTATGAATGTAACTCACTTTTGATTATTACAAAGGCTCACAGCCAAGAGTTTGCCTTGAGTCTCAGATGAGACTTTGGAATTAGAATTTTGGGAAACGCTGGAACTATTAAGACTGTGGAACTCTTGGAAATCAACTAAATGCCTTTTGCATTGTGAGATAGACATGAACTTCTGGGGACTAGGGGCAGAATGTTACAGTTTGGATATGAGGTGTCCCTCAAAAGTCTAGGTTAATGAAAGAATATTCAAAAATGAAATGATTAGATTATGAGACCTGTAGCCTAATCAGTCCTTCCTAGTTTAACTGAACTAACTAGGCAGCATCAGGCCAGTGGGGTGTGGCTACAAGAGGTGGGTCACTGTGTACATGCCCTCGAAGGGTTCCTCTTCCCTGCAGCCCCTTCCCTTCTCTCTGCCTCCTGGCCACCATGAGTGGAGCAGCTTCATTTCACGACATCCTTCCACCGTGATATTCTGCCTTGGGCCCAGAGCAATGGAGTTGGCCTGCCATGGACTGAACCTCTAAAACTGAGCAAAAATAAATTTTTCCTCCTCTAAATTGTTCTGGCCTGGCGTTTTGGTCACAGCAATGAAGATGTAACAGTCCTCCTCTGGTGGGACATGGTAAACTATTATGGGCCTTTGCCAAAACTACCTGTGCCTTCACCCATTTCTGCTATTGCTGTTGCAGTAGCATGTAAGTGGCATAAAATATTTTCATTTTTGGAATTCTTACTCATACTTTTAATGCTAGAATGTTTGCATTCATCACAAATAAAGAAGCAGATGAGACAGCGAGCATGCAACTCAGTTGGGTATTGAAGTGCTAGAAAATGATGGGGAGTGAGGGTCAACATTCATACTTGTGTAGGGCTGTTCCTCCTAACTTCGTCTGTGTTTAGAAATAACATGGGTATTTTGAAACTCTGAAATTGTGCATGTCTTTAAAGATTCATGTGAGGCAGCCCTGTTTCCCCCAACTGATTTAACAAAGTGCAACGATACAGCAGCACTAAGTTGAGGAGGTGGGTTAGTTGGGAGAAAAGAAAATAAAACTGCTTATCAGACAGGAATCTTCTTCAATTTGAGGGTTGTCTTGTCAGCAAATATAGCATCTACTGAGATTAGGAATAAAACAGTGCACAAGGGTGGACAGAAAGGCAGCATTAGGCACATCCTTTAAGAAGAGCATGGGGTAGTCAGATGATGTTCATTTTATTCGCACACACACAAGTCTAAAATAAAAACCTAATCTACTTTAATTCAATATTTGAAGTGTAGGAGGAAAGTTCCAAGGCTATTCTAGCCATAAAGAGAAAAATAGAGGGGGAGGATGAGAAATCACAGTTGTCATTCTTTGGTTCTGAAGAACAGGAATTTTAGATAGCACAGAGGAAAGAAATAGTCCCTTTGAAAGGGAGACGGACTTGTTCCTTCAGGGGGTGGGCATGTAGCTGCAGAGCAGCCCAGAAGTTCACATATTCATACTCAGTGAGTTGGCAGTGAGCTTCAGGTTGAAGTAGAATCACCAAATAACTATACTCAGGAGGTCTGATTTGGTTTCACTTTTGTGGTTTCACTTTAATGTAAAGTATTCTTTATCCACTGTCTTTTATTAATTCATTCAGCAAATATTCAGTGAAGTTGGCTCTGTGCCAGCATTGTTCCTGCTCCTGGGGGCTCTGATCACAAAGATGACATTGTACCTTCTTTGTGTAGGATGTTTCTGGGGCTTTTATTTATTCTTACAATACTGGGGATTGAACCCAGGAGCTGTACCACTGAGCTATACCCTCAGCCCTTATTATTTTGAAACAGTCTTTGCTAAGTTATCCAGGATGGACTTGAACTTGTGGTTCTCCTGCCTTAACCTCCCAAGTCCCTGAGATTATAAAGGCGTGCACCACTACACTGCTTGGGGAATTTCTCTTATGATCTTCTTGTAGTGAATTGCTGTGCCAGCTGGTCCTTCCTTCCCCACAGATGAGATTTTGAACTTTTTTTTTTTCCTCCACCATGTGTCAACTTTGGTCCCTGTTGTTCCTGGTCCTTTTTACCCTTTCTACTCCACCAAGGTGTCTCAGAGGTGGTCACAGCTGAAGAAGATGGAGTTCTCCGGAGTGAGTGGGAGTTGTTTCATTTCTTCCTTATCCTTGGCAAGGACTCTGATTTTCAGCTAATGAGGCAGAAGACATCAATAGGAAAAGAAAAATAAGAACTTATGTTGCCAGTGTTGCTTAGTTACCTCATCAACATTCCCTTGTAGCCCGGCTGAATTCTCTTGGCATATTTTGTAATGCATTATGGTTTATTGCTAAAATTGACCTATTAAGCATAAAATATGGAGAATGCATGGAGTTTCTGTCAGTTTTATGTTGTTTATTTGGACTTCCGTTTTCTGTTTCCTAAGATCTTACTTCTTGTTGTCCTTTTCATTCCTAACCTAAGTAATAAGCCCAGAGAGTCATGTTGGTGGTATCCATGGTATCCACTCTGGTGCATTAAGATTATAGCATTAAAAAGCAAAATCTCAGCTTCACCTCAACTCTAGACACAAAATTATGAGCTCTTCATAGACAGGACCCAAATATTAATTAATTAACCCTGTGTCCTTAGTGCTTAACCCTGGCAAATAAAAGGTCTTTAGTAGATGTTTATTGTTTGAATGAGCAATTAGTTTCAAATGTTTCTTGAGAATCAGCCTTTTAATAGGTACTATTCCTAACAAAATTTGCTTAGATTTTGTACCCAGGGTGCAAAACTTAGAACTTTTCATTTTCTTTCTGGACACTAGACAAGGACAGAGAATAATCACTGTGTTGTTGCTAGTGCTACATTTTACTGAGCCCAAGAAACTTCCACACATGTGACTGCAGTAGCAGCAGCTGCTTCCCATCTGGCATTATGAAAAGGTATACACTGGGGACTTCCTAGGTGCTGGGTGCTGTGCTATCCAAATCGATCCAGATCAAAAAACGGGGTCATTGTCACCATCTGCCAAGGCAGTTGTATTCAAAACAGTGAGTCTCTCTTCACCCCCTCCCACCAATTATATGCACATTCAACTGAAGAGTTGAAGCAAACTGTCAGCAAAACAACTGAAAGTTTATTTGTTTATTCCAGGCAGGCATCCCTCCAACTGCAAGCTTCTCAAAGCATATTCTTCTAAGACTTTGTTAAAGTGCACATTTAGATCTACTAGGTCTGGGGTGCAGCCTGAGAGTGCATTTCTAACAAAATCCTTTAGTTAGGTCAGGCCTTGATACTTCAAGTGTCATCCATGGACCAATAGATTTGGCATCACCTGGGAGCTTGTTAGAAATGTGGACTTTTAGCTGCCATCCAGACCAGTTGAATCCGAACCTTCATTTTAACAGGAGTCTCACATTAACATGTGACAAACATTGCTCTAACCATTTAATTAGCTGTCAGAATCAATCACAGATAGGGTCCTAGTTGGGATAGGGGATGGAAAGTAAGGCCAGGAGTGCTCCGTGTTCCCTTTTTCATTTCAAAATCTATGCCTGACACTTAGCACAAGACACAAATGATGCCTCTTTGTTCAGTCATTTGGTGGCATGATGAATCTGTTCTTACCCATCCTGATTGCTGTTGTCTTTAAGCATAGGGGCCCACCTGACCAACCATTTCCCTAAGAACTTCCTTGTAGAGGAAAAGTTTTCCCCAGAAGAGTCAACCTCATGATCAGCCACATCAGAATGATTCACAGGTTCAATCCAGCACTAGGAGATCAGAGCTTCTCTGTGCTCATCTATAGAATGGGGATGATGATACTGCCCATTCTGGTTTCCCTTATAGCCTTATTTGTGAGGAAATTGAAAACAGGAGCAGGAACTTTGAAAACATAAGGTTCATAAGGTGAAAACTGCTTCAGTGAGAAACCTTCATGTGTGTTTCAGTGACAGAGATATGGGTTCAAAATTTAGCCTTCCCATCTCATAACCTTGTGATTCCTAGCAATTATTCCATCTAGTTGAACCTCCATTTAAAAAATAAATGGTCATAACTTCAACCATACAATGTGTGGGGAGGATCAGGAATGTTAGTGATATACGTGGAATTTAATAAATGGTGGCCAAGAGCTACAGTTAAGAGACTCAGCTGGGAAATAAGCCTTCAAAGATGTCTTTCCCCCCAAGGAAGCCTGTTAAATGGAGACAAAATGAGAAGGTCACTTTAAAGCTGGTTAAGTTTTGAGTAAACACCCATCTAGTTCAAGAGACTGATATCTTGAAGTTTGTTATTTAAGTATGTCTAGAAGAAAAAAAATCTCGAAATTTCAAACGAGATTTAACATTAAAAAAAAAATTTCCGAGTACCAGCCACTGAAAGATTTTGAAGATTTGCCATGATCATTCTGTCCCATTCACATGCTCCCATCTGAGGTGACAAATAAACTTTGTGGTGTGCACGAGAACCTGGCACATGTAATGGTGTCCACACAAGTGGACACTCCAGGCCACAGGAGACAGCAGAATCATATAAAGCCATGAAAGAAGATGCTCTGAGGGCCGTGGGAATGGATGGTACCCTCATTATCAGAATAACAGAACAGCCAGTCCTCTTTACTGGAGACGTTGGAAAGGCAGCTGCTGGGTTGTGACTGCTTCACTCTCAGCAATTAAGCATTGGAGACATAGAGGGACTATTGTCTTTTTTTTTTTAAATCCTCACCATTCTCTCTCTATCTTCCCAACCTCTAGCTCACCCTTTTATTTTGGAAATGCCCTTTTAAGACCCTCCATTTTTCTCAGGCCTGTTTTCAAGCAGGCTAAGCGTTTGGGAAGTTATTCTTTTGGGCTGAGATTGCCCCTTCCTTTCCCTAGAGTCCACAGCAGTTTCCCTGGAGTGTGATTTTACAGACTGCCTCAGGCAGCGAGCCTTGTGACCTGCTTTTCCACATGGATCTCTTTGTTGGGGGAGGCACTGAATGCTCAATGACTTTGAGAAGGAGGGAAAAGAACCACCTCCCAGATAGGGTATTTCAGTGAAAACCTTCTTAGCAAGATGGCAGGGTGGGGAGAGAGGAAGTGAGCAGGCAGAGAGAGTGCAGGGAGCCACTCAGCAGTCTGGCCAGCAGTTCTGAGCAAAGAGCAGCATCTGTAGGAGGGAATGGAGATTTCTCAGGAATATTTTTTTTTTGCCTTAATAACTTAAGATCAAATGCATCACCAAGCCACTTGATTATGGGACAACAGAATCCATTCCAGGTGGGAATAAAGCAGTTCAGTGGGATTGTGCTTCAAGTCCTTTTAAATAGATTCCATGATGGGCTCTTCTGAATCTGTTAAGAGTATGACCTGTGGGTGGGAGCTCTCACCTCCAGCACTTTAAACTAGTAGTCTTTGGGGGGAATGTGTGAATAAAAGGTAAAAAGAGATAAAGCTCTGGCTAAAGGGATATTCATGAACCGGCAGGTTGAAGGCAGGTTGAAAGATATCACTTTACATGGAAAAATGAGAATTCATACCCCATTTGAATCAAATGTATGATATGTCAAGATCATTGTATTGTCATGAGAAACTAATAAAAGAAAAAGAAAGATATCACTTTTTATAAAATCAGGTCACATGGAAAGAGCATTTCCTAGGGGGTCAATGAAAGAATTTCAGTCCCAACTCTGTCCTCTTCTAGTTGTAGAACCTCGTTAGGCAAGTAATTTTATTTCTTAGAGATTCAGGAAGAATACCTGCTCTAAATTTACTGTAGCTGCTATAAATCGATAAACTTCACTTAATTTTTTGAGGGTCAAATGAGACAATTGGAGAAGAGAACCTTGAATACTTAAAAGTTGTTCCATCCAATATGGTAGCCAGTAGCCACATGTGCCTGTTTACATTTAAGCTAATTAAGATGCAGTAAAAGGTAACACAGCCACAATCCAATTACTCATTAGACACATGCGACTATTGGCTATACCGTATTGCACAAATATATATATGTGTGTGTGTGTGTGTGTGTGTGTGTGTGTGTGTGTGTGTGTATAACATTTGCACACTATCACTGAAAGTTCTATTGGACAACTCTGTGGCAAAGTGCTAGCTAGGCTATGATATTAAGAATATAAAAAAGTGGCATATTGTAGGGGTGACATCCTGTCATAATTAAGAATTGTTGGAGAAAAACAAAATTCACTCAAGTTAGATGAATTAAAATAAGGGATTTATTTGACTAATGTAGGAAAAACAAATGGATCCCAAAGGCAGGAAGCACAGCTAAGCTTCAAGAGGATTTAGAACCACTTCCTAGATTATTTGAGACTAAAGAAACCACTTTTCCTTTCTCATTGTCTGTCTCCTTTTTCTCTTCTCCCTAAGTCCTTTTGATCTTTTATCTGTTTCTCTGAGTGTTAATAACTATTTCTCTCACCACCTCCTCCCCCTCTTCCTTCCTTCTCTTCTCTGATTTCTTCCTCTTTGGTTTTACAGTTCATCTTTCTCAACTTCACTACACATGGTCCAAATAGGGCTCAACCAGGCCCAGTTTTCATTACCTTTCATGAATCATATCCAACAAAAGTTGGAATTTGTAATTTGTAATTTGATTCCAAATTCCCTGGAGAGAAATTCTGTTTAGCCAGCTAGGTGAGATAGCCACTCCTGCTCTGATCATCTCTTCCTGGAAAAGGAGGAGTAATGATATACTTACTCAGGAGGGGCAATGGAGGAAACTCTGAAAAGGAGACTATAAAGGTCATTGGCCCACACACTTGCCCTTGCTACCTTAGAGAGGCCCATTGAGCTGTGATCACCCAGAGAAGAGCCAGCAGAGATTTGACAAAGGTGGAGAAGGAAGAAAGTGATGCCTTTTCTTCTGTAGTCATTTGTATGGTTCACTGCACCAGTGCAGATTTACAGGTTTAACTTCCTGTCTAAATACCTAAATAGAAGCCCCACAGCCAGGAAATGGTGCCTAAGCCTCTGTTCGTTCATCCGTTCTTCCTTCCTTCCCTCCTTCTCTCCCCTTTCCTTCCTCCTTTCTTTCTTTCTCTCTTTCCAGGGATTGAACCCAGGGGTGCTTAATCAAAGAGCCACATATCCAGCCCTTTTTATTTTTAATTTTGAGACAGGGTCTCACTTAGTTGCTTAGGGTCTTGCTAAGTTGCTGAGGCTGGCTTTGAACTCGTGATCCTCCTGCCTCAGCCTCCTGAGTCACTGGAATTACGGATGTGTGCCAACATGCCCTGCTCTGTGATTTCTTAAATGCAAACAGACCACTCACAAATTCCCTTCTCTTCTGCCTTTAGGAAGGAACATGAAGTTCCCTTGGATATCACTGAAGAAGAAGATGGGAGGGGCCATTTAAGAGAGATTATAAGTTGGAGGCTGCAAGGCTGGGGCCAGAAGGCTGGCAGTGGAAAACGCTGTTGGGCTGTGATCTCTCTCTGAAAAGTTCCAAGTGCCTTTTTGCTTCCTGTCAAAGAAAGGAAGAGAAGGAGGAAACCATGTCTATAGCCCTGAAGCAGGTGTTCAACAAGGACAAGACCTTTCGGCCCAAGAGAAAATTTGAACCTGGCACACAGAGGTTTGAGCTGCACAAGCGGGCTCAGGCATCCCTCAACTCAGGCGTGGACCTGAAGGCAGCCGTGCAGCTGCCTAGTGGGGAAGACCAGAATGACTGGGTGGCGGTGCACGTGGTGGACTTCTTCAATCGTATCAACCTCATCTATGGCACCATCTGTGAATTCTGTACGGAGCAGACCTGCCCTGTGATGTCAGGAGGCCCCAAATACGAGTATCGGTGGCAGGATGACCTTAAGTATAAGAAACCGACTGCATTGCCAGCTCCCCAGTACATGAACCTTCTTATGGATTGGATCGAGGTCCAGATCAATAATGAGGATATATTTCCAACATGTGTGGGTAAGTCCATGACCAGCTTCTTGGGCTTTATTTGTTTATTTTTTTGATACTTATCCCTACCCAAGCTCAAAAAGTGTGCAGAAGGGGATTCTCCCCAGCTGCCTGTGATGCTGGACAATACCCATGGCAGTGTTTCCCCCAATTCTATTTTTATCTTTTCTTTTTTCTGTTTGGAGATTGAACCCAGGGGCTCTGAGTCATATCCCCAGCCCTTTTTAGCTTTGGTTTTGAGATAGGGTCTCACTAAGTTGCATAGGGCCTCACTAAATTGCTGAAGCTGGCCTTGAACTTGTGATCCTTCTGCCTCAGCCTCTCAAGTCACTGGGATTACGGCACTCACCATGATGCCCAGCTTCTCGAATTCTATCAGTCATAAACCTGTAATTTTTTTTCTCCATACCTAAGAACCTTATTGAAATTGGCACTCACCATGATGCCCAACTTCTCAAATTCTACCTGTAATTTTTTTCTCCATACCTAAGAACCTTATTGAAATTTTAAAAAATCATTTATGAAGCACTGACGATTATTGTGTGGCCCCCAGTGGTACTTGCGTCACATGCTGGAGAACACTGATCCAATGTTAGATTTGATCTTATTGGCTTTCTTAGGTCTAGACTCCACACTTATCCAGTAATCTTGGTAAGATTTTTGTTTCTTGATTGATTGACTACTTAAGGTTATATTGATTCTGGTGCATTACTGGCAATATTATCTTTTAGGATTAATAAGCTCCAGTGTGGGAATCCATGAATTTGTTTGGGGAGCAAACAAATAGGGGTTCACATTTTGGGGAAATGAAGATCCTGGCATTCTATTCCAAGCTGCACTGTTAACTCCAACCTTTGTGTAGCTGCTGGACCTGCCAGAACTCTTGAAATGCAAATGCTTTGGTTTGTTTTGTACTATAAGCCATGAAACTTAAGAGGAAGGACCAAACCTTCTCTGTCTCTTGCATTTCTTTCTGCTGTGGAACATTGGTGGGCTAAATTTAAAATTCAGTGTTTTATTCCTGGGGCTCAACAGGAATGAACAATACTCTACTTCCATTGTCATATCTGCAGTGCCTAGTACAGTGTCCTGAAGCCTGTGGGGGCTCTCAGGAAATATTTCTGGAATGAGTGAATAAATATTGTGCTATTAGAAAGCCTTCTTGAAAAGCTCTGAGATGACTGAGGCATTTTTTTTAAAAAAAAGTATTTGAAGCATACTGTTGAAATCACTTTTAGATGGGGGGTGTCCCCATGAGGCATGTGGAAAGTTGAGAAGGGCCACATGGAAGTAATTAAGTTTATACCAAAAAAAAAAAGTGTATAAATTGATTGGTGTCGTATGGTACATCTTGAAATATTCAGCACACAAACCGATTTGTCAGAATCCTGTTGCTGTGGCTTTTCCAATTCCCTCTTTATCTCTTGTCTCTCGTAAGCAGGAAGGAGGTGGACTGTATGGTAGTGTGCATAGAGGCACAGAAGGTAGATTAAAAAAAAACTCCTCTGGGCACCTGGGAGGGATGGGAATTCCTCAGGCTCTTGTCTTTTTGCACTTTCATTGACTGCCAGAGGCTACTTAGAGTGCCGGGAGGAATTTTCCTCTTCCAGAAAACTTAGAAACAATGGGCAAAGCTCTGAGCAGAACATATGATAATAATAAAGATAGATAAATGTGCACAAAGATACCTTCTCTTTGGTCCTTCCCCTGTGCCTGCTCCTGGATACTTTGAACTCTGGGCACTCCTTCCCCCTGGCAGCTGTGGTTACCAGATAGCATTGCTGAACAGGAATTGCAATGAAGAGCCATGTGTGTTACTTGAGAGCAAAGCAGCTTCTGGCTGTCTGCTTGGAAAACAGGGCATCATAGGAGGTTTTAGACTTTGGAGGAAATGGGTGGATGCCTCCATGTCCCCCAGAGTCACTGACTTTGCTTTCTTTTTCTAGACATTTCCTTATTCAGTATGCTCAGGGAACAAGTCGACTCCTCTGTTTCAGTTCTGTCTAGTCCGTGCTCCATAGCACACTAGTATTCTGAGAGCTTTTACTATGATTCCCCCACCCCACCCCCATGGAAAAATACATCTGGGAAATACTGAGTGAAATTGATTTCTTTACCACAGGACTTTTAATATGTCGCTGTGCGTTATAAATTTCCAAGAAGAGAATACTTTAGTATGTGGTGTTTCCTAATTTGACCCAGTATCTTTATTTTAAAAAACAGAAGAAAGATTGTCATCACCTTTTCGGAAACATTAAGCTATATAAGTTAGAGTCATCAAACTTTTATTATGTCAGAATTACTTGGGCCTTCTGTTCAAAATACAAATTCTTGATCCTTCCCTTTAACAACTAAGTCAGAATCTCTTAGGTGAGACCTAAAAACCTGTATTTAAAAAAACAAAACAGAGATTTGATAAATTGTGTATAAAGGTGTATTAAGAATTGCAATGCAAAAAAATTAGGAATGTAATGCACTGTATTGTGATGTAAGTAAGAAATAATAAAAAATAAATAAATTAATTTAAAAAAAGGAAAAAAGAAAAAACAAAACACAGAAAAAAACACTTGGATTGTGCAGAGGGGAGTGAGGGAAGGGATGGGGTAGTGGGGATGGGAAGGACAGTAGAATAAGACAGACATTATTAGGCCATATGCATGTATGATCATATTAGTGGTGTGATTCAGTACCTCGTACAGCCAGAGGAATGAGAAGTTGTGCTCCATTTGTATACATTGTGTCAAAATGCATTTATTGTCATGTGTAATTAATTAGAACAACAACAAAAAAAGACTATAGTCACTGTGTGGTACAAGTGATCTCAAGAACTTAATCCTTTTAGCTAACTGAAATTTTGTGTCCCTTGACAAACATCTCCCCAGCTACCCCTTCCCCAACCCCTGGTAGCACCCATTCTACTCTACTCTTACAAATTAAACTTTTTTGGATTTCATATATAAATAAGATATATGTTATTTGTCTTTCTGAGCCTGACTTTTTTTTTTTTTTACTTAACATAATGACTAGGTTCATCCATAAATGACAGGATTTTCTTCCTTTCAAAGACCGAATAGTATTCCATTGTGTATATATGCTACACTTTTTTTATCCATTCATCTACTGGATATATACAACTTTATGTATACACCATGGTTTTCATTATCCACTCATATACCTGTTGGCCATTTGCAAGTCTTGTTTTGAGAAGAGTTTATTCAGACAGATCCTTTGTGTATTTTTATTTATTATTTTTAAAATTTCTATTTATTTATTTATTTATTTGGTACTGGGAATTGAATCCAGGGTACTTAACCAATGAGCCACATCCCCAGCCCTTTTTTAAAAATTTTGAGACAGGGTCTCTCTAAGTTGTTTAGGGACTTGCTAAGTTGCTGAGGTTGGTTTTGGACTTGTGATCCTCATCCTGTGCCCTTCTTAGTTGCTGGGACTACAGGCTCCTTTGGGTATTTTTAATTGAGTTTTTTTTTTTTTTTTTTTTTTTTTGGTGGTGCTGGGGATTGAACCCAGGGCCTTGTGCATGAAAGGCAAGCACTCTACCAACTGAGCTATATCCCCAGCCCTTTAATTGGGTTATTTCTGATGAGCTGTTTGAGTTCCTTATGAACCTTCAGTTTTCATAAACACACACCACTCTTCTGTTAATTGTAACCACCCAGAATTCTTGTTCTTCCCACGGAAGCATTCAGTTTCCTATTCTGGTTTTTGCCCCATGCTCTCTCTATAACCATCCACTTCTCTGTCTAGGCAATCCTTGTGCATCCTTGGAGGCCCAGCTGAGAGCTATGTCCTCCATTGAAGCTTTCACCCATTAGAATGTGAATCCCTTAAAATTTTAGGAAACGTCCTATGCATTTGAATATCCCAGCACAAAGTCCAGTCCTCTTACTGTATAAATGATTGGATGGATGGACAGGTGGATGCAAAATAATCTTTTCAAGTCCCAATATGTATATGGCACTGATGGACAAAGCAAGTGTAACACATGTCTCTGAATCTCTTTGTCAACATTCCTGGTTACTTTCTGCACCTTGTTTCTACCTTGTTTCGTTTTCTGTTTAGCTTTTCCAAGGTGAAATGTTAGGAGTCGATTAAAAAGGACCAGCATCCCCCATCACTATGAAGACATTCATCAGCATCCCACATATCTCTGTGATTTGCTCTCAGATGTTGTTGGTGTCTTTTGGACCTACTTTTAGGAGCCACTTTCTCTTCTACACTCCATTTCAGCCTCTTCTTCCTCCCCCTGATTCTAGCCTACTTTTATTCCTTTTGATCTTTGCGCTGTCATGACTCATTATCATGGAAACCATCAAGATGTCTGTCCAGATAATGTTAAAAAGAATTCTAGGCAAACAGCAGATCTCTGGGAGGGCAAGAAACGGGGACTTCTGCTTAGAATTTTCAGCTTTCAATCCTGGGCATCTTTCTGTGTTCCTGCCTGGGGACTGGGAGGGGGGGGTCAAACTTCACTTCCTCGCCACTGTGATCCAAGGAAATGGAACCGGAAAATACCAACAGCTGTGAAGGCTTCACCCTGAATTAGGAATTACAGGATATAAACGGCTGTTGGTCTCTGCCATTGAAACACTAAGAAAGGCTTTCATCTGTTGCTAGATTCAAGTTTAACAAGGAGACCCATGCCGGTCCAGAAGTCCAGCTTTCCCCGATGGGAGAATACCAAACAGATGTGGCTCCCTTGTAAACCACAGTCTCCTCCACTTTCCCTTGAACGCCTAGGGCTTCCTTGGTAAGGAACTCAACAGATGTTTCTGGGAAGTCCTTAAAACAGCGCAAACTTCAGAAGCAAGGGCTATCTCCTGGATTCTCTCTGTAACCACCTTCAGAGATAACAGCCAAGACAGAAAAACAGAAAACCACAGACATTTAAAAAAAAAAAAATTCTGTTGCTGTCTAATTAGAATAAGTTCTGTGTTCTTGCCTCTCTGGCGTCCCTGTTTTTCTGTTATATAATAAGGTAATATTTTAGTTCTGAAACTCAGGGAAAAAATTGGGTAGAAAGCTTAGAACTTCTCTGACTCATTTGTTTTTTGAAAGTCTTTGAAAAGGAGGAATAAGAACACATAAAACACAATTACATAAGCTCATCCACCTCTGTGTGTGCGTGTGTGTGATGTTGTTGTTGTTGTTGGTTTGTTTTTTTTTTAATAAAATGGGAGCCAGGAGTGGAGCCCCCTCTTCCCTGCCTCCCCCAAATAGTCTTGTGTCAGGAAAGATCAGGGAAAGGAAGAGGGGAAGTGAATTCACCTCTATGGAGCCTGCTGAACACTAGACAGTACCTGCTACTTAGTCTTTCTTAATTCCTACAGTAGCTCAAATGGAGTAAAAATGAAGTTAACCTTCTGTTTTACCAGTGAGAAAGCAGACATTTAAACAAGATAAAGGGCTTTCTTACTCTTGCACTGCTACTACAGAATTTAGGAGTCAAGAGTTTGAGTTTAGTCAAAAATCTGTGCTGTCATCACACTCTACTATGGTTCATAGTGTGTATCATTATTTCACAGATCTTCCTTCAATGGTTGGAGGCTTTTCAATGAATGGTTTTAGCTAGACGTGTAGGATGGAGAAATTTTCATTTTTTCCCCCCTAGAACTTTTAAATATATGGTTTTGGTTTTGGTTTTTGCTCCTCTAAGAAAAAAAAAATCACCACCAAAATGCCTCGGGAATGTGTCCAGGTACTGTAACTTCTGTGTTCCCTTCTGAGATGGGGCAGAAGATTCTTTAGTCTCATAAAAACCCATTGCTAGTCCACCATTCCCTGCTGCTACTATTCATTCATTCATTCACTCACTCACCCATTCAATGAGTGTTTGCTGTGCAGGATCAGGTCTTGGTTTAGTTACCAACAGAGCAAAGCATCCAGAGTCCCTGTCTTTGAGCAGTTTGTATAATGTCCAGATGGCTGGTTGCTAAAATCACTCTGCACATTTTTCTAACATGAGTAGTTTATCCAGTGGTCAGATGCACTGTGGAAATGGCTGTATCCCTTTGGCAATCTCTCTCATGAGACCACATCTGATTTCATCCTCCTTCAAAATATTGTGGCAAGGAATGTGAGAATGTAAAAATGCCCCTAGGGATGGGCTTCTCAGACTTGGGATAGTGAAGGGTTCAGTTTATAATTAGCGTGTATGTTTTAACTTTTAAATTTTCTGCTGTGTGTCTCCCTTATATTTTTAAGTTTAGATATAAATCCACTTAACTCTGGCAAGACAAAAATGTGCATTCAACAAAATGTATTTACAGTATGGTAGAACTAGCACTGTAGACTCATAACACAGATTTGGGTTTAATTAATTAGCTCTGCCCTTTATGAGCTGCTATGTGATGTTATCTCTTAAGTTTCCATTTTTCTGTTTGTTAACTAAGGATTATAATCCTGACTTTATCATGCCATTGTAAGGATTAAATGAGACAATATGAGTGTAAACACATATCCCAGAGTTTGAGACATGAGTTACTAAAAGTAATATATGTTAGTGTTCTCCCCTCCACCCCCAGGCATTTCTATATAACTATTAGCCAAAATGCATGGAGAATACTAGACAATTTCTGCAGAATAATAAACTGTATTATTTTAAGACTCAATAAGATTTTACAAAAAGTATCAGACTTCCTTGCTGAATCACTCTGTGATGGAAATCACAAATTCTTCAGGTTGTCATCTTTCATAGGCTTTGGAAAATTCTACTGTTTTTTTGGGGGGGCTAGACCAAATCCTTGCTTCAGGGATGACCACCTAAATCTTTAGAGAGACAGCCACTAGGAAGGGTCTTTATTGTTGGTTTTCAAAAGACAAGAGTGCTAAATCTGCTCATGTTCAATATCAAATCAGCTAACCACAGCAGAGAGTGAGTGCAGATTAGCTAGAGAAGTCAGGGAGTGCCCACTAGTCCCATCTAGGGCAATTCTGCTTATTAAAACCAATGTTGGGTAAGGTTACTTGGATTATATATCTCAAAAATAGAGTAAGGGTCCTCAGACCATTACTGCCAGGAGTGGAGCCCCCTCTTCCCTGCCTCCCCTGAATAGGCTTGTGAACTGGGAAGTGTTTCCAAGGCTCTGGAAACAGGATTTGCTTTTGGAATCTGGTAAATTGTTTGGTTCCTAGGAATTTACTAGTTGGGAGGGCATAAAAGGAAATTTGCCACTTTCTGAATTCATACTACTTTAATATTTTATGTATGGTACATCATTTAATCTGTAAAACAAGTTCATCAGGCAGTAGTAGTATGATTTCCATTTCACAGACCAGAAAAGTGAGACTCAAAAATATAACTTGCAGAGGGGCTGGGGATGTGGCTCAAGCGGTAGCGCGCTCGCCTGGCATGCGTGTGACCCGGGTTCGATCCTCAGCACCACATACCAACAAAGATGTTGTGTCCGCCGAGAACTAAAAAATAAATATTAAAAATTCTCTCTCTCTCCCCTCTCTCACTCTCTCTTTAAAAAAAAAAATAAATAAATAACTTGCCGAGGATCACACAGGCAGCACAGAGAACACAGCTGGGCTCCAAAGCCCTGTTCTCACTACACCAACCTCCCAAGTCCATGGTGTTCTTACCCCAGAGTAAGCATTGCCCTTGGATTTCCCCTGCCTATTGCCTCAGTTGTTGAATCCTCTCTAAAGAACATCCTAAGAGAAAACCAGCAGTCACAGGAGGGCCTTGCAACAGGCTCCTACATTTGATGCAAATTATTGCAGGTGGGAAGTCTAAGACTCTGTGTCTTTCAAGAACTTGCCTCTTCTAAAATCTGATAGTACCCAACTTTGTTCAGTTGCTTGTTTGTGGAAAACATGCAGAGACAGCTGAATCTACTCCCCTCCCCCAAACCTCCACCACTGCCACTGGAGAATTGATGGTTCATTGTGGAGGGTCACAATTCTACCCTTATATTGCGACCCGATACTTTAGTGACTTGTTGGCTGAGTTAATGAGGACAGTGTTAAATAACCATCCCTTCTCAACAAATCCCAAGAGATACCCCTTGAAAGAGCCTCCAATATGCTAAGAAGCAGAGTAAGCCTCAGTGGAGACAGAGGCTTGAAGACAGTCCTGTAAGTTAAGGCTAATCACCTGCTGTCCCGACTTGCTCTGGGTTCTCCATTACCTGTGCAATGTAATTTTAATGGGCCATATCTCAGGTGACAAGTTGTTACATCTCAGCACCAGCTGGGAAGGGAAATTGGGACATGTGATATTCAGTGGAGGCCAGCGATTAAAAAAATAAAGGCCATAATTGAGTAGGGAAGGTGGCATCTGCTGCTCCATTAGTGGCTGGTCACTTGTAGCCATGGCATCAACAAAGGCTGAGTCCTGCAAGCTAGTGGTGCTTGGGGAGGCAGGCCAGCTCAGCACCAAGTGTGAGGGGACGTAGCAGCAGGGCCCTGACCCCAGAGGCCTTCTCTCTGCTCCCCACCAGTGCCCTGCCTCCCCTTTGGATTGACCAAGTACCTTTGTAGGCCTAGAGAGGTCTTACCTGTAGAGGCCTCTGCAGAGGAAACCATTCTTTAAAACTTCATGCTAATTTCAAATTCTAATTGATAATTCTATCTGTGTTTCCCCTCACATAATCAAGT
Organism: Ictidomys tridecemlineatus; assembly: GCF_052094955.1. Lineage (NCBI taxonomy): Eukaryota > Metazoa > Chordata > Mammalia > Rodentia > Sciuridae > Ictidomys > Ictidomys tridecemlineatus. The sequence goes on along the minus strand of NC_135480.1, from coordinate 167,829,277 downwards.
TTTCCCCTTCAGTCTTCTAGTGAAAGGGATGATCTGGGAAGACAAGCCAGTTTGGGAAGGGAGGAGGGGTGGTTAAAGGGAATAGACATACTAGTCCCTGTAAGACCTGAGTGTGATCCTAGTCATCAACTTTTATTAGCAAATGTTTAGTCTCTCTGAGCCTGTTTCCTTATCTGCAGATGCATTGGAAAGTACATACTTGGTGGGACTGTTGAGAGTATTAAATAGCATGCTACATGTAAAACACCTGGCACAATGTTGGGACATAGAGTGGCTAAGGTTGAAATGTTAGTTTCCTCCATATCACACAGTCTCAGTGTGATGAAGTAGACTGATCAGATGAACGGAACTGAGAAAGGAAGGAACCTCAGGGGAAAATTCATAATTAGATCTAGCCTTTGCGCGTGCAGTTGATCATTCATGTTCCCCTCATCTTTTGCTCTATCTTGTGGAGCCAGTGGAAGGAACAGTAAACATTGCAGGGATGAGACTGATTTCCCTTGGCATTGACAGCTAGAAGCAGGAAGGGGTGCACAATAGAACTGGAGAGGACATTTCACATGTGCAGCAAATGTGGCCTACACAAAGTCACTTTCACTTCTTGTTTTTGCTGTAGGCAGCAGCACCCAGCTTGACACTGTAGAAAGTAGAGCCTGGTGAAGTGGTTGCTATTGTGCAAATATAAATCGATTGATGCCACTGTATAATGTATATTAAAGAACAAATGTATTCCTGAAAGTCCTGAGGTGGCTACCTCGTTGTGTCACTTGGCCAGTATTTTTAGTTCTCAGGTAAAGTTTTATATTGAAAGAAAGCTTGGCAAAGAATCCTGAATACATCTTATAGTGATACGTTTAATGGATCCTTTAGAAATTAAGATGCCTTCTCAGGAGACAAACTGATGTCTTAGCTATTTCTAAGGGGGAAAAAAATGTTCTTTGACAAAACAGTAGGCTTTTAGTGATTCCCATCACGCTGCCCAGGTCACCAGCATTGGAGAGCAGTGATGATTTAAGGGAGAAGCTTCAGGCAATAATTGGATGTTGGTTTATTGCCCACTTCCTGTGTCACATCCCCTGGCAACCTGCAGGCAATGGCAGGCTTCCCACCTGGCCTCTGGTCTAGCTGAAGTGATGGAGCCCTAATGCCTAATGGGACAGCACAAATTGGCCTCAGCACTGGGCGATCACTAACCCTTCTCTCAACATCACTGTGATTGCCTGGCCTAGCTAGGGAACCTGCCATAGCCACCTGCAGCAGAAGGAAGAGTGTTGTTGAATATTGGAGATTCACTGTTATGGCCATCCGATATGTGGCCATCCCATAGTGGGGAAAAAGAGCTTACCACTAAGGCCAGCTGTCTTCCATGTCTCTGAAGAGAAATGTGAGCAAATATGTCAACAATTGGTCCCAGGTCCCAGGACACATCTGAGGGCAGTAGCTATGGAAGCATGTGGAATAATGACCCACTTGATTTCTGTGTTCCAGAATTAGTGTCAAGGTTAAGGGCTCATGTTCAGTTCTGATTTAGATCTTCTCCTTTCCCTGTGTGCTATGTAAACTTGGTGATCCCTGAACCTCTCCGAGACTCTCTCCTTATCTGAAAAGTGGGTAAGAATAATAAAACCTTCTTTGTAAGGCAACGAGAATTAAGTGACATCATGCAAGTCAAGCACTTGGCCTGTTCTTGTTAAGTGCTGAATAAATTTTAGCTTAATTTCCTTTTCACGGTGACATAAAAAGGGAAGACCTCTGATTTATTGTACTTTATACTGCCTGGTTTATAGAATTTTACCTAAAGTATTCTATGTCCATTTATCTCCCAGTTGAAGTAAAAATTGAGAAAAGCCATAGATAATGTCAGTTACTATAATCATGGAAAATTTTTTTTCCATATCCATTAGGCTATCAATTAATCAAAACTTGAATATCAGCTGAATAAATTCCATAGATTCCATTTTTTTGTGTGTGTAAGGCAGTAATTTCAAAGTTCAAAAAATATAGTTATATTTTAACTTTAATTACCTATTTTGGGGGCGAGCACTGTGTTCACCCCCAAATATGTATATTTTTTTTCTAATCACACAGAATCCCTGATTGACTATTATTATTGCTAATCCTATTTTGAAATAAGGAAACAGTACATTTTTACTCCCAAAGTCACCTGTATAATAGGTGGTTGATCCAGGCTTAGCATCCAGACTTGCCTAACTACAAATCTATAGAGCTTTTTTTTAAGCTGCCTTCAGTGAAATTACGATGTTTCCCCTCTCCAAAAACAGAATAACTTAAAAACAAATAAGAGGAAAGCAATGTCTATAACTCTTCATTTTCTTAAAATGATAGAGATTAAGTAGAGATAAAACATTTCTTTTCAAGTTGAAAGATTTAGATTGGCTTTTTCATATGTTTCTGTTTAAAGTTCCAATGTGCTTGTGAAAATACCTTCATGATTACCTTGAAAGAGTTTGTTTCCTTTCTTCCCAATATCCAAGCCCCATTTACAGGTGACATCTAAAAGGATAAAGGAAAAAAAAAAGTAGGTTTATGTGGGATATTTTATGTTTTCTTTCTTTTTATTCCCTACTCCTCAACTTGAAGATGAGTGAAGTAAATGGCAGACATTTCCGTTTACTGGAAACTGAATCAAATCACTAAGGACATGAAATAAGTACAATGGCTGTGTTCTCTCAGAATATTCTTTCATGAGACGAAATGCTGTGTTTGATTAGTGATTTTGCATAAGTGCAAAAAAAGAATGTGTTTCATATATATGCTATTCCTCTTTTAATTATTTAAAGTTGACCATTGACAACTCAATGGAAGAGACCAGACATGCACACATTGGTACCTTGAAGTCCAACCTAGTGCCAATGCTAATGAAATTCTGAGCATGGTCAGGAAGTGTCCTAAAAGCAAACTAAATTGTCACCGTCTTATCAAAAACCCTGGTGGTTGTTCTTGAAGTCCGAGTGCCTGGCTTTTGAGTCAACTCAGAAGAGTGTATAAGAGTAGAAGATGGTCCAGAGAGTGGCCTCTCTAATGATGAAGGCACTGAAGAGTTGGGATGCCTGTTTGGATTAACTTGAACTCCTCAGAAAGAGAAAATAAAAGATGAAATCTGTAAAATCACAGATGTAGTTGATTTTTTTCCCCTGCTAAATCCTTAATATTTTTTTTAACCACTAAACTACATTCCCCAGTCCTTTTCATTTTTTTAGATGGTGTTTTGCTGAGAATCTCATCATTTTGCTAAGACTGGCCTTGAATGTTCAATCCTCCTGCCTCAGCCTCCCAGTTGCTGGGATTACAGTCATGTGCCAGCACATCCAACTGTAACACACCATTTAGTGCTTGAAGAGGTTCAGTGTTAGAATGATAAAAGAAAGAGAGAAATAGTTTATGTAGATATGGATGCTTAGAAACTTGGTATTTCCAGAGTGGCGCAGGCTAAAATAATAGGAAGATGGATGACTGATCATTTTAGATAGCAATAAATTCTTCCAAGACAACGTGGACAAAGGGACTTGAAATGCTGTAAATTCAAATGAGAGAGATTTAGAACAGCGGTTCTCAAAACTCTTTTGGTCTCAGAACCTCTTCCTACTCTTAAAAATTATTGAAAATCCCAGAGAAATCTTTTGTTTATGTGGGTTATATGTATTAGTAATTATCATATTAGAAATTAAACTTAGGACATTTTAGAAATATTAATTAACTCATTAAAAATAATAAACTTAATGTATATGTATCAAATAATATCTTTAAATGAAAAATAATTGCATTTCCCAAAACAAAGTAAATTTTTTGAGGAAGAAGAGTGGCATGATATTACCTTTTACAAGTCTCTTTAACTTGTGATTTTATAGTAGACTAAGGGATTCTCACATCTGCTTCTGCACAACAGTGGATTCTGATATGTTGTTTTGCTTCAAGTTCAGGCTCACACAGATATGTGGTTGGAAAGGGGAAGACTCTGTGTACCTCTCAAAGGAACCCCAGGGATTCATAGCTATGTAACAATTGATGTTGTGAAGAAACCCATGACCGCCCTGACCCAGAGTGAAAGCTCTCCTGAACTTGAATACTTGTTGCCAAAAGGACTCCCAAGGATCCATACATGCTTGGAGGACCCCTGCTATAGATAAAGCAATTGCGGAGGCAGTCCTCTGCACGCAGTATGCACTTGGCAATGTTGATTGAACGAATACAAATTGAGGTTGCATTGAGAATTTCACAGTATGTCTCTGATTAAAGGTACATCATAGTATCATAGGAATATAAACCTCTTAGAAAGCAAGGTTCAGAGGGCCCATTGATTAGTAAGACACATGCTTTGTGGTATTTATCCAGGAGAGCTGATGACTTTTCACCTCACTCTACCTAGTCACTGCGGTGTCCCTATCACACACTCTTGGGGAACCCCAAAAAGAAAGATGCTAATTGGTCTCTGAAAAAAAAAAATTAGCTCTCTGATTTCTTCAGCACTACATTCACACTGATCTAATGAACTAATTCAGACTAGGCATTTAACTGGTGGTACTTCATGTGCATGTAGGAAGTATTATAAAATTTGAATGGCATTGCTATGATATCATTATTGTCTCATACATTACATGAGAATGTCATTAGAGACTACCTCTCTTACCTACCTTGCAAATTGTACACAACAGCTATTGAAGTTCAGGAGGGCTTTCTGTCTGACTCAGAGAGGTCATGAGTTTCTTTCCATCATCAAAGGATGTGGATTTTTATAGAATGCCAAGCATTAGCCAGGATTTTATTAATATTATAAAGTAGTTATTATGGAAAAGAAATTGAATTAATGATTTAGAAAGCACAGTACATGCTCTTTTGGATTATCTGGGACCCTGCCCTTTCCATAGATAATTCAATTCAGCATTAACTGAATTTAATAATAGACGGTACCATGAGGGAGACAGCCATTGGTTAGCATAAGCCAGACATGGCTGCATTGCTTCACCCTGCAGAGGAGCAGCTCTGAGTGATCCTCTATGGACAGACTAGTTTCTGAATGGGGTTTAGAAAATATTTTATGCCCCAAGAAATGTGATTTCAGTGTTCGTGTCAGAGGCCAATCTCATACCTGCTTTGCTAAGCAGGTTAGGCCCTATCTAGCTTTCATTTTATGCAGACACTAAAATAATGGTGTCTACCATTCATTGAGTTTCTACTGTAGATTAGACACATTTCATTGCTCATTACTTTTCATGACAATCTTTTAAAAAAGGTGGGCTTTGCCTATTTTCTAGATAAGGGGAATGAGGCTCAGAGGGGTGACAGGGGTCACGTGTGCTGAGACCTGCTGGTGTTTCTGACTCCTTTGTGGTTTTTTTTTCCCCACTATGCCAGGAGCATCTGTGAGATGAGCATTCTTGGCACGTACTTGCATGCCTTTGCATAATCTACAAACATAAATACGTTCAAAGACTGCTTGAGAGGGGGATGTAAAGTGAAGGATGAAAAATGAAAGGATAATTTGAAGGAGCAGAATGTTTAGCTCCTCGATGACACTAAGGCATGAGGCCCTGACAGAAGAGATTCTACATAGATAAAAGGTTTCAACTCATGGCTTTGATAATTTTTCGTTGTACCTGGAATACATGGAGTTTGACTCAAGGCCTTTTGAAACTAGCAAGACCTATGCCAGTTGTCTAAACCTACCATTAATAAGATGAGACAGATGTTTCAATAATTTTGTGTGTGTGTGCTGAGGGTTGATTGTATGGGTGTCTTTTAAAGATAAAAGTCTCCTGGCTAGGAAGAAAGGGAAGGGGGGGGAGGGGGAAGAAGATGAAGGTATGCCAGCTTGCTGCATGTTATGGCCTATAGTTTCACAGCTAACAAATGAGAGAACCGATACAATTTGGTGCTTGCAATTTTTAATATTCAACACAGAGTATGGATTCTGACTATCTGTCTGCTTTTCATTTTTACTTCCTAGTCTGTTGACCCTCTTTCCTGCTCTTTAACACCAGGATCCCTGGAGCTTAAGGTTGCTGCAAGGTATTCATAAGATAATGCGTGGGGCCTTTGTATGTAGAAAATGTTCAGTAAATATCAGCTAATGTTATTATGAATAATATTGTCAGTACTGTATTTCTGCCAAGAATTGCTGTGGTTTTCTTCTATATTAGCAGCTGCACATACCAATAAACCATTCAGAGTTCCAGAAATAAGGACCCTATAGGTAGTTTTCTGTACTTTCTTCTGTGGACATTTCAGCCCTGGTTTCTTAGTCATTTCTCACTTGGCCCATGTTGACTAAAGCACGTTGACTCTTTAAGTGTGGAACCTGGCTGTACTTATCAGTCTAGGATGACACATGGGCTGACTGGACTTGATGTTATTTCCGGTGCCACAGGTGTGCATTTCATCTCTGACAGCCCCTTATCACCCCACCCCCCCATCTTGTGTTATACAGCAGCTGGCCTTTGAGGAAGGGCCCCTGTGGCACTCTGTTGGCCCAGGGGCAATGTGACCAACACCCGTGGCTCAGGGTTTTCAGATAAAGTATCATAGCCTTTTCCAGGACAATCTGACAAGAAGACATTGTCAAAGTGAACTTTTCTTTTTTAGTCTTTTAAGAATAATTATTAATAATGTATATTAATTGAACAAATTAGTGGATTTCACTGACATTTCCATACCTACATATGTTGTGCTTTGGTCATGTACCCTCCCTTCTATTTTCTCTTGCCTGCCCCCACCCACTCCCCACTTCTCTAATAGTTCTTCTTCTACTCCCAGATCTTTTTTTTTTTTTTTAATTTTAGTTTTCACATATGAGAGAAAACTAGTGCTGCTTATCTTTCTATATCTGGCTTATTCACTTGACATGCGGTCTTCCAGTTGCATCTATTTTCCTGCAAAAGACAGGATTTCATTCTTTATGGCTGAATAATTCTCCGTTGTGATAGATACCATATTCATTCATCTGTTGACAGGCACCTAAGCTGATTCCATGTATTGGCTATTATGAATAGTATGCAGTTATTTCTTTTGTATGCTGACTTTATTTCCTTCAGAAAAATACCCAGGAGCAGTATAGCTAGATCTTTTGTAGTTCTAATCTTTCATTTTCTGAGGAAACTTCATACTATTCAAAGTGAACTTTTAAAGTTACCCAATAAATAGACCCACTAGATCTATTTAAGTTCTGCCCAGTTTTTCCATAATGGAGTCCTACCACTGATATCCAGACCAATGGTAGAGTCCCCCTTCCTTAATGCCAATCCTTTCCATGCAGAACATTGGCCAATCTCTAATTCCCTTGCCAGTATCTAGTCCTCTTGCCCCAGCATTCTGCGAATCCAGTAGGGCTCCCTCAGTTGCTGCCTGCTGAGATTGCACCAAGCACCTCCCTTATCCTCTTGGATCTACCAGGGGTCTTGAACTTCCTTCCACTGAAGGGGCCTCTACTTTCTATTCAGAAACAGCAGTTCTGAAGTCAGCCACAGCCAGTGGTGCATGCCTATAATCCCTGTGACTCTAGAGACTGAGGCAAGAGGATGGTAAATTGGAGGCCAGCCTTAGCAACTCAGAAAAACCCTGTCTTAAAATAAAAAACAATAGTTTTTAAAAAGGGCTGGAGATGTAATTCAGTGGTAAAGCACTTACGGATTTAATTCTCAGTACCCCCCCCCCCCCCAAAAAAAAATGTTTTAAAGTCAGCCACAGCATTGGCTGGGCACAGCACTCTCAACAGGGAGCTCAGAACTCTACACAAGTTCTCTTCTGGCTGCTAGTGCCTGAATTTCCTGGTAGTACTTTTTCTAAAGTTAATGCTCTTTTGCTGAAGTGGAAGCAGCCGTATGGGGGAGTGAGTAAAACTGCTGTTGCCTTTTTCCTTAAAGGAATTCTCGGAGCTGGGCATGGTGGTGCACGCATGTAACCCCAACCACTCAGGAGGCCAAGACAGGAGGGTCTTGCATTTGAGGTCAGCTTGGCAATGTGACAAGGGCCTGACTCAAAAAACAATAACAAAGAATTCTCACCGTTTTTTGATTATTTATTGTGGCTGCTGTCTGTGAATCCAGCTTCTGCAAGGTAAACTAGTTGTATCTGTCTTAATAGTGTTACAACTAAATAGAAGAAGGAAAAAATGCAGAGAGGTCCCTATTCATCCACTTCAGCAGCCCTTCTTAATTTGAGAAATAGTACCTTGGCATCACTGTTTCTGTAACTCCTGGATGTGTTTTTGTTACCAATAGGAGTCAGCAAAGTCATTATCCCATGCTTTAAGAAGGGTCCAGTCTAAAAATACCACAGCATGTTTCTTTAATGACATGATAAAAAACTGAAGCCTTCTTCTTTCCTTGGAGATAAGCCGTGGCAAGTCTAAGACAGGCAGATGTGTCCCTGAGGATGACTCTCACGTCACTATATAGCTCGCTGCTCATAAATAATGAGCTTGACAAATGTAAGATGCATCAGTGAGTTTCAAAAGGCAGAGCTCGGATGACCACGTTCTGCCGTTGGTCGTAGTTGAAGGCAGTTGTTTAAGTTGAAGACTTAAAAATTACCAAAAGGACTGAAGTATATGGAAAACTTTATATGATAGCCGAAGGGAAGTGAACTATTTTGAATATCAGATCTCCTTTTACTTTTTCTTTTAGTTATCTTTGACTTTCTAAGAGATCTTAGTGCCAACAGGGGCATAACTCTTCAGCCTGTTCCAAACATAGCAGATAATTATTTTCTTTGAAACCACCAATCATATTACTTCTCTGCTAAAATTTAAAAAATAAATAAATAAATACAACCAAAAACGCAACTCAATATCTTCCTACTGCAACCAGAATAAAATCCTAAATCCATACCATGGCCTGCTGGACCTCTTCCTGAGCAAGCCCCTGGCTATTTCTCTGACCTTCTCTTGCTTCTTTTCCCCCTGCCCACCAGATTTTAGCCACCCCAGCCTTCTTTATGCTTCTCAACCACCACCCGCCCCCAAATTAGTTCTTCCTTCCACTCCTCACCCCTAAGCCTTTGCCCTTCTTGTCCCTTAGGTCTGTAACACTTGGCCCTGGATTTATGTGTAGCGGGTTTCTTGATAATTCAGGTCTCAGCTCAAATTTCCCTTCCTTGGAGAGGACTTCTTTAAACATTCAGTATAATGTAACTTAAATCCCTTTACTTTATTAGATAATTGGTCTAACTTCCTTTTATTTCTTCTTTTTGTTTCCTCTTTCTTTTTTCCCCAGTGCTGGGTTTCAAACTCAAAGCCTTACACACACTTGCCAAGTATTCTACCACCAGACCGTACTCCCATCCCTTAATTTTCTTCTCATTATTTTTCACTCTGAAATTGTTTTGCACATTTATTATTTGTAGTAATTGCAACAGAGATAAGAGGACAAATAACTTCTTAATAAAAATCAAATAATCAAATGAAAATTGTCATAATTAATCTGAAATATTTTTTTTTCTGCAAACATGACAGCCTGGAAGCAGTTGTCCAACTCAATATGTATTTATTTACAATGTGCCCAGTACAGTGGTTACTTCAGGAGGCCATTCAATTGGTCAGCAGATATTTATTAAATATTTCACATACCCTTCTCCTCATGAAACTTAAAACCATGTAGTGGAGTGAGATATTATAAAGGGTGGAAGCTCAATGAATATAGGAGTCCCTCTTGTTCAGTGTTGCAAACTCAGGCCTCAAGTAGGGGCTGGCACATGCAAGTGCTTGGTACAAAGTGATGAAGGAACAGGTGAAATAAACAGTGACAAGTGTGAAAAGTTTAGTAGAAGAAAATGCAATGTGCCAAATATGCAAAGTGCAAAAACCACCCACAATTACTTCTGTATAAACACACACACACACACACACACACACACACACACACACACACACATACACAAAGTCTTTAACAGAGTGCCTCAGAAGTAATATTTAAGGTAAGATGGAAGGGTGAGTGGGATACATCAGGGTAGAATGGAGGAGTTCTGGGCAGAGGGACAGAACCATAGATGCAAAGGCCCTGAGGTGAGCAAAGTGTGGCATTCTTGAAAACTAAAAGAAGGCACATATGAGTGATAGATAAGGAGCTTGAAAGATAGCAGGGTCTTGGAGACCTTGCAAGAGAGTATGTTTGTTCTCTGGAGACTTTAAGCCTCTAAGAAGTGAGTGAGTGATAAGATTTGAATGTTAAAAGGATTGGTTTGGACCCAGATTGGAGAAGGGCAAGAAAGGATGCAGACATCAAAATAGGGGACAAATAAATTTCTCCGAATCTTTTATAGTTGCTAACAGGGAATCCTTGTAACAACAACAAAGACTAGTGCTGGGTGCTGGGGCACACACTTGTATATAATCCTAGCTACTTGGGAGGCTGAGGCAGGAGGATCACAGTTCAAGGTAAGCCTGGGCAACTTGGTGAGACCCTGTCTCAGAATTTTAAAAAGAGCTGGGATTCAGTGGTAGAGTGCTTGTCTATCTTGTGTAAGGCCTTTGGTTTAATCCCCAGTACTGCAATAGCAAAAACCAAATTAACCAAAAGAAATAAAACTGAAGTTTATTAACATGTATGTCACATGCTATGCATGGGAGAAAACCTGGAGAAAGGAAGAAATCTCTATAGTAAATTTCAAAGAAAGAGAGTTTAAAGTTCAGGCTTAAATACTGTCATTTGATGAAACAAAGAATAAAAGGACATCGGGAACCCTGGTGACAGGAGGTGGCTAGAAAAAGCAGGGAAAATAAGGGTGTGTTATTCCACTTTGCATTGCTGTGACCAAAATACTTCAAAAGAACAACCTGGAGAAGGAAAAGTTTATTTGGGCTTTATTAGAGGTTCCGTCCAGGGTCACTGATGCTGTTGCTCTGGACCCAAGGTGAGGCATAATGGCAGCAAGTCACGGTAGAGGAAAGCTGTCAGCTTATCAGTCAGGAAGCAGGGCCTGTTGGGGGTGGAGGTGGGGAGAGAGAGAGAGAGAGAGAGAATACGCTAGGTGCAGGAGGGGGGGGATATAATCCCTAAGGCATGTCCCCAGAGAGCCACTTCCTCCAGTCATGTTGCATGAGCCTACATTTACCATCCAGTTAGTCCACTCAAATGATTAATCCAGCAAATAGATTAACCTACCGATTAGATTACAGCTCTCATAATCTCATCACTTGGCCTCTGAACATTCCTGCATTAGCATAAGAGCTTTGGAGAGGGACACCTCATATTCAAACCATAACAAACCAGGGCTTATTATGCAGATATCAGTCCATGTTCCCCTCATTCAGCCCTCCCTTTCTTCCTGGTACAGAGGAGACCCCCTTACAAATGGCATTTCCTTTGTAGGTGTGAATTTCTCTTTTGAAAAGCGGACTTTAGAGAACTCTTATGTCTGCAGTTTCTCCAAATAATCATCTTGAAACAATATGTCAAAGAGGCGTATTTTGGGGGGATCTGATCTACACTTGTATTTTGGGGTATATTGGGATATATGAGTGTAGGTGATAGGTGGTGGCCAGACCACTGCAGTGGTCTGGATAGGAGATGATGGGCACCTCTGGAGAGAATCAGTGGGTCAGAGAGGCTTCAGGAGATGAGTTGGTGAGGAATATATGAGGTAAGCACGGCCCAGGAGCAATAAAGGGCAACTCCGAGGTGTCCACCTGGAGCAACTGAGCAATCATTTTCCAGAGGCTGAAGATCTTAGAGGAAGGGTTGTTAGCGGGTAAAAAGTTTGAATGAGTTGAGTTTGAGGTGCTCCTGAGATACCTATGGAAAAATACAGACCAGTCTGGTGTATATACAATATGTACCTGAGCCCTCTGTATATATGGGCTCAGGTAAAAGCTCTCGGCTACACCATGTACGTGGTGCTAAAGTCCTGGGGTTGCCGAGAGATCACTTCAGTGGGTAATTTAATGAATAAAGGGCAAAAGCCAAGGACAGAGCTCTGGGTCGACACATTTAGTGAGGATAGAGAAGAAGGGAGAATCATTGGAGTTTGAAGAGGAGTCGGAGGAGGAAAACCAGGAAAGAATGGTATCCCCATGAGCAGAGGGAAGAGTTTGCTGCTGGGAAGAAGGTGTTGAAAGGTTAAGTAACACGAGGACAGAAAAGACAAATGCATGGTAGTAAACACAGAGAAAGGGACTAGGAACAGTCTAGAGGAGGCAAAACATGTATCAGGCAGCATTTGTCTTCCCAAAGACCTTTTGGTCTACTTTAGTGCCTAACAGAGCCCCACCAGCACCTCCCCTTCCCAGTTCCAAAGCAGAGGATGTTATTCTGTAGGAGAAGGCGCAAAACATAAGGGTACCACATCTTCCCAGAAGGTGAACCTACACCCAGGGTCTTGACTTTCCAGTTGTTTCCCTTCCTTCATGATGCTGGGCAGTGTTTCCTGTTCTTGTTGCTTTCCAACGGACTGCCTAGGTTGAGCTTCTGTTGGTTCAAGTGCTTTGCTCTTTGCTTTAACCAAAAGAGTGTTGGGTTTGCCAAGAACTCTTTGACTCGCAGAGAGAAGACTGTCTGACCTCTGCAGGCTGCATGAAGGTCAGCCTTGGCAGTGATTCAATGGCTTAGCAGGTTTACTGCTATAGCCTGCAACTCTGAACCCATAAATTAAGAACCTCGTGCACCTTCAACATGCACGGAAAAGCTTTGTTCTCGTCTATAAATCACAGGAATTCTGAAGGCCTTGACAATTCACAGTGCAACCTCCCTTCGTTGTTCTGCTTCCAGGAATTTTTTTCAGACTTGATTAACTGGAAGGGTGGAGATAGTGCTTTGGAGGCTCCTTTAGTATCCTTGGCTCTATGAAAAACATAGAGACATAATTCTATTTTTAAGGTAGAAGGCACCAAATTGGTCTAGCTCGAGACCTTTTGCAACTCTGATTTTTGTGAGGGATTTGCACCCTATATCCACTGAACACCCAGCAGTGATTTCATTCTATGCATGTGGCTTGATTCCTGGCTGCCTCTCAGTTTAAAACCATCTTACTACTTAAGATGGGTGATGGGAACAGCTATAGTATGGGACAGATGTAGGTGGAAAATATGTTTGGAGCTAGAAAAGAGGGGAGAAAGGGAATACAACTTCTGATTTAAAACTCTGGGGATTCCCTGGTTGAAAATCAGCAAATCTGATTAGTAAAAAAGGAAAAATGTTGACTTTCTTAAAAGAGAGTATTCTCAGAGAACAGGAAAAGATGTCCCTGAATCTAATCTTAGCATTATTGTCTGTCTTTCAGATAAACTGACCATTCCATATAATTGGGGAATATTTTTGTGTTTTCACCAAAAGAGGGGAAACAATTTCCTTTCTCCCAGTTTCACTTCATCCTTGGAGCCTTACTCTCCTCATCCTCCTGCCCCCACAACACACACACACACACACACACACACACACACACACACGGGTATAGAATCAAGAAGAGGGCAAAGCAAGTATATCCTCCAGGACACGGAGAACTTAGAATTAAACCCCACGTGCATTTAAAAATTAAGAATGCTGTATTTACCCAGTGCCATTTTTGGATAGGAAGGGATGCGACTAGAAGACTTCCAAGGTTCTCTCAAGTGCTAACATTCCATTATGGGAAAGGATCCTCCATTAAGGTCCCTATTCTGAGGGTAAGAAAAGGTTGGGGGTGGTATGCAACCCTAGGGGAGATTCATTTCAATTCAGAAGAGACCTATGGAATGCCTGCCATGCCCTGGGCATGGGGGAAGCATTGCAGGACATAGAAAGAACAACAAAAATGTTCCCTTACAGCAGTTTGGAGATTCCTCAGAAAACAGGGAATGGAACCACCATGGGACCCAGCTGTCCCACTCCTCGTTTTATATCTAAAGGACTTAAAATCAACATACTAGAGTGATACAGCCACATCAATGTTTATAAAAGCAGCTCAATTCACAATAGCTAAACTATGGAACCAACCTAGATGCCCTTCAACAGGGAAATGGATAAAGAAAATGTGGTACATATACACAATGGAATATTACTCAGCCTTAAAGAAAAATGAAATTATGGTATTTGCAGGTAAATGAATGGAACTAGAGAATATCATGCTAAGTGAAATAAGCCAATCTCCAAAAACCAAAGGCCAAATGTTTTCTCTGATTATCAGATGCTAACTCATAGTAGTGGGGCCAGGGGCAGGGTTGGGGATGAAGGAACTTTGGAGTGAGGGGAGGGGTGGGCAGTGGAGATGGGAAGGTAGAATGAGACAGACGTTATTACCATATATACATGTATGATTACATTACTGGTGTGACTCAGCACCATGAACAGCCAGAGGAATGAGAAGTTATGCTCCATTTGTGTACAGTGTGTCAAAATGCATTCTACTGTCATGTATAACTAATTAGAACAAAACAAAACAAAAAAGTGTTCCCGGTCTTTAAGCTTACCATCTCCAGATGAAAAAAGATTAGTAAAAACAAAAGGAAAATACTATTTACCAATAGGAAATTCATATTTCAATAGGAAAATACTAAGAATTTCTAAATTTGAAGATTATTCCAACTTATCCTTTGGCAATGATTCTACAAAGGAGCTAGAACTGCCTGTACTACCCAGGGAAGAAACTCAAAAACTGAGAAAGAGGAGAGACGAGAGAGAAAGGAGAGAAAGAGGGAAGGAAGGGAGGAAGGAAGGGTGAGGGATGAACAGAGAGGGAAAAAAATGGAATTATAAAAGAAGTGGTTGGATGATTGAAATAGATTTTATGGAAATGACTGGAATTGAAACCTTGGGTCCCTTACTCTTTCCCTTGACCACCTGAACAACAGGCTGCCTTCTTCCCATCCATTAATTTCTCTCTTGGCCGTACACGCCACTGCTTTCTTTTTCTGAAAGTACCAGTCGCTTGTCCCATGCCTTTTGCTTTTCTGAAGCACACCGTCTAATGGATGTTGAACCTTTTTCCTGGGCTGATTTTCATTTATTCCCGCCCTCAAAGGTGTCTTTGGCTTCGCTTCCATTTCACCTGCATCGGGTGCCTGCGAAGTCAGCTCATCTGTGTGGGGTACACGAGCATCCTGTGCTAGAGAGACTGGGGGAATTTTTAGCAAGCCGTGGGTCTCCTGGTACATGGAGTTGTGTTTATCCTTTGTGTTGATTGGTTGTATACGGTTTTAATGGGAAAAGCACGACTTTCCTGACCTTTTCTGAACAAATAAACTTATTTAAGTCGGCTTGGTGTCATTGGGGACAGAATGTTCCTTCTTTCTTCCTCTGGGGCTGCCTCAGAGTTTTGCATTTCAAAATCCCTACATTCCCAGCTTCACACCTCCTCAATCACCCAACCCTGAAACTTTAAAAGCAGACTAGAAGGGGTCCTGAAAGAAGATGGGGGTGGGGAGGGGAGAGGCCAGTGTTCTGAGGCTGACCCCTATCTGTGCTGTGCTTTGGTTTTCAAGCAAGATTTATGGAGGCCCTTGTGTTCTGTCTGTAGTAGTCAGCTCCCGTTGCCACTTGAGGTCAAGCTGGCCTTCCCAAGGGAGGCCTTGTTTTTCTAGAAGGTGCTTAAGGTTCTTCTCCTGATGGGGTCCGACTCCCTCTGATACTTGTGAAGACAGGGTAAGGAGCCTCCAAGAAGATGCCTCCCTGTCTTTCCTTGTCTCCATTTTCTTTCCTGGCTTTCCTCTCAAATATGGTAATAAAGGCACTAGACATGCTTGGAGGGAGGTTAGGAGTTGCGATTTAACAACTAAAATAAAGCTGCATGTTGTATCTCTAGTTAAATGAGAAAAATAATGTCGTTTCGTTCGCTTAACTTTTCATTCTTTGGAGGTGACTCATGGGGTTCGTTTGTATGTTTTTCAGTTGTAGCGTGAGTTAGCATCTCCTTGGAGAATATAGAAAATGACCTTTCAAGGGTGGAAAAATCAGTTTTAAAAAGTGAAAATTTCTGCTCAGCATGGTGGCACACTGCTGTAACCCCCCACTGCTTGGGAGACTGAGGATTCCAAGCTCAGGACAGCCTGGGCATGACCCTGTCTTAAAATAAAAAAATAAAAAGGGCTAGGGATATAGCTCAGCGGTAGAGTGTTTACCTAACAAATATGTGAAGTCCTGAGTTAAAGCCCCAGTGCTGAAAAAAAAAAAAATCTTAAGAAAGGGGGGAATTTTCCCAATCACAGAAGTCAGTTTTTCTAGCTATGCACATTGCCAAGTGGAGGGACCTGTTTAAAGAAAGGTTAAATTAGCAGTGACCAAATTCTTGAGGTTAAGGAGTCTCAAGTGAAATCTGATCCTTAACTGGGAAATTCTTTTTTTTTCCCCCTTCTGTCAGGCAGGATACTGGCTAACAAACTGCCACAGAAACCCATGTGCTTAATGGTCTGAAGGAGAAAGTTCAGTAGGGTTAGTGTTGCGGTAAGAACCAGGAGCTGTGCCTACTTTACAGAATAGGCTTAGAAACAGCAACCACAGAAATCCTCACTGAATAGGCAAGACAAGTGGCCCAGTGAGCTTTTGCGTTGCACGATTACCTGTTTTAAGAATTTTCCGTCTCCTTTGAATTCCACCTTAGCTTCAATTCTTATACTGTGTTAACTATCAAAATGTGGTGTCATGTTACTGTTGCAGACATACCATTTTGGTGGTTTCAAACCTTTTTATGTTTTTCAAAGACACAGAAACTTAAATAAAATAAGTAAAATTGGATCTGCACTGGCTGCAGTGTACCACCCATGCTATCCCCTCCTCCCAGGTGAAGTGGTCTCCCTCACTCTGGAGGCAGAACTCCAATGTTTAGAGAGCCCACTTTTGAACACCATGGATCCATAAACGTTTGCCATTTATGATTTTCCTTGGAAACTTCTTCCCTTGTTGTTTGAGAGAGTCAGGGAGGTATCCCAGACCGCGAGAGGCTGGCTGAGACCATGCAGCACGGGATAGAAGAGTCTGTGAGCTCAGATGCCCACCTTCAAGGTCTTAGCATCTCCTCCATGCTTCTCTATCCTGAGAAGGTGTGCCCGGCAGAAGACGGGCATGTGTTGCTTCACATGCTGAAGGAGCAGAGATGTCCTCTTAAAACTATAGAAGTTGATCCATTTGAGCAAAAGCTCTGGGAAGTTCTGACCAGGCAGTCTGTGTCCCTCCAGGGCCCACTGGTGGACTCCATTGGAGCTCCTCAGAGCTTTGCTGCTTCACTCCTGAGCAGCAGCCTCTGACCTTGCTGTCTTAAACACTGTCTTGGATCTTCTAATCCTTAGCACATCCCCCCACCCCTGCACCCACACACACCCAGCTTCACAGTAGTCATTAGAGACGTCATCTGTGCTTTCACCTGGCTATGGTGCTTACTCCTTGACTGGTACTCTTGAAAGTCACTATTATGAGACTTCAGCTTCATGACGTTGAATGGGAACCGTGAAACTGCACAACTTCTACCAGCACTGTTAGTGGTCTGGCTTAAGCTCCCCATCCGTGTGACAGCCACAGCATGTGTGCATTCCTTTCCCCAGATTCCTAACTCTAGTGCTAAACCCAGTTTTCCCTCTTGCCATAAAGAAACTGCTGCAGCAAACTTAAGAATATGACTGTTTTTTTTTTCCCCCAAGAATACTTCCTCTGTTTATTTTCAGATTTTTTTTTTCTTTTTCTCATTCTGAATTGCTCTAAATGTGATTAAAATTCTGGGGATTGAACTCAGTTTTTTTTTTTTTTTTTTTTTTTTTGTACCAGAGATTGAACTCAGGGGCACTCGAGCCACATCCAAAGCCCTATTTTGAATTTGATTTAGAGACAGGGTTTCACCAAGTTACTTAGCACCTTGCTTTTGCTGAGGCTGGCTTTGAACTCATGATCCTCCTGCCTCAGCCTCCTGAGCTGCTGGGATTACAAGTGTGTGCCACTGTGACCAGTGTGATTAGAATATTTTTAGGACAGTTTTGTCCCCCCTTTTATCCTTTCCTATGATTTCAGAGATCATAGGATTTCAGCTGATGCCTGCTATTAGATACTAGTGCTCATTCTTCACGTCCCTCCATGAAGATATCTCCAAATATCATGCTTTTCTGTGTGGGGCTATGCAGTGGCTGGTTTATTGACTGTCCTGCCTAATTGGACTTTCCAAATGGCTCATCTGAGACTGTTATTATGAGACTTACTGGTTGAAATGAGTGTAAAAAGGACATTCCTAGGGGCTGGGGTTGTGGCTCAGTGGTAGAGCACTGGTCTAGCATGTGTGAGGCACTTGGTTCGATTCTTAGCACCACATATAAATAAAATTAAGGTTTTGTGTCTGACTACAACTTAAAAAAAAAAAAAGGACGTTCCTAGGGTTGGTGAGAAGCATTGGAAATTTTGGAAGTCTTGGTCTGGGCCTTTTCCTATGTGTGGTGACATACACCATGTGAACCTCAAGTCAGAGTATCTCCTAAAGACTGTGGGTGTCACATACAGATTTAACACTTTGAGTTCCTGAAGTATACATGAATCAAGGGGGAACACTTTTTTTTTGACTATAAACAGAATGTCATGTTTCTTTTCTTTAACTTTGCCTGAGTACTGTCCCCAATCTACCAGGTAGGTGGTGGTGGACCCAGGCTCATACATTGCTTAGACTTTACTATTCCTCAGAATTTGGCAAAGCTCCCAGGACTTGACTCAGTGCCAAAATATAAACCAGCCCACCTGGTCTTTTATCTACACTGGCTTCTGTTGTCCCAGCCCACTTGGTCCCCTTGAGTGTGCTGCATCTGTGCTAATTAATGGGCACAGGAATCTTGAGTACAGCTGGGGGCCCTGGTGCCTATATCCGGCCATCCTGCAGCCATCACTTTTGATGAGTTGTCTTCCCTGTCAATACATTATCTTGAAATACTTCCTTCTGTTTAGGTTTGGGGACTTTGGTGAATAGAAAGTCTACATTTTTACTTTGTTTCACCTTTCACCTCTGCCACTCTTTATTTCTTGAGAACAAATTGTCCCATCCTGTGGGTCTTTGGCTACAGTATCATGGATATCTGTGTGGCCACTCTCAGCCCTCTCTACTTTCTGGTCCACTCTTCTCCTACCTTCTACTCCAAGCCTGATTTGTGTTGGGGGTCACCTGGAAAATTATTAAAAAGAGAATATCAGGCCCCACCTGAGATCATATTACTGGGAAAGAATCTGCATTTTAACACTATCCTCAAGCAATCCATGTGCCTGTTGGAGGCACAACTTACTAAATCATGAGCTTCTTTTTCCATATTTTCTATTGGTGCATTATAGTCCTGCATAATGGTGGAATTTGTTGTCACATATCTGTGCATACACACGATATAACAATATAATCTGGCCAACGTCATTCCCCAGTGTTACTCCTTTCCCAATCCTCCTCCTCCCTCTCCCTGGGTCCTTTTCCTCTGTTGTGCTGGTCTCCCTTAGATTTTTATGAGATGTCCCTTTCCACCTTTCTTTTCCTTTTTCCCCTCTAGTTCCCTATATGAGAGAAAAAGTATGACCCTTGTGTTTCTGAGTTTGGCTTATTTCACTTAACATAATGTTCTCAACTTTCATCCACTTCATGAGTTCTGATGACAAGAACAGTGGTTGGTTGGTTGGTTTGTTTGTTTGCTACCATCTGACCCCTTTGACAGTGCCTCAGTGCCTATGTCATGGCAGCCCCTCAATAAATAGCCATGAATGCATGAATCACCTATAAAAAAGACACAGACCAGCATTCACGTTGCAGTGATTTCTGTTAGAGGTGGGATTATTCCTAACATGTGACCCAGAAGGTACAAAACTGGAACACTTGGGGATGGAAGTGGGATGTGCACCACTCAGTAGAACTGGAAGTGTTGGGCTGGGCTCAGGCTAGGTCCACAGGTTTAACTACCAAGTTAGTTGGGAAGATGGAACCAGGTGGGCTTATTTGGCCAGCCTGCTGGGGAGCCTGACCCAGAACAGGGGGAGCAAAGACAGAACCAGAAAAGCCAGGAAGTGGTACAGCCTCTGTGAGGGTTCATAAGGACATGCTGGGAAATAAATTGGGACAGGTACACTGAAATTTCAAAGGCAATTATTTCCCACTAATATTAAAACACAAATTCCCACTAGATCAAA
This sequence comes from Ictidomys tridecemlineatus, assembly GCF_052094955.1. Classification (NCBI taxonomy): domain Eukaryota; kingdom Metazoa; phylum Chordata; class Mammalia; order Rodentia; family Sciuridae; genus Ictidomys; species Ictidomys tridecemlineatus. The sequence goes on along the minus strand of NC_135480.1, from coordinate 167,809,232 downwards.
GACAAGGCAAAACATATGAACAAAATCTTCATTGTTCAGGTTCAGCACATTCCTTTTATTTATTTGATCTTGGGGGTAGGGGGGAGATGAGCCAAAAAAGCGATTAAATCCATCACTCAAGCTGCTTAGAAAATCTGAGACTTTAAGTAGTGACTTTTATAATACCTACTTATTCCAAAGACACGACCACCTGGACTGACATCAAGGCACCATTAGAGTAAGACAGAGAGGTGAGGTGGCTGATGTGGAAAGATTTTATTGGTGCAGATGCCCCTCTTCAAATTGGTCACTCTGAAAGAGTGTTTGGCATCAGCTGTGAGGAAATTGTCTGGTGGGTGAAGTGGTTCATGTCTGCTGGCATTTCCTTTTCCCCAGAGATAACCAGATGCTCCCTGAGGAGGTGTGCACATTGATTTCCCATGAGATATTGAAATTCTCCTTTGGCTGAACGTTAACTCCAAGGAGGCACTGGACTTATGATAGGAGAGAAGAATAAACTTGTGCCACCTTAGGATTGCATCAAGGGGTTCAGAACTCTACTGCATACCAGGGAGGAGTCAGGCTTCTGGGGCTTTCTGTACTCCCTGCCCTGGAATGCCAGGTTCTGCTTTCAGGAGAGCACGTAGACCTCACTCTGCCTTTGCTCATGGCAAACTTGCACATCCTCTGCAAAGTTGGCATCTAGAATAATAATAATCCAGTATGTGCTTGCAAATTCCATCTTGCCTACACCAGCATGGAATTCTGCAAGAAAGATCAAGTGTCCTGCCCAATCCATTCCCCTTCACCTCTCTGTGCTTGCAGTGGACTCTTAGAGCTTGCTCTAAAGCATACAGAGGTGAGGGAGGTTGTTCTGATGGAAGTCAGTCCTCCAGGTCTAGGCAGTAAGGCTGCAGAGAATGAAGAAGTACAAGTGAGGGAAATGAGTCCTGGGAAACCTGGAGGATTTCATTTCCCCTTCATTTATGGGGTAGAGTATCATGTATTATTCTGAGATTAGAGATCAACTGAGCCTGGACTTCCTTGGAAGAAATAGCAGCTGCCACCTAGACACGAACTAGAGTTCCCGGACAAGCAATGACAATTACGTTCTGAAGTCAGCTTCAGAAATCCCCGCAGGAGTGGAATGTGTGCCCAGACAAAAAAAAAAACCTGCTTCACAGTGGCTTGGTCACTTGCCTGGAGCTCCATGTGCATGATCTCTGCCAACATGGTATCTCAACAGATGCTGACTTGAAAAACTCTCTTCTTCCCTAAGACTACCCCCGCCCCCCAATACATTCCTACCTATAGTAATGACATAGACGGAACGTTCAGTTTGCTGTGACTACTGTTAGAGGAAGGATTGTGCCTGCACTGTGACCCAGAAGATACAAAATTGGAACAAGTTGGGGATGGAAGTGGGCTGGGCACTACTTGGTGGAGCCAAAAAAAATGGGGTTGGGTTCCACGATGCCTACTTGTCCTGCTCACGCCAAGCAGAAACAAAAACAGAACCATCACCAACATATGACCTTCTTTCTTTCCTAAGTGGTGCCTGCAACTCCGAGAAAATTCATTTCAAGTAACACTCAACGTAGGTGACTTTATCTATAACAAATTAAACAGTTATCAGTGTGGGCTCTGGCATTCATAATCTAAGTTGAACTCTCAGCCTGCCCTTACAGGCAAGTTGCTCATCCTTGCTGAGTCTCTGTGACGTCATGGGTAAAATCAGGTTAAAGGACAGCACCTGCCTCTTGAGATTTGCTAAGAGGAGGAAGTGAGACTTTCTATGCAAAGGAGCACAGCACTCTGCTGTAGTGAGCACTGACTGAGGAAGTACTGGACTTTCCCACTCCCCTTTCCCAGGGAGAAGCAGGTTACCCTCCTCTCTCTATTGGAGGAATTGGGATTACGATGTGTAAAGTTTCATGGATCTGTCAGTTTCCAGTCTCTCTCTCCCTTCCTTCCTTCCCTAGGACTTTGCCAGTCCTAAATTTTGGGCTTTCTGTGATATGGTCAATGAATAGATGGTAAAATGTGTGCTTAAAGTACATCACATTTGGAAAGACCTTGGGGAAGGGTCTGCTAGGAAAAGATAAATGAAGTGAAGACAGGGCTGATGAAGGAGCTGCAGGCTTTCTGATGAGCACACTGACCCTGCCTTCCATCCCACCCTGACCCCTTCCAAATTCCTAAAGTCCACTCTATGGAACTTTATGTTATAATTGCAGACAATCTACTATCAGCCATTCTAAAGTCAAGAAAAGATCTGAAAACCACAAGTGTTTTTATCTGGCATGGGGCTAATTATATTTTTCTTTATTTAACTTATTATGAACATCCTTATGTTTCCCAGCAAGGATATTAATGTTCTTGATTCCAGAGTGCTGCTCCAGGTCCTGCTGGGGGTGTTATGTAATGGGCTGTATATACACCATAAAACCATTCTACTTTCTGAAAATCACTGAGTTCTAGAAATAGATCTGTCTCCAATGACTTTGAAGAAGGAATTTTCTGTAACATAAACTCATAGTTTAAGCAAACAAATAATAAATTAAGGGTAATAGGGGAAACTTTATTTCAGAGATTGCTGGCATATTTTACAGAACCCCAGAGCATAAATGCAGCTGTTTTCAGAAGGGGATGGAAGCAGGCCAGGGTTATCAAGGACCCACTCTCTAGAATTCTGGTTTGTGTTAGTTTTCTATAGCTATAACAAAATACCTGAGATAATTAACTCATAAAGAGAAAATTTTGGCACATAGTTTTGGAGGTTCCAGTCCATGGTCCATTGGCCCATTGTTTGGGAGCCTGTTGCAAAGCAGCACATCATGCTAGGAGCATGTGGCAGAACAAAACTGAGCCAGAGAACAAAAAGGAGAGAAAAGGGAAGGTGTCTCACAAAAATTCGGTGTCCCACAATTGTCTTCTGAGGCATGTCCTCGGTGACCTAAGGACCTCCCACTAGAACCTACCTCCAAAATTTCACTATCTCTCAGTAGCACCTTCCTGGGAACTAAGCCTTTAACACATGGAGACCCTTGGGGATATTTAAGTTCTGAAGGATAGCATGACCATGGAAGATGGATGACAGCCATTGTTGCATTAATGAAACCCTTGTGACCTAATCATTTATGGCAAGTGGTAGAAACTTAATGTGCATATCTTGATTGGCAGATTGGCTTTCCAGTCTTATGTATTTTGATTTGTGGTCAGTAAAAATCGCCCTTTTTTCTTAACTTCACCATCAGAATTTGCCTTCTTTAGAACTTCTTTTATGGTGGTTTTCAGAGGCTCTGCCGAGCTCCCACTGGGTTAAGCAGCATGTTGACTGTGTAGTCTGGGGTTCCAGGAGACTTGTGATTGGCCTCCAATGTTACCTCCACTGTGTTTTACAATAGCAGGATTCACCCACACTTGGTCTTTCCTGTAGTTCTGGGATTTGATTCACATATGAACATGTGAGAAATGAAGTAAAATAGGAGGAAGATGGCAAAAGGCAATTTGTTTGAAATGCAGCCCTCACTCAGGTCCTGTCCTGCCCCTCCTTCAGTTTGAACTCTACTAAGTTTTCTGTCTCTGGTCAGCAGGTTTGAAGACCTGGTTTCGCTTGACCATGGCTATTGGGATATTTGTGATGAACCTGTAAATTAACCTAATTATTTCTTCTAAGCACATTATTTTTGTTCTTCCTGTCATTATGAAGCCACAGAAACATCTCTAAATGTCTTTTCCCCTTAAGCCTAAGGTATATCAGGAGACGAATACAACATTGGTGATGATTAGCTATCAGCAAGGTAGAGTTTTGAGCCAAGTATATAGAAAGCATACACAGAAGTTTCACACTGGATTAGGGTTGAGCTTAAGGGTGCAGAATCTAGAGCCAGTCTAGTTCCACCCCATGCTAGCTATCTCACCTCCATAAAGTACCTTAACTTCTCTGGTTCTCATTTCTTCACCTATAATGTGGGCCTACTAGTACCTCCTTCGTGTAATTGCTCTGAGGATAAAATGAGTTAATATATATAAAAGCAATTGGAAAGCCCTTGGCTGAAAACAATTTCTAGCTAGATATTTGATACTTTCTTCTAATGAAAATGGAGTCAGTCTATTCATGTGTGTGTGTGTTTTGTACCTACTGTGTAAAGGCACAGTGAAAGCACAGTGTTTGAAAAAGAATGAGCAAGTCACCTATCTTCTAGTTTAGTGGTGAAGGCAGATATTAAACAAGTTATTTCAGTCATATCAATAGTTGTTTACTTGAGGAAAATTAAATCTTTGGTAAATTTTTAAAGAGAGAGAAAAAATTATTGCCTTTATAATCTTCTTTTTTTCAGTACTGGGAATTGAACCCAGGGGTGCTCTACCACTGAGCTACATCCTCATCCCATTTTATTATTTATTTTGAGACAGGGTCTTGCTAAGTAGCCCAGGCTGGCCTTCAATTTAGAATTCTCCTGCCACTGCCTCCTGAGTTGCTAGAATTATATGTAGGTGTGTACCACCATGTGCAGCTTACCCTTAGAACCTTACATGTGGGGGTCAAAGATGTTTATAACATTTCTATCTATCTATCTGCATGTATATGTGATATATATATGACATATATGAAACATATAAACATGTTTATAACACATAAAAGATGAAGCATTATATTTACTTGCAGCAATTATCTTAGTAATAACCAAAAGACTTGTAATGCTTACTAGTTTTATTCTTCACCCTTGATAGTCATAACAATCAGCAAGGTAGGGTTTATCCTTAATTTTCAGATAAGGAACCTGAGGTTTCTTTCTTTCTTTCTTTCTTTGTGTGTGTGTGTGTGTGAGAGAGAGAGAGAGAGAGAGAGAGAATTTTTTTAATATTTATTTTTTAGTTTTCGGCGGACACAACATCTTTGTTTGTATGTGGTGCTGAGGATCGAACCTGGGCCACACGCATGCCAGGCGAGCGCGCTACCGCTTGAGCCACATCCCCAGCCCCTGAGGTTTCTAAAGAAGCAAAATGACACCCTCAGGCAGGGCCAGTACCTGATGCATAATTAGCACCAGCAATGTTCATGAATATGAACAGCATCTGGGTGTCCTGACATCCAGGTAGGGAATATCCTTTCTGGTTCTCCCTGGGGAACACAAACAAAACCTCTACTCTGTTATGTTCTCAGGTTTCATGTTCATTACAATTGGGCTGATCCACCTAGTATTCAACTTCTTTTCAGATGACAGTTGAGCAGCACTTTTCTCCTAACTAGACCTAACAGATCTATATTCCCACCTACTTCCTGTCTGGATTCAGGACAGAGAAAATTAATTTTCAAGATCGTCTTTTAAATTTTTACACATACATTTAATAATTTTTTTTAAATATCACAATACAAAAGTGCCTGACAAATTATTTCTGGAGCTGAAATTTATAACCAAAGTAGAATTAGTGGTAGACATGCTTCAACCAGCCCTAGGATTATCTCCTCCAGATAGGATCTTTTCAAAGCCATTAATATTCATCAGAGCCCGATCTCACAAGGATTGTCATACAAAAAGCTTAAGAAGTACAGCACTCGCCTGAATTTGTTGGCAAGCTATAATGCTACATATTGCAAATGCTTGAAAACAGAAAGATAAAATCTGTCTTCAGTTGTCTCAATGCAGTGTGACACCTTGGTTATATTTCATCAATAACTTGAACATCTCCAAAGTACCTAACGCTAACCTAGGTCTGACCAAATCAGCAAAATGAGAAAAATGCCACCAAGGTAGTTGATTGGCATTTTTCACCCTTTCCAAAGCAAGGATTTAAGTTGGACAGAACTTAATTTATGCATGGAAATGGTGGATGATTGATTTATTTTAATGGGGGGAAGATGAAGTGAGTGAACTCAGGAAAGACTGGGAAATGAAATCTGAAGTGAAACTGCTGAGCCAGCCACCTATTCAGAAAGCAGGATCTGCCCCAGATTTGTGACCTGAATTATTTATCTTTACCATTTTTCACTTGTAGCATATTGCCCCGAGGAGAGGTAGCATTCGTTCACTTGTTCTTGTTTTCATTCACTAATTCACCCAGCAAACTTGGAGGGAGCCCCTACGAGTTTCCAAGCAGTGTTTCCATACTTTCTGGGGATACTGCAGAAAATAATAAAGACTAAGTCCTTACTCTCTTGCACCTGCATCTGAGTTGTGCTAGGAAGAAAACCAGAGAGAGAGGGGCTTTGTTATACAGGGAGGGCAGAAAAACCACTCTGAGAAACCAATATTGAGCAATTCCTGAACATCATAAGGGAGGGAGTCTGGAACCTCGGGAAAGCTTCTTACAGCACAGGGGAGAGCGAATGTCAGGCACTGGAGGTGGGAATGTATTTGGAATGTTTGAGTGCTAGAGTGGGAAATGGGGAAAGTTGGAGAAAATCAAAGCATGAAAGGCCTCTGTGAGGTTTTTGGATTTTATTCTGAGGTCAATGGGAAACTGGAGGTGGGTTTTAAGCAGAAACGTGAAACTGTCCCTTTGTGTTTTAAAAGAATGACTCCAGCAGCTGGTAGAGGGCATCATGGTTTAAGAGGAGAACTGGGATGAGCAGAGATGGGCACTGAATTTTTTTTTCCTCTCTCACCTGGGCCCCTCATGCCTCACCTTGAAGCAGGTGAGAAGGCCTCTGCTCCCCATCCCTGTAGAAGAAGATGGGTGCAAGGCTGCTCTGCATGGCACAGAGACAGTGACTATCATCAGGATGAGCTCTGGGGCAGTGACTACGCTGTGACCTTCCCATGTTCTCACCTCAGAGGGCTGATGCAAGGGGCCTGTGAGATGGTCTATGTAAGTGCCTTTCAGGCATTCAGTAAGCATCGTCCCTGTTGCCATCCCTTGGCTCCTGAAGACCCAAGTACTGGTGTTTTTCTTCTCCCTGGGGACACTGAGCACAGGTGAAGCTAAGAGGGTATCCTAGGAAAGAGAATTAGTTGATTCCTGAGGCTTGGGGGCAGGAGATTAGGAGCAGAGAAGCTGCAGCCAGAGCACTCCAAAGCAACTTTATTGTTCAGTTTCAAGCAATGTCAGTCTCTCTCCTTCTCTTCCACCTCCTCTCTGCTATATTTATTCAGGCATTTTTCTTTATAAAAGGATTTCATCCTGTATCCTCATAGCAACAATTTAAGCAATGAACTGCCTAAACTTTCCTGTGTTCCATCCCATTCCAATTCCACACCCCACCTTGTAACTAAAGAGAACAACTTGTGTGTGCACCTCTTTCATCCGTTTGTCCAGGATTATGCTAACATCCACAAACACTTCTTTTGGTACCCGGGATTGAACCCAGGGACATTTAACCACAGAGCCACATCCCCAGCCCTTTTTATTTTGTATTTTGAAACAGGGGCTCATCAAGTTTCTTAGGGTCTCACTAAGTTGCTGAGCCTAGCTGAGAACTTGACTTCAGCCTCCAGAGCTGCTGGGATTACAGGCGTGTGCTACCATATTTACAGACTCATGGTGGTTGTCTTTTGCCTTTGTTTTACAACAACAATTAGAAGAAGGAGGAGGAGAGGAGGAGGAGGAGAAAACTGACTCAAGTGTCCTGTAAAAACCCTCTAAATTATATATAAAGTTGATAACGCATCCCCAAATATGGGGATTAGACTAGATGTTCTCTGAGGTTCCTCTCCTATTCCTCTCCTATTTTACCAGGCTTACTTATTATATTCAAGTCTAAGAAAAGCTTTTTTTTTTTCAATATGCCACTTACTGGATTTCTCTTGCTAACTGATCTTTAAGCATTCCTGTAAAGTCTTGAGGGATTTCAAGATCATGAAGGAAGTGTGTGTGTGTGTGTATGTGTGTGTGTGTGTGTATATGTGTGTGTATGTGTGTTGTATGTGTGTGTGTGCATCTTGTATTGGGTATGAACCCAGGGGAGCTCTGCCACTGACCTACAACCCCAGCCTTTTTAAAATTCTATTTTGAGACAGGGTCTCACTAAGTTGTTGAGGCCAGCCTCAAACCTGTGATTCTTCTGCCTCAGCCTCTCAAGTCAATGGGATTACAGACATGTACCACTGCAGCCAGCCACGAAGGGAAATTTCAAAGCTTGATTTCCACAAGTGCAATTTATTAAATCCTAACAAATCAAATTAATTAATTAATTTCTGAATAGAACTCAATAATCCCTGTATATGGTACATATAGTTTTTCAGTCAGAATATTGTATTAATCCCAAATGCATTTTTCTTTTTTTGGTACTAGGGATTGAACCTAGGGGTACTTAGCCACTGAGCCACATTTCCAGCCCACAAATGCATTTTTGAACATGTTATGACAGGACAAAAACATGTTGCAAATCCAATTATCAACAGAGTTTAAATGTTTTTTCCTTTAAGATCATCCACAGGTCATCCTGGTGTGGCAGTGTATGAAAAACAAATAGAATCCTATATGCGCATGAATTAGCTAAATAGATTGTTGCACCAAGCTCCATATTAAAATCTGGATGAGTGATAGAATCCACTCATCTTGCAGTTGAGGACCAGATGTGATGAATTGTGTTTTCTTCAGCAAGACAGCTTTTCAGTTAAGCAGACACACATCTGTTTGGTTATTCCCAGAGCATGCAGTTGTTTTTAGATCTAAAGCCAAATCCATTTGAATCAGCCAGGACCTCTTCCATTTGAAGTGAAAGATGAGGATTTTTCTCACATAGTTAGCTGATGGTGTGCTGCTAGCAAGTTGGGGACAATTACTGGAAAGTTTAGACTGATATAAAATTCGTGCCACTCTTGTTTGTTTCTTAGTGATCCCATCCACAATTGAGCAGATTAATGTTTCATCCATGGGAAAGAAAATTTTCAGAGAGAGGGAGATAATAGATACAAAAACCCGGAGACCACAGAACCAATTCTTAATTTTTATTTCGTAAGTCAAAATAACTTTAAACCCCTAGGTTGCAGAAATACAACATGGAATTCCCATATACCATTCACCCAGCTTCTCCTATTGTTAACATATTACAGAACCTTACAGCCATTTTCAAACCAAAGAAATGGATATATATTACATTAAAATTTTAAGTAATTTCTTTGGAAGCAAATAGTAGAACTACCTTTAAGGGAGGGGGGGAAATGGCAGTTTTTGTCTTTACAAATTGTACACATGCATAAAGCCATCTTCTAAAATTTCCTTCATTCCAAAGTATTTTAAAACCATACCTAGAGAACAGTACAACCTGACTCTCAACAGGATTTTTTTCCTTATTGTGTATAAGAATTGTGACAATCTTAAAAAAAAAATGAATTGTGAGAATTGTGAAGATCTGAACAGCAATTTCTACAAACAGCTGCTTGGAAGAACCATATGCATTTGACTTGTTGGGGAGGAAAAAAAAATAATCCTGTTCCCACTTCACCTCATAGTTATTACGTTGCTGATTTAAGTAGTGAGGCAGCACTTTGAAAATCACACCACGTGTAACCCATTCTTTATCACCAAATCTGGGGCCACAGGGAATGTAACCTCAGTAGTGGGAGCCAAGAAAAACTCCCTTTCATTCAAAACACTGATGTTTTAAAGTTAATCCTCCTATTTGCTTTGCTGAGGCAAGAAGTGGGTTTTGCCTCATGTGGGGAATCCTCAGGGTCATCCCACTGGCCAGCCCTAGCCGAATGGAGGCCATGAGTTTCAGAATGGGTTCCCGGCAGCTGCAAACATCTGGAACAGTCTGGTGTTGAGATGAATGAGCCCCCCGCGTTCCAGATGCTTGCGTCCCCCAAGGCCTTGTGGCTTCAGACAGATGTTTCTGCTCTGGACATTGGGAAATGAATGTGCGGTTTCTCTTTTTGTTGCCAGGAATGATGGTTACTCACAGCCATGCTCCCATGTCTTCTGAAGCCATTTAAAGGTACTTGTAGGAGTTGTCATGTGTTGACAAGAGCAGGCAAACGTTTTCTTCTTTGAAAAGCAAGCCCTTCCCTTGGTAAGCAGCAGTGAAAGAGATCACATGTATTTCTCCATCAGAACTCAGTCCAGATTTACAGAGTGAGGCTTGGTGTGGAGATGTTACGGGATACTTTGTTGCTCCCAAGCTGAATGAAAGCTTAACTCCAGCCAGCACATATGTCCAGCATTTGCCTTCTGTTCATTGAGGAACCCCAAGGAAGCCAAAACTGTTAGGAAGACTTCTTTTATAAGAGCCTCAATGATTTGCTAAGGCTTGGCTTTACTAGGGGTGCTTTCTCTTGCCTATGCCAAACTTGCTCCTCCTGCAGGGTTCTCCAGCTACGGGTTCTGCTGAGATCTTCTGCCCAGTTGCTCAGGACAGAAACTTAGAAAAGTTCTTTCCCCTCCTCACTTTCAATCCATCGTCAAATCCTGTGGCTTGTACCTTCTAATGCGTGTTGGATTTGGTTTTTCTTCATTGTCATTTCTGTAATCATCTCTCAATAGGAATACCAGGAATCTGATTCCCAACTTTACCTTTGCCCTTCTGTGGATCTACTCTCTTCAGAATAGCCAAGAGTAAGCTTTTAAAACAAAGTCTGGTCATGTATATAATTGACTCATTAGTGGGTATGACCAGTGTTACCAACCAAAACACAACTTTATTCTTTGTCTCCTCTGAGATAGCTTGTTCAATGCAGTAGTCCTCTGGTTCCTGGATAACTTTCATGTAGGACATAGCTTTCCTAATCACTCACAGGAAATAATGGTCTTATGTGACTTTAAGACACACATGTGCGCATGTACACACACACACACACACATACACACACACATCACACACACACACACATGAGTACCAATTCAGTAAAGAGAATGAGCCCAACCCATGAAAATAACATTCCAAAGATAAGATGCCTTTCTCACCCTTGCCCCTCTTTTCTCTGCTGCACTAAGATTTATTGTTGAGCCATTTGCCTTAGGGGAATGGAGCAATAGAAATATGCAGGATTCCATTTCCTCCTTCTCCCACTATTCACTGCTGTTTTGTACCCTGCTTGGGGTACAAAGCATGGGAAGGGAGCCGGAAACAGAGGGTTGGACCATTATTACTTCGTTGGGTAGCTTTGTGTAGTCTGGCCCCATAGAGGGCTAAAGCTAAGTTTTTAAAGGGAGCCTTTCACGGGAGAATTCATATGAATTGACTGTCCAGATTGGTCCATCAGCTTGGTCCACATTTCCATTGGCTGTGCAGCCTTGCAGGGGTAATATCCCATAGGTAGCACTGCCATGGAGCATATCCACCACTGGGATGTGAGTAGGTCTTTAGAAGTTAACTGCAACATAGGCAGCTATGGTCTATCAACTTAAATGACCCTTTATAATAAGCTAACTACCTTGCCAGGGCCACTGCTTCTGTTTAAAACTGGAAGGGGCACAGCCTTCCTCTTCCTCAGAGTTGATGCTGCATTAGCCCTCAGCACTGAATTCCATTATCCTCCCTGAGACCGAAATAAGAATGTTTGCTTTATTTTTGATTTATGGCTCTAAATCCAGAAGACTTACTCTGGGGAAAGTGAAACTCAATGCTTTGATTTAGAAATCAGGAAGGAAAACTAGCAAAACAAAAGAAAAAATTAAGCTCATAACTGCAGAAGTGACAAGAATATCAACTCCTAGTATTGAGTATTTCCTGACATGCAAGTATAAAAAATAAACAGTATGAATGAGGTTGTTGTGTGACAGTGACCCTTTGAACCTGGAAAGATGAGGGCTTCATCTTGGAATCCCTCGCCTTTATTAGGGGTCAACTAGGAATTTTTAAGATGTTGCTTTGGGGAAGAATCTCCAGTTAGCAAAGGAATCTGGCCAAGCCTGGTTTTGCCTGAATGATTGGCAGCCACTCTGTAACCACTACTGTTGACAGGGGCAGGCATGCTGCTCTTCCTTTTTAAATTTGTATTATTTTTTATTTACTTTATTACCTTAAAGGCAGATTTCTAGATAAGACTGGCTTATTAAAAATTATTGCCCCATGTTATCTCGCCACACACTACGTAAATTATATCAGTTCACTTGATTAAAACTGGATAAAATATCACCAATAAGAAGTGATTTGGGGCTAACAAGTATCTTCCTCCCTTCTTAATTTGCAAATTATTTTTAGAGCAGTTTTAAGTTTATAGAAAATTGAACAGAGTGTCCTCATGTGTGTCTTCCCCCTCACAATTTCCCCTATTAATATTTTTGCATTAGTGTGGTACATTTGTATACATGGTGAATGAAAATTGACTCATTATGAACTGAAGTGGTTCAGTCTTTGGGTTGTACGATTCTGTGAGTTTTGTCAAATGCATATCCACCAGTGCCATATCACATAAGAATAATTCCACTGCCATAAAATCCCCCTGGGCTCCCCTCTTCATTCTCTTCTTTATCATTTGTATTGTTTATTTATTTCTTTGTCATTCCTCAAGTGTGAGCAGGATTCTTTCTCTTGGTTCATTTAGTATACCTACTGCTGCTTCAAATTTTCTAAAAGTTCTGCCAAACCCTAAGGGAGATCAGATAGAAATTCACAGACGATTTAAAGGTCCAAAAGAGGCAACATGGGTGCTCTGATAGTGACTGTCTTGCTCCTCCAAGCTCTCTTAACCATCCATGACTTCACAACTGGCTTGTGAGCTCCACACAAATTCCAAGAGGTTAGTAGAAACCTCAAGTGACTTGATGGAAAAACTAGAGAACATTGATTTACTATGAAATTTTGCTCATTCTCAGAAAATTTGAGAAAGAACTGGAGTCCTTCCCTCAATAGTAATACCTTTCTCTCAAATCCTGAGACTTTCCCAGAAACTGGATTTCAGACTGAGAAAGCAATGTGCTGAGTTCCTAAAAAAAAAAAAAAAAAAAAAAAAAAGGATGCCAGGAAAGAAGCCACTAGTTAGGGAAAACCTCTCCTGCTAGTTTCAGATCCTGTCCCTAATGCATGCCTTAGTAATGGCCATAGCAAACCCTGTTACAAACATAATATCCATATAATAGAATTGCATGCATAGAGTAATAAGAGGATCTTTTCCTCACAGACTCTCAATAATACCAAGTTTGTACCAAGCTCTGTCTTCTCCTTCATAATATTGAATCACACATACTATACAATTTTAGACATCCATAAAATCATATTTTTATGGAATATTTTAAATATGGGGCAACATTTTTGATGGGTTAGAATCTTTTTTGTTTGTTTGTTTTCACATTTTCCAAATTTTCTGTGGTGAGCATTGTTAATTCTATAAATCAGGAAAAGAAACATAATAACTTTATTTTTAAAGTAAGCAGTACTGGTCTATGTGCTATTTGGGGGCAATGTGCTTAGCCTAAAGCCCAACAGGCACCCTCCTTTTCCATAGTAAGTCTGATTGGGAGTAGTGGAGATGCAAAGCCCTGGTTAGAACTGTAATCCATGAGCAGTCAGTATGCCTGCGCTTCACTCCAGAAAAATGCAAAATCTTACACCCATCTTAAAAGCATCTGAGCTCTTAAAATGAAGGGCTTTCCAGAAACACAAGGCAAAATTTCCTCTTTTCTAAGCACTTTCCCGATCAGGTGCAATACTCTTATAGGCGCTTCTAAAAATTCTTTTGAACTGGGTGATTCAAAGGTGCCAATATTCCCATGCCACCCTCCTCATCAGGCTTATTCATTATATTTGTACTATGCCGACTACATTCAGAGTAAATGACACACTGGATAGGAGATGAGCTTGAGGTTGTAAAGAGCTGACATTTTTACTTCCCTAAGTGTCCTCGTCAGAAATGTTTGTTCATTTTTAAAACAAATGACAAAGAATAGGTATGTGCTCCAGACTCCCAAGATTCTTAAGATTGGTGCTGACTTCTTGTTCTTGGGCTGATTTCCACTATGATCAAACTTTATTTATTTATTTATTTATTTATTTATTTATTTATTTATTTATTTATTTATTTAGTTGTAGTACGTGTACAACATAAAATTTACTATCTTCACCATTTTAAGTGTATGATCCAGTAACATTAAACACATTCATAATGTTGTTCAGTCATCACCACTATCCCTTTCTGGAACTTTTTCATCACCCTCAACTGAAATTCTGTACCTATTAATAGTTACCTCTTTTCCTCCTCGCTCAGTGTCTGCTTTCTGTCTCTATGAGCTTGCAAGGTCTAGATACCTCGTGTAAGTGGAATCATATAACATTTGTTCTTGTGTGTCTGGCTTATTTCACTTAGCATAATATTTTCAAGGTTCATCCATGTCATAGCAAGTGTCAGAATTTCCTTCCTTTTTAAAGACTGAATAATTTTTTAATCATATGAATATTTCACATTCACTATCCATTCACTTCTTGATGAACATTTGAGTTATTTTCACCTTTTGGCTATTATGAATAATGCTGCTATGAACACTGCCATACAAGTATGTGTTCAAGTCCCTGCCTGCAGTTCTTTGGGGGATATATCTAGAAGAGGAATTGCCCAAGCTTACAATAATTCTATGTTTAAATTTTTGAGGAACTGCCAAACTGTTTTCCACAGCAGCTGCATCATTATACATTCTCATTAGCAATGCACAGGGTTCCAATTTCCTGTATTGTTGCCAATACTTGTTACTTAGCTTTTTTTTTTTTTTTTTTGCTAGTAGCCAGTCTCATAGATGTGAAGTGATATCTCATTGTGGTTATGATCAAACATTTTTAAGTGAATCTTTGTGGGGTTGTGGCCTTCCTTGAACTAGGGAGTGCCATGAAATAAATGGTTATAAGGTACAGTTTTGAGATGAGGTAGCTTTGGATTTAAACCCAGTAGGACGTCAGCTCTATGTGGGAAGCCTGTTTTGGATCACTAAAGTCTCCCCAAGCTCTAGAATTGACACATAGTAAGGGGTTAATAATATTTGTTGAATGGCCAGGTACCATGGTGCATAGGAGGAAGTAGAGTGAAAAGGCTGTGGATTTCTCCTTTGCTATAATCCCAGCAGCCCTGTAGGCTGAGGCAGGAGGGTCACAAGTTCAAAGCCAGCCTCAGCAAAAGTAAGGTGCTAAGCAACTCAGTGAAACCTTGTCTCTAAATCAAATACAAAGGGGAGGGGGGATAGTAGAGGATAGAAAAGGTATCAGAATACAACAGTTACTAATAGGGCATTATGTAAAATTGTGGATGTGTAACCGACGTGATTCTGCAATTTGCATTTGGGGTAAAAATTGGGAGTTCATAACCCACTTGAATCTAATGTATGAAATATGATATGTCAAGAGCTTTGTAATGTTGTGAACAACCAATAAAATAAAACAAAATACAAAATAGGGCTGGGGATGTGGCTCAATGGTTGAGTGCCCCTGAATTCAATTCTCCCCCTAAAATAATAATACCTGTTGAATGGATGAGTTCCTGTCCATCACTTACTAGCTATGTGGCCTGACCTAATTTAATAACCTGTTTCAGTGTCCTCAACTATAAAGTCATGCCCTCTGTCAAGGTCATGTGATGATTGTATATGTGACATCATCCTGACACACAGTAAGCACTCCATAAAGTATACTTGTTACTTCTAAGCTGGGAGCTGCTTCTATAGGTTGAGGCAATGTAGTGAGTTCCTCACGACACAAGGTGCCGTGGGTTCAGGATCATGGCAGCTTTCACATCAAGCTGGAGCTTTGTAGCAGGAAGGAAAGGGAAATTCTGCAAAATCCATTAAGCCTAGAGCTCCCCAGAGCCAGTGCACTCCCTGACAATGATGCTGGGGGGTCGGTGATGGGGGAGTCAGAAGGAGGAGAACCAGGAGGCATGCTCTCAGTTGGCCCAGCCATGGAACCTGAAGCCAAAACAGGCAGGATAGGTGGCAGGAGGAGTCACATTCAATGAGGATTAATGACCAGTGATTGATGGTAGGTCTTGTGCATACAGCTACCACATTCTTTCAAGATGCATAACAATGCGCTGGGAAAATTAGCTTTATGTAACGGAATGTTAATGGAATGCAAATGTCCCAGGCCCCAGGAGGAAGTAGACTGAAAAGGCTGTGGATTTCTCCTTTGCTCAGAGTTGATAGAAATATCTCTCTCTCTCACCTGAATGCAAAAATGTAGGTTCTTGGGAACACAGATGGGCTGAAGACTGTCTGCTCCCTGTCCAGTATGGATGCTGGATAGTGTCAAGCAGATTTCTCTGAGGAAGAGAATGTTTCTCACTTTCACCCCCAGATTCTCCCTGTCTCATCAATTTGACAAGAGCCTATTGGGTGTTTCAGAGCAGTGCCTTCATTATTCCAGTGGCTGAGTCACCTGTGATGTTAATCTGTGCAGCTTTCATGAGGTATGAAGCCAGAAGATTCTACTCTTTGCTCACCACATTCTTTTGAAGGCACAGGGTTTTTTTGTGAACCTGCTGTGTAATCCTTTGGTCAGAGGTCAGCAGGAGACCCTAGGATATCAGTGAGCCCTTAGCATTGTGGGCTCCAGGCTCAGTGGCCAAAAACAGCCACTAGAGATAGAGAGGCTTGTGAGTACTCAGTGCAGCTACCAGCTTGGGTGAAAAAGGATCAGGGCTTGGGTTCTAG
This sequence comes from Ictidomys tridecemlineatus, assembly GCF_052094955.1. Taxonomy (NCBI): domain Eukaryota; kingdom Metazoa; phylum Chordata; class Mammalia; order Rodentia; family Sciuridae; genus Ictidomys; species Ictidomys tridecemlineatus. The sequence continues at coordinate 167,792,735 of NC_135480.1, read as the reverse complement.
GTGTCAAAGATGTGATGGGTTATCTAAGAATGTAGTGACCAAGTTTCAGGGTCAAGGCCAAAATTGAGAGAAAAAGAAGAAGAAAAAAAAGTTGAAAGGAAGCAATATTGGGTGCAAATAGGTGTTTTGGAGATCCTTACTGTCTTGCCAGAGAAAACCCCTTAAGCCTCTCCCCACCTTCCTGGAGCCAAGATAGCCTTCCCTCAGAGCATGAGGAAACTTCTGGTTTCAAGTTTTACAGGAGAAATGAGAATACCGCACTTCCCCAGAGCAGAAGAAAGTCTGACAGGTGGGAGAGTCGGCCCCGCAGGAGCCCAGAGCTTCCTAGCCTCCCCCAGCTCCACAACTTCTCCAGAGGGACCCTCCAGTTCAGCATGAGCTGAAGCTCTCCATGCCTCAGGGGCTCATGCTTTGGCCCCAATCCCTGCAGACCACTGGAATTCCATGGGGCAGTGAGTGTGAAAGATTCACTCCACATGTCTGAGTGAGTTGTTTCCTCTTCCTTTGATGGAGGACTCAGGCCTTCTTTATACCTAAGCGAAACCCATAATTATAATCCTGTGGTAATGCTTCTGTAAACAGAAGCTTGAGTTGAAAAGAGCAGCTCCAGAACCCTGAGAAATGGCAGCAACCTCAGCCTCATTTGGAAATGAGTCCTTGATGTTCTGCTCTGAGATTTTTTTCTAAACCCAGAAGGTACAGAGAGCACAAGGATTGGGGCCAAGCATTGAGCTGTGTTGGAGATACTTGGACAGAACTTCAACATGTTCATCTTTGTAGACCTCAGTGATTCTTCTTCCCCCTTCTCTCTATATGTGTATACTTATGTTCTGAAGTTCATATAAAGTGATTGATTTTCTTCTAAATGTAAGTATGTTCTGCCTTTGATACATTTTTCTCCTTTATGTGTTGTCAGAACCAGAAAAATCATTCCCCTTTTTAAAATGTGACTGTGTGTGTGTGTGTGTGTGTGTGTGTGTGTGTGAGAGAGAGAGAGAGAGAGAGAGAGAGAGAGAGAGAGAGAGAGAGAGAGAGAGAGAGAGAGAGAGAGAGAGAGACTGGAAATTGAACCCAACGTCTCACATATATGGAGCAAATGCACTACCATTGAGCTATATTCCCAGCCCTTTTAATTTTTTATTTTGAGAGATGCTCTTGCTAAATTGCCTAGGCTGGCCTCCAATTTGCAATCCTCCTGCTTCATCCTCCCAAGTAGCTGGGATTATGGGAGTGTTCTATCACACCCAACCTAAATGTGACTCCATTGTTAAATGCAGAGACATAAACTGGCCAATACCTGAAATGTTAAAGACATGTATGGATGGGTTTAGTCTTCCTTTTTTACTGTAATTCTTTTTCCTGTTTTCTTGATTCCAGGCCCTCTCCTGTTTTCCTGGTGGTCATTAGGACCAGATACTAGATTATTCATTTATTTATATTTATATTTATATTCATTTTTTTTTAAACAGAACTGGGACTTGAACCCAGAAGCACTCTACAACTAAACTACATACCCAGCCCTTTTTACTTTTTAATTTTGAGATAGGCTCTTGCTCAGTTGCCCAGGCTAGCCTCTAGTTTGCAATCTTCTACCTCAGCCTTCAGAGTTGCTGGAGTTGCTGAGATGACAGATATGCCCCACCACACTTGGCTTGTTTTTTTGGTTTGTTGTTTTTTAGTTTTGTTTAAACTGTTCCCCTTCTGATCTGTTCCTCTCTAGAGAGTTGGAAGTTTGGTAAGAGATGCAGGGAATCAACCCAGCAGGCCCTTAGGATAAAACTGGTTAAGTAGCATGAGCCACTCACAGTCCCTTGGACTGGTCTTTTCCATCCAAAGGCTCACTGCAGGGTAGAAAACTGTCAGCTGTCTCTGGGCAGACAAAACCCAGCAGGCTTCTGAATCTACACACAACAGCCCTAAATTCCCCTGGCTCATCAGGCAGCAGTTCACACGCTGCCTCTCTCATTTACCTAGAGGCTCACAGGGTTCAGTGCACGCTGATAGTATTGACATGACACCAGAGAACCTGCCGGAAATGTGAAAACAAAGGTAGGCTACTCAGTGCTTTTTGATGGTGATACCCAGAAACCAGTGTCATAGCAGTGGTTACTGACTTGATGGTCTCTTTGGCCTTTTATTATGGTCTTGAAATTTTATTGCTATACTACCTTGCTCACTCATTAATTCTTTTAAGACATTTATTGTGCCCTAATATATACCAGGCAATGGGGTAAAGTCCTATATTGTTAATAGTTGTCCCCAGGTGTATTGGCATCAATCTTATGATCAGCGCTCATTCATTCAATAAATACAGATAAAACACTTGCTATCTGCCAACTCTGTAGCAGGCATTGTGTGGGAAGCAAGATGGGCAGAGTTCAGGGTCACATAGAGCTGACCATTTAGCAGTAGAAAAATATGAACACAGAATAATAATAAAGAGAATAAGTCCCCTGACAGAGGAAACATACAATATGAGCTTGATCTACCAAAATGTCAACCCCATATGGTTCAATCTAATACTTCCTGTTTAGTGACAGATTCCCGTGCACGAGGCATTAGAATATGAGCCTCATAATTGTCACAGTTAACATGCACTAGAACCCTACAGGGTTGATTTTATTACTTCCACTTGATAAAGAAACTGGAACTGAGAAGTTAGATGAATTTCCCTTGGTCACAAGTCCAGAAATAGCTTCATGTTATGGGCCATGCTGTTGTAGAGGGTCAGTGGATGTATAATGCCCACCTTTTATGTAGAGTCATAGATGAAATAACGTTTAGTTCCCTGAATCATTGTGGATGCTCATGTTTCAAAGGCTGTTTTGAGATAGGAGATGGATTGCTACCTTCGCCACATGTTTCTGGCTTTGGGCTTACCTGTGTTTGTCTTGTACTTTCCTTGCTTTGAAGTTTCTTTAATGGTTTGAATTCTCATTACTATATTAGGAGGATTTAACTTTTGGCAGCTGGATGTGCTCTATCTAGCCCTTGGATACTAGCAGAGCTGCCAGGAATGAGGGGGTGAGGAAAAACATGTAGGGCAAGTTTCTTTGGGGTGGGGAAGAACGCACCATTGGAGGTGTTTGTGCTGCCTGTACCCCTCTCAGATCATCTGTGCTTGCTCAGAGTCCCAGATGAGAGGGCATCTATGCCTTTGATCCCACCCCTTCTTAACATAGGTGACTGGACCAGGGTGGACACCTGATCTGAGTCACCTACGTTCACCAATGGTTTGGCTTGTGCCATGTGATTTGTGTGCCATCCAGAAGGAGAGCTGAGTCAACTAGAGCCCTCTCTCAGGACCTCTGTGCTAAGGCCCAATGGGAAGTCATTAGTCCAGTGCTAGCCATTAAGTTGGAAGGCAATGGGAACCAGGCCAAGGCTGCCATTCACAGCTCACTTTATGTCCCATGAAGAGGGAGTACAGTCTCAAAGAACGAAAATGAGAAGAGAAGGGCTCCAGGGACTGGACTGAGGCATAGAAGGGAGGCCACATAGCCTGTGGGTAAAAAAGAGATTCTAGTCCCCACCCTTTTGGTCCTTGACCCAGTTCCACCTCTGTGCTTCATCTTCTGTCCTGTGTTACTGTGCTCTATCACAACAATCCTCCCCCCGGAATTGACTTAAATAGCTTGAGTGGATTTCTGTTCCTTGTCACAGATAGATCAAAATGCACATTCTGTAACAGGTAATGTGTATCACAGTGAGAAGGAATGGGAAGGAGGTAGGAAAAGCTGTCCCTTTTAAGTAAGTACTTAATGTAACCTTAGAAGAACCATCACTGCACCCAGGTCTCCAGCCACCCCTTCAGGTTCCTTGCTAGGTATAGGCAGACAGATATGAGTAATGTCTCACCTGTTCTTAAGTATTCACAGTCTAACACAGAGGCAAGTAACCAAATGAGTCAACTTACAATATGGGAGCTACTATAGTAAAGATAAGAAAATGTTCATCTGAGAAGGGAAGGACTCCTAAAGCGTGGTTTGGAAAGGTAGGATGGAGCAGGCCCTCAAGGTACAGGGACAGAATGTTCAAAGGCAGGAAGATATACAACAGCTTGTTGAATTCATGGAACTGGGAGGAAGTCTGTGTCCTTGGAAAAGTAGGTGTTCCCATGAGAGGCAAGAAAAAGGTTTGGTGGGACCAGATTTTGAAAAATTTATATATATAAATATAAATTTATATATATATATATATATATATATATAAAGATAATTAGCAATGCAGTTAATAATTATTATAAGTGTTATTTATTATTCTCTATCAAAGGCAAAGTAAATAATTTATATGTATATTCTCACTTAAATAAATGCCACAGATGTGTGATGTGGACAATGTCCACCCAATGTAAAGGTTTTAAAACCACTTTTTGGATGGTTGGGGGTGTAGTTCAGTAATAGATTACTTGCCTAGTATGCACCAGTCCCCCATGATTAATTCAGCGTGCTGCTGGGAATTGATATCAAGCACCTGCCTCCTGCCTCTTTGGTTATAGGATCTTTTTTTTTTTTTTTTTTTGTGGGGGATGGGGTGGTGCCAGGAATTTAACTTAAAGGCAGAGACACTCAGCCCCTGAGCCACTTCCCCAGCCCTATTTTGTATTTTATTTTGAGACAGGGTCTAACTGAGTTGCTTAGCGCCTCCCCATTGCTGAGCTGGTTTTGAACTTGCAATTCCCCTGTCTCAGCCTCCTGAGCCACTGGGATTATAGGTGTGCGCCACCACGCCCAGTTTGGTTGTAGGATCTTAAGAGAGCTCTATAAATTTACATCTTTGGTTTATGAAAGAAAGATGGGGAACAATGGAATTTTTACACATCCTGATAGATCTAATATAGGCATGGTTTCCTCAGCATTTTTCTCCCACAAATAAGAAATTATTTGATCTCCATTTAGAGACTTAATATTTCAAATATATGAGTTTACCATCCCCCTACCAATTTAAGTTGACCCCTAACTAATTGCCATTTGCAGATAAAATAGAGTCCACCCTCAGCAGTTTCATATGCTTGGTTGCTCCAACTTAGAAACAGCTAAGAATGAAGATTGTGAGGTGAAAGTGAGAGAAATTTTATGTACCTTTTGAATAATTTGCTGCATTTTTAGAAAGACTTGGCAGTATTACACAGTCAATACTAAGATGCTCAGAGATGCTTTCTTCCATAATTGCTGAGTCTCCCCTTTCTTCCAGTCTGTGGTAGATGGTACATGCTCTGCTTGCTTTTCCACTCAGCCTTTTTAGTCTTAATCCTGACTTCCTAATTAGATCATATCATAATCCTGATTTGAGGTTCCCCATATGGAGGGAATGAAAGACCTAACATTGTGCTCAACTACTGTGTACTGGACTCTGCTTTATGTAAGCCATGTGTTTCAATTCCAAGCAACAACCTTTAGAGGTATAATCATTGTCTTCATTGTTATAGCTATGAAAACTGAGGCTCTAAGAGATGAGATAACTTGCCCTACATTACCTAAGAAATGGTTGTCATTGGTTATTTCTTTCTCTGACCATGAAATCCTGCAGGGCAAATTTTATATCCCTAACGGAAGAAGGCAACTGGGTGAGGTGACGGGGTGTGGGGGGAGCATTTCAGGACACACTGTATATCTCTGACTCCCAGTTTTTTTTTTTTTTTTCTCAACAATGAAATGAAGATAACACATGAGCTCCTCCTAGGGATGCTGTGTAGTTAAAGGTAAAACCACTTCAGTGTCTACTCAGATAGCCAGAAGGGCAATCTTTGGGCTGGGGAGGGAGTACACCATAAAATTTATCTTTGGATTTTCTATCAAGACAAAGGAGAAGTTAATAAGCAACTGGTGATGGCCTACAGCACAAGTTCCCAACAGGGAGTGATTTTTGCTTTGCGGGGAACTTTTAGCCATGTCTAGATAGGCTTTCATTGTTACATTTGGCATCTAGTGGGCAGTTACGACTAAACACCCTGCAGTGTACAGGACAGATTCTCACACAATTATCCTGCCCCAAATGTGCATTGAGTTAGGTGAGGACATCCTGGTCTAAAGAGCACTTGCCTGTTAAACCATTCACCTGGTCTAAGAGAACCGATCGGTTTTGTGAACTCTCAAGAATTTTGGAAGCGCTTCTTTGCACACACATAGACAATGACTACGAATTATGAACTATAAACTAATCATGACATAGGTCCTCAAAAGGGAGGCTCTATCATCATTATTAGAGTCTTTGAACTCCAAAAGTTATATTTTAGTAAGGAAAGAGATGTAATCCTTTTCATAGTTTGTACTCATCAGAGCAAAGGGAGGAGGTAGCCACCTGGAATTAGTGAAAACTTCAAAATACTAAGGCAGGTTGATGTATTCCTTTGTAATATATCGCTTTATGGAATCATCAGTGAAGAGCTGATTGATTTGCATTTATTTGGGTAATGCTTTCAGATGTTTGTACCAACTCTAGTCTATGGCTCAATCGAAGAAAAACCTTGAATTCAAAGGAATGACATTGACCAAATTTTGTTATGTGCGTGTACAAATAGGTCACAATGAATCCCACTATTTTTATAATTGTAGTTCACCAATAAAATCGATCAATTAATTAATTATTTTTAAAAGGAGTTGTTAACATGGCAATCTTGATCTTTTTTTTTTTTTTTTTTTTTAAGCAGTCTACATTTTTCTCCTGCTTCAAACAGTTGTATCATCAATAGTAGGGTAAGGTTATCTAATTCTCTCTTATTTACTTATTCTAGGAATATTTATATTTCTTGTATTATTTTTTTTCTATCCAGCCCTCCCCTCTCATAGTCACAACATCTCATCCTAGCCTGCCACATGACTTAGAGTTATCAGTTTTTTAAGATTTCTGCACTACCTAAGAAATAATACCAAGCATTTTTTTCCTGACACCTCTCTCTCTTCCTACATTTCTTTCTTCCCTGACCTCCCTTTATTTTGAACAATATTTAGCTGTTTGTATTTTAAGATTATTTTGTAGATGTTACAACTTTACAAAGACATTTGCTTAGACAGTTCTTAAAATACTATTTTCTTGTAAGTTTCTTAATAAGATTTGATAAAACCTAATACCATGAGATTGTTCTAATGTGTCCCTTAGTGATTTGGCCTTGCTCAAGTCATTAAAAGGTTCTCCTCCTTTTTCCTCAGGGTAAAATGGAAAGTCAAAGCAAATGGTAGCTACTTCTTGTGCATTACCATTTTGGAATGGTTAGGGCCAAACCCTCTGGCACATAGGGAAAAAAAAATTGGGGAAAAAATTCAGACTGCCTGTGGGTAACTGAATTTTGTGGAACTACTCTACAGTTAAGAGGACGGCTGAACATACTAGAAGAGAACAGCTGCCCCTCTCATTCACAGAATGTAATAAATTCAGCCAGGTTCAGTGGAGGAGGTTCAATTTGGTGGGGGATGGTCAAAGAATGGTATGGGAAGCCATCCATGAAGTAGAAAAGAAACATGACTGGAAAGGAATTAAAAACAAGAGTTGTGTCAGGTAGGGCCCTGTGGTTGCAAGCAACAGGAATTGATTGCCTAACCTGAATAGATAAGAGGATTTATCAGAGTCACTGATGATTATGGGTATGTGGAGACCAGGGTGCACAGGCATGGGGGTGTGGGTAAAAAATGGTGCGCTTGCTGGAACTCCAGTGACTGGGGAGGAAAGCTACAAAAAGAGAGGGGAAAAGAGGGCTGGATAGAAAAAAATAATATGAGAAATATAAATATTTCTAGAATAAGAATAAGAGAGAATTGGATAACCTTACCCATACTATTGATGATACAACTGTTTGAAGCAGGAGAAAATGTAGTTTACTGTTTTGGAAAAGAAAAAAATATATATATATATGTATGTATACGTGTGTGTGTGTGTGTGTGTGTGTGTGTGTGTGTACATACATATGTGCACACACACACACACACACACAAATGTACCAGGAAAGGAAGTGAAATAAATGCAGCCAAATTAATTTACTCTTGAACATTTTAGAGCCCCTCCCCCTCCCATGGGTGTCCAAGGCACCTTGTGCTCAGACTCCAAAAGAGAGAACATGACCCCTATTCTCAGAGCTCCTCATCTAGCAACACAATGATTCTTCACTTTTTATAATGCCTATGAGGTGCCAAGCTTCTTGCCTTAAGAGCATGTCTCATTTAACCCTATAAGTGCACCCAAGACTCTTCCTGTTGTGATGTCCCTGGTGAAGATGCAGCTGAGTGGAGCAGCCCAAGGACCCACAGAGAGAAGCACACAGGGCCGAGCAGGGACGGTGAGGCCTAGGCAGCGGCTCCTCCTCCTTCACTGGGGATTGAACTAGGCCTGGTGCTGGGCACTAGCTTTACCACTGAGCTACATCCCTGCCCCAGGCCTAGATTCTTTTAATACTTTGATTGTCTTTATTAAAAAATAAGAAAGGAGAAAGAAAACAGGAACTGCAGAGTGGAAGGAGCAGCTCAGCCCTGCGGGATCTCCCATTATTGACTAGATCACTGCACATTGGAATGTTTAGGGTTTGAATCACGTTTGCTTCCTATTGAACACCTGCAATAAATCACTGAGGACAGCATGTACAATGTGCGCTTCAGAACAGGCCAGGAACTGCTCTGAAGCAGGATAGAACCTGTCTCTCTCCATTTGGGATAAACCAGCGTATCAATGTTTGTTTGTTTGTTGTTGTTGTTATTGTTGTTTTGTTTTTAATTAGTTAATTAAAATTTCAAACTGAAAAAAATTATATATACTTAATGTGTACAACATGGTGTATTGACTTGTGTATACACTATGGAATGATTACTCAAGCTAATTAACTTATATTTCACTGCTCATACGTTCTTGTTGTGAGAACATTTCAAACCTCTTAGCAATCTTTTAAGAGTGCAATACATTATTATCAATTCTAGCCAGCATGCAGTACAGTAGATCTTTAGAGCTTATTCCTTTTAACTGAAACTTGATACCCTTTGACCAACATCTCCCTACTCAACAGTTTTTGGATGCTTTTCCAATATGACACCTTGACTTAATAACTCTACAGATGACCTTTCCCTCAACCCCAAAATATGGATTTCAAGACTAAATTTCTTATCCTGAGCCAGAATGAAACGTTATTGTCTCCTCTGTGGCTGGACCTCAGAACAGCAGTGAATGGAAATCCCAGTGCTTATTAGTGTTTCCAATCTAGTAGGACCCCTGACTTACACTCACTTGCCTTGAGATATCCCCAAATCAAAGCAAACCTCCTGATGCAAGAAATATCCAGTGGGCATCAAACTCGACTGTCAGGTTTTAAGGTGATGTAATTCATTCTTCTTTATGTATTTTACTACTTTTTTTTTTTTTAAAAAATAGGATGTCTGTTTACTATTAGAATAGAAAAATGTAATTTACAAAGAAGAGTGCCTAATATACTGGGGTTAATTTCAAATTAATCACTTCTCTACCATTGCTTACAAAGGAGTCCATGTTAGGTGCTGGAAGTGTGAGTAGGGATGAGGGTTAGATGCCTCATGCACCAAATCTAAATAACCAAGAGAAATCATTTGGCCCCCTCTGTGTTTGTAGTTTCATCCAACTGTGGATCAAAAAGTCGGGCCTCTGGTGGCTCCTTCTATACTGAACATGTACAGGCTTTTTTCCTGTAGTTATTCCTTAAACAATACAGCATAGCAATTATTTACATGCATTTCTGTTGTATTAAGTGTTGTAAGTAATCTCAAATTGATTTAAAGTGTACTGGAGGATATGCCCAGACTAGATGTAAATATTGTGCTATTTTAAGGGGCTTGAGCATCTTCAGATTTTGGTAACTGCCAGTTCCTGAAATCAATCCATTGTGGATACCCAGGGACAACTGTGTCCTCTTTCCTTCTTCACCATCATCCCCACTGCTGGGTTGGGGCTTTTACTCCTTGACTTCAAGACAGCTTCTGGACAGGGCTTGCTCACTGGCTGGTGGAGGATGGCTTTGTAAGCCTGGACAGCTCACTTGAGAACGCTTCACTTGGGAGTTCTGTGTTTTGGAATTCTAGACCTCCGCTTTTGTTTGCTTTTCCTTTAAAAAGTAATTGAAGTCCGGAGTGTTGGCAGTGACCTTTGGAAATGTTTTTACAGCTTACGGAGACTTCCTGACATGGTCTATTAGCTCTTGGTGGTAGCTAATAAAGCGCGTCTTCCAAAAGCCGCTTACCATGACAGATTAGAGCCACTTCCAGAATAACCACTGACCAGAGGGATCGTGGAGGAGGCTCAATGACAGGATGCTTGGCTACTACTTTCTTCCAGTTCAGCAGAGCGTCTGTGGTTCCTTCTGGAAGAAAGGGGGTTGTGCGTACAATGACCAACTTATTCTGAGAGACCCTTGAATGCTTAAGTGTCCCTGCCCCAATGAAACAGAGATACCATTGCTAGAGGGACTGTTGAACAGGTTATTGAACAAAGCAGTTATTTCCTATCATGGCACAGGTAAAACAGGAGCCAGACCTAGCCAACTGCCTTCTAAGAGGAAGGAAAGAAGGGAAAACAATCCTCCATGAGAGTTTATGAATACGAAACAAGATCTCCATTCTCCCTGTGTTTTCTACTTGGCGGATGGTTCAGAAAAGTGGTATAGTTTGGACTCTGGTTCCAGACACCTGGTTTCAAATTCTGCCTTTGCCACCGACAAGCATGAGTGATTTTGAGCAAGTGACTACTAAAGACTTGGTTTCCTTACTTAGAATGTGGGGATAATAACCACAGGGTTTTGTGAGGGATAAAAACGTGACAATGCACATAAAGTGCTTAGGATGGTGTTCAACACATAAGCACTCAAAAAATGTTGGCTCTGAAATTATCTTAACAAATTCCTGGAGTTCATGTTGAGGTCTTTGTGAAATAATATTTATCTATATGCCTTTCTCCACCTCATCCACTATCTTGCTCAATTCCTAGGGTCATGATTAACAATGGGACGTTGTTCCCTTAGAATAGAGTATGAATGGTGCCCCTGGAGTTGCACAATTGAGCAACCCCCTTCTTGCCTGCCTCCCACAACACCCACACACCCATACATACATAGAAGCACACAGGTATGCATATACACACATCTCTTCATCCTGTACAAATGATTACCTGGCCTGTATTTACTTTGGGGAAGCAACTCATTTGTGAAGAGGCATAAGAGAAAAAGCATTGTAAACATGTGTGACAGCTATTTAATTATTCCCCATGCGTCATGTGACAAACTAGGCAGAGAAGTGCTGTTTCAGACACTCAGTAGAAGGTGCCAAGATTGCTCTAATGAGGAACTCCATCAGAATCTAAAGCAAGAGAGGAGCTGCAAATAAAATGCTGGGGTCCATCCAGCATTTTATCTTCCTTTTTATCCTAAGCATCTCTCTCTCTCTGTCTCTCTCTCTCTGTCTCTCTCTCTCTGTCTCTGTCTCTCTCTCTCTCTCTCTCTCTCTCTCTCTCTCTCTCTCTCTCTCTCTCTCTCAAGTCTTTTGATGTCTAGTCCAACAAGATTCTTAGTAGATTGTAAATCCATTAGAAGAGGAATCCAGGAAAGAAGGATTTTTTATTTCCACGCTAGGTATTGAAACCAGGAGCATTCTACCTCTGAGCTACATTCCCTGCCCTGTTTTAAATTTTGAGATAGTCTTGCTGACTTGCCCAGGCTGGCTTTGACTTTGCAATCATCCTGCCTCAGCCTCCCAACTAACTGGGATTACAAGAGTGCCCTACTGCACCCAGTTGGAGGACATTTTTTTTTCCATTATTTGAGTCCCTTCTATATGCCAGTCGATCAATCCCTGTAAGGTCATTAACAGTCCCTATGATGGATTATCCCTACTTGATAGGTAAGAAAACCAAGACACATCAGTTTTATTAGTGCTGTTCAAGTCATATCATAGCCAGGCCAGAACTTAGAACTTTATTTACTAAATGCAGGTCTTTCCAATACCTGAGAGCTTCCTAAATATCAGTGTTGTGATGCTATCAGTAAATGAGGATAACAGGGCACACTTCAAATGCCCATCTTTATTCCTGCATTTATCCACGTGGAGGGATGTCCTTTATTCTGATATTTTATCTTTCCAGCTTTTTTCTCTTTTCTTTCTTTTGGTTGTTATTGTTAAATGCCTTTTCTTTTATGAAATGAGAGTGAGAATTGGTGAGAGTTTTATAATTGACCTTGTTGACAAAGTACAAGTAGACAACTTACTTTAATTTTAACACTTTGGCAGTATTCTGAAACCCAGCAGTCTGGTACTACCAGGCCACAACATCTTGTTTCCTTCCATCCTTGCCAGTGTTTTCCGTGCCCCTGCTTGACCTGTGGGGTGCTGCCCACAGCCTGGGGATCCAGTATGTGCTACGGCCTATTAAGTATTGATAATTTTCATGAATTACATGTCTCTGTATGTGATAAAAGAATGTTTTCTTGTTCCTTTATTCAGTCCCCCCCCAAAAAAAATGGTTTCAAATAAGAAATCTCTGAAAAATATTAAAATTTCACACCCCAGAGCCTCACTCTCAAAGACTGATCCAGCTGTTCTGGAATTTTTAGCAAGCCTCTGAGTGGATTCGGATGCAGCTTCTATGAGGATAATAATTTCAGGAACTCTAATATAAAGGCATTGGGTGTTATAGGAAGTGATCTCTCTTCTGCATGGAGAATTCTGTATTATTTCCATAGAGAAACAGAGGCATGACATCACATCAAACTCAGATTTGTGAGTTATATGACATATCTACATCCATGTCTTGTTAAAATGTTAGAGCAGAACTATTTGATTTGCTTTAAGCACTTCCTTCCAAATTCAACTTAAGTAAAGTTAATCTTTTTTAAAAAGAAGGTTACCTAAAATTTGTAGACATTTTTATGCTTAATTACACAGAAGAACCTTCCAAACTGAATCTTGGATCCACTGGGAAAGTCTCAGTCCTGCTTGTAACATCAGCGGGTTGCCATGAAAGAGAGAGCTATGCTACAAATCCCACCTCCATGCAGTTTCCCTTTATTGCAAATCAGCTAAGAATTATTTCTGCTTTTTAATTACATTCAGAGAAGATATTTAGTATAAACACTTCCATTAAAATTGCTTTAAAAATCTATGTCTATGGTTTCCAAACATGTTCTGCTGTCACATTTCTGATATGAACAGAATATTTCTGATAATAACAACTCGTTATAAAGGGATTATTAACACAGGACAGGTGCTCAATTTATCCACAGCACAAGAATAACTTGAAAAGCTGTGCCCCTTCTCCAAAAGACCCTCTAAGCACTTTGCACCCCATCCTACTGTTCACTTACATAAATAAACTTTACTAAGATCAGATATGCTGCCAGTATTAAAAAAAAACAAAAAACATTTTCAGTGAAAAATGTGCTAAGGTGACAGGCAGGTAGCAACATTACTTCTGAATAGAACATACTCAAACATCCACCTATGAATGTGGTGCATTTTACCAAAGCTTTCCTCTTTCCAACTAAGATGTCTTTTTTAAGTAAAAGGCTCATGCTTTTGCTTCTGAACTTCTTTGCCTGACTACCTCAAGCCTTAGAGCTCCAGGATTTCCTCTGGCTTAGTCCATTCAGGATACTATAACAAAATCCCATAGACTGGAGTGGCTTATATAAATAACACAAATTTGTTTCTCACAGTTCTGGACGTTGGAAGTCCACAATCAGGGTGCCAACATGGTCGGTTCTGGTAAGGGATATCTTCCAGGTCGCAGACTGCCAACTTCTTCCTGTGTCCTCAGGATGGAAGTGGAGAGAGAGCTCTCTGGGGTCACTTCTATAAGGATACTAATCCCATTCCTGAGGACTCCTCCCTCCCAAATCACCTCCCAAATCACTTTCTAATCACCCCCCAAAGACTCCATCTACTATACCATCATCTTGGGGGTTAAGATGTCAACATAATAATTTTGAGGGGACACACATTCAGACTACACCACCCTCTGACACCTTGAAGTGGGTGAAGTGCTTCCCTATCAGTATCTAACTATTATCTGTTTTTCTCACTGTAGTGAAAGGATTCAGGGATGAGCTCAGGCAAATGGCTTCAGATCCCCGCTCTGTCAGTTACCCTGTGTGGGAACTAATGGTTATGAAATGTTAGCAGTACATGGCGCGCGCGCGCGCGCGCGCGCACACACACACACACACACACACACACACAAAATAGACTTTTAAAATTATGATTTTAGGAAATTAATGTACTTGTCACTTCCACTTCTGTTTTAAGTAATTTTTTAACTTTTTACCTTTTTTTTTTTTTTGAGTTGATGCTTAAAAAATTTCTAGGCCATGATGACTGTGGAAATCAAGTAATGATGTCTGCCTTCGTCAAGGTTGAGAGCTGGAGCACCATGCCATGTATTTTCTCTTTTTGCACCTGCCTGAAAGTGCCTTAAGACTGTCAATTCATTCTTGAGTTTATTTATTGATCACCAATTATTAATTAAGCCCTGTATTATATCTATTGTATATAGACTTAGCCTACTGTTTTAGTCAGCTTTTCCATCACTGTGACCAAAATACCCAACAAGAACAACTTAGAGAAGGGAATGTTTTTTTAAGGCTCACAACTTCAGAGATCTCAGTCCACAGAATGGCTGGACTCCATTACTCTGATCCCCAGGTGAGGCAGCACGTCATGGGGACAGGCCATAACAGAGGAAAGCTGCTCAGCTCATGGCAGGGTCAGGAAGCAAGGAGAGAAACGGGGAAGGGGCCACAGGGAAGATGCATCCTTCTAGGGTGTAACCCACCTCCTCTAGCCATTCTTCACTTGCCTATAGTTATCACCTAGTCATTCAAACTACAACTCTCATAATCTAATCATTTTACCTCTGAATATTCCTGCATTAACAGAAACTTTTGGGGGACACCTCATATAATAACCACCAACCCCTATGGACTGATCAAGGAACCAGAGAATAGTAAACTAGAAAATAAAGATAGCATATAATGAATCATGGGAATGTGTGAAGAAAGCCATTGGTTTTAGCTACAGAAAAATCAAAGGTGGAAAACTACCACAAGAGAGGGGTCAGGGAAGACATCTCAGTTGGACCTGCAGCATGAGAAGAGAGATGTGAAATGTGCCCCAGCAGCAAGAGCAGCCTGTGTGAGGACCTGAAGTAGACAAGAACTTGGTATATTCAAGGAATTGGAAAGAGTTCTGTCTGGCTGTGTGTAATCAGAAAAAAGAGTGAAACCAAGTGATCAGGGATGGGGAGCCAGGAACCACAGCACATGAAGCAGCTGTTCTCAAAATTGAGTATGTATTAGAAGCACACAGAGAGTTTGTTAAACATGGATTGCTGCTGCACCCCTTGAGTTGGTGAATCAGTAGGTCTGGGGAGGAGCCTGAGATTTACATTCCTTTTTTAGATATACATGACAGTAGACTGTATTTTGACATATTGTACATGCATGGAGTATAACTTATTCTAATAAGGATCCATTCTTGTGGTTGTACATAATGTGGAGTTTCACTGATGGTATATTCATATTTGAACATAAAAAATTCTATCCAATTCATTTTACTCTTTCCTATTCCCATCTCCCCTCCCTTTTTTATATTCTCCTTTGTCTAAATCACTGAACTTCTTTTCTTCCTCCCACCCCTTTTTGTGTGTTAGCATCTGCATATCAGAGAGAACATTTGACCTTTGGTTTTTGGGATTGGCTTATTTCACTTAGCATGATAGTGTCCGGATCCATCCATTTACCCCCAAAAGTCACAAAGTCATTCTTTTATGTGACTAAGTAATATATATATATACCACATTTTCTTTATCCATTCATCTGCTGGAGGGTACCTAGATTGTTTCCATAACTTACCTATTGTGAACTGAGTGGCTATAAACATTTATATGGTCACTGTAGTATGCTGATTTTATGTCCTTGGGGTATAGATCGAGGAGTGGGATAACTGGATCAAATGGTGGTTCCATTCCAAGTTTTCTGAAGAATCTCCATGCTTTCTAGAGTGGTTACACCAATTTGCAGGCTCATTGGCAACATATGAGTGTACCTTTTCCCCAACAACATCCTTGCCAACATTTATTGTTACTTGTATTCTTGATAATTGCCATTCTGACTTGAGTGAGGTGAAAAGAGATTTGTATTTCTGACAAGCTCCAGGTGATGCAGCTGTTTGAGAACTCCGCTATAAGGCCATATAAGAGGTTTGAATTTCCTTTGAAGCATTAATGGGAAGCCATCAAAGGAGTCAAGAGTGATAACCTTTAATTTATTATTATTAAAACAATGACTTGGACCATTGTGTAGAGAATGAGTTAGAAATTATCAAGAATAAAAGTGAGGAGATGATTTAGAAAGTTATCTGCAGTGTTCAGGAGAGGGCAATGGCTGCAGAGAAAAGAGGAAGCATTCAAGATGAATTTAGGAGGTGGAGACAATGTGATCTACATCTAATGTGATGTGTGCAACAGGAAGTGGAGGATATTACATGCCTGGGTTTTTGACTTGAGAAACAAGAAAGAGGGTCAAAGCATTTATTAAGATGGGTAATATTGGGGCAGGAGCATGCGTAGGAGGTAGAGGAAAAGATTAAATTGGATATTTTTAGACAGGTCACATTTGAAGAACCATCTCTGAAGGATCAGAGCCTAGAATGTATAGAAGCTTCAGTACATGAACTAAAAGTATTGAAGGAAATAAATAGTCTCCTGGTCAGTGCTAAAATGAGAACTATATGGATTTGGGGGGGCCAAGTGAAATCATAAGTCTTTGATCTGAAATAAATTGCTGCTACACTACAGGAGTAGCACCTCATGTGCACCATTTTAGAATTGGGCCAGGCACCTTTGGTTAGCACTTGGCAGCTGGAAGTTAACAATATATCCCAGCATCTGTGGGTCCAGGGGGCTTTTGCACCAAAGTTTACCTAATAGTCTTTTCAGCTTTGGCACTATTGACATTTGAATGGGATAATTCTTTGCAGTGGCAAACTATCCTGTGCATTGTGAAATGTTTAGAAGAATCTGTGGTCTCTGCCTTCCAGATGCCAATAACACCCCTTCCCAAATGTGCCATCAAAAAAGTGTCTCCAGACTTTACAAACATCCCCTGCAGGAGGACAATTGAGAAGTATGTCCCTAAGAGGACATTTCAACCTTTTGGTGGTACCTCTCGCCCCAAAGACAAACTCTTCCTCATTTAATGTGATTGTTTTCATTGCCAGCCTCCCAGTCTTCCAAGTTGACTTTCAATCCACTTGAAATGTCCACCCAGATCACTGATTAATGAGTTCGTAATGACCTTTTGGTGAGGACACCATTATCCTTAAAAGCCTTAAAATGGTCCTGTCGATATTGCTGATACAAGGAACTTCAGGGCATTTGGAGGAGGAAGCATGTAACAGGAGAATCTGGTGAAGATCATGATGGTATAACAGTAGTTGTGGTGGTTAACATTTATATAGGCCAGTGTGCCATACATAGATCCAAACATTTCAAAACTGTTAATTCATGGAATCCTCACAACAATGATATGCCTTTGGTACTGTTATTATCATTCCCATTTTAAAGTGAGGAAAGTGGGCTGGGGATGTGGCTCAAGCGGTAGCGTGCTCGCCTGGCATGCGTGCAGCCCAGGTTCGATCCTCAACACCACATACCAACAATGATGTTGTGTCCGCCAAAAACTGAAAAATAAATATTAAAAAATTCTCTCTCTCTCTCTCTCTCTCTCTCTCTCTCTCTCTTAAAAAAATAAAGTGAGGAAACTGAGGTGCAGTGACTTACCCAAGATCACACAGATAGTTAAGTAACAGCAGATATAGGGTCTTACCTTCTGTGTTTCCAAAGGAGGGGCAGGCATCTGATGGGAGAGAGTATGAGTATGTAAAATCTTCTTCTTGCTAAGACTCATTACCTACAATCCTGACTCATATTTCTAAATTTAAAAGTCCTTTCAGTAAAAAAAAATTCTGTAGAATTTTAGAAATAGTTGATTCCCACCAATGATATTTTAAATGGGCATTTCATTCATTCATTCATTCATTCATTCATCTCTCTCCTTCCATTCTGTTTAAAGGGGGCATCCACCTTTAGCTTTTGTAGCAAGCCACATTTAGGGCAAAGACTTCAATTAAGTCACAGTGATTGTGACTTGTAACTGTTATTTTTGGAACCCAGAAGCAACTCTGCCTCATTTTGCTGCTATTTCCAGATCATACGGAGAAGTCAACACAGATATTTGTATCATGTGGCAACCGCAGGTAGCTGTAAGATTACAGGTGTGCAGAGTCTCTGGTTTGCAGGGATGAAAGCTCACAATTTTTCGTGACACTCCTCAGATAGATGACAGAGGGGTGTGTACTTGGACGAGGGATATAACACAAAGCCCCGAGGTGATACTTTGATGGCTGCCTTAGCCCCTGGAAAGATAAGCTTGTGATGCTTTCCTTCAAAACCTGCTCTAAATGCAATTCCTGTAGCTAATAAAATATCAATGAACTCAGGCTGCCTGAGCCATAAGGGCCATCAAGAAATGTGATGACAGCCAGTACAGCGTTCCACATGACCCTGTTGTGCTACATATATAGATTTTGAAATTCCTTTGAAAAAAAGCTTCCATCTGGTAAATTTCTGTAAGGAGAGAAGCTTCTTGGATTTATTCATTTTAGCATCTGAAAAAAATAAGAAGTTCTTCATGCCATTCTTGAAGAGAAAGAAAATTGCCATCAACAAAGCAGTTTCTTCAATGTGCTTTCGTTTTTGGTTTGACAAGCGTCGCTTCCAGACCAACATCATCAAATGAGTTATTGCTGTTATTGGACGTTTCCTTTGATCTTGTTGAGTTGTTCCTCTTGGATATGTTGATAATAATAACAATGATATTAAAAATGGCTAAAATGTATGGGGCACTTACCATGCACTTATTTTATGTGGAGACATTAACCCCTAAATTCCATGAGATAAGAACAGTCACAGTCCCATGATTTACAAATGAAAAAATACAGGCATAATGACAGGAGTCACTTGCCCAAGATCACAAGTAAGACAGTCATAGGCCAGGACTCGAACCTTGGACCCATTCTTAGGCACCTAGTGCTTTCCACATGCTTTCGCCTTTGAGCACCATAGCCCAAGGAAAAAAGGCAGCAGGATGAATTGTCCTTGTGCCTCTTGCACATTTCTGTACAGATATCCAGGTGTCCAGAGATCACCAGGTTGCAAACCACTCCTAGACATGTCTGATGGGGAAAGCATCTGAGAACTTTCTTCATTTCCTATGCACAAGGTGTGGAGGGTGTCCTTCTCCAAGCTGTTTGCATGAGACGTGTCCAAACCTCAGGGTGCTCAGAGTTTTATGCCAGCAGCTGCCACAAGCAACTGTGGAAGGGAGCAAGCAGATGCTTGAGTAAGTGCCAGGCCTGACTGGTGCTTGTGCTCACTTGAAAGGACTCAGCCAACACTGAACTCTAAGTGTGTTTCCTGTGCCAGAACCCATTAGGGCAATCAATATTGGCATCTGCCTTTGCATGCTTAATAAGAATCCTGCTCCCAGGCCAGTCCAGCAGAAAACCATCAAAAATTCCCAAAGGCTTTTCAGACATCAATAAATTAAACCTCCCAGCAGCTCTCCTACAGGGAAAAACACAGAACAGATAACAAAAGAGCTGCTTAAGTTGGTGGGGAAAGAGAATGAGAGAGAGAGAGGGCAGGTGGGCAGGAAAAGGACCCCACACCGTCAGCCCCTCACCACCCCCACATTACTTGAAGGCCTCTTAGGTGCCTATGTAAAACTAGCAGAACACAGTTTTAAGACCACTGGTCTATTCTGGCCTACTTTCTTCTGTATCTTATTGCCACTGTATCTCACCTTACCTAGCACAGGACCTGACCCTCTGAAGTGTTCATTATATTAGATTGGGTTGATATGACTTAGGGAAATAGCACAGTTCTTTCGTGTCCTGCTTTGTTTTTTAAAAAGTGTTAGTTGAATGTAAGGCTTCAGGGGAGCACATTAAACCCCATGGAAAAGTCTCAACCGGAAAACACCTTTGGAGAAACTTCCTCTGAAGATCCTCCTTTTTCTCCTTTCTAGTCCTCCTGCTTCCTGTCCCATTGCAGGACTATGGAGCAGAAATTAAACAGTTTTGACTTCATGCTAATTTCCAGGGAAAGATGCCCATCTCCACCCTTAGCTGTCCCCAGGAGCTCACCCTGCTTCCTCTTGATGGGTCCTGCTTAACAACTATGTGCCTTAGGAGAAACTATCTGCATCCCAGCCGAGGGGCTGTAGACTGGGGCTGCTAGTCAAGGACCAGGTTCAGCTCCTCATCCTCACCCAAGCTCATTTCCCTGGGTATGGAGATGCCACTTTGACAGAAGGACTTGTCTTGGTCGCTGATGTTACTTTCTGGCAGATCAGCGGGGGGCCTGGGCTACAGGGCATTTGGCAGGACTCAGGGACAGGGATGATCCTGTCCAATACTCAAATGTGCCAGGGAAATGCTGGAAAGAATGTTGCTCTGTGTAAGTTCCAGATCTAAAGTGAGTTTGCCTCCACTGCTGTTTTCTCTGGAAGAATAAGAATCACTGCAGAATAATCATTTTAATGAGAGTGATTTGGCCAGCCAAATGACCAGCTATTTTTCATCAGTCAATAAGGCCACAGAGTTGCTAAGACAAATGGATTGGGATTGTTTGAGCTGTTGAGTTTCGAAATAACAGTCTTCCCAGTCCCTTTCATGGAGCTAATCCTCAATGCCAGCAGAGGTCAGCTGCTGGTCCAAGTCTTAGCTTCAGGCTAGAGTATGTGCAAACCATTCTTATCAATGATGGCTGCTTGTTTCTTCATGTTTGCAGGATAAAAAACATACAAACAAAAAAAAGTTAACAAAAAAAAGTTAAGGCTAACCTCTGTTCCAGAGGCAGAGATGTGGGTGTCTTAGCCATGACTCTGCCGTCTACTGGATGAGCTTCAATTTGTTTACCTGGAAGATGAGACTAATAATTCCTCCTTTGTAGGGTTGTCAAAGTTCAATCAGCTGGTTTCAGTTTCCCCAAAGTTTCTATTACATATAAAGGAGTTCTATGGCTAAATAGGTTTAGGCAACATTGCTTTAAAAGTAAGCAGTTTTCTTTACTGTGAAATTTCTCACAATCTTTAGAATACATATACATACACACCAGGAAATTTTCTGGAGAACTAAAGTAAAAGCATTTTATTTAACTCTGATTGCCGTTATTTTTTAAGGAACATCTTGTATTATCACAACAGACTTTGAGAAATCTGGATAATACATGTAAATTTAATCTCATGCCAACACAGAGGAGTAGGTAAGGGCAATCCCAATCATTATCAAGTGCCCACGATGTTTACGATGGAATGCAGTATAAATATCAAATGAAGGTCGCAGTCCACTATTACCCAAGCAGGAAATGTACCTACATATATGACACACTTCAAAGGCACCAGCCTACTGGGTTCCCAGAGTATTTCCGCCCTGATTTAAAGGGAAAATAATCTGCTTCCAGGAAAGGTTCCCCTCTCTACTCACAAGCACATATGAACAGCTCCGATGCTCCTCTGGACTTGATGCAGGACCCACCCTAGCCCATCTGTCAACTCTTTAACAAAAAAAGTTAACTTTTTTTTTTTCATGTCACCTTCATGAGTCTGTGTTATTTATTTAATTGAACTTAGGTTCAAATGAGTTTGAACCTCCACTTTCTATTCACATGACTCTAGATTAAAGTTCTGTGTGCCTCAGTTTCTCCAACTATAAGGCCTGGACCCTAACTCCCTCATAAAAATCAAAGTGAGTTGGAGAGAGTAAATGAGAACCCCTGTGCATGTTAGTAGTTCCTTCTATAGCACTTCCTACTATCAGGCTTTTTCATAAGGACTCCAATATAAGTGAATTCATTCTGTCTTCATAACCCTGTGGGTGAATTCTGGTACTACCTCCAAGGCACATGAGGAGGGGCCACGTGTGCAAGCACCCATGTGCCACAGTGTGAACTCAGGCAAGACATAATAATAATCTGTGGTCCCAGATTAAACACTCTTGACTGCTTTAATTTTTTTATATAAAAAGTCTGTATCATGCCCAGCACATGGTAGGTGTGTACTGAACATTTTCTTCTCTCTCTACATCCTTTCCCCCTAGGTAGCTCTCATTTTTTATTATCCAGTTTATTCTCCCCCACCCCATACCTTCTTTCTCAGTAAGTTTTTATTTGCTGAGTCATTTGTATGTTTCACCTGTAAAGACCACATAGCACCAAGTTTTGAAGTTCATGACAGTGTTATGGGACTTTGAATAGGACACCGGGAGAAAGGAGTTTTGGTCATTTCTCTCCCCTTGGAGGAACTGTAGGTAGCACCCTGTTTCTACCAGTTCTGCTCTGTAGCAACACCATGATTGGCCCCTGCATATATCCCTTCATCTTTCATGACACAGAGAGCCTTAGTATCTCACTACAAGTTCACATTTATTAGGTTTTTATTATGTCTTGCTAAGCCAAGTTTCCGGGAATTCTTGGTTTTGTCTTTACTCAGCCCAGGTAGGAACCAAGGAGCCATGGACCTGAGTCAGCATGAGGAACTTATCATGCGCCTTGATTTATTACGTGTTTTTTTTTCTGCCTTAAGCCATGGGGGTGGAGGGAAGAGAGGAGAGGGTTGGCACAGATCTTCTGAAAAAACACATCCTTTCTGGTTTCTGGGTGAGTGAGTCAGGGAATAATTAGGTTGATCCTACTGTATTATGGGAAGCCTGGGGCTTGAGGCAGAAAAGTTCATGTTGAAAGAGTATTGATCTGATGTCTGAAGCAAAGGGTGTCCCACACAACTGGGTGACTTTGACGAAGCCCCTGGACTTAATTTATTTTGTGTGTGTGGGGGGGGCGGGGGCTTCTTTTCCTACTCATCAGATTTTGAAACAACCTTGGAGTTCATAGTCCTAAGTAGATATATAATTAGAGAGAAATAACCTTAAATAATTAGAATAGTTTCAGAGCCTTGGGCTGAAAGCAGGCACAAGGGAGATTTGCACTGTGTGGTGAGGGTCAGGAGATGGACCATCTCCCCCAGTTCCCATTTTGCCCAGAATCTACTTTAGTGACAGCGTTAATTTGATAAGGCACTTAACTGAGAAAGTCACTGTTGGCTTTAGCCCTCATAATATAGAAATCTCTCGTCTTTCTCCATGCTTGCTCTAGTTCCATCTAGAACTTTAAGAGTCACCCTGAGAGAGGAAAATAAGAACACATTTGGTTGAGAAAATGCTGCTCTCCTGGTATGGCCTCCAGACCCACTGGTGGGTGAGGGCTGGGACACATCTTGTAAGGTACAGGTATTGACCCGGCTTTTCCCAGAAAGGCATGGGAGTTTCTATTGAATTAACACATCAGGAGGTTTCACTGGGGTTAATGTTTTAACCATTGTGTCAATAAACTTAATGAAACTTTGTTTGAAAATTCCATGAGAGGATAAAACCATTTTTAATTATTTTTTTGTTTGGTTTGGTTTTTTTTCATGGTATTGGGGATTGGGGGCCGAGATGTTCTACCACTGAGCTATACATCCTGCTCCCCACCACCACCCCACCCCTTTTTTGAGACAGGATCTTGCTAAATTATCCAGGCTGACCTCAAGCTTGGGATTTTCCTTCCTCAGCTTCCTGAATAGCTGGGATTACAGGTGTGTTCTACTTCACCTGGCAGCAAGTTTTATTTTTAAATGAAGAAATGGAAGTAGGAATCACCTGAGTACACTTTAGATAATGCTGGAATGTTTAAATTGAAAAACAAATACAATACA
Source organism: Ictidomys tridecemlineatus (assembly GCF_052094955.1). Lineage (NCBI taxonomy): Eukaryota > Metazoa > Chordata > Mammalia > Rodentia > Sciuridae > Ictidomys > Ictidomys tridecemlineatus. Next base: position 167,768,932 of record NC_135480.1, on the reverse strand, counting down.
TTTAGACCACATTCTAAAATAAAATTCTTTTTTTTTAAGAGAAAGTGAGAGAGAGAGAGAGAGAGAGAATTTTTAATATTTATTTTTTAGTTCTCGGAGGACACAACATCTTTGTTTGTATGTGGTGCTGAGGATCGAACCCAGGCTGCACGCATGCCAGGCGAGCGCGCTACCGCTTGAGCCACATCCCCAGCCCCTAAAATAAAATTCTTTATGCCTTGAGAGCTTGGCAACAATTTAAACTCATAGTCATCTCTAAGTCTGTTTAAAACTTACGACATAATTAAGGCATAATTCACCCTAAACAGCCTAAGAGTCTATTTCACTTTCCTGGTGTAGTTTTTGTTATTTGGGAGGTTAGGTTCTGCTGGCTTTCATTCAGAACTTTTCTTGGACCTGATAGCTTTGGATCATTTCAGACTGCTTGTACTCATAGCCTGGCTCCTCTAGTACCTTGTGTTGTGACTTTGGGCAGGAAACATACTCTTCCTCTGCCTGTGTCCTCTTCTTAAAAAGTGCCTGGGGTTAGGGGTGGGCAGTAGGTGTCATTGTGAGGACTTCATGAGCTACTTGCTGGTCCTGGCCTGGAGTTAACACTCAGGACTTATAGCAGGTGTTGTTGACATTGTTATCACCAACAGGAACACTCTAGAGTCAGTATTTCAGAGTTAAAGGAAAGCACAATGATTCATAAAAACATATTAGAATCCCTGATGGTGCCTTATAAAATTCCATATTTCTAACTGCCCTCAAAAACATGTGAATCAGAGAGGAGTCTGGGAATCAGTTCTGTTAACAAGCAACACAGACAGGTATCATGTGTAACCTCATCTTCTCTTGTCTGAATCCTCTCTCCAGCCTCAGCGAGTGATTTCCAGGCTTCTCCTTGAACACCTCCTGGAAAGCTTACCATCACTGGAGACATCCCCTTGTGGATCCTTCAGGCAATATGGAAGGTTGTTTTCACATTGATCTAAAAATGAAGAGGTTGCCTTGGGCAATAAGGAGGCAGGATAAAGTAGTAGAAAGAGGACAAGTCTTAAAGTCAGAAAGAAATAACCTTAAAGTCCAGTCTAGCACCTGTTAGCTTTGTGACTCTGGGCAAGTGGCTTGCTATTTTCTTCTCCCTTTCATCTTCCAAATGACTATCCTTCCTATCCTTCCAGTCTTCTTCTACCCTCCTTATCTAAGACCTCAACTCCCCTTACACTTCAGCCACATGCCCAGACTCTGCCGGTGCCCCAGGAGTGGTTCTGTGCCAGGGAATGCATCAGGGCCAGCCAGGGCTGGGAGAATACACCAAAAATCCAAGGAGTGAGCCATAGGAGAGGGAGGTGAACAGTCTCTGGGCACACCAAATTCTCATCCTTCACCAGCATGATCATTTGGCCAAGCTGACCTCTGATTCTTAAGAGTTCTTGGATTAAACCCTGGCTGTGTTTCTTTGAAGTTAGGACTAAGAGGGGATGGAGTCATCCTAGCCACATTCCTGAGGACACTGAATGGGGTCCAAGCCAACTCTCCCTCCTGGTCAGATGCTGAGATCAGAGCATGGTGGAAGGTAGTGAGGCAGGAATGAGGGCTGCACCCTGCTTACTCAGGCACAGGTACAGAGTCTATCCTTATTAGCTGATCTAGCTCAGATGCAGGATGTCCCCACCAACTGTGCCTGGTTCATCGTCAGGCATTGGTCATTTCAGTCTAGGAGTAAGGAATCTTCTCCCATTGTCTGGATCCGAAAGACAAATGCAAAGGTTTTGAGATCTGATGTTTCAACTTGAGGATCCCTATTACTAGGCACATGACTTCCCAAAGTCTGTTTCCTCTCTGAGCATCAGTTCCTACTTCTCTAAAATGAGCATACAAGTAAAACATCATAGGATTGCCGGAAGGATTAGATGACACTTAACATCCTAAAGGATTGATACGTGTCAGCCTCTTGGGAGGAGGTCCTAACTGGTGTGGTGGTCTGCTAGTGAATGATTGAGTTCTTTCCCTACCACCCATGAGGGCAGAGCAGCCAGCCTTCCCCATCACCCCACTCCACCAACCTCCATGGGACCTGCAGTTCCCATATACATGTTGCCAACCCTGACTCTGTAAACTTGCCAGACTTATTCTCGAGCAAGTCTAAATAGCATGTCAAAGGAAATTTGAATTTAACAGAAGAAATGTGAAAGTCCCCAAAACCAACTTCCACTTCTTAAGCTTTGATTATAGTCTCAGTTCAGTTGTCTCCCAGTTTCATAAAACTCTCAGATAGTGTTTTCAGTTCAGCATAGTCAGTGTGGTCAGGTCAGTAGGAGAATCATCTGAGAACTTGTTAAAAGTGCAAATCCTTGGACCCCCACCCCATCCCAGAACCACTTAACCCCTGGTGGTACAGCCCAGCAGTCTATGTTTAAACAAGCCTTCTCGGAGCTTCTCATGGCTCCCGTTGGAGAATGCTGGTCTAAGTGTTAGGAGGGTGCTCTCTCCCTTCTTTACCCTTGGCAGTTTTTAGGTCCAGGTGAGCACTCATGGCTCTCTAGCCTTGTATTGCCAGCACTTCCACAGGTTAGAGACAGCACCTAAGGGAGTGACTTACAGCTGTTCCAGAAGACTCATTTGTGTATGCCTATGGCAGGTGTCATCTCAATTTAAACTTAGGTCCAGAGAAGTCAGGATAAAAACATCTGTTTCTAGATCAGTGGCTTCTTCCACCTCCAGAGCTTACTTCAAGATCCCTAGGCCACTGGTAATGACTCTCTGATGTGTCATAATAGCCAAAACTTAGCAAGCTCCACCTACATTGGAAAATACCTTTCACTATTTTATTTTTCATTTTATTTTCACAACAACCCGAGGCGGTAGATACTCAATGCCTTACCTGGTAAAGCTGAGCCTCAGAGAGGATGTCATACTCAAGGTCACATGACCAGTAACTAGCAGGCTAGGGCATGAAATCAAGTCTGTCTGGCACCAGATTCTGTGAATTTCCAACCAATCTTATTACATGGTTAAGAAGACTGTCTCCTTAAGCCAGGATTACACAAAAAGGAACATTCTAGGCCTATGATTTTTAAATTTAGCATGGATCTGGATTGCTGGAGGACATTTTAGGATAGGTTGGTGGACCCTATTCCAGAAGTGTTTGACTCAGTGCTGTATTCTGACTAGTTCCCAGATACTACTGGTGCTACTGGTCAAGGGACCACACTTTTAAGGATCTCTGCTCTAGGCTGGGAAGTTCTGGAGAATTTCTGACTCAGTTGCTCTAGAGTAGGACACTGCATTTCAGTTTTCTTTCTTTTTTACCTCCTTGATAACTCAAACACACAGCTAGGGTTGAGAACCACTGTTGTACTCAAAGGAAGAGTACTGATCGCTCTAACTGCTGTTTAGGACTTCGGCTTTTGAGTCCATATTCGTATTTCTCCAACTGGGGTGTGCACACATCCAGGGAGCTCAGTGGTGTGCCAGGGAGTGTGAACATAGCAAGATCAATAATGCTACCTGATTTTATTCAGGATTTGGGAAAATTTTAATATTTTCTATAAAACAAACAGATCTTTCATGGAGTATAATATAAAATGTGAATGAACTTTTAATAATAAAGCGTGGGATACAACCCACTCCTAGGAGTCTAGTCAAGGAAAATCATCAAAGACTAACTGCCAAAGATAGTAGTGTCTTCTAGACATTACTTTGTCCTAATAATTATTGAATCTATGTGATGGGTTATGATGATTCATTGTTCAAAGAATACTTATTAATTTTTCATTAAAGAGTAATTTTTAAAAGTTTATTTTTGATCTGTGGTTGCTCAATGTTGGATGCGAAATCCAAGGATAAGGACGGCCAGCTTTATGTATTTTAAAGTCACACAGTCTCCTCAGTATTCCCGTCCATCCCCTTCAGTTCTTTCTTGCCTCCCTTCATTCCTTCTTCCACATAAGAACCCTGGCTTTCAGCAACATTAGTACATGTCGTCATTTACTCTTCTCATAGTATATCCAAAATACTTTTAGAATTACTTTGCTCCAACCACCACAAAAACAAACCTCCTAAGAGAACTTCAGGATTTGTTTGCAGTCCTCCTACCACCCAGACTGCTTTCGTGTGGTTGGTGTTCATTTGAAATGTGCTTGGGCTCATTGGTTTCAGTCAGCCTTTAATCCCCACCTTCTCCATCCTTGTTGATTTTAATTTTAATTTTTTTGAATTTGTAGAGCAACAATGTGTTTCTTACAGAGAGAAATATACAATAAGAATACTTGTGTTCTTTTTATTGTTGCAATAAATACTAATTCTTATTAATTATGCAAAGCAATAGGTTTCACTGAGATATTTGCATACATGTGTATATCTTGCTTTAATCATTTCCACCCTCCCTTCCATCTCTTACCACTGCCCTTCTATTTCCTTAATACTCCCTTTTATACATTTGGATCTCTCTCTCTCTCTCTCTCTCTCTCTCTCTCTCTCTCTCTCTCTCTCTCAGTTTTCCCATATGAGAGAAAACATGCAAAACATGCAATACTTGTTGTTCTGTGTCTGGCTTATTTCATGTAGCATGATGTCTTTCACTTTTATCATCCATCTATCTTTCTTTCTTTCTTTCTTCTTCTTCTTCCTCTTTTTTTTTTTTTTTGTTGGTACCAGGATGTTTAATCACTGAGCCACATCCCCAGCCCTTTTTATTTATTTTTTTTTTATTTAGAGACAGGGTCTTGCTAGGTTGTTTATAGCCTTGCTAAGTTGCTGAGGCTGGCTTTGAACCTGAGATCCTCCTGCCTCAGCCTCCTGAGTTGCTGGTATTACAGATGTACACCACCATGTTGGGCCCAGTTCTATCATTTTTCTACATAATATGAATAGCCATCTATGATAACCATTCTGAATAAAATGAGGTGGAATCTCAATGTACTTTTGATTTGTATTTCCCTGATAACTAAATATATTGAGTTTTTTTTTTTTTTTTTTTTTGGTGGTACTTGGGGTTGAACCCAGACTTCTACCACTAAACTACATCCTAGCTCCTTTTTACTTTTTATTTTGAGACAGGGTCTCACTAAGTTTCCCAGACTGGACTTGAACTTACAATCCTCCTATCTCAGGCTCCCAAATAATTGGGATTATAGGTGTGTCACACCATACCAAATCATTTGTATTTCTTTCTTTCCTTTTTTTGAGAAGTGTCTGTTCAGATTATTTGCCCAATTTTTTAGTGGATTACTTGTTTTGATGTTAAGTTTTATGAGTTCTTAAAGAATACTTAGGCCGATCATGGTGATATACACCTGTAATCCCAGCAACTCAGGAGGCTGAGGCTGAGGCAAATTCAAAAAAAGACAGCAGTGCCTACCATTTGTACAGTCAATTTGTAGCCACAGGCATTGTTTTCTTTAAAGGTCCAGGCTAGGTAAAACAAAAGAGTGGCATGAATGGGGCTGCCCAGGTGAGTCCAGCTTCTCCCATGCATAGGGAGCAGACACTGCTGTCGCCATGTGGGAATTTTAGTTCCTAGATATCCCAGGTTTTCTGAGTTTTTCTGAAAGCTAGAATTCTTGAACTTCATATTATGTTTCCCAATTTTTAAATGTTGGCAGCATTTCAAAACTATGTAGTCCAAAGAAAACACTCCTGCTGGCTGACGTAGGCTAGAGCCCTCCGTGTCTCACTTCTGCCTTGGAATCTCAGGGGCAATTGGTTTGGTCATCTGCATCCTCGCAGTCCTCCAAATTCTAAAAGACAAATTTCCTGAACTCGTAGATTCTTCTCAAAGTTCATGTTTCATAAGGACCTTAAAATTCCCTAATGGCCTAATTGGTAATTTATTTCAATTGAGATTTCAAAACTCTGACTAACTATTGAGAGGTACTTTCTTGATGATGAAGTTAATTTAAAAGATGATTGTAAAGAAACTGCCTTGATTTTTGAGGGATAAATGGTATATTCTTTGGGAAATTGATGCTTTGGAGCAGGCTATATCAGGGTTAAAATTCCAGCTCCATTACCTGTATCATTTAGACAAGTGATAACCTCTGTGAGCTTCCCATTTTCTCATCTGCAAAATGGGAGAAATAACTTGCCCTAGGTCACTGATAGGTTGGATTTGGGTAAAGATAGTAACATATATTAATATCTCATACTATTAGATTCTCAGAAAGTAAAAGTTTCTCTTGGAAGCAAATGTAATTAAAACATTTAATCATAAATGTTGTAAAACAACCCTAAGAATCTTTTATGTATTTAATTTTAGAATTTAAAAAATACACTTTCTTTAGAAGTTCCGTCGTAATAGATCATGTTGCAGTTGAGAAGGGAGAAAATAGAGAGGGTGAGGGGATGAACCTGAGGGGTATCTGCACCTGAGGGGGGGTCTTGGGGTCACTTTCAGTGCCAGATGACTTATCACCCAATTTAACTTTTTTGCCTATTGCTAATTTCCCAGTATCTAGCACATGTGGTGGGATTTCATCTGGCAAGGATGCCTCTTGGCAGGACAGCTCTGTTGGGATCTTGGTACAAAGGGAGACAGCACCGTCTTCACCCGTGTACACCCTGCACTAACACACAGCACCAGCACTCAGACGGAACCTGTGCTTGGTTTAATTCCCTGTTGTCACTGTCTTGAAATTCTTAATAATTTTTGAACAAGGGGCTCTTCAAATTATGCAGACAGTCCTGATCAGAGATTTTTGTCAGTAAAACACAGAAATATCAGCACATACATCAGAGGGACAAACTCAACAGCCCCTGGAACCAGTCAAATATTTTTGACCCACAAAGTGCCTCCCCCCCACCCCACCCATATAAATAAGCTTTTAATTTAGAATAGTTTTAGATTTATGGAAAAATTGCAAAGATATTTGAGGAAGATCCATGTCTCCCTTACCCAGTTCCCTATATTGGTTACATCTTATGTTACATTTACATTTGTCACAATTAGGGAACTGACATTGGAATGTCACTATGACCAAATTTCATTGTGTTCAGATTTTCCTAGTTTTCCCCTAATGCCTTTACAGTTCATGCTCCATCCAGGATACTTAGGACTTTACATTTAGTCACCATGTCTCCCTGGGCTCCTCTACTATGATATTTTTCTCAGACATTCCTTGTTTTTCCTTATTTTTTTGAAGAACTGAATGAGAATTTTGGGCAGGTACTGGGGATTGAAACTGAGCCACATCCCCAGCCCTATTTTGTATTTTATTTAGAGATAGGGTCTCACTGAGTTGTTTAGCACCTTGCTTTTGCTGAGGCTGGCTTTGAACCAGCCATCCTCCTGCCTCAGCCTCTTAGTCCATTGGATTTACAGGCATACACCACTGTGCCCAGCCAAGAACTGGAGAATTTCAAGGAATGCTGCTCAGATGCTTCGCAGAACGTTCCTCATTTGGGGTTTGTCTGATGTTTTAATCTTGATAGTTAGACAGCACGGGTGTGTTCTGGGGACAAACAGCACAGAAGCAAAGTAGCTTTTCCTCACATGGTATCACAGTTATGTGCTATGAACCTGATTTACCTGTACTGGTGTTAGCTGTGACCGCTTGGCTGAGGTCCTGTTTGTCAGGTTTCTCCCCATTGAAAGCAAGTCATCATGTGTAGCCCACTCTCAAGGACCCCTTCTCCTGCAGAGGACAGTATGTACATACATTATTTGAAATTCTGCTGCACAGGAAACTTGTCAACTTCCCATTTATTATTCAACCATTTATTTATATCAGTGTAGGTTCATGAATGTTGTAATCTAGTTTTAACATTCTTGGGTTATAATCTAGTGCTACTGTGTTTCTTTAGTTGCTCCGATGGTCCTAGCTTGGGCCATTCTCCTTCATATTTGTCTCCACTGTTCTTTGACATTCCCTCGTCATCTTGTAGTTGACTTCCAGGATGAGTTAAACATATAAAAATCATGTCAAGTAAAATGTTGGAAAAATGGTCTAATATTTTTGAGTTAACCAACTCAACTATGAGAAGATTTCATAGACATGTCTAGACTTCTGGATTCTCTTGAAGACCAGGGGGTCTGGCGATCCTGGACCCATTTTCCTGCTGTGTAACAATTAGCTAAGGCTGAGAGGCTTTGTTCCTTTCCTGTATCACACTAGATACTCTTTCCTGTATAATTTCTGTGTACTCTGTAGATTGTCAAAGTATATGCCACTCCTTATCATATTAAACCCAGCCTACTTGACTCATTTATGTTCCTTTGTAATATCTTAAATCTTTGGAATACAGGATTCCTGGTTCAAACATGTTCAAGTAAATAATTTACTTAAATGACATAGTTTAGTCCATGAATGTAGGTCAACGCTGACCCATGATCAGAATTTAGAACATTTCTGGTTTCATTTGGATCCAATCAACTTTACCTTCCTTGGATCTTACATGTGTAAGCAGGCAGAGTCTGCCTTGAACTTCTTTGTCAAGTTTCCCTTTGTTAGACCCCTTCTGTCTGCAGAAGATCCCCCCAATAGTTGTATTCCAGCTTCAGATGAACTTCTCCCTGTCACTGTTTTCTTCTGGCTCTGCAAAGCACCCCTCAAATTGGGTTCCAATCATCATTCTTACTAGATCCTCCCACCTCACTAAAGAGGATCAATTACTTTTCCTATGTTCTCTCTTCATTGTGTATTTCAGGGTTATTTTTCCATCAATCCTGGCTTGTTGTAAACTTTATAAACTCTGGAAAGCCACATTCCACACCTTTCTATTTAGATGAAAGTAGGCACTTGAATATTAATAAATATGCAATGCAACTTGTGGAAGGAGAAGTTTTATCCTCAATATCAGTTAAAAACCTGATGAAAAGATGCATGTCTCTCAGAGCTATTAAGAGATAAATGTGCATTAATTTTCACTGCATATCAAGGTAAACATGAGCCTATTACAATTTCCTGGGAATCTTTCTACAGAGCAATGGTTACAAACTGTGACTTAAGGGCCACTGCTGGGAGTTGGAAAAAGTAATGGGAACCCAAACAGATAAAATTCCTCATCACCCCCACATTACTGTGAATTGTGTAGTCATTTGTTCATTTATTCACTGTCTTAGACCACTTGGGCCACTACAACAAAAATAGCTTAAACTTGTGTGGCTTAGATACAACAGGTATTTATTTCTGTAGTTCTGGTGAGTCTAAGATCAAAGCACTGGCAGGTTCAGTGTCTGGTGAGGGACCTCTTCCTGGTTCAAGATGGCAGTCTTTTTTCCAGAATGTCACATGGGAGATGGAAAAGGGATCTCATTTATAGCGACACTAATACCATTTGTAAAATTTCTGCTTTTGTGACCTAATCATCTCCCAAAGCTCCTACCTCCTTGATATCATCAGCTTGTGGTTTAGAATTTCAAACACAAAATTGAGGAGGATTATGAACATCCAGTCCATTTCTTTCACCCAGCAAATACTTATTGAGAACCACCATGTTCTGGCCTGCATGAGATGCCAGAGATGTAACTGTGAACAGATTCATTCCTTGACATTACAAAATTTTTATCCACTGGGAAACAAACAGAAAAGACTATAAGATGATTCTTTGTAATCCTTTCAATCTTTTGAATACATGAATGGAGCTGCCCAGGTAAGTACAGTATCTCCCATACATAGGGAACAGACACTACTATCACCGTGTGGGAATTTTAGTTCCCAGATATGCCAGGTTTTCTGAGGAAAGCTAGAATTCTTGAACTTCATATTATTATTTTCAAATTTTTAAATAAAATGTTAGTGTCACAGCTAACACTAGTGCAGGTAAATCAGGTTCATAGCACATAACTTTGATACCATGGGAGGAAAAGCCACTTTGTTTCTGTGGTGTTTGTCTCCAGAACATACCAATGCTATCTGACTATCAAGATTAAAACATCAGACAAAACCCAAATGAGGAACATTTTGCGAAGCATCTGAGCAGCATTCCTCAAAATTCTCCAGTTCTTGGCCAGGCACAGTGGTGTATGCCTGTAAACCCAGTGGGCTGGGAGGCTGAGGCAGGAGGATGGCTGGTTCAAAGCCAGCCTCAGCAAAAGTAAGGTGCTAAGCAACTCAGTGAGACCCTGTCTCTAAATAAAATACAAAGTTAAGTATAATCGTAGGACAAGTACAGGGTGTTACGACATGCCTAACTTGACTGAAGGTGTGGTGGGCAAGGAGGAAATTCTTGGGGAAGTGATAGCTTAGTTGAGGTTTGAATAACAAGTGGGAGTTAGCCACACAAAAAAAGAGAAATTAGGAAGAGGTTTCCAGCTGCCAATCCTCCTGCATGTGAAGACACCCAGAAGGGAACAAGCCAGAGCATCTTAGCTCCAAGTGTCTGGAGTTCTGCATGCAAGTTGAGAGGATTCAGAAAATGAGGATGGAGAGATACATGCGTGTGAATGAATGTATGTTAAATCGCTTTGATTTCACCTTGGAGGAAGTAGGAAACTGCTTTATTGTTTTATGCAGCAAGACAGATTTCCTGGTTAGATTTGCATATTAGCAAGATCCCATTCTTGCCACATGGATATTGGAAATTAGAAATTGGATTAGAAGAAGGAAGCTCGGTTTCTGGAGAGCCACATAAGCCAGGCAGGAGGTGATGGTAGATTAAGCTAGAGAAGAGGCTATTGGGGTTGGAAGAAAATTTATGAACTAGAAACTATTCAAGTAAGACTTAGTACTAATTGACCTTCACATAATGGGAGAAAGATTTTGCTGGTGAATAAAGAAGTTTTATTTATGAATAAACTCGCAATATCACATCCAAGATAAGGAATCTAGGTCATTTTCAAATTCTGGGGCTCATGATCAAACTGGTGGTTCTCTAACCTAACTTGAAGTTCACTAACATCTTGTTCTCTGCCTGTTCCATCTCATGCATTGGGACCATTTAATTTTCAGGAAACTGGGCAGGTTTGCACGAGTGAGGGATTGTTTTCAGTGGCTTTTGTTGTCTGTCCACAGTAGACACTTTTCTCAAGTTTTCTTAATATTGACTTCCACCCATGTGCATGCCATGTGAGAGAGGGCAAGATGGCGAAGGCAGCCATTCCAGAGAGGAGCATGAGGGGAGCCTCTGGTGGCTGAGAAGTGGCACTGAGGGACCAGCAGGAAGTGTGACAAGCAGGCAAACTGTATTTACAGTCACTCCTTTGGGTGGCTGAAACAGCACTTCCTGTCCCTGGAAAATAGCATGTCTGGAAGAATTAACAATCCGTTTAGAACAGATAATCACAGGTTAGTCTCTTTTCCTTTCTTTGAGTCTAACCACCATGATAGGTTGGAGGGTTGCACAAGGGAGCTAAGGAAGGGCAGAGAAAGGGAGGTGGAGAACAGAGTAGTAACCAGTTTATTTCTAACCATTTGCAGCTGTCAGTTTGTTTGGGGACTTTTTAAAAAAATATATATATAAAGGCAGAGGAACAAAGTCTTGCAGCATGGGATTGTTTTCTTTGGCATGATGAACAGACACTTTCTTGAGGAACATATTGAGATAACACAAAACATCTGCTAGCAGGAATCGGTCCTCGGCAGCTGAATTCATCAGCATCGGCAAGAGCATGAGGCTTCTTTTGATAAATATATACATGTAGATAGTTACATTTTGCAAGAGGTGGGGAATGGGAATATTCATATGAAGGAGGAGGAAAGTAAACTAAGAGGAGGGGACTGCATATTTTTAAGAAACATCTGTATTCATTTTTACCCCTCATGATCCAATTGCATTTTGTTTTGCAAGATTTTGGAAATAGTGTGTTCTCAGCCACGCTGCCAGAGGAGGTCTGTTTTCTTTTCCCACGTGTGTGGGATGTTGTTTTTATTCATGAGCTATTGAAAATGAGTGATTTTTATGACTTGTAGAGGGATTTTCACATGTGGCACCCTGTTCCTGGACTCCAAAGACAGAAAGAACAATGCCAATGTTCTCAGGAATGAATAGCAGTTTAAAGGATAAAAGTGGATGTTTCCCGTCACTGTTATGATGTGCCATCAGGAGTGCCCAAAAGATTGGCCAGCCATTGGCTTTTGTCATGTGTCACATGGAAGTTCCCATATATTGCATTTCTTCCAATCGGATTTCCAGGAAAGAGTTTGTCCTTTGGGGGAAAAGGCAGCTTCACTTCCTGTTCTACTTGTTCTCACCTGGTGCCATGATGAGGAAGAACCATCTCTAAGATTCAGCTGCCATTCACTGGATTCCTCCGTGTGTCTGTGGCATAGGGCTTCAATCACCTGCACAGCTAGTGTCAGTGTCACTATTCCTCAGATAAGGAAAGTGAACCTTTTGGAAGTTAGCAGATTTGCTCAAGGACAAGCAAGCATGGAAGTTCACAGCTGGAATCTAAACCCAAGTAGGAGCATTCCAGAGCCAAATCCTTAACCAGTGTCCTTAACCCTGGCACAAAACTTTGGGGAAGTAAGAACCAGACAACCCTTTTCTACCTTCATCTTTTAATAAGTTTTGTTTCCCTAATTCTGACAAATGGATTGGAGCAAGATAAAAGGAGCCATGTGGACTCTGCAAAGTTTCCTGGCAGAGTGGAAAGAGTAGAGGCTTTGGAATTAAGACAGACTTGAATTCAGATCCCTTTCTATCATAACTTAACTCTGTAAGTCCTAAAAGTTTGCCCCATGATCTTTCTGAGCTTTGATTTCAGGTAAGCAGATGTCAGAGGAGTTTGACTCTCATTCCAAGAGGTATCAAGTTTTGATTTCACACCCATCCCACTCCAGGCTTCATGCTAGGCATTAAGGAGACAATTTTGAGACTGACCCAGCCCCTATGCTCAGGGAGATTGAAGGTGGGGGGTGGGATGGGGGATACGGGGTTGGGCACAGACCTGAGGCAAGGATGCGCACAGATACTGTGGAGTCACCACTTGTGATCTGTGCTCAGGAAAATTTCAGGAGCAGGGCAGCAGATGCCAGAGACCCTGAATGTGGGATAAGGGAAGATTGAGCTAAGGTCTAAAGAAAGAAGAGACATTGATTAAGGAAAGAGAAAGGGTGAAATATCTTCGAACTGCTTGCAGAACTTGAGGTATTTGAGGGCAGTTTTCTGGGGTCCATAGAGACAAGTCCTAAGCTCCATACCTCCAAAGCCCAAGTTCAGCCTAGCACTGACCACAGGATAGAGTCTCATTGGCAAGCATCAGCCTTCCTCTTCAGAAGCAAAGAGAGAACCATGAAAACAGGACTGAGCAGCCCATCGCTCAGAAACACCCCCCAGATCTTGTCTGGCTTTTTCATCCAAAGCATTTCCACATTGTGTAAGGGACTCTCCCTTTGTGGTCTTCGTAACAGGATAAAAAGAATAACACAAGCCACATGGACAACTTATTTCCTCTCTGGAGCGCCCCAAAAGGAAGAATTGAATGGGGCACGTGAGGACTTAGTGAAAAGGAGGGAAGAGGAGAGATAGAAGAAGCAAGAAAAATGGCTTGAAGCTGAGAAATTGCTGGAATTTTTATTGAATTTTATTTAGGAAAAAGGAGATTTGCTAAGTCAGAGATGAGAGCAAATCCACAGGCGGGCCCCAGAGAAATATTGTATTCCATGCTCCATTTAGCTCTCTCACTGAATTCGGCTTAGAGATCAGAAAGCTGTGGTTAGACACCGCATAAACTCTGCAGGGCTCTGTCAGATGCTGGCTTCTTGACTGAGGACCAAATTCTCCTGCTTCCAGAGAGTCCCCAGGCCTGCACTCACCTCCCCCTCCCCCTCCGACCCAGCTCCAGGGCCAGCCTCCTCCTTGCAATCTCTAGTCCTGCCTTGGGTCTAATTGTTAAGCAATTTCCTGCCGGAATCTCATATGAGTGACTGGTTTGGATCCTGACCTCTGCCCAGGCGTGTTGGTTGCCTGGTCCCATTCTGAAATCCGAGCTCAACCTGGCTCTGTTTCAGGTTCACTAACTCCATTTCAGTACTGACCTACCCACCAGACCAAGCCACTCCACGTGACCTAGGGTCATCCGAGCCTCAGGTCATCTTCCCACACCTGGATGCCTACCATTTCTTTGTGGAGCACCCGTCTAGACTCATTTTCTCATTTCAGGCCAACTTCTTGGAGTCTGAAATTTCCCAGCTTTAATCTGAGAGTCACAGGATGTCCTGAGGGTGAGAAAAAGGAAGGGCGAAGAATATGCTCCAAGATTCTAATGAGTGACTACAAGTCACTTAAAGACTTCTGGTTAGATGCTTTCTATATTATTGATTCATGTCTACCTGTCAGGAATTATTGTCATCAATCTATCTGTGTAATTAAGAGTTCAAAGTCTGAATGCAAAGTCTGGTCAAAGTCTAACTCCAAACCCTTAAGATATATTATTTCAGTTAAGACTGAAATAATTTCAGTTAATATTGTCTGGCATTAACTTTCTAGTGGAGTACAGTGACTGAAAATTAACTCTCATCACCTGAAAAACTGGACTGAATAGAGAAAGGCGGTTTGAACAATAAAAAGAGGAGTTTCAGATTCCTTCTTGCCACCCCAAAACTGGATCAAAAATATTCTGCATCACAGAGTTCTCCCAAAAGTAGTGTGCAGCCTTCCAAGCCAGGACTATATCAAGACAGGCAAAAAAAAAAAAAAAAGGTATCATTTCTGCTGTGGGCTTTTTTTCCTCTCCCAAATAGGAGATGAGGGATTCATGTCTTGACTAAATAATGCCACTGGTCTTTTCTGATTCAATTTCGATATGACATATCACCTGCCTTGTTCATACCAGGTATTTTTAAAGAGTAGAATCAAAATATGAGACAATCTTTTCCCCCCAGTACTTACAGCAATATATAAGTACATATGTATGAGAAAATAATGTAAAGCAGAGTATAACCTAGTGTTTAATTGAGTATCTGCCACTCTTAAGTTCCTGCAAGTTCAGAATTGATGTATTAATACCAAGACTGCTCTCCTAAAAATAAACATACAGGGAATTTAATCCCAAAGTATGTTGCAAAGAACATTTGGTCAATGGGATATTAAACTAGCTCACAATACAGTGCTTACCATCTGCAAGGCATTAAGGAAAGCTTTTTATATGCATATGTATTCAATCCTCACAAGAACCTCTTGAGTGACAGGTAACATTACTATATCCTGGGTTTTTTGGGATGAGGACACTGAGGTTTAGGATGACTAAACCATTTGCATATGGCTACATTGTTATTATGTGGTAAAGCCAGAAATGAAACCTGAGCAGACTGATTACAGACTGTTTTAAACCAACAGGTATTATGAGGAAAGGGATTTTTTGCTACAGGTATTCTGAGATCCTTTACTACACTTGGCTGTATTATAAACTTTTATCAAAGTGGCATTTTTGCAAATATGTTTGAACTCATGGCCTTGTCTTTTCAGTCAAGAATTTCCCAGGATTATGATTTTTTAAAAAATACATCTTGAAAAATCCTGAAGTAAAGGGCACATAGTTTATTATATACTCAAAAGAGGTGGAAAGGGTGGAAGGAGGGGCTTGGCTGTGGTCAGGAGGAAAGCGATTGGTGCCCTGTGGACCACACACTGCCTTTGGCTCAGACTGCACCATGAATACACTCCTCATATTCAAGCTGCCCCTGTCAGTAGCCAGGCGTCCATTTCAGATAATCCATTAGCCTTTCATTCTTCTTACTATATTTTTTTAAAGAACAACAAAAAAATTTTTTTGAGCTTCTTCTGCAAGTAAGCTAAGTGACACTCAATCATCTGTCTCTTGGCACCAGAAGGCACAGGATGCACATGAGCTTGGGCTCTGATCTCTATTCCATCTCCTTTGGTTGTGTGGCACGAAGCAAATGTTTTGACATACAGAAATAACAATACCACTGCTCAGGTTGTTTCTGGAATTAACTGACATCCATGCATATCTCAGGATCACTCAGGGTTCCCTTTTTTTTTTTTTTTGTGACTGTTTAATGCAGACTAGATACTTCCTCGCAGCACCAAGAAGAAAATAATCAGTCAGTATTCTATCACTGAAGGGATTGGGGTCAGTGGATTACTCTGGCCTTATCTTGCTGCCCTAAGGCCAGTTACACAGGATGAGAAATTCCAGAATCTTTCAAAGAGGAGGTTCATACAGGTTCTTTATATCTAGGGGAATGATCCTTTTTACTTCCCATCTTTTGAAGGTTTATTTAAAATACAAGCATGTGTGTGCGTGCGCACACACACACACACACACACACACACACACACACACACATCTGAATGTCTGGAAGGCAGGAGAGAAAGGGAGGAAAGGCTTAACATAGTGTACGGACTACAGAACTGGCTCCTGAGTAATCAAACAAGTTTCTCAAATGCCTGTAGCTCTCCTATTTTGAACCCCACATTCTGTGGCCTGCATCTTATCTCTAGCTTAGTGGGAAACCCCCCCTTGGCTCCAGACGCCCTAGAATGCCCAACTGCTGCTCAGCTTTCAGAACTGGCCTGGGGTGATAAGTCATGCCTGCTGAGCTTGTCTTGACTTGAGCCCGTTTTCACTCTTGGAGAACAAAGCACACACAAGGGAAGGAATAGTTCACGTCAGGCCCAACTGTGTAGCCAGAACCAAGAGATTCCGAGCCTGGGGTCCTACACTTTTTACTGCTGTGACCAAAATACCAGAGAAGAACACCTTAGAGAAGGAAAAGTTCGCTTTAGGATCACAGTTTCAGAGGTTCCGTCCATGGTTGGTCGATAGCATTGCTCTTGACTGAGGTGAGGCAGAACGTCATGACAAAGGAAAGCTACTCAGCTCATGGTGTCCAAAAATAAGAGAAAGGAAGAGGGGCCATGACACTTATAGTCCAAGGGCATCCCCCGAGTGGCCTACTCCTCCAGCACCATTTCACCTGCCTACAGTTACTACCCAATAGTCCATTCAAATTATTAACCCATCAAATGGGATTAATCCACTGATGAGGTTACAACTCTCATAATCCAGTCTTTTCACCTCTGAACATTGCTGCATTACCTAACATATGAGCTCCTTGGGGGACATTTTTAGATCCAAACCAGAATACCTATCTACCCAAGGAATTCAGATAGAAAATAACAAAGTAAAGCTTAGTTCCAAAGTTCCTACAAAGGTCTAGGCACAGCATATGTATTGTTACAAGAATGCTATAAAGTAAATATGTTTATCAATTTAATAATAAACTAGATTGATTATATGACTTGCTGATTCAGCCAGTGAACACAAGGGCTAGGATATGAAACTAGGTCTTCCAGACTCAAATCAATTTCTCTCCATCACACTAAAGCTATAATCCAAAGGGAAGTGACAAGGGCAAATGCCATCAAGGCCAGAGACAAGGCCAGAGACCAGGTAAGAAACAGAGGACAGAGCCCAGGGGTTCAGAGCTGAGCAGAGGCAGGATGGAGAAAAGCCGCCTGGGAATAAGGTGGAGGGATGCAGAAATTGCTGTGAACATCCTCTGTTTGTCCTTGATTTTGCCTCACTGTGGTTAGCACATAGGGTGCAGGCACTGCCTTTAGGGCCAGGAAGAGAAACTGGCACAGCTGGAACTCCCCACTGGTGAACCTCCACCAGACTAGAGCCTGGGAGGGAATGGTAAGCTGAAGGAGTCCAGAAAGGAAGGTCTGTGGAGCTGGAGGTGAGGGTAGAGCCCTAGAGCAGCATCACTGGGTTTCAGGCTACCAGGGGCTCATGCCTTTGAAGTCAGGCTACCTGGGTCCAAATACCTCCTCTGTTTGCCTGCTAGGTGACCTTGAGCTGCTGCTTAATTTTCCTGAGTCTATTTACTCATCTGTGAGATGGAAATAATAATTTGAGATGGAAATAATAATTTAAGGGCTGTTCTGAGAGCTCTATCAGCACTTACCAGGCTCTTGGCATGGGCCCTAGAACATATTAAGTGCTCAGTAAATATTAGCTTTCACTCTTAGTCCCAGGTCCATGGTTGTAAGGCCTGGGAAAGAAAAGCACATTTTTCCTTGTAGGCAGCAGAGTACATTAGCTGACTTTCTATTGCCTCCAGATGTGGTTTCCAATCCTGTGGACTTTTTCTGGGCCCTTCTTTCTCCATCCCTTTTCTTATGCATACTTATGTTTCTGCACCACCTCAGCTGGGTGCAATGTGGTGCACCTGTTATCCCAGTGACTCAGGAGGCTGATGCAGGAGGATCGCTAGTTCAAAGCAGATTCAGCAATTTAGGAAGTCTATGCAACTTAGGAAGGCCATGTCTCAAAACAAGAAATAAAAAGAGGCTGGGGATTTGACTCAGTAGTTAAGTTCCTCTGGGTTCAATCCCTGGTACCAAAGAAATAACAACAACAACAAAAAAACCCAGGAGTAAGCCTCAGGGACCCCTTTGTGTGGTGCCTCTAACCCAGGCAAGAAAGCCAGTCACACTCCTGATGTACTCACACTTTGGATTTGAGAATCAGACTGACTTGGTTTAAATCCCAGCCCTGCCACTTTTTAGCAAGTTGAGTCATGCTTCAGAGTCTCAGAGTTGGTCATCTTATGAAATGGGACTAATAAGATCTACTTCACAGATGCGTTGTGAAGATAAACATTTTTAACCATCTGGCGAGAGTTACAGCACTCACCTTCCGAAGTCAACACACCTATCTTAGCAGGGATCCCATCTCCTCTGGGACTTGGGCTTTGTGGAAGGCTCCAGACCCTCCCTAACCTGCAGCAGGGGTTCAGCGGCCCTGGTCCAGCAGAGAAAGCCCATAGGCTGTGCAAGTAGCTGCCCTCCACCTTCCCCCTGGCTTTACCTCACCCTTACGCCCACACCCCAGCATCTGTTACCCAGAGAGTCAGATGCCAAGCCTTGCCTGAGACTCTCCCTGGGTTCATTTGATATATTGCCATTTTGTTTTTAAAGAAAAGCCAATATCAGTGCGGGGACCCTGTGGAAGGCAGATCCTGTCACTGCCGACTGCCAGCTGTGTCCTGTCTCTGTCATCCTGCCCTGGGGGACCCAGGTGATCCCTTTACAGAGTCTCACAGCAGGCAACTGCCCCAGGTCCCCATGGAGGCAAGGACAGCAAAACTCTGGGCATTCTGGGAACCTGGGGCATTCCCTGAGCAGAGCTCTGCAATTCTGCTGAAAGTCTGGTCATTGTCTGTCTTTTCTTGATGAGGAAGTTTTCCAGAAGCTACGTGCTCCGGACCTTACCTTGCAGAGAGAAGAGTAGGGAGTCCCACTGAGTGAGTTCCTGTAGTGTTCTAGGCACTGTAGAGGCTCTTACTCATGGTAACATCCTCCCAACTGCATGGAGGGTCTTACTATGACTGTTTTGTTTTGTTTCCATTTCTCTTTACAGACGAGAAAACAGAGGTTCAATAACTTGCCCACAGTTAAACAGCTGGAAAAGGAGAAGATAAGAATTCAAACAAAGTCTGTTTCACTTAGGAATCCATTACAACGTGCTGCCACTTAAAGACAGTGTAAATAATAAGAGTTTAAATAGTGTTTGAGAGGGAGGAAGGAGGTGGGCTTGCCACTCTGCCCGGTGCTGCTTTGGCCAAGTTGAGAGCAGTGGAAATCTGAGTAACTCTCCAGTCGTTCCCCCTTTCTGTTTTAGGAAACATAACCCCTAACTCTTACCAATGCATAGTATCTGGGGAGTTTGCTGAATTTGCCTACCTCAGAAACAATGTACCTTGGGAGAGGTTTTGGACCAGAATGTGCAAACAAGCTGGCTTGCAGACCAAACCTAACCTAGAGAGATGTTCTGTTTTATCATCTATTTAGTCTTGTATTTTTTTTTCTTAAACTTCCACTTAACATTAAAAAAAAAAAATAGCAGAATCACATAAAACACAGCAGACTCACATAAAACAGCAGGTTTCTGAATTATCTTGAGAAATCATAAGCTCTAATAACCCTGATCCTCCATCCCCTTCTGGCCTCTTGGGCTAAAGTGCAGCAGCTGCCCCTTGGACAGAAGCAGAAAAGCGCTTCCTAACTTGCCACCTCCCCACGACTCCCTCCTACCACTGTGGTTTCATGCCTTTCCCTCTTTGCTTCTCTAGGTGTTCCCTTCCCAAAGAACTTTCTTCAGATCTGCAAGAAGATCCTGTGCCGCCTTTTCCGAGTCTTCGTCCATGTCTACATCCACCACTTTGACCGGGTCATTGTGATGGGCGCAGAGGCTCACGTCAACACCTGCTACAAACACTTCTATTACTTCGTCACAGAGATGAACCTCATAGACCGAAAGGAGCTAGAGCCCTTGGTAAGTGTTACCCAAATCACCCCCAGGAGCTCAGCCATTTGCCACAGTGCATTGCCAGGCCCATGGAAAATGCCTACAATGTTAGCTGGAGAGTCGCAGAACAAGAGGGCTCAGTAGTCAGCTGAGCCCAGAGACTCCAAGATGTCCACTGTTGCCATTAAGTGTCTGAGATTGTTCCCTGAGAGGTGGCATAATGTAGGGGGGGTGGGGTATGGTGGTTTGGGCTGGAGGAAGTAGCTTTAATTCTCAACTCTGAAACCATTCACTTACTTACTTAATATCCTAAAGGGGCATCTTGGATCTCTTATGGTATTGCTTACATTATTCACAAGGATGTTTCAGAATTATTTTCTCTATCAGTAAATGAATATTTTAACACCTACTCTGTGCCAGCTGCTGGGCATACAAAGTTAAGTAAAATTGCCTTTGAGAAAGAGTGGAAGTAAGCCTTAAACAAGAATTAGTGCCATAGAGACTCTGCCCTTCACAGTGAATCCACTATAGTGAAATTATAGTGAATGTGTTAGAATTCAGAACACTGAAGATGAAGCATTAGGATTTGTGTATAGGTGAGTGAGGCTTATTTTCACTTTCTTTCTAAGCTACTTTCACCATTGGATTCAAGGGGTGCTTTGGAATTCTAGGACCCTAAAAATCCCATCCCCTTTGGAATCGGTAGGTACTTTAATGTGAACACTTTAATCATAGCAATTTCCACTTGATTGAGTACTTTCTTATCCAGTAGCATACTTGGCTTTGTATTAAAATCAATGTCTCTTTTTTTAAAACAGTTAAAGTGGTAGTTTTGGTTAGTACAGCTCACAGAGCAACCAAAGTTTCATCTAAATTTATTTGACTGACGTCCAGAATGCTGGGGACAGGATATCTGTTTTTGCCACCACGAATCTCCTTATTTACATGTTTTAAATTATAGGTTTTTTATGATGTAGGTACATCTAGGTTGACAGGTCAGACAATTGCCATTGAAAAGACTTTGTTATACTCACACAACCCAAAAATAAGGGTCAGCCAGGAGACCAAGGGAACAAGGAAAAAATGGGCAAGAGCCTTTTCTGGAGTTTCCATGAGAAGGAATGGGAATGGCAGGATAAACAGGTTTAGGGTTCACCAGTTTGAATAATCTCAGCAGATTCTGGGGCACAGGAGCTGTTCCTACTTGTCTGGTCCCGGCCCTGGGGCTGTTGGTGTGAGAGGCTGATGGAGGAGGTGGGCTCTGGATTGGCTGGTTTGTGTTGGCTGTTGTGTGAACAGTCTGGGTAAGAGCTGTTTACTATTTCTAGGAATTAGCCAGTGCTGCTGGGAGGGGCAGCGCCTCCAGGATCAATAGGGCCCAGATGTAAAAGAACCAAAATACAAAAAATAAAAGACATGTTTAATATAGTACAGCACCTGTATTTGGCAAAGAAGATATTGATGAACTTTATGTCACCTTTAGAATTTCTCAATTCACAATCTATGATCGTGCTGTGGGAGTACGTGGCAAAAAAAATATTTTTCTTTGCATCACTAAACTCTTCTGAAATATAGCAAGACTTTTTGCATACAATTGAGATATATCAGCCTGGTGCATACCTGTAATCCTAGCAGGTAGGGAGGCTGAGGAAGGG
This sequence comes from Ictidomys tridecemlineatus, assembly GCF_052094955.1. Lineage (NCBI taxonomy): Eukaryota > Metazoa > Chordata > Mammalia > Rodentia > Sciuridae > Ictidomys > Ictidomys tridecemlineatus. The sequence goes on along the minus strand of NC_135480.1, from coordinate 167,747,131 downwards.
GGATCACAGGTTCAAAGCCAGCCTCAGGAACTTAGCAAGGCCCTCCCTAAGAAACTTACCAAGACCCTGTCTGAAAATAAAAAAAGATTTGCAGATGTGGCTCACTAGTTAAGCACCCCTGAATTCGATCACTGATACCAAAAAAAAAAAAAAAAAAAAAAAAGTTATATCATTGGCTAAAGAAGAGCTAACCTTCTTCATTTTCTTTCTCAACAGTTTTCTAGAAAGCTTTGGGTGAGGGCAGAAACTGAGTTATCTCTGTACATAGTTGGACAACTCAAATAGAAATAAACTGAAATTCATTGATGGTGGAGTTTTACTAGTTTGTCCTTTATAAAGGCTGTTGAGGGTAAACAGCCACCACAAGAAGAAAAGGTTGTGCAAATAACTCAGGGAAGTTAAAAGAGTGGAAACCATTGATAAAGCTAATTTCATAAAATGTCAAGGACAAAAGAACGATTGGAGAGGGGCTATGTCAATGAAGAGGTGGGGGACATGGTTCTGCGTCTGAGGGTTTGAGTTCAGTTCCCTTTAGTGAGTATCAACAGGTGGAAGAAAAACACCTTCCCCAAAGGCACGCCTTAAAGAAGGCCTATCCTGAGTGCCCACTTGTTCAGTGTTGCTGAGCTAAAGGAACAGAATTTCAGATGGATAGAGCAGAAAGTCAATTTCTCCTTTATGCACAGAAGCATAAAGACCATTGAAGGATAAAGCTGAGTATAAATCAGCAAGTAGAGAAAGCCTTTCTTTGCCATCAAAAAAAAAAAAAAAGAAAAGAAAAGAAAAGAAAAAAGAAAAAATCATCTTGTTTTCTCTCTAACTGAAGAAGAACGGCCCCAGGAATTCTAGCACCTTGCAGTGCCAGGAGCTGACTTGAAGTCTCATAGTCACAGGCAGGCCCTGAACAGGCCCACTTTGGGGTCTGAGAGAAAAACTATGATTATATTAACCAGGAATTATTAACAGTGGAAGTGGGCAAGAAAATATCAGTTTTTCCCCAGAAGTTTGTTATTTCTATAAATTTCGTAGGAACAATATTCTTCCTACCCTTATGTTTTATTAATTATAGTTATAGGGAAATTAATGTTAGTATTTTTTAATACTTAATTTTTCTGAAATAATATATTTGCTTCACCCAAACCAAAACCTATAAAGCACAAGAATAGATGCTGTGACAGTTTTTGAGGATGTGTTATGATGTCAGGCTCTGGATGCTTAATCTGATGTCTAGGAAGAGTACTACACTTGTGGATCATTATTGCTAAAACTTATGTAAGTTGATGGTACTGGAATATCGGACTTCTGAGTCTGCTGTTGCAGTGAACACGTTATGATCAGATGTGGCATATCAAATCAATGCATTTTTGTCTGATTTGCCTATTTCAAGAACTCTCTTTGCACAAAGCAAGTTGCTCAAATATTCTATATGCGTAAGAAAGATAGGCTCTCCAGAAGCTTATAAAGCAGGCTGGGAAATAAAATATAATGAATCTCTCCCAACTTCAGCCCTGGAAGGATGAGGAAGAAATCAGTCTGTGCCTTCACATTCTGTTCATACATTCTTTAGACTCTACTAGAGCCAGGGGCCAGAAGGGCAGCCTTTGTCCAGACAGTTTTCTTTAGAAAATTAGCATTCCCAGAGGTTTCACACCACCCGTGGTGCGCTCCTGGAGTGCGCCTTGGGATTCCAGTGTAGAACTCAGAGACCCACCACGTTCTTTCCTCTGTGCTTCCACCACGCACAGCCACCCTCTGCTCCCAGAGACCAACCAGCTGCTTTCTTGTGACGTTGACTGAGTATCTGGCATGTGGTTACTTTGAGGATCCAGCACACTGAAGGGTAGGAGATTCAGTGTCATACAAAGCAGGAGACAAGACTCAGACTCTCTGGGTTCCAACCCTGGACCCTCCATTTATTAATTTGCAACCTTAAGTAAGATACTTAGCTTTTCAAAGCCCCATTTTCTTCATTCATGGAATAAGTATATATAGAGTTCTAAAAATGAAATGGGTTAGTCACATGGTAAATGCTTAAGAAATATTAGCTGTTAAATGACATCATGAATGTAAGAAATGTACTTAGCACATAGTATGGAAGAATTACCCTAATTCTTCCCTAGGTTTCTCGGCCTTTTCTCCATCTTAATGAACCCCTAGGTAGCCTTGAAGCAAATGTAATTAATTGTACTTAAATCAGTCTCTCCCATGGGGCTGTCAGCTCTCTGAGGACTGGGAATAAGCAGGACATAAACCTCCATGGTCCCTAGTTCATCATAAATACCTAATATGTTTTTGAATTGGGAAGAGTACTTTAGGGACAAAGGGATTACACCCCCCGCCATTCCTTTGTACCTTCCTTACCTCAGAACATGCCTGCAGATATTCACTTAGCCATTTACTTTTTGGAAATAATACTTTACCCTATCCAATTTGTAACAGAGATTAAAAACAAAATAAGGCATAAATGAGTGAAGGGAAGCACTGTAAGCTTCAGACATGACAGAGAAAAAGGTGGCCACAGCCCTCAATGATCTCTGTCCCAGATTCCAGATGGATCACCCAGGAAATGTCGAATGCTCCCACACTGCCTTTGTGTCCTGGTATGCCAAACAGGGTGACCAACCCTACCAATTCTAGCACTGAAAATTCCATGTCATGGGAAAAACCTTGGTCCCAGGCAAATTGTGATAGTTGGTCACCCCTCTCAGTCCTCTTAGTGGGAATACAGTTTGGAATTCAGAAACTGAGAAAAGGTCACACTGGCCAGCACAGTGAAGGCCAGCATGTCTGTCAGCCTCCAGGGCTTGCACTGTGGCTCCCATTGGGACCTGCTGCTCCACCTCTGCAGCCAGCAGCCTGGGAACCCAGGGAAACACTTGCCATTTCACTTGCTATCTGACAGGGAGGGGGAGGCTGGCACAGTGACAGATGTGACAGATCATCCGTTTCTCATGTAAATGTATCAGCTAAAGATGACCCGAACTCAAGCAAGTTCAGAGTTGGAGGAAAGGAGCCCAAATGATGCTGGTAATTGGAAAATGGGCCAGGCCCTGATTGAAGAAGCACAAACAGCTAGCAGTATTTTGTTGGCCTTTCACTAAAAACAAGATCAGACTCAATGAGGGCTGTTAGCAATGCAGTAGCTGTGAATGAAGAGCTGGTTAGGGCTGGAAGGGAAAGATTGGCAAGGTGGGAAGAACAGACAGGAAGGTACACCCTAATATAGCCGCTGACCCTTGAGTGACCTTCCCATTCTTTCTCCCAGACCCCATTCCTTATTGCTAACCAGGAAAATGATTATACCGTCACCCACTTTGTAGAGGTGCTGCTGTGAAACCAAGGGTTACAGCAGGGCTATTCTGTTACTTCTGGCTGGGTGGTTGGGCCACAGATCTGTGGTTCAGTCAGTGTTTCCTTGTAGGAGTCCACACACTACCTGCGTCAGAATCCCCTGAGGATGGGGTTTTTAAACATGCAGATCTGAGCTTCATCCAGGATATGCAAATCAGAATCATCTGGTTTAGTGCCTAATACCAAGCACCCTCAGTGTACATCTCAAAACTGTATGGTGCATTGGAATCATCTGCCAAAATGCAAATCCTGATTCCATACATCTGGCAGGATGAGACTTGAGAGAGTGTTCATTTTGCTCCCAGGTGACAGTGGTGCTGCTGGTTTGCAGACCACGCTTTAAAGAAAAAGACCTGAGAGGAAAATTATCCTCAAATTTGAGAAATACAATTTTTGGCACATTGTCTTTTCTCCTCTAGGATTGGGAGTTAGTTCAGTGGGGCAGGAAAGTGAAACAAAGGAGAAACATCTAAAGATCAGTATTTGCCAGGAGTACTCCTCAAAAAGCCTGTGGGGAAGAGGGAAAGCCAGCAAGAAAGAGGAGGGAAGAGAAGCTCCATCTGAGAGGGCTTCACAGCCCAGTCCTACTGGTTCTTTCTCTTCAGTCTTCCCACGTGGTGTGACACCCATGGTTGTGTTCTCACCACGTGCAAGTGTCTTCAAGAAATAAGCAGTGGCTCCCTTTCTTGACTTCCAAATACTTTGTTAACTCTACTTCTGCTATTTCTTACCCTCACACGTGTCGCCATTACTTCAGAGAGGTGTGATGGGCAGTTTTTAAACATGTGAGTCACATTCTTCTCCATCCCTCATTCAGATATTTTGTCACACTGGGGCACAGGTCCCACCCCACCCACAAGATTGGCAACTCTTGACGAATGATTGACCTTCATACTAGGCTTCATCACTTTAGGATGGAAACTTTTTAAAGCAGTTTGAGGACTAGACATTTGAAGACCAAAGATGTAGAAAGCCTCATCTCATGAACCCCCCCCCCCCACATCTGAGCCTAAGCAAAAGCAGACCTTGTGTTCCCTTAAGACATGGCCAGATTGTGCCTGCACTTCCCTTGGAGAAACTTGGGTGAGTGCAGTAGCCAAGACTGGCCTGCAGTGGCAAGATCAGGTCAGGGCTGTGAAAAGAAGCAGAGCCTCTCACATGAGCCAAGCAGCTCTCCATAATAGCTGGCAATGAAAAGCCATTGTGGGGCCTTTGAAAAGACCTTTTCTTTTGAAACATCATCTGTACAAAAGCCTGCAGACTGCTTTTTGTTAGGCAGGTTCCTTGACTTTCAGCCAAATGGCTCAAACATGGACACAGTCTTTGTAGAAGAAAGATCTTCAGCCCATGAGCCTGGCAAATTTGGCCTTTACAATGGCATTCCCACTATTAAGTTACCACATTAGTTGTCTGATCTGGAGCAAGGTTTGTAATGTCTCTGGGCCTCTGTTTTCCCATCTGTAAAAGAAATAATCTCTAGAGTCCCCCATGTTGACTGACTGAGATTACAATCTTTGACATGTCCCAAGGCTTGTTATCTTCTATCCAAGCTAACCTCTCTCTGCTTAGAGAGGCCTTTGTGGATTTTCATGGATTAAAGCCCGTCATGGTACAGTCAGTAGCTACAGTCTGCATCCACAGGACTTTTTCTCTTTGGATGATGTGCATGTGTGTGTGTGTGTGTGTGTGTGTGTGTGTGTGTGTGTGTGTGTTGGTATCAGCTGGTGGTTGGTTGCTTAGGGCAACCCAAAAGCCCAGAGGTGAGATGGAGAGCCTGCCAGAGATTATTTTAGGAGCTTTGGCAGATAAACTCAAATGTGTCAATTTGAAAAATAGCAAAGAAATATGTCATTATTCTCAGGGAGCTGCATTGTGCAAACTCAGCCGAGTGTCTTTGCCAGTTCTATTTTTTCATCCCTGTTGATGTCCAGGGAGCTTTTACTTCTGTTTTATAGTATGGTAGGTGATTGGTTTGGGGTTTCATTTTTCTGCTCTTTATTGTTTGCTTATTTTGGTTTTTTTTTTTGTTGTTGTTGTTGTTTGTATTTAATCAGGTCAGGGGTAAGATATGGGTCAATTAATTCCCTGGCCTAAAAATATAATCAATTAGGGTTGAAAATGGTGCCCACAGGAAGTTGTCAGCACTTAATGTTAAGAAATAAAAGCAGGTTCCAGCGCTGTATTGGAGAATCACTAATCATATGTTTATAGTGGAAAAAGAAAATATAGCAAAAAATGTCAATTGTGGTTCTCTCTGGATGGAATTATGGGCAATGCTTCTTTTTGATACTTTCTGGGGCTTTTCAGGTTTTCCATCACATACACGTATCATTTTTGTAATCAGTAACCCTCATGCATGTAAAAGGCCTTTACAACAAAGACTGGAGCTCACAGGACAAGAGGCCTGTAGGTCCAGGACTGAGAACTATGTTGGCTCTCTCCTATCTCAGTGAAAATAAAAGGCTCAGATTCTTTAACTTGATCTGAAGAGATTTGTTTATATTTATATTTTTCTAACTTTAAGTTTTGAAAGAGAAAAAAAAGGGATTTGTTAAAAAGAAATTAATCCCTACCAAGTAATGGCCTTTACACAATTGATTACATTTAAGGATAAGTGCATGCACAATAACTAGAAATAATATTTAGCTGAAACTATAGTTAATTATGTTTAACTCCAATCCTTCCTTATTAAAATATTAGCAAAACTTAAGCCTTAGAAAGTACTAAGGAACAAACCTCTGTCCTAGTCTCAATCAGATTTCCATTTTATCATTTTTCTTTTCTACTAATGTCTATGCCCCCTCCTGCTTTACACCATCCGATATCTCTGATTGATCCTTCCTTTATATGGGGGTTGATATTCTAATTACAACAAATTCTCAATATTTAGCCATTTTGTTTAGATTTTAAAATGCAGGCTTAAAAACAATTAATATATTCCCAAAACTCTCTTTTTCTGTTTTGAATTGCTATTGCATCTAGTTCTCAGGTGCTGGATTATTGTGGTGCTCTGCAGGTGCCCATTATGGCAGCCTGAGAATGTTTAGAATTGCATGCACACTTCCGTCCTCTCTCTGACCTCAGCTGGGGAAATGGTTTATGGGCTGCCTCTGATTTGGCCTGGAGCAGAGTGCCTTTTACACCATTCAGTAAACCTTTATTACTTGCTGCTGGCCATGTGCTGAAAATCAAGTGTTCCTATCTTCTAGGAATTAACTGGAAGTTTTCCTTCTACTCCCATCGTTACTCATTGTTACCCAAAGTATTTTCCCCAGAACCTACTAGATCGAAGGGAGGTCAAAAGAAATTATATGAAAAGGGAGTTCCATGGTCAGGTAACTATGGGAAACACTGAGTTAATGCTGCAATTCAGATCTCTTCAATTTGCTAATGTGCATCCTGACTCTCTAAGAAAGACATAGAATGTGCAGCATTTCTTTGATCAAGGAATCTCTTCCACCAAGCATTCTGTAAGTCTGAAGCTCTGAAATACCATTTGGGAAATTCTGACTATACGGTCTTATATGATCTACCTTCTGTACCGTAAGCCCCTCTTAGGGCTTCTGGGTGTCTATTAAAGAATACGTTTGTATGTCAGACACTGTGCTGAGCACAGAGTAACAGTCAAGTAACACACATCTCCATTCTGTAAGAAGCTCACATTTTCAAAGAATGATACCTTTTTGTCTAATTCTTAGAATTGTACCACCTAATATGGTAGCCACTAGCCATATGTGGCCATTTAAACTAAAATTAATGAAAGTAAAATATAATTTCTCAATCTTGCTAGCCACATTTCAAATGCCCAAAAGCCACATGTGACGACTAGGGCTGTTGCGCTGCATGTCACATCTATTGGACATTTTCATCATCATGGAACATTCTGTCCAACATTTCCAGATCAAATGTTCTCTTCAAGAGGTCCTTCCCACAACACACTAGGGATACCCTCATACCACTGATGGCTGCCCATGTATTCTAAATTGTTCCCATGCTACCTGAATGGGCCATTTCCATTTTGTTCTTTAAGCCTCTGGTATGATCTGCTTCTCTTTGCTAAGCCACTTCTCTCCCACTTTACAGGTACAGAATAGATAAAACTCAAAGCTGTCAGCTCAACATTTCTCCGCAGGACTCACATCAGACCTTCCATGTCAGGAAAGAGCTTAAAATATTAGGAGTGCTGTTGGTCTCTGGGATACCAATTCTTTATTGAATTCCCCCCCCCTTTCTGTGTTCTACAGTGTTGGAAACTGCTTCAAAATATCAATCGCAATAGGGATTAATTCATCTTCCTGAGCATTTATATGAAAATGTGAATGAATAGTCAGTATGGCTTGGTGCCCAAATGCAAGCCTGCCAAATTTTGGCTGCTATGTGTGGTCTAGACTAGTTCAAATTTCCCGGCCAGATAAGACCAGATTCTCTGGCTCCAAAAACCATCAAATGAGTATTAACTTTTGGCTTGAAGGAAGGAAGGATTTACTTATTGAAATGTAACACTATTTCTTCTCTCATCACCCATCTGTCCCACCAAGATAAAGGCATGAGGATAAGATTACAGTCAAGCTCCCATCTAGGGTCTCACATGGCCACTTGTATGGTCTTAGAACCTTTTCTCATGATGTAATCTTATGTATGAAGGTCAGATATGCAAGCCATTGGCAAAGGTACAGCTATATGTAGTAGTGGGACAGAGTACGAATCAATACTAGCTCCACCATGTTAGTGCTAATAGATTCCAATTAGAGCATGAATCTAACTGGAAAAACAAATAAAAATAAATGCATGCAGGTAGATTTAAATGAAAAGAGATATAGTCTATTCCAAAAGGAACTTGCCAGCATTCTTTGAATGATGGGCCATGTGTTGTCACCTCCAAGCCATTCTGTATACAAAACACTCCACCTCCGTGTTCTCTAAGTCCTGCCAATTCTGCAGGTCTCAGCTTACCTGCCCCTTCCTTGGGGATGACTAATCTTCACTCTACAAGTTAGTTCCCTGCTCACTCCCTGGATGCCCTGATTCCAGAGAGGGTAACCAAGATGGAAGCCATCATCTTTTATGGACTAGTGTCCGAAATGGTAAAGCATACTTTCCACCCTTATCTATTCACTTAGAAATCCCCAGCCTCAGTGAAAACTCCCATTACCTCATTGTGATCTCTGTTTCTTCCCCTTCCTGGGAAGAAGCCAATCTAGCCAGTTGTCTCTGCTTTCTCACTTCCCTTTCAATTCACTGTAACCTGCTGCCCACTCCAGAAACCTGCTCTTTCCATTGAAGTAGGATCCTGTGGCCCTCGTACACTTACGCCCGGTACATGAAAGAAGCAACCAAAATATTATTTCACTGATAATTCATGCTATGGAGAGTTCTTAAAAATATTGTACTGAGTAAAAGATACCAGTTGCAAAAGGCCCATACAGTTTGATTCTGTTTATGTCAAATTCTAGAACAGTCTAATCCAGTGTGTCAGAAAGCAGATCAGTGGTTGGCAGGGGCCCCAGACAGGTCAAGGGGCTTGACTGCAAAAGGGGCAAGGGAGAATCTTCAGGAGTGATAGAAACACTGTACCTTAATTATGGTGTTAGTTACATGGGACCAAACATCTGTCAAAACTCATCAAAATGTGCATTTAAATAAAAGCATATTACTGAAGACAAAATATACCTCAATAAATTTTATTTTAAAAAGTATTCTTAGGAAATGCCCCCAACATATTTTTAAAACACCTTCAGTATTCAGAAGATCAATGTTTTGACAAGTCTTTGCTGAAAACTTTTGACTTCCTTGCTGCCTGGGTAATTAGTAAGACAAAACTAAAAAAAGTAGCCATTCATCTCTAAGGGTCCATTAGAATATCTGCATTTCAGTTGGTTATAATAACCAAAAAGTGATCCACGTCACAGAGAAAGACATGAGGAACCCACTGGCAGGAAACTTTTCGTTTAGCTCTTTGTCAGTCTCTTACTATAAATTTTAAAGTTAAAAGCAGCAGACCTAAACATCAGGCTCCAAAGCAGCTGGATGGAAAGGCCTGTGTGGGGTTCTTCAGAGGGTGCCCAGAGGAGTCAGTCAAACCGCTCATCTCTCAGCCTTCTTACTGGCCCCAATGGATGCCATGACTGAGAAATGCATCTGTCTCCCAGGCCCGTGACCTAAGTCCCCATACACCATAGCTGTTCCAGGTATGCAAACAGGTGTTTACAAGTCAGTTTCTCTCTCTCCTTGCTTCACATCACCTGAGGCAATTTCAGGTATACCAATTCTCAGGCTCTATCCCAGCCCTAAATCAGAATCTCCAAGATAACATAAAGCTCTCCAGATGGTTCTCATGGACACTGTGGGGCTTTTCAAACTTTTTCCTGTAGAGATGAGCGGTTTGACTGACTCCTTCCTGTACACATCTGGGGAGCTTGTGAGGGACCTGGATGCATGGGCTGTGCCACTACCTATGATGCCTCAGTATGTGGCTCATGGATCTGCATTTTTAATAGGCACCCAGGTAATTCGGATGCTGGTAATCCAGGCATCGCATTTTGAAACTAATACCAAATTTTCTGTTCTCAAATGTCTGGGAAGAATTAGAGGTCAACAAGATTCCTGAGCCAGAGGGTGACCTCTTCACTTTGATTTTTTTTTTTTTTAGATGCATGTAGCCCTCTCCTTTTATTTCTAAGCTCAGAATTTCTTTCCCACCCTAGTCCTTCCCCACGAGTCAACCTTACACCCAGCACCTTGTCTAGACCATAATGATGTTTCTCTCAACCCCTGTGGGCAGCTATCATCACCATACCTTAGACTCCAGACCTCATTAAATGTTTTCTTTTCTTTTTTTTTTTGTACTTAGATTAAACTCAGGAGTACTCGACCACTGAGCCACATCCCCAGCCCTATTTTGTATTTTATTTACAAAATACAAATATTACAGGGTCTCACTGAGTTGCTTAGTGACTCACTGTTTTGCTGACGTTGGCTTTGAACTCATGATCCTCCTGCCTCAGCCTCCAAAGCCACTGGAATTACAGGCATGCGCCACTGTGCCCAGCTCACTAAATGTTTTCTATTAGCTCTGTTTAATCCTTGATATAATAATGGAGAATTTTTGAGTAAAGCTATAAGCCAGGTACTACAGGAAATATATTTATGTATTACCCATTAATCTGCACACAATTCTGTGAGATAAATACTCTTTTTATTTCTGAAATACTCCGTTTCAGAAAGGAAGGAAATCAGATAAGGAGGTGATGTCATTTGTCCAATGTCACATAGCTTTATAGAACCTGGAATTAAGCAAGTTCATTTTTACTTCAGACCCCAAAAGTGGCCAGTCTTAGTGTTTTCAGGCTGCTAGAACAAGAGATCTTAGGCTGGGAAATTTAGAGACAAAAGAAATTTATTGTTCACTGCTCTGGAGGCTTAGGAGTCTGAGATCCCTGCCCTGGCAGATTCTGTGTCTGGTAAAGGCTTGTGTTAGTCAGCTTTTTAGCTGCTGTGACTAAAAGTCCTGAGCAGCACAACTGTAGAGGAGGAAAAGTTTATTTGGGGGCTCGTGGTTCTAGAGCTCTCAATCCAATCCACAGACAGCAAGCTCCATTCTCTGGGGCTCCAGGGGAGGCAGAACATCTTGATAGAAGAGTGTGGTGGAGGGAAGCAGCTCGCATGATGATCAGAGAGCAGAGAGAAAGAGTACACTTGACAGATACAAATATATACCTCAAATCCACACCCCGATATGTCCCACTTCCTCCAGTCACAACCCACCTGCCTTCAGTTACCACTCAATTAATCCCATCATGGGAATTAATTCAAGGATTGGTTTAAGGCATCCATAATTCTGTTATTTCTCTTCCAAACCTCTTGCATTGTCTCACACATGAGCTTGTGGGGGACACCTCACATCCAAGCCATAACAGCTTGCTATCTATCCGCTTCTAAAATGGCTCATGCTAGCTGCATCCTCACGTGGTAGAAGGCCAGGGGAATTTCTGGAACTTTTTTTTTTTTTTTTTGTAAGAGCAAAGCCCTCATAACTTAATCACTTCCCAAAAGTTACTTCTTAATACTATGACATTGGGTATTCGGTTCCTACATGTGAATCTTAAGGGCCACCCACAGGCAGAACATAATCTACACACAATTCTACGAGTCAAATCTATACACAATTCTATAAATGCCACTTTAAATTCATTTATTTAATTATTGAGTTATTTAAATTCAATACTCTGCTAATGAAATACATCTGAAGAGGATTTTCCCTCAGGGACATACTTACCCCAATGGGTTCTGATGACTAAAACAGCTAGATGATTTCCAGGGGCCTCCAGGTCCAAAAACAGAGGTTCTGTCCCTCTCTCAGCAGTGTCTAGCTGTGAGACCATGGTCAAGTCACTTCAGCTGAGCCAATGCGTTGCTCATGGTTGAGGGACTCAAATGAGATAATGGTGTGTAAAGAGCTGGCGCCAAGTGCTGAGGCCGCTCAAAAGACATGATGACCCCTGCCCTCAGCACATTTAATGGCTGTGAATCCAAAGACCCAAACCCTTCGCCTACAGAAGCCAGATAGATAATGAATATGACTTAACAGGTCAGACCCTCAGGGAGCATCCACCATGCATCTCCAGCTAATGGTTTCATTGTGGACATGGACACCCAGTGTTTCCAAACCAAAGGCAATTAGAACATTTTAGGTGAAGAATTTTAAGTGGTGGCAATTAATTAGAGCAATTATTTTATTTCCAAATCTCAGGCATAAAATGTTCCTTCCTGGAGTGCAGATTTGCTCAGGAGTTATCCATTTGCCCTCAGATGGAGCCCGTGGGAAGCAAGACAGGTTCTGGCCCATTACAACCTGGCTACACATGTACAGTGTCTACACTTACAGTACTGTTTTAAGAAATTTTCTTGATCTTGAAAATCCAGAATTTGCAAGCAGATGAAGTGAAGTATTTGTGTGTCTGCTGGGAACCGAGGGGACAACTGGGTTGCATAGGGCTTGGATGAAGCAGACAAGACAGGTCATTTGATGGAGTTAGTGTCAACTTCATAGCATGTTGCCTTGTACTGGAGTGGTACTGCTGGTCTGCAGTGACTGTCTTGCTGAAGGCACCAAGGGATACAGAGCATGGCTGTTCCTTTGTCATCAGCTTCACTTGACAAGACCAGTGTCACTGCCAGTTGGCATTGAGAGTGTTGACCCCGTCGCTGCCAGGCCCGGGCAGTGAGCAGCTGTTGCTATTGTGTGCGCTCCACACAGAAGAGTCTTCAGAACCAACCCCACACCCCCGCGCTCTGAGGAGCTGGTGGAAAGCACCAGGGTGCTCGCAGCACACGCTGAGAGGTTTTAACCTATGGATCTTTGGAAAACTTGGCAAATTGACGGGAAATGGTTATGATGTTTGACCACATGCACATTCAGCTTTAGCTTTACAGCCCAGTGATTAAAGATGAAGACTTCTCATTAAGGTTGGCACTCCTGCCCATGGCTGAACTCCATTTTCAGCTTAAGGTTTTCTATTGTGGTTTTTTTCTTTCTTTGGAACTCACTCTTTTAACAGCCTGCCTCTGTGCACTACAGGGGACTCTCAGGAGGTGCTCAGGGATTGTGCTGGTTGCCTGTGGTGTCACTGGTGTATGATGGCGCAGTTCTAAGCAGTTCTCAAACGTAGTTATTCTATTTTGGTTTCTGTTGCTGGTGAAAGGGTACTTGGCATTTTGCACTGATAGAGATCATTCTAAATGGAAGAGTTTTAGAAAACATTTTTAATTCCAAGACAGGCAGCAGGAACAGAGGGAATTAAATTAGTTGGAAATGGATATTTTCTGGTATACACATGTACATGCATAAGGGCATACTGTCACAAGCACATATGCGTAGTGTTCATTTTATACAAATAAATTTTCAAATCTTCCAAAACTCCTTCTCTGAGAACTTTTTAAAAAAAATTTTGCTAATGGAATTGTATGTAAAAATTTTCCTTTTTGAAGATTTAATTTTTTCCAAAATCGATAGCTATGAAGCTTTCAAAATGTTTTTTAATTGTGATAAAATATATATAAGATAAAATTTATCAACTATGTAACATGCACAGGTCAGTGGTATTAATTTTACTAACCTTGTTGTGCAACCATTACTAAGATCCAGCTCTAGATCTTTCCTTCTTGAGGCCTGTAATTTTTATTTTTATTGTTCCTCTTTCTCTCATATGAGCAGGTCTTAGGAGATACAATTGAGGCCAGAACTGGGAACCAAAAGTATGCAAAGAAAAAGGACATCTTTTATTTCTTTTGGACTGAGGTAGTGCTGCTACAAACTGCTACCTACCAATACATTAGGCAATCTCCCTTTTCTATTGAGAGTAAAACACAGAATAATCACAATAGCCCATAATGTTCCCTATTGCTAAAAATTCTAAAATTCCATTTTCATAGTAAGATATCAGAAGAACAAATGAATAAGGAACTCCACTAGGTAAAAATCACTTTAGCCTGGTAGGCAGATTTCTTAAAGGTACAGCTCATATCATTTTCGTGTTTCATATTCATGAGTCTGAGAATAAGGAAATACAAGGACTTTCCCCTCTCGCTTCCTCTGAACCCTTAGGCATCTACCTGTCAAGGACTGCAGGCATGCTGAGCTCTCTCCTTTCTTGCCTCAGGTGTGTAGGAACTTACTGGTGTGGCATGACTGGTCTCCTGAGATAGGAGAAATAATGGGCTTTTTATTGCCAGATCAATTTTGGAAAGAAAGATTGGGCATCCATTTGTAACCATGTGGACTTTATAGAGCCCCTCTGGTTGTGGTGTTGGCCTGGTGCAGGCAAGGCTCAGCAAACATTTTCTGAAGAGGGCCCAGTGCTGAAAGTTTGGGCATATGAGCCATATGGTCTCCGTCACCACTCCTCAGCTCTGTTGTTGAGGTATGGGAGCATTCACAAACAATACAGAGCCCTTGGATGTGACTGTGTTCCTGTAAGATTTGTTTATGGACATTGAAATTTTAATTTCATATGATATGCACATGTCAGAAATAGTCTTTTGATTTTTTTTTCAACTGTTTGAAAATGCAATCACCATTCCTAGTTTATAAGTCACATGAAAACAGGTAAAGCCTGGATTTGTCTCATGAGCTGTACTTTTCTGGTCCCTGATATAAATTAGGGAAAACAGGATTCCAAGGCCTGTTGACAAGATCTGAATGGTAGTCCTGGTTCAGGTTCTTTCTCTGCCAAGTATTAATCACATAACCTTGGGCAAGTCACCAAACCAAGTTTCAGCTTCTCTGCAGGGGGAACACCATTGGCCACCTCACAGAGAGGAGAGTCAGTGCTGAAGTAGGACACAAAATCGTGATTCAGCTGCTCAAGCTCTGAGGAGCCTCGATTTTTTTCTCTCTGGGAGCTGGAGAACATTTCAGCTGGTGGTATTCAAATAACTACAACAGCTCAACTTATAACGGCTCAATTTATGATGGTCCAACTTTTTATTTTTCATTTTTTTTTCTTTATGATAATGCAAAAGTAACACACACATTTAGTAGAAACCACACTTTGGATTTTGAGATTTGACCTTTTCCCAGGCTAGCAATGTGCTAAGATGCTCTGTCAAGATGCCATATTGCAGCCGTGGGCCTCAGCTCCCGTCAGCCGTGTCAATGCTTGGGGGAACCGACCTCACTCTGCAGGGCTCTGTGCTGCTCAGCTGGGACGGTCGGTTGGTAGGTTAGAGTATTAGATGCATTTCGACTTACACTGTTTTCAACTTGTGATGGCTTTATCGGGACATAATCCCATTGCAAGTCGAGAAGCATCTATGGATCTGATTTTATTAAAACAAAATTTCCAGTTTATTCCAGGTCTATTTACTTCATCAAAGTAATACTTTGTTTCTATCAAAGTAATGAGCCTTCTAAGAAATGACAAAACTTCCTAAATTCCAGGCTCACTGAGGATGAAAATTCCCCATATGTTTTCATCAGACACACAATAGAGGTCTTATGAAGTGATGGCAGCTCTGCCCCACAGTGAAGTTCAGCAGAGCTGGCAGCTTCTATGGGATTCTTTGTTTTCCCAGGGGGAGGTAAATTCTTCCTTCAGGAACCCATGCCCTGAAATTCAGAAAACCGCCAAAATGACAAATCATGTTTCTTCAGGGCTTCTTAAATATCATTAAAGCTAGGCCCATTCAGCTTGTCTGACATTTGGTGAAAGCCTGGTCCTGTAGCCTCACCTCTGCCTATCCCTGATGAAAGTCAAGGTCAGGATTCCTTACCCTGCCCTCCCACACCCAGCTTTCAAAGAGTCAGGCACAGGTGGGTAGTGGGCCATGTTTAGATCTTCCGTCCCTCAGAGAAGATGTGGCTCATCCCCAAATAAGGGCACAAGGAGCTTCTGCCAGCCACCCATCCAGCTGTGCTGATGAATGCAGTTGTGGGAGTGAGGGGCTAGACCCTTATAACTGCCCAGACCTCCTAGGGGGCTAATGAGGCCAGCTGGGTGTTAGTGGGAGAAAGCAGCAGTGAAAGTCAGAGAGGGCTACCATGCTGGGTCACAGGTCGCATCACTTGATGCAGAAATCATGTTGCACCACTGTACTGTCCTAGTCGGGGTAACAGGGCACCAGCATGGCAAGGCACAGTGGGTCTATCTGCAGAGCCAGTCAGGGTGCTCAAAAGCATGAGGTCCCTGCAGGGCTCCAGGGAGGGGATTTTGAGAAGCAGTTTTGACTCACACTCTGGCTCTCCTCAGGCACGGAGGCAGCCCCACCTGTCTGTCACTCATCTCTCGTGGTTCAATGAGAGGACTTAAGAAATGTGCAGCTCTGCCTTCTATGAACCAGTGCAAATCCAGAGGCTGGATATGTTTACCCTCTGGTGACTTATTTCTAATGTTCGTAGGGTTTGGAAAAAGAGCAGTTTGATTCTTACACCAGTATGGATAAATATTCTCCGTGGGTGGCGGGTATGTGTTTATCCATTCACATGTATACATGTACTTGAGAGCCTGCATATTTGTTGGCACGTGCATGTGCGAGCATGCACACACACACACACACACACACACACACACATTGTGGAAACACCCTTCGTGTCAGTAATGTGGGCTTCTGTTTAGGAACAGAATTAATCAAATAAATATTGTTCTTTCCAGTTTAGGGAGGTCTGGCCTGGAGTGTTTCTATTTTTATTTCATTTGGCTTATTTGCCACCCACATTCCTAAAAGACAGCAGAAAGAACATTTTCATTTCCTATGTGCTAGCTGGAGCTCACATTTATTTATAGAGTTTGGAGAACTTTAATTTTTTTTTTTTAATCTGGCCGCCCTGCCTTCCTTTTCAAGTTCAGACTTTCCTTGCTAGCCAGCGAGGAAAGACAGTATCCCTGCCTGTGGACCTCCCTGCAGCATGTCCCCATTACTGCTTGCACCTCCCCATGTCTGTGGCCCGTGTGGGTGTGGCGGGGCTGCTGGCTCAGACACCCAGCTGAGAGATGTGAAGATACAAATGAAGGTGTTCAGCAGGATGCCTTGGGATACAGATGGGCAAGTTTCAATCCTGGTGACCCTAACGACTACTTATGTGACCTTGGCCAAGGTGCTTACCCTCAGATCCCCCTCTCTAGAGTAAGGACAAGACCTCTTGCCACCCAGGACTGCTATAAGGACTGATTGGAAGAATAATGAATGTGCGACACCAAACACAGTGCCTGGCACACAGGAGAGACACAGGGAATGACAGTTCTCTATGAGGAGAGGAAGACACTTTTGTTTATCAGTTAGGGTTCTGTTATCATGGCTCTATCTTGCTCACTCTCCTGTGGCCTGCTACTACTTTATTCGTTCTTCCATCCAGCCATGTATCAAGCTACTTTTAAATGTGTGTGTGCACACATGTATGTATGTATGTATGTATGTATAAAGCCTTGTTCCAACAATTTAGGGTCACTACGGTCAGTCTCCTACTGGAATTCTTCCTCAGTTCCTGCCAAATGACAACTAAATGACAAAAATAGTTTTGAAAATAATGTTAAGGCCTCATTCCTGACCCCTGGCAAGGAATGTGCTCTTAACTCGATGGTCAGTTTGGCCTCCTCTGAACAGAAGCTTCCAGCTGAGAGGCCCTGCCCTCTTGACAGCTGCAGAGGAGCTAGATGCTCCTTGCTTCAGAGGCCCCAGGGCCACAGTGAAGAGCTCTGAGTCCAGGGCGAGTGTGGGTCATGAAGATTCTCCCTGGCGGCACACAGAGCTCCCCACCTGCAGCATTCCCCCCACGGGATCCTGGGAAGCAGCTAGGAATGGTACAGGAGAGCATTCTGTGTAGCCAGGCTGCATCCTCATACTGCCCCGATGGAACTGAAGACTCCTTAGAAGGTCCTGCCCAGGAGGCCCCACCGGTGGGGTTCCCTGCACATTCACAAGAGTTGGGGTGGGAAGATTCCTGTCCCTGGAATTGTCAAGGTATTTAGGAGAAGGCCAGCATTACCACCTCTGATTCAATAAGCTCTTTGGATTCTAGAAAATGAGAGGGGAATCCCTCACCACTGAGAGTGGAAGTCATCCTAATTTGGACAGCTGTGGCCCTGTGACAAAGCTTCCCTGAGCCCCAAGGCCACGAGAGAGCTGCTCACAGACCATCTCTACCCGTCAACAGTTCCAGCTTCCCCACAGGGAACGGGCCAAAGAGTTGTTTGGGATGTTTTATATTTTGCTTGTTTGTTTTTCTTAACTTTTTTCCTTCTTTTGTTTTTCTAGGGATTTCCCTACAGCAAACAGCCCGATAATTGTCCTGGATCTCCCTTGCAATGCACTGTGCCCCTGTCTGAGGGAGGGCCAGCTGCCAGGCTATGTCCTTAGCAACCAGCTACTGGGCTTTTCTTTCTCTTTCCTCACACTAGAGTCCTGTGCCCTTCCTTGAAATTGCTAGGTGGCTTTATAGACATAAAAGTGTGAGCTGTGGAGTGTTCTGGTCACTCCATGCAGAACAGTACAGAAACATACAGAAGCTGGTTGGGTTCTGGGCTGCCCAAGGGAGGGAGGCAGGTCCTAACATTATAAAGGTCACATGAAGTTGCTGGTACTTTATCTGGGACGAGATGGAGATGTAAGGACCAGATTAAACCTCTTTGTATCTTCAGCCTCATCTTTCTAGGCAGCACGGTTGAAGATACCAGCAGGATTTAGAGTCGTCTTCTCCACCTGGGCCACACACTGGTATCATGGCATGGTTGTGCGTTGTGGTGGGAACTTCTGAGTCCTTTAGCTAGAGGAAGAGAGATCAGTTGATTTTTATTTTTATAGCTACTTCTTCTGATTTCACAGTCCCTCAGACCATGCTGGCCCAATGCTGGAATACCCTTGACATCAGCATCACCATGCCTCTCCTGGGGCCATGATGACAGAAGGAACCTCACTGATCCTTGCTGCTGTCTGCTGACAGGAATTATCTCAGACCAGCCGAGTTCCCCAGCATTCCTTGCTGAGGACAATCCACATTTCTTAGTTCTCTTCCTCATCACTCCTTCAAGAACACTGCCCGGACCAAAGGACTTGCTTTTGCGTAAGGGGTTAGATCTGGAGATGGAGAAAAGAGCAAAATACCCATGTGAATTTGAGTGTAGAAATCTGGCCTGAGGGAGAGATGGGTGTTGGCAGGAGACAGGGTGGGCAGGGAGGATGGGTGAAACCTTGGCAAAGATCTCACCAGCACAGCTCTTCAGAATGGAGGAAAGGAGGACCCCTGTGGGAGAAATGGGATTTTTGAGATGGCCAACATTTTTATTCCATACACTTCTGGAAGAGGGGAAAAACATAGCTCATAGTTCAAGAAACAAATAGATATAATATGAATACAATATGGAGAGTCTGAATGTAAGGTGAAAGGCACCACCTAACACCATCTTTCTGACCTGGCCTCTACAGACAAAGTGCCTAACCTTCCCAGTTATAGGATGTTGGTGATACACATCCAGCCCAGCAGAAATGTCCACCCTTAGCTTCTGTGCAAGCCCATTCTAGATCCATCTCTTTCTAGTGGAGCATGGGCCTGAGGAGAGGAGAGGAGAGGAGAACAGAGGTGAAGAGGGGAGAAGAGAGGAGACCAGACTCCAGCATGGGGTCTGGGAAGGGATCCCCAGAGGCTGTGCTGCTGCCTCCACAGCTTTTACTGGTGGACTCAATTTCACTGTTTTCAGCAGCCATCATCTTGCATAACCCTTAAAATGTGTTGATTGGGAAAGTGCTCCGGGCAGTGAAACTCTCCTGTTTTCTGTCTCCTTTTTCTTTGAAATGGAGATACAGATACAGATAGAGATAGAATGTGTGTCCTGTACCCCTATTAGATCCAAATCTAGCATTATGTTGTATACTTTTCACTACCTATTTTAAGCCATGAGATTTTTAGTGAGGGGAGGGGGCTGATGAGGGGAGGAGCTCAAGTACATAGTCATTTTCTCCTTATTGTTTCTGAGAATTAGTAGAAAATGGGTGAACAAAAGGAAGACATGGGTCTCAAGATGCTGTTGTTGCAGCACTAGTATTTATATATATATATATTTTTTTAAGATACTATTCCTCCCCTCACCAAGTAGTGGGAACAGCATGGTTTTTATTTGTTTGCTTGTTTTGGATTCAACAAGGTCTGGGTTCAGGTCCTTATTCTTGTACTTACAAGTCAGGTGAACTTGGGAAAGTGACTCAATATCCCAATTCTCTGAGCCTGTGACTCCTCATCTGTAAATTAGTTTGTCCGCAGGGTGAGAAAGAAGTGCACAGAGTTAAGTGTAAATCCCTCTACCTTGGGAGGTACTCAGTGCATGTTGCACCCCCCACCCCCACTTCTCATGTTATTTGGCCTGATTATTGCTTTTCAATTAATTGTAGTCTAATAAATATTTTCAAAGCACCTGATATGTGCTTTGTACCAAGGTTCAAGCGAAAATGAGATCTGATCCATCTCTTTGAGAGTAGCCTCATGCTAGAACAAAAGTAATAAATGGTCACAGAATGATTTGGAAGGTGCTACAAGCATGAAGGGAAACTGGACAAGGAGCGTCTGAGACCTATTGCAGATGGTAGGGGAGTGACGTAGGGTAAGAGATGTCCCTGAGGAGGTGACAACAGACTGAGAGAACTGAAGGGTGATGGAGTTGAGAGAAGGATGTTCTGGGAAGAAAGGCACAAGTGAAAGCATCCGTAGGGGAATGGCTATGGGTGCGTCAAGAGAGGAGGAGTGATGGGGAGTGCAGGGGTGAGGCTGGGTATGAGGAGCCCCGCTCAGGAAATGCAGTGGATGCTGCAGTTGGGAATTAACAGGAAAGTCGTGGAGAGCCCTGACAGCAGGTTAGGCTAAGGGGTGCCATCCTGTGACACTGGGTTTTAACAGAAGCATACCAAGCCCAATCTGAGGACTCCTTGACACAGGTTTCCTCTTCCAGATCCACAGAGTGGGGAGGACACTTGCTCTCTGACAATCTGAGTTTCTGCATCTCTAAAGTGAAGGCATTGGACTAGATGATGTCCCTGTTTCCTCCCTGCCTGAGCAGTGGTCTATGAGTCTACTATGGCGATGTCAGTTTTTCAGAACCTGTTTCATAATGCTTAAAGTCAACCTATTGAAATTGTTATGCTGGCATGATGGCCAACACCTAGTAAATATTTTTTCTATATGCATTTTACGTAAAAAATAGATTGATAAAATGTGCAATGGCATAGTGCTGTAAAATAGGAGTTAAGAGTTGTCTTCTTTGTAGTCTTGACTGGGTCAGAAATTGTTCATTCAAGTGATTGCATTTCTTTTGACCATTTATTCTGCTTTAGTTATAAAAATAGGTAAGCTGAGAGATAAGAGTAACATCTGACTCATAGAGTTCCCGGAAGTTTGGTCTGTGGATACCAAGACTTCTTGAAATGGCTAACAAATGGAGAACAGTTTCAATTTAAAAAGAGGTTATATACATTGAAGAAGTTCCCCACAAAAGCTAGGGGCAAAGGTCACTGTAACTTCATTTCTAAAACCAAATATGATTCAATCTGGAGTCTGCACCTACTTCCGTGTTCATTTCTCTCTAAATTACTATAACTTGTTTTTTTTAGAAAAAAGTATGAGTATTAAAATAAAAATGCAGAGACTATGCAAAACTCAAAACATCAGAAATAGAAAACGTGCATAATTACATTTAGACAGGGAAAAAAAAAAACTCATGTTAGACCCATAATTTCTATTTTGTCCCTAAAATAGCTGGATCCCTCAAACCATCTATGCTGCAGGTGACTTGGAAAGAAATATCCCTCATCATACATTAATATAAAACAAAGAGTTTTAAGAGTTTTCTAGGACTGAGGCAAAAATGAAATGAATTCCCACTCTAATAGAAAGTGATGTAAGGCATGTGAGCAAGGCCTTGGGGCAACCCACAAGGGGCATTAGTAGCTTTCTGGGAGCTGAAGTTGAAACTTGAAGGATATGAACATTTGCCAGGCATAGAAAAGCAGAAAGGATTTACCAGGGAGAAGAAACAGCCTCCCAGAAACTGCTAGAAGCCCTGTTGGCCTGGCTGGGGTGGTGAATGATGGGGATTAGCAGGTCAGCAGAGGGTGGAGGGACCTGGCTACCCACAGCCTTTGTCAAGCTGTTGGCAGTGGAGAACCAGGTACCAAACCATACTGAGTGGCTCAACCAAACCTCTGCTTTATTCCTGGACACACTGAAAAAAAAAAAAAAAAAACTGGTGTTTAAAAGAAAAAAAAATCTTGATATACTAGTCGAGTAAGGCTCTATGAACATTTCTCCGAAAATTCTCATCATCTGCGGAAATCAAAAGCACCTTTTGGAATTCTTTCAGTGGTCTGTCTTAATACTTCTGGCGTTCTATGACTCCAACAATGGCAAAATCGTCTTAGCGCTCTACTTAGAAGTAGTTTGAACCTCTGTCCCCTGGAGGAAGGAATGCGTTTGGCCCTGCTGGACGCCTGCAGGAGGGCTCTGATGGGGACGGCCGCTGGATTCCCCCGCCCCCGCAGCCCACACCGCAGACTAGCTTTATTTAAACGGCGGATTGGCGCCATCCAGTGGACAAGTGCTAGAATACAACTTGGGGACTTGTAGATTTTTGAAGGGGGTCCAATTGAAATGTCAAGTTTCTGATCTGCCGTTCCCACCATTCTTTCCCTGTAAAGTTTAACAGCCATCCCAGGAAAC
Organism: Ictidomys tridecemlineatus; assembly: GCF_052094955.1. Lineage (NCBI taxonomy): Eukaryota > Metazoa > Chordata > Mammalia > Rodentia > Sciuridae > Ictidomys > Ictidomys tridecemlineatus. Next base: position 167,724,588 of record NC_135480.1, on the reverse strand, counting down.
AGGGTTTTGTTTTTATTTTTGTTTTTTCTTCTTCATGTTGAGGCAGCACACTGTGAGGAAAGCCTCAATCCTAAGTTTTCACAAACTAACTCAGTGACCTTGGATAAGTCTAGATCCTCTCTGAAACTGTTTGTTCACCTTCACCCATCTTAAAAAAAAAAAAAATACTTTCATATTTTTAGTATCCACAGTTTTTCAGTGGCACAATTGTTTTAGTATTTCTTCATTGCAATTTATGATTCAAATTGGCATAAGTCCAGGTGGAGAAAAAAAATATTTCTGGCATCTTCAAACTTCAGAAAATGATTTACAGCTACCTGTCATTAATTTATACATCAACAGCTCTTGAATACATATTTTTAAGAATGTCTGAAAAACTTTAAACTAAAATTGCATAGTAGAAAGAGCTGACCTTTGCAGCCAGATAGGCCTAAATTTAAATCCCACACCTGCCATATTCTGTGTGACTTTGATAATTTACTCTCCTTCCCTGAACTTGCCTCCTCATAATTCCATAGAGATGGCACATCTTTCATGTGTCAGAGTCAGGGTTACGTGACATAACACCTGCGGAACAGCAGTCACTGGGACTGATACGCAGATGCCTCTGTTTAATGGATGCAACTGCTCCTGTTTCGTCTCTGCAGTTTTCCTATTTATCTTCAGCAAATCATCCTGCCCAGAGACCAGGACTCTTCTGCCAAATGAAGATCATAATTCATTCTTAAGGTTATACAGATGCAAAGACATAACCACCCCAAAGCACCTGGCACTTTATGGGTGTTTAACAAACACTAGTGTCTTTCTTTCTGAAAGTGCTAACCCATTGCGAATAATTATAATATTTGATATAAAGCTAAAATTGTGTCCATCCCATATTTACTATCTTCCTTTATTTTTCTTTCAAATGTACACACATACCCTTGTTACATTCCCACCTTATTTTTCCTGTCTTTTTCATCAAAAGTTAACACACCTGACATTTCAATTCAATTGCCAAGTGGGGTGGCACATGCCTATAATCCCAGAGACTTGGGAGGCAGAGCCAGGAGGGATCATAAGTTTGAGGCCAGCCTAGAAACTTAGTGAGGCCCTATTTCTCAAAAAACAAACAAACAACAACAACAAAAAAAAAAAACCCACAAGAGCCTCTTAAAAAGGAACAGCAAATTTGTTGCAGAGTTGCCATGGTGTTTATCTATTCCTCTCACCAGAAGCATGGGTCTTTCTTTTGCACAGTTATGCACTCACCTATCCACATCCTGCTATGGTCACAGCTCCCTCTGCTTCAACCATAACAACACCAGATACTTACTCAGGTATCATCTCTCCACCCCCATTGGTCCTCCCTTCTAAAGTTTGCATCTCTCTAGTGGTAATCAGAGAAGTCTCCAAGGCCTCCTCCCCACAGCAAGAAAGACTGCCTCCATGTTCATGCTTCTGAACCACATCTTTCTGTAGGAAGAGATCAGAAAAAGAATTAAGGTATTTTGAGCATATGTTAATACACTTGACCTTGCTGTGACCTTTTCAAGTCAGTATTACTCTCTGCATTACAGATGAGGACATAGAAGATCTGTTCACTCCTTGATCAAACAAAATATTGCCAAGCTCTGGGAATGCAACAGCAAACAACAGACACAACCTTTTCTCTCAGATCCACAGGATTTTACAAAGGATGAATCCAAGAGGAGGAAGGAAAATAATAGATGAGTCCAATTGTGAAGACGGGTGCTATGAAAGGGTGGAAGAGGGGAATATGCCCCATCTCTGGGGTTAGAGAAAGTGTGCCTAAAACCGGGCATTAAGATCTGGAGGTTTGGGGAGATCACACAGGTGGGCAGTGTGTGACAGAAATAGGACTGAAATCCAGGTGAGCTTGGTAGCTCTGTGCTTCATAGCCTCTCCTCTGATAAATTCTTACATTGATGTCATGGTGCTTTGGCTTGTGATCCACACCTCTTTCTCCTCAATGGATTGCAGCTCCATGAATACAGCAGTCTTGTCTCCCAGGCATCTACGCAATATGAGTAATATGTATAAGTAAATGGTTGCTTAATTTTTCAATATATGCATTTGTATGTCATTTTCCAGATTTAATAGTATTATAGGGATGCAAAAGTGCCTAGATTCTGCGCTGTATATTGTTTCTTTAACCAACACATTTGTATGGTTTTAGAACATAACTCTCTCTGAGCACCTGGGCCCTTCCATGTCGAGCTCCTTTGATTCAGATGTTGCCTGCTTTGTAGGCCAAGGTGATTGGATGCAACTTGGAAACCACTCACTCATCTAATTAAAATAACATTGTCCTTGTCCTCCTGAAATGTTGAATGGCACAGAGCTCATTTTCAGCTTGCTACCCACACTATCCTTGGAGATGAAAGAGGAGTCCCTAGCTGGTGCCCAGTCTTGTGCTAGGGGTGGGGGATACAAAGGTGGAAGCATGTGTTGTGATATGAGAAGTGTTTCCTCTTCTGGACCCTTATTAATGTGCAGTCCAGTAGGGCCCACAGACATGCCCAGAACCCACACACACTCACAAAGGTTCCAAACAGTACACCCTATGCAAGGACCAGGTGTGCACAGGTGGAGGGAATGGATGTTTCCCCTGTGGTTGGTATCGAGTGCCAGAAGTTCTTTCAGGAAGGTGGAAGTCATCTTTTCTGAGTTGGGAAAATGAATGTCAATTAACCAAGTTAAAGAGGGGTAGGTGGGATGTGGCAGGAACTGGTCATAGGCAAGGGGTTCAGCCCATGCAGAATCCCAGAGGAAGAGAAAGGATAGCACATTTGGGATCCGTGAATGTCCGCAAAGGCCAGGTTCACGATGTCTATGGGTGAATGTCAGGTGACTGCACGTCAGACACTTTTGGTACAGTCTTCATTTCCATGAAGAATGTCCTCTCTCCTGCTTTTTATTGACTTCTACATATTGAAATTATTCATTTTTCCAACTTTGACTGAAACTTAGCTAAAGAGAAGTTGTTCTCTAACAATAGCTGTCCAAATCCACTTATCATATCGGTTGGCAAGTGATACTTCCCTTGGGGACACAACTGAGAATGTGGGGGAGGACTGGGGCAATCTGGAGAGCATTTTTTTCTGTCTGAAGAGGACAGACATTCTTCAACTCCAGCTTCTCAGTGGCTCCAGATCTTTCAAAGTTTCAGAAAAAGCAAGCAACTTGGATTTTTGGCAAGACAGTAAAACTCTTTAAACAGTACCTTAATTAAAGAAAATACATAAATAAATAAGTCTGTGGACTGAATGGAACACATCCTCATGCTGAACCTTATTCATGGGCCATGCTTGCAACCTGCAGGTCCTGAGAGTTCAGAATCCTCATCCCATCATTGCTGTGCTTATAGTTTCTTCTAACCACCCTTCTTTCCTTGCTTTCCAGAAAGAGATGACGAGCAGGATGTGTCACTAATGCTCCATCTCGTCCTTCGGAAGAAAGGAAAGCCGTTTCCTCCTGGAGCCCCAGGTGGACAGAAAGCGGACCTCCCTGGATGAAATGGTGCACCTACTTCCCGGAGCAGAAGAGGTGGAGTCGATCAGTGACCCCTGAGAGACACGTTCCCCACTCACTTCATGTGCTCTTAACCCTCTGAGTGCTGCTAGACCAGACCTGTGGACCAGAAGACCACAACATGGAAGAAGGACCAGCCCTTGACCCTTCCGGCTCAGGAATCGTCCAGGAGGGGCCTCTGCACTTCCGTGCATGTCATGGTTCTGCCTGTGACCTGCCGCCTAAGCTTTACTGGAATTCAGGTTTTAAGACTGAGATGTTTATTAGGACCTTTCCACTTACCTGTCTTGTCAGCCGGTTGACTTTTCGGTCATTTGCTTTCTTAAGTACCAAGTAAATTTGGGAACTTTGGATACACAGCAAGTTTTTCTATAACAAGCCTTCCTTTTGGGTCTCCGAAAGCTCCCACTCTGATCCTGTGGCTTCACATTCTGCAGGGCTGTGGAGCTGTGAGATCTGAAGCCCATCTGGCAGCATCCATGCCATTTCCCTAAGAAGCAGTTCTATCAGGGACCACTCCAGGGCCTGGCTTGTCTCTGTTCCAAACAGGGTCTTCACAATCTAACTCCAGGGAAGAGACTGGCCACTCGCAGAAAGCTAACAAGTTACCAGTTTGCCCTGATCAGAATGTACTTTTTTTTTTTTTAGTAAGCATCATTCCTTGACTCTCCTATTGATATTCTTTCCTGTTTCCCAGAAAAGAGAAATGAAAGAAAGTTACAAATGACCAAGAATGGTCAGTAAGATCCCTGAGCCACAATAGTGCAGTGTTTGTTCTGTAAAGAGCAGGGAGTCCTGGCTGGACAATTGGTTATTTGGTGTATGTCAATGATACACCCTTCTCTGTTGATTTGTCACCTTACTCACTGGCTCTCTGAGCTTGAAACTCAACCAGTCTTTCTCCTCTGCCATGTTATGTTATGGCACAAAATTAACTTCTGGAAAGTCCCATTGATTGTGCCCAGTTACCAAGGTGGCAGTAGAGCTGGAGCTAACTGCATTATTCCATTTTTCCCCCAATTTTTCTCTTTCAGTAGACAGAATAACACCGTCTGCACTGTGCCCTGCCTTTTGAAACCTAACATAGTTGTAATTGATGAAATGTTGACTTCTCTGATTCATTCACAAAAACTGTGGTCCTGTCAGCCCAGCCTGTGACGAGGGGGTAATAATACTTCCAGTGATATTTGAGTGTAATGAATTATCTGTTGGTGGAGGGAAGTAGATAAGAATGTATTAGCACACTTAATATAATAACAATTAAAAGAGAAATGAGCGACTCTGGTTTCCTTTTATTATACATAATGTGTTAACATCATTTGTGGCTGTCACAAAAGCCTAGAGGGCATGAAATTTCTGTCCAAACCAAGAAAGGGCTGACTGTGTGCACAGTGGCCTTCGACACTGACCCAACCACAGATCCTTGCTTCCTATCTTATAAACATTGTCTCATGGAACCCAAATGCTGCTACCTCTCTCCATGTTGTTCACGCTGGTCAACAATAAACTTTCTTTTTTCTCTTAAGTAACTTTGAGAGGCCAAGATAGGCAAAAATTCTTCTCATTCTAACTTTTAACTGGGGTGGAGGGAAACTGTCTTAAGGATACAGAGGAAACAAGAGCCCCTAATTCCTGAAATGTGTAATGGAAGGCTAGAATCTGAAGACATTTGTCATTAATAAAGTTGTTGTCTACTAACTGTATGAAATAAATTTAAACATCCAAACATTTTTTGTACTTCTTGAAACATTCTCCTCATGGCTATGTTGCTAATTGCACTAATCAACTCTTCTAGAGTAAAAACTGCTCTTGTATTTTTTTAATTACAGGATGTTCCTATTCCCACAGAACTTTGTTTGGCAAATTCTAAGGAAAGTCTTCATAGAAAAAAAAATTTAACTCTTTGGCCTGATTTTGTCTTCCACAAATCTCTTACTGCAAATGGAGAATCTGAGCTTCTGGAAGGCTCAGATTTCTCCATTCCTCGGGGTCAGAGACAGGCAACCCTGCTTCTTTCTCCCAACCTGGTCCCCTCTCCTCCTTGTTTTCCCACTTGGGTGGGAGTAGGGGGAGTGAAAATTTCAAAGTTAAAAGATAATAATGAGTATCCATCCTTATGCCCTTAAATGCATCAATTAACATTTTGCTCCATTTTCTTTCTTACCATAAATACATGTTCTGAGTGCTCAATCATTTGAAAATAAGATGTAGACATCATAAAACTTTAAGATTCTTCATCAAGCTCCTCTTAATATGACCCTTGCCCTGATCATCTTCAGTGTCATTATCACCTCCAAGAAACTGAACATCAACACAATCCCTGTTTGAAATTCTTCAATTGACTCAAAATATTCTTTATGGTTTATTTTTTTAAATCTAGGATTCAATCAAGAATAACACTTTGCCTTTTATTGCTTTTCTCTCTAGATAATGGACCAGAGTTTCCCTTTTGTGCATACGTGTGGTGAGGTGTGTTTGTGGGGCACTGTGTTGTGTTATGTGTATATGGTGCAGTGTGTCCATCAGTTCATGACTCTGACATCATCATCATTATGAACATTATTATCATTTTTCCTACTGGGTGTTGAACCCAGGGACACTTTACCACTGAACAACATCCTCAGTTCATATTTAAAATCTTTTTATGTTGAGACGGGGTCTTGTTAAATTGCTGAGGCTGACCTTGAAATTGTGATTCTCCCATGCCAGCCTTGCAACTTGCTGAGATTGCAGGCATGCACCACTGTACCCAGCTGACTGACATTATTAAAGAATTCGAGCCACTTTACTCGTGGAAGTCCCACAATCTGGAGGATTTTGTTTGGTTGGTTTCCTGATTATGCTCTTTTTTTTTTTTTTTTGCAAGAATACTATGTAAGTCAGGTTGTTTCTTCCTATTATATCACATCAGGAAGCACATGTCTAACATCTCTTCATAATATTAAGAAGGATCAGCGGCTGCAGGTACTATCTATCTGGTCCAACCGTTATCAACGTCTATGATTCATTATTAAGCTCTGAAATTCACTAAGCCTAGTTTTTATAGAGGGTGAAGCTATACATGTAAGCATCCATTTCTTAATAACCAGAGTCCATGATCCCCAAAGAGAGTACCCACTGCAGTTAGATGATATACCAGTGGCAAAAGATTCACATCTTTCCATTTAACAGAAGGAAGAGAAACAGGACAGTGGCCTGTCATGTGGGCAATATGTGGGCATCCTGGCTGATGAGAATTTGTATGGTCATATAGCCAGAGTTGAAATACGTGTAACATTGTATCCTCCTGTCCTTAGTGACCTCCCACTCAGACCCATGGTTTATTCAGAGAACCTTCTTGTTGAGAGGGATTTCCAAATGTTTCTCGGAGGGAGAATCTTAGATCTTATAATATGTTGTAGCCCTCCAAAGTACCACAGCACATAATCAGATACGAAGTATTTATGTGGTATTAAAATCTTATGAAGGATGGAATAAGGGGTGGGAGGACATGAGTAGGAGTAAAATGCCAAAAAAGTTCCTCAGTAGAAAAATAATGGGGGGAAAAAAAAGTAGATTAAGAAACACTCATCTAGAGTCATTCCTGCTCCTTGGGTTGTCAATTTTTTCTTCCCTGAGTATTTTCTGATTTCTTAGGACCCAGAGTCTTAGATTCAGGATGAATGGGAGGAGCTTTGAGAGATTTCTTAATCCATTCCTTCTACCTCCCAGGCCATGTCAGTGACATTCCCATTGAAAATCTGTTCTCCTCTCACAGATCTCCAGGCATAGAAACTCTGCAGCATCCTCTGGTAGAACCTACTGAAACTCCACAATATCTGAAATCCTTCCACTTTGATTCCAGCAAAGTACTGTTTGAATTTCAGCACATCTTTTCTGTGTCCCATCTTTAAAAAATCCAGGGACAGTTCAGCATTAGTAATTACATAATAAAGAGAACTTCCTTTGCACATCTGTGAAGTTTTTCAAGATTGTTTCCAATGGTCCTTCAATCTTGTTTCCTTTAGAGTTCTCCCAACGACAGCACCTTCTTGGCTGACCTGTTGGTACCCATTTCTATTGTTCAACTAAGAAAGCTTCCCAAAGCTCTTCCCAAGTTTGCATTATGAATGCCACCAACTATAATAAACCTGATAAGAAATTAGTTCATGCCTTCTAGAAACTCTGTTGTGTCTTTGTTAAGTCCTGACTTTCTTTTTATACACTTATAGAATTTTAAAAGAAATTAAGTATCCATACAAAACTCTTCCCTATGTTATAACCAACCATTTTGGCTATCCTCCCTGAATTTTCTTTCTTCCTATTTTTAACATTAGATTACACTGCTTGGGTTGGGTTGTTGTTTTCAATCGCCTCTTTAACAGGGAAAACATGAAGGAACTAGAGTTCCACTCATCTCTTTGTGGTGGTTTATGCCAATCTATCAGTGATAGAAGCACATCACTTCCTATGGTCTCTAACCTGGTGTCTCTTCCATACTCGATGAGTATCATGCTGTAAGGGAAAAAAAAAAGTTGTAGGAAAAGTATGGCCATGTCTTCAAGAAATGGTAGAAAGGCACAATTAATAAGGGGAGAGGGAGATGTCATCTGGATAATAGCGTTGTTCCTCTTGCTGTGATCACTTTGGTTTGAAGAAACTGGTGATTCTTAGAATTAGCCAAACAAAGTGTGTTTTGAAATAATGATTGCTTTCCTGCTTTAAAAAAATATATCAGCAAAACACTTTTATAATAGACTCTTTCCTTCTGGGCAGGTATTAACTCTGGGTAAGAATTTTCAGTGACATTATGTAAGGATTTGTATAATATAGAGGGAAGAGTCCAGTTCTAATCAAACAATTAATCTGTCATACCAGCTTCTTGTGTACTGATTCCAGAGTTTTCTTGTATCTTTTTTACCTACTTCTGGAAAAAAAAAATGTTGACTATATTTTTAGTTCCATTTGTTATTAAGTTAAGGGTTTGGCTATAAGAAAGATAGACTAACACAATTAAATCAATTAGAAAAGCAAGATAAAACTAAAGGATATTTATAAAATCAGTTCTATGTGGGCTTAGAAATTCAAATGTCATAAATAAAAGACATGTAACCATCATCTGGTCTGCCTTTCTTTAATGCTTGACTTATTTATTTTATTTAATAATATTTAATTAATATCTATTTTATTTAATTTCTTCATCTTAAAACTGTCCTGGAATAGTTGAATAAGAGGAAAAGTAAAAATTCTACAAAACATAATTCAAAATTTATTTGAAAACACATATGTACATATTTGTATTTAGCAGAAGTATCTTTATCCTATTATAGAATTTTCTAAGAGGCATCAAGCATATAGTTTAGTTTCTCAACAGATTGTGTTAGACATACTTTTTTTCTTGTAGTAGGATTTAATATTAATTTGATGATAACCCAGTATATAAAGATAATAAAACCAGATCATAGAAAAAGTTCATTGATCGGGGCATGCAAACTCTATTTTTAATCTCTGGCTGGCCAGTATGTTACTTGTTTTTTAGGTAGTTTGATTGTCCCATGCCTGAACTGTACACCGGGATTATAGATTTGTTCATATAATAACTTAGTTTAGGAGAATAAGGAAACATATTTGAAAAACTGGTAGTAAATATATATATTTTTTCAGGGATATAAGGATTTGTCTAACATAGGGAGAAGCAGAGTCCATTTCTTATCAAAACAATTAAGCCTGTCATACTAGCTTCTTGTGTTCTGATTCCAGAGTTTTCTTGTATCTTTTTTATATATGTCTGGGAAAAAAAGTGTTTATTTTTAAGTTTGTTGCCATTTAAAAACTGGGAAATTTGACATGTAAAAAATCAGAAATTTGGGCTTCTCTTGTAAAATCAGATTTGGCAATACCAAGCTTTTTTTCTCATGGGACAGAAATTGGCTGAAAGGTGGCTGAATCACTGAGACAGCATATATGCTCTTCAATTTAGCCCAGTCCCACCTGTACTTGTCTCCCAGCTGTGAGGCTGACTGGCAGTTAGTGTTTCTCCTTTCACTACGAGTTTGCTCTCATTTACATCTCAAGTTGCAACCCATATTACAGCCTGTCTGCAAAGATCACCTATTAATTTTTGAACTCACCCCCATTGAATATCTGCCATATTCTTAATTTTTTTTCTAGCAACAACACTGTATTAATGATGACAAATGAAAAAGCCATAGAAGAAAATAAATTCAAACCACCCAACAAAAATCAATACTCCCATAGAAACTCAGTGCCTTTGTAGAAATTAAAGTGGTAATTAAATCTGTCTAGTCTTTTAATTATCATAAATGTTAAACCTTCAACTCTACTTTCAAATAAGCTTCTTCACTATATTGACCCAAATGATAAATAAATGTCATTGAAAAGAAGTGGGAGTATTATTTATATATTTTATCTAGGTTTACTTTCACTAAACAGATTTTGGTAGAATATGATGTTTTAACTAAAACATCTCATGGTTTTAACTAAAATGAGATGTTTTAGTTAAAAACAGCTCATTGTTTTAATGTTGCATTCATCATCTTATTGAGTTTTCATGAAGACAAAACCAAGCAAAAATTTCTAGTATTTAATAGATTAAAAGCTAAATGAAGCCAGCTCAGTGGCATATGCCTGTAATCCCAGTAACTCAGGAGGCTAAGGCAGGAGGATCGCAAGTTCAAAGCCAGCCTCAGCAATTTAGTGAGGCCCTATGCAACTCAGTGAGATCCTGTCTCTAAATAAAAAATACAAAAAAGACGGGGGGTGCTGGGGAAGTGGCTCAGTGGTTTAGTGCCTTTGAATTCAATCTCTAGTACAAGAAAAAAAAAAAGCTAAATTAGGAAGTCAACCTAATTAAACTTTGTTTTTATATGTGGCTATTAGACTAAGTTTAATATCTGTTCTACAGCAGATGATATCATATGTTTGAGATCTGTCTTCACATATTATCAAATCAGCAATTGAGAACAATCTACACATTTTCAAGAAATATATAGAACATACAGGACAATGAGTATGAATAAGATTCTGTGTTTATTGGGATAACATTCCACATTCCCCACAACTGTGCATATCATTCTATGATATATGTCTTTGCATTTTGTATTGCCAAAAACTTCTTGATAGCTGATATTCACAGGTGGCAGAAGCCTTTAGTGAACTGACAGATTCTGATTTATTTATCTAAAATTAAACTATCTCACTTAGGGCTCTTCCTTTTCTTTTCTTTTTCTTTTTCTTTTCTTTTTTTTTTTTTTTGTACCAGAGATTGAACCCAGGTGTACTTAATCACTGAGCCAAATCCCCAGCCCTTTTTATTTTTTTATTTTGAGACAGCCTCTTGCTAAGTTGCTTAGGACCTCACTAAGTTGCTGAGGTTGTCTTTGAACTTGTGATCCTCCTGCCTCAGCCTCTGAGCCACTGGGATTACAGCATACACTACCATACCCAATTTCACTTAGGACCGTCTTGATCAGGAGTATAATTATGTAAAGGTACAACAGAGATATTTGGTCCACATGAGTCTATATGAAGGCAAAACCTTGTTATGCTTAGAACTTTTAGTCAGGATAAAGTCAAGTTGGAGAAGGTCACATTGGCTGGAAAATAAGGAGCTGAGTTTCTGTTATGCTCTGGATATAGGTGCCCCCCATCCCCAAGTTCCTGTGTTAATGAAGAAATATTCAGAGGTAGAATGACTGGATTGTGAGAGCTGTAATCTTATCAGTCCATCCTGGTTTGAATGGACTGACTTTTTTTTTTTTTTTTTTTTTTTTTTTTTTTGGTACCAGGGAGTGAACTCAGGGATACTCAACCACTGGGCCACATCCCCAGCCCTGTTTTGTATTTTATTTTAGAGACAGGGCCTCGCTGAGTTGCTTAGCACCTCACTGTTGCTGAGGCTGATTTTGAACTCCTGATTCTCCTGTCTCAGCCTCCAGAGCCACTGGAAATACAGGCTTTGGTAACTGTAGGTAGGTGAGGCATGGCTGGAGGAGGTGGGTCACTGTGAAGTGCCCTGGAAGGGTTCATTTTCCCTCTGGCCCTTCTCCCCTGCCCTCTGTTTTCTGGCTGCCCTACCCAGGAGCTTTTCTCTGCCAGCCTTTCTGCCATGATGTTCTGCCTTATCTTAGACCCAGAGCAATGGGCCTGGCCGACTGTGGACTTAACCCCTGAAATTAGGAACCAAATAAGCTTGCTCTAAGATGTCTTTGTCAGGTATTTTGATCACAGAAACCAAAAGCCGACAACCACAGTTCCTTACCTGTCTGTGAATCCAAATGCAGCCCATCCTCCAAACCCTGCAATATGACCCCCTTTCACTCAGACTATAAGCCTGGGCTCCAGCTGCCCCCTACTCACTTCTTCAACCTGAGCCCTCCTTGCTGGGCTCAGTCAGGCTGGGCACACACACTGGTCACTCACTTGCCTTGGACATTTATCCCCCAAATCCCCTTCTCTAATGTCTCGCCTTCAAGCTCTCTAAGATGCCACCTTCTCAGTGACAACTCTGCTGATCACACCTTGCAGCACTCACCATCCCCCTTTCTTCGCATTCCTTCACTTTTCCCCCACAACACTTATACCATTTTTTAAATTAGATTTGTTGTACACTACCTCCTCCCACTAGAATATAAACTCCATGACATCCGGGATCGCTATATTGTGTATAGATATGTATCACCTGGAATATAGTCTGTCACATAGTACATACTCAACAAACATTTGGCAGATAAATAAATTCCCATGGGAGATAAATGCCTAATTAAGATCTACTAGAGAAAGATTAATCCAAAACAATATATATAATAATGATGACATCAATTTGATGCTGTAACACCAAAGTTATATATCAACTAAGTGCTATCGAGTGCTTTTTATAAACCAAGTACACACTAAGCATGGTTGTGGCAGTGACATGAATTTGCTTCTCCATGCATATCCTCGCCTTATAGTCAAGGTTACTAAGAAATTCATCTAAGGTCACAAGCAAGAAAATGATGAAGCAGGATTTGATTCACACAATTCTCCAGAGGAGTCACATTCTTTTTCTGTTTTCAGGGCTGGGGATTGAACCCGGGGCCTTCCACATGGTAGGCAAGTGCACTACCACGGAGCTACATCCCCAGCCTCAAGTACCCACATTCTTAACACTACAAGGGATACCTTCACCCATTTGGCATGGACACTCTTTCAGACTGGTCCCCTCTCTGGACACACACTCCATGTCGTTAGCGATCCAGTCTTCAGGCTCTTTCCTGGTCATACGTTCTATGGTTGCATTGGCATTTCTATGATCAGTCCATCTGAGATCAGAGTGTACATTTTTTTCATACAACAGGTATTCAAGACTATAAAGGAGACCCTGAATCAAAAATAAGATGGGAAAATGGATCAGATAGGGAAACCAATTTTGTCAGAATGACTTGTTCATTGGTGATGTGAGGGGAAGACTAAAGGCTAAAGGGGGGTTCCCAGGTGAGCAGGAGGTGGAAACCAATTTAAAAAGTCTATAAAGAATCTCCCAAGGTGGGTTCAAGGTATTGCTATGACAATTTGAAAGGTACATAAGAAATTTCTGGGTCTTGCTCCTTGCCTCTAAAATGTAAGCGAAACATACATTTCACTCACAGGAATCCAAGCAGGCTCTTAAAAATTAATAAAAAGAAATACCCAAAGCACGAGATGTTATCTTTATAATCAATAATTTGAAAAACTATCACAGTTAATTTTTGCTAATTTTCCTCTTCCACTAAAGAAATTAAGTGGCATTACTTCTTCAGTTATAATATATGTGGGTACATGAACCATCAGAAATATGTAACTGAGAGGCAGTAAGATTATTATTGCATATATTCCATTTACTTAATTCAGAAATAAATAGGGATTCATCATATGCTAAAAGCAGCAATTTGATTCACTCAAACTTCCTTTGAGGTCACTGGAAGTTACGCAGACCATAAATGTTCTCTGGTTCCTGGTTCCAATGGGAGATCTTTAATATGTCAGGAAGCAATTCAAGCTTAGGTTTTAAGGCTAGATGAAATAAATATGCTGTGATGAAAATAAATATGCTGGATGAAATAAATATGTCCATTCCTAGGGCTTCATTGATATTATTCACAAAAGAATTCAACCACAGAACATCAAAGGAGGAAGCATTCATCAAGAGATGAACAGATAACGGATAGAATATAACATATAATGATTTAAGTCAATAAACACAAATCATATCATAAAATCACATATATACATAATATATTAAATCATTAGATAAGCAAATGCTGCATGAAAGTAAGGAAAATTCATTCAAAAAAGTAAGCTTCACCTCACACGTCTAAGGAGCAATTTGTAGTACAAACCCAATTTCAGCATGAGATTGTACAGATGGCATGAAGTATAGTGTTAGTATAAGCACTAGCAGGAAATAATCTGGACCATGAATTCAGAAAAACCCTGTGATCTTACAGGTTTGAAATTAAAAAAAAAATCCAACTCCAGAAGACCCTAAGAATCATAAACCAATCATTTCCCTGTCCTGTCTGCATTCATAAGAAGGTAAGCCTTTGGTCTCATAATATTTAATTGGAATTCAAATTATCTCTCCTAAGTGACTTCAAAAAACTTCTGTGTCACTTGGATGGAGAAATATGACAGGAAGGTACTCAAGCCCCTCACCTGTTGTAAAAAGGACAGAAAGATGAGTAATTTTAAAATAAACATCCTTGCTGCTTATGCATTCCAGAGTTACTGCTTTAGAAAGTCTAGGGGAGATTCGAGATGCAGGCTAGAAGAAGCCTGCATTCCCAGTCACTCTGTGGCTCAGGATTTAAGCAGCAGGAGTACTGCTTCCCATCGAGGTGGGTGAAAGATGGATTTCACTAAAATTTATTATTGGACAGTCAGAGTGTCTTGGAGACTCAGAAATTTGGGTACACTAAATAAAGAAGAAAGTGTACATTGGAGCCAAGGCAATTGTGACAGTGGTAGTGGTGCTGGTTCACCACAGAGGGAGGAAGAAACTGAGATCAGAAAAGCAGCCTGAACTTAGCTGATCCAGAGGCTGCATCGCCAACTAGTATTTGAAAAGTGCTCTGTTTCTCAGCTGGCTGCCGAGAGCTAAGACGGGAGCCATCTTGAGGCGGCCATGCTGTAGCTGCAAGGGAGCAAGAAGATCAGAACAAACATTGATAGGCAAGTACCTGTCCTGTGGCCCAGGGTGTACCTAGCAGAATGGGAGTGAAAAAGGAACAGAGAAGATTGTACCCAAGGGGATTTCAGTCAGAAAGGTGAAGGGGAACCCAGCTTGCTTTTCTGAGTCTTGGCTCATGTGACCAGCCAAAGAAGTCTAGGAATCTGAACCGGTAAGTGTGAATATATTCAGGGAATAAGACTGAAAAGGCCTTGTTTATGGGCAGCAGTATGTGTGAAGGATTGGCTCCCCTGTTCCATGAGGCTCAAGAGATTCAGACTTCTGACTGAGCTCAGCAACTGCCAGGCCCTGGGGGTATATTGATCTCATCTCTCTGACACCACTCAACTAAGTCCCAAAGGCTGACTAGACTAAACTCCAGCCACAGAACTCCTCTCACAGAACTCTGTAACAGCCCCACCCTGGAAGTGCATAGATCTAGTCTGCGAAGACAAAATCCCAATTGACAGTACCTGTCATCCCATCCTACCTCATACTGATGATAAGGGAAACTGAAACATTTCAACCACCTTCAGCCTTGGGCCACTACACTGGGGCATCCTGGTGAGCAACACAAAAAGAAGTGGTTACCATTTCCCTAAACTGCCCCCCCCTCCTTAGTACATAACCCAAGAGGAAACCGGAAGAAAGACATTTGGGCATAGACTATGACAATCCATTCTCCTGTACTATTTTTGACCACCTCAGTGGAAATGATTCCTTCATTCATTAAGAATCTTTTTCTGTGTGTGTGTGTGTGTGTGTGTGTGTGTGTGTGTGTGTGTTTTCTTGCTGTGCTGATTGGTTCATGGACATATACGTATTTTTTCTTTTTTCTCATGTATAGCATTTTTTTAATGATGTTATTTTTCCTTGTTGTTTGAGAGTTAGGGTTTTTAGTTTGTGTATTTTGGGTTGTTTGGTTTGGTTTTTATTTATTTATTTCTCTTGTCTCACTCTCTTTTCTTCTCCTGCTAATAGCCAGATATCCTGGTTCTTTCTCTCTTTCTCTCTCCCTTTTTTTTCCTATTTTCTCCTCCTTTCTTCAAACTATCACCTAATACCTCTCTTCTGCAGTCTCTGTTCACTTTTTGAAATTATAAACTCCTATCACATTTTATTTTCTTTTAATTAACTGCATTTTTATCATTTTTTGGAACTGATGCATTTATACAACTCCTGTTCCCATCATTTATACTGTTGCAATTATTGCTGCTGTAGATGACAGCATTGACACCTGTTGTTGACTTTAATGTAGGATCCAGTTTATGGTTACTTATTATTTTTGCTGTTGGCAATTGTTGAACCTAAAACTTCTGTTTTTTGTGGTAATTAGCATTGTAGATGTCATAGTAGGAACCAAGTATTTACTTTAAAACTATATATTGTTTGCATTGTTTGTTGCTATTATTTGGTTCCCCCTACTATGAGGTTCTGGGAACCTTTAGAGACAGGAAAAGTTTATAAGGTACTAACTCTGTTGTTGAGATCAACGCAACCAAAATATAGCACACCTTGCTCCACAAAGTGGTGAGACTCAATCTTTAGTATACTGTAATATAAAGAATAGAAAAGAGAAAAACACAAATTAAAAACCAGACCCCAAATAGAAATGGTTAGGGGTGGGGCCTCAGGTTCTACCCATGGCATCCACTGTTTTAGCAAAAACAGAGAGAATTAACACAAAGGGATCTCAATCTAGATCACGCTAAGACATATTGGCAAATGAAGACTCTGCCCTAAACAGGGCCACACATGAGTGGAAGAGAAATCCCTCTCCCAACAGATGCATGAAACTCAACACAGGGATACAAAACATGAAAAAACAAGGTAACATGACACCTCCTAAAGTTCATAATTCACCAGCCACTGACCCAAAAGATGTTGAAGTGGATGAAATAACAGATAAATAATTCAAAAGAATGATTATAAAATTGATCAATTAATTTCCAATAGAACAGAAAAAACAATTGAACGAATGAAGAAATCACTACAGGATATGAATGAGAAATTCAATAAGGAGATAGAAATATTGAAAAAGAATCAAACAAAAATTATGGTAATTAAAGACAATAAATCAAATAAATATTTAGTTGAAAGTCTCTCTAATAGATTACATCATGCTATAGACAGAATCTTAGAGCTGAAAGACAACTGGTCAGTCTTGAACAGTCAGACTTTAAATAAAACAAGTAACCATGACAAGAATATAAAAGAACTCTGGGACAATATTAATAGACCAAATTTGACAATCATTGCAATTGAAGAGGGTTGGGAGATGCAGGCTAATGAAATGGATAACTTCCTCAGGGAAATATTATCAGAAAATTTTCCAAACTGTGAGAATGAGATGGATACAGGAAGCATTCAGAACACCATTTACAAGAACCTCTTTATGTCACATTATAATTAAAATGTCAATATACAAAACACAGTTAGAATTTTAGAAGCCTCAAGAGAAAAACATCAAGTCATAGTTAGAGGCAAGCTAATCAGAATCACTTCCAATTTCTTAGCACAAACTCTAAAAGTAAGGAGAGCTTAGAATGATGTATCCTAAGTCTTCAAAGGATAACTCAACCAAGATTGCTATATCCTGCAAAGATATTCTTAAAAATTGAATAAGAAATAAAAATCTTCCAAGATAAGCAGAAGCCAAAATACTTCATGACTACTAAAACAGGACTACAGAACTTAAAGAAATACTCGACATGAAAGAGCTCAAATTCAAATTCAAGAGCTCAGAAATAACAAATGTCATTTGAAGAGGAGCTAAGAAAATGAGAAATGGGACCAAATTAAACATCAATAAATCAAAATGGCAGAAATTAATAAACATCTCTCTATAACATTGAATGTAAATGGTCTCATCTCTCCAATTAAAAGACAGATTCTCAGAATGAATAAAAAAACATGTCCCAACTATATGTTGTTTGCAAGAACTGTACCTTACAGGCAAAGGCAGCCACAGGCTGAAACCGAAAGTATAGAAATTGATATACCACATGAATGGAGCTCTAAAACAAACAAAAGTAGTACTCTCATATCTGACAAAGCACACTTCAACTCATAATTTACCAGAAGAGACAAAGAATGTCAACTCTCACTCATAAAGAGAACAATCCAACAAGAAGATAGAGCAATAACAAATATTTATGATCCAAATGTGGGTGTAACTAATTACATAAAAGAGACACTACTCAAAGTGAAGCCTCAAGTAGACTCCAGGTGACTTCAACACAGTTCTCTTACCATTAGATAGACAGGTCCTCCAGACATAAACTCAGTAAGACTCTTTGGGCCCCCAAAATTTGTAATTATAAATCAAATGGACTTAACAGACATCTATAGAATGTTTCGTTGAACTATAGCCAAATACACTTTCTTCTAAGTAGTTCATGAACCTTCTTCAAAACACACCATGTTTTAGGCCAAAAAGCAACCTTAGCCAATACAGAAAATAAAGGGCATAATTCCTTGCATCTTATCAGATCACAATGGAATAAAATCAGAAATCAACACAACAAAACCCTACAGAAATTATATAAACATATAGAGATTAAACAATACACTTTTAAATGATTAGTGACAGAATAAATCAATGGAGAAATTTTAAAATTCTTAGATTTAAATGAGGATAGTGATACAACATACAAGAACTTCTGGGACACTTTGAAGGCAGTTCCAAGAAAAAAGTTTAGAGGTATGAGTGCTTGCATAAGGAAATCAGAAAGATCCCAAATAAATAACATGATGATGAATCTCAAGGCCCTTGAAAGAGAAGAACAAACCAATTCAGTAGAAAGAAGGATATAATTAAGATCAGAACCCAAATCAATGAGCTTGAGAATAAAAAACAATACAAAAAATTAATGACATGAAGACTTGTGTCTCTGAAAAGATAAATAAGATTGATAAGTTCTTGGCCAAACTAACCACAATACAAAAGATAGAATACACAAATTAATAAAATTAGATATGAAAAAAGAGAAATCACTACAGACATCAAAGAAATTCAGTGGATCAATAGGGACTATTTTGAAAACTTACACTCCAATAAATTGGAAAACCTAAAGAAATTGATACATTTCTACAAAAATACAGTCTTCAAAACTCAATCAAGAAGACATTAAAAAAATAGACTAATACTTGTAATGAGATAGAAGCAGTAATAAAGAGTCTTTCAACAAAGAAGAGGCCAGGATGAATTCTCAGATGAACTCTATCAAACCTTGAAAGAACGGATGCCAAAACTCTTCAAATTATTCTATGAAATAAAAATGGATGGAACATTTCCCAATTTGTTCTATGAAGCCAGAATCACACAGCAAAACCAGAAAAGGACACCTCAAGGAAAGAAAACTAGAGACCAATATTCCTGATGAGTAGATGCAAAAATCTTTATAAAATATTAGCAAATTGTTTTCAACCATATATTAAGAATAGTGTATATCACAATCAAGTTGGTTTTATTCCAGAAATGCAAGGATGGTTCAACATACACAAATCAATAAATGTGATTCATTACACAAACAGAATTAAAGACAAAAATCACTTAGTCATCTAATACATGAAAGAAGGCCTTTGACAAAATTCAGCACCCAATCATGATAAAAACACTGAAGAGACTAGGGATAGAAAGAACCTACCTTAACATCATAAAGGCTATATGTGAAAAAACCCAAAGCCAATCTCATAGCAGATGGGGAAAAACTGAAAGCATTTACTTTAAAATCTGGAACAAGGCAAGGATGTCCACTTTAACCACTCTGTTGAATATAATGCTAGAAATTCTAGCTAGAGCAATTAGGCAAGAGAAGGAAATAAAAGTGTATGAAAACAGGGAAAGAAGAAGTCAAATTATACTATTTGCAGATGATATACCTATACCTAGAAAATCCAAAAAACTCCACCAAAAGATTGCTAGAACTTAGAAACAAACTTAGCAATGTAGCAGGTTATAAAATCAACATACAAAAAATTAGCTTTTCTATATACCAACAATGAATCTATTGAGAAAGAAATCAGGAAGACAATTCCATTCACAAGAGCCTAAAAAAATAAAAACTAGGAATAATCTAACCAAGGAGGAGAAATATCTCTTATAATAAAAACAAACAATGAATCTGTTGAGAAATAAATCAGGAAAACAATTCCATTCACAATAGCCTAAAAAAATAAAAATAAAAACTGTGAATAATCTAATCAAAGAGGAGAAATGTCTCTTACAATAAAAACTATAGAACACTGAAGAAAAAAATTGAAGAACTCAGAAAATGAAAAGATCTCAGTAGAAAGAAGGATAGACAAAATTAATATTGTTCATGGATAGGCAGAATTAATATTGTAAAAATGGCCATGCTACCAAAAGCAATATACATATTCAATTAAATCCCTATCAAAATAACAATGACATTCTTCACAGAACCAGAAGAAAATAGTCCTAAAATTCATCTGGAAGAATAAAAGATCAGAATAGCCACAGCAATTCCAAGCCCCCCCCCAAAAAAGTGATGCTGGAAGTATCATAACACCTGACATCAAATTATACTAAAGAGCTTTTGTAACAAAAAACTGCATGGTACAGCATAAAAACAGACACATAGACCAATGGTGCAGAATAAAAAAAACAAACCCATATAACTACAGTCTGATCCTTGACAAAAATGCCAATGTACATTGGAGAAAACCAGCCTTTTAAACAAATGGTGCTGGGAATGTAAAAGAATGAAACTAGACCCTATTTGTCACCTTGCACAAAGATCAGACTAAAAATGGATCAAAGACCTAGGAATAAGACCAGAAACTATGCAACTTCTAGAAGAAAACAAGGTCAACACTCCATTATATAGGCACAGGCAATGACTTTCTCAATAGGACCCCTACAGCTCAGGAAATAATGCCAAGAGTTAATAAGTGGGATGGCATAAAATTAGAAAGCTTCTACACAGCAAAGGAAACAATCAGGAATGTGAAGAATGGGAGAAAATTTTTGCTAGCTACTTTTTATTAATATAAAAAAATAAAGAACTCAAAAAATCTTTAAACCCAAAATCTAATTAATAAATGGGCAAAAGAAGAAATACAAATGCCAACAAATGCATGAAAAAAAAATGTTCGATATCATTAACAATTAGGGGAATGTAAATCAAAACTACAGTGAAATTTCATCTCACACCAGTCAGAATGGGAGTCTTCAAGAATACAAATAATAATAAAAGCTGGAGAGGATGTAGAGAAAATGAATTCTTTTACACTGTTGATGGGATTGTGAGTTAGTATAGCCAGTATGGAAAAAAATATGGCATTTCCTCAAAAGCCTAGGCAAGAAAGACAATATGATGCAGCTAAATATTGATGCACTCGGTATTTATCCTGAAGAATTAAAATCATCTTGGGGCTGGGGTTGTGGCTCAGCGGTGGAGCACTCGCCTAGCACATATGAGGCCCTGGGTTCTATCCTCAGCACCACATAGAAATACAATAAAGACATTGTGTCCAACTACAACTGAAAAATAATATTTGAAAAAAAAATTAAAAAGAATCATCTTACTACAGGGATACATGTATATCCATGTTTATAGAAGCAAAATTCACAATAGCCAAACTAAGGAATCATCCTAGGTGTCCATGGATGATAAAGAAAATGTGATGTGATGTGTGTGTGTGTGTGTGTGTGTGTGTGTGTACACACTGGAGTTCTATTCAACAATAAAGAAAAATGAAATCATGCTATTTGCAGGAAAATGGATGAAATTTAAGATCATTATGCTAAGCAAAATAAGCCAAATTCAGAAGGCCAAAGGTCATATTTTTCTCTCTTATGTGAAAGTTAGAGAGGAAAAAGGAAAAGAAAGTTGGGGGAGATGTGGGAATCTCAAAAAAATCAAAAGGAGACCAATAGAGGAAAGGGTCCAAGAAGTGGGAGGTGGGAGAACTAGGGGAAATTCTGGGGAGTGATATTGGTCAAATTATATTGTTATATTGTGTATATGTATGAATATGTCACAACAAATCCCAGCATTATGTACAACTCTAATGTACCATTAAAAAATGTGGGGAAAAGAAGAAGAAAGGACTTGGAACAGAGCAGATGAGTATGCTAAGTGCCTCATTAGGAATTAGAAAGGCATTTTAGGGGAAAGAAAGGCTCAGAATTTATTTACTGAGGATTAATTTGGTGCCAAGCACTGTGCTTGACTCTGGATGTATTATGTCTCATCCCATCTTTGTAACATTTATGGAGGGAAGTATTGGTGACACTAGCAATCAGCATGCAATCAGGACCCAGGTTCTACTTTCACTAGTCTGTGAAAGTAGAACCTGGGTCCTGATTGCATGCTGGGACAGTGGTAGCTCACACAGGGGAAATCCCTGTCCTCATGTAGAGCTATGCATCATGCATTTTATTTAGAGTATATAAACTAATTCTCGTCACAATCCTAGGAAGCAGGTCCTGTTACTATTTCCATTTTACAGGTGAGGATATTGAGGGTTCGGGTAAGAGTCTTACCCAAGGTCATGTAGCTGGTTAGTGGTGAAGCTGGGATACATACCCTAACAGTTTATCTCCAGAGCTTCTTAATCACTGTGTTATACACACACACACACACACACACACACACACACACACACACAGATTGTGGTGAGCCGCCTCTGCCGCTTATGCAGACTATGGTCGCCATTACAAGATGGCGCTGGCTCCGCTGTGGTTTGTGACAAACAACTCCTTATTTGGGAGAGTTGGCGCATGGTTTTTCAGCACCCTATGAGAAAGTTCCACGTGGCAGCTTTGCATTGGGGCTTGAGATGCTTTATTAAGGCTGGGAGGGGCATCCGAGGGATGAGTAGAAGAAATATTAAGGGCCTGAATAAACCGCTGAAAGAAGATTCCCGAGTTGCGTCTTCCTTGCGGGCAAGGGGTCGCGACAAGTGGTGCCGAAACCCGGGAACCAGAACTTTCAGCAGTCAGGGGTGGTGCACCAGTTAGTCCCAGGTAAGTGGGATCCGCGATCAAAGTGGGGCACTCCTCGGTAATTAAAGAGAGAGCGGGAAAAAATAATAAATAAGACGCTCCTCTGTAGATAAAGAGAGAGCGGGGAAAAATAATAAAATAAGACGCTCCTCTGTAAATAAGGAGAGAACGGGGTTTGTACTTTCACTTTCTTTACACTGCTTGGAACAGTATGGGTGCTACTTCCTCAAGCCCAATTTTGCTGGCCTTGGAAGGCTTACTGCGTTCCAAGGGACTTAAAGTGAAGTGGAGCACATTACAGAGGTTTTTAGAAGAGACTGACTCTGTAGCTCCTTGGTTTGCTTTTTCAGGGAGTCTCACGATTCCCAGTTGGGACAAATTAGGGAAAGATCTGCATTTCGCTTACAAACAAGGAACTTTAAAGGGCGGTACCATTCTGCTTTGGAAATTAGTGAGGGGGTGTATAATGGATGGTAAATGCCAGAAAGCTGTGAGCGAGGGTCAGGCCGATCTTGAGCAATTGCATGAAGAAAAATCGGAGGGGTCACATAGCGAGGTAGCAGAAAGTATTAGGAGTAAGAGTGGTGAACAGACAAGGGAGTCTGAAGTTAAACAGAGGAGAAGGCTCTATCCGGACTTGACTGAGTTAAAAACTCCCAAGGACACAAGTAGCTCAGACAGTTCTGAGGAATTGGACAAGTTATTACAACAATTACGTAAGACTAAGATAAAAAAGAAAAAACGGGAAGCAACAGATGTAAAAGCCTGCTGTGAGAAGGGTAATAAATCTAGTTCTGGCGAGGTGGAAAATCTAGAGGAGGAGCCAGTACTTGATGCTGCTCCACCCTTCCCGGCGCCTCCAGTAGTTCCGCCCCTGTATGTGGGTGGAGTCCAAGGCTCCGGGAGGACTTTTCATTCTCAAGTTTGGAGAACAGTTAATACAGACATGGGACTAGCATACCCAGTTTTTCAGGACAATAATAGGAGAAGGTACCATGAGCCTTTAGATTTTAAAATAATTAAGACTTTGGCTGAATCCATCTGTACTTATGGTATAGACGCTGCTTTCACTCTTACTCAGGTGGAGGGCCTAACTAGATTCTGTATGACTCCTTCAAATTGGGCTGGCTTAGTCCGAGCCTGTGTCTCCCCGGGAAAATATCTAGATTGGAGAGCATTCATGTTAGAGGGTGCAGTAGAACAGGCTGCTCAAAATCACAGCAGCTATAGTGACAGCCGTAGCAGTGTCTGCTGCTGCAGCAGTTACGGCCGGAGTAGCCATGGCCAGTCAGGTACAAACTGCTGCCACCATTAATGAAGTTGTTCAACAAACTTCCACCATACTCGAATCTCAAAACAAAATTAATCAACATATTTTGTCAGGGATTTTAGCTGCTAACCAAAGAATAGATATACGTCAAGCTCAGCTAAAAAAATTGTCTGACCTGGTACTTTTGGGTTGTGTTGATCAACGTGCGCATTTGTGTATAACCTCTGTCAGATTTAATGATTCCAGGAATGCTTCCCGCATCATCGGTGACTATTTGGCCTGGAATTGGTCCATGGCGGCGGAAGACATGATCCAGTCTCAACTGACTCAGATAGCTGTCTTGAATAACACCCGTGTTGATCCCGTGACTTTGGGTCAATTCACTAATTGGATATCTTCTACTTTTTCCTTTTTTAAGGAGTGGGTGGGAGTAGGCATTTTTGGTACTATGTGTTGCTTTGGTGTGATTCTTTGTTTGTGGCTTCTCTGTCGCCTCAAGGCCCGCAGTGCTCACGATAAGGCTATGATCATACAAGCTCTTGCAGCTTTAGAAAATGGCAACTCACCTCAAGTCTGGCTTGCACATCTTAAACAGTAAATCTTTGACATGGCCATTGCACCCCAAGTTATTATAACATTGCACTGGGATTGACATGTCTTTCCTCGTTATTCTTTTAGTGTTGGAAAGCCCTTGCACTCTGCCGGTCTTGCTACCATTGCACGCAGATGGGTTTCCACACTAGTGCCTTTGACATGGTCGTTGCACCCCAAGTTATTCTAACATTGCACTGGGTTCGACATGTCCTTCTTTTGTCTTTCTTCTAGTGCTGGAAAGCCCTTGCACTCTGCAGGTCTTGTTGCCATTGCACGCAGAAGAGTTTCCACACTGGTCTTTAGCTATGGCTTTAAAGCCCGTGCCTTTCTCTCAGGGTGTCACCAACTTAATTGTGGTTGTCCTACAGAGGTAGTCCCAGCTACTCCCTTTTGTTCACCATCGTCACGATACAGGATGCGAGGCAAGGCACTGCACTTGAGTGATCCCGCAGTGGACCGGGACCTCAAGGAGAGCATGTCCTATTGCAGGCGGGTTTGACGTGTCCACGCCCCCCCCCCCACAAAAAAAGGCGTCGGCTGATATGGAGTCAGATCTGGGGAAGGGCCCTCCTTAGGGCTGAGCCATACTATGCAGCCATTCTGCACAGTGGGATAGGACCTCTACTCTCACCTGTATTGTTTTAAAAAAACAGAAAGGGGGAACTGTGGTGAGCCGCCTCTGCTGCTTATGCAGATTATGGTCGCCATTACAAGATGGCGCTGGCTCCGCTGTGGTATGTGACAAACAACTCCTTATTTGGGAGAGTTGGCGCATGGTTTTTCAGCACCCTATGAGAAAGTTCCACGTGGCAGCTTCGCATTGGGGCTTGAGATGCTTTATTAAGGCTGGGAGGGGCATCCGAGGGATGAGTAGAAGAAATATCAAGGGCCTGAATAAACCGCTGAAAGAAGATTCCCGAGTTGCGTCTTCCTTGCGGGCAAGGGGTCGCGACAACAGATTATTCTTCCTTTCAGCTTGTTTGCTTGTTAAGCTGATGACAGAGCTTCTTACACCATGAAGATCATAAAATAAATTATCCCTCAAAAGCCCACAAAGCTTGGGAAGCAAAGATGAGGAAAATTCACAAGGCGTAGTGAATCCCTCCTTCACAGTATAAAAAAAGGGTGAGTCTGATAAAAAACAGTTACTGAAACTTAAAATCATTGAGGGAGAGGAACATGTGGGCTCATTGCTCCCGTTGCAGAGGTTGCTAACCAAGCAAGGCAGGAGGGAAGCTCAGCCCCTACACGCTCCATACAGTCAAGAGTCCAGGGGAGCTCTTGCCCCTTTGGTCCCTATCAGAGGGGTTCATGTCACCCAAGGGCCCCACAAAACAGTCTTGTTCCTGGCTAGACTATTGCCTTCCAGGGAAGACTATTAGATATTGAGGAGAGAAAGTAAAGATTTTTCTCCTCAGATCTGGTTGTGCAAATATTCAAAACTGGAAAACGTGGAAAAATCCAACCTGACTCAGTTAACATTTTCGCCCCTGCTGTGGCTGAGCACTCTTTCTAGGCTCTTGGTCAGTTATAATAATCCACCTGCAAATGTTAGAATTCCACAGATTTCACAATTTTTATGGTCAAATAAGCTTGTAACATTTTTCGCAAAACATTAGAAAAAGATTTCCTACTAGAGAACTTTTGAAACTTTGTGGGCTCTAACATGCACCATTACTGTCATATGTCAAGGGAAGTGTTTTCCAAACTAGCTAATTGTGGAAGCTTTTTACTACAGTTGATGGAACACACTTTGGGAATACCATTGTTATGGTTTAAAGTAAGGTGTTCCCCAAAACTCATGTGTCAGACAATGCAACAGGGTTTAGAGGTGAAATTATTAGATTGTGACAGCCTTAACCTAATCAGTATGTTGATCACTGATAGGGATTAACTGGGTGGTAGCTATAGGCAGGTAGGGTGTAGCTGTGGGTCATTGGGGGTGTGCCTTTAGAGTATGTATTTTGTACCTGGCAAGTGGAGTCTCTCTCTCTGCTTCCTGGTGGCCATGTCCAGAGCCACTACCTTCCCCTGACACACTTTCACCATGATATTCTGCCACACCTTTGACCCAGAGCAGTAGAGCCAGCCATCTGTGAACTGAGAAACTCTGAAAGCATGAGACCCCAAGTGAACTTTTCCTCCTCTGAAATTGTTCTTGTCAGGTCTTTTGGTCACAGCAGTACAAAGGCTGACTTAAATAATAATCTTCATTGGATTTCTGAAGAATCAGGAATAATGAATCTTACCCTCATGTATGGATGGATCCCAAATGATATTCTTTGTTTTTAAAAAATATTTGTTTATAAACAGTCAAATTCCATATAGTATAACCATAATAATTATATGAATTTTTCTCAAGATGCAGTGAGAGGGCTGGCTACCTGTCTCAAAATCCCAGGGGTGCTAGTTAAAGAGGTAGGTTTTTGGAGGGAACAATAGCCGGCGTCTCTTTGCAGGGTTCTTTCTTCCCATGGGAATACAAGCCATCCTAAAACTTACAATCTCAGATAATTAGCAAATAACAAAGCACAAATACTCAAAAATATATTTACAGGAAATGAAGCCCCTTATGTATCTAGTCCACATGGGTTCTGGAACTAGACAAAGGGAAAATAGCTCTGGTGGTTTATTTAAGGGGATCCACCAAAGACAGGGATAAGGATTCAAGGATGGAGTCTTGCTTCATAAAGTCTTGCAGTCAGCAGGTTGACTGACATCTTGGCAGATCAAACCCATCTCAGGTGCTGTGTGGGATCTTTGGCAGACCTTGAAGGAGAAGTTCACCTGCATCAGGTGGTCAATCCCTGTGGGGGGTGCCACAGGAAGTTCCCAATGCCACTTATCCCCTCAGGAGGCTACTGTGACAGTCCACACACAGCCCACAGGTGGCTGGTGATAGCAGGTTGCTGGGCCTTGCTCAAGAATTACTAAATCAGAATCCAGAGAGTGAGATTTAGAAATTTGTATTTATTAGAGCACCTAATGCACTCCCTTGACTTTGACCACTGTAGGCCCTATTTACATCCATCTTTGAGTGTCTGCAGGTGGGTTTCAGTTCTGTATGGCTATGTAATAAGTCATAATAGATTTATTGGCCTAAAACAATACAGATTTAGTATCTCATAGCTTTTGGAATTGAGGAAGCTGGCCATGATGTAGGTGTACCCTGTTTCAGGATCTCTTACAAGGGCTACAATGAAGGTATCATCTGGGAAAGGATTCATTTCTAAACCCATGTAGCTGTTGGCAGGATTCAGTTCCTGGAGGGCTATTGGACTGAGAACCTCAGCTGCTTATTAGCTAATGGCTCTGGGGAACACTCTTTGTCTTGCCACATGGATCTGCCCAAATAGCAGCTTACTTGACCAAAGTCAGCAAAGGGGATAATCCATTTATAAAATGCAAGTTACAATCCGGTTTGATGCAGTCATAAAAGTGGCATCCCATCACTGTTGCCATGCTCTAGTGGTTAGAAGCAAGTTACATGTTTCACTCATGCTTACAAAGAGGAAATTATCACAAAAGCAAGAGTAACTAGGAGGGGATCATGAGGGGCCATCTTGGAATCTGTTTTTAGAGTCAGTGGATGGTTGCAGGGCTATCCTCAATAATTTAGTGAGAACCTGGCTCAAAACTGAAAACTTTTAAAACAGCTGGATATGTAGATCAGTGGTACAGCACCCCTGAATTCAATCCTCAGTATACATATATTTTTTAAAAAAGGATATGTGAAAATCTTACCACTCCTAATCATTACATACATGGAAAGTTCAGTAAGTAAATTCAACCCAAAAGAAATGAAAATCTGGCCACTCTTAGTCCATATGTACTTGGCAAATTCAGATAGGTTCAACCCAATAGATATTCAACCCAATAGATTTATTTAAAGAATCTACTTTCTGTGAAATTTAATTTTCCAAATTTCCAGTTTAGCAAATTCAGAGTCAGAGAAAAGATAATTAGCTCATGATCGTATGGATAAAGGTAATGGAGCTGAACTCAAATATAAGCCATCTTACTCTGAACCCAATGATCTTGTAGAAGAAGATACAAAAATAAGAGGGAGTTTATAATACAGATGTGGTCAAGAAACATGAAATCATACATAAAATAATCAAGTCATAGATAATATAATCCAATAACATTCTTGGCACTAACAATGAAGGCTTCTTAAGGTTTTTGTTAAAGAATTAAAATATTATTTAATATAAAGAAAATGAACACACTCCTGTAAAGGGAAGTTTCTAACATATTGAGTAATAGACTATCTACTTTTATTGAAAAACTAATTACAGCCCAAAATTATAACCTTCAGGGAGGAAACATTCAATTTTTGTTTCCATAATCTCTTCCCAGTAAGTAAAAACGTTTCTATATTGTATTAGTAGGTTAGAGCGGCCAGAGAAAAGTTCCACAAACTGAGTGTCTTAACCTGCACCAATGTATCATCTCATGGTTTGGGAGGCCTGAAGTCCTAGATCAAGTGTCTGCAGGTGGGTTTCCTCTGAAGACTGAGAAGAAGCACCTGTCCCAGGCCTCTTCCACCTTCTGGTGGCTTGCTGGCCACCTGGTTTTCCTTGGCTTCTGCTGCATCCCCTCGTCTCTGTCTTTATTTTATTTTCACATGACATCTCATTTTCTTTGTGTGTCCCTCTGTGCAAATCACACGGTTCATAAGAACACCACTTATGTTTTAGGGCCCCATACTACTGAAGGATAATCCCATCTTAACAAATTGTATCCGAAGCAACCACATCTCCAAGCATGGCCACATTTTGAAGTATGGGGGTTCGAGCTTCAACACAGGAATTTGGGAGCATACTATTGAGACATTTCAGAAGGAGGACGAATCAATGCACAGAGGAAAATTAGAATCCATATTCAAATTAACTGAAATAGTTTCATGAAATCTAACGTTATTTTTAAAATAAGTCTAGCACAGTTGGGCTCTACCAAGGCAATTACCTTGTGGAGAGCATTTGTCATATCAGCAAATAAAAATAACTGTCCTGGGACTAGAAGAGGACTCAGCAGAGAGAGGAATATATGGTGAAACGAGAAAATTCTCTTTTGTGTTCAAAAATGCAAAGCTGACTTTTGGCACTTGAGCGCTTCCTGAACTGAGCACTCATTGACAGATTTGGGGCACATCCTTGACAGATTTGGGGCACACAGTGGTTGAGATGTCTCTGGCTAGCTCTGTCTCCTGGGTATCATCCAGGTCCAGCTAGTGGTTCCATGAGACGCCACTCCTCCTCCTGTGAAATTCGGTGCTTTACCAAGCTTCCTCATGGCTGTGTCCTCCAAAGCCCTGTGGTGGTTTGTAGCCCCATGGGGTATGCTTGCTTCAGGTTTCTCTCTTATGTTGCAGACTGTTAGAAAGATACCAAAGGAAAGGCCTCCAAAGATCTGTCAGCTCTTTATTCATTCACATTCTTTCCCCCCTCCCAGCTTTCGCTTGACAATGAGCTAATGGGTCCAAAAGAAAACCAGTGCTATATATGGGTCCACTTGCCTTTGGTTGACTAAGGCTCCCATGCTGAGGCTTGCTAGCCTGACATCTTTTCCGTTTGGTGAGTCTTCTCTGCTTCTTCCTCGCCTTAGGCAATTGAACTCTGTTGAGTCCATTTCTCAAGGTCATGTTCAGGATAGAACCAAAGGTTGGACTTAATTTGTGAGCTTTCTCTGCACTGGAAAACTTTAAGTCCTTTCACAGTCATCCTGCACTTTCCTGATGCTTGTGGTATTTTGATTACCACTGTCTCTTAGTGTTGAGAGGCTATGAAGAACTATAGCTAAAACTGAGATGGGAAAGTAGGTGAGCCTTTAATACCATGAAGAAAAAATTGAGTCCATTTACTTTCCTGTCTTTATGGCTTATTACTTCAGATAGTATATGAATAATCTATGGTAATATTATATCAATAATCCATGAAATATTACTATTTATTCCTGAGTACTCTTATGACCACTTAAACTTTATATTCATTTTTCAATCTGGTATGTGAAGTAAAACATGGACCTTGTGAATAGAAATATATGAAACAAAACAAAGATATTTTATATAGGATCTAGGTTTTAGAATCCCAAAATGAGAGTTCCATAAAATTTTCTCCAAGAATTATAGTTAAACAATCCATAAACCAGAACTTGCAGGGCATTTGGATTGAATCTTGCTTTCTCTGACTAGTTTTTAGCACATATTTTGATTGCACTTACCCCAAAGAACATATTGTAATTGTATTAAAACCAAAATGGTCGCTTTTAGTTTTACTACATAGAATATCAATGATTCTTTAAAACTCAGAAACCAATAATTAACATTATTTCTTGAAACCATTATTTATTAACTTTCAGAGAAACTCTCATAATGGTTTATTTAGAAAAAAATACTAAAACCCATTTTAGTGCCAAAGATGAAATAGTATGGAGATGGAGTCACAAAGCTCTGGGGAACGCTCCCCAGCATTCTGACTCCCACGGGCAGTGATATCATAATGTCCTACTTAGTCTTAAGACCTCCTGTGACACAGGAAGGAAGATCTGAGGAGAAGTCACAGATCGCTGGATAAATCACAACAATTTCCCAATGAGTTTTATATTTTTTATTTTTTTATCTGGGTTTTTTCCCTCAGGGATTAGCAACCTAAAAATGAACATGGAAGGTGAGTAGACCTTTCAAATATTACAGAATGGTAAATGTGAAGGATGATCCTTGACCATGGAACACTGGTATGTGGCAGCTTTGTACAGGATGGTGTAAAGTTTATTGGGGGACATGGCATTACTTAGATTTTAAATCACTTACTCAAATTGTTTATGAAACATTGAGGTGGAAAGCAGAAAGTTGCAAAGGAAAGCAACATATTTCTGATCCATGGCGTTTTGTATGTTTTTTAGAGCTTCCTGAAGTGAATTCTTCTGATGGAGATTATTATTATAAAGAAGATGAAAATATGGATAATAATATTTCCATAAGTGATGAAGGAAACAATGCTGAAAGTATTCCTTTTATACAACATGAAGAAGAAATACATATGGATACTACTCCTGCTAATGAGAAAACTGGCAATTATTACAAAGATATAAAACAATGTAAGACTTTTAAGTTAATAGCATTGTATAAAAAAAAGCTGCAACAACAATAGATTTTAACAGCTTTGATTTACCTTAACTCTCTTTTCTAAATGCCCATAATCTTTTGGTTGCCTACTTCTTAAATTCTGATTTACCATATAACTTTTCAGCATGTAAAATGAAATCCTTATTTTCCTACAGTTTATTTCCTGAGATGTTGAAACTTTAGCAGGGTTCTCCTGGAGATTATTCTAATGACTGTGGTTCATCACAGCATTGTGGCTACTTACCTCATTTGATGGTTAGTTAAGCAAAATGTATCCAAAGGGGAGTGTTGGTTCCATAAGGCTTGTGAAACAAAGTACCACAGTGAGTACTCATAGGCTCAAAACAGTGGAAATCTCTTCTCTCACAGTTCTGGAGGCTGGAAGTCCAAAATCCAAATATTAGTGGATCAAGTAAAGGCTCTCCCCAAAGCCATGAGGGGGAGGATCCTTCCTTTCTTCCAGCTTCTGCAGCCCAGGTGTGCCTTGGCTTGTGGCAGGAAGTCTCTCTTCAGTCTCTGCCTTACCCTCTTCACAGGGTGTTCTTCCTGTGCCTCTGTGTCCACACTTCCTCCTCCTTGTAAGGACATCAGCCATCTGAGTAAGAGCTCACGCTACTGCAGTTGTCTTCATCTTAATTACATCTGCAACAAAGCTGTTTCCAAATAAGGCCACATTGTGAGGTACCAGGAGTTAAGACTTCAACATAAGCTGTTTTCGGAGGGGCTGGGAAGGGTGGACACAATTCAACCTATAACAACATTACTCTAGATGTTTGAAAGTTCCACTGAAATTCAGTTTTATAATTCACTATTCCTTTATATGGATTTCCTTTCCGAAATTCGTTACGAGGTGTACTATTCTAAAAAGTAAAAAAGTTCATAAGAAATTATTACTAAAACTAAAGACTAAGATCAAATTTAATTATTATGGGATCCTTATTAACATGAACCAAAGAACAACAGAAAAAATAATGAAGATATATGTGTGTGTGTGTGTGTGTGTGTGTGTGTTTGTATATACATTCCAGTGCTTTCGAAATTATAATCAATAAGTTGTATTATTGTTTTCTCTTTTATTAATCAGTATCCCTCTTCTGTAGGTGAAAATACATCCCTAATCACAGAGGTGTGATAGCAGGAACAGAGGCAGGAGTAGTTCTAGGTGACCTCTGGAACACCTCTGCATATAGATATGCAGAACAGAAAAGTTCAAATACATCCTCTTCAGGATGTACCTCTTTTTGTACCAAACAGGATCTATAAATCAATTTGACAATTGGCAACTAATTGACAATTACTTTGATTTTAAAAACTCTGAAATTTTATACATAATATACACAAAACACAAATGAGCTTATTCAAAGTACTTTTTTTATTTTAATAAGTTTTGGCTCTTTTAACATCTACCTCATTATTTTTAATGGATACACAGTATTCAATAAAATGATGTTCATTAATATATCAATTATCTCATTAGAGAACACTTAGATTATGTTCAATTCCCCCCTAATATTCTTGATTATAATTCTCTTTGGCTAAAAGCTATATACTGAAATTGTTGAATATAAATGTCTTATCTTTTAAATATTGGTATTTACCCCAAATTGCTCTGCAAAAAATTATTCACCAGTTTACATCCCCAAAATTCTCCACAATGAAGAGCATCAATTATAATATTTGACTGTGATAAGTGACAAATATATTTTCTTTGCTTTTGTAATTTGCACTCTAATTATTTGTGTGATTGGTATTTTCCTTAATCCTTAGTGGGTATTTTAAATTTACACATCTGTGACTTAACCTGTTAGTATTTTGTCCATTTTTCTTAGTATGGATCTTTATTGATTTGCAAGGGCTCTTTCAATATATAGTATATTAACCTTGTTTCTATGATATAAGTATTAACAATTTTCTCCCAGTCTACTGCTTATCTTCAAAATTGAGTATCATAGGGAAAATTTTGAGTTTTATAAAATCAATTCTGTTAATTCCCTTATAATTCCTGCATTTTCTGTCTTGCTGCGACAGGCTTTATCCAATCAAAGATGTTATATTTTCCTAACTTTTTATAATAATTTCCAACTTTTGTTTTTAACTTAAATCTAATAATTTTTTAATATGGCATAATATATGTTAAGACATACTTTTCAAAGAGAAGAGCTAATTATCTAACACTGATTCTCTCCTTATGTGAGTCTCATATTTAATATGATCCCATGGTCATGTGAAATTGGGTCCATTGTTGCTCTATTTATTGTTCTTTATCTGAATTCTCTGCACAAAAATACCAAAGTATTTCAATTTTTAAATTTTTCTAACTCATAATATGAATGTTGGCCTGTGATTTTTCCCCATAGATCTACCTCAGAAATTTTATAACAAATTATGTATGTTAATGGTACTATCTTTTTAATGTTATGTGCTTAAAGAAATTAATACATTATGTAAATATTAAACATACACATGTATTTATGTGTGCTCAAAATTTCTGTCATCCATGATATTTTGGAAAGAAGAATCACATGTTTATATATGTTCAGTTTGCAATTTTGCCCTAAATTCTTTTTACCCCTTGGTTGAGTGAATATGTTCATGAGCTTTGAACTGTAACCAACCTGACAATGACACTTAGGATAGCATTCTTTATGTTCATGGGGAAACGGAAGTATATGTGGGAGACCTTATTTGTTGTTGATCCACTTGGTTTTTAAGCTAAAGTGTTTTATAGTCTCACAGAAGATACAAATGAATGTTTCTTCCTTGTTTTTTGATAATATCAGTACAAATAATGATTATATTGCAGGTGTACAAATTTATTTTGGCATCTCTTCTGTAACAACATATTTTTTCCCAAGAATTTCCTCAATAATTGTTTCTTAAAGACGTTCAGCTTAAGCATACTAGTTTGACTTTTTTTTTTATGAATTTTCTGTTTGACCCTGGCCCACTTTCATTTTGTTTTTGTTTTTTGTAATTCTTGGGATTGAACGCAGGGCCTTGTAAATGTGAAGCAGGTGCTCTATCACTGAGCTCATTTTCCATTCCTGTTTGATTTATGTTGAAACATGATCTCATTAAGTAGCACATGTTGACTTCAAAATGTAATTCTCACACCTCAGTCTCCCAAGTAGCTGGGATTCCTGCAGTGTATTACTGTGCCCTGTGTATTCCTCCCCTCATCCATCCTTCCTTCCTTTCTTACTATCTTTCTTGAAGATGAAAAATGACTCAAATATTTTATAATTTTTTTAAAGAAAAAATTCCTGTGAGAAAAAATTTAATGAATAAGTGACTTATCTGTTTGCTGAAGACTTTTGATTTTATGTTTTCAGACGTGTTCACCACAAAAAATCCAAATGGTACAGAATCTGAAATAAATGTCACAGCAACAACCGGTCTGAGATTTGCCGTAAAGCACCGTAAGTCCTGAAAGGCACTGTTAAACATGTGAAAGCTCTTAAAGCACTACAAGACACTGGTGTGTAGGAAAGAAGTCTTTGTTCCTAAACAGACTAAAATTCTCCCGCTAAAGTAGATGCTATGATGCAGGGATCCAGCTACTTCTGGGTTATCCTTTAGGTTTTTCTCATTCTTCCTCCCACTCTATACCCTTGAGGCTCAGGTCCATTGCCCTGAAAATTTCAAAAGGCAGAGATGCTCTTACAATTCTAAACCTCATATTTTGGGTCTGCAGGGAAAGGCAAATCAAATAACTGAATTGAGGATTCTAGGAAATGATGCAACTTTCTTCAACCTACATTTTTGCTCCTTTCTACTTTGTAGACCTTCAAAAGCTTTCAACAGAGAGGAGAGAAGGATCCTAGCTATGGCAGTTTCAACACTGGGAAAACCCAGACTGAAAAATGCCCAATTATAATTAGGCATTGGCAATCATGGAATATTTCTGAGCAATTTCCAAATTCTTTGTGAGACAGTGACATATCTTAGGCAAACATTAATTAGATACTCCCTTATAGGAATCTGGCTTGTGCATAGCAAACATCTTGAAGTATGTGGGATAAGAACCAGATACCCAGCTCTCAAGCAGTGCAGGTACCTCACAACCCCTCAGGATGTGTGCTACTGAGAGCCACAGGCAACAAGAAAAAGCTATCCAAAACTAAATTGTATCCCCACAATCCAGGCCCCCAAGGGACTGTCACAAAAGTTGGATAGGGATAAGGAATTCCTGCAGTGTTCAAGGGGATTGTGACAGAGGAGACACTCTGTCATGGGAGGGATGCCCTAGAGGAGAGTCCCTGGAGGCAATGGAGATGTCCCTGATAACTTTGAAGATCACTGGCTGAAGTAGAGTCCCCAATGCTGGCAGAGAAAGGGAATGAGCTGGTGCCAGCAGATGCTCCTCTCCCAAGAAGAAAATGATTGTCTAGCAGAGTTTAAAGATTCCTTACCATTCATTTGAGTCTCCCCTGAGTCAGCATCAACTCTAGTAATGGGTTTCCCTTTGCATCCTTCCTTGTCAGCAAGATACCTGAAAGGGGTTTGTGGGCTCAGTCTGGATTTATTCTGCCTCTGTGTTCAACTCCCCACTCCTGGGAAGGTCTGAACTCCATGTGGAACTTGCACTGGCTCCTGCATTCAGCAGTTAACTAGGATTGCCAACTACATGGGGGAAATGGGCCTCCAGTCTCAATTGTTCCCACACCTGTCTCAGTGATGTACCTCCAGACAGACACATTATAGACTGAGATGGGTGCTGAATGAGGCCTGCCCATCCAATGTGCAATCCCAAATCCTTACATTCCAAACTGTTTCCAATTGACAAGGACACTCTTGGTGCCTCCTCTTCATGTCATCACATTGAACAACAACCAGGCTGCTCTGGACTGCAGCTGTCATTTTAAGGTTGTGCCTTGACCTTTGAAACCAAGTGTCTTAGCCAGTGATCTCCCAGACCTCCAGAGGAGCCTGGCCCCCTGTGCCCTACTTTTCCTCTCTCTCAAGTTATAGGCATGTTAACCTCACCTCAGACAGCCCATCATCCCCAAATCTTATTCTTCAGTGCCTGGTCCTTTCTCCTCTGTAAGTTATTTCAGGAAAACTTCATCTTTCTCTTCCATCTCTTCTCTCTCCTTATCTGTGTTGTATTTTTGCTTCAAAATATGTTTAATATCGTAGATGTTTATCCAATATTTTCATATATTGATAATTCTTTATCTCTCTTCCTAGGTAAAATTTCCAGGATAACAACTGAAGAAAAACACTTTCGTCGCAAAAGGCCAAGTATTAAAACTACTATATTGTATTCATATCTGGATCATGTCGTATGATTTAAAATTATAATATTCACCACTCTGAGCATTATGTAAAGGAATAATATGCTTAAAGAATTTATACTACTACATTTTAAAGTCACTATAAAATCTTTTAAGTGGTAAATGTCTTGAATCAAATTTCAGATATTTCTGGCAAGGAGTAGGTACTGGGATTTTTATAAATTTTATTTTCAAAAAGTGTTATGTTTGTATCTACATAAATTACATACTGCTAAATGAACGTATATTTATATTGTATAAAAGAAAACATTTACCAACTTAAAATATTTACATATATATCTGAGTTTTTATTTATATACATATCAATGTATTAGATATATTTAAATGTAACTTAATAATAATGTAAAAATTTACCTGCTTGAGGAATAATATATATATGATAGAGTCAGTGATACAGGCTTCCTAAATTATTAAAGGAAAAGGGATTGTGAGTGAAAGTTTATAAAATCAACACCACTACTTTACTTTTCTGCCAAGATTATTGTTCCTTAAGAAATATTTGTAAAATAATAACAATACAGGATAGGTCTACTCTAAAGTCTTGAACTAGGTGTCTAATTTAAGACAATGTATTCTTACTTGTCATTTTTTTCCCTACAGAAACAACTCCAAATGTTCCAGATTTTTGGACAATGTTAGCTAGAGGTAAATTCATATCATAGGCAGCTGGGAAAAAAGATTTGGTTCTCTAAAATCTTGTATTAGAAAGCCATGATTAGTCTAAATACGTACAGTGATAAGAATAAGTCAATATTTTGTTGCCATTTGTAATAGCAGATGCCAAACAAACCCAGAGAGGTGCTAAAGAGAGTTTTTAATCCACTCCCCCAAAGGCTTATTCTCATGTAGATGTTAAAATCTAGTTATTCAATTTAATTCATGATTAAAACTTTTAAATAAGGTTCTTACACAATATAGGCCCTCTAGTGTTTGCAACAGGGTGCACATAAACATACAGAGATGCTTGTAAACATGCAAAATATTTATCAAGATATATACATGCACAAAATTTATATGTATCATAAATATATATGCACACCTGTCCAAATCAGTATATGCATGTATGTATAAATAAATGTATGTATGTGTACATGTAGTTATGTATATATACATGTACCACACAGATATACATGCATGCTAAAGGTGAAATATATACAATATTCAGTCAATCCTCACTGTTTGTGCATTCTGTATTTATACTCTGTATCATCTACTCACCATGATACCTTTGTCACTCAAAATCAATGCTTTCAGCATCTTCAAGGCCATTTAGACATCAGCAGAACTTCATATATTTTTAATGTCCTGATAAGTACACTCAGTCATCCCTTCAGCTGGCCCCCAAGTGTGGTGTTAAACTAGCTGGTTAATTTTCTTTAATGCAAGAAGGCAGTGATGTGTCTAATGGAGAAAATGTATGTAGTGGGTAAGCTTTCTTCAAGCCAGAGTTATTCTGCTGTTTACTGTGCAGAACATAATTACCATGAATATTGAGAACAGGACCTACACCCTCTGTAAACACATGATCATACACATATATTAATTTTACCTAGAGAATGTTATTTGCCATGACCATCAATTTATTGTTTTAACAGCTATAAATGGAACAACAGTGAGCATGGATGATAGAGATCAATTATTTCAACCAATTCCAGGTAAGAAGAGTACTTCAGTTAATAGATACATAAATACTCACATGTTTATTGTCCCTTGGTGATACCATTTTCCTAGTAAAGTGTAGTGCAGGCAGGAAGGTTTCCTGGTGGCCAACATCACATGAAAGAGGACATTTCCTGTTTTAGAAGAGTAATGATTCCTGAATATTCTTCTTCAGTTACCAATTTGCAGACGAATGCTTCATAGCTTCTATTCCTGACCCAGAGAAACAAAATAGAGTGGTAGGTGAGTGGAAATACAGAGAAGGCAGTCTTTTTAAAAAAAAAAAAAAAGAAAGAAAGAAAAGAAAGAAAGAAAAAGAAAAGCTTTAATTGCGGAGGAATTTTAGGATTAGGGAAAAATTTAAAGTACATAGGGGTCCCACATCCTACGCCTCTTTATTTTCCCCTATTATTAACATCTTGCATGGGTGTGTCACATTTGTTAAAATTTATGAAATAAGAGTATGATTGGCTAAAGTCCATTGTTTACATTAAGGTTCACACTTTGTATTTTACAGTTCTTTGGGTTTTGAAAAATGCATAATTTCATGTGCCCATCATTAAAATATAATACACACGTTAGCTTTTTAAGAAACTACCAAACTGTCCTCCAGAGTGGCTGTACTATGGCACACTCTCACCAGTAATGAATGTGAGTTCCTGTTGCTGAATACACTTTACCTTAATGGAGTAATTGCATTTTAAAAACAACTCCTAATTTGAATGGACACTTTCATGAAAAAGCAATGTGTTAATTTTCCCCCAAATGCCTGTCCTACAAAAAATGATGGAAAAAGAAATATATCTGGTGATATATCCAAGACCTGTCACCCCAGTTCTGTACTGAATTATTTGAAGAATGTCGCCATTTGCCTTGTGGTGCTTCAAGAAAATGGAGTGAGTCTTTTTTGTTTTGAAATGCTATCCACAGGGATCACTAATGCTGGGTCATTTTAGAAATGCTTTATTGTTTCTTTAACTGAAGTGATTAAATGTGGCTTGATTGATTTTCTGTCATTTGCTGAGCACACAAAGAGTATTCTGTTACTTTAGTTGCATTATTATGTCAATCCTCACAGCAACTCCATGAAGTTGGATTTATCTCCATTTTATAGAGAAAGAAACTGAGACTTAGAGCAAAAACCTGCCCATACCTATAACTGGCTATTTCAGTGATTAGGAATTCCAAACTCTTCTCTGGTTCTGACCATGACCTTGATAAATGCACTATGAACAAGCCTCTTTAGAATGACTCTTTAAGGAGGCAGAAAAGCAACTTAGGAGAATTTTCCATTTTAACAATTTGTTGGATTATTCTCCAAACAATTGGTCTCAGAGTCAGCTAACAGCCCTTGACTGCTCTCTACATCTCCTTCCACAGGGAAGAAGATCACACTTTGACCATTTTAAGTTTTATCAGAGCTCAGACATGGGAATTTGTTATTGCTTATGAACTATTACATAAAAGAAAGATCTTTGGACCATTTGGAATGGGGGTGGGAGGAACTGTGAAAAAAGGAAGTGATAACCAAGTTTATTAAGTCAGATGAATATTCAGGAAAAGGTCAGATCTGTCAGTAAAGAGTCATTTTTTATTACTAGTTTTAATAACTTTCTTCATGTCTCTGGATCCAGGCATCACTTTTTGATTTAACTTATTTTTAAGAGTTAAAAAATGTTTGCATTTCTCGATGCAATGTCAAGTACACTAGATTTAGTCATCTCAGTAATTAAAGGCAAGCTTAGCCCTTTAACCTCATGGAGAGAGCTTGCACACACCATCCTTTTATTTCAAAGAACAACCAGTACATGTTGCAACATCAGAACATCACCCTTCTCTTCTGAAACACTGGTGCCTTGTGTGTACATTGATCATATTAATAGTCACCTCTACAGAGATGATCAATTACTTTAACTGGTTTCTAGGAAAGTCAGGGAGAAAGTCTGCTACATACACATTTTGACATCTGGTAACCTGGGTTTAAAGTCAGACTCTGCCACTTACTAGCTGTGTGCAAGGGGAAAATTCATGAACTGCTGAGATCCTGTAAAATGGAGCTAAGGACAGCTCCTCCAAGAGTGCTGTGAAGGGTAAAGAGGAAGGAGTGCTTGGCGTGGGAAGTAGCCCTCTCTCTGCATTGCCTGTGGTAGGAGAATGAGCAGTGGACACTGAGGCGGGCGTGGGGCTTCTCTGCATCTTCTACCATCCTCAATCTCCAGGAAAACATCAAGAATCCACTCTTCTCCATTGCCTTTTTTTTCTTTCCTGTCAGAATCTGATGTCAACACTACAAAAATAAGCAAAACAGATGATCTAGAGGATATCAAGATCAAATTAATGCTGGGTATCTCATTGATGACCCTTTTCCTATTTGTCGCTCTCTTGGCATTCTGTAGTGCCACACTATACAAACTGAAGCAGCTAAGGTAAGCCCACCAACCTCTGCAGTGTTTATAACCGATGCATGCTGTCAAGCTCAGTCCCTCCTGTCCTGGGTAAATTGTTAGCAGATTGTAATGCCTGAATAATGGAGCTGTCAGTCTTTCAGTGTGACTCCATTTCCTCTATTTCCAAGGAGCATGGGGCCATCTCAGGCATCATCCTACTTGAACTTTTCCCCAATATTTTAAATCGTCAGCAATAGGGATGAAAAGAAAGCAAGGAACTGAGAGATGGGCGAGCAAGAAATGAAAGACGGAGACCAGGCAGAGATACATAGGAGAATTTATCAGAGCTGACAAATAAAGGTCATCTCTCCATAGATGGAGAGAGGCAACACAGGCTTGAGTTCTGGGACTTTTATGGGGCACATTCAGGGAGGAGAGCCAGGTGGGTCATAATATAGGAGGTTAAGGGTGGGGTTGATATGAAGGAGTGGTGAGCCTTTCTCAGAAAGTCCCTTTGGGCGGGAAAGGGAAATTTTTCTTAAAATAGCAGCTATCACTTAAAATGACCACCCAGAAGCTAAGCAAGGAACTTACAAGGAATATATATTTTCCCTTAATAGCAGATCTTCTTAGGGTATTACATTTTTCACCAAAGCAAGCCTTGCCTGATACTCTTAGGAAAAGCAGATCCTCTGTCTCATTTATACTTTGAAGTTTATCCATTTGTTCTTTCTCATAAAAAAAAAAATCAACTAAAACCTGGGGCTGGAGTTGCAGCTCAGTGGCAGAGCACTTGCCTTGAAAGCCTAGGGCACTGGGTTTGATTCTAGCTCCATATAAAAATAAATAAATAAAGATGTTGTGTCCTTCTACAACTAAAATTTAAAAAAAAAAATCAACTGAAACCTGAATAAGGGGCTTGTTTTTTAAATTTTCATTTATACAGTGTGACCGATTATTTTCAAAAATCCTAATAGAACTGCTTCATGTTCACAGTTTACAGTAATTCTTTTGATTGTTGTATTTTTAACAAATCATATTGAAAGACCTAAGCAACCTCATTTTACTTGGGACCTCATTTTGCTCTGAAACTTAACCCCTGACCTACTGCAGTCCTAAAGTCAGGAAATACCACAGAAAGCTCTGTGCAAACAGTTCTCTCAAAAAAAAGCCCCAGACAGTGACTGCCTAAGATAGACCAAGATATCGAAATATCTGAAATTCCAGACGCCCCCCCACCCCACCTAGGTGGGGTGACCAATATCTAAACCAGAAGCCCTTCAGCTTGGCATGTACCCCCCCCCCCTTGGGACACCCTCATGGTTTAAACCAATCATTTTTAAGAGCATCAGCCCCTTGAACTAACCAATAATCCTTTCCAGCTTCTTTCCCGCCACTTGATAGGCTAATCATGTTTTAGAGTTGTTTTATCATTTTCCCGCAGTGTGTGATGATTTGCTAAGAGATGCTATGATGTATGTAAAGTCCCTGCCTTCCCCAAAGAGTGTATAAAATTGCTGCAAACCCTGGGCTCAGGGCCTCTCAGCATCACCAGCTGTTGTGTGTGTGGAGGACTGAGCTAGCTCGCAATAAACACCTCTTTGCTGCTTACATGGATCTTGGTCTCTGGTGGTCTTTTGCGGGGGTCCAGAACTCAAGCATATCATTGGGGGCTCGTCCAGGATCCCCCTTATAAGCCTACCCAGACGTCTTGATCGACAGGTGATGAAAACCCAGCCAGTAAATTAAGGCATTGCCGATGTGTAATTTTCTGTACTCTGGTTGCCTGCAGTTTTAGGTTCTGTATTTTCTGGTCGGCAAAAGGTCCTGGTGGACGCACTATAGGGCCGCTGACAGGGGATTGTGGGAGACGTCCTTAGCCCTTTCTGGATTCTGAGTGGATCACCCTTTACTAAAGGTGTCTGTATTTTGTAGCTGACAGATCCTCCATCTGCCTCCGCTTTTAGTCTCAGTTTAGCAATCCACACAGCCCTGTGTTACCTGTGTCTGTTTCTATTGTCCTGTCTGCCTCCACCTTGACACCCTGGCAAGGGAACTAATCCCCCTCAGAATTCTTGCAGGTCATAAGCCACCAGGGGAGTCCAGTGGAAGATCTACTCTGCCTTCTGAAATCCTCTTTGAAACGCTATGCGAGGCATTTGCTGTCTATCTGTCTGTTATAATCTTGATTTGAGGAATAGTTGTAGCTGTTTTCTCTTTCCACTTAGACATGGGACAAACTCAGACTACTCCTTTGACCGTACTGACTGACCATTTCACAGAAGTTAGGGAAAGAGGACATAATTTGGGACTAGAGATAAAGGAAAGAAAGCTAGTTACTTTGGGGTAGGGTGGCCACCAGAGGGGACCTTTGACAAAAGTGCAGTCCTTCGAGTGAAGAACATGATTTTTCGCCTGAGAAGAGAGGGACATCCATAACAGATCCCTTACATCTTAGGGTGGATGGACTTACTCGAGGACCCCCCCTAATTGGGCTAACTCCCTTTTTACATGTGGCACATGAGGCCGACATATTTGTGGCAAAAGAGGTTGATTCTAGGCCACGAACCCCGGTACCTATCCAACCGTCAGCCCCCCTGTATCCAGTCCTCCAAGGGGGCAAGGACCCGCTTCTCTCGGAATCTGCGCCCCCTCCCTATGTGCCCCCACAACCAGCCCGATGAGGGGGG
Organism: Ictidomys tridecemlineatus; assembly: GCF_052094955.1. Taxonomy (NCBI): domain Eukaryota; kingdom Metazoa; phylum Chordata; class Mammalia; order Rodentia; family Sciuridae; genus Ictidomys; species Ictidomys tridecemlineatus. The sequence goes on along the minus strand of NC_135480.1, from coordinate 167,680,868 downwards.
TGCAGAGGGAGGAGCAGGAAGAGCAGAGCAGCCGGGGCACTGGAAAGACCAGCAGTGGGAACTCCAGGGGGAGCCCAACATCCTGACACCACCGTGATCTTGCCCCTCAGGGAGATAGGGCCCCCTGACAAGACGAGAACCCTAGACTTCAGTATTGGCCCTTCTCCACTAGTGATTTATACAACTGGAAGAATCAAAACCCCCCATTACTCTGACAGCCCAAAGAGTTTAATCTCTCTCCTGGATAGTGTTATGTTTACTCACCAGCCTACCTGGGATGATTGCCCAAAATTGCTCCGCATCCTCTTCACCACGGAAGAAAGGGAAAGATGATATGCTCGCATTCAGGACCCCTCTGGTGGTCTTTTCCATGCCAAGATCCATGTAAGCAGCAAAGAGGTGTTTATTGTGAGCTAGCTCGGTCCTCCTCGCACACAACAGCTGGTGATGCTGAGAGGCCAGGGTTTGCAGCAGTTTTATACACTCTTTGGGGAAGGCAGGGACTTTACATACATCAGAGCATCTCTTAGCAAATCATCACACACCGCCTGGAAAATCATAAAACAACTCTAAAACATGATTAGCGTACCAAGTGGCGGGAAAGAAGCTGGAAAGGATTATTGGTTAGTTCAAGGGGTTGATGCTCTTAAAAATGATTGGTTTAAACCATGAGGGTGTCCCAAGGGGGTACATGCCAAGCTGAAGGGCTTCTGGTTTAGATATTGGTCACCCCACCTAGGTGGGGGGGGGCGTCTGGAATTTCAGATATTTCGATATCTTGGCCTATCTTAGGCAGTCACTGTCTGTGGCTTTTTTCGAGACAGAACTGTTTGCACAGAGCTTTCTGTGGTATTTCCTGACTTTAGGACTGCATAGGTCAGGGGTTAAGTTTCAGAGAAAAATGAGGTCCCAAGTAAAATGTGGTTGCTTAGGTCTTTCACATATATTTCTTTAGTCCATTAAAACTCTGATGCTAAGTATTTAGTCCCTCTAATTCCATGTCATTTTACATGTTTCTTATTACTCTTTAATTAAAAAAAACACATTTTTTCTTTTATTTAGTTGTACTGGTAATTCAACCCAGGGGCACTTTACCACTGAGCCATACCCCAGCCATTTTTATTTTGTATTTTGGAACAGAGTCTTGCTGGCTCCAAACTTGTTATCCTCCTGCCTCAGCCTCCCAAATAGCTGGAATTGCAAGCACACAGCACCATTTCCATCTTATTAAACTTCATTGTTTCAGTAAATAGGTTTCTACATTCTAGTCTTTTTTTTTTAAGAGAGAATGAGAGAGGGAGAGAGAGAATTTTAATATTTATTTTTTAGTTATAGGCGGACACAACATCTTTGTATGTGGTGCTGAGAATCGAATCCGGGCCGCACGCGTGCCAGGCGAGCGCACTACCGCTTGAGCCACATCCCCAGTCCCTACATTCTAGTCTTAAGGTTTAAAAATGCTTCATCTACATAGGCTTTAAATATAATAAGATTAGTATTAAAGAAAAGCTATATCATTTACATACTGTTATTAATGATCTAGTACATTGGACAATTATATTACAATTCAATTATATTTTATTTCTTATAAATAAAATATAATTGAATTATATTGAATTAGTTACACATGTGCACACTTAAACACAATTTTTGTTATCTGTTCTTTTTTTTTTTTCAGTTATAAAACTTATGACAGTCAATACTCCATCAACCCAGAGCTGGCAACCCTATCTTACTTTCATCCGTCAGAAGGTGTATCAGATACATCTTTTTCTAAGAGTGCAGAAGACAGCAGCACATATTTGTATGCCACTTCTCCAGAGCTGAAACCATCAAGAACAAGGATATCAAAATCTAAAACCGTAACAGATGAGGTTTCCACATGCTCAAAAGATGCAGGCTTAATTGAGGCATCATGTTTACTAATTAACCGTGAAGAGTTGTGTGAGGACAGCCATGAAGAGAAATAGATAACTTTAATTCTTTTGTCATAAAAAAAGATCTTTGTGTCTCACATTAATGTCATCATTTTGAAATTGCTGAGACATTTAATTTGTTTTTCCATTTTATCAGACTGAGATCTGGGCTGCTCACCACTTGAAAACCAATTTTTATTTGGTGAGAGTTGGTTGAAATGAATCAGGTTTACTAGATGTCCAGCACTTTGAAAGATGGTGGGGCCTACTGTCCTCAAAGCTCCATCTTAGGGGATCCAGGGAATAAAGTACTTTTATAAGAAGGAAAAGGCAGGCAGGGGCAGAAATGTTGAGTGAGGTCCTTTTTTAAAAACTATTCTTAGTTGTAAATGGGCACAATACCTTTATTTATTTTTATGTGATGTTGAGGATCAAACCTAGTGCCTCACTTGTGCTAAGCAAGTGCTCTACCATAGAGTTACAACCCCAGCCTGAGTGAGGTTTTTATTATCCAGGGCATGTGTTCTCTTTTTCCTTCTTCTCTGAAACATTGCAAAGGACCTCAAACTCCTAGGGGCTAATTCTTACAACTCTTTTTAGACAAATATTTCTTTTATGCAAATTAGTCCTTATAACCGTGTATATATGCTTTGCTTTAGTTGATGCATAGAATTAAAAGAACCAGGAGTGGCATTGTATATTTTCCTATTATCTGAAGGTAACCAGATGTTCTGGTCTCTGTAAATCTAAAAACAAGATTATATAGTAGTTAACATCTTAACCTCATTTAGTTGGGGTTATTCTTTAGAATTTAGAGTGCCAGGGGAAAAGGATGAGATGTCAAAAGAATTAAAGAGGGGAAGATAACCTTGCAAAAAAAAAATCAGAGAGAGTAAGCAAAAGTAACTGTCAAGGACAATTCCCAAAGGAGTGATCACTGTTATGATTTCCCACTGTAGATCCTTCATTACATTTCTATGGAAAGTAGGCCTTTGACTCAATTCTGGTTACTTCCTGCTGAAATGCAGAGGAATGGAGATTTTTGGAATAGAAGGCTTTGACATGGTGAAATACATAATTTTTGTTCTCATTTATTTTTCCTTAGGGAAAGGGTGGTTCTGTACGAGGCATTCATTTGCATACTTTTTGTAGTATAATACAATAAATCCTTATGTAGGCTCCCATTATTATTATTAGGGGTGTTAAACATTCTTCAAGGATGGATCTGTTCTCAGATGGCATCTAAGAAAATAAATTTGAAAACAAGTCTACTCCTTGTAGAAAAGGAGTTTCATATTCTAAAGTCTTTGGTAGTCAAGTGGCCTGTCATCTAATTTTATCAATGCTCATTTCTACTTAGGATGAAATATCAATGTATAAGCAACAGAATGTATTCACAATTTTCCAGCATCCCTGTCCACAACTTTATCATTCTTTTACCAAGGAATCATCAGATTCCTTTAAGTTAGCAATATACTCATCATCACTTATCTTAATTATATTGTTCTTTGAATATGTATTTTAAGATTCTCTGCCAAGGTGTAGTTCCAGGCAGGATATGGAGAAAAGGGGCAGATGTACTTTCCATTGGCAGAGCTCACTTGACTCTAGAGCGATGGACCCCAAGGCTTTACTCCTACAAGCTTGCCTCCAGGATGGAAGGGGCAGAATGGCTGATCCATTAGGTGGGCAAATCTTGAAAGACCAAAGTGACGTGAGGTCATTAATATCTGCCCCAGCCGTCCTACATATTGTTTAATCCCAGATTCATTTTCTAACTTAAAAGATGAGGCACCTACCATAAAGGTTAGAAAAGAACTCATATACAGAATTTTAAAGGGCTTAGTTTAGGCCCACATCAGTGTGCTGCCTTAATTTGGAACAAAGAAATAGGTAAAACCTTATCCCATTTTAAATGAGTCTATTGACAAAGTTTAGACCAAGTCCTTTTTCTGTTTTTCTCTGTGGATTACAGTCTCCATAATGAATATTGTTTCCAAGTTATTTGTAAACCTTTACTCACTTTTGGGGTGACTTTAGAGGCAAACGATGGTCCATTTTTACTTTGAATTAGCTTGGGAAGTCCAAACCTGGGAATGATTTACTTGAGCAAAAATTTAATCTCCTTAGTTGTCGTCTTAGTTTTAATAGGATATGCTTGTACCCTGCCTGATAATGTATCCATAAATACTAATAAAATTTTTAAAAGACTCAAAGTCTATTTGCCTGCGTTCAAAGGGACATAACCCTTTATATCATATTCACTATTCCATCTACTTCCGATATGAGATGTGTTCAGTCTTTGGATTATTTTTAGCACATAAATGATATCATTGCGTGACCTTATCAACTGTCTCGTGCAGATGTTGAAGAGAAAGTAAGGAACGAGACAGAGGTAAGCAAGAAATGAAAGATGGAGACCAGGCAGACATACAAACAAGAATTTATTTGTCAAAGATGACAAATATGCGGGAGGCTCAGGAATCAAAGAGCAGGGCAAGTCCTAATGCCTGTGGTTAGGGGTTGGGTTTTATGAGGGAGTGGTGAGCCTTTCTCAGAAATGCCCTTGGGTGGGAAAGTGAAACTTTTTCCTTAAAATGGTGGCTGTCACTTAAGATGGCCATCTAGATGCTAAGCAAGGATCTTATAGGTGTGGACCTTTCAAATAAGGCCCTATTAAATCCATCAGTACATTTCTGCCATAATCTGTCCCTTCATGAAGGTGTTTTAAAATTGAATATGCCAGACCTTCAGGGACTAAACTGATCCTGTGGTTATTAATTTTCCACAGTTAAGTGTGAATTCATATCAGTGAAGACACATTCTTGGACTTCTTTAGCAGTTCTATCGGAATTCTGATTTTCTCTAGTCATGTGGGGATCACCATTTTGGTGTCGTGGGCAGTACCTAATAGCCCATTGGGATGGGAAAGCAGTTGCCTTTATTAGAGCCAGAATTTCCATCAGATGTTTGATGTCCTTATTTCCTGAAGTTAATAACCTTTTCTCCTTCCAAGTAGTTCTATGTGTGTATACTATCATAAAGGCATATTTGGAGTCAGTATAGATGTGTACTTGTTTTCCTTGTGACAACTGTAAAGCTCTAGTGAATGCAATAATTTGGCTTTTTGTGTACATGTGCTGATCAGGAGAGCATGGACTTCTAGTGCCTTATGCAGTATCACTACAGTATATTCAGCTCAGTATCATTCTTTTTCCACAAAGCAGCTCCCATCATTGTGATACCACCGGTTACCAGTGACGAATCCTGCTTCCCCACGTGTTGAAGTTTGAACATTAGAGAAGCACGCCAAGGCAAGCATATGTAGCAGGGTTTACTAAAAAAGGGATAACTTAGACTTCTCCCGGGAGGGAAAAGGGAAGGGGGGGGCCATAGCTGGTATCATGCTATCCCAAGAGGGGAGGTGTTCTGCCCTTATTATATGTCCATGCCTTCTTTTGTTCTCCTACCTTTTCCCCCTTTCTCTTTCCTGCAAATGTGACTAGGCCCAGGAATGCTTGGTGGGATGGCCCAAAGCTGAGAAATAGGTGGGCTGAAGGGGAAAGGGCAGGGTGGAGTAGCCAAGGACACAATAACAACCTTATTGTTCCCTTTAGGGAGGGGAAATTCCTGGGACAGGTTACAGAGCAGGAGCAGGTTCTTGATAAGATCCTTCAGGGAACAGTCTCCAACTTCCCAGACTCACTCAAAATTGGCCTCCTTTATCCGACCTGACTCGATTTACCTATCTACACTGACCACCTGTCTAATTCTGGCTTCAATTGTATAGTTTGCATTTATGAGATGTCAGTGGTTGATTTGATAAGTCCACTCTGCTGGAATAGACTGCATCAAGAATTTTTAGACAGTTGTGTTTCCAAATCAGATTCAGTTTCTGTTGTTTGGGAACAAGGTGGCTGGATTTAGGGTTGCAGTAGCTTTCAAGATAACGTTTGTATTATTCAGTAAAATAGCCTGATGGTTGCCATTTGCCCTGCCTCCATGTTTAAGAAATTTCAACTGGCTGAATTTCTTCAAAAGCTTCCTTTTTGAGAGGGTACTGTTCCTTATGTGGTATAGTAGCTCCCTCTATTAAGTCATTATTTACCAGTTGTGAATGTATGGCTCAACCTGCGGGCTCCTTCACCCACCGAGCTTCACTGAATTTCTCATAGACCTCAGGGGAAAAGGACTTCTTGTCTCCTCCTCCGGGTGAGAGGAACAGCTGCTGTAAACCTAGAGCTTGTTCTGGCGAGAAGTGCTTTTTGAGGAGAAAATCACTTCAGTGTTTAGTTGGCCAGCAAATTCTGTCCTAATAATGGAATTGAACTGTAAGGGTCCGGCGAAACGTCGGAGGGAGAGACCACCCAAGAGACTGACTCCATGCAATTGGCAAAAGGGGATATTTATTGGGGATCCATTCCAGCGCGCTGGGACTCTGTGCTCACTCAAGGAGGGAGAGCAGCCCAGAGCCCAGAGCAGAGGTCAAGCAGAGCTTAAGTACACTTTTTGGAGAGGGCGGTCAGAACAAATCATCATGAGGCGCGGGGGAAATTGAACAACTCTGAGACGTGATTGGCACATTCATTGGCGGGAACAGGTCGGGCCGGGGTGATTGGTCATTCGTAAGCGCGTTACACATTCAAACTGATTGGTTCGGGCCCTATGACGAACTGCACAGGGCCCTAGGCTAAATGGCCAGTAGGGCGTTGTTTTAACTATCTCAGGAATCTGGGTGTAACAGAGGAACTTAATAATACCTGATCTTTTACATTCAAGCTTTCCAGCTTAGAAACTTTACCCTTTCAGAACATTCTGGCAATGCACAGAAAACTGTTTCAATCTAAAATTCCGTCGCTGATATTTCATAGGTCAGAGGATAGGCTTTTGTTGCATTTTGCCTGCTATGCCTGCAATTAATACTGTCTTTTGACTATTCAGGCTGTCTTCAGTATCTACTAGGATGTCAATCATTTGGTTCCCCACTGTCAGCTGTACCCAGGACTCCTGTGGGGAAATTACAGTCAGCTCTGAAAAACTGCAGGGAGCCTCTGGGCTTCCTCATTCATCATTCAAGTCTCAGTCCTGTCTCACCATCTGTTTGTGTGCTTTTTTTTCTTTCCCTACTCCTTTAATTTCACACAATCACACTTTCAGTATCCTTCCTCTTTGGAACAAGCACATTGATCCCTTCCTGGGGTCTTTTTTTTCATACTTCTCTGAAATCATTTTTCTTTTTTCTTTTTTTTCTTCTCATGTTCATTCCTGCAGTAGCCAAAAAAAATCATAACCCACCTTGCAAAAATAAAACAATGCAGTCATTTTCTGAGGATCATCTTTATATGGTGGATTAGAGCCTTTCTTTGACAGTTTGGATGTGAGGTATCACTCAAAAGCTTCTGTTAATGCAGAAATAATCAGAGGTAAGTGATTAGATTATGAGCTATAACCTAATAAATTCATCCTAGTTTGAATGAGCTGACATGGTGCGAACTGTGGGTAGGTGGAGCATTATGGAGGAGGTGGGTCACTGGAGCATACACTGGAAGAGTATCTCTTCCTTGTAGGTCCCCCCCTCCACTTCTGCTTTGACTCCACCATGAGCTAAGCAGTTTTTCTCCACTGGGCCCTTCCCCATATGTGCTGCCTCATCTTGGGCCCAAAGGAATGGAGTCAACTGTCCATGAACTAAGATCTCTGAAGCTGTAAACCCAAATAAACTTTTGCTCCTGTAAGTTATTGTTCTTGGGTATGTTGGCCACAGTGATGTAAAACACTTTCAAATTTAACAAATCTGAAAGTGAGAATGGACTATAATTGCAGTAATAATATCCTGCTGGATGGCCATTAAGGTTAAACGATATTTTCTTGCTTGGAAATTAGATGTGCCCTGGCCAAACTGAGTGCCTTGTGGGTGTTAAAGGGAGAGACAGCTCCTGCCTCACTTTCATATTTTGGAGGAGGTACAGCTCCAGTGTCACTTCATCAATTGTTCATAGGAGAGGTGGTACACCTGCACCAACAGGGAGCAGATTTAAAGCATTTAAAAGACCAATGTCTTTATCTTTCTCTTCCACCTGAGTTTCATAATTCAGGAGAGGAATATGGCTTTTCCTGCTCTCTCAACCATCAACCTAGTTCCCTCTTTGTTAGAATCCTCATGTTGAATGAGCATGAAAGTTAGTATATAAGGGGTTTCATCCCATTTACTTGACCTTTGGAAAAACAATTCTGATTGTAAAATAGTATGGAAACTTGAAGATATATTAAGTAGTCACCTTTCATCAGGATCAAACACATCCTGGCAACAGTTTATTGCAAAATAACGCCAAATCCTGCTTAGTTGTAGAATCAGAGCTGAAAGCTATCCACTCAGTATGTAGCTCAGAGGACTCTTAGATGGTATTGAAACTGAGCCACTTATTCTAGACATAAAAGTAGTTATAAGAGAAAAAGCCAAACCAAAGCAACAAAATACTGTCCATAAAAATAAATTCCCCCCCACCAAAAAAAGCTGTGAATACTAGTCCTTAGAGTCTTATCTCACAATCACTAACAGGGGCCAAATGACCATTTAAATAACAAATGGAAGGATAGAGGATCACCAAAGTTTACTATGGTGTACCTTCCCTAGCATGGAGCCTGTCAAATCTCCAAAACAAGAAACATTTATTCCTTCTATATATTCAATGAAAAATTATCTCACTTTTGTACTGTGGGTATATAGTTCAGTAGTAGAGCAATTGACTTGACTACATAAGACCCTGGTATGCATCCTAATAACACATACACACACACACACACACATATGAACTTTTGGTTGTAAAAAATAATTTAAAATGTAAAAATAATTTAGGGTATGGAAAACTCAATAAGTAAAAGCATCGTAGACAGAGACTTATGAAAGATATTCATTCTAAGCTGCTTCATTCATAAATAAGGAAATGGACCTATTTTCCTTTCCAGGGCAATCTGAGGATTTTCAGGATACACATCTCCACTTACTGAGTGTCTCCTTGATACTAGGCATTTTAGTGCGTTGTATCACATTGAATTCTATCCTATGAAATGTGAGTTTATTTTACCAATTAAGGAATGAAAACTCAGGGCTGGGGTTGTGGCTCAGTGGTAAAGCACTTGCCTGACATGTGTGAGGCACTGTGTTCAATCCTCAGCACCGCAAATACATAGACAGATAAATATCCATCAACAAGACTAATAAAATATTTTTTTAAAAAAAGAAATGAAAACTCAAATAAGCTAGATATGTTACTGGAGGCCTTGTGCTTAAGAGGGGCAAAGCTACAATCTGCTTCCCAACTAAGTTTCTCTCCATAATTCAGGAAAGTGAATATTCACAATTACAACACAAGTCAAAGGATGTTGGGAAGGATGTAAGCCCTCTAGCCCAGAGGACTGGGGTTCCTTAACTCAGGTGTTCTTTCAGCCCCACCCTCCAGGAAGTTGCTTCCCTACCTTTGGCTTACTAGGTCTCTTTGATCCTCCTTCCCCAGGCAGAACAGACACATACTACCCTTGTCTGCCTCTTCTCTTACTTTCTACTGTGGAGACCTTCTGTTTCCATTTTCTCCTCAGTCTCACTCATCATTGGTTGAGAAGAAGATGAAGCTCCACCCAAGTAGGTTATTTAAGACCCAACTCTAGAAGAAAAAGGGGGAGAAGGACAGGGGCTGGCTTTTGCCTGATCTCTGCCTATTAACAGTTGGCAGTGTCTGAGGCAGCCGGGTGGCCTTCAGCAGCAGCCCATGCTACCCTCTGCTGGTTACTTTTGCCATTTTCTATGCTCTTTGGACAGCCCAGGGTTGGGTGCCAGGGTCTATACTGCCAGTTCAGGCACCCGGAGCTGTGGTGGAGACCCAGTGTGGCAGGTGGTTGCAGCTGCTTGGAGGTGCTCCAGATGCAAAGCAGCCCTGTTGAGTCCACAGGTGGGAAAGGGCTTGTGGGAAGAATGTCAGGTGGGCTTGGGCAGGGGTTGGCTGCCAGCTATTCCCATCTTTTCCCTCTAACCATCTGTCCACCATCCTGGAGAGGCACTAAGAACTCTTTTAGGTTGGAAATAGGTGTAAGAATCCATTTTGAATCATAGAGTCGTTCTCTATTTCCACAGTAAAGCACTATAGAGAAGGATAGTTGGGCTGGGGATGTGGCTCAAGCGGTAGCGCGCTCGCCTGGCATGCGTGCGGCCCGGGTTCGATCCTCAGCACTACATACAAACAAAGATGTTGTGTCCGCCAAAAACTAAAAATAAATATTAAAAATTCTATCTCTCTCTCACTCTCTCTCTTTTTTTTTTTAAAAAGAGAAAGATAGTTAATGAGAATAGCATGATTCAGGCTAAAATCTCTAAAATGCTTGAAAGAGACATGTTAACCATATTTCAAAAAATAGCCTTCTCATCCTCAGACTCCTTGGCACAGCTTGCAGGAATCATTGTAAAAATGCAAGCAAGCTATCTGAGGGAGCTGGGTGGGGTACAGGAAGGATGTCAGGGAGTCCCTATTGGTCTCTTGTCCCCTCTTTTGCAAGCCAGGAGAGGGTGGCTCAGCCCAGGCTGGTGGGGAGAGGTCTTGCATTTGTCATGCTGGCCCTCCAGGTCACTCTGATACCTGCATTTCCTGGACAGGTTTTCTGGACCTCTGAGCTGCTTCAGCAGAGAGGGCAAAGCAAAGCAGTCCCTCCTCAGTCTGTGGGTTTCTCCTGGTTCTAAAGGCCCCCTTATTTCCTTCCCTGATGCCCCGATCTGCCTCTTCCCTTACTGCCTCTTCCCTTACTGAGGATTTCGGTTCTGTCCCTCTATTCCTAGAGTTGTATTTTGCTGCTCTGTGTTTCCCTCTATGGCACTTGGGGGTCATTTCTTCTAGATTGGAAACACAAGCACTTGGGGTGGGGTGGGTGAGGAAACACAAGCACTTGCCTAGAAGAGGAATCAAGCTCTCCCAGAATCCCCAAGAGTCATCCTCCCTAGCACTATACACCTGGACCAGGAACCTTAATTGCAGGCCCTATTTTCTCTCTTTGTCCCTCCTGCTCAAGTCCCAACCTGTGCTGAACAGTGAAGGTGCTGATGTGGAGGTCCCATTTGGGGAGTTTCCCATGGGCCTTTTAGGTGGTCACACAGTTCTTGAGACCCTGGGTTGTCCGGAAGAGGTCCCCTTGATGGAAAAGACGGCTGGTGTGGGCTGGCAGTTCCAGCACATCCCCTTCTTCCCCCTGGAAGGAGCAGGCACCACCACCCAATAAGGAGAAAAGAACTTAAGAACGCCTTGCACCTGAGAGATCCCATAGGATTGCAGGCACCACCTACATTCCAGGCCAGTTGGAGATCTGGGACCAGGAAGCACTCAGAGCTAGGTGGTGTATGCTTAGGTAGAGCTCATGGCTACTCCTGGGAGAACTGGACCCCAGAGGACTCTCACAATATCATGTGCGGTATTTGCAGGTTGTCGTGTGCACGTGAGTGGCCTTACAGGGTCCTACCCTTCCTCCCTTCACCATTCCCAATGTGGGATTATTGTAAGGGGTGTCCTGTGCTCTGTGAAAGGTAGGTGGAGGACCTTGGTAGAAAGAAGAACACCCCTGATGAAGGGGGAGGAACAGGCAGCTCAACCTTTGCTACATGTGACAGGAGCACAGAGTCATTACCTTCCGAATCCAGCTGTTCTGAACCACCTATGCCTGAGCAAAGATTCTAAGTGTGCCTTCAAGCTTCAAAATTAACTCTCCAAATCAAGCTGCTGGTGAGGTAGGAAAGCTAAAACTACGTGTGTTCATGAAATATAACCACTGTTTTTTGGTTTTTGTTTTGCTGTTTTCTTTCATAGTGCCACCCACCACTGTTTACCAGCCCTTCTGAATCACCAGGGCTTAATAGGATCTGGCTTCAGCATCCAAGGGCATCTCTGTCTGTTTATCTAGAGGTTTCCGCCCATTCCAATTTATTAAAGGAAATTTAAACCCAAGCATTTATATTTGGATCCTGGGATCAGTCTCATTCTCCTCCTTAGTCCTCCCCTCCCTCCTCCATGCAAAGGTAACCTTCCCAGGTGCATTGTTTGGGATTTCAATGGAGTTGATTTCTTCATAGAAAAGGAATGGTAAGTTGAAAGGCTCTCAACCAAGAGAATCTTTGTTGCCTAAGGAGGATGCATTTGTGTGTTATGTAAAATAAACTGAGTTTTAAGAAACATATTTGGACCACATCTCAGATCTGCAATCTCTTGTTTGGGAGAAGGGAAAATGTTTAAATTATCCTAAAACTAGTATAGGAAAGTGGTCTTGTAAAGAGGGAAGAGGATCTGATTCTCATAGTATCAATTCAGGAAGGACTGCCAGGATGTTGGGGACAGATGCTCCTTCAAGCCTTGTGTCTTGTCTGGCCCTCTCCTGTGAACCCCACAGAATTTGCTGGAATTTGCTCTTGATGATTTTTAGGTATTTGTGGATATTGGGAGTGGTGTTTGGTGTTTGAAACACTCTGTGGACTCAGGAGCCTTAGAATGTTGAGACCCACTAGAAGATAGAAAGACTATTGCTTTTAATAACCATTTCTTGTGTTCAGAGGAGATGTTTTGGTGCCAAAGACAGTATGCCTTTACCAGTAAGGCACCCCTTTTCTACTGACAGCGATAGGTGCAGGTATGGAAGTATGGGAAAGAATCAACAAAAACACTGAGACCATCAAGACTGAGGTTAAGGAAAAGGAGAAGCAACTGTCCACTGGTGTACACTGGCATTGAACTCAGAGTCTTCTGCACACAACCCGCCCCCCCATACAAGTGAGGCTAGATTTTCCTGAGGACGGACTGTTCCCAAAAGAAAAAGGTCCTGAATCATCTAAGAATGAAGACAGTCCACCTAGAAAGTAGATGATCGCCCCCAAATGTCAAGCACATGATTGATTGATTGATTGGTTTATTTGTACGTACCAGGGACTGAACCCAGGGTGCTTAACATCTGAGCCAGATCCCCTGCCCTTTTTATTTTTTTTTTTTGTTACAGGACCTCGCAACATTGCTTAGGACCTCACTAAAGTGCTGAAGCTGGCTTTGAAATTGTGATCTTCTTGCTTCAACCTCCTGAACACTGGGATTACAGGCCTGTGCCACCATGCCCCACTCAGCACATGATCTTGAATGTGACTCTTGGCTCAATTATTCTGCCAAACTGCCTGGGGTATCAAAAATCAAGGGGATGAGACCCATCAGGAGCATTTCTGCTACTTGAATACTCTGTGGGTAGAAATCGGCACAAACTGGAGACCCAAAGACTTTATGTTTCTACTCATGAGAATTACAGTCAATCTTCATGAAGCTGATGAAGATGATCTTATAAGAGAGTTACCTCCAGTCATGACTCCTCAAAATATTCAGTGACTTCAGACACCAGAATGTGGATGAAAGGATACATATGACTCGCCCTGGTGGGGAGAGACATTTTCAAATTGGTGGCACAGAAGAGGAAAACAGGTTAAACTACCACATAATAAATGATGACACTGACAAATCAGAAACACTTTAAATCTCTCAGGAAACTCCGCTGAACGTTAAGTAATGTGAGTTTATGGAGTTGTTGAAACCCATGTGTCTAAGATGGGAGGACTTGGTGAGGAGAAAAGGTGTGGCTGTTATTTCAGAAGGTCTATCCTGTGCACCTGGCAGTGAGAAAGTCCTAAAGAATGTTGTTCAAAGAACCAAAGGCGTGTAAGAACCATTCATAATACTCCAGGGAAAGAAAGTGGATGTTGGTGCTCTCCAAGCCAGCCCCTGTTCTCTGATGCAGATGAGCTTGCCAAAGACAGAGTGCTGGGAGTGAGAGAGGAGTGAAGATTTCCCTAGCTTTGAAAACAGAAAATTAATGGAAAATGCTTCTGCTTAGGGTCTTCCTGAGAGTGACACCTGATCTGGTTCTGATGGCACATTGTAGGAAGGTCTTGGAGTTTTCAGTGAGTTCGCAGAAAATAAAGCTCAGAAGGGAAAGAATACTAAGCAGGTTGGTGAATTTTTTCCCTCCTTTATCCCTTTTGTTCTTCATCTACTTATTTTTCTTAAATATAAATTATATATGTATCTTTATGAAATATATATATATATATATATATATATATATATATAGTAATTTGATGACTAATATTTTGGAATGAAAAGGAAAAAGATCTGGTCATTGACCAGCCATACTATCTTGCAGAGTTGACATTTGCCAGAATTCATAATCAGTAACTCCTAGTCAATTTTTACAAATTAGAAGTTTCTTTTTTTTTTTAACAGGAATCTATTATGCAGATGAAATTATCCAAATTCAGTGCTTTTATACATTTTTATCCTAATATCTAGGACTGTCTTTTGTAAGCATAGAACCATGTGGATTTTCAAGAAATGTGCTAAATTTATTGTGCTTTCACTGTTCTAAAATTGTTTGATCCTTTTCCCCACAAGATCTCAAAATCACTTCTGAAGCAAAAGAGAGAATTGTACACCCTGATGAATTCGACACGAGTCATTTACTTCTTTACCTCCACCTGGCAGAAAACTTCAGCACAACTACCTTGTAAACTCTAAAGTTATTTCAATGCTTGGTATCTTACCTTTCACCAGGGGGCACAAGTGGGCAGTCAGTAAATTGATTCCTACTTGTGAGGATTTTCCAAGTGTTAGGTTTCCCATTATCTGCCATTTTCATTAAAAGTAAGTGTATTGTCTTCACATAGCCTTTTAACCATAAATGTCTGTCCTCATTATTTGCAGATTCAGCTGTTTACATGATGACCAGGAAGCAGATAACGCAAAGGCTCATCCCCAATGACCTACCTCCTCCGAATATCCCCTACCCACCTTTAGTTATCATTCAATTAATACCATCAGGGATTAGTTCACCAATTGGGTTAAATCTCTTGTAACCCTAATATTTCACCTATGAATGCTCTTGCATTGTCTTACATATGAGCTTTTGGGAGACACCTAATATGATACCCATCAAAGGCGGTACAGATAAAGGCTACTATTAAGGGCAGACAGGCTTTCATAGCAGCCACTTCAAAGCAGATGAAAGTGTTTACATGTTCAACCTCTCAGATCCAAAGGAAAGGTATAGGAAAGTCTTTTATTTTCCACTCATCAAAGTGAGATTTTTCTTGTTCAAATACTTCTCCTAAAATCCATTTATTGCAAACTACAGTCAATGACACAGAGCTTTATATGAAAAGTTTGACATGATTCTTGAATATTTTATTGTTTATCCCTAACTATAACCTTACATGTTATAGTATTTTAAGTATTGTTTATGAAACAAATTGCATTATAAATTATCTAAGTTTTTTTTAATATGTACTG
This sequence comes from Ictidomys tridecemlineatus, assembly GCF_052094955.1. Classification (NCBI taxonomy): domain Eukaryota; kingdom Metazoa; phylum Chordata; class Mammalia; order Rodentia; family Sciuridae; genus Ictidomys; species Ictidomys tridecemlineatus. The sequence continues at coordinate 167,665,606 of NC_135480.1, read as the reverse complement.
GGGTTATATTTTGGGATTTTTTTGTGTGTGTTTGAATTATTCAAGAACATTATGCATATTTCTAAATTGCAAAGGAAGTGTTATAACTTTTATTAATTATTAAAATAAACCCTAAACATTTAGGACCAATGTCATTAAAATATAACTTTTTTTTTATTTACTGAAATTTCTAGAAAATTCACTCATTCAGTTTTCATCTGAATGTGGTTATGTCAAGTTTTACTTTACATTTATTGGGGACATTTTGTTGGGGAATTTTACTTATAGCTGGAGAAAGTTCACCAACAAAATGAAGCATTTCAGACATTCCTGTGGAAACCATTCTTTCTGTCCTGTAAAGGTAATGTAATCCAAGTATGGATGCAAGCATTGCATCTCATCACATCTGGCTTGCATATTCAGCCTCTGGAGGTGAGGCTGTATTTTTCTTTCTGATCCCTAATTCAGAAAATGCCTGATCTGTTGAAAAGAAATAAACATATTTAAGTTACTATTAAATAAGGTTATTTTCATTTTATGATATGATCTGTGCTTGTGCCATTTTTAGATGTTTGGCCTATTGTATCCTTGGAAATTTTAGGTATTTTCTTACATCTAAACATCTATGGGTATGATTAATTTAGGTCTTTTCAATTTTTTCAAAGGAAATTTTTACATTGGAATGTACAGAGAGCAGTGTGTATGTATGTGTATGCATATGAGAATGAGAAGTTCAAATCTCTGCTTTGGGAACCTGACTGTAGCAACATCAGTACAGTGAAACCAGTGACCACCACGTGGAAAACATGCAGAGAGCAGGGTACACTCAGCAGTCTTGCTTCACCTCTTTGTGAATCTAGACAATTCCATATCCTGTATTTTATTCTGCATTTAAACAATGGGAAACTTGAAATTATTTTTCAATTTGAATTTTACTTATTTCTACATTTTTTTTTTGCAATTCTTTCATACTGTTTCATAAGAGCAGTGTTAAATCAGACAAGTGCTCCTCAAACCCCCAAATGGTTTCTCTGTTGTATTAGTAGGTTAGAGCTACCAGAGCAAAGTTCCACAAACTGAGTGGTTAACCAGCAGCAATGTATCATCTCATGGTTTGGGAGGCCTGAAGCCCTACATCAAGTGTCTGCAGATGGGTTTCTTCTGAAGACTGAGAGGCAGCACCTGTCCCAGGCCTCTCCCACCTTCTGGTGGCTTGCTGGCCATCTGGCTTTCCTTGGCTTCTGCTGCATCCCCTTGTCTCTGCCTTTATCTTCACATGATGTTCTCATTCTGTGTCCCTCTGTGCAAATCACACCGTTCATAAAAATACCACTTATGTTGTTTTAAGGCCCCATACTACTGCAGGATGATCTCATCTTAACAAATTGTTATCTGCAGCAACCACATCTCCAAGCAAGGCCACATTTTGAAGCCTGGAGGTTAGAGCTTCAACATAGGAATCTGGAAGCATACAGTTCAACTAATAACATCTATTGAGACATTTCAGAAGGAGGATGAATCATGGCACAGAGGAAAATTAGAATCAATATTCAAACTAACTGAAATAGTTTCATGAAATCTAACGTTATTTTTAAAATAAGTCTAGCACAGTTGGGCTCTATCAAGGCAATCACCTGTGGAGAGTATTTATCATATCAGCAAATAAAAATAACTGTCTTGGGACTAGAAGAGGACTCAACAGAGAGGAATATATGGTGTTCAAAAATGCAAGGCTGACTTTTGGCACTTGAGTGCTTTCTGAACTAAGCACTCATTGACCAAGCACACTTGCATACCCTGGGCAGATTTGAGGCACACAGTGATATGTCTTTGGATGGTTCTGTCTCCTGGGTATCACCAGGTCCAGCTAATGGTTCCATGAGATGCCACTACTCCTCCTGTGAAATTCGGTGCTTTACCAAGCTTCCTCATGGCTGTGTCCTCCAAAGCCCTTGATGGGTTGCAGCCTATTAGACACCAAAGGAAAGGCCTCCAAAGATCTGCCAGCTTTTTATTCATTCACATTCTTTCCCCCCTCCCAGCTTTCACTTGACAATGAGCTAAAGGGTCTAAAAGGAAACCAGTGCTATATATGGGTCCACTTGCCTTTGGTTGACTAAGGCTCCCATGCTGAGGCTTGCTAGCCTGACATCTTTTCCCTTTGACAAGTCCTCTCTGCTTGTTCCTCGCCTTAGGCAATTGAACTCTGCTGAGTCCTAGGTCATGTTCAGGATAGAACCAAAGGTTGGATTTAATTTGTGAGCTTTCTCTCCACTGGAAAACTTTTCATAGTCATCCTGCATTTTCCTGATGCTTGTGGTATTTTGATTATCACTGTCTCTCAGTGTTGAGAGGCTATGATGAACTATAGCTAAAACTGAGATGGGAAAATAGGTGAGCCTTTAATATGAAGAAAAATTGAGTCCATTTGCTTTCCTGTCTTCATGGCTTATTACTTGAGATAGTATATATGAATAATCTATGGTAATATATCAATAATCCATGAAGATATTACTATTTATTCCTAAGTCCTATTCTGACCACTGAAATTTTATATTCCTTTCTCAATCTGAATGTGAAGTAAAACATGGACTTTGTTAATAGAAATATATGAAACAAAACAGATTTTATATAGGATCTAGGTTTTAGAATCCCAAAGAATTGTAAACAATTCATGAACCAGAACTTGCAGGACATTTGGTTTGAATCTTGCTTTCTCTGACTAGTTTTTAGCACGTAGTTTGATTGCAGCTTACCCAAAAGAACATATTGTAATTGTATTAAAACCAAAATGGTTGCTTTTCATTTTACTACACAGAATACCAATGATTCTTTAAAACCCAGGAACCAATAATTAACATTCTTGAAAACATATTAACTTACAGAGAAACTCTTATAATGGTTTATTTTAAAACAATAACCCAAACCAATGTTAGTATCAATGTTAAATCAGACAAGTGCTCCTCAAACCCCCAAATGGTTTCTCTGTTGTATTAGCAGGTTAGAGCTGCCAGAACAAAGTTCCACAAACTGAATGGCTTAACCAGCACCAATGTATCATCTCATGGTTTGGGAGGCCTGAAGCCTTACATCAAGTATCTGCAGATGGGTTTCTTCTGAAGACTGAGAGGCAGCACCTGTCCCAGGCCTCTCCCACCTTCTGGTGGCTTGCTGGCCATCTGGCTTTCCTTGGCTTCTGCTGCATCCCCTCGTCTATGCCTTTATCTTATCTTCACATGATGTTCTCATTTTCTCTATGTGCAAAAGATGAAAGTGTGGAGATCGAGTCCCAAAGCTCTGATGAATGCTCTCCAGCATTCTGACTCCCACAAGCAGTGATGTCATAATGTCCTAGTTAGTCATAGGACCTCCTGTGACACAGATACGAGGCTCTGAGGAGAAGTCACAAATCACTGGATAAATCACATCAATTTCCCCATGAGTTTTATATTTTTAATTTTTTTATCTGGGGTTTTTCCCTCAGGAATTAACAACTTGAAACCCAACATGGAAGGTGAGTAGACATTTCAAATATCACAGAATGGTAGATGTGAAGGATGACTCTTAACCGTGGAACACTGGTATGTGGCAGCTTTGTACAGGATGGTGTAAAGTTTATTGGGGGACATGGCATAACTTAGATTTTAAATTGCTTTCTCAAATTGTTTGTAAAACACTGCAGTGAAAAATAGAAAGTTGCAAAGGAAAACAACATATTTCTGATCCATGATGTGTTATACTTTTTTTTTAGAGTTACCCAATGTGACATCTTTCAATGATGAACACACGACTACAATTGGTCATGCACACGGAGAAGGAACTACAATTGATCATGCACACGGAGTCGGAACTACAATTGATCATGCACATGGAGACGGAACTACAATTAATCATGCACACGAAGAAGAAACTCATATAAGTTTTACTCCTCATTCAAGTACAGTACTTCATGGGGAAACTACTCCTGCTAATGAACTTCATGGGGAAACTACTTCTGCTAGTGAACTTCATGGGGAAACTACTCCTGCTAATGAACTTCATGGGGAAACTACTTCTGCTAATGAACTTCATGGGGAAACTACTCCTGCTAATGAGAAAACTGGAAATTATTACAGAGATATAAAACAATGTAAGACTTTTAAGTTAATAACAATGTATAAAAAAAACCCTGCAACAATAGATTTTTACAGCTTTGATTTACTTGAACTCTCCTTTCTAAATGCCCATATCTTTTGGTTTCCTATTTCTTAAATTCTGATTTGCCATATACACTTTTCAACATCTAAAATGAAATCCTTATTTTCCTACAGTTAATTTCCTGAGATGTTGGAAGTTTAGCAGGGTTCTCCTGGAGATTATTCTAACTACTGTAGTTCATCACAGCATTGTGGCTACTTACCTCACATTAGTAAGAAATTACCTCATTTGATGGTTAGTTAAGCAAAATATATCCAGAGGTGTTGGGTTGGTTCCCTAAGGCTTGTAAAACAAAGTACCATAGTGAGTACTCAGAGGCTCAAAACAGTGGAAATCTCTTCTCCCACAGTAATGGATGCTGCAAGTCCAAGTTCCAAATGTTAGTGGGTCAAGTAAAGGCTCTCCCCAAAGCCATGAGGGGAGGATCCCTCCTTGCCTCTTCCAGTTTCTTCAGCCCCAGGTGTGCCTTGGTTTGTGGCAGGACCTCTCTCTTCAGTCTCTGCCTTACCCTCTTCACAGGGTGTTCTTCCTGTGCCTCTGTGTCCACACTTGCTCCTCCTTGTAAGGACATCAGCCATCTGATTAAAAGCCCACCCTACTGCAGTCTGACTTCATCATAATTACATCTGCAACAAACCTGTTTCCAAATAAGGCCACATTGTGAGGTACCAGGAGTTAAGGCTTCAACACAGCCTTTTGGGGGGAGGGGGCTCCGGGAGGGGTGGATATAGTTCAACCTATAACAACATTACTTCTAGGTGGTTGGAAGGTCCATTGAAATTCAGTTTATAACTCTCCATTCCTTTATATGGGTTTCCTTTTCACGTTTTGTTATAAGGTGTACTATTCTAAAAATTGAAAAGTTCATAAGAAATTATTGTTAAAGACTCAGATTATATTTAATTACCCTGGGATCTTTATTAACATTAACTGAAGAAAAATTTAAAAAGTAGAAAAACAATGAAGATATATATATATATATATATATATATGCCATATATATATATATAATAATAATACATATATAATTCTAGGACCATGAAAATTATAAGCAATAAGTTGTACTGTCTTTTCTCTTTGATGAATCAGTATCTCTCTTCTATAGGTAGAAAACATCTCTTATGTTCACAGAGGTGTAGTTAGCAGGAATAGAGACAGGAGTGGTGTCTAGATGACCTCTGTGCTGAATGGAGCAGCTGAAATAGTTCCTCTTTAGGATATGTGCCTCTTTTTGAACCAAACAGGATCAATAAATCAAGTGCTTGACAATTACTTTGATAGAAAAACTTAAAAGCTCTCCAAATTTTTGCAGTACACAGACAAATGGGATCATACTAAGGACTTTTATTGAGAAGACTGGAGGTCTTCGCTAGCCTAGCAGGCTCACCTAGCATGCGTGAGGCATTGGGTTCGATCCTCAGCACCACATAAAATAAAACATATGTGTCCACTCATAACTAAAAAATAAATATTAAAAAAATACCGGAGCTCTTTTTACATCAACCTCACTATTTTTAATGGACATCCAATATTCCACCAAATGATGTTACTTAATATATCAATTGTCTCTTTTTAGAATGCTTAGATTGTGGGTAATTTTCCCATATGCATTTATTCTTCTTAGACTTACACTTGGGTGTATCTCTCTTTGGCTAGAAATCAAGTACTGAAATTGAATAAAAGGAAAAATCTTTTGAAATATTGGTAGATAGCACCAAACTATCACCCAAAAATTGTTCCCCAATTTACACCCGTCATGAATGCTCTAGTACTTCACCCAATATGAATGTCTACAAAAAAAAAAATCATACTATTCTGTGAGGGTTTTTTTTTGTTTTTTTTTGGTACTGGAAATTAAACCCAGGAACACTTAACCACTAAGCCACATCCCCAGCCCTTTTTTTAGATCTCATTTAGAGACAGTTTCTGGCTAAATTGCTTATGGCTTTGCTAAATTGCTGAGGCTGTCTTTGAACTCTCAATTCTCCTGCCTCAGCCTTCCAAGCCACTGGGATTACAGGTGTATGCCGTTGGTCGTGGCTGGTTCCTATTTTGTGATTTTTCTAAGTGTGAAATATATTTTCAGTGTGAAGTTAATCATATTTCATTGTATTTATTGAATATTTTTTACTTTTGTGACTCTTTTATTTGTATTCTTACCTGTTTTTATCAGATTTTATTTTTGTTGATTTGTAAGGACTTCTCTTAAATGTAGGAGCCTCTATACTGATTTCCATAGTGGTTGTACCAATTTACATTCCCATCAGCAGTATGTAAGTGTTCCTTTTCCTACATATCCTCACCAACATTTATTGTTAATTGCATTCTTGATGATTGCCAATTAGACTGGAGTGAGATGGAATCTCAGTGTAGTTTTGATTTGTATATCCCTGATGGCTAAAGATTTGAAAGATTTGAATGTCTTTTCATATTATTGATTTTTTTTTTGAGTTTTTTTTTAAGTTCTTTATAAATTATGTTGGAAGAGTAGCTGCCAAAATTTTTCCCTGGAAATTTCATCAAAATAGAGGAAAGATGAGTAGAGTAGGTGAAGAAGATTGAGGAGAAGGAAGAAAGGACAGGAAAAGGAAAACACAGTAGCATGAATTTGACCAAACTTTTGTATGTGCATGTATGAATGTGGCTCCATGGATCCTGGCATAAGGGATATCCATAGGTCACTAATTAAAAAAATAAAACTAAATAAATTGAACAGAGATCAGTGGAGTGGAGGGAGGAGAGTGGTAGGGTGAGGATCAGGGCAGGGTGGGGTACTGGAGATGAATTGGAGTGGGTTCAGTTCCTGACCTTTGTGATAATATGAAGGGTGTATCCTGATATTGTATATATAACTAAAAACAGTAAGTTTAAATTTTTTTTAAAAATTTAAAATTTTTAAAAATTTTAAAATTTTTAAATTTTTTCTTCCATTCTATAGACTCCTTTTCATTCTCTTAATAATTTTATTTTCTGAGCAGAAGATTTTTAATTTGATGCAATCTATTTATTGATTCTTGGTTTTACTTCCTGAGCTACAGGGGTCCTATTCAGGGAATCTTTGCCTGTGCCTATGTGCTGAAGTATTTCCCCTATTTTTATTCTAACAGTTGCCAAGTTTTTGGTCTAAATCCTAGATCTTTGATCCATTTTGTGTTCCCTTATACAGGGTAAGATGCAGGGAATCTAGTTTGTTTTCTGCACCTGGATATTCAGTTTTCCTAGCATCAGTTTTTAAAAGACTGTCTTTTCTCCATTGTATATTTTGGGCATGTTTATCAAGAGTCAGGTGATAATAACTGTGTGGATTTCTCTCTGTCTTCTTTTTTGCTCCACTGTTCTACTTGTTTGTTTTTTGCCAGTACTTTGTTGCTTTTGTTATTATGGCTCTGTAGTCTAATTTGAAATCAAGTATTGTGTTGCCTCCAGCATTGCAATTTTTGCTCGGGATTACTCTTGCTATTACGGGTGCTTTGTTCTGTCACAAATTTTAGGATTTTTTTTTAAAGTTCTGTCAAGACTATCGTTGGTATTTTGATGGTAATTGCATTGAATCTTTTGATTGCTTTTGGTAATGTGGCTATTTAACAATGTTAATCATGCCTGTCCATGAAAACGGACAATCTTTCTCTCTTCTAGCACTTTATTCAATTTCTTTTTTCAGTATTCTGTAGTTTGGATTGTAGAAGTGCTTCATCTCCTTCATTAGGTTTATTCCTAAATATTTTTTTAAAAAGTTATTGTGAATAAAATTGTTTTCCTGAGATTTTTTTTTTTGCAGTAGATTCATTATTGGTATATAGATTTTTGTATGCTGAGTTGTATCCTGCTACTTTGCTGAATTTGTTTATCAGTTCTAGCAGTCTTCTGGTGGAACCTTTAAGGTGTTCTAAGTATAGGATCATATCATCTGCAAATACGGATAATTTGACTTCCTCCTTTCCTCTTTATATTCCTTTTCTTTCTTTCTCTCTCCTAATTGCTTTGGCTAAAATTTAAAGTACTATATTGAATAGCAGTGATAAAAGTGGGTATCTTTTCCTTGTTCCTACTTTGAGGGGAAATGCTTTTAGATTTTCCCCACTCAGTATTATGTTGGCTTGGGTTTATAATATATAGTCTTTATGATGTTGAAGTAAGTTCCTTTCATCCTTAGTTTTCAGGGGTTTTATCATGAAGGGGTGCTGAATTTTGCTGAAGGCTTTTTCTGCATCTATTGAGATGATCATATGGTTTTTGTCCTTGTTTTTATTTATGTGATATATTATATTTATTGATTTGTGTCTGTTGAACCATGCTTGCATCCTTGAGATGAAACCAACTTGATTTTGGTATATAGTGTTTTTAATGTGTCCTTGAATTTGATTTGTTCATATTTTATTGAGGATTTTTGCATCTACAGTCATCAATAATGTTGGTCTATAATTATCTTTCCTTGAAATATCCTTATCCAGTTTTGGTATCAGCGTGAAACAGACTTCATAGAATGAGTTTAGAAGCATTCTCTCCCTTTCAATTTCATGGGATAACTTGAGGAGTATTGACATTAGATTTTTTTATTTATATATAATAGCAGAATGCATTACAATTCTTATTACATATGTAGAGCACAGTTTTTCATATTTCTGGTTGTATACATAGTATATTCAAATCAATTCATGTCTTCATACATGTACCTTGGATAATAATGATCATCACATTCCACCATCATTAATTATCCCATTCCCCCTCCCATCCCCTCCCTCCCCTCTGCCCTATCTAGAGTTTGTCTATTCCTCCCATGCTCCCTCTCCCTATCCCACTATGAATCAGCCTCCTTATATCAAACAAAACATTTGGCATTTGTTTTTTTGGTATTGGCTAATTAACTTAGCATTATCTTCTCTAACTCCATCCATTTACCTGCAAATGCCATTATTACTCAGTAATAAAAGAGAATAAAATCTTGTCATTAGTTCTTTAAAGATCTGGTAAAATTCAACTGTGAATCTGTCCAGTTCTGGGATTATTTTTTATCCAGTGGGAGACTTTTAATTACCATTTCAATCTTATTGTTTGTTAGTGGTCTGTTTAGGTTTTCTGTATCCTCCTGGTTCAGTTAGGTCTATGTGTCTAACAATTTCTCCATTTCTTCCATATTTTCCAATTTGTTATAATATAAGTTTTCAAAATATTTCCTTAGGATCCTCTGGATTTCAGTTTTACTGTTGTAATACACTTTTGTCTCTTATTTATTTGTTCTAATTAGTTATATATGACAGCAGAATGAATTTTGACACATTGTACACAAATGGAACACAATTCTCCTTCTTCTGACTGAACATGGTACAGAGTCACACCAGTAGTGTAATCATACATGAATATAGGGTAATAATGTCCATCTCATCCCACCATCCTTTCCCCTCCCCTCACTCCCTTTACACAACCCAAAGTTCCTTCATTCTCCCCAACCCCTATTATGGATTAGCATCTTCAGAGAAAACATTCAGACTTTGTTTTTTTGTGTTTGGCTTATTTCGCTTAGCATGATATTCTCCAGTTCCATCTATTTACCTGCAAATGCCATAATTTCAATCTTATTTAAGTCTGAGTAATATTTGATTGTGTATATGTACCATATTTTATCCATTCATATGTTGAATATCCATATGATATCCATGTAGCTAGGTCCCATAGTTTAGCTATTATGAATTGAGCTGCTATAAACATTGACATGGCTGCATCTCAGTAGTATGCTGATTTTAATAAGCTTATGTTTATTTGGGGTATAAATGAAGAGTGGGATAACTGGGTCAAATTTTTTCCATTCCAAGTTTTTTTTTAAATTTTTATTATTAGTTGTTCAAAACATTACATAGTTCTTGACATATCATATTTCATACATTTAATTCAAGTGTGTTATGAACTCCCATTTTTACCCCGTATACAGATTGCAGAATCACATCGGTTACACATCCACATTTTTACATAGTGCCATACTAGTGTCTGTTGTATTCTGCTGCCTTTCCTATCCTCTACTATCCCCCTCCTCTCCCATCTTCTCTCTCTACCTCATCTACTGTAATTCATTTCTCCCCCTTGTTTTTTTCCCTTTCCCCTCACTTCCTCTTATATGTAATTTTGTATAACAATGAGGGTCTCCTTCCATTTCCCTGTAATTTCCCTTCTCTCCCTCCATACTGCATTCCATAATGCACCAATTTGCAGTCCCACCAGTAATGTATGAGTATACCTTTTCCCCCACATTTTTGCCAACACTTATTGTTGCTTGTATTCTTGATAACTGCTATCCTGACTGAAATGAGATAAAATCTTGGAGAAGTTTTGATTTGCATTTAACTATTTACTAGAGATATTGATCATTTCTTCATATATGCCTAACTCTTTGATCCACTTGAGTTGATTTTTGTGCAGGGTTAGAGATAGGAGTTTAATTTTATTTTGTACATATGGAGTTCCAGTTTTCCCAGCACCATTTGTTTAAGAGGCCATCTTTCTCCAATATATGTTTTTGGCTCCTATGTCTAGTATGAGATAACCATATTTATGTGGGTTTATCTCTATGTACCATTGGTCTGCATGTCTATTTTGGTCTATATGCCAATACCATGTGGTTTTTGTTACTATTGCTCTGTAGTATAATGTAAGGTCCCTATTGTGTTGCCTCCTGCTTCACTTTTCTTGCTAAGGATTGCTTTGGCTATTCTGGGTCTCTTATTTTTCCAAATGAATTTAATGATTGCTTTTTTCTATTTATATGAAGAATGTCATTAGTATTTTAATAGGAATTGCAATAAATCTATGCAACGGTCTTGGTAGTATGGCCATTTTGACAATGTTAATTGTCAAAATATAAGAGCATGGGGGATCTTTCCATCTTCTAAGGTCTTCTTCAATTTCTTTCTTTAGTGTTCTTTAGAGGTCTTTCATCTCTCTCTCTTTTTTTTAATTTTATTTTTTTTATGTGGTGCTGAGGATCGAACTCAGGGCCCCACATGCTAGGCAAGTGCTCTAGCGCTGAGCCACAGCCCCGTCTTTCATCTCTTTTGTTAGATTGATTCCAAAATATTTTTTGAGGCTATTATGAATAGGGTAGTTTTCCTAATTTCTCTTGCAATAGTTTCATCACTTATGTATAGAAATGCATTTAATTTATGGATATTGATTTTATATCCTGCTACTTTGCTGAATTCATTTTCAGTTCTAGAAGTTTTCTGATGGAATTTTTTTTTGATCTTCTAAATATAGACTCATGTATTTGGCAAATAAAGATAGTTTGAGTTCTTCTTTTCCTATTTGTATCCTTATAATTTCTTTTGTCTGTCTGATGGCTTGGCTAGAGTTTCAAGGACTATGTTGAATAGAAGCGGTGAAAGAGGGCATCCCTTTCTTATTCCAGTTTTTAGGGGGAATGCTTTCAATCTTTCTCCATTTAGAATGATGTTGACCTTGGACTTAGCATAGATAACTTTTACGATGTTGAGGTATGTTCCTACTATCCCTGGTTTTTCTAGTGTTGTGAACATGAATAGGTGCTATATAATGTCAAATACTTTTTCTGCACTTATTGAGATGATCATATGATTTTAATCTCTGAGTCTATTGATGTGATGAATTACATTTATTGATTTCCATATTTTGAACCAACCCTGCATCCCTGGGATGAAACCCACTTGATTGTGGTACACTATCTTTTAAATATCTTTTGGTATGTGATTTGCCAGAATTTTATTGAGAAGTTGTACATATATATTCATCAGGGATATAAGTCTGAAGTTTTCTTTCTTTGATGTGTCTTTGATTTTGGTATCAATGTGATACTAGCTTCATAGAATCAGTTTGGAAGGGTTCCTTCCTTTTTATTTCATGGATAATTTAAGGAGTATTGGTGTTAATTTTTCTTTAAAGGTCTTATAGAACTCAGCTGAGAATCTATCTGGCCCTGGGCTTTTCTTGGTTGGTAGCCTTTTGATAGCATCTTCTATTTCATTGTTTAAAAATTGATGTGTATGTCCTCCTGATTCAGTTTGGGTAGATCATATGTCTCTAGAAATTTGTTATGTCATCGAGATTTTCTATTTTTATTGGAGTATAAATTTTCAAAATAGTTTCTAGTTATCTTCTGTATTTTAGTGGAGTCTATCATGATATTTCCTGTTTCATCACGAATTTTAGTAATTTGAGTTTTCTCTCTTTTTCTTTATTACTATAGCCAAGGGTTTATCAATTCATTTTTTCAAAGAACTAACTTTATGTTTTGCAAATTTTATGAATTGTTGCAATTTCATTGATTTCAGTTCTGATTTTAATTTTTTTCTGTCTTCTACTGCTTTTGGTGTTGATTTCTTCTTTTTTTTCTAGGGCTTTGAGATATAATGTTAGGTCATTTATTTGTTGACTTTTTGTTCTTTTAATGAGATCAATGCAATGAACTTTCTTCTTAGCTCTGCTTCATAGTGTTCCAGAGATTTTGATATGTTGGTGTTCGCATTTACCTCTAAGTATTTTTTTATTTCCTCCATAATTTCTTCTGCTATTGATTTGTCATTCAATAGCATGTTATTTTGTCTCCAGATATTGGAGTAGATTCTATTTTTTTATAGAATCATTCATTTCTGTTTCATTCTGTTATGTTCTGATAGACAGGGTATTATCTCTATATTTTTATATTTACTCAGAGTTGCTTTGTGGCATAAGATATGGTCTGGAAGGATCTGTGTGCTGCTGAGAAAGTGTATTTGCCTGATAATAGATGAAATACTCTATGTCCATTAAGTCTAAATTATTCACTGTATTATTTAGTTCTATAGTTTCTTGTTTAGTTTTTGTTTGAAAGATCTATCTCGTGGTGAGAGAGATGTGTTAAAGTCACCCAGTAATTATTATGTTGTTGGGAAGGGTTTGTTTGATGTACACAGATGCTTCATTGTTTGTGGACATACATATTTACAATTGTTATGTCTTGTTGATGTATGATTCCTTTAAGCGGTATGAAATGTCCTTTTTTATCACCTCTAACTAACTTTTGTTTGAAGTCCATTTATCTGATATGAGGATGGAAACCCCTGCTTGTTTAAGCAGTTCATGTGAGTGATATGTTTTTTCCCAACGTTTCACCTTCCTTCAGTCTTTTCCTAGGAGTTGAGTCGCTTGATGACAGCATATTCTGGGTCTTTTTTTTTTTTAATCCAATCTGTTCATCTATGTCTTTTGATTGATGAGTTTAGGCCATTAACATTTAGGGTTATTATTAAGATATGGTTTGTATTCCCAGTCATTTTGGTTTATTTTTGGTTTTTAACTTGACTTAGTTTCTCCTTTGATTGTCTTTCCCTTTAGTGTAGTTCCTCCCTTTGCTAGTTTTCTTTTTTTTTTTCATTTACTCTTTGTGAAATATTTTGCTGAGAATGTTCTGCAATGCAGGTTTTCTAATTGTGAGTTCTTTTAACTTTTGTTTATCATTGAAGGTTTTTATTTCATCTTCAAATCTGAAGCTTAGTTTTGCTGGATATAAGGTTCTTGGTTGGCATCTATTTTCTTTTGGAGCTTAATATATTTCATTCCAGGACTTCCTGGCTTTGACATTCTGGGTTGAGAAATCAGCTGAGATCTGAATTGGTTTCTCCCCATATGTAATTTGATTTTTTTCTTTTGCTGCCTATAAAATTCTATCCATACTCTGTATGTTAGTCATGCTCATTATAATGTGCTTTGGTGTGGTCTGTAACAATTTTGCACATTTAGGGTCCTGTAAGCCTCCTGTATTTTATTTTCCATTTCATTTTTTAGATTTGAGAAATTTTCTGATATTATGTCATTGAAAATATTGTGCATTCCTTTGGTTTGTATCTCCACACCTTTGTCTGTTCTGACTTTTTCTTTTTACTTAGCAATTTACTTTTTTTTTCTTTTTCCTTATATATGACAGCAGAATACATTACAATTCTTATTACACATACAGAGCACAATTTTTCATATCTCTGGTTGTATACAAAATATATTCACACCAATTTGTGTCTTCATACCTGTACTTCATATCTGTATAATGATCTTCACATTCCACTATTATTAATGACCTCAGGCCCCTCTTTTTCCCTCCAACCCTATCTAGAGTTTGTCTATTCCTCCCATGCTCCCTCTCCCTATCCCACTATGAATCAGCCTCCTTATATAAAAAAAAAACATCCGGCATTTGTTTTTTGGGGGATTGGCTAACTTCACTTAGCATTATCTTCTCTAACTCCATCCATTTATCTGCAAATGCCATGATTTTATTATCTTCTAATGCTGAGTAATATTCCATTGTGTATATATACCACTGTTTCTTTATACATTCATCTATTGAAGGGCATCTAGGTTGGTTCCACAGTTTAGCTATTGTGAATTGAATTGCTATAAATGGTAGTTCCATTCCAAGTTTTCTAAGGAATCTCCATACTGCTTTCCAGATTGGTAGCACCAATTTGAAGTGCCACCAGCAATGTATGAGTGTCCCTTTTCCCCCACATCCTCACCAACACTTATTGTTGTTTGTCTTAATAACAGCTGTCATTTTGACTGGAGTGAGATGAAATCTTAGAGTGGTTTTGATTTGCATTTCTCTAATTTCTAGTGATGATAAACATTTTTTCAGATATTTTATTGATTGTATATTAACTTCTGAGAAGTGTCAGTTCAGATTCTTGGCCCATTTATTGTGTTATTTGTTTTTTTTTGGTGCTTAGCTTTTTGAGTTCTTTATAGACTCTAGAGATTAGTGCTCTATCTGATGTGTGAGGGATGATAAAGATTTGCCCCCAAGTTGTTAGCTCTCTATTCACCTCACAGATTGATTCTTTTGCTGAGAAAGATGCTTTTTAGTTTGAGTCCATCCCATTTATTTATTCTTGATTTTAATCCTTGTGCCACAGATGTCTTATTAAGGAAGTTGAGGCTTAATCCCACATGATGGAGATTAGGTCCTATTTTTTTCTTCTATTAGACTCAGAGTCTCTGGTTTTATTCCTAAATCCTTGATCCATTATGATTTGCGTTTTGTGCGAGATAGAGGCTTAATTTCATTTTGTTGCATATAGATTTCCTGTTTTCCCAACACCATTTGTTGAAGAGGCTATCTTTTCTCCAATGCATGCACCTTTGTCTAATATAAGATAATTGTAGTTTTTGTGGATTAGTCTCTGTGTCCTCTGTTCTGTACCATTGGTCTACCCATCTGTTTTTGTGCCAATATCATGCTGTTTTTGTTTCTATTGCTCTGTAGTATAGTTTAAGGTCTGGTATAGTGGTGCCACCTGCTTCACTCTTCCTGCTAAAGATTGCTTTAGCTATTCTGGGTCTCTTATTTTTCCAGATGAATTTCATGATTGCTTTTTCTATTTCTATGAGGAATGCCATTGAGATTTTGATCAGAATAGTGCTTTTGGAAGTACGGTCACTTTGATAATATTAATTCTGCCTATCCAAGAGCAAGGTAGATCTTTCCATCTTTTAAGGTCTTCTGATTTCTTTCTTTAGGATTCTGTAATTTTCATTATATAGATCTTTCACCTCTTTTGTTAATTCCCAAGTATTTTTTTTTTTTTGAGACTGTTGATATGGTGTAGTTTTCCTCATTTTCCTTCTGAGGATTTGTCACTGATATACAGAAATGCCTTTGATTTATGGGTGTTGATTTTATATCCTGCTACTTTGCTGATTCATTTACTAGTTCTAGAAGTTTTCTGGTGGAACTTTTAGAGCCTTCTAGGTATAGAATCATATCATCAGCAAATAGTGCAAATTTGAGTTCTTCTTTTCCTATGTGTATCCCTTTAATTTCTTTTGTCTATATAATTTCTCTGACTAGTGTTTCAAGAACTATGTTAAATAGAAGTGGTGAAAGAGGGCATCCCTGCCTTGTTACCACTTTTATAGGGAATGCCTTCAATTTTTTTTCATTTAGAATGATGTTGGCCTGGGGCTTAGCATAATTAGCTTTTATGATGTTGAGATATATTTCTAGTTTTTCTAGTGTTTTGAACATAAAGGTGTGTTGTATTTGTCAAATGCTTTTTCTACATCTATTGAAATGATCATGATTCATATCTTTAAGTCTATTGATGTGATGAATTACATTTATTGATTTCCATATGTTGAACCAACTTTACATCCTTGGGATGAATCCCACTTGATCATGGTGCACAATCTTTTTGATATGTTTTTGTATTTGATTTGACAGAATTTTATTGAGAATTTTTGCATCTATGTTCATTAGAGATATTGGTCCAAAGTTTTCTTTTTTTGATGTGTCTTTGCCTGGTTTTGGAATCAGAGTGATATTGGCCTCATAAAATGAGTTTGGAAGTGCTGCCTCTTTTTCTATTTCCTGAAATAAACTGAAGGGTATTGGTATTAGTTCTTCTTTAAAGGTCTTGTAGAACTCGCTGTGTATCTATCCAGTCCTGGGCTTTTCTTGGTTGGTAGACTTTTGATGGTGTCTTCTATTTTGTCACTTGAAATTGATCTGTTTAAATTGTGTATATCATCTTGATTCAATTTGGGCAATTTATATGACTCTAGAAATTTGTTGATGCCTTCAATATTTCCTATTTTATTGGAGTATAAGTTTTCAAAATAATTTCTAATTATCTTCTGTATTTCTGTAGTGTCTGTTGTGATATTTCCTTTTTCAAAATATATGTTTGTGTTTGAGTTTTCTCTCTCCTCTTCATTAGCATGGCTAAAGGTCTGTCACTTTTATTTATTTTTTCAAAGAACCAACTTATTGTTCTGTTAATTTTTTCAATTTCATTTATTTCAGCTCTGATTTTAATTATTTCGTGTCTTCTGCTGCTTTTGGTGTTGATTTGTTCTTTTTCTAGGGCTTTGAGATATAATGTTAAGTCATTTATTTGTTGACTTTTTCTTCTTTTAAAGAATGAACTTTATACAATGAACTTTCCTCTTAGAACTGCTTTCATAGTGTCCCAGAGATTTTGATATGTTGTATGTGTTCTCATTTACCTCTATATTTTTAAAAATCTCCTCCTTGATGTCTCTGACTTATTATTCATTAAGTAGCATATTATTTAGTCTCTAGGTGTTGAAGTGGATTTTATTTCTTACTTTATCATTGATTTTTAAGTTCATTCCATTATGATCTGATAGAATGCAGGGTAGTATCTCTACTTTTTTATATTTACTAAGAGTTGCTTTGTGGCATAGAATATGGTCTATTTTAGAGAAGGATCCATGTACTGCTGAGAAGAAAGTGTATTCTCTCATTGCAGGATGAAATATTCTATATATGTCAGTAAAGTCTAAGTTATTGATTTTATTGAGTTCTATAGTTTTTTTTTTTTGTTCAGCCTTTGTTTGGAAGATCTATCTAGTGATGAAAAAGGTGTGTTAAAGTCACCCAAAATTATTGTGTTGTGGTCTATTTGACTCTTGAACTTGAGCAGAGTTTGATAAATGAAGATGTTCCATTGTTTGGGGCACATATATTTATAATTGTTAAGTCTTATTGGTGTATGGTTCCCTTGAGCAGTCTGTAGTGTCCTTTATCTTTTTTGATTGACTTTAGTTTGAAGTCTACTTTATTTGATATGATGATGGAAACTCCTGCTTGCTTCCACAGTCCATGTGAATGGAATGATTTTTCCCAATCCTTCACCTTCAGTTTGTGGATGTCTTTTTCTATGAGATGAGTCTCTTAGAGGCAGCATATTGAGTCCTGTTTTTAAAAAATCCAATCTGCTAGTCTCTGTCTTTTGATTGGTGAGTTTAGGCCATTAACATTCAGGGTTATTATTGAGATATTTGTATTCCAAGCCATTTTTATTTTTAGTATTTAACGTGACTTGTTTTCTCCTCAGATTAGATTTTCCTTTAGTGTAATTCCCCCCCCCCTGCTGATTTTCCTCATTGTTTTTCATTTCCTCTTCTTGGAATATTTTGCTGAGGATGTTCTGTAGTGCAGGCTTTCTAGTTGTAAATTCTTTTAACTTTTGTTTATCACAGAAGGTTTTTATTTCATCACCAAATATAAATTTTAGTTTTGCTTTATATAAGGTTCTTGGTTGGCATCCATTTTCTTTCAGAGCTTGGTATATGTTGTTCCACAATCTCCTGGCTTTGAGGGTCTGGGTTGAAAAATCTGCTGAGATACAAATTGATCTCCCCCGATATGTGATCTGATTCCTCTCTCTTGCAACTTTTAAGATTCTATCCTTATTCTGAATGCTAGGCATTTTCATTATAATGTGCCTTGGTGTAGATCTGTTGTAATTTTGTACATTTGATGTCCTGTAAGCCTCTTGTATTTGGTTTTCCAATTTGTTCTTCATGCTTGGGAAATTTTCTGATATTATCTCATTGACGAGATTATTCATTCCTTTGGTTTGCACCTCTGTGCCTTCCTTTATCCCAATAACTCTTAGATTTGGTCTTTTGATGCTGTCCCATAATTCTTGGATGTTCTGTTCATGTTTTCTAACTATCTTCACTGTGTGATCAAATTTATTTTCCAGGTTGTATACTTTATTTCATTATCTGATGTTCTTTATTCCAAGTGATCTAGTCTGTTGGCTATACTTTCTATTGAGTTTTTTTATTTTTGATTTATTTCAAGGATTCATTACAAGGATTTCCGACTTTATTTTTTCAGAGTCTCTCTCTCTTGAAGTAATCTTTTGCTACCCGTATTTGCTCTCTTATCTCACGTTGGAGTGATCAATTTTTGCCTGTATTTGCTCTTTTAGGCCATTCTTTAATTCAGAGATCATTTTAATTATGAACCTTCTGAACTCCTATTCTGACATTTCATCAACTTCACTGTCCGTGGCTTCTGTTATTTTAGTGTCCTGGTTTGTGTAGGGGAACTTTCCTCCCTTGTTTTTTTATATTGTCTATGTGTCTTCCTTTCTTGAAGTGTGGATCTGAGATATTACAGTTTATTCCCTATATTCTTATAGTACCACTATAAGAATATTGAGGTATTGTCTGTACCTCATCTTGATGTTGGGCTTCCAGATCCTATTGTTGTCCCTCAGTGAATGCTACTGCATCCTGGATCTGGGTTCTGCACAAATTGGTGTGGGTGGATCTGGGCCACTGGGCTTGGCCTCCTGGTCTGCTGGTTGGAAAGGGTGGTCCTTTATCAGAGGCTAGGCTCTGATGAGTGTCTACCCTGCCAGGGGAGGGGTGGACTAAGCCTACTGTGTGCCTGGGACCCACAGAGGCTGGTGTGGGTGGATCTGGACCACAGGGCTTGACCTCCCTCAGTAGTTTGCTGGTTGAAAAGGCCTGATAAGTCTTAAATTTTTTTATGTTATCTCATATTTCTTGGAAGTTCTTTTTGTGGATTCTTACCATCTTCTCTATATAGTCGACTTTATTTTCAAGAATGTGTATTTTGTCTTCATTGCCTGAGGTTCTGTCTTCCAAGTGGTCTAGTCGGTTGGTGATACTTTCCATTGAATTTTTAATTTGGTTTATTGTTTCCTTCATTTCAAGGATTTCTGCTTGATTCCTTATTATAGTCTCTGCCTCTTTATTGATGTGATATTTTCACTTCCTATATTTTCACTAGGATACCACCCTTTATTTTGAAGATCAGTCTAACTATATACCTTCTAAAGTCCTTCTCTGACATTTCTTCTATTGTTTTATCTATGGATTATATTGTAGGAATATCTTGGTTTATTTGAGATGCTTTGTTCCCTTGGTTTTCATGTTGTTTGTGTGTCTTCCCATCTAGGTAGGGGTTTGAGGCAGTATAGTTTCTACATTGTAGTCTTATAATGTCCCTGAAGTCTTCTAGTACCTCACCTTTAAGGGGGAGATCAATATTAACAGCACCCAATGCAAACAATATACAACCTTAAACCAAACAACTCCTATTAAGGCAGCTACAGTTTTGTCACAATAAACAGGAATGATAGGTTCAATTATTATCTATGATATAAATAGTAAGTTTGCTAAAAGGGTTTGCCATTTCAAATTATGGACAAAGAGGGAATAGAAGTAGCATAGGATGTGATCTTTATGAAGGAGAAGGAGAGAAGATAGAGGTGAACATTTTTAGTAAGAGCAAAGGAGGAATGAATAAAGGCTTGCTGTTAACATGAGAGAAGTGAGAAAGAGAATCTAGGGAGACAGATAAGTAAGAGAATAAATACATACATATTAAAAAACAGTAATAATATAAAATATAAGAATACACACAAAAACCCCTGTAGTATACTATTCAGACATCCCATTCCTCAATAAATTGATGCATGAAAAATATTGGGATTCAAAGATGGTAGAGGTGTGAGAGAGGGGTGAAATATGATAAGTCTCTAAGGAAA
Source organism: Ictidomys tridecemlineatus (assembly GCF_052094955.1). Lineage (NCBI taxonomy): Eukaryota > Metazoa > Chordata > Mammalia > Rodentia > Sciuridae > Ictidomys > Ictidomys tridecemlineatus. The sequence goes on along the minus strand of NC_135480.1, from coordinate 167,645,102 downwards.
TTTGAATGATTGCTTCCATTGGTTTTCAAAAATTTTTCTCAGCTTCCTTTCTCTGCCAATAGGTGGAAGTTTGATGGTAGCTCCAGTCTGCTGGGTGCCAAACTGGTTAGCTGGGCAAGCTGATGGCAAGATGCCCTCACATCCTCTTCAAGTCTTCCCACCCATTGTTGCCAGCCCCTTCCATCCCCGAGCTTTTCAGGACTCACTGGGAGGGAGAGAGCCCATTCTCTTTAGTTTTGACAACCTGTGCTCCTCCCAAGGAACTGCCCCCATTCTCTAGCTTTCCACAGGATTGCCAGGCCCAGACTAGCCCACACAGACCCACATGCAATCTGATAGACCAGGGCTTCCCCAGGCTCTGCCTTGCTGCAGTCCCAACATCTCAATGCCATTCCAACTTGCAGAGAGACCATAGAGTGCTCACACAAAGAGCAAATCTGCAAAGAGGCAGCCAGATGGTGGCCACTAGCACACCTGGCAGGAAGACCTCAGGTGCAACCAGACCTGCAGGTCCTCCAACAATAGACCTCCAGGGCCTTCCCAGTGTCTCCAGATTTAGGCAGCTGCACCCTGAGATGGTGCCAATGGCAGTAGCAAACCTGCAGGCCCCTTGGCCCTTGACTCCCAGCCCCTGGCTTGTGTCCCAAGATGGCAGCAGCTGCATGTGACCAAACCTGTGGGTACCCTGACAATGGACTTCCAGGCCACAATGGGCAAAAGGTGCTCCTTGGGTGGTCTGTGGGTAAATGGTGAGCACTTGGTGGGTAGGTTGCATGCAATGGGCAGGCTAAAGGTGGGAAAACAGGCAATTGGCAGGTGGTCATAAGTGGTCAGCAAGCAATCTGCACTCAAAAGGCATATAATTTTATTAATTTGATTTTTCTCTTTCTCTCTCTTTTGGTTAGCTTGGCTAGGGATTTATAAAACTTGCTTATTTTTTTGAAGGACCAACTCTTTGTTCCATTGACCTTTTATATTGTTCTTATAGTTTCTATTTCATTAATTTCAGCCATAATCTTTGTTATTTCTCCTATTGATTTTAAGATTGATTTCCTCTTGTTTTTCTAAGACTTTAAGATGTGTCACTAGGTTATTTATTTGAAATCTCTCTTTTTGAAATAGAAGCACTCAAAGATGTAAGCTTTCCTCTTAGAACTGCCTTCACTGCATCCCAGAGACACTGGTATGTTGTGTCCCCATTTTTGTATGATTCTAAGAATTTTGAAATTTCCCCCTTAATTTATGTAGTGAGCTACTTATCAATCAAAAGTGTATTGTTGAATATCCATGTATTTGTATAACTTCTAGTTTTTTCCTATTGATTTCTTATTCCATTGTATTCCGAGAAGAGTCAAGAGATTATTTCAAAGTTTGTATTTGATAAGACTTGCTTTATATACTAATATGTTGTCAATTTTGGAGAATGTACCATGAGTGGCTCAAATGAAAATATATACAGCTGCTGTTGTATAAAGTAGTTGGGTAAAGTATTCTGTGTATTTCTGTTAAGTCCAACAGATCTATCATAAACTTTAAATTTGATAAGTCTATGATTTTCTATCTGGAATGATCTGTCTCAGAGTGGTAGATTGAAAAACCCCACTATTATGTTGAAGCCTGCCAATACCATTATATCAAATGTTTGTTTTATAAAATTAGGTGTACCAATATTATATCTTCTTGGTGGACTATTCTGTTCACCGATATACAATGATTTCCTTTGTCACTTCTAGTTTTGGCTTGAAGTCTGCTTTGTCTGATATTAAAGTGATTACTTCTGCTTGCTCTGATTCCATTTGCATGAAATATCATTACCCCATTCACTTTAAGTATGTGAATGCCTTTGCATATGAGATGTGTTTCTTTGAGACAGCATTCAATGGGTGTTGTTTTTTAAACCAATGTGCCATACTATATCTTTTATAGAAGAATAAAAACCATTTATATTCAGAAAAAAAGAGAAAAACAAGGGCCACTTCATCAATTTGCCTGACATTCTTGTGCAGAGGCCATGTTTCTCTATAAAATTCTAGTTTTAATATACATATTATGGGACTGAGCAATCCTCATGAATTTTCAGTTTGACTCTTGCCCCACTTTCTTATTTTGAAAATTAAAAAATACTCATATTTCTTATAACCTCTTTGGTGGTTTAGAATTAGTGCATATGTTTTAAGGAAAAAATTATATGAATAAAAATGAACAAGAAGTGACTTAGCTGGTTGCTGAAGACTTGATTTTTTTTGTTTTCAGATGTGTACACCACAAGAGTTCCACCTGGTACAGAATCTGAAATAACTGTCACAGCAACAACGGATCTGAGATTTGCCGTAAAGCACCGTAAGTCCTGAAAGGCACTGTTAAACATGTGAAGGCCTTTAAAGCACCACAAAACACTGGTGTGTACGAAAGAAGTCTTTGTTCCTAAACAGACTAAAATTCTCCCGCTAAAGTAGATGCTATGATGCAGGGATCCAGCTACTTCTGGATTATCCTTTAGGTTTTTCTCATTCTTCCTTTCACTCTGTACCCTTGAGGCTCAGGTCCATTGCCCTGAAAATTTCAAAAGGCAGAGATGCTCTTACAATTCTAAACCTCATATTTTGGGTCTGCAGGGAAAGGCAAATCAAATAAATGAATTGAGGATTCTAGGAAATGATGCAACTTTCTTCAACCTACATTTTTGCTCCTTTCTACTTTGTAGACCTTCAAAAGCCTTTAACAGAGAGTAAAGAAGGATCCTGACTATGGCAGTTTCAACACTGGGAAAACCCAGACTGAAAAATGCCCAATTATAATTAGGCATTGGCAATCATGGAATATTTCTGAGCAATTCCAAACTTTGTGAGACAGTGACATATCTTAGGCAAACATTAATTAGATACTCCTTCATAGAAATCTGACTTGTGCATAGCAAACATCTTGAAGTATGTGGGATAAGAACCAGTTACCCATCTCTCAAGTAGTGCAGATACCTCACAACCCCTCAGGATGTGTGCTATTGAGAGCCACAGGCAACAAGAAAAAGCTATCCAAAACTAAATTGTATCCCCACAATCCAGGCCCCCAAGGGACTGTCACAAAAGTTGGATAGGGATAAGGAATTCCTGCAGTGTTCAAGGGGATTGTGACAGAGGAGACACTCTGTCATGGGAGGGATGTCCCTGGAGGCAATGGAGATGTCCCTGATAACTTTGAAGATCACTGGCTGAAGTAGAGTCCCCAATGCTGGCAGAGAAAGGGAATGAGCTGGTGCCACCAGATGCTCCTCTCCCAAGAAGAAGAAAATGATTGTCTAGCAGAGTTTAAAGGTTCCTTACCATTCATTTGAGTCTCCCCTGAGTCAGCATCAACTCTAGTAATGGGTTTCCCTTTCCATCCTTCCTTGTCAGCAAGATACCTGAAAGGGGTTTGTGGGCTCAGTCTGGATTCATTCTGCCTCTGTGTTCAACTCCCCACTCCTGGGAAGGTCTGAACTCCATATGGAACTTGCACTGGCTCCTGCATTCAGCAGTTAACTAGGATTGCCAACTACATGGGAGAAATGGGCCTCCAGTCTCAATTGTTCCCACACCTGTCTCAGTGATGTACCTCCAGACAGACACATTATAGACTGAGATGGGTGCTGAATGAGGCCTGCCCATCCAATGTGCAATCCCAAATCCTTACATTCCAAACTGTTTCCAATTGACAAGGACACTCTTGGTGCCTCCTCTTCATGTCATCACATTGAACAACAACAAGGCTGCTCTGGACTGCAGCTGTCATTTTAAGGTTGTGCTTTGACCTTTGAAACCAAGTGTCTTAGCCAGTGATCTCCCAGACCTCCAGAGGAGCCTGGCCTCCTGTGCCCTGCTTTTCCTCTCTCTCAAGTTATAGGCATGTTAACCTCACCTCAGACAGCCCATCATCCCCAAATCTTATTGCCTGGTCCTTTCCCCTCTGTTATTTTCAGGAAAACTTTCTCTCTTCTATCTCTTCTATCTCCTTGTCTGTATTGCATTTTTGCTTCAAAATATGCTTAGTCATAGATGTTTCTTCAATATTTTCATATACTGATAATTTTGTATCCCTTTTCCTAGATACAACGGTCACCACGACTGGACCACAAACTGAAGAAACACCCTTTCATAAATATGTGAAAAGTATTAAAACTACTATATTGTCTTCATACCTGGATCATGTCATATAATTTAAAATTATTAAGTTTCACTACTCTGAGCATTATGTCAAGGAATAGCATGCTTAAAGAATTCATTCTACTACATTTTAAAGTCACTATAAAATCTTTTAAGTGGTGAATGTCTTGAGTCAAAATTTAGATCTACCTGACAATGGATAGAAACTGAGGATTTTTATGAATTTTAATACAATATTTTATATGTATAAACATATATGTATGAATGAACATATAAAATATAGATACATGAACATATATTTGTAAATATATAAAGTACATACATATTTATGTGGATTAATATATTTACATAGATTTTAAAATATTTAATATATTTTAAATGTAATTTAAATTTTGACAATATGAAAATTTCTACTCTCTTGGGGAATGAATGTATCTCTGGTTAGTCACTGATGAGTGTTTCCTAAGGTTTTTCAGGGGAGTGGGAAGCTATAAAATTAAAATCACTTTTAATTTTCTGCCAATAATATTGTTCCTCGTAAAATATTTGTGAAGACATAGGGACTCATGGCTCTTCTCTAAGGACTTGAATGAATGGTCTTGTTTAAGATAATGAATTCTTACCTGTCATTACATGAAACCCTAATTCTCCAGGTCAGGAAATTCAAGTATGATTCTAATATAATCACTCTCAAATAGATTGGATTTTAATGATGCTAAAAAAAGAAAGAAAATAAAAACCCTGATCTACTTTTTTTGTTGTGTTTAAAGATGAAAAGTAGATTGTCCGGGTATCCCCATTCTTAAGTATCCTTAATAATTTCTGCTAATGGTGGGGGGATATTTCTAAGTTCTTAATCAAGCATTCAAGTCTGAAATGATCTGGCAACTATGAAAACTTCCTAGTCTCCTCTCTGGTCATATTCCCCCAACCATATTCTTTGCTCCAGAGTATCTGAAGCTCCAAGAGCTTATTTGAACCTGACCATCACTCTGCCATAACTCATGCTCACAGCAAGAATGATCTTTCTCTCACCTCCTTTGCTCGAGGAGTGATTACTAGAACTTTACATCAAAACTGGGGCATCACATGCCTTTGGGGGTGTTTCTAGACCTCACAGGTGATGATGAATTAGGCCCTGTGTATAGCACATGTCTATTTGTATAATTATCCTGCAACAAACCAAAAATTATTCTTCTCTGCCTCCAAAGTTAGGTATGGGTACCTTGAGCATAAAACCCAGGTCATGTTCACTCCTGTACCTTTAGTTGAAACCACAGGGTGTGACATATGGTAGAAGTATTCGATATGAATGCTAAATCACTAAACAAATAAATGTTATTAAATCCAAATTACCTTATTATGTTATTCTCTTTTTTAAAAAACAGAAACGACCCCAAATGTGCCTGCGTTTTGGACAATGTTAGCTAGAGGTAAATTCATATAGTAAAGTAGCTGGGGAGATGTTTTGGGTTTCTAAAATTTTGTATTCAAAAGCCAAGATCAATCTAACTACTTACAGTGCTAAGAACTAATAAGTCAATGTTTTATTGCCATATGTAATAGCAAATGCCATACAAATCCAGAGAAGTGATAAAGTCACACAGTTTCTTATTCTACTATGCAAAAGTTTTATTCTCCTGAAGAGGTTAAAATTGAATAATTCAATTTAATTCATGATTAAAGTTATTAAATAAGGTTCTTGCACAATATAGTCCTTCTCTGTGTTTGCAACAGGGTGCACATAAACAGAGATGTATATGTACATACAAAGTATCTATCAAGATATATGCATGCACAAAAGTAATATGTATCATAAATATATAGGCAAACTGTACAAATCAGCCTATGCATGCATGTATAAGTAAATGTATATGCATTTCGATATACTTACGTATGAATGAGTGAACGAGCGTGATGTTCTGCACAGACAGATGCATGCTAAATGTAAAATATATACCATATGCAGTCAATCCTTACTGTTTGCACATTCTGTATTTATACTCTGTATCATCTACTCACCATGATACCTTTATCACTCAAAATCAATGCTTTCAGCATCTTAGAGGCCATTTGGACAACAGCAGAACTTCAAATATTTTTAATGTTCTGACAAGTACACTCAATCATCCCTTCAGCTGGCCCCCACATGTAGTGTTAAACTAGCTGGTTAATTTTCCCAAATGCAAGAAGGTGGTGATGTGCCTCATGGAGAAACTATATGTGTTAGGTAAGCTTTCTTCAAATATCTATTTGTTTATTGTGCAGAATATAACTACCATGAATACTGAGAACAGGCCCTACATCCCATGTAAACACATGATCATACACATATATTAATTTTACCTAGAGAATGTTATTTGCCATAACCACCAATGTATTGTTTTAACAGCTATAAATGGAACAACAGAGGTCATGGATGATAGAGATCAATTATTTCAACCAATTCCAGGTAAGAAGAGTACTTCAGTTAATAGATACATAAATACTCACATGTTTTATTGTCCCTTGGTGATACCATTTTCCTAGTAAAGTGTAATGTGTGCAGGAGGGTGTCCTGGTGGCCAACATCACAAAAAAGAGGACATTTCCTGTTTTAGGAGAGTTACAGTTCCTGAATATTCTTCTTCAGTTACCAATTTGCCGATGAATGCTTCATAGCTTCTATTCCTGACCCAGAGAAACAAAATAGAGGAGTAGGTGAGTGGAAATACAGAGAAGGCAGTCTTTTTTTTTTTTTTTAAGAAGCTTTAATTTCAGAGGAATTTTAGGCTTAAGGAAAAATTTAGCTTAAAGTACATAGGGGTCCCACATCCTACCCACCTTTACTTTTCCCTATTATTAACATCCTACATGGGTGTGTTACATTTGTTAAAATTTATGATTAATACAGTATGATTAAATAAAGTCCATAGTTTACATTAGGGTTTACACTTGTACTGTACAGTTCTTTGGGTTTTAATAAATGTGTAATGTCATGTGCCTACAATCACAGTATATTATACAAGTTTCACTATCCCAAAGTCCTCTCTGCTCTCCACAACAATTCACCCACCCATTCATATCCTCTGAACCTTGGCAACCACTGATCTTTTCCCTGCATCTTTAGTATTCTTTTTTTTTCCAGAATGTCATATAGTTGAAATTATACAGCATATAATCTTTTTCAGAGGGTTCATGTTCACCCAGCAGCATGCATTTTAAATTTTCCATATATTTTTGTGACTCATTTCTTTTATCATTAATATCCCATCATATAGATGTACCCACTTTATACTCCCATTGAAAGACATTTAGGCAATTATGAATAAAGTTACTATACATTTGTGTGCAGGTTTTGTGCAGATGTAAGTTTTCAACTATATTTGAGTAAGTACCTAAGAGCACAATTGCTGGAGCATGTAGTAAGACTATGTTTAACTTCCTAAGAAACTACGAAACTGTTCTCCGAAGTGGCTGTACTATGGTATATTCTCACCAGTAATGAATGTGAGTTTCTGTTGCTGAGTGAACTTTCTATTAATGGAGTAATTGCATTTTTAAAACAATTGCTAGTTCATATAGACAGTTTTTATGAAAAAACAATGTGTTAATTTTCCCCAAAATGCCTGTCCTACAAAAAAATGTTGGAAACAGAAATTATCTGGTGATATATCCAAGATCTGTCACCTCAATTCTGTACTGAATTATTTGAAGACTGTCACTGTTTACCTCGTGGTGCTTCAAGAAAATGGAGTGAGTCTTTTATGTTTAGAAATGTTATACATAGGGATCACTAATGCTGGGTCACTTTAGAAACGCTTTATTGTTTCTTTAACTGAAATGATTAAATGTGGCTTGATTGATTTTCTGTCATTTGCTGAGCACACAAAGGCAATTCTGGTGCTTTAGCTGCATTACTATGTCAGTCCTCACAGCCACTCCATGAAGTTGGATTTATCTCCATTTTATAGAGAAGGAAACTAAGACTTAGAGCAAAAACCTGCCCATACCTATAACTGGCTATTTCAGTGATTAGGAATTCCAAACTCTTCTCTGGTTCTGACCATGACCTTGATAAATGCACTATGAACAAGCCTCTTTAGAATGACTCTTTAAGAAGGCAGAAAAGCAACTTAGGAGAATTTTCCATTTTAAAAATTTGTTGGATTATTCTCCAAACAATTGGTCTCAGAGTCAGCTAACAACCATTGACTGCTCTATATATCTCCTTCCACAGCGAAGAAGATCACACTTTGACCATTTTAAGTTTTAAAATCAGAGAGCTTAGATATGAGAATTTGTTATAACTATTACGTACAAGGAAGCTCTTTGGACCATTTGGAATGGAGGTGGGAGGAACTGTGAAAAGGGGAAGAAGTGACAACCTGGTCATCTAAAGTCATTGTTCAATAAAGTTTATTAAGTCAGATGAATATTCAGGAAAAGGTCAGATCTGTTAGTAAAGAGTCATTTTTTATTACTAGTTTTAATAACTTTCTTCATGTCTCTGGATCCAGGCATCACTTTTTGATTTAATTTATTTTAGAAAGTTAAAAAAATGTTTGCATTTCTTGATGCAATGTCAAGTACACTAGATTTAGTCATCTCAGTAATTAAAGGCAAGCTTAGCCCTTAAACCTCATGGAGAGAGCCTGCACACACCATCCTTTTATTTCAAAGAACAACCAGTACATGTTGCAACAACAGAACATCACCCTTCTCTTCTGAAACACTGGCGCCTTGTGTGTACATTGATCATATTAATAGTCACCTCTACAGAGATGATCAATTACTTTAACTGGTTTCTAGGAAAGTCAGGGAGAAAGTCTGCTACATACACATTTTGACATCTGGTAACCTGGGTTTAAAGTCAGACTCTGCCACTTACTAGCTGTGTGCAAGGGGAAAATTCATGAACTGCTGAGATCCTGTAAAATGGAGCTAAGGACAGCTCCTCCAAGAGTGCTGTGAAGGGTAAAGAGGAAGGAGTGCTTGGCGTGGGAACTAGCCTTCTCTCTGCATTGCCTGTGGTAGGAGAATGAGCAGTGGACACTGAGGCGGGCGTGGGGCTTCTCTGCATCTTCTACCATCCTCAATCTCCAGGAACATCAAGAATCCACTCTTCTCCTTTGCATTTTCTTTCTTTCCTGTCAGGTTTTGATGTGAACACTACAGAGGAAGACACACAATCACTGCTAGATGATCTCAAGCTCAAAATAATGCTGGGCATCTCGTTGATGACCCTTGTCCTTTTTGTCACTCTCTTGGCATTCTGTAGTGCCACCTTGTACAAACTGAAGCAGCTAAGGTAAGCCCACCAACCTCTGCAGTGTTTATTACCGATGCATGCTGTCATTCCCTCCTGTCCTAGGTAAATTGTTAGCATATTGTAATGTCTGAATAATGGAGCTGTCAGTCTTTCAGTGTGACTCCATTTCCTCTATTCCCAAGTAGAATGGGGCCATCTCAGGCAGTATCCTTCCATGATCTTTTTTTCCAATATTTTAAATAGTAATCTACATGTAGAAATAATCTTAGTCAATTGGAAAGTAAACAGAGTATGTTGACAATGCTTTATATGTTGATAAAACCTTGGAACAAAAAAATACTGTGCTTCTAACTACCACATTTGCTTAGGGTCTTACATTTTTCATTCAAGCAAGACAATAAAAAAAACTGCAAATTTGTTTCATTTCTGTATTCTATATTCTATATTCTATATTTGTTCTTATGGAAGTATTAAATTCAACTCAAACCTGAATAAGAGGATTGCTTATTTAAATTTTTCACAAAATATAACACATTTTTTGTAGAAATCCTAATGATTGCTTAATGTTCAAAGTTAATAATTATTTTGATAATGATATTTTTATGGTGTGTTTCTCTGTTTTATTAAAATTTGTATCCGAGTCATTTATTCTTCCTAATTCCATCTCATTTACATATTTAATGAAAGTTAAACTTTCATTATAGTAATCTTTACTGTTTTAGTAAATTGGTTTTTAAATTCTAGTCTTGAGGTTTGAATCATGCTTTTCATTCACACAAGGATTAGCTATAACACAATTACCATTTAAGAAAAACTATATCATTTATATAATGTTATTAAATAACTAGTACATTGGAAAAATTATATTTTAGCAATTCAAAATACTTTTTAAAGTTGATGTAGAAAGTCACCCTATTGAAAATATGCTTTTATTCTTTTTCAGCTACAATAGTCAGTACAATCAATACTCCACCAACCAACAGATGACAAACACATCTTATTCACCACGATCAGACGATATATCAGATACATCTTATTCTGGGGGCAGCAGCACATATTGGCCTACCACATCCTCAGATGCAAGAAGATCAGGCTCAAGAATGTCAAAATATAGAAACATGACAGATTGGACTTCCACAGGCTCAGATGAGACATTCTTAAATGAGTCAGATATTCCCATGAGCGAGGAACCTAGTGATGACTAGATAACTTTAATTCTTTTATCACACACACATAAAGACCTTTCGGTCTCACGTTGCTGTCATCATTTGGAACTGGTGACATTCCACTTTCCGGTGTCTTAAGAGAAGGCTGTATGCAATAAAAATTATCCCGGTTATGTAAATTAAAGGGAAACATTGAAGGAAATAATTTAAGGTGTGGAAAAACCATCAACTAAAACAGTCCTGGACAGTGATTTACAAAATGTATTCAGTGTGAGTGCATTCATTTCTAAATAAAGATTCTGATATATTTACCTTATGGGAGCATTTTGAGATTTTTTAGGAGACTCATGGCTGCCTATGCCTCAACACTAACGTCACCATCAAGGGGAACAACACACTTAGCTCAGTTTTCATTGGCCAAAGAGTTTTTCCATTAGCACATGAAACTAAAATTGGCATACTTCAAAAGTTTCAAAATCAAGAAGCTCCTCTCAAAGACAAAAAGAAAAAGATATTTTTTTCCCATTTCTAAGTGCCCATAATCCTTTGGGATAAATTATTGTTTCAGAGACAAAGAAAGAATGGATTCCAGAAATCTGTAGATGAAGATTCATGGACTAATCTTTTAGAGCTGAAGTGCTCTACTCTCTCCCTCCTCTCAAGTATCCAGCATCATTGTTCTCCATTGCAAGAAAAGCAAAGCATCTCAAAAATTAATTCAATCTTACTCATGATTTTTAAGGGTATCCATGCCAAGAATATTTGGATTTACAAAAAACAACAAATGGAATAGGGTTGGTATTATTTTATTTCATTTATTTATTTTTTTTTTAGAAATTGGTTGCAAACAGAAGGATATTAAGGCATGCATCAGGCATCTTGTGGATATGTGGATGTGGAGAAAGAGTAGGAATAGGGCAAGTTCATTGCTGCCATCAATTCTCACCACAGCAATACCTTCCACTTACTGAGCACCTCCTTTATACTAGGCCACTTAGTGCATTATATCACATTGAATTCTACTACCCTGTGAAAAGTGAGTTTATTTTACAAATTAAGAAATGAAAACTCGGATAAGCTAGATATCTTACTGGAGGTCTTGTGCTTAAGAGAGGGAAAGCTACAATCTGCTTCCCAACTAAGTTTCTCTCCATAACTCAGGAAAGTGAATATTCAAAATTACAACACAAGTCAAAAGATGTTGGGAAGGATGTAAGCCCTCTAGCCCAGAGGACTGGAGTTCCTTAACTCAGGTGTTCTTTCAACCCCACCCTCCAGGAAGTTGCTTCCCTACCTTTGGCTTACTAGGTCTCTTTGATCCTCCTTCTCCATGCAGAACAGACACTCCCCTCGCCTGCCTCTTCTCCTACTTTCTACTGTGGAGACCTTCTGTTTCCATTTTCTCCTCAGTCTCACTCACCATTGGTTGAGAAGAAGATGAAGCTCCACCCAAGTAGGTTATTTAAGACCCAACTCTAGAAGAAAAAGAGGGAGAAGGACAGGGGCTGGCTTTTGCCTGATCTCTGCCTATTAACAGTTGGCAGTGTCTGAGGCAGCCGGGTGGCTTTCAGCAGCAGCCCATGCTACCCTCTGCTGGTTACTTTTGCCATTTTCTATGCCCTTTGGACAGCCCAGGGTTGGGTGCCAGCGTCTATACTGCCAGTTCAGGCACCCGGAGCTGTGGTGGAGACCCAGTGTGGCAGGTGGTTGCAGCTACTTGGAGGTGCTCCAGATGCAAAGCAGCCCTGTTGAGTCCACAGGTGGGAAAGGGCTTGTGGGAAGAATGTCAGGTGGGCTTGGGCAGGGGTTGGCTGCCAGCTATTCCCATCTTTTCCCTCTAACCATCTGTCCACCATCCTGGAGAGGCACTAAGAACTTTTTTAGTTTGGAAATAGGTGTAAGGATCCATTTTGAATCATAGAATCGTTCTCTATTTCCACAGTAAAGCACTATAGAGAAAGATAGTTAATGAGAATAGCATGATTCAGGCTAAAATCTCTAAAATGGTTGAAAGAGACATGTTAACCATATTTCAAAAAATTGGTTTCTCACCCTCAGACCCCTTGGCACAGCTTGCAGGAATCATTGTAAAAATGCAAGCAAGCTATCTGAGGGAGCTGGGTGGGGTACAGGAAGGATGTCAGGGAGTCCCTATTGGTCTCTTGTCCCCTCTTTTGCAAGCCAGGAGAGGGTGGCTCAGCCCAGGCTGGTGGGGAGAGGTCTTGCATTTGTCATGCTGGCCCTCCAGGTCACTCTGATACCTGCATTTCCTGGACAGGTTTTCTGGACCTCTGAGCTGCTTCAGCAGAGAGGGCAAAGCAAAGCAGTCCCTCCTCAGTCTGTGGGTTTCTCCTGGTTCTAAAGGCCCCCTTATTTCCTTCCCTGATGCCCCGATCTGTCTCTTCCCTTACTGCCTCTTCCCTCACTGAGGATTTTCGGTTCTGTCCCTCTATTCCTAGAGTTGTATTTTGCTGCTCCATGTTTCCCTCTATGGCACTTGGGGGTCATTTCCTCTAGATTGGCTGGGGTGGGTGAGGAAACAGAAGCACTTGCCTTAGAAGTAGGAATCAAGGTCTCCCAGAATCCCCAAGAGTCACTTTTCCTAGCACTACACACCCTGATCAGCAGCCTTAAGTGTGAGCTCTTTATTTTCTTTTCTTTTGTTCCTTATGCCCTTATGCTAAACAGTGAGGGGGGGGATAGGGGGATGGGGGAGGGTGGGAGGCTGTCTATTCTAGATGTTTACTGTGGGCTTTCTCTGTGATCATGCAGTTCTAAAAGCCTGGGTTGGCAAGAAGTGGTCCAGAGGATGCTAGGAAAGGCGAATCTTTCCCTTCTCCTGGGAGGACCTGGCACCACCCTCCCCCCCCCCACACACACACTTATAATGGGAAACAGTGAAAAACCGCAGGACACCTGCCTCTACTCAAGGGTCAAGGGCCAGACCCCTGCAGCTCATATCCAGGTCAGGGAGGAGGTCAGAGTCCAAGAAGAACAGCAAGGGTCGGTCACGTTGAGGTTTGGGTCTCCCTACAATAGGGGCACACATCCACTGCTGGGAGCACTGGACCCCAGAAGAACTCCAAATGTCATGTGAGGTATTTGCAGGTTGTCCTGTACACGTGAGTGGTCTTGCCGGGTTTATCCTTTTTCTCTTCACCGTCTCCAATGTGGGATTATTGTCTTGTGCTCTGAGAAACCGATAAGGGGGACCCTTGGTGGAGAGTAGGGCACCCCTGATGAATGGGGAGGAACAGGCAGCTCAGCCTCTGCTAAATGTGGCAGGAGCATAGAGTCATTACCCTCCATAGCCAGCTGTTTCCAGCCACCTGTGCCTGGGCAAAGATTCTAAGTGTGCCTTTAAGCTTCAAAATTAATCCCCCAAATCCAGCTGCCAGTGGAGTAGGAAATCTTAAAATGTTTTTAAGTTTAGGAAATAAAGTATAACCCCCCACACACCTTTTTTTTTTTCTGTAGTCCCTATTAAGTCCTTATGCCAAAGTAACTCCATTTTGAAAATCAGCACCCGCCATCACCATCTTAAGAAGCCTACCCAGGCATGACCTTCTCCTTAAGTGCACCCCAAAGAGTTCCTAACTATAGAAACCACAACAAAGTAACAATCACAGGACTAGATAGGTTATTTTTTAATCACTTCCTTGCCCATGATCATATAGTTAAGAAGTTTTTCCAGCAGGCTGCTGCGCCTTGCAGAAGGGCAGCCTGGCAGATGGTCTCTGTCAATAAACCTTTGCTTGGCTCACTGCTGTATCTCTCATAGATATTAGTGCCAGCTACCCTAACAGTACACTACAGCACGGCTTACCAGCTCTTCTGAATCGCCAGGTCTTAGTAGAATCTGGCTTCAGCATCCAAGTGCATCTCTGGCTGTTTATCCAGAAGTCTCCGCCCATTACAATTTATTAAAGAGAAGTTAAACCCAAGCATTTATGTTTGGATCCTGGGATCAGTCTCATTCTCCTCCTTGGTCCTCCCCTCCCTTCTCCATGCAAAAGTTACCTTCCCAGGTGCATTGTTTGGGATTTCAATGGAGTTAATTTCTTCATAGAAAAGGAATGGTAATTTGAAAGGCTCTCAACCAGGAGAATCTTTGTTGCCCAAGGAGGATGCATTTGTGTGTTATGTAAAATAAACTGAATTTTAAGAAACATATTTGGACCACATCTCAGATCCGCAGTCTCTTGTTTGGGAGAAAGAAAAGTGTTTAAATTATCCCAAAACTGATATAGGAAAGTGATCTTGTAAAGAGGGAAGAGGATCTGATCTCTCATAATACCAATTCAGGAAGGGCTGCCAGGGTGTTGGGGACAGATGCTCCTTCAAGCCTTGTGTCTTCTTTGGCCCTCTCCTGGATTTTCTCAGGAGTGTGAATCCAGCTAGTGCTGAAGTTTTGCTCTTTGTTGATTCTTAGGTTTTTGTGATTGTTGGGAGTGGTGTTTGGTGTTTGAAGCATTTTGTGGACGTCAGGGGCTTAGTGAGAATGTTGAGACCCACACTAAATGAAGGAAAGACTAACACTTTAAATTGCTGTTTCTCATGATCAGAGGTGATGTTTAGGTGCTGCCATTTAGCTTTCATCTTTTTGAACCATTCCAAATTATCACTGTTTTGTAATAATGAGGTAAATATTTCATATCCCCAAACTGTGTTATTCGACAGTTTAATAATTATATTTAACTAGATGTGTCCTCTAACATAATTACTATAGTAATAATTCATGAGCATCCTTTATTGAGTAAGGGAATGAGCTAGACATTTGAGAACTTAATACAGTAATAATGACCTCTCCTTCACCTTCTCAGAACTGCTTACTTAGCAAATTACCCCTTGCATTTAAGATTTGTGTTAGAAGAAGTGATATCATGGAAGGAAGTTACTTGCCCAGGATATTCTAGGATCTGCATTTCATCTCAAGTAACTTTTAAAGATAAAGTTCATTTAAAGATAAAGTTCATTTTCTATTGACAAGGAGGGGTTCCAAGTATGGACAAATGGGAAAGATGCAAAAAAAATTACTGAGTCTATCAAGACTGAGGTAGAGGAAAAGGAGAAGTAGTTGTTCAGGTGTGCACTAGCATCAAACACATTCAGAGTCTTCTGGCCTCCCCAAGTAACAAAGGTGAGGAAAAATTTTCCTGAAGACAACCTGTTGCCAAAGGAAAAATGGGCAGAACCATACAATAATGGAGACAGTCCACCTAGAAAGTAGGTGATAGCCTCCAAATATCCAGCACATGATCTTGATGGTGACTCTTGGCTCAATTATTCTGCCAAGCTACCTGGGGCAACAAAAACAAAGGGGGGAAATCTTCATCAAGTTAGATTAGGGCCCAGCTTCCTTCACAAGACTCCTAAAGCACAAGAAATAAAATCAATGAGTGGGGTGGATTCAAACTAAAAAGCTTCTCAGCAAAAGAAACAATCAATGAAGTAAAGAGAGAGCCTACATTTTGGGAGTAAATTTTTGCTATACACACGTCAGAGCAGTAATCTCTAGGATATATAGAGAACTCAAAAAAAAAAAAAACTTCACACACACACACACACACACACACACCAAAAAAAAAAAAAAAAAAAAAAAACAATAAATGGGCTAAGGAGCTGAACAGACACTTCTCAGAAAAAGATATACAACTGGTCAACAAATATATGAAAAAATGTTCAACATCTTTAGCAATTAGAGAAATGCAAATCAAAACTACTGTAAGATTTCATCTTACTTCAGTCAGAATGGCAGTTATCAAGAAATTGTGAATTGGCAAGGATGTGGGGGAAAAGGCACACTCATACATTGCTGATGGCACTGCAAATTGGTGCAACCAATCTGGAAAGCAGTATAAAGATTCCTTAGAAAACTTGGAATGGAACCACCATTTGAGCTAGCTACCCCACTCCTTGGTCTATACCCAAAGGACTTAAAAACAGCATACTATAGTAACACAGCCACATCAATGTTTATAGCAACTCAATTCACAATAGCTAAACTGTGGAACCAACCTAGATGCCCTTCAATAGATGAATGGATAAAGAAATAGTGGTAGATATACACAATGGAATATTATTCAGCATTAGAAGAGAATAAAATTATGGCACTTGAGGGTAAATGGATTAGAGAATATCATGCTATGCGAAGTAAGCCAATCCTAAAAAACCAAAGGCTGAAGTTCTCTCTGATAAATGGATGCTGATCCATAATGGTTAGGGGTAGGAGGCATAGGAAAAACAGAGGAACTTTGGTTGGGAAAAGGGGAGGAAGGGGAAGGGAAGGGGCATGGAGACAGGAAAGATGGTGGAATGCAGTAGACATTATTACCCTAAGTACATTTATAACTGCACATATGGTGCAATACTACATTGTGTACAATCAGAGAAATGAAAAGTTGTGTTGCCTTTATGTAACAATGAATCAAAATGCATTTATATATACCTAAGTAAAATAAATAAATAGATTTATTAAAAGAAAAAAGCAAAGGGAAGCCAGGAGTGATGGGGCACGCCTATACTCCCAGTGGCTTGGGAGGCAAAGGCAGGAGGATTGCAGATCAAAGCCAGCATCAGCAAAAGCAAGGTGCTAAGCAACTCAGTGAGACCCTGTCTTTAAATAAAAAATAAAAAATAGCTCCTAAGCAACTCAGTGAGACCCTGTCTTTAAATAAAAAATATGGCTAGGGATATGGCTTAGTTGTCGAGTGCCCCTAAGTTCATTTTCCAGTACAGGAGAAGAGAAAAAAAAAAAAAAAGCAAAGGGGCTGAGACCCATCAACAGCACTATGACCCTTGCAAAACTCTGTGGGTAGAAATTGTAAGACAGCACTGGAGACCCAAAGACTTTGTTTCACCAATAAGAATTAAAGTAACATGAAGCTGATGAAGATGATCTTATAATAGAATTACCTCCAGTCATGTCTGCTTAGGGTCTTCCTGAAGGTGACACGTGCTCTAGTTCTGATGACACATTGTAGGAAGAAGGTCTTGGAGTTGTCAGTGAGTCCACAGAAAATGAAGCTCAGAAGGGAAAGAATGCTAAGCAGGTTGGTGAAATTTCCCCCCTATCTTCCTTTTCCTTCATCTAAGGGAGTTTTCCTTAAATACATTATATCCTTAGCCTTAGATTATAGCTCCTGAGAAGTGCAACATTGTTTTTTTTTCCCCTAAAAAGTGAGATAGATTAAATCATTGCAGAATTCTCACAGTTCTTCTAAGTCCTCCAAAAGAAAGCTAAAAATTGGCTTTTTAAAATAGTGAATATTCATATTCCATAAATTTTATTTCATACCTAGCATTTATTTTATTGTTTAATTAATTAATTATTTATTCTAATTAGGTATATATGACAGCAGAATGCATTTTGATTCATTGTACACAATTGCAGCACAACTTTTCATTTCTCCGGTTGTACACACCTAGCATTTTTCTGAATGATGTGGTACGTGAAAGATGGGGCATACTTTAGTTTGTTATAAGGAAAGTAAACTATGTACTTTGCCTTACACTGATCAGAGGACCAAATCTCAGCTTTAGGAATACAGCTGTGGCAAAAGCAGTGCATAAGACCAGTGACCACCATGTGGTGGACACACAGGGGACAACATCCTCACCTCTCTCCTTTGTGAGAATTGATCATTTCATGCCTCATACATTATTTTGTTATGAGTGAAATTACTTTCAATTTAATTTTACTATAAAACTTCATGGGGAGTTTTATTTCTTTTTTATATACATAGTAGGAATACTAAATAGAAACATATTTTCTTGGGCCAAGGACACTGTGGCTCAGTGGGAGAGCTCTTGCCTAGCATCCATGAGGTCCTGGGTTCTACATCTAGCACCAGCAAGAAAAGAGAAATAACTTTTTTAAAAGATGGGGGTGGTGCTGGGGATACAGCTCAGTTGGTAGAGTGCTTGTCTTGCATGCACAATGCCTTGGGTTCAATCCCCAGCACCACACACACACACACACACACACACACACACACAAAGTATGTTCTTCTTTTCTATAGTCCATTATTCTATATTTAACCAGATGCCAAACAGAAGGTAGCTCATCAGAAAAGGACTTTCTTAATGTCAGAACCCTGGCCCATCATACCTCATGAGTAAGACCTTTTTCTTGAGGAATATTTGAAAGTTTATAAAAGATAGAACAAAGCCTTTAATGAGGTCAAGATTGTATCATGTGATATATCTGAAGATACAGTCACACAAATCTGGTAACTAAAAGGTGGAATACTCATGGGGTACAATTAGCAATAACTTGACTCAGTTTCTCTTCACTACTTCTTTGAAGCCAGGCTGTGGGACCAATTCTTTCTTCCTGCTTGAATGACTTTTTCAATTTTTTTTTTTTTTAGTTATAAAAAGTCCCCTGGTTACTTCTAGTGATAAGAACTGGCTTAGTTTCTCACCCAGTACCTTGCAGGTGGTTGAATTGGGGTTTCCTCTGCATGTAACAGGCTGGCTGCAAAATAAAGCTAAGAAAGAGAAAACAGTGAAGAAACCATAGGACACAGGAAATAATTTTAGAAAGTGGGGGACAGGACAGCTCTCCCATATTAGGGATCAAGCTTTCACACTGAAAGAGAGAGAGCGAGAGCTCGTGTTTGCTTTATTTATATGCGGGAAGCATCAAAAGTTTTTCATGGAATATTCTTTTGCCAAATAAGGTAGGAGGTGGGCTGTACAGTTTCTAATGGGTTGTGCCCCACTATGGAGCTACGGTCACATGCATTGCACAATCCATTGAGTGGCAGGGGCCACAAAATAGTTTGCAATGCCAAATCTAAATCTTCCTGGCTCAAGGCCAAGTGAAGATGATCAAATAAGCTCAAATAATTGACAGGTGATTGTGGGAGACCAACCTTGCACGTGACTGAACCACTCCCCGGCTGGGTGATGAGGAGTCAGGTGGCTGCTAGACTGCCCCGCCCTTCTTGGGTTGGAGGGACAGTGTCTTTGTGCAATGGGTGGAGCTATGCTCACCTGTTCCTTTGTAATATTACCCCTTGCCCTGTTTGAGATAAAATATTCCATGGAAATACCTTTTGTGGGTTCCCTTACCTTACTGTGTCCTTGGGTGTGGCCTAACTCGATGTCAGTCAACCTGCTGATAGCAGACATCATGAAGCTAGATTCAGCCCCCTGAAACCTGACCCCTTACCTCATTTGAATAGCTTCTCCTCAATAAAATGAGTCAGCACCTTCGGGCTCTCTCCCTCTGTCTCTTTCTGCAGACCCTTAAGGTCAGAGGAGCTGTCACAGCAAGCCCAAAGAAAAAAGGTATTTCTGTCTCTTGTGTGATTATTTCATGCAGCCTAGTTAGCCCAATTCCCCTGGAGTGACCCCTGAGTGTTTTAGTCACAAATGCAACCTGGCAGGTGATGTCCCTCGTTAGTTCCATTATTTTCATATCAAAGCAATAGTACATTAATCAGTGCAGTTATCTTCCCCCACTTATTTATCTGTTTATTTTTGACATAAGGTCTTGCTATATTGGTCAAGCTGGTCTTGAACTCATGGGCTCATGAACTTCATCCTCCCAAGCAACTGGGACTGTAAGCATGTACCATAATGCCTGATTTCTCTTTTCCCCTTTAAATGTGGCACTTGTGCCTAATGAACCATAGTCCCTACCACTTCCTATAACTTACACGGGCTTATGTTCATCTATGGGCCACGCCTGGTGTCTTGGAAGCACCTATGTTTGCAACCTCTAGTCAAGAGCTTTTTGTCCAAATTAAAACCTTTGAAATTGGTGGCAATAGATATGTCCCCTACTTCTATGCATATCTTCAAGACCCCATATGAACTGTGTGAGGAGTAGGGAGTAGTGGACTATGTTAAAGGAGTCCTAACTAGTGGACTAAGTCTCACTAGGTTGAAGGAGTCCCATTTATTAGACACTACTCAGCTCTGACTTTTGCAGTTTGGAAATTCAACTTCAATAATGACAGATTCCTAATCTATTAAGAGTTCTTTTGGTTTATTGTTTGTTTGATGATTAAAATCTTTGTCTGAAATACAACTAGGCAAACACATGTCTGAACATTAGATTTGGGCTTTAAGATGCCATTTCTCTGACTGAGGTTCTAAGAGTTGTAAAAAGAACCATTTGTACATGTAACAAAAGACAGATTTCAGATCACCATGAGAAAGTCTTTGCCCTGAAAATTCTAGTTTATAAAATGAAAGGTTAAGCTGCAGGTTTGAACCTTTTCTTTTAAGATTTCTTTTTGAGTTGTAAATGGACACAATACCTTTATTTTGTTTATTTATTTATTTTTTAATGTGGGGCTGAGGTTCGAACCCAATGCCTCACAAATGCTAGACAAGTGCACTAACACTGAGCCACAACCCCAGCCCCAAACCTTTTCTTTTTAATAAAGCCATTTATAGGTCCAAATTTTCCCTCTAGGCACCCATTTGCTGCATCTCGTAAGTTTTCGTTTTTTATATTTCCATTTTTATCCATTCCAAAAATTTTTCTAATCTCTCATGTGATCTCTTCTTTGATGCATTGATTATTTAGGAGACTGTAAATTTAATTCTCACAAACTTATTTTCCCAAATTTTCTATTATTGGTTTCTAATATCATTAAGCTCAAAGAACATGCTTTGTGTAATTTTGAGGCTTTTATGTCTAGTGAGGGTGATTTTGTGCCCTAACATAAGGTCTGTACTGGAAAACATTCCCTGTGCTTAAGAATCATGTTATTCTATTCTTGTGGCATGTTCAATAGAGTTCATCACATCTAGTTTCTTCATAGTGTTGTTGATGTCTCAGTTTTTTTGTTGGTCTTCTGACTTTTGTCTGTTATTAAAAATGAGTGTTGTAATCATCAACTCTTCATTGTTATTTCTCCCTTCAAGTCTGTTGGTTTTCACTTTGTGTGTTCTGGTTCTCTGTTGTGAAATGAATATTTATTTATATTTGTTGCATCAACCTGATTGGTTGACCCTTTTATCATTATAAAATGTGTTTTCTTGTCTTTGTCTTAAAATGTGTTTTGTCTGCATAGTCATTCCAATGATCTTTTTGATACTGCTTACAAGGTCAACCTCTTCTTATCCTTTCATTTGGAGTCTACTGTGTCTTCAAATCTAAAATGTGTCTTTATAGAAAGTCTATATTATACCTTTTTTCTTGTGCTCTGTGATCTCAGTCCTGCCATCTGGATCCTCAGGTCTGTCCCTGGTCTTCCTAAGGTGCCTCTTCCCAGAGTCAGTGGTTGGGGGTCTGGTGAATCTGCCTTGCCTTTGTTCAGGGCCAGAGCTCCTTTGTTGCCTCGCTCTGTAGAGCAAGCCAGAGGACACCCTTGCCTGAGTCACAAAGGGTGAGCAGGGCTAGATGTGCACTTTCCAGGAAGAGGTCCCCTCTGCCTTCTCCATTCCCCTTGTTTGTGGTGGGGGCAGAGAGGGAAGTTTCCGCATTTTAGGGCCAGTAGTGGTCCTTCTAGAAGTTCCTTGTGGCCAGATTTTAAGAGGTTCCTCCTGCAGAGGACTTCCCTCTGGTTTAATTTATAGCTGTCTGGGCATGGGGAGAGGCCATGCTGTTTTAAGGGAGTGACTGATGGGCTGAGGGTGCCACAAGATGGCTGCAGACCCCTGGCTCAACTTTTTTTTTTTTACACAACTTGGTTTTAAGCTATTTTAAGAAGGTTTCTGTTACTGTTGTCTGCCTTTCCACCATTTTTAGGTGGGTGAACTTGAGAGAATGTCTGCTGCCCCACTTTCTCTGATGTCCTCCCTCTCATCCACCATTTTGGGGAATTAGGGCAGTCTGTGATTGTTTTCTACTCAGATACCCTACTTCCAGTCTCTCCAGGTCTCAGACTATGTAATATCAAGTCTCATAGCTTTTATTTCATCATCCACCTCCCAATTCTGCTTTTCCAATTGCTAACTCCTTTTGGAGATGTGAGGCGATCGGGACTACTGCCTGGCTCGCTTCTGCCGTTTTCCTCACTTCAACCTCGTAGCCGTTGTTCTTGCTATCCTCCTGAAAAACAGGAGAAGGAAAACGGAGGACTTTTACTTAAGAACAATTTGGGTAGGACTCTCAACTATTTCTCTTTTTTGATAACTAACATATCTAGTCATCAAGAGCAGTACTTCATGAACAAACTTGGTGTGCATTTCAGTGCTGAGGGCCATTACCAAGTAGGAATGACGCATCGAAATCCTTGCCAGCGTACCCCATGTTAAATGGACTTCCCTTGGAAATTTGCTGCGACCTTGCTTGTGTGTTTGAGAAAGGTGACCCTGCTCAATCACCAGGGTGGATCCAGGATTAGGGTGTATCTTGCAGGAAGTATCCCTGTCCTTGGGTTTAGGGCGTGACAATAGGAGTTTTAGGGAAGTTGGAGGTTAAAGATTATTCCTGCTGGGAGTAGGGCGTGCCTGCTGCCTGAGTTCCCGCTGAGTTCTCCTGGAGAGAAAGTATTTAGGACTTGAATTGTGCGGGAGATGGGGATTGCCCCTGGACCTGTGTGGAGGCGGTGTGAAAGTGGGAATAAAGAATTGCTGTTTGGGCTGGGGATGTGGCTCAAGCGGTAGCGCGCTCGCCTGGCATGCGTGCGGCCCGGGTTTGATCCTCAGCACCACATACCAACAAAGATGTTGTGTCTGCCGAGAACTAAAAAATAAATATTAAAAATTCTCTCTCTCTCTCTCTCTCTCTCTCTCTCTCTCTCTCTCTCTCTCTCTCTCTCTCCTCTCTCACTCTATCTTAAAAAAAAAAAAAAAAGAATTGCTGTTTGAACCTACAAAGGTGTGTGGTGGCTCGTGATTCTGGTGCCAAGCCAAGACCTTGGCATTTCAGGAACATAGGAATCTTGTTAAAAGGCAGATTCTGGTCCATTAGGTCAGGAAAGGGCCTCAGCCCTAAATCTATAACCAGCTCCCAGGGCAAGAAGCTAGAGAAAAAGAGTTGTTTGAATTTGGTTGTATTTTGAGTAAAACCAAATGGTTATGCTTCTCAAACTCCAATAAATCTTATTATATGAAAACTAAAGCAATCTAGACATTTTAGAATCACCTAATAACTTCTCACACAGAATTTTTCTTCTACAAAAGGGTTTGCCAAAGAGTGCCTAGCAAATTCTGCTAGAGAATTTAATAAGAAATTAGAGAAAACTTAAAAGCAATCTCTTAGAATGAGGGAATGTGGGTGTGGTTCTGTGGTTGGAAGCAGATCCTTGAACTTGAACTCTTCTGCCATGTGAGAATCAGGATGTATCCTTTATGGTTCATGCTTGTAGGGTTCTGTGGTATCCCTAACTGGACAGTATTAAGAATCACTAAGCTGAAGACCTGGGTTATGTATCCTCTGTGCTATCTAAACTTGCCTACATGTCTTTACTTTTCTGAGCCTCATCTTTAAAAATGAGGTCAATATGCTTATCTTGCTGTAAAGGTAAAAATTCTAAGCTGATTCCAAGCTGCAAGAGCTTGAGTTAAAGTGTAAGAGACTAGGGCATTGTAAAGCTTCTAGATTACAAGGCCTGGGCTAAAAAGTAAAAGACAATTGTTACAATCATACAAGTCTATTGTTACAATTCCTCTGCTATCCCTGGAACTTGTAATCCCTGTAAAGTTGTTAGAACAATGAGGGAACTGCCTAGTAAATGTCTCCATTGATTCCCTGGTTGTTTAATAGCTAAGGGCTCTAGGTAGCATGGCACGTACGCATCTAGGCCCCAGAACCAATCAGTTTAAATTTGTACCCCACTTAGAAATGACCAATCATCTCTGCCTAAATTGTTCCCGCCAATGTATGTACTAATCATGTTTCAGAATTGTTGTTCAATTTTCCCTCGCCTTATGATGATTTGTTCTGATGTATGCAAAGCCCCCCCACCCCCTCCAAAAAGTGTACTTAAGCTCCACCTGACCTCCGCTCTGGGCTCTGAGCCGCTCTCCCTTCTTGAGTGGGCACAGAGTCCCAGCGCGCTGGAACAGGATCCTCAATAAACTTCCCCCCTGCGATTGCATGAAGTGAGTCTCTTGTGTGGTTTCTCCCCTCCGACGCTCCGCTGCACCCCAACATTCCTAAGATAATGTAGAGTTTAAGTCAAAGTCCTAAGTTCATTATGAACCAGGTATTACTGATATAATTCTTACTCCCCCCTTACACAGAGCATATAATGTAAGGTGGTACAGGGAAATATACTGTATTTTTTATTTTTATTTTTTTATTTTTGATTGAATGATGGGTATACAGGCCTGGAATTCTTTGAGGCCATTGCCTTACTTAATATTAATCGTATCTAAAAGGTTAACAGACTCCAACATTACTTTCCCTTTTATGTTAAAAGGGGAGAAAGTGCTATTTAAATTTCATTGAACAACTCATCTTTTTTTTCTGAGTGCTCACAGGAATTATTCTCTAAAGACATCTTAAAGACTACTGCCTTCTAACTGAAGAACAGTTACATGCCAAACCTTGACAAATCAGGAAGCATTGTTTTAAACCCAGGCATGACAAAAACTTTTGTAAATCACGCTAAGTAGATTTGAACTTAAGTCACCCTTTCTACATGCTAAAACTGGAACATAGGAGGCCAACTGTTCTGATATTTCTTAGTGGAATTGAGATTTGTGACCAGCATAATTAGGCTATTGGTAAAAGCCTATTATTTCCTTTTCCATTTCACCCCATTTTCATTATCTGAGTGCTTATTTTATTTAAGTAACCTATCTTGTTAAATCCTCACAGCAACCATTTTAGGCTGGTACTGTTAACAAATGAGAATCTGACAGTTAAAGGGCACTGACCAAATAAGCCTGGGTTTAAGCCCACAGCGTGCAAAGCCAGAGCTCCTACTCTGAGCCACTATTTGTATAGATACCCAGTACCATGCTTTGAACCCTGCATACCCTGTCATTATGAATTCTTAAGAAAATATTATTTTTTTCTTACTTGCATTTTCCTCCAAATACTAGGTATTGTTAGTGTGTACATCCGTATAAAAAAGAGGGAAACAGAATGCTTACCATCCATCAATGATCAGAGTTTGAAATGCAGTCATGGAAATGTTTTTCAGTAACTAGAAAATATTAATCTTCATCTTTTGAAACTTTAAAACTAATCATTGGAATCATCTTCGACATTTACTGTTTTTATTTGTCTCATTTGGCTTTGTTTCTTGAAATCCCTTTGGTGGAGGGCAGTGTATTTTGTGGTTAAGAACAAAGAAGAGAGCCGGGCAGTGGCACATACCTGTAATCCAAGTGGCTTGGGAGGCTGAGGCAGGAGGATTGTGAGTTCAAAGCCAGCCTCAGCAAAAGCAGGGTGCTAAGCCACTCATTGAGACCCTGTCTCTAAATAAAATACTAAATAGGGCTAAAGGATTTGCCTCAGTGGTCAAGTACCCCTGAGTTTAATCCCTGGTGCCATCCTAACCCTCCAAAAAAAAAAAAAAAAAAAAAGAACAAGGAGGAGGAGGAGGACATTAAGCAAACCAGGGTTGGATGTCAACTGTCATTCACCTCTCTCATGCTTGGTTTCCTCATTGTGAATAAGGGGGTGATGGTAATCATCCCATCAGGTTGCTATGACAATTAGTTAAAGTCATGAAGTGAAGTGCTGAGCACAATGCCTGCCTCATAGCCTGATCTCACAATAGATACTCAAATAGGAGATGCCCTCAGCATCATCACTAGAAGCAGTTCAAGGATCATTAATAGAAAACAAATATTCATACAAGGATCTAGTGAAAAGGCCAATGCACTCTCAACAAAAATGGAGATCATTGTGGGAGACAGTGGAAAGATAATAAAGAAGCCCTGACTCCTATTTCAGGGACTGTTACATGTTAAAGTGGGTGAATGATCAAGTTGGCTGTAGTCAACTTGTGCTAAAACCACAATTGCCTGGCATTGTGCTGACTCCACAGGTGGACAGGGGAGGCCCTGTGAGCAGCAGCAGCCCTGGTGCCACAGGCAGCTCACCAGTGGTTCTCCTTTAAGTAATCCTGTCACTTTGTGATCACACTGGCTATGTGCCTGCTAGAGGATCAAGAATGCAAAGGCAGGTTTTTGCATTTGGGTCTGTTTTTCTCCCCCCCCCATCTAGTCATGAATAATTCTACTTTGTGTTTGTTTTAGCTTCTAAGAAGATCTATTGTGGATGTGGAAAAACACATGCTATGACTCCTTCAGGCAAACCCAGTGGGGTAGAAGACTGTAATCATCACTTTGGTCCAGTGGTAAGTCATAAAGGCAAGTATTTGGTAGTTCTGTTTTATTTGTTTGACAAACCTGTGCCACTGTTGTTCAGAGGAAAGTGGAATGAAGGGTTCAGTTCATGTTTGTTAAATACATCCCTGGAAAGAGAAACAGCATCAACTCCAATGTTTCGATGCAAACAGCTACTGCTGACCACCACTTTTACATTTTTTCTTGAAGCCATTTGTCTCTAGAATCCTCAGGGCCTCCCCTGTTCACCTCAGGCTGTGACAGTTCTTGTGTCTTTTTAAGACTTCAAGTCCACTGCCTCAGAATCTCACCTCCTGGCCATAGGGCCAGCATTATGACAGTGTCTTTGCTAAGAGCGTCAATTCCTTGTATCACATCCCCTTCTGGTCTCCCCTCCACTGAACCTCAACCCCTGTGAGTTTAACCAGGTTAAACTCCTTATACTTCTTTTTATAAAATCTAAGTAAACAGTGTGTAACTGTTTTGCTCCGTCTTCCCCTTCCACCTTGGCTATTCCATATCTCCTTTTTTCAGGCTTCCCCAGACTCAAGCTATTCTCTGCAGATGACCTTAACTAACATTTCCACTGGGTGACCCTGGAGGAAGCATCCTTGTTTCTGCCAAAGCTCCTCCCCTGTGTGTGCATCCTGTCCTCCAGCACTTACTCAGGGGCTCATCAGACTCTCTAAGATCAGCTCATTTCTCAGCACACCATTCTGGTATCTTCCCTTGGTTTAAACAAACAAAACCTTAATGAAGTCTCCTGCTATAAACTACTCTCATTTTTCTGTCTAGTTGTCTACTCCAGTTGGTTCCACTCCCACTGAAATTCACATCAGTGACCTTTAGGTGGACAGTTTTCTTATACACTTCACTCTTCTTTTCAGCATGGTTCCACCTTATTCTTCTCCTTCTCAGCTTCCAACCTTCTCTGCTGAATGAATACTCCTCATAACTTCTAGTTGCAGAAGTCCTCAGAGCTTGATTCTGCAACCCTCATCTCTTCTTCCACCCCTTCTCCCTAGACAAACTCATTCTTCCCTATGTTTTTTTTTTTCTTTTTGTATTTATTTTTTAGTTCTCAGCGGACACAACATCTTTGTTGGTTTGTGGTGCTGAGGATCAAACCCCGGCTGCATGCATGCCAGGCGAGCGCGCTACCACTTGAGCCACATCCCCAGCCCCTTCCCTATGGTTTTTAAACACTGTCTAACTGCTGTCAGTCCCTAAATGTGTTTCTCTAAGGTCACTTTTCCACTAGATTCCAGGCTTTGCGAATTCCTGATCCCTCGTCCTAGCCCTGAGTCTTCTCCAGCACAATGGAGTCCTGTGGTCCACTTAAGTGTATTTTTTTTTCCAGAACCCAGTGCCACCCTTATCACCTTCTTCATTGTGTGCCCTTTCATCTAGTTAGTATACATGTTCCATTTGTCAACCTCGGAAATTTACTAGAATTGCTTCCTCTCTACGACCTGAATCCCAGTCCCCTTCATCTATCCTTGACTGCCACAGTGGTTTCCTTCCAAGTTTCACTGCTTCTTTCTGTGCTCCTCTTCCCTTTGTTCAGCTCCCCACTAACCTATTTTCTACCCAGTAACCACCAGAATAATTTTTTAACCATTATATTTCTGTGCACATCATGCCCTGCTTTAATTAAACCCCACTAGTAACTTTGCCTACTCTCTTTGGTGCCCATTCCCCTCCTACACACTCCCCCTCACTATCTTCATGCCCACTGGGCACCTTTCTGGAGCCTTCTGACCTAGTGTCTTTTCCACTTTTCAAATGGCTAGCTTATCACATCCTTTATGTCTACAAATGTTGCCTCTCAGAGGCCTTTATTGATTTTGGTGTCTAAAACAGGGTTCCCTCTCCTAGGGCTGTACCCCATTCCTTCCCTTCACACCGCTTAACTGAACTTTGTAATGATTTAATAATTTGTTGTCTGCCATCTTTAAAAGACCAAGTTTTTAGAGGAACCATGGTTTTTTTTTTTTCTCTCTCTCCAGAACTTAGCATTGTACCTGACATAGATAGGCCATCAGTAAGCCTTTGGATACATAGTGGACATGTGAATTATTTATGTAGCTGTAAACATAAGTATGGATGATACTGTAGTAAGTTCTATGAAGAAAACAACACAGAGGAAAAGAAATGGAAACTGTGGGTGATTAAATACGGAATAAATAATGTAGTAAAGTAAGACAAATTTTACTTGTCTTTAAAGCATGGAGAACTCAGTTTCAGGATGTAGGGGTGAGAGCTATGAATCTTCCAAAGAACAACAAGGAGAGAAGACACTGAGGAAGAACAAGTAGTAGACACAGGGCAGTGAGCAGAATGAGGATTTTGCGATGAGCAGACTTGAGCTTTGGGCTGTTTTCCCACCTGCTTTCTCTGGCCTGGTTACTTATGCTCTCAGAACTTTTATTACCACATCTATAGAAAGGGTTTTATATGGAAATTCAATGAGCTGATGTGTCAAATCCTGGACACATAATGAATGTTCTGATAACAGTGGTTCTCTGCTTCCTTTCTCAGCAGAGGAGAAGAGGAAGCTGTGGGCTGCCAAGATTGGATGAGTAATGTCTGGGTTGGTTAAGCAAGTGCCTTCAATGCCAGCCAGCCAGGGAAATTTACATTCGATCAGTAATATGCAAATGAACTTCAAGTACAGTACTTAAGGAGAGGGATATAATGAAAATATGCTTTAGGAAGCTCAGCCTTAACATACTTAATGTATAAACTAAAACAGAGGCAGAAGATTTGTCAGGGAGCAGTTGACAGAACATTGTCTTGGGCTAGAGGACCGGCTCAGTACCTGACCAATTACGCAAAACAAAGAGTGCATCTATAGTGTGGAGGTCTTGCCAAGATTGGAGCCAATGTCTGTATTGTGGTCTCAGTCTATGTAACTGGGTGATCTTGGATTATATGAAAACCTTGGATAAGTGACAGGAGAAGGTGGTAGGAGCCAATCATTGAAAGAGTTCCAGTAGAAAGAAAAGGTCAGGTAGTAGGAGTAGATGTGGAGAGGATATTTGAAGTAGTTTGTGGAGTCAAGACAGGAAAATGAAGTGAGGATCTAGGGGAGCTGGTGGACCAGGGCAGATGGTGAGGTGAGGGAATGAAAGGGGTTCATGACTTTGGACATTATAATTCACCTTCAAAGCACAGCCCCTGAGAGTTCTTATGGTAAATTTTGGTAAATTTTTCCTGCTCACTGTGATATCTAAAAAAGTAACTGTTGATAGTGGTAACATTAAAACATTTGCACAGAAGAGTCCTTAAGAGTCTTTGACAGTAAGATAAGACACACATTCATGGGTCTTAGCCATTTTGCCTTGTAAAGCTTATTTGTTTTTATTTTATTTTTGGTAGGTTTGCAGTTCTTGTGGCATAGAATCTTAATACCACTGTTGTGACCTTAGATACCCTGAGTGTCAGGCTGCCAAGGTAAGACTTTTCAAACAGGATGCTGCTTGTTTCAGTTACCACATCAGCACAGACCTTAATGATCAATAACAATTCGAAAAATGTTTCCATTGATGAAATTTTCATGACTTGCCTCTACAAAAAATAGAATAATATATTTGGCAATGCTTGTCCAATGCTCACAATCAAGAAAGAATCCCGGGGGGCTTTGTGAAGGTTTTTGTCGGAGTCCTGGCTGCTGATGGTGATCAGTGTGTTTGGGAGGTGGTGCATTGATTTTATGTTTTATTACTGTAATTACAGCCAAATGATTGAATAGCATTCTAATTTCCAGGGCCTTATTTCTCAATCTCCTTTAGCTTTGAAATGTTTGTTCACACATTTTCAGATGAAACTGAAAAGAATTAGTAGACTTTCACAACTGAAACTGAAAAGAATTAGTAGACTTAGTTAGCCAAGTTCCTATGCCTAGTAAGGAATTGGCTCTTGATCCTCTTTTTATTTGCTAATTTTTCTTTGTATGTAATCAGTGGCAATTATAATTATAAAATTAATGAGATTATATGAGTGAAAAAAGGTTATAATATTTGTTATATTCCCAAATTGGCATAAATCTTTAAATACTTTTAAAAACATCATTGTTTATAGAAACAGAGAAACCTTGGTAGAGATCTTCCTTCCTTCATATAAAAATTAATAGTAAAAAGTGAAGAAGAAAACAGAATTGGAAACCACAAGACCAAGGATGCCTCACCATTTACCAGCTGTAAGTCTCCCAGGTGCTCTAAGCTGCCAATTATGGGATTAATGACAACTTCACAATGAATGCAAGAAACAGATGCTAAAAATATGGGGCCATGCTTTGTACATGTCAAACATCATGTGAGTAGTCATCTATAACAAAACATTTATAATTAGGGTTTTATTCCCTATAATATATTTAGAAAGCAAACGTGTGGGGTTACTTATTAATGGTAGAAGGACCGTGTTACCATTTCAATCTTAGAACTTTCTGGAAATAACATGCTGCTTCTAGCTTACAAAGCAGATATCATTGTCATTCTCTCTCTAGGATTCCATGTTTATGTGGTTATAGTAAAGATTCTCTTGTTGAAGCTGTTTTTTTTTTTTTCATTCAACAGGGAACCTGGCACTATATTGTCCAGTGAAGTAGATACTAGTCACATGTGGCTACTAAATTAAAGTTTAGATATTGACTTTTGGGTTGGACTAGCTATATTCGAATGGTTGCTGAGATCCTGCTGATTTTTTTCTTCTTCTAGTGAGGTTGTGGCTTAGAAGATCCCTCTTGGCACAAGGTCTGGCTTGTGCACTATTTTGCAGTGGTACTGGGATCTGATGAGTAGGGCCCATGGAATAGCCATGGAGCTGAAGCCTGAGCAAAGAAACATTTGGAGGGACTATAGCTCTGGGATCTGAAGGTTAATAGCACTGGTACCTGGGGCGCAGGCATTCCCACTGCCACATTGTTTTTGAGGTAAGGGTGCTTGTGAAGTAAGCTGGGGAGGCACAAAAGAGCACATAGGCATGTGCCTGTTCAAGTGGCTCTGGGATCAGGATAGGGCCTATTCTCTATGGTAGCTGAGCTGGTGACAGGAGAGGCATATATGAGGGCTTAACTTTAGGGCCTGGAGTCTGAATTAGCTTGCTATGCTGTCTGAGATGTGGACAGGCCCAGTGTGGGCCTGTAGAGCACCTGCAACTCCTCTCAAGAGCAACCGCTGCTTGACGTTGGAGAGAGTTGGGTGTGCAGCTGTGCATCTCTGAGATCCCCGAGCAGAAAGAGCTGTTGGTTAGCTCAGTGGCAAGAGATGCCAGTGTTTTCTGCCAAGCAGGTTGCTGGGGACCAAAGTGGTTCCCACCCATCGTGGTTGGTATCAGTAGCCTCTACTTTCTTTGCACCTGTCTCTTTGGCATCTTGAAACGCCAATATTGCCAATAATGCCCTCTTTGTGGATCCTCTCAGGTTTTGCCCTGTTTTGTGGCTGCATATTCCTTAGTGGGTCCTTGAGCCCAGCCTGGCTATTTTTGATTTGTGAATAGATTTCTATATGTATTCTTCTGTGGGAGGATGAAGGTTGATATCTCCTTCTGTCCCATCTTGCTCATGTGACTGGATATTTCAATGGCTCTTCATTTGAGTTTCCATTTAGTTCATTATGATAGGCTGGCAGCTTGCTCTTGCTCTGTATCTCCTCTTTAATATGCTACTGTGAAAAAAGAGCACTTGGGATAAATTCAGTTTCCTTATTTCTGAATACATGAGATTGTTTAGGAAGGCTAGAATCTCAAACTTTATGTAGCATGTTGAACTGCTATTGAACATTGTAACACAAAAAATTCTAAGCCCTGAGTTCACATTGGAAAATACCAAAGATATGCTGCCCTGAGACAAGAAAATGAACTAGATAAAAGGCTTCTAGGAGACCTTTCCGACTTTGTGAGTTTTGGATTTTGTTGTCTGATAGCGTATATTCAGCAGCAGCCACTCTACATGTTTGTTACTGACAGAAGTTAATAATTAAAGAAAATTTTCTTAAAATAGAACAAAGATTTGGCAATGCCTAGGAGACATAATCCTGGACAAACCATGGATAGGCAAGACATTTATTCACTTATATGATCTCGGTGCAACGTGTTTTTACAGCTTAAATGGTAAACTCACAACTGATCTAAACAAACTTTTTACAATGTGCAATACATGTAGGAATGTTAATTCAATATGATACATGTCACACATCTCCCAAATCTCTCTCCTGGCTATTTTATTTATTGGAATACACAAGTCAATATTACCAGAGAAACCAAAAGGTAAATCCCACTAATTCATCTATTAACCTTGTTTATACTTTTCTGAAGGTTCTTAGGTGTCTAAGAAATTTTTTAGGTGTCAGTTCAGAATGCTGACTTAGGGGCTGTAGAAACAGAAGACAAAGCTGTCATATGATCAAATGAAACTAGGCTGGCTTCTTCAGGTAAGGGGTGAAATTGATAGAAAGATCTTCCACATCATTTGAATGTAACAGATATTCTTTAATATTAACCCATATCCTGTTAGAATTCATACATCGTCCTCGCTTTTCTTACCTGTGCTCTCAGGGTAACTGCTAGGTTTATTAACCATATTTTGCTTCTACACAGCTAAATATTTTATAGCATTCAATTATAAAGGCAAATATCAAAAAATATCTAGGACAATAAACAAAATATGTATTACAGTAATTGTAGTCTCATACCTTCCTATGAAGTCCATGTTTTTAGAAAAATATATTATTGCATAACCACAGGCACTCAGATTTCAGCACATTCTTACTTAAAACAGTATATACAGTCCTACTGGAGTCAGAGTATACTACAGATCCACTCGGGGGGTTTGGGGTTGAAGGTCCCAGACGTACAGCAATATATGTACACACTCCTATATCACATCTCTTGGCAGAGGCTTGCTTATTTTCTTAGCTTGCATCAAGGATCTCTCATGCCAGTGAAGGGGGAACACAGGACACGCAGGTGAGGATGTTCTGTCCTAGGCTGCTTCCTCAGCAGAGCAGTCGATGCCTGCATAGGTAAACTTCTCATAAAGCGTGGTGTTCACGTAGGTCTGGAAGAGCAAGAATGGTTCAGACACAGGCAGCCTCCGCTCTGCCTCTGCGGGGGCAGTTACGATGATACCCTAGTTTTCTTTGCTTGTTTCAATTCACATACTAGATCTTTAGGGACACTTTCCTGTCCTCAATCTCTATTGTATTTGACTGTTTTCCTGAAAGTGGATGTCATATGCTTCCTGTCCTTAGTCTTTGAGCTTCTCTTTCTCATGATCTCTCAATGCTCCCCCTGAAATAAGTTCTCTGGGGCTTCTTGCTCTGTTCATGTGTCCCAGGAGTGATCTTACTCACATTACTGGTTAAATTACCACTCGGGCTTTGGTGAAGCCAAAATCTGTTTCCTTAATCTAGATTTACTTAGCTGTATCAATCTGGGGCTCAACAGACAACTACCTTTTAAAAATATTGATAGGATTCCTGACCCTCCCTGTAGTTACCTGTAGTCTAGACTTGGTTATCTACTTGTTGAGTGTCCTTCAGCAAGTTACCTTTACCTGAGTGTTTTTTTTTCGCCTACAAAATTAAAGGGTCAGATTCCTTCTAGCTCCAATAGGGTAATTCTGTCTGTTGTTCTAGCCTGAATATGACTTTATCTTGTACACAAATTTATTTCCCTCTAATTGTAACTTCCTTGGAATTGGGGGGGGGGCACATCCTTTATATCCCTGTATTATCTAAGAACTTGTTAAAATCGTATCAGTGATTTTTGATGAATCGCCCTCGGTGCTTCAGGAACTCCAGTTAAAGGGTTCCTGCTTCAAAGTGTCCACTCACCTTTCGTTCTTCTAACATTCTGTTTAAGGACACCAATATCTGGGCAAATGAAGGCCTCTCGTAGGGCTTCTCCCGCCAGCATTGTCTCATGAGATCATACCTTTGAGAACAAGAAGTTTAAGGGTTAACTCTGTGCTTCAGAGTGGGGCAGGAAGAGAGGAAAGAGAATTAGCAGAAGATGAGAGCACAGTACCTGGAAATTTCCACTAAGCTTCCTGGCTCTCTATCCCCATCCCTTCCCTTCTTCTCCACCCTAGAGTGCTATTCCTGCAGGATCATCCAGAATGAACTGTTCTCTGTGTGGAGCAGCATTTCTCTTAGAATACTACCTCTCAGAATGGGAGCATCTCTTGTAAAATGCTACCCTGGCATCTTCCTCTTAGAGGCAAGACTCTCAGAAGCCCTGTCATTAAAAACAAAAGGCTCCAGGGTCAAAATGGCAAGCAAGCCTGCTGTGGTAGCATCAGGAGGGTGGCTGGATGGTATTCACAAATGGGATTATAATGCTACAGGATTTAATGAGCTGGGGTTCATGCAAGATGATACAATGTAAAAGAAGCCACAGAAGGCTTCCTGAGGACCTTTATAATGACAGGGTGTTTTGCATCAAGAGAGCACTGGACCAGACCATGAGGCATCAGATCTTGCCTAAAGAGCAGAAAACAACAATAGAAAGAGGATAATATCAAAGAGGTCATTCAGGAAAGAAGACTGGAAAAAGAAGTAATCGTGTGGTTGAAATCTGTGGACACAACAGTCCTCATAGTATTTTTACAAAATTGGTTAAGTCTGAAGCACACAATTTAAAAATCATTTGGTCTGCATGTATATTACTTTAAATAAATGTCTATCGCAATAATAAAAACCTGTTTAATCAGGTGTGATGGACTGAATGTTGGGCAGTCGTCTCAGAACCAGGAAACGGTTCAGAGACACCAGACACCAAATCTGCTGGCACCTTGATCTTGGATCCCAGCCTTCAGAATGGTAAGAAATATGTTTCAGCTTATAAACCATGCAGTTTATGGTACTTTGCTCTAGCAGCCTGAACTGATACCAGGCTTAACGTGAAGTTTTCTCAGCTTGCCTGGCCACAGAGCCTCCTTCCTCTTGTATCATTTATTTCTTGCAAGACACTAGTAGATATGCTGTCTGTGGTCAGAACCTCTTGTGTTATGCAGCTCTCTGGGACCTGCCCTAGATGTACAGAAGCAGGATGTCTAGGAGTGGGCCAAGACCCCACAGTCTGAACAAATGCCTTGAGGAAATCTTAGGTACACAAAACGCTATCAATTATCAGTCAGTTACAGATAATAGAATGATTTTACTGTAACACATTTCTTTTTTTTTTTTTTTGTAACACATTTCTTAATGATGGGAGTTAATTTCCTATGGAATGACTCTCACAAAGTGATATCTGAGGAACTTTGTCTACTAATGGTACAAGTACATCCAGGTTTGCCTCTATGGCCTACATGTATGCTATTATTCATAGTTTTCATTCTCACAAAGTGGCATAGTCTGGACAATAAATTACTCGTCCAACTTAGAGCCTCTGAAATCTCCATGCAACATTAAAAAATTCTATGCATTTATTTCAGATGTTGTCCTTCCTCATTTCAGTCTTGGCAAGATTCATACCTTAAAATCCTCCTAGGTTTCTATGCTTGGAAAACTACTCCTGCCTCTCCATTATGTAAAGGTCTTAATATAGAAGTACTCATTTTCTTCAGCTCTCTGGGGTCTCTAGGCAGTGTGTGTTGATGGGTGTGTAGGTATCAGTGAGTTCTTCATTAGGTGGACCTGTCCAAGCTGCACAGGAGGAAGGTTGAGATAGAGCAGCCCTCAGGGTGAGGCCTGACTTACACCTCGTCATCACAGTTCAGGGGCTTCTCCAGCCTGTAACCCTGGGGCAGCTTCTCATAGAGTTCTGCACAAGTCATTCCACAGTAGGGGGTACCACCTGAAAGATAAAGTGGTGTAGCTTTGAGTCCCTCAGGCACAGCAGGCAGTACATCCTGACCCAAAACCAAGAGGTGAGGAGGGAGACAGGCTATCAGCGAGGTGAGCCCCTGCTCTGCACCAAGCTGGACTTGCAAGGCAACCGTGCACCGAGATGCGATCATTCCTTCCGGGGAAGCCCTATTACTGACCGAGCTATTTTTCTTCCCTAAGTCCACCTATGTGCAGAACAGCTGCTGTGCCTATAAGATTTTTCTAACTGGAAAAGTCAGTAGTTACGCAATTCCTATTTTATCAATAATAGCTATTGTACATTTTAAATTATAAGATTAATATAGAAAAACTTGGGATACAAAAATAAGGGGAAAAATCACAATAGTTCTTATTTTTTTCTGTGTAATGCCTTAGTTTTCTTGAACATGTAAGTATAAAATTGAGGAAGTAAACAGTTCTGATACCCTTACACAAGCAGAAACAACCTATGAAGTTCCTGGCCACTATGTCAATAGTATTCCATATGTTAGGTGTCTGGCTTTCAAAAAGAGAAGCATGAGAATAACTATACTTTGTGGAAACCTGTAAGGTTGTATTTCCCAGTTACGTCCTAGCACCACACGCAAACAGTGCCCTGTGGAATTATTAGGAGACAGTGCTGGAGGGTCCCCCTCCCTTTGCCCAGTATCACCTGGTAGGGAAACATACTCACCTAAGCTGACAATCTCCCATAGCAACACACCATAGGACCATCTGCAGGAGGGAAGAATGCAAAACCATTAATCAGCAAATAGGTTGGCCACTCCACTTTCTGGCCCCAAAGGTCAGGGTGATCCACCTTTTCTCAGACAGGGAAATGTAAAATGTCTGGTTCCTGGAATGTGGCCCTGCACACAGTGTGGGCTCCTTGTAGGCCAATGGAAGGGTATAACAGGGGAATGGGCTCACTTTGCCAAAACCTTTAAATTACTTTAAGTAGGAAATGCAAAGTAGTACTGTGAAAAACGAGGAAAATTCTAAGCCAGTTGGGTCTGAGTCAAATCCCCTCTCTGCCACCTAATACTCCTATGACCCAGGCCAAACTACTGAACATTTGGTAGCCTCTTTGTGTGTGTGTGTGTGTGTGTGTGTGTGTATTTGAAATATTTTAACTAAAGTTTTATTCTATACAACTATGAAATATATTTTACCCTTTTTTATTGCAGATTGTCTAGAAACTGCATTACTGTGTGGCTGGAGGAGAAAAAATATATATAACCATGTTGAAGGGGCAGATCTACAACAGAGATGGAAAACAGTCACCCAAGACTCAGCACGCGGGGCGAATTGACCAAGTGAAACCCAGTCCTTTATCTCAAAGGCCCCTCGTGCAAACACAACTGAGGGCTGGTAAATGAATATTTCATTTAATTTGTTTATTTATTTTTGCCATTAGTTCACAACTATTGCTAATTGTTGTACCCAACAGATAGAAAGGATTTTTTTTTAAAGAAGCCAGTTGCTCTCTGAGGAAAGGATAAAGACCACCTCAGCTCCTGGGCAATGTGGCCATGTCTTTGCTCACTTCTTCAAGGTGCAAGAGGTACACTTTCCAGAGTTAGCTGACCAGCAGGGAGAGAACTCTGTCTCTGTAGTTGTGCGGATCAGACTATCTTAGCATATTTTTATGAAAGTGGGGAGACCAATCCCTGCTTCAGAATTATGCAGAGATAATATATTAAAAGGGACCTTGCAAGTGAGGATACAGTAGCTGCCAGTCCCCAACGTAGGCATAAGCAAAACCCCTGAAACAAGTCACCCTCTGGGCCTCAGCTTTTTCTTCTGAAAATGGGGTGCAAGACAAGATGGTCCAGTCTCAAACCCAATCCTTTTGACCACTGCCAGCCTAAGACTTGTCACTGCAGGCAGACATGGCCCTGCTGTACCACCACCTGTGCTCACCAGCAACTATTCTGGGCTGTGTCCTCAGAGCTAGGTCCAGGAAGGGGCATCAGAGGCAGGATCATATGCCCTTCCTCTAGAGATCACAAGGACACAACTTGAAGCAAAGGAGACCCCAAACCTGCCGTCAGTGATTTTACACTCTGGAAACTGTTCTGTGGCTTCATTTATTCTATATTTCCTCCACAGAAGTATAGGATATTCCTGCTTCTCTTTTAAGCCTGTTAGATGTTGATTTTTTTCTTGGGGGCAAAAATCCCTTAGCAATAAGAAGATTACTCACACATCACTGTTGGTTGTGTACACGCTGTAATTTAGGGACTCGATTGCCATCCAGCGCACTGGGAGCCTTCCCTGTAGAGAAGAAAGGGAGAGGTCACTCAGACAGGGTAGGGACCCTTCAGAGGCTCTGTGCTGGGCCTGTGTCTTACTCAAGGCCCACAGGGAACCCTGTGTGGTGCTCAGCAGACCTAAGGCACGGCAGACTCAGGAATCTTTGCTTTATGAATATCCCAGCCACAAGCATGTTTTCAAATTCAAAAATGTGCAGATAGTGCTTTACTTACCTCAGAGGGCCCCTGTAACAACTGTACATGAATTTGTGGATATGCACATTGACACACATTTGACCATTTACCTTGTGGTTTTCAAGACCATCCAGTGACTTGAAGAGGCAACAGGTGTAGAAACTGAGAATTGGAATGTGGGAAAGGGTAAAGGGATCACTGGGGTGGGGTGAAAAACCAAGTGTGCTTGGAGGCCATGAAGGATTGCATTTTCCTGAGAAGGAGACACCTGAGCCCTGTTCTTTAAGAGGTATAGGCATCATCCAATATATGAGGAGGAAAGAGCATTTCAGGTCTCGGGGAACAGGATGCATATGTATCAACAGAGGTTGAGATAATGTCTACCAGTGCAATTTACATTGTGTTTGGAAATGAGACAAAGACACACACTCACCCTTTGGGTGCCTGGCCCTCACTCCAGGTTGCTCCCATTTTTTTTTTTTTTTTTTTTTTTGCTCATTGAATCCCCATAGGCAAAATGAGATGTGGACTAGACATTGTGAAGCTTGGTTTCAGACTTTTTTCCCCCATTTCCTCAAATTATATATGATTTATAGCTCTTTTCCCATCCACCCACCCCAGGAATCATATGATTTGCCACTGACAGATCATCTCTCACTTCC
The DNA here is from genome assembly GCF_052094955.1 of Ictidomys tridecemlineatus. Classification (NCBI taxonomy): domain Eukaryota; kingdom Metazoa; phylum Chordata; class Mammalia; order Rodentia; family Sciuridae; genus Ictidomys; species Ictidomys tridecemlineatus. The sequence goes on along the minus strand of NC_135480.1, from coordinate 167,605,410 downwards.
AGAGTTTTGTCCAAACTTTATCAGCTGCACTTCAGCTACATTAGCCAGTGGCAGGGCAAACCCAGGAGTACTAGAGCATGTTTCTCAGCACTGCCCAACAGGCAGCTCCCAAGCCACTTATCCATGCAACCACCCACCCCCATCCCAAGGATAATTCCTCCATGTGCCATCTTCTCCCAGTTCCGTGTGGAGTGGCAATTTTCGGAAGCATACATTTATGATTATAAATCCCAAAAGGTACTTCTGTACTTTTATATTTAAACATCAAAGTGTCCTTTCCCACATCTACACCTTTAATGTTTCACACTCACACCCTCATTCACTCTGCATCCACCCCACCCTGTCTCCCACCTGTGACTCCAGCTCTCTTCCCTGACGTGGCTAAGGATGGAAGGTGAAGCCCACTCTGTGTCTTAAGACTCACTTGCTTCCAGCCTGCTGGCTTTCTAACCTCTTCTAACCTCCTGGTTACCAAGTTCCACGTGCACTTTTTGTTTTTCTTTTTACTCCTGTTGGATCTGTCCCTATGGTTACCACCTTGATTCAGGCCACCATCGTCCACCACCTCATGACAGCCGCTTGTTCACTGACCTCTGTGCCTAACTGACCTCACTCTAATAGTCTGTCCTCCACACAGGACATTTAAACAGCAACTCTAACCACATGGTTCTTTTCCTTAAAATTTCTTAATATCCCTGTCCCAAGATCCCAAGTGCTTAGCTGGAATTCAGGGACCCTCAAGATCTTCTCCCTGCTTCCTCCTCCAGCCTGAAAGTGTAACCCTGCTCCTGTTTCAGCAGTACTCTCCAGCTTTGTTCTAAAGGTCTCTTGGGCTCTCCTTTGACTCTATACTTTTTGTATGTAGTGTACCTCCAGCTCATCTGACTCATTTTCATATCCAGTATCTACTCGACATTTACTGTTAAACTCGGGTTTTGACCTCCTACAGGAAGCCCTCTCTGACTGCTCTCAGTCTTGGTTCAGTGCACTTCTCTGGGCCCCCATGGCATGTGTGATTTCCTCACCGTTAGCTAGTTGTGTGTCTATGTGTGAGCTCTCCGAAAGTGGAGTCTGTCTCTAATATATGTTACCCCCAAACCTAGCATAAAGCATGAAACATCATGGTACTAAATAAATCAGTGATGAGCGTATGGAAACATTAATGATGGTGAAATTTTAAATCACTTAGTACAGGAGTTTGCAGCAACACTTCTAATAGTAGAATCCTCTAGGAGGATTTAACAAAAGCCCAAAATAATGCAGGACCACTGGAATCAGAAGTATCTAGATGGTAGGACTCGGCATCTGTACTTTTTTAAAGCTCCTCAGATAATTCCAAGGTGCAGTGAAAATTGGAACCCCAATTTAAAAAATGGGCCAGAGTTTGGCTATTGTGAATTGTGCTGTTATAAACATTGATGTGGCTGTGTCCCTGTAGTAAGCTGTTTTTAAGTCTTTGGGGTATAGACCAAGGAGAGGGATGGCTGGGTCAAATGGTGGTTCCATTCCCAATTTTCCAAGAAATCTCCATACTGCTTTCCATATTGGCTGCACCAATTTGCAGTCCCACCAGCAGTGTATGACTTTTTACCCACATCTTCCCCAACACTAATTGCTGTTTGTCTTCATAATAGCTGCCATTCTGACTGGAGTGAGATGAAATCTTAGAGTGGTTTTGATTTGCATTTCTCTAATTGCTAGTGATGATGAACATTTTTTCATATATTTGTTGATTGCTTATGAATGGATAAAAAATGTGGCACATATACACAATAGAATATTACTCGGAAATAAAGGAGAATAAATAAAATCATGGCATTTGCAGGTAAATGGATGGAGTTAGAGAAGATAATGCTAAGTGAAGTTAGCCAATACCAAGAGACCAAATGCCGAATATTTTTCTCTGATATAAGGAGGCTGATTCATGGTGGGGCAGGGAGAGGGAGCACTGGAGGAAAATATGAACTCTAGATAGGGCAGAGGGTCTCTGAGAAGGGAAGGGAAGCGGGGCATGCATGGGGTTAGAAATGATGGTGGAATATGATGAACATTATCCAAAGTACATGTATGAAGACACGAATTGGTGTGCATATACTTTGTATACAACCAGATATATGAAAAAATTGTGCTCTATATGTGTAATAAGAATTGTAATCCATTCAGCTGTCATATACAAATAAAAAAATAATTTAAAAAATTGGATTAGAGAGGATAGTCACTCTGCCCCCTGGTGGTGCCTTGCTGCACTGCACCATCCTTGCAAAAAGCTTATACCTCTCTACTCTTTTCTCCTTTCTTTCCCCTTCTTTTTTCCCCTTGCCCAGTCCCATGCTGTCACTGAACACAATACTCTTCTCTTATGAGATAGAGTTTGGGCCTGACCAGTGCTCTGCCCCTCTCAGCATCTCTAAGCTTTCCAAGACATCCTTGTCCTTTATGAAACTACAAGCAAACAAGGGTTAGTCTTAGGAATCTGAGAGCATCCAAACATATAGTCTACGGAGCAACCATCACTGGACTTGTATAAACCCCTCCATTCCCTCATTTGGGATGTCATAACCCCAGAGTGAAGCAGCAAGGGATTCTGTATAGGAGATAGGAGTTGGGAGGGCTAGACTAGGTGGCCGAGTGATAGGGCCTGCTTTCTTTACAGAGGAACACTTGCATTGAGTGAGTCAGTCTGCATAGCCCTGGGAAGAAAGGATTGTCTGGAAGTCAGCCCTCAGGGGGGTGTCTGTGGCTTCTGAAAGTGCTGGTGATAAGACTGCAGGGCCTTGGACAGGGCCAGCGGGGCCCCATTTCAAGCCCTCATCAAAAAAAGATCCAAAATGACTATGTTCACTAGCTTTCTGTGGAAAGAATAACCCCAAAATAAAAAGCTGTCAAGGTAGTGAATTATGGGTACCTTCCTTTAAAAAAAAAAATGCCTCGAGTATTGTTTCTTGTTTATCTAGTCAGTACCTAAAATAAATACATTAAGAAAAAAGGAAACCTGGATTTGAGGATAAATGCAGGACCCAAGCCTGGCTAAGAGGCGATTTGGTGCCTACCAAGCAAAAAGACCTTCTGTTTCACTTGACAACTGGAGCAATACCAGGGAAACTGAGCCTAAGTAATTTCTCTGACCTAGAAAAGGGACAGCCATAAAGAATAAAAAGGGCTGGAATGTAGCTCAGTGGTAGAGCACCCCTGGGTTCAATCTCCAGTACCACACACAAAAAAAAATTTACAAATTTCCTACAGGGTCTCTTTATGATTTAGGAACCCATTAAATATATTTCCTTGATTTGGGAGAAGTTATTTTTTGTTTCTCTGAGATGTTTGCTGTTTATGAAGACATTATCGGAGCTCTTAGAGATTTGAGACAAAGACATCGAAGGGCCTAGACTGAATACAGACAAGACACTCTGCCTGAATCACAAGGTCTGAATGTTCAATTACATAGTCACGTGAGACAGTGTGTCCATCACTGACCATATGGAGACCATATCATCTTAGGAACCAAAACTTGAGAGAATGCTTGCTGGGCCAGGCAACATCTGCCAAGATACAGTTCTATTTCAGGCACCACAGAGAACTGGAGTTCTAAGAGAAGTGCCATGAGGAGAAGGAGGGCCATTGGGAAGTATGTTGGTTATCAGCGTCTATCCTGAACTCACCATCGTCTTTTTCACATATACTTCTTGACCTCGGGACAATCCAAAATCTGCTATTTTGGCTACGTAGTTTTCACCTACTAAAATGTTCCTGGCAGCCAGATCTCTGTGGATAAACTGAAACAAACAAAAAGCATGTATTTTCAGCATAATACTTGCTTTTCCACTAACTTATGTTAACACAAAGCCCTGGGGACCAGTTTAGGAAACAGAGAAGAAATAATAATATGAAAAGAGGTTTTTTTAAAAAGTCACCAGGATCCAGTTCCCTTAAAGTACCTCTCCAAAAGTCTCAGATAGTATATTGTGCCAAATGACCCTACCACATCCTGGGAGAAGCATTTCAGGAAAAAAAAAAAAAAAAGTACAGGTCATTAAATGTTCTAGTTACAATGTAGCGCCTTTGCTACTGTGCATTATTTAGAGGCAAACCAAACTAAGATTTAAGGCTTCTCACCAAATACATATTATAAAATGTACTAGATAAATAACTGTCAATATTGGGCACTGAATTGTATACTAAGAGATGGGATATTAACCAAATAAAACTAGGGAGACTGTAAGAAGGAATTGAAAGGTTGACTGAAAAATCATGCAAAACACGAAAGCCCTGACTCCAGAGGAAAGATGCCCAGAGCAGGGTCCTCAGGGCAAACCTGCTTTTGGCTCAAGTAGTCCATGCCCCGGGCCACATCTGCAGCAAAATGAAGCAGCTGCTGGGAGGACAGCGTGGAAGCGGTGCTGTTGGCAATGGCGAATGCAGGGTCTGTCTCCAGCACGCGGCTCTTTCGCAGAAAGTCCAGAAGGTTTCCGTGGGGAGCATACTCAATGGCCAGGTACAAGTAGCCTGTGGGGAAAGGACCAGGGCATTGCTGCATCATCAGCTGAACAGTTGTGAAATTTGGGAGATGTACTATGGGCCTTGGCAACTGCTTACAAACTCCCTTCTGTCTAATAGAAACACGATGGCATTTCCCCCCAAACGGATAGAGCTTGAGAATGTCTTGCTCAGAGAAATCAGCCATCCCCAAACACCAAAGGCCGAATGTTTCCTCTGATAGGTGGATGCTAATTCACATGGGGGATGGGAGGGGGCTGGCTAGAGAGAATAGAGTTACTTTGGATTAGGCAGAGAGGAGTGGGGTAAGGGGGTCAGGAGGATAGTAGATAGTACATAGGATAATAGAATGAATCAGACATTATTATTACCCTATGTGCATATATGACCACATGACTGGTGTGATTCTACATCATGAACAACCAGAAGAATGAGAACTTATACTCCATTTATGTATGATGCGTCAAAATGCATTCTACTGTCACGCATAACTAATTGGAACAAATGTAAAATAAAGGATTAAACAAAAACACCAAAGAAACACATCCAGTGCTACCAAGCTACTAATGCTGGGGACATGAGGGACTATAAGTGGCTTCCTCCTACAGTACTCCAAGTGGGCAGCCAGAACTCAAGGCATTCCTCTCCCGGACTCTCCTCTCCATTCCTACCAAGGTGAACTAATGTGACCATCCATAAGTACTTTCACCACTGGGGAATATGAGTAGAATGAACTCAAAGCATCCTCTTCCGCATCAAGAACACTCTCTTCAAGTCACCTTTAATTATTCGTAAAGAACTTACTATGTGTCAGATATGTTATTCTAGCCTGTCTCTTTTCTTAAGGTTATTAAAAACGATTAGATACACACAGTGGAAGGACCCACCTTCTACTCATTCAAAACCCTAAGTCGCCATTTTGCTGATTTAGGCCACTGGCCAGCAAAATATTGTTTCAAAATTTGTATGTGGATAAAGAAACCAGAAAACCCAATTAGGAAAAATAACACAAAAGTTCCTAGAAAAAATTATGGTCCATAATCTAAATTTTAATTCCAAGGGTTTCCCATTCCCCCACCTCCTTTTTTTGCTTTGATAAAATTTTTGCTCTTCAGAGCCAGTGAAATCTAAAGCAATTTTGCTGGTGTATTTTTTTTAAGGAGGTTTTATTTTGATAAACAATTTTTAAATGTCAAATGAATTTGAACTTCAAAAATATTCTAAGAAATCAAAATTCTGACAAAAAAAGAAATCTAAATTTGAATTCTGTTGTATTATCAGGAAAAGATAGAATTAAGTTCTGATATGAATATACTTTCTCACATCTTTAGTGAATTATAAATTTTAGGAGCCAAAGAATTATGTGCTAATGTGATGATAGAGCAAAATTTTAAGACACATATTTTTTTCTCAGTTGTCGATGTGATTTTCTTTTTAACTCACTGCAATCCCACACTGATTATAGTTTTCAGGAAGTCACTCAAAAATAAATGTTATTACTTCATTATGTAACTAAGGGACATGATCTGGCTTCCAGAATTACACCCTTATTGGATCATAAAATGATATACTGTTGAAAGTACTAATATTTTTAGTTTAATAAATTGAGGAAATAGAAGTAGTCACTTTTCTATTGTTGGTGTTTGTGCTGCAAAGCCAACAAGAGGTTGTCAAGTTTATAAATCACTGCATGGAGCTTTTCTGTGGAAGTAAACTTTTCCATGAGGAAATCAGTTTAAGCATAAATTCAGAATTACAAACCTATGCAGCATGCAGGGGTGAACTCAGATTTTTATTATAATCTACTCATCCACAGCTCATCACACATCACAATAGCAAGTACTCAATAAATATTTGAGTTCACAATGTAAGTTTGAAAGTAAATGTTATACAGAATAGTTGTAAAGCTCCAATCTAATTGTACATGAACACCCTTTGGATACAAAAAATATCATATATAAGCTGCTTATTATTATTATTGTCATTATTTAAACTAAGTATCATCAATGCTTTCATATTACAGTATATTATTGGCATTCATGGTGTTAACATTTAGATTACCAATTTTCTTGGGTTCTAAGAACAATGAAAAGACAGATAAGAAGAACCTGTGCATGGCACTCTTTCAGCTGGTGAGGGTATCCCACTCCTACCTAGTAGTAATAGTAGTTGAGAACATCCCTAGGTTTGTGGGGATGGGACTGGTAGGAGCTGTGGATAATTTGGGGCAGTAATAGACTACTGCAGAGGCCAAATGATCCAGCCTTAGCACCTCTCCACAAAACTAGCCTAGAATTGGGATTGGCAGGTGCAGTTAACCTCACAATCTTTGTTTTTCAGCTATAGCCACCACATATATTCCCTTCTTGACCTTGTGTCTGATTGTCTGTTATCACCTAGCAACCTGGACAGTCTTCAGTGTACAATTTCTAGTTTCAGTGTGAACTGAGTACATGAGTAAGATCCAGATCCATAGGAAGAGGAGATGGTCAAGAATCTTCCAGCCCAATTAAACCTGTGATTGCTCTAAAGCACAATGATTATAATTAATATATATATATATAATCTCAAGAGGAACCACCACCAATTTAAGAGTCAGGATATTGAAGCTAGATCAGAAGGAGAAGGAGAAGAAGAAGAAATAGTTGTGGCTGAAACTGAAGAAAAACTTGAACTTGATGTTGGTTGCCTGGAAAAGGACTGTGGGTGAGGATAGAGGTGACCCCTGATGTGAAAGAGAAGATTCCACCTCATCCTGAGAGTGCTAAATTTCTGGAAACAGATGTTGTACAATCATAAATCAAAAAGAAGACAAGCTGAAGTCCTACATGTTGTTGTTGTATTGAAAATTTGACTTGTTAAATTTTCTCAATAAAGCTTTACAATTAAAAAAAAAAAGATGGCAAACCATGGCTCAACCCAGTAATGGGACTAGAATTCAATTGAAACTGCAACTTAATAGGTAATCTTCTTAAAGTTATTATTTTTCTTAGTTTCAGTGTGGAATGTGCCTGTTTTTTTAAAAAAAAGAAAAAGATAGCCTGGCAGGAAAAACAAGAAAAAAGCACCTTACCTCGATGTTCACATGCTCCCAAGAGATTGATGATGTTAGGATGATGTCCAAGTTTACAAAGCACCTCCAGTTCTCCCGCAAAGTCCCTGTGGTCATCTTTGGAGGCGTATTCTGGGAAGGAAGTCAAGGGTTGAGATCCTTCTTCACTGAACCTTTTCAGATGTAACTGTCTCCTCTTGCTCCCCAGGACCTTCAGGTGCACTCAGTCACCATGAGGTCTGGAAAACTGTACCCACAAAGAGATGCTCTAAAGTAGGGCTTCTCAGCCTCAGCATTGCTGGGGGCTGACAATTTTCTGCTATTGGGGGCTGTTCTGTGCATTGTAGGATGTTTACTAGCACCCTGACCTCCACCCACTAGATTCCAGTAGCCCAACCAAAAATGTACAAGGCATTGCCAAATGGCACCCAGGGGACAAAATTGCACCTGAATAAGAACCACCACTCTATAAAGTTTTCTTAACTCTCAAATATTCAATGAAATGACTCAGTAGAGGTGGAGCTGACCCAATGTTTAGATTTTAGCTCTTCTAGCTAAATCTGCCATCTAGAGACAAAAAGCTAAGGAAAAGAACCAAATTTTTGGTGAAATATCACCAATAATGTACTTCCCTTACTTTAATAATTTTAACTTTTTAACAAACCAATCTTGCTAAACAAATCAAATCCCAATGACATTTTATAGGCATTCCTGTAGTCACGAAACTGGGTTACATTTTTTTTCTATTCTTTTTTGCCCTGTCTCTTCAACACACGTTGACCAGAGTGAAAACCACCAGCATGGTTGGTGTATGAACTGACCCATCAGACTTGAGTGTAGAACAGTGTGCTATTATTACTGATTTTGGAAAAATTACATGGTAGGGGAGGGGGAGACTGTAGGTGGCTCTCTGTATGGTTGAATGTGCTGAGAAATTGCAGTGATGTTTTAGATGGGCTAGTGGTACCTATAAAACTGACAAGAAATTTCAAGTCCAGTGCCCTGTTCACAGCCACAGGAGCCTCACCGTGGCTCTGGCCCAGAGAGTCAATGTCTTAGGAAAATTTTGCTCTTGCTTCAATAACCACCCTTGGATGCATTGCTTCTGCTGCCTCATTAAGCTATTTTACCTCTTCATATGGGTATAAGATGGAAAATCAGGCTTGGGTCATATCCCAGTACAAACTGACTTCATGAGATTCTGCACCCTGTCTCCTCTCACCATTTACACAAATTCTTCATGAATAAAGTAACAGAACAGAAGAAAAATTTCTGGCTATTAAGGTGTTTTTTTTTTTTTTTGTGTGTGTGTGTGTGTGTTTGTATTTTTAAAAGAAATACATTCGTATCTCTAAGCATAGGTAATGTTGTTTCTTGAGGTGGTCTTCTTAACAATGCAGAAAGCAGATAATTTAAGAAGCCTTAAAATTAATTCTCATCTTGGGTTCTATATTGCAGTCTAAAAGAAGGAAAGCCATCAGTGACCTTAGAGAGTCCCCAAGGTAGAACTGCACAACACCACAGTTAATCACGTTTTCTGCTCTAAGGGACCATTTTTTGGACACACAGGCTGTAAAATCAATAGGCAGCTCCACAGTTAAGCTCTGCAGAAACTGCCACTTCACACAGAAGGCAGCTATGCTGCCAGTAAGCCAGACATTCTGCTTCCTCAATACTTATTATCCCATCTTATTAAACAGGTAGGTACAAACAGTCGTGAGATGAATGCTGTTAGAAAGCATTTAGTTCTTACGGCTTTAGATCAGTGCTTTTTATACTTGAGTATGCAGATGAACTTGGTGGAGGTGAAGGGGTGGTTACTGGAGATTGAATCCAGGGGCCCTCTCTACCTCTGAGCTGCATCCCCAACCCTTTTTGTTTTTTACTTTGACACAGTTTCCCAGATTGGCTTCCACCTTGCAATCCTCCTGCTTCAGCCTCCTGAGTCACTGAGATTACAAGCATGCACCACCATGCCTTGCCATAAGAACTATTGAGTAAGCCTTTTTAGAACAGAGTCTCATATTCTTTTAAAAAACTTGAATGAATTGGGTTTCGGAAGGTCAAGTGGATGCATTTCTTTTTTTTTTTTTTTTAAAGAGAGAGTGAGAGAGAGGGGGACAGAGAGAGAGAGAGAGAATTTTAACATTTATTTATTTTTTCTTAGTTCTTGGCGGACACAACATCTTTGTTGGTATGTGGTGCTGCTGAGGATCGAACCCGGGCCGCACGCATGCTAGGCGAGTGCGCTACCGCTTGAGCCACATCCCCAGCCCCAAGTGGATGCATTTCTAACAATGTCTCCAGACATTTTGGTACAGAAAACCCATGGAGATTGTTATTCAAAAAAGTATAGTTTCCAAATGTAATGCACTCCACTATTGTCATTTATGTAAGAAATTAAAAAAAAAATAAAGTATAGTCTCCAAATAGGATCAGCAGCATTTAGGAATTATGAGATCCAAATTCTCAGTCCCTGCCCCAGATGCAGCCCAACAATTTTGGGGGGTTTTGTTTTGTTTGTATTTTTCTTTGTTTTTGCAGTAGTTGGAATTGAACCCAGAGGCACGTTACTACTGAGCTGCATCTTCAACCTTTTTTATTTTTTATTTTGAGATAGGGTGTTTCTAAGTTGTTAAGGCTAGACTTGAACTTGGGATCCTCCTGCCCTTGTCTCCTGAGTTGCTAAAATGATAGCCATGTGTCACTTCAATTGGCTCATCAGAGTGATTTTAAATAAACTTTCCAGGTGATTCTGATTCATGCTCAATTTTGAAAACAATCCATTAAGATAAATAATGATGTGCCCCAAAAGTTTAGCAGAATATGACAGAGAATCAGTGTTTCCAAATTCCCAGGAATCATGACACTGGTGTTGAATGACTCCCACCTTCACATCTGCCTCCTGATGCTATCACAGGCTGCATCTCAAAGGAAGCATCATCTTCAGCTGCACACTGCAGGCACAGCTGACAGGCCAATTTTGGGTTCAAAAACATGTAAGGGCATAGCGGAAAAACTTCAACAGGAAATCAAGTTGTCTCCCCACCCTGCTGAAATGCTGACTATCTGTGTAACCACTGACCTTTCATTCTCTTGATGGCAGCGTCCATCCGTAACCCATCCTTCTTGATGCGCGCCTTAAGGACCTGGCCAAAGTTGCCCTCCCCAATCACGTCTTGAAATTTGATGTCATTCCAGTCAAGCACTGGATAAATTGTGGGATCCGGGTTGTTTTTGGCCTTCCTGTTCAGGGCCAGAGTTCCTGAGTTGAACTGCACAGCTGGTTCTTCCCGCTGGAAAAATAATTTTTTAAAATTGTTTTTGTATTATTCTAAGGTGAATGCCTTCTGATTTGTATCCTCACCATGTGAAAAAAAGAAACAGTATATCTAGTTCTAGAATGGAAGTGGAAACTGGTTTCATCTCACAGGCCACTCCAAAGAAGCCACTATGTGGGTTTAAGTCTGGGCCTCAGTGGAAAAGCATGTCAATTAGCCATGCCCTCAAAGGCCAAGAAAGGACGGAATAGCTATGCATGCCATGGGTTGGTCATTCCCAATTTGGTCACACTTGAATTTTCTACTCTGCCATGAGCGTTCAGTTCTGGTGTAGAAAATAACCTGGGAATCCTATATATAACAGGCACTGAGTATGAGAGTCCTCCTAGCATCATCTTGGTACTGGTCTGTTCTTGGCACTCCCATTCTTTCTTATCCAAAAGTTTAGAATCTCTTAAGCTCCAGGATAGATAATGGTTACAGCAAAACCCAGCGTGGTGTCTCTTATTCTCTTGAATCCAAATGGCTCCAGACAGTATCCTAACAAAGCACTGATATCATGACAAGCTCCAGAACTCCAACCCCCTTGGTCTTTTCTTTCCAGTGACAGCCAGAGTTGAGCCAGCTCTGACATGGAGTCAGACAGTGCAGTTCTCCTGACCTCCATGGAGAGAAACCTTGGGGACTCTGGCTCATAAAGGAATACCTCATTTTAAACATGGCATTATACTTGTTTTATGTACAGAACTGAGAAAGTCAGGTACCAAGTAATTTTACCCAGCTTGAAATTATAAACTAGAGAAATGTCTAGGTTTTAATATACCAATAAATAAATAAAAGACTCACGTGGAATGGCTGTTGGTAAAGCGTGACCTTGCAGACCTTTGCTATAGGTCAAAATTCCTAGATAAATAACAAGACAGCACCAGGCGCTACAAACCAAGTGCAGGCTGAGTGTTCACAGGAATGGGAGGCACGCATACGTGTATGATTCTTATAAATGTGAGGGATGATGGGATTGAGGGATATGTTAGAAGAGGGAATGGGAACTAAGAATAGGAACATATGGGGAGACCTGTCTAGGACAGTACATTATTTCCTGTCACACTGAGTAAGGTCTTGTTACTCTCATGTCCTTCCTTACCCAGAATGTTCAATTCACTCTACTGCAAAATTGTTCCCTCAAGTAACTTATCACTAGGACAACCATACCTCTCATTTGGGGAAGGAATGGAGAGCAGCTCTGTTTCAGGCCTGGCTTCCTGCATAATTAAGAGTGCCCTCTTTACTCTCAAAATTATTGTGGTTTGAACAAGAAATAGTCATGCTACCTATATCCATTTGATAATGGAAGCCAAAGAGAACATGAGACTTGCCTATGGGAATTGTTGACTTTGCAAGTAAGGTCTCCTATTCCACATCATTAAAGTGAAGGTCCTGTCTACATGTGGAATTGCACTTATTAGCTAAGAAGAAGACAAGACACTACCACGTTTTGGAAGGCTTGGGCCATTCTCCTCTGAACATTTGCCTTCTTCAGCTGCAACATGATCAGAAAGGCCAACAGCACCGTCAGGCAGGTCATTCCAGCGGAGCCAAGGATGGCTATCAGCAGCATCTTCCCTCCACCCAAGTCTGCTGGGGCTGTGCAGGGGAAGAGAAGTGAAGCAGATGTGTCAGTTAGGTGGACAGATGGGCCAAGACTGTCTGTGGGAGAAGACACCATGTAATAGGAGTGCAGCAAGCCCTAGTCCTGCCACTGAACTACTGTGACTTTGGGCTGCTCATTTATTTTCTGGAATTTAGTGAAGATAAGCCTGACCCCCAAGGTTGTTACCTTTTATTTAAAGTGTGCTTCTAAAATGGCAATATGCTAATCATTATCTATTTGTTCAACTCTTAATTCCAAACAGGGTCACAAGTAGATGAACAATATTGAATAATAGTGAGAGTGACTGACCAGATGGACCATCTCAAGAGAGTGCCTCAATCTCCCCACCCAGGATGCTTTAATGTTCTGTGATGCTAAGAGCTGAGTGTGTAAGTTGTTTAGTTTTCTTCTATCCTTGTTTTAAAGACCTGAGAGAGAACACTGGATGATATCCAAGGGTGGGAAGGAGGGAAAGATGGTAGAAGGGAGAGAGGGATAAGATAGAAGGGGAAAAATTTAAGGCTCGGGTCAAAATAAGCTATTAAAAAGACTGATCTAATCCTTCTACTTCTTTCCCTTATTTGAATTTAAATGCAATTAACTCAATATATTTTATTAATAACAACACATAGATCATGATCCCAACTGAAGTATTTCTCTGTGCTCATCTTCCTCTATTTCTATGTACTGTGCCTGAAAAGGCATCTAGAAAGGTGAAGATATTTTTTGTTGTGGTCTTGTTTTTAATATTTTAATATTTTTTCTTTGTACTTTATGTATAGCTTGGGTTTAGTACCAATAGACATTTTACCAAAACATAGTAATTATAAAAATGAGACATTTATTAAGAATGTGATCTGAAAACTATAATTCTCTGCAATTGGCAGATGCACCATTCCTTGGACATTTCAAAATTGTTCCAGAATCAGAAATGAAAACACAGGTTCTTTTTATATCTTAAGCCCTAAGCAAACCTTCAAGAGAACCAGGAAATTTTTAGTGCTACAAGACTTTCTGTAAAAACAGACTAATCCAAATTATAAATTTGTAAAAATCACCTTTCCTTCTGAAATCTTACTATCTAGCTCCCTTATACACATTGTACGCTGCAGAGGGCTAGGAGGCGCCATGTGCAGACTTGGAGGAGACCCTCAGTGGCAGGCTGGTCCACATGGGGGCACTGCTTCATGTGATGACATTCAATGATCACAAGCAGTGGCACAGTGTGCTGGGCACTCTGGGAGGATCTCTCTCAATCTTGAAGACCTTACCCTCCCGAGGTGGGGTGAGGTTGGAAGTAGACATGAAGATCTAATAACCTGGATTAGAAGAGTAGAAGAAAACTCAGAATAGCATAGTATTATCCAAGCCAAAAGGAAAATTCATTTTGAAAAAGAACGGAAGGTAGTTCTTGGATCCTACTGAGGTGGCCAAATCAGCCTGTCTTCCATAAGCAGGTTCCTTTCTTTTCTTTCACCATAGAATCAAAATTCTTTTCCTCCGAGTATTCTTAGAATATCAGATTGGGTACGGCACTAGGCTAATCTGTTTCAAGGTGTAATAGAATATAGACTGACAGGGGTCCTTCACTTGTGCACTTTGATCTTAAGGACCTATGTAGAGATAATAAAACCTATTAGGACAAATGAATTGTGACACATGTCTGGGGTAAACTCACTGAGGGTTTTTTCCTAATGCGATCCACTCTACCAACCTTGAGACTCTGGGAGGGTCATCAGCTCATGGGAAAAGGACGGATTGCTTGACCCAATGTTGTTCTCAGCAAAGATGTCCACCTGGTATGCCGTTTCAGGCTCCAGGCCCTTGAGCTGATACTGAGTGATGGTGGCATTCTTGATCTTCACATCAATGTGCTGGTCTTCATTCTTTCCCTGAACCTTGTAACGGATGATAATGGAAGAAATAGAATAGCCATCTAGTATTGTCCAAGAAACCACAGCCGAGGAATCTGTGATGTTGGAGATCTTGATGTTTTCTGGTTGAGGAGGGAGAACTGGAAATTTAAAAAAGAATTAAGATATACCACCATCTCTTAGATTGTCATGCTTTTGAGAAGCAGTTCATGTCACCTCACACACCATGAATGGCAAATGTGTGTTTTCTCAGATGGTAATTCCAACCCACTGGTAGTGGCACCGGACTCTGTGCAGACTGGGAAGACTGGCACAGACAGAGAAATGGCAACACACCTATCACCTACTTGTCTCCTTATACTAGATGAAGACCTCAGAAATTCTGTTACACTACAATCTGTGACAATGTTCTCTAAGTGGGGAAGAATGAAAAGATTATGTTTAGGTAGTGTTTACAAAATACCAGGCATCATCTAGATCTTTCTATGTATTAACTCATTTTCTCTCCTTACTATATTACTGTTAAATACTCAGTCACAGAGAGATTAAGTGACTCAGCCAAAGTCACACTGCTATTAAGTATAAGTAGGATTCAATTCTGTTAATACGGCTCTGTTGTCTGTGGTCTTATCCAATGTGTCACATGGCCTTGGATTCAGATTCAGTGGGTCTGGGACCAACATCTGCATTTTAGAAGGATCTTCAGATGAGTCTTTCCCATAAATTCATTTATGGAATAGAAGGCAAGTCTGCGTATACATAAGAAAATGTGTTAAGCTCTTAGGATAAAAAGTGCTACAGGGATTCTGGGAAAAGTAAGATCACATTCCATTCAGGACCACAGGAAGGAGAAGAGAGAGAAGATTTGAGGTTTCCAGGTTTGAATTTGACATGCACAGAATCAGTCCTGAACCTCACTGTAACTCCTTCCTAAAGGGCACAAGGGAAGTTAGGCTGTTTAGAATGTGCCTCCACATTTAGACCTTCAGAACCACATCAGTAGGTACAGAGGCAGTGTTGATATTTTTATTCAAATTTTAGAAATGAGAAAACTGACTTCAATAATTTAAGGGACTTGTACTGGTCCTTTAATTGGCAATTAGTAAACTCAGGCTGTTTGACTCCATATACCATTGTCTTCCCATATGAAGGTTATAAGTAAATTAGAACCTTTTAGAAGTGTCCTAAGCCATGCAATTTCTATTCTAAACCCTCAGAGATTCTTCATTTTAAATTTCCTCTTTCTACAGTATTGATTCCCCATGTCATGCTCCTTAGGTAACTGTGGCAATTTATGAGAATTAGATATTGGATTTTGGGCCTTTCATTCCAATTGTTATTCTCTTTGTCTCGCAGGTGATAAATTACCCAACGCACAATTAATCAAAAGTCTGTGGAACTTCCTTTATATCTAGTAGTGAGCTTTTTGGATTTTTTTCTACAAAAATATAAAATAATCTTCCTTTTCATAAGAAGATTACACAGTAATAGAAATATGAACATTTCCAGATTTCTATGAACACACGTTTAATATTTGTGAAGTTGTACCTCAAAAAATTCAACTTCATAAACAAGTTGTCGTCTGAGCACAGATGTAATCAGTGTCCTGTTGACATCTGCTAGAAGAATTATGAATATTGATGCCAACTAAAAATCATGAATTTACATCGGTCAGTTTATCCACTTTGGGCCTGAAAGGAGTTATCCTCTGAGATAACTCAATGAACCTCTGATTTAGAGTCAGTGAACCTGGGACTAGTGTCTCCATGTCATTAGGTTCCCCAGATGAGTAAAAAATGGATTATAAAATACTTTAGGAAACATTAATTAGACTTTAAGTAATTTTGAAACGTGACATCACCCCTAAAGAAACCTTCAAGACCTAGACTTGCTTTGAAGCTGTTGATTGCCAATTCAGAGACAAATCGGTAGCATGGTTTGAAAGGAAAAAGGATGATAGTAAAAGAGGGAGAAAGGACATAAAGGGAGGAAGAAAGAAAGGAAAAAAAGGGAAAGGAGGAAAAGAAAACTGAAATATGACTTAGGATACTACTTTCAGTGAGTACTAATTTTTGTTTAATCCAATAAATATTATACTGATCCTATGATCAATAGTCCATAATCCTAATGAGGATAAAATTTATACAGAATAGTAAATTAGCATAAGATAATTTTATAAAAGAATATAGTAATTAACCATACAGTTATCAAGACACTTTACAAATATATAGTTAATTTAAACAGACTGGAAATGATATAGTAACCAACATAGGTCAATCGAAGAGATCAGAGAGTCTAGAAGTAGAATCAAAATCAATATGAAAATTAGGGATATGATACAGAAAGTATCACAAGTCACTAGGGGGATTATTCAATATATGGCATTGGGACCACATGTGAATCAATAAGATTAAGATAAAAAATATACTGTATACTCAAATAATATTCCTATATGTTAAAGACCCAAATATGTAAAACAAAACTCAAGAACTACTAGAAAAATACAAGGAATATACTTGTGGCTTGTAGCAGGGAATGATTCCAAAATACAAAAAACAACAACAAAAAAACCCAAAATGTACCAACTGTACAGGCAAATATTAACAGGTCTGAGTGCATCAAAATGTGAAGGATATATGGGGTAAAAGACATAACACACAAGGTTAAAATAAATGATTAGAAGAGTATATTAGCAATGCATAAAACAAGATGGCACACAAATTATCGTTCTTGATTGGTAAAAATATATAATCTATAGCAAATGGACAAATTACATCCACAAGTATATTTTTTAAAAAACACACAAATGACCCATGCACATAAGAAAATGTGCTTGACCTTACTAGTCGTGAAGGAGATGAAGCTTGAAATTAATAATGGGACTTCTTTTTTGCTTTTAAGATTGGCAAAACTAAAAAGGGCTGACAGTATTAAGTGATATAAACACAGGGGAACAGTATAGATACAGAGATGTGAATCCAGTGCCCTCAAACTCTGCGACACAGCACACATTGAGTGGTGCCCATGAGTATCACTTCTGGACCTGTTCCCTAGCAAAGCTCCCCCTCTGCACATGGAGACATGAATAAGGTGGCAGTTGCATTTTTGTGACAGTAAAACAATGAAAACAGCTTAAATGTCTATCTAAAAAGAAAGATATAAATGATATAACATGTCATATATAACAGATGTGTATAAGGAATACATCAGATCTAAATAAATTAACAGATAAGAATCATGTTTATTAAGAAACAGATGAATGGTCTGTATGCATATGTACACTCATAGATCTCTATATATTATTATATAACAATGAAAGGAAAGACAAGATTTCATACTTTTGATTGTCTCTGGAGAGAGGGGAATAGAAACAGGAATGATAGTCAAAGGGGATTTTAACATATCTGTATTGTATTATGACTTCAGATCAAGAAAAAAATGCTAAAAGCAAACATGACCAAGTGCTAACTATTGTTAACCTGGATGGTGAATGTGTGTTGTGTTAGTCTCTGCACTATTCTGTAACTTCTAAATTTCACATAATGCACGGGCACACACCACACACATATAAACAAAAAACAACCCTAAATACTAGCAACATAGGTCATACTTTCAAGAGTCAGCGACATGAGAGAGTGACTGGAGAAACACTGAGCCAGCTTGCACACTGTTAATGAGGAGGCAGAGACCAGCTGCAGAAGAGAGCCTCAGACTTTGGGGATTGACAAGGGGCCCTGTCACACTGACTTATAGTAGTGTTATGCCCAAGAAGTATCTCGTCTTCCCTAGGCCTCCAAAATGTAATGACACAGTTATAATTCATTGAAGCAAAACAGCACTTGCTGCTTAATGACATAAAAACTTTCAATCCTAAAAGAAACCCCAAAGTTATAACAAATTTTAAATAACCAATCTGAAATATTGAAAAGCCTGAACTGTAGACTCTTTTGAAAGAAAAAAAATGGTTTTAATGCTCTCAGATACATATATTTTAACTCTAGGAACTGTGTTTTTAAAAGTTTTCAAGTAAGTTGTTTAGCTTTTAAGATTAAGAAAGACTCATCCCTCATTACTGGGTATCCATGTACTCACAAACCTTACAAAACCTTATTCATGTTACTAGTCTACTTAATAAAGCCTTAACAAGGAGGGGTGAATTTAGCAATCCTGCCCGAATCATTGAAAATCCTAATGGGCTTTGTTCTGAATTGCAGGTTAGTAAAATGACTAGGTGAACATTAATTGGCCTTAACTAACAACTACCTTTCATTATTTCTGAAAATAGTCTTTTTTAATTTATATATGACAGCAGAATGCATTATAATTCTTATTCATATAGAGGGCACAATTTTCATATCTCTGGTTGTATGCAAAGTATATTCACACCAATTTGTGTCTTCATACCTGTACTTTGGATAATAATGAATAACACATTCCACCATTATTAATAACCCCATGCCCTCTCCCTTCCCCTCCAACCCCTCTGCCTATCTAGAGTTTGTCTATTCCTCCCATGCTCCCCCTCCCTACCCATTATGAATCAGCCTATTTGACCCAGCTATCCCTCTCCTCCGTCTATACCCAAAAGACTTAAAAAAGCATACTACAGGGACACAGCCACATCAATGTTTATAGCAGCACAATTCACAATAGCTAAACTATGGAACCAACCTAGATACCCTTCAATAGATGAATGGATAAAAAAAAATGTGACAATGGACTATTACTCATCAATAAACGAGAATAAAATCATGGCATTTGCAGGTAAATGGATGCAGTTAGAGAAGATAATGCTAAGTGAAGTTAGCCAATCCCCCCACCAAAAAATGTCAAATGTTTTCTTTGATATAAGGAGGCTGAGAACAGTCTTGAAGTGGCAGAAGCGAAGCCCCAACGTCAGTAGCTGAGTGCTGTTCAAGTGTGACTGGAGAAGCAAGAATGACTTACTGTCACTGAGGGTCCATGCGATGAGATCTTCACTCCATTCCCCCTGGGCCTTGGTGTTGACTCTGGCTCGGACTACGTACTGCTCTCTGGGGTGTAAGTTGTTGAGCAGCACTGAGGTCAAGTTGCCTGGCACTTTAATATTCTGCTGATCGCTTTTTATTTGTACCGACCTCCTCTCTACTTCCACATAAAAATCATCTTCTGAGCTTGGAAATATTGGTTGCCAGGTCAGATTTAGCGTGGTCTGACTTTTTGGTAGAAGACTGAGACCTCGAGGGGGAGGGAGTCCTAGGAGAAACCAGGAAGATCATTATTTGACAGAGGTCAGAAGTGATGATGTCCCAAAGGGACACCTTGGAAGAATAACTTTGGCTTCTAGAACAATATACAACTTCACACGCTGTCAAAGGAAACACAAGCTAGCAGCCAGATGATACTTGTTTTGTTACCCAAATAGCAAATCTTTAAAATAATATGTGGTTTGAGTAACTTTAATACAGGAGTACAACCCCCCTGGAGAACTTGGGGGATATTTCCTTAAGAGCCTTAAAAATGACTGAAGAAATAAATCCTGAAGGAAGAAGAAAAACTATGTGCATGGAGATGTTCATTATAACATTATTCATAACAGCAAACGATTGGAAAAAAACGAAATCGTCAAAACAGGGAAATTTTTAATGAATTATACTATAGCCATCAATATATTAAAATAGATAATTAAGAGGAGTGTAGAAACCTAGTAAAAATATATATAGTGCATGAGTGAAAAAAAAAAACTGAGTGCAACTTGGTAAAAGATAGGAGGGAAACTTGAAAATAAAAACAATGGGTTTTCCTAGGTTGTAGGGTTGTGAGTATTTAGCATTTGTTACCATTTTGAAAAATACATTTTAAAGCTGTTTCAGGGTTACTTCCCCTAAGCAAGGGGAATTTCAGACATTATAGCAGCTGTGATGGCAAGGTCATCCCTTTCCCTGCTCAGTTCACATCCAGGTATCAGCCATGCCAGTTCTGATGGTTCACACCTGTAGTCCCTACAACTTGGGAGGCTGAAGGCCAGCCTCAGCAATGTAATGAGGTCCTCACTAACTTATTGAGATCCTACCTCAAAATAAAAATAGCTGGAGATGTAGCTTAGTGGCAAAGCATCCTAGAGCCCCCCCACACACACACACACAAAGTATCAGCTATGACTACACACTGCCATAATTACCCACATGAACCTCCGTGACCAAAGAGGTGGCTGAATGGAAACAATATGGATTTTAAAATCAGAGAGCAGGAGCATGCCACTTCAGTTTCACGACCTGGTGCAAATTCATAGCCCCTCCAAGATAACATGTAAAGTAACACAAAAATACTCTCTTCCAGACTTAGGAGGAACGAATGAGATAATGGATGTGAAAATGCTTTGAAGGTATTGGAGGCTCTGTTTATATTTCTTCCCTCCCATCCTGCTTCCTTCTTTCCTCTTGTGTTAATGAACAAAGGAGGAAACTACGGGTTCAGTTAATAATAGTAATCAATGTATAAATCCCAGATATAAATTCTTTTCAAAACAAGATGGGTATCCCCTCATTCGTGCCTTCTCAGTGGCAATGTTACCAACCCTAGGGGACAAAAATTGGCTCTTAACAGCATAAGAAAATATTAGATTATTACAATGGTTCATAAAGGGTCATGATACACAGATGGACACTATCATGGTATTAAAATGTCTTGGGGAGAGGAGAAGCCTATTAGGACAAAAGTGTTTTTAAAAAGCTACTTATGAAGTGATTTTTTAAAAAAAAAAATGAGGTTAAGAAACACTGCTCTGACTCTTGATTAGAGGTGAGAGGAAGGGGCTGCTTTCATTGAGCTGGAAATCACATCAGCCATCCTGACTGCTCTCAGACTAGTGAGAACCAGCGACCAGGCATGCTCTTGCACTTTAGCATCATGCTAAAGATCTCTAAAATCTAGGCAAATTGAGTGAGGTGGTGTTCACTCCTTTTGCTAATCTCTGAAGTTTAAATTCCAAAGGCAGCCACCCAGAGTGGTTAGGCAGGCTTACAATGGCAAAGTGGCCTGAAGAGATGATGTTTTGGAGAACACATTGAAGCCTCCCAAGCTTGTGTCTCACAGAGGAGACGGCTGGACAAATACAGACACTTCCCTTTCCCTTTCCCTTGAGGAGCATGGCAGCCCTTGCCCCTGCCCTGTCTGCTCTTTCTCCAACATGTTCAGAATACGTTTTCTTCCCTCTTCTGTTGGCCTCCCTGGCTTTCACCACCTCAATCAACACACATAAACAGTGCAACTTTCAGATGAATTAAAAACCAGCATCAGCAAAATTCAGATGGGAAAAGGAGAACCTTCAAGAACTCCCTTCCCGTCCAGCCTTGAGAAGTACTTTGAAGTATTCCAAGAGACTTCTGAATACATCCTGGTTGGAACATATTCTGAGGGCTATATGGTGTGGGCCTGTGAAGGATTTATATTCTGTTCCATAA
This sequence comes from Ictidomys tridecemlineatus, assembly GCF_052094955.1. Lineage (NCBI taxonomy): Eukaryota > Metazoa > Chordata > Mammalia > Rodentia > Sciuridae > Ictidomys > Ictidomys tridecemlineatus. Next base: position 167,583,616 of record NC_135480.1, on the reverse strand, counting down.
ACACTGCCCATCTGAATCAAATTAGGGCCTCTTCCTTCAGATTCATCAAGAGAAAATCAACAACGATTTGCCTTTTGGCAGCACCCTGATGACACATATGAGTTCCCTTTAATTTCAGTTACAGAGATCCCTTTCTAATGTATATACACCTTCTAGTTTTATTTTTTTGCTTTCAGAACCTGATGGGTTCCCAGAAAGTCAGTTCTTACTTGTGCTTAACCTCTACAAGCCCCATTTGGTTCTTTAAGGATGCTGGTCAGATGAGACTGGTGGATAATGAGGAGGGGAAGCTGTCTTTATTGGGGTGCACAATCCCCCCAGAGGATCTAGGTGTTCTTCCTAGTTCTCTCACTAAATCATTTCATATCTTCCTGCCTTTAGTAAGTGGACCAAAAGAAGAAAAAAAAGGAAATAAGGAAATGGCAACTTTGGGCTCATAGGTAAAAATAAGAAACAAGGATATGGATTCTGATGATTTAGTATGGTACATGGTTCATAAGACGCGTCATCACAGGCAAATCAAAGGCAATTTATTAACCACTCTGAAACTCTACTTTTCCATCTGTAAAGTGAGGAAGATGATTATTTTTACCCTATAAGGTAGTATGAATTAAATTTATATGAACCTGAAACTAAACTATAAAGAATTGACCAGGAGAGAGTAAGATAATAATGATACACAGTGATTATGCACAGTGAATAAGTCAAAGGTCCAGAAAAGAGAACTTTACAGAGGATCACTCTGGTGTTTCAGAGGAGGCCCCTGGTGGCAGAAAGCTGTACCCCAGGTAGTGTCAAAGAGGCTGCAAAATACCATCAAGAGCTTCTCCGTTAAACCACCGGAAGGCCAACAGGTACCAGATGATTTTGGTGAATTGAGAAATATCTCTACCCAAATTATCTATAACATGTAGACCCAAATCAGCAATATTAAACATCACTGGAGAATTTACTAGAAATGCAAATTATTGAACCCTAGCCCTACCCCTACTTCAAACGTGCAGAATCAGAAACTCTGGGGATGGGCCCGGCAATCCAGTAAAACAAGCTCTCCAGGTGATTCTGCTGATGTTTGAAAACCACTGATTTAGCAACAGGGAGGCAAAGATTGTAAGACACAGTTTAAGGAGATAAAACTGGCTCTAGGAGGGAGATATGGGAAGTGGAGGGGTAAAGCAGGGGGTGCTGTTCTTTAGATAAAAGCCTTTCATTCTATTTGAAGTTTTAATCATGTGTAGGAACTACTTTGAAAAGTTAGAAATTGTTTTAAAAAATAAACAAACTGGGATTTCTAAAGTATGTCTGTGGCAGAAGCCTGGCCTGGACCCTTAAGATGGAAACAGGAAGCCGGTGGTGAAATACAGGAGCCCAGGCTCAGCACAGTTGCTGCTAAGTAAATCTCAAGTCCTAAGGGATGTCCCTGCCTTCCTGAAGATTCATCTGCTTCCTTTTCTGTCCCCGTGGATGGCTGCAGACCCCCTCCCCCAGGGAGACAGACCAGGAGTCCAGCCCAAATAAAGGCACTGTTTGGCCTGAAGTTGCCAGCCTTCCTGTCACTTTCCCACCCATTCAAAAGCAAACTCCGTCCACCTCCATCCCCACCCACCCACTCACCCACCACCACCCTTCCTGGTCTTCCTTCCTCTTTCCCTTTCCTCCCCCTCCCACCCGGCTCATGAATAAATGCCTGTTGGCTTCCACTGACCGATAGAAGCTGTTGTGAACCGTCTCACGGGTCCAGGATGCCCTTCCCCGCCCTCTCCGCGACGGACCAGCTGCACACAGAGCTCGTACTCTGTTCGAGGTTCCAAATAGTTGAGCGTAACAATCTCATTTGTCACTGAGAAGAGGAAAAGTCCAGGAAACTTCAGTTTGCATTTTGTTAAATTGTTTAAACTTGGGAGGTTATTATTTGCAATGTAAAACAAATTTAAAATTTCAAAAAGATAACATCTGGGTGAAACAAGCAATTCCATCTTTAAGACCTCACTTTTTCAGAACAAGAAAAATTTGACTTTTGGAAAAATGTTTCCAGGTCACGTTGTGTCATTATGCATATCTCTGGGCCACCTGCACATTTCTGCCCTTGTGCTTTTTATCTTTCCGTTTGCAAAATAAGACCTTACAAATTTACTATATGAAACATCATACTTAGGAGGAAAAACTCAATTAGAATAATTTTATTCCTACCTGTTTTCAAGTTAATACACTGATTATAATCAAGTTATTGAGCAAAAAAAGACTCTTGAATGTGATCGGACAACCAATTTGTAATAGTCACATCATTATAAGGAAGGGTTCTGAAGTCCCTGAAAAATACAGGATTATTTTCAAATAGCATTTTCTCCTTGGTTATTTGCTTTAGCCAACGTCTGTATCTCCATGGACATTTCAAAGGTAAATTTTTTCTTTACCCTAAGATAAATTCCTAATTGGCAAGGGGAGAAATAGACTATGTTTAACAGTTCTTAGAAAGGTACTCTATGGATATTCACTGGTAGACAAGGTGATGGCTTATTACCACCATATGACAAAACGGGCCTGGCCACTGATGTTGGAAACAGCTGTCGAGCAAATGAGCTCGACATCCCTGAGTCCAGATTTTATTTGAATCTACAGTAGAACGAGAAGAACTCAGTAGCAATATTTTGACTTCATCCAATCTACCTAGGTTGTAAGGAGCATTATTGAACTCAAACCCTCCTTTTCTTCTTTAATAACATTCTCAATTATCTACATACAGTAGATACAGAATCATTTTTAGGAAATCTTGGGCAAAGTAAGATTAAATATGGAAGGATACATGTTTCCTAAAGCTGCATAGTGGCAGGTCTGTCTATGAGATGGCTCAATTAGAGCATCAATTGATATTGCTGTTCTGTTTTCATTTTTAAATTATGATTTTATATCATACAAACAGAACTGGAATTTGTGCTTCAAAATAAATTTAACTGTTATCATGAACTTTTGACATTTTGTCACATTTTGCCGAATTTTTTTTCTTCTTTCAGGAAGTTGGAGGAGAGTGATAGAGCTCTCTTTAACCACACCTCTCTCTTCTCCCATCCTAGTTCTATTTACAACTGCCCAAACTTTTCAGGTTCAAAATCCTGAACCTGTGTGTTAAGAGTCTGCAGGACAGGGCAAGACATGAAAAGAGAAAAAGAGTAAATGACTTAACAAGGCACAAAGAATCACCCCTAGGATTTAGGCAAATTAAGTCTGCCTTTCCAGCAAGCCCTGGGCTTCCTGTTTCCACATTCATGGTTAAACACATGTTTTCACCATGACCAGGCAGGAGAGAGTGCTCAAGGCAGAACTGGAGATACAGAGAGGACTAGACAGGAAATACTGACCGAGATAGTTACTCACAATGCAAATGGTCTCTGTGCCCCTAGTACACAGAGACTTCCAGAAAGTCAGTCCCAGAACTTAGAGGGCCCCCCACACTCTCCTGAATATTCTGAAATGGAATCGAGGGTAGTGGCAGGGAGAAGGGGATTTCTATATTTGGGGAATAATTTTTTTTTTCCTGATGTCATATCCCTTGGGCCCCTCCTGAACAAACCTTACCTTGAATGTGTCTCCACGCCTCATAATGATTAACAGGTTTATACAGAAGTTTCTTGGATTTGATTGGCCCATCCCCAAAGTAAGGCTCAGAGCTGATGTTGATGATAGCAAAGTTATGTCCAGTGTCAATCACATTCGGTGCATTCAGGGGCTTTGGAAGAACTAAATCAAGTTAAAGCAATAACATTAGTCTTTAGGCTTTGGGGTTTTGTTGTTGTTCTTAACAGGGGTAGAGGAAGAGTGCTTTACATTTCCAAGTCCTCTTGGAGTTCTCTGCTCAGATTCAATGCTCTCTGAGCTCTCTTGCTTTGATCTTGTCCCTCCTACCCATTATCTAAAAAATTCTTCCCTAAATACTCCTTATACATAGGATTAAAATCAAAACCTGTACCATGACCTGCCAGGCCTTGCATAATTGCTCACTCTAACTCCAAGCCTTCTCTTCCCTCATTCAGTATCCTCCAGTCCCATTCACCTTTTAGTTCACTCAAAAGACAAGCACCTAGCTCCTTTCCCTCTCAGCCTCTCTGTTGATGTGCTGCAAGGAATCCACCTCCTATTATTCTCCCAGTTAACGCCTACTGAGCATTCACCTTTTAGCTCTGATATGGCTTCATCACAGGAGGCTATCCCAGAACCTCGATTAGATGCCTGTGTTATATGCTCTCAGAGAACCTCTACTTTTCTTTCCTTGTAATTTTCTGAGTTAATTATTCTAAGTTATTGTGATTATTTTATTGGTCTTCCTACCACATCATGTATTTACTCACTCATATATATGCTCTTTTTTCTGTTTAACAAAACATAGGTTTATTATTTTACAGTTGTGGAGGTCAGGAGTCTGACGTGAGTCTGACTGGGCTACCATGGAAGTGTCTGCAAGACTGTGTTCCTTACTGGAGGTTCTAGAGCAGAATCTACCAGAGACTACCTGCCTTCTTTGGCTCCAAGTCTCTTCCTCACCTTCAAAAGCCAACAAAGTCAGGTCTCTGCGACCCTCCTTCCACTATGATGCCTCTTTCTGGCTATGGTCAGGAAAGATTCTTGCCTTAAGTCTATCCAGTGGGCGTCCACTGGAGAGTCTAGAACAATCTATCCATCTCAATGACCATGCATTCTCAATGGAAGTGAGAGCAACTCCAAGGAGCTGAAAACTGGTTTTTGGAGGAATCAAAAAATTTAGATATTATAATAGATTGTAGACCTCCAAAGGTTCACAGTCCATAAATGGAGGACAGTACAGCTGTAATGTTGAAACTTTATGGTGCTAGGAGTTTTAGAATAAAATTTTTAAAAGAGCTCCTCAGTCGAATGATAATAAAAGAAGGTTGTAAAACACTAGACTCTAAACTACTGCAGGGCAAAGACCATGAAGGTTTGTTCACCAGTAAAGAACCTACCAGGTGCTCAATAAATGTGTGTCAGTGAGTTTCCAGGAGCTCAATAGCTCCATTAGAAAGAGACCTTCTTGGGCTGGAGATGTAGCCCAATGGTAGAACACTTGCCTAGCATGTGTGAGGACCTGGATTCCATCCCCAGCACCTCAAAAGTGGCGGGGCGGGGGGAAGGTTTTCTTAGAAATACATACCTGGGTTTTCTTTCCTTCCTCAAGAATGTTTATTATATGATACAGAAGCTTCAGATATCAGGGGACAATTCAACATTCAGTAATTTTACTTTTCTTCTTTGCCTCAACACTTTGACTTAGAAGTGACCTTCAAGGCTACCCCACTTAAAATTGCAGTCATCTCTTCAGCCTGCCCCAGCATTCCTTACCCCACTTCTGCTTTAGTTTCTTCCATGGCACTCAGCATTTTAACCAATGCTACAGGTATTATTTATTTGCCATTTATTTCCCCAAAGGAATATAAGCAAGGTATAAGAAGTTATTTTGATCATGTGAATTTTCTACTGAATAAAGAGATTTTGGCTTTTTTCTATGATTAAAAAATAAATAAATAAATAATGAGTCCAAGATGGTGTACATGGATCCTCAGGGCAGAGAATTAAAGTCTATGCAGTTGTGTTTATGACTCTGCTATTACTGACCTCCTTTTAAAACACTACTATGTTCTGAGTACTTATACCATTTCATTTATTGAGGTTACATCTGGGATCTCCCAAAGGATTTCTAATTAAATAATGGGATGGACTAGATGCTATACAACTTTGGCCATCCTGCTTCCTCATCTGTAAAAGAAACTTCAAAAGCAAAATGGTCTAGAAAAGATAGTTCTGGTGTTGAGGTCAGGAGACCCAGATTTAAAACTAAGATTGGCCACTTATCAGCTGTGCTACCTCATACACTTTAAATCCTCTGAATTTGCTTCCTCACTGGATAAGGAGATAAAAATATCTGCTGCCCAAGGCTCTTGCAAAGATTAAATAAGATGAAGTATGCAATGACTTAGTATTTAGATATTGTAATATCAGTGCCATTTGTAGAATTTATACCAGAGAGCTATTAGGTATTTTTGTCTAAATGAATTCATATGTCACTTCCATATTTAAAACTCCTTGTTATGTCTATGAATGACCAGCCAAGTTAATTTGTATTTACCTCTAATTTATTATTTCCTTTCAAGCCACAAATGTATACATATTCACTCAGGTTAACTAAAAAATTTGAAATACCAATTTATAACAGGAAGAATGTCCACAACCCTGAATTCATGAACAATCATTCATATTAATTTTTTAAAATAGCTTCATACTTAGTGAGTGATCTTCCAAACAGATTCTCCAAATCATTCTTCATGATGAGTAGAAAGTCACAATGATGAAGCTAAACTTATTGAGAAAACTCACTGAAAAATGTCACAACGATGATGATAAAATAACTCTCTGGGGGTTGAGAAAATAAGCTTCATTTATAAAGAATGGCTCATGGAGGTTAAGTTCATTTGTTCAAGACCACATCCAAGATTACCAGCTGTTAGAGACAAAACTCAAACCCAAGGCTATGTGACTTCAAAAATTATACTCTTGATCTTTTTATTCTACTTTCATGGACATGATTTTAATAAAAAAGACTCAGTTCCTAAAAAAATTCCTCAAAAGTATTTTGGTTCCCCAGCAATACATAAACACCACACATCAAAGGTGTAAGATCTTCCCATGGAAAATGAAGCTTACCTTTAACAGAAATGTTGAAGGGCTTTTCCACCATCCCAGCCACTGTGTTCACACTGCAGACCCACACCCCTGAGTCAGGGGGGAGAATCCGGTGGATGGTGAATATGGCCACTGAGAAATGATCTGTGTGGTTAAAGTCGTTTGGCTGAAATAGTCACGTACAAAAAAAAATTAATTAAAACTTCTAGGGAGTCATAAACACAAAGGTCCAAAACACTGACCCCATCTCATTGTTTAATAAGTTTTCTAGGAGAGATTAAGTAGCTAAATGTAATGCTAATATAATTATGGCTTATTTCCAAAGCTATTGTAGTAGCCCCGAACGTTTATATTGGATGGATGCCCTCTCAGATCCTGCTGTTGTATTTATGTTTGGGAGTGTGAGGTAAACACAAGGGAGGAGTCTAATTCCCTTTAAACTGCATCTGATAGCATTTGTTCTTTTCTGGTCTTCGACCAAGATGGCTGGGTGGGAGGATAAGTGGTTTCCTAAGTATCTGAGGAGCTGTTGGGTGTGGATCATGGAAAAAGCCAGGGATCTGAAGACCTTGGTTTACTTTTGATAAATTCCTCAGCTACTTAACCTCACCCTGTCAGTCTCCACTTCTGTAGAAAGGGGGACAGGTATGGGTGGAAAGCAAGATGGCAGCTGAGTAGGAGGTTCCAGCAATTGTTTCCCCAGAGAAATCAATTTGAAGAGCTATTCACACGCCAGACTGCTGTCACAAGAGCAAAAGGAAACCCAAAGAGAGATCATAGTACCTGCTCTTAGAACAAAAATGAAGACATACTGAAGAAGGTATCAGAATAAATCGAACAGAAAAAGAATAAGTAAGCTTGAACATAGGCTGTGTGGATATGGAGGAGAAAAAATGGGGGAAAAAGTGAAATAAAGAAAGCTTACGAGTACTTTGGGATAGTATTGAGAGAAAATATTTAGGTTACTAGGGTTCAAGAAAGACTTGAGAATATCAAAGAGGTACAAAATTTATTCACACTGATAACAGAAAAATTATCAAACCCCGAGAAAGATACAAATGTCTAAGTAAGGAAGATGAAAGCTCACTGGTTTGATTTAACTCAACCAAATCTACCACCAGATATATTATAATGAAACTCTAAAGGGTCAAAGAGAATTTTCAGCCAGATGCAGAGGCACATACCTGAAATCCCAGATACTCAGGAGGCTGAGGCAGAAGGATCACAAGTTTGAGACCAGCCTGGGAAAATTATTATCAAGACCCTATCTCAAAATAAAAGGGCCAGGGATGTAATCCAGTCGTAAAGCACTAGCCTAGCATGCACAAGAATTCTCATGAAGACAAAGGAAACATATAATGCATACAGGTGTCCCAATACATCTGACAGAAGACTTCTCAGCAGAAACTTTCTAGGCCAGGAATTAGTAGGAAGAGATTTGTACACTAGGGAAGGGGAAAAAAAAAACGGTCAACAAAGGATGCTTTACCCAGCAAAGTTATCCTTTAGATGTCAAGGAGGAGAAAAAGACATTCCAAAACAATCTGAGGGAATTTATCACCACCAATATGAGAGAATTTATCCCACAAGGAAAGTAAAAGAGATTGTCAAATTATAAAACGGAGACACCAACCAGTAAGGGGAAAATATCAAAAGAGAAACAAACTCACTGTTAAATTCAAAGATGAATCCAGAATACCCTAACAGTGCAAACATGGTACCTAAATCACTCATATCTTCAGTGTGAAGACTAAAATATAAAACAGTTAAAATAATAAATATTAATATATCAAGAGATATGCAATGTAGAAGTATAAGACATCAAAAATTCAAATGTGGAAAGAAGTATAAAAAATTTTATTAGTGTTTTAATCTTTTTTCTTTGTTTATTATCCTCTATTTCTGAATGATTTCAAGTTGCTATGACTCCAAATAGAATTAAAAGCTAGTTTTTGTAAGTCTCATGATAGCCACAAAGCAAAAGTCCTTATTAGACAAGCTGAAAATAATGAATCAGACAGACTGCTAGAGAAAAATCAGTTAGCCATAAAGGAAGAGCATAAAAGAAAGAGAAAGAAACAAGTAACAAAATGGCAATAGTTATTATACCTTACCTATCAAAAACATACCTTCAATGTAAATGGGTTAAATTCTGCAATTAAAAGACAAAGCAGCAAAATGGATGGGGGAAAAAAAGACCCAAATATATACATGGCTTATAAGAAACTCACAACCCTATAGGACACATGAGGACTAAAAATGAAGAGATGCAATGCAAACAGAATTCAAAAGAAAGCAGGAGTAACCATATTGATTTCAGATAAATAGAGTTTAAATCAAAAGCAATAAATAAAGTCAAGGATATAATGATCAATTTAGTCAATTTAGCAGGAGGAAATTTTACACACACACACACACACACACACACACACACACACACACACTTGTAAAGACAAACACAACTCAATCCAATAGTAGAGCACTTAAATATATAAAGCAAATATTAATAGTAGAAAACTATATTAAATATTAATGGGAGAGACATATTTCAGTACAATAATAGTAGGGGACTTCCAGAAATGGACAGAGGATCCAGGCCAAAAATTCAAAAAACTAAGACCAAATAGACTTAACAGACTTTCCATCCAACAGTTGCCACAGTGCACTTTTTCCCCTTCAAAACAAAACATGGAACATTTCTGGATAGATCATGTTATGTTAAGCCTCAAAAAAGTCTCAACACTCTACTTTTTCACACTAGGGATTGAACCCAGGGGCACTTAATCACTGAGCCACATCCCCACCCCTTTTTATTTTTTATTTTGAGACAGGGTATCACTAAGTTGTTTAGGGTGTTACTTTGTTGCCAAGTTTGACCTTGAACTTGTGATTCCTCCTGCATCAGCCTCCCAAGTTCCTGGGATTATAGACATGGGCCATGATACCTGGCCTCAACACATTTTTTAGAAACTGAAATCATATCTTTTTAGTCACAATGCTTTTAAACTTGAATTAATAACAAGAAAGACTTTGGAAACTATATAAACACATAAAAATTCACCAACTTACTCCTGAAAAACAATGAATCAAGGAAGAAATTAAGGAAATTTAAAAATTTCTTGAAACAAATGAAAATGGAACTAATATACCAAAACCTATGGGATAAAGCAGTATCAAAAGGGAAGTTCATAGTAATCAAAACAGAAAGGTCTTGAACAAATTATCACTATACCTCAAGGAACTAGAAAAACAAAACAAAAGAAACCCATAATTAGTAAAAGGAAAGACATAATGAAGATCAGAGCAGAAATAAATGAAATAGAGACTGAAAAGAAGAATGCAGAAAAAAAATCAATGAATGAAGAACTGGATCTTTGAAAAGATTTAAAAAATTAACAAACCCTTAGCCAGACTAGGAACAAAAAAGATGACTCTGATAAAATCAGGTATGAAAAAAAGAGACAACCAATACCATATAAATGCCAACAATCATTAGACATTATTATACACCAACAAAATGGAAAAATTCCTGGATACATATACCTTACTAAGATTAAATTATAAAGAATTAGAAAACCTGAACAAACTAATAAAAAATAATATAATTGAATTAGTCATGAAAAGTCTATCCAAAAAATCCTAGGATCAGATGTCTTTATTGCTGGCACCAACAGCTGATGCCATCTACCATGGGCAAGTCAGAGAGGGAGATTAAGAGAACCCACATTTTGGATGGCACTAAGGCATGTCTTAAAACAGAGAGGACAGTGATCAGGGACATTATCAAGCACACAGTGAGCAGAGGCTCATCACATGACCCAGAGTGTAACTAGAAAACCAGGTGATTATCCTCTCTTTGCTGGTTTTCAGTTTTATTTTTCATGAAATATTTTATTGAGTATATTTTGTAGTGAAAGCTTTCTAGTTGTGAATTTTTTTAGTTTTTGTTTATTGTGGAAGTTTTCCTTGCATCATCAGATCTGAAGCATTAATCTCATAAACAAGCAGGAGTTTCTACCCTCATATCAGATAAAGTGGACTTTAAACCAAAGTTAATCAGAAAAGCTTTTAATACTGCTTAAGGGAATTATACATCAACAAGATATAACAATTATAAATATTTATGCCCCAAACAATGGAGCATCTATGTACTTCAAACAAACCCTTATCAATTTCAAGAATCAAATAGACCACAACACAATAATACTGTGTGACTTTAACACGCCTCTCTAATCACTGGATAAATCTTCCAAATAAAAACTAAATAGAGAAGCTATAGGACTAAAACATATAATTAATAATTTAGACTTAACAGACATATAGAATATTTCATCCATCAATAACTGAATACACTTTCTTCTCAACAGCACATAGACCGGTCTCTAAAATAAACTACATTTTAGGCCACAAAGTGATGCTTAGCAAATACAAAAAAAATAGAGATAATATCTTGCATTCTAACAGATCATAATGGAATGAAATTAGAAATCAATGACATAACAAAAAATAGAAGCTATTCTAATACCTGGAGACTAAATAATATAATACTGAATGATCCATGGATAGCAGAAAAAAAATCAGGGATGAAATTAAAAAATATTTAGAGGTAAATGAGAACAGCAACACGACATATCAAAATCTCTGGGACACTATGAAGGTGGTTCTAAAAGGAAAGTTTATAGCACTGAGTTCATTCATTAAAAGAATAGAAAGTCACAAATTAAATAACCTAACATTACATCTCAAGGCCCTGGAAAAAGAAGAACAAATCAACATCAAAAGTCATAGAAGAAAAGAAATAATTGAAATCAGGGCTAAAATGAATAAAATTGAAATTGAAAAAACAATTCAAGAGATCAACAAAACAAAAAGTTGATTTTTTGGAAAAAATCAATAAAATTGATAAGCCCTTAGCCATGCTAACCAAGAGAAAGAAAAAATTTCTAAAATTTGTGATGAAAAAAGAAATATCACCATAGACACCACTGAAATACAGAGAATAATCAAACTATTTTGAAAATTTAATACTCCAAGAAAATAGAAAGTCTTGAAGATATCAACAAATTTCTAGAGACATATGACCACCCAAATTGAACCAGAAGGACACAGAAAATTTAAACAAATTCATTTCAAGCAATGAAATTGAAGATGCCATCAAAAGTCTACCAAGAAAGAAAAGCCCAGAACCAGACAAATCTCAAAAGTTCTACCAGACCTTCAGAGAAGAATTTACACCAATTCTCCTCAAACTATGCCATGAAATAGAAAAGGAGGGAACTTTCCAATCTCATGAAAGCTAGTATCATCCTGATTCCCAAACCAGACAAAGACATTGAGGAAAGAAAACTTCCCACCAATATCCCTAATGAACATAAATGCAAAAATGTTAATGAAATACTGGAAAATCGCATTCAAAAACACATTCAAAAGATAGTGCACCATGATCAAGTGGGTTTCATTCCAGGAATGCAAGGTTTTTTCAACATATGGAAATCAATAAATGTATTTCACCACATCAATAGATATAAAGACAAAAATCACAAGTTTATCTCAATAGATGCAAAAAAAAAAAAAAAGCAGTTGACAAAATACAGCATCCATTCATGCTCCAAACACTAGAAAAACTAGGGATAGTAGAAATATACCTCAACATTGTAAAAGCTATATATGCTAAATCCAAGGCCAATATCATTCTAAATGGAGAACAATTAAAAGCAGTCCCTCTAAAAACTGGAACAAGACAGGATGCCCTTTTTCAATTCTTCTAGTTAACATGGTCCTGGAAACTCTAGCCAGAGCAATTAAGCCAAAGAAAGAAATTAAAGAGGAGTGCCCCATGGGGTTGGGGTTGGGGTTGTGGCTTAGCGGTAGAGCGCTCACCTAGCATGTGTGAGGCCCTGGGTTCAATCCTCAGCACCATATAAGAATGAAATAAAGATAATGTGTCCAGATACAACTAAAAAATAATAAGTATTTTTAAAATTTTTTAAAAAAGAAATTAAAGGGATATATATAGGAAAAGAACTGAAACTATCTCTATTTGCTGACAAAATGATACTATATTTAGAAGACCCAAAAACTCCACCAGAAAATTGTAGAATTCATAAATGAATTCAACAAAGTAGCGTGATATAAAATTAACATCCATAAATAATTGTTTTCCTATACACAAATGATGAATCAGCCGAAAGAGAAATTAGGGAAACTATCTCATTCACAATAGCCTCAAAAAAAAAAAAATCCTTGAGAATTAATCTAACAAAATAAGTGAAAGACCTCTACAATGAAAACTATAGAACACTAAAGAAAGAAATTGAAGAAGACCTTAGAAGACAGAAAAATCTCCCTGCGCTTGGATAGGCAGAATTAACACTGTCAAAATGGCCATACTACCAAAACCATTACAAAGATTTAATGAAATTCTTATTAAAATACTAACAACATTCTTCATAGAAATAGAAAAAGCAATCATGAAATTCATTTGGAAAAAATAAGAGACCCAAAATAGACAAAGCAGTCCTTAGAGAGAAAAGTGAATCAGGAGGCATCACAACACCAGACCTTAAACTATACTACAGAGCTATAACAACAAAAACAGCATGGTATTAGTACCAAAATAGACATGAAGACCAGTGGTACAGAAAAAAAGACATAGAGACAAACCCATATTAATACAGTTATCTCATACTTGACAATAGGCACCGTAAATATACATTGGAGAAAACATAGCCTCTTCAACAAATGTTGTGGGGATTCTGAAAATCCATATGTAGCAAAATAAAATTTAACCCTTCTCTCACTCTGCACAAAACTCGACTCAAAATGGATCAAAGACCTAGGCATTAGACCAGAGACCCTACATGTACTAGAACAAAGTATAGGCCCAACACTGAATCATGTTGACTTAGGAACTTCCTCAATAAGACTCCTAAAGTGCCAAAAAAAAAAAATTTTTTTTTGCTACTTGCACCTCAAATAGAGAATTAATCTCCAGGATATATAAAGAACTAAAACAAAAATTAACACACACATAAAAATAATCCAATTAATAAATTTGCAAAGGAACTAAATAGACATTTCACAGAAGAAGAAATATGAGGAATCAACAAATATATGAAAAAATGTTCAACATCTCTGGCAATTAGAGAAATGAAAATTAAAACTACACTGCAATATCATCTCACTACAGTCAGAATGGCAACAATCAGGAATACAAGTAATAATAAATGTTGGTGAGAATGTGGGGGAAAAGGGACTCTCATACATTGCTAGTGAGACTGGAAATTGGTACAACCAATCTGGAAAGGAGTGTGGAGATTCCTGAGATAATTTGAAATGGAACCACCATTTGACCCAGTTATCCCACTCGTTGGCATAGATCCAAAGGACTTAAAATCAGTATACTACAGTGACACAGCCACATCAATGTTTACAGCAGGTCAATTCACAAGAGCTAAACAATGAACCATCCTAGGTACCTTTCAATAGATGAATGGATCAAGAAAATGTGGTATATATACACAAGGGAATGCTACTCAGCCATAAAGAGAAATGAAATTATGGCACTTGCCAGTAAATTCACGGAACTGGAGACTATCATGCTAAGTAAAATAAGCCAATCCCCAAAAACCAGAGGATGAATGTTCTCCCTAATATGTAGATGCTAACTCACAATAAGCGGGCAGGGTTGGTGGTAGAGAAGAATAGAAGTGCTTTGGATTATACAAGGGGGAATGAAGAGAAGGAAGGGGAAATGGGAATAGGAAAGACAGTAGAATGAATCAGACATTACTTTCCTACGTGCATATATGATTACATGACCAATGTTATTCCATAGGAAAGACAATGAAATGAATCTGACTTAAAGTTCCTAAGTACACACATAAATACACCACAATGAATCTCCACATTATGTACAACCACAAGACTGTGATCCTAATTAGAATAAGATGTGCTGTTTGTGAAAATATATCAAAATATACTCTACTGACATGTATAACTTAAAAGAACTTTTTAAAAAATCCTAAAATTTTAAGAAACCATACACACACACTGCAGATGGCCAAAGAAATACTGAGCAAAAAGAATATAGTAGAAGGTTTTACACTACTTGACTTCAAACTAGACTACAAAGCTACAGATTTTAAAACAGCATTAGTCTTGGCACAAAATTAGACACATAGACCAATGGAGCCATATAGAGAGCCTAGAAGTAAGCCCACACATTGGCAGCCAACTGATCTTGACTAATTGCTGAGAATTTGCACTGGAAAAAAAAACAGTCTTTTCAGTAAGGAGGAAATTGGATATCCAAATGCAGAAGAACAAAACTACTCCCTCTCTCTCTCATCATATACAAAAATATAGAAATATCAAATTAAAATGGAATGATAATTAATAAATGAATTAATAAATGAAGTAATAATTAAATCTATGAAACTACTAGAAGACTACACAAAGGAAGTTCTTGGTGACATAGGCCTGGGCAGGGTTTGAGAAGATCCAAAGCCCAGGAGACAGAAGCAAAACTGGACATAGGCAATTACATCATAGTAGATAGCTTTTGACCTCAACAGAGGTCAAAAGTCATTGAAGTGAAAAGACAAGCTATATATGAGAGGGAACATTTGTAAACTATATATGTGACAAGAGATTATTAGTGGATGATACACTCGAGTAGACATTTCTCAAAGGAAAACATACAAATGGCCAACAGGTACATGAAATAATACTGAACTTCAGTGGTCATTAGAGATGTGCTGTGAGTCTCCCTATACTTTTCATTTTGTTCTTCTAGCTTATACTCACCACTGAGGTCTCAAAACCTCATTCCCGTTAGAATGTCTGTTAAAAAAAAAAAGCATAACCTTGCCAAGTGTTGGCAAGGATGTGGAGAAAAGGAAAGGCTTGAACACTTTTGGTGGGAATGAAAATCAATACAGCCATTGTAGACAACAGTATAGAGGTTTCTCAAAAAAAAATTAAAAATAGAAATACCATAAATTCCACTATTGGGTACATATCCAAAGGAAATGAACTCATTATGCTAAAGAGACATCTGTACACCCATGTTTATTGCAGTACTATTTACAATAGCCAATAAATGGAAACAACCTGTCTCCAACAACGGATGAATGAAGAAAATATGGCAGTAGACACAATGGAATACTATTCAGACATAAAATGGTTGAAATCCTGTCGTTCTTGATAACCTGGACGGAACTGGAGGTCATTATATTAAGTGAAATAATTCATGCACAAAAAAAAAGGCAAGAACTACATGATCTAACTTCTATGGGAAGTCTAAAAAAAGTTCATTTCACAGAAGTTGAGAGTAGAATGTTTACCAGAGGCTGGAAAGAGTAGAGGGGCGGAAGGATGTGAAGATGTTGATTAACAGGTACTACATTAGCTGGGACTGGTGGAGAGGGCTGTAATCTCAGCTATCCTGAAAGCTGATGCAAGAACAACACAAGTAAGAGGTCAGTCTCCGTCACTTAGTGAGAACCTATTCCAAAATAAAATAAAAAGGGCTGTGGATATAGTTCAGTAATCAAGTGCCCCTGGGTTCAATCTCCAATGACAAAAATAAAGAGAAGGGAAGGAAAGGAAATAAAGAAAAAAAAAGAGGTACTAAAGAGCCCTTGCCTAGCATGAACAAGGCTCTATGTTCAATCCCAGTACCACAAAAATAAGTAAGTAAATAAACAAATAAGAAAGAAAGAATGCACACACAATTCTAGGATTAGATAGAAAAAAGATTTGTGGTTCTATTATCCAGTAAGCTGACTGGGTAGTGTTCGATAAGAATATGGATGTACTTACCTTCATTTGAACATTATACAATGTAAACATGCATCAAAGTATCATACAGTGACCTATGTACATGTACAATTTTATGTATCAGTTAAATTTTTTAAAATAAAAATAAAGGATTAAAAAAATAAGTTAGAATAGTATGATTCATTGTTACTGGAAGGTGGGCATTACTTCTACTAGCTCATGGTAAAGCCACCAAGATTTTTGGGAACTGTCCATTAGTTTTTTCTACCTAATGCATTCATTGTTTGGGGTTAGAAACAATCGATGTGTGGACAATGGTAACGGAGAACTTTATATACCCTGCTCCCAAGAGGTCCCTCATACCTGTCTTTAGACAAGTTGATTTTTCGGTCATCTTTATTTCAAAATCTATAACTTTCTATTAATTAATTAAGCCATTAACTTTCCAAGGATTGCGTATAACATGAAAAAATTTAGCCTAGCTCCTTTCTCTGCTACATTTGGAATGGCTGGGAGAGAGAAAGGAAGATGTTGGATAGTTAGATCAGTCCTATCCAGCAAAATAGAAGTGCTGTGGCACAGCCCTAACTAGGAGAGCAAAGTGAAGATGTACAGGGAATCCTAAGAAAGGCACTCAGATCTAAGGGGTTCTGGGGAGCATGGTTTCTGAAGTGGAGATGTGGAAAGGAGATTCAAGACCTTTCCATGTAGAGTCAAATGGATCATGCTGAACTTTCCTCTTCTATACTCCCATAATTGCTGCTCTGAAAAGCACGATAGGAGTAGACCAGTCAGTAAAACTCCATGTCCTAGTAGTACATGAATGTACGGGCCACCTTACATTTCCTGAATATGAGGAGTTACCGATGTGGGGATATGGTGAGGGCAGAGTCTTGCAGTGTGGCATGTATGCACAGTGTGGTATGTACATCCAGCTCGCCACACAGAGTTGGACAGTTCTGTAGGACACCTTCCATCCTTGGTACACAGCTCCATTGACCCTGCAATGGTGGCATATTCCCAACCTCACACTGCAGAACTGGCCATGCAGAAGAAACTAGTGAGGCTGCTCTGCGTCTGTCTTGCATCCACCAGAATATGGCATTTTATCAAAGCATGCTGGCCAAGGAGGATGTAAACACTGAGTGAAAATCTAGCCTTGAGAGAGTGATTACCATACTGAAACCATCTCATGGTATCTGGAAGGCAGATTAAAAGTGGCTCTTACTTGGAGCACTGTCCCATCTGGCTTCACCAGGGTCATTTCTTCATTGGCAGGTAGTGGCCGGCCAGAGGCTTTGCAAATGGGATTAAATTTACCACTGTTTACTTCTATATGATCTGGCAAATCCTCTATCTTTGGCGTCATCCTCGGCATGCCTGAATGAAGAAAAGAGAGCCATGAAATCTGATCCTGAACCCAGCAGCAGCAGCAATAATAATAATAATAATAAAATAGCTAGTTCAGCAAGTCATGCACAGTGCAAGAGATTTACAAATATTTTATCATTACATAATAAACACGTGAGGTGGGTGCTATTGTGGTCTCTATTTTATAGATGAGGAGACAGAGGCTCCGAGGCCAGAATCAAGCCTAGCCCTTTATAAATCTAACGTCTACACTCTTCACCATAGGGCTACGTTCTCTCAGTGGACCTAGGAGAAGGAGTCTCAATATTAAAATAATCCTCATGGCCACATCTTCCCCTGACTGTGCAGTTCAGTCCCTGTCTTGCTTATTAAGAGTATTATTTCAAAACCAAAAGGCAAATTCTAGTTTCTTCCACTTAGCAAATGACCATACAATGTTGCTAATCAACAGCATTATTCTTAGTTGGGGTAAATGAAAACTATCTCAGTGATTGGGAAGTCTAAAAGTGACACATAAGTTAGAAGGAAAAGGTGATTTAAATAATAAACAGTTCAAAGAAGTGATGTGAAATGTAACTTCTCAAAATCAAATTCTAGTCAGCAGCCAACTCCAAAGTAGTGCTGCCAATAATGAAGGGGGAAAAAAATGTCTCTGGTATTAACAAAGGTAAAGGGATCAGACTTCCTTGCCTAATATCTGCACAGTAGAGAATGAATTATGCTGAAATGCAATAATATCATTCTGAACTTCAGCATCTTAGGGAAACTTGCCATTTGTGATTTAAATGATCCATTGTGAGTATGTATTGGATATGGCTTAAGTGTGCCCCCCAAAGATTCATCTGCTGGTAACTTGATCCTCAGTGTTGGGTTTTAAGTGTTGGGATCTAGTGCAAGATAATTAGGAAATTAGGGGTGCCATCCTCAGAAGGTGTTAATGCGGTACTTTTGGGACCCCGTTTAGTTCCCTCAAGAGTAGGTTAATATAAAAACAGTGAACCTGATCCCGGAATCTCTCTGCCTTCCTGCCATATCATGTGATCTCTTCTGTATACACTCCTGCCATCTGCCATGAAACTCACTAGAGCCCAAACAGATGGGACCACCCGATCTTGAAATTTCAGTTAAAGAAGTCTATTTTATAAAGTACCCAGTTTCAGGCATCTTGGTAGAGCACAGAAAACAGATTGGCATAGGTCAGTAAAGGATATGGGAACTGATCGCCCCGACACAATGTGGAGAAGGGAAGGAGGAAGAAGGCAAAACATTGATCCTTTCCCAATAAATCCTTTCCCAGTGACAAGACAATCCTGAGAAGGAAGCACACATCAATCCTAAAAATGGCAGTCCCTGGATAAACATTGATCCTTTACTATACAATAACCCCTGGAGGAAAAAAGATAAGCACCGAGACCCTCCATTCCTGCCCAGTAAAAACAAGTTTCAAATTCTCACAACCTATTTCCTAAGGGCCCAAACTGACATGTTCTGTCAATAATTAAGTCACACCTCAGTGTAACCTATGAAACCCAGGCCCCTCTTATAACCAGTGGCTGTTTTCTACCCAGAAAATGAGCCCCTCTGATGCCTTGCTCCACTGCTGAATAAAAGCCTTGCTGATCCATGAAGTCTGCTCTCATCCTGGTTATTTGTGTTTTCATTATGGTGCTGAAACCATTTTAATTATTTTTGCTTATAAGCAAAACTTGTCTAATACTTAGTAAAATATAACAGGAGACAGAGGTGCCCTAAGAGCAGCTGTAATTTATGTGCTCTTGCATATTGGTGGTGGGAAAAGGTGAAGTCAAAGTAAATACATCAATATTGATATTTCATCCTGATATCTCATTTCTCAGGCTTAAATTGACATGGATAGACATGGAGAGATGATTAGAGAAGCTACAGAATTTTGGAATCTAAGTAGCTGTTCGAGGAGGAATTTTTTAAAAAGTACTTTGACACTTTAAAAGCATTCCATTCCTTTATTCTTGCATTTTTTGAAGTTGGTCAGAGGTGAAGGGGATGTGCTTGAGGAGTGGGGAATAGTGGAAGGGAGCTGCTCTTTGAAAGCAGGGACTTAGGGAGAGTGCAAACTTGTGTTAGGGTTGCCCAAGCAGAAGCATACATTTTGCAGCATGAACCTTAGAACAGAAAGGAAGCAGTAAAGTAAAAAATCCAAATTCTTTAACTTATGAATTGCCTGTTTTCAATTCAATTCCCTGGTAC
Source organism: Ictidomys tridecemlineatus (assembly GCF_052094955.1). Classification (NCBI taxonomy): domain Eukaryota; kingdom Metazoa; phylum Chordata; class Mammalia; order Rodentia; family Sciuridae; genus Ictidomys; species Ictidomys tridecemlineatus. Next base: position 167,563,549 of record NC_135480.1, on the reverse strand, counting down.
CTAAGGCATTTCCTTCCTTCTCAGCACTTAATCTCTGCCTGGCTGCTAAGTCCAGACTTAGAAAAAAGAAAATGTATAAAGCTAAAGAGTTTAAAAGCCTTTGGGAAAACCAATTTTTGATATCCTCCTCCCTATATTTCTGATTTCAAAACTAACAAGAGAAAAGACTCTGTCTTAATCTGAGTGTAGATTTCACTGAATGTATATCTTTTTAAAAAATTATGATTGAAGAAGTAACATTTTTTATATTTTTAAAATATATAAAAGGTATGCCTCTCAATTTAAAAAAAAAGCATATTTTGTGGGTATTGATTAGCAAACTTTCTGTAAGGAAAGCAAGTATTTTTAGCTCTACAAGCCACATTCTCTGTAGTAACTGTACAGTCTGCCCTGGTAGCATAACAGCAGCCAGTGTCTATATATGGTAAATTAACGGGTGTAGCTGTGTTCCAATATAATTTTTATTTACAATAACAGTAGAAAATGAAAAAGAATTAGATACTGATACATTCTATAACACAAACATTTAAAAAAAGGTAATGGAAATGAAAAAAGCTAGCTACAAAAGACCATATGATTCTTTTTTTTATTGGCATAAAATCTTTACAGACAAAGTAAATTAATGATTGTCAGATACTGGGAGGGGATAATAAAATTTATTGCTAATCGATACAAGAGGTTTGGGTTTTGCATGTTGAAAATTACCTAAAATTAGATTATGGTTATAATTGCACAATTCTAAATATACTTTAAAAACATTGAACTGTAGATTATAATTGTAATAGACATTATTATCCAAAGTACATGTATGAAGACACAAATTGGTGTGAATATACTTTGTATACAACCAGAGATATGAAAAATTGTGTTCTATATGTGTAATAAGAATTGTAATGCATTCTGCTGTCAAATATAAATAAAAAATTAATTTTAAAAAGTGAGCATTATGGAATAACAATTATATCTCAAGAAATCTGTTAAAAACAGTGGATTGAATTTGATCTATGAGTCTGAATAGGCCCGTCCTCACTTGCTATGCGACAAGGAATTTAAAGATAAAATAAGGACCAAAGAAGAGAATTTGAATGCTAGTTTTTAGTTTTACAATAAATTCTTCTTAACTTCTGGAGGGAAATGGAAGTAGTGGGAGGATCCTGGGGCAAGAGCCCCACCAGGACAGCTCTGTGGAGACGCAGTGAGCATGTCCCTGTCTACAGTGTTACCTTGCTTTACCTTCTTTCTCACACTGGAGCCCTTGCCATCCTGGAGAGCAGAGACACCCTTGGAACCGGTCGCACGTCTCCCCATTAGTGCAGCTGCACCTCAGCTTACAATCTGGCCCGTAATAACCAGGGAGGCATGCTGTAAACGAAGACACCACAACCACTGTTAACACAGGGAAAGGAGGAAACAGAGGCTGAGAGTAACTGGTTCTAGTTTTCCCTCCCAGCTATCAACTGTGCTGATTCATATAAGGTAGTAAGTGATTGATGTGAATTACCAGGAACTTAAAAGGTTGGAGAGTTCTGCTTCCAAAGAGTTGAATAAGTTCCTACCAGAAAAAAAAATAATAATAATAATTGAAAGCACTGAAACATAGAAAAAAAGAAAAAAACAGAGAAAATGAAATTTGAAAGACATAATGGTATGTTTCTCATTTTTCAGCTTTTTGCTTAATTCTTGGGTACAACTGACACCACACAGGATGATTAAAACTCCAAAGAAAACCTGTAGTCTTACAGGCCTGACAAATCAGAGGACAGAGCTGGGACAACTATAGCCACTGGAGTGTAAGAAGGAAAACCTCAGAAAGGGAGAATCAGAGAGAAGACTCAAATCTTTGGCTGACCCTTGAACCACACATATTCAGGACCGATTCAAAGTAGCCCAGCTAAAGATTAAAGACCTGACCTGAGTTTGACCTGACGACTAAGAGTCAAAGTTTGCAGCTCAAGTTCTACCTAGTTAATTGCTTATGAAAGTAAAACAAAATCAACATTCCTCAAAGGAATCAAAGCAACTCCGGAGGCTGACGCAGGAGGATTGCAAGGTCAAATCCAACCAGGGCAACTTAGAGAGACCTTGTCTCAAAATTAAAAATAAAAGGGGCAAAAGTGTAGCTTAGTGGTGAAGCACTGTTTACAGTACTTAGTACTATAAACATGTAGGTCAGTGGATCAGAGAGCCCATAAATAAATCCACGTATTTTCTGTCTAATGATTCTACACAGATACCAAGAACACAAAATGGGGAAAGGATAATCTCTTTAACAAAAGATGCTGGGAAACTAGATAACTACAAGAAAAAAAAAATTAGGTCGCCATCTCTCCCCATATACAAAAATCAACTCAAGGTAAATTAAAGACTAAAATGTAAGACCTGAAATTATAAAGCTACTAGAAGAAAACATTCTGAAAATGTTTTTGACACCAGTCTGGGCAATTTTGTTTTGTTTTATTTTGACATGATCCTAAAAATACAGAAAACAAATGCAAAAAATAGACAAATAGGATTGCATCAAATTAAAAATCTTTGATACAGCAAAGGAAACAACAGAGTTAAGAAGCAATGAATAGAATAGTAGAATGTATTTCCAAACTATACATCTGATAAGGGGTTAATATCCCCAATACATAAAGAACCCAACTCAAAAGCACGAAATTAATCTGATTAAAAATGGGCAAAGGAAGGTTAATGAATGGAGTTGGAGAACATCATCCTAAGCAAAGTAAGCCAATCCCCAAAACCCAAAGGCCGAATGTTCTCTCTGATAAGTGGATGCTGACTCATAATTGGAGGAGGGGGCACATGGGGAGAATGGAGGAACTTTGATTGGGCAAAGGGGATAGAGGGGAGGGGAGGGGAGGGGAGGGGAGGGAAGGGGAGGGGAGGAGAGGAGGCATGGGAGCAGGAAAGATGGTGGAATGAGAAGGACATCATTACCTAGGTACATGTATGATTGCTCTTATGGTACAACTCTACATCGTGTACAATCAGAGAAATGAATAGTTGTGTTCCATTTGTGTATAATGATTGAAATGCATTCTGCTGACATGTATAACTAATTAGAACAAACTTTAAAAATGCCCAAAAAATGGGCAAAGAATCTGAATAGACATTTCTCAAAAGATAACATACAAATGGCCAATATGAATATGAAAAACTGTTTGATATCATTGATTGTCAGGGAAGCACATTTCAACAATGAGCTATCACCTTGCAACCTGTTAGAATAACTATTATCAATAAGACAAGAGGTAAGTGTTGGTGAAGATATAGAGAAAAGGAAATCCTTGCACATTGTTGATTGGAAAGTAAATATGAATAACAATGTGGAAATTCCTTTAAAATATAAAAAATAGAATTCTCATATTGTTTTAGTCAACCTTTTCACTGCTGTGATGAAAACACTTGGCAAGAAGAATTTTAGAGGAAGAATGTTTATTTTGGAGCTCACGGTTTTGGAGGTTTCTGTCCAAACATGGCTGGCTCCATTGTTCTGGGCCCAAGATGAGGCACAACATCAGGGCAGAAGGACACAATGAAGGAAAATAGCTCCAGAGCTTAAGGCAGGACAATCAGAAAGCAGAGAGATAGCTCTTGTTCACCAGGGACAAAATATAAACCCCAAAGGCATATCCCCAGTGACCTAAATCCTCCAGTCACACCCTATCTGCCTATAGTTACCACTCAGTTAATCCCTATCAGTGGATTAACACACTAATTAGGTTAAAATTCTCATCAACTTACCATTTCACCTCTAAACTTTATTGCACTGTCTCACACATGAGCGTTTGAAGAACACTTCATATCTAAACCATAACACATGTGATCCAGTAATCTTACTTTCTGGAAATGAAATTGATATCTCAAAAAGGTATGTGCTCTCACACAGAGGAGTAATATTCATCCCTCAAAATGATAGGAGATCCTGTTATTTTTGAAAACATGGTTAAATCTGGAAGATATGATGTAAATGAAATAAGCCAGGCTCAGCAGGGCAGAGACTACATGATCTCTCACAAGTAGAATCTAAAAAAGTCAAACTCATAGAAGCAAAGTCCAATAGTGGATACCATCAACTGGGGGTGGGAGAGGGCAGGATGTTGGTCAAATGGTACAAAGCTTGTTTTGCAGGATGAATAGTTCTGGAGATGTACAGCATAGTAGCTGCAGTTAATAAACACTATATTGTGCATTTGAGATTTTCTAAGAGAATAGGTCTTAAATATTGTCATCACAGACACAAAAAGATAATTATGTGAGGGAACAGAGATGTTAGTTAACTTGATGACTGTAATCACCAAATGCTTGAATAAGGTCCATAGATGATAAGATCATAACTTTTTCATTTTTGAACCTTGGTTTGGATCTGACCCCAAAACTGATTTTTGTGGTTCACTGAAATACAACAAACACACACACATCTTCCAAGATCTTCTTATTCAAAGACTGATCTAAAATTCAACAGAAATAGAAGCATCTGGAAGCTTGTTAGAAATGCAGAACCTCAGGCCCCCATTCCAAACCTACCAAATCACAACCTGTGTTTTAATACAATCCTCAGGCGATGTGTCTGAGATGCACTTATGACATGCACAGTCTCGTTATGAAAGCATCATTTCTCTTGAATGAAAGCATCTGTGATTTAAAACCCTGTATCCCAGCAACAGATGGTTGACTGTGCTGTCCAGGTGGGTCCTACTTTGATTTCCAGCAAACTGCATCTCCTTTGCACACCAGCTAGAATGTTTTACCATCAAGGGAGTGACTGGTGCATACCTTCATTGCACTGCAGACCCTTCCAGCCTGTGGCACAGGAACAGCCATAAGGGTCTGGGAGACAGAACACATAGGACTTGCATCCCTCTGGTCCACTACACCTTTCTTGACAAGTTCTGCCGAATGTGTGTAGTTCACAAGCTTTGGGGGAACAAAAAAAAGCTGATTGAGAGTCCAATTACAACTACTTGAAATGAAGGATTTTTTTTAAAAAAGGAATCTCTCAGACAGGTGAACAGAAAAGGTAGTCTGATCTCAGACTACTAGGCTTGGACAGGATGAGCACACATTTATGGCCCATTTTACACACAGTCATACTGCCTCACAGACAGGATATCAAGGCTGCCACTCCGTTTCACAAGTTATGCACTGCACAAACCAAGGTGATAACATTCACATTATAGGCATCATGGACTTGTGTATTCGTTATAGCTTTAGAGTGGCTGGTAATAAAGCATCTTTTGGAAAGGGTATCATTTTTTAATTCTTGCAAAGGCAGCATATAGACTAATAGAAGCCATTTAGCTTCCATTCTTGATGCCCAGATTTAGAATTCTAGATCCAATTAGTGATTGCTTTTTAAATCCACAGCTTACTCACCAAGGACTCTCTACTTACCCTTCTCACATGTCCTTCCCATAAATCCAGGAGGGCAAATGCATTCCCCAGTATCTTCATGGCAGACACCATTGTTCATACAAGCAGTACAGACACGCTGACATTCAGGTCCCCACTTCTGAGCTTTGCATCCTTTTTTATGAGAAACAAGATAGTGGTGAGCAAAGTACAATCACTCAACAAACATTTACTGAGCACCCATTATGTGTCAACCATTTTAGTGGACATGGGTAAATGAAGATAAAATAGCCTCTGCTCCTCACCCTAATAGTCTAACATAGGAGATATACCTAAACAGTAACTAATGATAGAAACAAAGACAAGAAATACTAAATCTTATCTTGCAGGTACAAGAGGGCACAAATGAAAGGTTCCCAGAGGACATGGGATAGGAGTGGAATTTGTAGGACCACCTTAGCAGCAAAAAACACAAGGTTGGAAAACGTGTGGCAGGCAAAGGCAAGGCATGGGGAAAGAGTCTGGCATGTTCAGGGAGCTGCAGGTGCCATTAGAGACTGTAGCCTTAATTTTTAAAGTGTGGTCCCTGATAGGCAGCATCTCCATCACCAGGGAATCTCATGGAAATGCAAACTTCAGACAGATCCTCTACCCACAACCTGTTAAATGAGAAACTCTGATGTCAGCCTAGTAGTCTATGCCGAACAAGCCTTCACAGTGTTCCTCTCATATGCAAGAGTTTGAGAACCACTGGTCTTGAGTACATAAAGGAGGGATAAGGCTAAAAAGGAAGAAGCAGCCTAGGACATCCACCTCACAGCAAACAAGTGAAACAAGAGACACAAGCCAATAGCACAAGGATGAGGAATTCAAGAATCATCTTTCCTGGTAACTTCCCTCCAACACTTGGCTATTTTAAGTTGTTCATGAGGTCTGAGGTTAACTTCTTATATAAGGAACACCCAACAGGTCTGGGATGATGCTTTGTGGTCAGGAATTTGGTTTCATTTCTCATTTAGAAGGAATTAGTCTTTGTCCCTGAATGTTAATCTCACAGAGGTGAGCTTGGACCTGTGCCTATAGCAGATGTAACCTGACCATCTCTTATCGCAAGAATGCCTGGCTATCAGTATTCTAAAATAATCAGGAGAGATTATTCTCTCCTGTCAACAGAGACCATTTCTTACAGCCTTCCATGTAATAAAGCCAAAAATTGTGGAAAAGCCAATATTTATATTCCTTAATAAAGAGAGGAAGGGTCTGCACAATTAATGATTTCTCAAGAGCCAGACCACAGGCTGTTTAAAATGATGGTAGACAGTGTACATGGAACTGTCCTCCAGCCCTGTGCCTACCCACGGAGCTAACCCAGACTCACTCCTGATCCCAGAAAGGAGGAAAAAATAAAGCTTCAGGGGACAATAGGGTGATCTCTTAGGGATGGGGAAGTCAGGACTTTGTTGATAACCAACAAGTATGCAATTAGGCATCTGTGATTTTCTTCAAAACCTTGTGATTCTGTATTTTAAGATAACAATATTCTTGGCACAAAGAAAAAAAAACTACTGTGAAATTTTTTTTTGTCAGGGAGAAAATTTATACTGAAAAGAAATGCAATAAATGTAACCAATGTTATTTTTTTTAAATATTTATTTTTGTAGTTGTAGTTGGACACAATAACTATTTATTTATATGTAGTGCTGAAGATCGAACCCAGGACCTTACACGTGTGAGGCGAGTGCTCTACAGCTGAGCCATAACCCCAGCCCCACCAATGTTATTTTTAATACAAAATCTTTTAAGCTCCTAGTCTACAATTCATCCCAGAAAGATACTCTCCAGCTATATGAGGGGAACAAAAGCCTTCAACTTCCCTCATTTCTTACTAAATATCAAAGAAATCATACCGGGGGAAATATTCTCAAATAGGATGATTTTGGCCCAATTCAAACTTCCTTAGATTGATTTCAGATATTAGCAGTGCTTCTTAAATATTTTCATTAAAATTCCTTGACAGTATAAGGGGGAGAGAACACACACTCCAGGCAATCAGGATATCAAAAATGTATTTTAAGTCTTTTGCTTTATCTTGAAAATTCAGGTGGGTTTCAAGTTTTAGTCTACACTAAATTTTATTTGTTCTCACATTAAAAAAAACCCAACAACTTAAGCTCATCCCACTGTGATGTTGTGATATACTAAAAAATACTTAACTGGTCTCTGCCCCTGGTTCCCAGCACACAGTTCCTAAAATCCTTGGAATCTCCAAAGTGATGACTTCCCTGTGTATGCTAATGAGGTGACTGGTATCCAGGAAGCCCTAAACAGCTTCAGATCAGGAGCTGACCACCAGAAAGACCAAAGCATGATGTGAGAGTTGGGACACTCAGTACCACCACCACCCCCCCACCCCGGCCAATCTTCAGAAAGGGGGTAAGGGCTGTAGGCACAAGTCCAAGTTCATCAGTGTGAGATCAACATTCAGGCACAAAGGCACCAATGGCCAGTGATTCAAATAATCACACCTGCCTAAGGGAGCCTCTATGAGATCCAAAAAGACAGGGTTCAGAGAGCTTCACATTGAAAGGTTCCTAGAGGGTATCTGTGCCCTATGCATCTCTTCCTCGCAGTTGCTCATTTGTTTCCTTTGTAATATTCTCAATAATAAACTGGTAAATGTGAACATTTCTCTGAGCTGTCCTAGCAAATTAATCAAACACGAGGAAAGAATCTTAAGAAACTTTGATTTACAGCCAGCCAGTCAGAAGCACAAGCCATAACCTGCGGATGGCAATTGGCATTTCAGGTGAGAGCAGTCTCATGGAACTCAGCCCTGAGCAGGTGGGATCTGATGCCACCTCCAGGTAGACAGAGTCAGAACTGAGTTAAATTGTACGATACCCAGCTGACGTTCACTGGAGAATTGCTTGCCATACAGGTTTAGTGAGAACAGAGAATAGGAAAACCATTCCATTGTTTCCACTGTCAAACAACCATGTATCAATCTGAAGTTTCTGATGTTCCTAGACAAGGTTCCCCATTTACCCCAGACTCTAAGTTCCTTGGGAACATTGTAGTGAATCAGACTAGACACTATCTAAATGTAGTGAAGAAAATCATTTCCTTGCCATTCACATTTGTTTATCTAATTCTATATGTAATTCTGACTGGTAATTACCCAAGGGACAGGGATTTATATTGTTATACTCTTCTCAACACTAATACAATGCTTGGTCTAGAGTTATGATCAATACATTGTTCTGAATGAATTAATTTACTAAATGAATTAACTTATTTATTAACTTGTGTTATCTTCATGAATCATAGATAGTATTCGGAAGAATGACAGCAGCTCATGTACTTAGACCTGAAGACCTGAATATTTAATATCACAACTAACCTAATTTTTTCCTAAGAGTCAGGAAAAAATCCAGGACAAATCTTTTGCTTTCTGTAGATAAATTTCATGTAAAAATTGCTAATGGAAAGTCCCACTTCAATAGTTATAACAGGTAAAAAATGTTTTCACTAGCTGAGTGTGGTGGTATACACTCCTGAAATTCCAGTTAATTGAAAGGCTAAGGCAGAAGGATCTCAGATTCAAGACCAGCCTTGGCTACTGAGACCCTGTCTTAAAATAAAAAATATAAATAACTGAGAATATAGCTCAATGGTAAAGCATCCCTGCTTCAATCGAAGGAAGGAAGGAAGGAAAGAAGGAAGGAAGGAAGGAAGGAAGGAAGGAAGGAAGGAAGGAAGGAAGGAAGGAAGGAAGGAAGGAAGGAAGGAAGGAAGGAAGGAAGAAAGGAAGGAAGGAAGGAAGGAAAGAGAGAAGGAAAGAAAAGATATTTGAGAGTTAAATGACCTGAAAAATGTGGGATTTTTTAGAAAACAATGTTTAACTAGAGGTTAACCTAGTTAACCCCACCCCATAGCAGACACTTTTCAGGGAGATTATCCTGCTCACTGCAATCCCCTTTTAATAGGAATGATTCTGCTATTCAAGTGTGAGCCCCTGGTGTCTATAGCATGTGGCTCCTCTCTTGCCCATAACCCCTCAATCTAGGCTGATAGAAATCAGATATATGTTAGGATGATCCCATCTTTTCTCCTGGGAATTCAAGATCTGAAAGGAAAGTACATTGTGGGAGCTAAGGTACAGTAATGGCAGCATCCTAGAGAGAAAGCACTCCCCATTCCCCCACCGCTGAGCTTCCATCTTTCCTGGAACTTGCTTTTGGGTTTTTTCATCAATTCTCTCAGAGTCTTTGTTGTCTTTCCAACCAATCCCTGTTTTTTTGTTAAGTAACAAGAGTAAGTTTCCTCCCTTAAAACTGAAAGTCCTGCCGGGCACAGTGGCACATGCCTGTAATCCCAGTGGCTCAGGAGGTGGAGACAAGAAGAGCGAAAGTTCAAAGCCAGCCTTAGCAATGGTGAGGCGCTAAGCAACTCAGAGAGACCCTGCCTCTAAATTAAATATAGAACAGAGATGGGGATGTGGCTCAGTAGTTCAATCCCTGATACAAAAATAAAATAAAATAAAATAACTGAAAGCCCTAACACTACACCATCACAGGGGGTGGCCTTACAATCACTTACTCCGGACTATCAGCCTGGTGAAGGCCGATGTGAAGAGGTTTCCTCCTATGTACCTGGCGGAGTACACTCCAGCATCCTGGGGCTCAGCACGAGGCAGGTTCACTTCTAAAATATCAGGTACTTCGTGGCGAGGCACAGAGTGGATAAAGGAACCTGATGAGAGAGAAAAGCAGGAACAATAGGTTGTACTCAAACACTCCCATTTCCTCATCTATCCTTGCAATCCAACCATCTCACATTTTACATGGATGAATTTGGGCCTTATCATATGATGATGGTCTTTTATTATGTAGAATGTCATGCACATTCATGAGTGTACAGTGTGCATTTGAACCCCCTCCTTTACTTAGGTAACCAGAGAACCTAAGAAGGCTTCTATCAGCCAGAATTGAATAAACCTGCATCATCGTAGCTTTACAGCAAACATCTGCCCCTGAAAACCACAACAGGATAATGATCCAGTACATCATCTATGTTATCTGATGCCCCGCACCCTGGTGCTGGAAGGAAGTGAAACAAGTACTCACCATTTTTGTAAATCACTGCATCTTCTTCCTTAATTAACACCTTTCTGAAAGATATAGTCACATTATCTCCCCTGTCCACAGTCATAGTCAACGTAGCTGGTAGGAAGGAAGCTTTTGAAAGAGACGACAAATACCAAAAATGAGGTCACACATTTTCCCCAAGGAACAGCGGAACACCAAATTTCAAAAGATGAGACCTGGCATTTGCTAGGAGTCAGCTGGTTTTTCTGATATGAAAAACAATGATGGCTACTAGATTTCCATCTTTCTTAAGATATGTGTCTTTTTGAAAATTCTGACAAAAGAAATGGTCATTTTTTTCTGTAAAAATAAAGGTATATACACACGATATATACCTTTATACATATAGATAATTTTTCTATGCAATTGATTGGAGAGGCAAGGACTGTTAACATCTAATACCCACCGAAGTCCTGACATTAACTATAAACTATATACTAATCATAAATCTGCCATTCTCCTCCAATTCCTACTGAGTTTCCTCAAAGTGAAAAGAACATGAATAGAACATGAATTTCCTCAAAATGAAATGAGAACATCTGCCACATGGCTTTTCCCTTGGTCCTTGGGTATGGTGGTAGTTGCTTCTCAAACTAATTCTAATTCCTTTAGAATGCTCCAAGCATTTCCCAAATGGAATGAGCACAATGCTGGACTAATGAAATATTGAACAGTAAAGGATGAAACCTAATATCTTATTTTTCTATCCTTTAATTATATATGTGTGAACTGACATAGTTATGGGACGTGACAGTACTAAGGGGAAATGGAACATTATTCTATCTTTGACTTATAAATTCAAAGTTAATTCATTGAAAACTTCTGTCACCATGCCAATATTGGAATACAATATTGCCTGAGACCTTTAGGTTATTGGAAAAGATGGCGAATATAGTCTTCTCACATTCCCCCAGCTGCAAGAGTTTCTGAATTCCTTTAATTTATACCATAATCTGCAGAGAACCCATACTCAGTGGAATGAGGAACGATTAACTTTAGACTTGTAAAATTAAACAGTGTAAAATATAAGGATTACCACTAAAAGAAGGGAAACAGTACATATAATTTTATTAAACATGGAGGGCAAGAGAGAATGTAAGTAAACAAAGGAATTAAATGAAAATACATAAAGCCAAAGAAAATCATGGTGGAGAAAAGACAGAAAAAAAGATGGCAGGAGACATGCAAAATACATGGTTTGAAAAATTGAACAACTCAGAATGAATTAAAATAAATATGTAACCATGTACTATTTTCATGAGCTATACATTAAACATAAAGACAACTCAGGTTGAGAATAAGTGGATAGAAAAATATGCACTGAATTAACTAAAAGAAGCTAAGCTTTGCAACATTAATATAAAAAAATTTCTAAGGCCAAAATTTTTAGGGATAAAGATGGTCTTTACATGAAAAAAAAAAAAGCAACAATCCACCATTCTAATAAGTCTCATTACAAGATGTCATTCTCATATCTTGTTCAGGAAGATACAATAATCCTGAAATTGTACACATACATAACAATACAGCTTCAAAACTCATGGAAACAAAAACTATTAAAGGAAGAAACTACAAGCATACTGGAAACTTTCAGAAACTTGTCAAATGGAAAATCACCATGCAAAAATATAGAAGATTTGAAAAACACCATTAAAATGTGTTGAATATTCATGGGATCCTTACCCCCGCTATCTCAATACATGTTATTTCTAAGTGTTTTACTTCCCTGTTAAGCACAAAGCACATCTCCATGAATAACAAATTCCTAGAAGTCAACAGCAAAATAACAAAACCCCAAGGTATGAATTCAAGAGTTTCAGCCAAGGGCCAAGATTTGAAGAATAGAGAGACTCCTGCTGAGGACCTTGTGCTTACTCAGCCAGTCATTGGGCCTTAGTTCTTGTTTCATCTGTGGCTTTCTGACGGAGACTTGAGAGAGACTGATTAAGAGCTGGGCACACCTCTGGTTTAGACAGCAATCCTGTGAGGGCAGAAGATCCCTCTGAACCATGCTCAGAAGGACTTGGTTTCTCTCCTATTGTCCTTGGCTGTGGGCTGACCCTGCTAAGTTGGGCATAGCATACTGCCAGGACTTCTTTGGGAGGCCAAGTATGTAAATATCTTTAATGCAGATGACCACCTGGGGCAAACCCAGAGGGAGCTTAGAGTAGCCCTCCCATAGTATGAGATGCAAGACCTGGGTTTGAATCTACCCTCTGCCACTTACCCATTCTTGAGTCACTTCACCTCTGCAAATCTCAGTTTTCTCATAATTTGGAAGTAGTAACATCTACTATAAAGGCTGTTAAGAATATTAAGTGGTGCGTGCCTATAATCCCAGCACCTTGGGAGGCTGAGGTAGGAGGATCACGAGTTCAAAACCAACCTCAGGAAAAGTGAGGCACTAACCAACTCAGTGAGACCTTGTCTCTAAATCAAATACAAAATAGGGTTGGGGATGTGACTCAGGTCAAGTACCCCTGAGTCCAATCCTCTGTACCCCCCTCCCCCCCAAAAAAAGAATATTAAATGATGGATGCCAAGCCCCTGAGGTGCTTATAGAATCCTTTCAACAAATAAATAGCAACAGTGCTGAGCTGATATTTGTACTATGGATGTGAGTGGGAGCTTTCTTGATGGTGCTAAAATAAACTCGCTGCAGGGAAGGCAGCAGGGATCAGGGAAGGGGGAAACTGGCTTTATGAGGCTCCTTCTCACAGTGACTAAGTGCTTCATGAAGCCATTCTAACACATGAAATTCTGCTCTCTGCAAAAGGCTTTGGGCTCCTGAGAGAGTTTTCCCCCCCAACCATTCCATGCCATTTTTCCTTCCTATGTGGTTTGTTTATATTTTCTGGCCCTTTGTGTAAAGGGTATTTAGTTGACCTTGGGACTTCTCACTCAGCATTGTATTGAGATTCTCCAGTAGGCTCAACTCCAATGTAGTTCTCCTCCCTACTCTGTGGCCCTTTTTAAATTTCAGACTTTGTACCTTTTAAGCACCCTGCTTTCACACCAGCGCTCTGTTGCTGTCTAGTCCCTTCCCTCCTACATTCATGTGTCCAGGCTGACTGTCCTCTGCTGGGTACTACTAATGAGGAAGGGCTAACCTTCATGTTCTACTTTGAGCTTCCTGATGCACAGGAGCCTGGTTGGGGTTTAGTACACATATTGAGGTTGTGTGACTTCGGAGATCTTAAAAATAGTAGTGCCTACCATGTACTAGGTACTGGGTCCTAAGCCCTTTAAGCAAACTAAATCTTCATAATATCCCTATAAGATGGGTACCACCATTATGTTAATTTTACAAAAGAGGAAACTAAGCTACAGAGAGTTTAAGTGACCTGTTCAAGGTCACATGAGAGCTTGGGAGACCAAGGATTTGAATCAGGGAAGCTGGCTCCAAGGGCTCTCATAGATTACATAACATGAGCACTCAGAAGGGTTTCAAGTCCAAAGGGGGCTGGGGATATAGTTCAGTTGGTAGAGTGTTCATCTAGCATGCACAGGGCCCTGGGTTCACTCCCCTGTACCATAAAGAAAAACTGAAGGAAAAAGTACATAGTAGTCAGTTATAAACAAAGATGTTTCTCCTGGATGAAAAATAATTGATCTAAATTTCAGCTGTCACTTTTAAATTTAATATTAGATCAATACTGATGGCAATAATACAGTATTTCATCCACAATTATTTTGTCACAACAACTTTGTGAAAATAGCACATTCTCAATTTACTCATGTCAGGGACAGTTAAGGACAGCACAGTCCCTTACCGAAGGCCTCCTAACTGAATAGGTGAAGAAGTTGAGACACAAACACAGGAGGTCCACACTCACTCCTTGGCACCAGCTCTGCAGGCCTGCACCCTTAGCTCTCGTCACTCATGTCCATGTGCTGAGTTTCCTTCCTTCTCTTCTGCTTCTTTTCCCCACATCTCACCATCTCCTACTCATTCATGGGTCTCCGTATGGATGTCTCTGGGGGCTTTGCACACTTTCTAGAATCCAGGTCAGGTGGTCTCATGGCCACTCTCCAAATACCCTACCCTTCCCCCATCACATTCCTGCTCACAGTGAATGTCCCCTACCAGACTATGTTCCAGGGGTATGTGGAGGCAGGACCCAGGGTGTTTTGAAAGGCAGCACAGTGATGGTTAGAGCCTAGCCTCAGGATGGGACCCCAAGTTTGCCTTCCAGGTCCAATGCTCACTAGTGAATGCATTGAAACAATGATGAGCCTCATCTATTAATGAGTCTTAGTTGTGCTCCTCTGATTAGCATAAATGAGATGGCAACATATATAATGTTGCCAGGGGAAATTTCAGGCACAGAAAAAGTATTCAGGAAATGTTAACATTGCATCTCCATTAATATTGCAGCACAAGACAGACTCAAGAATAGTTATAAGATGAAAAAAAAAAGAATGAATTGAATTTCAGGTTTTCCCATCTCCTTTATGCTTTAAATTGTGTTTATTTGTGCTATTTGGATACAGATGGTTCCCCTCCATCAAACATACAAGTCATGTTTGGGTAGTTTGATGTTCTTAATGTAAAGCTATTTCTCAAATGAAAACAGGAAGAAAAAAAAAATAAACCCTGTGTCTTTTCTAATGGATTATTCCGAAACAGTTCTTTGGATCAAAATTTATTTATAACTTCCTACCCCCAAATGAAATCACCTGTGAGGTTTGAACAAACTGCTGTTGATTGTTTTGGATGAGGCCATTGATAAAAATGATTTGGCTATTTGGGATGTGTGAGCCAACTTAAGCTGTGTTTTGGCACATCTCAGATGGATTTTCCACTTCCTCCCAGATGCACATGTCAGCAGAAGTGGGAATATACTGATGTTTATCCTCTCCTGCTGTGTCCCTGAGCAGGCATTTCTGAGTTCCCAGGATGTTTTACTAGGGAATGAATAGTGGCATGAGGGCAGTTGGGGAGGTTTTCTTGATTCACCATGATGGATATCACTTACACTGTGCCATATCTCTTCTACTGGGTGGTCAATTAAAAAAAAAAAGAACCAGTTCCCCAATCTGAGAGGCTGTTATTGCAACTACAGGAGAAAACATGCCATCTATTTTTCCATTTTGATTAAACCTCTGCAGTTATGTTAATATGTGATATTTAAAAATTCTATAATTAAGTAGGAAATTAACAGTCCCACTAAATTATTACTCCAAGGCACCAAAATAAGAGTTGTTGAACATGTTCTGTGAACCAGATAATGTTGGTATTTTTATTTGATTCTTAAATTTGTTTATGGTAAAATCTTTATCTTCCACTCTTTTTCAAATAAGGAAAAACTACAACCCCAATTAAGTGATGTGCCTGAAGTCCTACCATTCAGTGCAGAGCTAGGATCAAACCCATGTCTGGCTGACTTCCACACTTCTACTCTGTGCCCTGGGTAACATTGTAGGGTTGTAGAATTGTTTTCTTATTTTAAAAAAAGTGCTCAAAGTCAGACAGTTGTTATCATTGAGACCAATATACAAGGATATAAATGTGAGGGTTACAAATACAGGCTCTGAAATCATATCATTAACTCTATTCTGCACATCAATATATGCATGGGAATTAACGGGTACACCACCTTATTTAAAACAGTAGAATGCTGTAGGTATTATAACTATTTCACAGATGGTGATAAATGAGACTAACAGAAGTTAAATGACTTGCTTAAGGAAACCCAGTTGGTAAGTGGTAGAGAATTCAAATTCAGGTAAGGATAGGTCTAAAAGCCAATCTCTCTTCACTATTGCTCACTATCCAAGCCTGCCTTGCCTTATCCTTTACCTGTGGTGATCTAGACTCTCAATTGGGAGAGATTATTGTAGTTGATTTTTAACTCCCAATGGAGATCAATACATTTCACTATTTATATATTGTCAGGGGTAATCTTGGGAGAGCCTAAGAAGAACAGGGTGGCACTCCTCACTTTACTTCCATGAAACCATAGAGTAAAAATCTCCTATCATCTTCATTCAGGACAGGGACACTCAGCAGAACATTACTCTTTAAACAAGTCAAATCCAAAATGACATGTGAAAAATAATAGAGTTGACTTTCAGCCGTGATAGCTTTGGCACACCTCACATCCTTTGTTCAACCTCTCTTCCCTCACTGGAGGGCTGCATTCCTGGGAATTTCTGTTGTATGCTTTTCCCACTTGCTCTGGTGTCACTTAAAGGTGAACATTTCAGTTTTGGTAAGAAAATCCTTTCCTTCATTTGTAATGAATAGCGATGTTATCACTTTTGACCTTAAAATAAGCTTATTGCCCTCAAATTTTTTTACTTACCACCATCAGCAAATTCAAAGAAATGTTTTCAGGTGGACCCCAGATACTAGCTGACTAAATTCTTGCTACTCAAAATATGGTTTGTGGTAGAGCATTTTCTTATCAGCCAGAACCTACTACCCAGAAGAGTCTCAGGACTCTTCCCTAATGACTGAGTCACAATCTGCATTTTAGCCAGATGCATAGTTGATCAATAAATATGTTCAACACTGACAAACATGGACCTAAAAATCCTTCAGATTCTTATATAAGAAACTACTAATGAGAAATGTGCAGAGGTGTGTTACTTATCTGGGTCAGCTTAATAATAATAATAATAATAATTATTATTATTATTATAAATCTAAATCCCCAAAGAGCTCACAATATCATTATTTTTTAAAATAAATTCTGAGCCCTTGTGTCTAGAAACTATTAATTTGGAAAGGACTTCTGTATTTTAAGTATCAGCAACCCAGAGAAGGTGTCTGGATGAGAGGCTGGATCATTCCAAGGAGAGGGCATCACACACAGCTGGAATCCATGCTTGTTGCCATTTAAGTTTGCAATGCCTGCACTCTGAATCTAGGCTCAGCTCTTTGACTTGCTTTGGGAAATAAAATGAGGCACAATCACGGGTAATTCTGTGCCTACATTGTTCTCATGTACTTCCACCATATTCATGAGATCTACCTAGGTTGGCCTGCTGCAGGCTAATAGCCACATGGAACTGAGCCAAGTTGCCCCAGCCAAGGCCAGACTGAAAAGCCTGCAGCCAGCCAACACCATGTATTAAGAAAGCCCCACCAAGGCCAACAGAGTCACTCATCAACCCAGCTGACAGCTTCACACTAAAATATTCCATGTCATATGCCATTGTGATTACATTACACAACATTGTTGTGGCAATAGGTAACTGAAACATCAAGTAACCAATTAAATTGAGCTACTCACTGGTATATACTTACTGGTATATATTTCCCTGTTGAAGGTTTTATTTCTACATAATTTTCACATGAAAATATTAACTTCTCTAGTGTGAGCATTTAGGAAAAAACAAAGTATCAAATGAAAACTTAATGAGAAACCTCAAAGTAACCAATAATTTGGCAATATGGATTTTTTGCCATAATTTTCAAATGAAGACATGACTATGTTACATGTATACAATAAATGTCATGAAGTGAATCTATGATCTATTTCATATCATGAACTAGACACAAGTCTACAGAGGAAGTTGGGCTGGATGGTCTTTTATGTCTACTATTCTAGGTACCTGAGACAGCAATCTTAGGTCCCGAGACAACAAAAAGGTCCTTGAGCTCACACTCAGACAGCTCATGCAGCCTCTGAGGGAGCAGCTGCCAAAACAAAAGGTATGTGCTCCCAGTGGACCTCACCTGTCCACATTTAGGGACATATTACCTTGTTGACGCATCTTCATGGTCCGTATCCTTATTGCGCGTCCTCGAACTCGCCCTTCACAGAAATAGGCACCATTGATTTTACTAGCCTTTTCTCTCTTCCACACGACTTTTTTAGCCCATTCTCTGGTCACATCTTGGGTAACTTCCAGTGGATCTTGGTGCTGGTTCATTAAGGCTTCAAAGTCTCTCCCTATGGTGATGGGCTCATGGGGATGCCATCCAGAGGCGATGCAGGTGAGGGATGTTTCAGCATCAGATACAAGAGGTAGGGAATTAATCAAGATCAAGTCCATGGCACCTTCCACTGTGCCTAAAGGAAAAATGGAGAATAATGCATGCTGAAGGCCATTAAGATGGCTCGTGGGGTAAACTAGTCTTGTCTAAAGTATTGTCTAAAAATAGATAGTCTTTCTAAAATTCCACTAGTCACCAAAGCTTCAAGACCCTTTATCACCCAGACCCTGCTAATTCCCTTGCCCCTCTGAATACCCTGGGGGCAATGCACTGTAAGTCCCCCCACCCTCTGCAACAAGCCATGCACTATATATATCTATGTACTATATTGCCTGAGACCTACTTGGGCACTCTGTAAATTCTTGTTGAGCCGAGATAAATTATACTAGCATTACTACCATTATTCATTATGATTAGTAATTATTATTAGTTATTATTGATGCTATGTATGTAGCCAAAATAAAGTGTTATAAAGAAGCATCAACTGCATTCACTCATGCCAATGAAATAGAGCCTCATTTTCTAAAACTTCCCCAGTTCTACATTAACTTCTTCACAATGAGAGGGACAGTGACTAAGGGAAGTCTGCATTTTCCTCTGAACCTCATTTGCTTCCTCTTTAAAATGGTGACAAATGCAGAAGATTAAATAACCTGCCAAGCACTGTCATATTCTGAATGCCCAATGACCATATTTCATTTCTCTTTCTTCTGTTTTCAGAACACCTAGTCACAAACCTTACCCCCTTCCCAAGCGTAAAAACAAAACCATGCCTGACCTTTAACATTCGTTCTATAAATGTATTCCATAAATGATAAAGCACACTTTAAAAAAAAAACTTTGTTTTATTTTCTTGCTATTTCTCTCTCCACCCACCTACAACCCCTCAAATCTACCATATTCTTCTTCTCTCTTGATTTCTAAAGTTTCTAACTTGAACAAATGGAATCTGTCTATTCTCTCCTTTCTCAGTGTGGAAATATCAGGGATGAAAAATATTTTCTAGCTCTGGTAATGGTTGACCCCAAGTTTAGATAACATGATCAGCAGATTAGAAAGATTAAGCATATTCATTGGATGATGAGGACCCAACCAGAATCTCAAAGACCTCTAGGTAGATATAAAGTTATTCAGGCAAATTACACTCTTTAATTTAATACCCATTAAATTCTCCCAACAACACTCTTTAGCATGCACCTTTATCTCAATTTTAAATATGAAGAGCTGAAGGTTCAAAAGATTGAGTAGCTTGTTTGACCTTTCAGAGCTATTTAAGGCAGAGCTGGGATTCAAATGCTCACTCATCCCTTAGTCCTCAAATACACCACACCCTTTCCATACTTAAAAGTCTATCTATTTGCCGTACCCTCTGCCTGTAAGACTCTTCTTCACCATTGAACTAACTTCTGTTCATTTTTGGGTCTCAGCTTAAATGCCACTTTCTCATAGAGGGTTTCTCTGCTTGCTGTATATAATACCTACACATTCTCATCCCATTTTCTTCTACCTCAGCCTCCAGTTTATTTCATAAATATCACCATAATTTGTGATTACTTTATTTACTCTATTCCCCTCAATGGTAAGTTCCATGAACTATTCTGCATAGGAATGGAAACTTAGGAATTCATTTATGTAGAAATACTTTGCCTAATTTTGACACATACAGAACTTACGTGTTTGTTGGATGGATGGAGTGATGCTAAAACTCTATTCCAGGTCTATTCCTATTCCTATTCCTACTCCAGGTCTGCCTGATCCAAGTCTATCCACTTACCATGCTCCTAATTTTATAATAACTAACTTAAAAATGAAAGCACTCCCATGAATCTAAACTGATCTCCTTTCCACCATCAACAGATTGTTTTGATAACTGAGTTTTTAGGAGGCAAAACCAAATGTCATTGTTTTTACAAAATACCATAGATAGGTGATCAGCGGTTCCTGAGAATCTGCAGTCAATTGGCATTCACTTATCAGACATTATTTGATAATCTACTTAGGCCAAGCATTGTGCCTGGTATGAAATTCTCATAAAATTCGTTTTTAATGGCAATTACCAATGTTTGCTACATGCTGTGATTTCGAGAATTCCCTTACTTGGAGTTAAATCTTTATCTAGTTATTTAGGAAGAAGAATTTCAAAGTCAAAATAAGCATTGTATATAGGGGATTGAAGGACAAAAAAAAAAAATCTCTCCTATAATGGGTTTCCCAATCTGACCACAAATGGAAGGATCTATCTTACATTGAGCCTTGTGGATAACTTTTAAAATCTCAGGAAAGGGGACAAAGGTTAGGACTTTTTTAAAAAAGTGTTGCAAAAGAGGATGAGTGAGGAACCCTAGCAGTGGAATTACTGCCCCTAAAATAGTACCAGTACACACTTTCCTCTTTATGTGCACACCCAAACTAGCACTGCTTCCAAGCGAACACCACCATATCTCCTGCGCTCATCATTCCAGGCATGTTCCAGAAGGGGTCATCGAGAGGAAGGAAACTGTCACTCTTTCAGCTCCAGTTAGATCCAACCCTATTTCTAGGGCCAGTTGAGTGATCTGCCAAAACCATGGGTTCTGCTCTAAATTAACACCACTGGCACTGGCTGAGGTTTATTTAATGACTGTAGGAAATAATAGAAAAAGCAGATGATTTGAAAAGACAATCAAGCTTCATCTGTAAATAGTGTCTAGGTATGGATCTAGAGATTTTTTCCTCTTGTTCTTCCAGTTATCTCCCTTTTCTTTCAATGATGAAAAGGGAAATTGCATGTACTCTGAGAGTCCAGACTTGATTACATTTTGCCACCTTATTTAACATGACAGTTACAGGAAGCTTTCTTCCATCGGTGAGCTCTGTCCTTTGTAATACCAACTACAATCAAAACAGAAGGATTGTACATGTGAGTTTTATATATAAGAGGAAATAACCTATCCTGAGCTGGATCATTTGCCTAGTTTTATTAAAATAAGAATCTGCATTTACTTGCATAAGTCTAAAGAATTTCTAGAAAGTGACATACAGAACTAAGGACACATGTGACCTATTAGGAGAGAACTGAGTATTCAGTGAAAAACAACAGGAGAAAGGACTTTTGCCATATGCATATGTATAGTTTTTAAATGATTTGAATATTACCCATGCACAAAAATTAAATGTAACATTAAAAGTAAATGTTATCGGTCTTCCCTTAAAAAATGGATTATTGGAAGGGAA
This sequence comes from Ictidomys tridecemlineatus, assembly GCF_052094955.1. Taxonomy (NCBI): domain Eukaryota; kingdom Metazoa; phylum Chordata; class Mammalia; order Rodentia; family Sciuridae; genus Ictidomys; species Ictidomys tridecemlineatus. The sequence continues at coordinate 167,541,883 of NC_135480.1, read as the reverse complement.
TCAATAGCCATGAAAATACATGTCTCTTACCACCTATCCCTATAGCCACTCTTAATCTTGAATTGCATTCAAATAATGCATTTTCACTCATCTTTTCTTTGGACTATTACGGAATGTGATGTCACTCTACAATGCTAAAAAATGGGGATAAAATAAAATTTAAAAAGAGAAAGGTGGCTACATTGGGCCTTTCAAAGAGACTAGAGCAGAGGCCCCACTACAATTGATACAACTCTGGCCTATGGCTTCTTGAAAGGGTTCTACTGCTGACACCTTGAGAGGCATTACTGAACAGCGTAGCTGGCATCACCCAAGGAATCGATTACTAGGGACATTGTCCTGAGAATAACTATGGAAAGACAGATCCCACATGGACTCATGCCAATATCAGTCCCCATGCCTAACTCTTTTCCTTACATTATAGCAATCCTCTCCAAGTCATCCATTTTAACTCCTTTTTAACTCAATATTGGGGACTAATATTGAGTTTTTTCATCATACCTACAGCCTGAGGGGCTCCGATCAAATTTACTGATTAATTCCATTTATATTTTATTGACAAGGCCAAGAATCTTCCATAAGTACAATGTACATTGAAATCTACACATCTTATCTTTTTGAGTGCAATACTATTTTTTCATAGCAAAGATTTCTTAAGTACTTTACAGTGTTTACTTAATTGTGTTCTTGGCAAAACAAAAACAAAAACAAAAAAAAACTTTCCTTGTGGCAAGACGATTGTTAATTTCCAAGTGAATCATTGATCATCACATCGAAACTCTAATCCTACTCTCAAATGTCTTGCTCACTGAATTTGCTGTGAATTCAGCAGCATCTGATCTTTCACAGATGCATTTTCTCACCAAACCTCATCATGGTGAATTCAAATGTCTAACTCTTGTCTTGCATTTGGATTTTGTTATATTCAATATTGTTTTGAAAAATGAGCCCTTAACTATGACATGGAAATATTTTTCTTTAAAAATAGCCAGAGATTCTACTGTCACGTATAACTAAAAAGAATTTAAAGAAAAAATAGAGAAATGATTTTGGACTTGACTCAGAACTCCCATGTAATCGAACTAAACTGAATGAGAAATTAGAGGTAGTGCCATGTTTTTTCAAACTAAATCTCAAGGAATAATTACTTCTCATTTTCTAAAAAGGTGTTCCTGAAGTTTCAGAGAGTAGGAGAGGTCAAAGCAACAGAATGAATTCCAGACACCCACACCCATGCGCTCTCAGCAAGCTGCTCAATGTTTTTTGTTTACATTTGGGTTCCACATCAGATTTCATTTGGGGAAAAATGATTCTGCTTAATTAAAATCATAAAACCTCAGAGGTCATCCATTTTAACTCCTTTTTAACAGATGAAGAAAATGAATGTTTAAACATGAATGTCAATAAAACATTCTGATACAGCGCCACATGCTTGCTCCAATTAGCATACCCTCGGCTATTCCAGTTCAGCACAGCTGCACATAGTCAAGTGCTGATTAACCTAGCTCAATGATCTGGAAGCATTGGCAGGCCAAAAGGAAAAAGCAGGTTAAATGTTTGCACAGTGAGTCCATTCCCTTGTGCATTACCTCAGAATTTGGGGGGCGGGGGTGCGGGTGGAGTTTCATTAACATGTGTTTGGAATATGTACCACATCTTCAGAACAACCTTCTTTTATGGTTCTTAAAAGTTTGGTATTAGCTATGTTTAAAATATTTTGAAGTTGTTCATGGTCATTTTATAGGTATTTTAAATATTTCTGAATATTTGAAATGACAGTCAGGACTACTCTGGCCAAAAGCACTTCAGAGATCAGGGGATTGGCAATGAACTGAAAAGGCCTTAGCCCAAAGCATTTCTGGAATCAAGACCCACTGGCAATGAGCCAAAGAAGCAAAGACAATCCCAAAACTATCCAGGGTACTTTGTGGAATGGCTTGAATATTAGGTATTGTTTAAACTGTCTAGTAAAGAAGTAGTCTCTTCAAATGTACTCAAGTCATTTATGTGTCCATTTATTCATTTACTAAACAAATGTACTGAGTATCTTTGATGTGTTTACTGCACTAGGCCCTAGAGACACAACAAAGAGTAAAACAGGTATGTTCTCAGCCCATCCCTATAGGTTTTCACAATAAAATGGGGGGGGGAAAAGACATGGAAAAATGAATCACACTAATAAATATGAGGTTGGTACCATGCTAGAAACTATGAGAGGGAGTAACAAGATACTATGGACAGAACAATGATGAACTTAATCAGACCTGACTTGGGAAGGAAAGGTTTGGCAACATTTAGTCTAAAAGAATATTGGAATTACTGAGACAGAGCAAGGCAGATGGGAGAAGATAGAAAAGTTTTCCCCAAAAGGATAACTACTAAGCAGGGTTTTAAAGAATGAATAAATATTTAATAGGATTCACTTCTTAAATCTGTCCTAACACTGGCATTAATTTCTGTTTTTGGGTTCTAAGACCTACTGGCGCCATTTCTCCGTGTCAACACTATGTTAAAGTATTTTTAGTATCTTCTCTGACTTCTTGTCTCCCCTGAAGAAATACAGTTCCCAGGCATGCTTCCAACACTTTAATCTTTTCTGTTGTTGTTCTCCATTATCCTTTTATGTATTAGTAAATCTGAGCCATACTCCATCCTCAAGGTTCCTTCCAAGAAAACATTAGGCAATTAACAAGATGATACCGAAATGCACAAGACTGGAAATAACTAAAGGAAGTCACTAACTTTTTATTGTATACCTGGGAGTTTAGAGTTAGACAAGGCATCCTGGATGTGGCTGGGCTGCGTCTTTCTAACAAAGTATTTTCACCCAGGAGTTGTGCCAAACCAGCCTCCCCTAAGGGCATGCCCACTTCCCGTCTCTGTTTCCCAGCCAAATGGGGACCTTGTCTGTCTGTTGGAGAGAGTAGTATCTTCTCCCCACCTTCAAATGCCAGAAAATTTCCATCAAGACTGAATAACACAGGTTTTAATTAGAATTAGAATCAGTCAACTGGTGGTCAACTTTTTATTTCCAGGAAATAGGCAGCATCCACAGATTGAGACTTTATTGAACGTCTTGTACATGTGTGCATCTACATGCAAATCCATTCTGGGAGGTACAAGGGTGGAGGAAATAGGGTCAAGGATATTTTTAAACTGGAAAGAAACTTTAGAGATTGTCCAGTGCAAGCCTTATGCTTTATAAGGGGTGTTTTAGAAAATCTTGTTGCTGCTGTGATCTAAGGCCCTGTCAAGAACAAGTTCAGAGGAGGGAAAGTTTGTTTAGCACTAAGGATTTCAGAGGTCTGAGTCCATAATCAGCCGGCTCCGTTGCTCTGGGCTCTTGGTAAGGCCACACATCATGGAGGAAGAGTGTAGTAGAGGAAAGCAGCTCAGGACATGGCCACCAGGAAGCAGAAAGAGGTAGGGGGCTCCTCCACTTACCAGGGACAAAATACATACCCCAAAGGCACACCCCCAGTGACCTGCCTCCTCCAGCCACATCCTGCCTACCCACAGTTAGCACCCAGTTAATCTATTCAACTATATTAAGGCACTGATTAAGATAAAGATATCATAGCTCCATGATTTCACCTATAAACTTTCTCACCTTATCTAACACTTGAGTTTAGAGCACAACTCTTATCTAAACCATACAATGGGCAACAGGAAAGAGACTAAGGGCCTAGACAAGACATTGGTTGGTTGTCATACAAAGGAGTGGTAAAGCCAATTCTTGAATTCTGATTTTCTAAGGCCCTTTCTGTCACCCCAGGGTTGCAGTGTAAATGGCCAAATCCTTAGTGAGACAGACTTTTAGAACATTTACAAATCTGGTAGGATGCCACCTGGAGAAATCCTGGAGCTTGGTAGCAATTAGGATAGGAGGAAAGACACTGAAGATAAGTGGCGAAAAATTTGGAAACCATACAGAACAGAGGGAATAGAAGTACCAAGGGATGAGTATCACAGACATCCCTAATCCTGACAATCATCTTTCCTATTTACTTTGCCCTGAGAAAGAGAAAGGGATGTTCTCTAATTGGACCACTTCCATCCAGCACCAAAAAATCTGGTATGGAAGGATTCTGTCTCTGTACCCAAGCCACTTTCTCTTTCTGTACTCTTCTTATTCAATCATCTACCTCTCCCCTATGCTGCCCTAGGATAAAACCCACATTGCACATGCTCAGAATCGAATACCTCTATTGTCTAAGACATCATTGAACAAAACTCTTTAGCTTCTTAGGGCCCTGTTCTCCAGCTCCCCAAAGAGAAAGTTATTCAACTTGACTGCACCAAAAAGAGAGTAACCAAGAATTAAAAAAGAAAGAAAGAAAGAAAGCCAATCCATTCCACTGAGAACAATTAAAGGAGAAAGCCAAAGAAATGAGTCTATAAGGAAAGCAATTCAGAATTATAATTGTTCCTAAATTAAGATTGACAAAAGAAGTCAAGCCCTCCGAGCAGGCCTAAGATTTTACCATGTAGGAAAGAATGCTAACACTTTTTTATTATATACTATATAAGAAACACTATGTTAGGTACTTTACAAATACTATCCAGTTAAATTCTCACTTTATAAATGATTTTTGTTAGTTCATTAAAGTTATTCATAGTAGTGTTCATTTTGACATATTCATAAATGAATATAACATAATTTGCTCCATTTCAATCCCCAGAACCTCCCCTCTCCCTCCCTTCTTTCCCCCTGGTCCCCTTCCTCTTATACAAAAATTAACTAAAAATGGATTGTGTAAAATGTAAAAATAAAAACTTTCGGGGTGGGGGGGTATAGGAGAAAAATATTCATGATGTTGGAGATAGGCAGAGAGTGAATTATTAGCTATGACACCAAAATTTTGATACAGAAAAAGAAACCAACCAATTAGACTATCAAAATTTAAATCTTTAGTCTATGAAAGACATGGTTAAGAAAATAAAGACAAATTATTTGCAAATCACCTACCTGAAAACATTTTTAAAGACAAAGAAGAAAATGCAAGGGAGTGTTTTCAGGCCCAGAGACACACAGGAGGACTTTGTGTTACGTCAGGTAAGCAGTCTCCTGAGGCTCAGTGCAAGGGCCCATGGGCACCTGCTCAGGTTCTTCAAGTAGCCTCCTTGCCCTATCCCCCCAGGCTGCCAAACCTCTCAGCTGGTTGCAAAACTGCTTTTCCAGAATTACTTGCAAGTGAAGAGAACTGGTCTCCTGTTAAGGTCAACCTTGAAAGAAAAGAGTAAGAATCAAAAGACTTTTGAAGGAAGCAGAGAGCACCTTCCTTGGCCTAAGATTGTATAAGAATGTTTAAGAAGCTCTAAACTCAACAGTAAGAAAACAAACAACCCAATTTTTAAAAAAGTAAATAAATAAGCAAAAGATTTGAGACATTTCACCTAAAACAATACATGATGGCAATGAGCACAAAAAAATCTCAATATCATTAGCCATTAGCACAATGCTAATTAAAACCATAACAAGATGCCACTACTCCCTTATTTGAATAAAAAAAAAATCAAGTGCTAGTTAGAATATTTAGTATTATATTTCTTTTATAATTTTAAAAGATTTTATTTATAAAAAGGCACATGCAATTATACTGTCGTGTATAACTAATTAGATCAAATAAAAAATAAAAAATTTTTAAAAGGCACATGCAATAATTAATCACTTTAATGGCAGCATTCTAATTAGTCATTACTTTGTTTCTCTCCTGTTTTAGATAGTGACTCCCTGAAGCACAGAATTCTACTTTATTGACCTTCAACTCCCCAGCACCATGCGCTAATTGACAGATTGTACCTCTATTGAATGTGTTTGAGTGGAATCAAAAGAATTCCAACAGGAAGGGAAAGGACTATGCCTAAAACCCAGGTAACTATTTTGTGAATTGCTAATTGCCTGGTACAATCAACTATTCCTGGGACAGTAAAGTAGCTATAAGAGCTTTGGTCTTAAAGTTCTGTCTCCTCATTTGTAAAATGGGAGCATAGCTTTGAAATCGTTGATGCTTGCAAAAAGGGACATTTTTATCAGCATGGTACAAAGCCAGTTTGATCAAGTAAATCTGTATAAAACTGTGGTCTGTGTCCACCCCCAACAAAGGACTGAAAATGGCTTTGTGTCCTGCCTACCTTCCCTCATACTTCCAACCCATGCTGACAGGAAACAAGAGCCAAGGAGGGTGCTCTCCGCTTCCTTCAAAAGTCTTTTGATTCTTACTCTTTTCTTTCAAGGTTGACCTTAACAGGAGACCAATTCTCTTCACTTGCAAGTAATTCTGGAAAAGCAGTTTTGCAACCAGCTGAGAGGTTTGGCAGCCTGGGGGGATAGGGCAAGGAGGCTACTTGAAGAACCTGAGCAGTTGCTCATGGACCTTAGCACTGAGCCTCAGGAGACTGCTTACCTGACCTAACACAAAGTCCTCCTGTGTGTCTCTGGGCCTGAAAACACTCCTTTGCATTTTCTTCTTTGTCTTTACAAATCAGACTGTGAACACTTAATATTCTACTCCTACCAACACTTTTGTGGAATGTTCTTTGGCTTTAAAATTCAACTGAATCTGTCTTTCAACCCATGCTTTAGCTTTAAAGTGGTGGTCAAAATATCCTAATAAGAATGCTGTGCAGACTAAAGAGATCTTTTATGGGGAAGTGCCTGTATAGCACAAAACTCTTTCCTAGGGAAAGGCCAAGGAACTTGCTTGATATTCTAAAACAGCAGAAAACCTGCTGTTTGTCCTAAATCATTTCATGAGTAAATAGAGAACCTGACAATGAGAGGTAATTTTCTCATCTTTTGCCCAGTGGGTCTTCCCTTCCTTTTATGGTACTTTGCTTTTCTTCCCTCAGGAGCAGGACTCTAGCTCTGGATTCTGAATCATCAACCCTGCTGACTCACTAACAGGGTCATGAACTTCACCTCATGGAAGAAGGTAAAGGGGCCCTCTAGGTTTATATCATTTGATTTAGGAATTCCTTTATTACAGGAATCTCTTGTTCTTCAGGCTTAATGTGAATTATTTCTATGACTGATTGCCATCTATTTAAAAATCAGCTTGTCTGACCATATTCCCTTTCCTCCATCCAAAAAAAAAAAAAAAAAATCCTGCACACTTCCAAACTACAGACACTTTTGCCAGATGGAATTCCAACTGGATGCTACATTACCCACTTCCCTATTAAACTCAGGCCTAAATGTCTCATGAAATATTAAGAGGAGGTCCCTCATTGAGAGGGCTCTTAAAACATCCTAGATATGGCCATATTTACACTAATCCTCTTGGGCCCTCATCAGGCCCAACATATTATACGTATACCTACATGGAGTATAGGTATGTATGTGGCTGTTCATGATGTGGAGCTACACTGGTCTTGTATTCATAATGAACATAGGAAAGTTATGTCCTATTTATTCTACTGTCTTTCCTATTCCCATCTCCCCTCCTTTCCCTTCACTCCCCTTTGTATAATCCAATGAATTTCTATTCTCCCCGCCCCTCCTCCTTAGCACGAGTTAGCATCCACATATCAGAGAGAATATTTGGCTTTTGGTTTCGGGGGATCGGCTCGTTTCACTTAGCATGATAATCTTCAGTTCTATCCATTTACCAGCAAATGCCATAATAAGGACACCTAGGTTGGTTCCAGAGTTTAGCTATTGTGAATTGAGCTGCTATAAACATTGATATGGCTGTGTCACTGAGTATTTTGATTTTAAGTCCTTTGGGTATATGCCGAGGAGTAGGATAATTGGGTCAAATGGCGGTTCCATGCCAAATTTGCCAAGGAATCCCCATACTGTTTTCCAGAGTGGTTGCACCAATTTGCAGTCTCACCAGCAATGCATGAGTGTACCTTTTCCCCCACATCCTCACCAACCTTTATTATTACTTGTATTCTTAATTCAGGCCCCACATTTCTTCCAACAACAATAGAATAATTTCAAACAAATTGGGAGCTGTTTAGGAATCACACCTGGAATCTTCACATGAGTTATACTGCCTGTCTGCATTGTCCTCCTCCAATAATGTCTCCTCCATCCACAGTCAACTAGCTGATTCCTGCTTAGTTCCCAAGATTTGTCTCATGCACTCACCTACATAGGAAAGCCTGACAGATTCCACAAAGTGGAGGCTCTGTCTTACTAACTAGGCTGACTTGGTATCTAGCAGGCACAGCAGTGTGACAGGCCTTGATCTTACATTAGCACCTGCCATGCATCTCATCACACTAATGACACAGGAGAACTCTTCTTTTATATTCCTAAGTAGACAACATAAGATCAAGTGGCTCTGGCAGCAAGGAGACAGGGCTATCTATCTATGCAATCTCTTGGGGGAAAAAATCACACAAAAATATGAAAATATGAAACTATCCAAAAATATAAAAGCCAAAAGGGCAATTTCATTCATTGTTCCAGTTGGATATTCTGGGTATGGCTGGGTCCATTTAGCATACAGATTTATTTACTCCTTCCCCTTTTTTTCTTGAGATGGGGTCTTGCTATGCTACCCAGGCTCAAGTGATCCTTTTGTCTCAGCCTCTCAAGTAGCTGGGACTACAGGTGTGTACCCCCATGCTGGCTCTAGTATACACATTTGGACTTCAAACTGTAAGAGTATCATTTGCTAAGACCAGGCTATTTGGGGGTTATTCATTTTGACAAGGTGTTCACCTCACCAGCTGCTCTCTAGCCTTCTCTACCCACCTCTGGGGCTGCAGAAACTGCCTGTCTCAGGTTGAGTAAAGCCCATGGGTAGCACCAGTACAGAAGGAGAGTTTAGCCAGGGTAAGTACTCTCCCGGCTCCCTCCCTAGTAAGCCTTCTACAGAAGCCACAGTTCTTACGGACAGCCAGTCTCTGCTCTCTCTAGGTTCAAAAACTGCTCCTTCCTTTTGCACCTTTGGTCTACATTCATTCTAAGCAACACTCTCAAATAGATAAAACCAAATTTTCTCTAGACTAGCAGGAGGGACATAGATGCCCATCCATGTATCTATTCCCCCAGCTTCGAAGCAGTCCCTTGGATACCTCCCATGAGCTGCTATTTCGTTAAGAAACACAGTTTGCAAATCCCCACTATCAAGTGTTTGCTAGTTCTGTTTTTCAATGACTGTTTCAATTATACATGAATGACTACTAGAAGTATTTCAATAACATAATAGCCATAAGTTATTAAGTACCTACCACATTTCAGATATTTTAAATGCATTGTTTACTTTATGCTTACAACAACATGTGAATTGGACATTGCATCTTCATAGTGCAGACAAGGAAACTGGCTTAGACAAAATAAGGATCGGTGATGACTAAATGAGACCTCAAATGTAAAACATGGGATTAGTGTTAGAATTCACAGCCCTACCTTTGCCCTGACAGAGCTTGGCAGGGTGTGTTCTCCATATGCACTATTTCATTGATTATCCATTGTCGCAGTTCTTTCATCATTCCACATGAGCATTCTGCAGACCTTGTGTAAGACTTTGAATCTAAAATAGCAGATTTCCCTTGGATCTTGTTTCCCCTTCATTCCCCTTACCCAAACTCAGCAATTGGCTCTGGCCTTAGTGCAGAGATTATGGCCTGATCAGTACTATGGAAGACACCACTCTGCTTTCTTAGTGAGCTCATCAACTCCCAGAGTTTCAGTTACCACTTGTTCCAAATCTAGGTATTTCAGTCTTACCTCTTCCCCACTGTAAACACATTATAATAACACCTGCTGGATCCTACATAGTCAATTAAAGTGCAGTATGTGCAGAATGAACTCAGCATATATATATATATATATATATATATATATATATATATATATATATATATATATATATATATATATATATATATATATACTTTCCCTCTCATCCTTCTTTATTTGTAAAAGTCTAACCTTTTCAATCACAAGTGCTTGCAAACTCCAAGTTCTTGTCAACAATTCTCTGCCCCTCATCAGGCCCCTGGTCTGTCCATTCTAGCTCAGTACAGTCTCTCATATGCAACCCCTTGTTCTCTCTCACATGAACAACTGCAAAATTTTAGTGCCAGTGGTCTTTTAGACACCCTCCAGCCTTCCCTTTCCTGGCCATTGCTGACATTGTTTCTTCTACTAAAGACACCCTCCCTTATATATATTTATCTGTTGAGGTCTAATCTCTTCCAAGGTGCTACTCAAACCTCATTGGTAATAGGGATTTGTGTTTCATATATTTTTCACAACTTAAAATACAAAGTTCATGTACAGGTTGTCTATTATGGTTTGGATGGAAGGTGTCCCCCAAATGCTCACAATGTAAGACAGTGCAAGAAGGTTCAGAGGAGAAATGATTGGGTTGTAAGAGTCTTAACCCAATCAGTGATTTAAACTCCTGTAGGGACTGACTTGGTAACTGCACTGGTCAGGTGTGGCTGGAGGAGGTGGGAATTAAGGCATGGCTTTGGGGTGTATATTTGCATCTGGAGAGTGCAATCTTTCTGTCTGCTTCCTGGTCACCATGATGTGAGCTGCTTCCCTCTGCCACACTCTCCATGATGTTCAGCCTCATCTTGAGCCCTGAGGAGTGGAGCCAGCCTTCTGTGGACTAAGACCTCTGAAACTGTGAGCCCCTGACTAAAGTTTTCCTCCTCTATAGTTGTTCTGGTCAAATCCTTTAGTCACAGCAGCAAAAAAGCTAACTAAAACACTGTCATAACAGAAAATCCAAACCTATCACATCTGTTTCTTGAATTACAGAAAATACAGAGGATTTGAAGATTTTTAAAAAATGGAAGCTCACATCTACTTAATGATTTCATATAATGGAAATATATCCACATACTTAAGTCTGACTTTCAGATTTAAAATGTCATTTGACTGGCAACTTATAGCCTCTCCCAGCTTCCCACAAAAGACAGGAGAAAAATGAAAGGCACCTACAGTCAACCTACTGTCACATCTAGAAACCACAAAGACCAATGGAATGAGACTGAAAAGAGTATTTTTATCATTGAACTATTTTAATGTCAATTATTCCTCTCAAAATTGAAATTATATACTAAAAAAAGCAAATTGAATCTCAAGTTTCATAGTAAGTTAGGAAAGACTTGGAAAGGAAAAGGATGAATGTGTGCACAGTCCCTCACTAATATGTAAGTCTCAAAATACGTTTTCCTTATTTATTATTAGAAATAGAGAAGTGTGGACTAAGGAGTGCTTTTGAAAACTTAAAGGTAACAACTAATAAAGTTTCACAAACAGGATGTATACATCACAAATGACTAGGGAAGATCAATGTAAACAAAGTCTAAGCCAAATAAGCAAAAAGAGGGGGAAAAACACTAAAAAGGAACAGCAGGAAAGTGTAAAACAAAACAAAGCTTAAGTCAGTACGTCAGAAGTTAAGATTAAGTAGTATTGATGGTTTCAAGATAGATGTTTAAGTTGGCATATAGGAAGACAAATACTCTGAAACTATGGAAAAAAGTTTAAATCTTCCAAGATGATGCTATTAGGAGACACATTTAGCACAAAATCACAAAATCTTAAAATCAAAGAGAGGGGCAAAGAATTTATCAAGAAATTAAAAGAAAAAGGTCAAAAAATAAAGGAAAATAAAGCAAAGGTAGTAATATACATTTCAGAAAATGTAGAATTTAAGGGAGAAGGCATGAACTAGAACAAAGCCTACCTTTTTTATGTTGTTGGAAAAGTAAAGCCCATAAGGGAAGCATAGAGGTTATATGTCTTTGTGCCTTGAATCAGAGAATCAATATAAAGAAGAAAAAAAAACTGGCAAAACCAAAAAGAATGCAAGAAAAGCACAGGAGTTTTTGAAGATAATATCTTAATTCTCTCAAATTCTAGCAGGTGAAGTAGATTAAAAATCAAAGAGAAAACTTGAATATATAAAATAATTTCATAATTGTATGTAATTTTTTCAGGTATTTATAACTCTACACCTTAAATCAGAAAATTCCCCTTATTTTTCCCCCGAAAACCTTCATGCCATACTTATCAAAGTGATTGTGCCCCACAGAGCAACATATTATTAAGAGACAGAGTTTGGTTTGGTTTTTTTAAGGTACTGGGGGTTAAACCCAGGGCTTCATGCTTGCCAGGAAAGCACTCTACCACTAAACTACATCCCCAGCCCAGGATTCAGGGTTCTCAAGATCAGTGGGTAAAAAAACTATGTGGAGACAAAAGTACTCTTGACAATTCTTTAAATAAGCCATGAAGGATAATGTAGACATACATCATTTATTCACAGATATAACAACCAGGCTTTCCTCCAGCCCTGGAGTACATCACCATTTCCTTGGTGAGAATCAGATATAAGTAGTTGGCTGGCGTTCAAGAACTAGGCAGCATTCACACATGGTGGTCACAATGGGAACTTCAGGAACCAAATAATTGACACTAAGCTTGGTTTGGGGTATATGCCCTTGAAGTGAAGAGCATGTGGAAATCACTTGCATTATTTATATTTGTTTTGAACATCTTTTAGACCAAGAATATATGCTTGAATTTGCCTAATAAACTTGATATATCTTGAAGGTGGTATTCAAAATAATCTAATGACGCAGACCAACCATTGAAAATAGACACACATTTGAGCATCAGAAAGGAACCTGAAAAATTCTGATGTGCCAAGACATTAACTTTTTTGTTGCTGAGTCATGAGTCTAGAGATCCTAAAGGAGCGCCCAGGAAGCCAAGGTAGCAGGACAGGGAACTCAGGAGACCTAATAGCAGTATTTACCAAATGGAAGAGAACTATTTCACTCCTAAGAGCTAGTACAGAGAACCAGTGTATGACAGCGGAACTTCAGCCCTTTTCTAACTCCTATTATGCCACACATACACAAACTAATGAAGTCTAACAAAGGGAAATTGCCCAGGAAATATTCCTGAAATAAGAAAATTACCCTATACCACAATAAATCAAGTTTGACAATAAATTTGGGAACGAAAATGGAAGCAAAACTAACATCTTAAAAATCATACAAGAGTCTTCTAATGATTCTCAGAAAAGTTCAAATGTTAAAAAAATAGAATTTCTAGAAAAATAAGAACTCTACTTTCAAAATTGCTATAATAAGTCCAGAATTGCTTTCAGAGACATCGTTTTAAATATTTGCCTATTGTAAACAAAACAACAACTCCACTTAGGAAACCATTTTAAAAGAACTAAGACTCAAAAAAAGGCAGAGAGAAAAAAAACTAAAAAGGGGGAAAATGAGAATTCTGAGATGATCCTTTATGTGGATACAATTCATAATACCAAGTCTCGGACATCTCTTTTGAAGTAAAACATTGAGAGTAAAATGTTGAGAAAATACTTTAAATCACAAGAAAATCTCATGTATAATTCTCAGCTAATAAATCTTAAAATACACATAAGATGATTTATTAGGGAATACAAATTTGTAAAATTAAACTCAGTAAGAAAAAACCTCACCGAGCATGTTGGTTTATGCCTGCAATCCCAGCTGTTCAGGAGGCCAAGGCATGAAGATCACAAGTTCAAAGCCAGTCTGACCAATTTAGTGAGGCCTTAAAGCAACTTAGTGAGACCTTGTCTCTAGATAAAATATAAAAAGGGGTGGGGAATGTGGATCAGTGTTTAAGTGCCCCTGGGTTCAATCCCTGGTTCAAAAAAAAAAAGTAAAAGCCTCAACTATATCACCCAAAATTCACAGGGCCAGCTGGTGAGTTTATATAATATGAAAATATTGCTGATGAGTTTATGTAATATGAGAATATTTCTTGAAAGTAGAAAGCAAGGCTACCAATCCATTTAAGCTGGTATAGTGCTGTTAAAATAAATCTAAAAAATAATTTTAAAAAAATACTACACCTCTCATTGAAAAGCAAAAATCCCTAATATTAGCAAAGGAGTTCAACACATTTATTAAATGATCTGTCTTCCATAGTTACTATGGATTCATCCCCAGAAAGCAAGAATGTTTTAATATACCACAAGTATGTTAAAATATGATCTAATAACATTACAAGAAAGGTTCTATATGAAATTTTACCAAAAGATAAAAAAAGGTTTAAAGACAAGGAGATGTTTTATGTTAAGTGGAAAGGCAGAATTTTGGAAAGACAAAAACTCTAAATTAAAAAATAAATTTAATGTAATCCCAATCAAAAATCCAACAGGTGGCACAAAAGGAAAGAGGACACAAAAAGAAATGCCAAGCAATACAATGGGCCACTGAAGGATTTGACAAATACAGTTGTTTTGTACTTAATATGAAGTTGCTTCTACTGCCCAGTATAATTTACCTCTTTGTTTCAATTTATCAGTTCAGTAAGTTACACTCACAAATGCATTGTCTGTGTTTGTTTATGAGTGTGTCTCTGTCCCAGTGTGTGTGTGTGTGTGTGTGTGTGTGTGTGTGTGTGTGTGTGTAGAAATTGTTGCTGTTCTTATTTTTAAATGAGGTGAAAGGCTGAGTTGCACATCTAGATGGACATGCAGCTGAACAGAGAAGCACAGGCAGGAGTAAACAAGAGGGTTATGAATTCAACTAAATCAAAACTGAAACCCAGGCAGTGTTAGAGGAACCCATGAAAAGGTAAGAGCCCTGGGCATTCACAAGGGAAAACTTGTAGAGGCATCGGAATTCCACAGAGAGGGATATAAAATTTTATCTTATCTAGAAAATGTTGATGGTGTCGCTGGACGGTGGTATTGTACATAGAAAATAAAAAGATAAATATTTTAAGAATTGAATTCATTAGAAAGCAAGCAAGCTACTTGTGGTTGACCCACTAAGCCTTGGATTTATATCAGTGCCTTCATCATGGTGGCATGCCTACATTATCTTCTGCCTCCTGATGCCTGTGCGGGGCCATGCCTGTCTCAGAGTGCAGGTGGTATAAAGGTGCAGGGCCCAGATTAGTACTGCTGATCATGAGAGCCACCAGTATGTGGTCAGAGGCTAGAGGGTCATCCCGAGTTTGAATTCTAAATCTGCCACTGCTCACATAGGTCACATAGTACCATAAGCAAGCTATTGAGCATCTATGCCTCTTAGTGGTCATCTATAAAAATGGAGGTAATACACTAGCATTTCCCTGTGGATGGATAAACATATGCAGATGTAATAAAATGTTTTATAAATTTTATGGAAGCTATAGTAAATGTACGTCAAGACTGGATAGGGAGAGTAGGGGAAGAGAGGGATAGGGAAAGGCTGATAAACAGATACTAAGGAGAAAAAAGTTTATATATTCTATTCACAGGAGTGTGACTATTGATAACCACAATGTTCTGTATATTTTGAAAAAGTTAGAAAAAGGATTTTGAATTTGGTACTATAAAAATGATAAACATTTAAACAATAGCTATATTTACCCTGATTTGAACATTACATAATATATTAAGACATCACATGGCACTCCATAAATATATGCAGCTTATATGTCAATTAAAAAGTTTGTGGCACATAGAATAGTCAATAAATAATTCCAATAATGATTATGAAGATAAAGGTGATGGCGATCAGTGATTACAGAAGCTCTAAGACCAATGAAGAGAAAATGGGTCTGGTCCCCTGCAAAATCGTCAAAACCAGACCCCATTGAGCTGACATCCTGCCATCAGAGTCTATCATGGGGAAAAGTTAATGTTTGTGATAGCATTTTTACCTTATAACTAGAGAAAATGAGGTCCAGAGAATAAGCTGATAATGATATATAAAGACAAAAATCATCTTTTAATGACCATTTTGTCCTTTTTCTCGTGTCATAACAGCCCAAAGAAACAATACAAGAAATGAGTCAGGGTTGGCACTTATGCTTCTGAAAACTCAGATCTGTATTCCTTCCAAGTCCTGGCCTCCTGAGCTGCATTGCTGAAACTTCCATTCTCTATTTATCAGATCATTAGATGGACCTTGCTCTCGAAGGAGATTATGAAAACAAGTTTCAATTTGTGGACTGTTCAGTGGTGAAATCTGAGGATGACATCCAAGGATGACACACATTGACAGTGGAGGATTACAAAACAAGATTTACATGGGTTCTAAGAATGAAATTTAAAATTCCTGGATTCAGAATTTTAAAACATGACTAATCAGCCCAGAGTCCTAGGTATCAAATATAATCTGATTCTCCTAATTTGGGTTCCTAAAGGCATTAAAAACTAGGTTAAATTGATTATAGTGCTTAGATTGTGGAATATAGAATGTAATCAAAGAATCAAAGAAAGCCAGAATTTTTCTCTATTGTGTGCAATTAAAATTCAAGCTTGGCTGAGGTCTGTGTGGCTAATTTCAAAATTTTAATGTTTAAAAGGGAGAAACACTGAAATGTTGCTGAGAAGGATGTAACTGTACACATTCAATAGAGTCCCCAAAAGGGAGAAACACTGAAATGTTGCTGAGAAGGACTCAATAGAGTCCCCAAGGTCCTAAAGGACTTCAAGTTTGTAGGCAATGAATCTCAGAGTAAATGAGATGATGTTAGCTCCCTATCCAATTATACACAATATCAATACTAATATAATGACAGTTCATATACCCCAAATTCTTCTTTTTTAGCAAACATGTTTTGCTACTCCAATGACAAGAATCAATCTCATCATGTTCATGACTTTAAATGCATTCCCTCAGACAGAACATTCAGTCAAAAGCCCCAAGTCTTACCAGCCTTTTCATACAGGTATGCTTATCTGATTTCCAGCTTAAAGCAAATAGAAGATACAAATCAACTTTCCACGCTTCACAGTCCAGATTCAAACTGTACTTCTAACTCCTGGTCCAATAGTCTATAACTATTCACGAAGGCTACTCAGCGGTCATTCTAGCTCCAGCTCTCGTTGCCAGAGCAAATCCCCACAGCTCATATCAGTCATTCCCCAGTGTGTTCTTACTGAAGTAGAGGCATTGTTTTACCAAGTAAAATATTATGTTAAATAAAAGGGTGAGGCCCAGGCCTGGGTCACACCCATGCCAGCTGTGCTAGCCCCCTAGGTCCTTCCTTGGAGCAAGAATGAAGCCACAGGCCTGCTGTCCAATGGGAGAGTTATAGGGAACAAAGAAAGTGAGGACTTGTGCCACACAGCATTGTAATGACAACGGGAGCCAGGGGAAGATCCTGGAGGGCAGTGGCGGGCTGCATTCTTCACCTTACTCCAACTCAATTGACAGTGCCTCCTAAAGTTTATAAGAGAGTGAAAAGCAAAAGACACAGAGCACGTGACATTCCTTTCTGATGGTGGAAATTTCTGGACATTCCCAGCTACCTCATGATCTAATAAACTACAACTTATACAGCATTTTTTAAGTTAATAATGTACAGGTGACCCTCTCATCCCAGTCTTGGTGTTCACTTTCACACTTCCCGCTTCCTCACTCCACTTCAGGTTTATCTAGGTGGCAGGATTTGTTTCAGGCTTTACTCAGCAATAACATGCAGCAAAGAAAACCTGTATTAGCTCTGTGACTGCACTCTCCATGTGATCCCTTCTGGTTTATGGTCCTATAGTTAAGACCTCTGTTTTTCTCTCTGGGCTCCTGCAATATAGCAGAGCACGCAGGATTGTGTTTCTCTTTAAAGGTTATAGTTAACTGATGTTTAATCCAAACAATCAAAGCTGTCTCTCACTCTCTCCCTCCCTCTATATAGATATAGGTATCTTCTTGTATCCTTAAGAAGCACATCTGGTCAAAGCATTTAAAAAACTGTTCACCTTTTACCTATTGATTTATGATGCTTCCCTTTTCCAATGTTGCTTTCATGTATAATTACAGTCTCTTTGGAGACTTTCTGTTCTGCCACATTTATCTGCCACATTATTTTTTGTTTTGCTTTTGCTTTTCTTTTTTTTTGGGGGGGGGCAGGGTGGGTACTGGGGATTGAACCAGGGATGCTTCACTACTGAGCTACATTCCCATCGTTCATGTTTTTGTTTTTTGTTTGTTTGTTTAATTTTGAAACAGGTTCTCACTAAGTTGCTCAAGCTGAGCTGGAAGTTGCAGTCCTCTTGCCTCAGCCTCCTGAGTCACTGAGATTACAGGCTTGTGCTTTTGTATTTTAAATACTGTTGCTAGAGGCATGCTTATACATTCTATTTTATAGGGAATCTCTTATCATTAACTTGACAATACCTGCAAGCCTTTTTATCTTTTTCAGATGAACTTTAGAATTATTTTTCTCAAAGTCCTCAAAAATAAAACTTAAACTCTCTTAAATAAATTTCTCTAATTCTAGGGGAATTGGATCCCACTACCCAGTTATGCCATCCTTGCCAGAAACAGAAGTCTTCAGTTACTCAAGATTTGTTTTTGATTGTTAGTATTTATTATTAAGATTATATTTATTTTTAAATCTAAGTGTGCTAATCCTGTTGCCTGCAATATTTTCAAATTATGTGTTACATGAATAGTCTTCAAGATCTCAAAAGGACCAGATTTATTTTCCTGGATGGCACACATATGTTTCCATATAAATTTCAACTATACTGACTCTAATTGCCTTTTTAAAGTTTTTATCTCTATAGGCAAGATGTAATGAAGAAATAAATTCAAGGCCAGAAGAAAATTTACATGGATATTTCAGATGAAAGAGTAAGAAAAGATAATGCTGCCTGTTTGAACTGGATTATTGATAGGAGACTTAACTTTTCTTAAGTAATATATCAATTTATAATAAACTACATAGAGGGGAAGGGGAAATACTGGGGAATGATATTGGCCAAACTTCATTATTATATTGGGTACATGTATAAATATGTAACAACAAATTCTACCTTTCTGTATAATTATATGCATCAATAAAAAATATGGAAAAATTACAATAAAACAAACTACTTAACTTTGTAAAAAAAAATAGAAGAAGAAGACGACAAAGAAGAAGATCTGATTAACTCTAGCAGCTAGATTTTTTAAAATGTTTTTCTGTGTCTCCAAATGTTTCTACATGAACAGGATTTTTAATCAGAACAGTGTCCAACAAATGCTATAGTCTGTAATAACTACTTGGAGTTCCCCTTTTCATAGCTTTTATCCCCCAAACTTCTAAATCAACTGAATACTAACTATGAAAGACCTTTCTGTCATCTTTTTGTCTTATTTCAGTTGGTCATCTGAATATCCCAATAAAAATGTGCAGGGAAGAGATCAACTCTGAAGTCTCAATCTCTAAGAAACACTGCATTAATGAACTTCATGAAAGTCAGGAACATTTTATGACTCAAAATAGACAGCAATCCTGATAAATGTAGGTCCTTTTATAATTATTCTTAGCCTATTAGGTGATACTGATTTGGGAATAAAATAATCTGAATTTGTAAAATCACAAACAATAATGTATTTAGTGGTACTTTAGAACATTCCAATTTTTTAAAAAAAATACATATCCTTAATGTGAAATCCTTTTTTAAACATTAAATTGGGTTTATCCAAACACAGGAGAAATTGTTAGAGAGAAACATTCTACCTTTTGCGTACATTTTGATGTATAGCCTTCATTTTACCTAGAATAGATACAGGGAGAAACTGAAGAAATCAACATATATAGTTATTTCTAGGTTGAAATCAAATACAGTTTCATATCCTGAATGTTTATTTAATCTTATCATAACATTTTAAAAGCTCTTGCTGTATTTTGCCAAGTTTTTTTCTAAAAACTATAGTATGAGAAGGAACATTTCACCAGCCCTACACTGTGTTATTGAGTATCTCACTGGCTTTTAAACTTTCCTAGTTGGACGTAGAAAAATGATATCCTGTTTTGGTTTGATTTTGTCTTGTGAATTTTTTCACAGGCTCATTAGCATTTGTATTTTCTTCTTTTGTGCATTATTTGTTCCTCTATCAATTTAAACATTTTTAGTCTATCAATTTTGATGAGCCTTTTAATAAAAAGTTTAATCTTTTATTTGCTCTATTTGTTGTTTTTCTAATTTCCTTATTGTTAGAGTAACAGTTTGGGTATTTATGTAGCCAATTTATTTATTTTTATGGTTGCTTCCGTTGTTTTTAAATTTAAGTCTTTTTCTGTATGGAAATTTACCATAGACTCACTTCTATCTTCTTGTTATGGCTAGGGTTTTGGTGGGGTTTTTTTGTTTCTTTGTTTTGTTTTGTTTTTTTAATGTATTATATCTCTTTTTTAGAATACCTTTGTTTATTTATTTGTTTTTATGTGGTGCTGAGGATCAAACCCAGTGCCTCACATGTGCAAGGCAAGCGCTCTGCTGCTGAGCCATAACCCTAGGCCCTGGCTAGGGTTTTTGACATTTAATGCACTTGGAATTTATTTTAGTGTGTGGTAGTGAGGCAGGACAGATAGCATTAGGTAGAAAAGAGACAAGCAGGCCAAGAGTGGCCATGATGTGCAGTCCATAGTTAAAGTCCACTCTCGCATGGATTAAAGGCCACATTTAATTATCATTTTCGCATACTTTAATCAGAAAAAGCACTATTAAATCAGTTATTAGACCTTATCCACAGATCCAAAAGTAACTTCTTTCCTGACCTGGACCAAAGAGCAGGTCGGAGAATGCTTGTTTTTAACAAAAAGATATTTCTGTGATTTATATTTTTAAGACCTGATTACTTCATCCATACATCATACTCTCCATCAAAGTCACATTAACATAGTACTGTTTAAGTTCACAAAGCAGAACAGGAAAGCATCTGATGGGAAAATTATTAGAGTTTTTTTTAATCAAAAATAGAAAAGAGGGTTGGGGATGTGGCTCAGTGGTAAAGTGCTTGCCTAGCACATGTGAGGCACTGGATTCGATCCTCAGTACCACATATAAATAAATAAAATAAAGGTATTGTATCCACCTACAACTAAAAAAAAAATTATTTTTAAATAGATAAAAAAGACATGGCCTCTAGGAGGTAATGGTCAACATGTCCAGGCATTAACACAAAGAAGGGCTAAAAACACCCTCTAAGGTCAAGTCTCTGGGCTATTAATCTTAGCATGTATAAATACGCCTAGCTAAGACGTAGCTGATGTGTTCCTCTCCAAAGCCCATGCTCTATTCTATTTCTCCTTCAAAAAAAGAGAAAAAAGTGTGTGTGTGTGTGTGTGTGTGTCAAACACACACACACACACACACACACACACATAAAATACATTTGTGCTTTTTTTTTTTTTTAAGTATCAGGGCTCTCAATCACTGAGCCACATCCCCAGGTCTTTATTTTATTTAGAGACAGGGTCTTGTTAAATTGCTGAGGCTGGCTTTGAACTTGCAATTCTCCAAGCTCCTGGAATTACAGAAGTGCACCACCTGGCAAGGCCTATGCCTCATTTTAACTCATCCTTAAATTCCTTTCTGGTGACATCAAGAACCCTCATGGCCCAGTTGAGTTCCACCTCCCTTTTGTAAGACCTCCTTGGGACTCCTGCCCTAGTGATAGTGAGAGATTAGGGGGAAAAAAAAGTTGTTTTTTGGAAAACCAATTTTCCTAGAGCTATTATTTCTTTCTCCACTGACTTGTGTCCTTTATTAAGATATTAAAATGTTATATAAATGCAGATCTGATTCTGGCCTTTCTACTCTGTTGATCTGTCCACTGTCATCATAGAATTTGCTCCACTTTATGACCTAGCAGAGGTATTTCAATCACTCTTCTTTTGCAGAATTTTCTGTTATTCTTCCCGCTAAAGATTATAACTTTATTTTTCCAGATAAATTTTTTTTTAAATTTTCAGACCATATCTTTGGGGAATTAATAGCAAGCAATGTTTAGGATATACAGGATGAAAATTATAAAAGTTTGTGTGAATATATAGGAAACCAACATCTAAGATTACATCAGTTTATTTGTGTGTGAGAGTGCGTGTGTGTCCACATACTAGGAACTGAACCTGGGACCTTGAGCATGCTAATCATATGCTGCACCACTGAGTTTATGCAAGGAAATATTGTAAAGATGTCTCTTTCCCCAAAGTCATCAGTTTAGTAGAAATATAATCATTTACTGAATATCCAGTGTGGCTAGGGCTTAGGCGAGGCTCCTCAAACTGTAGAAACCAGAGATCATTCTTCTAAGATGAGAAAATATTTATCTGTCAGGAATAACTGGCAGAGGCTGTGATGGAGAGTGGTAACTCAGCAGGGACCTTGAACTTCTTTACTGCTTGTGCCAAAACCTGGAACAAATATTTTATTGGGTGGATATTTGGATAAGTCACTCAATGAAGGATGGAGTGAAAACTGAAAGCCCTGTTTGCATAACAGTCCAGGGCTCCTGCTGAGATTTCCAGAGGAGATGAGGTTGGATAACTACTTGGCTCTTATTTGCAGAGTGGTAGTGGTGGGTGGGGGGGATTGCCCGGAATAGCAGTAGAGGCAGTGGAAGAAAGAGAAAGGATCAAGTGGGAGTGGGAGAGGAGTTTAGTCATAAGAATGGAAATCTGTCTATTTGTGAATCTTAAGTTTTGTACACTGTACAAACCTTCAACCCACCAAAAATTCCAAGATACTAGCCTATGGAGTTGGATCTGCTTTATGTTGGTTTGACATCTCAAGGGGTTGAGTCCCATTTATAATGACTGTGGGTGAGAAGGGCCAATTTCAAGGGATGCAGTCACGTCTGGTTACACTGAACAGTAGTGGAGGCAGAAGCCCCTCCACCCACTAACCCCAATCTGGGTAATGTGTCTACATCTAGCCACCTGCTTTCATTCCTCCATATGTTTGTCACTAGTGTGTCCTATCAGAAACATCCTATGATTTCAGTCAATGGAGCCCGAATCGATTTCTCTCACCTGCGCTGCCTTGCTCTGTACTCCTGTGAAAACGTGATAACTAAATAACTCAGACTTCAATACACTGTCTGTCCTCATTATTTATGGGTTCGGAGTCTGTGGATTTGCCTGCTAACTAAAATTTATTTGTAACTTCAAAGTGAATACTGGCAGTGAGTGTTTCCCAGGCATTTGAAGGCATATGCCCAGTCCTTGATGTACAGGTTCCCAGCTGAGGCGGACCAGGCTTCGTTCTTAGCTCACCTACCATAAACAAGTATCCTCTTCATGACAGATTTAGTGTCCCTTTTTGCATTTTTTTTGTACATTTTGTTGGCAACGTCACCATTTTCTGTGGTCCCTAAGCATAGGACTGAAGTGCTATCTAGCATTCCTGAGCTCAAGAAGCTAGTGATGTGCTATAGGAGAAATATGTGTTAGATAAGCTTTGTCCAGACAGGAGTGCTGTTGGCCGTGAGTTCAGCATTTAGGAATCAACCACAAATTTTAAATGATTTGTCTTTAAACTAAAACATACTTGAATGGGGTTATATACAATCTGTTGACAAAAATGTAAACAGAGGCTTACAGAAACCCAGTCCTGTGTTCATAGTTGACAAAACATGACTATCATGAATGACAAGAATCTTCCAAATGTCTAGCTGCAACTCACACCCCAACAGCAAACTCCTTAACAGCTAGGTCTGTGATTTATTTACATTTCTACCTGAAAAGTGTCTGATGGTGCAATGTGCAGAGTGGGGGCTTATAAAATACGGAATAGGAAGGGTTGAGAATCAGTATGTTGAGAAGGGACATGATGGAATGCAATAACCTTTACAACCGTGGAGGATTCAAAGTTCCTCAGTGGGTGCCTGAAACTGTGGAATATAACAAATCCTATGAGATGAATGTTCTTCCATAAATACATTGACAAACTTAATGCTTTTTCTATCTTAACTAAGCACTTATAGCACATTGAAGCCATAACTTTTGCCATTTGAGGTACAATAGCGAAACTAGCATGAAATTTTTTTTTCTTCCCGGTTAACAGAAGATTCCTTCGTAAGATAGATCTTAGCAACCTAAGCAAACAATGTTTTTTCCTTCCTTATTAAGAACTTACATTTTGTCATTTTCGGGTTCCCTTTGGCCTATACAAACTGCCAGCATCGCTACTGTAACTAATATTAAGCTAAGTGTTACTTAAACATAATAAGTACTGTACTACATGGTAGTCGATCTAGCACCTAAGATGGTCCCTAGCTAATGAGCAGGTAGCATATACAGCAATGGATATGCTGGACAAAGGGATGATTCATATCTTAGATAGGGCAAAGTGGTGGAGTAGAAACAGATTTCCTGCCATGCCGGAATGGTGAGCCATTTAAAAACCTTTGAATTGTACAGCCAGGCGTGATGGCTCACATCAGTAATCCCAGTGGCTCCATAAGCTAAGACAGTAGGATCACGAGTTCAAGAACAGCATCAGCAACTTAGTAGGCCCTAAGAAACTTAGCAAGGCCCTATCTCAAAATAAAAAGGGATGGGGATGTGGTTCAGTGGTTAAGCACCCCTGGGTTTAATCCCCAGTACAAAAACAAATTAACTGATTTTAAAAATACATCAAAAGCGCTGAAAATGTAGTTGAGTAATAAGAGCATTTGCCTCATATATGTGAGACCCTAGGTTTAATCCCGAGAATGGAAGAGGGAAAAAATTTACAAAGAAAAACTAAACAACTTCTAGTTATATATATAAACAGAAGTAACTATTTACAACTAGTAGGGGCTTGGGAGTGTAGATCAGTGATAGAGCACATGAGGTCCCTGGGTTTGAAAAAAAATAATAATAATAATAAAAATCACTTGAAAAAAGTAAAAAAAAAAAAACTTACATTTATTTCTTGACTTTGCCATGTAATATTTTTGGCTTAAGGTTAACCACACATAATGAAGTGTCAAAAGCTGGACTATAGATGGGGAGATTACTGTACAGATTCTTGGAGTCAGGGTCCTCCTAGGAGCAATTATCCTCACTGTATAGTGAGACATAGGAAATAATAATGACAGTCAGTGTCCATTGAGCATTTGTTATAAACCTGTATTTTATGAAGCATTTGACAAGCTCCATATTGTATTATTCTCACAACTCTTTCCAGTGGGAAATATCACTATCTTCATTTCACAAAGGAGGAATGACTTATTCAAGGTCACCCAGCTATCACATTGTTGAATGGGCTCCTGTCCAGATTTATCTATGCATAGATAAATAGGTGCTCTAAACCATCTGGTCATAAGGAGAAAAAGATGAACTTGGTAGGAGTCACAATCTATGAGTTTCATCAGAGAGTGATCCACAGGATATAATAATAATAATAATAATAATAATAAGGCTCCTAATAGAAGCTAGCCCATCATTGGCTCTCCTCAGCATTAATGGGTGAACAATGATGTAGTCAACAGTGATTTTTTCCCCCTAGCTGGCAATGACAGTGCCTTTTGTTTGACTCCAGAAGCAGCTGGCAGGACTCATGTATTACTCACGGTGGAATCATACTTCACTGATGGCTGACGTACTCTAGAGTCACTCTGTGGTCAGGGTTGTGTCTAGGCCTGGAGATTACTACAGGCCTCTGAATGTGGCTGAGCTTCTGCAGCTGTCATGTGTTTCTGGCTCCAGTTCTACACCTCTTGGCAGGTGGCTTGTGTGGAAAGCATTGCTGACCCTGGGTGTGAGATGCACAGGATGAAGGGGGCTGGGCAGGCCAGGCAGTGCAAAGCAGGCTCATGCTGCCAGGGGCCTGAAGACTATGCTATGAAGCACTTATACACAGAAAAAGGGAAATTATAAATGCATGATTTGGGGATTCTTCAGAAGATCACTCCTTTGAGTCCTTTTGCTGATACAGAATGCACTAACACTAGGCCAATTTGTGAAGGAGACCTTTTCATATTCACTCTAGGGGTGAATCTTCCACATGCAGGGATAGTGATAATTAGATGGATAAAATTGGTGCTAATACTAATATTTACTTTGTGTTTTCTAAATATAAGCATCGCTCTAAAAATGATTTATGAATTAACTCACTTATTCTTCCACTAAAACCCCTCAAGTTTGGGACTATTATGATGCATATTTTACAGATAAAGCCAAGTAACTTGCACCATGATACAAGCGGGTAGTGGTTGTGGGTGGTTGAATTATTGGCTCCAACTCTTTAACTCTCCTTCTGCATACTTGCTCTGGGACCAAGTGTACTTTCCAGCCTTTGAGAGTAGGCTTGGTACATCAATTTGAGAGTGATAGTGTGCTAGTTCTAAGCCCCAGCCTTAAGAAACCTCACTTTGTTACTTGTTTCTATGAAGCCCTCTTGTGTTTCTAATATCACGAAGAAAACAACTAGCCTGGGTATCCTGCTGATCCAAGAGGGAGGACATAGTAGCAGAGCCACCCAGACAACCCACATACCTGCAGCAAGAAGCAGAGCTGCCCCAGCCGCTTCACCCTAAGGCAAAAACACTCATCCCAGGCCACCCGTAGATGAGTCAAACCTCAAAGAACCCAAAGCACATGACCAATCAAGTATTGGTTTAGTCATCAAGTTTTGGAAGTAGTTTGTTACACAGGAAAAACTAACCCATACAAGAATAAAGTTTGTTTTAATCAGTTTTTCACTGCTGTGACCAAAAGACCTGACAAGAACAATTTTAGAGGAAGAAAATGTTATTTGGGGGCTCACAGTTTCAGGGGTCTCAATCTATAGACAGTCAACTCCATTGCTCTGGGCTCAAGGTGAGGCAGAAATCATGGCAGAAGGGTGTGGAGGAGGAAAACAGTTTAAGACATGGCAATCAGGAAGCAGAGAGAGATAACTCCCTTCACTGCAAACAAAATATATATCCCAAAAGGCACATCCCAGATGATGCACCTTCTCCAGCCATACACTACAGTTACCACCCAGTTAATCCCTATTATGGGATTAATGCACTGATTAGGTTAAAAATCTCATAACCCAATCATTTCACCTCTAAATTTTCTTGCATTTTCTCACACATGATCTCTTGGGGAACACTTCATAACTAAACCATGACAAAGTTGGATGCAAGCTCAGGCATTGTGCCACACAGTACCCTCTTTAAGCTGTAATTTATATCACCTTCCACACTTGGTGAAAGTGAAGGAACTTAGGTTCTAATGAGCTGAGTGAATTTGAGCAAAGAACCTGTAAAATGAGCCAGTTAATGTAAATCAGTATATCTGATTTACACAGGCACAGAACATTAGCTCCACATGATAACTAGTAGAAGAAGAAAAAAATGGATTTGTTGGGTGTGGAGGTGCACACCTGTAGTCCCAGCTACTTGGGAGGCTGAGGCAGGAGGATCTCTTGAGCCCAGGGGTTGGGGGCCAGCCTAGACAACATAATGAGACCTCATCTCTAAAAAATAATAATCATAATTAAACAAAAACTTTAAAAGGATTCTATGATCTTCTGGGAATTGGTATTCTATAAAGATACTGCAGAAATACTGGGACAGATAATCTTTTAAATCTGATCATTCTATTATTCTTTTATTCTAGGTAACTGTGTGGCTCCTCAAAAACATCCACCCCATGGGTAGTTCCTAAATACCATGTAAAATAATTGCTTACTTCAGGTAATTTGTGGATGACATTCAGAGGAAATTGAGTGTGTCTAGGAAGGAACAGTTCTCTCCCTCCTTCTTCAAACCCCTGTATATCCTGCCTAGAATCTGGAGCTAATGCTGACAGAGAGAAGGAGCTGACCTCCTTTCTACCAGCCTGCTCTCTAATCAAACTTACAGTAAAGCTCAAGGAACCTGCCAGGTCATGAGCCATCTCTCAGAAAGCAATCTCTGCTTACCTGCCCTATTTCCCCACCTCCTACTTACTCCTAAACCTAAGCCTCTCACAGTCACTAAAAATGCTTTGCAACAGTAATAAGTAGCCAACATTTCCAGTCTCTGTCTCCTGCTCCTGCCTCCACAATTATTTTTTCCTTTTTGTAGTGCTAGGGATGGATTCCACAATTTTTGACGTAGTTGAAACTCCCTCCTCCCTTGGCTGTTAAGGTCTGTAGACAAGTCAAAATAACACGTGGTATTTTGCCAGAGAAATGTTAGAGTTTGTAAACAAGTCTGGATGGTGCCTGGCAAAATGTCAGAGGGAGTGGTTTGAGAAGTAACAAAAGCAAGCAATTAAGTGTGGAGATTCCTTATTGGTTGACTGATGTATCTAGTTTATGCTAATTAAGATAAGCTGTGCAAAATGTATAAATAGCTCTGTTGTCCTACAATAAACGGCTTCCATTCCTGCTGTATCAATCTACAGAAGTTATTCATCACCCCCCGGTTATTCTGCTGCAGCCGGACTGCGGCAGATGGTGGCCCGTACGGGGAGCCCCGGGACCCTCGGGGGTAAGTGACGAAAAAAAAGCTGCCCGTCCATAGATAGGATGGGAGCAATCTGCTCGTCCCTAGACAGATAGGGCGAGAGGAAAAATGGCCATTTCGAGAAAATGGAGAAGATTGATGCAGTATGTTTGTGTCTTGTTTTGTCTCAGTGTATTGTTTTGTCTTTATGATGAAAATATGGAAGTGGTGAAAGGTAAATTGATAAGGGAAAGAGGCACCCCAATGGAACGAAGAATAATTAGGGCATGTGTTGATAAGAGCCCAGGAACCCTAGTCAGAAAGAAAAAGAAAGTTCAGAAGAAGAAGGATTATCAGAAAAAAAGTTGCAGCAAAAGGCTATTACTAAATACTTTTCATTACTGGAGGGTGCGTGAATCAGTGCAGCGGCTGCCATGTGCAGGAGCGAATCATGGTGTAGTAAGGAGTTTCCAAGCAGCGGCAGCCGGCTCTTCCGCGGGGAGCAGGAGCAGTTTGAGTCCAGGACACTCCCCAGGGCCATCTGGGGCTGCCCAGGATGCTACAGCCGGCAAAAGACGCTACCAGTGTCCCTGATGTTTGGTCATTTTCAATGCCTTTAACTAAACTACAATGGTTCTCCCACACCTGGAAGCTAATGAGTAATGAGCACTATTAAGGCTTATTTCAAATGTAAAAAACCTTGAGATAATGTACTAAATTGTTCAGAAGGTTGTTTTCCTAGTAGAATGCTATGAGATTTTCTTTAGCCATCCGGAGTTCCTGCCTTCGTCCCAGTGCTGGTGAAAACGAACGTGGAAGAATTTCCAGTGTTGCTGAAAACCAGAGGAGACTTTGGCTGAGAAACAGACGAGACTTCGGATCAAGCTAGCTGCCTACAGAACTTATCTGGACTGTGATTCAAGCTAGCTGCCTGGGGAACTTACCTGGACTGTGATTTAAGCTAGCTTCCTGCAGACCTGGACTGTGATTTACCTGGACTGTGAGTTAATCTATTGAGACACTGCTTTACTTGGACTGAGACAACAAACTGTAATCTGCAACAAATTGTAACTCGGTATCTTTGCTAAGGGTGTCATTGCTGGTATAATTTTTCCAAGGGCTTCTTGCATGGAGCCATCAATTGGCTTGGTATTGTTACATTTTGTATCCTCACTTTCTGTTTGTAGCAAGTTATTTATGGTGTTTCTGTAAAAACCACTATGGTCGTTATTTAAATTAAACAAAAGGGGGAATTGTTAAGGTCTGTAGACAAGTCAAAATAACACGTGGTATTTTGCCAGAGAAATGTTAGAGTTCCTAAACAAGTCTGGATGGTGCCTGGCAAAATGCCAGAGGGAGTGGTTTGAGAAGTAACAAAAGCGAGCCATTAAGTGTGGAGATTCCTTATTGGTTGACTGATGTATCTAGTTTATGCTAATTAGATAAGCTGTGCAAAATGTATAAATAGCTCTGTTGTCCTACAATAAACGGCTTCCATTCCTGCTGTATCAATCTACAGAAGTTATTCGTCACCCCCTGGTTATTATGCTGCAGCCGGACTGCGGCACTTGGCTTAACCTTTCAAGACCCTGTGTTTCCTCTTCCTCTCTCCACATTACCCCTTGATGTAAGTATCCCCAAACCTGCATGCTATCTTCTTCTCCAGATAGGCCCCGTGCCATCTCACCCCCTTGCAAAGTTCCTGCTATATCCTGGAGGCTCCCACATGTCTTTGTCCCTGCCATTCAGCCCATCTCAAGCCAAATTACCTTCTTCTCAACCCATTTTCCTCGACTTCTTCCTTGTCACCTCCTTCAATGTACCTGACAGTATAGTCACACAGAACCACTGCATAAGTTCTTAAATGTTTTATCCTGCATTTTTTCATGATTTTCCCTCTGCCTAGAATGATTTTACTCACTTCCATAACTGAATATCCATGAGGCTTAATCCTAGCCATCCTTCTCAAATGTCACCTCTTGGTGAGACCCCAGTTGTCTCCTGGGATTATTTGCCCCAGCTGCCATGCTTCTGTCTGCCTGTCTTAGAGTAGGGCTTCTCAGCCACCAGATTGCAAGCTGATTGAGCTAGGGCTCTTCTCTTCACTATGTTTGGGCCAATGCCTAGCAGATTTCCAGGATGAAGGAAGAACTTAATAAATGTTAGCTTGAATGAATGAATAAATAAAACTGACCTACCCTTTTCTCCATTGATAGGAAAGGCTTGCTGCCTAACTGCCTGACCTTTCCTGCATCCAAGGCATAAAGTAAGTCTTGACTGTAGTTTGACTAAGAATGCCAACTTTCCAGGATTCCTGGGAGAAGCAAGATTAAAGCCCAAGGCAGTCCTTTGAGACATACTGATTTCCATGAGACCCTTTCACTTTATTCCTGAACTAAGATACAAGTTGTTTTAATATGTTTATTTGAACTCACATGTACATACAAAGTTCTAAAAAGGATGAGATTAAAGGACAAGATTGGTTAGAGCAGATCTCCCCAACCTGCATTCATTCACATATTGCTTTTGTGGTTCTTACTCAGTTTGCATGCTACCTCTATAATTTATTCCATAACCATTTTAAAAATTAATTCAAGTTTATTAGCCTCATATTGCACTGTCATATCATAGATATGATACATACACATCTATCTATAGATAGGTAGAAATTGATATATATATACAAAGAAATATTACAACTTAAAATATTGTTCTGAGTACCACATAAAATCATCTAGCAAGCTAGCAATAGTATATATGACAATTAGAGATGCACTAGTTCAGAAAATTTAATCTAAAGCAAAGTTATTTATTAAATCAGTTCTCTGCTGGCACTAGTGTACTATGTATGCCTGGTGCTAAAACATTGAAATATCAAGCACAGCTCAAAGTCCAGGGGGCAAAAACAACAAGTAAATTGTAAACTGCAATTTAATGTTCTAAGTACTATGACAGAGGCAAACACAGGGTACCTCTCTGTCTGACCCTTCTTGGGCATCAGTGTAAGCCCCCATCCCAGCTCTTGTTCTAGTTGCTCCTGCAGAGGCACTTTCTGAGCTCTGAGCAGGTGCAATCTCCAAGCAGTTCACCCAGAGCCCATCTAACTGTAGCTCAGATTTTCACTAGCAGCAGCCCACTGAATTACTACATCACCCTCAATAGAAGGGTAGGACAGCAATGGATAAATGTCATTCCATTTCATTCTTAATTCTGCATGTCATCTTGTAGAACTTCTCAGAAACTTCTCAGAACTGCATCCTGGTGCAGTTCCATTGCCCTGGTCTCTCACCTGGAATCTCTCACTTCTCTTCCCTCACTTCTCTTACCTTCTAGGAAACTGGCCTATAGGTGTGGACCTGCCTCAGGGCACATTTTTTGGCCTCAGGCAAAAGCAGGGCCCTAATTCATGTAAGGAGGTCTGAGGTCTTTAAAGGGATAACACCTGAGCTACCCTCTTCATCATGGGTATGTAGGGCGGGGGAAGAGAAAGTGAAGAAGGTGTTCTGGGCAGAAGAAACAAAACGACATGAAGGCTTGAAAAGAAATATTTGGGAACTGCAAAGAGCCGGGCATGAAAGGAACACAACTGTAACACACCATGAGGGATGGAGAGTCGCAAGAGGTTGGTACAGTAGGCAAAGGCTGGCCCTGAAAAGTCACTGGCAATAACTAACCAATACCAGCAGCCTCTTCTTAGGTTCTGAAAGAGGAGCCATGAAGAGCAAAATAGGTGGATGTTTAAATCAACCCTAGAAGACAAGTGTTTTTCAAGATGCCAGGGGTATGGACACTAAGACTTGAGCGTAAGGGAAGGAAGAATTAGAAGATGCAGTGAAGTGAGGCAGAGCTGCCTGCCCTGCCACCTCCAAACACAGACTCACAGACTCTCTCTGCAAGCTGGTTCCCAAAAATCCAGTAACAAGTTTAATCCAAAACAAGGCAGAGTCCACTTGAATTCAGTAAATTGTCAATAACTAGAAAGTAACAGGTTCAGGATAAATAAGATGGGGATCTATAGAATGACAAATCATTCTAGAGCCTCTGTTCCGTCAAGACCCAGAGAAGAGAGGAAATTGTAGGCCGGCAGGGAAAAAGAGGGGAACCCCATCTTGTCAGCTGGTTGAGCCACAAAAGGAAATCCCCCACCTGACAATTCAGATACTTAGCAAAACCCCAAGAACTCATAGCTCTAAGCACCTCTCTCTGGTGCAAACCAGGCTTAAGGCCTGAAGAGAAGCCAGGGAGCCTCCTCCAGAGGATGAACTGCGTGCACCAGAGAATGGAAGCCTGTGTTAAAAGGACTAGCTTGAGAGGCTGCAGCTTTGTGTATAAGCAAACAATCAAGAAAATCTGGTTTCTATTGAGGGCTTACTATGTACCAACACTGTAAAAGTACTTTTAAGTAGTTATTTTTTGTTGTTGTTTTTTTTTTTTTTTTTTTTTTTAATAATCTTCCCTGAAACCACAGGAATAGGCCCTATTAGCCTCATCTTCCAGGATCCAGCCTGAGGTGACCCTGAAACACTAGTTAGAAGACAGCACAGTGAAGCATTTTTAAAGAGCTCACAATTTGGGTTTATGTCACTCAGTTTAACTCTTGTCTCCATCATTTCTGATGAGACAAGGTCATTCAGGACGATTCACTTTTAAGATAGAGAAACTAATTCAAAATAGCTCAAGCAACTAAAAGAAACTGGTCTATATAACCAGAAGACGTAGGGATGAGTCTCTGATTCCAAACCAATAGACCCAGGGATCAAATAGTATCATCATGCCTGTCTTGGTTCTGTTCTGTGTTAGGGGCCTCATTTGTTCCCAGGAAAGAACAGCTTCAGGTGATCAGGGCAGTAGCTAACTCTAAATAGTATCCTCAGTGAAAAAAAGAGCTTTGCTTTCAAAGTCCTCATAAATCTCAGGGAAGGAGTCTAACTCTATTGGGTCCTGCATTCTTCATTTGAATCAGTTATTAAACAGATGGAACATTCCGTGATCAATGATTGGTAGTCCCATCAGAATCACAGAGAGAAAGTAAGGCAGTTCTTGAAAAGTAGGAATGTTGAGCAGTTCAAAATAATGTATGCCTACCATATTTTAATTTCAGGCAAGTCATTTAACCTGTGAAAGCCTTTGTTACTCTGTCTATTAAAAAAAATAAACAATAGCACCTGTTGTGCAAAGTTGTGAGATATTAAAAGTCATATTAAACACTTGACACATAGAAGCAGTCACTTTATGGTAGTCTTTTTGTTGTTGTTGTTGTTATTGGGTACTATTATTGTTTTGTGATTGTTTACACATGGGATGGGAAGTTGAAGTCCATCCCAGATCTCCAGATCGTCATAAAGCACTCCTGGCCCCAGGGCGGTGTCCTCTTTGGCCCTGCAGCCTGACGCCTTGCACAACCCAGGCTGTGTGTGCCAAGGTTAAGCTGGTTCACCGTTAGACTGCCACAGAGCAGTTGAGTGCCTCCTGGCCCCAGCAATGTCAATACTGCCTTCCTGGCTCCGCCTATTGTATCTGGAGGAAAGTGGCTGAGCATTGTCTTCCAGAGCTCCCCCCAGGAAGCATGATATCACCCTCTAACAAAAGCGGGAAAGCTGACAGATCTGCCGAGATGGGTGTGGCCACCACACACACCTCACTGGTCAGGCCAGTGCTCCCTGCTTGTCACAGCCTCTGTGACAAGCAGGGAGCAAACAGCAGCCACCCTCAACACCAGGCCGCATGCTCTGACTAGTCCTTATATTTTCTCCCTGTCTTTGTCACCCCCACACTATGTTAGACACAACTCCCAAGCAAAGGGAAGGTACTCCTCCTTTTTGGCAGATACTTAGGGGAGAAAGATGATCAGATTCCTGAAGGGACAGAAAGAGATGAGGGTGGGGGTGTACGGGTGGGAGGAAGCAGGCCTGGCTCCATCTAAAAAATCATTCTGCACGTGTAATGCGGAGAGTTAAGGAATAGTCTGGCCAGACTGGTGGGAACTGGGTTATCAGTTAAAATTCCAGAAATAAGGGAGGCAACTTTAGACATTCCCTTTCCTGAAGGCCGGGAGAGACGCCAGCTGATCTTCTGACACCCCTCCCAGCCCTGCTCCAGCACTGCTGCCAATACAGCTGGCTCCCTGTAAAATAACACATTTGCAGACCCATGCCCAGTGCCAAGCATGGAGACTGTCACCCTGCTGTCCCTGTCTTACTGATCCCCTTCTTAAAAGGCTCCTTCTATTGTGACTGAAATTCCAATTCTCTAAAATCCCAGGAAAAGAAATCTAATTGGTTTTTCTTTTCCTACCAACTCCCTGACTGCTGCTGCTTCGTCAAATCCTTGGACATCTTCTCTTTCCCTTCCCTTAAGTCTTGGTTTATACCTACGCCCCTGACTCTACTTACCATAAACTTCAGATTTCTTTGTCTTAATTTCTTGCCCAGTCCCTTCTTTTGAGCTTCAGATCTAGAGAGCCAACCTTTTGCTAATTATCTCCCTTTACAGGTAACCTCAAAATCATTATTTGCTCCAACTCCAATGAGTTCCTTCTGCCATGTTTCCCAACATAATGAATGGTACCACATTATCCAAGTAAGAATGCAGAAGTTTGATGACTCTCCTCCCTCAGTCCAACTCCCACAGGGAACCGTAACCTAAGGCCCATCCCTATAACCTTCCTTCCTGAAATGTTGAAAACCCAAATTGGTCCTAGCCCACAGTCCCTGCCATCTTAATCCATCCTCAACCCTATTATTGGAATGAATTTTCCAAGGCATAAATCAGATATGATATGATAGGACAAGCACCCTGCTAAACTTCAACATACAGAGTGAGGCACAAACTACTTCCAATGACCTACAGGGCCCTTCCCGATATGACCCCAATTTATTAAGGCCCTTTCTGATCTGACTCCAACCTTTATCCTACTTGGGGTATGGAGGCGATTGATTAGGGAAGAATGGAAGTACTTTGAATAAGACAAAGGGGAATGAAAGAAGGTAAGGGAGGGGAAATGGGAATAAGAAAGATAGTAGAATGAATCGGACATTACTTTCCTATGTTCATATACGAATATATGACCAGTGTAATTCCACAACATGTACAACAGGAAGAATGGGAAGTTATACTCCACACACATGTAGATGTCAAAATACATTCTACTGACATGCATAACTAAAAAGAATTTTTAAAAGTTTAAAAAACTACTTCCATCTTATACCTCAAATTTACTCAACTTCCTTCCTTAAGTTTGCCCTGATATTTCACACTCCTACCTACCTCCTTATAGAGTGCTCCCTCTGATGAGAAGTTCTTTCTTTTTTTCCTTTTTGTCTTGATTTTAAAATTAGTTGGCTATTCATAACTCATAACTAAGATTGGCTGTGCTTTTTGGCAATATTCATGATATTTAGTAATTCTTGGAAAGTGAGAAAACTTCAAGCTAAAATTGTTTTCAAATATCATTCATTTTCTTTATATTAAGTTTAATTAAGTTGACATTGTGTTTTTAGACATTCAACTAAATATTTATGTTTAAGGGTTGAAGGTATAGTTCAGTGGCAGAGTGCTTGCCTACTGTGTGTGAGGCCTTGGGTTTACTCCTCAGCACTGCAAAAAGCAAACAGGCTTAATTTGGATGGTGTGGCTTCATTGCATCAAAGACAATTTTTGTAGTCCTTGAAAAGCTCAAGATGAATTATAGGCATATGAGATAAATTTTGTGTTAATATGTTATAGGTATTATTCAAAATAGAGGTATTTACAAAATCTGAGATTTTCAAGAATTAAAAAATGTTGTATTAGCGTTTGTACTATGTTTACTTGCAGAACTATAAGGTCCAAATCAGAAATATCTAACGTCAAGTAAAGACCTGCTTAAATATGCCTTTATGAATGTATCATGTATCAACAAAGGGAAGAAGGAAGTTTTCTTTTCACTTTGTTGACAGGAAATATTTAACATAAGCTAAACTTTTAGGATAAGAGTGAATACTACTTACAACAAATACAAAAACTGATTATAACTATTTATTACTACTATTTCCTCCTGGCTGAAACCCTTTCTACAACATTTCCTTTTTCTTTCAGATCTGTCGTGGAGTATCAACGGTTGTTTACCACCTTTAATTTTATTCAATAAAAATTATTAGACATTAAATACATGGAATACGAGGATAGAAAAGAAATAACATCTGCTCTCAAATATTTTAGAGGCTTATTGGGCTAAATTCATGTGCCCAGAGCTCAAAGACACAGCCTCCAAGGGCTGCACAGAACTAAGGGAAGAACCACAGCAAGGGACAGGTTTGGCCCAGGCAGGCAGAGCTGAACTGTTTGGAGAATGAAGATGAAAAAATGCTACTTCCAAATGGAGGGAACAGCATGAACAAGAGCCAAGAAGAAAATGTGTAGATTGTGGAGACTGGCCTGGTTGAAGCAGAAGGGCCATGAGAAGGATGAATGGGTAGGGGAAACATTGAATAGTGGGTGAAGTGAGCTGGCTTATTGAGCAAGGAGTGGCCAGCGCAAGATTTGAGGGACTGGATAACGTTGAGCTCTTGTAGGAGGACACTGAATAGTGAGAGACTTGCTTGCATCCTGGGAAAGATGACATCGCTCTTGACTAGCATGGTAGTCCTCACAGCAACACTTCTCCTCTGACTATATTGGCTTCACTTATTAAGAGAATTCTTACTGGTTCAGCACTTTACATGTAGTATCACCTTCGATCTTTATATCAACCCTGAGAAAAGGATAGTCTCATCCATAAAAGATGAGGTTAATATGGCCTCAAGAATTTAACTTTTTACAGGTATCCAATTGGGGCTTTGACATTATCATCTCACATCTGTGACTTCATGCTTTCAATCCCTCGACTTTCCCAGTATATCTGTTGTCAAGTTTCTTGGGGTGTTTAATGGCTGGGTTCTAAGTTGTGGATTGGAGTGAAGTGATTACTGTTTCTGATTTGGGCCTTTTATTTCTGCTAATGCAACATATAACTTTCTGCATTATCTTTTTAGCAAGTAGAGCATGTGTTAGCTCCCATGAAATGTATGTATTACCAAAATCCTGGGTGTCATAAGAAACTTTCAAGTCAGTTCTATCCTACATTGAACATACTAAATCCAAACACAACTTTGCATTCATCTATTTTGAAATGGTATCTTTTGGTTTTAGTAAACCCTTGTAGCCTAGAGAAATCTATTTGAATCCCAATTCTGTGTGCTAACAAGTAAGTCCTCCACAACAAACAGGCACAGACACATAACACAATCTCTCTCTCTCTCTCTCTCTCTCTCTCTCTCTCTCTCTCTCTCTCTCTCTCTCTCTCACACACACACACACACACACACACACACACACACAACCACACACATACACACATACATATCTTTTAATGAGTACAGCCTTAGGAAACACTGATAATTTCAGAAGAATTGAGAGCTCATTAATCTAAATCCCTCAGAGCACATACAGTCTTTTGAGATGGACTTGGAAGGCTCCTTCCCTTCTGGAGAGATTCTTAAAAAGAACTAGACTCTTCCAGGAGGTTCTCCCAGGACAGGGCTAAAAGGGGAGTGCTAAGACCTCCCTACAAAAGAGGATGCATAAAGGGGACATCTGTGAAGGAAGTAAAACCTCTCTCCTTTGAGAATAATCCCAAGGGGTGTCTTTGATCCCAGCTTCTAGACTTCCACCCTTGACTACTCCACCTTGACTCTAGTTGCCCAAGATTTTTGCTAAGAAGGAGGCTCCACCTGGGCCCACTTTCCTTACCCAATAACTGCATTTCCTCTGCCACCCCAGAGAAGATCTCTGCCATCTCTGAATTCATTCACTGTTTAAAATGTCAAATGAGACAGGAAAGAGATATGAAGACATGCCACCAAAGACTTTCCCTTTGCATCAGCGTTGATCACATAGCACATTCCATAATAAAGCACAAAGAGTCATTTTGGTGCAGGAGGGGAAATATATTCAACTCTTCAGAGAGAACTACCTAGTTTGAGGATGGGAGAGTAAGGAAAAGGTAATATGTTTATTAGAACTTGTTTGCAAGCTGAAGTTGGCAATGATTCTCAACTGGGAAAGGCAAGTATAAGAATGTAAGAATTTGTGGGAAGGTTTCAGACAGCTACGTATCTCTTCCAACCTCTTATGGGTCAGCATCTTCACCAACCAGAGTCACTTTTATTGAGGCAAATGGACTGTATTTTTTCCAGTTCTCTTGGTTCAAGAAAAAAAAAAGGAGTATGAAACTACCCATTGGACGAGAGAGAGAAACCTATAAGCTGTACATTGCTTGCTCCACTGCTCTAGTCTTGCAGTGGAGTCTGGCTTGAATGGGTTCCTACAGCTATGGTCAGCTAGATTGCTTTTGCTGCAACAGCCAAGCCTTGAGCATTCATGTTCACAGAAGCTAAAACTGAGAACACAAGATAGGACTCCACACAACAAACCTACCCCAGAAATTAACATTGCTAGGGTCCCCCTTTCTGTCTCACAAGAACATGACCTCCTCCCTGCCCTCTGCTTATTCTCTGGAAATCAGTGCTTGTGTGTGTGTGTGTGTGGGGGGGTCTTTCTCCCCACCCCCTTCTTCAAGGTACTGAAGTCAGACACATAGTAACTCTTTTGGCCACATAAATTTTTTTGTTGTTGTTTAATTTTGTGACAATGTTTCTAAGCTTCTAATTGCGAAGTGATACAACATGGTCATTTATGGGGAAAAGTGAATTAAAACAGCTCTGTGTTTTATTTAACCTAAAAGGTACATCAGAAAAACTAAAGGCACCTGGAATTTGTATTCCTTTAATCCCTAATGTAAAATTGGTTTCAGATTTTGTATCTCTAATAAATATGACAATTGGAAAGAAAGCAAACCCAAAATTGGGAATCATAATTATTTAAAGGTGATTATAGAGAAATCAACATTTTGCATTAATAAAAACAATCTATATACTAAAACCATCTAAGAGAATCTTTCATTTTTAGTAATTTGTTTTACACATTCTTACTCTTTAAAATACTTAATTTTGCCAGGCGCCCTGGCATATGCCTATAATCCCACTGGCATGAGAGACTGATGCCACAGAGGATTGCAAATTCAAAACCAGCCTCAGCAACTCAGCAAGACCTTGTTTCTAAATAAAAAAGGGGCTGGGGTTAAGCGCCCTGGGTTCAATCCCCAGTACAAACAACAACAACAACAACAACAACAACAAATCAAATTTCCAATATATTCTTTTATTTAAAAATTTTTTTTAGTTATAGATGGACACAATACCTTTATTTTATTCACCCATTTCCATGTTGTTCTGAGAATCGAACCCAGTGCCTCACATGTTCTAGGCAAGCACTCCACCATTGAGCAACAACCCCAGCCCCTCCAATACATTTATTTTTGAAAGTGTTAGAGAACAAACTGTATGTGATTCTGTTATCTGATTGAATTTTAAAATACTTAATATTTCAATCAAAGAAAAATAAGAATATAAACTGCACTGCTAAGTAAATTTCCCCAAATTCATTTCCAATATCAATTTAATTTCTATTATAATAATTACAACATTTTCAAGCCAGGGGTAAGAGACTGATGGCAATGATAACGTATGTGTGATCTGCCACTCAGGTCTCAATACTGCTCAGCCTGTGTCACACAGGTGGAGAAAGCTACTGGGGCACACCACTATCGAAAGAATCCGTGCAATAAGTACACTAAGTCCCAACACATTCTGGCCAACCACTTCTTAATGCCACACCAGGTCTTGGTACTCTCCTGTGCTCAGTGATCTGGGTAACTGTCTAAGCTTTAGCTTCACTGGACCAATAAGCACTATGAATTGCTATATGCCAAATATTGTCTAAAGTGAAATAAAGATTATGTACTACAAAGCCCAGACTTTGGCTGCTTTCATTAAAATAGGATGGGAATATGAAATCTTTACAGAAAAATATTTTTCTTCTTGTTTGACAATAACAGTCTGCACATTGTCTTAAGTGGGCCCCCATACTACTTGACATGAATTTTATTTTTTAAAAATTGAAGGTTTTTTTTTTTTTTTGAAGCAGGTAAAACCAAGTTTTATTCTGGTTTATTAATAAGGAAGCACTCCAGAATGAGGAGCAAGAAAACAGTGCACAGTAATAAACAGAGCTTTCTAAATCAGGTGACTTAATCAGTCCACAGAGAGTTTATGGCAACAGAGGAGGCAATCACCCAAAAGAGCTCTAGAAAAAATCAGTTTTTGCCACAAGGGCTTTGAGTACATATATTAACTGGAGAGTCCTAGAGAAACGGTGCGGATGCTACAGCCACCCCTGGTTAATCAGCACTAAGATTTGGTGAGAGAGCCCAGAAAGCCGCTATTTTTAAAAACATGAAATAAAAATAAAATAAAGCCAAACCTTACCAGAAAGGAGCAAGCTGACTCCATAGAGCACGAGGCCGGCTAAAGAGTCCATGTTTTCCCAAGTCTCTCCATCCAGCGTCCACAGATGTGCATGAGGTCCCAAGGATCCTTTCAAAAACCCAGAGCTTTGTGACTTTCCACTTGCATGTTCTGCTAGCTCTTGTTTACAAGTTCGAGGCAAGAAGGAACAGCACAGAAGCAGGCTGTAACAGTCTCATTTCTGTCTGAGCACAGGGAGTTTTAAGTTCCTTTTTCCTGTTTCCTTTGTAGATTAGGATGGGAAAGGCTGTATCTTAAAGGCATTTGGTATCAGCAGGGCTGGGGGCACTGCAAGCCCTGTCCATCTTGCAATTCATCAAAACACTTATCTGTTACTCCTGCTTCTGCCTGTGCTGCTGTTGTAGGAGTAGAGGAATTTTTGTTGAAAGTTATGAGTCCTGGTCAGCATTTTCAGAAACAATGGGGGTATCCTCTCATAGGCGGAGACCTGGGAATAACAAGCTCTCCACCTATGTATGGTATGTGATGAAGATCAGGCCTCGGGGGACCTCTAACAGCTCTCCCAGCTACAGAAGGGTCTTGTGGGTGTGGGGAGCTTTTGCTTTTGTATTCTCAGTTTAACCCACATGATTTGCATTGTGGGGGAAAAAGTTTCCTGTGGCGAGAAAACACAACCTGGAAGGCGATTAATTTGAGCAAGCACCGGTGAGGTCAGTTCTCAGCGTAACCAAGAGAGAACAGAGTCCAAAATTGTTAGTCTGTTTTCTTTCACACAGATGGCCTATTTGCTGGCCAGGAGCCCAAACACAGGCATGCTACTAGCTATAGCTTTAATTTTTATTAACATTTCATCTAAAAAGGTGATCTAATTTCGTGAAGCACTTGGCATAGTACGATTTTAGTAATGAGTAAGGCACAGTGGTGCATGCCAGTAATCAGAGCTACTCCAGAGGCTGAGGCAGGAAGATGACAAGTTCAAGTCCAGCCTGGGCAACATAGTGAGATCCTGTCTCAAAATAAAAAAGGCTGGGGGTGTAGCTCAGTGATAAAGCACCCCTGGGTCCAATACCCAGTATCAAAAACAAAACAAAGATTTTGATAATGGGAAGAATTTCACAGTTTTTGACCAACAGTGTTTCAGAAGTAAGTTATATCCATATTTTTAAAAAGTAAAAATCAAACAAATTCCCCCTAACCTAGGAGAGAAATAGTATACTTCAGAGCAGTGAGAGTCCATGGGCCAAAATAAAGGTGCCATTGGAATAATGATATCTAACACAAGCTCAGAGACCATATTCTTATCCAGTGATCATTGCTTCACGGTATGAATTATAACTTTAGGAGAGAGTAGGCATTCCGCTCCTCACTGTCTTCCCTCCTTAGTAAAAAAATTTTCTACCCCATTTCCCACCCATTTGGGAAAAGGCAGATACTACCAGTCTTGAGTAGTTCCTGTCACAGTTTATATCACATTAGAGATGATCATAAGAACCAAATGATATTTCCAGCCTGCGGGGAGGGCAAACTTGATGCTCTGTCTTCAAGCACACCTGGGATCAAATGCTGACTCGGCCACATGTATTTGAGACAAGTTAACAACATGGGTTTTAGTTTCAGCAAATGTAAAATGATAATAATGACTTCTTTGTGGGGTTTTTTTTTTTGAGAAGATTAAGAGAGGTTTAAAAATACGTATAAATACTAGTACCATACCTAGTTCACCAAAGCTTTTCATTAGATGTTAATATGTTTATTTCTTCTCCTCTCTCCATTCTGTTTTTTATTTAGGTGCGAAGAGCTTCTGCCAAAAAGCCACTCTCTATTCCTGGGAAATGGCTTTAAGTTTGGCATTGTAAAGGACCAGGAGTCTGGCCTTGTGGGCTCTAATGTCACTTCTGTCACCATCTGCCTGTGAGACCTCAGGCAAGTTGTTTCCCACCTCTAGTCCTGATTCCTCAATTGCAAAATGAAATATTTAGACTGGATGTGACCAATTTCTCTTCAGGTTCTATCCTCTCAGAAGTCTAAAATGACGTAGTAAATGGTTCCACTCCCAACACCCCAGGTTGCTCTCCTAGATCCTTTAATCTGAGCAGTTGTGAGAAGATGCTGGATTTGTATCTGTGTCACTGTGAAAACCTGGGAGGGTCACACATGTGTTGTTTTGAAAACATAACAGCTAAGATTTTGTGAGATGCCCTGGCCCACTTTGTGGGGCAGTAATGAAGGGCGTTGGAAACAAGCCCCAGGGCACCTACCTCCCCAGGCACAAGCTTCCTGTTTGTTTTTGAAAACTATGCCCGGAAGTAATCATTGCCTAAAGCCTCACCTGTTGTCTATTTCTTGTAGGCTGAAGGTGCTACCTTGCTGTCTTTTCTGGGCTGACTTCCTGTTATTCAGAAAAGCAGCTTATTTTCATCCTTTTCCCATTATCCAGGAAAATGCACTGTTACCCAGAGATGTTGTTCAAGTTCTTCCTCTCTCCATTAACCAGAATGGTTGACTCACCTTCATTCTTCTCTCTACATTCCAGATGTTTCAGTTTAATTCCCTCTTACCCAGAAGAGTGAAGTGGTTTAATTTTACTTTCCAGGATCCGTAAATATTATCCCATTTCTTTCCATTATTATCCACAAGAGTGGCTCAGTTTAATAAAGGCTGCTAGGTTTCCTGAGCCTATGCATCCATAAGCTAGGCAAAAGGCTAAGCAACTTTCCTCCGGGATGTCTGAATCTTCAGCATAGGGAAAAATTTCCAGGTGTCAAGTGAAGGTAACGTGTGCATGAAAATTGGTGGACAGCAAAGTGTGGTGGTCCATGCTTGTAATCCCAGATTTCGGAGACTAAGGTGGGAGGATTCCAAGTTTGAGGACAGCCTCAGCAATATACAAGACCCTGCCTCAAAATAAAAAATAAAAAATAAAAAAAATAAAAACAGAGAAAGCTGAGGATATATCTTAGGAGTAGAGTACCTCAGGTTAGATTCCCAGTACCACAAAAATAAATAAAAATTCCCAGAAACTCCAGATTTCTGCCCATGGATCTTAGAACATGGAGAATTTATGAAGAGGCAGTATGAGCTTCACCGAACATTTGGGGACCAATAGTTTGCAGAACTGGTTGGCAACAGGTTGGGAAGTTGCAAAACTGGATGGCATGCCAGGATTTCCAAGGGAAGGGCAAGGCCACTTCCATGTCTGGAAAGGATTTTTCCCAATACATAATATATTAAGGAAATAAGCTGGACATAGTCATAACCCTTCTCCAGAAAACCAGCAGTGGCATCTTCATTCTCTGAAGTGTCCCCTTGAGGAGAAGGTGAGCTGACCTTCACTTCTCAGGTGCTCCATCTCACTGGAGAAGTTGAAAATCTCTTTGAGAGCTCAGCCTTAGAAAGATCTCCCCTATTGTCTTATAGTCTGTTCTTTTCAGGTATTAATCGTATTTGTTAATTACACATTTGTGCCTTTATTTTATTTTATTTTATTTATTTATTTAGAGAGCATCTCCCTATGTTGGGCAGGCTGGTCTCTAACCTGGACTCCTCTCTTAACCTCCTGAGTTTGGAAATTACGTGTGCATGCCACCAGGCCTGACAAGATTTTGTGTTTTAAATGTTTTCCACTGCCCCCTACTTGACTGCAGTCTCCATGAGACAGGGACTATATATACCTTTATACCTTTATTATTCACCATTAATTCCTTGATCTGAGTACAGTGGGGTTTTTGTTATTTGTTTGTTTGGTACTGGAGATTGAACCCAGAGGTGTTTTACCTCTAAACTACATCCCCATCCCCTTTTAGTTCTTATTTTTGAGACAAGATTTTGCTAAATTGTTAAGACTGTCCATATAATCCTCCTATCTCATTCTCCCCAGTCACTGGGATTAAAAGGTCTGTGCCATTGTGTTCGATTAGACCTTCCCCCCCCCATTAGACCTTAAACAAATGAATGATTAAAATGAAAATACTTCCATTGTTACTCATATGCACGTTAAGAAATGGGCTTTGGAATCAGGCTACATCTGCTGTATCTGTAATTTACTCTCTGTGTGACCTGGGCAAGTGAAGTCAAATCTCTGAACCTCACGTTTCTCATTACTAAAATGGAGGGGAAACAATAACAAGTTAGGCAAGGGACTATAATACACA
Organism: Ictidomys tridecemlineatus; assembly: GCF_052094955.1. Lineage (NCBI taxonomy): Eukaryota > Metazoa > Chordata > Mammalia > Rodentia > Sciuridae > Ictidomys > Ictidomys tridecemlineatus. The sequence continues at coordinate 167,497,224 of NC_135480.1, read as the reverse complement.
CCTGTAATCCCAGCCGCTCAGGAGGCTGAGACAGGAGGAGCATGAGTTCAAACCCAAACTCAGCAGCAGTGAGGCACCAAGCAATTCAGTGAGACCCAGTTCTAAATAAAATACAAATAGGGCTGGGGATGTGGCTCTGTGATCGAGTGCCCCCGAGTTCAATCCCTGGTAACCTCCCGCGCAAAATAATAATAATCATAACAAATTAGTAAGATCTACAACATCAGGCACAAATACATACTGAATAAGAATACTTGAGGCTTCCTGCTTTACCCACAATCACCACCCCCTTGGACTGTTAAACAGCTATTTGCAATGAGGAAATGAAGTCTCACACAGGCCAAGTAGCTTGCTTGGTTATTGGTAGAGAAGCAGTATCACAATTCTGGTCTATTGGCCTCTGATTTTTGCAAGTTTAGTATATGTGCATTTTTTTTCATAGTTCACTTCATAAACCACAATATGCAAAAAAAAAAGAAGATCAAGAGAAATCACTGAGAGAGTAGTTCATAAATTTAGGAAAGCTTTTGAAATGAAACTCTGACAAGTAATGAAAAAGTCTGGTGACACCGAAAACACAGTTCTCAGCATGCTTCCAAATAGTAGTAACTAACATTGGGATCTATGGGTGCCCACTGCCTTGCTCCTGGAAAGCCAAAGGGTATTCCCCCTCATGAGTCCATACCAAATCAGTTTAATTTGGTTTTTCCAAACATAGCAGAACAAGAAAGAAAACCAAATTGATCCAAACAAACCAGGTACTTGGGGCTAATATTTTCATTTTCGTTTTCTGCCTTTTATACTCAACAGATTAAAAACATCCATAGACAACATTAAAAGTCTTGAAAGAGATCAGCAAAAATATAAACAGAGAAAAAAACAGCTTTTGTGAAAGGCTATGGAAAATAACTTACCAATGCTACTACAACTATATGTCTAGAGGGCAGTATCACAGATTTGTAGCAAAAGCTTTATAGTCACATCCTTTGACACAGAAATTCACTTCCATGATGTACACAAAGCCAAAATCAAAGAGGTGCTCCAAAATGTATGTTTACAAATCTTATAGAAGCATCGTTGGTAATAATCAAAACCAGGAAACAATCTGAATATCCAACAAATATGGATTTTTATATAAATCCTGGAACACAATAAGGTACCAGATAAATATTAAAATATTGTGGTAAAAGCATATTAACATGGAGATGTGAAGATGTTTATGGTATACTCTTGATTGGAGGGGAAAAAACAATTTGGGCAGGATACACACACTCAAACATACATCAGTGTCTGTGCCAACACACATCAAAATATTCAAAGTGACTACTTCTGAGTTGTTAAAATTTTTATTTTCTTCTTTATAGTCTTCTATATACCTAACATTTTTCAAAATAATAAGCATATACATACAAAGAAGACAGAGAGGAAATCCTTGAAACAGTTGATCCAGGGCAACAGTATGTCCTTTAAAGCCCCCATTGACAAAAAAAAAGAAACCAAACCCTAAAGCACCTCCCCCTACAGGAGTTGATCAAACAGATCAGGTGTGGCCGGCCTGGGCATCCTGCTTTTTGCTGGGCTGTAGACACGGAGCCTCCAGACTATCGCATCTCTCTGACTTAAGGACTTGGATGAACGTTTTTGTGAACCCGTTGTTCTTAAGAGTGGCTAGCAGAAAAGGAAGGGTCATCAACAATTAAGTCTTGGCCTGCAGCCAGGACACCACAGTTAAAGTGACAACACCCACTCTGGTCTGGAGTATAGTTGTGGAAAATACCTGACCCTCTCTGAACCCCATTTACTCTAAAGTCCAAGCTATTGCAGAAGTTTTCCTTTCCTGCTCTTCCCTTCTCTGTTTTCTTTCTTCTTTCTCTTTTAGCATCAAAATGGCAAGCACTGTGCTAGTTGTCGGAGGAAGAAACACCAAAAATAGATGTGTTTTCTGCTTTTGAAGCTCATAATTACACAAGCCGATCGACAATGCATCAAAACAGGAAGAGTTAAATAACAAAATCAGGCATCGGGTGGTCAAATACCCAAGGGTAGGGCAGGCAGTAAAAGTCTTAGTGGTTCTTGGCTTTGGTCTCCTTCAGGCCATTCCTCTTTTCCTTCTCCTGGCACTGCCTTGGCACAGGTAGCATCCCTCCAGATCAACTGTAAGCCCCTCTGAGGGCAAGAGCTTGGATTTTATTTCAGATGGTCTTGCATTGTTTGCGAGGATGCCTCTACAATCACTATGGGACAAAAACATGAAATAAGCTTTATAAACTCATTTTGTAAATCATAAGAAAATCATAAGAAAAAAAGAAATCTCTATTCATCTTTCAAAGTATAGTTCAGATGTTGTCTCCTCCACAAAACCTCTCTGTAGTAGTTGTTAAATACCTAATAAACCACTTATTACTTATCAGCTTAACACTACAATCAATTATGTGTTTCATGACTCTGGGCAACCACTCATGTTCTCCTGGACCATTCTGATCCCATGTGTCCACATTCAAATGCCTGTCATCGTGGTAGTTCAGCTTCAGGAGTGGACTGACTATATGGCACCTGGGTTGACAGGCCACAAATCTCATCCTTTAATAAGTTAACCTGCCTTTGTACTATGGCAGGCCCCCAAAATCCAATAAAATGAATGGAAATGTAAGGGACCGGCGAACGACGGAGGAAGAGACCACCAAGAGACCGACTCATGCAACAGCAAAAGGGGATTTATTGAAGATCCAGCGTGCTGGGGCTCTGTGCTCACTCAAGGAGGGAAAGCATCCCAGAGCCCCAAGCAGGGGTTAAGCAGTGCTTAAGTACACTTTTTGGGGAGGGCGGGGGCTTTGCATACATCAGAGCAAATCATCACGAGGCTCGGGAAAATCAAACAACAACTCTCAAACATGATTAGCACATTCATTGGCGGGGGACAGGTCGGGTGGGGGTTATAGGTCAGTCCTAAAGCGGGGTATACATTCAAACTGATTGGTTTAGGCCCTGAGGTGCCTATGTGCTGAGCTGCACTGAGTCCAGGTTGTTAAGCAACTAAGTGGTCAGGGGGGATTCCTACACATATCTAATTGGCAGTCCCGGGAATTATCTTAACAGCTACAGGAATTTCAGGCTTTTAGTGTAGCTTAGAAACTTAACAATACCTGGTCCTTTACATTTTAACGTCAGTTTCTTTTACTCTTTCAGAAATATGCCAGTTTTGTCAAAGCCCAGGCTAAGAATTGGCACATCATTATTTCTGACACATTCTACTGACCAAGTCACAAGGCTAAGACTATGTCCGGGTGGAAAAATAGGTACCACCTTTTCATGGAGTCATAAAGTTATAATGCAAAAAGGCAAGTATGAAATAAAGAATGTGGATCATTTTTAAAAGTCAGGTTTGTTGGAATTTAATTTAGATACAGAAAGAAATTATACCTCAAGAGATTGTGATTAAAAAAAAAACCTGTATACCTTAAAATTTGCCATCATAACTATTTTAAGTATACAAGTCAGCGGTGTTAACCATGCTTGCACTATTGTGCAGCAGATCTCTACAAGGGATTCATCTTGCAAAACTGAAACTCTTTACTCACATTTTCCCTTCCCTTCAAACTTTGTCAAGCACAATCTACTTGTGCTTCTATTAGTTTGACTACCTTAGATACCTCATGGAAGTGAGTCATGCAGTATTTGTCTTTTTGCAACTGGTTTATTTCTCTTAACATAATGTCCACATGGTTCACCCAAGTTGTAGCATGCGACAAGATTTCCTTCCTTTTAAGACTGAATAATATGCCACATTTTCCTTATCCACTCATTGGTCCATGGACGTTTGAGTTGCTTCCATCTCTTGACAGTTGTAAATAATACTGTGCAAACATTTCTTCAACATCCTGCTTTTAATTCTTTTGGATATCTACCCCAAAGTGTGATTGTTGGATCACAAAATAATTCTGTTTTTAATTTTTGGAGGAACTCCCTTACTGTTTTCCAGAGTGCTACAACATTTTATGTTCTCTCTAACAATGCCTAAGAGTTCCAGTTTTTCCACATTCTCTTCAACGTTTGTTAGTTTCTGATTTCGTTTTTGTTTTTATGATGGTGGGTATGAGGTGAAATTTTACCTCTAGGATTCTTCATACGTTTTATTACTTTTGGCAAACTTATGCCTTAGTAAATCAAATCTTTAATCACTCCGATTTTCACCACCCCAAAAGTTTCCCTGGGCCCCACTGTGTAGAAAATCTCTCCCAAACAATAGCCCTAGGCAATTCCTGATCTGTTTTGTGCTCTCATAGTTTTGACTTTTCTGTAATGTCATGTAAAAGCAGCATATAGTATATAGGTTTTGAATCTGTTTCCCTTCATTTAGTTAAATTCATTTGATACAATTACGTATTTGTATGTATGACTTGTATCTTAGTTAATTTTCTATTGTTAATAATATGATTCCACAGCCGGGGTAAATTATAAAGAAAAGGGGTCTATTTTGAATCAAAGTTCTGATCCAAAGACAAGAGTCCACATCTGATGATGGACATTTTCCAGAAAAGTCCTGAGGACACACAGAATATCATATGGTGAGAGATAGGGAGCATGCGAGAGAACTTATATAAGCTGGCTTTTATAGTGGATACGCTCTCAAGATTACTCATTTGTCCATTAATAACATGAAGGAATGAACCAATTCATGACAGCAGATCCCAAGTAACCTCTTAAAGTTTCCACCTGAACTCACCTCTTACTATTCCATAATGATATTAATTTCAAAATGAGTTTTCAAGGAGATGAACCATACTCAAACCAAAGCAATTAGCTTATTCTTTTTTTGTTCCTGAGAAGTATGTTATTGCATGAATATACCACCACTTAACTCATGAGCCATTTGTTTTCAGCTTTGAGTGATTATGAATGAAGTTCCTGTAACTTTATTCATCTGTATAAATCTGCAAGTATTGTGTGTGTGTGTGTGTGTGTGTGTGTATGTGTGTGTGTGTGTCTATCTGTCTGTTTGTCTTTCTGTTTTTCATTTCTCCAGGGCAAATACCTAGACTAGGAATTGGTTGATTAACAATAAGCATGGGTTTAACTTGATAAGGAGCTGCTGAACTTTTCTGCCATGGGCTGTGCTATTTCACATTCCCCTTACCAATAGTTGTACCTGACAAGAACAACTTAGAGAAGGGAAAGTGTATTGGGGACTCATGGGTTCAGAGGTCTCAGTCCATGGAAACTCCCTCCCCCACACACACACCAATTCCATAACTCTGAGCCCAAAGTGAGGCATCATATCATGGGGGAATGGCCCAGTGGAGAAAAGTTGCTTAGCATATTGTGGGGTCAGAACACAGAGGGAAAGGGAGGGGAAGGAGGCCACAGGGAATATGCACCTTCCAGAGCATGTTCCCCAGTGATCTATCTCCTCCCTCCATGGTATACCTGCCTACAGTTACCTCTCAGGATGAAGTGATGAGGTTATAGCTCTTACCATCCAATCATTTCACTTCTGAATGTTCCTGTATTAACACAAGAGCTTTGGGAGAGGACTCCTCCTATCCAAACCATAACACCAAGATGTAAATGTTCTAGTCATCCTACATCCTTCTGAGAACTTTTGCCACTTTTTGTTTGCTTTTAGTCATCTTAATAGGTATGCAGAGATAATTCAATATGATTTTACTTTGTATTCTCCATGGCCAACAATATCGAGTACTTTTTTGTGTTCATTTGCCACCTGTTTATCTTCTTTGGTAAAGTGTTTTTGCCCACTGTTTGATTCAGGTTTTTTATTATTAAATCTGGAAGTTCTTCTTAAAAACTTTCTGTTGTTGTTTTGATACAGGGTCTTGCTATGTTGCCTAGGCTGGGCTCAAATTCACGATCATCTAGCCTCAGTCTGCCATGCAGCTGGGATTACAGGCATGTATGTGGCTTATACTTTTATCAACTGTGTAATTCACAAATATTTTCTCCCAATCTGTGCCTTATTTATCCCTTCTCTTAACACTATCTTTTGCAAAGAAAAAAAATTTTAATATGAAAGGGAGTTCAATTTATCATTTTTTTCCTTTTCTAAATAGTGTATCTGTGTTGTATCTAAGAAATCTTTGCCTAGTGCAAGATTACAGAGATTGTTTCCTAGGTTCCATTTTTTCTGAATGTTGTATAATTTTTATACTTAAGTCACTTATTTAAGTTATTTTTTGCATAAGGTGTCAGGTGCAAGTTAATTTTCTTGCATGTGGAATCATTCCAACACCATTAGATGAAAAAATTATTCTCTTTCCATTCTCACAGATTTTCTTTGTGTCTTTATCAAAAGTTGAGCACAAGTATGGGTGTATTTCTAGATTCTCTACCTGTTTCTTTAATATATATGTATGTTCTTTTATCAATAACATACTGTCTTGGTTACTGAAACTTTATAGCAAGTCTTGAAGTAAGGTAGTATTAGCTCTAACTTTTTTCTTCTATTTCAACATACTTTTTTTCCGTGTGATTGTATCATATTTATTTTTAAAATTAACCCATATTAACTGTAAAAAGTAATGGGATTCACTGGGATTTTCCCCTACTTGCATACAACATGCATTGATCATATCCTTCCACCCTTCTTCTACCTTAAAGCCCTGACCCCTGTCCCAGTAACCTCACAGTCCCTAGTATCATTTACTTTCAGGTTGACTTTTTTTTTTCTTTTTTAAATTTTCAGATATGAGAGAGGTCTTAAAATATTTGTCTTTCTGTGTCTGGATTATTTCACTTAACATGACGTGCTCCGCTTCCAAGAATTTTGCTGCAAATGACAGATATCATTCTTCTTTACGACTGAATAATATTTTCTTGTGTATACCTACAATGTGTTCTTTATCCAGTCATCTGTCGATTCTATATCTTGGCTTTTCTGAATAGTGCCACAGTGAATATGGGCATACAGGCATCTCTTTTGTATGCTGACATTTCCTTTGGATATATTACCAAGGAACAGAATAACTGTATCATATGGTAGTTCTATGTTAAATTTTTGTTGTTGTTGTAGTTGTTTGTTTGTTGAGGAACTTCCATACTGTTTTCCACTATAGATGTACAAATTTGTATTCCCATTAAGAGTATATAAGTTTCTTTTTCTCCAAAACACCTTGCCAGCAGTTCCCCCAACCTCTCAACATTGTTTAATTATCCTACTTCCTTTATATCCTACTGCTTGCTTTGAACTTAATTTGCTCTTTGTTTTCTATTTTTTTTTTTTTAGTAGAAACATATCTTTGAGACCTTTTAAAAAAAACACTCATATAATACTATAAATTTTTCCCTAAAGATTGTTTTAGTTTTACTGGACACAATATGTTGAAATTTCATTTTCATTTAGTTCCAAATTTCATCTAATTTCCTTTTATCCTAGAAATTATTTAGAAATACTACGTTGCTTAGTTGCTAAAAACGTGGGGAATTTTCCAGGTCTTTTTCTGTAAATTCTATTGTGATCAGAGAATATGCTTTGTATATTTTAGTTCTTTTACATATATTGAGTTTTGTTTTATGGTCCAGAATGTGGTCTGTCTTGGTAAATGTTCCCATTCGTACTTGAAAAGAAAGTGTATTTTGCTGTCATTGTGTGGTCTCTTAGAACATTTTCCACTAGATCCAGTTGGTTCATAGTGTTAAATGTTCTATCTCTACTGACTTCATTTCCATTTTCATATCAGTTTCTAAAGGCCAATTATTAAAAGTGCTACCTGTAATTAAGGATTTATAACTATCCTTTCCATTCTATAAATTTTTCTTCGTGTATTTTGAAAGTCATTTTTTAAGTTTATTCATATTTAGGAATTCACAGTTACCTGTCAGTAAATTAAAGTATTATTCGTGTGTGTGTGTGTGTGTGTGTGTGTGTGTGTGTGTGTGTGTAAACACACACTGAACTATACCCCCAGCACCTTCACCACCCTCCTTTTTGTGAAACAGGGTCTCACTAAGTTCACTAAAATTGCCTAGGCTAACCCTGAACTTGCAGGTCTTCTGTCTCAGGCAAAATCCCTCAGTATCTGGAATTACAGAGGTGCAACACCAAGCCTGTCTCTGAAGCATACTTTAATATTAATTGTGGTAATTTTTGAAATTTGACACAGCAGACCTATTCTTTCTTCTTCGCAGTTACTTTTTTACTCATATCTCTACCTTAGAAAGAGCCAAAAAGAAAGGAATCTTGAAGCAGATACTGAAAGCTTTGTTTATCAGGTGAACCAAGGTAGTAAAAAGAAAGATGGCAAACATTTCTGACTAGTGCTCTAGTAGTCTGAGCAAAAATGCCTTTGATTCAAAGGTATGAAACAAATTACCCGTAAGGGGAAATGGAAGTTATTAAGCCAGGATGCACTTAAGGTAAGGAGAGATGTGGCCAAAGACAATATTCATTAAACAAACAGGGTCCAGATTTGGTGCTCCCTCCTATGGCCTAAAATAATTGGAAATAAAAGGTCTGCAAGTCAGGGAGTTGTTGTGATCAAATTTTTATCTTAGAAAGATTACTCTTCAAGCAGTGATGTGTTAAATTTGTAGAGATTAAAGCCAGGAAAACTTATGATAGATGGACATTGCGATGCCGTATTTGAAGATCATGAAGATGACAACAGCATCGTAGGTGGAAAGAATGACAAAATGATAGAAATATTAATTTTAATGACTCTTAGGGGTGATACAGTCAGAGACTAAGGCCAATCCAAGTTTGCCTTTTTGTACAATTTGTATAAAGCATTTAATCATAATATATCATTATCATCATCATCATCATCATCAAATACAGCTCACATATTTTTCTATGGCCCTCATAAAACACATTATATCAGGCCTCTCCTGGAGAATCTGTCCTCTTATTGTAGAATACTTATGTGCCCATCTTTTATTATTGACTTTGAGCTCCCCAGGGCAACAATTTTTTTATGTCATATTTATCTCTGTATCTCCAGCAGCTGTTTCTACAAATGTTTATAGAGTTGGAACATGAAATACAGAGACTTTAAACGCTATTTAGAGACATTCTGGATTGGAGAAGTTTATTTTGATAACTTGGAGAAAACAAAGGCAGCTCAACTCATTTCGACGTAAGCCAAAGTTTTCAATTCACTGTTGTTAGCATTGATGGCTTAAATGTCCAGGAAAATCTCTCTGAACCGAGGCTGTTTTATGCAGATAAGATATTTAATATCCATATATACATCTGATGTATGTGTATGTGTCCATAGATATCGAAGATATCTCTGCCAGGCCTGTCAGGAATGTAAGTTTGTCACTGTAAACTAAACTACAATCCTTCCATGTTTAAGCACAACTTCCCCAAACTACTAGAAACGCAGGCTCAAATCTCTGCTTTTGACTCCCTGCAGATACAGTAGTGGGGGCTAAATTCCAGGCCACATGGAAGTCCCCTGCTTTGTGACTCAAGGCCTACTCACCAGCTCTGCATTGTGAACTGTTGATCTGGCCTGCTGTGCCCTACAGAAGCCACCCTGCCAAGCTTTATCTGGAGCTACCTGCCCTTTGCCCTCTGCACTGTAGACACAATGGCCTCCTCAGCGTTCCTGGCACATTCCAAGCTCATATCCCATAAGCCATTCTTCCCTCATGGACTTTGTAGCAGGCTCCGCCTTTGTCTTGAAAGCTCTCTCTGTTAATCACACTTCAGCTAAGTGGGTAAGAGATGGAGAAGAACAAAATGAACCTGAAAAGAATGTTAGACTGTGCATCATCCCTTCAACCACACCCACCCAGAGATAGCAATCGGCCCTTCTTGTCAGATGAGGAAAAAACAATAAAACAATTGTAATGAGGAATTTAACAAAGAGAACTCAAAATAGAAACTAACTTATTTTTTTTTAAAGTAAGAAGATATATTTTTTTTTCTCCTGCATTTGGCAAAATACTCTTTAAGTCAGGACCATGGAATCCATGCTGCAGTTTTTTAGACACCAGAAAGTCCATATTCGGATTGATGTCTAAGCCTGGCATTCCAGGATCACATTAAGTTAATAGTGTTAATTGACAATTTTCTATTCTTTAACTTGGCATAAAGAACAAAGTCCACAAGTAGGAAAAACTTTTTTAATCATTTATTTATGTTTAATTTAAAATATAGATTAAAATGTGGGGGCATTTTAATAGCACCTAGAGACCCACACACAATGTGTAAATATGAAGGTACATAATTTGCGTTCTGGAAGATTTAACCAATCTGGCCTGTCTGTAAATTGAACAGACTAGGGTCTCCCCCAAGTACAGTTACAGAGTGTTGTTAAGAGAATAGGCTTTGGAATCAGAAAAGCAAACATAAATGCCTATGTCCACCATTTTCTAGTAGGTTACACTAGATAGTTAATCCTTAGCCTCTCATCTGTAATAGTATTTTTAAAATTTTTTTGTAGCTGTAGATGGACACAATACCTTTATTTTATTTTTATGTGATACTGAGGATCAAACCCAGTGCCTTCCACATGTGAGGCGAGCACTCTACTGCTGAGCTACAACCCCAGCCGCTATAATATATTTTTAAAGTATTTACCTCATGAGGTTCTTAGAAGTATCAAATTAGATAATATATGGAGAACATTCAGCACATTGCCTGGGAGACAGTATGTAAGAATTAATATTACTATTTTTTTTAAAGTTTTAAAAATGACGTTAATAGCCATAGCTCAGAGGAAGCTTGAAAACATATCTCACTGATTAATTTAAAAGAAGCGAACAATTAATACAAGATATGTCCATATAATTTAAAGTGATCACAAAAGTAAAGGACCACAACAAACAATTCATTTATTTCCAAAAGCAATGTTTTATTCAATGTGCCCTATGGATTGATTACCTATTTCAAATACAGAAAAACACTTACTAAACCTCATTCTCCTTTAAAAATAAAAAACAAATTCACAGTGCAAATAGAAATGAAAATAAACTTCCAGTTTAGAGATAGTGAGTTATATGTGTATTAGCGTCTTCTCTCTCTCACTGTCCATTAAAATAAAATACGTCAATTTTTAAGGACATAAAACCAACAAGACAAAGAAAATGGAAGAGAAAACAGGAAACAACAGAAATTCGGAAGCTGGACACTGTCAGGCCAGAGTTAACTGATACTGCCGACGTCAAAATGCTACTGCCAAGTGGTCAGTGTGGAGAAGCAGTAGATACTGCAGACCCTATAAAAGATCATAAATTATTGACCACTTGTAATAAGAAAAGGGAAGTGGAATAAAATTAAGAGGAGTAGTTGAAAGTGTGCTTAAAACCTGTTAGATAAACTAAGATACCATACCACACACCCTAGGGTGGCTGTAATGAAAAGACAGTGGTGAGTGTTGAATGGGATATGGTACATTGGAGTCCTCATACACTATGGTGGGAGAGTAAATGGTGCAGCCATTTACAGACCAGAAGTTCCTCAAATGGTTAAACAAAGAGTTACCCTATCATACAGCAATTCTACTCTTAAGCATATACCCAAGAGAAACGATTTTGTGTCCACATCAAAATATGTAATAAAATGAATAAATATACCCATAAAATGGAATTTTATTTGACAATTAAAAATGAAATACTGATACATGTTATAACATTATTCTAAAGCAAAGAATTCAATCAGAGAGGCCAAATTGTGTGATTCCACTTACACGAAATGTCCAAGTAAGACAAATCCATGGAAACAGAAAGCAGATTAGAAGTCACCTCAGTTGGCCATGGAAGCATTGAGGAGGCAATGGAATATGGGAGAAATGGAGGGAGGGGAGTGACTGCAAAGTTCTTTCTTTCTTTCTTTCTTTCTTTCTTTTGGTTCAAGATACCTCTTTTCTTTGTTTGTTTGTTTGTTTGTTTGTTTATTATAATTAGGTATAGATGACAGCAGAACACCATTGGATTCATTATACACAATTGCAGCACAACTTTTCATTTCTCTGGCTGTACAGGACATAGTGTCACACCATATGTGCAGTCATACATGTACCTAGGGTAATGATGTCCTTCTCATTCCACCATCTTTCCTGCCCTCATTCCTCTTCCCCATCCCACCTTCCCTTTGCCCAGTCAAAGTCCCTCCATTTTTCCCATGCTCCCCCCATTATGAATCAACATTCACTTATCAGAGAGAACATTTGGCCTTTGGTTTTTTGGGGTTGGCTTATTTCATTTAGTATGATATTCTCCAACTCTATCCGTTTACCTGTAAAATGCTATAATTTTATTCTCTTTTAATGCTCAGTAATATTCCATTGTGTATATATTTCACAGTTTCTTTATCCATTCATCTACTGAAGAGCATCTAGGTTGGTTCCACAGTTTAGCTATTGTGAATTGAGCTGCTATAAACATTGAGATGGCTACATTACTGTAGTATGCTGGTGTTAAGTCCTTTGGGTATAGACGGAGGTGTGGGATAGCTGGATCAAATGTTTGTTCCATTCCAAATTTTCTAAGGAATCTCCATACTGTTTTCCAAAGCAGTTACATCAGTTTGCAATTCCACCAGCAATGAATCAGTGTATCTTCTTCCCCACATCCTCATCATTGTTTGAATGATGTACTTATCATTGTTTGAATTCTTGATAATCGCCATTCTGGCTGGAGTGAGATGAAATCTTAGAGTTTTTTGATTTGTATTTCTCTAATTGTTGGAGATGTTGAACATTTTTTCATATATTTGTTGGAGTTCTTTATTTTTTAAAAAAATATAATTTATAAATACATGGGCTATTTTGGAGTTGATGAAATGTTCTAAAATTGATATGATAGTTGAATAACTTTGTAAATGTAAAAAAAACATTGAATTATATACCTTAAATGGATGAATCTTATAGTATGTGAATTATATTTCACTGAAGCTGTTCAAGAAGAGTGGGGGTTGTTTCTCAGGAGGGGATAAAAATGATATTTTGTCAACACAGTTATGAGCAATAGGATTAGGCTGAAGTTTTTAACTGAATTTGAACTTTGTCCCTTCTTTCCCCTTGGGATCCTAAAAAGTTGAATAATGTTTATCCTCTAAAGAGAGGGATTCAGTGTATTATTGGGGTATCTGACTAACCCAAGGGACCATTTTGCTACAGTGCGGCTCACAGTCAACAAAATGAATTCATCCTCAGAGCTTCCAGTCAGCCTTTGGGTGCACCACTCTTACAGCAAAACAGGTATTTGAGGGAACCCTCTTATGTAAAAAGAGAGGCTCACAAAAACATCCAGAAGAAAAGCAACCTGAGCTGGGTATGGTGGCTGGCAGCAGGAGGATTGCAACTTTAGGAACACTCTCTCTTCAAAATAAAGAATAAAGGTGTGGGGATGTAGCTCAGTGTTAGACTCCTGGGTTCAATCCCAAATTCTGAAAAAAATAAAAAGCAAACTGACCTAGAGGAAAGAGACTATGAAGGAAGAAGTAAATCAGCATTTTAAAATGATTAATATTAATATCAGAAATTAAAACAATAGAATTTTATATTTTAAATAGTCAAATACATCTATATAGTGAGATACTATTACATTATTCTTTATATATATATAAATAATAATAATATATATATTATTTTGGTGGTGTCATCAAAGCTACATCTCCAGCCATTTTTATTTTTTGAGACAGGGTCTTGATAAGTTGCCCAGGTTGGCCTTGAACTTACCTCAACTGCCTGAGTATCTGGGATACAGATGTATGCTACCACATCAGGCAGATGTGGATTATTTTAAAAGCATATTGCTATATTATCTGGGTGTGCTAGTGTAGGCCTCTAATCTCAGTTATGGAAGGCTGAGGAAGGAAGATGATGTTAAGTTTCTGACCTGTGTTTGCCATTTAGTGAGACCCTGTCCCAAAATAAAAAATAAAAAGGGCTAGGGATAGAGCTTAGTGGTAGAGTGTATGCCTGGCATATGTGAGGCCCCAGTACTTGGGAGCAGAAAGGCATTTTGCTCTATGGAAAAAAAAAAGCCATCCTGAAAAGACTACATACATATTGTATGATTCTAATTATATGATATTCTGGAAAATGCAAAAATGATAGTAATGTAAAAAGATCAGTGGTTTTCAAGGTTTAGAGGACCACAGCAATAGTAGGTGGATTACAGCAGATTTTCAGGGCAATAATGCAATTCCATGTGACAGTGTAATGGTGCAATATGACATTTTTCATTGTTAAGCCATAGAACTTTACAGAGTAAAACATAATGTTTGCAAAATAAAAATTTAAAAATAAGGCCAGGGGATCTCAGAATGACATATAGAAAGTCACAAAGGAATCAATATTACAAATATCAGAAACAACCTCACTAAATTGGTTGGGGAGAAAAGAAAGAACCTCTTAACTTTAAGTTGCAGCATTGCAAACATTAAACTATGGAATTCTCTTAATGTTAGTAAAGTTAGAAAATTTTTTTACAAGTGACACCTCCAAATAAGCATGAAATGCTCAAAGATGAGTCCAAATTACAGGATGTTTATTGTGACAAAGAAACTTTCTTGATAGGGTGTCTCTAATTTTTGAAAGGAGTTCAGCATTCCATTTTTCCCCTAATTTTTATAAAGTATCTATTTAAAAATGAAAAGTAAAAGTCATTTCTGCGTTAACCCAGGTCAAGTACTTGCCTATTATGTTATCTTATTCCATCTTCCAGAAACTCAAAAGATAGTAAGTTCCATTTCATTTTACAAAGGAACATTACATAAAAAAATGATCAAAATCACAACTATGTGGTACATTTTCCATGAGTTTTTATAGGAAATAAATATAAAAATGAATAATTTTAATATGGTTTATGCATATAAAACAAATATCTTATTACAGATTGCTAAGAATAGAAACACATAATGAATGTAAGTATTACTTATTAAGTTCAGTTATTGTTCAGTGTTTTCTGAAATTTTCAAAAAGGACTTCATAGGCGATGAGTTTTGAGTTGGGCTTTAAAGTGTGGGTAAAATATAAATAAATGGATGTGAGGGAAGAGGAATTTCAGTTGGAGACAGCTAGAGTCAAGAACATAGTGGTAAAGAGTGAATTGGAGTAAAGCACTTTTCATAGGACTTTCAAATCTGTTTTTTTTTACTTAAAAAGATATATAGGCTCTGCAATCTATATCCACTAATTTCGTGGCTCTCCTAAAGTTCATATTTAACTTTCTTCAATATATTAACAAATATGGAAACAACAGCTAAATCATTGTCTAACAATGTAAGCCCTGGGAGACTTAAAATTTCCCAGAAACACACACACACAGAGTGGCAGAGTTGGGGTGTGAACAGACATTCTTGGTTTCCAAGTTCTACTCTTTTTTTTTCCCCCTTGCAATTTTCTTATTGATGTATTTTTCTTATTACTGCCTTATTCTCTTTTTATTTTATTTATTTATTTACCTTAATATGTTATATATGACAGAAGAATGCATTTCAAATCACAGTACACCTATAGAGCACAATTTTTCATGTCTCTGGTTGTTCACAAAGTCACACCACGTCTTCACACATGTACTTGGGGTTCTATTCTCTCTATTCCTTCTTCATTCACAAATGAGGAACTCAGGGCAAGCTGTATTACATAGTAATTTATTAAGAAATAATACTATAAGGTCATTAAGTGAGGTCATTCCATTCTCATTTCTTTAAAAACACACACAGAATAACAGAACAAAGTATAAATAGAACACAGTCACCAGGTTCCGTCATAAACAGGTGTCAAAATAGACCAACAGTTTAGCGAGGAAGATTATTCTGTTTGGTTTGTGTTAAATTTGAGCCTCTTCTAAAAAATATTGGATTTCCAGAGCACCCTTTACAGAAAAATCCTCCAAAGAATGGTGAAACCACTTGAAGCTTTGACAGATTTTGTAAATTATTTGTATTTATGCTTGCTTACTATAATTTCAAAGAGTCCTTTTCTCTTCCAGTTACAAGACCAAATTGTAAGTTGCCCTCTTGAAAGGTGTTAGGCATGTGCCTTTCCTTAGCTTGAGAGTTTAAATTACCTTCTATCATTACCCTCTTTGAAGACAGATTTAAAAGAAGAGATGCAGCCGTTTTTAGTGAGTCCCATGCTTAAAGATATGCCTGGTCTCTACCTTCACCCTCTTCTCTTCAGTTCAATGGAAACCTGATAAAAACCAGGCCTGGAGCTTATCCAAACCAAGAGAATGAAAAGAGACAAACCCCACTGGTGCAGCAAAGCAACATTTTTACCCTACTCCTGTTTTCCCAGGAACTAAGAATTTCTCTCCCTCATTATGAGCACATTACCCACTTTGAGTTAATGTTATTTTAAAAAATATTAAATCAAGACTACTTGGTCCTTTAAAAAGATGACAAATTTCTTAGTAAAATGTGTATAAATGTTTTCTAGGGTAGTTTTATCTTAATACAATAATTGGAATGTAAGAAACAAGAAAATGAAAGTAGTTGACTAAATTTCCAGTGGATTGAGAAATAAGCTAATAAGACTACATTGACAAATTTATGTCATAAAATATATTTCAAGTTTAATCAAACATTTTTAGGAGTATTCGAATTATTCTGAAAATAATTTATAAATTTATATGTGCCTTTTTCAAAATTTATCTCTATTGTGTTTTTTTTAAATTATTTTATTTGCCATGTATTAATATTTTTTTTAAATGGCCTATTGTTAAATGGTGAGCCACAGGAAAGAGATCAGATAATTTTAAGTTTTGACAATATTGAACAACTTTTAGTCCTTTTATTTTTGTGACACATTTTTAATGTCCATATTAAATGTGTCAATCCTTGCTTAATTTGTGTCTCTTAGGTATAGACCTCATAATGGAAATTACCGATGGAATCATTTTTAAAATGCTAACGAGATTCTGGAATGTTCATCCTTTAAAAAAAAATGGTTAGGGACTGGGGCTGTGATTCAGCGGTAGAGCACTTGCCTGGCATGTGTGAGGCACTGGGTTGGATTCTCAGCACCACATATAAATAAATAAAATAAATGTCTGTCAACAACTAAAAAATATTTTAAAATAAATAAAAATAAATGGTTAGGTAAATTTGCTTTAGGAGGTTTTTTTTTTTCACTTTTACTTGTGAATTATGGAATTTTATTCTGTACCCTACAAAGATGCACTGTTAACTTAATGAACTGAGTAAATTATCTCTGCTGAGTTTCCTTAGGCACTTATTTAACTACCTAACAGCATCACCTGCACTCTCACAGAGAGCCCAGCCTTGGAATTCTCTCTCTTTCCTTTACCCTCAATCACAGAAAAGTGCCGAAAATTGTTTAAGCACGGTGTGTCTACATGCTGCATACCACAGAATAGGCCAAAACATAAGAAGCCAATGTAGTGGAAAGGAAAAGTATGTATCAGCCACATGATTGTATATTACCAAGATGCTCAGACATCCTGTTTTGAGACACCATTGCTATGAAGGGGAAAGTCACCTATTGATGAAAGTGAGCTTAGGAAAATTTTTATTTCTGTAGTCATTCTTTAAGTCTGGTACTTGTCTCTGTCCCCTACCCAACCCCACTTCCCAATTACAGTAATTAGAAAGGAGGACATACCCCAATGGAATTCTTCTTTGTTTGAAACTTCCTTACCAGAAGTTTATTGTTCTCTCTTCAAAAAAAAAAAAAAATCACATTTATTGCTACATAACAGTCGTGTACATGTGACATTTTCTATTAAAGTGATTTAAAATCTTTTTACATTTCTTGCTGCTAGTAACTGACCTTGCTGCTAGTAACTGACCTTGCTGCTAACAGGTTTATCATTACCTATTGAAATTAAAAATGCAATACCCTCCTACCTAGCAATCCTACTCCTTGGAATCTGTCACAAAGAAATAAACACATCAGTAGATAAAGACAAACAAGGATGCTTATTGCAGCATTATTTGCAGAACCAAAAAAATGGCAACAAAATGAATGGTCAGACAATTAGGGGGTTGCTGACTAGATAATGCTCCATCTAAATCATAGAATACTGTGTTGCCATTAAAAAATATGAATTTAAGGTACACTCAAATGAATCAGTTATTTCCCACAGGTAATGCTAAGTGAGAAAATATAACCTATGTTTAAAAATTGAAGATTTTTAAAAGCCCTGTTGTTTGGATATAACTATATATATATATATATCCTGGTAAGTGAGCACTCTACCTCTGAGCCACCAGCCCAGCCCTATATTCTGGATTTTAATACCCTGTCTGAGGAGCAGGTGATAAAGATCTTCTCCCATTCTGTAGGCTGTCTTTTCACGTTCTTAATTAATTCTTTTTTCTGTGCAGAAGCTTTTTTAATTTGATGCCATCCCACATATTGATTTGGGATTTTTATTTCTTGTGCTTTAGGAATCTCATGAAGTCAATCAGTTCCTGAGCCTGTATGTTGGAGTGTTGGGCCTACCTACATTTTCTTCTAGCAGGTGCAGGGGTTCTGGTCTAATCCCTAGGTCTTTGATACACTTTGAGTTTTGTGCAGGGTGAGGGATGGGGTTAAATTTCATTCTACTACATATGGATTTACCGCTTTCTCAGCATCATTTGTTAAAGAGGCTCTCTTTTCTCCAATGTTTGTTTTTGGAACATTTCTCAAGTAGGAGATAACTGTGTTTATGTGAGTCTCTCTCTATGTCTTCTGTTTCATTGGTCTTCATGTCTGTTTTGGCTCCAGTATCATGCTGTTTTTATTATTATAGCTCTGAAGTATAATTTGAGCTTCCATATTGTGAGGCCTCCAGCATTGCTCTTTTCACTTAGGATTGCCTTGGCTATTCCAGATCTCAATTTTTCCAAATGAATTTTAGAACTGCTTTTTCTATTTTTGTGAAGAACATCATCTTTGGTACTTTGAGCAGAATAGCATTGAACCTATATAACACTTTTGGTAGTTTGGTCATTATGACAATATTAATTCCGCCTATCCCAGAACATGGGAGATCGTTCCATCTCTAAGCTCTTCTTCAATTTCTTTCTTTGGTGTTATATAGTTTTCATCATAGAGATCCTTTGCCTCTTTCTTTTTCTTTACTTTTCTTTCTTTTTCCTTTGAGATTATTGTGTGTCTTCTTTGATATAATGAGAGCAACTATGAACAGAGCAAGGAGGAAGAGCAGGAAGAAAAGACTAACATTTATCAGAGTCATGAGATGGGAGGGAAAGGGAGAGAAAAGGGAAATTGCATGGAAATGAAGGGAGACCCTCATTGCTATACAAAATTACATATAAGAGGTTGTGAGGGGAATGGGAAAATAAACAAGGAGAGTAATGAATTACAGTAGATGGGGTAGAGAGAGAAGATGGGAGGGGAGGAGAGGGGGGATAGTAGGGGATAGGAAAGGTAGCAGAATACAACAATTACTAATTGGGCATTATGTAAAATTGTGGATGTGTAACCGACGTGATTCTGCAATCTGCATTTGGGGTAAAATTGGGAGTTCATAACCCACTTCAATCTAATGTATGAAATATGATATGTCAAGAGCTTTGTAATGTTGTGAACAACCAATAAAAAAAATAAAAAATTAAAAAAAAAAATAAAATAAAAATAAAAATAAAAATATTTCGTTCAGAGCCAAAAAAAAAAAAAGAGAGAGATTATTGTGAATGTAATAGTTTTCCTATTTTTTTTCCAGCAGATTCATTATTGGAGTCCAGGAAAGCAATTGATTTATGTATTTTGATTCTGTACTTTATTAAATTTGTTTAATCAGCTCTAGAAGTTTTCTGGTGTAGTATTCAAGGTCTTCTAAATATAAGGTCATGTCATCTGCAAAACAGAGACAATTTGACTTTTTCTTTTCCTATTTGTATCCCTTTAAATTCCCTCTCTTGCCTGATTGCTCTTGAGTTTCAAGAACTATTTTAAATAGAAGGGATGAGAACGTGCATCCTTGTCTTGTTCCTGTTTTCAGAGGAAATACTTTTCGTTTGGTATGATGTTGGCCTTGGATTTGTTTCATATTGCCTTTATGATGTTGATGTAAGATCTTTTATCCCTAATTTCTGTAGTGTTTTAAACTTAAATGGGTACTGGACTTTGTCAAATTCTTTTTCTGCATTTATTGAAATAATCCTGAATCTTGTCTTTAACTTTATTTATGTGATGAATTACATTTGTTTGACTTGTGTGTGTTAAACTAAGCTTGCAGCCCTGGTATAAAGCCCACTTGATCATGATGCCCTATCTTCTTAATGTGTTTTTGAATGCAGGTTGCCAATATTTTATTAAGAATTTTTGCATCTATGTTCATCAAGGATATGGCCTCAAGTTTCCTTTCCTTAATAGGTCTTTGTCTGGGTTTTGTATCAGAGTGATACTGGCTTCACAGAATGAATTTGACAGTGTTCATTCCTTTTCTATTTTATGAAATAATTTGAGGAAGACTGATATTATTTCTTCTGTGAAGGTCTGGTAGAACATGGCTGATAATCTGTCTGGTCCTGGGCTTTTCTTTGTTGGGAAGCTTTTGATAGCTGCTTCAATTTTATTACTTGATATTGATCTGTTTAAGTTTTCTGCATCTTCATGCCTCAATTTGGGTAGATCATATATATCTAGGAAATTGTCAATATGTTCAAGATTTTTATTGGAGTATAAATTTTCAAAACAGTTTGTAATGGTCCTCTGGATTTCAGCAGTGTCTATAGTGACATTTCCTTTTTCACATTCTGTTTTGTTAATTTGGGTCTTCTCTCTCTTTCTTTTGGTTAGTTTTGCAGAGGGCTTTTCAATATTTTTTATTCTTTCAAAAAAAAAACAACTTTGTTGATCATTGATCCTTTGTATTTTTTATTCTCAATTTTATTGATTTAAATAATTTCCTGTAGTCTACTGATATTGGTGTTAGTTTGTTCTTTGCCTATGGTCTTGAAGTGTTAACATTAGATTATTTATTTGGTATCTTTCTATTTTTTACCATTTTAATGTTTGTATTTGTTTTAATTAGTTATACATGACAATAGAATGTATTTATGTACTTTGATATATTATACATAGATGTGATATAATTTCCCATTTTTCTGAGTGTACATGTTGTAGAATTATATTGGTCACATATACACATAAAGTAGTAATGCCTGTTTTGTTCTTCTATGTTTCCTATCCCCACATCCTCACATCCCCTTCCCTCCCCTCCCTTCACTTCCCTCTACCTAATCTAAGGTAACAATATTCTTCTCTAGT
The DNA here is from genome assembly GCF_052094955.1 of Ictidomys tridecemlineatus. Classification (NCBI taxonomy): domain Eukaryota; kingdom Metazoa; phylum Chordata; class Mammalia; order Rodentia; family Sciuridae; genus Ictidomys; species Ictidomys tridecemlineatus. The sequence continues at coordinate 167,476,069 of NC_135480.1, read as the reverse complement.
GCCTCCTGCCTTATTGTGAATTAGCATCTGCATATTAGAGAAGACATTCCGCCTTTGGCTTTTTGGGATTGGCTTATTTCGTTTAGTATGATATTCTCCAACTTCATCCATTTACCTGCAAATGCCATCATTTCATTCTTCTTTTAGCTGAGTAATATTCCATTGGGGGAAATATAAATATATATAAATAAATAAATATATAAATATATATATATATATATATATGGAGAGAGAGAGAAGTGTTCCAAAAACAAACAAGCAAAATATACATATATATGTGTATGTATATATATATATATATATATATATATATATATATATATATATATCACATTTTCTTTATCCATTCATCTATTGAAGGACACCTAGGTTGGTTCCATAGTTTAGCTATTGTGAATTGAGCTGCTATAAACATTGATGTGGCTGCATTACTATAGTGTGATGATTTTAAGTTCTTTGGGTATAAACCGAGGAGTGGAATAGCTGAATCAAATGGTGGTTCCATTCCAAGTTTTCTAAGGAATCTCCATCCTGCTTTCCATGCTGGTTGCACTAATTTCAGTCCCACCAGCAATGTGTGAGTGTACCTTTTCCCCACATCCTCACCAACATTTATTGTTGACTGTATTCTTGATGATTGCCATTCTGACAGGAGTGAGATGAAATCTTAGTAGTTTTGATTTGCATTTCTCTAATTGCCAGAGATATTGACCACTTTTTAATATATTTGTTGATCAATTGTATTTCTTCTTCTGTTAAGTGTCTGTTCAGTTCCTTAGTCCATTTATTAATTGGGTTATTTGGTTTTTTGTGTTAATTTTTTTTAGTTTTTTATATATCCTCGAGATTAATGCTTTATTGGAGGTTCATGTGGTAAAGATTTTCTCCTAATCTGTAGGCTCTGTTCTCACCTTATTGTTTCCTTTGCTGAGAAAAACCTTTTTAATTTGAATCCATTCCATTTATTAATTCTTGATTTTACTTCTTGATCTTTAGGAGTCTTGTTAAGGAAGTCAGATCCTTGGCCAAGGCAGTGAAGATTTGGTCTTGTATCTCTATTTTTTCTTCTATTAGGTGCAGGGTCTCATTCTAGTTCCTAAGTCTTTGATCCACTTTGAGTTGATTTTTGTGCAGGGTGAGAGATAGAGGTTTAATTTCATTTTGCTACATATGGATTTCAAGTTTTGCCAGCACTATTTGTTGAATAGGCTATCTTTTCTCCATTGAATGTTTTTGGCACCTTTGTCTAGTATGACATAATCATAAGTATTTATGTGGGTTTGTCTCTGTGTCCTCTGTTCTGTACCATTGGTCTACCAGTCTGTTTTGGTGCCAATACCATGCTGTTTTTTGTTACTATAGCTCTGTAGTATAGTTTAATGTCTGAAATTGTGATGCCTCCTGCTCCACTTTTCTCTCTAAGTATTGCTTTGTCTATTCTGGGTCTCTTATTTTTCCAAATAAATTTTATGATTGTTTTTTCTATTTCTATGAAGAATGTCATTGGTATTTTAATAGGAATTGCATTAAAACTGTTTAGCACTTTTTGGTACTATGGCTCTTTTGCCAATATTAATTCTGCCTATCCAGGATCATGAGAAATCTTTCCATCTTCTGAGGTTTTCTTCAATTTCTTTCTTCAGTGTTCTGTAATTTATATTGTAGAGGTCTTTCACCTCTTGTGTTAGATTAATTCCCAGGTATTTTATTTTATTTTTTGAGGCTATTGTGAATGGGGTAGTTTTCCTAATTTCTCTTTCAGTGGAGTCATCACTGATATACAGGAATGCATTTGATTTATGGGCATTGATTTTATATCCTGCTACTTTGCTGAATTCATTTATTCTAAAAATTTTCTGGTGGAATTTTTTTGGTCTTGTAGATATAGAATCATGTCATCAGCAAATAGTGATAGTTTGAGTTCTTCCTTACCTATTTGTATACCTTTAATTTCTTTCTTTTGTCTAATTGCTCTGGCTAGAGTTTCAAGGATGATATTGAATAGAAATGGACATCATTTAGAAAGATGATGCTGTTGAATAGAAAGAAGACATCCTTGTCTTGTTCCAGTTTTTAGTGGGAATGCTTTCAATTTTTCTCCATTTAGAATGATGCTGGTATTGGGGTTAGAATATATAGCTTTTACAATGTTGAGGTATGTTCCTAGTATCCCTAAGTTTCTCTAGTGTTTTGAACATAAATGTGTGCTGTATTTTGTCAAATGCTTTTTCTGCATATATTGAGATGATCATATGATTCTTGTTTTAAATTTTATTAATATGATGAATTACATTTATTGATTTCCATATGTTAAACCAACCCTGGGATGAACCCCCCTTGATCATGGTGCATTATCTTTTTAATATGTTTTTGTTTGTGATTTATCAGAATTTTATTGAGAATTTTTGCATTTATATTCATCAGGGATATTGGTCTGAAGTTTTCTTTCCTTGATGTGACTTTGTCTAGTTTTATAATTAGGGTGATATTAGCTTCATAGAATGAGTTTGAAGGGTTCCTTCTTTTTCTTTTTATGGAATACTTTTGAGGAGTATTGGTGTTAATTCTTCTTTAAAAGTCTTGTAGACTTCAGCTAAGAATCCATCTGGTTCTGGGCTTTTCTTGGTTTTGTAGGCTTTTGATGGCATGTTCAATTTCATTACTTGAAATCAATCTGTTTAAATTGTGTATGACCTCCTCATTCAGTTTGGGTAGGTCATGTATCTCTAGAAATTTGTCGATGTCTTCAATATTTTCTATTTTATTGAATATAAATTTTCAAAATAGTTTCTAATTATCTTCTATATTTCAGACATGTCCATTGTGATATTTCCTTCTTCATATTGTATTTTAGTAATTTGAGTTTTTTTTCTTCTCTTCATTAGCATGGCCAGGGGTTTATCTATTTTATTTATTTTTCAAAGAACTTATTTTTTTTAATAACCAACTTTTGTCAGTTTTTTTTAATTGTTTCTTTTTTATTTCATTGATTTCAGCTCTGATTTTAATTATTTCATGTCTTCTACTGCTTTTAGTATTGATTTGTTCTTCTTTTTCTTGGTCTTTGAGATGTAATGTTAGGTCATTTATTTGTTGACTTTTTATTCTTTTAATGAAAATACTCAGTGCAATAAACTTCCTCTTAGTACTGCCTTCAGAGTGTCCCAGAGAATTTGATATGTTATATAAGTGTTCTCATTTACCTCTAAGAATTTTGTAATTTTATCCTTGATTTTTTCTACTATCCATTCATCATTCAGTAGGGTATTATTTAGTCTCCATTTGTTACAGTAGTTTGTATTTTTTATTTTATCATTGATTCCTAATTTTATTTCATTGCAGACTGATAAAATGCAGGGTATTATCTCTGGGTTTTTTTTTATATTTACTAGAGTTGCTTTGTGATATAAGATATGGTCTATTTTAGAAAAGGAGCCATGTGCTGCTGAGAAAAAAGTATATTCACTTGTTGATAGATGAAATATTCTATATATGTCTGTTAAGTTTAGAATGTTGGTTGTATTATTTAGTTCTATATTTGTATTATTTAGTTTATGGTCTGGGTTGAGAAATCAGTTGAGATCTGAATTGGCTTCCCTGAATATGTAATTTGATTTTTTTCTCTCACAGCCTGTAAGATTTTATCTTTATTCTCTGTGTTAGTCAATTTCATTATACTGTAACTTGGTTTGGGTCTGCTGTAATTTTGTACATGTGGGGTCCTATCAGCCTCTTCTATTTGATTTTCCATTCTTTAGGTTTGGGAAATTTTCTGCTATTATATCATTGAAAAGATTGTGCATTCCTTTGGTTTCTATTTCTTCTCCTTCATCTATACCAATAACTCTTAAATTTGGTCTTTTCATGTTACCCCATAATTCTTGGATGTTTTGTTCATAGTTTCTTATCATCTTCTCTGCATGGTCAACTCTACTTTTAAGATTATATATTTTGTCTTCATTGTCTGGGATTCTGTCTTTCAAGTGTTCTAGTCTGTTGATTATGCTTTCTATTGAATTTATAATTTGTTCTACTGATTCCTTCATTTTGAGGATTTCTGCTTGTTTTTTTCACAATCTCTAAGTCTTTATTGAAGTAATTTTTCACTTCCTGTATTTTTCTTTGATTTTGCTCCTTATACTATCCTTTACTTCACAGATCAGTTGAACTATGTACATTCTTAACTCCTTCTTGGACATTTCTTCTATTGTGTTGTCAGTGGCTTTTGCTGTTGAAGTGTCTTGGTTTGTTCAAGGCACTTCATTCTCTTGTTTTTTCATTTTGTTCATGTGTTTTCCTATCTAGAAGTATGGACTTGAGGCAGCACAAAATCTACCCTGTAGACCTATAGTGTCCCTGAAAGTTTCCAGTTCCTCGCCTTTAATAGTGAGACCAATATCAACAGCACTCAATGTTAACAATATATAGCCTTAAACCTAATAGCTCCTACTAAGGTGTCTCCTGCTTTCTCGCATTAAACCAAAATGATGAGTTTAATAACTATTTATAGTATAAACAGAAAATTTGTTAAAATAGTTTACAATTTCAAGTAGTGGACAAGAGGATAGAGGTAGCATAGTACTTGATGTTTGCAAGGGAGGAAGAGAGAAGCTAGAAGCAAAAATTCACAGGAAGAGTGGAAGAGGGGCCCACAGAGATTGGCACTTGGTTGGAGAAAAGTTGGAAAGAAAATCCAAGAAAACAGACAAGAGAGAGAAGAATAAAAAGAGAAAAAAATTAAAGACAAAAGAATATAAAAAAATGCAAGACACCATTTATATATCATTGTCCTCCACACACTGATGCACAAAAAACACCCTGTTCCAAATACAGTAGAGATATTAGTGAACCGAAAAATAAAAAAAAAATAAAAAATAAATCTTATTGGAAAGTCAAACTGTCTCTGTCAGTGTTCAAAAGTTTCTCAGCCCTTTCCCTGACGTCTCTCAGGATCATCAGACCCAGATCAGCCTTCAGAGACCCAGTTACTATCCTACTGATATAGGCTTCAGACACTTCAGGCTCACCCATGCTGCAGTCCCAAGATCTCAATGCTGCTCCTACTTGCAGAGAGACCATCAGGGATACACTCAAAGGAGCAAACCTGAGATGCAGCAGCAAGACAAGGGCTACCAGCACTTCCAGCAGGAGGACCCCAGGCATCTCCAAATCCAGAGGCACTCCCATGCTGGACCTGCAGGTCCCCACTGGAGTCCCCAGATGGAGGATCTAAATGGGTGCAAGCCATGTGCACCCAAACCTGGAGTCTCCCCCACAGCAGTTTTCTAGGGAGTGGTAGCATATATAGTGGCGGTGGTTGTTAGCAGCAGGCAGCAGGTCAGCAGCAGTGGCAGCTGCAATTGCAACTGTGGGGGCAGCATCACCAGGTGATCTCTGGGGTTCAGGAGCGGTGTCGCGTCACTTGCATCCTGGGCAGCGTTGTCTTCTGTGGAAGCAGCAAGTGGTTTCAGCTGCAAGGGCTGCAGCACCCCAAAAGAAGACTTCCAGGTGACCTCAGAGTGGCATCAGTGGCATCAGAGGCAGCAGTGATGGCAGTAGCAGTGCAAGCTGCAGATGATTGGAAAAGAGACCTCCCTTTGTCAGCAGCAGTGACCTAAGAAGTAGCATAGGAGGCAGCCAAGGCTGTGCCCCTCTTTCTATTTTTTTAATAGAAACTCCATGCTATAAACTTTCATTGTAGAACTGCCTTCACACTGTCCCAGAGATTTTGATATTATATCATTATTCTTGTTTGTTTCTAAGAACTTTTTTTAGTTCTCCCCTGATTGTTAGAATGTTTTTTAAAAATCTTTTTGTTGATATCTAATTTCATTTCATTATAATCTGATAAGATGCAAAGAATTCTGTTTCTGTGTCTGTGTGTGCATTTGCTAAGATTGTAAATATGATCTATTTTAGAAAATGTTCCATGTGCTGCTGAGAAGAAAATTAATTCAGCTGTTGATGGATAAAATATTCTATAGATGTTAGGTCCATTTGATTAATTGCATTTTTTAGTTCTGAAGAATCTTTACTTAGTTTATGTCTGGATGGTCTATCTAGAGGTGAGAGAGGTGTGTTGAAATCACTCAATATTATTGTATTGTGGCCTATTTTATTTTTAATCTTGAGAGAGTTGTTTTGTGTAAGTAGATGCATCAATGTTTGAGATATAAATATTTACAATCATTTTATCTGATTCGATTAGATGATTCGATTCCCTTAAATAGTATGAAGTGATCGTCTCTGTCTCTTCTGATTAATTTTGGCTTGAAGTCCACTTTGTCTGATATGAGAGTAGCTATCCTTCCTTACTTTTGGCAACACTTGCATGATATGTCTTTTCTCATGCTTTTACCTTCACCCCTGGATATCTTTATCTGTAAGGTGAATCTCTTTACAAACAACATATGGTTTGTTATTGTAATTATAATCTAATCTGAAAATTTATGTATTTTGAGGAGTTTCTTAGCTTTTTACACTCAAAGTTATTATAGATTATTTTTATTCCCTGATATTTTGATTTATTTCTAATGCTTAATTCAGAATTAATTATCTTTTCAATTGATTTATCTTCTAGGGCAATTTATCCCCATGCCGGTTTTCATTTTTTTTTCCATTTCTTATTTATGAAATAGTTTATTGAATATGTTTCGTAGTGCAGACTTTGTGGTTATGAATTATATTTTAGTTTCTGCTTATTATTTTTTTTTTAATTTTTTAAAAATCTTTTATTTATTTTATTTTTTAAATACACAACAGCAGTGGAATGCATTACAATTCTTATTATACATATAGAGCACAATTTTTCATATCTCTGTATATAAAGTATGTTCACACCAATTCATGCCCTTATACATGTACTTTGTGGGATTTTTTTTTGCATTACAATTCTTAATACACATATATACCACAATCTGCTTATTATTGAAAGTTCTTATTTCAGCTTCAATTCTGAAGGATAATTTTTCTGGGTGTAGTAATCTTGGTTGGCATTCATTTTCTTTCACAACTTGATATATATTATTTCAAGCCTTCCTAGCTTTTAGGGTCTGGGTTGAGAAATCAGTTGAAATCCAAATTGGTTTACCTCTAAATGTGACCTATTTTTCTCTTGCAGTTTTTAAAATTCTATCCTTATTCTATATGTTAGGCATTTTCATTGTAACGTGTCTTGGAGAAGATATTTTTTTGATTCTGCCTATTTGGAGTTTTATATGCATCTTGTATTTGAATGTCTAACTCATTTCTAAGATTTGGAAAATTTTTGAGTATTATTTCATTAAGAATATTGTGCATTCTTTAGTTTGTATTTCAGAGCTTTCTTCTACCCCAGTGATTCTTATATTTGGTCTCTTGATGTTATTCCAGATTTCTTGAATATTCTGATCATAGTCTCTTTACATCTTTTCTTTATGGTCAACTTTATTTTCAAGGTTATATACTTTGTCTTCAAGACCTGAAAATATACCATCAAAGTTGTCCAATTTGTTGGTGATACTTTTCATTGAATATTTAATTTTTTTTGTATCTTTCATATCCGTGATTTCTGTTTACTTCTTTTTCAGAATCTCTTTATTGAAATGATTTTTCACATACTATATTTTCTCTCTAATTTTACTCCTTACATCTTCTTTTAGCTCATTGAACATTTTAACTATTGGACTTTCTAATTCTTTCTCTGACATTTCCTCCACTGTGGTGTCGATAGAGTCAGTTGTTGATGTTATGGCTGGTTTGTTCCCTTGCTTTCTCCTATTGCTATTTGTTTATCCATATTGGGATGCTTATTGCTTCTTCTTTTATGCAAAACTATTTAATGAGCTTCTTTTTCTTAAGAGCCCTGGGCTGGGTGTATATCTAGGTATATGTGGCCTCTGCTGTTTCCTGTATCAGCACCAATTTGAGAGAAGCTACTGAATCTTATTTACTACAATCGTTTCAGAGCAAAGCTACAAACTATTCAATCTTATGAAAAATTAAAGACTTTTTGATACTCCTCTTTATAGTTCCCCACCCACTGGCTGCTGCTGATCCAGGTGTAAACTTGTAGTAAAGTTCTGGAAAAGATTGAAAAATTAGTTTTTACTTACAATAAAATTGCTACAACATTATATAGGGGCTAAAAGAGAGAAGAGAAAAAAATTGGTCAAAGTGGGGGCAGCAGGGAGAAAAGATAGAAAATAAAAATACACATCAATGTATAAAGGAGAAAAAGATGAATGAAAGTGTGTGGATTTGAGGCAATAGCAGACAATATAAGAGGAAGAAGAGTGGGTAAGAGGACAAGTATAAACCAGAGATAGGAAAACAAAGATAGAATGATACCAACTAATGCTTTAATTAAACTAAGAGTAGAAATATCATTAAATGGGTTGAGGACACAATGTTGGCTATTAGGGTAACAACTATCAAATCAAGATAAAGAGTGATATATATGATCAAAGTTGACATTAGAATTATTTATAGTAAACCATGCCAAGATGTCTTACTGACAGTTGGTTTGAAATTCATTAGGATTTGGGACATTTAGAAGATTTCCATCATTCTTTGGCTTTGGATCACTCCATAGATGCTGAAGAACAGGAGCCACTCCCCAATTGCACTGGATCTCCCACCAGCTAGTTCTCATTTGTCAGTGCAGGGACCTGAATTGACTGACTATTCAGAGGGTGTGATATTATTTCTGATGTTTTTTCTATCATGTGCAGGTGTTTAAGATGCAAAGCTCTGGGCTGTCTCTGATTGCCATGGGTCGCCATGTACTTGCTCCCTCCTATGGGATGGTGTAGAGCCTGGTGGCTGTCTAGAAGCACAAGTCTAGTGATTATGGATTCTCTGTGTGTGATCTGTGGTGCAAAGGTGTTCCTTCAGCTTGTTCACCTATGTTCTAGTTTCCACTGCCTCAGGTTGGGAACTGTGGGTGTCACTTCCTTCCCTCTGCTGTGACTGAGGCAGTGTTCAGCTAGTGTCCAAACATTCACCAGCTATGGCTATGGGTCAGTTGGGGTGCTGTTGCTCTCTGTTCTCTGCTGCTTGAGATCCAGGCAGCTTTCCACTTTGACTGACCTGCTGCCGGCTGTGTTCATGATCTGGACACCATTTCCTTTAGGCTTTGTGGGACTCAGGCAACTTCCTGCTGTGATCACCCACCCACTGGCTGCTGCCATAATAGGAACCATCCCCCTGTATTGCTTGGAACCAGGAAGCTTCCACCATGATGAGCCCATGTGTTAGCACAAAAGATGGAAGCTTGACGCAAACTTCATGGATCATCTCGGCTTTTTATTCAGGAATGAAGTTCATGCAGGAACAGGGTATGAAGGAACCTGGTGATGCCTCTGATGGACCCACGTTTGAGCCGCTGATCAAAGGAGGAATATGGACTTACATAGGTCATACTGGAAGATAACCTAATCATTGCCAGAGCGTGTCTAATGAAAGGTCCAGGGTCAGCAGTGAGTGGGCCAGATGGAGGGTCTAGTGTCAGTGTTCAGAATTTATCTCTTTCCTTTGGGGTCTCATTGTACTGTGAAAGGACTTATTTTGGGAAGGATTAATACTTTAACTTCTTCCCAGAGATTGCCAGTCTAGGCTTGGATGGATATCCCCACCCCACCTCGCCCAGTCTTGTCACTGGGAATGAATGTCCTGGGAAAAGATCAATGCTATCAATGTACAATGGCTTTCTTTTTTACTCCCGTTCCCCAGGATGCACTATTTTGTGGTTTTTCATTTTCCATACCCAACACCATGCAGGCTGCGGCTGCGATCAGGTGGACCCTCCCTTTAGGCCTCCCACCAAGATCCCTGGACACCTCTCTATGCTGCTGGAAATACAGTCAGCTTCCCACTGTGATATGCCTCCTGCGAGCACCAGTTCCTGACAACTTTCCTTTCCTCCGTGGAACCAAAACTGTCTTCTCTTTTGAATCTGAGCTCTCACTTCCTGCTGCAGATCCTCTCTGCTCGGGTTCCCTCAAAGGTTGTGTAAAGCGCTGTTTTAAGCAAGCCCTTCCTGGGCTGGGGCTGCTCTACCCCACTCCCCTTATTCATGGTGAGAGTGAGGGGGATTCAGTGACTTTTAGCCAGTTGCAATCCCTCCACAAATCCTTTCTAGAAAGATTCTTAGATGCCACTCGGATTTAAAGGGCAACCAGTCAGCTAAGGGTGCCATAAATGGCTGTGGAGCCTGGCACATCTTGCTGGCTATAGTTTGGTTTTGAATTGCTTGGTCTGTTTCAGTGACCCTGCTGATCTTGCCACTTTTCAATTCAGTCTGCTTTTCTTCTCAGTTGTTGTTAAGGGAGTGAACTTAATGTGCTTTTTCTCTTCTCTTGCTGTTGCCCCTCCCTTCTTCTTCCCTGGCAACAGTTCAGGGTTTGGGAACTCTGCCCTCATTTTCTTCTTCTGTAACCAAACTTCGTCTCTCCAAGTCTCAAACTGTGTAATATTGGGTCTTAGAGCATTTATTTTGTCACTTGTCACAAATGAGCAGTTCCTTTAATTCCTCTATGTGCTTTGGGGATATCAAGGATCACTGTCTAGCTCGTTCTGCCATTTTCTTCCAATTAAGCTACATATGAACTATTCAGAAACACATTTTTTTTTTTAATAAAGGTATTGGACTGGGGATGTGGCTCAAGCAGTTGTGCGCTCGCCTGGCATGCGCAGGGCGCTGGGTTCGATCCCCAGCACCACATAAAAATAAAATAAAGATGTTGTGTCCACTGAAAACTAAAAATTAAATATTAAAAAATTCTCTCTCTCTCTAAAAAAAAAAAAAAAAGTATTTCTGTTGTTCTGAAACCCAGCTTTCCTTCTCCCTGGAAAAGTTGTGGTGATATACCATTCTCATACCATTCTCAGCTGATGGAAACCCGACTGTGGGCCTTCTGTGACATTCAAAACATCCAGAAAGAAGGAAATCCAATGAAGAAAAATTCTATAGTAATTGCTGCTTATCTAGTTTTGATCACTCTCAGAATCAGGATATTGGTTATCCAAAATAATTTCTTAACTATGGCAATAAGTTTCTTAATTTAGAATGTTTTGATGATAAAAGAAAAATCATCCCTGCACTGCAAGTGTACCTCAGTGGTAGAACAGGTGCTTAGCAGGTAGGCCCTGCATTCAATCTCTAGCCCACATGTGCACCCCCTACCACACACACATAATTGTTCATCTAACAAGTATTTGCTAAGTAATTACCAATGTAACATTATTCTAGAAATTGTTGGGAATGAATGAATCCACACTATATGCTATATATATTACATATCATATATTATATAATATATATATATATCTCAATACAGAATTTATCATAAGGCTATTATTTAGTTTCAGCTAAACTTTAGCATGTTAGAACTTCAATTAAGATTTTTGAATGGCAACACCTTATACAAAATGAAAAGGTAAGAAACAGAAAAGGTAAGAAACAGAAGATACAATATAACAAATGATTAGGCTCCAAAACAGTAATAAAGCTTTAAGAGACAATACAATACAAAATAGGCAACAGCAATAGAGAGGTAAATTCTAGAAAAAATAATGTCCAACAGTCACACTAGTTACCATAGAAATCCCGTTAAAACAATCCAGAAAAATTTAAAATCTGAAAACACCAAGTTTAGGAGTTGACTGGAGGGAATATAAATCAGCACAATCTCTTTAGGAAAAACAATTTGAAAACATGCATTCCCTATGATCTCACAATTCTACATCCAGGTAACTAAATTTGTATATTTGTGCACAAGTCATGTACCAGAATGTTCACTGAGGCACTGTGTTGTAGAAAAATATAAAACACCTTAAATATCAATCAGTATCACTGAAAGAAAATCATCCACGGTTTATTCATACAGTAGAATATAATACAGAAGAATTAAAACAAATAAAATCAGAACCAACAAGGATAGTTTCAATAAATTAATAGCTAATTAAAAAACAATGTAGAATGATACCTATTATGTAAATTTTAAGAACATAAAACAATTATACATTTTTTAAGAGAGAGAGAGAGAGAGAGAGAGAGAGAGAGAGAGAATTTTTTTAATATTTATTTTTTAGTTTTCGGCAGACACAACATCTTTGTTTTGTATGTGGTGCTGAGGATCGAACCCGGGCCGCACACATGCCAGGCGAGTGCGCTACTGCTTGAGCTACACCCCCAGCCCTCTACATTTTGTTTATAAACACATATATAGAGTAAAAGCCTGAAAGGATAAACACCAAATTTAAGGTGGGCTTTGGGATGGGTGAGGGAAATAAGTCAGACAACACTATATTTGTAATCTGATGTCATATTTGTTATGCCACAATATCTGTGAAGACAAAATATTAACAATTTGTTAATTCTAGGTAGTGAGTACACTAGTGTTTATTGTAAAATTCATTGTATTTATTGATTTTTTAAAGATTTTTCAATAAAATCAGAAGTATTACCATGACTGTTCTGAAAAATTGGATAGTAGGGAAAGGCAAGAGTTCAGTCAAGGTCCAAGCAAAACACAATAGGGTTTAGAATTAATGCTGTAGAAACAGAAATGAAAAGAAATATTGGCAAGGTGGTATTTTAGTGGTAGTTTTAAAAGCTTCTGATGAATATGAAGAGTAAGGGAAATAAAGGAATAGATGATACCTCTGAATATTAAATGCATTTTTGCACATAGAAACTTTTTTAACAGGCATAGATTTTTTGAAAGGGAGAGTAATACACAATAATGTAGTGTAGGGTGGGCAGAGCAAGAGAGTGGCTCAAAGACCCAATGTCTGGGTGAGTATGGTTTTATATGCTAAGATGCACCTTGGTTTCCCTCACTGCTTGCACCATTTGTTCCTATTGATTACTTGATTTTTGCCTGATTTAGAATACCGAAACTGTGGTGGGAGTTGCTATGGCAATAAGCCCTCAGTGATAGGAGTTTTCTTAATAATGGAACTTATCCTAAACAGAGACATTATAATGTCATAATAACTCATCTGTCTGTCTTGTACTTCAGCTGGCATATTTCTTGCATCCTGCCTCTGCCATCTTGACATTCTTAAACTCCTATCTCATTTCCCCATGAAAGAAATGATCCCAAAATTCTTTTTTGAGTGGTTAAGGGGATGAGGGTCTTATCTTCTGTAGTTGCTTCAGGTGGGCTGGGGGCCACTGTCTTTGCACAATTGGGGATCACAAAATTCCCTATCTGGTCAAGTCAAGACAGCAGGTACTTGGGTTCATTTGTGGGATCAGTTTGAAGCCCTACTGTGGCACCAGATAAGAAGATAAGAAGAGATAAACTTTGTTAGCAGATTTAACAGGCATGGTGTGAGCAACAGAATTAGGAACACCAAAGTTGGCCCACCAAGGGTAGCAACCAAGATATCCAGTTCCAGATTTTGACTGTGATCTTATGACTCTGACAGCTGTGCCAAATCCTGGAGTCATGGTCTGCTAATTTCTTTCTTGCATATGAAACTATCCTAGATTGGTTTATATAAAAATATCATTTTTCCTTCAGGAAGACACAGTCCCCTCTTTTTGATGGTTAGTAGAGCTAATATTCTTTGGTCTGGAAAGTATGTTTAATGAGTCAATTTGGTTCTGGAGTATAGACTTACTTTTTGCTTATAGTTTGAGCTGATGAACAGTGTCTCAGCTGGATAAAAACCTGGATAAAATTAAATCGGATATTGTCATAAATGTCACTTGAAAATAGTTACTTGGGATAACTACTTGTTAACTATTTCAGGCATAAAGGTAAGAATATTATACTTCCGTATCTTGTTGGGAGGTAATGCTTGGCTGGCAACTAGCTGCCATATTTTTAGTTAACTATGCTGAAACAAGTTAACACAAATGTAGTGGCTTAATGCAACATCAATTTATTATCATGTAGCTCTAGATATCAGAATACTAAGGTTTTAGGGGAGACTGTTTTCTTACCTTGTGTATCTTTTACAGACTATTTGTCATGTAAATGGTCCCTTCCTCTACTTTCAAAGTGCATCATACCCTCTCTCTACCTTTATTGTCACAGCTCCTCTTTAACATGGACTCTCCTCTTCTAAGGATGTTGTGATTAGTGTCTATTTGGATAATTCAGAATAATCTCTCCATCTCAAGATTCTTCATTTCTTCACATTTGCAAAATCTCTTTGGGGAGGAAATGTATTTTCAGGCTCTAGGAATTAGGATGTAGAGACCTTTGGGGACCTTATTTGTCTACCCCCAGTGATTTGGAAATCTTATTTGCACATATTTTTCACTCTTTGCTCATTCACTGTTTTTGCTTCAATGTAAAAAACTTAAAAATTTTTGAAAATTTAGAGGCACACAGATGAATTTCACTACAATCAACAAAATTAGAAATATATGTCTATCTTAGCCAAGAAGTCCTCGGTACCAAACTGCCTTGCGACCAGCATGCTAGCTTCATACTAGAGGTTCTAAGCATAGAAGTTAACTAGTGAGATCAAAATAAACAAACAAAAACTCAATTTACCTTTTTCTTGACCAGGTCAGAGATGGTCCTCCCCGGCTCCTGCCTCCAGCCACCTGGTGGGGTAGCGAGGTTTACACAAGAGACTATCAGGAGAGAGGAAGGGGCACGCCAGAGAGTGGCCTTTTATTGGGGAACAAGAAATTCAGGGGAAAATTTCATCCAATGAAGGTCGATGGGAATAGCATTCCAAAGTCAGGGTCAGTGATTGGTCTCAGGGTCAATGGTCAGTCACACCCCCATACAGACGGGCTCTCGCACCTAAAAAGGGTGGGGATAAGTTCTGACACAGCTTGGCCGGAACGTCTCACACCCATTCAGGGAGGTGCCCAATCACGTGTGAGAACGGCCTCCCACAAGTACCTCTTGTAATAGTTGGGAGCCAGAGGGACTCTTTGTCTTTTACCAATCATTTTAAATGATTGCAATATAAGTTATGATTTTCAGGGGCTCGGGGTTTAGCTCAGTGGTGGAGTACTTACCTATCATGTATGAGGCACAAAATGATTTTCAAGTTTTAAGACTTATTCCTCACCCCCATTTCTCACTTCCAAACACAGTGAAATCTGCTTCAGGCATGTTCAAATGTATGTTGTGCTTCCAATGCAGTCAACTTGGTAGTGCAGGTTTTCAGCCCAAGGATGTTGCCTTTATTCTCAACACTTTTATAGCTTCGTTTTTGGAATTGTCTTTAAAGACAGTTCAGCAGACACACAGGAAAACACAGCTCGTTATTTTAAGGTCACAAGGTACTTTGCCTACTCTGTCTTCTTCCCTTCCCCATTGTTTTAACCCACTTAGCTTCATCCCCACTCCTTCCTCTGCTGATATTAGTGCCAGAGATCTGTGAGGCTGAGAGGAAGGCCTGGGGAGCCAGACTGTGACTGCAAAGGGGGCAGGGAGAATGTCATACAGCTCACATGGCAGCAGACTCACAAATAAAGTTTATTTGTGGGATCCAGCCCATTTCACATACTGAATAATAATAATTTATAATTTGCTGAGTGTCAAGAAATCATACCATTAATATAAATGTAGGTTGAGAATTACAGACAGACTTTTTGGTATACTACTTTTTGGCAGGAGAGATGGGATCACTGGGGAAGAAACTGAATAATAAAATAACAAAACTCATCTATGTACTGATTCTTTTCAAAGAATGTCTTAATTCAGAGGCTTTTTAAGAACGATTCTATAATTCAAAGCTTTCCAACTCCAGTAATGAACATTTACTAGTTTGGTACATGCATAAATGAAGAAAATATTGATAATGACATCATGTGAAATATCTATGAATATAATAAAGACTGCAAACATTTTGAAATACTGGAGTTATTAAGTGTAAACACCAACTCCAAAACCTCTGATATTTTCAATTACTGAATTTATGTGATATTTGTTATCCAGATTCTTTCCATTCGGAAATATAGTATCTAAAATACTATATTTGGAGGCCCATTATACTATAAATAAAATACTATAATGGAGCCCCATTCGGAATATAGTATCTAAAATATTCCTGTTACATATTTTAATTATACACATACTGATATGCATTTATATTTTTTATTCTTGGACCAATTAAAATTATTCCTCAATAAAATATATCTAGAAACTGAAGAGTAATCAAAGGAAATACAAAAAATCCTACTTTAGATTGTAATCTCACATAGGAAAAGGTTTTTTTTCCCTTTTACAGGACAGACTTCCTGTATTTAACAACTACCATTTGGCTTCCTCCAGTGGCTCATCCTCTTGATATCAGAATAAAAACCTCTAAATTCTAAACCCATGCTGTTCAATTTATAGCCACTCTCCACATGTAGCCACTGAGTATTTGAAATGTGCCTAGTCAGTGCTTACAGACTAAGATGTGTTGCAAGAGCAAAATATTCAACAGATCTTAGGGATTTATAATGAAAAAAATAATGTAAAATACATGTCATGAATAATTTTCTGTTGACTACATGTATACTATCATTAAAACTAATTTGGCCTACTTCTTTTGACCTTTTAAAGGAAGGTAAGAGGGTTTTTAAAATTTACATATTTGGTTTACATCTGTAGCTCACATTCTGTTTCTATTGGACACTGCTATTTTAAATCATCAGGGTAGTATTTCTTTCCATAGGATCAGATAGTTTATTAAACATGTTTGAGTTATATTTATGCAGAAAATAAATTTGATTCAAAATATTTTGAAACACTATCTACTTAGTCACTAACTCCCTGAAAAAAAAATAGTTTTGTCTCCTATTTTCCAAATGTCACACAAACCACAGAGATTTAAATGACTAACAGTTGTATAAGTTGGACAAGTTGCACTAAGTTGCTCAGGCTGGTCTCCCACTTGTGATTCTCCTGCATCAGTCTCTGCAGTAGCTAGAATTACAGGCATGTGCCACCTTTCCTGGATCTCAAAAGTATATATTTTTAAAAACTATCAAAATATTTCAGTACTACACAAAGAACTATCTCAATTATATTTACAGAAGGGCAAGTTTGGTACTCTTCGGTTTTTCCCCAAAAAAGTATATGAGTAAAATCCTATGCCTCATCTATTATCATCATCTCTCTACATATGTCTGTCCATTCATCTGTCTGTCCGTCCATCCATCCATCCATCTCCAGAGGAACAGAAATCAGTCCTGTCTTTGAATAAGCTTCAGAAATTTCCCTTAGATTATAATCATTATGCTAGGGTACATTTTAGACATTTCTGCTTCCAAGCAGAATCCAAGAGACTATTTGAAGCACTCTTTTAAAAAGATAGTAATGGATAATTTTATTAAATATCTCTTCTACATTAACCAGTGGTTAATATGGTTTGCTTAAAGTTTCATATATGTGTGTTTGGCATTGGGGATTTGAACCCAGGAGTACTTAACCACTGAGTTACATCCAAGCCCCGCCCTGCCCCCCTTTTTTAAAATTTGAGACAGGGTCTTGCTAAGTTGCTAAAATTTTGAGACACAGTATGGCTTTGAACTTGCAATCCTTATGCCTCAGCCTACTGAGTCACTGGGATTATAGGTGTGTCCTACCACACCTGGCAACTTTTGAATTGTTCAGATATAATTCATATACCATAAAATTCACCCAATGAAAGTATAAAATTGATTTTTAAATATTCAGTTGTGCAAACACCACTATAATCAATATTAGAACATTTTCATTATCTCAAAATAAAAATTGTGCCTTCAACTCTCTTGCTTTCCATACTTAGGCAACCACTAATAATATGTGGGTTTATCTATTCCAGATATTTATATGAATAGAACTTATAATAGTTGACCTTTTGTGTCTAGCTTTTCACTTAGCATGTTTTCAAGCCTCATCCATACTTTAGCATGTATTATTACTTCATTCCTTTTCATGGCTGCATAATGTTACATTGTGTGAATATACTGTATTTATCTGTTCATCAGTTGATGAATAATTGGGTTATTTCTACTTTTAGACTACTATAAATAATGCTGCCATAAACATATGTATACAAACTTTCGTGTGGATATGTTTTCAACTCTCTAGGGGATTATGAGAGAAGTTGCTAGCATTTGCTAACTCTCTATTTAACTTTTGTGTATGTGGTGCTGCGGATCAAACCCAGGGTTTGTACTTGCCAAGTAGACATTATCTCTGAGCTACATCCCCAGCCCTATGTTTAACTTTTCAAGGAATTTTCAAATTGTTTTCCAAAGTGGCATTTGCCCTTTTAATTTGGATTACTCCTATGAGCTTCTGATTGAGTCTATCTTACCCCAACCTAATTCAGTGCAATAAGCATTCACTGGTCAGCTCATCTGTCAAAGGGTCTATTTGGCAGAGAGGATAGAGATGACTTTGACACCAACCTTGTTCACAGGGAACTCACAGCCTGATGAAAGACCTCAAAAGTGCAGGAGAAATAAGTGAGAGGTTCTTCCTACCACCTGGCATCTGGCTCAAAAGAGGAAGGAAGAAATACTTGTGCCCTATGAATATAGGATGAGTATAAGATATTCAGATAACCCTGGTACTTTACAATTAATTATACAAATCATATTCAGGGCATATTTAGCAATGAAACTTTTATTGTTTTTATTGCTGCTGCAGCAGATTTTTATACTTTTAGATGAAACAATCCATGCTAGCTGTTTCTAAAAATTATCTACATCTAGTGACACTTTACAAGTGTATGGGAAATTAACTGATTTGGATCCTATTTTCACTAGTTATTCTCAATCACAAAATTACTGAATTTGAAATTAGTCTGACACACAAGAAACTCAGATAATTCTAACAGCCAAGGGGAAAAATTTATTTAATTTGGCAAGCTAAAACTCCCTCAGTCTCCTATAAGGCAAAGAAGAGATACCTTAGGGGAAATAAATTATGAGTGGATAAAAAGGAGAATTAAATGAAAGTGTTATTATAAAATCATAAAAAAGTGAAGTAAAATGTTTCAAGGAGGGAGAGGTTAATAATGCTAAAACACTATATGGAAATTATACTGAAATAAAGCTACAGTCTACTAATTCTAGTAATAATATATCACTGAGTATATTAATAAGAGTAATTTCAGTGAAGTAGAGGTAATTTCAGTATTTAGAAAAAGAGTAAGATTTAAAGCAGAGTAGCATTTGAAGAACTCTGAATGTGACATTAATGAAAGAGAAGGGAAGGTGTTTCTATGCTTAAGGATGAAATTGATGAAAGAAAGATTAAAGCCACAAGAGAAGGACAACAGAGGAAGATTCCTAAAGAATTTGGAAAAGGTATGATGAGAACAAGTGAAGGAATTACACTTGCATAGAGGGGACTTCTCTTAGAGGAACTTAATAACTATGCTTCTAGGATACATGTTTCTTCGAGAGAAGAATAGTATCATTAACAGATGTTTGTGTGGGGGCAGTAGTGATGGAAAAGTTAAAGAAATATAGTGACTATACAGTATTTTATAAACAAAGAAATTTCACACACATTAGATGCCATTGAGTCTTATAACAACTCTGGATATAGGCTCAGGAAGTTGAATGAATTTCTCAAGAGTCCTTGAGATAGTGAGCAACAAAGACACTTCTTCAGAGCTTCGTTCCTCATTAATAACAGAGGAGCAAGGTGGTGAAGGAAAAGAACCATGGGAATGGGGACTAGCTTGAGCAATATCAAGGGATATTTTTCCACCTGTGGGATATCTTTGTGGAGATTAGAATGATAGTTCAATGAATGATAGTTAAATAAATGTCCAACCATATTTGTGTGGTGGGTGCTTCTTCCACAATGGAAGAAGTGGGAATAAAGTCAGAATAGTAGAACACAGAGAAAATGGTTGACTTTATGTGGTAGTCAAAATCCCAGGGATTTCTCCTTTATTGGAAAATAATCTGTTAGTACTAAATTTCCTCTGCAGTCTTGGAAATGCCCCACCCCCACTTTTTTTTTTTTTTTGCATTATAACTTCTGAGGCAGTGAACACACTATGTCAGTACATTATCATGGTATAGAATTTCAGAAAATCAGTTTGAAATACTTTCAAAAAAATTATTTGCATCAGTTCACATTCCAATTCTGAAAAAGTGAGAGACATGGCTTCAGTACCAGGCTCAATGCTATGCTGAATGAAGTTACTGGTGAGGGAAAGGAAATATTTTTGGAATTTAAAATCTGACAAATTAGTGTGGCTATGCAAATTTGTATCAGAAATCCAATCTATGTTCAATGAAAAGGTACTAGAGAGAAATTTTGAACATTTTTTCCCCCTGGAGCTTGTTTTCTGGATGAGGTGGGGGCACCTTAGAGTGATATTTTTCTAAGAGATTTGCTTACCTCCTATTACTTGGTACTCCTTTAATCATCTGCCACTTGAGGCATCTTATGAAATCTCTTATGATCTAACTGGCTACCTCCAGCATGCCTCTAAGAAAAGGAATAAAAGCAACTGGACATTTACAGTTTCACTAGATCTCCTTTTCTAACTTTGATATTTCTGGTAGAAAAAGAAACTGAGCCAAAGAATGGCTTCATGAGAAGACTCCAGAAGGGGAATGCCATTTGACTTTCTGATAACCACAGCAAGTAAAGGACAGATGCTTACGTGACATCATAAAGGCAGTAACTCATATACACTCCAAGGATCCAGACTTCATCCATCCATCTACTGTTGGCATTTTTGTTATTTCCTCCCAAGGGATGCTTGCTTTTCGCTGTGGGCTACATGGGAAGTTGGAGAAGCTGGAAAAGCAATTTTCTTTTCCTCTCCTGCTTAACCATTTCCCCTAATCCTGAGACACAAGGTCCCTGCTTTGTCCTTGAAATGGGGGTAGATAGTGATGGGGGTTGGTCAATGACTAAGGAAGCTCTCCCTACATCCAGTAAACTAAGGGAAAATTCATTTCAACAAGAAGCTAATTAAAGATTGAGAAAAACTTTTTTAAATGAATTATATTTTCCTTTGATAAAAAGCATTCAGATTGAATTTATGGATTGTATCAAATATTTTCACCTTCATGTTAGGCTAGACTTCCTCTAATACAGTGATTTGTCTGTTGAAAGTGATAACAGAATATGAGATAATATTTCAGTTTGATTAGTCAGCTTAGCTATTGTCTTCTAATTTTAAATGGCTAACTTAGTAATAGTTCTTTCTTCTCCTTCTGCCAAATATAACCTCAACTGATTAAATCTGTCTCCCCCTGGCTTTATCATGTTATTATCATGATTACCAGAAGATTTTGAAATAAAACAAGTTAATTTTGAAGACTTTATTTTCATTTTTTAAAAATTTTGTCTTATGAAAGCCTTATCTAGTGTGCCTGAGATTCTTTTAAGTAATAGACAACTTCTGACTCATGCTTCTTCCAAACTCTCCTGTATATTGGGTATGTTGGACTCTCCAATGAGTATTATTTTCCCTCCTGTGACACAGATTCTCCTTTATGTATAACCACTTGACTTATAGGAACACAAATAACCAAGCAGAATAGCTTAGGTTTTTCCAACACAGGTTAGGAGATTTTCAGAGCAGCAAGTAATTTCAAAGGGTTATGAAAGAATATATTAAGGCAACAAAGAATAATCAAAGATCTTCTAAAGTAGTAAGAAACAGTGCCTACAGAATAAGAGAAAATCTTTGCTATCCACACCTCAAATAGAGAGAGCATTAATCTCCAGAATATATAAAGATGCAGTATCAATTAAAAAATACATTATGACAATTCTCTAGTAGTCCACATTGATTTCTTCCCTGAGTCTAAACACTATAATTTATTAAGATTGTTTATACTGAAATTATGTAGCAGAAGGACAGAGCTACAGAGAAATTAGGGCCACAGAACTTCTAGATGTACTACTAACTGATATTTTCTCTAGTGTGATATTTACTCCACACTCTAGTTCTAATCCTGCATTGAATTTTGTGCCTTAGCATGAGACTTAAGTATGGTCCAGTTATTTTTAAAAAAAAATCAAGAACTTTTTCTATTTATTGATAAAGGATGGGAAAAACAGACTTGCTAGCTTTCCCATGTTGATCTTCATTAGTAAAACTTCTCAACGTGTTTGTTCAGTCTGCAGCTTCTTTCCACATGACTTTCAAGGTGTATTTTAACACGAATGGAACTCACTGAGTGATGTGACTGAATGAGGAAGAGCTGGTTCATGCAGATATTAAACTCTAATTCTATCCCAGCAAAGAGAATATTCTTGTTTGATTTGTTGAAAGGCTCTGAGAGGAAGGAAGAGACATTAGTGAGAAATTCCCTCACATAAAACATGGTTAAGTTTAAAGAAATCCTGCTCAATTATGTTCCCCAAATATCACATATGAGTAATTTAGAACAGAAGTTAGAAACCTTGCTTTTTAAATTTTTTTCCTGTCAAGCTTCCTATCGTTAAAATGATACACACACACACACACACACACACACACACACACACACACACATATATTTTTTTAATATGTCTTTATTTTCTGGGTAAAGACAGGTTCGGTTCTACACAGAGCCAATGACCAAAAGAGTTGTTGTACTACCTTGTATTAGGCAGCTTAATGTTACTGTAATGAAATTCCTGAGATAGGCTCTTTGATCAAGAAAAGCCCTCAATTGGTAAAGGCCTTTCTTGTTGGCAGAGCCCAAGGTCATACAGATTATCACATGAAAAGATATAGGGACTTATGCATGTCAATCTAGTTTCTCTTTTCTTTATAAAGCGACCAGAATTAAATCATTGGGCCTCTACCCTTATGACCTTATTTAATCATTTTCCAAAGGCCTGATCTCTAACCACCATAATTAGATGAAGTTTCCACACTCATAATGATTCACAATGGGGGCCAATTTTCAACACATAAAGCCTTGAAGGACATTCAAACCATATCACCACCATACATCCTTTAAACAAGTAGTACATATATAAAACTTTGTTTGAATTTTCATTGCATTTCTAAGTATTATCCGTACATGATAGGCAATTTAGAAAATCCTAAAAAGCTTTAGGAAGATTAAAACCACCCATAATCCAATCCCATCACTCATTATTAATAGTAAAAATTTACTTGGTAATTAGTTTGAAAGGGCCCAGGAAGAAGAACACAAGCAGAAAGAGAAAAACTAAAAAAAAGAAAAGCTTTAGAATTTGCTTTGAAATGGGGAAAATAAATAATATTTACCATAAACAAGTTTCTCAAATTCCTATCCTCTAAGTATCTATAATGTAGAATCATTATTGAAGAGAATGTAGGAATCAGTTCTCTTGCCTAAGTCATATCCTGGCTCACCTGTGGTTGTTACTATAGACAGCAGCAACATTTCTTAGCAGTCATGCATATACCTAAAGGATCCTTTTTTAATATTTATTTTTTTAGTTGTTGTTGGACACAATACCTTTATTTTATTTATCTATTTTTTATGTGGTGCTGAGGATCAAACCCAGGGCCTCAAACATGCCAGGCAACTGCTCTACCACTGAGCCACAACCCCAGCCCCCTAACGGATCCTAATCACCAAATTACACCAATTACTTTATGAATGAAGAGTTTGGCAAACTGTCATCAAAATTCGTTACTTGTTACTTCTACTGAATTACAGATTTCATCTCTTTAATTCCCTAAAGAGTACTTTCTTGTGAATTTAAATATGAGAAACACTTTATGCTACCAATTTTCAGTGGAAAATTCCACATAACCACACACAAAAAAAAGAAATCTGTGGTGGCTAGAAAAAGACACACTTAGGAATCCCCTGGAGAAAGCCAAAAAGCTAACCAAAGGACTCAAGGAAATGAAATTATTTTATATATAAAATTTTGCACCTTAGACCATGAGTCTTATGTGACCTCGGGTCTGTGAAAGTAAGAGCTCTGAAGACAAACATTTTTGGAAATGCCTTATAGTATATACTCCTTCTTGAGTGTGTTACACATTATCATGTTAAGAGCTTTCAGTAGTCAAGAAGAAAACAACATTTCCCTAACTTCTCTGACCATGAATCTGTTGGTGGTAGAACACCTATTAATAATTTAAGGAACCCCTTTCATGAATGTCACCTTAATGAATTTATCATTGTCCAGGATCTTCATCTATATTAGTAATCCTAAACAAGCTCAACAAGGGTCATTCCTCTACTTAAACTTACACAGATCAAGTTGAACAATTTATAGTGATAAATATTTACCTTAAAAAATTAGCATATATGAATAAAATGTTTATCACATAAATGATGTCTCAATGTAAAAAAAGTTCACTTTTTGGTCTTTTTTTATTTTTTAAAGAAACAAATGTTCTTGTTTCAGGATACTCAGAAGAAGAGCTACTTGTTGAACATGTTATCAGAACAAAAGAAAGATGTTGAGAGCCACAGCCGAAGGGGCCCCAGCAAACTTCCAGCTGCCAGCAAAACTTCCAGCTGCCAGCAAACTTCCAGCTGCCAGCTGATGATTGGCTCACAGCGGCCACAGCAACTTCTAGCTGCCAACTGATTGGCTCCTCTGCGGTGATGCTCATTGGGCTGTTTCCCTGCCCTTTCAGACCATGGAGCTGCTCATTGGGGGACTATTTTTGGCTCCGCCCACACGACCCAGCCAATCAGCCTCAAGAGCAGGAGGAGTGGGGGAAGTGGAGAGGCTTGTGGGAAGCCGGTGGTGGCAGTTGGGCTCTGAAGGTTTTCCTGAGGAGCTGTTTTGTTTGGCGTGTGTGGTTCTAAAAATAAAGTGCATTTCTTTTGACAAGGGGCTCCTGAATTGTGCCCAGCCAGACTGTGGCATTTGGTGGGTCACGCGGGGAATGACTGAGGGTGTGGGGAATGACTGAGGGTAAGTGATAAGGTAAACTGCTCGCCCCTGAGGGCAGGGTGAGAGTATGGGTAGCCATTTTAAGATTCTTCTTTTGTTTTGCTTCACTTTTGTTTTAAGTTGCCTGTCCCTGGAGATGTGTAAGATGGAAGAAAAACCACTCACATCTGAGGAACAGATAGGGAAAAAGGACGGATGGACATTTCAGGAAGCTATTATAATGATTTTGTGTTGTTCCAATTTTGTTTCACTCTGTTTCAGTTTTGTTGGGCATTATCTTGTTGGGTTGTATTATAGTAGAAATATGGGATCAGAAATTAGTAAAAAACAAACTGAAAGAGTGTTAAGTAAATTGTTAGAGGAAGGAGGCATCTCAGTAAAATCAAGAACAGTCAGGGCATACGTTGATACAATACAAAAATGTAGCCCATGGCTTTTTAAGGAGGAGTTGTTAAATATATCACAATGGAACCATCATGGTGAAGATTTAAAAAGAATAGAAAAGAAAAGCCCAGGGACTCTGCCAGTTGGCACGTTGCCATTGTGGACGTTGGTATCTTGTTTGCTTAGTCCAAAGCCATCAGTTCAGACAAAGGTAGAGGAAGGAGAAGACATATTGATTCAAGTAAAAGAGAAGGTCTCTCAAGTTAGTCAGAAAGAGGAAAAGATTCAAGTAAAAGAGAAGGTCTTTCGAGCTAGTCAGATAGAGGAAGAAAGCTTAGAGCAGAAAAAGCCATCAGGGGAAAAGTTACAACAGGAGACTGCTACTAACATCTTTCTATCACCAGAGGGTGTAAGTGTCCAACCAACAGCATCCCAACATGCTGGGAGGCCCCCAAACCCTGCAGTTGATAGTTGGGATCCTGAGACAGGATCTCAAATATTAACATGCCCTTTATTTGAGGCAGGAGGGCAGCGAATTCACCATGCTTTAAATTTCAAAAGAGTGAAGCAGCTAAAAGAGGCTGTAACAACCTATGGTCCTCAAGCACCCTTCACTGTAAGCATGGTCGAATCCATTAACAACTTGAACATGACGCCAGCAGATTGGGCTAATATGTGTAAAGCTGTGCTAAATGGAGGACAATACCTGTTATGGAAGGTTGCCAATGAGGAATTTTGCAAGGAGACAGCTAGGCAAAATGCAGCAGCTGGTTATCCTCAGAGAAATCTAGATTTGTTGTTAGGAAAGGGACCTTATGAGGATCAGCAGCAACAAATTGCATATGATCCTGGTGTATACGCACAAATTGCTGCAGATGCAGTTAAGGCATGGAAGACTTTACAAGGACATGGAGGTTTACAAGGTCAATTATCTAAGGTAATACAAGGAGCTAATGAAACTTATGCTGAATTTGTAGATAGGCTTATTCAAATAGCTACCAGAGTTTTGGAGAATACAGAATAAGCAATGCCATTACTAAAACAACTGGCTCATGAGCAAGCGAATCATTGGTGCAGAGAAGTCATTAGACCATGGAAACATGAAGATTTAAATACATATATTAAATTATGTAGAGACATTAATGAACAAGAGCAAGTCGTGGCAGCTGCAGTAAAACAGGCTTTAGAACAAGGGCAAGTCGTGGCAGCTGCAGTAAAACAGGCTTTAGATGCCAGGCCAAGAACATGCTACAGTTGTGAACAAACAGGACATTTTAAAAGGAATTGCCCCATAGGAGGAGGGTTTAACAAAACTAGGTATCAAAGGAGTAGAATACCGGGTATTTGCCCACGATGCCGTAGAGGGAGACATTGGGCTAATGAATGCCATTCTCAAACTACCATAGAGGGTACTCCATTATCAAAAAACGAACAAGGACCAGGTGTTTATCCACGATATCGTGGAGAAAGGCATTGGGCTCTGTTGCCAAAAAATGGACACAGGGGCCCAATGCTCTGGGGCCCCAAACCACAAATATATGGAGCACTGGAGGAACCCAGCAACCCCATCGTGGTAGTGCCCAGGACACATTGTCCATCAGATCCCTCATCAGACAAACCAGAGGGAGCACAGGGTTGGACATCTGCGCCTCCGCCAGAGCAGTACTAACTCCAGAGATGGGAGTTCAAATCATTCCCACAGGGGTAAAAGGACCTCTTCCCAAAGGAACAGTAGGCTTATTATTGGGATGCAGCTCTTCTACTCTAAAAGGACTTATGATATAAGTCCTGGGGTAATTGATCCCGATTATGAAGGTGAAATAAAAATTATAGCCAGTTCTCCAAAGGGTATATCAGTAATTTCACCAGGAGATAGAATAGCACAGTTACTAATAATACCCAGCCTACATGATAAATTTTCTAGTCATACTGTAGAAAGAGGTTCCAAGGGATTAGGCTCCACAGGTATAGATTGGCCTATGCTTTCTTTAAATTTAGATTCTCGCCCCATGCTAAAACTAAATATTCAAGGACATGAATTTAATGGGCTACTGGATACAGGTGCAGACCTTAGCATCATCTCTCATCAAGAATGGCCAAAACATTGGCCATTACAACAAGCCACTCAAACGCTTCAAGGCCTAGGAGTGGCAACTAATCCCCATAGAAGTGCAATGGTATTAGATTGAAAGGATCCTGAAGGATGTGAAGGAACTATACAGCCATATGTATTGGATCATCTTCCCATAAATTTATGGGGACGAGATGTCCTAGATCAATTAGGTTTGACATTAACAAATAACATCAATCAAAATGCACCTACTATTATGGCTAGACAAGGTTTTAGGAAAGGAAAAAGATTAGAAAAACAAGAACAAGGTATAGCAGCACCAATAAAAATAGATCAAGGAACAGACAGACATGGGTTGGATTTTCAGAAAGGGCCACTGAGACAATAAAAATTACTTGGAAATAAGAAAGACCAGTATGGGTTCCTCAGTGGCCCCTGACTAAAGAAAAGATACAAGCAGCCCATGACCTGGTCAAACAACAATTAGCAGAAGGACATATACAACCTTCTGTATCTCCCCATAATACTCCCATTTTTGTCATCAAAAAGAAATCTGGTAAATGGAGATTATTGCAAGATTTAAGAGTCATTAATAATGAGATGGTTATTATGGGACCTGCTCAATCGGGGATTCCTCAATTGTCTGCTTTGCCAAAAACCTGGTATGTTTTATTTATAAATATTAAAGATTGTTTTTTATCAATTCCAATTCATCCTGAGGATAGTCCACGTTTTGCATTTACTATCCCTGCACTGAATCATGAAGGTCCTGATCAGAGATATGAATAGAAAGTACTCCCTCAAGGGATGGCTAACAGCCCAATTATGTGTCAAATTTATGTTAACAAAGTAATCCAGCCACTTAGAAATCAAAATCCTGAACTACAAATATTTCACTATATGGATGATGTATTATTAGCACACAAAGCTAAAAAAACATTGCTAGAATGTTATGCCACACTTACAAACTTATTAAAAAATTATAATCTAGAGATAGCAATAGATAAAGTACAATTAAATATTACAATTAATTATTTAGGAGTTCTATTATCCTCAACCATGGTCCGTCCACCAAAAATTCAAATACGAGTAGATCAACTCAAATCACTTAACGACTTTCAAAAGTTATTAGGAGACATAAATTGGATAAGGCCTTATCTAGGTATACCAACAGGAGAGTTGGGACCTTTATTTGATATCCTAAAAGGTCCATCAGATCCAAATTCACCCCGCATGTTAACGCCTGAAGGAAGAAAGGCATTAAAAATCATTGAAACATATATGGAAAATATGCATTTGGATAGAATTGATATAAGTTTGCCTTTATTATTTATTGTACTACCAACAAAAAATATTCCTACAGGAGTATTTTGGCAAGAAGGTCTATTATTATGGATACATTTATCTTATTCTCCTAACACTATTCTTACTAGGTATCCTGAGGCTGTAGGACAATTAATACTCAAAGGAATAAAAGCAGCAAAGGGAGTGTTTGGAATTTCTCCCAATAAAATTATTACTCCATATACTATGAATCAAATTGATGAGTTAGCTAATGAGTTAAATACTTGGGCAATAATCATGTGCAAATCTAATGTTTCATTTGATAACCACTTACCATTTAATCCTTTATTGTCTTTTTGGTCATTGCATCCTGTAATTTTTCCAAAAATGACAAAAAAAACACCTATCATGAATGCTCCAAATATATTCACTGATGGGTCAAATAATGGTACAGCAGCAATAGTTACACCTGATCAAACTTTTACATTTTTAGTACCCAAACAATCAGCTCAAAAGATAGAGCTTAATGCAGTTTTACAAGCTTTTGTGATGTTTAAAGATTCTGTATTTAAATTATTTTCCGATAGTCAGTATATAGTTAATGCTATAGTATCCCTTGAAGATGCTGGTAGGATTTCCCCTTCCTCTACTGTTTTCTCTTTGCTTTCCACTCTACAAAGTCTAATCTGGGACAGAAAAAAATCCATTCTTTATAGGACATATCAGGGCACATACAGGATTGCCTGGAGCCCTTGGTTTGGGCAATGATTTAGCAGATAAAACTACACATGACATACATATTTTCTCTACACTAGAAGCTACAAATTTTCATAAAAGGTTCCATGTCAATGGTAATACTTTATAAAAGCGTTTTAAAATAACTAAGGAACAAGCTAGACAAATAATAAAACAATGTCAAAATTGTGTGACCTTTTTACCACAAGTTAATCTTGGAGTCAATCCTAGAGGATTGATACCTAACCATATTTGGCAGATGGATGTCACATACTTGCCAGAATTTGGAAAATTAATATATTTGCATGTTGATACTTCTTCTGGATTTTTGATGGGCTCCCTTCATGCCGGAGAAAAAAACTAAAGATATTATAGCTCATTGCTTACAAAATTTTGCCACTGTGGGCGTTCCAAAACAGTTCAAAACACATAATGCCCCTGGTTATACTTCTACCTCTTTTAAACAATTTTGCTCATCATTTGGCATTACTCATATAACAGGAATCCCATACAATCCACAGGGACAAGGCATAGTTGAAAGAGCTCATCAAACTATTAAAATGTACTTATTAAAGCAAAAAGAGGGAATTGGGAAGGGGTATATATTCCCCAAAGATAAACTTAAAATAACCCTTTTTATTCTAAACTTTTAAAATTTGGATTCATCAGGACTTAGTGCTGCAGAAAGGCATATGTGTCCAAAAAATGTACATAAGCCCAAGGTACTTTGGAAGGATATTCTAACAGGACAATGGAAAGGTCCTGACCCAGTAATTGTCTGGAGTCGGGGGTCTGTTTGTGTGTTTCCACAGGGAGGACAGCAGCCGATTTGGATTCCAGAGAGATTAACTAAGGTCCTGACCCAGTGATTGTCTGGAGTCGGGGGCCTGTTTATGTGTTTCCACAGGGAGAACAGCAGCCGATTTGGATTCCAGAAAGATTAACTAAAGCGATTTCTACATACCAAAAAGAAGATGATTTGGCTCAAATCCACAACTGATGTCCAAAACTCCAGTTTGGCTATTCTTACATCTGCGACAGAACCAGGATGCTTTTTTCAATATCTATTTTATTATTACCCTTTCCCATATCATAAAGTTCTATTTTGTTTTTTGAGCTCATACAGACCTAGGTTAATGTTTTGCTGATCAGTTCTATTTTTTGACTATAGAGTTTTTAAACATTGCAATGGAGATTTCACCTGTAAAAAGTTATAAGGCCTTTACTATTATGTTATGTGTTGTGTGCACACTTGTGTTTTATGTTATGTTTGTATGTAGGTATGTCCATATATCATATATGAGCGCTCATGAAAAAATGGATCCAAATATTTTTTTATTCATGTGATTTAAATGGTTTAATTTAAATTGGGAAAACAGCTGTTGAGGATTGTTTTAATATATGAACAAAAAAGGAGGTTAACAGATGTTTGTTTACTTTTACCTTTCCTTTTCATTATATTTAATAATTCTGTTGAAGATAAAGTAAATTGTTTTCTAAAAAAGAAAAAAAAATTGTTTTCTTTTAGTGCCTTCTGGAATGTTATATAATTTTTTCTTTAGCCATTATTGCCAGAATTTCTATCTTCATCCCAGTGCCGGTGAAGACAAAAATAAAACCAATCTACAGCTTCTGCAATAGCCATCACTGAACTGCTTGCAAAACTTGCCTAGACTATGTATCACTTGTATGCATTGTGAACTCACTTGTATGCATTGTGAACTATCTGTTGGTACAGCAACTTGTGGTAGTGTTGGGGTATTTATGCTGATGGTGTCATCGGTGGTACAATTTTTCCAAAAGGAGCCATCACTGAACTGCTTACAGAACTTGCCTGGACTATGAATCACTTGTATACATTGTGAACTCACCTGTATGCATTGTGAACTATCTGTTGGTACAGTGACTTGTGGTAGTGTTGGGGCATTTTTGCTGATGATGTAATCGGTGGTACAATTTTTCCAAAAGGAGCCGTCAATTGGCTTGGTATATCTTCCTCCTTTCTGCTTGTCATGGTCGTTCAGCTAAAATTTGGGGGCCAACAGAGGTGAGGCAAAGAACCTCACCCCCCACCACCACTGATACAAAGACCTATCCACAGGTGTGGCTGTATACTGGACCGGTAGTCAGTGACGGGTAAGATCCAATTGCAATGGTACCAACCTAAGACAGGAGGCTGATGCCTTGAGGTCAGCTCATCTGATAACAGGTAAGGACCATATGTACTATTGGACAACCTAAGGCAGACACGGTCCCTAAGCCACATGCTTGTTGTTTAAACAGAGAGGGGGAGATGTTGAGAGCCACAGCCAAAGGGGCCCCAGCAAACTTCCAGCTGCCAGCTGATGATTGATTCACAGCGGCCACAGCAACTTCTAGCTGCCAACTGATTGGCTCCTCTGTGGTGATGCTCATTGGGCTGTTTCCCTGCCCTTTCAGACCATGGAGCTGCTCATTGGGGGACTTTTTTTGGCTCCGCCCACACGACCCAGCCAATCGGCCTCAAAAGCAGGAGGAGTGGGGGAAGTGGAGAGGTTTGTGGGAAGCCGGTGGTGGCAGTTGGGCTCTGAAGGTTTTCCTGAGAAGCTGTTTTGTTTGGCGTGTGTGGTTCTAAAAATAAAGTGCATTTCTTTTGACAAGTGGCTCCTGAATTGTGCCCAGCCAGACTGTGGCAGAAAGATAGTTTTAAAAATATTTTATGATGGCCAAGGTGACTCATTCCTGTGCTCATCTGTAGTCTTCAAAACTGTGCTAATTACTATACAATTCTAGTTCTTGTGGATTTTCTGTTCAAATGTTTTGTTAATACTTAGAAATTAATCTACTTAAGTCTTTCTAATGGTACAAAAAAGGGAATGCAAACTCCACAGTGGAAATGAACAGCTATAGCCATAGTTCAAAAAAGTCTACTGCAAGTGCAGCTTTTCTTTTAAATTTCATTTTTCCTGGCATATATATGAGAAATATTTTAAGAATGTAAAGATGTAAAAGTTTTAAACTTTAATTTAGGATAAATGATATATAAAGAATATGTAATATACATTGATATAGCTTTTAGTATGATAGAATACACATTAAATATACCCTATTTGAGAAGGTTCAATGCTAAAATCTCTTTTCTATATATTTTTTTCTAGAAGCAAAAATTGGTAAGCTTAATGATTTAAATGCTAAATCAAAATCATACTCCATGTATCTTTCCTAGAGTTGAGACATTAAAAAATTATCTCATTTGTTGCCATAGGCAGAGGATTAGGTGAGCTAAATGAATCTAAATAGTCAATTTTCATTTCTTTATCTTTTGGTTCACCAAACAAAACAAATAAAAACATAACAGAAAAAAAGATGACACTTTTGTATGCAAACTCTTTATTGAACTATTTTACTATTTAAAACATCATTTCTTAAAGCAGCCACATTGAAAATGTACAAAAATTTTAGAAATTTTCAAGAGTAAACTATTTTTAGTCAACTTGCACAAACTTCAGGGGCAAGAAGATACTTCTTTAGAGACTGTCAGTTGATTTAGACTCAGTTTCTGTTAGTGTTATGTAAAGCATCCATGATGGTTTTATTGTACTCTGCAATCTGCTTGGTCACATTTTTAATAATGGGCTGGTAATCACTCTCTTGACTCTTGGTTGCTATGACTAACCACATGAGTTAAGGAGAACACTGTTAATAAAAATATTCATCAATTGTCTCAGGAACTAAACCATACTGGTATTTTTCTTATTGAATATAAATAGTATAGAAAATATGCACAATTAAAATACTTTCAAAATACAGTATGTTGTTTTTAACAGGTTAAACATCAATTGAACCCTAAGATAAGCAAAACTTGTTTCAAAAATGTTTATCCACAATATACTTAATGTTATGTATCTCAACTGAATTTCTGCTCTTAAAACAATAATAATATTCAAAAGAACCATGCTCTCTAGAATACAATATAGAATTTCAGGCAAATTTCTAGATTTCTCCCCATTTCAAATTACCTATTTTATGTTACACAAAACCAGAGAGCTAGGCTTTAAGCATGTTGTGAATGTCTTTGTATTTTTAAACTAAGTTACACTACTCCTGGGAAAAGAGTCCCTAACTCATCTTATTTAGTGGTAAACTGGGGTACATTCTGGCTCTCAAGTGAAGTTCAGCAGCACCCTAAAGGAGAACATATGCCACCACTTGGTCAGGATCTAGTTCTCCAAGTAAAGATGTCCCTGAATGAGTCAATAAAGGGAAAAGAAACAAGTTCTGAGAAGATATTTGTTACAACTCCACAATATATGTTTTCAGCAGCAGCTGCCTCCTGTGACTGCATAAAGATGCATAAAAAGAGGGGGCTGGGGGTTATGGTTCAGCGGTAGAGCGCTTGTCTCCCACATGCAAGACTATGGGTTCGATCCTTAGCATCACATATAAATAAATAAATTTATTGTGTCCAACTACAACTACAAAAAGTAAATATTAAAAAAAAGATGCATAAAAAGATGGAATGTAAGCATCATTTTGGTAGAAATGAGGTTGAACTGGCTGAAACATGGATGAAATAAATCAAAGGTCAAACTTATATTCTCACAACTCACTTAAAATTCCCTTTTCTGCCCTGATAGCCAAGATACAGTATTATATACAAAATTCTAATATATGCAACTATATTCATATGGTTATATAGAATTCTCCTAATAACTCTCTTAGAAAGAAATACTATTTTAGAGGTAATAAAATTGAGGTTTAAACAGGTTAAGAAAACTATCCAAAGTCCATAAGATTAATGACTTAAATACTAATAGGTGGAGTGAACATTAAAACTAGATTTCCTGACTTGTACACTTAATCACTATGCTACAGTATGATTTTATACTCTTCTTCTGGCAATTCTCAAAGTCTGCTTTCTATTTATTAGTTTCTCTGGGAGAGTACACACACACACATACACACACACACACACACATACACTCTCTCTCTGTCTCTCTCTCTCTCTCTCTCTCTCTTTCTCTCTCTCTCTCTCTGACACTCCCTATCTTAGAGTGAAAACTAAGTATAATTTGTTTATGCCCCACATAGTTAGCTCAATGTTTGGTACATATTAGGTATTTGTTAAGTGTGTGTTGAACTAAATTTGAGCCTTTAAAAAAATTCCTAGAAAGATAAACAGTCAAGTTCATTTGCACCATTTTAAAGGATACATTCTTTCATCACAAAATTATTTTGCTCCTGGTGTTGCCACTTTCTCTCCAAATTTGTAAGCTAAAACCACAAAAGAAAAATGTTAACTGGGGCTCATATTCAAAACAATTATAAACCCTTCAAAGAGGATAAAAAAATTCAATTTTAAATCTTATCAACTCCTTGAATTTTATTGAGATAAAGTTATGGTAAATACAGAAATTTTAGGAATGATTAAAATAGTGGTAAGTACACTGAGACAATATAGACATCTATAAAAGGTTTACTCTGTATGTTTATTTTAATTAGAAATATTTAAAATGTTTATTATACCAATGAACATGCCAACTGAGACAATTTATGATTTTCCATTTCCTAAAAGAACTTAGAAAAAAGGGACACGGTGAGAATCTCTCCTTGAAATCTGGAAGTCTAATGCCATGGAGTAATATATAGTCTAACACTGTCAAAGGTTCAGCTATATAGGAAAAACTTCCTTATTTCCAGGGTTAAATTTCCTGTCTAATTTCACAAGCTGTGATAAGAGTAGAGCTGCAGTGTGAAGATTATAAGAGGGTTTGCAAAAAGTTGGCACTGGTACAATAATTTCTGCATCAACAGGAAGCTAATGTGGATATTATATTGATGGTTGCTTCCTCAGAAGACAATTTCACTGTTATAGAATTAAATTGTTTTTCTGATTTAATTAACCTTGTAACTCTGGGTTATAGTCTTTCTTTTTTAAGATGCATAGTTTTTCCTAAGAAAAAGACTGTCTGAAAAATGAAACAATAAAAAAAATTCTGCCTGGATATTTCAAAGAAGTAATGAACATTTTTAAAAGTATGGTAACTAAAGCAGCTTTAAAAAAGAGTTTCTACCCTCTGTTAAGATTGTTTTCAGGGTCTAATTTCAGTCTTGATGTAGCACCCATCCTACTGCTTCCTCAAAGAGATAAATCTAGATATTAAGATGATTTATAACTAATTAATTATGTGAACTATATGTGCTATAAATTAATACTATTAAATCAGAACTATTGCTCCCAAATAGAACCTTGAAGTTAAGATAGTCTTAAGGAAGCAGTCAGCACTTTTTGGCAGTAAATCTTTAATAACCTTTTGCAAAGTCAAGTACCAGACTTTTTCTCTTTGTTTCATACAAAGAAGTGGCCTTCTTATACCAATGGACCTCTTAAGTGTTACACAAATAATGATAGTAAAGTAATGGTCAGGTGGTCAAATTCCTTTTTTATTATAGATCTATATTATTGTCTTTTCTTTAAATATCCAAGGACATCATGAAGCTTAAGTCATGAAAATCTGGGGTTTTTTTCGCTATAATTTATTTAAATAGCTTCTTATATATAATTATTTATAGATGTTAAAAAAACAATTTTTAAGAAATAATTATAAAAGATGGGATACCAGGATTTGATTTGATCAGCTGGGAGTCACAAATGACAACAAATAATACAGACAAGGATTTAATATTGTAGTATCTGTTATAATTTCGGAATAAGCAATATATGGGGATAGTAATTAGCACTTAATGTGGCAATAAACAAGGTAGCCACTGATTGACTCTAAAAAATGGCATTTGTCAAGTGTTTTCCACCTTAAATCATCAATTCAAAGAAACAGGAGGACCAAGAAGGGATAAAAAATACAGCATTTTTTTTCTAAGAGCCATCTGAGATAAGACAATGACCTCACAAACATTTTCTTTATGTTTCTTCTCTAGCACACATTTCCACTTGAAACAAGCTAATTTTGTCACTTCCAAATCTTTATCTAGGTTTGAATATGAAGTAGAGATAGAATAACTGAAAAGTAAATCTGAATTATGCAAATTAGTGATTTCTAAACTTTTAGTAGTTGTGGAAAACTTTTATGAGACTACTTCTTTCAAGAATATAAGGTACATTGTTTTTTTTAAATAGTATACCTATACAATAGAATTGCTTATTATAAAAATGTCATAAAAATGAAAAGTCTGTACACTTTTAAGTAAGAAAATGTTTAAAGACCATATGCACACAAAGATTTTACTTTTTAAAAACAATATAATTGATATGAATGCATGAATGCTAAGGGAAAAAAGTCTCAAGGATTATACATCAAAATGTTAATAAGGGTTGTATCTGGATAGTAGGAAAGTAAAGTGACATTTTCTCCACCCTAATCATATTAATGTATAAAAGAGGATATTTTTAACGTATCCAGTATGTTAGTGCAAATTGCTAATACAGACTCGATATGAAAACAACTAATCCTTTTCTGACCATATTTACTAGTTTTGTATATGATACACAATGCTTCATTCAGTCATTCAAAAAATACTTACTGAATATCACACCTGTGTGAAAGCTAATTGTACAGTGTTGAAGATAAAGTGAATGACACAGACATAGTCTCTTCTCTCTCAGAGCTCACAGTCTAGAAGACTTCTTGGTAATTACTCTTCGGGTAATTACCAAGAAGGCGAGTGACAAGAAAATGGGCTACAGTTATGTCTGTGCATCCTTTGTAAATAATTAGAGATGTGAACCAAAAGAATAGGACAGATAGCCTAAAAGGAGAAGTGAATTCCAAAATCATTTTAAAATTTTGTTTTACCTGAGCATGTGTCTCATTTTCTTGCAATTGTGTTTTCAATGTTTCATATTCTTTGTTTAGCTTTTCCATTATTTTCTTAAAGGCATTTCTGCGGGTTGATAGCACTGTTCTCTCCTGATGTAATTTCTATAGATTCAAATAGAAGTAAGAGGCTACAGTGAATATCCAGTAAGCCAATATAAATCTCATTTGACTCAAATAACTTCAGTTATTATATTATGGTAAAATTCTACCAAGGCTAAAATTACTCTAAAACATGTTTGCAAAAATATCCTTTGAGTTAAAATAAGCTATATTGATATTGATTCTGTTAAAATAACTCAGTTAATATTTCCATATCTGTCCCTATCCTATAAAATTTACTTTAAATTAATGAAAATGGCAATGGAAAGACACTAACAAATTTAAAGTAAGAATATGTTACATCAAACCTATATTTAACAAAGTTCACATCTCTTGAAATGCTCTGTATTAACTAGTAGCTTGTACTGTTTTTGAACTTTTTTCTTTTGTTTAAAACTTTAAGTCACTCTAAATTCCTACTACATATGTAAATGTTCTCAACTTGTTCTCAGGATACACTAGAGATCAGTTTAAATTCAAAGAGCTATATGTCAAATACTAGCTTATATGTCAAAAAATCAACTGAAAAAGTTCTATAAACTACATATACATTAATCAATCAAGAAAAAATTTGAATTATAATTTTTTAAGACTTGGTTACCATTTACCTTTTTCTTTTCTTCACCTGATGATTTTAAAGCTGGCAAATCATTATATGTCTCCAGATCAGCTGTCATTTGCTTAATTTTGCTTTTTAGAGACTGTTGTTCCTCAGTCATCTTACTTTCCAGAAGCTCCATTTTCTGTAGATCCAATTGTAGACGTTGACTGTCTGAAACATAATTTTTTAAAAAAATCTCATCTTGATTTTTAAAAAATATTTTTTAGTTGTAAGTGGATCTTTTCTTTTCTTTATTTATATGTGGTGCTGAGGATCGAACCCAGGGTCTCACACATGCCAGGCAAGTGTTGTACCACTGGGCCACAACTCCAGCCCCTGAAACATAAAAATTTAATGTCATAATTCATCAAAATTTTATTCCTTTCATATAAGAAAATACAACACAATAATTAAAAATCGTGTTGTATGAGAGTATCTGCAAAATAAAAACATGCTCACTGTGACTCTTGAGACCATATAACTTAACGGGAGAGGGGAGAAATGAAGCTTTGGCAACCAATTTAGCCTGTTAATTTAGCCATATCTGCCTCCATGCTCATATAAACATAAAAACATATATAAGTTTTGTGTGTGTTAAGTAATATAAATACTATGATATAAACATCTCTTATTTTTAATAGGGTTATGATATATCCAGTTACATTTAAAAAATCAAGTTATAAAATGATATATATTTGAAAACAATTTTATAACTATACATATATAATTTTTTTTCAATTTTCACTGTTTGCTATAATTTCTATAAATTCACTATGACCAATGAGTTAGCAAACAGATTGCTCCTTGGAGAAATACAGCATTGGGTTCCTGCTAGTCTGTGGTCACAACACTTTTGTCAGCTGACAAATAAACAATCTTATTTTATGTGTGTTTCTGTTTAAACACGCTATTCTACACAAGTTGGTGATTTCTTAACAATGAATTCATGGACAACAGCTACATGTGAATGAAGCTTGTGTAATATACATTTTGTCCATAAGGCACATAACAGCTTTCATGCCCTTAGGAACACCAGATAGCATATCAGTACTTTGCTTAGAGGCGTTTTTAATAGCTTGATCACCATAGAGAAGCACAAAAATGTGAAAAGAATTTTTTTACTGGCACTAAATACCTAGCCAAAAATGAAACTTGTTTACAGCACAAGACCTGAGAATAAGAAGTCATACAGTTAGTTGCCTTTTTCAACCTCTATAGGGAAAGTGAATATTGGGCTGTTCAAATTTTCACCACTCTGTATATGTCCATGAAGAGCTGTAAAAATGCTGCCAAGTGTTGATTTGGAGTTTCAAATTAATTTAAGTGAACAGGAAAATTCACAAATATGAAAGCCATGAAAAATGAGAACTGCCTATACCCATACATGTACATGTCATTCTTTTATTCAGAAGTACTGAGCATCTATTAAATGCCAAATAATAAGGATACTCTAGAGATCAGTTTAAATTCAAAGAGCTATTTTCTAGAGGTAGAACCAGGCAATTAGATAAATATTTACAATAAGCTAAATGACTATGAAAAGAGTAAAAATACAGGGTGCCATAAGCACATGTGACAGGGTCAAGACTACTCTCTTGAGACAGGCCTTTTAACTGAAGCAGTAGGGATTAGTAATCAGCCAAACAAAGGTAAAAATGTTGACTTCAGTCAAAATACTTAGAAAATAAGCACATTTATGAGGGATTAGTAATCAACCAAACAAAGGTTAAAATGTTCCAGAGAAAACAATCAATGGGTATAAAGTCTAGAGGCAAGAAAGCAGGGACCCCTAAACAAATTACCGAATCCAATATGTTGAATATTAAATAGCATCTAATAGTCCTATTAAATGAATATTCATAGTAAAAAATAGTGCTTCAAAGTCACTGATTAAAAAAAAGGGGGGGTGTTATATAACCAAATCTTTTAAAGTTGGTATAATTAAAGCAGTATTTTCTTGAATGTTTCTTTTATTCCCTCTTAAGAGTTTTAAAGTTCAAACATATTGACACACATTATTAAAATATACATATATGTATACATACAAACAAATATAAATATAACAGGTCTTAATGTTGTGGCAAAGAGTTCTACTGGATTCTTATCTCTACTAAGGTTGGAAATGTTACAATGAGACTCAAAGTACTGAACAAATCACTAAGATGTACAGTGTTTTAACTATTTTGTACCCTTGTCTCAGATGTTGAACACTATAAAAATTTAAATATAGCATATAATGTATAACATATTACATAGCATAAACTTATAATACAATTATAAAATTATATTAGTTCATAAAACAATATATAATTTCCAGATTATGATTGCAAGTCTATTTTAATATACCTATGTCAATTTTGTTAAGATATCTGTATAATTGAAAACTTAGGATTTAATGGGTAAATGCTCTAAATAAGAAATGTGCTTATTTTCTAGGTATTTTGACTGAAGTCAACAGTTATATACCTGCAAATGTAATTTGAATATATACTACTGAAATTATTTAAGAATTATACAAACTAATTTCTCTAGAGAAAAGGAGAAAATGGTTGGTTGGTATAGGGTAAAGTTTATCTTCCTTTAACAACAGGTCCTCATGAAAAGCTAAAAGCTTCTCCAAGGGAAAAGACAGGAAAAGGATGCAGTCTAGTTCCTTCTGATATGCTATGAAGTTGCAAAGTTTACCAAGCAGTGTGTACATAGTAGCAAAATCTCAGAAGGAACCACTTTGACCTGGGGAAATGTTTCTGAAATATTGTGCCCTCAGCACATTTGTTTACTCCCTGGAGTTTCCTTTCCAAAAATATAAATAAAAACCACGGCTGACAGACTCCTTGCCTCTTTACTCAACTGGTACATCAGTGTTTCCCGACCTTCCTGACTTCTTTTTCTTTCATTATCAGCCTACCTTAAGGAGCATTTTCAAGCCCCCTGTACATTACTCTCCTTAAGATTTTATATCCTAGATGTGTTGTTTATCTGTTTTTTTTCACTTGTCCCCAAGAAGTAATGTTACCCACTTTGGGAACAATACTGCTCCATTAAAAATCATGATGTACACTAAGAAAATCAGGCAAATCTCAACTATAACCTCAAGGATAGAAAGGGAGGCAATTCACAAAAGGGGGATACAAAATGTACTATATATCTGAAAGGTGAACAAAAATATTATAAATGTCCTTTGGTGATTTTTACATACAAGGAATTTCTTGAGGTGGAGGATGACATAAGGGGAAGGAAAGGAAGAATAATTATATGTTTGGTTCAAATTAGCACAAAAATTACTCAAAAATGACATTAATTTGGGGATAAGAGAATTTAACTGCTAATAAGAAAAACTTCCAGCAAAATCTTTAAAATAGTAATAAACTAGATTTTTATTCTATTAAAGCCAGTTCTCAATCTTTTTCAACTATATATCTTGGAAGAAAAAAATAATTCTTGCTTTTTTTGTTTTAAGTATAAAAGTATTCAAGGAATACAAAGTCCTTATCATTGAATTTATTTCCTGTTATTGATTACTTGCTTTTATGAAATCTGTGTTTCTCAACAGCTATTGTACAAAGTCAGCTTAAAATAGGAAAAAAATACGTTGAATTAATATTGACCTTAGAGAAATGAAAAACTTAAGCACTATGGTAAAAATCACAAAACAGAGGTTTTCTAGATGGAGCAAAATATAAAATTCCTTAATTTATAGACAAAAAGGAAGTAAAAATTTTAAAATAGGCACACATATCCAAAAGAAGTAAAAATAATTCACTGATATGAGGTATTTAAAGTACTTAAACACAGAAACAGAGGTAGAATTGTGATGGCCAGGGGATAGGGGAGAGTTGTTTCATGGGTATGAAGTTTTCAAGATGAAAAAGTTCTAGAGTTCTATTGTATAATAATATTCATATAATTTACACTACCATGCTGTACACTTAAAATGGTTAAGATGTTAAATTTTTGTTATGTGTTTTTACCATGATGAAAAACATACTTAGAGTCAAACCAATAGTGGATATGAAACAAGGTTAGTATGTACTTCCTGCGGTTACTTGGCATGTAATTCAGATATAAAAAAAAAACTATGGCAAAAAAATCTTGGCATAAAATACACTTAACTATACAGAATAATAGCAACTATTTACTTATAAGTCTTAATTCAAAGGTATACTATGATCATTCAGTATGCATTTATAGGTCCATAATCCCTTTTCTAAAACTCCTGGGCAGTTATTTTCAGAAATTAGAATTCTTTGGATTTTAGAAAAGTAATATATGCACATACTAATTATAACTTCTATAGCAGGATCTGATGCAGCACCCAGTCACTGAGTTAATATTTCTAAAATAAAGAGTCATATAAAGTGGGATAATTAAAGACAACACATAGTCTCATGTCAATTCAGGTCAGGTTTGATTTTGTTTGTCGAGATCTTTTTAGATTTTGGGAATCCAGATAAAGTACTGTGGGGTTCATTCGATTTCAAGAATCTTTAAACTGAATTGACAAAAATTAAATCTTTATTTCCTATAATCTCACTAATTGCCAGATTAAGTCTAAGTAGACAAAAATGTAGCTAACTCAAATTCACCATATACCAATATAAGAAACACTGTAGTTAGATTTCATACAGTTTTTACATGATTTTATCCCAGCCTCTTTAAGCTGACCTTTGTATGTTTCTAATCTCTACTTGCCCCATCCCAAAGACAGCCATTAGTCACTTATGACTTTTGTACACTTGAAATGTGTCTAGACTGAATTAAAACATTTGAGTATAAAATATCTCACTAATAGTAATATTAATACAGATTATATATAGGTGAAATGATGATGCCATGGATACACTGAGGTAAATATATTAGTAAAATTCACCTGTCTCATTTTACTTTTTAAAACATGGCTACAAGAAAATTTTAATTATGTAGTTGGCATTATATTTTTCTTGGACAGTGCTGCCATAGTTGCATGCTACTGAGCCTAGCTGAATCTATTTAAATTAAGCATCATCCCTTCTAGGACAATTGCCCTAATTATTCTCTCACTGACCAAACTCTATTCGGGCTTTTTTGAGCCTTTCTCAAATAGACCTTATTCTTGGCCTATAAAAACTCCAGACTTGCAACACATTTACTAATTCTTTCTCCCCCCCCCCCAGATTAAAAGATTTACACAAACACTAACATAGTTCTAACATCTTATGGCTGCATTACTAGGATGACCCCTTAAAGTGCATGCCTGAGAAAACCCAACATTGCCCAAAGAATTTACTGTTTGTTCTGATATCTGACAATAGTCCCCTGAGCACCTGTCTTAGAACATTTACTAAAAAAGGCTTACAAATGGGAAACCATCCTCAATCCCTCTGAGTTGTATACACATCATTACAACTCAGAAGTGTCTTTCTCAAGGATCTGAAAGCCATTCCTTTGAAGTGTAATCATTAGGAAAGTCAGAGTCTCTATAGAAGCCTAAATGGGTTAATTGACAATTGGCTTAATCAACAGTTATGCTGACCAAAGATTGTTGTTTTTTCAATTCCCTATTCTAATGAACCCTCAGGGATGGGGAACAAGCAGACAGGTCCTGCATCTTTTTTTCCCTAAAATTCCCAGTCATCTTTGTAGAAATTGAAGTTAAATTTAATTCACACTGGATCCTTTCTTTACTGCATTATTACTTCATTACTGATAAAAATGTGTTCTTACCACTTTAGCATCCAGCTTTAACTTTGATATTTCCCAGGACACAGCATAGACAAGGAGGAAGTACAGATGTTTCTTGACTGACAATGAGATTACTTCCAAATAAACCCATTTTGAAAAGAAGTTAAAAATGTACTTAAGATACCTAACCTACTGAACCTTATACTTAGCAACACAGTACAATGTAAAATTCTGGTTGTTGACCCTACTGATTGCATTGCTAACTGGAACCCGTGGCTCATTGCTGCTGTCCAGCACTGTAAGGGAATATCACACTATATTATCATTAGCCAAGAAAAATATCAAAATCCAAACTTCAAAAGAGTTTTTACTGAATACGTTTTGCTTTAGTACCACAGTAAAGTCAAAAGAAAATTATAAGTCAAACTATCGTTAAGTATAGGATGGTCTATGTTTAATAAATGTTGTTATATGAATGAGAATATACTAATGTAATACTAGTAAGTTGATAAAAAAAAGTCATATAAAATTATGAGACCACAAGTGATTGAAGTAATAGACAATTCTAAATAATATATTTCCTCAACAATTTCCAAAGAAGTCAAAGAGAATAACATTGATATATTTTATATATAACATTGATATATTTTATACCCTTCCTCAATGAGATTTTCAAAAACAGAGAGAATAACATCAATAAAAAAAAGTTCCGATGTGTTACAAAAACAAATAAAAAAAGAATATAAAGTCTAGGCCAGTTTCTTACCTGAAGTCAAATTCCTAGCTGTACTTTGTGATTTCTGCATTTCAGTAGATTTAAAATTAAGGTCATCTTGCATCATCTTTAACTCTTGATTGGTGATAGATGATATCTGTTTCATACGATTTATATTCTATATTTATAAATAAAAATAGGAAAAATTCCACTGAATTAACTCTTCAATAAAAACCACTGAGAAATACTGTGGAAGAATGGGATGCTTTCATTAGTATTATTTTTTTAAATACATCATATAATTTTGATATTGCAGAGAAATTCGAAATCTCTCAAAATAGGCAATAAACTCAATTTTTAAATTTACTTTATTTCACTGTAGAAAAAAATAAACTACCCTATTTTACGAACTGATTGTAGTCTTAAAACTAAAAATATTGAAAAGGGATCAGGGACTTTC
This sequence comes from Ictidomys tridecemlineatus, assembly GCF_052094955.1. Classification (NCBI taxonomy): domain Eukaryota; kingdom Metazoa; phylum Chordata; class Mammalia; order Rodentia; family Sciuridae; genus Ictidomys; species Ictidomys tridecemlineatus. The sequence goes on along the minus strand of NC_135480.1, from coordinate 167,431,484 downwards.
CTATAATAGTATCACACATATCAGATGTTCAATAAACTATTTTGATAATTCAAGATACTCATTGGGTATATCTAGAAGAAAAAACTCTATTTATAATGAAAATTACAATGTAAAGTATATTAACATTTTCCACATAATGTTTAGGTTTTGAAATTTTCCAAGTTTTTCTACTACTTCAAATAAAACAGGGAAGAAAAAAAATCTTATTACTTTAATAAGTGCCTCACTTATTGCTGAATACTGATATTATACATATTTCATTCTTTTCTCCTATTGCCTAATTAGCTAAGACTTTGCTAGAAAGATAAAAATTAATAAATTAAATAAATAAAATAGCAAGCAAAGGAATATAAAGGAAATAGTTTAAGTGAGCAGACATAATATGAGCCTTCCATTTTTGTATTTGGAAAGTTAATCACAGTGAAAATAATGGAGACACAAAAACACTCATGGTACTTACCCGACTACAATGCTCCAGAAGCGCAACAATGTTGGCTTCTATCTGTGCCTTCCTTTCCAGTTCCTGATTCTTAGTTTCCTCAAAAGTCTCTATAAAAGCTGACAGATGAAAAATATGATAAGAGAGAATATTGCTGTATATAGTTAACACTATATAAACCCTGATTTTTAGGTCTTTAAAATTAAAATACATTTTAGAAATTCAAAACAAATATAAATTTTAAACTACCACTGCTTAATTTTTTATTAACTAAAGGATAATTACTCAATAAGAACATTTCTACAAACTTTCAAAATTTTAAAGCCTGTTGTTATAAACTTGATATGAGTAAACTAGGAAGTTAAAAATAAAGGCTCAAAAGAAACAGTAAAAATAAAATAAAAATCAGAAAACATCTGTTTTACATAGGTTCTCCTTGATACATCTATAATTTTTAACACCTATAATTGGCCATTGGCTTTATGAAATTAATATTACTAAATACCTATTTTATCTAAAAATGTATATTTTACTTAGGTTAGATTAATCTCAAAATAAATTTAGTAATTCATTCAGATTAAATAAATAGTCTAGGAAATCATCCCTTTACCTTTCTAATACAGAACTAGCATATAATTTTGCTCTTACTTATACTCTTCAAGAGTTCCTACGGAACTTTTGAAAAGTAAAAAAAAAAAAAATTAGTTAAAAATTTTACTATTAATATGAGATAAACATATGGTCTATCTTTCTATTACACTTTTTTCTACTTAAACATTTAATATATTTTTTAATCAAAACAGTCTTTAACAAAACTTTTTTTTAATGAATATGGTTGTCAGAGACCATAATCAACATTAAAAAAAAAAACAACTATTATTTATGCCCTACCTTCAACATTTAACTAGAGATCTTAGCTACAAATAGCCTGCTTCTATATCAGTCATATATTAAATAATCATTTGGGTTTTTTTCACATAATAATGTCTGTCAGAGGTTATTTTGTTAGGAAAACAAACTATAATAAACACTTAGGAAGAAATCTGAAGTGCCTTGCAATTTTTAAGATTCTGGAACACAGGAATTCTTTTAATTCATTCATTAAACATTTAGTAGGTGAATATTTATTAAGATACATCTAAATGTCAGATGCCACACTATTTCCAACATATAGAGCTGTGACACATCATTCCTTGATCTTACACCTACTTCTCTACTAAAAAGCACTTAAAAAAAATAAAGAAAGTAAGGAATTAATTTTGAAATAATTTTTGGTACTTGCTGAGACTGTAAAGAAATTGAGTTATTGTGAAATCAGAATTGATAATTGCCATATTGTAGAAAGTATCCATGAAGGTAACAATTGACATCAGACCTAAACAACTTCAGATATTAGCAAAATGATAATTAAAAAAGGAAACTGGTAGTAGATAATTACATATTTTATAAATATACAAAGTTTAATTTAAGATCTATTTATAAAGCTAAGATTAAAAAAAAAGTGAAGGAAAAACTCTAACCAAAGACCACTAAAGTTATAGTTGGTAACAGAAACAAGTAAAAAGAACAGAGGTGAGGGCTAATAATTGAGACATCATAAAAAGCTGTATAAAAGTGAAAGATATGAAGGTGGACATAGTCATGTATAAGAAGACATTCAAGGGCTGGGGATGTGGCTCAAGCGGTAATGCACTCACCTGGCATGCGTGGGGCGCTGGGTTCAATCCTCAGCACCACATAAAAATAAAATAAAGATGTTGTGTCCACTGAAAACTGAAAAATATTTTAAAATTCTCTCTCTCTAGACATTCAACATTCAAACAATAAGTGGTCTATAGCTCCCTCTATAAATTACAAATGTAAATACTAGTTTTAGAAGCTATCTCCATTAAAACAAAACAAAACAAAAAACCTCATGCATACATGTATGTGTGTGTGTGTGTGTGTGTGTGTGTATATACCTTTTAAAATTCCTAAAAATGAAAAAAAGTTCTATAATTCTTCATATTTTGCATTTATTAGCCATTATGTCTTCTTAAAATGGGATCTCTGATTTGGTATAAATGAAAAGCAATTTGAAATACATTTTTATAGTTATAAGATCATCACTTACTGTCCATATTTTCCTCCCTTTTTTTTAGCTCCTTGTATTTCTGATTCATTTCACCTATAAGAAATACAAAATTGAACATATATTTCAAAACTTCCAGTTATAATATTCTAAATTAGAAATATCTTTTAGGTTCTCTATATACAATTATTCACTGAATATTTGATATTTTTAATTGGTTGAAATTCTTTTACATTAACTTACAGAGTATTTTAAAGAAGCTATATATTTGTGACTTGACTATTTGGAAAAACAGTCTCCTGACTGGAAAGGACTTATAGGCTTTCTATTCCCAGGGTGGGGTTAATCAGCCAACATATGAACACTACTGATGACAGGAAGCCTAAGTTCTGAAGGAGATACATTCTGTCTTTAAATAGTTCACAACAGCAAACAAGCTATCAGGGTAACATCTCTCAGAGAACTTACAGCCTATGGATTTAACAAATAATTAAAGTAAAAACGTACTAAGTGCTTTCATATGAAAAATAGGAGTAGGCATCAAGGACAACTAATCTAGTTCAGGGACTGGGAAAAATTCTCTAAAGGAGTAATATTTTTGCTGCATATAAAGAATGAATACGAGTAGCTAAGGAGGCTGAAGCAGGATGATTCCAAATTTAAAGTCAGCTTTAGCAACTTAGAGAAACCCTAATCAACTTAGAGAGATCTTTTCTTAAAATAAAAAATTAAAAAAGGGTTAGGTATGTGGTTCAGTGGTTAAGTACCCCTGGGTTCAATCTTTGGTACCAAAAAAAAAAAAAAAAAAAAAAAAGAATGAATAGGAGTTACTTTGTCAAGATGTAGAAAATGGAATGTCAAAGAATTACCAATACCAAAGTGTGGAAGTGAGGATGGATATGAAAACATGAGAAACTGAAAGTGGTAGGGCTAAGAGAATATGAAGTTTAAGAAAGGTAGCTCAGAAATGAAGCAGATTACAAAATACCTTATAAAATACATATTAAAGACTGGACTTTCTCCGAAAGACAATTATTGAAGAACTTTAAGAGGGACTAAGTCTGGATGAATGATGAAATATGCCTGGAGTAGGGTAGATCTAATAAGCATGGAAATTGGATTTTCATTTGAGACATTCAAGAGCCAAAGTGAATGATTTTGCTTAGGGTTAGAGAGGGAGGAGTCAAGTATAACACACAGGTTTCTGGCTTAGGCAACTGAGAAGATGGTGGTATTAACTGGAAAGGGGAATGTCAAGTTTAATGAACATGAAAGACATGTCTAAAGGGACAAAATACAAGGCCCAGTGAAATAAATGAAATATAACATGTCAGCCTAACAAAGAGAACATTAGGGATCATGATTACTTTATAATAGGATTTTACAGTAATGCTGAGCTTTGGAGGCACAGGGCTATTTTGAATAGTGAGATGGCTGCAGCTCCCAGCTCCCAGGTAGAGAAAAAAGAATAAATGTGTGATTGTTTCAATCTGTAGTTTCTTGATCCCAGTCAGTTAATTCTCAGCTTTCTGTGGAAACTAGTAAGCTTAGTAAGATGATACCCAGCAGGTATGAAAAGAATAACAAGCTGAATATTTCTAAAGGAGATCCAGATTAGAAGTGGCCTCTAGAAGGACTTTAAGAACAGAGTTCAACTTTTATACTTTTCTTGTGATTGTAAGTTAGTATAACCACTATAGAAAGCAGTATGGAAGTTCCTCAAAAGACTAGGCATGAAACCATCATATGACCCAGCTATACCACCTCCTTGGTATTTATCCTAATTAGTCAACACACTATAGTGATATATTATAGCTGCACAATTGACAATAGCCAAACTATGGAACCAGCCTAAGTGTTTATCAATGAATAAATGCATAAAGAAAATGTGGTATATATACACAACGGAGTTTTATTAGCTATACAGAAAAATGAAATTGTAGGAAAATGGATGGAACTTGAGACAATTATGTTAAACAAAATAAGCCAAACTTGGAGTCAAGGGTCATATATTTTCTCTCACATATGGAAGCTAGAGAGAAAAAAGGAAAAGAAAAGTATGTGTGTGGGGCGGGGCAGGGATCTCATAAAAATCAAAGGGAGGTCAGTAAAGGAAAAAGAGCAGGGGTGAAGGAGAGGGGAAGTGCTAGGTAGGGACACTGGTCACATTATATTGTTATAGTGTGTGCATGTATGAATGTGCAACCAGAAATTCCAACATTATGCACAATTACAATGCACCAGTAAAAAAATAAATAAAAACAATAAATAAATAAGAATTCCAAGAAAGTGGGTAATCACAGTGGAAAGTCCAAAGACTAAAGTTCCAATAGTCAGTCTGTGTTCTATATATCCTCCTACATGGTATTGAGTTTTTTCAAGATCTGGATAGATAGTAAAGTTAGGAAACAGAGTAATAAACTGGGTGTAGAACTCTGTAATTACTGGGGAAGCGTGGATCTCCATGTGCTTTGGTGGTGAGTTATGAGGTCAATAAACTACTTTTTTGCCCTATGTTCTGAAATTGCTTTTCTCAAATTCACTGAGGATAGCGCCTTGATGCTGAGAAAAGCTTCAGGGTCCCAAAATATTACTGGTAGTAAAAAGCTGAAAGTGAAAGATAAAGTGAATACATGTGGTCATGAGTTCCTAGCCAGGCTATAATCAGTACCAATGGGAGATACTATGTCAACACAGCTAAGGCCCTGGTTACATTAATAACTTTACTGAATGACTACACAGTGAAAATTAACATCAGTATACTAACAATAATTATAATAATGTAGTATGATTTGTTGTGAGGGAGAAGTGAGAGGTAACTTGTTATTAGTAACACATTTTTCATATACTTAAGTTTTTTAAAAATATTATAAGACAGGGCTAAAAATTAATCCCATAAAAATGTCAACTATTCATTTACCTTACTAACTAAATTTTTTGAATGGAAAACAAGGAAAAAGAGCTAAAGATTTTAGGATACATGATCTGGGACAACACTCTGATCAGAGAGTGATACATATAAATGTCATTAAAATATACGTGAAGTACTAGAACATCTAGTAGCTCTGAATCTGCCATGGCCTAGGTTATAAATAAAGTCTATAGTTCCTTGTTTTAGCTGTCTGAGAAGTTCCACTCTTGAGAGACTGATCAGGCATTAAAGGATTAGGAAGAAGGCCTGGATTCTTAGCTTTATGCAAATTTAATTACCACTTTTTATTTCTTCTTCTAAACTTATGAGAATTCCCTACACATTCCTTTTCTATTTATTATCCTGCTTTTGATCCTCAAGGCAGGAGGTTTTCCTTCTTTTTCAAAATGAAACTGCTCTCAATACAGTTCTGAGTCCTAAATTATCAAATCCAAAGGGTAGTTTTCAGTTTTTATCTTACCCTGCAAAAGATTTGCCATTATAGACGGATTATTTCAATTTTCTTATTTCTTTGTTTCCCTTTATGCTTTGTTTTTGCTTTTTTACTGGGGGAGGGGGCAATTTCTGTCTTTTCTTACTCCCAGAACACTTTCTGTCTTCATGGGTTTCTCTTCCTTCTTCATTTAAATTCTGAGTTAAGTACTAATGCTGAATCATTTGCATAACAATCTCACTCATTCTTGTGGTTTAAAAAACCCTCAAATCTAATGTTTTCCCTAATTTTGAAATCCTTTCAACATCTCAAACTTATAATTAAATTTATTAGTTTTCCCCCTCAAAATTTGCACCCATTTTAATTCCTTATTACATTTGTTTTTTACTTATGTGCTGCTGAAGTGAGCTCCATATTATATTTGAATGTCCTCACAATCTACTTATTATCCAAATCAGAAACGTGGAGACTCTTCCCCTCATTCTCCTCAAATATTCCTCCTAGCTGTCAACATACTGAATTGGAAAGTATATCTGGTACATGTCTCCAGCTGCAAGCTGGCCAGCCAGATTAGATGGGACAGAGCTCCACATATCTCAGCAGAATCCCAAGCTTCAAAGAAATTTCCTCTGATATCACGGCTAGGAAGGATAGTGGTGGGAGCATTAGAACTGGTCTATTCTGTGATTTGCAAGTGGAGAACTGATATCTTACCTGCCAATAAAAGGCAATGTAGAGGTGTGGGCAATCCTAAAGCAGGATAAATGTGATTACCAAATCTATCCTTGGATTCAACATTACAGGAAAGTAAAAGATCACAGATAGAAAGAAGTAAATCAGAGTATCACATTGGCAGTGTAATCAGGCAAACAGAAATATTTGAAGTGGTAGGATCAACAATGAGGAAACCAAAAAAGATGGGAAGAGACACTATGATACAATGGGGTAATTTTGGAAATATCCTCTAATTCTGAGTATCTGCTGTAACCATAATTCTACATTCATTTATTTATTCCATATATTTACTGAGTATCTACCATGTACTATTATACATAGTAGGGATAAGATAAGGAACAAGGTAATTTTTGCCCTATCCTCAAAATGCTTATGATCTATTAGTTTGCAATAACAAAATGTATAAGGAAACATAAGTGCTGTAACTGAGTTATGTATTAAGCATTATGATAATCAGATGGGTGAAAAGTAGTCAGGGGTTTTTACATTATCAGGCAATGTAGAAATAAAAGAAATAATATATTTTCCTCCAAAAAATATACCCTAATAAGACTTGTACACAAAAACATATACTTCAAATTCAGGCTCTTCCTCTCCCTCAGACAGGAAGGAAGAAATGGGTATGGACTGTTACCATAGTCTTGGGCTATAGCAGAAAGGACACCATTGCTCTTGGATACTCCCTGCTTTAGCCAGCCAGTGGAGATATGGTCTCTTCACATTACCAAGAGATTCAGTGCCATCACAACCTCCTCTGTCCTCACTGTGAGAAAGTTCTGAAATTTAATTCTCTTGTCTGGGGTAAAGGTTGGAGCTATCTTGATTTTCATACTTTGAGAAATAGTTCTGATCTAGAGAAGATCTGATTATGATTTTCAGGAATGGGTAACTACCCCAATCTTCCCTCCTGATCATAAATAGAAAGAGATGTACTAAAAACTCCACTGACCTCAAGGCCCTCAACTCAGCAAGCCTTCAAATTTTGGAGTTGAAAGGGCAAAGAAAACAGAAGCAGGGAGATGGAGCAAAAAAACCCCAAAAGACTTCTGCATATTCAGGTGGTTCCTTTCCTGCACCTGGGGCAAGCTAAGTCTCCCAGTACCTCATGTGCTATTGTTTCATTCCTTATTACCATTCTTAGTACTACTCCAAATGAATTCCAGTTCTTTACCCTTTTATAAGTATTATGCCAAGAAACTTATGATTCCAAGAAGACTATCACTTCCCATAATCTTAGATGGGTTGCAAAGTTAATGCAACCTAGGATTTCAGCTGTAATGCAACCTAAGATTTCAGCTGTTCTCAGGGCTATATCCCATTAATCCATAATGAGCTATTATTACAACCCTTGTAACAGTTTCACATATTTTAGTTAGCCAAGCCACTTTCTTTCCTTCCCTTCCCTCCATCATTCCATTCCCCATTCCTGCTGTTTGGTGCTGAGGATAGAATGCAGAACCTTGTGTATGTGAAGTACTCACACTTCCACTGAACTCTATCCCCAGATCTTTAGCCTCCAATTTTCTTTTTCTTTCTTTTCTTTTTTGATTGGGGGTAGTAATATGGATTCAACCCAGAGTTGTTTCACTACTGAGTTACATCCAAGTCCTTTTTGATACAAGGTCTCACTAATTTGCTCAGTCCAGCCGTGAACCTGCAATCTTCCTGCTTCAGCCTCCTGAGTTACTGGGATTACAGGCATGTGCCTAGGAATCAGGCCATTTTTGTATTTCAATTTTAATTAGTTTGGGGATCTATTAAAGCCCATCTGTTTATATTTAGTCTATCTCTCCCACCTAATTTTCACATGCTATTACAGCAGTATCCAACAAATTAGAATTTAAAATCCTTCTAAATTGCTCTATTAAAATACATATAAACAATGTTTTAAACAAAGTTTTGGCTTTAGATGTCATCCCACTTACTAACTATACATTCCCTGCAAAATATTTTAAATTCTGGCAGAAATATATCTTTAAAATTAGGGAGACAAGGTCAGATAATTCTACTTCTGAATGCAAGAGGCACTTTAAAAAATATAAGGAAAATTCTCTAGACATGTCATAACAATTAAATAATCATTGCTAAAAGCCTCACCATCTCTAAAGAAAACAAAAGAAATATATGGATGATCTTTTCAACAGAGTAATATCAATCAGATGGTAGGACTAGTAGTCCTTGGCATATACTAAATGCAACATAAGGTCCTCAATTATTTTCTAAAGCAATGGTTATTAAACTTCAGTATGAGTCAGAACCACCAGGAGGGCTTGCTAACACACAAATTATTGTGCTCTGTTCCTGTTTCAAATTTAGTAGGTCTGGAGTGGGGTCTAAGAATTTGCATTTCTAAGAAGTTTCAGATGGTGCTGATTCTCCTGGTCAGAGATAATATGACCATTTAAATGAAAAATACCAAGTGTAGTCTAACTAATTTCCACATTGAACAATAATGATTTGTTCCTCATCTGATATATAGTGAGAATACAGAAAGTAGAAATGAGTAAATGCCATTTATTATCTCAGATACCAGAAGACAAAAGCTTTGAAATTAAAAGATTATTTTGTACATATTTAGAAAAAATACTAATGGAAAAATACTTTCTAATATAAGCTTAGAAAACTATCCAGAAAAAATTACTCAAGTTTCAGTCTATAAGCTAACAGCATTAACAACACTGTTAGCTAATATTTAGGATAACTTTTGAAATTGAGTCCTATTCTGAGTCACACACTCAGACACATATATCCTGCATTCAGCTAATCCTCATAATAAGCCTATAATGTAGGGACTATTATTATTTCCCTTTTAAAGATGAGAAAACTAAGGTAAAATTAGTTTAAACATTATGTCCAAGATTGAACAATAAAAAATAGCAATTTGAACCAAGATACTCTGGTTGCAGAAAAACACTAGTCTTCCTTAAATTTTTTTTTTTAATTTTACCTGATATAACCAATGAATAATAGCTCTTAACTGAGGTCTTAGAAATCTGAGTATAAAGAAGTATCTTACAAACTAAAGAAAAATATTACATTTTGTACTTTTACTACTCTTCAAAGATGCATGTAAATTATAATAAATACTTTCAGAATTTAGAAAAGTAATCCAATGTTTCTACCTTATGTGTACTTCCATTATGATCTATGTTTATCACATCATAACAGTTATACATTTATATGCCTGTGATGTTAATAATCTATGATAAGGGGGCTGGGGTTGTGGCTTAGAGGTAGAGCGCTCGCCTACCATGCATGAGGCACTAGGTTCGATCCTCAGCACTGGATCCTCAGCACTGCATAAAAATAAAATATTGTGTCCATGTATAACTAAAAAATAAATATTTTTTAAAAATTAATCTATGATAAGACTTAAAACTGAATCCATATTTGGAGTACTGGACTCTAAGAATGAAGAAATAGTTTTTTGTTGTTGTTGTTTTTTGTGAGTAACTGTGCTCAAAAACCCTCCTAGAGAGGTATGTGACTGTACTTTGTTAATTGTTCATCAATCCTAATCTGTGTGTACGGATTCTTAGAAAATTAGCCCCACCTTGTGGTTAATGGCAATACTTCACATTCAGGCTTTTAAGAACAGTCCAAATTTTCAAACTGGAGAAAAAATTAAAACATTTATATAGCTGGCACTGACAAGGAAACATGTTTATATACTGCTGCTGGTTGTATAAAATGGGTCAGCATTTTCTGAGTGGAAATTTGTAAAACCAAAATTATAAATACTATTCTATTCAAAATTTCACTTGTAGAAATTTATTCTCTACAAGTACTGCATAAGTAATAATAAGCATTAATATAGGATGTTTATTGCAGCATTTTTCTTGGAAATAGAAAAGCAGAAACAGTGTAAATGCCAATGTGGATACAGCAAATACTATACAAACATTACCATAATAGTGGCTAATGATTATCACAAGTGTTTCACATGCACTATAGGCGTTATTCTTAAGTCAGACTTCACAGCTCTAATATTAACACAATTATTCTTTACCACTTCCCAGAATAAGGTATATATACTTTCATAAAATAATGTGCATTAAACATAGTTAAATTAAAAGACTAAAGCTCAAAAGAACTATGCAATATTACTCCATTTAAAAAATTAAAATTTGTAAATGCATAGAAAAAAATGTAAAAGGCTAAACATCAAAGTATAAACAATGATTACCTCTGAGAACTCAGATAAGTGTGAAAAGAGAGATGATTTTTTATTTATATATACTTGAATTTTTTCCACATTAAATACCCATCAGATTCATTTTTTTAATCACAATTTTTAAAAATAAAAATAAGCTGAGTCTTTAAAATAACTTTAACAAGTTAAGAAAAATAATTTTTAGATTTTCCTTTTTGTTTGTTTATTTGAGATGGAGTCTCACTATATTTCCCAGCCTAGCCTCAAACACCTAGACTCAACCAATCTTTTTGCCTCAGCCTGCCTGGTAATAGGGACTATATGTGCTAGCCACAGCAAATGTTTTTAAAAGCCGGAAGGGGTGATTGAGGCTAATTGCACAGTCAAGGAAAGTACATGAAATGGTCATTTGGAACATAACGCTCTCTTCTCCTCCCTCTCTCTCTCTCTCTCTCTCACACACATACACACACACACACACACACACACACACACACACACACAAACTTGTTAAAAGCCAATAAAATGAAGCATATCCAATTACGTTTGGTAATTTCTTGGTAAAGATGGCAGATTGAACATGCATATCTAACACTGACCTCCTTCAAACTCCACTAAAACTATAGAAAAAATAATGTTTAAAAGTATAAACTCCTGCCAGGCACGCCTGTGATCCCAGCAGCTGGAAAGGCTGAGGCAGAAGGATCGTGAGTTCAAAGCCAGCCTCAGCAACTCAGTGAGGTCCTAGGCAATGCAGCAAGACCCTGTCTCTAAATAAAATACAAGAAAGGGCTGAGGATGTGGCTTAGTGGTGAAGAGCCCTGTGTTCAATCCCTGGTACCTGAATAAATAAATAAATAAATAAATAAATACTTCCAGCAACTCAGAAAAGAAAAAAAAAATTAGAAGATGGAAGTGAAGATGGAAGTAGTAACTAACTTAGCAGACTTTTGAAAATCTAATCGTAAACCCACATGAGTAAAGTTGAGAACCACCCTGCCTAAAGACTCAGCAATTCAACACAGTAGTAAAAACTAACCACTTATCATCTACATCCTAAAGAATGGATTATCAACAATCTTGAGTCGAAGAACTACTGAGAATGCAGATAATACAGATAAATGTCTACTGCTTTACTGGAAAACATGAACCCAAGATACAAATCCTCTAGAATGAATGTAATAAACTCTTTGTAGTTAAATCCTCTTTGGGGAAGAGTACATACTTGCATCATCTTAAAATGAGGGGGCCCAAAGAAGTAACTAGAGCTCAATTTTCACCTTTAATTCAATTTAAAACTCTTTCTCTGCTAAAATGTGGGTTATTTAGTTCATTTCAGAAACATTTATTTAGTGTTTACTTTTTCAGATGCTGTATTGATGATAGAGACTACCAAAGTCTTGAGGACTTTTAAAAGGGAAGCAATTTAGAGAGACCTTATCTCAAAATAAAAAATAAAAAAGGCTGGGGATGTTGCTTAGTGGTTAAATAACTCTGGGTTTAATCTCTGGTACCAAAAAAAAAAAAAAAAAGAAAAAAAAAACAAGGAGGACAAACACATGAATAGATATTTGCAATATAAAGTGATCAATACAGTGATATGTTCAAGAACAAACATGATTTAAAAACTTGGAGGATGGTCATTCAGTCCTACTCAGAAAAAAGTCAGGGAAGGAAGTTAAAAGTTATGCTGGATGAGAGGATACCTAAGCTTAAAGGTCTTAAAGGATGAAAATTTAATCAGCTTAAAAAAAAAAAAAAAAAACAGGAAAAAGAACATTCAAGATAAAAAAAACAAATAGTAGCCGCAAAGGATTAGAGCATGAAATAGTTTGCTACATGGTTTCTAAATGTAAATTGTTAACACAAAGTGTGAAGATGATGAGAGGTGGAAGGGAAGGTCAATGACATAGAGTCTAGATTACAAAGGGACAAGTACGACATGCAAAAATTCTTTAATGTTATTTTATATATCACTGGCAAACTACTGTTAAACAGAAGAATGACACAGAATCATATTTTACATAAATCACTCTGGCAATATTATGGTGAAAGAATCTGAGAGGGGGCAAGACTGGAGGTGGGGTGACCAGTTAGGAGGCTACTACAATAGTTCAGGCAGGAAATAATGAGGTCCTGAACTAACAAGTAACCTTCTAACAAGTAACCATCTAATAAACCCCCCTGTGCTGTTAAACCAATAATCTAAGATGATTACAATACAGCAGAACAAAAAAAGAATGCACTGATATATATATATATACACACACACATATGTATATATCACATATATACATGAATATATACATAACATATATATTTAACAGATATAAATGCTTTTTGCCACCATTACATAGAATTAGATCCTTTTTCTGCCTTAAAAAAAAAGGACAAAGATTAGAAAACAAAAAGAGAAATAGAAGCTAAAATCCAAAGCATTCTGCACTTTCTCTCAGAACTAGCAACTAATAATACATTGTTACTCCCACCACCCAAGATATTTTAGTGAAAAAACTTAGGAAGAGGAAAATTTAGAACATATCATGAAGCATCAAAAATCAAGAACATTATAAGATTTTTCAGAATAATTTTGAATATATTAATAAAGAAAATCAAGAATACTAGTCTATATAAATAAAAGCAATGAAATTATTCAGTAAAGAAAATAGTATGGTCTAAAGATATAATATTTTAGATAAGATAGGAAGAATAAGTTCTGGATATATATTATACAATATGATTACTATCAATTAATAACAATGTAGTATATTCTTGATGATCACTAATAAGAGTGGATTTTGAATATTACTACCAAAAAATAAATGTGAGGTAAAGCATATATTAATGTTTATTGAGCCATTTTACAATGTATACATATTTGAAAATGTTATGCTATATGCAATAGTTTTTGTTAATAAAAACAAATTATTAAAAATAAATTCTTAACAATTTATTGTGAGTCTATCTTGCTATATGTGACTTTTAACATATATAAGACCTGGTGGGATAGAATAATTATATTCATTTTTCATGAGAAAACCACATTTGGGCAAATTCACTTACCTAATAATGAAGTTTTAATGTCTATCTGCTTTTAGATGCCTTATTGAAAGCCACACACAGCTATATAAAAATTAAACTATTTAAATCTAAGAACATTTTTATTTCACAAATACAACACTTCAAGTCAGAAGGTCAAAGCTTAGATTTAGGCAATGGAACTATGACTTTGGAGTCAGAGACCTTGGTTTAAATCTACACTTTATTCCTTACTAAAAAACAAAACTTTTTGAGCTTCAACATGTATAAAATGGCTTAACAAGGCTTCACAACTTTCTTGGAAAGATGACAAAGTGACTATCCCAGGTAAGCAGTAGTAGGTAATGATATTATTTACAAATCAACTAAAGCATAATAAAATTTACATGCCACTTTAAAAATCAAAGTTAATGGGCTGGGATTGTGGCTCAGCGGTAGGATGCTCGCCTAGCAGGTTGGATCCTCAGAACCACATTAAAAAATAAATAAAAGCACTATGTTGTGTCCATCTACACCTAAAAAAATAAATAAAATTTAAAAAAAAAATCAAAGTTAAAAAAAATTAAAACAGATCACTCTTTCCTTGCTATGTTTCTTTAGCCATAATAATTACATGTGCACATTTTATACCATGAGGTGGGCAAGATTATCCTGATCTTTCCCTCACTGACTTATAAGAATATACAATCAATCAATGATAAACTGAGAGAATATTACCTAGTTTGCAGTTAATGTGCCACAGGAAACCCACCTTTCTCTCCTTTATTAGAAAGTAGCTGGCCAGGAAACTATAATGCTCAACTTCTTCCTCTATCCAAACATACCACTATAGTTTCCAAACCCCCACCACAGAATTTCCACGTTTAGACCCTAAGCTTCCTTAGCTGTTCAGATCCCTGTGCTGTTTCTTTAAATCCCACTGTAGGAGAAAGTTGGATGAAAAAGAGGATAATCAGTGCCTGCCACCTCATACATGAAACTGGCTGGGAAATTAATTTTTCTTGATTATTTGTGATAGCTGTGTCTTGATTCTCAACTCCTCAAACTCTATCAATTTCCTTAATATTGGACCACACTGAGGAAGTAAAACTTAGGAATCTACAATTATTTTACTTCTTTAAAAACCTGCTTTGTAAAACACTGAATAAATTCTTACTAATATGCAAACATGAGGTTATTACAAATTTTTGAACAATTCAAATAATTGCTTTAATGTTACTCATAATATTCAGCAGCATATAATTTAGTAAAATTAAAATATAAAGAATTAAATAATAAATCCAAGGTAGTTAAATTATTGCTGAGATTCCAGATAATGCTATATTAATACTACTATAAAGCTATTAATCTACATCATAAAAATGTAAAAGTACACTAGAAACATTACCTTGGTGTTCCTCTAAATCCATATCAAGTTGTCTAATTTCTTCAGTAAATTGATTTGTTTTTTCTTTTATATCTGTTAACCTGTTGAAAATATTATTTAATATATTTATGAAGATAATAGGATGCTCAGTTAAAAAAAAAGATGTTAGGACATCTTTTCTAAGTTGCATAATATCTAGAAATAATATACCCTATTCTGAAGATAATACTATAAGCATAAAGAGAAAATCTTTTCTAGACCCGTTTTCATGATTCCTATTTAGAGCACAAGTAAATTCTGAAAACACTAGGTTGCCAGGCTACAAGAATAAACTGTTCCTTTTAAGCTTGACTTGCGTATTAGGAAAGTAGAAAATAGTTAGCAGCCTTATTTTTGTAGGTTTGTAAAAAGTAAACTATAGTGGCACCCAGAAAGGGAATATTTACTCATGGTCAACATTATACAGGTCAAGCCAAAAGCAGTGGCTCACACCTGTAATCCCAGTAGCTAGAGATGCTGAGACAAGAGGGTTGCAAGTTCATAACTGGCCTCAACAAAAAGTGAGGCACTAAGAAACTCAGTGAGCCCCTTTCTCTAAATAAAATACAAAATAGAGCTGGGGATGTGGTTCAGTGGTTGAGTGCCCCTGAGTTCAATCCCTGGTACTAAAAAAAAAAAAAAAAAAGAAAAAAAAAAGATTATACAAGTGAAAATGATGACAAAAATGTTGACTTTGTAGTAAGTATTACTACAAAGCTAACAGTACTCATGTCATACTAGAATAAGAATAGACATACATATCAATGTATTAAAATTGTAAGTTCAGAAATAAGATCATATGTGTGTATACAGACAAATGATTTAGGACTAGAGTGCCAAGAAAAATAAATAGGGAAACAATGGTATTTTCAACAAATATTTAGTTATCCCAGCACTATGCACAAAAGAATAAAATTGTACTGCTATCTCACATCATATATAATAATTAACAAAAAACAGATCAGAGATTTAAATGTAAGAGTCAAACTGTAAAACTCTTATTAAAAGAAAGCTTAGGCACAAATCTTCATGACCTTGACATTGGTTTCTCAGACATGACACCAAGGGCTAGGGATGTGACTCAGTGGTAGAGTGCTTGCTTAGAATATGTGAGGCCCTGGGTCTGATATCCAGTAATACACACACACACACACACACACACACACACACACACACACACACACACACACACACCTCTAAAAACATAAGCAATAAGAGAAAAAAACATTTAGGGAGACATTATCAAAATTGAAAACTTCTGTGTTTCCAAGGACACGAATAAAGGAGGAAAATGATGACCCACAGAATGAGAGAAAATTTTTGCAAAGCGTATATCTGATAATAGTCTTGTATTTAGAACATGAAGAACTCTTACAATGTAATAATAATAAAACCCCTATTTTAAAAACAGGCAAGGAGTTCAATAAATATTTCTCTAAAGAAGACATACACATGGTCAATATACACATAAAATGAAGCTCAACATCATTAACCATCAGGGAAATGCGATTCAAAACCATAACAAGACACCACTTTATACCTATTAGGATGACTAGAATAAAAAAAGACAGATAATACAAAGTAATGGTAAGGATGTAGAGATACTGGAACACTCATAAGCTACAGGTAGAAATACAAAATGGCATAGTTGCATGACATCCCAAGCTTTCGTCTTCTGCAATCATTTGATCCTAATGGACTCCAACTCATCATGTTAAACAGAATACCACATGAAACAACAATTCTATTTCTGGATACACACTCAAGAGAAATAAACACGTATGTCCACACAAAAACTAGCACATGACTGTTCATACCAACATGATTCAAAATAGCCTCAAACTGGAAACAAGCCAAACATCCATTACCTGATGAATGGATCAATAAATTATGGTATATGCATACCATGGAATATTATTTTAAAATAAAAAGAAATGAAATACTGAAATATGCTACAACAGAGATGAACCCTCAAATCATTATCTTAAGTCAACAGATCCAGTCACATAGGACAATTTACATACGATTTCTCTTATATGCAATGTTCAGGATAGGCAAATCTATGAAGACATAAAGGAGATGACTGGTTCTAGAGCTGGGAAAGGGGCAAGAGAGGTGATGGTTAAAAGCTGTGGAACCAACCTAGATGCCCTTCAATAGATGAATAAATAAACTGTGTGTATATGTGTGTGTGTGTGTGTACTCAGCTCTAGAACCAGTCATCTATTTTATATACACACACACACACACACACACACACACACACACACAATGAAATACTACTCAGCCTTGAAGAAGAATGAAATTATGGCATTTGCAGGTAAATGGATTGAGCTGGAGAGTATCATGCTAAGTGAAGTAAGCCAATCCCAAAAAACCAAAGGGCAAATGTTTTCTCTGATAAGTGGATGCTGATCCATAATGGGGTGGGGGGCAGCAAGGGAAGAATGGAGAAACTTTGGATTGGGCGGAGGGGAGGGAGAAGAGAAGAATGGGTGTGGGAGTGGGAAAGATGGTGGAATTACATGGATATTATTACTCTATGTATGGGTATGACTGTAAGAATGGTGTGACTCTACATCATATACAACCACAGAAATGAAAAGTTGTTCTCCATTTGTATATAAAAAAAAGCTGTGAGGTTTTATTCAGGTGACTGAATTGTTCTAAAACTGGGTTCTGGTTACTCAACTCTATAAATATACTAAAAAATTCTGAATTTTATACTCTAAATATGTGAAATATATTAATTATATCTTAATACAACTGTTTATAAAAAGCACTTATACTATTCAATGGCTCTAAATTAAACACTCAAATACTCAAAGAATAAAACTGCAAGCTGCATCAGTATCCTCAATGTAAACCATACGAAAAATACCTAAAACAATATGTACTCTTGTACTTTTAGAATGTAATTTAGGAGATGAGAAATGAACATAAAATGTACTTACTGTCTCTCCATGCTGGCTATTTCCTGATTATCTTCTTTAACCTATATAGGCATAAAAAGAAAATAGTATTTAAAGAATAAGTTATTATTAGACTTCCTTAAGGAGAATTTCCTTCTAGGGTATGTTGTATTAAAATGTCAAATCTAGTATTTTCCTTGAAATCTATTATTTAGAATTCTACCTTTGAAGGTATATAGAACATCACTAAGGAATTATTCAGATTCCAGCCTGAGTAAAAACTGAAATACACAATTGTATCCACAAGGCACCATCAGATTCATATCTCTTCAGACCTGGATCAATTAGCTGATATAAGTATCTAGAATTTGAGACCTTCCCATACCCTAGGATAGGGTTGCCAGATTTTTTACAAGCCCTGTTAAAACAGAATTTCAGATAAACAATGAATAACTTTTAGGGTACATGTGCACAATGTAATATTTGGAATATACTTACCTCAAAAATATCTTTCTCCATATATATATATATATCTACCTATCTAGATACATATATATGAATTTTTGATGGCTTGTATAAAATTCAAATTAATTAGCCATTCAGTCTTTTACTTGGCAATCCTAGCCCAAGATTACTCTCTCCTTCATTGCTTCCACCGACTTCTTCATAAGAAACTTCAGGAGTTCTAAATTTTAATACATTTCATAAGATTATAAAAAACCCACTGCATTCCAAATCCACTGGGCTCAAACCTAGACTACAAAGGAGTTCCTGACTAGAGCTATGCTCAAATATATATTCTAGTCTCCCAAGGACCCTAGAGTTAGGGTATCTCAGGATAAATATGCTAATTATAACTTATAACTAAAAGTTAGCCTTGAGGTACAAAGCAAGCCACTAAGTACATGTGACATGATTCTATGACATATAATTTCATAAGACATCTTAATTCTATTTCCTTCATGGAGACACTTATACTAACAACTACCAAAAGTCATTAGACTTGGGGTATTTCATTTCTAAATGAAAGGCCTAAAACAAATAATGGAATACATCATATCTTCAATAAGATTATATAACTATTTAATCATCAATAAAGAAGAGTTTTGATGTTTCCAAGTTAAGGATCCAAATATGAAATGGCCAAAATATGCAAAATGGCCATATAAAATAAGAATTTTACCAAAAAAAAAAAACAAAGTAAAAAAAAAAAGTTCATGTGAGAACATGATTTTTCTCTAAATTTTCTTAATCAAGTATTTCATATTTAGGTGAAATTAACTTTTCACTATTGTTTTTACACAATAAACTTGTACCCACAAGGCACCATCAGATTTTCTAGTGCTTATTGGTTTTATTGTGCATGTCCCTTAAATAAAACAAATCAACACATTTAATAAAACTCAAACTATTAAATTAAGTATAGTTTTTTTTTTTTAACCTGCTTAAGTAATCGCTCTCTCTCTTCCATTGGAGATCCCATGCTTTTGTCTTCTGCAATCATTTGATCACGATGGGACTCTAACTCATAAAGTTTTTCGTGCAGCAATACAGCCTCCTGTTTTACCTGGGAGTGTGCTATTTCCTAAGGAAAACAAAAGGGGAAATTTAATTAGGGTCTTTGTAGGTTTAGATGAGGTCATTAAAGCCTAATCCAATATGACCGGTGTCCTTATAAGAGAAGAGACCACAGAGACACACAGTGAGAATGCCATTGATAGATAGTATAGGCAGAGACAGAGTGAGGCAGCTGGCAGCTTTGCAAAGAATGCCAATGACTGATGGCCACCGCCAGAAGCTAGGATAAAGCAAGGAAGAATTCTATCCAGTTTCAATGGAAATATATCTCTGAAGATACCTTGATTTCAGACTTCTAGCTTCTAGACTCTGAAAAAAAGTTTTTTGTTCCTTTAGGCCACCCAGTTTGTGACCCTTTGTTATGGCAGCACTAAGAAATTAATACATGAAAGTAGAATAGATATTATCTATTCACTATTATTCTACTGCTCACAATGAGAAAATAAGAATGAGATAAAATTTTTATTGGATAACAAAAAGAGCTAGGAATAATGGTAGTGACAGTGATGATTAATTGACATTTGAACCTATTATTTCTTGAGCATTTGTTACTGCCAAGCACTGTACTCCATGTACTTTATATGCTATCTCTAATACTGAAGCATTGTTCTAGAAGGTAGAGTTATTACTATCATCTCCATCTGACAGATGAAGAAACTGGGGATATGAGGTCTAAATAATTTTCCGAGTTAACAGAGATACAAATGGTTATATTGATATTTGAAACCAAACCCACAGCATAAATGAAAACAAATTCTTTTAAAATATGTTTTTAGTTGTCGATGGATCTTTACTTTGCTTTTATTTTTATGTGATGCTGAGAATTGAACCCAGTGCCTCATGCATGCTAGGCAAATGCTCTACCACTGAGCTGCAACCCCAGCCCCAAATTCTTTGTTTTTCCTCCTCCATTTATTTATATTTTCTAGTGCTAGAAATCAAACCAAAGGCACCAAGGCCTGATATATGCTAGGCAAGTGTCCTAGCACTAAGCAACAATCCTAGCCGCATGACCAAATTCTTAAGAGGGAAAACCTCTTTTTGAGGTATTCTTTTTCTTAATAATCTCTCTTTCCTTTTGCCTAACAATACGATACACTTGTTCAAACTCTATGTTGCTAAAACTGTTCTTGAAGACTCAAGCTTATTTTGACACTTGTTTTTTCTTAAATATCCCTGTGAACTAAGTATGAGAATACAGAGTAGAGAACACAAATTAGATATTAAATAAACACTAGTCAACTGACAGTTATCTGACATGTTTTTTTGAACAACAAAACCAGAATAAACAAATAAAAATAAAAGAATTCTGGCAGAAGTTAAGTAGAAACAGTGACCTGTGTTTTCTTGATTTGAGAATATGGTTAATGTTTCAAAACTTATTTTAGGCATGTATGTACACTGCCAAAGAATAGTGGCATCAATTAAAAAAAATACAACTAAACTAAGGTTAGAGCTCATGGTTTTTTCTACGGAAACTAAATTTGTCAAGTGAAATGACACTTTCACTCTCCAATCCACTTCAAAAGGCAATGAGAAATTCTTCATGCCAACTATATTAATATAAAATGTAGTTCTTCTTCCTTAAAGCATATTTCCATTAGCACAGAAATCCAAGGAAAAAATTCTATGTACATAAATGTGGACATCTAGACAGAAAAATTAACTCACTATTTTTAGACAGCACATTCTAAAAAAAAAAGAATTATAAATTACTCATGCTTTTTTTTTTTTTTTTTTTTACAAGGGAGAAGTCAAACTACAACTTACCAAACTAACTACAGTGGGTTACTAATCCTATTATCATATTTCTCTCAGTCTGTAAAGGCAAGCAAAACAGTATACCGAACTGAACTTTGAGGTACAGACAGTAAGTACACTGAACTGCCACAGATATGAAATAGTAATTCATAGAAAAAAAATTCCACCAGCTAACAAATATATAAACAGAGACTCAACTTCATGTATAAATACATGAAAATTAAGACAAAGTAGTAGTTAGATGTGGTGATGCCCACCTGTAGTCTCAACTATTAGGAAGGCTGAAGTGGAAGAACTGTTTCAGCCCAACAGTTTAAGATCACCCTGGGCAACTCAGCAAGACCTCATCTTAAAAACAAAAACAAACAAACAAAAACAGACCAATAAACTGAAAAGTTGTATAATCCTTGCTGTTAATGAATGTAGGAGAAAATAAACTCTCAGAAGTTACTCTAGGAGTAAAACTTGGAGCAATATTTTGAGAAGTAATTTGGCAATCTCACAACATTTTAGAAGTGTATTCTTTTTGGTTCACTGTCAGAAATTAATCTTATGATTTGTAACTTTGCATAAAATATGCTTTCACTGGAGCATCATTGAGTGTTTCAGAAAATGACAACTAAATTATTCATCTACAATACTGTAATCATGATTCAACATAATACCATACATTAAAATAAGGGAAATCTCTAAAATTATACAAAATGGACATTCCATAGATGATGTTGGGCTGTAGATGAAGCTCAGCTGTAGAGCACTCAACTAGCATTCACTTGCCCATGTGATGCTGGGTTCAATCTCGGACCCCCCCCTCCCCCACCACACAAATAGATGACGATGTTAAGGTGAAAAAATAAAAACCTCAGATAGCATATGAGCATTTCAGGTATGATCCCATTTGAAGTTTTCCACAACTTTAAAACCAAGATAGAATTATAGGATTGTTGTGAAGATTAAATGATCTTCCTAGTGATATGTGTTAAGAGCTCAAAAATAACAAAGGAAGCACTCAATAAATATCAGTTCTGTCTAGAGAGAGGGACAAGAAAGACATTTTTGCTTTCATCTTTTTTGATTTTTTAAATTATAAACATGCTTCGTGAATTGAAAATTGCTTTAGATAAACAAGAAAACACAGCTTTTTACATCCTGAAAGTAATTAACTAATCCCTCTCCCTTTCCATTTGTTTGTAAGTCTCTTATGCATATATTTAACTCACTATTATATTTTTGCATTTCCCAACAGAACAGAATAATTTGTTTTGTATACGATAGATAGATAAAACTAATTTCTTATCCAACCAAAATCTTTGTGGTATACAATGGAAGGAAAAATTACTGAACTACTGTTACTGTTAGTAAACTGATAAATAAATATCTACATACTTTATAAGTTCCATTAAGGAGGCTGGGGATATAGCTCAGTTGGTAGAGTGCTTGCCTCCCACGCACAAGGCCCTGGGTTCAATCCCCAGCACCACTAAATAAATAAATAAATAAATAAATAACAATCAGCTAGATTATCTTTTGTAATTAAGTTAAGTACTCTTATTTGATTTTATACTTACAGTTTCCATGCTCTCTTTTTTCATGTTCAGTGAATCTAGTTGTTGCTGAAGTGTATCTAATTCCTAAGAAGGGGGAAGAAAAGGCAAGTAGAAATTACAATAAGAATTTCTATTTCATTTTCATTCAAATTTACACAGTAAATTTTGTAAATATCTTCAATTGATATCTTGTATATTGACTAGAATTTATTAACATTTCAATATTTCTATTTTTTACTGATTCCTTTAAAAACTTTGCCATATACCTTCAAAAAAAATTTGTAAGCTTGTCAAATGTGGCTAGATCTTTTCATGATGAATCATTATGGTGTTCTGATAATTTTAAATATCAGAAGCTTTAAAATTAATGATGTCATTGCTTAAAATTCTTTTTTTTTTTTTTTTTGGTCCTCACAGCAGGAATTTTACTTGGGGTGTCAGAACTTCTCCAACCACTGGGGTCTTGGCAGTCCCTGACCACTGCCTGTTCACAGGCTGAACCAGCTAGGAATACTGCCTTGCCAGGGGTTGCTACTCATTTTTAACCACATTTTTAAAAATCTTTTGCTCATATCCTATGATAAGATTCTTGTTATGGTTGGATGTGAGATATTCCCCAAAACCTCATGTGTGAGACAATGCAAGAAGGTTCAGAGGAGAAATGATTGGGTAGTGAGAGTCTTAATCCAATCAGTGAATTAATCCCCTGATAGGGATTAACTGAGTCATAACTGGCGTGGTAGGGTGTGGCTGGAGGTGGGAATTGGGGGTATGGCTTTGGGGTACATATATTTGTATTTTGAGAGTGGAGTCTCTGCTCTTTGATTATTAAGTGAGCTGCTTCCCTCCCCGCTCCAGCCCTGAGGAATGGCGCCTGCTACATATGGATTAAGACTTCAGAAACCAGGAGCTGCAAATAAATGTTTTCTCCTCTGCAATTGTGTTGGTGGGTCCTTTAGTCACAGCAGATAAAAAGCTAAAAAAATCCTTAAACTGATTATTCATTATAACCCTCAGAAAAATTAAGTATACCTTGGTCCTAACAAAGTATTTGGTAACTATTGTGTCATATCTGTAATATTTCTACAATATTTTTCTTCAAAGCTTCATTTTATCTTTTTATTTTATTTTTGGTGCTAAGGATTGAACCCAAGGCCTTATGCATGCAAGGCAAGCACTCTATCAACTGAGCTAATATCTCCAGCCCCACTTCATTGTATCTTATAAATTTTGTCTAAAGTAAAAGTTTAAACTAAAAGGTCACTGAAGGAAATATCTGAGAAACTAAACAGTCACTATGGGCATTTACAGGGCCTAAGTCTTGCTAACATTTTTAAGGAGCAGCTAGATATGAAAGGCACCATCATAACTGAACAATGTATTATCAATGACCCCTCAGCAGCCACCTAAATTGTTACTTAACTAACATGATTAGGGAACAATAACCATTCAAACTGAGGACATAACAGGTGAAAGAGTTGCTGTTTATTAGACAGGAAGAAAAAGAAAGCTAATATCCATATGATGGCTCCTTTAGTTCATGAGGTCTTTTAAAGTTCTCATTAAAAATTCATAAAAATGCAAGCATTTTCATGTATCTTTATGATATATAAAAATGAAGAATGGGGGCTGGGGATGTGGCTCAAGCGGTAGCGCGCTCGCCTGGCATGCGTGCGGCCCGGGTTCGATCCTCAGCACCACATACCAACAAAGATGTTGTGTCCGCCGAGAACTAAAAAATAAAACATTAAAAATTCTCTCTCTCTCTCTCTCTCTCTCTCTCTCTCTCTCTCTCTCTCTCTCTCCTCTCTCACTCTCTCTTTAAAAAAAAAAAATGAAGAATGCATAGAACTGAACAAATAATAATTATATAATGTCAATTAGCAGAAGATCTTGTTAAAATGAATACTCTGATCACCAGATCTAGTCAAGCTCAGGGTATGCTAATGCTGTTTGATTTTCAGATGCTTTTAGTAGCAAGACTGATATATGCCTAGCACATTATAGTAATTAATATTACCTGCAACAGTTTCTCATTTGTGGTTTTCATCTCTATGTACTTGACTTGTTTTTCAGGAGACATATTTCTAATAATACCATCTGCTGCTTGTTTTTCTTGTTCAACTTCTTCTTCTACACTTCTAATTTGTTTTTCTTTCCTGAAATCAAAAACGCACAATATTTCCATTACTATATTGAGGAAAAAAATCAAATAATTCCAGTTAGGTCTTAAAATTTAATAGAGTACCTAAAGATATTGAAACAGTGGCCTTCATAAACACACGCTTATTTTTACATCTTTCTCTTTTCCATCTCCAAATCCTATTTCTATATTCTTTATTTTACTTTAAAAGAAAACAGATTATTAAGTCCTTACACATATGAAGATACATTTATAACTTTTGTTGTCATACACTAGAGACAAATATAAGATAGTTAAGTTTTAGAATCATGGTTTTCTTTTCTTTTTATTTTTAGTTGTAGATGGACATAATACCTTTATTTTGTTTATTTAGTTTTTTTATGTGGTGCTGGGGATCGAATCCAGTGCCTCATGCATGCTAGGCAAGCACTCTACCACTGAGCCACAACCCCAGCCCAGAATCATGGTTTTCAAACATCCTTTAGCCACAGGAAATCTTTGAACAAATGAAAACTTGTATAGAAATCTGCCAAGTAAATCAATTCAGCTTTGACTGAATTGGTAAGTAGGGAGACCTCTAATACAATTTGATTTTTTAAAAAAGAAACCATACCTTTAGACTAACAGTAAGCTTTACTTAGTTGGGCATGGTGATAATATGCCTATAGTTCCAGTTACTTGAGGGTCTGAGACAGGAAGACTGATTGAGCCCAGAAGCTCAAGGCCAGCCTGGGCAATATAGCAAGACTCCTCATCTCTTAAAAAGCATTAGTAACAACAATGAAAATGGTTGAGCATGTAGCTCAGTGGTAGACTAACTGCCTAGCATGCTGAGTTTGATCCAGCATCATGATAAACAAGCAAATGAATATCTATAATATTATGCTTTGGGCTAGGTTGTGGCTCAGTGGTAAGGCACTTGCCTAGCATGTGTGAAGCATTGGGTTCAATTCTCAGCACCACATATAAATAAATGAATAAAATAAAGATCTGTCAACATCAAAAAAAATTTTTTTTAAATATTATGCTTTGCTTAAATTCCCTTTACCTACCAATTTAATTAAAATAGGTATCTAAATAAATTATCACTATTTTAGCATTGTAATAGTTTAATCTCCCTAGAAATATAAATGTTAAGTAACAGTGAAGTAAATTAGAGACAATAATCATCTTATCATATAATTACAAGAAATACCAGTATTGTGTGCCTTATGTGTAAACTCAATTAATAGAGTAGATAAAGTTTCTGGAAAAAAAAATAGTTGAGATAGAACCTATGTAAATACTTAAAGATTTTCATATAAAAGCCTGATTTAATGTATTTTCAGTCTCAACATCTTAAAAGTTCTAATTTGGCTTCAAACTCTGATTAATCTATCATGATTTACTGTATTTTGTTCATAGATATCAACTACAGTTTTCACAATCACCAGCTAAGCCCAGTGGATGCACAGATCCCCATATTCTTCTACTCACCACTAGCACAAATAATCTAAATTCCAAAATTTCCCAACAAACATCATTTTGAAATAACCAAATGAAAGATGAACATAATGAGACAGATAACTAATGCATTCCCTTTGAATTATAATTATAATATAACAAATGCGTTTGCTGTTATTACAATTTACATAGGTATATGAGCTCACAGAACTTCTAAGCAGAAAGTATCATCTGTTTAAATCTGTTTTATTGAGCAAGGATACAAAAGCCCAAAAGTATTAATCTTTTAGAACTAAATCATTCTAAATTTCGTAATTATTTTACTGTAGTTAGATGGGAACTAATGTTGTAGAGTTTCCCATTTTACCGACAGGAAATTATAGCATAAGGAAGGTAACTGATTTTCTGAAGGTCATATAATGGCCAACTGACAGGTCTTTTGGTAATTTGAGCACTTTGCTCCTGTTTTAACTTGGCAGTAAAACAACCTGTGAAGGTGTCATAAAAATGAGTAAATAACAAGTTGAAAGGAAATGGAATCCAAACATAGTGTTATACTTTTTCAATCTGTATCTTTCTAAACACAAAATAGCTTTAGGACTAACAAGTTACTTTAGAAACAATATATCTTTTAAAAAAATCCCTTCTTAATATCATACACTTTAAGTCACAAAGTTAAATTGTCAATTTGTCAATATTTTGATAACATTTTGAAGAGTAAGAAACATAATTGTTGCTTAGTGCAGCGAGGCTGACTTTGAATGTGCAATCATCCTGTCTCAACCCTATCTCTAAATAAAATACAAAAAAAAAATAGGGCTGGGGATGTGACTCAACCGTCGAGTGTCCATGAGTTCAACCCTGGTACCCAAAAAACAAAAAAGGTTAAGCAAGCCCCTTCCTTGTTGCACCGACAAAGTCAAAGACGACTTTAAGAAATTTTTCTTCTGGTCAATCTTTTGCTAAGGAAGTTCAGCTTTTTTTTTTTTTTAATCACTTATTCACTGGGTACAAAGGTTAAGACAAAGTGAAATCATATGACATACTTTTTTCTATGTGAGCTCCTCTGTGCCCAGCTCTAATGGTGTAAAAGAAACCGAATAAATTTCTTCAGCACACCAGTCTCAGAGACAAAAGGAACAAGTAAAGGTAAGATGATATATATTTATAGGTTTGGTTGTTGCTGAATTTTAAAAAATTAACTGTGTTAAATCTGTACAACAATCATTTCCTTTAATAAGTAATGAAAGAGCAGAAAATGTGATTATATTTTCACATGGTCTACCTCAAAAATAATATAACCCTAAAACATGACCAAGAAATCTTTCCCAAATAAAATTATGATGAAATATAAAGTAACTATTTTTCTTTGAAGAACAAAAGGTTAAGTCTATCCAATCAAATTCATAAACTTTTTATTTTGAAATATAATATCAATGGAGCATTTAACTGAAAAGCAAATGTGCAAGAGGAAAGGAACCGCTAATAGAAACTACTGAAACTGGGAAACAATTATTATCCTTACTTGTGTTTTGTTTCCTCAAGTTTTTAAATTTGCACTCATATACACAAAACAAGAACAAACAAAAATATTCTATAAAACTGGTAAGGACAGGAATAAAGTTAACCATCAATCATTACCATCTTACTCCAAATACACTGAATTCTGACACAAATAATTAAAACAGGTAATGAGAAAATTATGTATGGATTTCATTTAACCTATATAATTGTAACATCCATTTATTTCATGGCATATAGTAACACATTAATAACAAAATCCCTGAACTTGTACTTTAAACCTCATTAAGAATATGACTTCTTTTTTTAATAACTTATCATTTCCTGTCTAAAGCTCTTTTTTTTATGTGAAGTGTACATTGTAAGCTATGTAAAAGGGCTCTTAATTTTATGAAATAATTTTAAAAACTGATATTCTACTTGGTTTCTATTTTTATTAGTTCCTAAATAATCATTACATAAAACTCAAAATAATATTTCAAAATGAGAAGAAAAATTCCAAAAGAAGAAAAACAGAAAATAATTGTTTTCTTTTTAAATCAACTTTTTGAAAGTGTACATTGACTCATGAACAATTTCTTCATAATCTTCTGACTTGCCACTCTGTGGAGATGATTTCTTAAAGGCAGACAGCAATACTGCCTTTCAGTGTCGTGATGATCAATAGTCACTCTGTCTCTAAAATTTTTCCCGCTCTCAAAAGGCACATACATATGTGGCTCAGTGTATTTCATAACTTTAGATCTAATAATGCTTTAGATTTGTTGAATGTTTCCTTGTACAGAACCTTGAGCTGAGCATATGCTGTTTTTAAGTCTACAATTTATCAAGAGGAAGGAAAACATTTACTTTTTCTTTATTTGTACTAGGGATTGAACCCAGGGGTGCTTTGCCCCTGAGCTACACCCACAGCCATTTTTATTTTTTATTTTGAGACAGGGTCTTGCTAAGTTTCTTAAGGCCTTGCTAAATTGCTGAGGCTGGCCTCAAACTTGCAATCCTCCTGCTTCTACCTCCCAAGACATTGGGATTACAGATAAGTGCCACTGTGCCAGTGAAAACATTTTCTTTTCTAAGTCTTGTAATTTTATTTTTTAGCACACTAGAGAAAACAATTATTATTAAAAAGATATGTTCATGTAATTGTAGTTACTTATTCTAGATTTATCTTTGCCACAGTCCATGCAAAAGAAAATACTCAACATGTTATTTCTCATTGTTTGACTGCTTTTGCTGTATTAGGATGTCCTTTACAGATTAAAATTGGTAATGCAAAAAAAAAAAAAAAGATAACACAGCAAATAAATTTAAGACTGTCCTATTTACATTTCCATGTACGCTCACAGTCTTACCTTGCCTTCATTTTCTTCTTCACCTGCTTCTATTCCACATCAAGTCCTTAAATTCAGTTTTCTTTGTAGTCTATTTGCTTCCTTTAATCACCCCTATCTACTATATATATCTGAAAAACAGCACTTCTCCCTTACTCATCTCTCCATTCCACCAGAAACTTCAGTAAGAACTTTACCACACCACTGTAACTATCCCTAGAGATCATTAAACACACATAATATATATTTTGTAAATTTAAATTTAGGCATCTCCCTTTATGGGCAATGGACAGGAATAGTGATAGCTTAACTTATTTCTGGCTTTAAAAACGGTTCTATTATTATCTATATTTGAGTTGCATCAAATCTAGGAGGCCAAATAGCTTTTTCTAACAAATTTAACTATGCAAAGAGAGAGTAGATGGGGAATAAGATTAAATAGATCAATCAAATGAACTGAAGGCAATGAGTAAGGTGACTACAACAGACTAGCACTGAAATAATAAATTCCTATTGCTAATGAGACAACAAACTTTAGTAATTTGAAAAGAATCTTCTCATTAAGATTAGTTTTTCTAATTCCAGGTCTATTGAAATATTCTCCTGGAAGCATCTTAACTGTTACAAATGCTCTAAGAAGGCTTAAAAGACTAAACTTTAAAAGACCCCTAATGACAGATGTATTCATACCCTTTCAAATCAGAAAATTTGTTTGCAGAAGGATTTCCAGTGTCAACTTTGAGAAAACAGAATGAGAAACAAAGATCATGAATAAAATGATTAAATGGAAAGTTAATGATTTAATAAGAATAGTATTCTGCAACAAATGGCAATTTTTGGTAAAAAATAACATATGAAATGCAGCCAATAACACAACTACTGCCCAAAACTTGGAAAAAATAAATAAAAGGTTAAAAGGAGTATAAACTCACAATGACACAAATAACAGAGGGTACAATAACAATAAAACTTACAAAGCACAAAGTTAATAGATGAATAGAAATTGACTGGGAAAGCAAAATTTTCCCAAGTCAGCAAATGGAAAAACACTGAAAAGTCACTTGATTTATATTCTGCAAGAACTTTGAATGGTTCAGAAATGGCAGCACCAGGTATTCTAAAAGTAGAGGAGGGGCTAGGTTCAACTTGCTTAGTGCCTTCAAGGCTCTGGGTTCAATCATCCTACCAGCAAAACAAAACAAAAACAAAAACAAAAACCTTTGTTTTAAAAGAATCTTTTAAAAAAGTCTAAAAATAATGACATTTATGGATTCCTTAAGAAAACAGTCAAGCAAGTTCACTCTAAAATGCTAATTCCAATCAGCTTTTCAGTTCCTCACTCTTCTACATAACCTCACAACAAAATATTAACATATGAACAAAGCCTCCAAAAAACTGGGAAAGTATAGCTTGGGGACACATTCTATTTAAGGGAAAAGACAACAAAAGGCACACATACACAAAATAATAATAAAGGCAAGAAACTCAACAGATACTGCTGCAGAAAATATTGAGAGAACAAAAGTTCTTAAAATTAAAAAGAAGACAGGAAATAGCAATCTTTAACAGAATTTGAGAATAAAAATTGAGGATGCTTCAAAACCTAAGAGATGTAATATAGGAGAGTAGAAAGAAAATCATTCCAGAAGGTGCAATACATAATAAGGTAGTTCTCCATAGAGAAGCAGGACTTGGAGGAAAAAAAAAGTGATGAAGAGTATCGTCAACATTATTAATGGAAAAATTCCCCAAAATTAGAAATACAGCTTCCAGATTCAAAGTAACAATCAAGTACCCAGTTTAACTGATGAAATTAGACTCTCACAAAGACACAGAATCATGAATTCCAGAATACTGATTTTAGAAGCTTTTAGGGTTAGGAAGAGGCAAGGTACATTAAAAGGATAAATAAGTAAAATAAGGTAATAACTGAAACTCAAAAGACAATGGGGCAAGAAAATCAACATTTTCAGGAAAAATTATTTCCCATCTAGATTCAATTTCTAGCCAAAGTATATTTCAAGGTCCAAAAAAATTTTTCCATCCTATGTACTTTTTCCAGAAGTTATGAAGCACCACTGAAATGAGGTAATAAGCCAAAAAAAAAAAAAAAGGGGGGGCATTCTAGAAAAACAGGAATCCAATAAGGCAGGCAAAAGAGAATTTCTGTGATAAGGGCAGAAGTCAACAACCATGTAGAAAGAAGGCCCATTGATCAGTTTCTCTAGCTTAAAGCATGGTAGCTCATTTGTAAGCAAATGAAAGAGATTAAATATCTAAAATGCATTAACTAGAGAATTACCATGAGATAGTGTGAACATAAATTCATTTTAAAAAGAAAAAAAAACAATCTGATTAATTTAGAGTAAAAAAACCATGTAGCAATGGGAAAGTAATCCTCTTACATAGCTCAGTCACTGATAACTTATATATACTTGTGATAACATAAATGCTGAATAGCCATCTAAAATTACAAGTGACTATATTTGGAAGTCAATGATGTATTTAAGAGTAGGATAGAGAGTATTTGAAAGAAAGCTACAGATTTTCATCTCCCACAGTTAGTTATAAGCCAATGGATTAACACCAACAAATAACACCTAAAATTGAAAAATCAAGAATTAGCAATACATGAATATAATCAAGCACACATATACACATAAACATACATTCTTCTGGACTTTCTTTTTTTATATATTTAATAAAAATTTAAATGTACTTTAAAGTTTCTTTCAAAAGATCTCATGAGACAACTTAGAAAATATCATTCTCCACAGGAGCTTCTGTTAAGATCAGAGTGCAGGGATGGGGAATAGCAATGAACTTGTTTCTTATTCTATGTATTTTAAGAAAAAAGAGATTTAAAAGAAAAGAAAATCCATATGTTCTCAATAATCTTTACAGTTCTTGTCTTTACTGAGACGAAATACTCTCTCTTCTCTCAGGCCTGCAATATGAAATTCACATGCATCACAGTCTTGTTTTGGCCCTTCTCCATGCTATTATTATCGGACAAAAGCCAGACTTCTAAAATAGTAAGTTTTTATAATCAAGAGAAATGTCTAAAATATCTAAAGGCAAACACCACCACCACCACAAAATCTGATCCCTAAACTATTCTTTAGTTATTTGTATATATTCAAATCTGTGATCTGAGTCATCCTAACTTGACAAAGGTAATCTTTACTTTGTTTTTAAATTGAGTTCTTTTTTAAAAGTTGGTGAAAGGAGAAATCTGTAAATTTTCACTATAAAATCTGAGATTAGTTCCAAGATATAAAAACCACAGTTTAAAATTATAGGAGAAATTTCAACTGCAAAGACAGGCAAAACAACATTATTCCTTTGTATCTATATCCACAGAAGGAAAGCACTTCAGGTTGTGTGGCTCATTAAATTTACTCACAGATGCTCAATTTCTGATATAAGACAAAATATTTCCTTTTAAAATATGAAACTTTTAGATATTGGCCCAACAAAGCTTGAATTGGGTATTATTTTTTAATTATTTAAGAGCCCTAGCTATGTGTTGTTATCTCCACTGATTTTAAAAAATTATACATTTTAAATAATTCCCCTAGAAATGCCTACCTTGCATGTTAAAATATTAAGTTAACCAAATTATGTAATATTTCTACACATAAAACAGCAATATATCAATATTCTTTCTCTCTGTAATGATTACATTAATTACAGTTGGAAGATACCTGTATAACATACTACTAGGATTTCCCTACTTATTCTATTAGAATTTCCCTAATCTTCCCCATTTCATCATTAAAAACATTCACTTTTCCACATTATAATGCCTAAAGATGAGAGATATTTTTTCCAAAATGATTTCCTTCCAACATCAAAGTACATGAATATGAAATTTTGAGAAATTATATTATTTTTTCCTGATTAATAAAATATCTAATTTTTTTTTCTTTTTTAGGAAGTCAAATGTAATTTCACTGAAAAGGATTATTCTTTGATTCCAGTGGGTATCAATAATAATGTTACTATCCTTGATCTCAGTTATAACAAAATTACTTTGAATGTTACAGACACAAGGGTGCTACAGAAGTATTTTTTACTTACTGAGCTCTATTTGATTCAGAACAATATCACTATCTTACATAATAGTAGTTTCAGTAACCTCTCCAATCTAGAAATCTTAAATATATGTAGAAACTCCATTCATGTTATTCAACAGAATGCATTTGTAGGCCTAAATAAACTAAAACAATTACATCTCTGCCAAAACAAAATATTACAACTAAATCCTGACATGTTTATGCCGTTAAACAACCTGAAACTTCTGAATCTGCAAGGAAATTTGATAAGCTACTTTGATGTACCACAACTATTTCATCTGGAATTAATAATTTTATATGGAAATCCATGGAACTGCACTTGTAGTTTATTCAATTTGCAGAACTGGTTGAAAACATCAAATGTGATACTAGGTAAGGTATCATCATTTAATTAAAATTAAAATGTGATTAACTTTTGGCATTTTGCCCTAGAAAAATCTTTTTCATGTTTAAACAAACAACCAACAAAAAATCCAGCTGAGTGTGGTAATGCATTCCAGCAACTAGAGAAGTTTAGATAGGAGGATAGAAAGTTTGAGGCCAGTTGGGTAACTTAGTCACTGCCTAAAAATTAAAATTTAGAAAAGGATGGAAATGTGGCTCTGCAGTGGAGTACTCTTGGGTTCAATAATCAATACTGACAAGAAAAAAAGAAAGAAAAACTATCTATTGGGCTAAAGTTGTAGCATTTTGCAAGGCTCCAGAATAGATCCCAGCACTGCCAAAAAGTCAAGAAATAAAATTTCTGTTAAAGAAAAGCAGGAAAAAATATTTAAAAAGTAACTTCTGGGGATTTGGGATGTAGCTTAGTGGTGGAGTACCTGCCTTGCAAGCATGAGATCCTGGGTTTGATTGCCAGTGCTGTGCAAGAAGGAAAAAATCCCAAAAAAATCATCCCTAAAGAGTTACTCTCCATTCCCCACCTCTATAAAGAAATTTAAATGACTATAAAGAAATTTAAATGTATTGAGCTTGCAGAGACAACACATAAGACCAATTTGTTTTTCTTTAAGTACTTCCTGTTTATTATTAGATATCTTGTTGCAGAGTAGGTAAAAAAAAAAAAAAAAGGTGTCTTACTTTGTTAACTGCAAACCAAATACTGCTTGAGATCCAGATTGTAGCCACTATCATAATCATAAAATCTTTATAAACACAGACTAAAATATATAAATAGTTAATGCATTTAAAATGTATTTATAAAGTAATGGGAATGTGTATCACCCCTCATTGTGTTACTATGCAAACACATCAAGACCTCGTTATAACATCCTTAATAATGAGAGACATGTCAAAAATATAGATAAAATAATTATAAATGTTGCTAACCATTCTTATTCTCTATAATAAGCCTTAATTTATTCACTCTTATTTACCAGAAAATGAGAACATCACCATGTGTAGCTATCCACACAGCCTGACGTGCTACAGTATCAAAACAGTACCCTATATGGCTGAATGCTACTCAAAGTTTGCTTCATCTATAACTGAAGATCTTTATGTTCATTTTCAGTCCATTAGCAATTCAACTTTTAATAGTTCTTTAAACAATTTCACAAGAAATTCAGGTAATGTATTGGTTTTTAATATTAATATTGCTGGAGGTGTTAGAGCTACTAGAATTCAATGTAGGCTCTATTAGTTATCACCCAAATACCACAGTTGATTATTTCACTTATTTGAGACAAATTATAATTTTTTAATGTATGTAAATCAATACTTGTCTTGTGTGAATGAGTAGCAATACCTGCAAAGACAAGTGGGTAAGGGATGAGTATCCTTTATCCAAAATACTCAGGACCAAAGTGTTCTGAATTTTGAATTTTTTTTTAAATTTTGAAATATGTGCATATACATAATGAGATAGAAGCCAAGTGTAAATATGAAATACAATTGTTTCAAAAACACCTTATACATACATCCTAAAGATAATTTTAAACAATATTTTTAATGCACCTGTGCTTTGACTAATGTGTCACATTAGGTCAGATGTGAAATTTTCCATTTAAGGAATTTTGAGCATTTTGGATTTTCAGATTAAGGATGCCCAAACTGTAATTATTTTAGGAAAAGGTATTATTTCACCATACTATAAAATATCTTTTATTTAGTAACTTTTGTGTACCAACATTGGAGAGTAATAGGAATATTACATATTTATTTTCATCAACTTAACCAAATCTCTTTCTCTTCCATTTAAGAACATGAACCTCTTGGAAAAAGTTGGGTTTTTCTTGTTGGTGTTGTTGTCACTGCACTGATGACTTCACTCCTCATCTTAACTGCTATCAAATGCCCAATATGGTATAATTTTCTGCTTAGTTACAATCATCGTCGCCTAGAAGAGCATGAGGCAGAAACCTACGAAGATGGTTTTCCTGGAAATTCAAATTCTCTTCCACATATAGGAGACATAAACTCTGAAGACACTACAGTAATATTTGAGCAGTTACATTCATTTGTGGCAGAAGATGATGGTTTTATTGAAGATAAGTATATAGATACCCATGAACTATGTGAAGAAAATTAATTTTAAAATGTTTGATTGCTGATAAAATATCAGACCACTCACAGCTTAGATGTGGAGACTTTGATATGTAAAACATACCAAATTGGAGCTAGTAGATCTTCATCTTAATATCATATACACAAATATCATAAAAATGTTTTTCTTATTGAGCAAGGGGATCCAAATGAAGTAACTGACACTCTTAGAGCTAACAGTTACACAATTAGTTAATCTACAATGCTAACATTATTAATCTCAGCAGTACTTAGAACAAATAAAAAGGCAGCTAGTGTATTATTCATTAAATAAATGAATATATTCTTATAATAACACATATTTGTTATATAGAACATATTAAATTATACTAAAGTCCCAGTCATTAAAAAAATAAAATATTTTAGATTTATGTCATGAGTTAAAGAACAGAGAAATTCGACTACACACTAAGATTAGTTCTATGTTCACAGACTGATTTCATGGTATTGAAAAATATTTTATATTAATGCTTCCTGAATTAGTAAAACATATTTACTCAAAATTTAGTAGAAACTTAAGCACAAGGCACAGTGTTCAGGTATAATCCTTAATGATTACTACCGATTTCAATCAGAAAAAACGGCTATCACCAAATTTCATGATTGGTACAATTCAGTACCATGGTGGCTTCTCAAGTGGGCATCACAATTATTTATGAATTCTATTTATAAAAACACACATTTCTGCCTCTCTCTGGGAGATTATTCGAATGAATCTGTGCTGGGACTAAGGAATCTTTAGTAGGTCCATGGGTAGCTGATAACATGGAACAATGTTTCTCAAATTGTTTTCTAGAACACTAACCTCCAGAGAGACATTCAGAAGTATTTATAGGATAAGAAAAAGGTACATGGGCCAAGCACAGTGGCACACCTGTAATCCTGGCTACTTGGGAGGCTGAGACAAGAAGACTGTATTCAAGGTAGCCTGGGCAACTCAGCAAGACCCTTTGTCAAAATAAAATTTTAAAAAATGGCTGGGTCGGGGGTGGTGCACACCTGTTATTCCAGCAGTTCAGAAGACAGAGGCAGGAGGATCACAAGTTCACTGAAAGCCTCAGCAATTTAGTGAGGTCCTAAGCAACTTAGCAAAAAATCCGTCTCAAAATAAAAAATAAAACGAGGTGGGGATGAGGCTTAGTGGTTAAGCACCCCTGGGTTCAATCTCTGTACCAAATAAATAAAAAATTAAAAATAATTGGGATACATACAGCTCAGTAGTAGAGCACTTGCTTAGCATGGATGATGTCCTGGGTTCAATCCCCTTTGTGTATATATCTGTCTGTCTTTCTCTCTCTCTCTCTCTCACACACACACAAAAATAAATAAATAAATATAAAAAGAAAAGAGAAAATTTAAAGGGTCAAATTACTATAGAAAACACTGTGTTTAAAGAAAGTGAAACAAGATCCCTTGATATATAATATAGAACTTATCTGAGACTTTACTAAGCTAAACTGCTTTCTCATTATTCAAGAGAAACATATTAAGAATTTTTCAAATTTATTTACTTGATACAACTACTAAGAGCTCATAGCACAATAATAGTCCAAAGAACATACTCTGTAAAACACTAGCCCTAAGACTGTAAAGGAATAGTTCATCTAAAGTCATTATTGTCAATTCCCTTATAATCAACCGGCTGCAAATATAATTTTAACAACTCATTGATGCTAACTAATGTTAAAAACTGTAGTAAAATCTGTAATTTTAATATTCCACACATAGAAATTAGTGTATTTATCTGTTATCTTAACCGATAAAGATCTCTGAAACATTGAAATATACTTATGGATAAAATGTGGATTTTCCTCATCATAATAAATGCAACGCGAAAGCTGTGGATGAACAGGGTTATTTATATGCTGAAAGAGCTAGGAGATGGGTACATAAAGGTATACTATTTTTGTGTATGTTCAAATTTCTCTATAATAAAGTTTTTTAAATGTGTATGTACTTGATAATTCCTTAGAAAAAAGAGACTACAAATGTACATCTTGTCATGATCTGTAAAATAGTCATTTTAAAAGCTATATACATATCAAATTCTACTTTGAGGAAAATATCTACTCTGGGGAAATAAAATCTGTTTATGATGATATATCCTCTGAAATAGAAGAACTGATCCAAGTTTATAATACATATTTGCTTGTGTTTATAGAAGCATATTTTCAATAAAAAATATGAACATTTTGTCTAATATATGTTATCCATTGCTTTAAACTTCAATTTTAAGAATGAGATAATTACAGGGATACAACGCATCTTTTTCCTAAATAAGCCATCATTCTATCTTATCTTTGCTAACTATAAGGTGCAATTATTAATATTTGAGAAACATAATAAAATAAAATATAATTACAAATGAACAAAGGTTGTATCTAATCTCTAAAATCCAAGAACCTTTTATCATTATATTTTACGTATTCAATAAATATCTAACTAAATAAAGAAAATTAAATGGGTGTAAAATTATAGTTACATATGTTTTAAAGAACAAATGATTTCGACTAATCCCAAACTAGGAAATGTAGACACTAGAATTAGAAGAGAATCATTAGTTTAAGCATGTACAAGAATAACCGGCTTATTATGGATAGGTTTCCCATAATGAACCAGATTTTCATGCCACACTAAATGATGGTACAAATAGGAAATCTGCCATTTCCTGGTCTCTCTGAATGTGCAGAGTCAAGGTAGATTCTTAGGTTATTGAGATGTTTTACATCTTGTTAACACAAGAAATAAATATATCCTCAGTGCATATGAAAGTAAACTTCATATAAATAGATTTTCCTTTAATTTAAATTTCTGCTTAAAAGAGAAAAGAATCTATTTTACTTTAACCTTAAATGCAAACTGTAAATATAATTTTGAAACTGGTGACTCTCAGGACAAATTATGATATTTAAAATTTTTTTCTTTAATCAAATGAACCAAACACATAAAAACTGTGGTATTTTTAAACTTAAATCTGGGAATATATTTCCGGATAGAAATCTGCAAAACATTTAGTTATAATATTGATATATCTGACTGAGGTATTATATAACTTTTCAGATAATGGGATAAATGGGGACTCAAATGTTCTAAATTCTTTAAGGTTTTTATATTTTTTTAAGTTTTTTTTTTTTTGTAAACTTAGGATAAATATTTGATAAATGGTTTCAAACCAGGGTAACAGATAGAGGGAGAGAAGCAAAAAAAAAAAAAAAGAGGGAGGGAGGAAGATTTCAAGTAAGAATTTGGTTTCCAAAAAATAGGTCTTTGTGTAAGAAAAGAAACTGCCAATATTTTCAATTTCTTAGAAAGCACTTTACAAGCCAGGTAAAGTGGTACAAGCCTATAATCCCAGAGGCAAATGAGGCTGAAAAAGGAGGATCACAAGTTCAAAGCCAGGCTCAACAACTTAGCAAGACCCTAAGCAACTTAACAAGACCCTGTTTCCAATAAAAATAAAAAGGGCTGGGATGTGGCTTGGTAGTTAAATGTTCCTGGGTTCAATCCCTGATACGAAATAAATAAATAAATAGCTATCAAATAGATAAATAAATAGCTATCAGGACTGGGGATGTGGCTCACTGGTTAAGCATCCCTGGGTTCAATCTCTAGTACAAAAAAAAAAGTACTTCACAACAAAGCACTTCACAATAGCATCAAGTGATAGGAGAAAAAGAAACTTTTGTTTTAATCAATAAAAAAATTATAGTTACCTTTCAAATGTTTTATTACTGTATTTCAGTATTCTGTCATGAAATATTTACTGTTTATGTAGAAGTAACATGACAGTGTATTTGTTATTACTGAATTTCATGATTTTTGTTAGTAATTATCCTTGCTCTCAAACAGATTTATATTAATACATTTTGGGTCCAGAATAAGTTTATATGTGTGTTTATACAAAAATAGATCATCTTTTATGTTTGTGCTGTAATATAAAGTATCTAATTAGGGCCCAAAATTTCATGAAAAATAATTACATCATGTCTACTCATTATCTTTGTATGTGTTACTGTCACTGTCACAGTTAATAACAAAGTCAAAGCTAGCTAGTAATTTAGTCTTTAGATAGGTTATAAAGACACAGATAACCTACAAATATAATATAGAATACTAATATAATTATCAACAATGCTAATAAAAATTTAAATAGTCTACTAATGAATTTTTAGTTGAACTGGGGTTAAATATCATAATCTAATTAATATTCTAGGTTAAAATTATAAATGGAAGATATAACATTCTTATCTCAAATTCTAGGTTCTTAGAAGCAGAAATTATTTATATATAATCTATACAGTCATTTTCTTCATACAGAAGTTTGTAATTTAGTGGTAAATGAAGATAACATGTACAAAAATAAACTTCCATTGCAAATATTTATTTTTAATTTAAAAAGGCAATAGAAAAAAAGTTAAAACTTCTATAAGGAAATAAATAACTCACTAGTTAAACTACATAGTAAACTCATTTATAAATATGATTTTTAAATAGAATAAACTTACGCTTGTCTTTCAGTAAATATGATATCCATACTTTGTGTTTCTCGATCATTTTGAGCTTTAAGCTGAAGAAATAGTTAACACAGAGAAGTTAGTTATAAAAATGTAACCATTAAACTGAATACTTTCTTTAAAGGTTATTCTGGTTATGAACTAAATACAGATTATAATAATAATCCTAATGCCACAAAGATCCAGAAAAAAACTACAGTAATTGTTTCATTTAACAAAGAACACCATGAGATAAAAAGAAAGAGCTGTTTTCCTAAGCATCATAATCTCATGCCAAAAATATTCACTGTTCTTCAGTGATCTGTTAAATAATCCAATGTAACCTTCATTTATAAAAACAACATCTTAAGAATTTACTGGTTTTCAATAAACGTATAATTAATAATGTGAAGAATTTAGAACCAGCATGGGTTTTTTGTCTCACATCACTCAGTATTTACATGAGTACTCCTAGTTGACACGACCTGTGCAAATCTAGAATAGAATTTGGACATATCCCAAATAACTGACAATGCACATGAAGAAGTTCTTACTTTTTATTTCTAGCACAGTTTTTAATATGTGAATTATTCTGTATCCTAAACATAATCTACTAAATTATCATGGTTTTAGAATCTTAAATTTAGAAGAGTCATTTTATAAACTATGTTTTTACTGAATAGTTTCTGGTCATGTAAATAAATTATAAGCTATATAAGTTATGAACTTTATGTTATTTTCTTTCTAATGTTTATAATCAAAATAGGCTAGTTATGAACATTTCATTGTTTTCTACCAAATAGTTAATCTAAATAAAATTCTTATTTACCAATCAATGGTCAGAACATCTGGCATCATATCTACTCATTTTTTCCCCCTTAAAACTATAAAAAGATATCATTTATCTCTACTGAGTACTCAACTCCACTTATACAAAAATTAAAACTGAAGTATTTTTAACTAATCTATAAACAAGCAATATAGAAGACATTCTAAGGTTGAGTACAAGGCCAATTCAAACAGAGCCTTGTGGACAGACAGTGAAGCATCTATTTGGAGGAGCCACTCAAGAGGAGGAATTTAAAAAGAGCAACTAAGGGGGTTCATCTATAACAGTGATATTTAGAATCAAAGTAATGTCCATCTCTAAGGCCTAAAAGATTTTACCAAACTATTTCTAGATATAAATGCTTTATTTTGAGGATACTATTTTTATAAATCTATTGTTTATATTTATGAATTCTCTTACCATGTTGTAATCATTCATTACTTCTTCCATTTCAGTATTGGTATTAAGTTTATCTACCAACTAAAAAAAAAACACAAAAAACCGACATTCTGTTAGTCTTAATCTTTCTGTCTGTTCAGAGCAGACAAAGCTTAATTAACTTCACTAATGAGTATTCTATTTACCTACCATACTTGAAAGCACTTATCTTTGAAGATGGCATATTGAGCCTAAACTAAATAAATACTTGAAAGCATCTTATCTTTGAAGATAAAAACAAATATTGAGCGCTAAATAAATAAATATACTTTACTTTTTGGCCAAATGCATTTGGCCAAAAAGTAAACTACATTTTAGTGTGGAAAAATAGGTAATAATGAAATATTCTTCCTGCAACTCGTACCTTAAACAGCTTTGTCTGCTCTGAACAGACAGAAAGATTAGAAAAGACTAAAGTTTACCAGATTCATCACTCTCTTACTTTTTTCCTAGGAGAGAACGTTAACAGGTTTTCAAATTTACACTACTGAAAAACAGCTTTCTTTTTAAAAAAATTTTAAAAAAAATCAACAAAGGAATCCATAGACAACACAATAGTAAGCCTACTTCAAAAAGTTAGGCAATAGTAAGCCTACTTCAAAAAGTTAGGCAATGATATTAATAGCTAGCACAAAGTATTTGTGCCAAATACTGTTACATGTACTAACTTATTTAGTTTTTTTAGTATTACTCTATGAAGTAAATACTATTGTCCACATTTTACAGAAAAATTTAGGAAGTACTGGAACCAGACAGGAAATCAAATTATTTAAACACTAAAAGCAAACAGTGTAAGTGTAATTGATGACAAAAGATTAATAGGATATATATCAGTATACATCACATTTTCTCATTTGTTATACATATAAGTGCTAGTAAGACTTAGTATTTATTAAATGCTAACTATAGGTTAGACACCTAGTTAAGTGCTTTCTATTTATTGGATATTAGCTCATTAAACCTATAAACAGCATATTTTATACATTATTAAGATCTTTCTTTTGTTTTTGGTGAGACAAGGGATTGAACCCACAGGAGCTTTACTACTAAGTTACATGACCAGCCCTTTTAATTTTGAGATAGGGTGTCTTGCTAAATGGATGAGGTTGGCTTAAATTTTGTGATCCTTCTGCTTTTCATGAGTTGGGGGATTACAGATAGGTGTTCACCACTATGCCCAGCTTATTAAGTAACTTATCAAGGACCCCACCCGGCTCACAGGTCTGATTGAGTCATTGATGTTTTCACACCAGCCTACTTGGAATGACTGCCAACAACTCCTAGGGACTCTCTTCATGACAGAGGAACAAAAAAGAATCCTCCTGGAAGCAAGAAAAAAAATATCCTCGGACCAGATGGGCAACCGACACAACTTCCCCTTGAACCGACCTAACTGGGACCCCAACACCTTGGAAGGTAGGGAACATCTGTCCACTTACCGCCGGTCTCTAATAGCGGGTCTCCAAGCAGCCGCTAGACGGCCAACTAATTTGACAAAGGTAAGAGAGATTATTCAAGGGCCTAATGAATCACCCTCTATGTTTCTGGAGAGAATTATGGAGGCATATAGGAGATATACTCCTTTTGATCCTCAGGTGGAGGATCAAAAGGCATCTGTCACGATGGCCTTTATTAGACAAGCTGCCCTGGATATTAAAAAAAAGTTACAATGCTTAGATGGATTACAAGATATGACTTTTGAGAGATTTAGTCAGAGAAGCCGAGAAAATATACTATAAGAGAGAAACTGAGGAAGAGAAGGAACAAAGGAGGGAGAAAGAAAGGGAGCAAAAGGAAGATGAAAGAAGCAAAAGACAGACTGAGGCATTGACTAAGGTCCTGGTCACAACAACAAATAGGCCAGAAGTTAGGAGACAGGGAGACAGAAAGGGATACCTGGGCCCACGCCAGAAGCCGCATCTGGCCTCAGATCAATGTGCCTACTGTAGAGAAAAAGGACACTGGGTCAAAGAGTGCCCTAGAAAGAAACAGCCACGCCAACCAGCCATTCTAACTTTGGAAGATGACTAGGAAAGTCAGGGCTCAAATCCCCTCCCCGAGCTCAGGGTAACTTTTGAAGTGGAGGGGACCCCAGTAAACTTTGAAGTGGATACAGGGGCAATATACTCAGCCCTTAAGGCCCCATTGGGCCCTCTATCAACTAAAAGGTCTCTAGTTCAAGGGGCTAATGGCAGTAAATATTGGGCTTGGACAACTAAGAGGACCATGGACCTGGGAAAAAGAAAAATCCATCATTCCTTCCTAATGATCCCAGAATGCCTAGCCCCATTGATGGGCAGAAATCTGCTCACCAAACTCCGGGCCAAAATAACTTTTAACCCTGAAGGCCCCCAAATGAAATTTCTAAATCCTTCAATAAAAACTCCTATAGTCATGGCTTTAACTATGTCAGTAGAAGATAAACATCAACTCTTCATACCCCCCAAGACTGATCAAACAGACAAGCTATCTCAGAAATGGATAACAGATTACCCAGATGCCTGGACAAAAACTGCTAGGTTAAACCTAGCCGTAAAACAACCTCCAATAATAGTGGAGTTAAAAACCTCAGCCTCTCCAATTAATATTAAACAATATCCTCTGAGCAAAGAAGCTAAAGATGGGATAAGGCCCCATATTCAGAAATATCTGGCCTTAGGGGTCCTAAGGCCCTGTCAATCGGCCTGGAACACTCCCCTGCCACCAGTAAAAAAGCCAGGAACCGGGGACTATCGCCCCATTCAAGACCTAAGAGAGATCAACAACAGAGTGCAGGACATTCACC
The DNA here is from genome assembly GCF_052094955.1 of Ictidomys tridecemlineatus. Lineage (NCBI taxonomy): Eukaryota > Metazoa > Chordata > Mammalia > Rodentia > Sciuridae > Ictidomys > Ictidomys tridecemlineatus. The sequence goes on along the minus strand of NC_135480.1, from coordinate 167,386,873 downwards.
CCACAGTACCTAATCTGTACAATCTGCTTAGCACCCTTAACCCCAAGCGAAAATGGTATACTGTCCTGGACTTAAAAGATGCTTTCTTTTGCTTGCCTCTGCATAAAGATAGTCAATTGCTGTTGGCTTTCAAATGGGTAAACCCAGAAACTGGAACATCTGATCAACTAACTTGGACCAGACTCCCACAGGGGTTCAAAAACTCCCCCACTCTTTTTGATGAAGCCCTCCACAGAGATCTCAACAACTTCACAACTATACACTCTGAAGTCACCCTGCTTCAATATATGGATGATCTGCTACTGACAGCCGATACCAAAGAAAACTGTGAGTCTGGGACCCAAGCACTATTACCCGAGCTTGCTCAACTCGGGTATAGAGCTTCTGCCAAAAAGGCCCAAATTTGCCAGCAAGAAGTAATCTTCCTGGACTATTCCCTTAGGGGCAATAAACGATGGCTCACTGAGCCCAGAAAACAAACCGTTGTGCAGATACCACCCCCATCTAACAAGAGGGCAAATGAAGAAACTAAATTGGCAGCCCTAAATGGAAAAACCATGTTAACACTTTCCACACCGGGGGAACATAAGGACACTAACACTGAACTCCTCGACTTTACTGAGCCTAGCCTGCAATTTAAAGCCCTACACTACATTAAAAATGTACATCAACTCACTCACCTTGGTTCCTGAAGGATCAAGAACAGAGTTTTCCACTAACCGGCTCACAGCGAAAGGAAATAGCTGAACGGGTAACAAAAGCCTGTCGGGTCTGTTAATTGGTTAATGCTTACCCCTTGAACCAAACCAGGACAATTTTGGGAAATGGACTTTACTGAAATTAAGCCAGCAAGGTATGGACTTAAATATCTCCTAATCTTTGTAGATACATTTTCAGGATGGATTGAAGCCTTCCCCGCAAAAAAAGAAACGGCACAAATGGTGGTCAAGAAAATCCTAGAAGATATTTTTCCAAGATACGGCCTGCCTAAGGTAATAGGGTCTGATAATGGACCGGCGTTCGTAGCCCAGGTAAATCAAGGGTTAACCAGGACCCTGGGGATTAATTGGAGGTTACATTGTGCTTATAGACCCCAGAGCTCAGGACAAATAGAAAGAATAAATAGAACCATTAGAGACCTTGACAAAATTAAGCTTGGAGACAGGCATAAAAGATTGGACTATGCTCCTGCCTTATGCACTGTTTCATGCAAGAAATATTCCCTCTGTTTCTTTGTGTAACCTTACCCCCTATGAAATTCTCTATGATGCCCCTCCTCCAATAAGGGACCTGACCCCAACTCTAAGACCTAACGATTCCTTTCACACCCCCTTGCTTGACAGACTTAAAGCTTTTGAAAAAACTCAGTGATACCTGTGGAAACAGCTGGCCACTGCCTACCAACCTGGGGACAAAGGAACTCCACACCGATATCAAGTGGGAAACTTCATCTATGTAAGATGACATCAGCCCTTTTAATTTTGAGATAGGGTGTCTTGCTAAATGGATGAGATTGGCTTAAATTTTGTGATCCTTCTGCTTTAGTCTCATGAGTTGGGGGGATTACAGATAGGTGTTCACCACTATGCCCAGCTTATTAAGTAACTTATCAAATACATTTTGGCATAACTAATAATTACTTTTATATATTGTCATCCCCAACTTATAAGAATATTCTTTCATATTTAGAATACAATAACATTTACTAAAGAAAATATTACTGAACATGAGATGTTACAAAATGTTTGTTATGGATTGTGTGGTTCTGAAAATTTAAGATTTAAAATATGCTACAATCAGCAAAATTTTATTGATAAGCAAAATATAACAATATAGATATATCATAATTTATGTAATCATTTTTAATAGGAGTAGTGAGATAAAAGTTTATTATTTTCTTTAAATCTGGACCCCTCTGCTGTATAATGTTCCGAAGAGTCAGAATAAAGAAAATTCTCACAATGAAAATTTTCATGGAAGCAACAACACCCAAAGACTTGAGGCAGTTATCAGTAGTTCTAAAGCAACTGTTTTTTCTTGAAGTTTACATTGGAAAGGATCCTTGGTGGAAATATTTTATGTTACATACTCTATTTGACAGAATGTACACACAATAAAACATACATATGGAAGTAATTAGTGTGCTAAATAATTAAATTTTAAAAATTTCATGATGGCAAAATTCCATAAAAGGGTAAAGGTGTTTTCAAAGCAGTGGCATTGATGGTACCCAGTAAATTCTAGCTATTAAATTATTATTTCAGTATTGTTATAGAAAGAAATGCATGTGTGTTTGTGTACTCATAAATTAATGTGTTTTAAAACATATTAGAAGAATACATATCAATCTGGTAAGCCAAATAATTTCTGATGAGGAAAATGAAGGAGAGAAGAAAGGGGCACTTTATTCTCTACATATTTTATAGATTGAATCTTTCACAGTAACTATATATTCATGTATTCTTAAGCTGTAAAAAAAAATGAAAATATTCAAAGCAAATTCTCTCAGAAAAGAGCAAATACCATGTTGTAGTCTGCTAGTTGTCCTTGAAACTCTTTGATTTCAACAGCTAAAGTCTCTGCCCTGAAAGCATAAAATAAATACATTCATGTAAACATTATGGATAACTACTAATTCTTATTCTATGGATATGTAATATTGAATGAATACTAAATTAATACCTATTCAGTAGTAAGAGTACATAAAAATATCTTTCATATTTTAACTGCAAAGTTACTTACCTCTTTTCATATGACAAATACACTGAATTCTCTTGATTATGCATTTCTATTTCTTTCTGAAGTTTATTTATTTCAGTTGTAAGTTCACTTATTTTACTTCTGTAAAGAAAGAAGAACGTCAGCCATACTTCTAATCTAGAAAAGGCTTCCTAGTTACAAAATTCATATATATATTTGTAGATTGTCTATAGTTACAACTAATGAATAATTCTATTTCCAACATGATCAAGGTTGGAATTTTCATTTGTATTCATAAGATAAAACCACAAAAGATGTATTTGGAACTTAATTGCCAATGACATAACTAACTACTTTCCTGAAATGGATTACAGTTCAAAAATAGTAATAGAATATACCCTCATGTTTTTGTGCTATCCACAGTGTAACAGATACAGTCATGATAGATTATTTCCTCAGCTCTATAAATATTGTATCCATCACTTTTGTAAGTCTAGATAATTAATAAAACCAATTAAGTCCTAAAAAAGACTTTCCAGTTCAACAAAACAAACTTTTCATAAATATGCAATAATATAAATAGTGTGAAATTCCCTAAGAAAAAAAGTTTCAATGGTTTATTTGAATAAGAATAAGGACTATCTCATCTAATTCTACTCAACTGATAAGAAACTGACATAGTTTCTCTAATTATTAAGAAAGGTCAAAAAGGAAGAGAATTGAAGCCTAGTCAAACAGATATAGATTCCTGTCATTCTTAAAACTGCTACATTTTCAATAGTGGCATTACTGACATTTTAGGACAGTGATTGATAACTTTGTGGTAGAGGGCTATCTTATGCACTACAGTATGTATAGAAACATCCCTGGTCTCGATGCCAGCAGTAAAAAAACCCCAATTGTGACAACCAGAAATGTGTATAAAAATTGCCAAATATGGGCTGGGGCTGTAGCTCAGTGGCAGAGCACTTACTTAGCATGTGTGAGGGACTGGGTTTGATCCTTAGCACCGCATTAAAAAAAAATAAACAAAATGCTTTCCATCTACAACTATAAAAAAAATTTTAAATTGCCAAATATTTACTAATGGAATCAAGCCAGTTGAAAACTAATGCTCTAGAAAAACAATTATACTAACATAAATATTCTTTGATGCAGAAACACAAAACCTAAAAGGAGGCAATGCAATAACCAGGCATTGTTTTATTTTTTTTTTCTTTTGATTATTATGTCATTGAATATCAGAGACATTATACATCATCTCACAGACTTACTGTCTTTGTTATTAATCTTAGTTTTAAGGAAAGATGGCCTCCTAGGAATTTGAGAATCAAAATGATCCTCCAGGTAATTAAGAAACAAAAGAATCAAGAACTAAGAAAGTAAACAAGGCTTTTAAGGCATGATAGAAGAATGGATTAAATTAAATGGAAATAAGAGAGAAAGAAGATACAGATGAGGAGCCAATAAGAAAATAAAGTAAAATTGGAAAATGTAGATAGAACAATAGGAAATCCAAGCATATGGTAGGTAGAAAATGACCAAAAGTTCTCAATTTGGAGCTAGACATTTGACAAGTTCTTAATTTAGTGCTTCACACTTAAGTGACATATGACAAAACTTATGGATTAATTAAAATTAGGTCATATTTGTAGTAACTTACCAAACATATATTTATCTAAAACCCTCTACTGATTAGGGTGTCACAAAAAAAGTATACAGATTTTTCCTTTTTTTTTTTTTGGTGGTGCTGGGGATTGAACCCAGGGTCTTGTGCATGTGAAGCAAGCACTCTACCAATTGAGCTATACCCCAGCCCTCCATAGATTTTTCCTTTTTTATTAGGTATAACAGGTGACACAATAACACAAATGTTATGTATCAGTATTTGTGTTATACAATAACACAAATGTTATGTATCAGAATACCAAAAAGTTTAGAATATTATGTTTATGTTCAGATGAAAACAGTAAACGTTATGATATGGTTTGAATGTGCATGTCCCCAAATCAATAGTATTAAGAAGTGAAGCTTCAGAGCTGATTAGGCCAGAAAGGCTCTTCCCTCATAAATAAGATTAGGTAGTATATTATGAAAGGGCTGGAGGGAAGTGGTAGGCCCTGTTTTGCTCTTTAATTATGTGAAAGAGAGAGGACACCTAGATTGTGCTATCTATTGAACCAGGCCCTTATCAAACACTGATCCTACCAGTACACTGATCCTAGACTTCCTAATGTCCAGAACTAAGAGAAATAAATTTACATAATTATTAAATCACCCAACTTCAGGCATTTTGTTATAGAAGTACAAACAGACTGAGACAAAATATATAGCTCACATATATGCAAATACATAAAATTTTATATCTCAGTCTAATTCTATTATTGTATATATTTTACAGAATAGCCAAATAAACCAGAAATTGATAAACTACAAAATAATTCTTAAGCATCAACAGATACCTAATTATTATGATAAGAACCATAGATAAAACTTCATGATCACTCATAGAAAGACATGTTTAATTAACATACCTAAGGAGTCCGAGATAATAAGATTTGTCTAAAATTTGCCTCTGGGGACCTGAAAAAATGTTTAAATGTTAGTGTCCAGTCTCAAAATGCCAGCAAAATAGCAAAAATCCAAAGCAAAACCAGAATTATACATCATAATTCTCAGACAGCTTTCATTACTGCCATCAAACATTAAGAAAAGAGAACTAGTATCTTAAAGTCATGATATTTTAAAAAGACCACAAAGATGGAATGAGGTGAGACTATTAAGATAGTAGATTCATAGTACAGGCTAGCTAAATGGAAACTAGGCATAAGGGAGCCTAAAAAAAGAAGTTTCTCTGACAACAAAATATAGTAGGACTGTCCAATTAAGAGTAGCTACATGGAACTACTGAGCACTTGAAAAATGGCTGGTGCTACTAAAGAAATTAATTTTTATTTTACTTAATTTTGAGTATTACAAATGACTATTAGATATTGGAGACTTTAGATATTCCTAAATGTGACTAAGAGACAACAATTTTCCGAATTTCTCTTAGGAGACTTTTAAAAACATTATGTTAGCTGGGTGTGGTAATGCACGCCTGTAATCCTAGCAACTCAGGAGTCCGAAGCAAGATGATGGAGAGTTCAAAGCCTTGAATATACTTCAAAGCCTCAGCAACTTAGCGAGGCTCAAAGCAACTTAGTGAGATCCTATCTCTAATAAAATATAAAAAAGAGGTGGAGACGTTGCTCAGTGGTTAAGTGCCCCTGGGCTCAATCCCTGGTACCTGGTACCTAAATAAATAAATAAATACATGCTATTATATTTCAGTTGAATGAAGAAAGTATTCCTAGGGGTTTGGGGCATAGCTCAGGGGTAGAGTATTTGCCTAGCCAAGTTCAGGGATCTGGGTTTGATCTCCAGGCATGGCAAACAAAACAATAACAAACAAGCCCAAAAAAGTATTTCTAGGTTAAATGTCCTAAATTTTATAAGGGATGAAATGCCTTGCAAGTGTGAGAAGTAAAGTCTAGAAAGTACTGCCTGTAATGTCTGTTCCTAGTAGAAAGGAAAAATGTCTTGTAATAACTGGAAATGGGACTTAGAATAAGAAAGAACAAAAGTCACAGCAGATAATGGTGCATAGTGGTAACAATCTGAACTCTCATGTAAGGCTTTGAAGTATATTCATAGAAACTGACCATTTTAAATGACACTTGGTTTATTTTGAAGGAAGTTTATATAAGATAAATATCTGACATATTCTCTAGAAAATTTAAGTATATTTCTATCTTTAATGTTTTTTGATAAGTAACATTAAACATTTAAAAATTACTTTGAATACATTTTAAAGATTAGTTGAAAGAATATATAATTTTGCTTCATTTTTATAGTATTGATAATTACTAAAAATCATGACATATTATTATAAAAAGTACAGTCATCTCAAGTCTATTGTAGGGGATTGATTCTAGGACCCCTTGTATAGACACCCAAATCCAGGAATTCTCAAGTCTCTTATACAAGATGACCTAATATTTGCATATAACCTGTGTGTATCATTGCATGTAGTTTAAATCATCTCTAAATTACTTATAGTATCTAATATAATGTAAATGCCATAGAAATAGTTGTTGCACTATATTGTTTAGGGACTAATGACAAGAATAGCCTGTATGTATTGAGTACAGATGCAGCTTTTTTCAATTATTTTTGATCTGTGGTTGACTGAATCTGCAGATGTAAAGCACTGAATAATAAGGGTCAATTGTACTATGTATCTTAAAATTAATTTTGTAATAGCAGAATATCTTCTTTCCTGATAAACCATTTGTCACAATAAAGAACATAATGATTTTTTTTTTTTTTTTTTGCTGGTAGTTGAACCTAGGGCTTCCATAGGCTAGGTTAAGTACCCTTTATTGAGCTGCATCCCCAGCCATTTGTCAAAATTAAAGAAAAGAACTTTTCACACACACAAAAAAAGTTTACCAAGGTTTGTTTATATATACCACATACACAATATGCATTCATTTTTCTAATGATTTTCTAAATAGATGCATAATGAGAGATTTAGAAGAGATTTATTTGCTAGACTTAGTTCCTTATTTAAGAATTAGAATGGAGCCAGAGTGGTAGCACATGCCTGTAATCCCAGCGGCTTGGGAGGCTGAGGCAATAGGATTGAGACTTCAAAGCCAGCCTCAGCAAAAACGAGGCACTAAACAACTCAGTAAGACTCTGTCTCTAAATAAAGATATAAAATAGGGCTGGGGATGTGGCTCAGTGGTCGAGTGCCCATGATTTCAATCTCCAGTACCAAAAAAAAAAAAAAATAGACTGGATCTTTATAATTATTAGGAAAAAAGTAACATTTCTTGACTCACTGATTATAAATACCAATATTTTAATAGCATAATTTTTATATGAAAACTACTAAAAAGTATATCAGAATATTGCTACATGATTTTGAATTCCTTTAACTTATAACAAAGTTACATATTCAGAAAAATGAATATCAAAATAACTCATGTTTATAACTTACTAGTTTACAATGTGTTTCATATTCATTCTGTTTTTATCTCACAACCATTTTATGAATCAAACAAGAATTATGTTCTAATTCTGATTTGGTTATATGGTAATGTAATACTTTTTGTACAAAATATGCTCATCTTCATAAAACAAATACCTTTCATCCCAGTTTTCATTCCACTCAAACCTTGCTGTGTTACAGGACGATCAGCAACTTTGATCTGAGATGACAGAACACCACCAGTCCCCAAAGGACCACCACGAGAACCTGGTCTTGCTGTTCCAGGGGGCAACTAAACAAAAAGATTTTACTTTCATTAAAATAGTAAAAAACAGTCCTTCTAGAATGCAAAGATAATTTAAAAACTTAAAATTCTACATAATTAGTAAAATATTCCTTGCATTTTTACTGTATGAAATAATACTTTTTTTTTGAGAGAGAGAGAGAGAGAGAGAGAGAGAGAGAGAGAGAGAGAGAGAGAGAGAGAATTTTTAATATTTATTTTTTAGTTCTCGGCGGACACAACATCTTTGTTGGTATGTGGTGCTGAGGATCGAACCTGGGCCGCACGCATGCCAGGGGAGCGCGCTACTGCTTGAGCCACATCCCCAGCCCCCCTGTATGAAATAATACTATTATTCAGTATTATTAGATAATAAATTTCTTGAATATTTAAATTTATGTACATATTATATCATATAAACCATATACATTAATGGATAGATATGTACTCACATGGAAATATATTCAGAACATATGATTGAAACAAAAGAGAGACGCAAAACAATGTATATATTATGTGCATGTACCAATATGTTAAAACAAATCCCTTCAATATATACAACTATATTGCTCCAATAAAAAAAAATGGAAAGAATATCAATGCACGTGGTATTATTCTGATTTTGGAACAGACCAAAACCATACAAATTATATGTACATATGTGTTTGATTATTTGTAAATAAATGCACAGTAGAAAAGTCTAGAAGATAGACACAACACTATTGACAGTGTTTACACATTCAACAGGAACTCCATTACTTTGTTGTTTGCACATTTTAAGATGATTATTATTTTTGAAAATACAAACATTAATAAGTGGCAATGTCAGATTCATTTTGTAAATATTTAATTAACAAGCATTAATTCTTATTAGAACAAAAGAAAAAGATATCCTAGTTTAGTATATCTAAGGAGATGTCAGAAAAGTCTTTTCTAAATTGATGTGATAATACACCCAAAAACTCTAGAAAAATCTGAAAACATGAGGTACTGACTTTAACAAAGCTATTCCTGCCCCCCAAAATAAACATAGGACCAAGAATTATCTGTTGTTTGCAGTTAACTTAAGCATCAGCTTTAAGCACCCTCTGAGTTAGTCGAAGCCATCTGTGTGAATATCAGAGAAAATATTACAGGTATTGTGGTATATTCATTTCTTCCTACTTTATTTTCTATGCACATATAAATGCATGTTCATAAGTTAAATTGAGGTTACACTTTTTTTTTTCTTAATGCTATATTATAAAGAATTTTGCCAAGTGTGGTGGTACACCTGTAATCCCAGAAGCTTGGGAGGCTGAGGAAGGAGGATTGCCAAATTCAAAGCCAGCCTCAGCAACTTGGTGAGACCCTGTCACTAAATGCAATATAAAAAGAGACAGGGAAGTAGCTTAGTGATTAAGTGCCTCTAAGTTCAATCCCTAGTACCAAAAAGAAGAATTTCTTTTATCAAATATATTTAAAAATAATTTTAATGACTATCTAATAGCTCATTATAGGGATAAAAATATCATAATTTAAGTCTCACTTGTCATAAGGTCATTAGGTCTCAAGACTTTTAGCAGTTTGTTTCTAAAATTGCTGTGGCAATTAGAATATAGTTTCACTCATACTCAACCTTTATAAAAAATTTTTATGCAATTATGCTTCTTATTAGTTTTGCTTTTTTATTCTAGATGAATTTTGAAATAATTTTATAGTGGCATTCCTTCCATCCTTCAGAAGAAATCTCATGGAATTCTGATTAAACATAGGTTTATAGACTTAATACAGAAAAAACTCTTACAAATTAGTAAAGTTTGTTATATCATTTTAAGATTATGAATTCTGTTTTTATAAATATTTTTTTTACCAGGTTATCATTTTTCTTGGTGTTTTCAATTTTTTAATTCAAATATATAATTCTGAAATTACTCTCCTTAGGGTTGGGGATATGGCTCAGTTGGTAGAGTGCTTGCCTTGCATACACAAGGCCCTGGGTTCAATCCCCAGCACCCAAAAAAATGCTTTGAAATTATTCTCCTTTTCATAACTTGGCATTTCAGTTCTTATTAGAAAGTCCTAGCCTATATCAAGTTTATATGAAATATAAATTCTCTAATGCAGCTGTGATTATATTTTCAAAATATCAAGTTTCAAAACTATTTAGAATTCTGATAAAAGATGTCAGAGAGGGATCAAAAACTTTTTAAACAAATAGTTTGTTTTTGGAATGTTCTAATGAATACTCTATGCTTTTACAACTAAGTTGAAATGCCATCTTAATCACTAATTCTTACATATGCTTGATTCTATTTCTAGTCTATTTTATTTCATTTGATTCTGGCACCAATGCACTGTACCATTTAAAATTATTGTAGCTTTAAAATAAATATGAGGATCAGCAACAGCGGGCAACATCCCTCAGTGGTATCGTCTCAAAATTGTCCCATATTTATATTTTCACATGTTTTACAAAAAAACAAACATATTGCTGGGCATGGTGGTGCACACCTGTCATCCCAGTAGCTCAGGAGGCTGAAGCAGGAGGATCACAAGTTCAAAGCCAACCTCAGCAACTTAGAGAGGCCCTAAGCAACTTAGTGAGATGCTGTCTCAAAATAAAAAATAAATGGGCTGCGGATGTGACTCAGTAATTAAGCATACCTAAATTCAATCCCTGGTACCAAAAAATTACAAAAAAACAAACAAAAAGTCATTTATATAACTTTATGCTTAATGAATAAAGGAACACAAAGCAGAATCTCTCATACAGAGAAGTTTTCCAACTTCTACCATGATATATGCATAAGCATTCCACAGATTTGTTTTATTTAAACTTACTCCAGTTGCCACTCGATTATTTCCTGATAGGGGTCGCATTCCAGAAGGAGGTCTTCCTGTCAACCCAATTCCACCTCGTGAAACAGGGCGAGATGCTGAAGCTTTGTGATTACTGGCCATTATTATGTTCACTTTAACCACTGTTTGGAAACAATAAATAGTTCAATTTTCCTTTGATGTCTTTTATAGCAAGATACAATTGTCCCATTATACCCTTTCTTCAAACATTTAATTCATGACAATTATTCTTGCAAATTACCATTCCAGGAACACTATAAGGCTAAACCTGCTTTGATTTGTTCAAATTTGACATTAACCTATTATATTATGTCCCATCATCCTATACATAGGATACCTATAAAAACTTAGAACAATTACTTAAATGCCCTACAAAGATCCATAGAACAACAGGGCATAATGGGTTAATATTCCATTTAGAACTACAGGACCATTTATTCCATGATTTTTCCTTATTTCCCACATGATTTTTCCTTATTTCCCTGTTATTTTACAAGCTCCTCTAATTAACAATACCTCTCTCTCTCTCTCTCTCTCTCTCTCTCTCTCTCTCTCTCTCTCTCTCTCTCTCGTATTTCTGATCCTTAACCATATTTCTATTCCAACTTCTGTTCCTACCACCATCAACAAGTTATTTCCTACTAACTGGAAAATCAAGTATTTTATCATCCATCTTTAGAATACACAAATTAACCTAATCCATTTTGCCCTCCAATCTCCCTAGCCATCCCTATTCTCGATCAAGATCAATCTCTATTCTGATTTGCCCTCTTGATCCCATCTCCTTTGGGCATTACCTCCATTTCTGTTGATTTCTTGAAACTTCCTCCAATCTCTTAAGTCAGTTTTTTGCTAACCATAAAAACTAATCTCTTGATCTTACAACCATCTCTAACTCTCCCCCAGATATTCTTTCTTTATGTAACCAATCTTTTAAGAAAACCCTGTTTTTGCCAGGCATGGTGGGCATGCCTGACTCAGGACACTGAAGCAGGAGGACTAACAAGTTCAAGGCCATTCTCAACAATTTAGCAACACTCTGTCTCAAAATAAAAAAGGTTCTCTCATTTGCAGAAGCTAGAGTATTATAAAGGAAAGGGGGAGGGAAGGATAAGATTACTTAAAGAACCAATCAAATTAATAAAGGAGTGAAAGGAAGTGTACTAGAAGAAGAGAGTGGGGAAGATCAGAGAGAAAAGGGGGAGGGAACAGGAGGGATCATAAACTGAAACCGATTTCTATGCAGGTATGAGTTTGTTGGGATGAACTCAACTACTATGTACAGCCATAAAGCTCCAATAAAAAAAAATTAAAAAAAATAAAAAGGCTGGTGATGTAGCTCAGTGGTAAAGGGCCCCAGGTTCTATTCCAAGTACTCCCGCCCATAAAAAGAAGACCTATTTCCTGGATGCCCACTATTCCATTCAAATGACCCCTGCAAATATTGCCAAGGGTGTGACATCTGTTACTAGTTTCCATTCTTACATGAAACCATCTCCATAATATTCTCCTTTTGAACATCTTTTTCAGTCTCCTAGATCTTATTCTGCCCTTCAGTAAGAGCATTCCCCAAGATATCATCCAGCCTATTTTTCTTTTTTTGCTCTAAGCTCTCATTAGGTCACCTTATCTACACTAAGGGCTTTAATAATTAAAACTGCAGATTCATAACTCCTTATCTCCAGTCCTGACACACTCAGCTTAAGGTGTTTATATCCAAATAATTATTTAACATCTCAACTTAGACGTTTCCTAAATATTTCAAAATAAATATACGTAAATCTAAACTTCTGATCATCTCCTCAAGTTATTCTTTCTCTTGGCACCATCTTCTAGCTGTACATAAGTCAAACACTTCATCCTTGATTTCTCTTCTCCTTCACTTCCCAGAGCTTATCAAATAGTTCTACTGATTTTATTACTAACTGTTTAACATGTGTCTTCCTCTTTATTCCTATAGCACTGGTCAATTCAAGGCCTCCCTTACACAAGTGGACTATTACATCAGACTCTTAACTAGTTCCCTTGCCTAACACACAACTTGCCCATTATCTTCTCTAGGAATCCTTCCATGATCACTCCATAACCCCCTCCACTTTCTTAAATTTGAATTTGTTGGTCAGTTCTATATGCTACTATGCATTGTGCACATGTATCTATCATAATTGATATTAACGATCTGCCTAAGTATTTCTCTCCCTTTACAGGGAAAGCTGGATTTTATTCATCTTTATATCCTCAGCATCTGTCTCAGTGACAGGCAGAAACTTTGTTGACTTTTATATCTTTTCAATCTCCTCTTATACTAAGAGATTGCTAAATACAAAAATTTACTAAATTTGGTCAGGAGTATAGCTCAGGGATAGAATACATGCCTAGCAAGCAAAAAGCCCTGTATCAATTCCAACAACAACAACAACAAAGAGGAAAATTTTACTTAACAGTCAAAACAAAGAAATGATAATAATATTAATTAATAATATCTATTAATTAATTAATATTAATATTAATTAATAATATCTATCTTTGCAGAGATAGATATTATTAATCCAATTTAAACATTACATAACACACATATTGAATCTCATGTTACCCCATTAATATGTACAATTTTATATATCAGCTTTTAATAAAAAATAGCATTTAATAAAAAAATTTAAAATAAACAAAAATGCTGATGCTCACAAACAATACAAATGGCAAACTAAAATAGCTTCTCTATTTTTATAACCTATACCCAGTTCTTGCTTTTTTTTTTTTTTGGCAGCTCCCATGTTTAGTATATATTTTTTTAAATGCTAGGAAATGAAACATAGGGCCTCATGCATCCTGGGCAAGTGAGGCAAGTACTGTAGCATACATACCAGGCTCTTTCTATTTATTTACTTTGAATCAGGATCTGGTTAAGTTGTCCATGATGACCCACAACCTGCAGTCCTTTTACCTCAGCCTCCAAATCACAGGCATATATCACCGCACCTGACTTGCTTTTATTCTTTCTACTATCTACTTTCTACTGTAACTATGCTAATGACTCATATATTGATATCTATCCTCCTGTCCTTTAAACTGGACACCAATTCTGATTTTCATTTTTTCACTGGAAATTTCTAGTCAGATATACCATTATTACCTCATATTGTTAAGTGTACTTAACTGCCGTTTTTAACTCTGCAGAAAAAGCATAGCATTATTTCAAATGGAAAGGGGAATTTCTTGAAATGAGTTTTTGAAAGGAGAACAGGGTTTAATTTTAAAACAGTTTCTCCAAGAGCTAGTACAATTAAACTGTGGTTTCCAGCAGAATCAGTCACTCTCATTTTAGCTTTTCTGATAACTTTCAAGAAAACTGCCAATATACAAAAATTCCATCTGATTTTCTTTGCCTCTGCTCTACTGGTAATGGGGAAGGCTTAGCATTTACATTAGTCTCAGTGGGATTAAGAAAAAGGGGAAGGAGGGGCAGTAGTAACAAACTCTGGGATTCATATATTCACACAACCTTCGGGATTATTCACACAATCACAGTTGTGTGCCTGTCAGTTGGTGCCACATAGATTAGGGATACAAACTTTACTTCTGACAGTTACTATCTGCATAATCTTGACACGCACTTAGCTTCTCTGGATGTGTGTCCTCATATCTACAATAAAGTGTGGCCATGAGCTCCACCTTGTAGAGTTATTGTGAAGATCAGATACCATACCTAACACATTTGGCACTGTCCTCTCTAAATCAACCATTCCCACAAGTGTTACTAAGTCTCTTCCACGTAACCAAAGGACATATCTACTCCTCTGAGTAAAATCCTTCAGCCCACAAGGACTCTCTCTGAGGCTCTGGGATTCTTCCGTCTAGTCCCGCTTGGAGGGTCTCCTCAGGGGACTCCTGGAGATCTCTGCGCACCCTTTGCTGGAATAGAAAACTTCAGCGGCCGGGCAAGGGGCCCAAAACAAACCCCTAAGAGCTGAAGAATTGGATAAAATCAGCGCCGCCTGAATAAAGAACTGGCGCACAAAGATGTGAGAGGAAGAGATGGAACCTGGGCTTTCTCACCTCCACCGTCGCGGAAGGAAGGCGATGGCCAGGGTTCAGGGCGCTCCACTCTTTCCGAGGCCGTCACTGCGGAGGAACTCACCAGCAAGCTTTTCCCTGCCCGCGACTCTTGGACACTCAGGGCGGCTTTTCAGGCCCTCAGGCCTAACCAGCTACGGCTGTGTGGCGCTGCGTATCCTGGCAACCGGGGTGGAGTGAAGAAGGGCCCTGCGCCTGATTGGTCAATCCTCGACCTAAGATCCCGGTACCCACAAACGAACGAGATCAAACTTTTATCGCGATATTCGAGAACTAGCCTTGTTTTTTTCAATTATTTTTTTGGAAGAAATGACAACAGGCAGGTTGACTAGAAAAAAAAGAGAACATTGTATTGAGACACTTTGGTTTTCTTGACAATAAGTGGGACTTCTGAGTGCCCGACCTGAACCGATTCTATGTAATCTGATGCTCATACCCCAGACATGTATAAGAACCAGACTTTAGGGAGTTTACTTAAGAAAGGGTGAAAGCCTTGGCAAGTACACCCAGTGTCTAAGACTGCAAAGGTCTATCTGTAGCAACCAATGTCCAGCATCAGTATGTTGTTGCAGACAGCAGTGCTTGTTCTTAGTGCTGTTCTCAAGAGGGAAATCATGGCAGAATAGCATGGTGGCACAAGGTTGCGCAGTGCAGGACATAAACAGAAGCAGAGAAGCAGAGGGGCTGGGGAAGGAGAGAGAAGATATATTCTGTTGTTTTTAAGATACAGGGATATTAGCTGGGTGTGGTGGCACATGCCTGTAATCCCAGTGACTTGGGAGGCTGAGGTAGGTGGATCCCAAGTTTGAGGCCAGCCTGTGCAAATCAGTAAGACTTTTTTTTCAAAATAAAAAGGACTGGGGATGTAGTTCAGTGGTAGAGTGCCTGTGTGTTCAATCCCCAGTGCTAGGGGTGTGGTTGGGGATAGATAAGTGACTAAGTTATGTAAATAATTATAAGTTTATTGTAAGAGTATTTGTGTATTAAGTTCCTGTCTGGCTCAGGACAGGAACTGTCTCTTCCTGGAATCCCTATTCCTGTGCTTTTCACTGTCAAAAGTCTTGTTCATCATTCAAGTCTTAACCCATATGTTCTTTCTTCAGAGAATTCTCTGGCACTAAAAATGAATAATCTTCAGTTCCCTCTGCCTCTTCCCTATTTAACATCTCCAATGCACCCTGTGTTTTTCCTACTAAAAAACTTTGAAAGATAAACTCTAGCATATGTTTCAGTTAGCTTTTGCATCACTGTAAATGAAATATCAGAATAACTTCAAGGAGAAGAGTTTATTTGGGGCTCATGGTTTCAGAGAGTCCACTGGTGGCTGACTTCATTGCTGTGGGTTCAAGGTGAGGTACAACATCATGGTGGAAAAATTCAGTGGAGTAAAGCTAGCTACTCAGCTCCTTGTGGGGTCAGGATAGAGCAGAAAGCAATAGGGCATTCCCCTACTGACTGACCTCCTTCAACCATGCCCATCTGCCTAGAGGTAAGACCTAGTCAGTCTTCCAACTAAGATGGATTGATGAGGTTACAACTCTCATGATCTTATCATTTCACCTTCAAATATTCCTGCATTGACAGTAGTTTTTGAGGGACACCCCATTTCTAAATTATAACAGCATGTGAAAAGTTTAAAGAGTTTGAGCAGGCAGCAGTTGTAAACCAGAAGTGGTTCAGGACTCTGTTAGAGGTGGCTGAAGGCAAACATTTTATAGAGTTTATGTAGAAGCAGAATAAAGATTATTTGAAGCTGGGAGTGGTGGCATATGCCTGTAATCCCAGCTATTTAGAAGACTAAGAGGAAACCAGTCTCAGCCAAAGAATTATACACACACACATATACATATATATATATATATATATATATATATATATATATATATATCTCCATAGTCTGGTTGGCCTATTGGTCATTTGACTAACCCTAAGATAACAACCAAGAGATTACTTGTTATTGAATAAGGTCAGTTATTCCAGAGCCCACAGAAGAAAAAAGTCAAAAAATATGGACATTTGCAGTATGAATGTAGATTTTTTTTAAAAAAACCAAACTTTCAGAAATAGCATCATTAAATTTTTCGAGAGCAGAAAAACAGAAGATATTAATGAATGTGTTAGTGAATATTCACATCAAGTGAAAAAATACTAGATCCACTGGTGGGAGCGTCTATGGAAAAAAATGGCTATGAAAATATACATGTCCTTTGACCAGCAATTGCACTTCTAGCAATTCAGCATATATTCTTTTTAAAAAATATTTTTTGTGTTGCCAATGAACTTTTTTAGTTTTTATTTATTTATATATGGTGCTGAGAATTGTACCTAGTGCCTCACCCATGCTGCACAAGCACTCTACCACTGAGCCACATCCCCAGCCCTCAGCATATCTTCTTATTGGATTCATGTACATATATAGCACATATGTTCATAACCAAGGTTATTCATTTGAACAGTGTTTGTTACAGCAAATGACTAGAAAAAAATCTAAACACACTGATTAAATAATACTAGAGCCCTAAAATCTCATTATTTGATTATTTAAAAAATGGGATGGACACATGGCTCAGAGATACACTTGCCCGGCATGTGTAAGGCCCTGGCATCATACTAAGAATCAAAACTGTAATGCATAACTCAGTTTACATAAATTTTAATGTTTGGTCTGGATTGGGTAACTATCCTGTTTTTTTCTGGAAAAAAAAACTTGTAACATCATCTAGAGTAGTCCTACATGCCCTCAGGCACATGGCAGGAGAATCCAGAATTTGTCACTTCGTAAACAGATGGAGAGTAAGAAGGAAATGTTTTAAATGTATGAATTGCTTAACATCTAAAATATTGTAGAGCTCAGTTTTGTGTTCACAAAACTTAAGTTTAGTCTGAGCTCCATTACATTCTTGCTATGTGATTTATTTCAGTTGTTAACTAATTTAAAAAATACTATTGAACATGTGTCATATATGAGATTGTTAGATAAAGTTGGCTGATCTTCTGCCCTCACTGATTCCATGTATTCCCTGATTACACAGGAGACTCCCTTCAGAAAGTCCAGAGGAAAATTAGGCAGCTTTTGATTGGCTAAGCTTAAATTTCCTTTTACTGTTGAGTTCGGCTTTAGTGCAGGAGCAATAGCACAATGGCCTTCTTGTTGATTAATATATATTTTTTTCTGGTGCTGGGGATTAAACCCAGGGGTGCTCTACCACTAAGTTACACCCCCAGTCCTTTTCATTTTTATTTTGAGACCTGGTCTCACTAAATTGCTCAGACTGGCTTGAAACCTGGGGTCCTCCTACTTCAGCTTCTAGCATTGGATTACAGGTGTGCACAATCACACAATTCAACAGCTGATCTGTTTGTTGTTAATGAGGCAAATTCTTTATTTGTAAATGGGAGTAATAAAACCAACTGCCTTGCAGGGTTATTGTGAGGACTAAAAGACTGAAAATTGCTTTGTACAGTGGAGAAAGGTTCACTGAGGATCTGGTATATATATCATCTAGTTTATATATATATCATCTAGATGGTTGACATTTGAGATGACAGAAGGAAATTTAGTCTGGTAGAAAAGACACACACATTTATGTGTTAAAATTCAGTGAATATTACATTGAAGATAACAAAATTGCACTGGTCTACAGAAGAGCCAGAAGATGATAAACTGATGTTGAAATGCCACAGGTGGTAAAAGGCATTATAGGTTTTTTTCATTTGTTTTTTAAGATTACGTACAAAAAGCATGGAAACATGAATAGCATGATGTGTTCAGGAATGGTGCTAAAGTCAATATGGTTGAGGGATGGGAGGAGGCACTAGAGATGAATCTGGAAAGAAGATATAAAAGACCTTGTATATTGCTGTACTCAAGAATGGAAAACAAAAGTTACTGAACGAAGGAATAACACAATCTAATTTTTAGAAAGATAATCCCATTTTAATGTGTAGAATTGGTTGGAGAGTAGGGGTAAAGAGTCTAGAATCATGTTGAAATTTAAGCAAGAAACTCTGGGGCGCGGTGGCGCATGCCTGTAATCCTAAGGGCTCCAGAGGCTAAAGCAGGAGGATCACGAGTTCAAAGCCAGCCTCAGCAATAGGAAGGCGCTAAGCAACTCAGTGACAGCCTGTCCCTAAATAAAATACAAAATAGAGCTGAGGATGTGGCTCAGTGATTCAGTCCCCGGTAGTCCCTTCTCCGCCTCAAAAAGCAGGAAACTACTAAGTAGAGATTTCTAATAGCTAGAAATTCGGATCTAGAGTTTGGAGATATCAATCAGGGGATATACATTTAGAAATAAGCAATAGTAAACAGTCCACCCAGGAAGAAGTTGCTACAGCAAAGCAAGTATTAAGATGTCAACATTTCAAGACTAAAATCAGAAACAGAAACCAGAAAAGTGGTGATTCCAAACTTCGAATGAGAATTTTGAGAGGAAAAAAGTGAGAAAGGCGCTAACTGGACTTGGCAATTTAGAAGGGGTTGTGGCGAAGTGAAATTGGTGGGAGGGAAATTGTTGGAGGACAAATCTTGTGGACAGTCGCACTCAACGTGGTCCAACGACGACAGGCAACATCACCCGGGTGTGCTTAAAACATACATTCTCAGGCCCACCCTAGATCTACAGAAGCAAAAAGCCACCAGACGAATGTACATACTGCCTGAAAGAACGGACACGGACCACCATACTCATTAGCTAATCTGATGGCACTGGGCAAGGAGACTGGGATAATTTGAAACGAGGCAAGCGAGGTTAGTTTGACTCCAAGGGTTTCTTGTTTTCATTGAAAAACAACGTTTACCTTGTAAAAATCTCAGGAGACTCCGTAGAGAAGGTGGGGAGAAAATGGGGTAAGTAAGCCCTAAAAAGGAGTCACGAAGCAATCTCCACCGCTACGCAGGGCGCAGCGCGGAGAATCCAGATTTAAAATATCCGGGTTCGGCTCGCCGGCCGCTCACACCCCCGCTGACGTGCGGCACTGTGGGATTTGTAGTCCTGGCGCGAATCCCGTATTACAAGAAACAGTTCCGCCAAGGCACAGCAAGGGACCAAGTAAGCAAAGCACCGGGCTCGGCCTGCACAGAAAGACTAGGCGTGGTTCTCCCTTCCTCCGCCGGCGATCCAGAGAGCGGGAGGGGAGCAAGCCGCAGCCCCGAGTCGGCCTCGACAGTCGGGACGCACACACTCTGCGTCATGGCGGGCTGAGGCGGATGATGAATTCCGGCGTGCAAGTCAGGGTTGCTGTGTCACTCGGCTCGCTCGGCGCGCCCCTTCCCCGCCGCCCTTCCGCACCGGCTCCCAGGCTCTTCCGGTCTCCCGTCGCCCCTCACCTGCAGGCCCAACTCCCGCGGCAGCCAGTGCACGCCAGGTGTGCCCTGTGGACGGAACTCGCTCAGTGCCCGGGTTCCGGGCGTCCGACCCACACGGGCCATGGCGAGCGGCGCCGCCAGGTACCGGCTGAGCTGCTCCCTCCCGGGCCACGAGCTGGACGTGCGGGGCCTGGTGTGCTGCCTCTATCCGCCGGGGGCCTTTGTGTCGGTGTCCCGAGACCGCACCACCCGCCTTTGGGCCCCGGACAGGTGAGCGCTGCGACTTGGGCTGCCCTTGGCTTCGTTGCGGGCTTCCCGCAGGGAAGGAAGAGCGACCCTTCAGGGCTGTATACTTCGTTTCCTGCCCTCGGTTCCCAGGTCCCAGCCGATTTTCAGAGCTGTGGCACTCTAGGCGCTCAGTGTAAGACTTCAGATTTAAGTGGATCTAGTACCGGTTTGGAGGACCAGACACCTGCCGCCTTGTCTTAACTTGACCACTTCACGAGTTGGTGACCTTGGAGGATCCTCTTACATTTGAGGGTTTCAGTTTTGGCAGAATATCTTCCAAAGTTTGTTTTAGAGTTGAAAATTTACTGATGCCAGGTGCACCCTCCTAAGTGAGGTAATGTGAAAGCATCTTTCATATTGGTGATTTGTTGTTTTTCTTTTTTCCTAGAAGTTGCTCTGTAGTCTTCCTTTAGATCTCAAAAATTGCATTTCAGAAGGTTGCATTGACTCCTCTCTTTGTGGTGCCGGTTAGAGTATTTTAGTCTGGGCTCTGTGATGGATCACGTGGATGATACCCCCAAAATGCTTATTGCTGTGTGGGTATGCTCTTTTCTTGAGGAAGGCTCATTGCCTTCAAAGTTTTATCAGCTAAATTCTCAAACTAAATAAATAAATTAAAAGGTCCAGATCAAGTTTAAGGGTTTACAACTGATTGTAATTGAGGTTACTTACCTTGTTTGATAAGTCTCACATCACTAGAGGTTTCAGATTTGGGGTTACCATTCTTAAATTCAATTGATAACTATTGGGAGAAAACAGACAATTCACATGTTTATGGAACTCTCTTAATCTGCTGAGGAAGATGAATTGACATATGTATTATGAAGAATACAGATAAAGAATGGGGGGGGGGGTAGTGTTAAAAAGGAAGCTTCTCCAGGAGATGTTTTTGTTTTTTAAAGCTGACATCAGAAGCATGAGATGGATTGTGCTGGTCTTGGGGAGGGAGAAATGAGGATGGTTGAGCTGGAAGACCTAAAATGAAGGAACAGCCTGGACAGCAGGAGGAACACTGAGGCCCTGTATTGAGAAAAAGGAAAGTTCCTGTGTAACAGGAGGATATAAATGGTGAGGTGAGCCTGGCAGGAACCAGGTGATGGAGTTCAGAGGTAGAAGCATTCAGATAGTTGGGAGTTTGATGGGATTTCTTGTTGAGAAATTTTTGCTATCTACTGATAGAAAATAAATTGGAAAAGGACAAGTGTGAAAGTAGATCTGTTTGGAGGCTTTTGCAGTAATGCAGCCTACACATGATGGTAGATTAGACTAGGGAAATTATACAGCAAATTCCTGTATTGACTTGAATAAAATGATCTCTAAAGGTCTCTTCTAACTCTTTAAGGTTCTGTGGTATTTCAAACCGCTTATAACATGTTAGGTAGCTGTTTGTGTATTTGAGAACAATGATTAATTTTGAGACTTTAAAACGGTCCTCCAAACATAACTAATTAAATACATTTTTTAAAGATTGGCTGTATATCTCAGTGATAATGTATACTAAGAAAACACAATTCAATCCTTGGCACCAAAACAAAACAAAACAAAAAGTAAATGCATAGAATCAAGTTCAGTAAAAACATGCTCAGAAGGATATAAACATTGTAGGAAGATGCCTATTTTAATAGTGGAATCCTGTCATTAAACTTTTATATGTTTGTAGGACTGTGCCACGTTGACAAGTTTAAATCACTGAAATGTTGCATAATCTAGGAACTTGATGAACTTTGGTCTAAAATGATCTTGTATTTGAGAACTGATTCTAATCTTCTATTTGAGAACTGATTTAAATCACATTATTTTTCCCCCAATACATTCAGGTATTTATATGAAAAACTTGCATTTTGCCAGGCACAGGGGTAGATATTGAGGTATTACTGATACAAGATTATTTTTCTCTTTCCAGCGCTCAGGTTAGAACATCTCCTTCACTAGGTGATTGACATTTTATGCTTCCTAACTAGAATGTCTCAAACTACACCTTTAGTGTTATAAAAGGGTTCACAAGGCTGGCATACTGACAGTTTTTATTTCATGGGATATTAATAAATTAATGAAAGACTGTCAGGTAGTAAATGAAATATGTATTCACAAGTACATTGTCAGTATGGTTCTAGCTCAAGGTAGTAAGTATAGGGATGAACTAGAATAGAATTTTTTTCTCGGGAGAGACAGAGTTCTCTTCTAGGATGGACTAAATCAGATATCTAGTCTTAAACTGAAATCCATTGAAAACTCAGAAAGTCTCTGGACCTTCTGAAGGTCCTTTGGACACTATTTTTCAGTAGTACATAAAATTGAGCCAGCCAACCTGCTCCTATTTCATATTACTTCAGATTTTCATAAGCTGTCTTTGTACTAAATTGGATCTCCCAAGTCTGTCATCACTTCTGGGTTGGGAGAGATGAGATAAGGCTTGAGCATCTTTGCCTTTTGAAAACTATCCATATTGGAAGATACAACTGCAGGTTGAAATTCATACATTCAGTATTCTCTGATCATGCTAAGGATAAAGTGACTTCTCCCTCTTGTAAACTCAGTACTTTGGGTTCTTCATCCAGTATATCCGTGGGATTTGTTAGGAAACCAAAGCAATTCCTGCTCCCTTCATATTGCACCTCAAATTTCTCTTTCTCAAAGGCAAAAATTTTATCTAACTCCTAATTCTTACATTTTACGTCTATTTCTCTATATAAAGATGTGTTCTGTGCAGTATTTAATTTTAAAAGATTTTAAAAATTTAGAAATTCAAATATTGGACTTATTTTCTAAATTTCTTTTTGTTTTTCTCCCATTTAAAACAATAGCTTCTTTCTCTTTTTGGCTATAATTTTTATGGAATTACCTTGACTTATTTGTGAAATTTTGTCTTTGTCTCATGGTTGCAGTATTTTCAAGGATCTTAATGATTTTTATTTTTCTATTTTATTTTATTTTTCCTGAGTGGTCTGTTTCCTCCAAATTGATGGGTTGTTTTTGTTTGGTTGGTTGGTTGGGTTTTTTTTTGGGGGGGGGACTCATGTTATGCTGGAGGCATTTCCTCAGATGTTTGGTAATCTGTATTGTGTCCTTATTGTTGAAGATGGAAATAAAAAGCTCTTGGGAAGTTCTGTGCTCTTAGCTGGCACTTGTTGATTTTGAACTTAATTGGTGGGGCTATTTCCCTGGGCTGATCTCCAGCCTCAGGTGTTTTGTTTTTGGTAATCTTGGGCTTCAGTATGAAATTACCTGTTTCTCACAGTTCCAAGACTGGTGCCCCCCCCATTCAGACTAACCTTTTCTAAGTAAAAGTTTCATACGTATGCAGAGTACAAGAAGGGTATAGTTGCCAGGCTGGGGTGGTTGGCAGTCTTTTCTTTTTCTTAATACTTAAAAGCATTTTTGTACTACTTAATGCTTACTATGTAAACCATTGTGTTAGTAATTTGGGAAAATATAAAGAAAAATCAGATCTGGATTCCACCATTACAAAATTCATAGACCACTATGGATGATGCATACAGACATTTATGCCAAGAAGTGCTAAAGGACACATATACATAGACTTAGTAATTTACCTAATATTGATTTTATTTCCCCCCCAGTACTGGGGATTGAACCCAGTGGTGCTCTACCACTGAGCTACATCCCCAACTCTTATTTTTTGTTTGAGACAGGATCTTGGTAAGTTGCTGAGGCTGGCCTCAAACTTATGATCTTCCTTCTTCAACTTCCCAAGTAGCTGGGATTACAGATGTGCACCAACCCTACCACCCATACTATAGATTTTTCAACATGTATTATTTTAAAATTTTCTCTGGGCTTATTGATAAATGTTTTCAAAATAACATTTTTAAAAACTCTCATAAATGGAGTGAACAACAATTGGCTACTACCAATTATCTTCCTTTGAAGATTTTTTAATATGATTCAACTAATTATGAAGATTTTCTATTGGTTATCCTTATTCTTGTTTTTTGCTTTTTCCCCATTTCTGTAGATTTATAGTGCTCATAACCCCCCCCCCCCCCGCAGCCCCATTTATTTTTATTTTGGTAAAATACACCTAGGAGGCTGGAGTTGTGGCTCAGCAGTAGAGCACTTGCCTCACATGCATTCTGCACTGGATTTGATCCTCAGCATCCCGTAAAAATAAATACACAAAATAAAGGTATTATGTTCATCTACAACTGAAAAAAATATAAAATATATAGCTATCTAACTAAATTTAGTTTTGTAACCATTTTTATGTATAAAGTTCAGTAGTATTAAGTATGTTTATGAGGTATGCAACTATTACCACCATCCAGCTTCATAACTTCATCTTAAGATACCATCTCACTCCAGTAAGATTGGCAGCCATTATGAAGTCAAATAATAACAAGTGCTGAAGAGGATGTGGGGAAAAGGGTACTCTTATACATTGCTGGTGGGACTCCAAATTGGTTCGGCCAATTTGGAAAGCAGTATGGAGATTCCTGGGAAAGCTAGGAATGGAACCACCATTTGACCCAGTTATTGCCCTTCTTGGTCTATTCCCTGAAGACCTTAAAAGAGCGTACTACAGGGATACTGCCACATCGATGTTCACAGCAGCACAATTCACAATAGCTAGACTGTGGAACCAACCCAGATGCCCTTCAATGGATGAATGGATTAAAAAAATGTGGCATTTATACACTATGGAGTATTACGCAGCACTAAAAAATGACAAAATCATGGAATTTGCAGGGAAATGGATGGCATTAGAGCAGATCATGCTCAGTGAAGCTAGCCAATCCCTAAAAAACAAATACCAAATGTCTTCTTTGATATAATGAGAGCAACTAAGAATAGAGTAGGGAGGAAGAGCAGAAGAAAAGATTGACATTAAACAGAGGCACGAGATGGGAGGGAAAGAGAGAGAAAAGGGGAATTGCATGGAAATGGAAAGAGACCCTCATTGTTATAAAAAACTACATAAAAGAGGTTGTGAGGGGAATTGGAAGAAAAATAAGGAGAGAAATGAATTACAGTAGATGGGATAGAAAGAGAAGATGGGGGGAGGGGGATAGTAGAGAATAGGAAAGGTAGCAGAATACATCAGTCACTAGTATGGCATTATGTAAAAATGTGAATGTGTAACCTATGTGATTCTGCAATCTGTATTTGGGGTAAAAATGGGAGTTCATAACTCACTTGAAACTATTGTTCGAAGTATGATATGTCAGGAGCTTTGTAATGTTGTGAACAACCAATAAAAATAAAATAAAATAAAATAAAATAATAAATTCCCATGCTTCCTTTCCTTAGCTCATGGTAACCATCATTATGTAACTGGCTTTTTTCATATAGTTTATCCTCAAAAGTTCATTCATATTTTAGAACCTGTCAGAATTTCTTTCCTTTTTGAAGTTAAGTAAAATTCTGTTGTTTGTGTTGACCACATTTGTTTATCTACTCATTGATTGATAGACTCTTGGGTTGCTTCCACATTTTAGCTATTGTAAATAATGATGCTGAACATGGTTGTCTAAATATCTCTTTAAGACTCTGGTTTCATTCCATTAGAAATATACTCAGAAATGGGATAGCTGGATCATGGTTTTTTTTTTTATATATATATATATATATATATGGGGAATTGAATCCAGTGGCATTAACCACTGAACTACACCCGAGCTCTTTTTCATGTTTTGTTTAGAGACATGGTCTTGCTGAGTTGCTTAAGGCCTCACTAAGTTGCTGAGGCTGGCTATGAATTCACAATCCTCCTGTAATAGCTTTGCAAGTCCCTGGAATTACAGGCATGAGCTACCATCCCTGGCTGTTTTAGTTTTTTGATTAGAAAAATCATCGTGCTCTTTTCCACAAGAAGAGTCTTGTTCTTGGGTGAAGTGTTCTGTTAGTTCTAGTTGGTTTATTGTGTTAAGCCTTTAATTTCTGTACCTATTTTCTGTCTGGTTGTTTTATTCATTATTGAAGATGGGGTATTGAGGTCTTCGGCAATTATTGTAGAACTATTTATCCTTCAGTTCTGTCACTTTTTGCTTTGTGTATTTTGATGGCCTGTTATCTGGTGTATAAGTGTCTGATTGTTTTGTATTCTTGCCATATTGCATTTTTATTAATATATAATAATGTATGTCTCACTTTTTAAAAATTAAAGTCTATTTGGTCTTATATTAGTATAGCTAACCCTGTTCTCTCTTGGTTACTGTTTTCATGGAATTTTCCATTGTGTTTGTTTTTAGATCAAAAATGAGTCTCTTGTAGACAGCATATAATTAGATCATATTTCTTAAACCATTCTGCCCATCTGTCTTTTGATTGGAGAGTTTAATCCATTCACATTTATAGTCATTACTGATAGCATTTTATTATTTATTTTCTGTATACCTTATAGCTTTTTCTTCCTCATTTCCTGCATCACTGTCTTCTTTTGTGTTCAGTTGATATTTTGTAATAAAAATTTAAATTCCTTTCTCATTTCCTTTTGTGTAGATTCTTAGCTATTCTCTTTGTAGTTACCATAAGAATTACATTGAACATGCCAAACTTTTAACTCTAATTTGAATTTATACAAGTTAAATTCAATAACATACAAATTCTGCTCCTTCACAACTGTTTCTCCTCCTTTTGGTTGTGGGTGTCAAAAAACTTTATCTGTACATTATGCACTCCAAAACATTAATAATTATTTTAAATGTATTAGTCTCTTAAATTGTAAAAAGCAAAATATAGAGTTGCAAACCACTGCTGTATTACTAGATGTATTTATCATTGTTGAGATCTTTATTTCTTCATATGCCTTTGGGTTATTGTCTGATTTCCTTTCATTTTACTCCTCAAGACTCCTTTAAGCATTTCTTGTAGGGAAAGTCTCCTGGTAACAAATTCCCTTGCTTTTGTTATCTGGGAAAGTTTTAAGTCCTCCTTCCCTTTTGAAGAACAGTTTTGCAGGGCATAGGATTCTTGGGTGAAGGGTTTTTTTAAATTTTATTTTACTACTTTGAATATATTGACACATTTCCTTCTGGCCTCCAAAGTTGTGTATGTGTGCCAGTGCATGCATTGGGAATTGAATCCAGGGCTTTGCACATGCTAAGCACCTGCTCTACTTCTGAGCTATGTACCCTAGACCTTCCTCTCAAAAGGCTTTGATGAGATCCATTATCTTGAGAGGATCTTTATATGAGTTATTTCTTTCTTAGTGCTTTCAAGATTCTCCCTTTGAAATGTGTCTCAGTGTGGGTGTCTGTGTCTTGAAATTTGTTGAGCTTCTCTGGATGTATATTTTCTTACCTGGGATTTTTTCAGCAATTATTTCTTTAAATATTCTCTCTTCTCTCCCTCTTTATGTATATGGTTCTCTTGATTGTTTTCTACAGGTTGCAGAGGCTCTGTTCACTTTTTTTTCATCTTTCTTCTTTTACTGAGACTTGATCATTTCTACTGTCTTATCAAGTTCACTTAATATATAACAATGGATTTGTAAAGTAGTATATACTCTAAAGTTCAGCATGAATGCAAAATGAAAATGAATACTTGGACAGTTATGTTCTAGGGTAGGGCACAGGACAAATGTTTATCTATTAATTGTCTTGTTTTTCTAGTCCTAACAGGGGCTTTACAGAAATGCACTGTATGAGTGGCCACTCTAATTTTGTATCTTGTGTATGCATCATACCCTCAAGTGACATGTACCCTCATGGACTGATTGCCACTGGAGGAAATGACCACAATATTTGCATTTTCTCACTGGACAGTCCAGTGCCTCTTTATATTTTGAAAGGTCACAAAAATACTGGTGAGTATAACACTTTGGTGTTTTTCTAATTGAAGTTTTTATCCCCTTGAAAGTAATATTTACATATTTATTTTTTCCAAGTTTTTTTTTTCTTTCATCTATAGCTATGGCTTGATAGTGCAAAACTTTTTCGGTCACTTTAGTTCTGTGAAATCTCTGTTCCAAATGTACTTGTGAATTTAAAGATTGATATGCTGATATATATATATATATATGATTTGTTTTATTTTACAATGGTGGGGATCAAATCCAGAGCCTTATGCATGCTAGGCAAGCACTCTACCATTAAGCTACACCCCAGCCTATATATAAAAAATAAAGTATTTATTTATAAAAGGAAGAGGCTGTATAATTTTAATATACTTCATGGATTAGATCTTCTACTATTTTGTGTAGTGAAGTTATGTAGAATATGTCTTTATCTTTTGGCTGTCATCTCTTTGCAGCAAATTGAAGACCAGGAAGAAATGCATTTACTAATCTAATATCAGTATTGAATATTTTTAAACTTGTAAATACCATTTTCCCATAATTTGTATATATTCCTGGTTCTGTGGTGATTCTGGATTTATATATAGCAGAACAGCTCTTTGTTATGAAGTGGCAAGCTTGATCAGTCCATTTACACAGACTTATTTTTATATTTATGGCTGGAATAATTTGGGACATTACCCATAGATATTTTAAACTTAATTCCTTTGAAAAATTTGTAAAATGTTTGTATGTGTAAAATATTTCACACAGAGTGAAACAGATTTTTACAATTTTTTTATAGAAATCTGTAAATGTATACAAAATAGATACTAGGGGTTTTGTTTTGTTTTTGTGTGTGTGTGCATGATGGAGATTAAACCCAGGGTCTCACCCATGATAGGCAAATGCTCCATCACTGAGCCACACTCCCAGCCCAAAATTTGGTATTCTATAATGAGTTATCACATAATCATATATACGAGAGAAAAATATAATAATCCCTTCCATCTATGAATTTATATAGCTTTAAAAGATTATCAACAAGTGACCTTTTTTTTATCTTACCCTCTATCACTGTTATTTTAAAAGAAATTCTTGATATACCATTTTATTTACAAATATAGCAAAATGTAAACTTTAAAACAGGGATAATTAAACTTTTTTTGTAAAGGATCACATACTAAATATCTTAAGAATTTTCAAGCCATATGACTGCTATCATTACTCAGTTCTGCCACTATAGTACAACAGCTGCCATAGACAATAAATAAATGAATAAATAAATAAATGTGCACATCATTTTTAAAAGTTTTAGAGGTAAGTTATTCTACCTTAGAAAAGTGATCCAAAAGAAGAGTTTTTTTTAAGTTATTTCCAATGCACTTCAAGTACTCTGTACATAAGTGCAGTAATAATAGAACATTCCAGTGATTGAATTTACTGGCCCTCTTGGCACTTGAATTTAAACAAAGAATAATGAAGTATTACAGAAGTGTTAAGTCAGTCTTTAAAAAAAGAATTTTAACTATTTGAAAAGCAACTTTTCATATAAATGGGAAAATTCACTTTAATTTCAACATCTAAACACAGTAGTTTGTGTATTTATTTGTATAGTAATATCTTTCAGTGTTTATTCCTAAGAACAAGTGTATGTGGATACATTATGCATCATAAGGATGTTTTGTGTTCTCATTGCAAAGACTAGTTATGCAATTCTTGAGTATCTAGTTTCATTGGCATGGTGGTGGGTACTTTGTAGTCCCAGCTACTTGGAGGCTGAGGCAGGACTGTAGCTTGAGCCTATAGGAGTTTGGTGTCAGCCTATGGAATATAACAAGACCTCATTTCCCACTCCTCTTTTCATCCCCAAATTAAAATAATTTAATTTCTCTGAATTTTAGTCTCCTAATCTGTTAAATGGAGTAATATCTGGTTTCTGAAGTTGTTGCAAACAGGAATATACTTTTTATAGTGTTGGACACATGGTAAGCACTCAGTAACTTAGCTGATGATACTCAGTCAAGGTTTCTGTCTTCTGCTGTGTAGAGAGAGGCTCAACACTAACCCACTTTCAAGACCTCATGTTACAGATTTTACTTACTACTCTTTGTCCTGCTTTCCTTTTCCACCTAATTTTTACTCTAAAGTTAAGGACCCTTTTTTATATGTTGCAGGAGGTCTGGGAAGCACTTACTTTTTCAAATGTTTTAACATATAAATCAGGGTAGGCGAGGTTCTTATACAACATAGTAACAAATAATTCCCAGATGTGACATAATACAGAATATATCTCATTCACCTTACATGTTCAACATGAATCAGTAAAGGGATTCTGCCAGATTTTCTCAGAGACTCAGGTTGATAGGGGCTTTATCTTTACTTGTGCTTTAGCAGTTTTTGCATCAATGAAAGGACAACTTCATAAACAGGAGGAAAATACCATCCTCTTATGTGCTTGAAAAGGGAGAACTACCACAGTGTGCCTTCTGGTCACTAGCTACTTAGATTGTTTTCCCTTCTGTAGGCAAAATACACCCACCTCCCAAACAGTCCAAATTCCCACTCAGTTACAGCATAAAGCCCAAAGTTAAGTACTTTGAAGTGATGCATAGTATTCTGAAAATCAGGGAAATGTGGTTTAGTTGTTTCTACATCAGGTCTATATGTAGTTCCTCTTTAATTCAGAGATATATGAGCTTAAAGCACCTATATCACCCATACTTATATACTATTGTGGAATGGGGAAGAGCAAACATTCCCATTAAGAAAAAGAAGCAGTGCAAAATAGCAGTTTCTTGTCTATTGCCATTCTGAAATTCAAAGGAGTGATTATTTCAAGAACCTCCTACTCTGAGATTTTTTTGATCAGTTCCTCCTGATCCTACAAGAGAGGTTACAACCCTCATTCTTTGTGGCTTTGTTTTGATTCTCTGGAATACTTGTCCTTTTCTAAGATAATTAAAAAATGTATTTTTAGCTTTTTATGGACATAATAACTTATTTTTATGTGCTGCTGAGGATTGAACCCAGTGCCTCACACTTGGTAGGCAAGCGCTCTACCATTAAGCCACAACCCTAGACCTCTAAGATAATTTTTAATATTTATGATTTTGAGCCTGCATAATTTTACATTGAGATAGTAAAGCATTTAATTATCTATTCTAATACGGTTGAACTTTGATCTTGGTTGCAGGTTTTTGTTTTGTTTTAGTTTTTGTCATTTTCTTGAAAGTGACCCTAAATATTTACATAAACAGGGTTTCAAAAATCACCTGCATTATTTTCCTATGGTTGTTTCTTAGAGCCAGAAGGAATTATGCAGCCCAGTTAGTCCTGTTCCCTCATTTTACAGACTAGGAATCTAAGGTTAAGCATTCATTATCCCAATGGTCACACAGTTTATATCCAAGCATTCTTCCACCAGAACCTGTGCTCTTGACCACTGCATTCTTCATCTCTATTGAGTTGAACCTCAGTTGGGTATTCACTTCACAAAGTGTTTTTAAAATTGCAATAATTGGGCTGGGGCTATAGCTCAGTGGCAGAGCAATTGTCTGACATGTGTGAGGCACTGGATTCGATTGTAAGCACCACATAAAATAAATAAAATAAAGGCATTCTGTTCATCTACAACTACAAAATAAAAAATTAAATTACAATACTTTAATAATTTGCAAGGTTAAGCATTTTTTCTCTATGAAAGTGTATTAATTAATGACTTTTTCCCCCTAGTTTGTAGTTTATCATCTGGGAAATTTGGGACATTACTTAGTGGCTCATGGGACACAACTGCTAAAGTCTGGCTGAATGACAAATGCATGATGACCTTACAGGTACAGTAAGTCTGTGTGAATATTCTAGATAATAAACAAGTATGATAATTCTATGCAACTTAAACTGATACTCATTTTACCCACAGGGTCATACTGCTGCTGTGTGGGCAGTAAAGATTTTACCTGAACAGGGCTTAATGTTAACTGGTTCAGCAGATAAAACTATTAAGCTGTGGAAGGCTGGAAGGTGTGAGAGGACTTTTTCAGGTAAGATGGGGTAGACAATTTAATTATAATTAAATTTATTATATTGTTCCATTATTATTACTTCTTAGTTGCTCAGATGATATTTTTTTCAACAAATTAGAAGCTTAAAAATGACATTTGAAAAACATCAGTATTTATGAGCCAGCTAATTTGGACAAATGTAATTTTCTGACAGTTACTGTTTAGTATCTTTTCTAATGTTATAATGAAATCTCATAAAACAATCAGGTGTAGACTAATAAAAAGTTGTCTGATGTGCTATAAAATGTGTATGCTTTTTTGTGTTTTTTTTTTTTATTGTCATTTTAACAGGTTCAGGCTGAAAATTGAAGCATCCTTACTGATGGTAGGTCAGCAGTATAATCTTTAACTGAGTGAAAGCATCATTATTGCCTTTATTTTTGTTGAAGTACATTGTTTAATAATAATAAAATTTAGATTTTTTTTAATCTTGTGGGTTTCCATAGAATACAACTACACTGAGGTATCTGCTGTCTAAGTTTTAATAATTTGTTTGTTTTGGTGCTGGAGATTGAGCCCTGGCCCCTCTACTGTCTAGTATTAATATAATTGATTTATTTATTTGAGAGGTATTTAATTTCAGTGTAAGTTTTGTTCATCACTACCCTGGACAATACTTTGAAAAAAATAAAAGTAAAAAGTCCCTTCATACACATAAAAATAACTATAGGTGGAAAATAATAAGTTATAATTAAGTATCCCTCTCTTTTCTGCATCAGTATTTACAATTTATATATCAAGTCTTTAATTTAGGATAACAAATGTAAATCAACAAATACTGAACATGAAAGTTTTATTTTCTCATTTTCTTTATTAGGTCACAACATCAGAAAACGTTTTGTCCTTAAACTTAGGAAACACTTACTTTTTAATATATATTTTGATATATTTGAATATTGTGACTTTTATGAATTATTCTTGTTAAAGAAAAATTAAAAAGGAATTGTTAGGTGAACATGAAGAATTTTTGGAGTCAAAGTACTGTCTCTGAAAGGTTTTAGGAAACAATTTAGAAAACAATGTGATTAAAGCAAAATAACTTCTGAAGAATAGAAAATATTGCCATAACTGAAATACAAATTTTGATTAACAGGCTTTTCTATAGAAAAAAGGAAAATTTTGTAACTTGAAAAATCAGTTTTTACTACTAATATGTTTTATAATTTTTGTAAACTCTATGGAGCCATTGAGCAAAGGATATTTTTTTTTTTTTTTTTTTTTTAATGCAGGGCATGAAGACTGTGTAAGAGGTTTGGCAATTTTGAGTGAAACAGAATTTCTTTCCTGTGCAAATGATGCTAGTATTAGAAGATGGCAAATCACTGGCGAGTGTCTTGAAGTATATTATGGACATACAAATTATATTTATAGCATATCTGTCTTTCCTAATTGTAAAGGTAAGAGTAGTGTATTCTCGTATTGAAATTTTGTTTTGTGCGTTATTTCATTCTACTCTTGAGCTGAGGACAGGAGGGCTGCTTACTTAAATCAGCTTATTGTTAACTAAATATTTCCTAAGTATCTGTTTTCCCAAGTGGAGAAAATTATATTGCCATCTTTATATTAATTCAGATTAGTGGTTGTATTATAAAATGTTCACAAGTATCTGAGGAATGACTTTCTGTAATTCATTGGTACATGGTATAGGTTATAAGATGTGAAGGAATTAAAATGTGATTTTTGAAGTTGTATATAATTGACTAATATAAAACTTAAAACTAATTTTAAAGCACATTGAGATTTAAAAGATCTGTACATCTAGAAAAATGTTGTCTATAAAGGTTATTATTTATGTCTAAACAAGTTTTTTTTTTTCCCATTTTCATTAATTTTAGATTTTGTGACAACAGCAGAAGACAGATCTCTGAGAATCTGGAAACAAGGAGAATGTGCTCAAACAATCCGACTTCCAGCTCAGTCTATATGGTGCTGCTGTGTGCTGGACAATGGTGACATTGTGGTTGGTGCGAGGTATTTATATTCTAGTCAGTCAATAAATTTTATGTATCTAGGCCTATGATAGGCACTAGAGTGTACAGAGGTAAGCCATAGGAATAGCAAGTGAAATGAGAAGACTGCACATTTCCATTAATTGAACAAAGTAGGTATAAAAACTATTACACTAATGACACATGATATTACCCTAATGATACATGATATACAAGTATTGTACTAAAAGTTGTACCGTCCAGACATTGAATGTAAAAGAAGTTAGAGGATGTAAAAATTGGTGTGGGAAAATTTTCTGAAGAAGAAATTCAAATTGAATTTTGAAGGATAATGAGTAGGAAAGGAAATTAGAATTTCCAACAAAAGATATAAGTTTCTATGGAATGAATGTGATATTCAGAGGAGATGAGGGAAAAGGATGAAAAACTAAGGCAGGAACATTAAATAGTAGATATGATGGGGCTTAACTATTGGTAGTTTAGGGTTAAGGTGTTATAATGCTCAAGCAAGAAATGATATTATTAAAGTGAACCTTGTGTGTCATTAAATATATATCTTAAATTTAACTAGATGTGACGTGACAGGAAAGCAAACTAGAAATTAACTGCAGCAGTAAGATATGAAGTTAAAAATCAGTGATCCTACAATGGCACTGGATAAGAAATAAATAAGATAATTCAGACAAAAATTATGAGAATAAGAGTGAAAGGAAAAGATAATACTTTAAACTTTTGGTGGTTGGCAATTCCCATCAATAAAAATGGGAAAGTGGGACAATTAATTTGGTGCAAAAGTTATAACTTTGGCTTTAGACTTCCTCTAAGTATTGGTCAGCTACACCCATGCCAGTAGATCATGGACAGTTGGAGCCTAGTATAAGAACTGAAACTAAGGTAAAGATTTATCTAAAACTTCTATAAACAAACTATTGATCACCTTTTTCTGAGGGAAGATGTACAGAGGAAGAAGAGAAGACTAGGAACTGAATCTTGCAATACACTATGGATAGAAGGGGCCAGTATGTTAAATAGTACAAAGGAATCCAGATGATGAAATGGAGGGAGATGACAAAAGAGAGATTTTGGAGGGAGATTATCATCGGTGTGGAAAAAAGAAAATGCTAGAGGTGTGAGGGAATTGAAAATTAGAAAAGCATTAGGATTTAGTTTAAAATTTGTTATTAGTAACTCTTTTGATGTCCTACTTTGGTAGAAAATGATAGAAAAAATGGCAAGAGGAAATAAAGAGTTGAGAGATGGATGAAAGAAAGGATTACAGATTACTCTGGCATTGAAGGTAATGGGAAAAATGTGATAGCTGTAAGAGATAGAGGTTTAGTGAAATAGAACTTTTTATTTTATTTTTTTTTGCCAAGTCAAGGGTTGGTTTGTTGGCTTAGTTTTATTTTCCACTAAGCATATTAGAAGTTGAAGAAAAAACAATTGAAAGAGGGAAATTGATTTACATAGAAGATTCTGTGGAATTGAGTGGGACGAATACAATTGAAAGTAGCTAACTTGGCTCTCCTATTTCAAAATTTAGAATTGAGGAACCATAGAAATGGAGTGATTTTTTTTCGGGAATAAAGTTTGAGGGCTGCTTTGCAGTCTAAATTTAAGGCCATTGTTTTTCTTTGATTGAGGTTACTGCTCGATACTAGTAAGGTAAATAAAGCTCGTGCTTCCCTATTGAACATCTTTTATTTTATAAGTATTAGGGTGAGTCTTTGAGCCTTGTATAAAGTAAACCAGTGCACTATCCTTCTTTATAGTAAAAAAACCTATGTAATATTGACTTTAAAAGTAAATTGCATAATTCTAGATTGTTATGATGGTAAGTAAATATTTAAAAGTTATATTAAATATGTATTTCTGTGTCCATTTTCAGTAATTTATAATATGGAGTAATGTTCTGGGGTCAGTATAGTGCTATAAATAAATACATGGTAACATTTCTTATATTCACAAATGAATTTTTGCTTTGGATCATTCAGGTGTGGAATGTTGATATACTATGGCAATGATTTTTAAAATTATTGTGTTTGTTTTTTTTATAGTGATGGTATTATTAGAGTGTTTACAGAATCAGAGGATCGGATAGCAAGTGCTGAGGAAATCAAGGCTTTTGAAAAAGAGCTTTCTCAGGCAACCATTGATTCCAAAACTGGTGATTTAGGGGACATTAATGCTGAACAGCTTCCTGGGAGGGAACATCTGAATGAACCTGGTAAATATTGCAGTGTTTCTAATAGCAGTTTAAAATGTCACCACATTTGCCTTTGGGAATACTAAGAATGATAAGAAGGGAGAAAATGTTGTTTTGCTAGTGTTTCATTGTTATTCTCATTGCCAGATTCTGTTTTTTGTGAATTTTTATTACCACAGGTAACTGCTATGAGAAACTATGTTGCTCTTGCACCTATCTCACAGTATAGACTTTGAGTGATGCTTCCCATG
Source organism: Ictidomys tridecemlineatus (assembly GCF_052094955.1). NCBI lineage: Eukaryota > Metazoa > Chordata > Mammalia > Rodentia > Sciuridae > Ictidomys > Ictidomys tridecemlineatus. The sequence goes on along the minus strand of NC_135480.1, from coordinate 167,350,136 downwards.
AACAGGATTTTTTCCTTTTAATAAAAATCTCAATACTTAGCTCAAAAATAGTAGAAACTTAGGTAATATTTTTTGGCTAATCGAATTCCCTGAAAGAGTTATAAAGACTAAACACAAAAGTGAATTCAAATATAGCAATATCTACAAGTTAGGGATCATTTGAGTTTGAAATCCAAGAACAAAAGTCATCTCAAGTAAAACCTTATGGATATATCCCTGACCCATTACATCATCACTTCTCAAAACTAGATTCATAGAACCCTGGGGATCTGAAATTTATTAGGATGCTCATGAGGTCAAAACTACTTTTATGATAGTAGATGTTATTTGCCTTTTTATATTTTGTAAAGGTTTGCACTTAGGATACAAAAGGCAATAGTTGGTAAAATTGCTAGCCCTCTAGCAGAATCTTTTTTTTTTCTTTTGGTGATAGGTATTGGGATTTAAGCCTAGAGGTCTCTCACATCCTAGTAGTACACTACCAATGAACTATGTTCTCAGCCTTTTATATTTTATTTTATTTTGAGACAGTGTCTTGCTAAGTTGCCCAAGCTGGCATTAAACTTATGATCTTCCTACTTCGACTTTCTCAGTAGCTGAGAGGGATTATAGACATGTGTCACCATGCCCAGCTTAGAATCACATTTTTTAAGCCTTATATTATTTCGTAAAATTTCTTTTCAACCATTATTTTCCTTTGGTCACTTTCTACTAGAATTATTACTAAAATAAAATTTCTACTAAAATAAAATTCTCTTTTAAATCTCATGTATAAATTTTAGTATTAAAATTTTTCTTTCTAAATGTTTTCAAATTTTACTCTGCCATTCTACTTTTGATTCTTACAATTTTTGTTTTAAGGTACTAGAGAAGGACAAACTCGTCTAATCAGAGATGGGGACAGAGTTGAAGCCTATCAGTGGAGTGTTAGTGAAGGAAGGTGGATAAAAATTGGTGATGTTGTTGGCTCTTCTGGTGCTACTCAGCAAACATCTGGAAAAGTTTTATATGAAGGGAAAGTATGTTAAATTAAAGTGCTTTCTAAATATCATTATCTTAGACTATTAGACAAATTATAGGTATTTTTTTCCCTGTGCTGATAAATTTTCTTTGGTGCTTTGACATTGAAAACTTATATTACTGTGGGAAAATTATCTTTTTACCTGTCTTGAAATAGATTTTTTAAATTTGTCTTCCATGTAGAAGAAGCTGCACTTGATAGGCAAGTTAGCCATAATCTGTCTTTTAGAATTCCCATACATAACTTTTCCCACTAATTTTGGATTGGGGACTTCTGTTCCACCTCTCATCTAATGCTACATCTATTGCTTAATGCCTGGCTGTATTTAACTTGACAAGACTTGAGGGATCCTGCAGGGCAGTGCTTATAATGCCAGCAGGTTTTGGTAAGTAGGGTACCAAACAGCTGATAACTTTTCTCTTGAGATGAACCAGTTGGAAATCTTCCTTTGGTTCTTCCTTTGTCTAATAGAATTAATGTTGTAATCCATTTCCCATCTCCCTTCTCCCCACCCCCTGTGAAATACTAATCTTACAGCACATAAAATTACAGTTAATCTTTATCTGCCAAAGAGGAAGCTTTTAGCATTGCACTTTGGAGAAAGTTTAGGCATTGTAATTATTAAAATAAAGAACACACTGACCTCTGTGTTATATATATCACTAACGTATGAAATTTTTTTTTAATGTTCCCATTATAGGAATTTGATTATGTTTTCTCAATTGATGTCAATGAAGGTGGACCATCATATAAATTGCCATACAATACCAGTGATGATCCCTGGCTAACAGCATATAATTTCTTACAGAAGAATGATTTGAATCCCATGTTTTTAGATCAAGTGGCTAAATTTATTATTGATAACACAAAAGGACAAATGTTGGGACTTGGGAATACCAGTTTTTCAGATCCATTTACAGGTAAGTTAGGGTTTGTATTAACTCATATCCATCTGTGTTAGCTTTCTGTTGCTGTGATTAAATACCTAAAATTTTAACTTAGAGGAGGAAAGATTGTTTTTAGGATCAGGGTTTCAGAGATTTCAGTCCATGGTCATTGGTTGTATTGATTCAGGTCCTGTGGTGAGACAGGACATCATGATGTGGGGAAGGTGTGATACAGCAAAGCTGTTACCCCATGGCAGACAGGAAGCAGAGAATAAGCTAGAGAAAGGGGTCAGGGACCAGAAATAGTCCCCAAGGGCATGCCTCAAAGACAAAGTCCCTTGGTACCACCTCTTACAATTTCCGCCACCTTCCCAGTAGTCTGTTGAACTATGTCAATGCATTGATGAGGTTAGAGTCTTTGAGATCTAATCACTTCTCAAAAGCCCCCTCTGATTTTATGGGACTAAGCTTTAAACATGAACCTTTGGAGGATATTCCAGATCCAAACTATCACAATCAGAGTTAGTTTTTGACTTTGGCCTTTTTGAGGGTGATTAAACCAAATGCCTTGGGCATTTTCTAAGCACATGCTATACCACTGAGCGTGGTTGACTTTTTCTGATGTGTTTAAAACTATGATTAGCTGTTTAAATTCTTTTTAAAAATCTACAAGGGATTTTTACCTCACATCTATGATTGATATATTTTTAACCCTTGAATTATACAATTCTGTGTTTAGAAATAATTATTGTCTTTCAAAAATATAGCTGTAAACTAAATAAATTAAGAAAATTTGATTCAGTCATTTGAAATAAAAAGAAACTTCTAAGTTCCTTTATATAGTTCCCCCGTTTTGCTGGGGTACATTTAGAGATTCCCACATGCTAGGCAAGTACTCTATTGCTAAACAATGCACCTAGACCCTAGTTTCCTTTTTTTTGTTGTTGTTGTTACCAGAGATTGAACCCAGGGATACTTAACCACGGAGCCACATACCCAGCCCTTTTTATTTTCTATTTTGAGACAGGGTCTTGCTGAGTTGCTTGAGACCTTGCTAAGTTGCAAAGACTGGTCTGGAATTTGTGATCTATCTGCTTAAGCCTTTTTAGTTGCTGCCTGATTCTAGGCATGCACCTTAGTTTCCATTTTATAGTAATATTTAGTAAAATGAAATTGTTTTCACTGGGGTATAGTGGCAGCAGCTGAGGAGGCTGATGCAAGAGGATCCCAAGTTCAAGGCCAACCTTGAGACCTTAGTGAGACCCCATCTCAAAATAAATAAAAAGGTCTAGGGCTGGGGTTATTGCTCAGTGGTAGAGCGCTTGCCTCTCCTTTGTGAGGCACGGGGTTTGATCCTCAGCACCACATAAAATGAATAAATAAAATAAATGTACTGTCTCTATCTGTAACTAAAAAAATAAAAAATAAAATAAAAAGGTCTAGAGATGTTGCTTGGTGGTAAAACACCCCTTTCACTGGGTTCAATCCCCAGTACAACACACAAAAGAAATTATTTTCACATGAAGGTAAATTAGTTAATTGTACATCAACTCTAGGGCTGAATTGTGATTTGCATTCCACATGCTTATTTCAAGTTAGTTTTTAACATTTTATGTAGTATCTGAAATGTTATAAATGGGGTTAGGAGAGCATGCCAGTCTGTAAAGTAGTATTAGCCTGAAACTAAAATTCCAGTAATTTTTTTTTTCTCTAAGTTCTATTTTCTTAACTTTAATGGTTTTCTGTCTTGGTCCCAGCACATAAATATTAAAATCACTTTAATCTAATATAAAAAGAATTGCAGGTGATCTCTGACCTAAATAATATACACATACAATCAATTCCTATCCCATTCCTATATAAATTCACTAAAATTCCTGTTTTTACTGTTGCTATCAGGACGATGGGCATTAAATGCTAATCTTTTTGATTTTTAAAAGATTACTACTAATACTAATTAAGTTAATTAGAATTAGCTTACTAATACTAGTAATTACTACTGATAATTAGTAAATACTAATAATTAGTAAAACTAGTATTAGTCTGAATTTTGGCTCCCAGAAAGTAGATTATGATCCCAGTAGTATTACCCTGAGTTCTAGATCCAGGAATCTGAGGAAACAGAATGCCACATCTTTGTTTAAGGCCTACTCTAAATAAAAATTTGAAATAGTTAGTTTATTGTTAATTTTTTTTATTGTCGTTTCTTCGTGTGTGTGAGAGAGAAGGGGAGATACTGAGATGCTGAGGATTAAAACCAAGGCCTTCAATATGCTAAGGCAGGTACTCTGCTATTAAGCTATATCCCTAGCTCCCCATTGTCTTACTGACTTAATTTTTCACATGGTAGTGATTCCCTTGATCTACAAAAACCCATAGCCTCTTTCTGTCTCAAATTCTTACATAGTTCTTCTCTTTTGGGTACTCCATGTTTCCAAATTTTCTCTCTTCTCCGAACCCAATGTAGATTGCCCATTTATAAAAATAAAACTAATCTCACCTGCATGTTGACTTAAACAGAATTCACAAAGTAATTTACTACTGAACTAAAAATGATTTAGCCCTCCAAATATATGAAGTTAACACAAAAAGAAAAAGAAAATTAGATGCTTAGTGCCTGGATATTTCTCTTGTTGAAAGTTCAGCCTCAGGTCAAAAGAATGAACTCTCAAAATAATAAACTCTCCCTGCAATGCTGGTTAAGCCATCTTGTGGGATGAGGGCAGGTATCAAGGCAGTTGGTTGTGCCTGGAAACCTAGCAACTCTTTGGCTTATTTTGCTCTTCCCAGATGTTATAAACATTCTTACATATCTTTTTGTGGACAACCTGATTATTTCCCTAGAGCTACTAACACAACATGTATTCTCATATATTGTATGCTTGTAAATGTATAAATGGAAATATTTTTTTGGTAGCATTCTTACCCTTTGTAATTCTTTCCACCACTAGTTAGTTATAAGCTTCAATGGATACAAGCAATTTTTGATCCCTGCTGGATCCCTGGAACTGAATCTACTGTTTGACACCTGAATTAATGAACCAGAGCTTCTCTAAAATATTAACATTCAATGCCTGTGGTTTTGATAGCAACAGCAACAGCAGGAATTCTAGTGAATTTGTATAGGAACTTACTATATGTGTATATTATTTAGGTCAGAGATCACCTGCAATTCCTTTTATTTTAGAATACCAGTTATTTTAATATTTACATGTTGGGACCAAGATTTAAAAAAAAAGCATTAAAGTTTAAGAAAACAAAACTTAAGAGAATCGCTAAAATCTTAATTTCTCCCCAGCCATAATGCTCTATTGTATTCATGTGACAGCTTTGCTCTTCAGCTTTTCTACAAGTTTGGGTTTTTCTAATGTAAGTATTATACTGTTTATGAAATTCAGAATTTTGGTATACGTCAGCTTTTCCTTTATTTTGTACACACAGGTGGTGGTCGGTATGTTCCAGGCTCTTCAGGATCATCCAACACTATGCCAACAGCAGATCCTTTTACAGGTGGGATGCAGTTTTAACATATTCTTCTTTACCACATTGATAAAGCATTTTGCGTTATGTGGTTTTACATTTTAGAGGTATTATCTAGTAACTGATAATTTCCCTTAACTATATTTTCAATTTTTATGGATCTCCTTTTCTTTAATTTCTAATTTTTGCTTTTTCCTGGAATAATTTTGTAGATCTCCTTATGATTCTTGAATAGCCTATTTTTAGAACCCATCATTTTCTCCCATGGTTCTTCCTGCCAGGAGAGTAGAATAGTACAAGAATATAAGTTTTAGAGATAGACAGACCTTGGTTGAAAATCTGGCTCTACCACTTACTTGCTATGAGGAGTTGGCAAGTTACTTAACCTATCTCAGCCTATTTTTTTTATCTGTGAAATTAGATAATAGGGGAGCCCATCAACCAAGCATGAGCGCCATCATTGGTGAGATGCTACCAGTTACAAGCAGAGAAGGAGCTGTGTGAGTCCTGATATTGGATGGAGCAATGCAATCAAGAAGTCAGCCCAGTCATATTTTGACTTAGCGTGGGAGGAGACATTTCACCTGACTGCCCAGGATTAGTCTTCCTAATCTAAATTATTAATGGCCTTCCTGAAGCCCTTGAAGTGTCTTTGTATCTCATGAGAGTGAATTACTGAGGTATTCAAGCCTCAGTGTCAATTCTACTGGAAAAAAATCCCCAGAGTTGGACTTTAATGCAGCTGAAGAAGTCTGTATTTCAGAATGGCTCTTGATATCTTTTGTGATGCTGTTGTTGGATCTTCAGGCAGAGTTCTTGGACAATGTACCAAATTTGAGAAGAGATTCATAGCCTTTATGGAATCCACTGGCCTTACAGTCTTAGTACTGTGGGCTATAAAAATGACCACCCTACGATCTGCTCAGCCATAGATTGGGCCAACACACAACCTTAGGTCAGTGTTGTGAAATTATGAATTGCTCTCAGTGAGCTTCCTTTTTCTTGTGGATGAACTGGTGGCCCAGACAAAAGTAGTTATACCCTATGCATTGATAGCCAGTGTACTAAAATAACCAACTATCAAGCCAAATGATGTGGCAGTACCTTGACTATTAAGGAAGTCTTTGATGACATAAAGTAATTTCAAAAGACCTGAAGAGTGGATAATTGATGACTTTATCAGCAGTTCTGGTGCCTTGAAAATTATTCCAACAGAGTTTCAAAAATGTCACTGGTTGCTTTTTTCTGTTACCAACAATATCAAGAGAACTCCTGGAACCATTCATCATAATCAGAGCATGTCTCACTGTTGCACAGTGTCAGTAACAGAAAATGCAGTAATTGTATAGATATGCAGATAACATACTAAATGTCTAAGAGAATTGTTTTTACGATCACTGAACTACACTTATATAAAAAAATAGATAAGAACACCTACCATATTGAGATATGAAAATTAAATGGCATAATACTTATAAAGTGTTTAGCAAAATACTTGAAATACAGGGCTGGGGATGTGGCTCAAGCGGTAGCGTGCTTGCCTGGCATGCATGCGGCCCGGGTTCGATCCTCAACACCACATACAAAGATGTTGTATCTGCCAAAAACTAAAAAAAAAAAAAAAAAAAAATTAAAATTTTCTCTCTTTAAACAAAATGCTTGAAATACACATAAGGAATCAATATATATTAGCTATATTATTATTGTTGATGTTGCACCCCCAACTTTACCAAATAGCATTGAGGCCCCAGATTTCCCCATTTGGCTTACACCTTAAATCAACCCTAATTCACTTTTCTTTTCTTATTAATTTATGCACTACTCACATTTCTTATATCTATTAGAATGATCTAAGAAACTTAATCCCAATGTTGTACCCCCAGAGATTTTGATTCCCTCAATTAGTGGGGAGATTAAAAATGCTTATACTTTAATCCTCAATCCAAGGATTCTGATTAAATGGTCTTAGTTCTGGTTTGCTCTAATGTATCTCTATAAGTTCCCTATTTGTTTCTAGAGGGGCACCAATTTAGAGTACTATGTTATGGGTAGACTGGGAATCTGCCTATTAAATAGGTAACTGATTCAGGTTATCAGAAAACACATTTAGAAAAGTGTAGGACTATAGTCTGCCTTTTAATAGCTTAATGCCTTGGGCAAGTTATTCAGCCTAAAATATTGTGAATTATAATGGTGTTTAGTTAATATTTGAATGAATGTGCATATAAGATGCTTACCATGCTGGCTGACATAATTAATGCTCAACAAATCTACTTATCTGTGGTTTCATTGTTGTTGTTATTATTTTTGGCAGTATGGAGAATGAGCCCAGGGCCTCATGTGCTAGGTGAGCACTCTACCACTGAGCTACATCTCCAACCTTTTTAAATTTTTTTTTTTTTTTTTTTAATTTTGAGACAGTGGCTCATAAAATTGCCGAGACTGGCATTGATTTTGTGATCCTCTTGCCTCATACTCCTGCAGATATACGCATGTGCCTCCACACTTGGCTTTTGTTTAAAGGTTTTTTGATTTTATTTTTTGTTATAGTTTTTTTATGTTTTCTGTGTGAAACACTGATTATAGCAACTCCTACACTATATACAAACTCAGGCGGGAACATGAGCTCATCTTCCTCCTTCACTCAAAGGCTAATCCAGTCCTCTGAACATCTCCAACTCTTGCTAATTCTGCTCTTTCCCTCTCTCCCTCTCTCCTTCCTCCCTACCTTCCTTTCTTCCTTCAATAAGACAGCCACAAGTATGGTCTCAAATGTAACTGGGCTGTTGTCATAGCACCCCTAACTATTATCTAAGACTCTTCCAATTGTCTTATGTGCTCGCAGGTAGCCTAATTCTTTTCTTTTTTAGTATAGGGTTCACATTTCATTTTGGAAAGCTTTCTCTTTAATCCACTTGTTTTTATAACTTCCTGAATTTCTATAATTATAATGTATAAGGCATCCAGTGTTTATTTTGTCACTTGAAAATTACTTTTTTACCTAACATTTATTGGGCACTTATTATATGCAATGCACCACTCTATTTTCTGAATTAAATTTTATAGCACATTTATTATATATATAAAGGTGCTATTCTGGAAGTATGTCTAATACTAAAAATAAGTTATGTAAAGAAGGAATAGTATGGACTTTATAGTTTGTAGTTACTTTGCTTACCAGAAGTATTATTACATTGCAGGTGCTGGTCGTTATGTGCCAGGTTCTGCAAGTATGGGCACTACTAACATGACTGGAGTTGATCCATTTACAGGTATATACTCTTAATATTTCTCTCTCTCTTTTTTTCTCTTTCTCTCTTAATTTTTAGAATTCATTGGAACTTTTAATGAAAAAGTAAGAAAATTTGTATCGTTTTCTTGATTGAGAAATATTTTCATAGTAAATAATTTTCTTGGCTTGGCTTTTAGAATTTTGTTAAAATTATCTTTTACTACACACTAGAGTCATCTGAGAAGCTTAAAAAGAATAAGCTCAAGCTCATCCCCAGAGATGCTCAGTGGTTTAATATTGCTCTAGATTAGGACCTTGACAAAGTTAGTTTTATAAACTTCCAATTTGATTTTAATATGCAGCCAGAATTGAAAACTAGTGTAGTAAGTTGGGTTTCTCATTACCCTTAGAAGAATCTATATTTATTCCAATCTCTGTTCCTTCATGTTTCCTTAATATGCTGAGAGTATTACTCACTTTATTGTTATCCATTGTTTGTTTGTTTTTTTCCCCTGTATCTGAGAATTATTCTAATCTCTGTTCCTTCATTCTTCCTTAATATGCTGAGAGTATTATTCACTTTATTGTTATCTATTGTTTGTTTGTTTGTTTTTTTTCCCCTGTATCTGAGAATGAACCCAGGAGCATTTACCACTGAACCATATCCCCAGTTCTTTTTTTTTTTTTTTGAGACGGGGTCTCCACTAAGTTGCTGAGGCTGACTTTGAACTTGTAATCCTCCTGCCTTAGCCTCCCAAGCTGCTGGATTATAGGCATGCCACACCTGGCTTATCCATTGTTTTCTTTAAGAAGACTAAAAAAAAAAAAAATTTGTTTTAACAATTTAGGCATGAGATATTTGACCTTCTTCTTAGCAACTAATGTCTTTTTATCCTAAGTATCTAGCCTAGAGTGTGATACAACTCATCACTAAATATATGCAGGCATGTTTTTCTGTTTTCTGTATTTCTGTAAAATGTAAAGCTGTGTCTGTGATTCTTCTCTATCAAGGTTGACAGATCTCTGGGCATGTAATTGCTATTACTACCATGTATTTACTATTTTATGTTTTGTGTGATAATAGATATGTATGTGAATATATATCCATATTTATATGCATATGTATATGATAATTTGAATAGCACATACTATACAAGCAGCATAAAAGAAGTTCCCATAAGGTCATCACTCTACTTAAGAATAGCTTGGCATATGATTTTATAAGCTGATTTTTAATTTTAGAAGTAACATTGGTTGGCAGTATTAAAGCATAACATAATTAAAATTATGGATTCCTGAATGAGAATGCTTAGATTCAAATCTGCTTCTTTTTGTCTGTTTTACCATGAAAAAACTATTTGATGTATCTGTGCCTCTGCTTTTCTCATTTGCAAAGTTGAGATAATATCTACCTCCTAGAATTTATATAAGCAGATTTTTGTAGAATGTGTTTGACAATTGCTAAATTATGTGTTGTAATAAAAAACAGGCTTAAATTAACAACGTTCCTTCCCGTTTTCCAGATGTTAGTTTTTAATAGTTTGTATCTAAACTAGACCTGAGTCCAACCTGTCACCTAGATTAATGAAATGCCTCCAAACTGGTCTGGGGTCCATACTGCAGCCAGTGATCTTTTTACAGTTCACTCTGTTGATTGTCCTTTCTTGATTAAAAAAACTCTTAAGTGGCTTCCCCTTTGAATATTTTCTGCTGCCTTTATATTCCTCTGTGCCTTTCTTCCCCCCAGCTACACTGACCATCACTTTCTTGAGCATGGTATGCTGCTTTCTACTTCAGGAACTTTGAACACAGTTTTGTTTGGGGATACTTAAACCCTTTGCTTTGTTATGTTATTGATTGTTTAACACCCTCTTACACACACCTATATGTGTCCTTTGCCATATCACCATTCTATCATGCTCTCTTTAAATTCTATATTTTTCCTTCAGATAATTTTATTGTACTTAATTATTTGGATATTTATTTGTACTGTCCTTATCACAGCTTGTAGACTGTAACAACCAGGAGTGCAGGTAGTGTCTTTATGGTCCATCTTTGATCATGTCAATGAATGTTTTATACTTAACAAATAGAATTCATTTTGTACACTTATTACTTGGTGTATTTTTATTTGCCTTTACTCCTTTCTATCCTTTATATAATCAGAATATTAAATCTGTCATAATTTTTGCAAAATACCTTAGTTTTACATTAGAACAAAAATGGAGTATAAATAAAGAGTTAAAACATTAAGTAAGATAAATTAAAACCAAATGAGGTAGCACACACCTGTAATCCCAATTACTCATGAGGCTGAGGCAGGAGAATCCTAAATTTGAGGTTGTCTGGGTATCTTACTGAGACCCTATCTCAAAAATAAATAAAGGGCTGGGGCTATATCTCAGAAATAGAATGCCCCTGGGTTCTGTTTTTTTTTTAATTCAAAAATTAAAAATCTTTTTTTTTCAATTAGTGGCTCATAGAAATAATAAATGGTCATTTTTAATTGTCCACTAACAATGAAAGTGCTCTATTGACTTTGATTGCTCTCGTGTCATTTTTTTGTTTTCTCAAAAAAATCTCAGTATAGGAAAAAATGTAAGTAAATAAAATAAATTAGATTTAAATTATACTTTCATTGAAATAATTCTATTCCATTCAATTTACTGAATTTTCATCTGGTGCCAGCCTTTATCACCAGATACTGAATTTTGGTTACTGTAATAGAGACTTAATGAAATAAATATCTTTAAAAGAATACAGGAATTTGCTACTTGGGAATTTATAAAGAAGATATAGAAAGTGATTAGAGAAAATGACAATGACTATCATTTGGAGTAAACAGTAAAAGATAAGAGAAAGGAGAGATCATTATGTTAAAGAAGATCGAGTGGAAAGTTTCATAATTGTTTTGCATTTAGATAGATACAATACCTTTACTTATTTATTTTATGTGGTGCTTAGGAGGATCAAACCCAGTGTCTCACGTGTGCTAGGCAAGCACTCTACCACGAACTCCAACTCCAGCCTATGTTTTGCATTTTTTGATCGTTTAAAAATACACAATTTTAATTAAATCCATAAAACAGAAAGTAGAAAATATAAAAACTAAAGGCCTTCTTCTACATGTAAGCTTCCATTTTCCAAAGCCAAAATTTTTATATCAACAAATTTTTCTTCTGGATAGGCATTTTTTTTTAAGTTACATGTTTTTATTACATGCACTAGTAATTATATATCTCAGTACTTGTGAAAACAAACTTAGGAAAATCTCATTTTTGATCATTCCTTGTGATTGTCATGATTATTTATTTTGTAAATAGGGAATAGTGCCTACAGATCAGCTGCATCTAAAACAGTGAATATTTACTTCCCTAAAAAAGAAGCTGTCACTTTTGACCAAGCAAACCCTACACAAATATTAGGTAAGCCTTTTTTAATTAATTTTTTTCACAATCCACATACTGTTGGAAACACTGTGAAAGCTGTTTTTCTAAAATGTGAGAAATTGGGTACTTGTATGAATAGAGGCTTCTATTGTGGTATTATATGGCTACATTTACTACAAATGTAAAATTTGGTAATGGACCCTTAATACTTTGTAAGATACCTTACCAAATAAAGGATAAATATTTTATTATGACTTCAATGAAAATAAACTATAGGAGGGAAATATAAGTTCCACCTTACAGTCATTTCATGTTGTCAGAAATAAGAAAGTGAATGAGTAAAGCATTTGAAAAACAAAGATCTTATTTTTTAAAGAGAGAGAATTTTTTTAATATTTATTTTTTAGTTTCCAGCGGACACAACATCTTTGTATGTGGTGCTAAGAATCGAACCTGGGCCACACGCATGCCAGGCGAGTGTGCTACCGCTTGAGCCATATCCCACAAAGATATTATTTTTAAAAAATTAGTGGCTCATAAAAATAATAAATGGTCATTTTTAATTGTCCACTAAAAATGAAACTGCTCTAATGATTTTGATTGCTTTCACTTTTTTTTCCCCTCAAAACAAATTAACAGTGTTGTTTCAGACTAAGAGAATTACTATCTCTACCACAAAGATTATGGTGAGAATTTATTGAGATAATATAACATTTGTACCTAAATATAAGGCAGGGTTTTTGTGTGTGTGTTTTGGTTGCTATTATCCTTCATATTACCTTTGTAAAAATCACTGATATTGATAGCAATTTTCTTAATTTTTTTGAAGAAAAATATATATGCACACTTTTGTACATATATTTTTGTACAAATAGGGGATTTCTTGTCTTTTGTATTCTTTACATAAATTTTGTTTTAAATAGAATATTAGTGTTAAAATTTTAATACCAAAGAGTAATGAAATAGGTCCAATGCTATTTATGATTGATAAAAATTTGTTTATGTTCTTTAATCTCTGTGATGGAAATTTGAACTTTTTATTATCAGAGTAAGAATTTTTGAAGAAATGGTATTAGATGACTCAAAGTTTTTGTGATAATAAAGACATAGATATTAAAGATACATGTGATATCTCTGAAGGAAATTATAAACACGAAAGTCAAAGTAATATTAAGTTTTAAAAATATTGTATGTCAAATATGCATATTGAACTCAGTATACTTTAAGTCAGTTAATGCTTACTGTTTCATTGAGTCATAGAAGTTGGCATAATTTGACCAAAAATTTGTTATAAATTTTCTCATTGGGGAAGTAGGAGTTTGACTTTTACTTGGGTGTAAGTAACATGATGTTGCTTTGAAAATCATTCAAAATGGTTACAAATATAGTATACTTCATAACTAATTAAAATATATCATTTTCTATTAAAAAAAGAAAGCGTCACAGGGTAAAATTAAAATGATCACAGTTATCTTTTTTTTTTTTTTTTTCCAATCATATAGTAGTTAGCCAAGAAATACTCACAACCCTTATTTTTATTTCATGGTCTAGGCCAATTGCTGAGAAAAGTCTTAATGTCATACAGTAGAATGTTCTTACTGAAGGAAAAAAAAATGCTTTTTATGATTATCTGGCTAACTGTAGTTAAGAGGATTCTGAAGATTTCTCTTTGGGTTTTAGGTAAACTGAAGGAGCTTAATGGAACTGCACCTGAAGAGAAAAAGTTAACTGAGGATGATTTGGTACTTCTTGAAAAGATATTGTCTCTAATATGTAATAGTTCTTCAGAGAAACCCACAGCCCAGCAACTTCAGATTTTGTGGAAAGCTATTAACTGGCCTGAAGGTAAATAAGCACTCTTCCACATATAACTAGAAAGCTTTTATTTCAATCCCTACAACTGGTGTTTCAAGATTAAATAAAAATTAACCTGAAAGTTTGAATCCAAATTGTGAAAACTTCACAAAAAGGATTCACTATATCATTGTAATTCATAATCTTGTTTTGATTACATGCCTTATGAGAATCTGAAGGTACAAGCTGAGTATACCTTATCTGAAATGTTTAAAGCTTTGTATTTGGGAGTTTTTCAGATTTTGAAATATTTACAGACTTTACCAGTTGAGCATCCTTAATCTGAAAATTCAAAATCCAAAATACATTTTGAAAACCTGGCATTTCAGACTCTGCATTTCAGATTAACTATTCTCGATCTGTATCCAGGCATGGTGGTGCATACATGTAATCTCAATAGCTCTGGGGGGGCAAGAGAACTGCAAGTTCAAAGCCAACCTCAGCAACTTAGCTAGGCCTTAAGAAATTCAGTGAGGCCTTGTCACTAAATAAAACATTTTAAAAGGTTGGAGGTTTGGTTCAGTGGTTAAGTGTCTCTGAGTGTAATCCCCAGTACGGGGGAAAAATAAAAAAAACACCTCAATCTGTCAGATCTGTCATATAATGATTCTTGTATATACAACAGTTTGTATACCATTTCAGCATTTGTGCATCCCCTGCAGGTGATCCAAGAAATTTTTTGTGATTTTTAATCTTAGGCTATAAACACTTGCTATATGATATTTGATCTCTCTATTATGCCAATTTACATCTTAATTGCAAAAGTGTCCTCTCCCTCATTTTTTTCATGTCATTGATTTATTGGATAAAAGGTCATTTTGTTCTACAAAATGTCCCACTTGGTAGATTTGACTGATTGCTCACTGTGTTCCACTGTATTTTTTTTTCTAGTGGCATTATTAGATTTTATTTTCATTGGCTTATTATTTATTTTTGAAGATCCTTTATCTTTTTAAAGATCCTTTGTAAATGATGCTGCATACTACTTTTATATTGTGATATCAGAAATATCAGGTTTTCTCACTTGGAATAATGCCAAGATTATTGCATGAATTCAGATGTATCTATCCAGTCCCTTGATTACAAAGCTCCCACCAATCTATGAGTATTCTTATGGCATTTGTTGGTTGAATTGTTCTCTAAAAAACTTTCCCTGTTCAACCCATTAGTATTGTTATAGGAATTTTATAAACAAAATCCCCATTACATTAATTCAGTTCATTATTGACTACTGTGTGTCATGCTAAGTTACCTTATTTTATAGCATATCTGGATTTATAGCAATAAATTCAGTAAATATGAAAAACCAACTAATGTATTTTCCAAAAATATGTGTTTTGTGGAGCAAGCACGTGATTTTTTTTTTTAACATTTTCTAAGGTGAGCATATCTTAATTTTGTAGCAGAAAGAAATAATCCTTTAAGAAAGCTTAATAGGAGCTAGGTGAGATGGTACATGTGTGTAATCCCAGATGCTTGGGAGTCTCAGGCAGAAGAATTTCAAGTTAGAGGCCATCCTTGGCAACCTACCAAGACCTTGTCTCAAAATAAGAAAGGCTGGGAATTGTAGCTCAGTGATAGTGTGTCCCTGGGTTCAATGCCCAGTACCACAATGAAAAACAATTTTTTTTTTTGTTAATACTCAAAGGAATTTTCTAGATTTTCATAAACATTAATGAAATTTTCTTTTTAATAGATATTGTCTTCCCTGCACTTGACATTCTTCGCTTGTCAATTAAACATCCCAGTGTGAATGAAAACTTCTGCAATGAAAAGGAAGGGGCTCAGTTCAGCAGTCATCTTATCAATCTACTGAACCCTAAAGGAAAGCCAGCAAACCAGCTTCTTGCTCTCAGGACTTTTTGCAATTGCTTTGTTGGCCAGGCAGGACAAAAGCTCATGATGTCCCAGAGGGAATCACTGATGTCCCATGCAGTAGAACTGAAAACAGGGAGCAATAAGAACATTCACATTGCTCTGGCTACATTGACCTTGAACTATTCTGTTTGTTTTCATAAAGACCATAACATTGAAGGGAAAGCTCAATGCTTGTCAGTAATTAGCACAATCTTGGAAGTTGTTCAAGACCTAGAAGCCACTTTTAGACTTCTTGTGGCTCTTGGGACACTTATCAGTGATGATTCAAATGCTGTACAATTAGCCAAGTCTTTAGGTGTTGATACTCAAATAAAAAAGTATGCCTCGGTATCAGAACCAGCTAAAGTAAGTGAATGCTGTAGGCTTATCCTAAATTTGCTGTAGTATTGGGGAATGGGGGTTGAGATTTTAAATTGATTAGTGTTTTTTTTTTTTCCTCACATTTTTCATGACTGATTAAAAATTATTAAAAAAAATACTGTGGATTAAGTTAAAGTTCAGATCTTGTAAACTGGCAAGGAGGGGAAACAAAGGAGAAATAAAATTTTTGCACTGATGAATTGTGAGATTTTTCTGTGTAATGTGGATAAATTTTCAAGAATATAGAAACAAATTAAGAAAAAACTGTAATCAACAACAGCACCATCACATGTCATTTTCTCCATACCTTAGCCATTCAGAAGAATACAAGGGCTTTTATTTATATAATCTGTTTTTACTAAACTGTTAGTTGTTGGTGGTTATCTTTTATTTTAACTTCTTCGATTACTTTCATTGTTGGGTTCTATGAACATCACTGACATATTTCAAGGTTTTGTTTTAACATTTACTATAAATTTTTAAATATTGTTATACATTGAAAAGATAATTTCTTGATTTAAGTCATTTATAAATAGAAAGTATATTTGTTTTCTAGCTAATTTTTAGATGAAAAATCAAATTGATAAGATAAGTTAGATCATATATCAATTTAGACGAGAGGCTATAAGTTGCATATAGGTTATATCTAGTTTCTTTTCCCCTTCCATGTTTGAGATAGCTTCATTTTCATTCCAGCAATGATATTTGTTTACTTTCAGTTATTTCCATTATTTAAAACATGTTCAATTTTATTACAATTTTATGTGTAAGCAAACCTGTATCATATCTATGTTATTTGAAAGTCCAAAGGCTGTTGTGTGAAATTAATGTCTTGGATCCTCCAATATGACCCACGCAGTATACTACACACTTTGACATTTACTTCTCGAACCAGCTTTAAGTGAGGGACGGTATTATCTCTGTTGCAAGTCTAAAGATAATAGAATGAATCATGATAGGAGAAAAGAAAGCAAACCCAAGAGTGAGTTAACTATTAAAAGTACTATAATTTCTCAGAGAAGGTGGTCAAAGAACATCTTAGCAACTTAAACAAAGAACCATCCATTAATTTTAGATGATTGGTTGTGTCTAAGACAATCTAATTTCTTAAGCAAATTTTTATTTTTTATGTGGGAGAAATGTTTTCACCAAAAGGACTTGGCCTAAAATCATGAGCAACATTCTTAGCATTTGTGGTATTACTATGGGGTTTCCTAGCCAAATTGAACTCTGAAAAGGACCTTTTTTCCTAGCAGGGGAAGAAAAGTTTCTGATTGTTTAGATTAATCAAGGAAAAACTTCTGGATATCAAAAGGAAATCAGAAAAATGTAAATAGAGGGGATATGTACCTTGATAAGTATTAAATCGTACCTTCTTGGTGTGCACCTGGACTTTAAATATTGTTTGCTAGCTCAGATGCCTATGCTTTATTTTTTGTTGAATCAGGATTTAAATTGTTACATCAAACTTAAATGACAAAACTAAGAATTTAACCTGGATCAGACTGGTTCCATTACAATACACTGCCCTCCTAATATGTCAAGTCTACCATGTAATTATAGGTACAATTTGGCTGCAATATTTTGAAAAACTAGGTACCCTTGAATAATTGGGCATAGTCTTATTTAACAATATGAGTCCACTCTACATAGTTTAGGGGTGGCAAACTGTAAACACTGTTTGCCTTTTACTATGGTGAAATATTCTTATAACATTTTTATTATCTTATTTCATGTTTATATAGTTTAGCAAAAGGAAAAATATAATTGAAGAATGTGTTAAATAGTGGTTTAATTATTCTTTAACGGTTTTACGTTTCTTTAAACTTTTCTGTGATTCTCCTAATGTTTTTATTTCTAAATATAAAAGTAATAAACATTCATTGAGTAAAATACACATTCACCTCACCCCTCCAAATAAAAATTGCCTATAATCTTATTGTCTAGAGAGAACCATTCTTAATATCTTATGGCATGTTGATATGTATGTAAATATGTGTCATTTTTGTATCATGCAAACTGTTCGATCTGATTTTTAAACTTAACGTATAGTACAGATCTCCACCTATTAATAAATGTAATATTTCATTATATGAATATACCCATGACCTACTATCTGACACTGTTTATAATTCTTTGCTATCAAGCAGTGCTATGACAAATTTCACGAGGAATGTTTTGTAATTGTAATTGATGAATCAATTTAATGAATGTATTTAAGACTGATACCCATGGCCAAATTACCTCCAGTGGAATAACTCTTAACAAGTAGTATACTTCAGATTTTTTTTTTGCATTTGAAAGTCCATTGCAACTGGGTGTGGGGGCATATGCCTGTAACCCCAGCAGCTGAGGCAGGAACATGTGAGTTCAAAGCCGGCCCCAGCCACTTAGGCTGCAAGCAACTCAGTGAGACCCTGTCTCCAAGTAAAATGCAAAATAAAACTAGTGAGTGGTTAAGCGCCCCCGAGTTCAATCCCCAATACCTCCCCCCAGCAAAAAAATAGAAAAGAAATCCCATTGCCTGCAAAAGACATAATTATGATCTCCATTTCATAATTATTCACTTTTTAGATACATGTTTGTGTTGTGGTTTTCTTATGACTAGCTGAGTTTGATATAGCAATCAATATATGACCAAATAGCAATGTGATTAAATGTTATATATTTCATAATCTTCCTAAGTGATAAAAGACGCATATCTGAAAATATTTCAAAGATAGTTCTGGGGATGAGTTGGAGATAGGTTCCTTAGTAATACCATTATGTACATTATGATTATTCTGTAAGGAAATGATAAAATGAATAGAGGACTATTTGTGATGTATTGTCATTCCTAGAGGTCTTGAGAGAAATTATCCACTTGAGATTAGAAAATGTTAATCAGAAACACACTTAATACACCAAACCTGCTGAATATCATAGCTTAGCAACCCCAGTGAACTGTAGAGTATTGTGTGCTCACTCTCATGATTGTGTAGTTGACTGTGAGCTGCAATTTATTGCCCCAATCCAGCATCATGAGAGTAGTTTACTACATATAACTAGCCTGGGAAAAGTTCAAAATATGAGAGTTTTTCTTACTGCTTTCACATCATCAAAAAGTAAAAAAAGAAAAGTAGAACCATTGTAAGTTAGGAACTATATAATCTACAATTGTTAATGTTTTGTCATATTTTCTCTCTGCATATAAACTTTCTTTTGAAACTGCTTAAAATTAAATTGCAGAGGCAATGTGCAATGACACTCAGCTGTAATTCCAGCTATTTGGAAAACTGAGGCAGGAAGATTATAACTTTTGAGACCAGCCTGCGCAGCTAAGTGAGAACCTATCTCAAAAAGGGCTGAAGTGTATATTATCCATTCATCTGTTTGAAGGGCACCTAATTTGGTTCCACAGCTTAGCTATTGTGAATTGAGCTGCTTTTAAACATTGATGTGCCATGTCACTAATGTATGCTGATTTTAAGCCCTTGGGGTATATGCCAAGGAGTAGGATAACTAGGTCAAATGGTGGTTCCATTCCAAGTTTTCTGAAGAATCTTCATTTTGCTTTCTAGAATGGTTGCGCCAATTTGCAGTCCCACCAGCAATGTATGAGTGTACCTTTTCCCCCACATCCTTGCCAACATTTATCGTTACTCATATTCTTGATTGCTGCCATTCTGACTAGAGTGACATGAAATCACAGTGCAGTTTAATTTGCATTTTTCCAATTGCTAGACATGCTGAGCATTTTTTCATATATTTGTTGACTGATTGCAACTGGCTTAGTTATATTAAGTTATTTTGGCAAGAAACTCCATGGGTGATATGTATTTGCTCTTTTGACTTGATTGTATCATATCTGAACTTCCTTAAGGAAGCCTTCTGTGAAGTGTCTGTTCAGTTCCTTTTTGCATTTATTGATTGGGTTTTGTCTTTTTGGTGTTAAGTTTTTTGAGTTCTTTATATATCCTGGAGATTAATGCTCTATCTGAGGTGCAGGTGGCAAAGATTTTCTCCCATTCTGTATGCCCTGTTCACATTCTGATTGTTTCCTTTGCTGTGAAGAAGCTATTTAGTTTGATACCATCTAGCTTATCAATTCCTGATTTTACTTCTTGCATTTTAGGAGTCTTGTTGAGGAATTTGGTTCCTAAGCCGACATGGTGGAGATTTGGGCTTACTTTTTCTTTTTGTAGGTGCAGAGTCTCTGGTCTAATGCCTAGGTCCTTGATCCACTTTGAATTGATATTTGTGCAGGGTGAGAGATAGGGGTTTAATTTCATTTTGCCACATATAGATTTCCAGTTTTCCCAGCACCATTTGTTGAGAGGCTATCTCTTCTCCAATGAATGTTTATGGCACCTTTGTCTAATATGTTATAACTATGTATTTAGGTTTGTCTCTGTATCGTCTATTCTGTACCATTGGTCTTCGTGTTTGTTTTGGTGCCAATGCCATGCTGTTTTTGTTACTGTAGGTCTGTAGTATAGTTTAAGTCTGGTATTGATGCCTCCAAGAATCAGGGCATTTTTAATAACATTCTTTATAATTGTAATATCATTGCACTTAAGAAAATTACTAATTTCATAATATCTAATATCTAGTCCATGTTTCAGATGTTCTTGTTTGCTCGAAGAATGCCTTTTGCAACTTATGCTTTGAAAGGATCTAACCTAAATAATCAAGACTTATTTATTGTATTAGTTATATAGTCATATGTCTCTTTAGTCTCAATCTAGAACAGCCCATCTTGTTTTTAAAATATTATCTTTGAAGAGTCTAGGCTACTCTAGAATGTGAAGCCCCACAGTTTTTATTTATACTATATACTTCTAAAACCCTTATGTATTATCTATTTTTGCTTAATCAATCACTCCAAAAATTAATGGCTTAAAAAATATGGACTGGGAGGTATAGTTCAGCCACAGGCTACTTGCTGTGCATGCACAAATTCCTGTGTTTGATCTTGAGCACTTAAAAAAAAAAAATTCCCCCCACTTATTTTCTCACAGCTGCTAGCCTGTTTCACATGACACTAAATCAAGGCATCAGTTAAGGCTGATAAGTTACTTTTAAAGACTCTGGGGACAGATTTATTTTGAAGCTCACATGAAGCTGATGTTCATGTCTTCTTGGGTCCTTGGACTGAGTTCCCAGCTAACTGTTGACCAGAAGGGTTGTCCTTGTGTTTTGTTTTTCTTTTTCTTTGGTCAACACGACAATTTGCTTTATCAAAGCCAATAAGAAGAGAGTCTGCTAGCAGGACCAAAGTTGGAATCTTTAAAACCTAATCAAAAAGTCATATCTCAGTATTAAGTATTCTGTTGGTTGGAAGCAGGTTACTCAAGGAGGGTGGATTACTAAAGGCTCTGAATACCAGAGATAGGATCCTTGGACACCATCTTAAGAGTCTGCATATGAAAACTGTTTCCTATAAACTGAACTGAAAGCTACAGCCAGAGACTTGGTTAGATTAAGAGTAAATTATTTTGGCAAGAAATTCTATAGGTGATATGTATTCTTTTTATTATTATTTTTATTTATATGTGACAGCAGAATGTATTACAATTCTTGTTACACATATAGAGCAAATTTTTCATATATCTGGTTGTATACAAATATATTCACACCAATTCGTGTCTTTATACATTTACTTTGGATAATAATGTCTATCACATTCCACCATCATTTCCAACCCCATGCCCCCTCCCTTCTCCTCCAGCCCGTCTGCCCTATCTAGAGTTCGTCTATTCCTCCCACGCTCCCTCTCCCCATCCCACTATGAATCACCCTCCTTAAGGCCCTTCTGTAAAACAGATATTACCTGGTATTCATCCTAGCATTAAAATGAGTTGCTGGGGCTTCACATTTGTCCCTAAAGGAACATTTTAGGGACTTTTAACCCAAAAGAGCCAAAATTGACTCACATTCCCTTTGGTCACAATCAAAAGACTATAGGAAACTGCTCATGGGAGCATGGCCTTTCTCTTAAAGAACATCACCACTCCCCCACCTCCGCCAAAACTCCAGGTGGATTTATGTAGCATACTTAGGACAATGGGCCTACAAGATTTGGGACAACCCCAAATTACAGTGGCCCAAATGGGGTCTTTTGAACCTAAAATTGATAATTTGTGCAGTCAGTTGCAAAAACTTAGTTTTAAAAACAGTGGGAAAATTACTTTTAGTGGTACCTAGAAGTATCCAAAAGAAATTCAAAGAATAGTCCTTCTCCAGGAAATGAAAAAGAAATTGTCAGAATTTATTTCAGAACCAAAAAAGGGAGATACCTGGATTTAAAAAGTTCCAGAAACTTCTACCACCTTCGATGCTCCTCTTGCTCCCCTCCCAGCTGCTCCTTAAGCACCCCTTTTACATCTCTTGTCAAAACTTTCCATACCAAATCTACCCTGTTCTCCATCTCTTCCTGAGGTAATACTTCCTTCTTTTTATCCTCTTCCTCTTCCAGATAAAACCCAATCTGCTAGAGTCAGCCACCCAAGACTTCTGTTCTGGCAGTTCCTTTCAGGAAAAGTCAGTAACTGATAGAGGAGCACCAACCTTAATATTATGAACTATGGAACAAATCTGAATTTGAAAGAACTGTCGGATTAGGTGTGATGGCATATACCTATAATTGAAGCTACTTACAAAACTGATGTAGACGGATCACAAGTTCAAGTCCACTTGGACAAATTAGCAAGATTCTGACTAAAAATAAAAAGGGCTGGAGATGTAGCTCAGTATTAGAGTGTTTGCCTAGCATGCACTAAGGCCCTGGGTACAATACCCAATACAAAAAAAAAAAAAAAGAGTATTTTTAGGGATTTTCCTGACCAACCAAGGCCCCCATAGGATTTGCTAGAGAATTTGACCTAAATATCCAAACTTTTGATCCAACCTTTATTGGTTGGTTCACATGTTAGTTTCTGAAGGAAGAGCTAAAGAATGGTTAAAAAGGCAAACTGGTATAATCCATTAGAGGATTTTAACAATTTAGATGCAAAAAGCTGTAACCAAGCTTGCACTTTAACTTTTCCAAATGGTGGTAAATTGAAAGAGAGAGAATAAGAGAGCAATGACAACAAAATGCAGACAAATCTGTGCTTATTACAAACATTCTTTGGGAAAAAACTTTCAAAGGCTATTTTGGAATGGCTGATGGTCAAGTTTTAGACCTATTAGAAACAATAAAAAACTCAAATCATTGACTATTATACATTCCTGGACATTCAAAAGTAGATTCCCCTGAAAAGAAAAGCAGTCATCTAGTAGATGTTATGCATCCTAGATCTAAAGGACAAATTTATTGAACAGCCTTCATAGTTACTGTTAAAAGAGGTACAAAAGTCCCTGAGAAGCAATTACAAATACTAAATAGTAAAGGAACAACTTTCCCCTTTAAAATTAGTGTATGGTACCCCAAATGACAGACCAATTCTCCCCATGGGATTTTAGTTACACTTATTACAACATCTCCATGAGTGAACTCATTGGAATCCTGATATAATGATAACCTGTCTATAACAATATTATTGGAAAACATCTTTTAGAGTTGCTCAAAGGGTATACTCCCATTGCACTGTCCGTCCCAAATGTAACCCTGGAAAGCTATTTTATGGGTCACAAGGACCTTTTGAGATATGACAATCAAAATTTGTTCATTTGCTACCATCTCAGGGATATGAATACACTTTGGTAATGATTTGCACTTTTTCTCGTTGGGTTGAAGTACTTCTATGCTACAGAGTCATGGCCCAAATGGTAGGAAAAATCCTACTAGAAAAGAATATTTCTTCTTGGGGAGTCCCTTCTGAATTCCACTCTTAATGGCAAACACATTCCTTTAGCTAAATAATTCAGCCTATTTGTAGGTGAATGGCCAATGTTTCAACATTTTCATTATGCTTATCATCTTCAGTCATCGGATTTGGTAGAATACATAAATGGAATAGCAACAATCCAACTGGCAGAATTGACAGTTTTAAAAAATGTTTTATTAAGACATTGTTCATAATTGTGGGGTTCATTTTGACATTTTCATACATGCATGGAATATAATTTGCTCCATTTTAGTCCCCAGTAATTCCTCTCTTCCACCCGCCCCCCCCCCCCAAGTTCCCAATGTTCTCCTTCATCTACTTCACTGGTCTTCAATTTTTTTATTTTTTATTTTTTTATTATTTTTTTTTATAAGAGAGAGTGAGAGAGAGAGAGGGGGGGGGGACAGAGAGAGAGAGAGAATTTTAACATTTATTTATTTTTTCTTAGTTCTCGGCGGACACAACATCTTTGTTGGTGTGTGGTGCTGAGGATCGAAGCCGGGCCGCACGCATGCCAGGCGAGCGCGCTACCGCTTGAGCCACATCCCCAGCCCTTCAATTTTTTTAAATTGATGCTTTATAGATATGCATAACGGTGGAATTACTGTGGTATATTCACATACGTATGTAGCATAATTTGCTCTTTTTCATTCTGCAGTTCCTCCCCATCAAATCCTTCCTATACCCCTTTGATCTCCCTTCTGTTTTCATGGAATTCCTGCCCTTTCTTCTCATATTTTGCTTTAGTTTCCTCATGTGAAAGAAAACATTTGACCTTTGACTTTCTGACTTATTTCACTTAGCATGACATTCTCAAGTGACATAATTTCATTCTTTTTGGTGCCTGAGAAAACTTCATTTTGTGATTTTGTGTGTGTGTGTGTGTGTGCATTACATTTTCTTTATCCATTCTTCTGTTGATGGGCACCTACGCTGGTTCCCTAACTTGTGAATTGTTCTGCTATAATCATTGATGTGCCTGTTATCATTACAGTATGCTGTTCTAGTTCTTTTGGATAAATACCAAGGAGTAGGATAAATAGGTCTGCTTCTGTCAAGGTCTTACTAAAATTCTTGCAAAAAAATTCAAAGTTGAGTAGTTCCATTCCTAGTCTTTTGAGGAAACTGTATACTGCTTTCCACAGTAGTTGTACTACTTTGCAGTCCCACCAACAATGTATGTGTACCTTTTCTCCCATATTCTCACCAGCATTTATTTGTATTTGTGATGATTGTTATTCAAACTGATGTGAGGTGAAATCTCAGTGTTTTTTTTTTTTTTATCTTTTTCTAATATTTTATTTATTTTTTATTTAGTTTTCAGCAGACACAACCCGGGCCGCACGCGCTACCACTTGAGCCACATGCCCAGCCCCCTCAGTGTGGTTTTGATTTGCATTTCTGTGTTTGCTAGGGGTGTTGAACATTTTTTTTGTGTGTGTGTATATTTGTTGGCCATTTGTGTTTCTTCTTTTGAGAAATTTGACAGAGGTTTCTAACCTTCCCTGACCAAAGGCTATCCTGCTGAATTTACTCAACCTTTGTTCCACTCCATTTGGAAAACACTAACTTTCTCTTTGAAATAGCAGGGAACCCCACGAACCTGTCTTAATATATCCAGGTCTTCTCAAAAGAGAAATTCTCCATTACTGTAAAGGTCTTACAAAACTTCTTGCAAAAAAATTGCAAGTTAACTAAGGATTGTTTTAACAGAAAGTTCCTGGGAGACAAAGATATTATGAAAGATCACAATTTTCAACCTGGAGATGTTTTCTACTAGAAGTGAAATCAAAAGACTATCCAACTTTTTAAGAAGGGACACAATCAGGTATGGTTATACAGTTCCTGTGTAGCAAAATTAAAGGGCATGGACTGGATTTATCTTTCTCATATCAAAAATGGACCTCCTCTGGAATGGACCTCCATACCCACCAGAGACAATGAAAATTAACTCGCAGCAGAGTTCTTTTAAAATTAAAATAGTGTACAATTTAAAATTGTTTAATTGAACATATTAATAGTAATGTGAGGTTTCTACACAGGTATATATTGTGTAGTATTTAAATCAGATTAAGCATATTTGTCTGTCACAGGTGAGTGGGGTGCTGAAGCTCCAAATTTTAGTTCTTGCCGGGTTTCTGTTCTCGCGACTAAAAGACTCAGGGGTCACTCTAGTTAAACTGGGCTAACTGGGCTGCACGAAATAACCACACAAGAGACACAAATACCTTTTTCTTTGGGGTCGCTGTGACGGCTCCTCTGACCTTAAGGGTCTGCAGAAAGAGAGAGAGATTGAGCACGTGCTGACCCTTTTTATGGAGGAGAAGCTATTCAAATGAGGCAAGGGGTCAGGTTTCAGGGGGCTGAGTCTATCTTCATGATGTCCACTGTCAGCAGGTTGACTGACACCTGGGTAGGCCACACCCAAGGGCACAGTAAGAGGAGGGGACACACACAAGGCACTTCCATGGAAGATTCTATCCTAAACAGGGCAAGGGTTTATATTACAAAGGAACAGGTGAGCATAGCTTCACCCATGGGTCTGTAGCAAGACACACCCATTTCTGTGACTGAGCACCTCAGCACCCAGCTGGGGAGTGTAACTCAGTCACCCATAAGGTTGGCCTCCCACAAGTTCTTGATCGGATGAAAGAAAATCTAGAGTCAAAGACACTGAAAACCAAGCATGAGAATTTTATTTTAAATGAAAGTAAAGCTCAGCAAAGATTACTCTCAAGAGAGGAAAAGAGTGGGTTGCCTCTGAGCAGAGAACCCAAAGCAAACTAAATACTACTTCCAAATGTATTACTTATTTGTTTGCCCTGAGAACTGAGGTCTGTCTTCTGCAGCTTTCTGCAGCAGTCACCAATCAGATGTCTAACTCCTCCTTCACATCAAGCAGTGGAATTTTTTACTCTAGTTGATCCTTTCTGGAACTATCATCGCAACCATCCCATTCAGGGGGGCTTCATCTATAAGCAATTAAATGTTAATGTGGGTTCTGGGGTGAATAACTGGGCAAATTTCATCTTAGTACATCTGTGCTACTGAAGAAATTTCCCCCTGATACACACTGATTAACCTATGGCCATAAATCCTAACTGTACAATGAATGATCCCAGTTAACCCTGTTAGGAGTTATCCCCATCACTTTTCTTTCTTGACATATTTCTTAATTGACTCCCCTCTTTTCCACCTGCCCCTGGCTCCAGGTTAGTACTTCTGTTGTTTTTCTACAAGTTGTTTGATTATTCATTAGTCTTCAAAACAATTTAAAGAAAACCGTGATCTTATGTTGTAGGTTTGCTTCTAATGCTGATTACTAATTACTACCTAACACCTTCAAACAGTTATCATTTCTTCCTGGTAGATTATGACTAGCTCTACGTGAGGTGAAACTTCAATCATCTGGTATAGTCTGACCTAACTTGCATGTTTCTACAGACTCCACCGATACTTTTTTCCTTCTTACCATAATTCTTAAAAGGAATGTATAACATAAGTGAAAACCAGCAATTGATGTCCTGTGTTATTTTTGTCAACCAGTGCAATATCTGAACAACCTGTTTGGTGTAACCTTTTTGTTGTCTATAAAAACCCAGGCTTCACTGGGTGTGGTGCCTGCCTGTTGTCACACTCCTTGGGAGGCTGAGGACAGATAGTTTGAGCTCAGGAGTTAGAAGCTAGCCTGGGCAACACTGTGACACCTCTCAAACACAAAAACAAGCAGCAAAATATCAGACCTCTCTTATGCCATTTTGGGAATATTTACTCTACATAAACTAGAATTCACCGCCACATGTGGTCATCTTAATTTTGGTCTCTAATAAAACTCTCCGTTCTTACTTTCAGTGTGCCTCAACTTAACCTTCAGGTTGAAATACTATCATCAAATGTCTTGCCTTTTGAATGTCTTTTTTCTAAATGCCTCCCCACCCCCACCCCTGGGGATTGAACCAGGGACACTGAGCTTCATCTGCAATACCCCCCCCCGCCCCGTCTTTTTAAGTAATGTCTTTTAAATAGATTGTGTCTTCTTACTGCCCATACTGGCTTTGGAACTTGCAATCCTCCTGCCTCAGCCTCCCGAGTAGCTGGGATTACAGGCATGCGCCCACCCACCCGGCTCTGGGCACCTTTCGAAGTAACGTGATAATATGCCTAGAAATGACTCCTAATGAAGAAAAAAAAAAGGAGGCCCGAGATCCCCATTCTTCTACAATTCCCTGAACTACATTTTCTAAAAAAAAATTTGCACCAGTGACGGCAACAAGATGAAACTATTTTTCCCTAAAATTTGTTATACTGTTACTAGTGTACAATTTAGAGACCAACGCGGAGCCAGCAACTACACCGTTGCTTTGTACTAACACCGAAAAGAGGTATCCAAAAGGAAGAGCAGCTGCAAAACTCCACCTTCTGTCCTTTGTAGACGCAGAAACTCAAAAATAATCCCAACGAGGTCGCCAACACCGCGCCTTACCCGCTCCAATTTATCACCGCAATTGGCGTGGGCATCGCGTCAGGTCGCGACACCGCCTCCAGGAACAACACACCACAGTCTGCGCCAAGGCCGGAAGTGACGCAAACCCGCGACGCCAGCGCTCGCCGTCCGCTGCTGCTGGAGTCAGATTCGGTAGCTCCGGAGACGGCGGGCTTTCCCGGATGGTTGCAGCGAAGGGATCATGACGGGGAAGAAATCTTCCCGGGAGAAGCGGCGCAAACGAAGCGGCCAGGATGCGTCCGCGGCACTCGCAGCCCCGGACCTCGTACCGGTCCTTGCCAGCAGCGGCAGTGGAAGCACCAGCGGCTGCGGGAGCACCAGCGGTTGCGGGAGCGTCAGCTGCTGCGGCAACGCCAGCTTCAGTGGAAGTGTCACCGGCGCCGGGAGCGGAGGCAGCTGCTGGGGCACGAGCGGCGCGGATCGTGGCGAGCGCCGGAAACGGAGAAGCACCGACTCTTCTTCCAGTGTCTCCGGCTCTCTGCAGCAGGTGCGTGCGCTCCCCTCTCGCCGCTTCCCGCAGCTGCCGCTGCTTCGGAAGAGGGAGGACTACTAGACCCGGTGGGGCAGAAAGCCCCAGGGTCCACTGGTTCCCGAAGTTCATGGTCCGGAGCCTTGATGAACCCACTCCAATGTCTTGAACTTCCAAGTTTCCGGGTTTAGTGAAACAGTTAACTTTGTTATTTTTTGAACTTTAGGTCCTTTCCACTCGTGGTCTCCTTTATTCCCTATAAGTATGTATGGGTCAGGAGCTTGGTGGCCTTCAATGCCCTTGTGAGCCAGACGATTTATTTCTCTATCTTCACCTTTTGGGTTAAGATTAACTACACATGAGAAAAATTGAGGCCCAGAGAGGTTAAGGAGTAGGAGTTGTTAGTAGCTCCTAGATTTGAATCCATTGTCTGGCTCCACAAAAGCCATGTTTTTATGCACCATATTTTATGCAGGTTTACTAACACACCTCCATTTTAAAATTAATTTATAATTTATTAAAGAACAAATGAATACATACTGAATGAAAAACTATGCAAGGCTGTCTTTGTACCTCCACTATAATAGTTGATAGGCAGCCTGTATGAGCTGAAGGAAGAACAGGTTATATTTGAGTAATTCAAAGGCCATTTATCTGAACGGGCCAAATAAATAGTCTGTATGATCCCAAGGGCAATGTGAAGTCATTGATTTTGTTTTGTTTTGTTTTGGAATTGGGTATTAAACCCCAGGGGTCTTTTATCACTGAGCTACAACCCCAGTACTTTTTATTTTATTTATTTAGTTTTGTTTACATGGTGCTGGGGATTGAACCCAGTGCCTCTCCAATGCTAGGCAAGAGCTTTACCACTGAGCCCCAGCCCCAGTCCTTACTTTTTATTTTGAGATAGGGTCTTGATTATTTGCTGGGACCAGCTACCAATTTACAGTCCTCCTACCTCAGCCTCCTAAGTAGCTGGGATTACAGCCTGCTTCACCTGTAACTCTTGAGACTCTGGAGGCTGACACTGGAAGATGGCAAGTTCAAAGCCAGCCTAAACAACTTAAGGAGATTCTGTCTCAAATTTTTAAAATTATTTTTGAAAAAGGGCTGAGATTGTAGTCAGTGGTAGAGCACCCCTGGGTTCAATCCTCAGTGGTGTCCCTTCAATAGAAAAGAAAAAAGAAAATGAGTGTTTTAAATTACTGAAATTACTTGGTTGCTTGGAATATGATTAAATTATGTAACACTTTTAGAAATAGTGGCTTATGGTAAATTTATTGCTTATGATATTTATGATTTCTAACATTGTATTGCTATTTTATTTATGTGAATTTA
Source organism: Ictidomys tridecemlineatus (assembly GCF_052094955.1). NCBI lineage: Eukaryota > Metazoa > Chordata > Mammalia > Rodentia > Sciuridae > Ictidomys > Ictidomys tridecemlineatus. Next base: position 167,319,913 of record NC_135480.1, on the reverse strand, counting down.
AGGAGAATGACAATGCATACATGAAACTTTTGAGTAATAGCTACTTGAAGGAATATCCTGATTCACCAAAAGTCTAAAACTATACTAAATGTTGACTGTATTTTCATTTGTTTACCTGCTATATTTTTCCTTAAAAGCTATTTCTTGAATTAATTGTGCAATAATACTGAATATTTAAATATTCTTTCCTGTTTTAGATAAATATGCAAAGAGGAATTTGGAAATGTTTAATAAACAGTTTGTTAAAGTGTTATGACGTTATGTACATGTTCTATGTATTTTAAGTAGTATTATTGAGAGTTTTATATTCTTTTAATTTTAGGAAACCAAGTATCTTTTGCCAACTTTGGAAAAAGAATTATTCTTGGCAGAGCACAGTGACCTTGAAGAAGGTGGACTGGATCTGACTGTGTCATTAAAACCAGTTAGTTTCTATATATCAGACAAAAAAGAAATGCTCCAGCAATGTTTTTGCATTATAGGAGAGAAGAAGTTACAGAAGATGCTTCCTGATGTGTTAAAGGTACCTTATTTCATTATCAGACTGTAGTCATACATAGATAAACTTTGTAGCAATCATGTTACTGAATACAATTTATAATTGGGTGATACCATTTAAAACAAGCTACTAGAAGAGGTATAAGAAAAGGAATTTGGAGAGCCATTGATGGCCTTGTATATTTAAAAATGTGCTGAGAAAAAATATTTTAGAAAAATTTTGACACTATGGAAATAATTCAGTTAAATGCAGGCAGTGGTAGTAACTACATAAGAAGTAAACAAATCTTTGTGGTACTTCAAGAAATACTGTTGTATAACAGTATACAATGATTTTTGTAATAACTTACATTTCATTAAATTTTCAAGAGTTTCCATATATTTATTTTTTAATATTTTTTAGGAAATATGTTATTTTGATTTTGCAGTTATAAAAGAGGACTTGAACAAGTTAATCCCAAGATCATGTATCTAAAGTATATAAAGAATTGAATATTTAAACCTTTAGAACAATTAGACGTAACATAAATAGGCTATGATTAAGAATATCTAGAAACTGAATCACACTTTAGTTTCTTTAGCAAACATGATTTTATTACCATCAGGTGTCTCAAATGTATGAAATAACTGGCAGTTTTTCAGATTTTCTCCTACAAAAAGATATATGTGAATCTACTTGGGGCTTTAATAATTTGTTTTATTTTAATATTTCGTTGAACAAAAATTTTCTCACGATAGCAGTTTTTCTGTTGATATTGGACCTATAGTATGTAAATGCAATTTTTTAAAATGTCATTTTCTTTAGAACTGTTCAATAGAAGAAATTAAAAAACTATGCCAAGAACAATTAGAACTCCTGTCTGAAAAAAAAATCTTGAAGATTCTTGAGGGTAAGAATGCATATTTCTACATTCTGGTAACTTTTTATACTATTTTCAGCATAAGTCTTGGGTATTTTTTCTCATAAATGTAACCGTAAATTCATTTTTGGGGAATCACTGAAAAATATCTTCTGTTTGTACTGAGAAATATAATTTACAGGGATGTGGCTCAGTGGAAGAGCACTTGTCTAGCGTGTGTGAGGCACTGGGTCTGATTCTCGGCATCACATAAAAATATATAAAAAAAAGGTATTGTGTCCATCTACAACTAAAATTTAAAAAAATAATAAATATAATTTATATATCAGAATAGAATTTCAAGAATAAAGTTGATATTTTTTTCTAAATCTCACATAGATAAGAGCATAAATTTGTACACTGTAATAGATAAAATTTAAAATGTCTACAAAAATACCATTAAAAATTACTGAGAAGATAAAGATTTTCCTTAAAATAATTTTTAATTCCACTTTATATTCTTTATAACTTTTCGTGACATATTGCATGTTATTTCTGCTCTGATAAGACCCAGATGCAGAATTAGAAGAATTTATTGTGATTTGCCAATACTTGTATATCCCCTTGAAGTATGACTATTCTTTGTGATGCTGATTCTTCTAGAATTTTGGATTTTCAGGCTTTTTTTTTCTTTTGGAACATCAAAGATTTTAATATTGGCATCACAGAAAAATAAATAAAAATTAGATATGCAATTTTAGACAGAACAACTTTTTAAATGTAAAACGTTTCTATGTGTGGTGGCACACTCCTGTAATCCCAACAACTCAAGAAGCTGAGGCAGGAGCATTACAAGTTGGAGGCTAGATTAGACAACCTAGCAAATGAGACCTTGTCCCAAAATAAAATTTTAAAAAGGGCTGGGGAGGGCTGGGGTTGTAGCTCAGTGGTAGAGTGCTTGCCTTGCACGTCTGAGGCACTGGGTTCGATCCTCAGCACCACATTAAAAAAAAATAAATAAAGGCATTGTGTCATGTACAACTAAAAAAACTTTTTTTAAATGAAAAGGGCTGGGGATGTAGCTCAGTGGTAGAGTGCTTGCTTAGTGTGCATGAGGCCCTATGTTCAATCCATTGTACTGCCAAAAAAAAAAAAAGAGAGAGGTTTAATGGATTTATAGCTCTGGAAATAGATGTATAGGTAAGTATGTAGTCTTTAAATAAATAAAAATATGTTATTGTGTGTATGTGGTGAAGGGAAGGAAATGAGAAAAAAAGCATCCAGATTCATTTTAAATACAAATAATTGAAAATGTAAACTTGTAACAACTATAAAGTTTTAAAACATGCATCACTTTTAAAGGTGACACTTTTGTGTAAATGATTCTGACATTTTAAACATGTTTTCAATAGTGTATTTCATTTACAAGGTGACAATGGTATGGACTCTGATATGGAAGAAGAGGCAGATGATGGCTCTAAGATGGGATCTGATTTAGTCAGTCAGTAAGTTAAAAAACTTTCATTTTCATTTCAGAATTTATTCTTTTGGCAGTTCCTAACATCAAGGATATGAATAATTTTCTGTGTTTTATTTATATAAAATAATTCAATAATGCAATTTGTTTACTTGTAATAATTGAGTATTTTAGTATATATGAAGATTTACCTAACTGCTTTTTAGGATTTTAGTAATTTTTCATTAACTATTATACATAGATATAGAACAACAGTGATGCTAATCTGAAGCAGAATCACATCTCTTGTTTGGATTTTGAGTATACTATTCACGTTACCCACGATTTATTAAATACCTACCCTACCAAACACTGTAATGTCTATTAATTTTGGGTGACAATAGTCTGATTTCAGAGATGAGCTTGTAAGGTTTATTTTACATACGTTTACATAATCTTTTACATATAGGTTTGTGTGTATACATACATATTCATATTTACATATATACATGCATATATTTACTTATAAGTATGTGTAATTTGATTATTATGATGACAAAAGTGCCAGAAGTCTTGGGAAGCTTACTAATCAAGAAGCAATATGCTGATTTTTTAAAATTATTCTGCTTTATTACAGCATATCAAACTTTCATTCACTAACTTTAACATCTGTTGATGATTACTTCCTAAAAATCAATTATTGTCTGGTAATTGCCAAAGACCAACATGTATCTGTCTTTTGCAAAGCCTGACATTTTCCCAGAAGAGTAAGAAAAGCTTTGCTGTACAGGCAATATCACAAATACAAGATTACCAGAAGCAGTGATATAAATAAGTAGTACATACTTAAGCTGAAATCTAGAATTTTTTGATTTTTAATAGAAGACTGTCTGGTAAGCATCACCAAAAAGAACAATTTCATGTTAAAACTTAGCATCAAATTATTTACTTTTCCTAAAGGATTAAAAAGGTGTTATTTTATTGTTTGATTGCCTCATAATTAATTGATGGCTTTTGATCATCACATGCATCTTACTTAGGATGTTCCAGGGTGATTTATACTTAAATAGAAAATGTGCACATTTTTAATAGGTCTTATTATTGGTTTTCTGTAATCCCATTTACTTGACTGAATCAAGAGGTTCGCAAGTTTGAGATCAGCCTCTGTGGAGACTGATCTCCACAAAGGCTGATCATAAGGTCTCCTCTAATGGAGACCCTGTCTCAAAAAACAAAAAACAAAAAAATTGTGCCGGGATGTGGTTCATTGGTTAAGCACTCCTGAGTTCAATCCTCAGTACCAAAGAAATTAATGAAATACTTAGCTGGGAATACTTTATATAATATACTAAGCTTCATCAGTTAGTAGCATTTTACAAGGCCTGTTACTTTTTAGTACTTTTGAGTTTCTTTTTTCTCTTTTATGGAGATGGGGATAGAACCCAGGGCCTCATGCATGCTAGGCAAATGCTTTACCACAAGCTACATCCCCAGCCCTAAGTTTCTTAAATCATCTTCATCATTTTGTTTCTTGATGTTACTTATAGAATTCTAAATTGAATTTTTATTTGGCTGCATTAGTTTTTCCCTTCATTCAAATCTATTTTTTCCAGTTTTGAGATATTAATATTTAATACCTTTTTTCCCCATATTTGAGCACTCATGCCACCTTTTCTACTGTTGAAAGCCATTGAATGGATGCCTAGTTAGAATAGAATCTAATTCTCTTAAACATTACAACAAAGTACGGTACAGTGCATGCCGTTTGAATTATTGTAATAAAAATCATGTCTGTCTGTCTGTCTTTCTCTTAAAAAAAAATAAAAATATTCAGCTATTTCAACAAAATTTATGGGCTGGGGATATGGCTCAAGCGGCATTGCACTCACTCGCCTGGCATGTGCGGGGTGCTGGGTTCGATCCTCAGCACCACATAAAAATAAAATAAAGATGTTGTGTCCACCGAAAACTAAAAAAAAATTCTCTCTTTAAAAAAAAATTATGAATTAATTTAAAATGACTGTTGAGAAGAACTCATTCATACAATGTAGTTATAAGACAGGTCACATGAACTTTTTTTTTTTTTTTTTTAATGTGGTACTAGGCATTGAACCCAGGAGCTCTCTACTACTGAGCTAAATCTGTGCCCCATTTTATCCTTTGTGTGTGTGTGTGTGTGTGTGTGTGTGTGTGTGTGTGTGTGTGTGTGTGTATTGGAGATAGAACCCAGGGCTGCTCTACCCCCATCCCCATTTTTTTTCTCTTTATTAGTGTATTATACATAATAGTTGGATTCATTTTGATAAAATCGTACATTCGTGAAATTTGATCTACTCCATTTCAGGGCCCAGTGCCCCCTCTTTTTCCTCCCTCCCTCCCTCCTATTTTCCTTCCTTTACTGGTCTTCATTTTACTCATTTATTTATTTTTCTATTAATTTTTGGTACCTTATAGATGTACATAAAGGTGAAATTCACTATGGTATGTTTATACATTTACATAGTATAATTTTGTTAAGTTTATTTCGCATTTCCTCAGCCCTTTTTATTTCTTATTGTGAGACAAGGGTCTCGCTAAGTTGCCCAGGCTGGCCATGAACTTGCAATCTTCCTGCCTCAGCCCCCTAAATAGCAGGGATTACAGGCATGCACCATTGCACCCAGTGACATTAAGTTTTTGAGTGCTATAGTGAGTGGGTTGAATAGTCATAAATACAGGTTGAGCATCCCTAATCCAAAAATCTGGACTGCAGAATCCAGACTTCCTGAATGTCACATTAGTGCTCAAAATGTTTTGAATTTTGGATTTTGAATTTTCAGATTAGGGATGTTCAACTGGTAAAGTTTATATAAATATCACCAAATCTAAAATACTCTGAAACTTGAAATACTTCTTGTCACAAGCAATTTGGATAAGGGATCCTCAAACGATATTTCCAAAAGCTTATGGAGCTCCTACAAGCCCGATCATTGAGATTTTCTGAATGACCTGAGAATATATATATATATTTAAATCAAATTTCTAAGCTACAGAATATTAAGAAAACAGCATTGTGTGTCAGGCACTATTTTAATTCTTTTGTATACCTTCATTCATTGAATTTGTTACAACAACCTTACAAGGTGGGTAAGTATCATCATCATTCTACAGAAGGAAAACAGAGGCCCTAGTTGATTTGTGTGCCTTAGATTCTACAGTTGCTTGTGAAAGGTGGAGGCAGTGTTATTCATTTGTAAAGTGAAGATAAACCTTGTTTCTTAGAATTGTAGAGATTAAGTGAGCTAACTTGACTAGTTTGTTCTTATTAATAATATGTTAATTATGAATGAGGGAAATGTTCTGCAAAGTGAAGCAAAGAAAATGGTAAAAGGAGATGATATGGAAATATAATGCCTTTAACCTGACTTTTCTTTTCCTCCTATTTCCTGGAGTAGGAAAATTACCTAAGTGAGCAAACTCATGCAGCCAAAAAAGGAAACGTGAGGTTTTCAGTTGTCCTAAGACATCTTAGAACAAGTTTATGCAGGGAACTTCATTTACCTTGGCATTGAGCAAAATCTGAGGCATTGGGTAAAAGCAGGTTTTTTTTCTTATTAAAGCCTTAGAAAGCTGCTTAAGAGGCCTTAGCTGGCAGAATCTTTTGAATCCTCTTGGAATGTATGACACTTTCCTGTTTGCTTTTGTGCTTAGAGGGACAATTCAGTCTTCAAACTTCCTTCCTATGCTTCAACAGAAAATTCAGTTTAACATGTTTTGTGCTTAAAATTCCCATTTTTTCCATAACCTGATGCTTTTCCACTCAAAACAGTAGATGAATTAAAGGAATTGAATAACTTGGGTGTGGAAAACTAAACTGAATAGCTGGAACAGGCAACTTCTGTTGGGCCCTGAATTGATAGAATATAGGAAAGAAAACTTTAATAAGGTAATGGAAACCTTCAAGGAAATAAGAACACAAATATAATTTCAGAAACTAAAGAAATTCTGATTTCTAAATTTAGTAGACAGACTGATAAAGAGATTAGTGATGATTAGGAACTGAAGCATTGTCCTGTAAGATCAAGTTGTTTAAATAGATACAGAGTGATAGAAAAACCTCAAGAAAAAAAAAAAAGAATGTAAATCATTATGTGTAGTTCATGGGAGCCTGGAAGATAATTTTAGAAGACCTATCACGCAGATAAAATAGCTAGGAAAGTCGTGATGGAATGATATTAAATGTTTTAAGTTAAATACTTGCCTTAAGACTGTAAGTGCAGAAATAAAGAGGAAAGATCTTGTTACGGACTAAATTGTGTCCTTTCGAGATTCGGTGTTGAAGTCCTGTCCCCCGGCAACTAAGAATGTAACCTTATTTGGAGATTAAAAGCAAATGATGAAATTAAAATGTAGTGGGGAATGCCAATCCAGTATGACTGGTATGTCCTTATAGAATATTTGAACACACTGACAAGACACTAGAAACTAATCTGTCTGTCTGTCTTTCTGAATGCTTACACTTCTGAATTGGGGGAACTGCCTTGCTGGTGCAGGTGGTCCTATGAAGCTAATAGTGCCACACAGAAGCTTAAGAGAACCAGCTATTGCTGTCAGACTGAAAGGATGTAGCTAGAAAAGCACTGACAGAAATAGCAAGCAAATAGAAAGGACAAAGTCCCTTCATCTTTTTTCTTCCAAATCTTCCTTGACTGTTTCTTCAACATTTCAACACAAAGGTAAAAGTTAAATAAAGGAGAATACAAGAATAACAACAAAGGATAAAAATTCTGTAAAGTTTATCTTTGTAAAGATTAGAATATAGAGAAACTCCTTTTGGATTTGATGAAAGAAATAGGTAAAGAATTGTTTTAATTGTGATTAAGAAGGAAGGAGACATACCATAGGTATGTGTGAGTTTGAAAGAATAATGAAAATCCACATGTAGAATTGTGTACACAAACATGAAAATAGCAAATAAATGGTTTTTTTTTAGCAAAATACAATTTAAATTGATCCTCTGCAGAAGTGGAAATTTGAAAAGTTTAATGTAGAAGAAATCAGAAAGGTGGCTACGGACCTGTTGAGAAAAGCACAGATGAGAAGGATTCACATCTGAATTATTACTTACATGAGTCAATACACGTAATGTGTTTACAACTAATAAAATGTTTAATAAATGCCAGCTGTTGTTATTTACAAACAGGTCACACGTGTGTCATCTAAAATAGTCCCATTCCTAGGAAAAGATGAAAATGTCTTCAGTTACAGTTTCTGTAGTTTTAATACTAAAAATCTCATAGTGTTGTAAACCTAGAGAGGATTATAGTCCATCTCTTTGAGAATATAGATTTGTAGATACAAAAATGATAACTTATATAGAATCTAGCAGTGTATCAAGTGAGTGATTACACTGCTAAGTACAATTTACTCCAGGAATTTACAAGGAGACTTAATTAGAAAATTTGTCAGCATAATTTATCAAAAAATAAAAGAAAATTACATGATCATATAAATAGATGCTATGCCTTTGATAATATTCACTTGTTGTTTTATTGTATGTAAAGCGTACATGATATTTTGATATACATTATGAAATGACTACAACCATCAAGCAGATTAAATTGTCCATCATCTTGCACAGTTACCTTTTTATGTATGTGGATATGAGCACCTAAAATTTATTAGCAAATTTCTTATATACGTTACAATGCAATATTATTAACTGTAATCCCCATGCTATATATTAAATCTCTAGACACATTCTCCGTAACTGCATCTTTGTACCCTTTAACCTATAGCTCCCCATTTTCCACTTGTTTCTCCCTACTATGACCACCATTTTACTGTTTCAATGTATTTGAGATCATGTACTACTTTTTTTCTGTATCTGACTTTTTAAACCTAGCATACTGTCCTTCAAGTTCATATGTTTTCCCAAATGACAGGATCTCATTTTTAAAAGCTGGATAATTCATTATGCAAATATATATAAATATGTTTATATGAATATATAAGTGTATATTTGTGCAAATGTATGTAAATATATATTAATATATATTCCATACTTTTTTTGTTGTTTGTGTATTTTGGTTCTGGGGATTGAACCCAGGAATACTTAACCACTAAGCCACATCCCCAGCCCTATTTTTGTATTTTATTTAGAGACAAGGTCTCACTGAATTGCTTAGAGCCTCACTAAATTGCTGAGACTGGCTTTGAACTCACAATCCTCTTGTTTCAGCCTCCAGAGCTGCTGGAATTACAGGCGTGCGTCACTGCGCCCAGCTCACGTTTTTTTTTTTTTTTAACCACTCATCTTCCAGTGGACATATAGGTTGTCTCCATAACTTTGCTGTTCTGAATAAGACTGCAATGAGTATAGAAGTAAAGAAACATCTGGGGCTGGGATTGTGGCTCAGTGGTAGAGTGCTCCCCTAGCATGGGCGGGACCCGAGTTCGATCCTCAGCACTACATAAAAATAAAGGCATTGTGTTGTGTCCATCTACACCTAAAAAATAAATATATATAAAAAAGAAATATCTGAAGTGACAACTTCATTTTCTTTGGATAAATACCCAGAAAATTGGTTTACTGTATCACGTGATAGTTCTATTTTTACATTAAATTTTTTTTTCTATAGTTGTGAATGGACAGCCTGCCTTTATATTATCTGTTTATTTTTATGTGGTGCTAAGGATTGAACCCAGTGTCTCACACATGCTAGACAAGCCCTTTACCACTGAGCTAAAGCCTCAGCCTGCTAATTTTAAATTTTTTTGAGGAACCTTCATAGTCTTTTTCATAATGACTGTCCTAATTTATATTCCTACTAACAACATACAAGAAAGGGTTATTTTTTCTCCACATCCTTGCCAACACTTACCTTTTGTTTTTTCATAATAACCACCCTATCAAATGTGAGGTGATAACCTCATGGTTTTGATTTGCATTTTTTTGTTAGTGAGGTTGAATACTTTTTCATATGCCTGTTAACCATTTTTATGTTGTCTTTGGAAAAATATTTATTTAGGTCCTTTTTCTGTTTTTTATCATTTATTTTGCTATTGAGTTGTGTGAATTCCTTATATATTTTAGATATTAACCCATTATCAGACATATGATAGCTTTCATTTATTTTTTATTCTAATTTGTTATATATGACAGGAGAATATATTACAATTCATATTTCACATATAGAGCACAATTATTCATATCTCTGGTTGTACACAACATAGAGTCATACCATTCATGTCTTCATGCATATACCTAGAGTAATGATAGTCATCTCATTCCAACATCTTTTTTATCCCCATGTCCCCCCTCCTTTCCTTTCCTTCCCTTTGCCCTATCTAGAGTTTGTTTAATCCTCCCATGCTCCCCCTCCCAATCCCACTATGAATCACCCTCCTTATATCAGAGAAACCATTCGGCATTTGGGTTTTGGGGATTGGCTAACTTCACTTAGCAGTATATTTTCCAGCTCTGTCCCTTTACCTGCAATTCCATGATTTTATTCTCTTGAATTGCTGAATAATATTCTATTGTGTATATATGCCACATTTTCTTTATCCATTCATCTCCTGAAGGGCATCTAGGTTGGTTCCACAGTTTTGCTATTGTGAATTGTGCTGCTATAAACATTGATGTGGCTGTGTCTCTGTAGTATATGCAGTTTTTAAGTTCTTTGGATATAGATGGAGGAATGGGATAGCTGGTTCAAATGATGGTTCCAGTCCCAGCTTTTCAAAGGATGGTTCCTTTCCAAGGAATCTCCATACTGCTTTCCATAATGGCTGTACCGGTTTGCAGTCCCACCAACAATGTATGAGTGTGCCTTTTTACCCACATCCTCGCCAACACTTATTGTTGTTTGTGTTCTTAATAGCTGCCATTCTGACTGGAATGAGATGAAATCTTTGATTTGCATTTCTCCAATTGCTAGAGATATTGAACATTTTTTTTCATATATTTGTTGATTGATTATATATTGTCTTCTGAGAGGTGTCTGTTCAGTTCCTTGACCCATTTATTGATTGGGCTATTTGTCTTTTTGGAGTTTAGCTGTTTGAGTTCTTTAATTACCTTAGAGATTAGTGATTTATCTGATGTGCAAGTGGTAAAAATTTGCTCCCAAGATACAGGCTCTCTATTTACCTCACTGATTGTTTCTTTTGCTGAGAAGAAGCTTTTTAGTTTGAATCCATTTCATTTATTAATTCTTGATTGATCTGCCTTGTTCTTAGATAGACAGAATTAATATTGTCAAAATGACCATACTACCAAAAGCATAATGCAGATTTAATGCAGTTCCAATCAAAATTCTAATGACATTCTTTATAGAAATAGAAAAGGCAGCCATGAAATTCATCTGGAAAAATAAGAGACCGAGAATAGCTAAAGCAATCCTTAGCAAGAAGAGTGAAGCAGGTGGCATCACTATACCAGACCTTAAACTACACTACAGAGCAATAGTAACAAAAACAGCATGGTATTGGCACCAAAATAGACCAGTGGTACAGAATAGAGGGCACAGAGACTAACCCACACAATTACAGTCATTTTATATTAGACAAAGATGCCAAAAACATGCATTGGAGAAAAGACAGCCTCTTCAACAAATGGTGCTGAGAAAACTGGAAATCCATATGCAACAAAATGAAATTAAACCCCTGTCTCTCACCATGCACAAAATTCAAATCAAAGTGGATCAAAGACCTAGGAATTAAGCCAGAGACGCTATACCTATATAAGTAAGCCCAAATCTCCATCATTTTGGATTAGGCCCCAACTTCCTTATTAATAAGATTCTTTTAGCACAAGAATTAAAATCAAGAAACAATAAGTGGGATGGATTCAAAATATATGATAGCCTTTGTATTTTGTTGATTGTTTGTTTACTTTGTTGATTGATTGTTTTCTTTGTAGAAACTTTTTAGTTTGATAGTCTTATTTGTTAAAATTTGAGCAATAGTTCCTGTAGGTGAAAAAGATGGAATAGAAATGACTTAGAAATGCTAAACACCATGTGTCTAAAACTTTACTACCCACATTTGAATTAAAATGAAGAACCAGATAGGAATCCTGTTACAACCATGATTTCAACAGTTTCTTAGAGATTCTAGTGAATAATTACAATAATATGATAATTTTTTGAAAAAAAGAAATAAAAGTATCTTCTTCCAGTTTATAAGATTATAAACCTAGAGTACTTGAGAGTTTTCAGTTTAAAAAAGATTTAGATACAATGAGCATATACAAAATGTGTGTAAAAGAAAGTAAATGTTACTCTTTTCTAGGAGAAATCAGGAATTGGAAAAATATTCTGTTTATAATAACTATGATATACTTTCAAGTGTATTTAACAGAAACATAGAAAGAAAACCATAAAACCTACTATAAAACAAAAAATAGTGGGCCTAGTTTGTGGCTCAGTGGTAGAGTGCTGGCCTAGCACGTGCTAGGCCCTGGATTCAATCCTCAGCACCACATAAAAATAAATAAATAAAATAAAAGTATTGTATCCAACTATAACTAAAAAATAAATATTTAAATAAAATAGTTATCTGAAAAAGTACTTATATAATCTATGGCAGGGGTGGAGGAGTGATATTCTTAAACTAAAATCCTAGAAACTATAAAAAAGTATTTATGTGAAAAAATGTTAAAAATGTTTGAATGTCAAAATATGGCATAAAGTTAGTAATCAGAGAGATGATCTTGAAGAAATGTAGACAGTTCCTGACTTAACTATGATTTGACTTTATTATGGTGCAGAAGTGCACCTCATACAATCCTTCTGGTTTTCACTTTTTTCTGAATACTGAGTTATACTTAGGAATTATTTGGTGTGCTGTTGCACAGGAGGTGACTGTATATAACAGTTATATTGTAGATATTTCAAAAAGCTAGAGAAGAAAGGATTTTGAATATTTTTTATCATGAAGGTAAATATTTGAGGAGATGTTTTAATTGATTTAACATTATGTATACATGTATAGAAACATCAATACTCCAGTAAAATGTGTAGTATTTATGTTTTTATGTATCAATTTTACATAAAATCACTCGAAAAGATAGGCTTTGTTTTAGATGATTTTACCTAAACATAAGTGGCCCAAGCACAAGTTTAAGGAAGGCTAAACTCTGATGTGCTGTGATATGTTAGGTGTATTAAATGCATTTTAAACATATATTTTCAGCTTACAATGAGTTTGTTGGGAAGTAACACCATCATAAGTCAAAGAGCATCTGTACTTGGCAACAAGAGATAATCAGTAATATTAAGCAGAATTGGATTTGGGAATGGAAACACAAGTTGGAGTAATATGCTTAGAAGATTCTTTTGGAAGGAGCCATGAACTATGGAATATAGGCAGCCTTTTAGGAGCTGGAAAAGATAAGGAAATGGATTTTCCCTTGAAGCCTCTAGGAGAAATGCAGCATTATTTCCACTTTCTGGTTCCTTTAGATTTATGACCACTAGAATGTCTCGAGAATTAATTTATTGTTTTAAGTCACTAAATTATTGTTTGATAAAGGGATAACAGAAAAATAATACAGCATACTTGATTCAGAAAGACCTGGGCAATAAGCCAAAATTATAGATTGGTTTCCTAAATCCATAGAAGTTTTTGTTTGATCTAAACAATGTTTACAACAAACATTTAAAAGCCTAGTGGCATCACACCAAATTCTGGATTTCTATGGTTGCCTGAAAAATCAGATCAAGCAACTTTTCCTTGAAACACAAAAAAATTATTTGGGGCTAGTACTGCTACTCTTTGTATGATATGTATATTTAAGTATGCTGCATAGTACTTTACTCACCTAAACATTTAATGTATAAAATGTCTAAGATGAAAAGAAAATACACAAAGGAGGTTGGCTTTGGAAATAATTATGTCAGTTCGTCAGTTTCTTGTTTCCTGAAAAATAAACCTTTATTTTCTTGTCCAAGTTTTAGTGAATAAAAATAGTTTTTAAAATGTCTAGATAAAACAGTCTGTATTATTAATACATAATTTGATGTTTTCTGTTAATAGGCAACCTATATTCTTTTAGTTTTAATCAGAAAGTATATAACATAAATAGAATTGTCCAAGAAGCTGTAAATTGATATCTTTCAATATGAGGTACATGTATAAGTGTGAGATATTGAGTGTGCACTATATATATTAGTTTCCTTTTAACCCATTAAAGTTTTGTTTGTTTGTTTTTTGGTACCTGGGATAGAATTCAGAGGCACTTGACCACATCCCCAGCCCTATTTTGTATTTTATTTTGAGACAGGGTCTCACTGAGTTGCATGGTGCCTCGCCTATTGCTGAGGCTGGCTTTGAACTTAGAATCTTCTTGCCTCAACCTCCTGAGCTTCTGGGATTACAGGCATGCGCCACCATATCCGGCCCATTAAAGATTTTAAGATACAGAAGTACACACAATTGCTTGTGCACAAATTATAAAAATTCTAAAACTGTCTTTGCATTTTTAAGTAATCTTATTATGTTTCCACCTTTATATATTTAAATAGTATTTTTCCTCTGAAGTCAGCTTTCAAATATATTTTCTTCCCAAAGTTCTCTGATCTCTACTACTGTTTAAAAGATTATTTGCTTACTTTTACCTTAATTTTTTTTTTTTGGCTACCATAAGTAACAACAACAAAAAACAGTTTTTAAGAATAGTTATAAGGAATTTTTGACAGTGTGCTACTTAAAAATCAAAATTAGTTATGAATTTTAACTTATAAAATGTAAAGGAAAATGATATTTAGGAAATGTGAAGAATAATGTTCATAGTTTCTAAATATCATCACTTTTAAAAAGGTGAGTGATGGTATTGTTACCTTAGGGAAGCAAATAAGCTAATTTTTATTGTATTGCACATGGTCTAAAAACTTTAGCATCTCTAATTTTTCATTGTTTTAAAACTATTAGGATTGTGACATGACTTACAAAAGTCACAGATTAAGATGAATTGCTTTAACAAAAATAACATTCTTAAAAAAATAAGATAATACATATCCCTGGGTATAGAGTGTTGTATCCTTGGAGATGGGCTGGCAAAGAAGCTTTATTGTAGTTAAAATAGCACTAAAAATGAGAACAGGTATTTGGGCTATAATGTTAGATAATTATGCTCCAAAGAATGTGTTTATAATGAAATTTAAGTCTGGAATAGTGCAACGAACTAATCAGGATTGAGATTTTATAGGTAAAGAATAAAAGTACAAACACTTTAGGGAAATCTTTGCAATGTTTTAGAATTGCCTTCCTAAATGCCTTTTTATGAATTTTAAATGAATGTGCTTTTGTTGAGTGATATTGAGGGAGATATCAGTGGAAATGAATTTGTATTTCCCAATAGATAGTAAGCAGTGCTGAGATATTATAGTTTTAGATAATAAATTAAAAAATTTAGATTCTCCAAATAAGTTATACTACAAAGTAAGTTATATGTGAGTGTTCTGGAACTGTTGTTTCTAGCTGATGCTACTTTCTTAGCTAATTTAGAACTTGTCTATTCTCTGCTATCAAATTCAAATTTCGAATGATTACCTTTTTAAAAAATAAGATACTTCCAAATGGGCCTTAAATTTAGGAAATACATATGCCAAATAGAACCATTTTTACTAGACTATTTAAATATCTAGTGAAATGTATAGGAAATTGTTTTGTGAAGTGAAAAATTCCTTGTAAAAGAATTATTTTAAAATCTCCATTTAGGTTGTCCGTTTAGTAAATCTAATATATGGATGCATTGTTTAAAATAGAACACATGGATAGTCTTAAAATACAACAGCTAAAAAGAGCAAGTTACTACTTAAAATTTACAAGCTAATGGTTACTAGTGATACTGGATTAGTTTTGTGTAAAATTTCTTAGATAGTCTATAGTTATTCCACTCTTCAAAAGAAGAATTGTTTTCTGCACATTATTTGTAGTCAGGATAGGTACTTTAGAGAAGGTAGAACAAAAGAAAAACTTACAGGGGATTTGATGACTGATTTGCAGTAACATGTTTATTCTTGAGAATTGTGCTATTCCTTTGGCTTGGTCAATTGTATTGTCGAAAGCAGCAACTAGAGTTGTTTGTATGACCATTTTCAGTTGCTGAATCCTAACAGTGACCTGTGGTTGAACTCTATTGCTGTTTATTGGTTTAATAAACTTTCATATATACAATTTATAGTCCACCTAGTTTCATGGCCCAGTTAGTAGCCAAAGATTAACAGCCATGTTAGTTTTCCTATTGAACTTCCATAACACAACTACCACCTTTTGTTTTTAATAATAGTAAGCATCCATGCCTTTTTTCATGAGTTGGAGCTGTCCAGTCATTAGAGTACTGAGTTTGTTTTAGTTCAAGCAATGTGTATTCCTGGACTGTGTATGTATAAATAATTTTAGAAGGACAGTATTATTCAGCCAGGTGCTATACTTGAACAAAACTTGAACTTGTTGGGAATAAAAGAGTCCTCCATGAATGGTTGTTATTAAAATTAAATGCCATAAAGTATTTTGAGTATAGTTTACTGATCCCCCGGAGAACTGGATTAATCTATAGTACATACTTAATTCATACTTTTATCAATGAATAGAAAAATAAGCTTCAGGTAGACCTGAGACCTGGACTTAATTGGGAATGAGAGACTTGGGAGTTTGACCTGTTGTTAAACAGTCAGCTCATATAACCACTCTGCAATGCATGTGGTTGTTGAGTGGCATTTACTCATTTTGTTTAACTATGATAGAAACATTTTAACATACAAAAAAGACAGTAATACCATTACTACTTGCATTTCTATCATCCACTTTATCCCTTCTCATGTTGTTATTTTGTTGTTGTTTTTGGTACCAGGGTCACTTAGCCACTGAGCCACAACCCCAGCCCTTTTTATATTTTAGTTTGAGACAGGGTCTTGCTAAGTTGCTTAAGTTGCTGAGGCTCTGGTTTTGAACTTGTGATCCTCCTACCCCAGCCTCCCAAGCCCCTGGGATTACAAGAATGTGACACCATGCTGTGCTCCTTCACGTGTTATTTTAAATCCCCACCTCTCAACTTTTCCCAATGTGATTTTGAAGCAAATTGTGACCTATTTATTTCTAAATGAGAAGCAGGTAGACACCTTTCCAAAGTCTTTGGAGCATTCCCTTAGCATAGGAATAAGCTTCAAGAGGCACCAGGTGGGATCTTCATTTTAGTTAAAGTACACAATCTGCCAATGGTGTTCTTTGTGGGAAACTTTGAGGGATGTAGAAAGCAATGTTTTCTGTTTTGGTAGCTACCTCTACACAAAATAGTTACATATTCTTTTTATACAGAAACCTTAATTTTATACTGTGCCTGTTGTCATTTTTCATCAATTAATTAATTGAGTCATCCTGCTGTTCAAGCACTGAGTTAGATGATTTACAGGTTATTTCTCTGTTTTTTATTCTTTCTCCATCACTTGTTTTAAAAATTGAAGTTATTCTTAATAACTTACTTATTGTATTTGTTGTCCTTTACATTTCATTTGAAAAATAAACTCAGTGGTGTTAAAAGTGTTCTAAATTGGATACTAAAAACTGTTCTCTAATATGCTGTGCATTTTTCCTACCCTGTGAACTCTTTGCTTACCAAGAATCACTCATGTGTCTTTCTAATGCAGTTATTATAATTGTACAGTTTATTTAAATTAAAGAGAAGGAGGTGAAATACTAATATGAAAAGAGTAGTTGATTAATTTGAATGCTTTGGAAATACAAAAAGTTGATGTGGAAAAGTAATCAGTGGTGGGGAAATAATAATAAAAGATGGGAAGAGACATTGTACAAATATAAACTATATTTTTTTGCATTCAGATTTTTTCATTTTAAATAAGCCAAAACTAGAAATATGACATTGGTTTATGTGAATTGGATGATATAAAACTATTCTGTGAAATTATGTTAAAGGCAAGGCCATGGCCTCATATCTAAAGATTGGTGAATTTAAGAAGCTTTTGTATTTGTTTATTTTAACCTGAAATTCTTAAAATTATGTTAAGTAACTTTAAAAATTGTTTTCCTGTGTTAGTAAATTTTTTTCAGGTTAGTGACATTTCCTTTCTATATTAGGGAGTTTCTATTTTGCTTTTTGCTTTTTGTTTCAAAAAATGTCAAGCACATAGAAAAGTAGAAAGAATAGTATAATGATCCTTCATATTTCTGTTGCCTAGATCTAATAGTTATTACAACTCTTTATATTCATGTCATCTATTTTGTTGTCTTTTCAATAAATGATAGATATTTTAATTATAAGTATTTTTAATTTCTGGAAAACAAAAAACTATAATCCCCATATAACCATTACATCTTTATAATACTCAACAAACTTTGCAATATTCTCTAATATTGTGTGATATCCATATTTTCCCACATGTCCAACAGGTGTTTTACCTGTCTTTTCTCCAAAGCAGAGTATAATCAAGGTCTATATTTTGTACTACCTTTGATTATTATATCTCTTAAGTCTCTTTTAATTCTGAACTGCCTCCTCTTCCTTTTTTTTCTATTCTTTTTTTTTTTTTTTTTTCCTGGAAGAGGTGATGGTGCTGGAGATTGAAATCAGGGCCTCCTGTGCTAGGCAAGTACCACCTCCCACCTTTTAAAAAAAGTTTAGCTTTTTGAGGAAATAAGATAAGTTCTTCCTATTAATATCTTATCTGCTGGCTTTCCCTAATTTCTTCTTCTTGATTTTGTTTATCTTGTTGCTATATACCCTGAATTTTCATATAAAGTTGGAATAATTTATTTTAATTAGTAAATGTGTTAGTTTCCTATTTTTTCTGTCAAAAGTTACTACAAACTTAGTGACTTAATCAGGACACAGATTTATTTTCTTATATTTCTGAAGCTCAGACAGTAAAATCAGTTCTACTTGGCTAAAGTCAAGATGTCAGCAAGATGGTTACTTTGGGAAGCCCTGAGGGGAGAATCTTTTCCTTGCATTTTACAACTCCTAGTAGCTGCTTGTATATTTTGGCTTGTGGGCCAGTCTCTTATCTTAAAGTACAAGACTCCAGTCTCTGCTTCCAGTATGACATTGCCTTCTCTAATTCTGAGTCATCTTGGGGAGGTCTTACAGTGACTGCTGGAATCACAGTGGACTCACCAGAGTTATAAAAAAAAAACAAAACTTCCCAGTTCAAGGTCTTTAACTTAATCACACCTCCTCCCCTTTACCAAATAAATTAACATTCATAGGTTATGGAGATTAGAAGGTGGGGTTATTTGGTGGTCCTATCATTTAGCCTAGCACAGGGAAAATATGAAGCTGAAGTGGGGTGTTGGCACACACCTGTAATCCTAGCTGTATGGGAGACTAAGACAGGAGGATTGCAAGCTGGAGGTCACCCTTGGCAATTTAGCAAGACCTTATCTCAAAATTTTAAAAAATTAAAGAGACTGGGTTTGTAACTCATTGGTAGAGTGCTTGCCTAGTGTGTGTAAGACCATGGGTTCAGTCTCCAGTAATACAAAGTGAAGCTGAAGATAATAGTTGACCCTTACTGAAAGCAATGGTGTGTGTGTGTATATTTTTATGTGTTTCTGTATACATTTGTGTGTCTATTATATATATGTACACACATACACATATACTCACATTAAACAAAGGTCTAAAATGAAAATAAAACCTTTGTGTTTTACCTTCCCATCCCATTCTATCCTCCTCCTATCGTTGTCTTTTCTCCAAAGTAGTACTTCTAAACCTTTTGCATGTCAGGAATCCTTTTGAGATCCTTCCTCAAAATAATGTTTCTTTTAAAAAGTTTTAATTTACAGATTAAAATATAACCACAAAGGAGGGCTGGGATCGTGGCTCAGTGGTAGAGCGCTTGCCTAACATGTGTGAGGCATTGGGCTCAATTTTTAGCATCACATATAAATAGATAAAGTAAAGGTCCATCAACAACTTAAAAAAAAAATATATATATATATAAAATACACACACACAAAGGAAATCAATTATTGAAATGGTTAATAATATTAAGATATTTTATAGTATAGTAATAATGTATATACTTATAAACGTGTTAATAAGACATAGCAGCAGTTCTAGTAACTTTTGTAATTTAAAGTAGTTATGACTATTTTGGATATCTGTGACAGGTATGTATGTGAAGGGATCTATGATTTCTGTTGGTGACAGTGTCATAGGCACTGGTATTGTTTAAAAAAATGCTTAATTTCAGTTAGATCTTAGTGAAAGTGTAGATTAATTTCCGTCATCTCTGCCTGGCTGACTAAAGTCCCAAAGATGTCTACATTCTAATCCATAGAATCTGTAGATGTTAGTACAGTCAGCAAAAAGGAACTTTGCAGATGTGATTTAAGTGTTATGCTGAGGTGGGGAGGTTTTCCAGGATTATCTGGGTGGGCTCTAAATGCATTCCTGTGTATTCTTATATGAGGAGGGCAGAAGTAAATTTGATACAGAGGAAAATACTATATGGTAAAAGCATAGGAAGGCAGAGTCAGGAGAGTTGTTGACTTTGGAAATGGAGGAAGGAGCCATGAGCCTAGGAATAAGAGGAAAATATCTTCTTTGCTCAAAAGGCTAAGAAGCAGTGTTCCTTAGAGCACTGGGAGTTTGGCCCTACTTGATAGATTTAGGCTTAGACTTTTGGCCTCCAGAATTGGAAGAGAAAACATTTTTTGTTATGATGGTAATATGTTACAGCAGCTTTAGGAAACAAATTTACCATGCAAGCTTACAGACCACTTCAATTCAACCCACAGATCTGGTGTGTGTGTGAGAGGATGAGGTAGAGATGTTCCAAGGTCCCTTGCGTCAGGTAACTACTGCTAATATTTTCTTGTGTATCCTTTGGGTCAGGAGTGTTATACCTGTACCAGAGTGTTCTATCTATCTAGTGCTGTTGTTTAACATCTTATTTGAATTATAAGTACATACACATAGTTCAAAAAATTTAAAAGGATGTAGTGACAATAAATAAGTCTCTCCTTTTGCCATTCCTCATTCTTTTCTTTTAATAAACAATCCCAGTAAACTAGTTCTTATGTATCACTTCAGAGCTGTTCCATACATATACAAACGTATGTGTACGTATATATTTTCTCCTTACACATGATAGCGTGCTGTGCAAATTGTTCTTTGACTTTTACTATTAAGTTGTTTCTGCATAATAGTGTTTTTTTCTTGGATTTTTGCCCTATCCAGTACACATAAGGCTTCTATATATTCCAGGGTACATTGTTTGATTTAGCAGTATCTAAACAATCTCTTAATAGACATTTAAATTATTTATTATTTTTGTTACTATAAGTGGTATGAATATTTATGTAATTGTAGGGTTTTTTATATTTATGAAGGATAAATAACTAGAAGATAATTGTTCAATCAGTTGTCTTGGACATAGACATCACCATATTTAACTTACACTGTTTAATTTATACTCCCCCACCCATGTGAACTATTTTAATATACTTTAGCTGATATAATGTTAGCCAACATTTTGGTTTATTCTGGTAAATAAAAGAAACTCCTGGAATTTTAATTAATGCTATTTTATGAATGAAATTGATCATCTTACCACAGAGCTGTTTGAATTTTCTTTTCTGTGAACTTTTCTGTCATTTGTTTACCATTTGTGTATGCGGATTGGGGGATTTTGGGTGTGGGACTTTGGGTATTTGTAGTTTTTCTTTTATGGTTCAGGTTTTAATTATTTTTACCCTGTGTGTTGCTTGTTTTGACTTTGCTATGGCTTTTATTTTTGCATGCATAAATATTTCATGTTTATATTGTCTAATTTTATCAATCTTTTATGGTTTCTGGCTTTTATATTTAAAAAACACGTTCTTTATACTTTCTTTTAGTACCTCATAAGAGCTTTAAAATATTTAATTCTTTGACCCATTTGGAATTTATTTTGGTGTAGGTTTTAAGATAGGGCTTTAAAGGTCCCTTTTAGCTTTCATCTTACCATATCTCTCTTAACAAGTATCATGGATAAACTCAGGGTATTTTTTTTATAATTCTTAATTAGACTGCTAAGTACTAAATTTGTTCTATATATTTATATTCTTTCAGCTGCATTTATTGTTAATTCCCTTATTTGTTTTGTGTTACCACTTTGTGTGAACCTGTATGTTCATTAATGTTTTCTTTTAAGTGGAAAGGCTAATGACATGGATGTGATTACAAAATCCACAGTACAGAATAATACAAAAAAATCATACTGTGAGAAGTAAGTTTCTTTCCCATTTTTTGCCCTCAGTCTGCCCTTGAGAATTATTAGTCTTTTATTCCTTTTGTTCATGTCTTTGTTTTCATTGAAATTTTCCACTTTTAAAATCGTAATTCTGTTTTGATGAATTGAGAGCACATACTAGTTTTTCTAGTAAAGAAATATTTTCCTTCTGTGGTTTTGAGGTCAAATTCTGAATGAAAATTGATTTTATGCTTTTATCTACACATACACACATACGGTATAAAAGCCTAAATAAAGCAGTGAAATAATTTATGATTTTTAGTTGGTCTTTACTATTAATTTTTTAGAAAACATTCATTGCTTATGTGTTATTTTTTGTATTTATTTCCAAATATTTTCTTTTAAGCTATTAATGCATTAGAGGATTTTTCTCACAATGAGATCCTTTTGCCATATTGACATTCTCTATAAGCTTTAATTCTTTTAGATGTACACACACACACACACACACACACACACACCACATACATATTTAAAAGTAGCAGACTGAGTTTTGAGCTGATAAAGGATAATAAATTGGTTATCTGGATACACTTGTGCTCTCATTTCCTTTATAAATTGCTATTAGGCTGTAATAGGTAGAATATTCTACATAATAGCTAAGTTTATCTGAAATAATACAATAAAGTTTTCAGGAAATCTTTGGAGAAAGCATTACTAATTATTGACAACATCTTGACTTATAATGTTTAGTATGCCACATTTTCAGTATTAGAACCTGTATGTTTTACCTTTAGAAAGTGAATTTATACTGAATTTTTGAAACATGAAAACAGGATTGTATGGATAGAGCAAAGAAGAGATAATCACATTTTTAATTTTTGAAATTACATTTAAATAGAATAGGTTGTTAGAGTCTGTAAACAAGTCAAGATGGCGCCTGGCATTTTGCAGAGGGAGTGGTTTGTGAAGTAACACCAGGGAGCCATTAAGTGTGGAGATTCCTTATTGGTTGACTATTGTATCTAGTTTATGTTAATTAAGATTAGCTGTGTGTAATGTATATATACCCCTCCTGTCCTACAATAAACGGCTCCCACTCCAGCTATGTCTACACAAGTTCCTCGTCACCCCCCAGTTATTTTGCTGCAGCCGGACTGCAGCAATAGGTATAGAAAATTGTTTAGTCATAAGTACTTTAGATCCCCTGGCATCGTGTGATGCACACCTGTAACCTGTTACTGGGGAGGCTGAGGCAAGGTTCTCAAGTGGGCAATTTAGTGTTTAGACTCTGTAAAAATAATACTACAAAGGGCTAAGAACACTTGCATGGAGTGTGCAAAGCCCTGGGTTCACTTCCCAGTCATGAAAAAAAAAAAAAAAGAAAGAAAAGAAAAAGAAACTTGAATTACAGGTTGGCAGTTTATACAATGAATCTTTAAAGAATCATAATGTGAGCCAGAAAAAGATAGAGAATCATAACATCATGAACCAGAGGAAGAAGTGGGGTGTGTTAACTAATTATATTATATTATTTGGGAAAAGTAAGTGGAGATGTTTTTCTTTAGCAGAGGTAGTGTTAAGTTTTGATGTCTTTTGTGGAATGGAACTGATGAGGGACTCCAGGGTATGAATTGACTTTATTTGCTGTTTGAAAAGACTGAGAAAAATTAGGATTGTTTTTGTCTCATTACATAGGGTTTGAAGTTTAAGTTAGCTACTATATTTATCATTGTTCTGAACCAGTTCTAAGGCTTTTATATGCATGATTAAAAAAAACATGAAATGGTTTTATTTAGCATAGTAAAGTTTATCTTTTTAAACGTAACAATTCTGAAAGTTTTAATAAATGGATAGATGTATGTCTACCACCATAATCACAGTACAGAGTACCAGTGAGTTTGTAGTCAATCCCTTCTTGCATCCTTACACCCAGCATAACCGACCACTGTTCTGATTTCTGCCCCTTGCTTTTTCTTTTCTTTTCAGCACATCATATACTGTAGATGGAATAATAAAGTATATGGTCATTTGACTCTAACTTCATTTAGTTAGCACAGCATTTAATAATCATATATGTTGTATATTTCCCTCATTGAGGTACTCTAGAAGGCAGAAGAATAGTGTCTTAAAGACATTTATCCTCTAATCTCCAGAACCTGAGAATATATTACTTTACATTTATAAAAAGCGTTTTTGCAGATATAAAATTAAAAGCTTTGAGATTGAGAGATGATCTTCTATTATCCATGTTGGCCCAATTGAATCACCTATGTTCTTAAAAGTAGAAGAGAGAAAAATGGGTCAGAGGGTTGTGACATAAGAATTTTAAGCTGTGAATGGTCTTCAGCTTAAAACCATCAAGGAAACAGGGACCTGCCACCCTAAGGAACTGAATCTGCTCAAAACACAAAAGAATAGGAGGTGAATTTTTATCTAGAGGCTCCAGATAGGAAAACTGCCTGCAGATGTTTTATCCAGTGAGACCCATCCCAGACTTCTGCCCTTCAGAACTGTAATCAAATGAATTTATATTCTTTTAAACCATTAGGTTGTTGTAATTTAAAGCAACAATAGAAAACTAATACAAAGGCATTAAAATTGTTTCAATTTTTTATTGTATGGACACACAAATTCATCTTACTTAAGCAAATATTTAGGAAAAGGATTGCTGGGTTCTGTCTGTATCCTTGCTGATACTAAGTATGAGAGTTTCATTTGTCAGCTGTTTTTATTTTAGTCTTTCTAATTTATAGTGGTAATGCACATTATCATTTTAATTTTCATTTCTCTAATAACTTTTGATGTGGAATTTCTGTTACTGTTCATTAGATATCTGTGTATCTTCCATTGGTGAAGTGACTTAATTTTTTAATCTATTTTAAAATTGTGTTGTTTTCTTATTATTGTGATCTCACAATTCTTTATATATTCTGGATATTTAAATTTTTTTTTTTTTTAATTTTAAAGCAGGTCTCACTGTTGCCCAGGCTGGCCTTAACTACTGGGTTCAAGTGATCTTCCTGCCTCAACCTCCCAAGCTGGGATTATGGGTGCATGCTACTGCACCTGACTTGATAGAAGTTCTTTATCAGATGTGTGGCTTGCAAATATTTTCTCCAGTCTATATCTTTGTCTTCATAGTCTCTTTGGAATAGTAGAAGTTTTTAATTTTGATGAAATCTAACTTACCTGTTACTTTTATTTATAGCCCAATTCTGATGACATCCTTGCTTAACCCGAGGTCATAAAAGATTTTTTCTATATCTTAGAAGTTTTATAAATTTACACATGTCAGTTTCTGTTCCATTTTAAGTTAATGTTGTCATAAGGTATAAAGTATAGGTTAAAAAATCATGTCCATGTAGACATCTGATTTGTTAATACTACTTTTTCAGAGACTAATCTTTCTCCATTAAATTGCCTTTGAAACTTGGTTGAAAATCCTCTTGATCCTATATATGTAGTTTTGAAATCTAATAGTATACATTCTCCAATTTTTTAATTCCTCTTAAACCACCCCCCCCTTTTTTGACTATTTCTTATTTTTAATAGTAGAAAAGATAACTTGGCTTCATTCGTTCACCTGTTCCCCTCTCCAACCTCCATTCCCTTGTACTAGGGATTGATCCCAGGGCCTGAATGCATGCTAGGCAAACTTTGTACCTCTGAGTTACACCCCCAGCCAGCCAGTCAATCAATTTCATTTTATTTTGTGACAGGTCTCACTAAATTGCCCAGGCTATCCTTGAACTTACAGTCCTGCCTTGGTCTTGGTCTCTACATAACTGGAATATAGGCCTTGTTGCTGCTGTTTTGTTTTTGTTTTTACTTTCAGGAATATGGAGAAAATAATCCAGAATTATACCTTTTGTTATGCCAGATTATCTGATTCGCTGTCAGTTGACTTTTGCCAAAATGAAAATGATCAGACTGGCTTGGTCCTGTTTATCATTTTGTTGAGATACTTTCCTAGTATTTTTCATTTGGACAAGAAATTGACGCTCCTCCCTGACATTTAGAAATATATGTATGTTAGATCTTTATAAATTCCCATGTGTTATTTTTTTTAATTAAGTCTCTCAGTGTGTTACTTTGATTTTTTTTAAATTCATGGATTTGTAAGAAAAGGATAGCATTAGGTAGTTAACTATTTGAGTAAAATAAAGTTTGGAGTCTGGGCATGTAATTCAATGATAGAGAACTTGCCTAGCATGAGGCAAGTGTGAGGTCCTGGGTTTGATCTCTAAGAAAAAGAAAGAAAGAAAAGAAAGTTGGACTAATGCTAATTTGAGAACTTAAATATCCGGTTTTCTTATAATTCAAGTCCATGCTTGTAAATTTAGGCTGTTTTAAAGAAAGAACATTGCACTTGAAAGAAGGGAATTAGAAACAAAACAAAACAAAACAAAACAGTCTTATTCTCTTGTTTTAAATGGAAAGGAACACAAAGATCATTGCAGAATTTTTAATCCAGACTGGCTTTGGCAACATGTTCCCTGTCTTGCCCCATCTTTCCAGTTTTTTATTAGCAATTTCTTAAAGTGTCTGCTAGAAAAATTTAAATGCCATTTAAATATAAAAAATATAATATAAAAAATTGGGGTTTTCCAGTTCTGGCTTTCCTATTTTAGGTTTTGAGTATGTCTTCTCACCTGAGAGTAGACTTTTCAACTTTTATAAAACTAGAAATAAGAGACATGACATAGGTTTTGTAGTTTTCTCATACTTAAAGACATTTACTTTTTTGTAAATATCTTGCCTTTCATGCTATCTCATGGAGATGGTTACATTATATTAGAGAACTTTAATCATAATTTTAAGAGTAATAAAGTCTATATCTTAGAAAAATTAGCTAGTATTGATTTTTAAATTTTAAATTATTGAAAACTGTTTCTTGTTTTTTTTTCTTTCTGGTTCCCCCACACCTATCCCAGATACTAGTGGTATAAAGGCATGTAGCTTTTCACTTTTCTGCCACAGGGTGGTGTACTATACCTACTGTCTGAAATTCTCTTGGTGGCTTCAATAGCCTGATTAAATCCAAGATAAAATTTTATATGAGTTCATGTTGAACATGCAAATAAATAGTTTATGACAAGATAATCTTTATAGAGGAATCTAATTTTATTTGGGGGATGTTTAAGGGACACTGACAGTTTTTATTACATTTTTTCTTTTATTTTTTAATCGGGGATTGAACTCAGGGCCACTCAACCACTGAGCCACATTCCCCAGCCCTATTTTGTATTTTATTTAGAGACAGGGTTTCACTGAGTTACTTAGTTCCTTGCTGTTGCTGAGGCTCACTTTGAATTTGTGATCTGCCTCAGTCTCCCAAGCTGCTAGGATTACAGGTATGGCTACTGTGCCCGGCTTTTATTGCATTCTTATTACCTAAATTATTTGAAAATAATTTCAAACTTACTAAAGTGTTGCAAGAATAATACTGCTGTAAGAATCATCCTTATAACCATTATCTGTATTTACCTATTAACATTTTATCCCTTTTGCATACATAATTACATATGCAAGTTTTATTGTTGTTGTTTGTGAAACATTTGAGGCTAAGTTAAATACATCATTGGCACTTTGCCCCTCAATATTACGTTGTGTTTTTCCAAAGGACAGCAGTATTCTGTGGTATAACCACAACAAGTATCAACTTCGGGAAATTTAACATTGATTAAATCCTTTTGTCCAATCCGCCATCAGTATTTGAGTTTGTCTTTTGATTCTGAAATATCTTTTATAACATTTTCCCCTCCAGTTCTGTGGTGTCAAATCAGTTATAACGTTCAGTTTTCATGACTGTTTGGCCTCCTTTAACCTGGAATATTTCCACAGCTGTTTGTCTTTCATAACATTGAAATTGAACTTTTCTTATTAGAATACTGCTTATTTCCATTTTGGGTTTGTCTGATGGTACCTTATAATATAGATTACCATTCTCAGAATACATAGCTTTGTGTTACATATGTCCATCTTCCTCTTATTGATTGTTATGTTTTGTTTAAGTAATTTTTATAAATTTATTTATTTTAATTAAATTTATTTGAACTGATACATAAAATGCAAAATTATACATATTTTTTATTAGTTGCTCAAAACATTACAATGATCTTGACATATCATTTATCATACATTTGATTCAAATGGGGTATGAATTCTTATTTATTAATTAATATTAATTAATATTAATGGGGTATCATGATATTTTGGTACATGTGTACATTTTTTGTAAATTTAGATATATGTATATACACAAAGAATTAAGTGCCATTCAAAGATGTATAAAGCAAACAAATATTTTCTCTAACGGGAACTACTTAGATGTTCTCAGTAGGTAATATCTAATTTGATTAAAGGTTTGAGGTAGCATATTTTAACTTTCCTTCCGAAGTTCTTTATTTTGTCCCTAGATTTTCAAGAAAAATTGTTGAGATCTTATTTGGGATCTCCCTATTATTTGGTGAAAAAATAAAATCTGAGTAGGTGATATTAGACCATAAAGAAGCATAAAAATGGAGACATGACAATTATAAATCATAGATATCACAATTAATACCAAAACCAAATAATTTTTTTGTTTGAATTCATACTTCTATTAGTGAAGTTTTGCTATAAAATAAACAAATGCATGCCAAATATGATGACTGGAAAGAATATAAACCTTTCAAAGAAATTATCATGTCTTTTTTAATCCCTATTTTGAGGGATTTGGTGCTGCTAACTAGATAGAAATAGTTTTGTGACTAAGGAAATTTTCTAAATATTTTAATATGATAACCTTAAGGTATATATAAAAATTTTCCAAAGGCAATGGCTACATATTTAGAGTAAGATATACATTTATTTCATTTAAATATTTACAGTTTTTTGATTTTCTATTTTGTCAAAAAGTATTTGTAGCATCAATATTAGGTAGTATAATGCTGTCATAAGAAAAGTATCAATTTAATTTGCAGCTCTATTACAGAACATAGTGAATTGAAACTTTTTTGCATGATTTTATATTTAATCCATTTACTTTGATTACATATGTACATTACATATAAATTATGCATTTTCTACATACTGTAGACATCAAAGCATTTGAGGTATGAAATTTGATGAATATAAAGTAATTTGAATTCCAAAATGTCCATTAAATTTAACAGTGGAACTTAAAAAATTATTGGATACTGCTGTGAGTTGTGATTTCTCCCATCAGCTATCCTGGAGAGTATTGGAAGGCAGAAAAAATTACCTCCATGTTCCTTCTAGGTGTGCACTTTGATTTTACAAAGAAATATACTGCTTAACTTGGTAGTTGTTTGTAGCTGCTCCTTTTGACACTAGTGTACATGTTTTTGAGTCTTTGGAGTGTACTAAACGTTACCTTGGGGCTTAGAAGGATTCATTATATCTTTCTTTGTGCCTAACTTAATTCTAAGAACTTGGACAGTAAATATTCAATTGAATATACTTTAAAAATTCTTTTTATTTATGTTCATTTCTCAGACAGGACACCTGTATAGATTCTACTTCATCTCTGAGAGAGAACAAACAATCTGAAGGTTTGGAATTAAAACAAGGTATGATTCAGTACTTACTTTTTGTTTAATTTTTACTGATAATGAATTTGCACTGTTCCAACTTGTCCCATTTTACAGATAGGAGAACAGAGTAATTTATTTGGTTGAGGATCAAAAGAAGAAAGAATGTTCTTTGTTTTGTGGTTCCTTTAGTTATTAGAGTATCAGGTATACTTTAGTTTCATGTAGTTGTGTAGAGATGCCATCAGAAAGATATTGTCATCTTGAGTAGTTTTAATTCAGTAATTTTTGTTATGTATTCTCAGGTATGAGACTATGGGGATACATTTAGTGAGTAGCTTTGAGTTGTATACAGAAAAAAATATGGTAAGTTTTATAGGATAAAATTTCCCCCTCATATATTTTGTGCTTATTTACTCTTAAAGAAGAAAGTGTTTTCTTTAAATTGATAGTTTTTTTAGGTAACCAGGTAGTATAAATAAAGAGATTTTAATTTATTTAAACCTCATAGATTAATACAGTTAATGTTTAAAATGTCTTTTTGGAAAATGTCACTAGGAAAAATTGAAAGTAAAATAAGTTTTTATTAGTTACACAAATACCATCTAATAATTTTCATTTTTCTTGTGAAATCAAAGAAGTGAGAATAATGCAATCAAGGGGATTGGATTCTCTCTCTCTCTCTCTCTCTCTCTCTCTCTCTCTCTCTCTCTCTCTCTCTTTTTAAGCTACTGAAGATTGAATCCAGAGACCTTCTTCTACTGAACCTACATCCCCACCCCTTTCTACTTTTTATTTCAAGGAAGGATCTTGCTAAGTTTTCTAGGCTGGGCTTCAACTTAAGATCTTTTTTCCTTAGCCTCTATGGTAGGCTGGATTATAGGCATGCAGTACTCTGCCTAGCAAATTATCTGTTATTTTGAATGACTTAGAATAGTTTGTATAAAATTTGAGTTACAGGGACTTCTTTGGTAAAGAGAAACAGGCCATCAGTATTTTTTTTTTTAACTTGTCACATCTGGGCATAGTGGCACATGCCTATAATGTCAGCTAGTGGGGAGGCTGAGGCAGGAGGATAACAAGTTTTAGGCCAACCTTAGTAATTTAGTGAGGCCCTTCCCACATAATTTAGTGAAACCTTGTCTCAAAATCAAAAGGGCTAGAGTCATAGCTCAGTAGCAAAGTGTCCCTGGGTTAAATCCCCAGTACCAAACCAGTACAAACCAAAAAAAAAAAGAAAAACAAAAAGCAAAAACTGGTCTATTACTAATGGTAAATTAACAAAGTGAAAACAATTGGATAATTAATTGAATCAATTTGTTCATTTTATTTGTAGTGAAAACAAGATTTAGATTTTTCTATAATTCTAATTTATATGCAGAGAGATTTATTAATGTTTCTGATGGCTTTGAAATTCTCAGTGCTTTTCAAAAGTCCTCTTTTGTTAGCCTTATAAATAGACACAATTTATCTTTATCTTAAGTACCCCCACAGAATAAACTCAGATTCATAGTTTTATTGGCATTTATCATGTGTAAATACATGTCAAACATATTATTTTCTTCTAATGTCATCACAGTCACCCTCTTATACTTTATGTATACTTAAACTATACTACTATTGTTTCTTTTCTTCCTTTCTAAACCTCTTTGTATCAAATGAACCGGCAGTATGCAAAATATGCTATTAGATCATCTGGGGAGAGAAAAACGTCACATACAGGACAGAAAAAGCTAAAAACAACAGTTTAATTCCAATTTTCTATGGGGAGGGATGGAAACTTCATTGTACAAGTTAGCCAGGCTTCCTTCTAAGCGAAGGTGTTTTTCTGCTTCTGTGCTCATGTATCCAGAGTTCTTCAGAACTACCTTCCTACTGCCAACAGCCTATTTTGCTGTGATTTTCTTTGGTAAATTTAATTATTGGGAAAATCAACCATGGAGGTACAAGGAGAAAGAGGAAAAGGTTTCAGAGTAGCCAGATGGCACAAAGTCTAGGCCTCTTATGCTTACAAAAGCCTGCAGACTCTACTAAGGTTCTCACCTAAGGCATTAGCAATCACAAATGCACTGCTGGCATCAAGTAGAGATGAGAAGACATAAGATCCAAGTGTTAACAGTACCACTGCACAATTCATGCTCACATTGTGACTAATCTGTAGAAAATGTTAAGTTTCAACATAGTTTTAAGAAAGCATGAAGCTAAGATCTTTAGAAAATATCTATAAAGTAACTGTAATGTAAAATAGTTTGTCATATAATTATATAAGCATGAATTATCCAAAATGTTTGTTTATGCAGAACATCTTCCAGATAAATAGCAGTATAGCTGAAATCTGAACCAGATAATAAGTAACCAGATAGTAAGTTGCCTGGAGTTAACCAAGAAGCTGAGGTGTATCAGGAAATGGAAATCCTAGTCAGCTCAATAAAAATAATTCCCCTTTTTCTAAATGAACTAATTATTATCCACTTATAATATGCAAAACTCTCAAAATCTGAGACTCTATCTCTAACTTTCTTTCATAATTAGCAAGTCTTGCTCACATTGAGCCTAATAACAATATTATAATGCTTCTAGCAAATGCATTGTCATTTTAATGGCTTGACCATTTAAGAAAATTAACTGAAGCATATTTAGTACAAAAGTAACCCTATTTTTAGTAGACCAGAATATATAGTAGCATTTAATTTTTCATTGCTTTTTCAGAGAAAACCTTATTATATGACTTACTGGCATATAATACTGACAAGTTATTTAAATTGCATTTTAAGTTTCTAAAACGCTTAAGTGTTGCTTGAGTAATTATTCAAGTAATACTCAAATATTAACTGAATTAGTTAAATTGAAATTGTCCTTTCTTTGTCTAGTACTGGTTGCATTCATTTTCTTGATAGGAAATGTCTGAAACTGGCTATACTGAAGAGGAATATAGGAATATACACTAGTTTCTACCATACTTAATAATGGACGAATATCTAAAGACCTTTAACTGTGAAATATTACCTAAATGTAAATATAATCTTTTGGTTGTTTGGTTGGTACTATAGCAAAATAGAAACTCCTTTGTTAAAAATAGTTTCTTTAATCATTCATTGTCAACCAAAGGCCATTTATAGGAAACATTAGTTATAGTTTTATTCTTTAGCACAACTGTGTGTATATTCACATGGCATATTTACCTGTGCAAGCTCACTGCAAGCCTGACATCTTATGGTTAATTTCCTAGGATTTTTAGAAATTGTGTAATTAAAAAGATTTAGTTCCCCTTTTAAAATGATGATGAATTGTTTAATTTTTAAGTGGTCATTTGTGCTATAATTAAAAAATGAAAAGCACTATTTGAGGTATTTAACATATGGAAAATATTTGTTAAAATATCAAATGAACCTGTGCTAATATTAGTAAGTTATCTTTCTATAGACTTATTTGTGAATAAGTTTGCTCAAGACATTCAGCAGTATTAAAACACAGGTCTGTTTTTAAAATGTTTACAATTGAGAATGTGTGTAGTTGTGTGATTTACTATAACTTTAAATATTAGATTCTTATGTTTGAATTTCTTCTTGGGAGGAAATTAGAAAATTTTGAATACTATACATGAGCAGTAGCTGGGTTAAATTTGTACATTTAGATTGAATAGTTGAAATTTCTGGTAATTACTTTAAAATATTTGAAGGGTTGTTAATTAGAAGAGTTATTAGGTTTGTTCTACATGGCCCTCAAGAATAAAAATAGTCAGTAGATAAAATCATTATTAGACGAAAATTTCTAGTTTAGTTTATTTCAGATAATCAATCAGAAGTGTCAGAAAATGGAGTAGACTAAGTTCCTTATTGCTGAAGGAGCTCAAACACAGGTTATGTAAACCACCACCTGGTGATGCTGTTGTACAACAAATTCAAAGCAGTGGTTGGATCTTTGGCTTTGATGCTGAAGTCCCTTAGAAACTGTAAGGTTTTATCAAGACCAGTGCCTAGTGTATTATTTGTACTTGGGAAGAGTTCTGTTTTCATAAGTTGTTTAGTGAAAGCGGAGTGGAATATATAAACTTGTTATCTCTATTGTTTTTGGTCTATCAGAGTAAAAGAAAATATGCTTGATTAATCTTTAGGCTTTTTGATAGTTCCTTGAAACCTATTCATTTGAATGAAGGCATTAAGTAATATTAACCACATGGCATAGAAATTGATCAAAATCAATAAGGTGTCTACTACATTTTACATTAATTTTCTCATGAAAATCCTTTCTTGTTAGAGAATAACATGCAAACACACAATGTGCACATAGAGAATTGCTTTGGTTAGGCTCAGATCTTACCAGTTTTTAAAAAAATGATTCTGTTGCTTCTGAAACTGGTTTGGCCTTCAAGTTCATGAATTAGTGAATGTCGGACAACTTTGAGAGCTGCCTCGTTGAGTTAAGGGTATAGCTCAGTGGTAGAGCAGTGACAGCTCAAGGTCGTGGATTGGAACTCCAACAATGCAAACAGAAAGAGAGAGAGAGAGAGAGAGAGAGAGAGAGAGAGAGAGAGAGAAAGTCGATAGATGGACTTTAATAAGGGAGAATGTTTGTTTTTTTAATGGACTTCTTTCAGCCAGTCAGACCCATGGTCATCAAAATGTGATTATCATACTCCAAGGGGATGCAGAAAAAAAATACTAGAAATTCTAAAATAAATAAGTAATATAAACATTTATTTTTAAGTTTTTACCTTTAAAAAATTCTGATTATATAAATATGTAAAGTTTGTGATAAGTAAATAAAATAAATATGCTCAGGTGGGTGTTTGAAAATGTTTTCACTGAGTGGTTGACAGAGGCTTTTTAGACTATCATAAAGAATGCCAGGGATTAGAGAATGGTAGGATGTTGGACTATGTGGACAGAGTTTCAGTTAGATGGGTTCAGTCAGTTTTAGTCTTAGGATAACTTCTAGAGATCTCTTATATAGCATCATGACTGTATGATAATAATATATTGATTATATACTTGAAAGATGCTGAGAGAATTGATCTTTAATGTTTTCTCCACACAAAAAAAATAGGTATGTAAGGTGGTAGATATGTTATAGCTTGATTCAATCACATCCTAATGCATACGTATACCAAAGTAACCACATTATGTACCATAAATATGTATTAATTTTTACTTATCTGTTTAAGTAGGTAAAGACTAGAATCAAAAAGTGAAGAAATGAATTTATACTTAAAAAGAGTTGAGTTTTGCTGAAAAGAATTTCACAGCCTTAGACAAGGAAAAAGTGCTGTTAGGAAAAATTTTTTTAAATAAGAAAAATGCCATCAGAGAATTTATTGCTTTTTAAAAGAAAAGAGTGACCTTCAACTAATTAAGCAGCATTTGTAGGCCAAGAATTTTAAATGTCTATCTTGTATGCATTGCATAGAAATCTCTGGGTTGGGTGAATAAACTCTGTTCACTTTTTCTTTGAACACCTAAATTGCAGATGTGAGTGTTAGAGAGCCCTAGGGAGACTGAAAAGAAAGTGTTATATGTATCTGGAGTTGGAAACAGAGAAATATGTACAACTGTTTTAAAAGTTTTGTCTAATTCCTTTTCTTACAAGCCCTTGATATATCTCCTTAACTGACTTTACCAATTAAGTAGTCATGAAATGCAAATTCTGAGCATTGAGTTTTAACATCTTTAAAGGATTTTAAAAACTCATTCTTGGGAAATGATGTCCAGTTCAACAGTTGAAGAAATAACAAAAGATTATGGTATAACTATCATTGAAGCTTAAGAATTTACATTTCTCTGAACTTTTTTCACAAGCTAATGGCATCAGTAACCCAAACAGGATCCTTCCCATTTTCAGATTTGTCTTTTTCTTTGAGTAGTATTTGAATGAAAGGCTGAAAATTCTATTTGGTATGGCAGATTAGCCCATACTGTTTTTGTGCCTTTAGAAGGCTTCTGTATTGCTTTTAAATGTAAGATTTTTTCCTAAGATTAAAGAAGTCACCAAGCACAGTGGAACATACCTGGAATCCCAATGACTGTAGGGAGTGAGGGTGCTGAGGCAGGAGTATCAAAAGTTTGAGGCCAGCCTCAGCAACTTACACTCTATCTCACAATAGAAAGGACTGGGGGGTGAACTCCTGGGTTTGATTTCCAGTACCCCAAAAAACAAAGAGCTGTGGCATGGTAGTGCACACCTTTAATTCCAGCAACTTGGAGGCTGAAGCAAGTTCAAGGCCATCCTTGGCAATTTAGCAAGATACTGTCTCAAAAACTAAAAGGGATGGGGGTGTATCTCAAGAGGAAAGAAAAAAAAAAAACCCTGGGTTTGATCCTCTGTACTACAAAGAAAAAGAAAAGGTAAATTTGCAAGGTTTTGGGGTGCATAATGTCCCATGTCTGTTTTATCCTGGACGAAATTACAAGCCAAGTGCAGTAGTGCATGCCTGTAATCCAGCTACTTTGGGAGGCTGAGGCAGGAGTTTGAGGCCAAACTCAGAACCATAGTGAGCTCTTTTGCAAAATTCAAAAGTGGGGCTGGTGGGTCAGTGGACTGAGGATGTGGCTAAGTTGTAGAAATTGATTCATTATATTGAGAGAAATGTTTAAATTCTGTCCATTTTAACATTCTGTCCTGTGATACATTTCATTGGCTCTTAGGATATACTTTTAGGGCAGCTACTTCAGAGGTTGTAGAGTTCAAATCTTCAATAGGTGTTTGGGTCCCCTTTGGGACACTGGGTACTTTTCAGTCATTATATTCTTGTCCAGTTCATTAGGAGTACCTTTTTATCAAAGTGATTCTAGGGGAAGATAGTAAATACTAGACTTGAATTAATTTGCCTAGTCCCTAATTTAATTGGCAGTTTGAGCTGCAAAATCATATTGTTGATAATGTGTTTTTCTTTCAGAAAACTAAAAATGTTTAATTAAAATTAAAAGAGGGTTTTTTGGTGGTTTTTTTTTTGGAGGAATAATTTTAGGATTACAGAAAGTTGAGCAGAAATAATAGAGATTTCAAATATATCTGCTCACCACCTCTCCCCCATTGAACCAATTAATGCATTATTATTAACTAAAGTTCATAGTTTACATTGTTTCCCTCTTTGTATTGTACATTCTGTGGATTTTGATAAGTGTATAATGACATGTGTCCACTATTACAGATCATACAAACTACTTTGACTGCCTTAAAACTCCCCTGTGTTCCACCTGTTAACTATCACTCCCTTCAACCCCTGGAAACCACTGATTTTTTCCCCCCACTGTCTTAATAGTTTTGCCTATTTTGGAATGTCATACAGCTGGAGCCACTCATTTTGCGGTCTTTTCAGATTGGATTTTTTCACCTTACAATATGCATTTGAAGTTCCTCTCTCTTTTTGTGGCTTGATAGCCGAGTTCTTTTTATCAATGAATAATCTTCCATTGTATGGATTATTGCAGGGTTTATCTGTTTGTCTATTGAAGGATATCTTGGTTGCTTCCAGGTTTGGGCAGTTATGAATACAACATTAGTGTGCAGATTTTTGTATGCACATAAGTTCTCAATTCACTTCGGTAAATACCAAGTTTAATTTTCCAAGAAACTGCCAAATTCTGTTCCAAAGTGTCTGTCATTTTGCATTCCTACCGACAGTGAATTGAAAGTTCCTGTTGCTCCACATCCATTTTTTCATACATTTATTTGCCATTTTATTTTATTTTATTTTTGAGTCAGGGTCTTACTAAGTTGCTGAGGCTGGCTTTGAACTTGCAATCCTCCTGACTCAGCCTCCAAGCCTCTGGGATTATAGGGGTGTGCCACTGCAATTAGGCCACCTGTTCTAATTCTAATACTTTCTCCAAAGAACATGTTGCTCCCAAGCTTGTTTTTCTTTCTGGTCATACTGAAACTGAGTCATTTGTTTTCTGTTTCTCTTAGCCTTTAGCTTTGTTTTTGTTACTTGTGTAGATTCATACAAGTCTTCTATATTAAACATCAATTATGTGCTCTTTTAATGTGGTCCATTATAGAGATTCTTCTGTAGTTTTCACATTTCTTTGAATATTTCATCATTTGGATAATTAGTTACATAAATTATTATACTTATGCATCTTTTTATAAACTGTTCTTTCCCATGAAAATACCTTTTTATTGATCATTCTGAAAAACAAAACAAAACAAAACAAAACATACAGGACATTTTAAAATGTGAACTCCCTCTTCAGTATTCTAAACTCTAAGGTGATACAGCTATTTTTCCCAGAGGTTCCCACTACTACTACTTCAAATATCTTCTCTTGTGGAAAGAATTAGGGTTAAACTGACAGCTTTTATTATTTTTCCTACTCATTCAATCAAAATGATCCTTGCTTTAAGGAAAGGTTTCAGTATGTTTAATGAAATACACTGCTACTTTTTGTATGGTGATGATGTCTGGCTGCTTACTATATGTATATGTCATGGGTACTTCCACATTTTCTAGAATTTGAATCAAGCCTTTAGTGTATCTTTCTGAGCTTATATATTAAACAAGGAAAAGAATACCATAGGAAATGTGATTTTTTGTGAAATAGACAATGATGTTGAGCTTGTCTTCCTTGGTTGGGTGGATTATAGAGCACTGAGATGTTACTAGCAGAAAATATTTGAATGTGAGACTTATTGAGTAAGTTCCAACAGATTATTGGTGGGAAAAGTTGCATGATTCTAAACCCCAGTACTTGGAAATAAGGGTCCTGAGAGAGCTAGTCTACCTTCATTTTTTTCTGCTTTCACTTTTCTCCCTTTAGGTGTTTTCATATGCCTTACTATATTTTGATATTAAACTTTTGTTTAATGGCATTTTAAGTGTTTTCTTCCTGTTTACCTTAACTGTTTACCTTTACTAGAGGAAAGGTTATAGTGAGGATCTATCTCATACATCAATTTGTTACTGTGCCCCAATGGTAGACCCCAAATATTTATCTCTTGTAAGAGTGTTACTAGACATTCCGTTGTGCTTTTTATCCTGGAATGGCGATGTCTTCAGAAACATTAATTTTGGATACTATGCTTTATATATTCTCATATGTGCATTTCATTTTTAGGCTCACACTCTTTTGTGTGGGTTTAGATCTGGCACTTTGCCTGCATCTGTGTGTTCCTGACATTTGAGTTTCATCCTCTGTTAATGTCACCTGTTAGATGGTACTCATCTTAAAGATCTATCCCATATCACATGTCTATGAGGATCTTGACTTTTCCCTGTTGCCTAAATACTGTGAAAGTCTACTTCATACTGCATGATTTGAGACTTTAAATTTTGGTGTCCATACTTTAAGCTTACCATAAGCACTATGACAGCAAAAGCTATATCTTTATCATGCCATAAATATTTTGTTACCTCACTTGTAGCATTTTGCAAGGCATGCCTCTTCTGTGGCCTTTACAACACCATTATGGCATATGTAATGATACTAAGTGAATATAAATTGTTTCTTGGAGCAATCTCTTAAAAGGTTAGTTAATGGATTTGTTATTCGTAAAAGTTGAGTTTGCAAGCTAGTGGATACTAATGTTATTTGCAAAATCAGTGAGGGTTCAATAGAATACTGGGTAAATTTTCTCTACTTAATTGTTTACATTTTTTTCTTTCCTACTACAGTTGGTTATGCTAGGATTAAATCTTGAAAATCATGGTCAAAACAATGCAGTTAAATGTAAATCAATAGTTTCATATGCTAGATGGAAAAAAGGCCAAGTCCTGTTAGTCTTAATGAGAAGATTGAAGGCCATTACAGAAAAGTTTGTTTGTTTATGGGTGAACTCAGGGGTACTTGATCACTGAGCCACATCCCCAGCCCTATTTTGTATTTTATTTGGAGACAGAGTCTTATTAAGATGCGTCTTGCTTTTGCTGAGTCTGGCTTTGAACTGGTGATCCTCCTCCCAGCCCAGAAAAGATTATTCTTACATATTAAAAGAACAATTGTTGGGCTGGGGATGTGGCTCAAGCTGTAGTGCGGGCATTGGGTTCGATCCTCAGCACCACATAAAAATAAAATAAAGATGTTGTGTCCACCAAAAACTAAAAATAAATATTAAAAAGATTCTCTCTCTCTTTCTTTAAAAAAAAAAAAAAAGAACAGTTATCTCCTGCAGCTCACTCAAACTCTTAAAAGTCATCAAATGGACTTTCCACCATTAGAATACATTTGAGATGTGTTCTTTGTAACTTGAAACTTAGGAAAATCAAAATTATCTGTTCTCTAAGAAAAGAAATCCATGGAGGCATGTCATTGCTGCCCAATGTATCATAGACTTTGCTACTAATGAAAGGTTCCATCAGGTCAATAACACTGGAGGCCTTGGAGAGTTGAGATTCAGAATCAAGAGGGAAAGATGCTGAAATGTGTCATTATGAATGGCATCATCATGAAACATGAATTATTTAAAATCAGGTGGGAAAAACTAATTAAAGGGAAAATCAAGTAAAATAGCTTAATCCTTTTAATAACCAGGTCTATGATTGCCTTGTAGGAATATTTGATTTTCTTTTTTTCATGTTGCTATTTATACTCCTACCCTTTCCACACCCATTATATTCAAACATCTGAAGTTCATTTGTAAATATGATCCTTATTTACAATGGTTTGACTTAGAATATTTGACTTTACAATTGTACAAAAGCAATATACATTTAGTGGAAACTATGCTTTGAATTATGAAGTCTTCTTATTTTCTAGGGCTAAGTATATGCAGTATAATATTCCTTCACACTCTTGCTGTAGGTTAATGAAAATGTTTGAACACATTTAAAGTAGGCTAGACTAAACTTTGATGTTTCATAGGTTAGATGTATTAAATGCACTTGCAACTTAACTGTATTTTCAACTTATTATAGGTTTATCAATATGTAACCCCATCATAACTCAAGGAACATCTGTAGTGCGTATCTGTCAGAGTTAAGAGTTGTCTCTTTAAAATATAACCACATTACCTTAAATAGCAATAGTTTCTTAATATCCCCAGGTAATTAGAAAGTGTTCAGAGTTAACCTGGTTGTAGTCAAAGCTGGCATTTTCATATTAAGATTGACCAACTGATTCAGGTGTTGTCAGCCTTACACTTAATGGTTATAGTAGCTGTTGATTGTTTAGATCCATTATTTCATTAGGGGTTACAGAATAATGATATTTTAATACTCAGATATTCAAAGTTAGGTTTGCCTCTGATTGTCTTATAATATTTCTTAAATAATGCTTATGAATTGAGATCCTAATAAGGCCTTCATATTTAATTAGTTTGTGCTAAGTATTTTTAAAATCTATATGTTCCTCCTTTTTACTTTCGGCTTGCCTTTGCAGTTTGTTTCTTGAAGAGGCTGAACTATTTGTTCTTTAAAGTTTTTCAGTTTTGCTAATTGCATTCCAGTTTTTCTGTCTCATATTTTCTATAAATTGTAGTTTCAGAGGCATTATATTATTCAGATTCAACATTTTGGCAAGAATACTTAGAAGCAATGTTGTTTTCCTCCCATGAGGAAGAATATAATATGTCATTGCTTCTCTTTTCATGATCCTGTTACTAGCCATTGAAATTGTGTGTTTTCCAGTCATTGATGAAAGTACTTTTTGTTCTCTGAAGCTAATTGCTGTGGTTTGAGTGTGTCCCCCAAAAAACTTCATGTGTTTGAAACTTAATGCCCAAATTTGTATGTTAATGATATTTGGAAGTGGGCCTTTGGGAGGTAACTGGGTTAGATGAGGTCAGGATCATGGGCTCCCTGAATGGAATTAGTGGTTTCATAAGAAAAGGAAAAGAGACCTGAGCTAATAAGCACACTTGATGTATCTCTGCCATATTATGACAAAGCAAGAAAGATCTCCCCAGATGCCAAGCAGATGCTGGAAGGAAGAGTTTATTTTGGCTCATGGTATTAGAGTTTCAATCTATAGTCATCTGATTCGTTGCTCAGGGCTGAAGTTGAGGCAGAACATCATGCGGGTAGGGCATGGCAAAGGGAAGTTGTTCCTCTTATAGCAGCAAGGAGGCAGGGAGAGGAGTGGAAGGAATCACAGAGAAGATGCACCCTTCCAGGGCACAACCTGAATGACCCACCTTCTCCAGCTCTGTTCCATCTGGCTACAATTACTGCCCAGTCAACCATTGAAACTAGGATGGGCTGATCAGGTCGAAGCTCTTATAATCTAATCATTTACCACTCAGTAATCCTGGGTTAATAGGAGCTTTTGGGGGACCCTTCATATTCAAACCATAATATCCTCAAATTCTGATATTTAACAGGTGATGCTCTGCTCTTGACAAGCCCTTTCAGGATGAAGACCTTCACCCCACATTAGTTTTCTGATTTATTTTTCTTTTCCATGGTCTCTACTTGATTTCTGACTTATTCTGTCATTTTATTCAAGTCCCTGCTCAAAATGTTGCCAGATCAGACCACAGTGATCATTGTCTGTGAAAGTGTCCCCTGCTACTGTTTGCTTGTCCTGCTTTCTTTTTCTTCACAGCATCTGACATATTTGTGTATTTTCAATTCCTCTTCCATGACTTAAAGGTAAGGACATTTTTGTTCACTGCCATTTCTTCTGTGCTTAAAACAGTGAATATCCATAGTAGGTGTCCAGTAATTCTTGGTGAATTAATTATATTAGGTTGATGTTGAACTTCATCCTCATCTCTTAACCTTTATTGCATATTTGGAATCTGTTTTTCATTCTCTTCTACCTTTTTAAAAATTTTTTTTTCTTAGTTGTTGATAGATCTTTATTTTATTTATTTATATGTGGTTCTGAGAATCGAACCCAGTGCCTCACACATGCCAGGCAAGTGTGCTACCACTGAGCCACCGTCCCAGCTCATTCTCTTCTACCTTTTGAGAGATTTCTTTAACATTATGTTTTATCAACCATTAGATATTCACTTTTGAGAACTGTATTTTTAATTTCTAACAGTTGTTCTCTGGTTCTCTTTCCCTTTGCATCCTGTGCTTGTTTGTAAGTGCAGTGTGGACTTTGTAAGAATGCTAATAGGCTCCCTCCCTCAGTGGGTTATTCTGTTCCCTGAATTTACTTCTTCCTTTATTCATCTTGGTACTTCTTTTGTTGTAACTGGGTTTTTGTGGTAGCTGGTTTGGGTTTCTTCAGCAGCTGTTTAGAAACATCAGTAAATGCTCTTACTTTGATGGAAAGTAGATGGGATAGTAGCAAGGAAGGAAAGGAATGGAGTTCAGTTGGCTCCATTGATTCTGAGGCAATTTAATTTTAATTTTTGTGCCATTTGTTCCACAGTTAACTCTTCCTTGCTTCCAAGATTTGTAAAGAAGAATTGCCCTCTTCTGTGGTTTGGTTTTGCTTTGCTTTTATTTTTCTGTCAGTTGGATCATGTCTATTTATATTTTTTAAAAATACTGCAAAACTTTTATTTTTTAATTTTTAGATGGTATCTTTTCTTGTTAACTAATACTGATTGTTTTTTTTCTTTTAGCACTTTTCTCAAGATTATATTCTTTTAAAAATAACTCATGTAGTCTACAGTAAAATTAGAAAATTCATTTTCCTCCTCTACTTTTACCCCCCCCCCAAACACCAGGAGTAATCACTATTAATAATCAAAAATACTTATATCATTTTTAGTAAAAAATATGATTATTACTCTTTGATTTACTTTTTGACTTTAAAGATATATATCTTGGTAATTTTTCTCTCTTACTAATGTACTATCTTTTTTCCAGAAAAATTAAAATTCTGTTTTTTACTCATAGTAAAAAGTAATATCTTTTTAAATTTGCATTTGCCTAATTAGAAACTGGGTAGAGCATTTTTTGCTTATATTTATTGGCCCTTTGTTTTCCTGTCTTTTGAAATTTATGACTTGTTCCTTTGTTCATGTTTTTTTCCCCTAAAGACATATAGATGTTCTGTATATTCTTATATTTGCATTTTTATAAATGTATTTGATAATATTTTTTGTAGTCTGTTCTTAAAATTTTACTTGTGTTTTTCCTTTTTCAAAAGTCTTATACCAGTTTTATTTAGCTAAATCTGTTGATTCTTTTCCTTTGTGGATTTACAATTTTGTTCCGTTTACTTAGGAAAGACTATTTATTAACCTTATCCTCAGTTGAGAATTGTTATGCTATGCTGTTATTTATCTAAGTATCTGTCTCTGTTACTTCAGTGGGTACTCTGAAGGAAAGTCTCCCTGAAG
The DNA here is from genome assembly GCF_052094955.1 of Ictidomys tridecemlineatus. Lineage (NCBI taxonomy): Eukaryota > Metazoa > Chordata > Mammalia > Rodentia > Sciuridae > Ictidomys > Ictidomys tridecemlineatus. Next base: position 167,276,226 of record NC_135480.1, on the reverse strand, counting down.
TGTCTTAAATTGTATGTAATATTTTAGGGATCACCTATCTTACTGGAGGAACAAAATTAATGTAAGGAATATATCATATCTTTTTTTTTCTTTGTGAAATGTTTAGTTATTTTGCTGCTTTGTGACATCAGCAACTTGAATCTAATTTTTTATTTGCTCTTTGCTGTGCTGTTTTTGATTATTATGTCTTTATTTTCTTTTTTCCTTTAAGTCTTTAATAAAGCTTGAAAAATTAAGTGGACTTAAGCCCACTAAATAAGTTTGCAAATTTATTTAGTTTACAAACTGATTTTTAAGATTTTTATTATGTTATATGATTACTTCTAATTATTATCAGAGTAATTTTTGAATGTAACTTTGTGGAAATGAATTCTAAAGCTTCATTAAAAATAGATAACACACACACAAAAATAGAACCACATTACCTGTATTATCTTTTATTACTGGTTAGGTTTTATTTAAAGGAGTAGAAATGATTTGCCGTTTAGTTGATTTGTTATCCTTATTCATCATCATAAACCTGTGTGAAAACTTGATGATGCTTCTTTGTGGAATTCTTTTTTAAATTTTGAAATATTTGTTAACCTATTTAAAAATAAAACTAAGCCCACTATTAAATAAAATTTTTATGAAAATAACTTCATTTCTTAAAACAAAAATTGATGAGAAGAATGGCATAGTTTTTTACATGTGTGTAAATCTCTGTTAGCTTCTATATTCCTTCTCTGGGATATAGTGTTTTGGTTAAAGGATACGAAGAAAATCCAACTACGCAGAAATATGTAGTTAGAAAATGGAGAAGGATTTTAATAACCATTTCAGACAATTGTGAATATTCTTTAATACTAAGCCCAAACTGGTAGTTTTTTAAAGGATAGTTGAAATTTGGGTCTGAAACCATATCAGTGAATATTTCATACTCTAGTTACATTAGAATTCATTGGTTAATTTGTATTCTGGATTGATCTTTTAGTTACACATAATTTCCTACCATCATGCATTTGTTACTTAGAAGATATTGGTTCACCAACTATAAAGATCTTCCAAACATTGATAGATTTTATTATACAATACCAAAAAAAAATCACATTCATTAATATACTATTGATATCATAAAAAACTTTTTTTAAAAGAAAATTTTTTTATCCCACATGATAGTGGGATTGTGACATATTTGTTATTTGTGGAACTCTTTTTTTAATATTTATTTTTTAGTTCTAGGTGGGAACAATATCTTTATTATTATTTTTATGTGGTGCTGAGGATCAAACCCAGTGCCTCACGCATGCTAGGTTCAGCCGCTATTTGTGGAATTCTTGTATAACTTAAGAGAATATTCATTTTCCCTGAAAACACACACATACATACAAATGTTTGTGTATATGCTCACATGCATGCAGAATGGTAGATCTGAAGAACAGAACATAATGACACTGAAATTTTAAGCACTTGGAGGCATTAAGGATAAAGTTATTTCTTTAAAAAATGTATAATGTTTACCCTTTTTACTTTGAGAATCATAATTGATAGGAAAAAACCTATGATTTTTTTTAATGCCAGTGATGAGAGTAAATTATTTTTGGAAATGTATTCATGTTTGCACATGATGCTTTTAAAAATGTGAGTTACTAATTCTGCTAGAATGAACTAAATTCAGCAATAGTGGAAAAGACCTGAGGTATGGTACTAAAATCTTCAAAGAATTTATTGTGTCCTATTATATAAGTCATGTCACTTGTTCTCAAATTTGTAAAATAAAGTGCTTTGCTAAGTCATTTCATTTGTATAATTCTACAAAATTTTGGCATGTGTGATATGGTTATTTATGGACAGATGGAATCTATGAATATGTTTAGAATTACTGTATTACTGACAACTTGGTCATTTGGATTATGAATTATAATTTTAAATGTAAACAGAACTCCAAATGTATAGGGTATCATTTCTTCAGTGATAAGCTAGATGTACTATTTTTTATATAAAAGCAAAAAAAATGAAGCAAAACCCACTTTCTGCTTACTGAAATGTTTGAAACATCCATAGAGAACATAAATGAAAAAGAGTGTCCAGATTTTTTTCCTTTGAAATATTGGGCTTGTATACTTAAATATTTTGATCCTGAATCTTTGATACTGATAATTTTATAAAATGAAGATTTTATTATGTAAGCTTAGGGAAGAGTAGTTCTTTAGCTGGGATTCATTTCTAAAGAAGCTTACATAAACAGTTTTAAAAATGATCTGAATTAAGTGATAGTATGTATAACTTGGTGCTTCTTAGCCACTTAGAAAGTATTTGAGAGTGTAGACTTCCTCCCCAGGAAAATAAAATAAAATGAACTTAATAAACATTTATTTCCCTTTTAAAAAAAATTACACATACTCTTATAAATCCCTGTAGCCTCTTTGTAGAATTATAAGCTGGTGGTATGTGACAATGACAGTCAAATTTACCTCCATATAAATTTAAAGCAAATTAATTTCATAGGAATTTTTCTACTTTTAATTTTGTGACAGCCTATGTGGGATTGTGTAGTTGTGCGTAGTTTTGTCATTAGATACTGGTTTCTGGACTCATGGAATAATAAGTAAACCTCAGTTATAAAGTTGAGACATTACTTTTCTCTAAAATATCTTATCAAAAAAAGTTGGTAAAAAATAATAGAGCATAATTTACTTAATATTTGTGGCTACGCCTGTCGGAAATTTCTTTTGGCATAATCCACATGATGAATATGTTAAGTGAAAAGTGAGTGGTAACCATATCTTAGGGGGTAAGAGAGGACAGTTTACTCACTGTATATTTTTCTGTTGATTTAATTTACTATTATGTTATGACCTTGGTCTTTAAAGATACTCTTGGATAGTTTTCTTTCTTTTTCTTTTTAATTTTTATTTTGAGATAGAGTCACACTAAATTGCTCAGACTGAGCTCAAATTTCTCATCCTCCTGTCTCAGCCTCCCAAGTAGGTGGAATTACAGGAATGCACCACCATGTCTGGCTTTCCTTCATTTTCATAGCAGAGAAATTGAAAAGGTTAGGGTATGCCCAAATGGCATACTTAATGGCAGTCTAAGAATTAGGACTAAATTATCCTAACTTTCAGATTTTTCTCCTCTCAGTCACCCATTCTGTTCATTATCTATTATCTAATAATAGAAAAATAAATCACATTTTTCAAAAATTTGTATTTTAAAATCTTTTGAAAAGTCGAAAATTTTCATTTCAAATTAGTGACGTCAGATTTAGAATTAGAATGTTAGGTTAAAGCTTGCTAGGCACTAAAATTAACTTTCTGCGCTTTGGACAACTCCGCACATCTTTTCTTGAATTTGTTTTTGATTTAACTTAGAATACTTAATATAAAGCATTATTTCTTTTTAAAATTTTGTTCTTTTTAATTGTACATGACAGTAATAAAACATTATTTCTTAAGACAAAAGGCAATATTCGTTTTTCTGTAAATTTTCTCTTGTTATTTGGAAATACTTGCTGCTTTGGGGAGATACATAAAATATTCCCTGGCATCAGATAATTAAAATTCCAACTATATTTTTATACATTTTATTTGTAGATGCAAAATAATTTATTGATTTATTTTCCACTTTAATTTTGGAATAGGGAGTTGTTTTTTAATTATAAGAATATAGGAAGTTGGGGCTGGGATTGTGGCTTAGTGGTAGAGCGCTCTCCTAGCTCGCGCGATGCACTGAGTTTGAGCCTCAGCACCAAATAAAAATAAATAAATAAAGGATTGTATCTGACTACAACTAAAAAAAAAAAAAAAATTTAGAAATGTAGGAAGGTTGGCCAAGGTCAGTAAATTGTTTTACAACAATGGAATAGAATTGTTTGTCCTTCCCATATGTTCTATTATTAGCATTTTCCATCTATTGATCTGTGTTTTGTAAATAAGTTTTCCTTACTATTAAAGAAAGTTATTAAAGCCAACATTTTGAAAATCATTACTTTTCAAAAAATTAGGTACTTAAGAGATAAATAAATTTGAGGTATGAGTACCTAATGTTATAGATGACGCCTGGATTTAAGTGGTATTCAGCATGAAGGCCAAGGTGGTTGAGATTCATAATCTATTTATAATTCGAGGTCTTAATATCAGTTATAGAAGTTTTAGAACAAATGCGTTTTTAAAAATCATTCTGTATTAATTTTATTAATTAAAAATTCTCTTCATGGAGACTTATTTTATCTTAGGAAATGGCCTTAGGCATTCTCTTTTAATTTATTGATTCAGAACCAAGTGTTTGAAAAAGCATATGAAAAGATTTAGGATAATTGCAATGCACAAAGTGTCCAGCTTGCTGATGATATTTTCCCTTTTTTTGTAGTTTATAAAGCAAAGAATTTTAAATACCTTCTAGAAGGAAATTTTACTTCTTCAATAAAAAGTACTCTATCCAAAGAGTTTCCCCCATCAACTTACAGTTTGTAATGTGGAAGCCTCATTGTGATATAAAACATTACAATATTTTTATTAGGAAGAGAGATCATGGGTGCTCCACATGATGGAATGTGTTTCCCAGTACTTCTGTGTTGTAATAAATTGCAATAAAAAAATAGAATTTATATGAAATTTGATCTGTTTGAAACTTAAGCCAGTGGGATAATGGATTGTGCTTTGGACTCCAAGGTGGGAGGTGGGGTCCAAGTAGCCCTTTAGTCATGAATAGTAAGGAAATTTCAACGCAGGGCATTTAGGTTACAAGGTTCTTTTCCCATTTTTTGTTGTTACAGGCAAAGGGGAAGATAGTGATGTACTCAGTATAAATGCAGATGCTTATGACAGCGACATAGAAGGCCCGTGCAACGAAGAAGCAGCTGCTCCTGAGGCCACAGAAAATACAGTCCAGAGTGAAGCTGGTCAGATAGATGACCTGGAAAAAGATATTGAAAAAAGTGTGAATGAGATTCTGGGACTGGCAGAGTCTAGCCCAAAGGAACCCAAAGCAGCCACCCTGACTGTTCCTCCACCAGAAGATGTTCAGCCTTCAGCACAGCAACTAGAACTGCTAGAACTTGAGATGAGGGCAAGAGCAATTAAAGCCCTAATGAAAGCTGGTGATATAAAAAAACCAGCCTAGTTATTTAACTTGAGTTTGAATTTTAGGTGTGTTTGATGAAGCCACATCCTATAATTTTGTATCTAAAGTTTATTTGGGGTCTTATGTGGTATTTCTTATGTAACCCTATTAGGTAAACTCATCCTAGGCCTAAAATACTTATTGTTTTTGTTTTGTTTTTTAAACTTTTATATTATAGATGTGTGTTTGAATTCATGGCACATACGAATGCTATTTTAGATGAATAGCTATGTTTGCAAATACTATCTTCAAAGCCATTAGGGAACAGTCATGGTATTTTTTTTCTTTGTTTTTAAATGTTTGGCAACAGACCCAAAAGCTTTAAGAAGGATTGACCAAGCATGTTTCTCTTAAGATGACTTCTATTTTGCAATAAATATTAAAATTTTTGCTTCTAGATTTGTTAATGGTTTAAGAAATTTTGTTTTGTGTATATGTAATTTTAAAATATTTACTGTTTTGAAGATGCCATCTGTGAATATGGATTTCCTGGTTAAAACTGAGTAGTAGTTTTTGTTGTAAGGCTTAGAGATCTGCTCTTTATGACTGAGTAAAACTTTTTTTTATAAAGAAAAAAGACTCAGTTTAAGGCAATTTTTAATAATATAGAATTAATTGCCCATATTAAATTCCAGCAGACAAGCCATCCTAACAGGTATTTGATCCTATTGAACACTTTGTTCAAGTTTTTTTTTTTTTTCTTCAGTAAAAAGGAACAATTTTGATTTACATTCCAAGCTATCAGGAAAAGGAGACTGTTTTATTCTACAAGGTTCATCTGGTGGTGTTGCCTGAAGATCTGATGTGCTATAATTTTATGAATCAAAAATAATAAAAGACTTACCATTCTGAATCTAAAGACTTTTGATACTTTTCCGAAAGTAAAGTTAATTTCAAGAACTTTTGATAAGTTGATGTTATAATTAGTCTAATTTTGTATAGTTTTTGTAAACAAATTAGCATCCTATCACAATTACAAATGTTCCCCCAAATTGGTAATTGCAGTTGTTTAATACCAAAATAAATTTAGATAGGGTCCCTTAACTTAAAATAAATTAATTTTTTTCTAAAATATAAATCTGGAGCTGTTTTTATATTTGAAAACAAATGTAGTATATTTTATTTATAAGTCATGTTCTACTGATAATGAGGATTTTCCTTATACATACCTTGCAGGGATTCTTTTACTAGCTGACTTAATTATATGTTTATTTTAGAGGGTATTTTAAATGGATATAGAGGACATTTGTGAAACATTGGTGTTACAGTTACAAATTTACATTTTGCTTCTGAACGCGTCTTTAAATAATCCTGTCACTATCTTCCTCTCCGAATCTAACAAAGCATAGAAACCTGTGTCATTTGAAGTATTTCTTTTAGGCTGGTAAATGTGAAGATGACTTAAATAGTGCTCACAGTTATCACTTCATCATGAGAAAGTATTGATTATGGTAAAAAAATTCTTCTAGTCCAGCTTAAGCTAAAAGTTAAAATAATAAAGTAGTACAAACTAAACTGTATTGCTGCTTACTAATTATAAAATGTGATAAATGGCATTTGTGTGATTAAACGTAAGAGTAGGAAAAGGTCTGAGTGTTGTGGATTATTAAAGCCCTCATCTCTTGAAGTACTGTGTCTCTCTTCTGTTCAGTGTGCAAAATGCTTTGGAGAATATTTGATTGGAGTAGATATTTGTGAAACAGAATGAACTGAGTGAATTAGAGACTACTGAGATTCCTAACTTTAAAAAAAGAAAAAAAAAAAGAAACAGCTTTTTTTTCCTCTCTCTTTTTAATGTAAACAGATTTAAGAACTTTTTGAAAATGACGGGCTTTAGAAAATAGGAATAAATTTGTTTTAGAAATGCCTAATAGGAAAGTGCCTCATTGATCTGAGGCTGCCATTTAAAAAGTTAGTTCACAGGTATTTATTGCTTCTAAGGTCTTCAGTCTTAAAGACAAATCTTAAACCCAGAGATGTTACAGATTTTAGCATGGGACAAATTGATGAGTAAAGATAAACCTGTTGCTTCTTTTTATGCTTGATTCTTTCCTTTTGTTAAGGTAAGGAAAATGTTTGGGTAATAATTAATTGGTAATTAAGCTAAAAGAGAAAAAATGGCAGCCAAATTTTCCACTTAATGTCAAATAATTCTAGTATTTGAATTGGGATTTGACCCAAATTTTGAATGTTGTATGGCAACTGATTACAGGTTCTCTGCATTAATGAGCAGCTGTCCCAAGCAGTAGGCCTTGGATCACTTCAAAATGTTCTTACATATTGATTGACATGTATTTTGATTGACATGTATTTTGAAAGCTTATTGCCCAGTTATTAGTAAAACATTGCAATTATGAAAAATCACCCCAAACCCTCAAATCTTTCTATTGAACACCACCAGTTCCTTAAGATTATCATGCAGTGTATCCTTTCATTATAAATGTTTTTGCCAAAACCAGTTTTCAGCAAAATGTTAGATCCTAGAGCATGATTAGTTATCAGGGTAAAGGCATGCTGAATCACTGGAAGAGTAATACAAATTGCAAAGAAATATTCATTTTTCAGTGTCATTTTTAATGTAGATAAAGCAGGAGTGAACCGATATTTGGGTCACATATTTAGGTAGTCTGAAAGTTTTTAAAGTTCCTAGTTCAGTGCCATCATAAAAAGAAAGAAAAGAGAGTCCAAGCATAGATACTTTGCTTTGATCATATCTAATTCTGAAAAAGACCAGTGTTTAACTTAAAACTTCATTTTTAGTTACTTTTAATTTTTCTTTTTATATTTAGGTATACTCCCTTTTAAACAAGTGCTCTAATGAGTATACCAATAGAAACTCAGATATATTTCCTTGATATTTGATAACTATTTACAGGTGCTCTGAGATGAAAAGAATGTGTGAGTTAAGAGCAGAGAGTTCTGATTCTGCCCTAACCAGCTGTATACAAATGACTGTAAAATGAGGGAAGTAAATTATTAGCCAAATATATGATTTCTTTTAGCTATATTAGTCTGTGATCCCAATACACAATATAGTAAAATTTATGAAAACAGAATTCTTTTCATATGTATTTTTTATATCCTCTAGTCCCTCCCCCTCCAATTCAAAATGAAGCAGTTTTATTTAGTCTCTGTTCCTTGCTCTTGCTGGATATGAACATCAATCGAGTTTCCATTTTTTTCCCCCTTTACTACAGTCTTCACTGTCAGGATGTCTTGGTAAGTATACTGCCTATAATTACTCATTTTATTTTAACTTTTATTATTTTAACTTTTATTTTATTTATTTCAAAATAATACATAAATAAATTTAAGGTTTTTCCCCAAAGAATCTAGTGAAAAATAGCACTTTCTTTCTCTGTCCTTTTTATATGTAGCTATTGCTACAGAGAGGTAACCACTTTCAAGTCTTTAGCTATTTCTTATAGCATTATCTCTGTCTGTTGCAAAATAACATGATTATTCTGCTGCTTCCTGATATTTTGGTTTTAGATTTATCTGTTTTATATTTTGGAATATGAAGACTAAGCTGTAGTTCCTCTGACTCTCCCCGAAACATTCCTTCCTTCATCCTCCCTATATTGCAGTTACATTACACTTTCTGGTAAAGTAAGTGTTCAACAATTATAACTGCTTTGACTCTGGGATTACTGTGCACAGCTGAACTGTGTGTATCTGTAATTGTATTTCCTTCTTTGGTCCAATTTTGTTTTAAATTTTTTAGAATTAATATAATTGCCTAATTATTTCATTTGCTCAGTATTTCTAATAGCAGATATAACTTATACCCAGGCTGTCCTCTAGAAGTACAGATCTCTTAATAGGTTCAGATACATTGCATAATCATTTTTTTTTCTTTAAAGACATTCCTCTGGAACATTCTGTTCTTTGGTAATCTGAATTGGTTTCTCTTTACCTCATGTTGGGGCCCCCATTTCCTGAATTCTGTCGTCTTCTTTTGGCTTATTTCTTTACTTTGACATTCTTCCTATGAAGGACAGCATGAACGATAAATTGTTTTTTGATTTATTTGTGTGACAGTATGGCTCAGTTCTATCCATTGAAACTTTATGTGAGTGCAGATGTCTAGACTGGAAATCCTTGGGAGCTCTGCACCAGTGCCTTCCAACTTGCACTGATGCTTTTGAGAAATTCATTTGTCATTCTGGTTTTTGATACTTAATGTTTTGTCCTATTTATTTCTCTTTGGAAGTTGTCAGGATCTGATCTTTATCCTGACTCTTCTGAAATTTCTCCATGTGTCAGGGTATGGATATATTTTCATCCAGTAAGTTAAATATTGTGAACTCTCAGGGGGGAAATTGAAGTCATTCAGTTCTGGGAAGTTTGTATTATTTCTTGGGTAAGTTTTTCCCCTTTATTTTCTTATAATCTATATTCCTGGTACTCATTCTGATATATCTAGGCCAATTTTAAATTTTTATTGCTTCTACTTCCTTTTTCTTCCACTTTCTAATATTTTTTCTCAATTTTGTTTTCCTATGACTTTTTAAAAATTTCATATTTTTAATATCCAGAAGATCTTTTTGCTGTTTTTATTTTCTGACTATTCTCTTTTCAAAGCAGCATTCTATTCTTGTATCTATAGGGCAGTGGCTCCAGCATGGGATCCCAGTGACCTTGCACATATCCTGGTTGGTCATGCAGTCAGAGCTTGAATTTCAGATTGACTAAGTCTTGATGGACATAAACCCTGTGATCCATCCAAGAACATGGCAAGACAGTCTCAAGAGGAGCCCTTACATGATCATTTTCTCATCTGCCTTTATTCTGGAAGTCTTCTTGTCTTTCAAGAGAATGGCTTGAGGCTGTTTCCTACCTGCCTTTCTGGGTCCTTTGAGACATGAGACTTTCCACCTTTCCCCTGCCTTAGAGCAGAGCTATTAATAGGCTATAAAATTGCTTAGCTGCAGCAAAGCATTAGCTGCACAGCAGCAGGTGTCAGATCACTTCCTAGTATTGTAATCTGATCCCTTTTGTGTTGATATCACACAGCACAAAGGCTATGGACTATTTCATTATGTATTTTTCTCATTATCTGTGTAAGTAATAAACTTTCTGAATCAAAAAAGCACTCTTGCTTCTCCTACTGATTGAACCCGTCAGGACTTTCTTGGCCCTTGCCTAGGCCTTGTGCTTAGCAATTTCATGGATAAATATTAATTTTAATGGTTATTTTCTTTGACTTCTTGCCTTCTGTTTCCTTCAAGTTAATTTTTTCTTATTTGTTTTGCTATTCAATATTTTCTCAGTTTTTAAAAAAAATGCTTGCTGATGTTTTACTGCTTGCATAGATGAGTAAGACGCTAAAAAGCTAGTTGGAAGTTTGTGACTAAGGCTCTGTAATGGTAGAATTCTCTCTCCAGCTGGATATCCACAATATGAAGACTTTTACTTAATCCACCTATTTTCAATAGGCTAACCCTGCCTTTAATTCTTCATGCCTGTAATTTTAGCGATTCTGGAGGCTGAGACTGGAGGGTTGAAAGTTCCAGACCAGCCTTAGCAACTTAGACCCTAAGCAACTTGGTGAGACCCTGTCTCAAAAAAATAAAGGCCTGGGGACATGACTTAGTGGTTAAGTACCCCTTAGTTGAATAACTGGTAACAAGAAAAACAAAAACGAAACAAAACAAAAATTCTACTTGGTATGTTTGAGTTTAGAATCTCTTCCACTTTGCCAGAATCTTGAAGCTGATGAATGAATGAATGAATGCTTGTTGCCTATGTGTGTGGAGACCAGCTTTCATGTTCCCCTTCCACTCTGAGGAAGAACCTGGGATCCTCATTACTGTGCCTTACTTGAGTTTATGTTAGAATCATGTTACTTCTTACTTTCGTCTCTCTGTGCACTTAGCTTGTAACCATCTTCATCTACTAAGTCATCCCCATTCATTTGTGTTCCAATTTCCAAAATTTTCTTGACCCATCTCTCATCTTTTTACTGTCTAAAATGGATTATTCCTTTTAATCTCTTTGCCATTTTAGTGTGCTTTCATGAAGGAGCCATGACAAAGCTCAGTTTTAATTTGAGTCGGTCGTTTCTTCTTAGTGTGGGTCTCTGTCCAAGAGTCGTGGCTGGTTGCTTTCGGGAGTTCTCAGGGGATACACTGCTCCAGCTCCTTTTAGATTGTATTATTAGACCTCACTTTGACCTGCTATTATTAGAGACAGAACCCCTCCCAGTTTCAGCTGACAGCCTCAGATTGGCTTGCCATGATTTGTACTGATTTTAGATGTCTCCTGTGTTTATGTTGTTTAGCTGTCCAGATGGCTTCCCTTTCTTTCTCCCACAGAAGTGTTGATATGGTTTTATTACTTGTTAGTGGTTTGTTCTAATCTGATTATATTAAGGAGTTTGGGGGTATATTTAGTTTTAAATGTGTTGGTGTTTCTATTGCTTTGCCTAGTTTTCTGTGGGAATTTGAATAGATTCAAAGACTGTCATGTGGAGAGTATGTGTATGTTTTTATTTAGAAACACTTAGTCTTATTTGTATATGAATAATATTTTATATCCAAGAAAATAATTTATATGTAAATTATATTATTGAATTATTTTCAGAATTTTCTTAAAATTATTTTGTTAATTTTGATGAATTTTCCTTGATGATAAAAGTTATTTTTCTTTTAAAACTAAAGCCTGCTTTTGTTATCTTACTTAGAAGAAATTGTTAGTCTAAAATAGCAATTTAGCACTGCTCATTAAGAGCATAATTTAATTTTATTAGATATAATTTATAATAATTGTTGTCAGTTGAAAGATTATTTATTTATTTGTCTTTTGGTACTGGGGATTGAACTTGGGTACACACTACCACTGAACTACACCCCCGAGCCCTTTTTATTTTTTGAGACAGGGTCCCACTGAGTTGTCCAGATCGACCTGGAACTTATGATCCTCCTGCCCCAACCTCCTCAATAGCTGGGATTATAGGTATGTGCCACTGCGCCTGTCTGAAAGATTTTTTAAATTATGAAGTAGAAAGTACTGTATATTAAAGTGAACACATAACTTTTTTCCCTGTAAAAGTATGTAACACTTTTTATATTAGAGTTTTATAGTTATACATAGTAGTTGTATTCATTCCGACAAACTCATACGTGCATGGAATTCAATTTCAGTTCATAATCCACCCCTATCCTTCCCCCTTTTTCTTCCTATCCTCCTTCCTGTCTCCCATATTCCTTCCTCTATTAGACTTCCTTTCCCTCACTATTTATTCATATTTGATTGGTTCTTTTGACCTATGTATATAGGTGAAGCTCCCTGTGGTATATTTATGTATGCACATAATGTTATGTTTTAAGAATTCATTCTACTTTGCCTCTCCCTACCGATTCCTCCCCTCTGCCTATCACCTTCTTCCACATTACTAATCTTCCCTTTATCTTTATGGAAACATAACTATGGATTCAGAAGGACCAGTATTTTAATGTTCTTTTAAAAGTTTTTTAAAAGAGAGAATTCACTGTGTCACTTTTAAAAGAGAAGTTGTTTCCTGTGAACAATTTATATTTGTTCATTACTTTTCTGTTTTAGTATATCTTTCCCTGAAACATTCAAAGTTCAAAAAAGAGCTAGAAGTTATGGTAATTGATCCTTGCCCTTCATCCTCCAGATATATTTGACATGAGATTTTTAAAATAATATTCTGTTTTTAGTGTGATATTCTAAGTCACCAATTTAATGAAAATTTGGTATTATTGCTATTATGTTTATCGGTCTTTATAACATAGTCTCAAGAAAAACTAAAAACCAACTTAAAAAACCTCTCTGCCTGAAAAGAGATTCTGGAAGCATCAGTAAATATAGTTTTTGTCTTTTAGTGGAAAAGATTGCTTGATGTAGTTTTAGCTATAAAACAATTGTTTTGGTGTTAAACATCTGTGTAATAGCTTTTTGTGGAATTTTTCTATTAGTAAACATGGAAGACGAGAATATAATATCAAGAATGCTATGATATCAAATTAAAATCTGAATATGATGTCTTTTGACTTATTCATGATTATATAAACCTTCATGTTTATTTCTACAACAAATCTGCAACATGCAGAAAGAAAAAAAAGTCTTTATTATGTTCCCTTATTTATAGCCAAATTTAAATGTTAAAATACTACATTTTCTTGTCAAGTTTCATGTTTTATAGTTCTTTCTTGCTATTAACATTAAAATATGTAAACGGAATACTTATGTATTCTGAAGCCTGTAAAAAGGTTTTTGTGGGGCACTAGTTAATCTTACTGCTGCTATAGTCACCAGAGAAAGAGCCAAACTGTAAATACTGTATAGTTATGAAAATGTGGAAGAAAACCAGTCATTTTTGTTTTTTTTTTAAAAAAAAACATATACTCAGCTGTTCATATACTCAGCTATTCTCTAAATGTACCTTAAGATGTCATTTTTTCCTACCTGGTCTCTAAGTAGAAAATCTCTTGTCAGGATGTGAATTTTAGCCTGTATGGCAAAAATCAGGCTTATATAACTTACTGCTTTACATCTTGAACAAATAAAATCAATCCTTCCCAATTACAGAATACATAAAATCAATCCTTCCCAGTTACATCAACATAAGACAACTCTTAAGAACTTGGTGTTCGTGTTTCTATTCATATATTAGTGCTAAATTATTTTTTAAAGCCTTTAGTGAAAGTTAAGTGTCTCATTGATAGCTATTTATTTATTTATTTGGTACCAGGGATTGAACCCAGGTGCATTTAATCACCAAGCCATATCCCAGCCCTTTTTATTTTTTATTGGAAATAGGGTCTCAATTAGTTGCTTAGGGCCTTGCTAAATTGCTGTAACTGGCTTGAACTTGTTTTTTTTTTTTTTTTTTTAAAGAGAGAGTGAGAGAGAGAGGGGGACAGAGAGAGAGAGAGAATTTTTAACATTTATTTATTTTTTCTTAGTTCTCAGCGGACACAACATCTTTGTTTGTATGTGGTGCTGGGGATCGAACCCGGGCCGCACGCATGCTAGGCGAGCGCGCTACCGCTTGAGCCACATCCCCAGCCCAATCCTCCTACCTCAGCCTCCCAAACTACTGGGATTATAGGCAGAGGCTACCATAGTTATTTCTTAAATCCCCCCCCCCCCAATTTGTGCATTGATATAGAATTCAGGAACTTTTAAATTACAGTTTGGGAGTTTTCAACACGTTTCATTGTGAATTGGCTTAAAATTATTTGCCTTGATTAGTGAAATAGTTTCAGAAAATAGAACTTTGGTTGGTTTACATTTAGAGCTTAAGGAACTACCAAATGAATTAAAACTGATGGGCACATATTAAACTTCATGAGCTCGCTTAACATACCTGCTTCCAACCAGCCCTACCTGACTAAACTTTTCTGTTTGCCATTTTTTCTTTTTCTCTTCAACCTCACTATTAACTTCTTTCCTTTGCTCTTCTGTCATTTCCCTACCTCTCACTTTCTTCCTTAACTGGTCATTGTTTGAGACAAAGATTATTTTTAAAACATTTATTTTTAGTTGTAGGTGGACATAATATCTTTATTTTATCTTTATGTGGTGCTGAGGTTTGAACCCAGTGCCTTATGTATGCTAGATGAGCACTCTACCACTGAGCCACAACCCACCCAAAGACTTTTTTTTTTAAGTCTTTATTGTATTCTCAATTTATAAACTTTAAGAAAAATAAAAATAGAAGCCTGGTGTGGAAGCACATGCCTATTTCCAGGTACTTGTGAGGCTGAGGATCGCAAGTTTGAGGCCAGCCAGCCTGGGCAATTTAACAAGACCCTGTCTCAAAGTTTTAAAAGAGGCAGGGGGTTATATTTCAGTGGTAGAGTACTTGCCTAGAATGAATGGGGCCCTGGATTGTTCAAATAAATAAATAAAATACATGTCATAAAACTTAAAGACCTATTATTTAGATTTTTAAATAAATAATTGGGAATTTTATAATTCTAGAACCAGAGAAATAGACCTCTTAATTAGATGAGATCAGTTTCAAGTACCAACATATTTTATTACGAATGATTTTCAAAAGCATACATTTTTAAATATTTTTTGATTGTCAGTGGATCTCTATTTTATTTATATGTGGTGCTGAGAATCAAACCCAGTGCCTCACACATGCTAGGCAGGCACTCTACCACTGAGCCACAGCATACATTTTGAACTAGTGTCTTTTTGTTATAGTAAATGGTCAAGGTTTTTGGCCATGTCACTGTCACTGTCTTCTTCCCTTATATCCCAAATCATTTCAGTACATAAAGGCACTCGAATGTTCTTTTTCTCAAATATTTCTCCCACAATGTGAATTTAAACAAGCAAAAGTACATGAATGTTACGTCAATTTGAGTTCAAAGAATTTTTCTTAATTGTTTGGTTTTTTGATTCCTCATTGATTCCCTCATTTCTCATTTGTAATATTGTGGGTTTATTGCAAATAATTTGGACAAAAGATAAAACTAGAGAGAAATCCTTCTCTGTGAATAAAATCTTGGCTTTTCTAATATTTAAAATCATCTATTGATTGAGTTAATGATGTGCAAACTTTTTTCACTAATCCAACTATGTGTGTGTACGTATATACACGTGTTTATTTATGATAATATTGACAAGTATGAAAAATAAAAGGCAAGGTACAATCTAAAGAGTGCATTTGCACAAATAGAAAAGCTACAAGGTTGATACCCTTAAGATCTACATATGTTCAAGATATCACAAAATTTTAATATCCTAAAATTATATGTAAACTATGGTTGCTAATTCTTAAAGCTCAGAGAATGTTGGAGGTGTGATAGAGTGTTGGGAGATATGCAGAGGAAGCACATTCAACAGAAAGAAATAACGTCCAAAATGTAAAAGTGACAATTATGATTAGCTGGTTGTTGGAGACTGTTCAGTGCAGGAGGAAACATCACACACTGAGGAGTTTTTGTTTATCACTACACTGTGAAAATTGATGTTTCTAATGATGAATCTGCAAGAAATGCAATTTACATGCAGTTGTGTGTAAATAAGTTTTATTGTAAAAAAAAATATTTAGGTATGAGAAAATTTTCTGTGGGCAGATACTTTTCTTGATTAACTAGATAAATGAGGTATCATTTTGAGGAAAGTATTTGAAAACACGATTATATGCACTTACACTTGCTTTGAGGCCTGGTTGCAATCACACTCTTAAAGTTTACTGGAAATTATGTGGTTTTTGTTCATTGAAACAATAGAATAAAGGAAATGAACTTGTGTGCGCTGTGATAGATGGCCACTTATTGTCTCTTAAAGCATAAAATATGTTCATCACTGAAAGCTGAAATTAGTCCCCAAACTAGTGTGTTTTGTAAGACACTTTTTATAAACTCAGTGAAGAACACAATTAGGGATAA
Organism: Ictidomys tridecemlineatus; assembly: GCF_052094955.1. Taxonomy (NCBI): domain Eukaryota; kingdom Metazoa; phylum Chordata; class Mammalia; order Rodentia; family Sciuridae; genus Ictidomys; species Ictidomys tridecemlineatus. The sequence continues at coordinate 167,259,745 of NC_135480.1, read as the reverse complement.
AGACTTTTATGCTTGGCGGGGATAGGTGGAACATTTAGTTAACATACATTGTTTAATATCACTCTAGACATTCTGTTTCTATGCAGTAGTTGCCATTATATATCTAGTACTTCATATAAATAAGATTTTTTTTTAATGATTGACTGTAACCGAATAATGCAAACCCTTTGGTGGCATAGTCAAAGTGAAATACACTTTGCACATAACAGCTATGGGTATGGACACTGAAGAGGAGTTCATTCAAAAACCTTCAACACTACAGTTAAGAAATCACACTTTTTTTTAAGCCATAAGTTTGCTTCACGATTCAATGCAGTATTGCTATGATCACTTTTCTGAGTGCCTTGTTATTAATTTTTGGGTTTGTATTATCCTGCAAGGAGAGGTCCCAAATTATACTTTCACAATTGTTCCTGTAAACATTTAAATCTAAGTTGTCAAAGCAATGAATCTATCCTTTGTTGCAGATATGTAATAACACCTCAGTAAAATAATAAAAACACAATAAACTTAAAATGTTCTTTTAATGTTTTAAATTGTGTCATTTCTCTTCTTTTAAAGGATGAGGGTGGAGGAGAAAAGAGAACTTCAGACTTTTTTATTTAATTGAACTAACAGCATGTGCTGACAAGTAATAAATAACAGCGATTCAGAGTGACTAAATAAATTGGTTTCCACAAGCAATGATTCATCTTCTGTCTTTCATTGCCATCAGGCTAAGAAACAGCTTCTTTCTGTCAGCTTATAGGAAAGATATTTGAGAATATAATAATCTTGTTTCTATTCTTGCTCTAGTAAATTCTATAGTAGTTCACTTTAAAATATTTAGATATAATTAAATCTGGTTGTTCATTTACTTAAGATTTTGTGAATTTGTAACTGTTCAATCTGATGTTCCCATTTTTCCTTTGACTCCTGAGTTATTTAGAAGTGTGTTATGCTAGTAATGCTCCTTAATGTATTTCTGTAATTTTTACAATTTTATTGATGTTCATATACTATAATGTTCACCCTTTAAAATTGTACAGTTCATTGTTTTTTACAGAGTTAGGTATCTGACAACACCATCTAAATCTACAACATTTTTATCACCCTAAAAAGATACTTTATACCCATTCACAGTTACTCTCCACATCTGCCTTCCCCCAAGCCCCTTTCATCCACTAAGGTATTTTTTTGTCTCTGGGATTTGCCTACACTGCTCATATAAATTAAATATGATAGGTGACTTTTTGTGTCTGACGTTATTTTCAAGGTTCATTCATGTTGTCAAACATATAAATACTTCATTTTATTGTCAATTAATGTTCCATTTACAGATTTTACTACATTTTTTGTTTATCCTTTCATTTATTGGTTGACTTCTGTGTTGTTTCCACCACTTTCTGGCTCTTATAAACAATGCTTCTGTGAACATTCATGTGCAAGTTTATGTGTAAAAACATGTTCTCACTCTTGTAAGAATTTACCTAGAGTAGAATTACTGGGTCACATGGTAATTATGTTTGACTGCTTGAAGAACTGAAAAACTGGTTGGTGCTGGATTATTTTTATCCACACAAATAGTCTTGAACCTCCTTACCGAGATACAGTTAAATTACTTGAGGGATCTTGAGTTCTCTTTTCACATTGCTCTTTGATCAGTGCTACACTGCCCTGAGAACTCTCAGTGCCTCTAGTCCTTCACTCTTCATTTTCTCAATTTAGAAAGTGATCTGTGCCCTGCCTGGGTTCCCCTGCCTTGCCATGGCCTGGAACTCTCTCAAAACAGCAGTAACACTTACCTCATTTGTTTTCTGTCTTGACAAGACTCACTATCTTTTGTTTTACAGTGTCCAGTGTTGTCAGGACTTGCTCCACACACTCTGTTCTCTGGTTGTTTCAAGTGGACAAGTCATTCCTGTTAGTGTTGCTCCACTTTGACCAAACGTGGAGCTACTTTCATTTTTTTTTTTTTAACCCCCAGTACTAGGGATTGAACTCAGATGCTCTACCGCTGAGCTGCATCCCCAGCTCTTTTTATTTTTTACTTTGAAATAGGGTCTTGCTAAGTCATCCAGGCTGGTCTCAAACTTGTGATCCTCCTGCCTTAACCTCCCAAATAAGCTGGCAAATAAGCTCCCACCACACCTGGCCTCACCTTAATTGATATATTCACTGGATATGGAATTCTGGGTTGCCTTTTTTTTTCTACTCAGTACTTAAAAGGTGTTCTACTGTCTTCTGTCCTCCATAGTTTCTAATAAGACCATGGTATTTTAATTGTTCCCTTTTTAAGTATGTGCCATTTTTCTTTGGCTGCCATCATAAATTTTGCTTTATTTTTCCTTTCCTCATCTGAAACTAGAGTTACTTATATATTAGGCCTTTTAATATTGTCACAAAAATCCTTGAGGCTTTTTAAAAATAAATTTTCTCTCATTCAGATTGGATAATTTCCTGCACTATCTTCAAGCTCATTGATTCATCTCAATTTTATCTCAGTTCTGCTATTAAGCCCATAGTGACTTTTAAAGTTTTTTATATTGTGTTTTTCAATTATAAAATCTCCATTTGGTTCTTTTTTATATTTCCTCTGTCTTTGCTGAAATATCTATCTCTTCATTCATCCAGACGTTATTTTTCTTTACTTCATTGAGCATAGTCATAATAGCTGCTTTAATGTCTTTGTCTGATAATTTCAGTATGCAGGTTATCTTTGTCTGCCCTTTGTAGATTGTCTTTAAAATGAAGACAAATTAATGTATATTGAACAGATTTGTTACTATCATCTCAATTAAGAAATACAATATAGTTAGCACTCCAGAAACTCTGGGAGTTTTTTGGGTTTGATTTTTTTCTTTGTTTGCAATGCTAATTTGGTTTATTTTTCAGAAATGAGAAAAATTATGTTTATAGGATAAGGGAGATAACTGATTAATCACATTTCTGAAAGAGAGAAGAAATACTAAGGTATTTGATTGTGTTAGTCATCAGAGCTTTGTAAATCAAAATCTTGATGAAATACCATTGAACTACCATCAGAATAGCTAACATTTAAAACTTGACTACTCATGCACTGCTTGTGGGAGTATAATGGGTACACTATGTAGGAAAATAATATATCAATATCTTCTAAAGCTGAACAAACTTATAATCTATGGCCTAACAATTTGACTCCTAAGTATGTATTTGTTGGAAATGTTTATATATTACACTGAAAGAGATGGGTAAAAATGTGCACAGCAAAGGCATTTTTAAAGCCAAGATTTAAAAAACTACCGAATGTCCCATCAGTAGGCTACTGAGCAATTCACCTGTCATCTGTTCATGGAATGGGGCATTATGTAGCAGTTAGTATGAACAAACTGCTATAACATGCAAGACGGAAGATTTACAACTGTGATGTTGAAGGAAACCAGATGTGGAAAGGGTCATGAGGAGTGATGGTTACATGGATATGTTCTCTTTGCCAAAACCCATCAATATTATGATTCATGGACTTTTCTATGTTATACTTTAAAGGAAGCTAACTTTTTGCTAAAAAAAGAGAAAACCTTCCCTGCCGTATGTTTGTCTTGTTCTTTTAGCAAGATCTAGCAATTTAGCTACATTCTCAGCTTATCAAAATACATTTTTTCCTATATTTGGGAGGATGGATATCAGATTTCTTATGATTGGAATCATTGAATGTTGAATTTAGTTTCCTGGGGCATAATCTATAACTGTCCTAGAGGCACTATGTATCTCTGAGTTCCATTTCCATGTTGGAGTTATTTTAAGATGTTATTTATATATTGTATAAGCAGTCCTCTTCCAGAATCTTTTACATGCAGATAGTTGAAGTCTTCAGGAGAAAGTTGAGAATTATAATACTGTATTTTTTATAGTAATAATAATATTTAAAGCCACCAAAGAATTTAGAAATGGAATCACTGTGTAAAATTTGTGGGACATTTTAAACTCATAGAAAAGACTTGGACTCAATTACTTCAAGAAATAGGCTATATTTATTTTCTATTTCTGTGTAACTATCCCAAAACTTTTTTTCTTTTTTTTCTTTTTTGTACTTTTGGAATTAGGGATTGAATCCAGGGGCTCCCTACCACTGAGCTACATCCCCCCTATCTCATCCCTGGATTTTTATTTTTTGTTTTACATTTTGAGACAGTTCTCAATAAATTGTTAAGGCTAGCCTTGAACTAGTGATTCTCCTGTGTCACCTCCCCCAGTTGCTGGAATTACAGGCATGCCCCACCATACCAGGTTTCTATTCCAAAACTTTGTAGCTTAAAACTACCCAAACATTTATTAACCTCATAAATTCTGTGGATCAAGAATTTAGTTACAGCTCAACTGGCTTCTCTGGAGCAATATCTCTTACAAGGACAGAATCAAGATGTCATCTGGGGTCACACCTTATTTGATGACTAGACTTGAGAGAGAACCCACTTCCAAGCTCACTCAAGTGATTTTTGGTAGGATTCCATTCTGAAGACCTCAGTTTCTCACTGGCCATATGTTAAAGACCTTCCTTGGTTCCTTGCCACATTTTCCTCTGCACAGCAATTTATAACATGACACCTGTCTCCCAAGCAAGAGAGTAAGAAAGGGTAAACAACATGAGAGCCTAAGTGTTTCATTCTAAACATTAAAAGTGACTTACTAGGTCCAGCCATACTCAAAGTAGGGAATTACACAAGGACGTGTAGCAAGAGAAGGAGTTACCTAGTGTTGTGGCACACACCTATAATCCCAGCTTCTCCTCTGGAGTCTGAGGCAGGAGGATCACAAGTTCAAGGCTAGCCTGGGCAATTTAGTGAGAGACTGTCTCAAAATAGAGTTTAAAGCCCGGCGCAGTGGCTGGGGAGGCTGAGGCAGGAGAATCGCAAATTCAAAGCCAGCCTCAGCAATTTAGTGAGGTGCTAAGCAACTCAGTCAGACACTGTCTCTAAATAAAATATAAAGTAGGCCTGGGTGTGTGGCTCAGTGGTTGAGTGCCCCTGAGTTCAGTCCCCAGTACTCCCTCAAAAAAAATTAAAGAAAAAGGGGTGGAGCTTTGGGTTCAATTCCCAGTATTAGAAGAGTCGTTGGGAGCCACCTTAGAAGCTGTCACAGTGGGCTTTGTCTATGAGTAGCCAGGATGGCAGTATGGGGTTAGAGTACACAGCAGTTTGTCTTCAGTGAAGATTTTCCTTTAGTTGATTTGTTCTGACATTTGTTCTTTAAGGTATTTGTCTAATCTTAATTAATTTGGACCAAAACATAATCTCTTCACATCTTAAACCTTTTCTCTGCACTTCCATTTACCCTATTTTTTTCTCTATTCCCTGTCCTTTGTAGCAAAGAACTGTCTTCCTATTTTGTAAGATACATTGTCCTAATTCTAAAGGTATACTCTTGCTTTTTGAAGAAGTAAGAAGTAAAATGTTAATTTACTTATCCATGTTCTGTTCTCATGCAAGAGGGTGTTTGCCTATGTAAGTATTGGTTGGTAGAACTCTCAGCTGGGTTTTTTTTTGTTGTTGTTTTGTTTTTTGTGCCACCCACGTTTTGTTTAGCAGTGGGAGTTTTGATTTAGGTCATCATATTTTCCTCTTAACTACATCCTTCAAAGAAGATAATTGATGCCACTAGTAAATTTTTAAAAATCTCTTTAAGGTCTTCTTTACTTGCAATAAAATACTGTATTATCTGTTTTTCTTAGTGTTGTAGGTAATGAATTTTAAAAAGACTTGAAATGATGATAGCTTTCGGCCCTTATTAAACAACAAGGAAAAATTATTGGGGAATAAATGTACAGTTCTATGAATAACTGTTTTCGGGTTGTAAAATCACATTTATTTATGTAATGTTTAAATAATATCAAGACAGGTGGTTAATAATTCCAATCTGCAACCATAAATGTAAAATAAGTTTATTTAAAAAAATTTTTTTAAATCAGATGGACATGTGGGGAATTAATCTTTTGCTCTTTCCATGGAGAACAAATTTAAAATAATATACAAATATTTAGAAAGAGTTTCTCAGTCATGGAGCATTTCTCATTTTGCTTCTCATTGGTACCTCTCTTATTGTTGGAAATGCTGAAGTTTTTAAATTCTCCTTTTCTGTAGTGGGTGGTCCTCCCTTTTACCGAAGAATGGATTTTGTGGCCACTGAGTCAGCAGTTACTTTGACTTTAACTGAAAGAGATGAAGTTTCTAAGAGTTTATTACATATGTTTCTTGCCACTGAGTGAACAAGAAAAATGCATACCCACCAATGCTGACTGGTTGGTAATTTCTGAAACACGATGCCACAGCTCCTCATAAATAACAGAGTAACAGAATCATGAAGAATTTGGCAGAGATCAATCTCTAGATGGATGAGTTAGTCTATAAGCAAATAGCTGCTCGACTCCCTTTGACTTTTAAGAATGCTCTATGTATTTTCTAACCTAAGCTCTTGGATTTCAGTGAATCTCAAGAGATCACAAAATTTTTACAGACTAACAAAGACCAACAGCTCAACACTGGTGTGTGGTGGTACATTGTATTTTAAGTGGGAAACAGGTGGGCCACACATTCTACTTCCAGGGACTCTAGTCCTTACCTTGTTATCATGGAGATTTGCCAGGACTGTTGAGTGAGCTGAATTTAACACTGGTGTCATGGGATGAGAAAGCAGTATAAATATCATCAATGATCTATGAAACTCTGCCAATAAAACATTTGGTGGCCTAGTTGTTTTATTTTATTTGTGGCATATTTATAAGACTGCATTAGCAATGTCACACACACACACACACACACACACACACACACACGAGAGAGAGAGAGAGAGAGAGAGAGAGAGAGAGAGAGAGAGAGAGAGAGAGTGAGTGAGAGAGTCAATTAACTTAGATCAAAGCATAAGCTTGGAGCTAAAGATATTTTTATTTCTTGCTACTTTTCTCCAATAAATGTGCAAAGAGACTAAAAACTTACAGCAGTTTGATAGATATATCATCTAATACTTCTTGTTGTTCTCATTGGAACCTGCCAGCATTCCCGTCTCTATGAATGAGCAAGATGATCTAAAAGTAAGTGAATATAATTTGAACTTTCAGCTGTGATATAAACCCAAACAGTTCCTGATAGCATCCATCTCTGTGGACAAGGAATAAGGTAGTAGGAGATGCCTAGAAATGGTCTATGAGGTACCAACAGACTTTTGGCAGGTGTCAGCATGGTGGTTAGAAGTTTGAAAAGAAGCTGGACATGGTGACTTATGCTGGTAATCCCAGCTTCTCTGGAGGCTGAGAGAAGAAGATCATGAGTTTGAGGCCATCCTGGGCAATTGAGTAAGACCCTGACTCTGAACAACAACAACAGAATGCTGTAGCTGTAGCTTAGTGGTGGAGTGCTTTGCCTAACCTAGCATGTGTGAGATGTGTGAGGCCCTGTGTTCAAACCAAAAGAGTTAAAAAAAATTATGTGGTATTTTTAATAGTCTTTATACTGTGTTTGCCTCACAGTAATGCTGTTAGGCACAAGAAGATCTGATCTTTTAGGTACTGAATAGAGTGTGCCTGTCTAAGAGATTTGTGCCTCTGTTGGCTGGGGTATGCAATGGAGTGCCTTCAGCACCCTGTGAAGGAGCACACTGAGGTTTAGAAGAGTAGGAGTTGTTACAAGTCCCTGCTGTGAAATCACAGGATGAGATGGATTTTCTATTCTGAACACCTGATTGCTAATCCCAAATATTCCTAACAGAAAGCTCTAGGTAGAATAATATGAAATATAGGAATCTTAATAAATTGTATGTGGCAGGGGCAAACTTGTATTACAATGAGCATAATCTCCAAACCTAAAAATAACATGAGAGAACTAATGTACCAGTGGTCATGTTAGCAATCATGGAAGGAGGTAGAAATATTTTGTTTGTTGATGTTGACCAAGAATTCTCTACTGTAGCAAGATGTTTTATTTATTTTTGTATTTTTATTTTTTTTAATATTTATTTTTTTTAGTTATTGGCGGACACAACATCTTTGTTGGTATGTGGTGCTGAGGATCGAACCCGGGCCGCACGCATGCCAGGCGAGCGCACTACTGCTTGAGCCACATCCCCAGCCCTAGCAAGATGTTTTAATAGTCAAGTGCTAGAGACTTATTTATTGATTTTTGTGAGAGGAAAAAGCAATATTCAGTTTGGCACGTTCACTTGAAGAACTCTTGAGAATCCAAAGTAGAGCAGTTCAGGGGGCAGGAAGTATTGGGAGCAAAGACCTAGTAAATTAATCTGTTTCTATGTCTCCCCCCACCCACACACAAACTTTTCTTGAGGCTCTATAAGAGGAGCAGGTTTTTTGGGTACTAGAACAAGCAAAGGCTGAGATTATACCAGCAGGCATTTAAAATAAGCACTTTATACATGTCAAAGTTACTCCTGTCCATAATGCCAAGTGAAAGACTTTCCCAGTAACTTTTCCCCTTACTTGTTTGAAAAAAGTTTATAGTAGTATGGTAAGATTGTGGATCCCTCTGGCTTCCAATATTGTTCTTCCACTGCAATCTATAATGAATATGGACAAAATTACTTACAATTGCCTAGTCTTAGTTTTCCTAACTGTAAACTAGGGTTAATAATACCTGGAAGAGTTGCCATGAGATCTAAATGGGATAACATGAATAGTGCTTGGTATGTTGGGGCTCTTGCTCAAACAGTCTCTTGCTGTCTTTTTGGAAGGTTTGAACTAGATGAAAAGAAATGAACAATATCATTCATTGGTGAACTTATATTCACTGACATTATGAGAGGATCTTTTAAGGACTAACAGAACTGCTCAGTCAATCTCTGATTCTAGAAATCTGCATTTCTAGGATAATTTTGATACCCAACTAAGTTTTAGATCACTGAGCTACATAAATGCTTGAAATTCTATTTTATTATTTCCCATCACCATTTTGAAATCAGTTTAGTTAGATAGCTCATATTAAACAGTGTTAGAGTCATCTATCCTTAGCTTAAAAATATTTTCAGTCATGGGCTTGGTTTTGGAGGACATTTGTATTGCTTTTACCAAATTTCACTTCTACTAATATAGCCTGATTTATGTGATAAAATTCATTTCATAGATATTTATCACATACTATATTCCAGACACAGAGCTAGGTGCTTCTAATCAGTTAAAAAAAAAAAGCAAACCCCTGATTTTGTGGAGCTTAGTAAATTTGAGCTTGTTGGGTGTTTTAGCCTTTGCTGCAATTATAATTTTAAGTGTAATAAGTGTCCAAACAGATTGGGTGCAGTGGTACACTCCTGCAGTCTGGTACTGGGGAGACTGAGGCAGGAGGATTACAACTTCAAGGCCAATCTCAGAAATTCTGTGATACCCTGTCTCAAAATAAAAATTAAAAGGGCTGGAGATGTAGCTCAGTGGTAGAGTACCCCTGAGTTCAATCTCCAGTGCCACAGAATACAAGATAGATAGATAGATAGATAACCAAACAGAAAGTTTGCTAGCATACATAGTTACAATTTGTTTTTATTATTTATAACATTTTATTATTGAACGTTTCCAAATACATAGAAAAATTGTCAGGATTTTACAGTGAACATCAACATACCAGCAGCTAGATTCACTCAGTAACATTTTATTATACTTGCTTTATTGCATTTATATCCATTCATTAGCCAATTTTATTGTTTGTGATGTATTACAAAGTAAATTGAAGACACTAGCATACTTCACCTAAATACTTCAGATACAGAGTTTAATATTAACATTTTTTTCTAATTTTTTTGTAGATATAGATGGATAGTATGCCTTTATTATATTTATTTTTGTATGTAGTGCTAAGGATCAAACCCAGTGCCTCACACATGCTAGGCAAGTGCTTTGCCACTGAGCCACAACCCCAGCCCTGTTAATATTTTTTGATGTAATGTTTACATTAAAATGTACATTTTAAAAATATATGAGTTCACAGAAATTTTGCAAAAATACATGTATCAGGAGGTAGAACACGGAATGTTTTCTGATTTTGCTTCCCAGTGAATCTCTCCCCCAAACCACAGATGCAATCCCTGTTTGAGTTTCTTACTCAATAATTTTGATATTCTAATATCATGTAAATGAATTCATGCCATGTTTGCCTGTGTAAGATGACTTTTACTCTGCGTACTATTTGTGGATTTATCCATGCTGTCTCATGTATCAGTAACTTGTTCTTTTGTGTTGCTGGTTTCATTGCTTACCATAGTTTTCCTGTTCTTCTCTTGATGGACACTGGGATTGTTTGTAGTTTGGGCTATTTGAGGAATGTAGCAGTGAGCATTCTTGCATAAGTCTTTTGTGAACATATTTTCATTTACAGTAAATAAACAGCTGCTTGTAGAACTGTCCTTACAACTTTTAGAAGAAACTGCCAAACCTTTTCCCAGCACACTTGTGTCATTTATCTTCCCATTGACAATGTTGCTCTGGGTGCTCCATCCCTCGCCCACATTTGATGGTGGCTGTCTCTGTATCCATTTGATCAGTGTGTAATGGCATCTTCTTGTGGTTTTAATTTGTATTTACTTGATAATGCATGTTGTTGAGCACTTTTTCATGTGCTTATTGGCCACGTGTACATATATGTTTTTGATTCCATAAGTTCTTTGCCCATTTATAATTGGGTGGTTTATCTTTCTGTTGTCACAGTTAGTTCTATGTCCTAGATACCAGTCAGTTGTCAGTTATATTTTGCCAATCTTTCCTACAAGTCTAGTCAGTTGTCAAGTATATTTTGCCAATGTTTTCCCCAAGTCTATATCTTGCTTCTTTATTTTTTTAATTGCGTCTCTTGATGAGTAGAAACTTTAAATTCGATAAGGTCTAATTTAAAGGTCCTTTTTTCTTTCCCTGTATGATTATTGTCTTCTGTGACCTGGGAACATATTCTCCTTTGCTTTCCTCTAAAAGGCTTTTAGTTTTAGTTTTTATGTTAGGTATTCATTTTCTATTTTATTTCCATTTTCACTATTTTTTAAAATTGATGTATTATTTTTTTAAATACATAACAACAGTGGAATGCGTTACAATCCCTATTACACATATAGAGCACAATTTTTTTATATATCTCTGTATATAAAGTATGTTCACGTCATTTTATGCCATTATACGTGTCCGTGTCCTTTTTTTTGCATTACAATTATTGATACACGTATATGCATATGCACAATTTTTCATATCTCTGTATATAAGGTATGTTGACACCCAATTCAAGTCTTTATACATGTACTTTGTATAATGATGACCTTCACATTCCACCATCCTTGCTAATCCCCTTTTTATTTTCACTAATTTTTGAGACTAAGTCTTATGGACAATGTCAAATAAAATCCAGTTAAATTACTTTTACATATGAACAAATAAGTGAAATTTAATCAGGTTATGAGAATCCTATTAGAATATTTTTCCTGACAAAATGTGCAAATATGGAATTATTGAAAATCTCACCATGTTTCGTAATTAAGGTTTGTTTTCAATCATATAGTTTAAGAATAATAAAGATTCCTGTGATAAAAGAGCAACCTTGACTCAAAGAGGTGTTTTAACATACATTGGTTCAGGTACCGGGAAAGGCACTGTTCTGTGCATTTGGGTATAATGGCAAATGTTGAGCAAGAACAGCAGCACCCACGTCCTTTGTGTCAGTCTCCTTGCACAGGGTCCCCAGGAGCAAAGTGAGAGTAGAAACCATGTCCTCCTTCGTTACCTTATTCTTCATGTTCCCAGTTGACCTCACACTGGTTCTCCTAAATTTCACACCTTCAATTCTGATAGAAGATGATCATGGCTGCATTCCTTCAAGCAAAGTTGTCACTTGTGTTCCTTTATGAGGTTTGGACCCCAGCTGCTGTGTCAGTCTGACACACTGATGAATGAACAGGCCATCTGATATTCTGTCCAATGGTGGGCACTGGCTCATTTAAACACTCACATAACATTTGCTCTGAAAATGGATTTTCTGAAACTTTCCACTTAAATAACTGTGGATTAACTTTCATCGAGGCCAGCATAGTGGAAGCTAAGCAGAGCGTATAAGCCCAGACTGTTGGGCTGCTGCACATTGTCACAGTTCTGCCTTAATTCACTGCATATTGCTTCCTTTGAAATTTGCAACCAGATTCTAAGTTATTCACCTTTTAACATCTGGAAATGTTGAAAGCATTTGGCCATTTGTTCACCTTGTTTGAACAGTACATCCAGGTGGGGTAAGAATATATTTGCCAAAGCAAAGAATACGCCTCTAAAAGATTAGACTGGTAAGTTCAAAATGGTCTCCGTTGTAGCTTAGACGAGGCATAGAATGTTAGTGATCATATTTTTATGCAGTCCTACTACTGATAGCATTCCATGTTGTAATGTCTCCCCCAAAAGATTTTTTTTATGAACTTAAAAAAGTTTCTAATATAAAGGTTATATTATTGCCAAATGCTAGTTTGAAAGAACCAAATAGGATTTTGAAGATTACCCATCTTTGACAATGCCTTAAATTTTTATCTCCTTATCCATTCCTCATTGCTTTCTTTCTCAAGACATTATGGTTTATTGTGTCTCCACTAGGTACCTTGCATGTGATTTACGCAGTGAATGGCCCTGCTTTTGGAGCAAGTTAATGATATAATATCCCCATTTATATTCAGAGCAGTCAACACTTCCTAGCTCTCAGAATAATAAAAGCACCTGCATTTAATATACATGGAAGAATGGGAAGGAAAATAGCAGATAAGGCACAATCAGGTAAGTGTAATCAGATAAAATATCACAATATTATAGTAGATCAGCATCTGGTAATGACTTGAATTTTGAAAGACTGACAAACAGCGTGGCCTAAAGCAGCCAGGCGTACCTCATTCAGAGCAACTCTTCCCAGAGCTGATTGCTCCTCTCATGTGTTTTCTGGCAGATTAAGCAGGTAGAGTTTCTTATTTTAACTCTTCTAGAACTACACTGTGCCATTGGAAAAACACTGGCAATGTTCCTTTTAAGCCCAGCCTGGAAACAAAAACAAATGATATGTCTAAAAGTAAATCTTGTACTTGCAGCAGTTATCTCAAATTGATCCAAATCAATTTTATTAAAAAGCAAATTTTGCAGTACTAGGCAGAGCTTTCATTTATATCTTTGTACTTGCCTGCATGGCATGGACATTTTATTCTTCTTTTTTTTTTTTTAATAGCAGGGGAAAACTGTTAGGTTATTAGAAAGTGATTGCCCTCTGAGAGCGTCTTCACTTTTGACCATTGGCTGCTGGTAAACCTAGCTGTGTATTTTCAGCTTTGCATGAGTCCTAATGTACAGAACCATATGGAGACAAGTAGAAAGCTTCAAATTTGCCAAAGTAAGAAGTGCACAAACCCAGTTTGTAGATGAAATTTAGCAGTTTTCTTTCTTTTAAGTTACTCTTTGTTGGAAGCCAGTGACCTCTTCATTTAATTCATTTCAGCTTACCAGGTGCTGGGGAGGATCGAATGTGCAAGTTGCAAGAAGTGAAGCAGGCCCAGGTGCAGAAGGGCTGTAGTACACATACAGCCAGCTGACAGTCTGCCCCAGCATTGGCATCCCCAACCACAGGAGGGCCCAGCTCCTTCATGGAGGGATCAGAAAGCACTGGATCTTATCTGCTATAATCGGAACAGGATGTTTTATGCAGAAAATTGAACTGACAGCTCTATCTACTGAGAAGGCTTTTGTTCACTCTCTTGTTCCTCAAATTGTATGCTGTTTTGTTTTGTTTTAAGGGTGGCAGCCCTTGGCTTTGGCCAACCAGTGTTAAATGAATTTCCACAAATATGATTATGAATGAAATGAAATAACTGTCCATTGCATTTGGAAATACTCTGTTTCTGTGGAAATGGCTTTTCTCAAAGTACCTTTTTTTCTCCATCTACCTTAACTTAAACTGCCATAACGAAATGCTATAGACCAGGTGGCTTAAATGACAGAAACTTATTTTCTTACAGTTCTGGAGGCTGAAATCTGAGGTCAGAGTGACAGCATGGTTGGATTCTGGTGACAGCCTTATTCCTGTCTTAGAGACAATGTTCATTTCACTGTGTGCTCACATGACTTCTTCTTTGGGTATGTAAGTGCAGAGACAGAGGAAACCAACACTTTGATGTCCATGTATTAACCCCATCATGAGGGTCCCACCATGTTGACCTTATCTAAATCTAATTACTTCTGAAAGGTCCCATCTCCAAATGCCACATTAGCAGTATGACTTCAACAAATAAATTTGTGTGGTGGGGAATGTTTATAATTTAGTCTATAGTATCACCCAATTGTTTTATCATAGCAAAGTTAATAAGGTTGAGACAAAGAGAACTGTCTTCAAAATGTTGACAAGACAGCCTTGGCAACTGAGCCAGACCTTGTCTCAAAAAAAAAAAAAAGGTGTGGGGGGGTGCTGGGGATATAACTCAGTGATAGGGTGCTCCTGGGTCAATCATTGGTACTAAAAAAATCAAAATAAAAATATTTTAAAAAGTATTGACATGAAGAGTATTAAAATATTAGTAGTTCATTCCTGTGTTAGAGAGCTTTGAGTTGTTGTGACCAATATGCCAAACAAGAACAACTTAGAGAAGGAAAAATTAATTTTGGTTCATGGAGGTTCAGTTCATGGTTAGCAGCTTCATAGCTCTGGGTCCAAGGTGAAGCAGCACATTATAGTGGAAAGGTGAGACTGAGGAAAACTGCTTATTTCAGAAAGCAGAGAGAACTTGAGTACAAGGATCCAAGGGCACATCCCCAGTGACTTCCTCCAGCCATGCCTACCACCCATTGATGCATTCAAATTATTAATCTCAAATGGATTAATCCTCTGTTTAAATTACAGCTATCATAATTTGATAATTTTACCTCTGAACATTCCTGTATTATTTCACACATGAGCTTTCCTGGGGACACCTCACATGCAAACTAAAACAGGTCCATAATGGAGCAAATATCAGTTGATTGAGAGTGTTATAGCCATGTGCTTTGTCCTTTCTCACCTATGCTCACACCCACACCCACACTCATGTAGCCCTACTGTACCTACTGTAGGTTTATATAGGATGGGGTCAATCACAGAAAGTGTCTGTGGCAGAAATTAAATGGAAAAATAACAACTTTCAGGATGCTTGTAGTGTCAGCAGTCTCTTGTGTTTTCTATCCTTGCAGTAACATAGACTAATCACTGATTTCAGAATGATAAATTAACCTACAGGGAGCAAATTCATTACCTAGGAAATTTTCAGTAATATACTGAATACCGAGGTTGGAAAAGAACTGATTTTCAGAAGATTTCTAATAACAGAAGTAGAAAGCACAAAGGAGTTTGTGGAGAATTGTGGGTTAATTACAACACCCTGTTTCCCAAGCATTTCATTTTGTATAATGTTTGCTTTTGGAAGATGGACTGGGATTTATGTTTTACAATTGAAATACTGAGCTTCTTCAAGGTCATGAGATAAGATTGAGATTATCAATTTAAGCATGAATTGCACAATATTGAAAGTTGAAAATGCCTCTCCCAATAGCTTTTTGTTTTATTTTTGCATTTTTGTTGTAGCCTATAAGGAACAATCAAAGAAGCCTGTTGTTATTATTTTAACTTGTCATTTTGTGAATCTGGGCTATGAAGAGCAAAGCTGGCCATGTTAGAAAGAGATGTATCACTCTCTGATTTATGATAGGCAGTTTAGATAAAGCATGATCCAAGTTATTTTAACTTCTAAATTGAAAACCTTTTTTCTGCTTGAAGCCACATTAAGAAGTATTTCATAAATAGTGATGGCATTGATGCAATCAGCCAGATTTTTTTCTGGTTCTGCCTGAATTCCTCACCCATTCATCAGAGCCCTTTTCTTGTGGGACTATGATACTATAGTCAGGAGTAACAGAACTGTCTGAAGTGTGGCCTGAACTTCCATTCATCCTGAGTTTTTAGTTATAGATGTACTGTCTGTAGATGGGGGTGAAGCATAAATCTTTCTATCTTAAGGCTGTGGCATATACATTTGCCATCACCATCCTATTTTGGATATATGAGGTTCTGGTCTCAGAAATGTTAGTTGGGAAAAAAATTTAGAACAATAGAAGGATTGGGGAGAACTATAGATGTGAGTACTCTTGCCGTTAAAGACAATAAGAATCATCATCCGATAGAATCTGTGATTACTTCCCAAGGCAGCAAATGTTGTTCTTTTCCTCTGTATATAATTTGTGTTGAAGATTTTAGGTGACTAAAACAACAACAAAACTGAAAACAAAAACAATATTTCTTAGTTACCTTTTCAATTATATTTTGAGTCCTGTACTCTCACCAAAGGAAATACCCAAGTCCACCTTTGTTGAATGCATGCCCCAAAATAAACTTGGTACATGTCAAGCTTCTGGAATTAGAAAAAAATTCAATCTTTTGGTGCACCAGTTCTTGTTGCCTGTTCATTGGGGGTCATTTCACTTTTTGCTTTAGCTTTCTCATTTTAAAAGTAGGAGTTTCTCATGCCATACGACGTGTCTTGATTTTTGCTTTGAAAGATAGTCCAGTTCTCTCTGTAATAACTGAATCGGGGTTTCTAATGTTCATTACCACCAGAAAGTTGCTAACCTCCAAAAAGCTTGGAGAGAGGCCGCAGTATCAAAGCTCACTTGTGAAACCAGCAGGGAAGCCCTTCCGAAGTCTGCAGATTGTGAATGTTGCCTGTATATGGCAGGTGTCTCCGGCCTGGAATCTGGTGGCTAGGAAGTTAGCCTTGGGCCAGGCTAAACCTAGGGGGAAAAAATGATAAAATATTCATTAAAAATAAAATGAATATATTATTTTATGCCAGTTTTAATACTTTACCCATTTCTTAGCTTAATTCTAGATATCAGAAAATTTTGTCATGATGTGATGGGCACATAAATTGTTCAATATTTCAATAAAAACATTATAAAAATACATAAGTAGATGTCCAAGGTACTTTGTTGGAGATGAGAAATTATTCAGTATCAAAAATGATTAGTGGAGAAAAATCATCTTAAAATATAGTAACTTTGCTGAATAATGAGTGTTACAATTAACATATTCTACAAATCTATCAATACTGTGGCTTCACATGTCCTTGTTCCTCTCCAAAATTAATAATGACAGACACCAAGACCCTATTAATATTTTAATAATCTAATAGGCACAGGCAAGCATGTAGCAGAGAAGAATGTCAATCAGTGGCCAGAGCTATTGAGACATCTCAGGAGACTTCCAGGTGGGTGAGCTAAATCCTCATAATTCTTTTCTTCATTCTTCCTGGGTTCATTTTCCTAGCATCATCCAGTTTCAGCTGCTGTTCTAATTTTGAGCAGAAGAATGATGTGCTTATAAAAGACAAAACTGTGGGCTGGGGCTATAGCTCAGTGACAGAGCTGCTTGCCTAGCATATGTGAAGCATGGGGTTTGATCCTCAGCGCCACATAAAAATAAACAAATAAAATAAAGGTTTTCTGCCCATCTACAACTACAAAAAAAATTTTTAAAAAAGACAGATCTCACAAGAATATTTAAGATTCATAATGTCCACTGTATATTTTAAGAAATACTAATGTTCATGTCAGTTTGTATCTTTAAATGCCATCATCTGGAAAATAATAGGAGCTTTTACAAATAATATATATTTGGGAGTTTGAAGAAATAGATTTTCTCTGATTTTAGCATGAGCAGTCTCCTTGCTCTAATCATTTCCAAATTCATCTTCACTACAAATTATGTAACATGTATAGACTACTATGGATTCTAGAAAGAATAAAACTCAATGAAAGGAGGAAAAAAACCCAGTGACCAACACATATAAAGTGCTTAGGGTAGTGCCCCACCCAAAGAAGGTCCTTCACAATGTTAGCTTCCTGTTCTTTCTTGCTTCTGAGAGGCTCATTTCCACAGGAAATGATGCTTGACTTTCCTATGTTTCACACAATCTATTTTGCAGCTCTCATAAAATTTTCCTGAGTTTGGAGTTGAAGATTTATTAATAGTTCCATCTTGCAAGAACATGCCCATATAATTTGTTGCCAGTGCAGGTTGTTCTTCAGAGGAGGAAGGTCCCTGCTGGGGGTTATGTCTGGATGGTTTTGAAGGATCATTTGTTGGAGACCACACAGGACCAGAGAGATCACACTACAGAGACTGAATTTCAAATCTAAATACCACTACTGATCTCTAGAACAAGGTTGCGAGAGATGGGGGGGGGTGCGGGAGAAGCCCGTAGAAAAGACATGATTTCAGAAAAAAGGGAGAAAAGGGAATTTTTGCCAGGAACCCAGAATCTATATGTCCATCCCATGACCAACACCCCCAAACACAGGTTTGATAACAACTTCTGGAATCTGCATAAGGCCACAATTCATTCTGTTCTTAGAGGCTTCTGACACTTGAGCCAGTGATGACTCATTTTTTAATCACCTGATTGTAGTTAGGGCTCACAGACAAATGTTTTAAAAAATATTTCCTTGTAATTTAAGGGGCAGATTTTTGCTTTCTTATTCACTCTGCTGCCAGGTTGCCTGACTAGGATTTTTCTCTCCACAACCCTACCCAACACCTACCCTAATGTGCTTACTATATTTTCTGGTAATTCTCACAGTTTCAGTCCTCACCAGATTTCACTAAGCTGTTGTGCCAGGCACATATTATTGGAACTGGCTCCCTTCTTGTTCCTGCATGTCATCCTCTATTCTTCCTCAGGGTCTACTCCAGCATCAACTCTCAGTGAAGTTTTCTCTTCCTTCTCGGGTCCATTGAGTTCTGTTCTTTTTAATTCCACAGCACATTGAACAAAGTGTATGCACAGAGTTGTACTGATTTGTAGGCGTGCCTGTCTTCTTCAGCGTACCACTTAGGCTTCTTGACAACAAGGACTCCTCCACTGGTTTTTATGTGCCTGATGCATAGTGGGTGCTGATGGAGCATATGCTGAACAAAGATTTGACATGTTCTCTTTTGTTACCATGCAAGAAAATAACTTGACATCAGTAGGGAGCTTGGGACATGAAAGAAATTAGTGTAAAGAATAAATGTTTACCTTTCATTGTGTGCTTAAGACATGGAAAGCTACACATATTTAATAAATGTAGGTAAAAATAATTGGTTTGGTGATGGTAATGGAGCAGTAATTGTGGTGTGGGGTAAGGAGGTAGAGCAAGAGCACTGGTCTCAGGGTTCTAGGCATAGCTTTGCCAGAGAACCTTGCCACCTGAGTTCTTTCTTGACCTAATTTTTTCATCTTGTGGAATAGAAAGACAGGAGGAAGTAATCTTACATGAATTTAAGGTAATTCAAGCCCTAAAACTATCATCTATTATAGTGGTAGCAGTTAAGAAATGCCAAGCACTGTCACAAAGTCCTGTCTCTGTATCCCCACACAAAGATGCTTGAACATTTCTTGTGTCCTATTCAGATTTGGAGTCTTCTAGGCACTTTTTCATTTTTTCTTCTTCTTCTTCTAGTTGTAGATGGACACAATACCTTTATTTTATTTATTTGTTTATTTTTATGTGGTGCTGAGGATGGAACCCAGTGCCTCACACGCACTAGGCAAGCACTCTACCACTGAGCCACAACCCCAGCCCTAGGCACTTTTTCTTAATTTCTTCCTTTTGTGCTCATTGCCCCCTTCCTCCAGGTCTATGTGTTTTGCCTTGAAGCTGCAGAGCAGTTGGAACATAGTGCAGTATTATGTGGCTCTTCCATTCTTCCTTCAGGGTGGCTTTGTGCACCTCTCCACTACCCCTTTGCTCATTGCTCCTCACACAAATCTTGACCTCTCTCCAGCAAACTTATCTCCAACAGGCCCAGACAAGATTTTTAAGGTCTTTCAGGGCATTTTACTCTTATTTTCTGTGCAAAAGGTATGTTGGCAGAGGACTCTCAGATCATTTCACCATCAGTTTACCTCCCTTTTTTTCTATTTTCTTCGAACCCACTTTTATTATGATGAGAGCACTGAGTACTGTTTGCTGAAGGGTTTCTGTGTGTTTGTATTGTGATGGGGGTTTACATACATGCCTGATTGCTTACATCACTAAACCTTTCCATTGTTCCTGAAGGATGAAATATAATCATTTTGGAGATGAGAATATGTTCTCAGATTGTTCGAATAACTTGCCAGGATTGTCCAATCCCAAAGCCAATGCAGTTTTCACCATATCATGCCATGTCCTAGCATATGGAGGTTCTCTTCAGTTTTTTGTTTTGTTCATGTCAGTTTTTTGTTGGTTTCAGAAACAATTATATCACCAATAAGAAAAGACTTTCACCTCACCTCAGCACATAGAAGTTTGTGTTTTGTTTTTTTCTTATGTTCTTCTACTCTTTGTTTAGAGTCACATATAAAGAGTATGACCATAATGTGGAATTCGATTTTATTATATTAATACGAATTCTTCAAGTATTTTTTGTTATCTTTTTTCATGTTATCATTTTAATGGCTGTATAATTTTAATCAGATTGGTTTATCATAGTTTCTTGAAAAGTTTAATACTGCAAAACATATAGATTGTTTCCATTTTATACTAAGATAGATTATAATACTGACATTTATGTACTTTTTAAAGATAAATGGTAGTACATTGACTTTTTTAAATATTTTTTTTTTTTTAGTTGTCACTGGACCTTTATTTTATTTATATGTGGTGTCGAGATTCAAACCCTGTGCCTCACACATGCTAGGCAAGCACTCTACCACTAAGCCACAACCCTAACCCTACATTGACTTTTAAGAACTTTTTATTATGGAAATACTGACGTATTTATAAGAGAGTAGATAGGTCCTACTTGGACTTATCACCCAGTTTCAACAATGATAATCAACATTTTGTCCATTTTGTTTTATCTAATCACCTTTTTATTCAGAGTATTAAAGAAAATTTAAATTTAAATATCTTACTATTTTACTTGTAAATACTTCTGGATACATTTGTAATGGATAAGGCCTCTTTACTAAGGTTATCTAATATTCTATGATCTCCATTAAGGTCTATGTTTAAATATTCACATTTAGTTTGTGCAAATTAGGATCCAAATATAGCCCACACATTGCAGTTGATTGTTACCTCTTTAAAGTTTCATTCATTCTAAAGAATACACACACATAAAGACACACACTTTTTTAATGCCATCAATTTGTTGGATAAAATAGGTCATGAGTCTGAATAGTATTCCAACAGTCTGTTGTTGATTGTCTTTTTAAGGTATCATTTAACTTATTTATCTACTCTATTTGTTTTGATTGTGGTTAGATATAAAAAGTTTAATTAGACTGCAGCTCAGGCTGGGGATACAGCTCGTTGGTAGAGTGCTTGCTTTGTATGTACAAGAACCTAGAGAGAGGGAGAGACTACAGCTCATTTTTTAGGGAAGAGTACTTGGTAAGTATGGTACTTTTTAAAATTTGGTATCAATTTTAACAGAACATTTTACCCCTTCATAAGATCTCTTATGTAGGCAGCCTCTCCAAACTTAAAGCCCATTCATGTTGAGTCATGTGACTAGATCCCTGCTGATACAAGCTTCTATTCTAGGGTACTGAAACCAGTTTTGTTTTAGCCCCTTCAACCTTAGCAGAAAACTAAGAATTGCCTGAAATACTTTTGAAAGCTTTTGGAAGCTCAAGAAAAACCTGGATTTGAAAAAGAGATAATTGAGAATTGAGGAAGGATGCATCAACCTTCGACAATGAATATACTGGTTCACAGGCTGAGACAGGACCATCCTCTTGGCTGCCTTTACAGGTCATCGAAGGACTGAGACAATACACCTGTTTTCTGCTTCTAAACTCTTTGACTTTAGGTTAGTTTAAATGAAGTTTCTCTTTGTAGAATGTAAATATGAAGGCTATTATACAGTGAGCTCTGTGTCTATCTCCATCATAGTGATTCCCTGGGCACAATAAGAAAGCCATGGCTAGAATGTGGGGATGAGGTGTTCCTATCTCCTTATAACACATTCTCCCTTGTATTTTATGTGGTGTTTGAGGCATCTCTCAAGGCCACAGAATAAGAAGTTTCCCGCCAAACAAAGCAAAGGAATATCCATGATGTAAGGCTCCCAACATTGTCTAAGAATTAAGAAGGTAGAGTAATTCTTTTCTTTTTCTCTGGATCCCAGAAAGTAAAAACCATGTATGGCTTTTCCCCTTAGGTCATTAGACAAAGTCAGATCTTCCAAATCCTGGTTTGCCTGACCATTCAAACCCACTACATCTTCACATTGTTGGTAAAGTCCTAGCATCACTGGGCAAGAAGATGTAAGGTACCTTTGCAACCTTCTCCACCAACCTTAAAACTGGAAATGCTTGATTGAGTGCCATTACATTTTTCAGATATATGCCAGAGGCAGTTCTAAGAATGTGTTAATAGGATGGAGATAGCTCAAAACAAGAGCTTCAGAGAGAAAAGAGCTGTGAAGTGCTTTATTTAAGAGGGTGGCCTTTCTTTTGGGACTAGATTCAAGTATCTTACTTTGTCCCTTTTATCTTATTGGACAGGCTATGTAATAGAGACTTTGAATTTTGACTTTGAGCTGTAGAAACACAGAGACTTTCCTCATTCTTTTAACTTCTGGTTGCTCATTTTATTCATTACTATTTTATGGTATAGGCAACGTCACTGGAAGGTCAGTCACAGAAACTGAGAATCCAAGAATAGAGAAAAACTCTGAACATAAAACATTGTTTAATTCTATGCTTTTAATTAAAATTATTTTTATTTACTTAATCTTTGCTTAATTTACTTAATCTTAAATCTTTAAGATAGAATGTTAAACATTTTTTTTTCTGTTAAGGAATGACTTTGTCATATATGAGCTGTTTTTGAGAATCTTTATTACTGTTGTGTTTTCCTAATGTGCTTCTTTAGGCATAGGAAGCAATTCTTTCTCTTTTCTTTAGAATATTTATAAGTTTTTAAGTGGACATTCTGATAAGCCATGTTCTATTTGCAACATTTCTTCTTTGGCCATATGGTCCTTATTGCTCCTTTGATTATTCTATAATGTGTGTGTAGTAAGTATAGGATTAATGGATTCAATGGAGTATAGGCAAACTATAGTAAATAAGAGGCTGGAACAGCATCTTATTTCTTTTTGTTTTGAGCAATAAGGAAAAAAGCAAAATTGAAAGAAAGATAATGCTTTAGGCTTGAGTTTATACAAAAAAAACTACAGCAGTTTAAAGTTTCTTTTAAATGTTCTTGTTCAGCAATTCTTAGAGAGTGGAGTGTTTATTAGACAAGCTCCGACTCTTCAATACTTTTACCTTGTACTTGATGGAACTGAAGTTCCTTTGGTTTTTCTAGATCAAATGGATACTTAGTTGGTAAGTCTACTTAAGTTTCTCCCCTAATATCCATGTTTGTTAAATTTAATCAACATTGAGTAGGAATGACAAATGTTTACCTTAGGAAAGATTAAACTAAGTTTTCACTTGAATTACCTTTTATCAAGGAATATTTCTCATTTTATAAGAAATCTTAGTTTCATTTTCAACATTGTCACTTCATACTGTTATGGGTAAATACTAGAACTTCAAAATGGTAAGCCCCAATTATATGATATAAGACTATAAATGCTTTTGCTGTACCTTCTAAAATGCAAGGTGAGTACTGCTAGGTTGTTTTTCCTGAGTTTTCAACAGCATTGAATATACATATACACCCACCAATGCAGGGAGGACAAAAATTATTTAAATGTAAATGAAGAAGGTTGGTAACTATTTCAAAAGTGAGTCATGAATCTTTTGTCCCTCAGATTCTCTAGATAAAAAATATGAATAAGTTGGCTCCAAAAATTGTAAATCTGCCTCTTATTTGAGACCTGGTATGGATGTTGCTCTTGCAGGTGCTGATTCAGGTTTTGTCTTTTCCTTTCAATGTCCTCCATGTGTTCAATTATCTTCTCCTGGCACTCTACCTTTGGAGAGAAGCTTTGTAGAGCCCAGAGGCACCATTTTCTTTTGTCTTATGTTAAATTGCTGTGCCCAGTCCTTCCCTGTGAATATATACAATTTATAAGCTGAGCAGTTCGTATGGGCTCCCTAGCAATGTTCAGTCTATATTCAATTCTTTCTATTGCATAGGTGGTTTTGGCTTTTAAGCAAATAAGGGAGTAAATGTATATATATATAAAGTTAAAAAATAAAAGCTTGACTATCAGACATGAATCAGATGTGCTATACAGACTAATCCGTTATTCCAGCTTATCTGGAACTGCATGAATTAATCTTAATCATGTCTATTCTTTTAAAAATATCAACAGTTAAAAATTGCATGTCTTATTATTAAAAAATGGTTTTGGAGCTGAGATATAATCTCCTAAATGAAGGAATAAAAATAAGAGCAGGATGAGCCAGCAACCATTTTTCTTCCTAAAAACTTAAAATAAATGGAGATCAAGGAATGTTAGACATTGTTAAATAAATCAGAGGTCTTGTGACATTTCTAATATTTTATTAACAAAATTTTGATTTGATTTATCTCTTTAAAATAACTAGCAAGGTATTCTCTAAGTGCTAAAACATAAATTACAAATGCAAAATCTTGATTTATGTTAATGGTTGATAATGTGTAGGGCATGCAAGTGATCACAGGTTCTGCAATATTCCCTGAATGGAAGGATAGATTCAGAAAAGTACTAAAGAAAGTGCTGCCTTAGGCTCCATTTGTTGATATATAGATGATGGCTGTCTTCTAAGAAATGATATAATCTTGATGATGTGAACTTTCACTTCCATTTCAGACATCTCCAGATTTTAGTAAAATCTGCTCGACAGTTCTGAGTGCTGCCCTGTCTCCATGATGGATCAGAAATATGCAGATCTCTACAAGGATAGCATAGGAATTAAAAAAAAAATAAAGTCTGACTACTACTTAGGTGATATTTGGTCTTTCTGATCTCTTGCAGTAATATTTACATTTTTATATTTCTCAACATACCTTCCTTTCCCCCACCTCTTAGACCCTGAATAACACCAGCTGAATTGCCAATTCCCAATTCTGTGTCAATCCAAGATATGCCTTCTCTAGATTTCTTGGGTTGCTCAGTATTTTAAGAAAAACCACATGCTCCTGAAAATTGGAACTGCTCCACATTTTTATTTTCCAGCCTCAAGTATGTTTGTTCCGTCTGCATCATTTGGCCATCTTCTTGTGCTGCACATGGTTGTCCCCTTCTGATCCTGTATGTCTCCCCTTAAATGTGACTCCCTAGGAAATCCTTCCCTGACCTTCTTATCTAAGTGGGTTTCTTCTCACACACTGCTCTGTTTATTTCATGACACTTTACACGCTACAATTCTATTTTGGTGTTCATCTAACTTGTCTGTCACCACAACAAATTTCTTGTGCCCAGGGACAGAATCTATGTTAGTAATTGGAGTAGTAGTGTAGTTATTGGCATGCAGCAAGCACTCAGGAAAAAAAAAATCATTAGATAAATAAGTAAATTGTAAGAATGCATTTGAAAAAAATAAACATTTTAAAAACTACTGATTTTTACAGTGCTGCTTTTGAATGAATGTAGCCATAAGCCCAAGAGATATTCTTACAGCTGTTAGGTTGCATTCCCTTTCAAATAAACTTCTCCTGCCTGTGGTGGTTGAATGAAGAGACCCTTGTGTTCTGAATTGGGAACTCACAGCAGTTGTCCAGCTTTTGTAATAGCAGTTCTCAGCCTCCCTTTGTCTGCAGGTGCACACAGACTGGTGTTGTTAACATGTGCCATCTGAACACACCCAGGGTGGTTTGTGATTCCCAGAGCCCAGACTGAGACTCAACTCTTTTCTCCCCATTCCAGAAATCACATTGGGATGTAAGTGAGTGAGTGTAAGTCTTTACAGAAATTGCCTTGAATCTATTCAAGTGTGTATCAAAAGACAAAAGATAAACCAATTATAAATTTTAGGGCTCTTTTTTAGTAGTAGTAAATTACCTGCTATATACTTCACAACTAGTCAGTACACGTCAGTGTGTCATGACACATAATTTTTGAATTGGTGTTTTAGAAGTTGGTCTCAAACCTCTGGAGAGAATTTTATTATTTATGTAACTAACTTTTGGGAAAGAAGAAAATGCATATAGTTAGTAGCACAAAGTGGCAACCCTATAGGAGAGGAACTCATGAAAATAATATTTACAATAAAGCCTATACTGATACTTGGTAAGTGTTGACTTGCAAGCCCTCTCAATGATTAACATAAAATGCTTATTAAATAAGCTGAGCCATATAAATGTAAATATAGCATCTTTAGTCTCAAAATGCAATTTCATATAGCTCAAACCAATAAATTTGTTAATATTTTCTATTGTTTATTTAAAATGCACTTGTAAGTTCTGGCAAAAGAAGAAGAGTAAATGTGTCACAGTAGATCAGATAGAGAGAGGTTAAGGGAGGGGAGGGGAGGGGGGATAGGAAGGGCAGTAGAATAAAACAGACACTAGTATTGCTGTATGTATAAATGTGGCTGTATTACCAATGTGATCCTGCAACCTGTACACGTGGAAAAATAAGAATTCATACCCCATTTGAATAAAATGTATGATATGTCAAGATCATTGTATTGTCTTGAGCAACCGATAAAAATTTTAAAGAACTAAAGTTTTAGACTAATACAACTCACTCTTAAAACTAAAGGTGAACTGAGTTTCCATTCTAGCTCATAGTTTCTTGGGAGAGAAATGATTACTCTATATAAAATAAGTTTTTTTTAAACAATGAAATAGAATAGTAATATGTGGGCAACTCCATAATTTTGTAAATTATATAGTTAAATCAAGTCCTGCTTTAATATTAATGATGATAAATCCTTACTGGCTATGAAAAGGAGAATCCTATAACATGAAGGGCCTAGATAGAAAGAAGACAGGCTTACTTCTATGAAAGATCTCATTTCCACCATTGTTTATGGCTGCTCAATGTAACTATAGTCCTTTGGCTCCTACTGGCTGGGTGAAAGAAGCAGTGTTGAATTAACATTATCATGTTACTGTCAGCATGTGAGATTTGTCTGCAGTCCCAGCATTTTTAGAACATTTGATGTTAGTTGTGGAACACTGGAATAAAATTTGCAATAAATAAAAGAAGAAGAGGAGTAACCTAACAGTGAATCTTTTGATGTCTTTTTTAGTGTCTTCTTTGTCAACATAAGCCAACCATCATTGAGTCTGTCAGTCTTGCTTGGATAGCCTTGCCTGGCCCAAGTTTATGTGCTATCAGGAGACATCTCTAAGGCATAGAAGTTATAATCTAGGTAGAAGAACAAGATTCATCTGGGAAGTAAAGTTGTATTTATATATGCTAGATTATGCAAATCCAACAATAAAGAACAGCTTTTCTTCTATGGTTCCTACCATGGCTCACCATACATGTATTTTTAAAAAATTTTATATTTATAGAAAAGTTGCAGTGATAGCATAGAGAGTTCCCACATACCCTTCACTCAACCTCCCCTAATGTTATATCTCACATAAGCATGGTATATTTGTTTATCAAAACTAAGATAGTACCATTGGTATATTACTAATAACTAAGCTACAGACTTTATTCTGATTTTACAAGGTTTTTCATTAATATCATTTTTCAGTTCTAGGATCTAATTGGAGATACCACATTACATTTAGTTTATGTGTGTCTTTTTTTTCCAATATCTTTATTTTATTTATTTTTATGTAGTGCTGAGGATTGAACCTAGGGCCTCTCATGTGCTAGGCAAACACTCTACTGCTGAGCCACAACCCCAGCCCCATATATGTATCTTTTTTTTAAATTTTTTTTTATTGTTGATGGACCTTTATTTTATTTATTTGTATGTGGTGCTGAGAATTGCCGGGTTCTGGCTCCCGAAGCTGCTTTGGCCTAGGGCTGGGGAACCTGCGGTGACTGCTTCTCGGTCAGGGTCCTGCTGGGTGCTGTGGGGGCCGGGGGGGGGGGGCAGAGTGGAGCTGCCGCCTGCACCCAGAGCAGGCCAAGTGACCCGCTGGCATGGTATCACAACACCCCAACTGCAGCTGGGGCTGAAGAAAGTAGCCGCCCACGCCTAGAATAGGACCAGCGACCCGACGGCGCGGTAGCCAAGTAACTCCATTTGGAGTAGGGGCTATGCACAGCCGCCGTCTGAGCCTACAAGGTAGGCAGACCTGCGACCCACTGGCAGGACAGGCCTGGTAGCCTGCCAGCATGGGGGACACGTAGCACCAAGGCAGTCACATCATACTGGTTGGAGTGGAGGTGGAACAGGGCCGCCGCCCGTGTCCGGAGGAGGCTCAGTGACCCGTTGGAGAGGCAGTCAGGTACCCCCATTGGGAGTGGGGGCTGTGCAGAACTGCCGCTCGAGCCCACAGGGTAGGCAGACCTGCGACCCACCGGTGGTACAGGTCTAGAGGCCTGCCAGCGTGGTAGACATGTCACACCAATTGGAGTGGGGATCGAGCAGAGCCACCGCCCACATCCGGATCAGGACCAACGATCCGAGGGCGTGGTAGTTATGTCACCACAATTGGAGTGGGGGCAGAGCAGAGCTGCCACCCGCGCCCGCGGTGGGGGGGCAGACCAGCGACCGACCAGTGTGGTAGACAGACCACCCTAATTAGAGGAGGAGCACAGCCACTACTCGCCCTGCAAGGGAGACTTCCCAACTATACAAGAGCAATATAAATAAATAGAGGGTAAATTTCAAAAACACAACAGTTTCACCAAGCAGAAAGAAACACGAGCAGTATGAAAAGACAAGGAAAGAAAGGACCACAAGCAATGCAGGTCAACTCAACTTTAGAAGAGGTAATAGCTGCAACAGATGGAATGTCAGATAAAGAGTTCAGAATATACATGCTTCAGATGATCTGGAGTCTCAAGGAAGACATGAGACAGCAAAATCAGACAATGAAAGATCACATTGACAAGGAACTACATAAACAAATCCAGGAAGTAAAAGATCAATTTCACAGGGAGATAGAGGTAATAAAAAACAAACAAATAGAAATTCTAGAAATGCAGGAAGCAATAAAGCAACTTAAAAACTCAATTGAGAATACTACCAGCAGAGTAGATCACTTAGAAGATAGAACATCAGACAATGAAGACAAAGTATTTCAACATGAAAAGAACATAGACAGCTCAGCAAGTCTGCTAAGAAACCATGAGCAGAACATCCAAGAATTATGGGATAATATTAAAAGACCAAACTTAAGAGTCATTGGGATACAGGAAGGCACAGAGCTCCAAACCAAAGGAATAAACAATCTATTCAGTGAAATAATACGAGAAAACTTCCCAGACTTGAAGAATGAGACAGAATCCCAAATCCTAGAAGCCTACACGATGCCGAATGTGCAAAATCATAAGAGATCCACACCTAGACACATTATAATGAAGATGTCCAACATACAGAATAAGGAGAGAATTTTAAAAGCTACAAGAGAAAGGAAGCAGATTACATTTAGGGGTAAACCAATCAGGATAACAGCTGATCTCTCAACACAGACTCTGAAAGCTAGAAGATCCTGGAATAACATATTTCAAACACTGAAAGAAAATGGGTACCAACCAAGAATCGTGTATCCGGCGAAATTAAGCTTCAGGATGGAAGATGAAATTAAAACCTTCCACGATAAACAAAAGTTAAAAGAATTCGCAGCTAGAAAACCATCTCTTCAAAAAATCCTTGGCAAAACATTATAGGATGAGGAAATGGAAAATAACATTGAAAACCAACAGGGGGAGGTAGGACAGTAAAGGGGGGAAAGTAATCAAAGAGGAAAACAAATCAGGTTTAGTAACATTAATAAACAAATATGGCTGGAAGAACAAACCATATCTCAATAATAACCCTAAATGTGAATGGCTTAAACTCACCAATTAAGAGACACAGGCTAGTTGAATGGATCACAAAACAAGACCCAACAATATGCTGCCTACAGGAGACGCATCTGATAGGAAAAGATATACATAGACTGAAGGTGAAAGGTTGGGAAAAATTATACCACTCATATGGACTGCGGAAACAAGCAGGAGTGTCTATACTCATATCTAATAAAATAGATTTCAAGCCAAAGTTAATCAAAAGGGATAAAGGAGGACACTTCATACTGCTCAAGGGAACCATACACCAACAAGACATAACAATCATAAATATATATGCCCCAAACAATGGTGCAGCTATGTTCATCAAGCAAACTCTTCTCAAGTTCAAGAGTCTAATAGACCACCATACAATAATCATGGGAGACTTCAACACACCTCTCTCACCACTGGACAGATCTTCCAAACAAAAGTTAAATAAGAAGACTATAGAACTCAATAACACAATTAACAACCTAGACTTAATTGATATATATAGACTATACCACCCAACATCAAGTAGCTACACTTTTTTCTCAGCAGCACATGGAACCTTCTCAAAAATAGATCATATATTATGTCACAGGGCAACTCTTAGACAATATAAAGGAGTAGAGATAATACTATGCATCTTATCTGATCATAATGGAATGAAACTGAAAATCAATGAAAAAAGAAAGAAGGAAAAATCATGCGTCACTTGGAGAATGAACAATAGGTTACTGAATGATCAATGGGTTTTAGAAGACATCAAGGAGGAAATTAAAAATTTCTTAGAGTTAAATGAAAACACAGACACAACATATCGGAATCTATGGGACACATTGAAAGCACTTCTAAGAGGAAAATTCATTGCTTGGAGTTCATTCCTTAAAAAAAGAAAAAAAACAACAAATAAATGATCTCATACTTCATCTCAAAATTCTAGAAAAAGAAGAGCAAAACAACAGCAAAAGAAGTAGAAGGCAAGAAATAATTAAAATCAGAGCTGAAATTAATGAAATCAAAACAAAAGAAACAATTGAAAAAATTGACAAAACTAAAAGTTGGTTCTTTGAAAAAATAAATAAAATTGACAGACCCTTAGCCATGCTAACAAAGAGAAGAAGAGAGAGAACCCAAATTACTAGCATACAGGATGAAAAAGGCAATATCACAACAGACACTTCAGAAATACAGAAGATAATCAGAAATTATTTTGAATCCTTATACTCCAATAAAATAGAAGATAGTGAAGGCATAGATAAATTTCTTAAGTCTTATGATCTGCCCAGATTGAGTCAGGAGGATATAGACAACCTAAACAGACCAATAACAATAGAGGAAATAGAAGAAACCATCAAAAGACTACCAACTAAGAAAAGCCCAGGACCGGATGGGTATACAGCAGAGTTTTACAAAACCTTTAAAGAGGAACTAACACCAATACTTTTCAAGCTATTTCAGGAAATAGAAAAAGAGGGAGAACTTCCAAATTCATTCTACGAGGCCAACATCACCCTGATGCCCAAACCAGACAAAGACACTTCAAAGAAAGAAAACTACAGACCAATATCTCTAATGAACCTAGATGCAAAAATCCTCAATAAAATTCTGGCGAATCGGATTCAAAAACATATCAAAAAAATTATACACCATGATCAAGTAGGATTCATCCCTGGGATGCAAGGCTGGTTCAATATACGGAAATCAATAAATGTGATTCACCACATCAATAAACTTAAAAATAAGAACCATATGATCATCTCGATAGATGCAGAAAAAGCATTTGACAAAGTACAGCATCCCTTTATGTTTAAAACTCTAGAAAAATTAGGGATAACAGGATCATACCTCAACATTGTAAAAGCAATCTATGATAATCCATAGGCCAGCATCATTCTGAATGAAGAAAAATTGAAGGCATTTCCTCTAAGATCTGGAACAAGACAGGGATGCCCTCTCTTACCACTTCTGTTCAACATAGTCCTCGAAACACTGGCCAGAGCAATTAGACAGACGAAAGAAATTAAAGGCATAAAAATAGGAAAAGAAGAACTTAAATTATCACTATTTGCAGGTGACATGATTCTATACATAGCAGACCCAAAAGGATCTACAAAGAAACTATTAGAGCTAATAAATGAATTCAGCAAAGTGGCAGGATATAAGATCAACACGCATAAATCAAATGCATTCCTGTATATCAGCGACAAATCCTCTGAAACGAAAATGAGGACAACTACTCCATTCACAATATCCCCCCCAAAAATAAAATACTTGGGAATCAACGTAACAAAAGAGGTGAAAGACTTATACAATGAAAACTACAGAACTCTAAAGAGAGATATTGAAGAAGATCTTAGAAGATGGAAAAAAATACCCTGTTCATAGATAGGCAGAACTAACATCATCAAAATGGCGATATTACCAAAAGTCCTCTATAAGTTCAATGCAATGCCAATCAAAATCCCAATGGCATTTCTTGTAGAAATAGATAAAACAATCATGAAATTCATATGGAATAATAAAAGACCCAGAATAGCAAAAACATTGCTAAGCAGGAAGTGTGAATCAGGCGGTATAGCGATACCAGACTTCAAACTATACTACAGAGCAACAGTAACAAAAACAGCATGGTACTGGTACCAAAACAGGCGGGTGGACCAATGGTACAGAATAGAGGACACAGTAACCAATCCACAAAACTACAACTATCTTATATTTGATAAAGGGGCTAAAAGCATGCAATGGAGGAAGGATAGCATCTTCAACAAATGGTGCTGGGAAAACTGGAAATCCATTTGCATCAAAATGAATCTGAATCCCTTTCTCTCACCATGCACAAAAGTTAACTCAAAATGGATCAAGGAGCTTGATATTAAATCAGAGACACGGTGTCTGATAGAAGAAAAAGTTGGCTATGATCTACATACTGTGGGGTCGGGCTCCAAATTCCTCAATAGGACACCCATAGTGCAAGAGTTAACAACTAGAATCAACAAATGGGACTTACTCAAACTGAAAAGTTTTTTTCTCAGAAAAAGAAACAATAGAGAGACAAACAGGGAGCCTACATCCTGGGAACAAATCTTTACTCTACACACTTCAGATAGAGCCCTAATATCCAGAGTATACAAAGAACTCAAAAAATTAGACAATAAGATAACAAATAACCCAATCAATAAATGGGCCAAGGACCTGAACAGACACTTCTCAGAGGAGGACATACAATCAATCAATAAGTACATGAAAAAATGCTCACCATCGCTAGCAGTCAGAGAAATGCAAATCAAAACCACCCTAAGATACCATTTCACTCCAGTAAGATTGGCAGCCATCATGAAGTCCAACAACAACAAGTGCTGGAGAGGATGCGGGGAAAAGGGTACACTTGTTCATTGTTGGTGGGACTGCAAATTGGTGCAGCCAATTTGGAAAGCAGTATGGAGATTTCTTGGAAAGCTGGGAATGGAACCACCATTTGACCCAGCTATTCCCTGAAGACCTAATAAGAGCATGCTAAAGGGACACTGCTACATCGATGTTCATAGCAACACAATTCACGATAGCAAGATTGTGGAACCAACCTAGATGCCCTTCAATAGATGAATGGATAAAAAAAATGTGGCATTTATACACAATGGAGTATTACTCTGCATTAAAAAATGACAAAATCATAGAATTTGGAGGGAAATGGATGGCATTAGAGCAGATTATGCTAAGTGAAGCTAGCCAATCCTTAAAAAACAAATGTCAAATGACTTCTTTGATATAAGGGGAGTAACCAAGGACAGGGTAGGGACGAAGAGCTTGAGAAGAAGATTAACATTAAACAGGGATGAGGGGTGGGAAGGAAAGGGAGTGAGAAGGGAAATAGCATGGAAATGGAAGGCGATCCTCAGGGTTATACAAAATTACATATAAGAGGAAAGGAGGGGTAAGACAAGATAATACAAGTGGAAGAAATGATTTACAGTAGAGGGGGTAGAGAGAGAAAAGGGGAGGGGAGGGGAGGGGAGGGGAGGGGGGATAGTAGAGAATAGGACTGACAGCAGAATACATCAGACACTAGAAAGGCAATATGTCAATCAATGGAAGGGTAACTGACGTGATACAGCAATCTGTATACGGGGTAAAATTGGGAGTTCATAACCCACTTGAATCAAACTGTGAAATATGATATATTAAGAACTATGTAATGTTTTGAACGACCAACAATAAAAAAAAAATAAAGAGTATCATTTGGTACATTTGAGCATGTGTATATACACCCAGGAAACTATCTCCATGATGAAGACAATGAATATATCCATCATACCTGAATGTTTCCTTGTGCCCTTTTGTATTTCTCTTCTCTTAACCATTCATACCCCTCTACCTGTTGTAGGCATCTACTGATCTGCTTCTGTCATTGTACATTAGTTTGAATTTTCTAGAATTTTGTATAAATAGAATCATATACCATGCACTTTTTTTGTCTTTTTGTACTCACTGGAATTATTTTGAGATTCATCCATGTTGTAGCATTCCTTTTTATGGATGAATAATATTCTATTATGTGGATATACTACAATTCGTTTCTCCATTTAGTTTTTGATAGTTATTTGGGTTATTTCTAGTTTGAGGCTATTACCAGTAAAACTGCTATGAACATTCATGTACAAGTAGGTTCCATTTTACATTAAAAATTCCCAAAACTCAGCATTAAGAAGACCAACAATCCAATTTTTAAAAATGGGTAAAACATGAAAAATTTGCCAACAAAGGTATACCAATGACAAGCATATTCAGAGACAAAAACCCCCAGCGAAGTTTCTTCAAATGAAGAACTAATAACCTTACCTTATTATAATGCTTATTTTATGGATAAGAAAACTGAGACTTAGGGAATTAGGCAACTTGATCTAAGGAGAATTGAAATTTGAATCCAGGCCTGTTAACCTCTACCTAAATTCTGTGTTATACAGGTAATATTGATTAGAAGGAGGCTTCAAAAGCTCAGGTTGGAAACATGGGAACTCATGAATTAGAAATGCAGTTTCCATTTCCTCTCCTGATGAAAGTTTTGGCATCTATTTCACTCAAAAGGTAAACAGTCTATGCACTTTCCAACATCCAGCTTTGTCTAGATTCCCCTAGAGAAGTATTCTCGTAGAAAACTCACCAAGGCTTCATTGGTCCAATAAATAAACAGTTTTGTTTAACCATGATAATGATTAAGAATAGGAGCTTTTTTTTAGTTTTTGTTTTGGTTCTGACAGATTTCAGTTTGAATCACACTCTACTCTTACTTAATTATGTGATACTGGGCCAGTTACTAAATACTTGGAACTGTGATTTCTTCATCTGTAAACTGGTAACGATAGCACTGATTTGTGTTTTAAGAGTTGGAGGAACTGATGTATATAAAGAATTTGCCACCATGTCCTACACTTATTAAACCTCAAAACACTGAGGTTACTTTGCCACCAGAAATAATGCAAACCATTGTTAAAAAAAAAAAAACATGTGTGTTAAGTATTGCACTCACAATAAAACATAAAACACTAATTCACCACCAGGTTTTATTTTGTATTCCTCTGAAGGACTTACTCCCTCCTGTAAAAAAATGGTAATTCAAGGGAAGATGATGGCATTTAATTCTATAAGAATTATTGAGAAGTAAGTGAAATATTTATCCTTTAGTTAGAAATGTTAGAACTACTCTTTTGTGGGAGTATCCATAACTGTTCTTCAGCCACTTTAGCAGAGTGGCCACATGGAGTTTTAGAGTTTGGTTATCAGATATGCAGTACCCACATAGTAAAGAAATCAAAGTAAATGTAATGAAGAGCTCTATGGAGCACCATTCCTCATGCTGAGAGAACCACAGCCCGGTTACAGTTTGGCATGGCTTTTAGACCCCACCAGGCACTCACACTTACTGTAAACTTCCTTCACCCTTGGCTTGTTCTATGGCCAACAGTTCTTTTCCCAGGCCTTGGAAGTGCTACTTCAGTTATCAATGATGTCTTTTTCTCTGTCATACTATGTTTTTTTTTTTTTTTTTTAATATGGTGCATGTTTTGGTTAGCACATGGGGGCTCCCGTGAAGCTTCCTCTAAACACCTGGATATGGGATGGTGAGGAGGGGCAAGCCAGTTTCTCTACCAGATGCCTCCAGCAATTTCTGCTCCAATAGTCTTGTAATAAGCCAATCCTGCAGAGAGAGCCTGGAGTTCTACTGTTTAACTCCAATGCTGTTATGCAAACTTCCCAGAAGTCTGGCCCTGAGAACAATTTTTTTTTTCATTCTGGCAAGGCCATGCTCATTTTCAAAGCAGCTGGGTTAGGTGATCTCTGTCATCTCCCAGCTATAAATACCTGAAGTGGCAGGACATTGGAGCTCTGTCTCCTGCAGCATAATTTAAATGGTCTCCAGTTATGCAGGTTTAATTCTGACATCTCCAGCTTTAACCAGGGGATGGTAAGATATTAGGGGAATTCCTTGAGCATAAATGTTGACATGTTTTCTTTGTGTGTCATTGTTGTGTTTGACCTTATCACTTTTGCAGCAATTATTGCTCTTTCAAATTTAAAACAACTGTGCAACACTTTACAGATTCCTAAGTTCAATTAAAAGGTCTGTAAGTTTTGCCCATAACACACCATTCATTCATTTTTTAAACTGTGGTAAGACATACACAACATCTTTACCATTTTTAAGTGGAGAGTTAGTTTGGTAGTCTTCAGTACTTTCATATCGTTGTGTAACCATCACCAATATTCAAATCCAAACTCTTTTCATCTTGCAAAACTGAAACTCTAACCCATTAAACAACAATTCTTTCTGCTCCCTGCCATACCTTCTGGCAGTTACCATTCTACTTTCTGTCTATATGTATAAATTTGACTATTCTACATACCTCCTATAAGTGGAATTATACAGTATTTGTCTCTTCTTCATTTCATTATCAGGCACATTGAGAAAGCAGAAGTTAGTGGACTTTCTAGTACCCTTAGCAAGGACACCCATGTAGAGAGTTAGGTGCATCTCTTATTTACCTTGAAGTCATTAAACATTTTGTGTGTCTGGCTTTCTTTCTTCTGATTCCATTTTCACAAATCAACCTTATGATTGTGGTGTGGCTCCCTAACGTATGTACAATTAGTTGTCTCCTGAGCATCCTGTTTATACTATTTAGCATTGTATTGCAGTTTTGGGGATACTGCCATCCCTAAACTTCAGAGATAAGCCATAAACCCATACTCTTTGTCACAGTGATTGGTTCACAGACAGTGAGTGATCAAACCCTAAATCAACCCTCTGACTAAGAGATTAGTTCACTGGACAGATTCTTTTCTAAGTTAGTCCAATCAAGGTGAAGGTTAGAATCTTTATTTGATGGTAGGGCAGAAAGAAGCCTTCCTTCTTTTACCAAAATTGAATAGAAAAATGAATATCATCTTATTGCTGCTAACAGCCATTATATAGCCATGAGCAGTTGTACTAGCAGGGTACTAATATAATGGAATATAGAACTGATATATGGGCAGAAATATAATTCTTGGTGATAGTCTTAAGGTGTTGGATCAAGTCTTGTCTGAAGAACTCCATACTACAGATTTTTTTAAGTTATATAAGTTAATAATTTAAAAAATTATTTAATGAAATTTGAGTTGGTTTTCTATTACTTATTTTTAAGTACACAAATCCGTGTAAAGGGTCATAAAACAATGGTAAAGTTGACTTTATGTATTCTAGCCTTTTGGGTACTAATTTCTCATTGTGAAAAAATATGTTGGTATTCTGATTCTACACATTAGTTTCTTCAACTTATTTACTGCAAGATATGGATTCATTCTCAGGATCCTGACACAGTTCAGCTTCTGGGTTTGTCCTACTGCGGATTATGGTCTATTTTCTTTCTTTTTATTTTTTTTAAAGAAAGAGTGAGAGAGGAGAGAGAGAGAGAGAATTTTTAATATTTATTTTTCAGTTCTCGGCGGACACAACATCTTTGTTGGTATGTGGTGCTGAGGATCGAACCCCGGTCGCACGCATACCAAGCAAGCGCGCTACTGCTTGAACCACATCCCCAGCCCCTATGGTCTATTTTTAAAGTAACAGATATCACACTGTGCAGGCATCCCAGGGGATGACCTTCGCATATTTGTCACCTTCAAGGTTCTCCTAGGACTTGTAACTTGCTCTTCTTCTCTTTCTATTTTCATAGCCACTGGAAATACTTCTGAACGTTCGTGATAGCTCTCAAATAGTGGCTACTTCTTTTCACATGATTGGCCAACTGACCTCTCACACTTGGTCTCACAATCCTAGAAGTCACCTTCTCAGGTTCTGTCACATTCTCTGATTACAAAAGATAGCTAAGTCTCCTTCCTTTAAAGTCTGAGCCCTTTGCATGTGGCAATAATAGAAGTGATATTGTCTAACAGATTGCCTAGAATATAACATGTCCATTTGGAATCTAGGGGGCCTTTCTAGTTTTGTCATTGGCAGATTAGAAAATGTTGGAAGATAGCAAGTCCATTGAAGGCTCAAAATTTTCTTGGTCTTGTTTAGCCACTGTCTTAGAACATTTGGTGTTGCTGTAATACAATATCACAGATTAGGTAATTTGAAAAAGAAAAGAAATTTATTCTTCACAGTCCTGGAAGCTGGGAAGTCTCTTATGAAGGTGCCA
This sequence comes from Ictidomys tridecemlineatus, assembly GCF_052094955.1. Taxonomy (NCBI): domain Eukaryota; kingdom Metazoa; phylum Chordata; class Mammalia; order Rodentia; family Sciuridae; genus Ictidomys; species Ictidomys tridecemlineatus. The sequence goes on along the minus strand of NC_135480.1, from coordinate 167,221,236 downwards.
ACATTTAGTGAGAGTCTTCCTACTGTGTCCTCAAATGGTGGGAGATGAAAAAATGACAGGACAAGAAAGAAGGGAAAAAAGCCAGACTTCGAGTTGTTTTTTAGTTTGTTTGTTTGTTTGTTTTTAAATCTGGAACCCACTCCTGGGAAAACTAATCCACTCCTGCAATGGTAGCATTGATCCATTCATGAGGGAAAACCCTCATGACTTTATATGAGGTCTTAAAGTTCCCACCTCTCAACACTTTTGCAATGGGTATTAAATTTCCAATACATAAATCTGGGAGAAGTATCCAAGCCATAGTAGCCACTCTTCTTATTTATCCAGACTCCAGAGATTTTTCTGATGTTGGATTTGTGCATTCTTAGTGATTCACTCTTCCTACTCCCTATAAAGAAATCTATGCATTACTTCTCTTTCCTCTACTGGACCCTGGGTAAAAATATACACAGAGTGGAAAACAACATATTAATGATAGGGTTGTTCCCAAGTGGTGTTCTCATGAAGCATTTCTTCATAAAAGGACTCAAGATGCAAAAAGAGCAAGAGCTAATAAAAAAATTAAAATCATACAGAAAATCTGAGTGTGTATTAGTTTTAATTTTATCCTAGAAGTTGCAGGTCCTCCAATGCAGGGAAATTTGTAGATGAAATTATGTTCAGTGGTCTCTTGATAACTGTCCCTGGATACACATTCCATCAATTGTGGCTAAATGCAGATCTGTTCTCCTGTCAGCACCAAGACATACTTGGGATTCCAGTTCATAAACATTTAAATGCAGTCACTCAAAACCTATTGTGGCCCTGAGTTGTATTTTCTCATTTTTGGTGATGGGATCATTTTTTTAACAAAGCATGCTGTCTGTGTGGACTGGTTGAATAGAGTGCCCTGAAAGTCTTTAATAAATTATAGGTGGATTTATGGGTTCTGCTCAGGGCCATGGTAGATTGGCTGAGTTGAAAAATAAAAGGGATATATTTATCCATTAGGTCCAGTGGGTCCTAGATATTAGGGGAAAGAGGTTCATGGGGGGAAGTTGCTTTTTTTTTTTTTAAATATTATAGACTCCTATACATGGGAAACTTTCTAGAACTCAATAATTCCACATTAAAGTGACATGTTGTCTAATGGGTCACTTAAGAAAACTTCCTCAGTGTCATCCAACTTACATTCTGGAAAATCATGGTCATGAGAGAACTCTCACAGTCAATCTCACAATTAAAATTAGAAAATGTCAGCACAATCCAAGATGGGTGGGTCTTATTGATTGACTTAGCACTTCTGAGAACAGATACTCCACATGTTGGGTGTGTGGGAGACCTTGCCTTTTGGTTTTATTTCCCCCATCTGTTTTCTCCTGCTGAAGTTAAGTTTCCGGCTCTGGAGAAGAACATCATGTTATCGCTTACCCCTCCCCATCCTCTCCAATGGGTGCCAAGCTGAAGGGCACCAAAGTCAAAAGTTTTCTTGACCAACCCTCACAGGACACAGTGTTCACTCGCTGGTTCCTGAGTCACCCTGCCAATCAGCACCCGCCACGTCATCAAAGCAACCCTTCTTAAGCTGAAGCTTGCTGGCTCATGCTGCTGCGGCTCTCTTCCTCTCCTTTTCTTACCCTTCGGGCAGCCTCCCAATAAAATCTCTTGGTTGAATTTTCCTCTCGGGTGAGTCGCTTGCCTTGAACCACAGCTTCTCTGGCACTAATGTTTTCCTGCACATATTACATTTTTTATCTCTGTGCTCCAAAGGTAAACCTTCATAGCCACTCTCATAGTATTTCCATTTTACAGATGAAGAAATGAGGTAAAGCATGAAAATGGCAAGTATCCAGCATAGAATAAAATGCAAAATAAATTATTGGAAGAAAATAATTTTGTTTATATTTTGACCAAATGTTTCTTTGAGGTAAGGACAAAGTCCTACTTATCTATGTAGTCCTAGCACTAACAGAGAATTGGGTCCAGTGGGTACTTAATAAATCTTGGTGAAAGGTGTGAGGGATTGACCAGTTAGTCAAAAATCTCCTTGTTTCAAGTAAAGTAAAAGTGATTCAAGATATAATATATTTTATTAAATGTTTTTCTAATTATAAAAATGATAAATGTTTATTGAGGAAAATTAGGCTAATACAGAAGAATGCATAATAATATACTTTTCATAGTTATCTATAACTTGGAGACAATAATTTTCCTTCCAGTCTTTTCTGTATCAATTTTTCCTCTGAACTGATGGATCCTAATATAAACATAAGCAAATCCTTTCATGTTCCCGGAAACAGCCAGAACCCCCACCATGGAAATATGAGGAATAAGACTGTGACATAAAAAGAGAAATGTGAGAAGCACAGAAGCTTTGGACATTCTGTGTACAGGGTTCAGAGATCTCATTTCAATTTCAACCCCATTTCCTTTTCTGCTTTACTGGGAGAATGACCTTGAAGGAGGGAGAAGTCACTCTAAATAGACAGAACAGTCTTGGCCACAGCCCAGATCTACTACCCAGGCGCAGAGGAGAGCCCTCTGATGTCTCTTGAATGATTTAGCTTTATTGCCTATTGTCTCTCTCCCCAAATTGCCTTTAGGATGAATGTGCCAGCCAGAACCCATATAGAGGACACTAGCTTCCCAAGTAGTTCACAGGATGTGGATGTTTTTTATGAAACATCCTTCAAATTGACCATTAATGGAAGCTGTATTTTGCACCTTACAATGAGGAAATTACAGTGCATTAGGAAGTTCTGCATTCTGGCTTAGGCAGTGAATTAGATGAGGGATACAGCTGGGGTGCTTTCCTACTGGGCATAATACTCAATTTATTTTCATTTACATTAATTTCTCTACATCACTGACTACACAGGCATTAAACTGTTAAATGCAAGCAATTCCCAACTGCTTGATGCAAATAGAAATGTTTAATGAATAATAATAGAAAAGAAGCCTATAGACTAACCAATATGCAAAATCGTGAGAGCGTGTTAATCAACCTTTACCATTGCAGAGGGCTTGACAAACTCCCCTCCCTCCTTGCATCCTGCCATCCTCCCCACTTCCAATTTTTCTTTGAAAAGAAAATAATAATAATAATAATAAAGTACATTTAAATGGAAGAAAATAGAGTAATGTAGTATTGTTTGATGCTTCACCTCTTACATAAGCACCATGTGAACTTATCTGGAGGATTCCATGAAGCTTAAAAAAAAAAAAAAAGAATCCTACCTCCCTTTGGCTCTAGTGATGAAGTAGTTCTGCTGATGAGACCAAAGGGGATTTTAATGTATAATGTCTTCCATCTCATACAGCTACCTACTGTCCCTGCAATCTCACCAGGCTGTTAATACTAGAGTCAACTTGAGGAAAAAAAGATGGGCCCTTCTTGTTGGCACTTTATTCAAAAGCTTCTGCTTCTTTGGGTTATCTCTGGCAGTAGGATCTTAAAGCCTACATCAAAATTAATGGATCTTCCCCCTCACAGTTTAATTACCACCCAATGACTTCACTTGTTGTGGTTAAAAGGGAAACCTGGCTCTGTTCTTCAAGAGCAATATGACCAGGTAAAATTGCTTTAACTTTTGTGAACCTCAAATTCCTCATCTGTGGAATGGCAACAAATACCTGTTGTGCGTGATTATTTCCCATACCCTGGCATACTCAAGTCTGCAAAAAACACATAAAGAGATTGGATGGAAAAATAGCAGAATGTCAATGGTAGTTTCTTCTTTTTTCCTGTTCTATACTTTCCATAATAAGCAAATCATAAGCACAAATAACCTAGACAGGTGCAGACCTCAACAGATTCGCTGATGACGTTTATTTATTCGTAGATTCAATCAATCAGGCACCGGAGGGGCTCACTTTCTGGTAGAAAATGGCCACTGGTTACAGAAGGGGTTTGAGTTTTGTAGGATACAATGGGGTGATTTAATCATTGGAGACCAAGGATGTGCCAATCAGACAGTCAGGAAACTAGTTGCGCAGGTTAAGAATTTAACTCAGGAAAGCAGTTGTAAAAAATTGGATACTCATTGTTACCAGGAGGAGATGAGATAGGAGCTCAGATCCTGAGGGATGAAAACTCGGATCCCACCCAGTGCTCTTCTTCTTCATGGGGGTTCACTTTTCCCCAGAGTTTCACTATTTTCTGTTTCCTCCTTCCAGGACTAATTGACTCTGGGAGAAGGTTAACGTACAGGGCCTCTTCTCTTCAGGACCCATTGTTACTGGAAGAAGACTTACTAGGAGAGGTTTAATGTTTATTTCCCCTCCCCTCCTGGGCCACACTGACCTTCTGTTCTTTTTGAGGTTGTCTTGGGGATGTTATTTTCCATAACCCTTCACAAACTATCTTCAATAGGAAAATTATGATTTCCATTGTTTTTATGATTTCTTGATTCAAGCTCACATAGATTAAAATGATATCTGTTGGAATTTCTTTTTCTTTTCCTCTCATTTATACAATCTTTCCTCTCAAAAGAGGGATCAAGGAAACAAACAGAAAAACCCAGGGTATGTTAGTATTAGTTTCCATTTGTTGCTATAACAAATTACCACAAATGGCTTGGTGGCTAAAAACAATACTAATTTCCTCTCTTGTAAATTACAGGTCAGAAGTCTGAAATGATTATTATGGGACTAAAATCAAAGTGTGGCAGCTCTGCTAATTTCTGCAGGCCTTGGATGGAGAATCTGTTTCTTTGTTTTTTTCTGGCTTCCAGTGGCTGCCTGTATTCCTTGGCTTCTTCCTCCTTCCTCTATCTGTATCCTAGTCTTTGCTTCTGTCATCACACCATCTTCTTCCCTTATAAGAGCCCTTGTAATTATACCAGACTCACTCAGATACATGACAGAATCTCCCCATTTCAGCGTCTCTAGAAAACATCTGCAAATTTCATTTGCCATATTAAGGTAATTCATGGAGTTCTTTTTTTGAAGTGGAGTGGACATCATTCAGCCTTCCTCATGGTGCTTATAGAAGAGGTGGAACATTCAACCAAAACCAGGAAAGGAAAAGCAGCAACAAGAGTTCCTAATACTGAGTAATAGCAAGCCAACTGCTTTATATAGGAGATCCATTCCCTTCTTACAGAGGAATCTGCACAGGACCTACCACACTCAGGGAATTCAAGGTATTTGGGTCTGGTATGAATGCACAAGTTGATGGTATCCTATTAAAAAACCAAAATCACTGTACCCAACAATGAAAAACTATCAGGTCGTCCCTTCTCTCAAAATCTCTAAGATGCCAGAAATTCAGTCTAAAATTATTATTATTTCTGTGAAATGTCAATTCTTTCTATTAAAAGGCACCAGAAAGAATTCAAGTCGGGGACTGCTCCTTGATTCAAAAGCAGCCTATTTTCTCCAGCTTGGTACTAAGATGTGCCAAGAATAATTTTTTTTGTAAAGCAAAAAGGTTTAAATTATTATTTTTGTTGCAAAACTGCCACAGGTTATTAAAGTAACATCAGGAATGGATATAATCAGATCTCATCTATTATTAATGAGGTTCTGCCTTAATGTGATCATTATAGGTATGTGCCTCACACCTAGAAGCTATCACCTAACATAATAACAACCTGAAATAATGAGTTGCCAGCATGATATTTTTCTTTTGTGAAGGGTTATACCTATAGGGTTGCTTTTCTCTTATAGCAACAACAACAATAACAAACTGTATCATTTTAGACAGAGATAGGTGTAGATTTTATTTGTAATATAATGGTTACTGCTTAACATCTTTACAGTTAAGATTTGCTACAAAGCTAACACAAAAATATTTCGAAAACTGTATTATTACTATTCATAATTATTATCCCAGAGCTAGAAAAATCTCATATGACTTTCTATAACATCTCTGTGTGTGTGTGTGTGTGTGTGTGTAAGAGAGAAGGAAAGTTCCAAGATATGATTATGCTTATAGGTTCGTTTATTATGAAATTAGAAAATATTCTTTGCCATACACACACCTTTTAACTACAATCCCTTTTTTCTCTCTAAGGCAATGGTTCAGAAAAGACATAAATGAAGTCTTTGTGAATAGAGGCAGAAAGAGACCACATCCTGAGTCGTTTGGCTTCTGATAGCATCCTTTTACAGCAAGTTATTACAAATAGTTGTGCTGAGGCTTGCTCACAAAATCTGTTTAATCCTTAGTGCGTTGAATTCTACAGGATGCAGTTTCCTGGAGACCAGATTAGGCAGATTTAAGTATCAGGAATTAGAGCGGGTGTAGAAATGAGGGTCAAGTATCCAAGGACCTGACAACAGCAAAATTGGTTCATAAAAGCCCAGTGTTGGCCAATTACATCCTTCACCCCTCAAATGGTTATTCCACTGTCCCACTTCTCCCTCCCTTCATGGCTGGACTCCACTTTCTCAATCTTCTCACTCCCAGCTCTGCAATGTGACTCTTGCTTTGCTGATCTAATTTGGGACAGTCTTCGGTGATCTCTCTCAACTATTTATCAGACTTCATCTAGCCCTGTCCCTAGATGCAGACTGGAATGTTCACCCCCTGGCTGGATGGCTGCAGGAGAATGTCCCCACAGCATCTCAACCTGTACAAGTCCAGTTTTGCTCATTGGCTTCTCTGCTCTCTCCAGCTTCTATCCTCACCTGTCCTTGCTGACCTGCTTAGTGAAAGGCTTTCTCTTCCTCTGATTCCCTCAGTCTAGAAATACCTCTGTCTACCTTTGCAGTTCCTGGATTCTGTGCTTTCTTGCTTGACCAAGTGGTAAGTTTCCCCTCTTATATCTATTCCTGCTACAGTAACCCTTTAACTGATCTTTTCTATCTCCATACTAGCCTTCCTTCTGCTACTATGCCTCCCAGCACTCGTGGAATCTTAACACCTCTGGTAGTACCACTTCAGGGAGTGGATGCTTAATAAATGCTACTTCGTTGTTTCTTTAGCTTCACAGCTTTTTCTGGTAAATTTGAAAGGTTCAGTCTAGATAAACTCTTTAACACCCAGCTGTGGTCTGATATTTTGTATGTCTCTAAGAAATGGAGGATGGGGTTTTCATTTGACTTCAGCCTGAATATTTTATCACTGATAAATTTGGGCCCAGGCTAAATAGTGATAGCAATATTTTAGGCTCATTCTTCACTCTAAATCTCTCTCTCTCTACCCCATAGACTTTGCCATTTCTCAGGGTAACTCAAGTTCTAGAATCAAGTATGCTCAGAATATGAACTAGACTAGGCTGAATAAGACACTGGACCATTTTCTATGGGGTGGACTATTTGAAATGCCATCTTCCTATCTATAAAGTGAGATTAAAATAGGGAATTATAGGGTCCATTCTGCTTCCCAAATGTCTGTGTCTCTTTAGGACTTTGTTTATATGCTAAGTTGAGGGTTTAAAATGATTTATTGCAAAGAATCACATATTTTTGTGTGCATTTTCTTCAGTTTTTCAAGGTGACCATGACTATGTATCTCTTAGATCTCTGACCAATTATGGGAGGCCCAGCAACTGGCCTCAGAAATCCATCCCTGCATCATCCTGGCTCTCCTTCCAAGGCTGCTGCCAATGATACAGAGCAGGTCTGTACCTGGGAGACACAGGATTCTACTGACTAACGGGGTTCACTCAAGGACTCCCCACCAGCCTTGCTGAACTCTTCTTAGAAATGAGTTGCATTTTCAAAGACCTCTACCCAACTTTGCTGCCTTCTCTGTGGCTTTGATCTCCGCCTCCTTTGACTCCCTCCTCATTTTCTCTCACAGGCTCTTCTCCTAATAAAGTTTTCTTATGTCTTGGTGACCACTTCTCAGATGACCTACCCTAATATACAACCTGCACTTGATGTCATAATAAATTTACCTTTGCCCATGGAAGAAAATGGGAAAATTTTGTCTGGTTTTAGTATTACTATGGTTTGAATGTGTTTCCTTCAAAATTCAGGTGTTGAATCTTGGTTAGGAGTAAGGGCTCCTCCTTCATGAATGGGATTAAAGCCCTTATAAAAGAGGCTTTAGGCAGTATTTGACTCAGTTGCTCTTTTGTCCTCTGCCATGTTCTTCCCCTCCAGGAGCTGCGGTGTCAAGATGCCATCTTGGGAACAGAGACGAGGCCCTTACCAGAGGATGCCACTGCTTGCATCTTGATCTTGGACTTCCCAGCTTCCAGAACTGTGAGAACTAATTTTCTGCTCTTTATAAATTACCCAATCATAGGTAGTTTGTTACAGCTGCATTAAACATGTTAAAACAAGCATCATTTGTACACCTGCAATCAATCCTGTGGATTCTCTTTTCCATAGCAAAGGCATTCATCCATTCATCTTTTCTTTAAATTTACCCTCTAAACTATAAGAAAGAGCATAATGTTTTTAGAAAATGCACACATGTGAAAAGAAGAAAATAAAATTACCCATAATCCCTCAACTCTCATATAACCATTGCTTTCTGGTCTCTTCGACAATAAACAAATAATTCTTTTATAGATAGTAACAACAGAGGTTGATACATATAATGATATAGCAGAGGAATTGGAAAACTTTTTCAAAGGGCTAGATTAGTGAATATTTTTAATTTTATTGGTCATAAAAATCTGTGTTGCAACTTTTCAACTCTGCCCTTGGTAGGGTGAAAACAGTCATAGATAACACATCAATATGAGGCTGTGTTCCAATGGAAAAAATAGGCCTTGAAACCATGGTTAACTAATCCATGATTTAGTGAAAGAAAAGATCTCGATAAAAGACCCAATCTTTGAGTAAATGGGAATATTCAGATCCTGCTTAACATTACCAGTGGGGCCATAGAAATCAGCCCCAGGGACTTGTGTAAATTGGCAGCTGGAATAGAGGGTTCAAGAAGAGTCATGGAAAAATGACTCTCTTGGAGGATCCCAGGGTACAGAGGCACAGTCCCTAGAAAGTGTGAAAAGCTCGTGTTTGTGTGGAACTTTCTCCTAAGGAACTAGCTATGATTTAAAGTGAGAAGGGGAATAACAAAGCTGACAGCTTCATTGTGGTCTTTTGCTGTTGTCAGGCATGAGTTAAGAAGATTGCAGACCCTTCCTAATGTGCTTTTCCCATTTAATTTTGTGGCTGCATAAACTTTCATAGCAAATAATGAGTTGGGGCTGTAGCCCAAATGTTATGGACTCTTTATGTATCTGGAGAGCCTGCGGAGTGAGGCGCTGCATTCTAATGGCCTGCTTAGCCAGGCACCGGCTGGGCAGCGCAAGCTGGTTTTGGCTTGAAGAGGGATTCTGCAGAATTGGAGGGGAACCCACCAGAGAGCTCCTTGGCCTCATGGCTACCCTTCGCTCTCCACAAAAGCATTTTTCCCCAATACATGACAGCTATTCCTCTTGGGTCGGAGGGAATCTGTCCCTCAGCTAGAATTCTGACTCTGTCTGTCTTGATTTGGGTGTTGAAGGATAAATGCTTACCTAGGAGTCTTGTTTTCGACATCCACGCTTGCACTCCTGTTTGTCCACAGAAATGAACATTGACTACCTATTCACCCATCCATCTGCTGTGATGGCACCGTGCCTGAATCCTGGCAGGGAAGGGATACAACAAAGGGCTGGAACTTCAGGGCCTTGTGTTTGGAGGGATAGCAGCGAGGGGAGAGAATAGGAAGGGCGCAGGCATGGGGAGAAGAGAGGCCGTTGTTTTCACATTGCCCTCAATCTTAGTCACCTAGCCTCTTCCATCCACTGGCCCTGCCTTTCTCCTCCAGGAGTTGAGTCCTTTAGACAACTTGGGTGTGAGAATTGCATTTGTGCCTGGGGATAATGAATGTTGGAATCTGGCTCCAACCACAAACATCTTGGAGTTAGCATTTAAGGTAAAAAGAGTGGAGGGGAAAAAGCAGTTTATAAAATGATAATGCACAATGGTTCCCGTTAATTTAGAAGTGTGTGTGTGTGTGTGTGTGTGTGTGTGTGTGTGTGTGTGTGTTTGTGTATGTATCAGTATTTCTGGAGGTGGCTAGTGGGATTACAGGTGATTTCTACTTTTCATTTTTTATTTATTATCTTCTGTTAACATTTTTTTCAACAACAGATATGTGGATGAAAACAAAACACAAATAGCCATAGAATATTAGGTATAAAAAAAGACTTTACTGAAAGACCTAACCTCTGCCTAGGAAGAAACTTCTGTCCAAGGAAGAATTTCTAAGCCCACTGTAAAATGTTAGACAACTGGTGAATTTCAACCTGAGTCTTCAGGACACTAAAGGGCCTGGAAGCAGAGGGGCTGGTGCAGAGGGCTGGAGCCAAAGAGTGTGCCAGGTCAGTAGGAGGAGGCCAGACCTTATTCATCGGTGTTATTTTACTTTCTCTGAGAAAACTTCAGTGGTTCCCACTATCCCCAGCCTTTCCTGTAAGAGTTGACTGCTTCCTTTTCTGACTCCACAAAACATTTTGTAGGTGGCTATCAGAACAGTTTTCTATTGTAGGTGGTTTTCATTGATAAATTCTGGCCACTCTCTCCATAGAAGGGGCATGGGCTCTTGGAAGGGAAAGCATTATCTCCCTAGCACTTAGAGAACCTGGTTGATGGTGGATGCTCAAAACAAATCTCTCCATTCCTCCAACCAGAAAACTCATTTTTTATTGACTTCGTTTATTGTTTTCATTTTTATTATTTTTGGTAAAATATAGATTACAAAATTTATCATCTTAACCATTTTTAAGTATATGGTTTAGTAGCATTAGGCATGTTCACATTGTTGAGCAGCCATCACCACTGTCCATCACATTAATTTTTATCTTCCCAAACTCATTCTCCATATGCATTGGCAGTAACTTTCCATTCCTCCCTCCCTCCCTCATCCTCTAACAACCACTACTTTATTTTGTCTCTATAAATTTGCTTCTTCCAGATGTCTCATATAAGTGGTCCATCCAATATTTGTCTTTTGTGACTGACTGGCTTGACTTAGAACATCCACATTCCAGCTGTTTCCTCCTCTCATCTGCAGTGCCCATTCCACTCCTTGATCACCCCTTATTATGACCCTAGTCCCATCCTAGGCACAATGAGATACTGAAGCATAAGAGGAAGCCCTACTTGTAAGACATCTGTGGTAGCATGTGTCAGAATTTCCTTCCTTTTGAAGAAAGATAATATTTCATTGGATGTTTTTACCACATTTTGCTCAACCACTCCTGCAATGAAAGTGGGTATACAAATATTTGTTTGAGTCTTGCCATCAATTCTTTGGGTAGCTACCCAGAAGTGAAATTAGTCAGCAAACTATTTTTTTAAGTATGGATGTAGTCTGGCATGAAGTGGAAACAAGAAGAAAAGGGAGTCATCAGTGTAGGAGTTCAAGAGTCTAGTAGGAAAACCACAGATTTACCTACTGAATCAGAATCTCTTTGGAGACTAACTGGGCAGGAATCTGTATTTTTAAGTACTCCCAGGTGATTCTGATGATTGGCTAGGCTTGAGGACCACAAAACTCCATGATTTTCAAGGTCTTCTCCCACTCCATAATTCAATAAAACTGTTACCCCCTCCTAGCCACAGGGGTTCTGTGTCTTTTTCCTGTAATAATTTCAAGAGTAGCTCACTGTCTAATTCTCATAGGGGTTAGAATAGCAAAATAAATTATACCTACTAAAAGATTATATTTGTCCACAATGGGAGGCAAGACACCTGAAACCATAAATTAAGCACTTTGGTATGTCATTGTCTTTACCTCACACCTTTGCTGTTGATTTTGTCAGTATCTAACCTGTGTATAGTAATACTAATAACCATTTATTTTATCAACACTAACAACCACTTACCATACTCTTGTACATACAGCATTTAATTTGCCTCAAATCTTTCAAGGCACGTATTTGCCTTCCATATTGCATCAAGATGCTGAAGCACCAAGGTTTTAGCATGTGATGGGATCTATAATTAGATCCCATTTTTGTTTCCTGATATCACATTGATTGTGATAATAGTTTGTAGTTTGCATGTGTGCAGTGACATCTCAGAGATTTGGAGTCTAAAGGAAACCCAATACAATGATGTCTGGCACTGAGATTGGACTCTATGTCTCCTGATTCCCACTTTAAGGTTCACAGAGATTCACTTTGAAATTTTCATGTTTTCTCCTATCTGGCTGTGAACTCTAGTAGGTGTATTGTGCTTCAATATCCTATTATGTCTAACAGGGGGCAAGTTTTGGATTTCAATCCAGAATAACTGTTTACTACTATGAGACTGCAGGCAAACTATTAGACTCTGAGCTCTAGCTTCATCATCTGTAAAATGGAAAGATGAGTTAAAGTTCATAGAAATAGATGGTAAATACACCCTGCACAGGGCCTGACACATGTTGGCACAGTAACTGTTAAATCTTCTCTAACCTCTTTCCTAGGAAGAAGCATGCCAACTTCAAAGAGGAAACTGGTTGGTCAGTGGAAGGAAGCTGCATTGCTGATGCATTGGGATTGCTGGAGGTTGATCTTAGGGTCAGACCCAGAAAATGGCTCATTTTACATTTATATCAAATCAAGAAGGGTCCAGAGGATGTGGTAACACACTTCTATGTAAGCTACTCTAAGAGGCTGAGGCAGGAAGGTTGCAAGTTCGACTAGTCTGGGAAACTTAGTGAGGCCCTGTCTCAAAAAGGGCTGGGAATCCACCTCAGTGATAGAGTGCTTGCCTCATGTGTGCAAGACCTTGGTTCAATACCCAGCACTGCAAAAATAAAACAAAAAAACAAACCATAATACAATTACACATCTGTATTAAAAGCTTCATTATTACCAATAGGCAAGAAGTGAAAGCAAACCAAATGCCCAGAGGCTGGGGTTGTGGCTCAGTGGTAGAGCGCTCACTTATCATGTGTAAGGCACTGGGTTCGATACTCAGGACCACATAAAAATAAAATAAAGGTATTTATTGTGTTCACCCACGACAAAAAAATTAAAATACTTAAAAAAACCCAAATGCCCATTTATGGGTTAATAAACAAAATGTGCTATATATACATAAAGGAATACTGTACAGCCTTAAAAAGGAAGGAAATCCTGATAAATGCCATAACAGGGATGAAACTTGAGACATTATGGTAATTCAAATAAGTCAGTCAAAAAGACAAATACAGTATGATTCTACTTGTATGCGGTCCTCAGATTAGTCAAACTAATAGAAAGTAGAATGGTGGTTGCTGGGGGTTGGGGAAGAGGGAATGTGGAGTTGTTTAATAATAAACACAATTTCAGTTTTTTGAGATTAAAAAAGTTCTGAATACTGATTCAGTAAGTAAGTGAACATACTTACTGTCACAGAACTGTAAACTTAAAAATGCGTAGATGGCATTTTTTATGTTATGTGTATGTTGCCATAATTAAAAATAAAAATTAAAAAAGTCCAGGAGTTATAGTTTCCATTTAATTCCAGCTGCACATCAGGCTACATCTTTATTTTCTGAGTCTGAGCTGAGAAGCTGAAGCCCTATTTTTGGAGATAAAACTCTATCCATGTGGCAACAGGTGGAAAATAGCTTCATAATTTTCAGATTAGCAGACTTTCCTCTGCTAATGTCTTCCTAATTATCATGTAGACTTAGCATTGAACCATAATTATTATCAGTTAATTAGACCTTAAAATGTATCTTTGATAACACCTCTGGCATTTAATTATGTAACTGGTAACTTATGAATGTTATTAAGGGGATATATGACTACAGTAAAGTATAATTAGATCTCATTTTTGTTTCTTGATATCACATTGATTGTGATAATAGTTTGTAGTTTTTATAGTTTATTTGGAAATGGTCACATTAAATTGATAGTCTATAAAACAAACACCCATTTTAGCGAATATTTTTAAATCCTATTAAAAAGAGAGAGGCCATGAGAAAAGGAAAAGGGAATGATCATTCTTGAAGCCTTTTAACAAAAGTTCACAATAAATAAATGGCCTGTTTTCAAGGCCATTTCTTTCTCTTAAAAGCAAATAAATTTAAGAATTCATCTCATAAAATATTAATTCTTCCTGTTGGAAAACAGAAAAACAATGACCAAGCTACTTCTATTCTTGTGAAAGTAAAAAATACTTTTCTCAAAAGTTGAGTGCACTTAAAGCACACACAGAGAGAATGAGCAGTGAGTCTTTTTGTTGAATGAAGTGTCCCTTTTAGAAGAACATAGTTCATTTCATATCTTTGTAGGAGAGTTAAAGGTCAGCTAGAAATCAGTTCATCCAGTAGGATTAGCTGGTAGATTTGAAGTCCCTTGAGGGCCAAGATCTGTCCCTTTTGTGATTTAATATCATTTACAATTCCTAATGCACACAGGCTGGGTATTTAATGAATATTCATTGCCTGTTGGGTTAGATGGCTTGGGGGAAATTAAAGAAACTCTGCTTTATGCACTTTCTCTCTGAAATGGGGACAATGAAACACACCTTTTGAGATTCTGGTGAGAAGTCTGGTGGATTAGCAGATATTTGGCCACAGAGGAGCCTGGATGCATGAGGACTAGTGGGAGCAAAGAGGAAAGGAAACGGAAGCAGGTCAGGTGTGAAAATAAGCCACCTGACACATTCCCATTTGGAATTTATATGGCTAGTCTAAGGTGGGCAGACAGACTGACTAGTTTTAGCTCCATGTCTTGATTGGTAATAGAAATGTGATACATTAGCTGGAATTTTGGGTCCTCTGAAATGTAACACAGATGAGGAAGATCGTTGCTTAACGCCACAAGGAATGAAATAAATCCTTGTCTAAAATCAAGGAAGTATGTTGCATCTGTCATTTACAGTAAGTTCTTGTAAACACAATTCTCATTTTTTAGTTGAAATTAAGTGAGAAAATACTAAAAACATTTTGATAACATAGCTCTGCTCTGCACAGAATAACAACTGCCCTGATGGCCTCCTTTTGCTAAATAGCAGCTTGCTGCTTATATACAATTTCAGGGACTCAGAAGCCCTTTTCTTTTTTAGCTTTATCTGTCTTAGCCAACACAAAACAGCTTTGATTTGATCATTTGTGCACACTAATTTACACTCTTTCTTTGCAATGAGTAATCCTGTGGAGAACAAAAGCATGTAGATAATAGACCTGCTCAGAGAACTGTGCTGCAGGCTATAGGGCTTACTGGAAGGAAAGCTGGAATGGCCAAGAGGGAGAGGTCCTTATTGTGTGATGGCAGAAACCATGGCTTCACCTATAGAAATAGAGAAATTTGATATCTTTGGTGCAGGGGTGTCAGGGCAAGAGAATATATTTGCAAAGCATACAGTTGGTGCTTAATAAATGGCAGCTAATTTTCCTCTAAATGACTGTAAGGAGCTGAGGTACAAATTGAAAATTCATTGAAATGAGAAACCAATCCATTAACCAATGAAGAACATGAAAATGGAAGTAAAACCTGAAAGACCAACCTGTTAACTCAGAGGAACTTGAATATGCTTTGGGAAGAAGTAATTGGGTTTCCCTGGAACCCTGTAAGTATGTTTTGTTTTGGGAAGTGCAGAGTGATATCACATGAAGGGGCCTGGTGAAAGACCAGAAATCTGGCCCATTCTTCTGTGGATTATGTGACCTTGAACAAGCTGGCTAAATGTAAGTAAGGAGATTGAGTTAATTTCTCAAATTCCTTCCAGAACTATGATAATGGAGGCCTGGGAACAGGAATAGTAGGGTTTGGAATCAGATACAAAGAGACATCTAATTTTTTGGCACTATTTGCTGATGATATGATTCTATACCTAGAGGACCCTAAAATTTCCATCAGAAAACTTCTAGAATTAGTAAATGAATTCAGCAAAGTAGCAGGATATAAAATCAACAGTCATAAATCAAATGCATTTCTGTATATCAGTGACAAATCCTCTGAAAGGGAAACGAGAAAAACTACCCCATTTATAATAGCCTCAAAAAAAAAATAATTGAGAATCAACTCAACGAAAGAGGTGAAAGATTTCTACAATGAAAACTAAAGAATGCTAAATAAAGAAATTAAAGAAGTCCTTAGAAAATGGAAAGATCTCCCTTGTTCTTGGATAGGCAGAATTAATATTATCAAAGTGACCATACTACTAAAAGCACTATACAGATTTAGTGCAATTCTGATCAAAACCCAATGACATTCCTCATAGAAATAGAAAAAACAGTCATGAAATTCATCTGGGGAAATAAGAGACCCAGAATAGCTAAAGCAATCCTTAGCAGGAAGAGTGAAGCAGGTGGCACCACTATACCAGATATTAAACTATACTACAGAGCAATAGGAAAAAAAAAAAAAAAACCAGCATGGTATTGGCACCAAAGCAGACTGATAGACCAATGGTAGAGAATAGAGGACACGGAGACACCCACAAAACTACAATTATCTTATATTAGATAAAGGTGCCAAGAACATACATTGGAGAAAAGATAGCCTCTTCAACAAATGGTGCTGGAAAAATGGGAAATCCATATGCAACAAAATGAAATTAAACCCCTATCTCTCACCATGCACTAAACTCAACTCAAAATTTATCAAGGACTTGGGAATACAACCAGAGACCCTGCATCTAATAGAAGGAAAAGTAGACCCTAATCTTCATCACATGGGATTAGGCCCCAACTTCCTTAATAAGACTCCTTTGGTGTAAGAATTAAAATCAAGAATCTATAAATGAGATGAAATCAAACTAAAAAGTTTCTTCTCAGCAAAAGAAACAATCTGTGAGGTGAATAGAGAGCCTACATCTTGGGAGCAAATTTTTACCTCTCACACATCAGATAGAGCACCAATCTCTAGGGTATATAAAGAACTCAAAAAGCTAAGCACCCAAAAGACAAACAACCCAATCAATAAATGGGCCAAGGACCTGAACAGACATTTCTCAGAAGATGATATACAACCAATCAACAAATATATGAAAAAAATGTTCATCATTGCTAGCAATTAGAGAAATGCAAATCAAAACTACTCTAAGATTTCATCTCACTACAGTTAGAATGGCAGTTATTATGAAGACAAACAATAATAAGTGTTGGCGAGGATGTAGGGAAAAAGGTACACTCATACATTGCTAGTGGGACTGCAAAGTGGTGCAGCCAAATGGAAAGCAATATGGAGATTACTTGGAAAATTGGGAATGGAACCACCATTTGACCCAGCTATCCCTCTCCTCAGTCTATATCCAAAGGGCTTAAAAACAGCATACTTTCGGGACACAGCCACACCAATGTTTATAGCGGCACAATTCACATTAGCTAAACTGTGATTTAGATGCCCTTCAATAGATAAATGGATTAAAAAATGTGGCATATATACACAATGGAATATTACTCAGTAATAAAAGAGAATAAAATCATGGCATTTGCAGGTAAAGGGATGGACTTAAAGAAGATAATGCTAAGTGAAGTTAGCCCATCCCAAAAAACCAAATGTTTTCTCTGATATAAGGAGGCTGATTCATAGTGGAGTAGGAAGGGGGGAGCAATGGAGGAATAGACGAACTCTAGATAGGGCAGAACTGTGGGAGGGTAAGGGAGGGGACATGGGGTTAGAAATGATGGTGGAATGTGATGGACATTATTATCCAAAGTACAGGTATGAAGACACAAATTGGTGTGAATATACTTTGTATACAATCAGAGATATGAAAAATTGTGCTCTTTATGTGTAATAAGAATTGTAATGCATTCCACTGTCATATATAAAGAAAAAAATTAATTAAAAAAGGAAACACAATATAATAAAGGAAGACAATTAACAGAAAAAAATAGACATCTAATTTTTAATACCAACTCTGAACCTGTTTCTCCCTATAAAATAGTATAAAAATCAGTATTTTGGCAGTAAAAATGGCATATTAATATATGAAAGCTCATCATATTAATATATGGAAGTGTTATAAGCTTCCATTTCCTTTTCCTCATTCTCTGTATTGTCAGAGATTGCATCTCAGGCTATTTATTCACAAACATGTCCGTGTATTAGGTCTTCAATAAGTATTGACTAATAATGAAGACTTTGTTTCTGTAAGGCCTTGCCTGCCTAGAGTGAGTGCCCTTTTAGCTTGGGTGAAGCTTCATCCTCCTCTTTATGTGTTTCAAATTTTCTTCCTTTAAGCTACTCCTAGATGAGACAACTGGGGATAGGCATTGACTGTAGCAGGTCATATGTCACTGAAAAAGGGAAGGGGTTCTGGGCTGTTTGTGTGCGTAGGTTTCCCCATTTTATACAACTTAGATTAGTTCAAATTAAGTAGTTGTTTCCTGGGAAAAGACTGTGATATTTATTAGTGTAGAATGTAGTAGTAGGTTAAGAATTAGCTAGATTTAGGTTTAAATCTGACCTCCCATATTTTAGTTCTGACCTACTTAAATTCTCTAGGATTCAATTTTCTCATCTGTAAAATGGGGTCAATAACAGTACCTACCTCCTAGCATTATTGCAGGGATTAGGTGAAATGATATTTATGACATATTTTGCATATGATACTTGGCACAAAATAAATGCTTGCTAAACAGAGATAAAAAGGTTATTTCAGGGCAAATGTGTATTCATTCAGGAGAAGAAAGCAAGGCTCAGGGGAATCAGGTAATATTTAAGCTGCCAAAGGGAAAATAGGCCCTTGCTCTCCTGTTACTCAAGACCAGGATTTTTCCTATTTCAGCATCTTTCTGAAGTTTTTACTAAGAGTCATTGCAAGTTGGGGTGGAGCTCAATGGCAGAGCACTTGCCTAGCATGTGTGAGGCCCTGAGTTCAATCCCCAGTCTCACACACACACATACTCACACACAGAGACAACACAACACATTCACATACACACACACACACACACACACAAGAATCATTGCAATATAGCCTTTAATGTGCCATCTTATTAAATAAATCATAGAGGAATTTTTCCAGCTATAATGCTTAGTATCTGGTTACCCTGCATGCCTGTAATCCTAGTATCTGGAGGCTGAGGCAGGAAAATCAAGAGTTCAAAGCTAGCCTCAGCAAGAGTGAGGCACTGCGAAACTCAGTGAAACCCAGTCTCTAAATAAAATACAAAATATGGCTGGGGATGTGGCTCAGTGGTCAAGTGCCCCTGTGTTCAATTCCCAGTACCCACTCACTCCAATACAGAAATAAAATTGCGTTAGATAGCATTTAATAGTTTATCAAAGAGGGAGTCATATAATTAGGGTTCCGTTATTTTCCTCTTACAAAATCTGGCTGCCGCCTCCTGGTGCTAAGGGTACAAAATTACATTTCATTGAAGATCTTTCCACTGTGTAGGTTTGAATCAAATCTTGATAGAAATTAAACATGCACCTCTCCAAACCAAACATTCATGCACATTACTTGCCTAGGAGATGTGAAGTTACAATCCAAAGGCCACCTAAGCATACCAATGGGTAGCAGAATGACTTCACCTTTTATAGAAAGTAATCCATTACTGAGAAACCATCACAAGCAATTTGGCACAATTGAATTTCATCTTTAACCTTTTACTATGACTTGTGTGATTAGGCCACTGAGGAAGTGGTTTTCAACAGCATGATTAAAACACTTTGAGAAAATAATTTCTGTCTTCAAGTACCATGTGTACTTTTTTTTTTCCAAGTGTTTGTCCTTTCTCATCAAAAGAAGAGCTATGAAATGAAGAATATTGACTTTTAACATTGTCTTGGACAGAAATGAAAGATCATAAACCAGCAGAGTCAAAGTCAGGGTGTGGATCTTGAGCAGACCTAGACAATGGGGTTGCTTGTGGGATGATCAGCAGGATAGGGGTGCACCAGCACAGCATTTTCAGATATGAGAATTCCACTTGCTTACCAGGAATTTTGGGTTTTTTTCCCCCTAAAGTTAGGAAAAAAGTAAAATTTTACTAAGAACTTACTTTAAACAACAGTGCAATGACTCCATCTACTAGGAACCAAGATTATTTTTAAAAAGATATTTTATTACCAGAAAAATTGTACTATTTTACCCAAGAAAAGACAATTTTTGTATTGGTTTTACCATTTTATTGGGAGGCAAAACTGGGCTATGGGCCATGTTTAGAGTTCCCTATAGAAATGGCCTGGTCAAATCCAGTTCAAACTAATTTTAAGCCCCAAATATTCCACTTCTGTGTTTGCCACTGGGCCTCAAATTGTGCCTGGAGGTTCCCAAATAGTCTTCAGAATCAGTGACTTAAATAGGCTACACAAGTTGTACACATTATCATAGGCAACATACATCACAGGGAGGAGTGTCATAAGAATTCAGCTAAGTGTAGTGAGATCCGCAAGTCTGAAGATTTCTAGTCATCATTCTGAACTCTGCCTGTCCTTTGCCATTCTCTTTAGAGAAACAGGATCTTGTGCCACTGCCTCACAGTACTTTACATCTCAACAAGAAGAGGATATGTTCTTTCTAGAGTGAGTGGGTTGTGGGTGACCTATCTGAGTTCACTGGCTCACTGAACAGTGATTAACATTTAAAATGTATGCAAACTCGACTCCTAATTAAAGTCCAATAATGTAAGACTTTGAACCTATTCACTGCCTTTGGAAATAATCATAGATGCCTGCTGCTTATCATGAAAAAGTCATTATGGCAAATGACCAACTCCCCCACCTTCTCCTCTCCATCACCTGCAAAAGTGATTCTCCATTGCAAAGATTTGCACATAGTGCATGTTGCAGAGTCAAATGTCTCCTGGTAGCTGTAATTGTTATGCAAATGATCTTGATTACAGGAGGAATAAAATTTACAGAGCTCCTCTCATAGGTGAATTTGCAAGCACACTCCAAATTAGGAAAGGGTGGAGACTGGTGTTGATTCCAGGGGTCATCCAGAACTCTCCATGGAAGTTTGGACATAGCAGTGATACAGGCAAAGTGATCCTTTCATTCCTTCTCCTCCTCCTTCCTTTGCTTTACTGATTCTTTGTAGGAAAGTAGATATGAAAGAGAGGGAATTAGAAAAAAAAAAAAGTTGCACTGTTGGTCTGTGTTTATAGTCCCAGTCACTCAAGAGGCTGAAGCACGATGACTGCTTGAGCTCAGGAGTTAAAGACCTGCCCAGGCAAGATAACAAGTTAAAAAAAAAAAAGTAATGAAATCCAAAAGAGGTCAGGGGACAAAAACATTAAACTCAATTTCTTTGATAAAGAAGAGAATCCAAACAAAGCCTAATACAGGAAAAAAGAGAAAAGAAAGAAGTGATATTTACTGTGCACTCGACAGTGCCAGAGAGTCTTGTGGTATGTGGTACATTTTCTCATTGACCCATATAATAGCCTGATGAAGTAGGTTGCGTTAGTTTACAGGTGAGGAATTTGAGGTTAAGAGAGGTTTGTGTACATGAATCAGGTTCTAACATTTCAGAGCTAAGCTTCAATTCTAAATTTATCTCATTAGAAAAATCATGGCCTTTGTTATGTCCTTGTTGACTCTCAAAATTACTCAAAAATGCATTCTTGGAAATGAATTTCCAGGAGACATGATTTCAGAGCTCTGGTTTCACTTCTTTATTCCCCAGGATTTCAGTGCTATGGGGACAATGTGGCTACAATGCTTGTCTGTTGTGTAAGTAGCTACTGACATGACCAGTGTACCATGGAGCTGGCATGGAGCACACTGGGACATAAGGTTATAACAGCTCAGGGAGCTCTTCAAGTGTGGAATACCAAGACCTATCACTATACCCTGTGTGTGGTAGATGCAGGGTGGGTCACTTGTACTAAGCAATTATAAAATGTGGTCAGCAAATGAATTCATTTTTATCTTTTGGAAATCATTTGATGGTGATATTTAAGAAATTCAGGTTACTTCTTTGGAAATTTATGAACAGAAAAAGTGATTCAGAGCACCCTAACCATCCTCTCTGTCTCCCACATCCCCAGCCTCTAATAATCACTGTTCTGCTTTAATAAGATCACTTTTTTAGCTTGTACATGTAAATGAGGACATGCAGTATTTGTTTTTCTGTGCCTGGCTTATTTCACTTAACACAGTGTCTTCCAGTTTCATCCAGGTTATGACAAATGACAGGATTTCATTCTTTTTGTAATTGATAATATTCCACTGTGCATATATACCATGCTTTCTTCATCCATTCATCTGTTGATAGATACTTAGGTTGTTTCCATGTTGACAATAGTGAACAATGTTGTAGTAAACATGGGAGTTCAGATGTCTTTTTGATATACTGATTTCCTTTCCTTTGCATATATATTTACAAAAGCAATGCTTACTCCATCTGAAAGCTTAAAAGCACACATACACACATGCTTGCCCATTTCACAGATCATCTATAGCTTCTCCCCTGAGGTAACTTGACAAAGATTTTGTTCCTTATTTCTTCTATTTCTCAATATAGTGAAAATTACTTTTTATGGATGGCATAATTTATATAAAATAAATATTCTATTATCCAGTGGCAATTACAAATTTCTAACTTGTTCCTTTTACTGTTTTTCTACATCTTTCCTTGACTCATCCATTAGCCATTTTACTGCTCTTTTCAGGGACACAGGAAGAAAGATGGTTTGTTTCTTTGGGTGGTGTCATGGAACCTATAGAATTTTATGCTATACCAGCACTCTAATGTTATTGATTTACTAATACTCAAAGATTATAGAAAATTATCTTGATTTTTTTTTTTGTTTTTAACTCACCAAGTTTGTGATAATTTGTTACAGCAGCCAGAAGAAACTAATACAGTGATTTTAGATTTTAGGTAAGTTTCAATAGTTCGTTTTAGCTTAGGTTCCTCAGTTGTAAAATGTAAAAATAATAACAATATCTACCTCACAGTGTTATTGTGAAGATTAAAATTATATTTATGTATTTATGCTGCATATATACATAAATACATGCATAAATACATATGATGAGATATATACATATGTGACTTTTAATCTTCCCAAGGTCCCTGTGAGATGGGTATTATGCTTAGTAATATATATATAGTATTAATTGTAAATGTTTCTCATGAACATCACACACACATACACACACATACATCCGGTGAGTTAGAGGATTCTAAATCCCTAGGGAATGGCAATACCATAAATTGAAAGAAGTTTAAGTCTCTAAATTACCGCTGTGGAAAAAAAGCCCTTTGTTGACTGGGAATACCTGCATGGGATTGACATGTAAATAAATTGAGGTTCATTTCTCTCTTTTATAGAAAGTCATTAATTTGGTGGCTTATTGTTACAGTGGCTAGTATTATGCTAACTAATACAACTTCAGAGTTCTTTGCACATGCAGGAAGCTTAAAGGTCACCAACTCACTTTTCTAGACATTATATCTTGTTTGTAGGAGAGTCTGTCAGGGAAAAGTTGTTGATGCGTGTACCCAATGATTTTAATCTTGAACTTATTGGAAGAAAATGAGCACAGAATCTGTAAAGGCCATTTTGAGAGTCACTTTTCTGACTCTAGTTGCATACTAATTAATATCATGGAGCGTTAGCAAACTAAGTAAGGAATAATTATTAGCTATCAGATTCTGAGTTTAGGAGAGAAATGATACTACATTGTGCATAATTTTTGCATCATTAAAAATTAAATCTCATAAGCATAATGCCTCAAATATCAATCTCTGACACTGTCTACAGATGACAAACTACAGTATGTAAGAGAACAATTTGCTAGGTAATAGTGCAATATTTTCTACATTTAGACAGAATTTCCCCAAAAAAGACAAAAAGACATTTTGTATCAAAGTATTTCCCATCAGGGATAGCTAAAGAATAAACATAGTTACTTAATACTGCTTTTGTTTATATTCAGGTACATATAGATAGGATGATCCATTGAATGGACTGTTAGAAAACTTTTCTATAATTTTTCTATTTTTTAGATGATAATTTAATGAGAAGACTATGAATTTCATTGTTCAAAAAAACCCATGTTTTAATCTTAGTTCCATGACCTTATTAACTGTGTGAATTTGAGCAAGTTTCTTAATATCACATATTTTCAGTTTTATCACCTGCCAAAGGAGATATTCAACTTACCTCATAGAGTTTTCATGTAGATCAAATGTGACACAATAGTTAAAACAGTTGACACTGGGTCCAACACATAGCAGACACTTAATAAATATTCCTTTCTTCTTTTCTCTGTGTTTTTGAGCTTTTCTCCCTGAAGGGAGACCTAAAACAAGACTCTATTGCTCCTTCATCAAGTCATGCTCACAGGATGAACTATATAGGGATCAAAGACTGCTGACTGAGCCTGCACTGTGGCCTGTCATCTTAGCTACTTGGGAGGCTGAGGCCAGAAAGCCACAGATTCAAGGTCAGCCTGGGAGACTTACAGAGACCCTGCTTCAAAATAAAAAATGAAAAGGCCTGGGAATGCTGTTCAGTAGTAGAGCACTTGCCTAGTGTGTGAGGTCCTGGGTTCAATTCCCAGTATGCACAAAACAAATAAACAAAACAAAACAAAACAAAAAACTGCTGGTAGAAATCTCCCAGGAGCTCTTGCTCTTGAAGATCTGTCTGTAAGATCTCTGAGTCAGCTGTTAATGCCACCACAGGCGACCCCTGTGGAGGGTGCTGAGATTTCTGTGGAAATAGAAGAATTTCTGGCACCTGTACCTCTTGGTCTGCTTTGCTGTGAAACTTGTTATAATTCTCTCAGTGATGATTTTAAGCTTTCAAGGAAAAAAAAATTTAAAAAAGGGTAGCTTATATTTGAGACTCAGAACATGTACTAATGTGAACAGCATCCTGGATTTTCTCTTATGTTGGTTCCAGAGCTACGTTGCTGCCATTTAATCCCTGACCACCCGAAAACCTATTCTACGTTCAAATTAGGATCAAGAGAGAGACTGAGTATAGTGGCCATTAACTGATGATCTCATGACTTCTATACTTAGATGGAGTTTGTGCTTTTGGTTACCCCAAGCAACCGATTTATCCTCCACATTCCTCAGGTTTCTGTTTTGGAAATGGGATTAGACATCTTTGTTTATGTTCTTTCTCAAAAATTCTTAAAGCAAACCAAACTACTGCACTGCCATTAATAGTTTTGTCATATGGTAGTGTGCTAAATAAGAGCCTGGCCTTCCCCTCTGTGGGGAGACACGTCGGTGTACTGGAAACTGCTCAGGCTTTAGAGCCAGCAACACTTGTGTTTCTTTTCCTATTTTGTCTCTGAGGAGACAGGATGCCACATTGAGGTTACTAAACTTCTTCAGAATTCAATCTTGCATCTGCAAAGTGGGCATAGCAATACCAAATTTATAGAGTTATTTTGAAGATTAAATGAAATAATATATAAATATTGCAACTTTCTCACTCCCTGAATCGCTAAGCTTAAAGTCAAGTGCTGTGGTTTAGTCATGAGGTGATTAATGAAGTATTCTAATGGGTATGCAGAATTTCTAAGTTGCTTCCAAGAAGCTATAAATATTTCAAGGATTTTCTAGATGTTTGTGATTTACTAGAATTTACTTTCTACACACATACTCTATTCATTTAAAAACCATTTTAACTGGATGTAGTGGCACTCGCCTGCAATCCCAGAAACTTGGGAGGCTAAGGCAGAAGGATGCAAGTTTGAGGCCAGCTTGGGCAACTTAGTGAGACCCTCTCTCAAAATAATAAATAATTTCAAAAAAGGGGTAGAGATGTAGCTCAGTGGTAAAGTACTCCTGGGTTAAATCCCCAATACCACAAAACAAACAAACAAACAAACAACAACAACAAAAAGCATTTAAATATTTTGATTTGTAAAGACAGAGGGAAATATCCAATATATTGAGCCCACCATTTTGAAATGGAAGCCCCATGTTTGCTCCTTTTTAGGATCTTTGTTTTCTCCCCTTTACCAAGTTGCCTCCCAATTAATAAAGCTGTGCAATTTGGGACAGAATAGGAATCATTGATATGTTCACATTTTATTTATACAAAATGAGGTGGAAAGAAAAAGAAAAATCACACATTGAAGGAGAATAAAAAGAGATTAGAAATAATGAAATAGTTCCCTCTAGATATTAAAGATTTGAAAGAAATCTTAGGGGTTTCCAAAGAAGTAACAAGATTAAATATAAAGAGAAAGAACATTCGCTTGAGATTGAGGGAATCTAAACTTTTTTCCAGTTCTGTCAATCCCGCTTTGTCATTTGGCCAGCTTGTATTCGCTCTCTGGGACTCGATTTTTATCTTCCATAAAGTGATGGTGAAGGAAAGATGCTACCCAAATGGTTTTACTTGTCTTGTTTATATCTTGAAACCATTAAAGTCAGTACCACCTAATTCATTGCATGTCTGGGGAATTCCCTGCCTAAGGTAAAAAACAGGATTCTGTGGAAAAGAACAAATGATAAATCCATGATATAAGAATTCTATTTTGTTGAAGAAAAGGGACTGAGGGTGAAACACAAGGAACCAGAGAAGTCATAGCATTCTTTTTGAATATTAATATAGAATATCATTTGGTAGACTATGACACTTTCAGTTCAGTATGACCTACACACAGGAAATGGAATAAGCCACACTGAGCCATTAAAGAGATAATCAGATGGAAAGAATGTTCATTTGTAACAGTGTCCATCTGCCTCAAATCTTTAGTAGTAGTAAGGTATATAGAAATAAATTAATCAATTTTATAAAAAATGAGGCAAAGTCACCAAATATCTTACACATGTATTTTTATGTGCACACATACAAACAACTATAAAATCTATAACTGGATGCCAATAATTTATATGGCTTTTCCATGCAGATTGTGTCTAAGAGCCTTACTAAACAATAGATGACACAAAAAATTGAAAGCAGAGTGCTTTTGAATAAAAGAGGATTGGACATCAGGACAGTTCCTTATATCTTTGAATACCTTATATCTCTTTGTGTCTTTGAAGTTTTGTTTTTGTATAATAATATTAATGGAGAGAGGAGAACAGAGGGGAATATGACACAAGTTTATTCTTTATTGCTCAGAGTGAGGAAATAGCAGCTTTCAAAAGGTAAAAGCCAAGGTTTTTGGAAAAAGGTGAAACAGAAAAGATTGATGGTTGGAATTAATGGAGATTTCATTTCATTGTTTTCACTTAGCGAATATTTATCAAGGACCTATTATGAACCAAACTCCTGACACTTTTCAAAGGGAAGATGAGGGGGCAGAGAGGAATCTGATGTTTATAAAAGACATGTATGACTCGATGTGGAATTATTTTACCAAGGTGTGAAATTTCCAGGAAGTGGGGAAATGGGAGTGAGGAGTGGGGTCTGCAGGTGAAGTCATGTGGGAGGTAGGAAGGACGGAAGAAATGACAGCTCCAGAGCTCATGTAGGAAGAAAATAAGAGATGCAGGAATGTTTAAAAAAAAAAAAGTCTCATGGCAAAATAACTAGAAGAGAAGATAGGCTATCTAAAAGCAATGGGAAAGAATATGGTTAGCACGAAAAGGCACTGACTGGGCGTGATGAGGAGTGCCCCTGGGATTCAGGCATCATGGAAGAGTTAACCAGGATGGCTTTAGAACTGTACAGGTACGGGGGCTCAGTGGTGCACTCCTATAATCCCAGCGGTTTGGGAGGCTGAGGCAGGAGGATCCAGAGTTCAAAGCCAGCCTCAGCAGAAGTGAGGCACTAAGCAACTCAGTGAGACCCTGTCTCTGAATAAAATACAAAACAGGGCTGCGGATGTGGCTTGGTGCTCCTGAGTTCAATCCCCTGTACCAAAAAACCCAAACAAACAGAGAAAACAAAAAACAAAAAACCTACACCCATACAGTACAAGCTCTCAAGAGGGAGAAAGAACGTTTTTTATTTTCAGCAAGGAGAGAGCATAGCTCTACTGTGAATGGAAGAACACAAACCTACAGAAGGCAAAGGGGAGAGTAGTCAAGTTTATTAGCCATTATGGTGTGTAAGTCACTTGACCTCCGTTACCTGATCAATCCTGACAATTCGAAGATATTATACCCATTTTTTTTTCCCCCAGTAAGGACAGATGAAAACTCAGAAATTTTAAGGAATTGGTAAAGTTCACAGAGCTTAGAGGTAGGACTGGTATTCCAACCCAGGTCTATTTATGTGCAATTGAGTAAGGGTGTAGCAGTCCTGATCTAGCCAGGACACGGAAACCACAGCAGTTAATTTTATGGAATTGAATATTAAAGGTGTTCAAGGTGGCTTGTGGTATAGCTCAGTGGTAAAGCATGTGCCTCACACACAAAAGGCCCTGGGTTCCATCCCCAGCAAACTGCACCCCCATTTATCCCACCAAAAGTGTTTGAGAACTGAAAGTGCAAAAAAAAAAAAGTGAACATTAAGATATCACAGAGATAGCAAGTAAGGAGTGACCTGTCACTGGGTTGGTGAGTGTTCTGATTTGGATGTGGAATGGCCCCAAAGGGGCCAAAGATGGGGCTTTGGGGAAGTGATTAGATCATGAGGGCTCTGAACTTATCGGTAGACTAATCTATTGCTGGCTGAATGGATAACTGGGAGGTGGGACATAGTAGGAGGAAGTAAGCCACTGGAGATGCTCTCTCTGGCCTCTTCCCCACCCTGGCACTCTCCTTCACAGCTGCCAAAAGCTAAGCTTCCCTCCACTGTTCCCTTCTGCCATGATGATCTGCCTGATTTCAGGCCCAGAGCAATGGAGCCAACCCTCCACAGATTCAAAGCTCTGAAATCATGAGCCAAAATGAGCTTTGCCTTCTTTTATTTATTTATTTTTTACAATACCTTTATTTAATTTACTTATATGTGGGTGCTGAGGATCGAAACCATGGTGGCCTCACACATGCTAGGCAAGTGCTCCACCACTGAGTCACAACCCAATCCCAGCTTTTCCTTCCTTTTAAGTTGTTCTTCCTAGGTTATTTTGGGCGCAATGATGGAAAACTCAAACAGGGAACAAAAGAAGGAGGTTAGAATTATCAAATTACCTAGAAGCTTGAAGGAGGGCCCTTTGAGCTGGAACCCAGGGCAGTACACTGCTTGCTGGTGCTAGTGGCTATGAGTATGGGTTGAGGCTGTTGCTGTCGGTGCTGGGGTAACTGCAAACTGGAATCAGTTGCCGCTGCTGGAGCAGATGGCTGCTGTCAGGGTGAAGCAGTGTTGTTGGGGTGACTGATGCTCAAAGATACAGGGAGCCATGAAAACCAGCAAGTCCCTTCTTCCTCTCCTTTCCCTCCATTCTCCCTTAGTGCCCCCTGTTGGCAGGCTCTAGCAAAGCAGCTAGCAAAGGAGAAGCTGCTTGCTAACAAAGCCCAGCATAGAAGAGTGGATCTGAGGCAGGGTGCTTAGCTTGAAGACTGAAACAAAGAGGAGCTCAGGAACACAGGTTCACCACCACCTGCCCCCACCAGTTCTGAAGGGTTTTATGTTTAACAGAAGGAAAGACAGACTTTGATATTAGTTTTGGAGAAAGGAACATGAACAGCCGTGTTTCACTGACTTCTGCAAATGAATGCAAAATGGAAACTACAAAATACATTTGGAAGAAATATAGCTTTAGGATTTTCAAGTATATACAGAACTCCTTTAATTGGGTGTTAAATAAATAAAAATGTATGTTAATTGCCCCTGTGCAGTGAAGTAGAAAAAAGACAATTAATTGTTTAGCTACTGAAGATTCTCTGTTATTAGGACATAAGGACAATTAGCTTTTAAAGCATTGCTCAGAACATATACTTTTTTTTTTTTGCCAAATGTTTATTTTTTTACAAACGAGAAGAGGACAAACCAAACCCTTTTCTCAAGAGCAGCACTTTTGAAAAAAACAAAAACAAAAAACGAATGCTAAACAGGATTTAGGAAAGAGAAAACATCACCAAAGCCCATGGGAATGACAATTCCTGGTTAACTGTAAAAAATGGAGAATCTAATTGAGACAGATGACCAGATTTAGGAAAAATAAACCTCACCATTAAAATCTAATTAAATATTTGCATTTCAGCATTAAGTTTCCTCTCAAAAGTTTTGTGAACAGCGGGGTGACAGTGAAGATTATTGACTATAATTTGCTGAAGTTTTTAACTAAATTAGTTTTGTGCAATGTATGGAAGGTTTACTCTGCTGCACTTATCCGGTGGCTGCTTTATTATTCTTTTAAAGTGAATCATTTATAACTGTTCTCAGAGATCTTTTATCAGCCACTTATCTCCTTCAACTGGACTTGTGACACCAAGGGATAAAATGAATTGCTGGCTAATATTGTGAGAATTAATCAGACCACAACAGCGGGAGAGTAATGACTTACTTACAGTTAGACATTTGCATTTGGCAGTAAAATCACAACAAAATATAAGGATGTTTAATCTTTGGCTTCGACGTGAACATTGGAACATGTTGGCAATACAAAATAAAATAAAATAAAATAAACTGCAAAAATTGTGTATTTTAATCTTGGGTAATTACCTAATCTGAGATTTTAATTCTGAGAAGAAAGGTCTTTTTTTTTTGATACAAAGATTTCTCCCAACCCCCATTTTGGTACCTTTGAATCAAAGTGGTCTAGTTTTCTGAGATACTTTTTCTCTATTAGAGACCTTTGGAGAGATGAAGTAAGTCTTTTGACCCTCATCTGACCTTCCTCCAAAATCCGCTAGTTCTATTTAGTTCTGTTTCCTTTCTGTCTCTTGGCCCTACAGTAATTTAGAAGAAAGTGGTAGCAAACCCAACACTGAGGTGGTGGAGATATTTCTGCAGCTGCGATTTTTTCATACACTGCTCACTCTGTTTTCTTAAGAGTCTGGCATCTTCAAAAAGAGGATTAGGATTTTGGTTGCTGTACAAACACTGGAGAAGGAGTACAATAAAAAATTATTTCCTGGTTTAAGGTCATTGACTCAAAAGCATTGGAGATGTACCTAGGCTTAATAGCCACATTCTTCAGTTTATATGTCTACAGCCAAAGTGCTCATGGCATCCATTACTATTTAGGTCTGGTAATTTGCAGGAATGCAGATGTCCTCAGTAATCACAGTTTTTGGCCTATGCAGGGCACATGCCCATGTAGATACACATAGACATACACATAGCGAACCTGTTCACAGAACTCACACAGATCCCTTTTTCTGAGGCTGTGTGGTGTTGTGCAATGCAGAGACTCCCAGGGGATCTGCATTTGAATCTCATTTCTACCCTGTAAAGTCTGTTTCCTGGCCATGTTACTTTACCTCTCAGAACTCCATTTCCTTGTGAGTAAAATGAAGAAAATAATACCTGTCTTGTCAGTTACCATAAGGATTAGGGATTGTAAAGGAAACACGCATGTCACTTGTTCAACAAACGATAGTAGTAATCAGTAGAGAAGCAGCACTTTTGGATTTCCTGCATTTTTTTGTGTTTCCGGATGAAGCAAAGAAAAAAGCCTGCACATTTGGCTGGAGTAGTCCCTGGTTGTAGTTGCAAGAAATCAAAGACCAGAGTCTGTGTTTGGACTGGTGCAATTGTAGGCAAGGAGAGGGAGTCCCTGACAGAAACTTGTATTAGAGTCTTTCTGAAGCCTACCTTCCTAATTTCCAGAGCAATTCATTAATCTTCTCCTAGAGACTCCTCAAGGGCAGAGACTATGTTTGAGTTTTCCTTGTATCATTAGAACCCACACATAGTAGGTGCTAGTAAAGACTAAATGAAATGTGTGGCGATGGTGAGGTTTTATTTAATCCCAAACTCCCAGATGACATTACTGTTCCTTTTCCAAGATTCCCCTCACTTCTACTTTGCCATTTTGCCAGCCACCTGCTCCTTTGGCCTTTGGTCAGAATTTGAACCAGAATTGGAGCTAGAGGCTTTGTCTTCTGAACCAGCTCTATGGGAAGCAGATCTCAAGCAGATTGTCATCCAATTTCCAGTCTGAAAAAATGCCAGGGTCAATTGATGGTGTCACAGACCTGGGAGTGGAGAGCAAGTATGTCGTGTATTTGCTGTTCTTACTAGTGTTTTCTTTTATCCATTAGAATTTAAACCCTTTTTAGATTTTTTTTTCCTTAAATCCCTAAGGCTTGGCTGGGAGAAATGAGGGAGTTTAGAGGGAAGAGAACCTCCTGAATATAATTTCTTCCCCTGACATTACTTAAATGCACTATAGTAAAGTTTGGCTCTCTCAAAGCATGCGGAGGGGCTGGGATTGTGGCTCAGAGGTAGAGCGCTTGCCTAGGACACATGAGGCGCTGGCTTCCATCCTCAGCACCACATAAAAATAAAGATATGTGTCCACCTATAACTAAAAATAAATATATATATTAAAAAAAACATATGGAGACAACATAGACCTTGAATTATCTTCTTTACAGCCAGAGGCTGGGCAAATGTCTTACTATTGAGCCAGAATCTGTTGATTTCTTAACTGGGATCAAACTTCTTAAAGTCCCTGGCTGAAAGTGAGAAGGTCACAGCTGACAGTGATACTAGCTTACTTTTGGTAAATCTGGGGCTTAATTTGGAATTCTGATCCAAAATTCTTGGTGATGTTAGGAAGGTGTGATAGTCCATTCTCTTCTACTATAATAGGATACTTGAGCCTAGGTAATTTATAATGAAAAGAGGTTTGTTTTTCATAGCTGTGGAGGTTAGGAAGTTCAATATCAAGGTGCTGGCATATGGCTGGCTGTTTTATAACATGGCAGAATACACCACATGGCAAGAAAGATCAAGAGATATCCAACTGGAAGATTCAAGCCCTTTAATAGTTGGCTTAATGAATCCATGAGGGTGGACCCGTCATGACTGAGATTCCTTATATTAGGTGCCATCTCCTAACGTGGTTGTGTTGGGGATTAAGCTACCAACAAATTATTTTCAGGTTACACATTCTAATCCCAATAGGTAGTTATCTTCCTGAGCCTACATCTTCTTTAAAAAGGGGATCCCCTTACCCCAGGCATGGCGAGGGTAAAGAAGTTAATTTTTTGTCATGGTATAAATTGGAAAGGGTCATTATTATTCTCATTATTATTATTATTGAAAATAGGTTAGCATTTTAAAATAAAACTAATCATGCTTACTATAAAAAAAATCCCAAAATACGAAGAGATATGAAAAAGAAGTCAACCCAAATCACACTACCTAGAAATGATTAGATCTAAAAATTGATACACATCCTTCTAGAAATCTCTGTAGGATAAATCATAATATATTAACAAGTTTTGTGACCTATTTTGTTCAACTGAATAATATAGTCATAGATATATTTCTATGTACATATTATTTCTTTTTTCATTTTATTAAGAAAAATTTTCAATCATATACAAAAGCATTCATAATACTGTATACCCCTCTGTTCCTGTTATCTAATTTTTTTTCTTGTTATGTCTCCCTCTGACTTCACCCCTTCCCACCTCATCACTGGAGAATTTGAAAACAAATGCCAGGCACCATATTTGTTTTAGTTTCCTAGGGTCTGCTGTAACAAATAACCACGTGGTGAGTGACTTAAACAATCAAAAATGTATTCTTTCATAATGAGGAGGAAAACAGAATGAAGTCAAGTGTTGACAAGGTTGATTCTTTATGGTGGCTCCAAAGCAGAATCTATTCCATGCCAGCTCTCCTTGCCTCTTGTGATGCCAGCATTCTTGTGGGTTCTTGGTTTGTAGTTACATTGCTTCCATCTCTGCCTCTGTTCACATGGACTTCTGTGCATGTTTCTGTGTCTCTCTCTATCCTCATCTTTTTAAAATAAAGATACCAGTCTTTGGATTTACAGCCCACTCTAGGCCTAGGATGATTTTGTCTTGAGACTTTTAAGTACATCTGAAAATATTATTTGCAAATAAGGTCACAATCTGAGGTTTCAGGTAGACATAAATCTTAAGGAGACATTATCCTACCCACCTATGTCTCAGTACCAATCTTCTGTTGTCTGAATATTCTACCATTTTAACCTGTTCTGCATTGATGATTGTAATGGTTGCTTCTACATTTTTACCTAACGTATGTCTTTCTCCTGTGCAAGGTGGTTGGGTCCAAAGGACTCAAATTTTCCATTCTGATACATGTTGCCAAACTATCTGGTAGAACAAGTGTAATGATCTACATGCCCAAACAGTGCATAAGTGTACTCACCAAACCTCGATTTTTTGTCCATCTCCTCAGTCTTCACCAATTTTGTAGGTGGGAAATATCTTTTATTTTCATTCTTTTTACAATTATAAGTGGGTAGGGATTTAAAGAAAAACACAATATGCGACAGTGATGGAAATGAGAAAGAATGGCTAGGAATGCTTGTATGCTTGGGCTCAAGAGTGATGCAGACCAAATCATTTTCACGAACAGCACTTGTATCAAGAAGTTCAGTGGAAAAGCACTAAAGAAATGCTATTAATCTTCTATATGTAGGGTATATACATTACACTGTGGGATGCTTATAATAGAAAATGAATGCCCTGCAGATCAAGGAAATAACCTCTTTAAGTTTCTGTGGACAATTGTAACAAAATGTTCAATCTAAAGGAATTATTGCCCATTGGAGGTCACTTCTTTAACCAAGGGGCAATACTTTTTCCAATTACATATTTCACAGCCAGGTTGTATATTAGGCCTTTGTTCATTTTGAAAAAAGAAAAGAAAGAACATTCGTGATATTCTCCTGTCCCATTGACCATCAGTCAGACCTATCAGGTTAGCTAACAGAATTATGGGGCATGGCCAGTTCTCTGGCTAAAGGTCAAAGGCCTTGGAGACTAGAATCATCACTTCCACCAAGGCAGGCTTGGTCCTATATTTTGCTTTTCTTCGTTTAGTAGCTTAGATTTAAAAATACACAATTTGTTTTTTGTTTTGTAATTACTAAAGTAATGCATGTTCATTTATAATATTTAAATGAAAAGGTATTGCATATAATAAAATGTGAAAGCCCTTTCATAGCACTCTAAGAATATAATTTGGAATAAGTTTTCCAAGGTTTTTTCTTAATCATATATAAACATTATTATTATTACTGTCTTTTAAACAAAATAGGCTTATGCTGTCCTGCAAGTTCTTTTCTTTGTTTTTTTTTTCACTGATTCAGGACATCTTGCACATTTCTTGTCAGGAAAATATAGATATATTTCATTTTAACAGCTACAGTGTACACCACTGGAGGGATGTATCATAATTTATTTAGCCATTTCCCTATTGATTTGGGTTGTTGCTGATTTCTCACTCCTGCCAACAGTGCTTCACACTTTTCTTGTAGAATTGTCCATTTTTGCAGAAATTTTTATAGGATAAATTGTTAGGTGAATGATTGCTGAATCAAAGAGTAATGCATGTGTACTTTACACACCAATAGATTATGTCAATTTCTCTTTCTCCTTCTAGGAAAGGTTGTTCCAGAGTCTTTTCCCACAACAGTACCTTAGAGTCTCTAATATCTTCATTTCTTTTTTTTTTTTGCTTTTTTTTTTTTTTTTGTAAGTTAGACAATGTCTTTGATTATAGGAAAACAAGTCTTCTAGAAGCCACCCAAAACTTCGGTTTTGGGGTCAAGGAGACATTTTCCAAGTCCATCATTTTTCTTCACGTAAGAATCAAACTGGTCTAATAAGTGCCCCACAAGACACGGCCCCCAGGGGACCCAGCTGACTATGTGGAAGATTTGGGGATATTTCTGTTAACAGGAACAATTAATGCTGAACCAGCAGCCTTAAAGCAGTCCTAAATTTTGTGCTCTTGGGTTCCTAGAAGCTAACCTTAGCAGAAATATTCTTCACCTAACAGGCTGTGTAATGAGTAATGATGTCAACAAATATTCATTGAATGTCTACTTTATGCATATTTCAATTCCATCTGTTAGCACAAAAAGACCGGGCTGGACACAAACTTCACAGATCATTGCAGCCTTTTATTCAGGAAATGGATTACACCCCCAATGAAACCACTTTCCTGGTGGCAAATGAGCTACTGGACGCAGGAAGAGTTTGGGTTTTTATAGGTTTTACCAAGAGGTTATTTAGTGAGCGTGTCAGTTTGGGCACTCAGGCATTTGGGTTTTTGGGTTGGGGGGTTGGTGGCCAGTACCTGGAAAGAATTTATCTTGGAAGAGATTAGTGTGTCTTAGAGACTGTCATTCTAGGTTTGTTGAACCACTTTCTCCCCACCTGTGACCAGCATCTGAAAAGGATTTATCTTGAAAGATATAAAAGCTATCAATGTAGGGCTTTCTTTTTCACTTCCCTTTCCCAGGCCACACTATCTTGGGGTTTTTCATTTTCCATATCTAACACCATCCTCACAGCAAACCTGAGCAAACTTCACTGTTATCCTACCCATTTTAAAGATGGAGAGCCTAAGACTTAGAAAGATGAAGAGACTTTCTCCAAAACAACCAAGGGGCAAATCCAGGATCTACATCCATTGTCCAGCCCTGAAGCCCACATCCTTGAACGACCCAGGGCTCTTTTTTAGCAGAAGCACCTTTGGCCCAGGCTTTGATTCTTAATGGACATCTCTAGTCCAGAGATTTGGAACACTGGGCTTTCTTAAGTTTAACCTCATCCACTGACTATTCATTCCTCCTTTCATTCACTCATTTATTCATTGGATATTTACTAAAACTATGCTTTGTGATTGATGAAAGAGGAGTGGTTCCCCTCTTGGGTCTCTCAGAGTCATTTGGGTAGAACACAAATGTTCACAGCAGAGAAGAGAACTGGCATCATGAGGAAGGGTTCAGGATGTCCTGGGAGCTCAGGGGAAGGCACCTATTTCTGCCTTCAGCTTTCTGGTGAAACTGCAAATGAGGTGACATCTGGATGAAGAAAAGCCCTTTATCTCCCACAAAACAACCCTGATGCACTTTGAAAAGCTAAGCAGGGTTAGATCAGAGGTTTGGCTTTGTGGAGAGCAAAACAGGGACTTAGTGTTTCAAATGAAAAAATGGTATTCTTTTTATCTGATAATGGGGTTTGAAAATTTAAATAATTCATAGAAACTAGAACCACTGGTGAGTTTCCTGTTATCTTTCAGTGCTTACACACATCCAATTCTATTATAGTTCTCTTTTAAAATGTTCCTTCTTCATCCCAAAATAAACAGAGGTAATATATCAATGTATCAGTTACCCTTCATTTTAATCAGGTATATACTATTTCGGTAAATGGACTTGTCCAATGTTTGTCTAATCTCAATGGACGTTTTGGGATCACTAAATTTTAATATTGCAAACAACAATGCAGTGATTCTGTTTATATTGTGTTGGAACCTTGTTCTATTTTTCCCACAGGAAATATTTCTAGAAAGGCAACTGCTGAATCCAACAAGGGGATAGATTGCCAGGTTGGTCCTAAAAAGTCTTACATCAACTATACTCACTCTTGCTGTTTATGAGAGTTCAAGAACCCAGTGCAGACCCTGGGGCCAGTCACTTTGTGCCTCTGTTAACACTGGCCTAAATCTGTTTCCTTGTGTCTGAAATCCATTAATAATACTTAACAGAAGGGATTACATAAGTGAAGTGAGATAATCTTTATACATGAGGGTCCTAGTTGAGTGCCTGGCACAAAGCAAGCAGTCAATATGCGATAGTTGCTGGATCTGTAGAAAGCTAGAGCTCTGGGAAGCAGAGAAATACTTTTTCATCCTCTTAATAATGAAGTGATTTCCATTTCTGGTATGATGAACTAACCAATACACAAGGAGAACTCCAATATGGCACTCCTGTAAGGGCCTAAGCCCTGTCCACACATGCCTTTGTATTCTGTATGCTTGTGTGGAGGTTCCCCAAGCATTCATTTCCTTCCTTCCATCTTATTTATCAGATTTAATGTATCCAGGATACCATCCCGTGTGCCTGAATGGCCAGGGTTGAAAACGCTTTTTCTTTTTGCAACACAAGGCCTTTTAAAAAGGGTGTTGGCGATCTATAATCTGGAGCTGTTTCATGAAGTCCTAGATCACTAGCAGTGAGATAAATTGGATCCGCATAGTAACACATTAAAAACAGGGACATCTGCACAGCTTCCCCCAAGTGCTTTATAACTGGTCTCTTCCTTTTAAATCCACATCTGTTATATAGCTCCCAAGTAAATGGCACACATTTTGCTTAAAGACAGGACAGACTGTAAGGACTAAATTTTATTTTTTCTGACCATTAGTGCCTGCCATCAAACAGATTGTGGAAATGCACACATTTTTGAGATGTAAGCAGGCATTTTGTATGCATCCCCACAAGGGAAACAGTTCATTCCCCTTAAAAATATGTATGTGTATAAATTTATTTGTTAATATGCATGTTTGCTTCTTTACTTAGGAAATATTTTGAGATTTGCAGTGGGGAATTCTGAATTTACATATTGTTATATGATTTAAAGGAGTGGTGTTTAAAATTACATTTTTTTTCCTTCCAGGAATAATATAATCTTAATAATTGTTGAAGCTGGGTGATAGATACAAGTGGGATTGTTTTACTATTCTCTCTATGCACGTTTAGAATTTTGCTTAATAAAAATTAGATTGAGAAAAGTATATTTTTCTGAGCCAAAATATACTGTTTCATTACACTGTGTCCACAGCAGAATATATAAAATTCTAAATTAGACCAAGAAAAAAATCTTTAGAGTTTAAAGTAAAATCAAATGACTAAGAACAACCAATATTCTGTTGGCCTTTGATTAGAGTCAAGAGTTTTTGTGGTATTACAATCTAACTGAGCTGTGAAGAGTCAGTGTAATTTACTTTGAATTATAATGTCCAACATAAGAATTTTAAAATCCCATTCTGTATTCTCATCTTTTGATTATTTGAGATCTCAGTCTAAGTCTCTCTCACCATTCCCCAACCCCTCTAGTCTCTTTTTTCTTTTTAAGGGTTATTTAACTTTTCAAGTGATATAAGCCAACTCAGAACATGAGAATTAGCATTAGAAGATATGTTTTTGAATCTCAGTTCTATGTAAGTCTGAGAGATTTAATTTCTCTGAAAATCTGTTTTTTTTTTTCATATAGAGAATTGATATAAAAATAATCCTTTCAGGACTGCTGTAAAGATTAAAAATAGAGTGAATAAAATATGCTTTACAAACTGTAAAGCCCCTGCAGCTGGAGGATATTGTGATTACATCCTCAGAGGGCTCTATCATCTCTGAGAATAAAGAACACTTGTGTACCCAGGGTACAGAATATACACAGAATAGGATAATATCTTTCCCCTCTGTGGGACAGTACAGAGGGAAAGAGTTTGATAATCTTATTCACCAAGTAGTGGTTTTCCAATGTTAACATGCCCGTGGGAGCTTGTTAAGATTTTAGACTCCCAGACCAATCCCTAGGATGCTCATTCAGAAGGTCTAGGGCGAGGGGTAAGAATTTGCATCTTTTTTTATAACCATCCCTGGTGATTCTGATGTAGATGGCCCGAAGATTACAGTTTGGAGAACGGGGCTTCTATGGTGTAACAAGTTGTACTTTTGAAGGAATTTTTCTAGTTTGCAAGAAGACTCTGTGAGAAGGGAGTATTTAACCCCAAGAAATAAGTCACTAGAAATGAAATATCACACAGCAGTGTAGGAAAGAATTTTGAATGGGGCATTCAAAGGTTCTTCAAATACCCAATAATAATTAAAATTCAATTTAAACAAGAACACAGTTTTAGGTATACGTGTGTGTGGGTAGGGGGGTATATTAAAGCTTTTCCAGATTATTTTTCTTTTATGTGATTCTATCCTTTAGAGAATTTATTGGGGAGAGTATTTTCTGAATTATTTTGAGTATAATTATTGTTTTGTCAGAAAAACATACCTTTTCCTTTAGATAATCGACTTTACAGGAGTATGTTGCTTTGTTAAGTGTGATTTTTATTTAGACTTAGGGCTAAAATATTTCCTGTGGAGAATATATCTTTGGCTTTGTAATGTAAGTCAATGGAAAAAAATAGGTTTTGATTAAAAGAAAATTGCTTTATAGTCAATTTCTTTATAAGAATTGGGACAATTGCATTAGATTAGATTGCCCTGTATACCTACTCTCCAAATGTTATTTACTTTTTATAATACAGCATTAGTCAATGTTCTCTCTCTCCTCTTGGGTTTGCCTTCTCCATTCAGACTCTTTACAGTTTGATTTCCTAAATACACAATATTTCAGTCAAATCATACGAAATATATAAAACTGTTTTGGAAATTATAGTATTATAAAAATGTAAGTGATCTTTTAAATTATAGTGCTTCCTTCCTTTACTGAATCCATGTGCTATGCCTGGAGTCTCACTAGATTCTCAAGAGGTTTGGCGTGAAGGATATTCTACATACATACCATTCTCTGTTTAGGTAGAACTCTACCTGGAATCCCTGCCCCCTACTCTGTAGATTGAGGTAAACAAGTAGATTGTAAAGTTCCCCCTTTATTTATTATAAATTCAGGACAAGGAAGCAGAGCTAAAAGTGGAGAGCTCTATCCAGCAGGGGATAAACCTCTTGCCCAACCATTCTCCCTTAATGCTAATTTTAACCAGATGGCAGAAGTATTTTAATCTTTTTACCAGATTTTGGTGATGACTCTTCTCAAGGTGCTTTAAAAGCAGAATCAGAACCACATCTTCTTTTCACTGTTGCTCAGTCAGAGTGCTAACAGGAGGTCGAATTTGTCCCAGATGGCTCAAGTCAAAGCACTGTCCTCTAGTGATTACTTTTAGTGTGTGAGCAGGCTGACAGGTGTTGAGGCGCTCAGTCAGCAATGATGGGGAATCCCTGTCACCCAAGAAGATAAAACAGCAAGAGAAGGAAAGAGTGTTGTGGTAGTGCAGTAACAATTGGAGCCACAGGGAAGGAGGACCTGCTGGCTGGTGGCAGGACATACAGACTGACTGAGGCTGGAGCAGAAGAGATGCCGCAGCTTCTCTTTCTGTTGTCTTTCATGGGCTGTCTCTGACTAGCAGCCGGTTGGCAAGGGAGCCCAGATGATGAGCTTCATCAGATGATGTGCCAGCAAGGGTGGACATCCTCAGATGCAGAACAAAAAGAGGCACAACATAGACTGAGGATAGGGGGAGTTAATAAGGACACCCAGCAGGATTGTTCTTCAGCAAAAATTGACAATCCTCTCTCTCCATTTCCCCAAATCTTCCATTTGCTTCTTGCCAGGTAACATCTTCATATAAAACAAGGCTTTAAACTCTGATTTGTGTTCAAGTACTTTTGACTGTAAAGCATGAGTGTAGTGATTGTCCTGAGAAATATTAGTTGATCAAATTTTTTCACATGAACGAATTGGAAGTGGGGGATTTTTTTCTTCTTCTTTTGGTCCTAGGGATAGAATCTGGGGAGCGCTTTACCACTGAGCTACATCCCCACTGCTTTTCATTTTTATTATCTGCTTTTGTGGTACTAGGGATTGGACCTGGACCTCACATATGTAAGGCAAACCCTCTGTCACTGAGTTACACCCCCAGTCCTTATTTTTTTATTTTGAGAGAGAGTCTCACTAGCTGAGGTCAGCCTCAAACTTATGATCTTCCTGTCTCAGCCTCCTGAGTTGCTGAGATACATGAGGTGGGGAAATACTTAATGGGCCTGAGAATATTTATATTTTAATTGGTGTTTTAAATCACTAGAAAAAAAATAACTTGACATTTTGTAGGAAATGCATTAGTACTATCATAGTGCTTAATATATTTTTTTGTCAGTTGTCTACATGTGAAAAAAGATTATTCAAAGTGTTTCACTGTAGACTTCTGATCCCAAGGGGTTTGCGACATAGCTTCTCTGTAGCATAGTTTTATTATTCAAATTTCTGCTTTTATTAGAAATATTACCAATTCTACAAACTATTTAGTTTTATCCTAAACCTGAGCTTCATCCTCCTGTTGAACCCACTCCCAGGGATGTATTGTAGAGTGAGAGTGAGGGAGAGGAAGAAGAATGGATGAATTTAAAAAAATGGTGGCCACCTTAAAAACAAACAAACAAACAAACAATGATGTCAAATTGGCAGTGGCAAACCTGCTCAATAAAAAATGAGTATAAAAATGTCTTGTTTATTGGCACATTATTTCATTCCTCTAAATTGTGTGTAGTTTGGCATAAATTGAGTTTACAAATAAATATAAATCAATTAACTGCTAAGTAAGTAAAGTGCAGTACTGTCACTTGGACCAGTTAAATGATTTGGATTGAAGGAAGGGGAAACCACTGGAGTCTGTAGCATGAGCACTTGATATAACAAGAAGTCTGGGGAGAACTGTAGCAGAGACTGAGGTGGTAGACATGGTAGTGACAGTTGGTGGGCAGTGTTGGTAATCATGGTGAGATGTGGAGATGGACATAGGATGATGATGGCACTGGCAATACTGATGGTTGAATGGGTATCGTTGGTGGCAGAGTTGATGGTGTTCTTGGTGGTGGAGGTAGTATTAGAGGTTGTAGAAGTGAAATTGGTGAGGAGGGAGCAGAGCTGATGTTGGAAGTGAAGATGATGGTAAGGATAGACAAAGTGGTATTCGTGGTGCAAATAATTCAAGAATGATAACGAGGCTTAGAAGTCATGAAGCTTTGTGAAGAGAGATGATGCCATCTGACCTCTACATTTTTAATGTGTCTTTGGTTAAAAACAAAAAAATATAACTTAGTAAATTTACTTGTGAGGAGATTTATCAAACTAAATACTCACTTTGCAGATGCTCTTTAAGCATTTCCTTAATTACAGATATTAGCATCATGCTGAGCCAAAAAGCACCTCTCCTGTCAATTTCCACACAGTGCCCAAGTTCTTTTAATAAATATTATTCAACTCCAATTATTGGAAACTTTTGGAACAAACCTGGCTTCTTCTATTCAAAACAGTGCACTTGAAAGTTGATTTTTATCTTGAAAGTAATGCTATTTAGTTAGGGATTATCTTTTCTTTCTGTTTGCAAAACAGCTGGAAATGTAGCTACTGAGATTTGATATTTGTCTTCCTGCACTTGACTGCCAAGCAAAATAATTTCATTTGTAATCAACAGACTGTACCTTCATAAATTAGCATAAACATATACCACTGAAAGGCTGAATCGACAAGCTTGACCTTCCAGTAGATGTGATATATGATATTTTTTTTTGAGAGAAAAGGATTTTCTTTGCCTCTTTGCATATTTGAAATGAAACAAAATGCTCAGAATAACATTTTTTTTCCATTGTTTAAGGTAAGTGTCCTGCCTTCTCCTTGGCAACAGGTGACTTGTTCTCCCAGATAGAAGAACAAAATTTGATTCTAAAGACAGCCTGAATTCTATCCAACAGACTTGTGTTGCTTAAACAATTGCAATATGTTTTCTACTTTGATATAGTTAAGAATATCAAGTACAGAGAAGTATACGCTTTTAATAACTGGTTTTTATATTCGTTCTCCTTTTTATAGATGAGAAACATGAGGCTTAGGGAGGAGTCATACTAACAGGTGCTGAGGCTTCACTGCCTCCTGGAACCTACAGTCTTAATCATGATGTCATGTGTCTGCCATGATTCTTTTTTTTTTCTTTTTAATGTTTTTTAGTTGTCAATGCATATTTTATTTATTTATTTATATCTGCTGCTGAGGATTGAACACAGGGCATCTCACATGCCAGGCAAGCACTGTACCACTGAGGCATAACTCCAGCCCCCTGCCATGATTCTTACCTGCTCAAAAACCCTCTATTTAAACTATTACTGTTAGAAAGGAGTACATACTGAGGATAAAAAAGAAGAACAGAGGGGTAGGGTGGGCCAGGGATAGAGGAAGAAAGGGGCTAAAGGTTCAATATAATTATAATTAATAGTTTAGATAAAGAAGATTTTGGAGTAGACATCAGTAAGCCTTCTGATTATTCTTTTTAACCTGTAGTTATTAAGACTGCAATTATAACTCTATAATAAAACCTCATTAGTAACATCTTCATCCTTGGGAGATCAGTTGAGTTGTTTCTCATATCTCAGTGGGTATATTCCATCCAGTTCATGGGAAATTATGGCCACTTTACACTTCCTACAGCCTCTTTTCCTCTGCTCCCAAGTCCTTTACATATTAGATGGCCAGGAAAGTTTAACAGAGAATGTTTCATGCAAAGTTTTAAATTTTCAGGAGGATTTCTCTAAATATGTTAGCAGTGTCCCACTAAGGTCTATGGGTCAGAGTGTCTTCACTGTGTAACCCAGCAATTAGAGGTTAGGGTACTTGATATTAAAGTGTATATTTATAAATTATTTACAATAGCATTAAGTACTTTATGTAATTTTTTTTTGGTACTGGGGATTTAACTCAGGGCACTTGACCACTGAGCCACATTCCCAGCTCTATTTTGTATTTTATTTAGAGACAGGGTTTCACTGAGTTGCTTAGTGTCTCACTATTGCTGAGGCTGGCTTTGAACTCTTGATCCTCCTGCCTCCCTCAGCCTGAGCTGCTGGGATTACAGGCATGAACCACTATTCCTGGCAGCTCTTTATAATTATTTAAGTAATTACTATTTATATATATATTACTATGTTCTAGGGCCTTCTCTAATTCTTACAGCAAGCCTTTCAGGTAAATATAAGGCAGTCCATGGTCTTTTCCTTACATCACATGGCTTCTCTAACAGATCTTATTCTTCCCAAGTTTTTTTTTTTTTTAGTTATATATGGACACAATATCTTTATTTTATTTATTTATTTTTGTGCAGTGCTAAGGATCGAATTTAGTGCCTCATACATGCTAGGCAAGTGCTCCACCACTGAGCCACAACCCCAGCCCCCCAAGTTACTTTCTGAATGTGAGTTGTATCTTCACATTGCTTTATAGCAGCAGTAAAAGCTTTTAAACTTTTAATGGACTCCTTGTCTTTGCAAATTAAGGAAATATTTATTCAAGTGATTAGCATGGTCCAGTTTCCAGGATACCACCCAGATTATGACATATTGAAAATTGAGTTTGGTAGTTTAAAAAGCAAATGATCTGATTCAGGAGCATGGGGACCGCCCTTACTTA
Source organism: Ictidomys tridecemlineatus (assembly GCF_052094955.1). NCBI lineage: Eukaryota > Metazoa > Chordata > Mammalia > Rodentia > Sciuridae > Ictidomys > Ictidomys tridecemlineatus. The sequence goes on along the minus strand of NC_135480.1, from coordinate 167,176,458 downwards.
CTGCCAACATGGGTGGAGCAGTCTATAGCCAGCTTCCTGCTTTTCCTTAGTAAGAGTGTATCTTGTAGTAATGTCCTTTGAAATTGCACTAGGATCATATTCACAATGGCAAGACAGCTTAAAATGATCTACTTGACTCCCTCCTGTTACCCTATCTACATCGGTCCCTGGATCCATCCCGTCCCTAAACAGAAGCATTCTAAGGAACCCTTGCTCAGCACTCCATGGATTCCATATCAGTACAACTTGGCAACTGCTGCCTCCCTAGTCTTTTAAGATGGATTTTTTTAACAGTTATAATGTCCCCCATCCTCACATGCTTTGTGATCTGCAGCATGACTTTGTTGATCCTCTCATTGGCTCTGCTGCTTACTTTGACCTGTTACAGTACAGTGGGATTGATATTGTGTGAGTTTCAGAGTCTAGACTCCAAGAAGCCTTATAACATAGCCTTTCCTTTTCTTGTACCATTGTGCCAAAACCACTATATAAGGAAGGCTGCTGGAGAATAAGCTCCTGCAGGACCAAGACACCCTTGCCCACAACAGTACTGGTTTCTCCATGTGTGAGTATGGTCACCTTAGACCTTCTTTCAAGCTGATCCTCTAGCGGCATGCAGCTGCATGAGGGACACAGGAAGCAGCCAGAAGACAAACTGTCCAGCCAGCTCAGAAAATTATAAAAAATACTGAGTATTCAGGTTTGAGGTAGTTGTTATGTAGCAAAGGCTGACTGACACATTGTATTCTCCATTTCCAGTAATTCTGAGATGAAGCTCCCTCAGATAAAAATAGTTTGGGTTAGATCTTATGTTAGGATGTTTCCACTGAGAACACAGAAGCTATTTATAGGATATAATAGAAAAACTGGGGAAAAAGAAAAATCATTTGACTGGAGCAGAGTCTTCAGGAATATGACTTAAATCTAGAAAGGTAAGTTAGAATGAGACTGAGGAAGAATTTGCATGCAACAAAGATGAATATTCATTTTAGCTGCTAACTATGAAAAGACTGTAATGAAAAGAAAAGTGGAAATGAGAAAATGAGATTTCATGGGCATCAGTGAAACAGCTTGATGTGGATGATGAGATAGATCTGAGGGTGGAGCCCAGATGTTCTTGGAGCACAGTCTTCATGGCTTCTTTCATGGTTTAGGTTGGAGCTCAAACTGGACCCTGGTGAACTGTGGGACATAGAGAGGCCAACCCCCCCCCCCCATGTATTCACCCAAAATGAAGTTTCACCAAAAAGTCAGTAAGCCCAGCTGTTTCATCCCAGGAATGTGCTAGCCACCACACAGACACCATCTGTGTATAACAAGGAGGATCTAGTAAGGAATCGTCACTGTGATGTTACTCTGCATGTTGTCGGGCCTTGGTTGTGATTATGAGTTTTCAGTTTTTAGCAAAGCCATGAGAAAGAAGTGTTTATAATTTAATAGCTTATAAAAGAAAATCCAGGCTGTAGGGGGAAGTAAAAGTCAGCTAAGAGTGAAGCCTGCATTAAGTTTTAGAGGCTAGTACAATATTGACTGCTCATAAAAGGGAAGACTTAGATATATATTTTTTTGTTGTAGTTGGACACAACACCTTCATTTTAAAAATTTATTTATTTTTATGTGGTGCTGAGGATTGAACCCAGTGCCTCACATTTGCTAGACAAGTGCTCTACAGCTGAGCTATGACCCCAGTCCCAGAAGACTTTGATATTTTAGAGGCTAGACCACTGACTTGTCTCAGAAGAAGCTGCTCTTCTCTTCCTGCTTGCCTTCCCTTGGAGGAGGACTCGCTAATCTTGTTGGTCAGATTTCATAACAGTGACGAGGCCATGTGTATCGTGTTCCTATTTCTCTATCAAGATCACTTATGTATGTATGATTCTTCCATTTTCATTTTTTTTGTATGACTTCTAAGCAATATGGTCAGAAGCTAAGACCACATAATACTCCCTTTTATTTTTTTCTCCCACTTGTGTGTACCTGGGAGCATTGACTTCCTCCTCCTCCTCCTCCTCCTCCTCCTCCTCCTCCTCCTCCTCCTCCTCCTCCTCCTCCTCCTCCTCTTCTTTTGGTACTAGGAATTGAACCCAGGGACACTTGTACCACTGGACTACATCCCCAGTCTGTTTTTAAAATTTTTATTTTTGAGATAGGGTCTCTCTAAGTTCCTGAGGGTCTCACTAAGTTGCTGGGGCTGGCTTCTAATGTGTAATGCTCCTGCCTCTGCTTCCCAAGTAGTTGGGATTACAGGTATGTGCCACTACAACTGGCCTTCTTCAATTTTTTTTTTAACCCTAAATGGAAAGCTGGAGGTAGATTTGACTTTAGTGACTACCTTTAGGCCCCTATACCCAACCCAGAGATTTACTAAATTTAATGCTTGGTTTACTAAGGAGTTTATTTTTTAATTTAAAAAATTTCCATGTTTTTTGTGCATTACAGAGGTACATAATGTGAGACTCATTGTCATATATTTATAGATGCACACAATATAACGATATAATTTGGCAAATATCTTTGACCAGTGTGCTTCCACCCCCACCATCTCTTTCCTCTACTCTACTTTCAGGAGATTTACTCATCTTTCTTTTCATTTTTCTTCTCTGGCTTCCACATGTGATAGAAAATATACAACCCTTGATTTTCTGAGCTTGGCTCATTTTGCTTAACGTAATATTGTCAAGTTCCATCCATTTCCTACAAGTGACATAATTTCATTATTCTTTGTGATGGAATAAAACTCCCTACCAAAGGGTTGTGCCCTAAGCCCAATGAATAAAGGAGTATGACTTTGCTGTGGTTCATCATTGATACTGTAACCTCCAAACCTATCATAAAAGGAGGAAGAGTAAGTATTCTTGACTAACCATCATTTAGTGGTACTCAGATCTCAGTCTTATCTCTACGAGATATCAATTGCAATGAAAGTGTTGCATCCACAATTACTGAATGAATCCAGACCTTTAAGGATGAGGAATCTTAGGCGTTACCTTTTAACCCAAGGGTTAAATAGTCCTAACACACTGATGCATCATATTTTTTTCAGGGAAGCTGTAAAGATAGCCCCTGCCTACTGGAAATAGCTTAAAGCCACAGCTTGCCAGGCTAAGAATGGGACCAAATCATTCATGGTAAATGTCGCACAAAGACTGGTTTACTTTCAGCTGTGTCATTGAGAATGCTTCCTGTTGCAAATAATTAAGACCCCAACTCAACTGATTTAGACATCTATTATTTTAGTTTGGATTTATAGGCAAGGGTCTGGACTGGCCAATTTAGTGGCTCAATAACATCATCAAGGGCCCAAATTCTTTCCATTTTTCTACTCTGCCACTCAGTGTATTGACCCTTGTGCTGGGCTTGTCTCGTAGTGTATCCACTTTCTGCAGCAGCTGAAGTAAAGACCACTATGCAAAACCAGAAGAAAAAGCGGCCCTTCCTCATGGCTGTTTAGAAGAACAGGGAAAACTTTCCCAGAAGCCTCCTGTAATTCTCATCTTCTGTTTGTTTCCAGAATTGTATTGCAGGCTATCTTTCAACTGCTTACTTGTAAAAGGAATGAAACTAACACAATTAGCTAAGGTTAATCAAGAGTCATCCACTGGGCACTGAGTGTGGCCACCTTTCCTGATTACAAGATTGCCTGAGAGACAACCTGAACAGTGTTTCTGTAAAGCAAGGGAGATGGGGAGGAATGGGAACCAGGGTGTCTGCCACAAATGACTTCTGGAGAGTCAGCTTTTCATCTGTGTTTCTGTGTCGCCTCTGCAATGCCTCGTTTTCCGTGTGTGTGCCAAGTTGAAGGTAGGATTTGTTCCCTGATGGCAGTCACTTCCACCAGAGCTGGCGTTGCCCTGCCTCTGTTATCCATCTCCTTTAAAAGCTCTGTGGTGAGAAAGGCATGATGCTTTTACTGAATTGCCGTGTCCTAGCACATGTTTCAATAGTTCTAGGAACTTGAAAGATGCTTTCTTTCCTTTTTCTTATCCTATTACTGTCTTTACTTCAGACTTAACAGTAAGACATTTGTAAAATAAGCATTAAACATAATACGAATTCTACCAAGATACAAAACAATGACAACTCCCCTCCTCAACCCATGTTCCTAGGACATTTATGTCAGTCGTTCAGTAAAATTTGGAATTTGGTAGAGCTAATGAATTCTAGCATAAATGTTTAGCAATTCTCTGCTCTTTTTCTAACTTAGAGGGATCCTGTATTAGTTTCCTAATGTTGCATAATACATTACCACAAAATAGGAACTTAAAACAATACAAATTTATTATCTTATAGTTATGGAAATCAGAAATCTCAGAGTCTTACTGGGCTAAAATCAAGGTATCAGCAGGGGGTCATTGCTTCAGGAGGCTCCAGGGAAATCCATTTTCTCAGATCAGTTTCTAGAGGCTGTGTTCCTTCACTCAGGCTGCTTTCAAAACCTGCAACATGGGACAGAATCTTTCTCCTGCGACCATCTCTCTTTTCTGCCTCCTTCTGCCACTGAGGATCCCCTTGATTAACTGGACCCACTCAGATGATACAAAATGATCTCCTATCTCAGAGTCAACCCATGAGCAACCTTAGTTTCACCTGCAACCTCTAATTCTCCTTTGTGATGAAAACAAACATATTCATAGGATTAGTACAGAGACATTGTTGGGGGCCATTGTTTTTCCTTCAGCAGATACTATTTCCACCCTTCAGTTGCCAGGGACTGTCATGGCAGTGCCTGTGGAGTGAGCACGGCCTCTGGAGTAAAATCTCAGTCTCTCCACTTCTGCAGTACTGCCATGGGTACTTGGACTGGTTATATAACTTCTCAAGATTTAGTTTCTTCATATATAAGATAAAATTAATACTTATCTCTAAGGGTTGTAAGAAATTATTAAGGCCATAATATGGAGAATCCCAAGCCCAGTGCCTAACTAATGTGTTCAATGAGAAGTTACCATCACCATTCCTATTGTCTCTGAAAGTACATAATATTATGTCATCATTATATACATGTTATGTAATGGTTATAAACATTATATAATCTTTCTATTAATAGATGTTTGGGTTCCAGTGCTAGCCTTCATTACAATATAACCATTGACTGGTTGTTGTTTTCATCTGTAAAATGGGAATAATAAAACTCTCTTTATAGTGTTTGGTAAATAATGGATCAAACTTTCACGTAGTAACTTTACAAAAATAATTGAATTTTAACATTTAACAAAGCATCACATTCAATGCTTAGGAAATTTCAGGGATCATTCAGCAGGGAGAGGGGATATTTTGAGGGGGCACTAGACCTTGTCTGTGCCTCTGAACTATAACATGTAGGAGGCCAGAAAGAACTTAGATAAGGGAGGAGACAGACAAAGGTTAAAATGAGTTACATAGATTTCCTGTATATTTTCTCATATTAACTTTGTCCTCATAAATGTTTCAAGTGGGAAGTTGGTGGTAAAATACTGAACATGAAATTACTGTGATTTCACATAGATGACCCCTGTTGATGCTTCTTTATGTGATAAAAGTACCTTAATATTATCTCAGCAGTAGATATTTTCTCAGGGAAATTTTTTTGTAAGCTGCAATTGCTGCTAAGGAGGAGAAATTTAATCTCCCATGCTATTGGCTGTTTTCTTTCTTTCTGTTTTTTTTTTTTTCTTCTTCTTCTGAGCTGGGATCGGAGGCAAATGTGTGATCAGGGAAAGGGACATCGAGGCTGCACTGACTGAATTCCCAAGTTTGCAGAATCAGAAGGGATTCCTGCTCTTCAGTTATGCCTGGCTGAAGACAGCATTTTCTTCTATGATGTATATGTCACTTTTCATTAATTCTGAGAGCCCTGTTCCTTTAGAAACCAGGGTAAACAGAGTAGTGTATTGGATTAGATCTCTACCGTGAATAAATTTATTTTCTAGCAAGTGTAAAAAATGAGCAAGGCCAAAACCCCCCAGAGCAGAAAATGTCACAGTGATTGCTAATACATTACTGCTCAGAGAAAGGCCTAATAAAACCCCTATTAGGATGTCATACCTGCTTACGACTGAATTCTCCAGAAAGTTTATTTGATATGTCTAAGCCAATTATCAAAGTCTTAGTGATAAGAAGCAGCTCGCTGGGCCTGAATGTGTCAGAATAGAATGACTAAATTGTGGGAATTCATGGGCCTCTGCTTTGAATAATTAACTTGGCTCTTTGTAGAATGCATACGTTTTGGAAACTAATTTTCTCTTTGCACAAAGCATTTTGCCCTTGTGCTGCCTTTGAAAAGTAAACTGTTTAGCTGTAAGGTTATTCCCTTTTTCATTTTATTGGCATGAGCTTCCTTCCCTGTCTTTTCGCCCCACCCTTCCCCTTGCTCTTTGTCTTGTGGTGGCATCGTTCTTACCAGGCTGATGCAAAACTCAATAGGATGTATGATAGGCAGTGATGACATTTCCTCTAAATGGAATTGAACCATTTTTTCCTGCAATGATATTATAATACCTTGCCTGTTTTTGCGTTTTGTTATGACTAAAACACCAACCTTGTTTTTAAAGGTTATGAAGAGTCCCCCTGCCTCTCCACCCCACCCCCAGAGAAGTGTTGTTTGCATAAATAGTTCTGTAGATAAAAGCTTAAAAGAATGGATCTTAATTGATTTGTAATTTCAAAGTCAATGATTTGGATCGGACTAGGTAGTAGGTTTGTGCAAACAACCAGTCAAATTAGATGGCATTTTCTCTCCCATAGGTTTCTCCACTTTAAAATGGGTCAAACAGAGCCCTTGCTTTTTTTAATAGGTAGATGAGTGTTTCTCAGTCTGTGGTAATGCCAAAATGTGAGTTGATGTGTGGAGAGACCTCATGTTCTGTCTGGTTCCAGGGTGGCTACCAGAGTTTGACTTCATCACTTTTGTGTGTTGACATCATTCCTTTGAGATTTTATTTCCCTGATAAAGTTATGCTTGGACCTTTGGAGACCTATCGGTTTATTACTCAAGAAAAAAATCACTGGGAATTGAATAGGGATTGGCAATATCAGGGTAATGGTGTTTGAACTTATTACATGATGAAGGACTTCCCTTTCTTTTATTTTTTTTTGCACCTTTGCTAGATAACTGGCATTAACATCAGGTGGCTGCACACCTGGCACAAAAGGGTCATGAATATTAATGAGAATTTAAAACTTATTGGAATTAATATAGTGAAATATGTAGTCTCAAGATATAGTTATGAGTGTCTTAACTCTATGTATTAGAAAAGATCCCTTCAACTCTGGTTCTAAGAAACCTGTTTAAGATTATCTTTTCCCTGAACAAATCAGTTACTCTGCCTCATACCCTGCATTTTGGCCCGTCCAGAGAGCTTCTGATAAAACCTTACAGGAAGAATTAAATGTTGACTTAAAACAAATGGCAAAATCAAAGGTTCTGTATTAGGCTGCTTTTCTTTCGCATTCACACAAATAATCAATAAAACCTATGAAAATTGTTTAGCCCAATGGAGTTTGCAGTGAGGTGAATCACTGAAATCTGTCAAGATTGATTCCTAGCTCTTATAACTTTCACCTAACCGGAAGAGTATACACGTGTTTATGGAAAAACATGTTGACATGCACCCCTTCTGCTTTTAGGTCTCTTTCAGAATGTGCTTTACAAATTTTAAAAGATTCTTGTAGGAATGACTCTCACTCCAACATTCTTCCTCTGTCCACACCTTTCACCATGGTCAGTGGATTATTAAATCCACCACAGGAAACAAACAAATGAACAAAAGGCAAAGGCCTCTGGGTTCTTAACCACTGATGACTATATTGACTGATATAATCCTCTAGGGTGATTCTCAGGGAGAGTAAAAATAAAAGTAAACACTTGAGAATAAAATTGAGAATAAAATTACTCCTTCTCATTTAAAAATATGCTTGTGGGAGGAGGTTGGTGATGATCATAAAAAGCAAATAAGTGATAAGATGTCACAACTCCAAAAATGATTAAGAATCACTGCTCTGAGAACTTGCATTCTAAAGAAAGCAGCCCACATCTGTACAAGTGTCTCTTATACATATGCTAATCAGTTCCACGGATAATTTTAGCTTTTGGTTTGTTTTCTTCCTGTCATTATTTTATGTTCTTATTTGCTAGGCTTCTTATGCACATCCAGGGGAACACAATTGCTTATCATTCAAGTTCAGGAGAATATGGCAGGAATAAATGATAGTCCTGTATGCTCAGATGTTTTCCTTCAAGGGATAGAATTTGGTGAGCGCTTTTGAAACATAAGGGTTTGGGTGAGTGGAAGATAATGGAGAGTCGAGTATGGATTTATGTCTCATGTCATATTAAAACATTTAAATGTTTCTGGTCATAATGATCTGCCAATTCCTTCATCTCTTCTCTAAATGGCTTGTATTAAAATGAAATATTTAAGATGTGGCATTGCAGTAGATTCATGAACTATTTGTTCTTGTTCTCTTTTTGAAACTCACGAGGGAGAAACCCTTCCCTTCAGCCATGACCTCTACCAAGTTTTCTTAGACCACATCTAAAGCAGCTCTCCAAGGCTGATGAAGACCTCACAATGAAAATGGAGACACCATTTTCAACCAAATCCCTTTGGGAATATGATCATCAGAATGGCATCCAGGCATATAAATCCCATGCACAGCCCTGCCCTTTGTGGGATAAATACTGAGCAGTTCTGGATTTCCAGACCTCTTCTCCCCAGGAAAGTCAAACCCACCTACCTGGTACCATCTTTTCTTTATTGCCTCCCTGAGGGTCTCAACATCACATCTGATTCATCTTTCTGGTTTGATCTCTCCATTTCTCTTGGCTGTCTCTCCTTCTTTCTGATTCTGTTCCTACTCAATTATTTGTTACCTTCCCTCACCTCCCTACCTGAACCTTCTACCTGTCCCCAGCCTCCTGGCCCTTACTCCCATTGGCAGAAACCAGCTAAGAGTGTTAAGGTCTGTAGACAAGTCAAAATAACAGGTGGTATTTTGCCAGAGAAATGTTAGAGTTCGTAAACAAGTCTGGATGGTGCCTGGCAAAATGCCAGAGGGAGTGGTTTGAGAAGTAACAAAAGCGAGCCATTAAGTGTGGAGATTCCTTATTGGTTGACTGATGTATCTAGTTTATGCTAATTAAGATAAGCTGTGCAAAATGTATAAATAGCTCTGTTGTCCTACAATAAACGGCTTCCATTCCTGCTGCATCAAGGTACACAAGTTATTCGTCGCCCCCCCCCCGCATAAGAGCAAGAGAGAAAGAGTGCCTATTGATGCAGGCCATGTGGGTTAGACTTTCAGGTCACCAGGTAGTCTGGACCAAGAAACTGGAGCTGCCTAGCACACTGGGCAAAATGCCTGGCACATAGAAACCATTGTTTTTGGACCCTTTCACTACTTTTGCTTCTATGTGCAGAATTCTAAGCACATTTACTTCCCTGTTTTTCCTTAGTTAATGTTTCTCAAAAGACCAGAGTGCTCTGAGTATGTAATAAATGTTGATTATTATCTCAAGACATTCAGATATCTGGGCCTTGACTCTACTCTAAAAAGGAAAGTTTTATGCCTCCCTATCTATGCTCAGTGACTCCCCTTCTGAGGGTCACTGTTACAGCATCTTCCTAAAGAAGCTGTCTCAGTGAAAAATCACTTTAGGGCAGGTTGCTGTTGCAGTATAAGACCCTCCTAGGGTTTGATAAAGTGGAATTTACTTGGAGGAAGAGTGCATTCTCAGTGATCCTGGGAGAGGAGGATTATGGCTTCTGTGATGTGTACTCTCCTTCCTAAGAAATGCTGACCAGAATTCTTTTGATTCTTTTAGCTTCAAGACTTTACAAATATATCTTTAGATAAATAATCTTGGCATATTTGATTCCCAATTTTCATAAAAGTCCAACTCTGTTTTTTTTTCTATTTAATCTTATTTTTAAAACTGTCTCATGAACATCATTTTCTTTTAATTTAAGTATGAATTTATGAAACTGTCATTGAATTGGAATTTTCCATGTAGTGGTTTGTGTGACTGAGTTCACAACATACATTTTGTTTGCTTAATTTTCTGCAAGTGAAACATTAAGACCATTGGGAAACCGGAAAGCTCATTTGCTTGCACAGGTATCATATCCTAAACTAAGCTCATCTCCTTTCAATGAGTTGGTTTTTCAAAATAATTGGACTTAGGAATTTTGATCTTGTATTTGGAGTAAACTTGTGCCACCCAAAAATAGAAGAAAAACTTTATAAGTTTGGAAGATATTATAGTCTGTTTTCTGTTGCTATAACTGAACATCACAGTCTGAGTAGCTTGTAAATAAGTTCATTTCTTATAGTTTTCATAGTTTTTAAAACTCCAAAGTAGAGGGGATTTTGCTCTGCAGAGTTTCAAGAGATAGCAAAGGACATCACATAGAGAGACAGTTATAGTCTCTCTTCTACTTCTTATAAAGCCACTAGTGCAATCACGGGGCCTCACCCTGATGACTTCATCAAATACTAATTACCTCATAAAGCCCCCACCTTCAAATACATTAGTGTATGATTTGGGGGATTAATTTTCTAATACATGGATTCCAGGTGACACACCCTAACAGTTGCACTTGACAAGGCCACACATGATCAAGTTATGTACAGCATGTCCAGAAAGAAAAGTTGGAAGAAGAACAGGAAAATACTATGTGAAATATTTTTGGAGTTTGACTTTTGTGTCTTTACTAGCTCTTTATTATTCTATTAATATGGTCCCCTTTATTATAGTTTCTTTCTCTTTTGGAGATATAGTCCTTTGTGAAGTGCTAAGCAGGCCCCAAGTTTAAGAAAAAAAAATTTATAAGTGTTGGTCAGATGCTGTTTTACAAAATAGGCTTAAGGAGTCAGGCATGGGGGTGCACATCTGTAATCCCTGCTACTCTGGAGGCTGAGGCAGGACGATCACAAGTTCAAAGGCCAGTCTGGACAACTTAGGGCTGGGGGTACCGCTCTGTGGTAGGGCATTTGCCTTCCATGTGCAACTTTTAGGTTCAATCACCATACCATAAGAAAAAACAAACAAACAAACAAAAAATGATGTTTAAGGAAGAAGTATCTCTTTACGACAACTTAAAACTCATTAGAATAAATCCTATTGTAGTATAAGGACTGGGAAATTCTTGGTGCCTGTAATAAATGTTAATTATATCAAGAATAGTTCTTTCAGAGGATCTAATTTTGGCTCATGGTCTAGCCGACTACACATGATAATGGGTAGAGTTGGGTTGGGCAGTTTTAAGATGGCAATCCTGAGCACTGGGACTGGGATGGGGATGTCTGAAATTACATGGTAGGAGAGTTCTTCAAGCTGTTCGCAGCACAAGGAAGCCTTCAGTGGCCTGAGAAGATTTTGCCCAGCATTACTTTACAGACCTGACCAATACCTCAAAAGTTGTGCCAAGGCTCCGCCTTTACCATAGAAACTTAGAGTGTGAGCTTTACATAATGACCTTATTCAGGGATTCACCTTATTTTCCTGTAGTTCCTGTTTCCACACTTGTCCTGTAAATTGTAAATTGAGAGGATTTGTGTGGATGGTGAGTCTTGATCAACAGCTTCATTGTGGAGAACTTCTGGCTTCCATCTGGCAACAGTGTTTCCATCTTGCTCCCCCTTCAGGGGACAGGCGTATGATACAGCATCAGCAAAAAGCTGGTGTGTTCATAGTATGGATTTTGTGTTTTGTCTAAAATAAATTCAAATCTTTAATACCTATTAAAAGTGAAGCTTTATCCTTGTTTGGAGTAACATCCAGTCCCAGTTACTTTCTGCTTGGGTCTTAGAAGGGCATGGCAAATTCTTAGCCCATTTGCTACTTGAAGAGTTTATGAGTGCATTTTTTTAAATTTTACTATCTTTTTAAAAAATATTTTTTATTCATAGGTGGACATAATATCTTCATTTCATTTTTTATGTGGTGCTGAGGTTTGAACCCAGTGCCTCAAGTGTGCTAGGCAAGCATTCTACCACTGAACCACAACTCTAGCCCCTTGAGTGCATATTTTTAGAAGTATCATATTATGGTTACATAATTAAAATTTGGAGGGTGAGGGATTTTAAAGAATGATTTCTCTGTTAGAGATATATATTTGTCCTTGCATCACTGATAAAATATTGAAACCTCATCCGCTTTGTGACAATGGGACAGCAGCTGTAGTGACCTGTTTACAACTTATAGACTAGAGGGCCAGAAATGAAGAGAAGAACACCATGACTAAATAGGAGGTTTTGTAGGTATGGTTTCACCCAATAGAGTGTAAATCCCATGATGATGCCAGAGGAATCTTTTTTAAAATCACAAAATGAAAATGAAAAATAAAAAAAGATTTAAAAAAGCATCCTCTTAAGGGACAGTGCTTCAAACAGTGAGAGCAGGAGTGCGTTCAAATCAGCAAGGCCACTCTCGGCAGCGGTGGCAAGGCTAAATCACCACCTCTCTTACTTTTTAATAACCTCTCCAGTACCCAGAAGCTTTTGTAAAGCCAGAAAGCTGTTTGTTTATTTAAAGAAGCTCATTATATAAGGATTCTGCACATATCCCTTAGCAAATCCCGGACAATCTGGCTTCGAGCCTTACAGAATTTTATTTTCCTCTTTAAATCTGCAAACAGACCTAGTGGATCAGGTTTTCCTTCTTCTTTCTTGGACATCTATTGTCTGTCCAAATTATCATACCACATCCCTCTCCTCCAGTTGGTTCCCTAAGCACGGACCTTGTGGCCTTGTCCAGATGTCCTGCCAGTGTTTAGGATGGCCTTTGATTGTGCCTTAGGTTCCTGCCTGATACAATGCCCCTAGGCTCACTCATCTGAACTGGTGGGAATGACCAGAAATCCCTGTATGCTCACTGCTCAGCTCTGATCCATTAAAAATAAAGGATGGCCAGGATGGCCAATGTTTCTTCAGGTTATGGCCCATAGTATGTTGCCTGGTATCTTAATTTTTTTTTTTTGTACCAGGTATTGAGTCCAGCACTTAACCACCAAGCCACATCCCCAATCTCTTATTATTTATTATTTTGAGGCAGGGTCTTGCTAAGTTGCTTAGAGCGTCGCTTAGTTGATGAGCCTGGCTTTGAACTTACAATTCCCCTGCCTTAGTCTCCCTAGCTGGTGGGATTATAGGCTATGCCATAGCATCGGCTTGCCTGGTATCTTCCAATGAGCAGCTAGTGCTTGGCAAATCTTGTTGGCATATACAAATGAATGGCATTGAGGCCTTCTGAAAATATGCCATATTTTTATAGTGTTTGTTAATGTTATCATTTCAAATCTATTTGTTTGACGTGTCTAGTTCTCAGTCTTGGCTACATTTTGGGATCACGTGGGGACCTTTAAGAAACTTTTAGTTATGGGCTTCATCTTTGAAAATTTTGATTTAATTGGGCAGGACTTGGATGTGCATCGTAATTGCCACAGCTCCCTGGGGGATTCTAACATGTAGCCAAGGTTAAGAATCGCTACAGAGTGTGGACTCCATTAGAAGGAGAATTGTATGTTCTTATCATTATATTCCAGCACCTAATTCAGTGCCTAGCACCTAGTTGGTGCTCTTTAAATGATTGTTGAATGAATTAATACAAGTTAAAAATAGAGCTTCTTCTAACTCATTAGGACAACACAATAAAAAGGAATTCAATGTGTAACAGTGGTCCACCTTATGCTATGAATATAGCCCTTGTTGCTTTGCCACTGAGGCTTATTTAAAAAGGGACATGTCTTTTTCTTTTTTTTTTTTTTTTTGCTGTTGTTTTTCCCTTTCTCCCCTCCCTAATAAGATTTATGGAGACAGATTTATCTTTTTTCCCCCATTTTAGGCCTAATTATCTGTCCTTGAGCACACATTCACCACAGGAAGGAGATGTCTCTGGAAGATCTAGGAAGTGACTATCTCCCAAATTAACATGTGAAATTCCACATACCATCAGGGCACACCTGAGACCCCTGGTCAGAGAATACCCAGAATGTAGCCTGTGAGTCCTCTTTCTAAAACCTTCTGTTCTCCTTCGTGGGTTGCTAAATCACAGCCTCTGGGACAAGAGTTGCCTATGCTTCTCCTTTGCTAGCAAAGCAAAAAAAATCTTTTTTCCCTCAAAATCGTGTCCTCGTTTTTGAATTGGCATGAACTGCCATCTGGGACAAGGACCCAGTTTCGATAACAAATGTACCAGGATTTTTCTGATGATGGCTCCACTGTGTTACCTGTGATTAGGCTCAGATTGCCACAGCATGGCTTTAAAGGACCCTGCCCCTAGAACATCCCAGATCATCTCAGAGAACATAGATCTTTCAATCTCTGGAGTTTCAGAGCTGCGGTTCATATTGGCCGAATTCAAGATGGATGGTCTGGTGGTTAAGCATATAAAATTCTTGGGAAAAAAGTATTTTGAAACTCAACAGCTCTTTTTTTTTTTTTTTTAAACTTCTAATCAGAAGGAAAATTTTAAAGCTTGGAGATTTTGTATGAAAAGCTGCTCAACTGTTAATTAGGTGAGCATTAGGAGAAAAAAGAGAAGAAGAAGAAAAAAAAGTGATAGCTTCAGTAAATGAGGAGAAAAATGCTTGCACAGTAGTAGATCAGCAGGTAATTGAAAGATGAAAAAAAATGAGCAGGGGTAAATTTAAGACTAGGGTTATGTGTTTTACCAAGAAATGCAAATTTCTTTAAAAGAAAAAGCTGAGGTTTTAATTTTTTTAATAATATCATTTAGATATGATTGAATTTAGGTAAAATATAATACTTATGGAAAGATATAGCTTAAGTGATGAGATTCTGAGATGAATATGGATTCCGATCCCTATACAGTTTGCATTTTGTTAGGTGACCTTGAAGCTCTTTTCTTCCCCTTGGAGGCACTTTGTTGCCTACCTTTCCCTGAAAATGTGAATTGCCTGTGTGCTCCAGCTCTGTAGCTACCTCTGGTGAAGAGAGGGCGACATTGTGGACAGATCTGGGACAGGGGGTGACTGCCAGGGTTTACCTGCTGCTAGAGGTTACCTACCATACCAGTGTGAAAAGAATTTCAATACAAAACAATGTCTACACCTCTGTAGCTTATGAGACAGAAGTTGGTATTCATAGAGGACAGTGCCTAACCAACTCCTTCACCTTCTTCTTCTCCCTCAGAGAACAGGAACATTTAATCAGGCAGTGTCTTCCAATGTTTGACCACGGAATAGTCTCACAAATGAAGGGAAAACCCTTTTGGAGTCATCCTATGCCTTCATTCATAGGCCAAGCAGCATTAAAACCATCTGTGTATCTTTTAAACTATCTACATGGAGAGAAGCTTTATTACCCCTTTGGTTACTTTGACAATCAAGAATTAAAAAACAAAAATATATGTCAGTCTGATCATGTGTCATCTGTGCTTCAAACTCCAGTGACTCCCTTTCATTGATGGACAGTCTCCAAATGTTAGCAGAGGTGACATTGAAATGTTTTTAGTGACTGTCATGACATCAGAAGGGACACTGATGTAGAACTGGAAAGTAGATTGGAGACTCTAGTCCTGGGCATTCCCCTTTATTTCCTGGCTGATGGGGAGGCCTGAAAGTTCCGGTGTAGGTAAGGTTATGTCTTGAGTGGAGGATGCAACCTGGGAGCCTATTCCCATTGACGTAGATGTATTTTGATTTTGTAACAAGATGTTGTAAGTAACTGCAGGTAAGACCAGCCTATTAGTTGATGTAAAAACTGCTCCATTATCTAACCTCACCCTGTGTCTCTGGCTTATCTCCTGCTTTTCATCTCTTGTCTTCCAGTCTCCAGCTTTGTTGAAATAATTACAAATTCTTGAAAGCACCAGATAGTTTCCCATCTTCCTGCCTTGGCTTATATTATTGCCTCTGCCTGGAACACTCTTCCCCTCTTGCACTTCTAGAAAACTTCTCCCCCTTCCTTCATGACTGTCCAGTGGCCTGCTCCCAACCCTCCACCGCCAAAGGGTGACCACTTCTTCTCTGCACCCCTTTGTTTTTCCTATATACCTCTATGATAGTACCCATTACACTGCAGTGTTCAACACTTACTTACATGGCTCTGAATCCCTTTCAAGATTGGAAGGGGATTTGGAAGCATTTTCCACACCGGTGTCCCCACACATATACTAGGTAGTTGATAAATATTTCCAAAGAACTAATTAGTGCTTTTGTGTAAACAGAGACGAATCCATCAGCATTCTATTGCAGAGAGATTTTAGAGTTGAGATCTTTTTCTTCTTGATATCATCTCACTCAAGTTAAATAACACTAAATATTTTAATCTTTCGCTAAAGAACTTGTTGTCCTCTTTCTAGTCATCCTTGTTATGCCTTTTTTAACCTTTATCTATTTTTTTCTCCATTATTTAAAAAGCAAAATGGCCAGTTCTGGACACAGAACACATTTAAGGGGTGAGCTGATAAATAGACCATCGGAAGGCTTCATTTAGAGTTCTTGCAAGTCACATTTCTACCAGGGCATTCCATCCCACAATAATTTTCCTTTTTTCCTGATGACAGTACTTCATTGCTGACTCATACTCAATTTGTCTCCTCTGACCCCTGCTGGGATTATTTGTCACTTGGTCCTTGGTTGTCTCTTTGCACCTCTATTTATCCATGCCAGGTTTTGTCCCCAAATGCCCCAGCTTGATATAACCTGATTTTTTCTCTTCTCTTTCAGGGTATATATTCTGGTAGTCATGCCTGCTTTAAATTGTATTCTGGTCTTTCAGGGTCTGTGATGCTGATTCATTTGGTCACAGCTTTAGATGTATTATAGTCTGTTCCTTGGCTGGCTTGATGAGAAAGGGGACACTGCTGTGGTTGCTGTGGCAGTGTCTCTGTAGGGTATCAAGTACAAGATTTGTTCCAGTAGGAGATGTGCATAGTTAGGTCTCCAGAGAGCCAGGGTTGCCTTCCTGCCATTTTATCAGTACAATAATTGGGCAAAAAAACAAGAAGTGGTGTTGGCCAGGGACTGGGCAACACAGGTGG
Organism: Ictidomys tridecemlineatus; assembly: GCF_052094955.1. Taxonomy (NCBI): domain Eukaryota; kingdom Metazoa; phylum Chordata; class Mammalia; order Rodentia; family Sciuridae; genus Ictidomys; species Ictidomys tridecemlineatus. The sequence continues at coordinate 167,159,474 of NC_135480.1, read as the reverse complement.
ATGAGCACCATCAAAGACACATTGTCACTTGAGCCAACTGTCTGGCTTGGCACCAGTTCTGCCACTGCTTAGCTGTGTGACCTTGTTCTGGTCATTTAACTTTTCTGAGCTTAAGTATATTTTATCTGTTTAATAGTGATAATAGCCTAGTATCTCACAGAGATTTTGTAGAAATTATATGGGTTAACACTTGCTCATAAAGTACTCAGCACTATTTCTGGCACGTAGCAAATGATCAATAAAAGTTGACTATTGTTGCTTAAATCCCATCACAGGTGAATTTATTATTGATTTTTTTCCAATAAGAATTTTTTTCTTATATGGTTTTCCTTCCCTGACCCTTTTAGCACTATTATTTGTTAGAAATCCAAAGAGAGTTAAATTCTGCATCTTTGAATTGGAAGAGTGATCATTTCCAAATGATGCCCCATGAGGGACACCCAGTATTCCCCAAAGGCTTTTCCAGGGGGACTGGGGAGGAAAAGGACTTGCAGAAATGGGACAGGTGGGCAGCTATGGTCCTTCGTCTCCCATCATGCAGGGCAAACTTGTATTTATCCATTTTACATATTGGACTTCCACCTGTGTGTTTGCTTAAAGAGAGAGTTCTTGAAGCCAAAGACATTAGAAAATTCCCTTCCAGCTTGAAAATCAGTGATTTTGAATATAGAACATAATGATAATTTGATTTCCACCATTATTTTGTGAATGTTGCATTAACGATTTGGGAGAATTGCATTACAAGTTGCCTCATCCAATGATGTAATAATCAAATAAAAGGGATTCTAATCCCATTTAGTCAGCTTCCCTCTGTTGTTCTTCGTCTGCTTTGAGAGGACTGTCAAATTGAATTTGTTGTCCTCTGTGTTTGCCAAAGTTTATTATTTCAATTTACAGCAGCAGAGATGTTATAACCTGGTCTTTTATGTACTCTGTTGTGTTAGCACCAAGACTGTGCCAATCTGCACAAGAGAGTAATTATAGGGCAATAGGCCTTCCTTTGCTTTCAGGAAAGCCACCAGGTCTTTCTGATGTCTGTTGGTGCCTTGAGGCAGAATTGGAACCCAGGGATTTCATCTTCTTTTCTTATTCACAAATATCTTTAAGAAAATTCAGCAAATCGCTATTTAAATATTTTCTCAAAGCCAGAAATAGACTAATACAGAGTAAAGCATGGGCTATATTCGAAACTAGATGCTCTGAAAAGAGAGGGATAAGATCAAGCTCTAAAAGCATTTGATTCATTGTGCATAAAGCATGCAAAGCTGGGTTCTTATTGGTATCAGGATGCTCAGAGAATGATTCAGAATAAGATCTTGAAAACTCACGTGGAGGCTCCAGGTCGTGCCTGCTGTCTGTTCTGTAGCTGTTTGAAGCAGATTATCTGTCCTCTCTGAGCTGTGAAGATTAGGCTCTGCTTTTCCATCTGTAGTCTAACATTGAGCCCCAGTGCTTACATGTGCCAGAGTGATAAAAAATTGAACAAGAAGAAATTAATAAAGATTATATTAACACTTAAAACGATAGTGGCAAATGTGCTTTTTGTAAAAATTCTAATAATGCAAAAATTCATAGTAAAATTTCTGGCTTTCTATTTTTGATTCCCTTAATCTCATTCTTTAAGGTAGGATTTGAAAGTAGTTCCATCCAGACTTTTTCTTTGTATAACAAATACAGCACACATATACATATAAATATATAAAAATATATACATGCCTACCAATATACACAATATAATTTAAAAATATAATAAATATAAGTTGATTGCATACTTTTGATATTTTTTATGTTAGTATATATGGATTTACCTTGTTTTATTAAGAATGAGAATCATATTCTTGGAAAAACATTTAAATTCTGACTTTCAATAAAAACCCAGACAACTAGCAGAGGGGTAGGGAGTTTCTATCACCACCTGCATCCAGTGGCTTTGGCTCTGGCTCTGGTGACCTTGGCAATGGTTCTGTTATTAAAGATGGCCTCAGGCATGGTTAGGGAACAATGCTTGCTTTTCCTCTGGTCTCTGACTTAGGACACACACACACACACACACACACACACACACACACGGAGAAAAAAAATGACACAGAAATAAAGTTTTTTTTTTTTTTTTTTTGTCCAGCAAATTACACAAATTCCCTTTGGGGAATGAGAGACCCCTGTGTAATTGGGACCCACGTCCACAAGGCTTGGTGGGCAATGGGGACCCTCCTTCACAGGACTTTTCCCCATTAGCTAACAGAGCAGGGTTAAGTGAGCCGTCAGTGCAGCCAGCAGGTCTGGCTGATTTGTTGATACACTGGACTAGAGGGAAAAGTTCTTAAACTAATTCACTTACGATAAGGGAATGGCTTCTCCTCAAAGGCAAAGCAAGGAAAGATCCTCCACTTCTCAGTAAGCCTGTCCAAATTGTCTGCCAACCACTGGAGGATGAAATTGAGTCTCACACTACAGCATGTATTACTAAGAGTCGACTAGCCAGTAAATATTTAAAGGGTATAAGCTAAGCTTCTCCATCATTTACCTGCATTTTGTTTGGATGACGAGAAGTGGCAGAGTGCACTGCAAAGTGAGATTAGGTGCTTGAAATGCGGCTGCAGAGATTAAATGCGTTATTTCCTGAGGCGCCCTTCATTATGGTGAAATGGTAGAGGACAGACTTCCTGAAGGGTTTTCCACTTGGCTGCGTGATTAAGTGTTCAGGGAACTATATAATTGATAATATACTTTTTTATATTCCTGTGTAAATAATTTCTTTATTTAAACTTCACAATGTCTAATATTTAAACACTTGTCAAGCAATAACTCACTGGTGGCAGAAAATTATAAAAGTCTAACAGCAGGATTAAGGATGTTATGGCTGGAGCTGATTGATCTCTATAGTTTTCTTGAAGAGGAATCTTACCACAGAGGTATAATTTGTGAAATAGAACCACACTGCTCAGTAATTTGAGCAGTTCTGTGGGAAACTCTGACTCCCTCTCAGTTTGGCCTGTTTTTATTTTTTATACAGGGTATAAAGTATGTTTTTAATTCTCTGTGCATGCATGCACATATATATTTTAGTCTTGTTTTCTTTTTTTAAGTAGAAGTCTAATAAGGGAAATATACGGCTCTACCCCAATCTGCGAAATCTGTCATCGGTTTAAGTATATTGTCCCTATATGAAGACAATGCCAAAGTCATTTGTGTAAATAATGGCAGAAAGGAGCACTACCAATTCATCATGGATGGGGATTAGATTGTTGAAGGAATTTACTAGGAAATCAGTATTTGTCATCACGTTTGTCATGGTTTATAAATCCCAACCTAATTTACAAGGGTTTAAGGCCTTTCACCCAGATATAAAAAGTGACCTATTAAAGTTAACGAGCCTTCTTTATCTAGACTCATCTTTTAAATTTACCATGTGATTAAATGTAGTAAGGGAAGGGGGGGGGCATTTAAAGTGCAGCTGATAGTGCTGTGGCAGGAGATGAAGGCTGCAGAGTAGGCAAAAAAATGCCCAAATCGGGGAGCAAATGGGTTTGCAAGTGACAGAAATAAAAATCACCAAAGGAAACTGACAGTTCAAACAGGATGTTATTCGTAAGTTTGATGTTATATTAGTGGGCAAACATTTCCAAAGGAAAGATTGATAGGTATAGAAAGTGATAGGGGTAGAAAGATTTGTGTAGAATGGAAAAGACCCTGAAGTTAGGATTTATCACTGCAAAGACAAACAAACAAACAAAAACATAGTTTATAACTGCATTTAGAGAAGAGAAAATATCATGATTGTATGAAAATATATTTAAACCCAAGTCTGAGATCCTGTTTCCAGCCTTATCATCAAATTCTATTGGTTTAAGACATCATTAAATAGATATACCACATGATCCTGTGATCCTACTTCTGATATAAATCAAGAGGAAATGAAATAATCTACTACAGAGATACATAACTGCACACCCATGTTTATCATAGCACTATTCTCAAAGACCTGGGAGCTATCCCTTTGGAATATCACCAAGAGAGATAAGGCTCTGTACCCAGTCTGGTGAGGAAATGAGTCTATTCTCAATAAGGGACAATGACCAAACAAGATGGCCTCATCACATTGACTGGCGCTTTTAACCCCCTCTAGTACTTTTCCATTAACTCACCACCCCTATTTTTGGGTTCAGACGAATTCACTTTCTTTTCCCTGTTCCAATAATGTTGAATAATGTATTCTTTGCCTGTTTAACTGGTTTGATTGCAATTTTTCTTTTACAGCACTCAGTCAACACTTGTTGAATTGAATTAGAGTAGTTTCAACTTTTTATTCTCATCTACAGTATCAGTGTGTGGGGGAACCTTTCTGGAGAGTACCAATGCTGGGAGAGATGTTATAAAACAAACTAAGGGATCTAGTAGATGACTCCAGGGTTCCACACCAGAGAGGTAGTCAAACATAGTATGAAAAATGGGGTGATATTCTCTTTTAATACAACTTTAGGTAGCTAAATTATCTTATTTGGAATAATTTAAAGAGAATTAAGTTATCTAAAAGTGCCTAGAAGATTACAAATGCTTAGGAATGCATATTAAATGACAGAGTAAAGTCTTTGCTATGTGGTACTTATTTCCTCTATAATAATCCTGATGAAACCATTTCTATGGATGGAATTTGGGGGTTGGCCTACTTCCCCTATTTTATTGATCAAAAAACAGAAACAAAGTGGGTACTATGACTCTTTAGAAGAGCAAGAACTAGAAACCATATTGCTATATGTCCAATATTGTGATCTTATTATTCTCTTCTGAAAATCTGAGGTCAACTTTGGTGTTATAATTTTACTGGAAGGGGAAATATAACTGCCAGGGCAAGCCTGATGTGAAAGACAGTAACAGAATTGCGTAGGTGGAGAAATATAACTTGAAGAAAGAGAAGCCTCTTTTTTGTTTTGTTTTTGTTTTGGTAAATCTCAGCTACATAGAATTTTACAGCTGACATAGCTCATTCACATGCATCATCTGATTTGATTCTCCCAAACAAGCTCCGCAAGGTAAGAAACAGCTTGATTAAATGATTTACCAATGGTTACCTAGCTGGTAAATGGGAGAACAGAAACTAGAATGAGATTTTAATTTCATCTAGTTAGAAAAACAAGCTGTGTGCCTATGGTGGGTGCTATATTAAATCTCAGAGACAGATTGTGAATGAAGAGAGAACAGACAGCAAACAAAAATATGTTTATAACAGTTGTGATAAATACAACACACAAAAAGTTCAGATTGCAATGAGAATTTATAAGGGGATCATAATCTGCCTGTTGGCAGGGTTCAGTCCAGGAAAGGCTGGCCCAAAGATGTGACACTTAGGCTCCCAGACTCTGCAGACTCCCATTTTTAGAGTTCAATACAATGACCTCTATACGCTGGTCAGAAATGAATCATAACAATGTTATGTGGAAATGAGAAATCTGAGTGAATAGGGTGCTTTTCTATTCAAAGCTATGTATTTAAAGGTGTACCTAACTTTCTCATAGTTTTAAGACACTTTTTCTCTTACACAATGATTATTATAATAAACAAATTTATCAGTGAATTACTTGGGGATATAAGACATTTTAAATTCTACATTAGTCTTTCCAATTTCATTTAGGATATTTTTATTAAAAGAAATCCCACAGTCTTGAACTGGTGATCTCAATCCTGGGGTAATGCCCATCTCACCCTTTCCTTTTCATTTTATGAATGGAGGAAAGACCTTTTCCTAACATAATAAGTCAAAGGAATAAGGTTGTACCTTTGCATTTGTGTGGGAGACAGGATTAAAAATAATAATGAGACAAACAAACTCATTATGCAAAGATGCATAATGTCGTCTCAGGAAATGGGAATGAACAGAGAATTTAAACAGGCTATTTTGTGTGCTGGCTAGGAAGTTTCCTAGCAAGCTCTCAAGTCAACCTTTATATAGATGAGGGTGACAGACAGGGCAGAAGGAGAGCCAGCTGAAATTGAAGGCTTCTCTGACAAAGAGAAGGCAAAGGCAGGCTGGGGTGAGAAGAGAGAGAGAGGTTTTTTTTTTTTTTTTTTTTTTTTTTTTTGATCCCTGTTGCTCTTTCTGCAGAGAATTTCTTTCTCTGTCTCTCCTCCTGGTCTTCCTTATATCTATCAACAGATTCTGTTTATGCCTAGCTTTGTTGAAGGCAGTTGGGCTGGCGGAATGCCCTCCCTCCCTGGAATGTGTCAAGGTACAGAGGGTAAAAGCAATCAATGGCCCTTCCTGGCCCCCACCCCTCCTCCTGCCCTTATAAATACTTTTATTTGCATTCTGTCACTGTGGTAGCCGCTTATCCCTTTGCATTCGCCCTCTCTAGTTGAAAGTCATTAATCTGCAAATGCAACTAATTAGCCCTTCACTGTTCCGAGAGCTGAAAACCTTGCTCACCCATCGTCCTAGTTTATTGGATGCCAGAGAGTGTACACTTAAGGATCAATGGATCTTGCCAATACAAGGAGTGCTCTGCATAATTACACAATTGGCCCCGGTCAGCTATAAAATGAGAACTGCACAGAGGGCCTAAAACCTGCTTCTGAACAGTGCAGTTGCTTAAACCACAGGCTTACATTTCTTATTTTCTCAGGTAAGTTGTGCCCATTTAGTGAGGTGAACCATCTCAATCTATCTTCTTGAAGAGGGAGGCACAGAACATTAGGTGAAATTGGGTGCATTTTGGCCTTGACACTTTTCCTTTTGGAGAAAGGTGGACCTCCAAACCTTAGGGTTGGTGTGCGATTGGAAAGGCCAAATTGCTTTTTTTTCCAGTGGGATAAAAACCTCTTTTGAGTCCAAATAAAATAAAAACTACAATGCGTATGCTTAGCTCTACTAGAAAAAAAAAAAAAAAAAGCGAAACAAAGCAAAACAAAAAGACATACTACTGGCTACATGCTTCCAGAGAAAACTCCTCATTCTCTTAAAGGAAAATAATATTTCTACAGAGACAAATGTGTTAAAGCAAGTGAAGGACAGGAAAACATTGGAAAGCTGCATTAGGTAAGCAGTTTAAGCCAACAGAAGAACATCTTCCCTACTTATGTGTGTGTGTGTATGCAAAAATGGCTTTACCCCAAAAGGAAAGTGAGAATTGGGAAGTACCAGTAAGAAAAAAAAAATGGGGGAAAATTTTATCTATATGAGGAACAGCCTACTATTACCTATACCTGATAGTCTTGGAAAGACAATATTAGGCAATTGGGGTAGTTGAATCTTGCTGAGAAGGGAGTAGATTTTGAAAAGAGGGTTGCTGCTTTCACTAGGCATAATTCTCCACTGCCCAAGATTCACATCACCGGTAGACACCCTGCACAGGCCCATGTGATGGGTCTGCAGCTCGGTTTACCAGCTGTTGTGAGCTGGGTCCTTTTGGGCCCTGTTTGAGAGATGAGATTCAAGGGTAGTGCTGCACTAGAGAGCTCCCTATCTTTATCTTTGCCTGGTGCTTATGTTGTTCTTCTCTAACTCCATCCATTTCAGAATATAACTATTTTTAAGAATAGCTAACATAGTTGGCTTTCCTCAAATAACACCTCTTTGAACAATTATCTTTTCAGTATTTGTTTTTCTCGTTTGCTTGTTCATCCTTAACAGACTTAAATTTATTTAGATCCCACCCATACCACTTTAGTGTTTGTCCAACTTCACTAATTTTCAGAGAAGTATTATCAGCAATAAGATGATAGAGAATAAGCCCCTTTGTTCTTGAATGCATAGTCTAATGCAGTACATGTTTTTGGGCCACAAATCCCTTTAAGAATTGCTATTACAATAAACTTTCCTCTTCACAGAAAAAAGCACCTGCCAATATCCTCATATATGTTACTTCGAGCTTTTGGAAATTCTATATGAGCAATTGCTTCTTGAGGTCCATGGGTGCAGGCTAGAAAACCTATGGCCAAAGGCAATGCTCATGAAATGGTATATAAAGCATACAGTAGGACCTACGAGCACATCATATTGCAAAATAATAATAGACTGCAATTTATGGTAATGAATAAGATTCAGTCTCTAGACAAGACATGAGTCTTCCTCTTATTAGTTGTGTGAGAAATGATTTAAGCTGTCGAACCCCTTTGTAAAAAGAGACTAATAACCATGTACCTGGTTGGATTGCTATTCGGAAGCAGGATGTGGGACATGGTTGCCCTAAAAAATATGAGTGGTTGTCACTGTTGCTAGCTGGGTGTGGTGGCATTTGTCTATAATAACAGCTACTGAGAAGCTGAGGCAAGAGGCAAGTTGGAGGCAATTTAGAGAGATTGTCTCAAAATAAAATTAAAGGGATGGGGATGTTCCTCAGTTGTAAAGTGCTTGACTAGGTTGTGTGAGATCCTGATTCCACCCTGAGTTCAGCCAAAAAATAAATAAATAAATAAAAATACTGGTGGTTGTCATTGTTACCGATGAGGCAGGTTATTATCTGCACTTAGTTATGACAGGACATTCTTTTTTCCCCTTGTTATTCAGACATGGTCACTAGCCTTTGGGAAACAGAATCTGCTGGACATTCCTGAATGTCTAGCCCTTTTCCTGTTTAGCAATAAGAGTGGTCCTACTTGAGTGGAAAAGCTAGTCTTACGCTGTGAAAAGCAAAGAGATTCATGTTTTTAACAATGATTTAATTCACATTGGATTGAGATGACTGTGGGCTGCGGAACTCAGAGGAGGCAAATGCCTAGTTACCTTGGGGGCGTTTGTTCATCTAGAACATTGTTCAGCAGTGGCTGGATCTTTGCCTCTACCCCTTAATTTTTGCACACCTTGATTTTCAGCATGAGCTATTTGATTTTTCTTTTTCTCGAATTTCCCTTTTCTTATTAGGGGTGTTTCTTTGTTCAATTTTAGTCGATTCAGCTCAACAAATAAGGGCCTATCTTCTATCTCCCAGCCACTGAGCTAGATACTAGAGAGGCAAAAATGAATAAAATATAGGTCTTATAGTTGGAAGTCTTCGAGGATTCCATAGTCTGTTAGCTATGATATCACCAACATCCTCATCACCACTGTTTATTAAGTACATATTCTGTGTCAATCATTGTGCTCACCACGACGCAGATATTATTTCATTTCGTTTCACTTTGCTGTAGGATCCTCTCTCAAGGATTATTTCTACTTTTATCCCCTAACACTGGAAGCTTTCATTTGCATGCTCTCTTTCTCTCTCTCTCACTCTCTCTCTCTCTTTCTTTCTTTTCTTTTTTTTTTTTTTGGACTAGAGGTTGAACCCAGTGGTGCTTAACAACTGAGTCACATCCCAGCTCTTTTTATTTTATTTTTTTTATTTTGAGACAGGTTCTTGCTAAATTGCTTAGGACCTCCGTGAGTTACTGAGGCTGGCCTCAAACTTGTGATCCTCCTGCCTCAGCCTCCCAAGCTGCTGGGATTATAGGCCTATGCTATTGCACCCAGCTCTCTTTGCTCTCTTGAACTCCACCCAGCAGTTCTCGTTCTTGCTCATGGCTACTCTTCTGAGCATGTGCAAGGCCTTCTTTTCGCCATCTACTCAGCGCTTGTAGCCCTAGAGTCCTGACCAGAGGGGGTCTGCCTATGCTTTCCACTCCTCCTACACTTGAAAATGAAAAGTGATACATGGTTTCCCCACATGCCTATCTCTCTATCACACTACAGAACTGACAGTCCCTCACAGGTAACAGATGAGTAGAGTAAGGACTAGAGGATTAAGAGGACTTGGTCAAGATCCCAACTGTGTGCAGGAGGCAGACCTTGGATTTTGCCATGGATCCTTTTTATTTTTTTAGGACTGAATCATTTGGAAAGGTATGTGATTCCTATTAGTTTCTTAGCTATTTTAAAACAATCTTTTTGTATTCAGGACCAGTTCTACTTTTCTCTTGTTGCTTTCATCCTGCTCAGGGGCGTGGCTGGAATATGTTTCTAGATGAAAATACAGTCATTTCTATTTGCAGAAATGGTCCAAATGAAAACTTCTCCAATGTTGCTGAGTTGCAATAGCCACAATTGAAAAAATGTCATCCCTCCTGCCCTGTCTTTAAGTGTGATGATTAATGTACCATCACAGGATGATCTATGTGCCCATAGATTACTGCTTGAATTACTGTGTCTACTTTATGACTTATTGTTTGCCTGTGATCACTGAACATTTTAGTTAAAGATAAGTGAGGGATTAAAGCACTTTCCCTTTTTCTTGGTAAAAATTTTAAAAAAAAGGAAGAAGGAAAAAGAAAATGGAGAAACTAGGTAAGAAAAGGACTGTACTGACACTCAGTTGAAATGAAGCAACTAGAATCAAATTAATGATTTATCTGTGAGGCACTCAAAAAGTTTAACAGATGCTCAAATGGTAAACAAACCCAAGAATCTGTGCTGTGATAGATAGTTGATATTACAGGATATCAATATTGTTCTGTACTTCATAAGATCATGGATATGAGTGCATTAGCAAATCACATAATTCATGCCACTCTTGCAAAGCTTCCAGAGATGAGACAAATGAAATTCAGGTATCTAAATCAAAGGAATTTTTAAAAAATATGCATTATTGATCCAGCTGCATTGTGAAAAGTTCTTCATGCATGTTTTTCTGCAGTTTTTTTTTTCCCCACACTGTGGCAGAGGAAGGGGAAAGCAAGCCGGTCTTTTAAATTTATTGCATTACATTAGTTGCACTCTAAGATTCTTTGAAGATGATTGTCTTGTGGCTTCCAGTTCCAGATCAGTGGACATTTGGCTGGAAGGATTTATATTTTGTGCTTAGAGAATTGGGCCTTAAATCAGTGTTAGTGTGGGCTACACAGGATTTGGTTTTTACAACTACAATAACTAACTCACTGGGGAAGTGTATGTGTGACCCTGCCCTGATATTCCAAGGGAAGTAGGCTGGATCATCTTTGCTTTAAATTCTAAAATATAATACAATGGAAACATTAGCTTTCCTGTGGCGATGAGTTTGTTGCACTTGGAAAAAGAGATTCTGTATAGAGGGGAAATCGGCACATTAGTTTGTAATTTGTAGGAGAATTGAACATTTGTTCCACAGAGAAAAACACTTCGATTGAATTATATCAAATTCAGGGACATTTTAAGTAGAAGGCTGCCTAAATCCCTTCTAGCATTTCTATTTTTCTTTCTTTCTTTTTTTTTAAGAATTTTTTTTTCTTCTAGAAACAATGGTAGAAATATCCCCTGGGAAAGATAGGAAAGTCTAGATTTATTTTCATCCATTCATTTACTTGTTCCTTTATCTAAACATTTATTTATTCTTCAGTTAGGCACCCGTAGAAGTCAGACTCTGCTTTTTAGGCAGTATATAGTTTGGTGGTAGAAAGCAGATTAGGAACAGCTCTATCATTCAATATGTTAAGGGCTAAGACACACACACACACATACACACGTACACACAAACACACATGCACACACAAGTACACACACAGAGGAAGAACAAAATGCTTTGGGAACGTAGAGTGATAAACTGCCTGGAAGAAGAGGATAGCCTTAAAATGGGATGCTCAAGCTTGGTTCTTATGAGATGCTAGAATTTATTCAATTTGGTAGTTCTGCATGCTTTGTACGCCTGGCAGTGTTACAGTATAGACTGGAAGCAGAGATCCACTGGAAGGAACTCTAGGACTCATCTGGGGGCAGTCTCCTCAATGCCCATCCACAGCCACCTTAACAGTAGTCTTGACTTGCATTCCTTCACTCTCCCACAAGTCAGCCTGTTTCACTATGGAATTAAAAATCTGCTGACTTTTTTTTTTTTTTTTTAGCCTATTGTTTCGATTATATTCTATGATATAAAGCAGGGCAAACAGATAATTGTATTCTCTAACATGACAGCCTTTTTAAAATTCACAGTAAACTTGTTGTTAACTAAAACCTGTAGGCTTTTTTTTTTATTTATATAAAGGATTGCAAACCTTTCCTGTATCCCATTTGTGTAATTTGTTTTTTTGAATCTGAATGTAAGACTTTATATTTATTTTTGTAAAATTACTTGTCTTTGTTTTAATGCTCTGGTTTAAAGATAAGTTTAAACCTTTCTTCCGAAAGCTCTCACATTAGCTATTCTGTCCCAGACTATGCTATTTATAAACTTGATTAATATGCTGTCCATATCGTTATCCAGGTCATTATTGAAAATGTTAGAGACTGGGTGGGAGGACGGAGCCCCAGGTGTTCTCACAAATCATTTCCTTTGGGGTTTGTTTAACTAGAAGGAACTCAGCTTAACCACCCACGCTTACTGCAATGACTATCCAGAGAACGTCACCGACGCCATGGCCATACAGCCTGGTTTGCCCAGGAGAGTCCCTGGATACCTGGTTAAGTCCTGGCTTATGTTAGCTACTTAGTGTAATTAAGGTGCAAGTGTGTTCACTCTGAGAAGTATTCTGGCTTGGTGAAGGGTCTGACGTCCTTCTTGATCATCAGGGCACCAGTGACTTGGGAGGAATTCAAGAAATACAGTGTCCTGGTGTTGTCCTAGAGTACGTGGCCTATCATTCAGTGCAGTGAGATTCTATTGCCAAATTTGTTCCTTATCAGCCCATTATTCATTGAATCTGTGTCTTTTTTTAAGATGTTGGTAAATTATCCTGAGATATTTTTATTCCTATTGGGAATTAAATTTAAACTAACCAGTCTTATTACAGTTTTTGCTTATTTTTATACTTACTATGTGCTAGACATTCATCTGAGTGTTTCACAAATTTTGCCTCATTTAATTCCCATAATTCTATGAGGGGATTAGTACTCACATTTACCAATAAAGAAAGTGAGCTATAGTAAGTTAAAAAGCTTTCCCAAAGATTCAAAGATAATAAAAGGTAGAGGGACCAAAAAACAAAACAAAAAAAAAGAGTCAAACCTAGACAATGGAACTCCAGTTTTCTCTGATATCTAGAATTTAGTGTTTTCCCCATTTGAAATGTCACACACACACACACACACACACACACACACACACACACACACAACCAACAAAAAATAAACAAACTAAAAAACTCAATACAAAACCAAACAAAAACCACTAAAAACTGAAAATGAAGGAAACTGATTTAAAAAAATACCCAGTCTTATACAAAAGTCATTTAAAGCGAGGCAATAAAGATACATAAATTTTCCAGGGAAATAGCAGTATTTGGTGGAATTTCACACTTTAAAAAACAAAGCTAAGGAACAACCACAAAGTGTCTGAAAAATGGGTCATGAAAGTGCCAACTGTGGCTCAGGGACATTCTCCCAGCCCTTGACAATCTCTGGCTCTGTGCTTGGCTTACAATATTGTCACCTCTTTTTGGGGGAGTCCAGGAAGGTAGAAAAAGACTGGTGGGCCCGAAAGCCCATTTTGAGTCATGTCTCTTATAAAGCTGATCATTTCATATTGTGAGAATTCATGTCTGTCTGCATGTCACAACAAAATTTTAAAAATTAAAACAAAGATATTATTTCTAAGCTATTTCCTTATTTTTGCATGCTTATTTTGTATTGCCTGGCACATATTACTACTCAATAAATGTCTGTTGAATGGATGAACACATTTCCACAATAATTCTCTGCAATTTAGAAAAGGAAGAAAGGAAGGGGTATATCTTCATCACAAAGGCTCTTTGTGTTTTTTTGCTTTTTTTTTTTTTTTTTTTTTTTGGTTTAAAATGCTGAGCCCTGTAGTTTCTCATACCTGGAGATTTTCAAGGATGTTACTGACTGTGGAAGGGATACCCCTTTCTCACCCTCTCTAAGCACGTTCTTCATTCTGAGACACATAACTTATTTATTATGTTATGCTAATGAAGGTTCAGCCAGTGGTTTAGAATGTGCCATTCTCTGTGAAAGGCAGAAAGAAAAGGACCCTATAAATACAAAGAATCTGGACCAGAGAACATTTTATTACAAGACCCGCTTCTTTCTTAAAGACAGTAAACATGATGAATTTCTCTTTGCAACTGAATTTATGAAGATAGATGATTCTCTCTGTGGTTGTTTTAACTGGGTTTGCCTTGCGGTCTGAAGCACAGTTGCAAACCCACACAAATACATTTATTGCCATGCCTAATGTCAGGATGTCATGTCTTCCATATGACTGAGTGGGACTTAAAAAAGTGACATTGTATTTTACCATAGGGATGCAAAAGACTCATCCAATTTACATGTTCCAGTGGGAAAGGCCCTGGTGTTTTCTGTTTTCTGAAACCGTGAACTGCTTTAAATCCTTCTTCCACAACTTTTCATAGTCCAAGATCTTTTCAAAGTCAGGCTGCTTAAAAAATATTTTGCTGAATTTTTTTTTTTTTTCAAATGCCAATCCAGGAATTTGTGGTAGAACTTTGTATTTGATTCTCATCACACTTGGGCTTTCTGCTGAGCTGACTGGGAAGGGAGAAGGAAAAGTGAAGGGGGAGGGGATAGCTCAGTGTTTTAAGTGTCTCTCACTCTCACGAAACTGGTCAAGCCTGGGTGCACATGCACAGCCACACAGGGGAACGGGCTCCGCTTTGCTAATGATGGCAGTGCGCATCGTTGGTTATGCAGATCACAGAGGAAAGCCATTCTGCTTAGCTCTAATTCCATCAGGATCATTTACCTTTTGAAGGATAGAAAAGAATGAATTGAAGATCAAAATCATCAGCCTTATTTGGCTTCATCCAAGATTTATGGCAGCCGCTTTCAAGGGCAACTGAAAAAAACCAACTGCGGAATTCACATCTGTACCATTTCTTGTCTTTCAATATTTCATAAATGTTACGAGCAAAGTCAACCTCTGGGGACATTAAAATTAAACAACCTCTATCCCTCTCCTATATTGGAATGAGAGCATATATCAATAATCTCTGTATTTAAATATTCTCCTCTGTATCATACCTGTTGAGATTAGCTGTCTCAGAAGCTTATGTTTAGTTTACTATTCATTTACCAAAGGTTATTATAATGTGGAATCCGTGTCTTTGTGATGTCAAAAGCATTAAACTTTGATTTAAATTGTTAATAATACAGTGCCCATTATTGCCAGCTTTAGACGTGCATTCATTTTTTGAAAAGCAAACATTTAAGGGATATCACCAACATTTGAAATGAAGATATATTGTCCTTAATTTAAGGACCTTGATGTGTAATCAAAAAAAATCAACTTATTAAAACAAAAAATACCAAGAGGACATTTGCTGTGATCTCTGAGGAAGTAAATAAGGTTGCTTTGGTTTCTTTAGATGCTTTGATTAGTTTTGACAGCAAGAAATATATCTTGCATCCATATGATAAAAGACTACAATATAAGTGAGGCTGATACAGTGGCTCACAAATTATCCTGAGGATCAAGCACAGTGGACAAAAATTGATAAGGCAAATTAGCTTTCTATTTGCAAGATGCTTGAGACCTCTAAACTTCTGTTTCATAGTGAAATGCTTATTCTTAAAGAAGTTCTGAGTGGATTTGTTCTTACAGATCTTCTTCATGGTGGCTTTTATTATTTCCAATGAATGACTGCCTTTCACAGCTAGGTCTGTCAATGCTGTGGCTTTTAGGTGCAATGCTTCTTGTCACAAGAAAGGTCAAATGTCAGCTGCCGGAGGGAAACCAGCAAGAGCTAACTAAATGAAATCTTACTCATGGAAAATGCTTAATAGTGAATGAATTGTTGTTGCTGGAATTGATGGTGGAGCCAGAGAGTTCTAAGTTCAAATTCAAGTTCTACCCTATTGGCTGAATCACCTTGGACAAATCACTCCGTGTCTCTGTTGTTAAGCTCAATCTCTTTTCTGCAAAGTGGAGGTGCATTGCAGCTGTGAGATATTAAATGACTTAACATATCTGTTCTGTGTCTGGAACAGTGCTTGTTGCATGGAAGGGGCTGGATAAATGTTGGTTCTTTTCTCTAACCTTTTCTCCTTATTAGGATTTAAGGTGATATTCACAAAATGGTCATGAGAGTCAATTTCATGTGTTTATCTTGGAGAGTATACTATTTATTTACAGAACTGGGGGGGGGACATGTGACTTAGTTGGGATACCTTGGAACTGGGGTGATGTCCTTCACCTCCAGTCACCTCTGCATTCTCCTCACTACTTTTGCCCTCTCCCTCCAGTCACGTTAGGTCTCTGGATGCACGTCCACACAACATGCCATTCTTCTTTCTGCTCCACGGTCTTTGCAATTACTGTTTCCTGTGCCTGAAACAAGTTTCCCCCTGGCCTTAGCAGGAGGAAAGAATTGCCTTCTCCTCTGAGATGTTAACCCCTCAGAGAGGCTTTTCTTACTCAGTCTCACTACCCCCTCACTACCATTTTCTGTACCATGGCAACCTTTTCATTTCCTTTACCCACTTATCTAAAATTATAACTACTGATTTTGTTTATCATCATCTTCCTGTCTTTTTTCCTGCTCTAGCCACCCTGCCTTGCTCGGTACATAACACAGCAGGTGATTAGTGGTAATAATGACATTCACAAGAAGAATAACTAGCACTTGAAAAGCTCTTCCTATGTGCCAGCTACTGTTCTTTAGATATATAAGCTGTTAAATCCTCTTGAAAACCCTATGGGGTGAGTACGGTCATTTTCCCATATTACAGGTATAGAAAATGAGATGCAGGGTAATTACGTGAGTTGCCTAACAGTAAGTGGAATACATGAATGGATTCATGAATTCTAGTGAGAGACCAAAATTCTCCTCCACTTTGCTTCTTACTGACCCCTTCTTGCTCTTGTACCAATTAGGTGCTTGGGTTTAGGATACACTACCCCAAAATATGGCCCCACGGCATTTGAGGAAATAGAAGAAAGAGGAAGTTCTCTTTGACCTCACCCCTCATGCAAAAAGATAAAAGGATTCTCAGACTTTCCTCTAAAGTGGATTGTAAGACTTTCATTCCAGAGGTGCCCTCCCTTAGAGACACAGAGACATCAAGAAGAATCTGCACAAAAAGACGTTGCTAAATTCCCCATAGTCAATTACCATTGGATCATATCATTTCTCCAATTATATTTATCTACAGCTACCCATTTCTTCACCAAACCTGATATACAAATACATACATTTGCCCATTTCTCAGGGTCTTCATTTCCAAAGGTGCGTATAACACATACAACTTACATTAAATAAATCTGTATGCTTTTTCTTTTTTGCTAATCTGTCTTTTGTTATAGAGTTCTTGGCCATTAACCTTGTGATGGGTGACAAAATAATTCATAAGATATTTTCTTTATTTGAATCTACAAATGGTCACAGATAGGTTCATCTTTATCCCCTTTCTCCTCTCCTCTGCCCCCTACCTGCCTGCCCTGCACCCCACCTTTCTGCCCTGCAGGTAGGCAAGGGTTCCACATTTCCCCAGCTGGTGAAGGGAGATGGGAGACTGAATTATGTGTTTCATGGATCACTTATACAAGAAAGTATTGCCACTCTCTGAAGTCTAGGGGAATCACTTATAAGACCTTAGTAGGTGTGAAAACTGCTGAGAAAGGGAGTTTAAACACAAATAATTGGTCTTCACGTATGCCTGATTAAGCCATGCAGCACTAATACCTCTGTTAAGCAAAGCAGTCATGAAGTGGCATACATCTTTTTCATTTTGGGAAGTTTATTTTCTGCTGAAACAGTTTTCATTTTTTTTTTTCTCTTGTAGACACACATTGCTAGGGTATTGCTGTTTATACACTGAGTGTCTCAGACATTATTTTCCCTTCATGGAAGACTTGGTGCCCTTCTTGGAACAGCACCATGCACTGAGTGGTGAGAGGGTATCCCTTAGGGGCACCGGAGGTGTGTGGGCTGGTGGCCCCAGGTTAAATGTCTCTGGACTGCCGTGCTGCAGAGCCAGCCGAGCTTCTACATTCTGCCTCCTCCGGCTGCTGCTGGCTGTCCCTTTGGCAGCTGTCAGGTGCCCCAGCTGCTGTCATCTCCTGCCTTATTTTGTGACTCATTGTCAGAATGATGGCTCAAGGGTGGATCCACCTCTTCTAAAGAGACAAGTTGTGTGGACATTATGACAATCCTTTTCCACACAGAAGAGTTTTTTTTTTTTCTTTCTTTCTTTTGAGTTCTGACTGGTTAGGATGACTAGCCAGTGTGGCTTCTAGGTAATCAGCAGGGTGCCAGTTTTTCTTCTTGTAATTTTACCTTGTGATTCTAAAAACGTAGAGTTTGATAGTAATACAAATATATGGATGCATTGATTCCACATGTACGTATTGTTTGCCCCGTGAGTGGCAGACACTGTGCTAAGCACCAAGTTACCATAACAACTGCCCTCATGGAGCAATGGACTGGACAGGCAGCCAGCCAGCCAGCCAGCCATAAGCACATGTAACACTGTGACTCTGAAAAGGTGTACACAGGAGCAGATATAAAACAGAGACTTAATCCTGACAAGAAGGTTAGGGAAAGCTTCCCTGAGGACATGACTTGGAGCTCAACTGTGAAAGGTGGATAGGAGGTAATGAGGCTAACATTCACGAAACACTCTGTTATTTTTCAAAGAGGTTTTCTACTCATTATTTCATTTCACTCTCCCACCAACCCACCGAGTCCTTTGTCAGAAGATGAGTCAGGTATCAAGGGAGTTTTGTGACTTGCATCAGTCATATAAGTAGGGAGAGGTGGAATGGGGACCAGACACCTGTCTCCTGACCCCTTAAGAGATGGTGGTGACAGATCCAGGTTCAGATTGTGCTCCCCTCATTACTATTCAAGTGAATTCTATTCTTTTAGTTGTTATTTGGCCTTCGGCATTCTCAAGTATAAAATGGTGACTCTTAATGCTTGTTTTACAGAGTTAACAGAGACCATGTATTGAGATGGCATAATACTTCAGCACATTTTCATTTTCTCCTGTGATTCCTTTCTTTGTGTCTTTGTTTTCTGTCTGTTGTGCTATCCTTTGCATGCTCTGCAGGAGGCATGCATTCTGTGATGGGGGAACTTATAAATCACCCCTGTATCCTATGGATACATAGGTTTTGGAAACTCTATATGGACATACACACTTAAAGCAAATTCATCCTTTTTAATGCATCAGGCAGGACATTGCACATTATTCTTAGATATCTAAGAACTACGTCTGCTAGATGCAGAGTTAACTCTCCGGTGTAGCTGTTGTGTACTGATTCACTTCCAGGACCAGAGCAGCACTGATAATTTTTATTACAGGAGGCATGCGAAAGCTCACATTTAAATTAATACTCAATTGTAGCAACTAATTCATTGTAGCCCTTTGGTACATTAATTTCTCTTTTCTTTAAAATGTCTTTTTGCTCCCTAAATAGTCAGGTTTCATGTTTTTATATCAACTGACTTTTGGGAAGCAGGCTGCTTGTCAAGGAGAGTGTATGTATTGTAGAGTTAGTTTCTGGTTTTGAATGTATCTGGCAACACTTATCAGATGGGTGACCTTGGTTTAGTCAAGTTATTTAATTTCTTTGTAACTCTGTTTCTTTGTCTGGAAAATGTGCATGGTAAGAGCTTCTTTACAGATGCTAGTTAAATAGGAGAGAGAACCGCTTGAAAGCTTCCTCATGTGTAATTGAGGATAATATCAGTTCTACTCCTTGTGTGGTTGGAAAGTTGAACAGAATACTCTCTTGAATGCTCAGCACAGCATCTGGTAGATGATAAATGGTCATCATTATGATGAGCCAGATATTATTCTAAGAGCTGGAAGGGCTAGAAAGCGAACAGTGTGTGTGTGTGTGTGTGTGTGTGTGTGTGTGTGTGTGTGTGTGTGTGTAGGCTTGGGATGCACTTTGTTTTGGAAAAGGTTTGGGACAAACAGGGAGCCACAGTTCAAGTGTGGCTCTGAGCTCTGAGCCACTATTGATTATCTCTTGGATAAATCCTGTCAACCTTGAGTGGTATCCTCTATCTGGAAAGTCACTGGGCAATGTGAAATCGTTTCTGGCAGGAGTTCCTTACCATTCTTGATTAGACTTCAAGACCAAATCTGCAACCACTTTTCTTTTTCTTTCACCTCACCTTCAAATATTCTACATGGTTAGTTTTTCTGTCAAATCCAAATGACTGTAAATCATTGTGCAGAGCTGGGATATGTGGATAGGTTTTTGATGGATGGAGTTGAGCCACAGAGTTTTGATCACTAGTGATGTTGCCGATGCAACCTCTGAATGTGGTGGAACCTTTGAAAGAAGAGGACTTCATCCTGAAATGTGCCTGTGAAGAACAATGATAGTAGAGATAAGGAAAGACCCAGGTGATGGGGGCTGTGTGAGAGGAGTGGAAGGCTGTGTGTGAGAGATGTGTGTGGGGGGAGTGTTATATCTGACAGAGAGTGGAAGTGTATGGAGTGAGGACCATTTTCTGGAACTGCCAGAACTGATGATTATATACTATGCAGCAGGTGGGCAATATTATTGCTTTGGAGATAAAATTTAAAAATTCTCTTGATAGCAATAAAATACATTATAAACTTGGAGAGAGAGGCCAACATAACAAAAATCTTCTGAATATGGAAAATATCTAGGTATTTTTCCAAGTGCTGATATTCATGGGAGCCTTCTAGCCAAGAAAATGATTACTTAAAATCTATGTCTTTTAATAAATGGTGACAGTAACAGATGACAGATGAGGATCAAAAGAAAATAATTTGTTTCTGAGTACTTATTAAGCAAAAAAAAAAAAACCACACTGAACAGTACTTCAGCATTCTGAATTAGAGCAAAAATCTACCCATCCATCCATCCATCCACATATCCATCCAACCATCCATCTATCCACCCATTTATTAAACACATATTTTATCATGTCAAATGAGGATCCATATCTAGTATTTTGCTCCAGAAGATAGCACTAGAAATAATGCATAAAAAGTTAGGCAGGCAGTTTGCAGTTGAGAGATGGAATGAACGACTTGTCTTAGGAGAAAGGGACCTCCCCCCCTTCCTTTCCTTGCATTACAATTTCTTTCTTCTTTTCTATGTGCCACATATTTTTCTGGGCACTGAGCATTCTATTTAGCGGAGCAGTATTAAACAAAACAAAAAAGCTAATCAAGCTATTGATAAGTGCTATAAAATAATGTCAGATAAAGAAGTGCTGGGATGGTGGGGTGGAGGGGTCTGCTTTAAAGAGGGTGTTCCTCGAGGCCTCTCCAAGGAGGTGGTGCTTGAGTGGTGTTCTGCATGAGGAGTAGGACCCTGGGAAAAGTGTTCAGGCACAGGGAACAACGGGTGTAGCATCCCGAGGAGAGACACAGCTGGACACCTTTGAGGAATACTCTAGTACGTGGAAAGTCCAGTGGAGTCTGCAGAGGGGCTTGCAGGTCACAAGAAAGAGTTTGGATTTCACTCTGAGTAATGGAAGAAGCCCTTGTGAGTTTCCAGCTGCAGGATAATAGGATCTGATCTACTGATGTAGAGGATCATTCTGGCTGTTTTGTGGAGCGTGGTGTGGAGTGGGGAAGACTGGATCCTTTGGATTCTGTTCTGTTCATGCACGTTAAAGGAACAATCCCTCTATTTTTTTTTATTAGACAATATACTAGTTAATACAAATACTGCAGCATTTCTTATCCAATGGGGTCTTGAAATACTTTGAAACATTTTCTAACCTCAACTGAAATTTCACTGATTTTAGCTATGAAAAGATCAGACCCAACTATGCACCCAGTATAGGAGTGAAAATATAGCCGTGATAAGTCAGTCCTTGGGTGATTTGAGTGTCTTTCGCTGCAGGACTCATCTTTATTCTGTTTGAGAAGTTTGCCAACTTTATTCCCACTCTCGATGTCTGTGATGGTAACCCTGCGGAGTACCAGGTAATGATGGTGTCAGTAACACAGCACTTCTGTATGCCAGGCACACTTCTAAGCATTTCGTTGTACTTCATTCTTACCACAGTTCTCTGACTTGATTCTATCGTAGTCTCCATTTGTTGATGAGGAACCTGTGGCTCAGAGATTAGGAAACTTTCCCAATAACATACAATGGCCAGGATTAAATCGTGGCAGGGTAGGCTAGGGATCGGTTCTTCCGCACTGCCTTTCTGTATAAAGAGGAGCATAAGACGCCCCAAACAGAAGCCAAACCTCAGATCTCAGTATGGGATTGCTCCAGAATTGTGTTTTTACCATGCTCAGGCTGGGATTGGGGTCCTGGATCTTTTCCTGGGTTTCAGACCAGCCCTCTTGTTCCACGGGTCTGTGTGGGAGCTGCTCCAGCCACCATGCCCACCCTCATCCCTCTGGCTCCTCTGCTATTGTGTCACAGCCTCCTGCACGTTGAGTCTCAAGGTAGTTAGTAGCCTCTTACCCCCAACACTGGCCACCTCTGATCTCAGCTGCTTAGAAAGCAGAAAGAAAGGACTAGCTTGGCTTTGTGGTGCTGGCTCACTTGCTCAGGGACAAAGAGGAGGGACAGAGTAGGACTGAACAGCTGAGATGCCAGTGAGGGGGACCTTGGTTCTTACGGACCCTGGTTGGTGGTTCCCCAACCAGGGCCTTTGCTGTCCTAATGGCCACTGGGGGATTTAAGGGTTTCCTTGAGGATGTTTTTAATTTCTGTGAAGCTGAAAGCATGTGATTCTGGAGTCTGCTGTCGTGGAGAGTCTGTCTGAAGGGCATCCAATGTCCTTTTTGCTTGCTTTCATGGTACCCTCTTCTCAGTTTTTTTTTTTTTAAATTGCTATTCCTTCAAAGTGCTCACGATTTCATTCATAATTTGCCCAATCATCATTGTAAAGTAGCAAAAAGTTATGAGTTTAGTAGCAAGTCTTTATGATATGGGCCTATCCCCTCTTGGCCATCCAGGGCTCCTGACATACTCCTTCCAGCCTGAGCTCCTTCATGTGGAAGGGTGGGAACTGTGCCTCTGTGTCCTCTCAGGGGACAGAGATAAGAATGGGAAGGCTGTCCCTGAGGTTTGCAAACATCTCTTGGTGCCTTTCTCTCTGGCTTCGGGAAGGCAGCATTCCCAGAGCTTTGCCTTCTTCTTTCCCTTACAGCCCTCTTACAATGGCAGGTTGGAGGTGGTGGATGGCAGTGGCCTCACAGAAAGCCCTGGAGGGATAGTTGGTCCCCAAAGCTGAAGACTCTCTGTAGACTGTGAGGAGCTTGCCTTTATTCGGTGTTTAGCTTTGGGCCTTATTTACAATAGAAGAACAATAGAAAAAGAAAATTTCCTTTTGACATCCTGATACAGAAAGGATTTTGCCCACAGATGTTTCTTTTTATCCTTTTCTTATTAACTAGAGAGGCTCATTTATTTGCTTAAAGGTGTCTAGCAAGATGAGAGCAGACTGAGGGCTAGAACCCAGGCGGTCCATTGATTCTGGGATCTTAGTTTTCATTGTTAGTATATTACTCATTTCCCGCTAAAGTACGGAAAAATGCTCCTTTCCTACAGGAGGTGAATCATGAAGTGTGTGATGAGAAGCAAGCTAGCTGCTTTCCTCTGGGTTCCATCTTGTGCTACCAGCTTCAGGAGGCACAGAGGTGACACTTTTGCTGATCCAGTGCCTGCTTTTGTTCAGGATGCAGACAGCTAAGGCAATGTCTTCTTTCCTTGAGTTTGCCATGTTGATGCCCAGATTGGGAATCAGGGAGTTCCTCTGGGTACCCATGTGACATGGCCATGACTATTGAAAACCAAACTTCACCCTTGGGTGTAGAGACAGGGTCAGGATTGCAGGGGCAGGAGATGCTTCACTTATGCTAAGATCAGCCCAAGCGTACAGTAAAGAATGTTCAGTGTCTACCCCAACTGTAGGCCAGTTCCTTTCTGAACCCTCTTGCTGTACTTTGAGTGGTTCCCTTGTGACAATCATTCATGGTACCAGGAGTAACACAGGTGAAGCCAAACAGAGTAGTTTTCTGGAGACTGTTCTGCTTAAGTGGCCATGGGAGATGACTTTAGGCTTTTTTGAGGTCAAGGTCCTGGGGGTGAAAACCTCAGGGACAGCCTCCCCATCCTTATCTCTGTCCCC
Source organism: Ictidomys tridecemlineatus (assembly GCF_052094955.1). NCBI lineage: Eukaryota > Metazoa > Chordata > Mammalia > Rodentia > Sciuridae > Ictidomys > Ictidomys tridecemlineatus. The sequence goes on along the minus strand of NC_135480.1, from coordinate 167,135,531 downwards.
TGAGAGGACACAGAGTTACAGTTCCCACTCTTCCACATGAAGGAGCTCAGGCTGTCAGGAGCCCTGGGTTCTGTCAGATGTGAATGCTCCACGGCTGATGATCATTACTCCTGTTCTATGGCTGCAGCCTGTCTTAAAGATAAAGCCACATTGAAAAAGAAGTGTAGCTAGAGACAGAGTGAAAGACAGGTACCTGATGGCATTCTTTGAGCCCCTGGATCTAGCTGTGCCTGAAGCCTACGATGCAATTCAGATGCTGTGGGTCAGTCCTTTTTTCTTTTTCTTACCCTATTCTCAGGGGGTTCAAGTGATATTTCTTTATTTCTTTCCTTTGTAGCCTAAGGTCTTAGAAGGGTGTCCTGCAAACGGCCTTAAAATATGGCCAGCATTTTAGAAAAATTAGAAACCCGGGAAAAGGCAAATGAATATATCATTCAAACCCTAGAGAGGAGATTTGTTGTATATTTTCCTCTTCATTTCCATTGAGTGCTGAAAGCAGGGGTTGCAGACGTATGTTCAATATAAGGACATGGGTATGAATGGTTATTATAGAGTGAATTAAGTCTCCAGGAACAGTTGGAAAAAAAGTAAAAAGGATTGGCATTCCAATGTGCAGCTGGCTTTGTGTGGTGCTGCTTGAAAACAAGTGACAGATGACTTCCCAAATTCCTCGCAACCGTAATTTCCTCCAAACAGTGCTGTTTGTGGCAGCACTTGCCTTAAAAGCCCTCCCCACACACCATCCATTTGTTGCACACAATGAAGCTAATCCCGGGCTGGCCCCCAGGCTTCTTCCTGCTTCATCGACTTTCTGTGACAGGTGAGAGATGGAGAAAAACAGCTGGGCGGAGGGGACAGAAAGGCCTCTGCTCGGTGGAGGGGCTCCCTCCAGCCAGAAGCAGGTGGAATCTTTATGTGCCATGATTAAAGAGGCCGACTTCAAGCCCGTCTCGCTGCATGGAGCTCTGCTGGGAAGCAAAGTGGGGCAGTCAGGGGTGTTTTTCTTATTCTTGAGTTCTGTTTTTGAAAGAAAGAGTGCTTGGAGTTTCTGCAAAAAACACTCAGAGGCCCCCGAGGGGGGGAGAGGCCTGGCTCTCAGGTGGGCTGGATGGAGGCTCAGCTGGACCTGGCAGTGGCTGATGTCGCCACGAGATGGCGCCCTGACTTTTTAATCTTCGTTTTCAGCGCCCGTCTTGAGAAAACTTGTTCTGATCACTGCACAACTCAGGCAGTCTTGGCTTCGGTTTCATAATTGATGAAGCGGACTCTGTATCCGAGCCGGAATCGTGTTCCCAGGTCTCAGACAGGGTTGGAATTATTACGGTGTCGCTATTATCTGCGTGGGCTCCCCTCTGCGTCTGCGCCTGGTCCCAGCAGAGCTTCTGTGGTGGTGCCCAGCCAAGTTTGTTCAAATGTCCAATCTGTTGTGGGCTGACAGTGTGATCAAACAAAAAACAAAAGGAGGGTTGAAAAAGTGAAATAAAAGACATATAAGATACAATCACAATTGTTTTCTAGTTTCAACGGGCATAAAAGTACTTTTTGATAAATGAAATCAAAACAAGATAACATTGGAAAAGAGATTTATGAAAAGCAAGATAGTTGCTGACTAAAGGTGTGAGTATAGGCAGTCAATATAAGGAGTCACTCCTACACCTCTAAATTACATGTTTGTCCCACAGTCCTAACAAATAAGAGCAATTCTTCATATTAAGTTGCCTATGTATACACTTGGAATTAACCATGTGTGTAACATAAAAATCTTCAATGTGAACTCTCTAGCTTCTTTCTGAGCTTATCATATTTTAGGTTGGATTGATGGCAACACTTATGGGACACAATGTATATCTCAACTGTTTTTAGTTTTGTGTTCATAATACCCATAATAGAAAAACTAGAGAATAATGCAGGAAGAAAATTGGAATAGCTGAAAGGAAAGCTAACAGTTTCTGATTCATTCTTTCTTTGTTTCCTTCTTTCTTTCCCTCCCTCCCTTCTTCCCCTCCTCCCCCTTCCTCCCTTCCTTCCTTCCTTCTTTTCATCTCATCTTCTCCCTGCTCCATGTGAAGTTCCCTCTCCCTGCTTCAATGTGCTTTCCTTGCAGGGTCCATGGGCTTTGACTTCTGAGGGTCAGCACCTGGACTTTTCTTGGGACAATTGCTCCCGGGAGCAGGAAGTGTCTCCTAGGTCACTTCTCATCTCCCAGGATGGCACGAATTGGTGACCAACAGGTGCAGCTGTAGGAATGCTTCAGCTCTCTTGTTCCAAGTAGGGCCCTCTGAGGTATAATTTACCCTCAGAGTTCTCCTGCCGGACCAGGCCAAAGCTACCCTCATGGGATAAGCCTACCACATCTCTTTGCCTTCTCTGACTTTTGTCTCTCCCTTCCCATATTCTTCTGAGAGCACTTACTTCAAAAACCACTTGCATGTGAACTTGTCTCAGTGTCTGCTTCCAGGGAGCCCTGCCTGAGGCACCATCAGCTTTACGTAGAAATTGGCATGGCAGACTGTAAAAATATCTGTATGTTTTTTGAGTCTTTGACTTTCAGATACTGACATATCCTGTTGATGGTAACATAATCCAAATGACCTCTTTAGGAAATAAACCCAATTTACTTCCTTGACTTCTTAGAAACTGACAAGATAGAGTGGAAGACATTTGACATATATATTGTTTTACATAGATATGTCTTCTTTTTTCTCTTTTCTTTCAATTAATCTAAACCCAATTATTTACACTTAGAGAAGACATACATAAAAGTTTCCTCTTAAGGGAAACTTATGTGGTGTGGTGTGACTAAAAGGGGTTTTATATATCCCCTTACCACTGTGGATATTTTGAGAAGATTGTATCTACCCTAACCTCTTATAGATGACACCCTCAGAAAAAGCTGTTCTAAGATGGTCACTTGTCATCTAGATTTGCTTCAAATTAAACAATATGACAAAACATAATAAATTAAAACTAATCTGGAGAAATGATCTTCTGAAATAGTGAAAACATTTAGGAAATCTTAAAATGTGGGGAGCAGTTTAATTACCTTAAAGTATATGTGTGCTATAATGTCAACTATCCCTTATTACAGACAACTCTTATATAGTTGGAATTTTCAAGTTGTCATTTAATCCTTACAATCCTGAAAATGAATTAGTTTTCTTCCTACTATTTAAAAATAGATGAGGCATAGAAAGAGAGTAAATAACTATTTCATGGCTTGCAATTAGTAAACAGTAGAGCTGATATTTGAATCTGGGTCTTTCTACCAAGTCTTTGTCGACAGTTCAAAAAAAAAAAAAAAACTAAACATCAGCTTTAAGGAAGGATCAACAACGGTATTTTCATTGGTTTGTAAATGGTATTGTTAAAGTGCCTTTAATACTTTAAAGAAAAATTTTAGAAATAATCCTTGCCATGTTATTTAAAAACACAACTGCTAACATCCATGTCTTATTTAGTTTTCACAACAATTTCAAGTTGGACACTTATTGTCTGATTTTGTAAGTGGAAAAGCAACAAAACTTTAGATAACTTGTCCAATGTTACATAGATAGTTAGTGGAAGATATGGGACCTGGACCCAGAAACCCATGAGCTCAAATTTTATGCTACTTACTACTAATATGTAGCTAAAATTAACTTTCAAAATGAGTTGGCTTCATTTAATAATACATTTTTTAAACATTAAAGGAATTAATGGACTGAGTGTTCTTCAGAAATTCTTTGTGAATGCAGAGCTTTTCTTTCTTTCTCTTTCTTCTTTCTTTCTGTCCCTCCCTCATTTATTCATAAAGAATGAAGAATAGAAATTTGAGTTTGCATTACCTGTGTAAACCTGAAATGCAGATATTGCACGCATTAGTCAAAGGCAAATAAGCACAATAACAATCACAGTCTGAGCAGTCATGTCGATGAGTAGATGGCCGTCTTGCCTCAACCTAAGTTAAATAAAGAGCATCTATGGCTGGGCAGGAACAAAAGATTCCTTAGAATTTAATTTGAAAACAGTCTAATGCAAGGCCAAATAATGATCACTTTTCTAAAAACCTATGCCATTTAAGCTGAAATGATTGTTAACCTGGGAAATTTTCAAGGCAGTTATCCCCAATCACCCATCAAACAATAAAAAAACGATCAGCTAGACATCATGGCAGACAGAGGTACAGCCATCAGGAGGTCATCATATGAAAATTCCTTATGGAGAATGTCAGCTCAGTTGACTCAGTGGGTGGGAATACTGACTTGAAGGTATGACTTCCTTAAAGTATTTTGTTCCCCATTCATTCCCAGTAGGTTTGTAAAGAGAGGAAGCAGACCCAGAGGTATTGCAGCAGCTTGCCTTGATATTACAGAGATGCTTTTGTTCTTATTCCACCATATCAATTTTCTCAGTAGCTTTGATTCTCTTCCTACTGTTCACCTGTAAACAAAATCATTGTTCACCTTTTTTTTTGGATGGGGCAACTATGAAATTCAGAAGGTTCATCATGGCCAGGTGTTTCTCTGCACCTGGTGTGTGTGATCTGCAGAGCAAAGGGATTCATAGACAAACACAACAGGACTCATTGTAGACCACACAATTAATCATTCCAGGTTTCTGATTTGTTTCTTAAAAACTTTCTATGTTCCTGTAATGGGAAAAAGACAGCTTCATTTATCACGCTGTACCTCATGCTGTTCTTCAGCACCCTCCCCCAGGTCCCTCACCATCCCCAAACTTCTGAAACATCTGCTGTGGCCACCATGAGAGGGTTTTCTTTGTGTTCTCTATTCCATTCACCTTCTCAGCATCTTGGTTTTTAAGCTCTCCGATTGTGACTGGAGACTAAAAGGCTAATATTCTCAGTGGAGATGAATAATTAGCAAGTTCATTACTTCTGGTGCCATTCACAGCTCTTTGTCAATGATTACATTTATGTGTGCATATGACATATTGCCTGATGTTGTCAAAAGAGCACTGGACTGGGAAGGGGTTAGGCTGACGTTTTGTCTTGCCTCTATCACTGAAGATTTGTCTGGGCTTGGGATATAGTGCTTCACTTCTGTGGGCTTTCAATACCTCGTTTAATAGGAAATACTTAGGCTAGTGTTTCCCAATTTTGGATGTATATTAGGTTAGCAGGAAATACAGATCCCCAGGTAAACTAAATCAGAATTTGTGAAGAAGCAGGAGCCCAGGCATTGGGGTTCTTGGAGTTGTAATGTTTACTTGGGGTTGAGAACCACTAGCCCAGATGATCTTTAAGGATTCTTTAGTCCCTAAGAGGTGTGTGTATGGTGTGTGTGTGTGTGTATGTGTGTGTAATATGTATATGTTATATATGTATATGTTATATATATTATTTCTTAAGGTAGAAAATTAATATCCTATTTGAATGAAAAGTTGGAAGAAAATACTGCCTGATTTCACTCGCATGTGAAATAAAAAAATGTTGATCTCATAGAAGTAGAGAGTAGAAAAGAGGTCATTAGAACCTGAGGAGGAAGACACCATGGAGGGTAGCTAACAGATTCAAAGTTGTATTCAAATGGGAGAAATCAATTTGGACCTTCTTTTGTTTTTTTGGGATAATGGGGATTGAACTCAGGGGTATTCGACCACTGAACCACATCTTCAGCCCTATTTTGTATTTCATTTAGAGACAGGGTCTCACTGAGTTGCTTAGTGCCTCACTTTTGCTGAGGCTGGCTTTGAACTGTCCATCCTTCTGCCTCAGCCTCCTGAGCCTTTGGGATTGTAGGTGTGCGCTACTACAGTTCAGGTATTCTGTTGCACCCTACAGTGACTAAAGTTAACAGTAAGGATTGTATATTTCAAAATAGAAGTTTCTGAATATTCTTATCACAAAGCAAAGATAAATGCTTGAGATGATGAGCATGCTAACTATTCTGATTTGATAACTATATAATGTATTCAGATATCAAAACCTCAAATTGTACTCTTTAAATATGTTCAATTGTAAAAATTTTGAAAACCTATATTTATAATTTGTCCTCAAAATTTTAATTGTATTGTTTGTTTAATATCCCATCCAGTGGATGGTTCATAAATTAATTGTAAGTATTACTGTCTTAGATGGGAAAATAATTTCAGCATAAGAATTTTGGGTAGACACAACATTCAGTGCTTTAAAAGATCTAAAAGTGCTCAGGTGTGAGGATCAGTTTTAGTCAGTTGTGTGAAGAATATATTCATTCACAGAAAACCTGGTTATTTGAGTACACATGCTGGCAGGTAGGTAGACATGATGGTAGAAATCCATGGAGGTTCTATTCTAGATTTAAAAAAAAATCTTTTAAGTGAGGGAGAAATAAGGTTATGAGATGGGATGGGAAAGATGTTGTTGGGGAGGTGAGGGAAGAGGGAGTTGTGAAAAATCGTTCGTGAGTGTGGGAGACTAAATGTGCTACGGAAGTTTAGTATGATTGCCAGGAATGTTAAGGACCCATTTGAGGTCGGTGGTTGTGAATTTAAAGTGAGACCTGTCAGTGTGGTGGTGTGCTTTTTGCTGGCTGGGGTCCCTTGGACAGCCTTCCTGGTTACTTCCAGAATCCCCACTCTGTGTTTCTTCCTGCTTACCAGCTGCTCCATTTGGTTCAGTCTTGGGCCAGTTTTTGCTTATGTTTAACTGGAATGGTGTTCCTCATCTGCTTGGAGCTGGCTGCTGCAGCTGGCTTGGATCTCCTAGTTTCTTGCTGGTTTTAGACAATGGGCCTTGGCTGGATTTCTGGCTTCTCTGAGTTCCTGAGGCCTTATGCATTTTCCTCCAGAGTCAGTCAGAGACAAATTCTAGAAGGTAGTAAGCTATGTGCCATGCAAATGAAGGAGTGATAAAGTTTGTGAGTTGCAAGTTTGAGCTGGAGACTTTTCCCAGGAATCTTTTTAACTGATTGGAACAAGACTGTTATAGGGCAACAACTGTGGATTTGTCTCCCTCTTCCATAGACTGTCAAAGGCATGATGCACATGAATGGCAAAGTCACGTGTACCAAGATGCTTTAGTTAGGATAGGGCAAGTGGCTGTTGGTCATCCAAAAATAATTGAAGTAGTGAACTTTCAGACCAACCTGATGCATGTGACAGACTTCAGGACAACTCAGGCTCCATGCTGACCTTTCTCTGAGATGGGGAAACTGAAAAATGAAATGTTTACATTGTTCATTTTAGCCTCAATTCAAAGAGATTGGGAAACTAAGAACCAGCAGGTGATCAAGTGGGAGTATTCACGTAGAATAAAATGGACAACATGTTCTTCTTGCTGAACAGATTCTGCATAATATCTTTAGATTTTGGCATTGAAAAGTAGAAGGAAAGAGGCTACCATTAGTTTGGCAGACTTATCAGGCTGAGTTATGTCAATTGTATTATGCTGTTTCCAAAAAGACAGTAGAGTCTGTGAAATTTAACAGTGTCTGTCACCACTTGACATATTGGCTAAAACAAAAGCAGATTGAGGAAATGACTCACAATAGTTAATTGTCTCAATAGTTCGTCTTTCCCATCTGCACAGTGTGTTGAATTTGATGACATCTGATGGGAACTTTGTGGAAACTTAATGCACCAAATTGTCTTCAAGAAGCAAGCCTGCTCTGTGTTTTTCAGTAGCAGTTATGTTGGTATCTGAGATCTCTGCTTTATCTCCTTTACGGCTTAGGTCAGACCACACAGTGTGTTGACTTAGAGACTAGGAAAAGAAAAGCATAAACATTTGTAATAAAGAAAAAAAAATCCAGTGAATAATAATTCAAAATCTGCTTTTTTCACCTAAAGAATGGATTATATATTTTGTCTTTGATAAATTCAAAAGCAAAGGGAAAATTGTTCAATATTTCATAAAGAATGAAGTTCAGGATGATCTACACAGAAAACATTCATCTTCTGTTATCACATGAATACACAGTACATCTGGCTTCGAATCTAGGATGCCACTCAATAAAATTTATCATTTCTGATCAGAAGCCATTAATTTACAATAGTGGCATTGAATGTGTAGCTTTGAACGTGATAGTTTTAAGTCCATCTCTAATCAATCTAGGCTTTCTCTCTGTACTGAATTCCTTTGTAGACCCCCTTAGAAATGTAACTCTTGATTCCTAACCCACTGACTTATGTGACCTAAGGAATAATTATATACTGAAGGCATGGGTATCAAGAAAGGACTGGAGACTTCCTGTATGAAAATCTGCCAGTGGGACTAAGACTTAACTCTATGAAAGTTGATTGTTTTGGAAAATATTTCTAGCATTTGTTTTCTTGTTGGACATCTATAAATGAATCTATCCAGCTACATTGAAAAACCATTATTTATGGGAGAGAAGGATTAGGACTGTCCCTATAGATAGATTTCCTTATTCAAGATATAAGTGCCATATTTTTGTGGTTGTACGGAAGTGCGATGGTTTCTGAATGAATTGGCTATAAGGAAGCAAGGTGTCCTGTTTAATAAAGAACAAAATAAACCTAAGACAAGACTTCAAGGCTTTGAGAAGCTGGGCTGGAACACCTTCTGCACAACTCAACAGGGCAAAACCCAGACAAGTAGCCCAAATCATAATCAGGTTATGGCTCACTCTAACAAAGGATGATTCAACAGAATGTTATAAGGAAATAGCTATTTCCTTATAACATTCTATTCTACTTCCTCCCTGGTAATTCTGCTGGGTGCTGGTCCCTGAATAGCCCATAGTGTGAGAGAGTCTTTTCTCATCTAAAAATAGGTAGTTTAAGGAAGGCTGGCACAAGACTAGAAGTGTATTCAATCCCCCCACTCCCTGAACTTTAAAAATAATTAGGACAATAAAAAGTAGGTTGGGATTGGAGGGCAGATATGGTGAGGATAATATTCAGCCTTCCTTTTGAATGCCTTGTTTCACTAGATCATGTTTATATTCCCTGAACTGTGAAGAAGTCAAAGGTCTAACATAAAGCAAGACATGGCACCCACCCCCCAAAATCATGCTACCTGTTTTTGGAGGGGACTTCAGAATCCCCCAATTCTACCCCAGTCTAAGAGGGTAATCTTGCACATTCAGCAATACCTCATCTTTGGAGATGATAGGAACTTAGTTGCCATCTTTCAGCCTAATATGAAGAGCAAATTGCTCATTCTCTTTTGCTACAAAAGAGACCTTTTCATTTTTGTGGACTCTATCTAAAACTGTCACAAAGTAGGAGTAATGAATCAGAAAGAACATTAGTGAAATAATTTTACTCATGTAGATGGATGAGAGTTGAACTTTTTTTCTTGCCATATCTTTGAATTCCAGTTCATATTTCTTCATGTGAAAGTGACTTTTTTTTTTCCCCTTCTGGATTTATGTTAAGCTGAGCAAGCAGTTCTGGTGAAATTAAGCCCACATATAAACAATAGATTTGGACAGCTCAATTTTGGTCCTGAACTCCATTAGAATTTCCCCCTCCTCTACTTTATTACAATTTCTGATTCTTTGCTTCTTGTAACCTACTTTTATATTGAATATTACATTTGTGCAAGGCTATGCCAAATTGGTATTGGTATATACTGATTGCCTTGCTTAGGAAAAGTGCTGAATTCAAGTTTGAAATGTTTTTGTTGGACAAAACTTTTGGAAAAGAGGAAAAAAAAGACAGCATTCAAAACCTAGAAACCATAGTTGTGTTTCTTTGCTGTTTCATATAGTTTTTCTAGCAGGGGTACAGTAAGGTCTTGATTCTTAACTAGCAGTTAGGATACATTTATGATAAACATGCAATGTATGAATGAGATGAAGTTAGGGGAGACTAATGGCAAGTCCAAAGAATTCCTGAAGAGTTAGAGGAAGCATGAGTCACTTAACATCCTGAAGTCTATAGTTAGAATAAATAATGGTCTTTGATTACAAATCAAACAAGAACTGAAGAACTATTAAGGGTAAGAGGGTAAGAGGGAGAATCTGTGACATGCCAGTAAGTGTTCTGATATCTTCATGAGTGAACTCTCACCGGATCCTGTCAGCAGCATTGTGAAACACTTATGGGGACCCCCAGTTGTGAATCCTCATGGGGACCACCACTTTATCAATGAGGGTGGTGAGGTTCAGAAAGTGCATTTGATGTTTACACTGTAAAACTCTGATCTCTATCCAGGTTGTTCAGAGTTTCAAACTCCTATGCTACTTTGTGATCTTGAAGAAAGGAGTTTGTCTGCATTCTGTGTATAGTCTGTCCTCACAAGGAGCCTTTGAGGAAGACAGAACAAAGGACAATGCCAACAAAGGAAATAAAAAATGGGAAAATGGCTGCTCAGGAGGAGGTAGGCTTTGCAGGATTGGGAAAGATCATGAAGCTACGGAGAAGTTGTAATTGGGCCAAGACTAGAGAAACATGGAGGTTCTGATGAAAAATTGAGGGCACCAAGATGGTATCGAAATTTAAAGGGACACATACAAGATTGCTTTCCTTAAGGAGAAAAAAAATAACATCAGTCATGCAACTTTAAGTCACTTGGCTAGGAAGAAAACTACAGAGTGGTTTAAAAGATGTGAGCCTCAACTGTACAGATGTAAAAGTGAAGTGAACATCAAAGCTCATGGTAACGGGGATTTGGGTAAAGACATGGATAACTTTGTAGAGGGTTAGGATATATTTGCAATTTCTCAAGCCATGTTAATTATATAATGCCTTAATTTGTATAACTCAGATTTATTCCACCTATACAATACTTCTGTATGAGTGTAATCAAAACACAGGGGAAAAAAATCGATTATCCTAGGTAGAAGTCAGTTATAATTAGAGTTTATCGCTTTCAGATAAGAATCTTTGAAAATTCATACTCCAAATAACCCTTATTCCATTGCCAACACATTTATCTGTTCTTCATTTTATTTTTAGAAATCCAAAGCTTAATTGTCTCAATAGGACATGATTCCCTCCTAAAATTCCTAATGAAGTTAGCTATTTTAAAAGCAAGACTGTGGGAAAGCAGGACTGGTACGTGGAGAATGGTTGGCGAAAGCTGGAGAACATTTGTAGGAGCGTGGGCTGTGCTTATCCATGTTCAGGGAAAGGGCTGGCCCAGGATGAATAAAGAAGCACATTTAAAATAATGCCTTTAATATATTACAAACTGGGAGCTTTTCCTTAGTGTATCTCTTATTGTTTCATTTCTTTTTCTTGCTCATTAAATACAAAGCAAAAAAAAAAAAGTGCATTGCTTTTATGTTTTAATTTCCCAGCAGCACTCTATATTGGAGACAGTAATTAATGAAAATTATAGGCTAAACATTTTAAAGTTTGCATTAGATACCTAAAGCTTGTTTCAGAAAAGAATCTCCTATTACCTGAAGATATGTGAGTGTGTGTAGTGTGTGTGGGCTGCATGTCCAAGCTCTCTCTCTGGAAGACTTCAACCATGGCAACATGGTGACATCTAAAATAGGCAGTCGTTTATTAGAGATTACCATTCCCTACTCCTGCGGCATGATTTTCAGTGTAATATTCACCCTTTAATAAGCCTTAGCTACTAGATCCATTTACATTTCAAGAAAGAAATAATCCAGACAGTATGTTCTACTAACAACATTAAGTATTGCTGAGCTATTTTTTTAAAAAAGCTTAAAAACGTGATTAGAGGGATATGGTGAATAATATTTTACAAACCGATTCATGTGACAGTATTATATAATAAAATGGGGTTTTCTTCCAATTTTTCATTTTGTAATTGAGCATAGCAACAAAGAATATTGAATTGGGCTAGGTGACCTAGGAAAATGAAATTCTTGCCCTCATTTAGAAGTGAATACATTTTTTTTAAAGAGCAGAAAATATTCTGCCCAGAAGAGTTAAATGGGAACCGTAGAATAAATAAATAGTGATTCCCTAAACTTTTCCCAGATTAATTCTAATCTTGGAGTCTTAGGTTGAAACAACTTAGACATCTCATCATGACTGTCCCATAAAATACAATGCTACTTCCTGAAAGCTATTAAAATGAATGAAAGGATTTGTGGTGCAAGAAAAATGAGGGCAGAGGCAGGTGGGAAAGAGCCAGTCATAAAATATACAGCTACAATTACACAGCTGTACTTTCTAGTAGACAGTCAAAGAATTAATTTAAATATATACTGATCAGTTTGATACTGCAAAAATATTTAGTCAACTGCCAGCAATAGGAGTAATAGAGCAAGATGAGCAAGACCTATTTCCCTCAAGGCCTTTGTAGCTTCAGGTATGTTTGTGTGTATGAGTGCATATGGTAGGGGTGGGCTGGAACCAGGTGAGTGTGAGCTCTTAAGCATCCTATTGTAAAAGAAGGAGAGATTGATCATCTCAGGCTCAAACAACAACAATGATGAAATTCCCCTACATACATAGGAATAAATGTTGCATGGCACACGTATCCTCGGAAGTTTTTTTCTTCTCTAGTCATGGCCTATTTCATGGCTAATTTACCTTTATTTTTTTTTCCTGATTGCAAAAGATTTCAAAAGGTAATTCAAAAATACAGAAGGAAAAAAGGAAAGTAAAATCATCTTTAATTTCTCTACCTAGAGTTGATAATAGTTATATCTTCCCAGGTTATTTTTCTCTGGATATGTGTGCACATGTGTGTATGGTGTGTGTATGAATAGGTATAGGGTATAGATATTTGTTTAAATATATGTATGTGTATGGATGTAACAAAACTATAAACAAAATTATAGTTCTGCTCCCTTTTTATTTATGAAAATGTATTTTAAATATTTCTACATGTCATCAGGATGCTTTTTGAATGTCTGTGTAATAGTCCATTATGTAGGCAAATGGCAATTTAAATACTACCTTATTGCTTTGCATTCAGAACATTCCTGTGTTATGACTTAGATATGAAGTGTACCCTAAAAGCTCAAATGTGAGATAATGCAAGAGTGTTCAGAGATGAAATAATTAGATTAGGAGAGTTATAGCCCAATCAGTGGATTAATCCATTGATTAACTGGTGGTAACTGCAGGCAGGTAGAGTGTAGCTGGAGGAAGTAGGTCATTGGTGGTGTGTCTTTCGGATTTATTTTTCTTTTCACTGGTGAGTAGAACTTTATTTCCTGGTTGCCATGTCTGGAGCTGCTTTCCTCCATCACACCCGTCCACCATGATATTCTGCTTTACCTCAGGCCCAGAACTATGGATTGGCTGAGTCTGGACTGAATCTCTGAAACTATGAGCCCAAATAAACTTCCCCTCTTGTATGTTCTTCATGTCAGGTATGTTGTTCATGCAGAAGCAAAAGGTAACTAAAACAACCGCCCCCCCCTTTTCAATCTAAAGGGATGTCTTGATAAGTTTGCAGCCAAATATTTATATACACACTGATTATTTCCCTAATATAAATTTCTAGAATGGTTGGATCAAAGCAAATGCATGCATTAATTTGTTTTTTGATGTATAGAGAGACTGAAGAGTCATCCGTCTGACCTGTAGTGAGCATGCTCAGTCACTAGTGGGGGTTGGGAGTTCCAAAGAAGGCTGACTTTGGCTGGACCTCAGTGGCAGTTACTGGCTCAGAACCTGGAAGCATCACTTCCAATTGAAACGGACCAGACTGCCTTGCTTTGCCCTGACAGCTTTGTAGGACAGTTGGATATTTATAATCTTGGAGGAATGATTAAGAGGAACATAGGCTATTCTAGGCTAACTTAAAAAAGTAGTGTCAATAAAAAAGATTTGGAAGGGCTTTATTTCTTATTGGTGGTATATGCTGGTTAGGTCCAGCAAATCTTGTTGATTGTTCAACCCACCACTGAACTTTCTATAGATAAGCTGAAGATGTGTACGGGGAAAGAGAGAAAGAGAGAGAGAGAGAGAGAGAGAGAGAGAGAGAGAGAGAGAGAGAGAGAGAGAGAGAGAGAGAGAGAGAGGAGAACCCCATGGGTTGTGAAAGAAGCTGCTGGACTTTGAGGTGGCATCAGTTGTCTGTGAGACACACAAACTTGTAGATCCTGTAGAGGTTGATCTCTTCCACCATCCCAAATCAGCTTTTTCCCAGTGACTCCATTTTTACCTGTCCTGTACCTGTCTTCTTGAAGAGAAATCTGAGTCAAGATACTTAATCAATCTCTATCCTCTTAAATCCAAAATGAAGCAAAGCCTGTAATCTTATTTCATTTGGAATGTGTCTCACATCACCCTTTCCCAGCCTTTAAAAGCACATGTCTTCAGTTCTGGAGTAGCTTCATTTTCCAATGACTCTCCCCCTCCAATTTCTCCCCTCCGGTTTCCAGCTTACTATTTCCTAAATGCTATGTAACCATTTTTCCCTCAAAAAACCTGAAGCTACTGCAAATAACTCACCTAAGGCAGGCTGTGAAGTTTTTCAAGACAGGAGCTTCATCATACTCATCTTTGTAGCTCCACTGTTTAGTGAAGTGGCTGTCACCTACACCCATGTCAGACTCACAACAAGTCCATGAAAGCTTTGAGTGGGCAACTGAGACTCAGGGAGGCAAAGTGATCTGCTTAAGGCCACATAGCTAGTAAGTGTCAGAGCAAGGATTCAGTCTTAGGTCTGGTTTTCCCTAAACCACATGAACTTGGCCGTACCATAGTACCTCCACTGTCAGGGATCAGAGACTTTCTCCATTAAGTTGTCTTATGTACTTCTATCACATCTCTGAGATTAGTGCCCTTCCTGGGGCTTTTCCTTGCTGTAAAGACATATATTTAAGGATGTTTGGGGATATAAAGGCCTGGTTGATGAAGACAATATTTTGGGAGAAGGCAGACCTTAAGCTAGGCCTTGAAGGTCAAAATGGGATTTGTCCAGCAGAAGACCAGGGCAGAAGGCATTCCATATCATAGGAACAAACACCAAAGGTATTGAGACAAATTACAGAGAATCCTGTGAACGATGATGAAATTGGTCTGTCTGTGGAAAGATTTCCTGTAGTCTTTGTTGTTGGAAACAATCTTGCCACAAAGGAATGGTTCCACTAATGCCCTGGAAGCATATCCCATGATTTCATGGTTTGAGGTACTGAAGGATGAAGAGAAACAGCAGTCTTTCTGCATGGCCAGAGCAGAGAGAAGAAGGCATTCTGGTGTGCAGCGTGCTTTCATTTGGGACTTTTGAGTCTTTGTCATGAGAGGATTCCTGAACAAAACCCAGATTACAAGAGCCAATTTTGTCTCTTGGCATGGCTTTAATTTATATGATAATGTCAACCTTAAAAAATACTTTCACCCCAAGTTTAGGAAAGTGAAAATAAAATGGATTGGCAGGAGTTTGAACATAGTATCAGAAAGAAAATATTTATTACTGCCTAATGTAGCCCAAAACACGTTGTTGAAAGGGACCTGGCTGATGACAAACAGTAAAAGAAGAGACATTGGAATCCATAAATCCAAAGTGGTCAACAACCATGACATGGTAAATCAATGTCATAAGATTAAAATGAATCTTTTGAAATGTATTAAGTTAAAAAAATGCAAACAGCAGAATATCGTATTTCAGTAAACAAAGGGAATTAATTATAAATCTGTTTTGTCTTTTGTCCTTGCCTAGTTAAATTTATGAATAAAGAACCAAGGAATCATAAGTATGTTAGCTTTTAAGTTATACCATATTCACAGAACACAAGAAATATTTGTAAATTGGTACAATATTTTGAATTTCTGCTTGTGTGAGCATCTATGGGAACGAGGGGGGGCATATCACATTACCCCTGTTCACCATCAAGGGCCAGCTCTTCCATTTTGTAGCATAACTCCCCTGGGATTCCAGCTAGCAGCTATGCAATTTACTCAAGGTCTTTGACTCTGCCCTTTTCTGAATTTTCAACCCCTGTCGTCCTTGAGTTGAGAGCAGAGTATATGTGAAGCATGCTTTCAGGCCTAAGCCTCAGACTCCCTCCTGGAGGAAGACCAGCTGGTTAGCTTCCACATCCCACAAGTCATTAATATGCCCAGACATCAGTTTACCAGCTCAGGTATTGACAGTAGAGGCTGCTCTTTGCAGAGATGGGTTCTTTCCCTAAGGGCCTGCTATAGTTGGTTAAGATTTTGGGGGGCTAGGAGGCTCCATATAGGAAGAGTGGTCAACTTCCAAGACTTTGGATCAACCCTTCTTGTGGCTTTGTCTTTTTAAAGAAGCTGATTCCTTGGAGCCCTGCTTGCCTCTCAGCTATTCTCCTTGAAGATCCCCCATATGATGATCACATAGCTTGTTCTGCACTTTTGACCCAGTCCTGGTTTATCTTTGGTGTCTACTTAGTGTCCAGAAGTAAAAACCAGTGTATGCATAGCTGATCCTCTATAGACTGTGCCCAGGTTTCACCTGGGATACCAATGAGGATTGTTTCTTCTTGACAGGGTGGGGCTGTCCAAAACCATGCCTGGCCATGACCCGGTGATGGCTACCTTAGCTTTGGGGTTAGTTGTTACTTGATTTGAGGAAGAAGTTGAGGTTAGGGTCTGACATAAGAGGTTCCTTTCCTCCTTGAAACACCATCAGGCCTACACATTCCTACCTTTCAGAGGCAGTTGGACAGTAATGGGGCTGGTGTCATAAAAGGGCCCCCTCCTGTTTTCTATCAGACTGCCTACGTCTTGAGAGTAGGGTTTATGCCTTATTCAGGTTTCAGCACAGTTCTGGCACATGGCAGGCTTTCAATAAATATTTGTTGCATATAAAGATTAAAAGATTGAAAGAGGGTGAATGTGAGGGAATATTCTAGTGGTCGTCTTGCTCTGGACATTTAATGTTTTCAGTGGACATTGTGTTGATTATGCAGTTGTTACTTTAGTATCCCCTTCATTGCCTTTTGGCCCTGAAGAGTAAGTCTAGAAAGAAGTGCTCCATTTTTTTTTTGGAGAATTTTGGGGTTTGGGATTAACCTCAACTTCAGAGAAGCCGTCTGGTCAGCTATTGTTAAGGGCACGTGGCTTGTTGCGATCCTCCTATGGCCCAAGCCTTGTATCCACATTCCAGTAACAGCTTGCTGTCTTGCTCCATATTCTCTGTATCCTTCACATGTCCCATTAGCACATGATCTGCCTGGATTGTCTCATACTCTTGGGATGTAGGAATCCTGACACTGGGCCTCAGTCCTCATAGCTGGCTGTCCACTCCTTGCTGCCCAGTGACTGCTGCCAGTTGCTTGTCCGGGTTGCCAGTCTCCCATGATGCAGTGCTCTGCCCCCTCCCTGGTCAGTTCTTTCCCTAGAAGCTGACCACTGGGCCTCTGATGTCTACCTACCTGGTGTATCTCTACCCATTGCCTGCTCCTGGCCTCTCTTGTCAGTCTCACCCTGTGCATGATTGAGTCCCATTTCTGAGAAAAAGTGCGTTTACTGTGTTCCCATCTGCTATCTCTACCATGTTCTGATTTGGGAGCCTCTCTATCTTTTATACAAGTTGATTTTACTCTTGGCTCTGGATCATTAAGAAATATTGTTTTCTCAGAGACTGATTCTAAATTGGCGCAGAATTTCAGTTTTGGAGAGAAGCTTAAGGTTGTGTATGGGGCTATGGGCCTCTTTGTGGAGGTCACATGTCCTGGGGCATGGGTTCTACTGTGTACACTTCATGTGATTGTGCATGCATGTGTGTTCGTGTGTATGTGTGTGTATGAGAGAGAGAAGGAGAGAGGGACGGACGGAAAGGATGCGCGAGAGCGAAGCATTCATTTCCCTTTTGGATGCTTTCTGACACGCATATTACTAAATAGGGTGGATAGGAAAAAGATCAGCTTTTTTTTTTGTCACCCTGGATATAAAGGAAGAGTTACGTGTCATGTTATTTAGTCTACCTTTCCCATGTGATATTTTTCTGGCCTTCATTCTTGGTCTCTCAGTGGACTTAAGGAAGTTTTATTGTTTTTATGAGAGAAAAAAGCAAAAATGGTGGGCATCTTGGCAGGGCTGGGCTGTATAAAACTTAGCAGCAGCAGGAGAAACTTAAAAAGGTGATGTAGTGTGATGTCTGAAGAAGAGACTAGCAGAGTGATCCCATTTGGGTATTATATGCTGTGTGTCTACAAAAAAAAAAAAAAAAACTTCTCAGAACAATTAAATTTGCTTTCCTCTGTTAGGGAGAAAAACTTTTCATATTTACCTCATTGATAGGTGGGGAGAAAGAGAGGACTTATTTTAGTTTTAATAAAACATTTGGATACTCTTCCTAACTTTAAATTTTTATTATATAATAGTTATATGAATTTTACTTTGCAGCTGACCTTTTGGGATTGCTTTTCCCCAGTGAACAATTTTTTTTTCCATTTTTAAATGTGTATTTTAAACAAGGGTGTGAGAGGGATGGAATGTAATTGCTCTATTTGTATTTTACCCACTCATGTCTAGGGAAAAGGGAAACGTTATCTAGGAGGTAATTTATAACTATTGCTGATATTGACAAAACATATCTATCAGATGCTCGTTTTTGTGTGAATATGCCCATAGGAAGTATCAATGAATTTACGTGGGATGGTTGGTATGAATGTGTGTTTTCTCTTCTTTAGCCTTCATTGCTATATTCAAAATTTTGAGTTGGGATTTCTTGCCCTTTTCTGTATTGACACTAGGGTGTCTGAAGCTATATGTTTCCAGTATGTGCTTTATTTCTTGTCATTTACATCACAGTATACTACAAATTTCAAGCACATTTTTGTTTTAAAGAGGAAAAGTTTGTTTGATGGAAGAATTGCTTTTTATGCCCCGTGGAAGTACACTTCCCACTTTCTGCTTTAAGGGTAAGTTCTATGATGCAAAATCACTGCTGCTATGTTGGAAGTAATGGTGGTCACACTGCTGAAGAAGGTGAATTAATTGGTCCCTTGTTGCTGACTTATCTACCAGTGGACCTGAGCAACTTTCATGATGTGAAGACTACTGCAAACAGAAATCATCCTTTAAACTTAGATATGCATATGATCATTTTTCTAGTTAATTTTTGAGAGCACTTTAATAGTTTATTTTTAAAAATTAAAAATAAAATATTATTGAATTCAGGTCAGATAAAAAATGACTACATCTGTTATCTGGGAGGGGGCAGTAAAATTGCAGAACTCAGAGCTCCCCAGTTATAAGTTCAAGACAGACTTTGGTTCACAGGTCAGTTGGCAATACAGTAAAGTTATAGAATGTGGATCTGTTTGGGGACAGGTTAAAGGGTTGGGTAGAGGTTCAGAGGCATCATTTCTAAGACTTTTCACTGTTAAAATAACCTCACAAAAAGCTGGATAGCAACGTCCTTTGCTTGACATTCTGGGTTAGAAATTTTAAAAGGCTTTTTCTTGTGAATGATATTGGAATGATTTTATTTTGGTTGTTGGCAGAAGACCAGTAATGCAAAGCAGTTACATGTGGGCTAAGTTGATTGTAGATAGATACTCCTAGCACAGTTTTGGAAACCAGTAATCTAAGAGACAGATGCTGGGTAATAAAGCATACCAAAACCCTCTCCACCCCTTGCACCTATTGAAGAACTTACCAAATCAAAAATTATAGGCACAGGTTTGTTTTAAGGAAGAGTAGTTCCTAAGAATGTGTGGTGCCAAAAGCCAATGTTTGTGTTTTGAGCGTGTTTAGTCCATGAGCAGATGGAACTTACCCAGTGATTTTATTCACCAGCTCGATTTCATCTGGTTTCACGTGCCTATTTTGGGGTGACATGATGCTTGGGGAGTCACTGCAATTTAGCTGTGTTCAAAATGGAATAAGCTACTGCAGATATTTGGCACCTTTACTACAAATGAGGAGGGGGACAGGGTACTATGTGTCTCAGTGTATCCAGGGGAGAGTTCATACTCTATGAAGAAGACAACTGTGGGTACAATACCTGCCAGAGCCTTTGGACAGATTCAGAGCATGACTTGAGTAGGCAGAAAAGACTGCACGTATCCATTTTCACCCTAAGCCTAGATCCTTGTTGTCTTTGGGCCTTCCTAAACTGAGGAAAGAACAGGAGCACTCTAAATAAGGGCTGAGTTTGTTGGTAATCAGTGAAATACTTAGGGGGGATCAGAAAAGAGATGATTGAATAAGGACTTGGAATGGTCTAAATTGATCTTGAGAGAAAAAGGGGACTTAACTGAACTTAATGTAGTAAATAATTTGACTAGCGAGGAAATTATCTTGTTTCTGCATCAAGATAAAAAAATATGCAGGTGAAGAGACAGACAAGATCCAAGGAAAGCAAGGAATAGTGAAAGGAAATGGGATTGAAGTTAAATACCCATGAATATCTTGGATATTAGAAACCTGTGTAGCTATTGTAGGTACGTTAATATGGTGTTTGGTAACAAAATACTAATTTATTGCAATTAAATACTTTGATAAAGATATGCCTTTTCCAGAATAACATTTATGGAATTTGGCAATTTTTTGTTTGAATATATAAGTTCAAAACAAGAAAAAGAGCTTATTATGTGATTTTTTTTTTTGATTTTTGTCTAAGTGAAACCAAGGAGAAATATGTCTCCCAAGGCAATAACCTAAATAGATATTTCCAAGCAATACAAACAGGAACATGAAAAAATGTTCAATGTCACCAATCATCAGGGGGAAATGCAAATCAAAACCACTGTGAGATACCACCTCACCGCAGTAATAATGGCTTATATAAAAAAGATGACAGATAACAAGCGTTGGCAAGGATGTGGAGAAAAAGGAACCCTTGTGCACTGTTGGTGGGAAAGTAAATTGGTACAACCATTATGGAAAACAATATGGAGATGCCTCAAAAAATTTGAAAGAAGAACTACCAGTAACCCCACTATTGGGTATATATCCAAAGGAAATGAAATCCAAAGCAAATGAAATGTGTCAAAGAGACATCTGTTCCTTCATGATCATTGTATCACTATTCATAATAGGCAAGAAATGGAAACAACCAAGAATGTCCATCAACTGATGAATAGATAAAGAAAATGTGGTACATATTCACAATGGAATACTATTTGGCCATATAAAGAATGAAATCCTGTCATTTGTGAAAACATGGGTGGAATTTGAGACCATTTTATCACGTGAAATAAGCCAGGCATGGAAAGGGAAGCACTACACCATCTTACTCATATGTGGAAACCAAAAAATTGATCTCATAGCAGAATCAAATGATGGTTACCAGAAGCTGGGGGAGAATAGAAGGAAGGGGAGGGAGGGATGGGGGAAAGATTGATCAACGAGTACTAAGTTATAGTTTGATGGGAGTAAGAAGTGCTGTAGTGCTATTGCCCAGAAGAGTGACTACAGATAACAATAATGTGTACTGAACATTTCAAAAAGGTAGAAAAAAAGGACTTGGGAAGTTTTCACCACAAAGAA
This sequence comes from Ictidomys tridecemlineatus, assembly GCF_052094955.1. Classification (NCBI taxonomy): domain Eukaryota; kingdom Metazoa; phylum Chordata; class Mammalia; order Rodentia; family Sciuridae; genus Ictidomys; species Ictidomys tridecemlineatus. Next base: position 167,114,279 of record NC_135480.1, on the reverse strand, counting down.
ATGATAAATGTTTGAGGAGATAGGTTTAACCTGGTTTAAACATTATACAATGTTTACATGTATCTAAACATCATGTTTCCCCATTAATATGTATATATTAATGTTTTTATGAATTCGTTTTAAAAACCCAATTAATAAAAAAAAAATGTCTTCCAAGTACTCAGATTCCCCTTTCCTCAGTTCTTCTTTCTGTACTCACTTCCTTTTCAGGTGGATCATGGCCTATGACCTCACCTTTCGTTTTACGGTCACAGTCTGCACTCTGGAAGGAGATTCATATTAGTCACTCAAATGTTAATAAGTTTTAGTGGAGGGCCAGTTGCTCTAGAAACTTGGTCTCTCATGGAAGAATAACCAGCCTTGTCATGTATCAAGGAATGGCATTCATTAGGAATCTGAGGAATTAGGGCTATTGGTGGGTCAGGGGCCATTTTCAAAGACTAATAACCATCCTAAGTGCCATAGCTTTCTCATCCTGCTCTTTCCCAGTACCAGTTAGCTGTTTTTATGAGTGGACATTCTTCTTTTGCTCCATGGCTGACCCTTTGGACTTGGGGAAAATACATTTTCAACCAAGGCTGCAAGAATCAGAAACTTCTTTGGACCCCTTTCACTGAAAACTGCTTCTGTGCACCGACCAGGCTCAGGCATGAGATGGCTGGATCCTTTAAGGTACAACAGTCCTGTGCTGTGCAACTGCTATGGCCTGTCCCCTGGACACACAATCATGAGCAGATTAATTAGAGCACTTCAAGTACTCCACTTGAAGCTGATGAATAAGATGTGGTCCCCTCCTCCATAGAGATCTAGCAGTTCAGATCTTGGAGATCAAAGTCAATCGTATAAGACAAAAATCCTCTTTCAGTGTCCATGATGGTTGTTAACCCATCTTGCTTTAATTCTTTCGCCTGGCCATCTTGTCTAAGGCTGTTTGATCTTTTGTAGAATCTTCCCGACAAATTCTCTCCTCAAATATTGAATTAAAAGTTGCTTCTTTGTAGCTTCTTCCTATTGTAGGGTCAAGTCCCTTTCCACCATTACAGTTTGTCAGAGCCTATAGAAAGTACGGAGGGGCCCCATTATAGACGTACATGCAAGGGAAGTTAAATCATGGGCTTAGCTACTACAGAAACCTGAATCTCTGGGTTAGGACTGGGCAGGATTCCAGAACAGGTGCTGCAGGTATTTTGCATCTGCCCTTTAGCTGGTCCCTTTGCACCTGTTCTAGTTGTAGGATAACCCAAAGCTCTTAGAGGGAAGTGGGTCCCTTGATAACAAGGTTGGAAGAGTAAAAGGGCTTGGCTATCATATTTATTGTATGTATGATTACATCTTAGCCTGAGAGGGAAAAAAAAGTCCAGAAAACCTCTCAGGAAGAAGAAACTTCAGTAGTCTTGACAGCCAAGAATGAAAAAAAAAAAAATGTCCAGAGTGGTGAAGGCTCCATCTTATAGGCCAATTCTGGGCTTATGTCAGGACTCTAACTCAGACAACTTTGTATTCAACATTGAATCTCTGGATCTCCCCTGCTCTCTGCGTCATGTTACACCTAGAGATTGGCTTCTAATTGTTCCTTTTCCTGTTATCTTGTCAACAAGGGGGGCACACACTCGAGTGGGCCAAAGTTAGATGATGCTTTCCACTTTATCCCCTCACTGGTGATGTGATCGTACTCCTGGTTTTTTGATATCAGGTGTGTGGGGGAGATTATATTAGAAATATGTATGTTTCCTAAACCAACCCTATGGAGTGAGAAGTCCCTATTGACGATCAATTTCATCCCCCAAACAGCTGGCACATCTGGGAAATTAGTCTCTACAGTTGAGTTCTAGTTTGTATCCCGACCAATATCTGCAGAAATAATGGTCTTTATTAGACAGGTGGGTTTCTGGAAACCCACACCCAGGATTATTACCTAAAAAAAAAAAAAAAAGACCGAATCACGAATGCCCCTTTCTGCAGGGTTCCTTAGTGCCTGAAGGCCTTTGTCTGCTCCACCACAGCCCTCCTAAAATGTTAATCCTATTGAGAGCCACTTGAGAAGGGATGCTCCACAAGAGGACCCTCAGGAAGGGTCCTCTGTCCCCTCTCTTCTGCCTAACTTCTGTGGAGCAGTTCACTTCTCTTCTTTAGCTCCGCCCAGTCTTGAGTTTTGGAAAAAAGGCACTGTTTTAGCTAATTGTCTTGAAGACATTTACCACAATTTGGACTTCCACTGAATATCTGCAAAGCCACATTGAACACTTATGGCTCTAGAAAACATCCTGAGATAAATATTCCATAGACATTCCCTGGGTTGAATCCAACTGGATGAAATTTTACTTTGGTTGGACTGCATCCTCATTGAGGAGTGGGTACTGGAGCTGAAAAAGAGGATTGGCTTCTATCCTAGGTGGTGGGCTGTATAGTGTTGTATAAATGTTCATTTTCTGTCTTTCTCCCTGCAGCCCTGTGACCCTTACTGTTTTCCCTTCAGGTTGCCACAACCCACCTTGCACTCCTCCCCCTTAGAAGTTCTGAGGTTGATTTCTTGAGTGCTCCTCTCCTTCCTTCTCCTTGATAAGATTGTCACCTTTCTGCTTCTCTCCTCTTACTTCCTTTGCTTGGCTCCTTTTCTTTCTCCTCTCTTAATTGTCTTAGAGCCTCCACTCTTTGCAGTCAGAAATACATATTTTCTGCTTCCTGCTCCTGCTAAATAGACAGCATGAATCCCTTAGAACTTGAATGAGGGACATCTCTACTGTACCTGGTGACTCCATCTGTAGTCACTATCCTAAGACCAGCATACTTTCTTTTTTTTGTCTCTGTAAGTTGATCCACTGTTTGAATTCTGTAGTCTTAGATTTTCTTTTGCAGTTGAAAGCTGCTAACCACTAAATGGAAACTCAGGGAGGCAGCCAACTGAGAAGAAGGAGCTTGTTTCCTCCAATTGGTCTTAATAAAAAAAAAAACCCAGTGATGTCATAAAAATAAAAGAACCCTGAATTCTTATCATCCTCCAAGGAAAGTTGCCGGGACAATGTTCAGTAAGCTTCCAAACCTCCTGGATCTGTTGAATTGTCTGAAAAAATTTCCCCCTTAAAATTGACCTTAATATTACCAGAAAATTATTTGACTTTAAAGATTTGACATTAATGCTGTAATAGGAGAAGCATGTACCTATAAGGAAGTCCTTCTTGCTATTATGAGTTCTGCTGAGAATCCAGGTGTTGGAAAAATTTCAACCCTGATTATGACTATATAGGGATCTTACCTTGTCATCTAATAGAATGCCTACATTTATTGTGTATCACTTTATCAGTAAGAGGCCTACCTTGTGTGAGCCTATGTATCAGAATTATATATATATAAAGATTATATCTGATACTGATTTTGTAGAGCTGTTGGGCCTCATGTCTGAGACCAGAGTTCACCTAATTGCAAACTTCAGGGCCACATCTCCCTTCTTTTCATAACCACATCCTATTTTCTCTCTTGGAGGAAAGAGAAATAATCTGGACCCACTTGGGAAATGTTTCCTCTTCAGACTGACATGTATGAATCACACACGTGATCCCAGGGTAAACAACCTGGGGAGGAAATTCCCTGGAACCAGAACCCAAATGAGGGGCCTTTGCAGATGAGTGGTTGCCTAGGACACAGGTGCCACCCCTAGTTCAGTTTCTTGTCAGTAGACTTCTCTCTCTACTCTTAATAGTAGCATCGGTCTTATCCAGGGACAGAGGTATTGCCTCTGATCTTGGGCAAGGAGGACATACTCTGAGATCTGGACTCTAGATCTCATTTTCTTTTGATTGAGAAATATTATGGCTGGAATATAGAAGTGGTTCAATCTTGGTTTGGCTGGTGTGACCACTTGATGTCGGGAGGTTCTTGCTCTTTGGTGATTGGAATAGGAAATTGGAAAGTCAGCTCTCCATCATCTGACAGAGTCACCTCCACCCTTTTATGAGCCTGAGGAGGCTCATAGAAAGAGGCCAACATTCACAATGGTCACTGTGCAGCCCCTGCCCTTCTGCCCTCCTGGTCACATTTTTTCTTGTTTTTGATATGTCTGATCTATCACTTGATGGAGTAAGTTACAGAGCAGGCCAAGCCTTCACTTACCACAAAGAGGATACCAGGAGTGCCTTCAGCATGGAAGGCCCGCAGAGCCAGGCCCGCAGGCTCTTTATCTCAATGGATGTCTTCCTCTTCCTTTGGGGGCTCATTGCTTTTAAGGAAGTTTGTGGTGGAAACTTCCTCTTTCTGGGGTGGGAGAGGGATGGTAGTTTCCTTAGAAAGCAACTTGATATATTCTAGGCCACACTGCCCTTCATCATCTGGATTCGACTGACTACTGTGTATCACTCTATCTTTTCCTCTTGGAATATAACTAGAAAGGATTTGCAGAGGCCATACCTGAGAATCAGTTAATAGTCAGAAGAACAAATTCTCCTTCTCTTGTGGGTTTGAAAATTTGTGTATATTCTGAGCTCCCTAGAAAGCCCAGGTGTCTTGTTCCTCTCTCCAGGTTCGGAGGAACTTTACATGCACTCATGGAGTATTCATACTATTTTGAGTGTTTATTAGATAGGTAGGTAATTTTGTACCTACTTTGTAGGTTATTTTTTCTTGTAGACTCTACTTTTGATGATTTTCATACCTTAGAAATTCAGAAATTGTTGGGGAGATGGGACATTCTTTTCTGTTCCTTGTCTTCAGCCTTCAAATACGGGAGCCTTTGCTTCAACAGACTGGAATATTCTCCTTAAAAAAGCCTCATATTACTGTTACCCTACCTCATTAAGGCCAAAGCAGGGTTCAACAGGTGCCCTTCAATTTGCTTTATCCTGGCCCCCATATGCCTCCCCCTCACCTCTTCCTTCTTCAACTGTTAATTTTAAAACACTAGTTTTATCTGAATTAAGAAAATTTTCAATGCTGCTTGTGGGGGTGCTTCAGCACTCTATAGTCATTCCCCTGTATCCTTGGGTTCTTCAATACCTATCATAGTTTCAATTTACCTTTGGCACATATTTACTTATTGCATTTACTCTGGAACCCTTCCAGGCATTTGCATATAAACTAGTCTTCAGTGAAGTTCTTGCTTCTAAGAAAACATTGATTCTATGAATTCTTAAAGCCATGATCGTATATCCATCTGTCCTCTGAATATCCCCTACAAAAAAGCTATGTTTTGATGAGGAAACATGGAGCCTCCAAAGCCTGCCAGTGAGAATCACAATGGCATCTATTGCCACTGACTAGAATTCCCCCGTGAGTACTCAGTGTCAAAGAGAAAATACTTGTTGGGGTCTCTATTCCCTTGTTCTCAATCTGCAGGGCTTCCTATCACTGAGGACTCTGTGTATCCTTTGTGAAATGAAGGACTGGACTTAATATTATTTATTTTGGTTTGCTTTCTGGGTGGCCCTAGCAGTGACCAACTCTAAGGATATGGCAATAGCACCTTAATCTCTGCTTAGGTGACTGTAAATATCAGGCATGAGCCCCTGATGTATTCAGTGTTGGGAGAGAAACCCTCAAGGAGCAGGGACCAGATGTTTTGTCAGCTCTGTACCTACTCAGGAATACTTGAAGTTTTCCCAAAGGACCATATAGCAGTCACCTATATGTCCATCCCACTAGGAATGCCAAGACCTCCTCCCGTTAGCCTCTTTTGGAAAGTTGGATCCAGCCCTCCGGCCCAATAGTGTTGAGATCACACCTCTCTGGCCTGTGGCTCAGTGTATTCCACAGCATCATTTTTCTGAGGCTCTTCCTCTTGGCAAAGCTCTCTGGGCAGTGGCATGAATGGTTTCTGGGAATTCTCCTCATATGGGGGTCCATTGTCCCTGGAGCTCCTGTGTTCTTGACTTTCAGTTGGTAATAATCTACAACGGCACACATTTAACAATCTCTACAGGAAATCCCAAGGGGGAAATTCTATAAATTCATTCCATTCTGAAGTTCAACAGGGCTTGTGTAAAGTTCTCTGTCCTCATTGGTGAGGCCTGAGGATTATGTGGCTCAGACTGAACAAAAATCACTTTCTGCATTCTAGGAGGGTAGAATTCTATTTTCCCCAGGAAATCTTCCATGGAGAACTCTCCAATGTTCTGAGCAGTTGCTGAATAGATACATGAATAACTTCCTAGCTTCGGGAAAGGAAGATCTTTGGTTTCTTTTCTCTGGTCATTTAGCCATGTTCTGCATATTATAATTGAAACCCTCTTCTGGTTCCTGTGGGCCCCATGGGAACTCAGATTCCCTAAGGTGCAGTTACTCTCCTCTTCTGCCATCACTCTTTTAATTGTTGTGTTTTCATTTTTCTATTATTGCTATAAAATATTTATGAGTAAGTCCAAGGCAGAAAACTTTATTTTTTTTTTTACATTTTTTTTGTTCTTCCTTCCTTCCTTATTCATAAGTGGATGAGATATTTACATAGTTTTTGTATTTGAGAAAAAATTTTATAGTTCTGCATAGTTGGCTGCACCTGGGATCAATTTGGGGGGAAGGACTGAGGATTTGTCAGTATTGATTGGACACATGGTGCTTTTCTGCTTATGACCACACATGAGAGGTTTATTTTTAATAAGACTGGAAGTAAATACTTTCTTCGTGAACTCTGCTGTTGGTCCTTGGTATTGCTGCTCTTTTGTCTGACCAGCCAGTCACAAACTGGTTAGAATAGAGGTTTCAGGTTTCCCTTATGCTTTATTAAATGGTCTCTCCCCAGGAGAATGAGTCTCCCAAGGAGTGAAGACTTTTTTTTTCTCATTTTATGAGCTCTGCAAACCCTTTCTAATTATATTCTAAGAGAAAACGTCCCAGAGAGCATATTCCATAGGAGTCCAGATGATGGAGGCTAAGAGGTGAATAGGATCATATTTGTTTATAGGCATTTATTTAGCCACCACTCTGTGGGTTCTGGCTAGGAGACGGAGAGTGCTGGTGGGAGTTCAAATGTGAATAAGAAATTGCCCCATAACTAATAACTTAGAAGCTAGAATATTAAAATTTTTAGAAGCATTGGCTTCTGGGACACTGCTTGCATCCAGGCTTTCTCCTGGGTCCTTGCCTCCTGCTCTGTATCTTCTAGTTGCTCACACGTCTATTCACAGCTCTTGGCTCACCCTGCACACACTTTCTTGGTTGCCCTAGACATAACCACACTGACTTCTACATACTTTGTTCGCACTGTCCCCAGGCCTATTTCTTTGGGTCAGGGCCTGATATTTTCTTTCTTTCTTTTTTTGTTTAAATCTAAGCTATTTAAAAAAAACTATGGGAGTAAACCATTCGTATTATGGAAAGATCAGACAGTGGAGATGAGCAAAAAGAAGCCTGGCACAAAATCACCGCTACCCTCTAACCCTTCTTCTCTCTAAAGATAGTCCCCCAGATTTTCAGGCTACATAAGTCCTGTTGTGGGTTATTGTGATCACAGCCGTATGTCCAGTCATGGACATATGAAAGGTATCTTGGGAATCTCAGCAGAATAATCTGTATTCATTATCTTGTTCTATTTACCCTCGGCTCAATCCTAGCTACTTCCTAATTCAAGTGACATCACCCTCTAATAAGTGGTCGGGAACAATGTGAATCTAATGTAGAAGGACATTAATGCCCTTTATATGAGTGTGGCTACCAAATTTTGTCAATTCTGTGCCACAAGTATCTCTGGAATTGACTCAGCACCTCACTGACATTGCCTCGGTTTGCACTTTCACTAACCCTTGCCTGGACGACCTTGCTTCCAGCTCCCACACCAAATGGTCCATTTTTATACCCGGTCAAAGCCACTCTTCCAAAATTAATATGATCCAGTTATTCCTTTGCTTAAAGCCCTTCCTTGTTTTCCCACTGCTTAGAGGGTGTAGACTCAGCTGGCAAAGCCTTTGCCGACATGACCACTGCATAGCTGTCTTTTCTTTGGTCCCACCACTTCTTCTTTCATGAATTTTGGATTTGCACTTACCAAATAAGGTCTTCAAACTGTTCTGCTCCTTTCCGTCCACTGGGGATGCTCTTTATCTTTTTCCATCCTTGGCTAACTTTCATGTGTCCTTCTGTAGTCACTGTCCCTCAGTTACCCTCTGCTTGGCCCGTCCCATGTCTGACTGTCCTCTTGGGCACTGGTCTTAAAGACCAAACTGCTGGAGATTGGAAGAGACTTGGAGAGTGAGTGGATCCATCCAGTAAGAGAAGCAGACAAAGTTATCCCAGCCACTGCTAGCAAAAGCAGGAGGCTCTCACGCAGGGAAAATGCATGAGCCCTATACCACTGGAACAAAGACAGCGAATGGCTATCAGCATTTCCCTTTCTCAGGTGACTTGGGACTGCTCATAGAACTTTATAACTTCTTTTTTTAAAAAGTTATTGCCTTGTTCCAAAAACGATTTAAGGTGTCACACAAAGATGAGATACTATGATGGAACTAGATAAGTGAAATTTAAAAAAAAAAAAAAAGTGAAAATATTGTGCCAAAGGGAAAACAAAAGTAGTTTGAAGCTATAGAATGAATATTGCTACCTTTTTATATATGTGTCAGAGGGGATCTGCATCTTTAGCTCAAAGCATTATCTCACTTAAAAGAGGGAATGTGATCATTACCACGGCCTTATGCTTAAGGTAAAGCACAGTCATTCTGGAGGCTGGGTCTCAAGAGGCATTTCTATTGGGCTTGTTCTCACAAAAACTTTGCTTTTCTTTTCCTCATTAGAGACTGCCTGAGATATTAATATTAACTCAACTTTATATGTGCCAGTTATATGGATCTCAGCCTTCTAGGAAGGGAAGGAAAGATTTGTTCTGGGTCTCCAAAGCCTTTTGGGTGTTCTTGATTTAAATGGGTTTCTCAGTCCCTACAATTTTTGAGATCTAGATTTTAATAATTCTTGGAGTTGTATTCTGTTCTGCTTTAAAATTCTCCTGGCTGTGTTCCCTCCACCCCCCGCCTGAATCCATTTTTGTAGGATTTTTTTTTCTATTTTACAGGAAACATAGAAATCAGAGCCAAACTTGGAGTGGATTTCATTTATTCAACAATCTGCTCTATGCCAGTGACTATGGTGTATACTAAAGATGACAAGCATAAAGGGGGGGATGTATGCGGGAAGAAAATGTCCCCAAGCAAGCATCTTGCCTGCATCATCATATACATTTATCTATATCTCCTTTTGTTCATTCACTTCATTTGAGTCTTCCGATAGTATAGACAAAGATGGAAAACCAACCCCCAAAACAATTCTTATCCATGTGTGGAATGTTTCCTCTTGGGCTTATGTGCATCCTTTATAAAGGAAACCATAGATCTCTGGGGTTCTAGACTCAGTATGTGAATATGGTGGTCCTTGAGGCAGATGGACTGGTTCCCACTGGTGGCTGGCCTAGATAGTGGAGGAATCTTACTTGAGTTTCCTGCTGATGTGCCTCCCTTGCTTGCTCAATCTAGGGCAAGTAGTAAGTGGGCTCCTCAGCAATGGAGGATGGAGATGACAACTGTGGTTCTTATATAAGGTGTCCTTGTGGAGGGTTTTTTGCTTTCCAGAATGAGATGGTCTTTTCACCTTTTGTGGGAGCAGTGGATGGTCTGAATGGAGGTATTTCAATCCTGGCGTGATTTGTGTGGTTGCTGGATATTGGTGGGGGTGTTTTGGGGATTGGGGAGGCCACTTCCCTTCCATTTCAAAGTGCTCCCTGTTCTATATTGATTCAAACACATAGCGGTGATAATTACTGAAGTCTCTCCCAGGAACGGAGATATTGGAAGCTGCTTTACTGGTTTTCATCCTGCTCTTGGTTTTGATTAATGCCCTTTATTTTGACCTACATCAAACTGGTATTCTACAAAGTGAAGCCTTGCTTCATCTTCTGTTGTGTGTTCCAGAAGGGATGGATTATTGGTTGGAGGACCGTGGCCATTAGGTCTTGCTAAGAGGAACTCTCACTAGGAATTAGACAGTTGAAAATCCAGGCCCTTACTCTCTTTGGATACATTATTGTGTCATTAAGGGGGCTCCTCTGCTTGTTTCTTATTTAATACTTTCAGTCCTCTTTAATAGTTCAGAAATCTGGGGTGGGTACACTGCTGCTGGAAAATTGATGGTAATCACCACAGTCTTTTCAATATAAGTCAATTAACATTGTTTCTTCTATACTTGTTCAAGTTCCTTTTCATTTGCAAATGGAGATAATACATGTGCAGACCTCATTCAAGAGAGGGAGAAGGAGGGGAGGGGGAATATAAGAGGCTAGCCATTAAGACCTCTGTGAAGTAAAAGATAAGCTTTTGGAAGTCCCAAACTTCCCCTTTCTATCCAGGTTCTGAGTTTTAGTTAACCTTGGAGAGTCTTGGCTTGGGGTGGGAGTATCTTTTTCTTCCCTCAGGTTCCGTGAACACTGAATGAAAACACAAAAACAAAATCCAGAAAACCCTTGTTTGAGGCTTTTCATATATAGTAGGCTTTGCAGTTTGGAATTTGCTAGCAGGTCTCCCCTCTGGTGACTTCACTTTTGCAGTGGCATGTCCAGGGTTGCTGAGTGAGAAACATGACCCTCCCTGTGTTGGCTCTGGCCTGCTATTCTGATGCCATGACCTGATTGCCCAAGATCATTTGGCTAGATCTCCACTTCTCCTGGCCCACCTTCTCCACTTCCTTGGGGCAAGAATTTAAGTTTGTCACTGGAGTTGGAGTCTACCTGGAATTTGGAGCCTGCTTGATTCTTTCTTATTTTCAACACTGGTCACTGAGTGGCAGGGGCTTGCTTGGTCTCCATTATCTTTGTTAGCCTTTCTTAGTTCCCTTCCATTCTGACTTCCTTGGTCTCCTTACCTCCCACTGTGCATTCTCAACTTTACTCCCAGCACCACAAATTGAAGGTACGCCTAGGCACTGTGTAGCTACAGTGAACAGTTTCATTGTATGAAGATAGTGGTTTTATCATCCTGAAACACTGGATAAGAACATGAACCTTTTTCTGTTTCTAAGTTAAAACACACACACACACACACACACACACACACACTTAAAAAAAAAAAGAAAAGAAAAATAACCCAAAACAAACCAAAATCAGGAAACCCACCTAGTATTATCAGAAGCTTCTGGTATTTCTCATATTACTTTTAGTCTCCTGTCTGTAACAGTCATGGTCCATGATCTGGCCAGTCAGTGTTAGTGAGAAGTAGTTTCCTTTCTCATGCAACAAGTTCTCTTTCTGTGCTTCAGTTTCTCTTCTTTAAACACAAGGAAAAGATCTTGTTTGGAATCTAGTTAGCCACCTTCTCTGCACTGCTTCCAGCTTAAGTAAGTCACAGCTCTTGTTTCCATTTCAAGAGTCACTCTCAGGGTGTTTGCACAGATGGGGGATTGCACTTCCAGGCTGTGTTGGGTGAAGTTATTTGTGAATCCTGTGTTTCCTCAAATTGATCCCCTTGACCTGACCCCAAGGCCAACAGCATCATAGTTCCCTCTGGATCTCTTTTGTTCTTTTATACTTTGAAGTGTGCAGTTGTGTATTTTCTCAGTGCTTTCTTCTGAGAGACAACTCAGTCATATCTGGGTTCTATGCCTTTCCTCACCCTACTGGACAGCTTCTTTGATCCAGCCAAAATGCTTCTTAATCTCTTTATGTCCAGGGACCAGTGTATTCTGGGAAGATTCCTCAGGCTAAATGTTCTTGTCTAGTTGGCTTTCTTAAACACTTGATTGACATTGAGATGAATGCAACAAATCATCAAAGAGGTAACTCGCCACTCACTTAGTAGACAGCCGAAGCCCTTGGGAAGATTGCTCCCGTCCTTGTGACCTGTGGCTAGCCCGTTCTCAACAGTGCAACAGTGTCTTACCTTTTCCTGGAGCTTTAGAATAATCTCCTAAGTATAAAGCCCTCACTTAATACTTCTCCAAATATTCTTTTTCCCTCCAAAGTAAAACTTTCCCATGGGGGCATTTTTTTTTAAATATTATGGGATTTGCTTCCTTGATTCTGATATGTACATGCTAACACATAACAAGGGTGGGAGGGGAAGAATAGAAGTTCAGTAAATTAGACAAAGGAGAATGAAAGGAGGGGGGAGGGGACAGGAAATTAAAAAAAAAACAGTGGAATGAATCTGACTTAGCTTTTCATGGGCCTATCTTTAATGTCCTATTTTTATATAGTAGCATTTAGGGATAAGTAGCTTCCTTTGTTTTGAGAAGGGCAATTTATAGATTTTCTACCTGCAATTTTGTGTCAAAATTATTTTGTCAGAGGAGGTGCAGATTGTTGACCAGCACAATTGTTATCTTAATCTCAGATGTACCCTTCTCAGGTTACTAGATTCATGAGTGAGCATTGATTTCATGTCCTCCTAACAAAATTTTTTTTCCTATTCTAACATGATAGTTAAAAAGAACAAAAAGGCAAAATTACTCATTAAAGATTTTCTCTTTTAATTTTTGAGTCTTTTCTGATATTTGATCATATGTAGATATGATTTTTATGTAATTATAACCAGAATTTGAATAAAATTTAAAAATTGAACATTCTCCTTGCTGTTACTGTCTTGTAATGATTATTTCTAATGAACATATAATTTATTGATAAGATTTTGGTATCTTCAAGTGTCTATTTGCCCAATTTCTTTTTCTTTGAAAAATATTGTAAAATAAATATGTTTGTATATAGTGCTTCTTTCACTTGATTACCTTCCCTAGAGTTAGTTACAGGGTCAGAGGGTATAAATCTCTCTATAGTTTTGGAAACAGTTTCTTAATTGTTTTTCAAAGTGGAGAACATATTTCTATGGTACTGGGGGTCAAACCTAGGACCTTGTGCCTGTTGGGCAAGCACTGTACCACTGAACTGCATCCCTAACCCCCTTGCCTTTTGTTTTTTAATTGCAAATGTGTTAAATGCAAATGTTAAAGTCATTTAGGGGATTTGAGTGGAGGACAGAGTGTGGGGGTAGCTTAGAGCAAAATGGTTGAACAAATCGTTCTTTTATAAATAATCAAAGCCAGATTTAGAAACCATAGAGTCAAGGTGAATGTCTTGACTTTAATTAGTAATTAGTTCCCTTGACTTTTATCCCTTATGTGCCATTTTTCTCTTGTTACCTTTTTGTCTCAGACAACATATAACCTTTTACCCATGCATCCAGGAAATTCTTGGAAATTCCCTTATTATCTTTCTTTTTCCAAGGTTTGCTAGGAAATTATAGTCTCAATAATTCAGTTTATAGAAACAAGCATTCCTTCCCTTGCTTTATTTCCTTGCTAAATTCTCCAAATAATCAATCTAATATTCTGTTAACTTGTTGTACTTAAGGTTTGAATATTCTTACACACACACACACACACACACACACACACACAACTTAGCTCTTAGTAGATGGTAATTTGGCTGAGGAGAAAACAGAAATCGGGGTCAATTGATGTCAGAGTGAGATCATGTGAGAGGGCAAAAATATGAAGGCCATTCATATGGCCCTGGGCTGGCTTCCAACTCAAAAAGTTGAGTCCCAAGTAGAAAAAGAGGTACAGTAGGCAGGAACCTGGAGCAATGCAGAGGGCCCTGGCAATGAGAGGTCTTGGGCAGAGTCAATAAAGACAGGAGAACTGCACCTCTCACTCAGGTTATGAGTTTACACTCCTTTGACCTCATATCCATTTCCATAAAAGGAGAGGGAGAAATAGGGACAAATGGAAAGGAGAAGGTACATCTGTATTCCTGCTTCCCCAAAGGCTGACCTGCACAGAGTTGGTGCACAGGGTTAGCCAAAGCATCAGCCGCTGGGGCACTCTGAATCTCTTTTAAAAAATGACAAAAATGCCCATCTGATTATTGTGGAAGAGAAAATGAATCTAGAAGATAACCACAAAGATTAAAGGGCTACTAAACAACAGGGCCAGATGGTACTAGAAGAAGTTCCTCATCACTCACTTATAAAACTAATTTAAAAATATTAAAGAAGTTCTTAACTTCCTGGAGGCCTCTATGGATGAAACTTCTGCAGAAGAGAATTTAAAGCAACTTGGAATTGTTCCAAGTCACTTTAATTGTTAACAGCATCAAATTACTTTACTCCCCCTCAAAGATGGATGCTAGGAAACGTCTCTTAATAATCTCTATGACTGTATGAAGGAAGGTCAGGCCTTGGAAAGTTTCCAGTTGAACTTTTAATTATGAGGTAGTTAACCTTTTGCAGGGACATTCACCATTCCAAAGGCCAGCTCTGTTCATCTAAATGACATGTTACAACTTTTCATTTTCAACACAATGTAGATCTTTGGTACATACACAGACACTCTGATGTTAACCTGATAGAAGGCATCATTATTAGAAGGAGATTGTCTATAAAAAGGGCCACGAGGACCAGGACGTTTTGAGGAGATGAAAATTGCCCCTTACAATTAAATGGCAGACTACCTGGAAACAGTACTTTCTATGGTTGATGACATAGGATCTAAACTTTTTATATCTTAAGAGAAGATACTATTTAGTGAGTGCTTATTATTAAGTGTCATCATTGTGCTGAATCCATATTACCTGCAAAACCATAGTCTGTAGTAATTCCACATGGTTCTTTTCTCATCCCCATTTTACAGGTGGGAAAACAGGGCTGAGAAGGTTAAGGAATAGTCATAAATCCCACAGATGTGAAGTTGTAGATGTAGCTTAAACACAAGGTAGTTTAGTTAGATTCCAAAATGTGCTTTCCTAAATCACTATCGCCTGAAAATGCTCAGGAAATGAAATCAAACAAGGCAAATAGGATACAGAAGAAGAAGTGACATGTGAAGTTCAGAACAAGGAAATATTTGAAGGAAAATGATCATTCTGAGTAGGCATTCAGTTTGTTTTGGGTTTTGGGACGAATAGTTGGATTTACCTGGGAATCAGGATGATTCCCCACTTGACTGCAGTAAGTTGGGCAGCAGTTCTGCAAGAGAGACTCATGAAGGGGTAAAGCAAATTCACTGATGTTAACAACCACAGTAAACACCAAGCTCCTGTACTAGGCATGGTGCTAAAAGTCTACTGTACAGAATTTTAATGCTTCTGTTAATTTATAAGGTTACTGCTACTACATATGGGAAAATAAACTTAGATCTTAAATCACTTTCCCAAGGATGCTTAGCCAACAAATGGCTGAAATAGTCTTAACTCCACTTGTCTCAAACTAACTGCCACTCTCCAATGCACTTACCTTTTCTTTATTTTGATTCTAGCTGAAAGGAAAAACAAAAGTATATAGTTCATCCACCTGGCTGTCAGTTGGAAGTGCTGATAGGGGTTAGATGAGCAGCAAACTTCTTTCAGAAGACCTGTGCTTTAGAAAGCAAAGCTCAGTCCAGTGTGTTATTTCTACAGACTGTGTTGATGCAAGAGAAATTCAAACACTTTCATTTGATGAGAGTAGTTTGTTCTCAAACTGATGAAAGTATGTTATCTGATATTGGAATAATTAATGTTCAGCTACTTAAATTAAGAAAAGAAGAAAACTCAAAGCATTGAAAGAAATTGAATTTATATTTGCAGAATAGATTCCTGCAGTATATTTATCTTTACTGAGCTCAATGTCATTATAACCAAATTATCAGAGAATGCTCATCTTTTATATAAATGGAATTTCTTACTTCATTATAAGAAATAAAAGTTACATGCAAAAGGGAAAATGCATAAGCTCTGCTTTTAGTGTTCTTTAAAAACCCAATCATAGTACCTGCTGGTGCCTACTCAGTGTGCCTTGGAGTTTGAAAGGTATTCATAATCAGGTGATTTCTTTTGGATATTGTTTTTACCATGGTGATCTTCTAGGGGAGGTTAAGTTTCTTAATTGCATGATAGCAGAGTAGTAATCTATGGCTACTAAATGTGACGCATATCTCTCTTAAAGCATTTCCTAGAACTCTGTGTTTGGATAGTACTTATTTCCCACTTGTTACTCAGTGAACCCTTCTGTGAGTCTTGCAATTACTTGGATGGGATAGATCTCAAATTCTTGATTTATTGCAAAGAAAGGGAAACAAAACTAGGAAAAATTGTTTCTACAAGCTAAAATCACTTTATATTTTTAGAGCTTTTAGTGGTTTATAAAGTACTTGGACCAAATAATTCATTTTGAGACAAAGATTATAGGGAAAACTAAGTAACACTTTCAAGGAAATATAGCTAACATGTCAAACCCAGAATTCCAATCCGTGATTTATAAACAAGGCTTTTACTTAATATCATTCCCATAAACTGCTTTGGGTAACAATAACTTTGATACCAATTTAAAGTTATTATTGATGAAAATAATGAATAGCAAAAACAAAATATAAATGGATACATGCAACAACATGGATAGATCAGACAAAATGCTGAGTTGAAGAAGTCAGACACACAAAAACATACGATAGGATTTCATCTAAATAAAATTTGATGATAGGCCACCAAGGACTTTCACTTTTGGCCACAGTGGAATAACAGGATCAGATTTATTTTCTTCTCTGAAACAACTAAAATCCAGACAAAACATAGCAACAGTTTTCAAGACATTGGCCAGCAAGCAGCAAAGGACAGTGACCCTTGAGAGATGGCAAAGAAAGTAAGTGAAGCCCAGCTTCCTCCTGCAAAGTTTCTTTTTTCTTTTTTTTATTATTAGTTGTTCAAAACACTACATAGCTCTTGACATATCACATTTCATACATTTGATTCAAGTGGGTTATGAACTCCCATTTTTTCCCTGTACACAGATTGCAGAATCACATCGGTTACACATCCACGTTTTTACATACTGCCATACTAGTGTCTGTTGCATTCTGCTGCCTTCTGGAACGTTTCTTGACTGAAGCATTGGAAAGGGGATAGAGGGGAATCCTGTGGTGTCCCTAGTAAAAGAAGAAAGAAGTCAAGGTGGCTAGAATTCTCAAGACTGAGAGTGGGGAAGAGAGAAAGAAATCCAGAGGTTCAAAGAGGACTTCCTTTGAGTCTTTAACTGAGCATTTATTGGTTTCTTCATGTAAGAAGAAGAACCATCCAAAAAGATTAGTGGAGACAATGGTTGGAACTCACTTTGTGGTCAAAATGGTTTATTTTTCCAGAGTTTAAAACCTCATTATCCAGAGGACTTGGGGTAGAGAATAACTCAACAATTGAGAAAAATTAGACCTATCTCTGGTACCAAAAAATAAAGCTTAAAGGCAAGACTAAAAGTAATCCAACTCTATCCAAGTAACTTAGCTATGTCCCAGGACAAAGCTCAAAAATATTTATAGAAATAAAAAAAATTGCCCAGCATTCATAAAGGTAAAATTTATAATATCTGGCATCTGATAAAAAATTGCCAAGCATGTAACAAAGTTGCAAAATATAATCCTTAATGAGAAGAAAAATCAACCAATTGAAACTGATTCAGAAATTATACAGATATGAATTAGCAGACTGAGAAATGAAAATAGTTATTATAACCATACACCATATGCTCAAGAAAACGGAGGTAAGATTGAACATGTTAAATAGAGACATGGAAGTTATTTAAGACCCTAAAGTAGATAAAACTGATCTACAGTGAGAGAGGTTAGAACTGTATTTACTTTTATGGAATACTAACGGTGGGGAGCATGAAAATGTACTTTGAAGTGCTGAAAATATATTTTTGAGTAGTTTAATGTGGGTGTGCACATATGTAAAACTCCACTAAATCGTGCACTTCAGATTTGTGTATTTTAAGTTAAATCTTAAAAAAAAATCCCCATTGTCTCATTCTGCTTACAAAGCAGGTCAGTCAATATGAATAAGTGGGTATTTTATTCCATTGGATGGATCAAAATAGATGCATGTTCTCTCAAGAATCTATAATGGGGGGCTGGGATTGTGGCTCAGCAATAGAGCACTCGCCTAGCATGGGTGGGACCCGGTTTCGATCCTCAGTACCACATAAAAATAAAAATAAAAAAGATGTTGTGTCCATCTAAAAATTAAAAATAAATATTAAATATCTCTCTCTCTCTCTCTCTCTCTCTCTCTCTCTCTCTCTCTCTCTCTCAAAAAAATAAGGATTTATAATGGAAGTCCAGTAGGAGTCAGAGATTAGATATCATGGAGTAATTAGAAATTAACTGCTTCACAGAAATTTATCTACAATTTGAGTTACTTTAGTGCTGACTGCTCAATGAGGATAGGAATCATATGTTCAGTAAATGTCCTTGGTTGCCATTATCTCTTTACAGTTTTTGTCCATGAAGGTATAAGGAGACTGGATCCAGTGTGATTTATTTGATGCATTTAAGGGAGGAGATAATGGAGGGAGGGTCCATTTATAGAAATAAAGATTAATCACATCTGTTTGCCCAGGAAGTCTGTATATGTGGTACACAGCAAACTATCAGCCATTTAGCCATGTCCAGGAAAATACTGTATGTGGGGACAAAGAGACAACATTGGGGTCTGTCTGGCTATGCTTCATCTCCTCCGGGCATAAAAGCTATCAATAAGTGTGGGTTTCTTTGGTTTCTCTCTATACTGCCTCCTCCAAATTCCAAATACAAGCCACAGAGGAAAGAAAGTTACTGAGGGTATCCCTCTGGGTTATCATGATGATATATTTTTGGACTTAACCACATTGTCTCTATATGAACTTTTCTTCTTTTCTGTTCTGGTTGTCTGATTTTAATATCATGAAAGCTGTCATGGTGGATTGATTTCATTGATGACGTCACTTAGTGCCCTCCCTGCCCTTTGCCTTATAACATTATAGGCTGCTCCAGCTCAGACTCCCTCCAGGGGCTTGGCATATGTCTTGCTTTGGTCAATTTGGACTTCAAAAGCACTTCAAAAGTTTTTTTCTTCTCTTGCTCCTCTGCCTTTTCCATGAGAATGTGGCCAGCCTAGTCTCCTGAAGGATTATAGACCTTGTGGAGCAAAGCCATTTTATCCCTCTGGAGGCTACTCTGGGGATTCACTCAGGACTCCAGAATGCACACTCCCGGGGTGAACCTAGTTGAGAACAGTCAGGTCTGGCCCAGATCAGCAGAACTATTCAGTCAACTAAGACTACTGACTAAATAAATAACTGCTAATTATCTCAAGCCGTTGTGTGTGGTTGTTACGCAGCATTATTGTAGCAATAGACAACTGATACATGGCCTGTGTCATAAATCCCTTTGAATCAGGTCACGATGTTTTTCCTCATTCCATATATTGTGGGTTTGGCTCATGGCTCAGGCTATTTAGTATTTCTGAGGTCCTCTAGTAACCCCAAGGAGGAAAAGTGCATTTCAGCACCCCTGTCCTGCACCTCAAGTACCCAGGCCTTGTGTTTTCATGGTTGTGTGTTAACTGGCGGTCTGATTTTATTTTTTTAATACTATAAGTTATCTTAAAAGTATAGAGAATCCTACAACATTGGTCCTATATTCTTAATTCCTATTTACCCAGATTGTTAAATTGTTATTTAAACAATTACCAGATTGTTTAAATCTTTTCTAACTTGATCTAATTTGTATTAGTTTTCCCCAGGATTGCTGTATGAAAGCACCAGGAAGTAAGTGGCCAAAAAATAGCAGGGGTTTATCTTACAGCTTTGGAGTTTAGATGTCTGAAGTTAAGGTGTCAGGGCTGTGGTTTCTCAAAGGCTTGGGGAAGAGTCTGTTCCAGACCTTTGTTAGCTTCTGTTGCTGTTGATAACCAATAGTACTCCTTGGTTTGGAGTTGCGTAATGCTAGTCTCTGTTTTCATCATCATATGGGGATTTTCTCCTCCTGTCCTCATACTGTCTTCTTAATTTTTATATTTTCTGGAGAATTTATGGATATAAAATTATTTTTATCAAGCGCTTTAAAAAAATCTATAATCGGTCTTTGGTTATATGTTCCCTGTTGGGTCTCAGTTGTAATTTATGCTATCAGTACTATATTTTTTTCCTGTACTGAGGATTAAACCTAGAGGCATTCTATCATTGAACTGTAGCCCAGCCCTTTGTATTCTTAATTTTGACCCAGGATCTTGCTAAGATGCTGAGGCTGGCCTCAAACTTATGATCCTCCTGCCTTAGACTCCCCAAATAGCTGGAATTACAGGAGTGCCCCACCACACCTGGCTTTTTTTTTTTTTTTCCTGCTTGGTCTTTTATTTTCGGTCTCAGTATAACTTCACTATTTTATAGCTATTTTCAAGGAACATTTCCTTTGGCTGTATTCTGTTGTTCCTTTTCTACTTCCTAGCTTGTTGAACTGAACATTTCATTGAATTTTAACTATTCCTTTAAACAATTAGTTTAAGGCTATAAATTTACCTCTAACTGCTTCTTTAGCTCAATTATAACTGTCTCAATTTGTCATTCTGTCTCAGAATTTATTTATTTATTATTTGTGGGGAGAACCAGGAATTGAACCTAAGGGTGCATGACCACTGAGCCACATCCCCAACCCTTTTTAGTTTTTATTTTGAGACAGGATCTTACTGTGTTGCTTAGGGCCTTGCTAAGTTGCTGAGGCTAGCTTTGAACTTGAAATCCTCCTGCCTCAGCCTCCCATGCCTGGAGGATTACAGGCGTGCACCACCACCCTGACTCATAATTTTAAATGTTTAGGAATCACAATCTTATTATGTATGCTCTTTAAATTTACAAATGATTAAATTAGTTATTTTGAAAAATAACTTTAAAAATTGTGTTGTGGAAGATAATATAGTAACATTTATTGAGCATTTCTTTGTGAATTAGTACATAGCAAATTTTTATGTATTCTAGAAAGGAGTATGCTTTTTTCATTATTAGGTGTAGAGTTCTATGCACCACTCAGAACCAACTTGTTAATTGTATATTAAAAATGTTCTACATGATATATTGGTTTTAAATATATCATTTTCTACAGTGGACACATTAAAATCTAATTTCTCATTTTTTCTTATAATTTTGTCATTTATTGTGCTATATGTCTTGCAATATACTGGTGGGCACATTATTGTGTGATTTTACATCTTCATGGTGAAGTTTTTATTATGTCTTGCTTGATACATATTAATGATTTTCCTCTTTAAATTCTATTTTATCAAATATTGTTTTACATTTCATTTGTCCTTAAAAAAATAAAATTTAAGCATCTTTGTTTTCAACCAGTGTGCCTATCTTTTATATTACAGATACATTTAATTTCTATTGTCTTCTTGTAGTTTTCAATCAATTTTTTGGTATTTCATTCTACTTTTCTGCCTTGTTTGGATTCATAATGTTTTATTTCCTTTTTGGTTTCCTTTAATGGGTTGGAAACTATGGATTTTAATATATGTGTAAAGTACAAAATCTATTTATACCTGTTAAATACACAGTTGTATTACCTATGAGATGTGTTTGCATGATATATTTTTCTGAAATAGCACATGTACTTAACTATAAATTTTTGTAACAACCATTTTTTTTGCTCCTTCATAATACAGAACTTCAGTATATTTCAGATACCAATGAAACAATCCCCCCTTCTCCCTGTTTTTGTCTCAAGTTTTAGTGTTGCTTTAACTTTACACAGAATTTATTATTTTTTTAATAGTCAAGTTAACTAACTACAACAATTTGTTAATTTCTCTGCACAACCACATTCCTTTTCTTTCTTCCCTCTTAAATCTCTTCTCTTTTTGTTTAAACACTTCTTTTAGTAGTTTTTAAGCAAGAGACTATGTAGAAACCCAATTAGTTTTGCTATATCAAAAATAACTGAAGATATTATGTGTAATTTGAACAGCATAATAAAATTCTTGGAAATAATTCTTTCAGTAAATTGAAGATATTATTCCATTGTCTTTTGCTGTCTATTGTTACTGACTCAAAAATCTGCTTTCAGTCCATTTGTCATTACTTTGTGGATCATTTTGTTGCTCTTGGGGCTTAAGACTTTCCTAATTTATCCTTCATGCTTCACATTGTCTCTAGATGTGCTAATGGGGATTTATCTGTTCAGCTCTGGCTTTTAATCCCCCAATTTTGTCCCTCTATTTTGTTCTATGTGGGCTCTCCTTCCTCCTAGGTAAGGATGTGTTGGATCCATTCATATTTTTGGTATTTTTATTTTCCTATGCCACATTTAAATTGATTTCCTTAGTGTACTATTTTCCAACTTACTTCTATTCCCTCTAATTGACTTTGACATCTATTTCGTCTGGATTTTTAAATTTTAGTTACTTTATATTTCATATAACATTTCTGATGATTTTTCAACTGTTTTTTCTTTGTTCCAGTTTTTGTTTCATGTTTTGTCCATCACAGATTTATTCCCTCTTTTATCTTTAAAAATGTAAAATAATATTTTAAAATTATTTTGAAATTGCTTTCTTTTTTTTTTTTTGGTGGGGCTAAGGGAGGAGTTAATAGGTTGCTGCTGATTTTTTAGGTTCTCTCTCTCACCATTAATTTTCTCATGGTTTTGAAATTGTATTTACAGTCTTATCTTGAGTAAGAATTTTTTTCCTCTGTACTAGCCCCACCCTGAATGTGGATGTTCATGTTTTGCCCTATTGGGTAGCTTGAGGTCTGCAGCTCATTATTGGACCTATGACTCAGAGCTCATGTTCTATTGAGACACAGAAGATGTTATTTATCCCTCCAGTCTATTCTATAGGTTCTCAAGACCTACCAACATGGTCAATGACGTGCTGAAAAGCCTCATGGAATTCAGGATATAGTTCTACTCATGCCTAAGGTTTGTTACTACTGATGGATATGCGATAGGATCAGGAAGGGACAAATCCATGCACAAACTTCCTTATACTCTCTTTCTCCCATGACGGGACACAGATTGCGTGCTTCTTTCTCCAGCAGTAAAAAATGCAGACAGATGTGTTCAACATTTCTACCTGGAGATTTCTACTAGTAACTCTGTGCCTGCATGAGGTTCTTAGGGCTTCCTTGACAAGTTATCACATACCTGTGGCATGAAACAACAGAAATCTATTCTTTCACAGTTCTGGAGGCCAAAAGTGTGAAATTGAGGTGTTAACAGAGGGAGGAGAAATTCTGTGCCCTTTCCTGGCTTCTGGTGGCTTCCAGCAATCGGGAGTCTTCCTGGGTTATGGAAACATCACTCCAATTGCTGTCTCCATATTCACATGACCTTCTTCTCATTGTCTCTTTGTTTTAAATCTCTTGTCATTATCTTATATTCACAACTGCCATCAGATTGAAGGCCCTTTTATCTTTAGGATGATTTCATCTCAAGATATTTAATTTTATCTGCCCAGATCTCTTTGCCAAATAAATCACAGTTATAAGTTCTGGGGCACTGGGACATGACATGAAATTTGGGGTGTCACTATGCAACTCACCACAGTGTCAAAGCACATAGGGGTCTGAGCACATAGGTACCCTCTGCTTTAGCATGTACCAAAAATCCAGGCTCCAAGAAGAAAAGCAGGTATTCACTATAGATCATACTGTTTATATATAAACAGTCTAGGCACAGTGAGCTTTCTGTATTAGGGTCCTATCTGAGTATTAAATCCTAGATGCCAGCTAAGGGCCAACCTTGTAAGCAGGCCCTAAAGAGAATAGCTCCAAGCCTCTACTCAGCTATTTTATGTACATTCTACTCCTTTCACCCATATCCAAGGCATTTTTACAGCAAATTATATAGTATTGACTTTGTCATGACCTCTGGGGTCCTGAATTTAGCCAGTTAAAACAAATCCCATTAACCATAAAGGCTTATCTTAGAAAGCCTAGTGGCTTCCTCAAGTGATGTGTCCTCTCTCAACTTGTAGCTTTTGGTAGGAGGCACAGCTATGAATGCAGTTAGTCTCTGTATCAGTAGTATAGAGCCAGCCAGCGGCTCATTTTCAAATGATCCCAAAGAGTAAGCCCCTTTCCAGGGCAGCTCTATGAAGCTCATTTAGGCCATTCAGTACGCACAATGTTCTCACAATGTCCTCACAGTGTGACTCCACTGAGGGGTTTGCTAAACCTCCAACAGTCCCAAACTCTGATTCTCATTCCTTGAGTAGATGGATCTCTAATTTCGGTTCAGCAGTATTAGTGCTAAGCCTGAAACAATCCAGAGCAGACAGTAGCTGGCTTCACTGTACAGTCAGGTCTAGGTAATTAGGATCTGGAATTCAGAATTCCAAAAAATGCCAGTGGCATTTCTGCTGCAGTAGCAAATGCAAGGCACTGAAAAGTCAGATATCTACAAAATTCAAGTCATAAGGCTTTCCTGAAACCATTTCACCTGTTCTGATCTGAGAGTCCGAACTGACCCACTCTCAAATACGCACATTAGGCTGAAAAATCATGAGCCTTTAAGGATTGGGCATTTGATTTTAAGAGAAGCTCAAAACTGCTTTTCAAAACTACAAAAGTATATTTCCATCTGGAGAGTGCCTCTATTTTCATGTTTTATCCCATTCTTCAGAGGCTCCAATAGACAAAAGCCATAGCAAAAATCATCAATTATGGAGATTTGTTCAGTTCAATTCCAAGTGTTAAATTTCACCTCATTCACCCATGTATGGGAAAAAAAGGAGCTATGTACAGTTTTTCTTTGTGGCTGCTCTCTCTGTAGCATATATGAAATCATACAGTGATTTTAAAATCAATTTTTATTATACATAGATGGAGTAGCCAGAAAATACAAAGCCATTAACCAAATCCTTTTTTTCTTCATAGAAAGTTTTGTTCCAAGCCTTAGTAGTGAATTCAGCCTTTACAGAGTTAAATTATAGCTACAAAGAGATCCCAACAGGGATGCAGAGGGTTAAGGGGTTCTGCCATTAGGGTCTGCTGGAGAAACGACTTGAGTAGTTCCCTTTTTCTCTTTCTTGGAGGACAGAGAGCAAATAATCAGTTCATGTTTATTTTTTCTGAGTCATTCAAGACCCACCTTTAAAAATAGTTGGGCTCTTTTCCTTTCCACTTGAAGAGCACGAAAAAGCAAAGACATTAGGTAGACTTTTCTTTTTATTTTAGCTGACATGGCCTCAAATAGCCAGAGAATGAACCAAGTCCCTGGGATTGAATTTATCACTTTCAAATTCCATAGGTAACTTTTACCCCTCTTATAACAGATAAAAGAAAGCTCAGCTACTGTGTGTGTGTGTGTGTGTGTGTTTTCTTTATCTGGTGCTAGGGATTGAACTCGGGGCTTCCTTGTGCGCCAGGCACACACTTTGCCACTGAGCTACACCTGCAGCCCCTTCTAGCTGCTGTTTTGAATCATGGATAACTCCATAATTGTCAGGGCACCAGACTTCCACCATGCCCTTCCCCTTCTTTTTTGTTCCCTAGAATAATACTGTAGCCATATTTCAGTGACTGGGGTTTGTTTTAGTGCATCTCATGGCTATCACAGTTTTAGGGAAGCTCTAGGTTTCGGTCATTATAAGGTTATATAGTAGCACTCTTAAATTTAAGCATGTAGTTGGACTCTTGGCTAAAGTTTACTATAGGATATATGACAGAATCACTGAAGAAAAAAGCCAGTTGGATTCTGGAGAAATCCACTCACACACTTCTTTAGATGCTTTCCCTCCCATGAGGAGACCCATGGAATGAGTGTGTGTGTGTGTGTGTGTGTGTATTGACAGTGAACACTGTAGAAACATGTGTGATATTTCTTCCCAAAGGGAGCCTCTGGAGTATTAGAGCTCAAGACTTTTTGGGGGGCTTGATCATATAGGCCCCTTTTGTTTAACTCAAACCAAAGCTCTAGACACCCAAAAGGAAGGCAGATGTTAACCACAAATCACTTTGTTGGTACACGCAGCCTGGGTATGGAGAGCCTCCCTTAATAGCTAAGGCATGAGTGAGTGCCTAATTTGCAGTGACAGTCAAGGGCCAACTTTGTTGAGCAGAACTTTCTCTGTCTGTGGCCTCAAAGGTGCTATGATAACTTTTCTTCACATGGTCACTAAGCCAGGAGGTGGGTTGGCCCAGATCATGACTGGGAGGCTGTGTTTGCCTCAATTTTCCCTACACATCTCACTTATTCAGCTGTTATGTAGAATGAAGCCCAACTCGGCCCAGCATGGCCCTGCTAAGCATTGTTAGCTTCTTTTCATGGCAAAGTTGTCCCACTTTAGCTGTTTTGTTTCAGGGGGGGCGGTGGGGGGGGTGTACCGGGGATTGAACTCAAGGGTGTTGACTACTGGGCCCCATCCCCAGCCCTATTTTGTATTTTATTTCAGAAAGGGTCTCACTGAGTTGCTAAGCACCTCACTGTTTCTGAGGCTGGCTTTGTACTTGAGATCTTCCTTCCTGAGTCTCCCCAGCCAGTGGGATTACAGGTGTGCGCCATCATGCCCGGCCAGCTGTTGGTTTTGGGAGAGACCAGCCCCAGTCCCTTATGGTGTGTGTCTGACAGGTATCAGACCCAGAGCCCAGAGAGTTTGTAGCTTCAGCTCCACTTATTGCCTGTGTTCTGGTTTGTATTCTCCACTAACAGATATGATCATGTGTTTAGATTCTCTTTTTAAGAATACCATCCACTATTGCTTTTTGTTTGGAGCAAACTGTGGTATGCAGGGGAGACAGACTGTGAACTTAAAGATGCCATTGTAGCCTCAAGGTGCCCTTTAACTTTTTTCTACACCACGGCTGCTTTCTCTACTAAGATTTGGGACTGAGCCCCTTGGGCTTGGCTGGCCTGGAGGATAACTCTTGTAATAAGTACTACACTGTGTTCAAAACTGCCTTCTACCTGTTTCTGGTCTATTGTCCTTGTGTCTCTTTAGGAAGAATTATTCCTCTTGAGATTCATTAGTGGGCTTGCCTGTCAGTGTCTGTCTGTGAAGGGGAGTCCCCTACTACTAATGGGATTTTGGTTACAACATATGACTCAAAGAGAAACAATAAAGCCTATCATTTCCTCAAAGTCATTGTATTCATTGTATGGAGAGAGAAAAAATAGCTAACTTATAAGTCAACAGTTAATTTTCTCCTCTATTAATCTAAAATGGTTCTCATTGCATCTATTAGTAACAAATATTTTGGTTTCTCAGCATCTCTTAAATTTTTTTTTTGAGAGAGAGAATTTTAATATTTATTTTTTAGGTTTTGGCGGATACAACATCTTTGTTTGTATGTGGTGCTGAGGATCGAACCTGGGCTGCATGCATGCCAGGTGAGCGCGCTACCACTTGAGCCACATTCCCAGCCCTCAAATTTCTTTTTTAAGACATTTATCCCTTTTTTTATTGTGTGAGCTGTCTTGGTATCACAATAAGTCCATATGTGAACACTTTTGCTATAAAAGTCAAGGAGGATTGTGGGTACTGATGTATTTTTTTTACCCAGGTCTTTTCCATCACCACTTCAGTCTACTAAAGGATTGGTGGTGGGACCTCAGCTCAGTCATTGAGTTGCCTTTTCCCAGAATGCTTGACTCTTGAGTGGAGGTGAGAACAGAGCAAAGCGATTGCTTATTCCTTCATTGGAGCTGGGCAAGCAGTAATGCAGTTTGTTCTTAGTGACCTTCTATTCTGGTTTGTGTTATTCCTAGAACCTAGTATGGAGACATGAACATGGCTCTTTAGGTAAGATGTGACTGGCATGTACTTAGTGATTTATATAGATGATTTAATTATCCATACATTCTTTAATGTAAGATAAAATTTATCTTTCACCTATAGTGTGTTATACAGACTACATGTATATTGTCATGAATCAAAATCTCTCACTTTTGTTTTTCTTTTTTCTGTTGTTAGGAAAGGCTACTAAGCCTGGTGTACAGGAACAGCTGATTTTTAAAATCCCAATTCCTGGTTTAGAATATTTGAAAATCATTGTACATAGATAGATTTAACCTTCAGAAACATGTTTCATATTGACAAGATGATTTTGAACTTTGGTTCTGTCAGCTTTGTGTCATGTGAAATTTTGCCAAGTTTGCCAGTCTTAGGTGTCAAATTGATTTGAAGTTGCTAGTATGCTGCAAGTGACACAATTGAATGGGCTTTTCAATCTGGCATACCTCAAATACTTTCTTTAAAATATAGACACTCCATTGATCATCTTTGGTCTTATATTCTACCTCTTTATTTTAAAAGTATGATTTCTTAAAAAGAATTTGTTTCTGCCAGTTTTCTTCTTTATGCTTCTTCATGGCTATATTTACTACTACCTATATGAGCACACTTCTGACTTTTTTGATGCACAAATACTATGAATTTCAAAACTGTGACTATACATCCTCAATGGCATTGGTTTGTGAAGGATAGGATCATAAAACACTGTTATTTAATCCTTCAAAAGTAAGTGCCATTTATTTTCACTCCAGACTTCTGCTGGGAATTGGCTTCCAGAACTAGGTTTACCCAAAACCCAAGATGGTAATAGAAATTCTCTCTCCTTTTCTTCAGGGAGTATGTCTTTTCCCTTCGTATCTCTTATTAAATCCTTGATCAGTACATTTAAAAATTTCTCAAACCAAATGACATATGTATATGAGTATTTTCACATGAGTAGATCCCTGTGGAGTAGCAGTGCCTGAGGAGGCTTCAGAATTATGGATGCCATGCAGGGTGAGGAGCGGATACTGGGCAAATAGAGTCCTTGAACACCAAGATGTTCAGCCTCTGCCCAAATTCTAGAGAACCATGCACAGTACTGAAGCTGATGGCTCTGGACCTCACAGAGTGACTTGGCTAATGGAAATGTCAGTTATCTGGAGATTTTCCACACCATAAAATATTCTAGATTCTGCTTAGGCCCTGAGAGTTGAAAAAATATCAGCACTGACTGACAACTTGCCTGTAGTCTTGCAGAATGTATATCTGGGTCTGAATAAAATTGTTATAAAAGCAATAAAGTGATATTAATATACACCTGACAATACATACTCAGTGAAGTTGGCATAAACATCTCTTAGACTGTTGATTTACTAAGAAGAGAACTTCCAAATAAACTTTAATGCAGGCAATTAGGGGCTAGGGTAAAGTCAACATGTATTGCATACTTACTATTTACTAGGCTCCATATATTGCATTTTAGTTCTTTTGCAGAGGCATGAAAAGATAGATGTGATTGACATATTGCAGTTCAGGAAGCAGTGTGTATGATTCAGAGTTCTTCAGAGAAACAGAAGTGAGACACACAAACACACACATGTATATTAGTTTGTACAGTTTTGGAGGCTGAGAAATTCCTAAATCTATAGTCAGCAAACTGGAGACAAAAAAGAGCCAATGCTGCAAGTTCCAGAACAAATCTAAAGTCCTGAGAATCAGAGAAGCCAATGATGTAAGTTTGTACCAGCTACAGTTGTCAGGCAGGAGGATTTACCTTTTATTCAGTCTTTTTGTTCGGGTCAGGTGTTCAATTGAATGAGACCTGCCCACCCACATTAGGAAGAACAATTTGCTTTACTTAGTCCCCTGATTTAAATGATAATCTTATCTAGAAACAATTGATGGGCACTTGCAGAATAATGTTTGACCAAATATCTGTGCACGCTATGTCCCAGACTAGTTGGCACATAAAATTAACCATCACAGAGGGTAAACAATTGATTATTTAGTATATAATTACACATTATATACTAAATGGTAGAACAAGGACAAAACCTCAACACTGGAGCATCCCAAAGCTTCTTTGTAAAGTTTGTATATTTCCTGCTTGGTAGCTGCTAAAATTACTTAGGCTACTATAAAGTCAATAGGCAATTGACAAATGATATTCCTCTGGTTTTCTTTCCTACTTCACCTCTTCACATTGGAAATACTGATCCTAAACTACCTGAGGTTGGGAAAGTCTGACAATACCCAGGTAGGCAACTACCCCAGATAATACATTCCAACCTGCAGCTCTTCCCTTTCAATCCTTGGTGATCCAGTATAGGTCATCAGGACCAATTCTGCTTTTAGATAGAGTTGAAGTCTCTAAGGCTGGGCTCTGATGACAGATCAGATTTCAGCTAAACCCCAGCCCATGTGGCAAGAGAATATTGAGAATTTTTGTGTCTTACAGCAGATCAATAAGAGATCCTTTTCAGAGGCAGAAAAAGGGTATGAATAGAGGAAAGTATAGCAGCTACTTTTTCCTTTTCTTCCAGAAAAAATGAGTTTGCCATGCTCAAAGCAGCCATTTCAATTATGCAGTCGGAAGTCCTTGAAGTGCATGAGCTTCAAGCTCAGAAAACAGGACCTGTGATAGGACATCCCCTCACCCCACTCCACATGCTCTACACACACCTGCTCAAAGCCCTGAGGTGTGATGTGTTAATACATTAATAATATGGGCTCTTCGTGTAAGCAGGGGAAGGCAGCACATACATTTGGTTTTTTGAGTGTACTTTTTGAAGACAAAAGGAAATGAGGGCTTTTGCAGAATGTACATAATTAAGTGGGAAGTGGGAAAGCCTGCTTCTGAGAGCTGGTTTTAATTGTTTTAAATAGGCTTGCCTCATTTTGCGGTCCAATTTCTTCTCTTTGCCTATCATCTCGAGCTTTATCTAGACTTGCCCTTTCAAATGCAAAGAATTAACCTTTGTACCACACAAAACCATCACTTTAGCTTTCCCCATAGTGACAGATTTTAACATACCACTGCACACTGACATGCCTACTGCAGCTTCTGCAGCTGGCCCTGATCCTTCACACAGGAGTTTCTTTGCCTGCCTTTGCACTCCTGGCTTCCTGGTTGATACTCTGGAAAGAAGAAGAATTTGTATCCTTCTGGTCTAGAGGCTCTGGAAAATCAATTAGGGGGAAATGAGGAATCAGGAATTACAGTGGAATCCTGTTATGATACAGCTCACCATGGTATGTGTGTGAACAATCCTCAGGTCAATCTGCTTCCTAGAAAAACACAAGCAAGATGGTCCAACACCATTCTTTATGTTGCACTAAAATCATAAAAAGAATCCTTGATTTAATTTTCTTAAAGACTGTAAAAATTATTAAAGATCTTGATGAGTCAAGAAAAATTAGATGAACAGGAAAAAAAAAGCCCCATGAAAATTACTCATACACTCCTCACACAGAGAGAACCTTGGCACATATTTTAGAGAATAGATTTTAAGACTTTTCCCATATATAGATTTAAACATTCACAAACATCACAGAAATGGACTCATTGCATGCATGGAGTTCTAAGACTATTATTTTGGTCATTGTTAATAAATATCTATCTTGATATACATAAAATGTCATTTTTTGAAACAGTGATCCAGTATTGCCCAGCTGTACATTGTGCAGTGTTTTTGAAACAGTACCCAATTGTTGGGCATTTTAAAAAAAATATTTTAATTAGGTATATATGACAGCAGAATGCATTTTGATTTATTGTACACAATTGCAGCACAACTTTTCATTTCTCTGGTTGTACACAATGCAGTATCACACCGTCTGTGCAGTGATACATCTACCTAGGGTAATGATATCCATCATGTTCCACCATCTTTCCTGCTTTTTGGGCATTTTGATTTACTATGAATTTTTCTTTAATGTTAATAATCTTGTAACATGATAGACATCACATTAAAATATTCACTAAACCCTTGTCCATGTGTTTTATCTGGAGAAATTCATAGAATTCCTTGTGTTTCAGAAATATCTGCTAGCTTTTGAAATAGAAAGTATATATCAGTTATTTATTGCTGCATAAAAAACTCTCCCAAGATTTAGTGGCTTAAAAATGACAAACATTTTGCTCATAGATGTGCAATTTAATTAGGGTTCAAATTGCCTCAGGCTTATCTCTCTGTGGTGCCAGTTAAGTTCACCTGGGAATGACAGGGTTACTTTTAAAATGGCTCAATTATGCAGTTGGTTCTGATTTTCAGCTGGAAACTAGTTTGGTGCCTTGTCTTCAGTTCCTCTTCACATGAACCTCTACATGGGCTGCTTTGACTGTTTTAGAGAAAGGTGGTTGAGTTCCCAAGTGTGAGTGTCCTAAGAGAACAAGGCAGAAATGCATGGCATTTTTATGACCTACTCTTGAAAGTCGGAAAGAGTATCCCTCACTGTACTCTATTGGTTAAGGTTATCACAATGACCCATCCATGTTCAAAAGGAGGCCATAGATTTGACCTCATGATAGGGAAAGTGGAAATGTTTTAGAAGAGTATATGGGATGGAAGATATTGCTGCCACTTTTGAAAAATACAATCTGAAATAAAGTGTAGTAAAAATAGGTTGAAATGGGATTTAGAATTTTGAAGTAGATCATGTACCTTTCTATTTTATTGATAGTCAATTTTTTTCCGTTTTTATAATTCATAAAGGAAATGTACAAATTTAGGGGATTTACCCATCAGTCAGCAAAATGATTATATTCTAAAACTGGAGAGGGTCTTAAGGATCAAAGAGATAAGAGGAACAAGTTAAATAAAAATGCATTTGAGAAAGAAGGCCATCAAAGGCCAATGAGACCAATTGCAGATGCCATTTCCAAAGCCACAGGTGCACTATTAACCTCAGGTTGTAGAATAAAGTTTTATTAGTTGGTCAATGTGTGATATGTGAATGGATCAGAGGCCAGGTTAGTAAGGACATTCAAAACAAAGGAAATGTTGAAGGAAAAAGTGTGAATGGCTACTTCCTTCATGGACATGGCTATTATGGAAAATACAATCACATTTCATTTTTTTTTCTGAATGTCACAATTTAACTACTGGTATTCTGTCTTGTAAGAATACATCTTTATGAGCCAGTTTCATGGAAACCATATGACTGGATGTTGACCATTGCAAAATGACTTTGCTATTAGGACAGTATCTCTGCTATTTTTTTTTTTCTTTCTCCACTGAAATGCCCTAGAAAGCAGTGAAACTGTTGGTCAATAGGTGATTAAGCCCAACTTTACATAGATTGAAAGTGCTTATCAGAGTTCAGGACCATTTCTTCCTTTCTTAGTTTGAATTATATTTGACAATCAAGTAAACAGTTCTCAGAGTGACAAGAGTAGACTTTAATGTCCCTCAAAGAGTGATCGTAAATGCTTTTTCCAAATGCAAATATTTTTAAACAATAGCAAAAAACCCCAAAAGGTCATGCATTACTCAATTTCTCTCTTGTGCCACTATACTTGTATTGTGGCAAGAAAGTTTTGGAAGTTTAGTTCAACATTGACAATTTAACTTTAATTAACTTCCTGCATGCAAATATCTAATGACATTTGCAAAAACAAGAGACCCCTTTGGAAATTAGATTTGAAGAGATTAATAAGCCCAAGAATCTAAATTTGAATTACTCCACGGACAGCATGTGGAGTAGCAATTATCACCATTATTTGATAGGCAATGTTTAAATTAGATTTAGATTTAGTCTTCCTATTTCTCAATCAGAGGTATTTTTGTACTCTCCCCCTTTCCAAGACATTTTTGATTAACACAAGTATATGTGAATATGTGTGTATGTCTGTATGTGTTTTTGAGCGTGCATGCATGAAATTGGCCAGAGATGCGGCGAAATATCCTACAATGGACAGGCAGCTCCACACAACAAATATCCAGTCTAGAATGCCAAATGTGTTGAGTTGCAGAATCCTGGTTTTGGTTTAGGCATAAGAAATTCACAAGTACGAGTGTTATGAAAAACCTTGTCTCATCTACTGCTGCCAAAGAACTGAAATCAGACTCCTTTTTAATCTGGTTTGCTCATTTTCTTTTTAAGTGTTTCTCCTTTCACACTTGAATAGGATCCTTTAACTTGGGGATCAGAGCCACAAAGGAATTAATTGACCATAACTAGACTTACAAAAAGGGTGAAGTATAAACAGATTTTCTGAATAATTTGCTTAGGCCCATCTACAGGCATGACTCTGTTAAACTACTGTTTTCCAGTATTAGAATCTGGGAATCTGGTAACATCTATGGAACATAGAGACCATCCCTTCATTAGGTCCTTAATAATCAGTTTTACATAGAGAAAAATGTCTCTATTAGTATATAGAGGCTCATTAGTTTCCCTATACATTTACTATTTAATTTTTAAATGTGAAGTTTCTCTGCTTTACCTCTTGCTGTTTTATTGATTGCTCTTTTCTTGTTCCTTCTTCTTCATCTCTTTGTGATTTTACATTCCTGTGTTGTCACATATCTTTACAAGCAACACTTCTCAGAGTTGTAAGCCCTCCAGTTGCCTGGGAAGAGCTTCCTGATCTTTGTGCCTCATTCTTGAGTTGCTTTCTGTGTCTTTTCTGGTAAGGCTGCACTTTTTGTTGACCATTTGCTTATAACTCTCAGCTGAGTATGAACACAAACGCTTGTTTGGTTATATGGATCTTGGGTTAATGATCTCAATAATATTTTTGCCTTTTAATTGATTTGCTTATTATAATCTATACTGTTCCAGAAAAGATTTGATGACATTTACCAAAGCACTTTTCAGGACTTTCTGACTACTTTGGCTACACTGCCTGATAGCCACACTAACTATAATCCAGATAGAACTACAAGCCAGCTCTTTTTGATATTTGAATATGGACAATCCCTCGGTCTCAGAGTCTAGGGAGGGATTATTTGTCTTGTCCTTGAAAACTGAAGCAGAAAGAAAACACATCTGTCACTAGAAAGCCCATATCTCTTAAGATAACTTTTTCTCTCTCTTCTTTTCTTGTTCCATACTTGGAAAGTTTCCCTTTGTCCCAGAAGGCAGGAGAAAGGGTATACTTAGCATGTCAAACCTATGGCTACTGGTCCCTCCAAACTACTGCTATCCACCAAGTAAAATTGTCTTTATCTCTTCTAAATTTTTTAACTCTTCCTTGAACCACTAAATGTGATCTAACTACAGAAGTATAGAAGTAACGGCAAAATTTCTGGGTCACAAAGAACCAAAAAGATCAGTAATTAACTGTGTAATGAAAATTTGAATGGTTAAAGTGGTAGGAAATTATGTATTCCTTCTGTTTATCCATGGAGACCTAGACTTTAGAGATGGACATTTGGCAAGACTCCCAGAACATTCACACCATCACTCTGAGGTGAAGAGTTAAGACTGTGGGCTGCAGATCCTTTCTTAAGGTTAAAGGTCAGTGACATATTGTCCTGTTGCAGCTGAGGACCCACCTCTGAAATCACTCCTGATAAGAATTTTCTCATTTACAAAATCTCCTTTATGCAAAGCTTTCCTTTGGCTCTAATCAGAAATTTAATTTATTCAGAGATAAGGAAAGAAAAGGGAAGATCTTAGCTTCTCTGATGTGAGGGATCTGAAGAAATTAGAAGTGAGAAAGATAAATATCAGAGCATCAGCACTACACACATTTCCTAATGGATAAGATCTTTGCTTTTGTTATTTTAATTTTCTCTGCATCAAATCAGATAACCTATGAGACTTCAATAATGATGATGCAAAGTTGCTAGCTTTCTAGGTCTCACGAGAAAGGCCTAAAGTAATTTGGAAATTTTATTTGGATCCAAAGGGAAGATAGACTCTCATTCATTCATTCGTTTATTCATTTGTGAAGGCCTGCTATGTAAATATACGTCAGAGCAGGTTATGGGTATGAAAAAACAAGTCAAAGTATTGGGAATGCATGATATTATAAGGAAAAAAAATGTAAATATAGGATATAAGAGCAATCAGGCACAAATAGGTGGCACACAGAAAAAGCTGCTGATGAGTGCTTTTCAGCTGAAGATAGGACCCTTTACAGAAAAGGCTCTTGAGTTGAGTCTTGAGTAATGCTGTAGAACATTTGTTTTAGCAGTTTTGTCATCACTCTGACCAAGAGACCTAACAAAAACAAGTAGAGGAGGAAAAGTTCATTTTGGGATCCTGGTTTCAGAGGTTTCAGTACATAGACAGCCAACTGAGCTCATTTCTCTGAGCTTGGGGTGAGACAGAACACCATAGCAGTAGGGCGGCATGCTGTTGGAAGGCTTCTCAGGACATAGCAATGAGGAAGCAGAGATAGATCTGCTCACCAGGGACAAAATATAAACCCCAAAGCTATGCCCCCAGTGATCTACCTGCCCAGAGTTACCACTTAATTAATCCATATCGGTGGATAAATGCACTGATTAAGACTCTCAAGCCCATTTATTTAACCTCCAAATTTTCTTGCATTGTTTTATACATGAGCTTATGGGGGACACCTCATATTTTTGGCAGAAGGGGTTGGGAAAAGACATTTAAGGCCAATAAAATGCACTAGAGAAGACTTGGAGATGAAAACAATGTGAGAATTACGTAGCATGGATTTCATTCTGGGGATCAAAATTGGATTGGTTGAGAAGCAGATAAGAACTAGATATGTGTTATGTTTAGAAATGTTGGCTTTATTTTTCAGATGGTCTATTCCAATGTTTATCACATTTGGTGTTTACAATCATACCTCTCTTTATCAAAATGTGCTTTTCAAATATGCCATCATTCTCTGGTAAGTACAGAGAGAGATGATGTGAGGGGGTAGAGGGAAGTGAGAGACAGAAAAATTTTTTCCTTATAGAAACAAGGAAAATAAAATGGAATGGATACTGATGAGGCCATTATTAATGGTTAAACCAATGGAATATGGAGTACATTAGTTCCTTTGTATAACCTGTCCTAATGGTGGCAATGTTAGAAGTATAGAACATCCAAAGAAATCAGGGAAAGTAAGTTAGTGAATATTTGAGAGAAGAACATTTTCATCCACAGCTCCTATATTGTGTAGTATGGTAGTTTGAACATGAGATTAGGGATAACTAGAAATCCAACAACTCTGGAGTGACATTAGCAAGAAGGCAGAATAAGAAGTTTTCTAATATTATCTCCTCATGGTGCTTGATTTGACCCATGGTAAAGAGTACATTTTTGGGAGTCTGGGACTCCAGCAGAGAAGTTCTAGCACACACTGTTGGAGCAAAAATTTAGAGAATAGATGCATTTAAGAGGGTAAGAAAAACCATTTCACTTCACCTATATCATCTCCCTCCCCACCCAAGGGAGCACAGCTCATGCCAAGAGAGACCCCCTCAACTCATGATTCTTCTGCTACAGAAAAGTAGAAGTATATTGAATGAGCACCTGGATTGCCTAGATGTATAGGACACTGCCCAATGAACCTACTTACTTCTTGCCCTGTCCAGAATATTAAATAAATCAGCATGGCTTAGTGATTCAGAGAGGCTGGGAACAGAGGAGAACAGGAAACTGACAGCAACCAGAGCTCAGAACTCAACAAAGAGCTGCATGTCTGTATTAGTCAGTTTCATGATACTATAATTAAATACTTGTGGTGGACTAACTTTATAAAGAAAAGAGGGTTTATTTCAATCACAGTTTTGGAAGTACAAAGTCAAACTAGCCTTATGCAAACTTTTTTGGGGGCTCCCTTTGGCTCTGTCACTTCATGGAAGATGAAATGCTGGGAGCAGGTGTGAGAGAGTAATTACACAGCCAAGCAGGAAGTGAGAGATTCAGGGTTGAGACTCAGGCTTTTATAACAACCCACTCTCATGAGAGCTCAGGGCTCCCACAAGAGTTATCTTAACTCTTTCTGAAGAAGACCTAAGGACTTTCCACTAGGCCCCACCTCTTAAAGGTTCCCTACTATTTCTCATTGTCACATTGAAGACCAAACTTCCAACACAAAAACCTTTTGGTGACATTCAAACTGTATCCAAGTCACAGTGGCAACTGAGGGGAAAAGAAAGAAAAGGAATAAAAAAAAAATCACATACAGGACTTATTGCTCACCATTGTAGAAGTTGCAGAAGGAGATGTGAGAGAGACAAAGAAGGAGAAAGTTTATCTAAAGAGATAATGTCTAAAAACTTCCTAAATGATGCAAGAGATAAGGACATCTAGGTATGTGAGTCTCAAAGGTCTCAAAAGTGGTTCAACCCAAAGAAGGTCTCATTGAAATGCATTATAATCAGATTGCCAAAATCAAAACAAAGATTTAAAAACATCAAGAGAAAAGAGAACTGTCACAGGCAATTCCCAGTAGCCTATCAATCAGCAGATTTCTTAGCAGAAAGTTTACAAAGGCCAGACGAGAACTGGGTGATATGCTTAAAGTGCTGAAAGAAAAAGTAATAAACAAAAATACTTGGCAAGGCTGTCCTTAAGAAATGCAGCAGGATGTCAGCAAGAACTTTGACTGGATGTGCTTATT
This sequence comes from Ictidomys tridecemlineatus, assembly GCF_052094955.1. Lineage (NCBI taxonomy): Eukaryota > Metazoa > Chordata > Mammalia > Rodentia > Sciuridae > Ictidomys > Ictidomys tridecemlineatus. The sequence goes on along the minus strand of NC_135480.1, from coordinate 167,076,291 downwards.
AAATTTCCCTCCACACAAAATACCACAACAAGGAGAAAGGCATTGCATTGAAGTGTTTGGGACAGTGTCAGAGAGTAGTGGGGATGCAGTGGCACAGTTGTTTCAGAGCATGGAAATACATGATGTCCTTATAAAGAAGAGAACTAAGTACATAGCATCTAGTGCTTTTTCTCTTAAGATCAACCCTGAGTGGGGCTTTATTCAGAGAGGAAAGGATAAGCATGGAGCTCTGGGCAGTCCCCACTCACACCACAGTCTCTGAGGCATTTGCTACTGGAGAACACTGTGGCCTATCCATGCCCTGAACCCAGTTTGGAGAGTTGTCAGGTTACCACACTGATGCTCTCTGCCTTAGAGAAAGGGCCCATCCAATGTTGTACCCTCCCCCACCCAGACTCTTGATGTATGGATCCATCTTGAGACCCTACTACATAGGGCCCTATAAAGCAGCTGGGAAGCTGCCCTTGGCAGCTTGACTGACCCAGATCAACAAAACAACCAGAGGCCCTCTCTACCCACAAGCTGTCCCAGAAATGCTCAGATGGGTTTACCCACCTGCTCTTGGCCCCAGAAAGCAACCAGGCAGCCTTGTTCATCCTCCTATTGTCCTAGAAGCATCTGGGTGTCCCGTGAGCACATTCAGCCCTGGGGAAGCATCCAGGAAACCAGCTTGGAGTGGTTTGGCATCCAGAGATCCAAGGAAGCAGAGGAGCCGACTCACCTCCACACTTGGGAAACAGTTGAGCAACATTTCTTAAGTGTTTTGGCTCACTGAGCCCTGCCCATCCTCACGTTCACAAGAAGCATTCTCAGAAGCATTACCCCTGAGACACTAAAAAGTATAGATTCTTGACCCTGCTCATGCATCCTGCTCATGCATCCTCACCCATAAGAAACAGTTGGACAGACATCTCTAAGCGGGTTGGTCCTTAGAAACCCCAGAAAGTTCCTCATGCTGTCCTTGGGCACTGCAAGTGTTCTGTATGGGCCCACTAGTGTGGTCCAGACCTTACAGAGCCTTTAGACACAGACAGTACTGCACCCTGCTACTGGGCATAATGTCCCACCTAACTGGTCCCATTAGAATGGCCCATCCTTACACAACCTGTTAGAACCACAAATCTAGGTATAACAAAGCTGGATACAACAAATCTGGAGCTACCAGTGAGCTTGTCCTGCCTAAGGCAGCTATATTTCCAGTTGGCAGTAAAATCTAAAACCTCTTAGAACCTAGGTTATGGAGACATTGGCAGATACTTCCAACCTTGATTCAAGTTGAAAAGCTGCATTGACACCACATTAATTTACCCACCTGGAACCAAAGCCAACACAGTATATCCAATCAACATGAGAGCACACTGCCAACAGAAAGCCTTTTACTAAGAAAGCAACCCTATAAAATTGGTAGAGGTAACTAACCCACCAAATGCACAAATACCGACATAGAAACACACACACACACACACACACACACACACACATACAAAACAAAACAAAACCCTAGGTAACATCCAAAGGAACATAATAACTACCTAGCAACAGACTCCAAAGAAAAGGAAATTGATAAATTGCCTCACAAAGAATTCAAAGGAATGATTTTAAGGAAAAAAAAAAGTGGGGGGTGGGGTGGGAAAAGAAGACTCAAACAAAATCATAAATAAAACTGGAGATATAACTACTGATACTACAGAAATATTAAAAAAGGTTCTAAAGAGACTACCATATGCAATTTTACACCAAGAAATTGGATGACCTAGGAGAAATGTATAATTTCCTAGAAATATACAACTTTTCAATACCAAATCATGAATAAATAGAAAATATGAACAGACCAATAATAAATAAGAGTTAATACCAATCCAAATTAAACTCTTCCAAATCACTGAAGAGGAAGGAATACTTCTGAACTCAGAGTAGGCCAGCATCTTATTAGGCCAAATAAGCTCATGGCACAGAAAATAAAAAATAGAGGTTAGTATTCCTGATGAACTAAAAGTTCATCTAAAAATTCTCAGTAAAATACTAGCAAACCAAATTCAGCAGCATATTAAAAGGATCATACTGTTATCAAATGAGATTTCTCTCTGAAATGTAAGGATGGTTCAAAATAGGCAAAGCTCAATCCCCCCAAACCAAAGGCTGAATGCTCTCTCTGATATGGGGATGCTAACACAGAATAAGAGTTGGGGGAGGAAAGAATAGAAGCTCATTGGATTAGACAAAGGGGAATGAAGGGAAGGGAGGGGAGATGGGAATAGGAAAGACAGTAGAAGAATCTGACATTACTTTCCTATGTTCATATGTGAATATACGACCAGTGAAACTCCACATCATGTACAAACACAAGAATTGGAAGTTATACTCCACATATGTATAATATGTGAAGATAATTCTACTATCCTATATAACCAATAACAAAAATTAGAAAAATAAAAAAATACCCACCTAGGCAAAGCAGTAAACAGGGTATACCACACTAACAGAATGAAGAATAAAAAACATGATCATCTCAATAGATGCAGATAAATCATTTGGTAAAATTCAATTTTATACCCAAAATAAGTAGTTTTCAATTTCTTTGATCACATAAGACCAGGTTGCTTATTTGTAGCATATCTCTTCTTTTTGCAGTCTCTCCAGTCTTGTTTATGTAAGCTAAATAGCTTCTGAGATATTGCTCCCCAAACTTCCTCACTTCCAATCCCTATCTCTTCCTAAAACTCAGTCCTTCCCAATGAAGATATTGACTCCTGAATCCTATCTCCACTCCTAAATCCAGTGTGGTGATCATGGTAGGAGAAGGGGAGAGACAGAGGCAGTCTCTTATTCATTGCAAAATTTTGGATTGGTTCCTTCTAAGTTCCTCTGGAAATCTACCTTTTTTAGATTAAAAAATTTAAATTTTTAATTAAAATCCTCTAGTTTACCTCTGACTTCTTTCGTTTCTCAAATCTTTTAATTCATTATCCTGATTAACAAAACAAGAGGCCCAGAGGACTAGCAGGCAACGATGTCACATTTCTCTAAAAGGAAGTGTGTTGGAGAGAGATTGTAGAGAGGCTGGGGAATATTCACAGCCAATGCCTTGCCAAGGGTGAGGATAGGGTGGATTCTGTCTGAGTGCAGCAATGAAGGAATGACTTGTCTCTATAAAACTGAAAAACAATAGCAAAATATCAAATGTTGATTTTCTTTGTATTATAACTATGAACCAGCAATTCTAACATTGTCAGTAGTGACATACCTACTCCTACCCTTTGTACACCATGGCTCAGAAATGCAGAGTTCTAGTTCTAGTCCCACATTGATTTTCATTTGTCTTTGTTGCGTTAAATGACTGCTCCTCTTAGATCCTGAAGTTTTCTTCTGCCACGTTATTCTGAACCCATTTTGTCTGCCTGGTTTCCTCTCTGAAGAGGAAGTTGTGCAGTAGAAGGTCACCTTTCAAACGACATGGATTTTCTCCCTATAATGACAACAAGCATGGTAATGACAAGAACAGAGCTGTTACTTGTGATGGGAAAGGAGACAGAAGTGAGCCTTGCTGTTAGTCACACTGTCCAGGATCAATGACACTCTGCAATAGCATCAAGGAGTCAATTCACATGTACAAATGGGTTCTCCCCATTGGCTGCTGCCGAGTTCAATGACAACTGTTTGCCTTAACTATAATTGTACTCAATTCCCAGAAAGAGAATAATGACTTTTTACAAGCTTTTTAGGTTGTTTTACTTTTAGAATGTTTGCAGAAAGAACATCCCCAATAGTCAATTTTTATGCAGACAGACACCAATCTAACTTGTATTGCTTAAGTGATTATGTATATGGAGGCTATAGCCAGGACACTTAATTCTTTTTTTTTTTTCCAACTTCTGGACTGATTAACTTGAAAAATAAATATCGACTAAAGCAAGGACTTATTGCCTTGATGTTTTTATTTTCTAGAGCAGATATCACCTTGAAATCCACATCACTAGCTTCCATGAAGGTTTGCTGTGAACTTTTTGTTCCTATTTGTAATCTACTTTCCAATTAATGCTGCAACTGCATTCAGTGTATGTCTACAAGCGGCTCTGTAGGGGTTAGAAAGCTGAGATTAACATACAGCAGTCACTTTAGGAATATTTTCCAGCAACAAAGATGAAGTAGGATTGAGATATTAGGTTTTTTTTTTTTTTTTTTTTTTTTTTGGTGGCGCTGGGGATTGAACCCAGGGCCTCGTGCATAGAAGGCAAGCACTCTACCAACTGAGCTATATCCCCAGCCCAGATTGAGATATTAGGGAGGAGTTTGACTTTACTGGTGAAGCTGAAGTTGACCTGCTTGCTGTTCAGCTGCAAGACCACCCACACAACCCATGTTCCCATCCCAGATGCTGTTTTCACCAAGCATACCGGTAGACTTACTGGAAATAAAGACTAACTGCCTTTGAAATCAACTTGAAGGTTTTCTTTTCTCTCCTTTTGCTAGAGGTTTGAGCTCCTTCTAATAAAAATCTTGGCCAGCTGTTTTTTTTTTTTAGTCCCTTGGTGATGAGAATAATATTGCTCCCAGGTACATCTCATTTAATGGTATAATAGTATGAAGCTCTAATTCTTAGACATTCTTATTTTGAGTTAAAAATTTCTCCAGTGCTTGTCTTCTTGGGTGATAAAAGAAAAAAAAAATGAAAGGAAAGCAAACAATTGTACTTCCTGTTTGCTAGAAGTTAGAAGTTTATTGGAATCTTGATTATTCCATGCATATTCCTTATACATTCATTAGGTTATAAAGTGAAAGTGGGAATTTTGGAGAAAGAAAATTCAAATCTGGGCTTCAGAGTGTTTTTGACATTCAGGACCTCTATGGGTCTTATCCTAGAGGCATTTAGCTTGCATCTTTATATCTTTGTTTCCCCACCCTACTTTTAGGTTAGCAAGTATAAAGAGATAACAGAATTATGAATGACAGCTGGCTAGGACGGGTAGTGGTTGTTATAGTTTTTGTGTATGTGTGTGTGTGTGTATGTGGGGGAATTGCAAAAAGGAACAGGGAGACCCTAATCTTTTTCTTCTTATGATTTGGGAAGAGAAAATTCTGCCACCATTCCTCCCCTCCTCTTCCCTTGCCCCCATAATTGCACAATTAGATCCATCTCTTGTCTCTCATTTTAAATACCCAGCTGCTTCTCTGAGCTAGAGGCTCTGGTGACATCTTTTAGTACCATGGACATTTTGGTTGGGAAGGAATATCAGCCTCCAGAAGCCATGTTTCTTTGTTGAGCCTCAGCAGAAATCATCCTGCCCCATGGCTCCTCTTTGTGAGATAGAACTGAAGAGGGCCCTTCAGGTTTAAGGAAAAGAGAAAGAAGTTGACCTTTTATGGGACAACATGAGTAGCACCTAAGTTGGAGTCAGAGGCCTGGGAATCAGATAGAACAGGTGTGAGAATCTGACGGTATTGAACTCCCTTGCTGTTTAAAATCCCAAAACCTTTAGGGAAATAAATTTCAATTATAATCAAGCCTACCAAGGCTATGAACAAATGTCTCTGTCCTCTGACTGTCAACCCTGACTGTCAAATGAGTGGGTGAGATTGTGATGGAATGTAAAGTTCTTTTCAGCTCTTATAATCTGAGAATCTAAGCTTCATGTTGAATTAAAGAGTTCAAAATCAGGTTTGAGTTGAGGGTGGGGGAAGAGAGACTGTGTTGTTATTAAGACCCTTTGTAAAAATCCTTTTGAAAGCATTTACCCTGAACTTGAAAGTGATTTACTTTCTCAAACAGTAGCAAAGCTTTCTAACCAAAGGACTTCTATTCAGTATGTAAGGTGGAGGGAACAGTGTGTGACAGACTAAAGTGAATGCTTTATGTTTGGGTGGGTTTGAACATATCTAAGGTGACTATTACTTTGATGAAGTCTTTTAGGAGGAGTTACAGGGATGAAAGCACAAATTTGTATAGCATAAGCTTATAGAGTGTGTTTAACTGACTTAGATATTGCCACAGAAGCAATACTACTCAAAGGAACTGGGTTCGCTTAAAACAAAACCCACAGAAGCTACACAATTGAGGCCTGAGGATATTAAAAACATTACTAGTGACCAAGAAGGGGAAACTACAGAATCATTGATCCTCTAGTTTGATGGGTTTCATTTTTTATAATGAAATCCTTTATTGTTCTCTAATTCCCTGAGCCTCAACACATCCTATAATTTCTCTCTTCACCACCATTATTAAGCAATAAACAGTTTTGGTTAATGAAATATTCTAGTCCATGGGGACCTGTCATACACATCATGCATAGAATGCCAATTGAAAGGAACTTTTTAAAATGAAAAGACATACTGGTATTTTTTGTTCATTCTGAAAAATTTAGGTGCTGTTAACAAAAGAAGAGAAAAATTATTTTAGGCAACAACAACAACAACAACAACAAAATCAACACATATACCACACTCCAAGACAAACAAAACCCTGCAAAACCCCAAAACAAAATATGTTCATTATAAGAAGTTTGAAATAGATTATATTAGTTGAGGAACTATTTTAGTAAATTAGATTTGAACAGATGGCAAGGGTTTAAATTAAGGTAGAGGTAGTAGACATGCACAGAGGGAGAGTGATAGGGAAATAAAATTTAGGAAATAAAATTTATTGGCCCCAGTTATATGATAGAGAGGGCAGAGAGGGAGAACAGAGAGGAGTCGGGATGTTCCTTAAGCTTTGCTTTGGAAGACTGAGTGGATACTTACCAGTGCCACTTATTGAAGCAGAGGCCATGGACATAAAAGCTTGCTTTGGGGAAAAAATGACAACTCTTACTTTGGCATTTTTGCATTTGAAATGTATATGGGCATCTTTGAATGAAAAGCCTAGTACACAGATGAATATCCAGTTAAACTGATCTATAGTACGTGATTTATGGCTAAAGATGCAGGAATGAATGGGATTTCCAAGGGATACAGTAGTCAAAACAGTATTCCTATGGACTCTCCATTCAAATGATAAAATAGATTAGAATAGAATATTATTCCAGGAAAAGGAGGTTTTTTGGAAGTTAAAGGAAAGGCTTTTTTTTTTTTTTTTGGAGGAAAGTAAGAAGAGTAGTGCAAATATCCCAGATAAGTCAAGTAAATTAAAGATCTAAAAAGTAACTCTCACAGCAGAGCACTTCCTTTACAGTCCCCTTGTTTCTCTAAGGTGCAATTCCCATGTACTTATACCTATTCTCTCATCTCTTTCTTTTACCAATAGCAATAGCTGTTAGACCATTTTTCTGGACTGGAGCTTATATATTAACAAATACGACCACTGGAGCAGGATGAGATTTGGACTCCTTCTCCTTCCTCTTCTACCTAAGACAATAAAATGGAAAGCAGGGTTCAGTGTGTCTGCTCTATAGACTCAAACTTATCCTTGGGTTGACTGGTCCTGAGGAGGTAGGAAGTTTATAAACTCTCTTGGTTCTCACATCTAAGCCATATTTTTCAATATTAGCTTCATAATTTTTTCTTCCTTCTCTTCTGATGCAGAATTCCATAAAGCAGAAATGTACTCTTTCTTCTCCAGGATATATAAAGAACTCAAAAGACTTAACACCTAAATAAATAAATAATCCAATCAATAAATGGGCAAAGGAACTGAACAGAAACATCTCAGAAGAAGGTATACAATTGAAAGATAAACTATATGAAAAAATGTTTAACTTCTCTAGTAATTAGAGAAATGCAAATCAAAACTAAGATTTCATCTTACTCCAGTCAGAATGGCAATTATCAAGAATACAAGCAATAATAAGTGTTGACGAGGATGTGAAGAAAAGGTACACTCATACATTGCTGGTGGGACTGCAAATTGGTGCAATCTCTCTGGAAAGCAGTATGGATATTCCTTAAAACACTTTGAAGGGAACTACCATTTTACCTAGCTATCCCCCTCCTTGGTCTATACCCAAAGGACTTAAAATCAGCAGACTATAGTGACACAGCCAGTTAATGTCCATAGCAGTTCAATTCACAATAGTTGAACTGTGGATGCAAATTAAATGCCTTTAAAAAGATGAATGGTTAAAGAAACTGTGGCACATATACAAAATGGAACATTACTCAGCACTAAAAGAGAATAAAATTATGACATTTGCAAGTAAATGGACGGAGTTGGAAAATACCATGCTTAGTGAAGTAAGCCAATCCCCAAAAGCCAAAGGCCAAATGTTCTCTCTGATAAGTGGATGCTGATCCATAATGGAGGGTGTGGGGAGAATGGAGGAACTTTTATTGGACAAAGGGGAGGGAGGATAGGGAGGGGAAATGGGGGCACGAAACATGGTGGAATGAGATGAACATCATTACCCGGGGTTCATGTATGACTGCACATATGGTGCAACTCTGTATTCTATATAACCAGAAGAATGAAAAGTTGTGCTCCATTTGTGTACCATAAATCAAAATGCATTCTGTTTTCATGTAAAACTAATTATAAAAAGAAAAAAGAAAAATATACTTTCTTGTGCTCCACCAAACCTTCCAAAAATAAATAGTAAACTTGGCAATTATAATCTCCTTGTTGTTCTCTGTGTAAACAGTTTTAGTCAGATTTTAGAGCACTGTAGAATGAATAGGGAGAGAGGAAATAGGCTGTGAATAAATATATTCTTTTAGGAAACACGAATTCAAGGAAGAAGATGCTTGCTATAGGAGATGTAATGTCATGGAAGAGCTTTTATTTTAAAAATCACACGTCAAATGCTTGATTGTGTATTGGAAAATAAGCCATGGTAAAGATTTAGGAGAAAAGAAGTGGCAATAAAGATGAATCAAAGTCTCTGAGACTTTGGGGTTGAAATTGAGAACAAGGCTTGACCATGGTTAGAGAGAAGGACAAACACATCCTGTGAAACAAGAGGGGCCAAGAAAAGGATAGGCTTGACTGAAATTAGTTATCTATGGTCTTCTGGGAAGTTAATTGAGGAGAGAAAATTATAACTGTGGTTGAGAGAGTTCACTCATCTTCACGAGTCTCTGTCATAGAAAATGAAATGTAACCCTGGGGCACTGAAAAAGACTTTGGAAGTTGTTAGAGATTGGATTATTAGACTTAATTCTTTGCTTCAGTTTGTGGTGATATAATCATACACTTTGCTACATACAAGGCCTCTGCATTTTGGGTAAAGTGTACATCCTACTGGAATTGGGCACCTTCATGGGACTTGGTTTGGACATGGCATGCTGGTCGGTAAATGTGAGCAGAGGACTTGTATGTGCTTGTGTTTGGCTTGATCAGCATGAAAAGATCGTCTGTAAGTAGCCACTACACCTTCAGACTGGGCTTCAGAATAACTATACACAAAGCATAAATGATCCCAACCCATAGCTGTGGATCCTACTGAATACCGTTTTGAGAAGACGGACCACAGATCAAATGTTCCAGCCTGCCCTCAGGCATCACTCAGAATATGTATAATTATTCTTCTGCAGGAAAGTCCTTCATATACATGAAGACTCCGTCTTATGTCTTTTTTTTTTCAGATTAGATATCATCATTAGTACTTGAATTCTATTCTCACACTTTTCTCCAGTATAACACTAATCTACGAGTGTAGTTTTTAGATTTTCTCTTTCTTTAGATTGATTTCTCTGGAGGCTATAAGCACTTGGATTCACACAAGGGTTGGGAGAATGTATAAGACCACATTTCTTGGTAGAGTGGACACAGTGGTCACTGTTGTCTTCCCAGAAATGGAAATGGACTTCTTTGTAGCTGCTCTGAGAAACAGGACCAGAAAGCAACTTGCTAGGAAACTAGAACAATCAGGGTCTAGTTAGGAAATGAACCTTTTCAATTTTTTTAACAGAGATAATTTCATATAAACAACTGATAAAGGGTATTGAAGAACTGAAAAAGAGCAAGAACTGAAGTACCACAGTAGGGAGAAATGGCAGAAATCAGCTACCAGCCCTTGGGCAGGGAAAAGACTGATTTCCAGAGTCCCAGTCCCAGGGTCGCAAAGCTAACAGAGGGTGGACTTGAAGGATTAGTTAGATTCAACATCTTCATATGTAAGACCATGTCTCGTCCATTCTCATGGCTATGTGACAAGTGTGTATGTATGTGGGAAGGAATTGCTTTCCTAGGCCAACCTGGTGAGGTCTGAGCTGCCCAGCTGCACAACTCTGGCACATGACATACTCAGGCAAGTGATTTTCTTCTCAGAAACGTGTCTTTAAATTTGCATGTTTTACTCTCATTCAGGAAAAGAAACAACCAATCATCCGGCTACCCATGAGAAACAAGGGGAGCAAAACTGCTGCTGTCTTTATTTTGCATTACTCCGTCATTGTCTTCCTTCCCCTGTGGCCTTCATTCCATTCTGGGTATCTGGCTTGTGTTGTTATCACTCTTCGAAAGGGGCTTGCTGTATGACACCTCACTGTTGCTAGAGCTACTGGCTACTCTCAGGTTCTTGTGTTGATTTCTTTGGGATATTTGATACCATTGGGTCTTCTCTCCTTGAAGCATTTCTTGCCTTTATTTTTATGGTTATGCAATATTATTTTATTCCCATGTCTTTGCACCTGAGCTTTCTTCTTCTCTGTCTTTTCCTCTCTATTTCTGTTTCATTTAGCTCTTCTGTCCATCATTTTTCACTAACATTTATTTCATTTTTATGAAAACTCAGCATGATTCTAGGCCTTGGAAAATTTACCTTCTCTAAGATATCTTGTGACCAAAGACATTGCCTCCAGAGCTGAATCCTATACCATCCATTGTCTCTGGAGAAAACATCTTTACCTATCATGCATTAACACCAATGAGTTCTCACACAAATTCTAATGCTCTTTCTCCAGTTATCTTCTGAATAGTTGGGCATTCCATAGGTGCCCTATGTGTGGTTCAAAATATTAAAATTATCTTTCTCCTCTCACTCTAGTTTTTTTTCTCTATAGGCTATCTCCTATGCTGAACAAAATTTATGGGAGGTCATTGTTTTGGACAAGCCTTCTGCACTAGGCCCTGGCAGACCAGACCAAAGCAGAATGCATCCACTTGTGTGAAGTGCCACCTGATCAAACTAAACTTTGAAATGGTCCAATTTTTGAGGGAATAGGAGATTGCAATCAACGTGATTCGGCATAAGAACTCCTTCTCCCTGGTTAAGCCTTTAAAGAAATTAGCTTCAAAATAACTGGTCCACAATCTGTTCTCTGTTTCTGCTTTCTTTAACCTATTTCTGCCTATACATGTAAACAACTCTGTTCTGGAACACTAATTCTATGTTCTAGAATGACATGTTTCCTGATTCTAGAATCACAACAAAATGGCAAATAGCTTTTTTATTTTATTTTTTCTTTTTAGATATACATGACAGTATAGTGTATTTTTACATATTTTACATACATGGAGTATAACTTCCCATTATTATGGTTGTACATGATGTGGAGTTATACTGGTAGTGTACTCATATATGAACATAGGAATGTTCAAAATTTATGTCCCAAAGTTATGTTCATTCTACTGTCTTTCTTAATTCCATGCCCCCTCCCTTCCTTTCATTCCCCTTTATTTAATCCAATGAACTTCTATTCTACCCCCTTACTGTTTGTTAGTATCTGCATATCAGAGAGCACATTTGGACTTTGGTTTTTTGGGTTTGGCTTATTTCACTTAGCATTATAGTTTCCAGTTCCATTCACTTGCTGCCAAATGCCATAATTTCATTTTTCCTTATGGCTGAGTAATATTCCATTGTGTATATGTATCACATTTTCTTCATCCATTCATCTGTTGAAGAGCATCTAGGTTGGTCCCATATCTATTTTGAATTAAGCTGCTATAAACATTGCTGTGGTTGTATGATCTTAGTATGTGGATTTTAAGTCCTTTGGGTAAGTACCAGGGTGTGGGATAACTGGGTCTAATGGTAGTTCCATTCCAAGTTTTCTAAGGAATTTCCATACTACTTTCCAGAGTGATTGCACAAATTTGCAGTCCCACCAGTAATGCTTGAGTGTACCTTTCCCCAGATATCTTTGCCAGCATTTATTATTACTTGTATTGCAAGTAGGTCTTTAAGTTTGTTGTATCATTTTTGGTGCCTACTACTACTATTTTCTAAAATTCCAGTTAGATTGTATGTTTCTGGAGGCAAATTTATCACCTTTCTTTCCTATCACTTTTCATCCACTTGAAGTTCCTGGGGGTAATGAGGAAAATATAACATATTCAATAAATAATCTTCCTATCCACAAATTTGTCCAAGAAATACTTCATATGTGGCTTTCATGGGCCTGATGGGCACTGCAGGTGCAGAGGTGTGCACACATCCCTTTCCTTTCTATTAATTGTAAATTAAAAAAAAATTTTTTTCCTTTGAAATACCTTAATCAGTTTCTTCATCATGATCAATTAACCTTTCTGTTCTTCTTCTGGGAACACTGAATTTCAAAATCCAAAACTAAAATAGGTATATGTGTGTTTGTTTGTTCAGGTGGTGCCCAGGTTGGTTTCATTTATTTTGCATAGCTTATTTTGTAGCCTTTCATTGGTTTGCAAAGCAAAGTCAAAACATTTTGTCTTTAAATGATTGGAAGGCATAACTCAACATAAGGCAAACAACATAATATTGGGCAAAGGATTTGGATAAACATTTCTCAAAAAAAGATATACTAATGGCCAATGAGTACATGAAAAGATGACAACATCATTAGTCATCAAGGAAATACCAATCAAAACCACAATGAGATACCACTGCACATCTACAAGAGTGTAATTTTAAAAAATGGGAAATAAGTGTTGGTGAGGATGGTGAGAAATATGGACCCTCTGCACTGCTGGTGGGGAATGCAGAATAGTGTAGCAACTGAGAAAACGGTTTGGTGGCTCCTCAAAAATTAAAAACAGATTTTCTATATTACCCAAGAATTTTATAGGTATATATCCAAGAAAGTAAAACACAGGTCAAGCCAGAAACATTTACTTGACTGTTCATAGGAAATTATTCACAACATTCAAAATCAACCCAACTTCCAGAAACTGATGAATGGATAAAAATACAGCATATTGATACAATAGAATATTGCATAGTCATAAAACGATTCTGCTACATGGATGCACCTTGGAAAGATGCTAAGTGAAAACAGCCAGACACAAAATGTCACATCTTGTATAATTCCACTTAGAAGAAATGTCCAAAAGAGGAAAATCCATAGAAGCAGGAAGTAAATTAGATGTCCTGAGGACTGAGAGGGAGGGGACAATTGTTAATTATTTAACTGTCTAATTGATACAGGGTTTCTTTTTGGGTGGAATTCATGGTTATGGTTATACTACATAGTAAAGGCATTGCATTCCACACAAGGGTACACTTTTAAAGTGTTTTAATATTTTATTGTGTATATTTAAGGTATACAACATGATGTTATAGTATGCATATAGATAATAAAATGGTTACTGAGGTGAAGCAAATTGACTTATCCATCATCTCACATAGTTATTTTATTTATTTATTAGTGTGTGGCAAGAACAGCTAAAATCTATTCATTTAGCAAAAATCCAGTATGCAATAGAGTATTTTTAGCTATAGTCCTCACCTTGTACATTAGATCTCTAGCCTTGTTCATCTACATATCTGCTAACTTGTATCATTTAATCTATATCCCACCTGCCAGGTCCCAACCACCATTTTATTGTCTAACTTTGCATATTTGACTTTTTTTAAGTTTCCCTGAATTGTACAATATGATGAATTTTGTATGATGTGGATTTTACCTCAACAAAACAGAGATTGGAAAGGAACTGATTGAGATGGAGACAATGAAGACATAGAAGAAGGGATAACATGAAGAATGGTTGAATAAGTCAGGGACTTGACTCACTGATAATAGAACAGGGAGTAAAACCAAACTTCTGTAGCCATTCTTCCATTAGTAAATCCTTTTAAAAACTTTTATTAAAAATGAAAGTCTACAGGGAGGAAAAAGGATTTACTATGCATTGGAAAACATCAAACAGAAAGCTATTAAAAAGCTTTTCCTGACAATAATTAAACGAGTCACTATATCCTGATCACCGTGATTGGTGTCACCAATGAGTCTTTCTTGTTAAGTGTTTTTCCCTCTTAATAATCCCATAATCTTATTCGCACAGATTCAAAAGTGAGAATTAAAGCAACACTGATTTAAACAGGCAGCTTGAAGACATAGAACATATTCTAATCTAATTTTCCTGTCCAGAGGAGACCAAGATGTAAGTAGGGAAGGACATGATTAAAGTAAGAGTAAATACTCCAATGTTCTGGGCTTGCCTTTAAAGTGCTACTGCTTCCTATTTCTGTTCAGTCCAGAGTATGGGAATGCCAAAGGCTAAATGGAAACTCCTGTCCCCACTGGGATGTTCCCAGTGTGACCATGGCTTATGGTCTAAAGGACGGAGGGCTGTGTCTTCCCGTGTGCTCCCTCTAGAACTGAATGGCCACTAGTAGAAAGTGGCAAGAGCTAAGTGACCCTCTGAATGTAGAATGATGTTGGGAAGCAAGGGTGGGGACATAATGACCAGGGGCCTGGCTTCTATAGTGTCGGGAAGGGTGTGGCTGGAGCTGACATGCAGTTGGTTTGCCTCAGGACTGCCACAGACAGCGTGAAAATACTGGTTGGTAAGTGTCTGATGACTTGAGCTTCTACACTGTCCTGCCCTGCTCCTCGCAAGCCAGAAACGAGAGAGTTAATGTGTGGCTTTGCAGGAAGCCTCCAATTCCCGGAGTTAACACCTGGCCAGGGCTATTTTGGATGGCTTTCTGCCTATGCAGTACCATTTGCTAAGGATATTGAATATCACCCCAGAATAGAGCTCCCTACAAGTGAATCCTTAAGACCTTGATATTCCATTCTAACCTCAGTTCCTGAATTAGGAAACACATTCTTTCCTGGTAACCCAGACAAGCCACCCTAGTATTTAGGTTATCCAATTTAGATCTTCATCTGATTAGAGGGTTTTGTGATGTTTAAAATGGTTTTATGATTTTTACAGCAGAAAAAAAATTATAGAAATTTTTATTGTTTCATGCCGAGCCACTAAAAATTTCTGTTTCTTCTAACTAGGCTGAGGAAGATTAGAAATTTGAGGGACATACTTTAAAATCTTTACTTTGTCTGTCATCAGGCAAAAATTCAAAAAGTCTCTCACAGGCTTTTTTTTTGTTTTTAAATTCTTCTTTTTGATTCATGAATTCACATTTCAAATAAACCTCAGGTGTTCAAACTTTCAGATTGAAAGTATGACCTTAATGATGTTTCTTTGCATTTGTTTTATTTTCTAAAAATTATTTAGCTTGATACCATCAAAAGTGAGAATAAATAAATAAACAGTAGTTGGAACTTGTTATTGTATTTTTCCTTTCTAGTTCAGTTTTCTTAATCACAATAAATTGGGTTGGTCCATTGCTAGTGAAAAACACACAAGCCTTTCTGGGTTGTGGGTGGAGTTAAGAGAAATTAAGCCCTCTGAAGGAGGCAGGTGTTGGTGTTGGTTGGTTGAAAATTGGTGGGGACAGAATGGTTTGATCCTGGCTTCCATCCAACTGACAGATCTGCAGATTGCTGGGAACAAAAACATGGGCATGGCCAGCTCCCTGAGCTCAAGTAGTCTTTGCGCAGGACTTTTATAAAGTGGAACAAAGGAGAAAAACCATTTATTCCTTTCCTTTTATCTTTTCTTAGCTGAGAAGTATGTGAACTTGGTAATTATTTTATGTTCTTAAAAATTTCAAGAGAATTAGCTTATTCTTCTAAAGAACACTGAAAAGAAGAGAAAATGCTGTTAATAACAAATGATTTCCATCTTCCTCATTCTAGAGAAGATTTTAATTGATTCTCAAAAAAAAAATATGGCAGGAACTCTAAATGCTATCTTGGACCTTGAGGAAAAGGACTAGATGATGGGAGAGCAAAGGAGTGTGTTGGTGTTGCCTCTGGTCACTTTACGTAAGCACAGTACCAGCTTCAGTATTGCTTACCTTCTGAATTTTTAATGTGAATGAGAAGGAAATTATATTTTGCTTAAGCCACCTGTGTTTTAGATTTCTTAGTTAACAAAGCCAAACCGATTTTTTTTTTCTGCTTTGAAGAATTAGGTCTTTGTTATGGTTTTCTGTTTCTCTACAGCATTACATCCTTTTCAGTTCATTTCATAGATCCCACTGAACATCGACTCTACATCAGGCATTGTCGAAAGCACTGTCTATTCAGTGGTTAGCCAAAGGAAGTTTCTACCATCTGAAGCATAGTGGAAAAGATAGACAATAAAGTGTGAGAAATAATCATTTGTTTCCTGTTTTTATTACCTTTGTTCCTCTCCTGTCTACATTGAATTGTGACCTATATATGTTCTTCGTTTCATGTCTTAGAGTCAGACTAAGGGACCATATAACTTTATTATTTCCTGGAATGACTTTCAAAAGTCATCGGCATAGGTGACTTTCAAAATGAGGACTCTGTGATGCTGGTTATCTTTCCACATAAAATTTAGAAAATCTTGTTTGAAAAGCCGATTTTAATAGCTAGTATATAATCTAGTATATAATCTTCAATTTGAGGATTGTCTTTCCTTGTATAGGGTCTCTGTGTGTGTGTGTGTGTGTGTGTGTGTGTGCATCCACACACGCATGCTTGACTTCTGGTGGTTGTGTTCCTTTTGTGATTTAACAGGTGCTAGGATTTGCTTTTGTCTTTACTCTGCCTCTGCTAAAAATCCATATTTGTTCCCTAATTGCTTTTTTTTTTTTAATGACCCTCAGCCATTTTATGGCTTTCCTAATTAGGTATTCTCTAACTCACTGGTTGTGAGAATGATAGCTCAAGACTACTCTCTCACTCAAGATGTCTGTGGGGACTATGGAGGAGGGAGACGATGGCCCTGTAACCATTGGCTCTGTTAGTTGCGTGGGTCCTCAGAGGCTCCACCTAACACGCTGATTTCTTCCCTTGTGGGCTCCCACTGATGCTGTAACTCCTATAACCTAACCTAGTCCTGTGGCTCACTCACCTCTTCACAATAGCACGTTGCTCAAGGAGAGAAGCAATATTTTGGCCATGAAAGCAAACTAAGAAAGGACACTTGGAGTTTATCTTAAAGACAGAAAATAATTTATTTTCTGTCTTTATTTCAAAAAGTTTAGCCCCTGCTGAAACAATCTGAAAAAAAAACCAGTGGCATCGGGTCCATTAAATTCAAGAAACCATAAATTTCAGTTATTGGCACAAACATTAAGTATCTTGATATGTAGAGCTACAGTCTGATAATATTGCTAAATTTGGGTTCTTCATGACAAGATATTGAGAAATCCATGAAATTTATGACGTATTAGGGCAATGTGCTATGTCACTTAATTGATGAAAAATCCATCCTCTTTGAATCATGTTATGAAAACTGCTAGCAAAGAAATAAAAGGAGTCCAAAGTTCAGGACAGATGAGTGGAAACTTTGGGGACAAACACTGATTAGACTGTAGAAACCCTTTTAAAATGTCAACCTCCTCTTCTGGGGTGGTGGGGGTTGTCAGTTCTTGCAAACTCGAGGTTGTGGGAGCAGCTTCACGGGTGCGGGAGGCTTGGCCATCCAAAATAGAAAATCTAGGTTTGCCTGGATTCAAGCAGTTTTCTTTGTACACCCACCTTAATTCTCCCAGTCCTTACAGGGGTCAATAAGTAGAAGAGAAACAATGGTTATGAAAAGAGTTTTTTGAGTAAGATTTATGTGGTAATGGAGCTGGTGTGCAATTCTAAATGCTTGTTCTCTTTTATATTCCATATTTTCTGTCTACTGTTAAGTTTTGGGTATTCTGCCTAGATTTATAGTTTTCCATCATAGATTCCATTTCTCCCATTGTCTTTCTCCTCATTATGGGTCATCTGTTCCTGCTTCTTTCATGCCTAATGAGGCATGCCCGATATTGTGAATTTATCTTTGTAGGTGATAGATATTTTTGGATTCCTGTATGTGATATTGAACTTTGTTACAGTGCACACAGCTAGGTGAAAACAGTTGGCTCCTTTTGGGTGTGGTGGGATCAGAACATCCTTTAGATTGGGGCTGTTTTTCCCCACTAGGGAGGCATTACTCTTCTGATTATGCTGCTTAATGCCCATGAAGGGTGAGGCTCTTCACTCGAACCAGTGAGAATAAGAATGATTCCTAGTCCTGTGTGAGTACCGAAGATTGTCTCCTCTGTTCCTTTCTCATGGTTCTTTTTTCTTGTTGCGGTTGGTTTCTTTATTTGTATAGATTCAGTTGAAGACTCACAGAGGACCTTTTGCAGATCTCTAGGGCTCTGTCTGTGTGCAGCTCTTCCTGGTTGCTCTATGAACATTGGCTGTCTTAGTTTCCCTAGGCAACCAGTTCCATCTCCTCAACTCAGGGAACATATAGGTCCAGCTGGGTTCCCAGGATCCCCCTTGGTGAAAACTTTCCAGGCAATAAGATGTAATACACGTATGGCTCATCTTATTTTTTCCTTATTTTAGAGATCATTGTTCCGCACCATCTGATATCCAATGACTAAAAGCCACATTTTGCCTATTTTGTGGTAGTTATCTCAAAACTGTTTTGAAGTTGTTTCAAGTTTCTATTTTGTTTACTCTGTCTTGTCCAGAGCGGAGGTCCCATTGTTTCATGTATTATAGCAGATAAATTCCCTCTGAGTAGACATACTGTCCTCAACAGGGATCTTGCCTCAGTGTCCTGGTGTCTGAGAGGGATTAAAGAAGTAACTCACTCTGGTATAAACTCTGTTCTTATCTATGTAATCACACTGTCTCACTAGTCTCATCTCCTCATTGAGGCATGGTCCCAGGTTGAATCCCTGAGTAGGTTTGTTCTTTGCTTCATTCATTAATCTTTCTTTTATTTATCCCTTTGCTATACGTTACTTAACTTTCATGTAATCGTTTACATTAACCTCGATTACTGGAGAATTTCAGGGAATCAGTCAGTGACTTCCTTCTGGGAGTCTACATTATAGTTCCTGAGAATAGCAGATGATCCACATGGTTGATTGTGATGGTTGCCGTGAAGGAAAAGCACAGGTGGCACTATAAGAGTACATAAGTAGGTGCCTAACTTCACCTGGAGTATCAGGTTTCCCTGATACTGTCAGGAGGTGACTGCAAATTGGGACTGGCTAGGGATTATAAGATAGGACTGCTTTTTTGTTTTGTTTTGTTTTGTTTTACTAAAGGAGCTACACTGTTCCAAAATTAGCACAAAATCCAATGTCTGAAAAGAAAACATTTCTGACATATCACCCAGGACCTCAATTGCAGAGAAAGACAATCAAATGGGAAATGTCTAGCAGAACTTTACTGAATCATTAGACATACATGAAAATGATTAACATTATAATGTTAATATTTATTTTAGATTGTGGGACTCTGAATAATTTTTTAAAACTTCTCATTTCTCCAAATTTTCCAAAGTGAATCTGCATTGTTTCTATGATTAGGAATAACAACAACAAACCAGAAAACGAACAAAAGGGAGGAAGAGTAAAAGGAAAAAATATAAAACATAATTTAGGTGTTTAATAGGTGCATCCGTGTACGGATCCTGTAAGTACCACCTGGAGACATTATGTGTCATGTGGCAAAACATCAATGCTGTTTCCAAAGACACATTCTCAAGCATCAAATGAGTCATCTTACTAACCGTTTGGGAAACAAATTCAAAACAGAATCTTGCCTTCAACTTCTGTAGAGTGTGACGCTTGTCCAGTTTTTTAAGACTGGTCTTGAAGGACATGGGCAGATGTGCGTGGTAAGCTGGTGAGCCTCTTGGAGGATGCTTATCTCTTCCCATGGGTGTAGTTTCTTGGCATGTGGAAATCACAGCAACTCTGGTCCTGGAAGAATTGTGTGCCAATGTCACAGGGAAGGCAAATGGGGGAACATCTCTGTGTATGCTGCTATTTTTAAGCAAAACCATCTCCACAGAAACACGACTTTTCTAAATTTGGAGCTTTTAAACCATACTCATTTCTTTAGAGCTCTGCATGCAGACCTCTCGTGGGTCCAACTAGAGGAATAGGGGACCGATGTGAAGTTTGAATTATTTATTTATTGTTTGTGAAGAAAATGATATCTTTCTTGAATCATTTTTACTTCGTTTTCTTCATAGTTTTATGAAGATATAATTGATATATAAAAAGTATACATATTTAATGCATAGGTTGTGAGTAACTTTAACATACATGTATACTGATGACCCTTTATTGCAATCAAGATAATAGGCATATTCACCACTGCCAGAAAGTTTTTATGCCTCTGTGTGTGTATGTGTGTGTGTATTTGAGATAAGAACACTTAGTATGAGATCTAATCTCTTAATTTTGTTAACTATAGGTCATATTTTGTACAGCAAATCTCTAGAACTTATTGATTTGTACACCAAAAGTTTGTTCCTTGAATGACAATTCCCAATTCATACTTCTCTGAGCCTGTAGTTCTTTTCTTTATACTGTGCACTTGTTTTTGGTGAGCCCAATTCTCAGATAATGGTTTCCTTCTGCTCAGAAATCTTCTCAGGGAAGTGTTTGGTATATTGTGTGATTGGGTCATTCTTCATGCATTTATTCTATGAACACTTAAGGAATGGAAATATTTCCCAGACAGTGTGTTGTAAGGCACAAAGTCATGGGACTGTATTCCCAGCCAACTGTCTGGTACTAAAGATGGTCCCTTGACAAGTAGTTACATAAAGAATAAATTATAGTTGGACTAAGAGCTGTAAAGGATGGGTATGTGGTGCTCCAATACTTTATAACAATGAGACCTGCAACATTTTAGTGGTTAGGGCATGATGCTTAGATTTATAAAAAATACCTAGACTTATAAAATCTAATGTAGTTTAATTTAAGGACATCTGGAAGACTCTGTTATACCTCAAAATTATTTATGTATCTTTATGCCAAGATTTAAAGGTTTGATGTGCCTGTTATTTTTTTTCTAACACACATCCAAATGAAAATACCTTTTATCAGGTATTTTAATTTAAAAATTCATTTCTGAAATACCTAAAATGAACTCTTATGCCGCCACTGGGCCATTTACCCAACTGTGAACCCATATGCTCTGAGTGTTGATGCCTTTAAGTCATGTTGAATTTATGAACTAGGGCTCAGAACATAGGTGTGACATCCATACATGAGCAATACAGAAAAAGGAGAGTGATGGGAACTAGGGAAGAGACAGAAAAGATGCAGGTGATTGAGTACATAAAGGTGATATAGCCTGAGTTAGGGGAGACTCAAGGAAAAAGGATGGGGGAAAAAGTAGAAGGGGGATTCCTTTTAGTCCATGGTATGCCATCTCTCACTCCATTGGCCAAAAGTGAGCAGAGTTATTTCAAAGCTTCAAACCAACTCATCTTTTTTTTATGGGTTGGAGTGTTGAGTTCCTCTTTGGGGTATATCATTCCTTTGTTGTGTCTTACATATATGTAAAGGTATTTAATGGAAATAATGAGGTATATTTTTCACACTCTGGAACTTAGTTTATTGTCTGAAAATATAAACAGCTATTTTATTGAGCCACTAATCCATTTTGGAGACTTCACTGGCTTTTATAGTCTTTAAGAAGGTGGGGAAAGAGAGAAGAAAATGATTTTTCACATGTGAATTTTAGATTTGTGCCTATTAAGACTTTTCATATATGTGGAAAATTCCATTTTCCTGTTAGTACTCACTAGCAAAGTATGAGACCCAAAGAGAAAAATGAGAACTGGAGATTATCTTCCATCTACTGGAGAAGGGATCAGAAGAAGGAAAGTGGACTTGGCATGACACAATTCAAACTCTGTGTCTTTGTTAGTTTGCAAGGGGTGCTATAAAAAGAACCATACACCAGGTGGCTTAAACATCAGAAGTGCATTTTCCCACAGCTCTGGAGGCTGGAACTCTTGAGATCAGGGTGTTGACAGAGATGCATCCTTCTGACAGCCTTAAGGGAAAGACACGTTCCAGGCCTCTCTCTTGGCTTGTATATGGCTGTCTTCTCCCTGTGTCTTAAAAATTGTCATCTTCCATCTGCGTCTATATCCAAGTCTTTTCTTATAAGGACACTGGTCATATTGGACTAAGGTCCAACTTAACATCCTCATTTTAACTCAATTACCTCTTTAATGTTCCTATCTCCCAAAATACTCAAATTCTGAGGTACTTGGGGTTAGCATTTCAATGTAAAATTTTGGGGAGGACATAATTCAGATCATGACAATATCCTACACATTATTTCAGATGTGATAAGCTAGATTTTTTTAGAGTTTTCAGAGTTGATCACTTTGCAATTATTCTGTTGAGGCCATAGGTTAAGCCTATGGTCAGGGTTTCTCATGTAGTAAATGTCACTGTTCTGGAAGAGATGGATCCAGAGATAAGAAAGAAGAGTGATGGGTACTAGGGAAGAGAAGGAAAAGATGCAGGTGATTGAGTACATAGAGGTGATATAGCCTGAGTTGGGGGAGACTCAAGGAAAAAGCTGGGCACAGTGGCTCATGCCTATAATCCCAGTGGCTGGAGGTGGGGGAATACTGAGACAGGAGGATTGCAAGTTCAAAGCCAGCTTCAGCAAAAGCCAGGTGCTAAGTAACTCAATGAGACCCTGTCTCTAAATAAACTACAAAATAGGGCTGGGGATATGGCTTAGAGGTTGAGTGTCCCTGAGTTCAAACCCCAGTACCCACCCAACATCTAGAAGTCAAGGCAAGGATTAGGGAGAGAAAAAATCCTGGGCTTCAGGAAAGATGGGCCTGGACTTAGGGTTATAGAATTATCTAGAACATGTGGAAGGGGAACAAGGTAGAGATTATGTTTTGCAGGCATGAGATAGGCAAGGTGACACTGTAGGAAACACCACTGAGGAAGAGCCTAGGGCTCATGTCTCAGTGTATCACATATAGTATCAGGAATGGATAGGTGTAATATAATCCCCTTTTATTTTTCATGTAAAATTTTAGAATTTTGTGAAAAAACAATGAAGCTGAGTTTCTGTGCTATCATAAAGAATCAAAGGAGCATCTTTTCCATGCTGCAGCTTTTTCAGGGACACAGAGAGACTAATATTTCTCTAGTCCCATTACCCACACTCCTGGTATGGTCCTAGAGCTATCACAGCTTTAGGGCAGGGACCATAGCTTGAAGGTTGACGAAGAATTAGAGCAGGAAGAGCAGAATAGACTCAGAAGTATTGATGGGTGCAAGTATATTATTTTGATATGCAATGTGGGGAGGTGCTAAATAATTGTAATTTTGGCGTTAATACCTATGTGGCCTCATCGTATTGCCATTAGCAATAAAGCTTTTGTGTAATTTTCTCAGGATCAATATTTCTTAAATCAGATGTATCAGTTACTACTCCTTTATTTGCTTTTGCAAGTTTTGGACTAGACTTTTGCAAGAGGTGAAAAACAGTTGACTTAAGTCATTTTAGTTTTGAATCTTTTAATAAAATCTCGGAGGCACTCAATACAGTCAAACTTCCTTGCATATCAACTGTTGCCATAATTCTTGTTCCTTTCTGTTCCAGGAACCCACCTAAGAACACGGGGGCATTTAGCTGTCAGGGACTCATCAGTCTCTTTCAATTTGGATGGGACTTGCACATCCTGCAAGCTCTTAAGAACATGGATTTTTACTTTTAAAGGATGACTTTTAATTCGGGCCTGTCCATGTTTCCCCATGACTGTCCTCCAGTGCAGATTGGAATTTAGCAAGGTGTTCAATGTGATCCCTGTCATCAGGCTGCCACTGCTTCTAGGCCTTCTCAGAAAGGGCCAGTAGGTGTGTGTGCATACACACATCTATACCAATGCCAATTCGCATATTTATCTGAATGTATTTGTCAAAAAGCCTATGGGGCTTTAAATCCAGTGTAATATTTAAAGGTTCTTTTTAGCCTCCTTTCTCCATGGTTGTAAAATCCCTTTATAGACAAGCTGGTTCCTGTTATTCTGTATATTTTTACTTATCTGCTCTTCAGTTGACTTATTTACCCAATCTTCCAAGTATTCCTGTTATCTTCTCCCTTTGTCCCTCCATGTCCCATCATCTTGCCACAAGTATTCCTGTTATCTTCTCCCTTTGTCCCTCCATGTCCCACCATCTTGCCACAAATATTCCTGTTATCTTCTCCCTTTGTCCCTCCATGTCCCACCATCTTGCCACAAGTATTCCTGTTATCTTCTCCCTTTGTCCCTCCATGTCCCACCATCTTGCCAGCATCTTTGCCCCAAGATGGGAAACAAAGTTAATGAGAGAAGGGAAGGGAAATAAAGATCAAAAGTCCTGGGACACTTCTTTAAAGTCAGTTTGGGTTGGCTTTTCTGTCACTTTGCAGCCTAAAGCATGCTAACAGATGCAACCTGGAACATGCTATTGCATTATTCATTTGTAAATATGTCTGCTTCGCTGATTATGAACCCCTGAAAAAAAGGACAATACCTGAATCATCTCTCCATCTCTAGGGGTTTCCACAGTGCTTGTAACATGATAGGTGCTTGGTAATTGCATTCGGTGTCAGTAACATAAAAATGGCTAATAAATAATTGTCCTCCAGGAGCCAGTGGAAATAATACAATCAGATAAATTCTGCAATAGATACAAATGGGAAGTGGGATGGGCACATAAGAAGAAGGAGAAACCTAAATGGATTTGCCAACATAAACAGAAATCCGAGGTGTGTTCAGTCAAATATGCAAGCCATAAATGCCTTTATTTTGTGCAGAAAGTAATTAAGAGAAGCTGGTCAAATAACTACATGTCCTGAATGTGTGGGTTTGAATCAACATATGTCTTTAAATGTCTCTAAATGCCTATGACCCTATGGTCACTTTCTGTTTGCGTGTTCCCACTTCAAGTTTCTTGAATTGTCCTTTCCTGGATTTTCAAGATGCTCATCCTTGGCTCCATGCCTCTTTCTTTCTGATATTCACTTGATTCCATTCCTTGTAGATTAATTGTCTCAATTTATCTTTCTAGAAAATGACAGTGAAACTTTCCTTTGGAAAGCCTTTGCTAGGAATCCTAAGATCAGGTACTAGGCAGAAAGCAAAGGAGGAGAAAAAGGCACAAGGTCCAGAGAGTGTGGGCCATCGAGCCAGAACTGGACTCCAGGTCTCTGATCTTTCAGCTCCAGGGTTTTTTTTGAGGAGAAAACACTGAAAAGGAAGCGTGGAAGGGCAATTTGTACATTTCTATGGAATTTTGAGAATCTGGGATGAAAGCTAGTAAAATTATCTCACATTTCTGTGCCTCTAGCAACAGCCTCACTTCACATGGTTAAACTATGCAGTCAGACAAGAGAATCAGTTCACTCAAGTCACTCTTTCTGTCTTTATAACTTAAACAACCTGGTACGTGGCACTGATCAGGGCAACAGCAACCATGAAAAGGATCACTAGAAATAAAATATTAACTAATGCAGATCTGCTGTGTAAGTGGCTTGATGCATGGTAAATTGCATTTGCAGTTGGCCAAATGGAAAGTGATATATGTTGGGCACAAGAATAATAAATACAAGGAGAGATCAATTGAACTGAACTAAAGTGGTACGGCTTTGAAAGACGACTTAGAGTTATGTCCTCCAAACATGGCTAAAAAAAGGACTCAATTAAAAAGTAAATTGGAAAACTATAAAGTAGCTGACACAAATACAAGGTTAAGTTTATGGAAGTTATAAATGCTAAACAGTTTCCCTCTCCGATTCCAATTTCTACCCACTCTGATTCTTCTCGTGCTTTCCATTTCTTTTTATGAGTATTATTACTCAACGGGAGAACAATCAGTTATATCAGAGCCATTCATTGTAAAATTTGTGTCAATAATTTTTATTGAAATAAGACAAAAACAGAGGAGTTTGTGTCTACAAGCATGCATAAATAGGAAAGAAAAGCAAATTATTATGCTATCAGGGTACGAGGAAAAGTCTTTGAACTAAAAGGGGAAAAAAGAAAGAACTCTCCCTGTGGAAAGAATAGAATGTGCTTCATTTCAATATCTATTACGATTATGAAAGAACCAGAGCATCCCATGGCTTTGAACAGTCTTTGTGAGCAGAGCTTTGTGTCAGGGCCATGGTTATGATTTTTCAGGCCCTCAGGCTGGGAATTCAGTAACTAACAGAAGTTGTGAGGGCTTTGGGGATGGAGCCTGGTTTGAGGGGCGAGAACCTGGCTCCTCCAGCTGGAGTGATGTAAGAAGCCCTTCAGGGGATTTTTATTTTAAATGTAGATTTTTTTTTTTTTTGTGTGTGTGTGTGTATTTATGGAATATGCACCTCCCAGACATGGTGTGGAGGCAAATGCTAAATTAACTATCATTTTGGTTTCAGGGTTTGAAAATTATAAACATGTAACACCAGGCCTAGTGCCAGGGCCATAGAATGTTCTGATTGGAGGGATGTTAAAAATGAGGCGAGAATGATGTGGAAAATGAAAAGGTCTCCATCTCTCTCTCTCTCTCTCTCTTTTTTTTTCCTCTCTATGCTTAAAAGGATACCCTACCACTAGCATGTTAGCTCTTCTAGATAGGGAGTGCTTTCTTTGTTTTTAAGATCTCTAGCTTTCCAGTACTTGGTATACAATGTCACCTGGTAAGAGTGGATCATTCTTTATTGATTTGATTACCTCCAAATTTATGATGAGTAAATCAGTAGCAATTGTAAGTTCGTTAAGCTGGTTAGAACCTATTTTAAATATCTAGCAAAAGGGTTGGGATTAACAGTTAATAAGAGTAAGAGTAATATTAAATAACAAATAATAATTGTGGCCAGAGATCATCACTGTGTATATATCCTTGAACAAAGCTGGAGGGGAAAGAAAAACCTTTTTTTGGACAACTGGTTCATGTTCTTCTGAAGTTTCTAGGATGCTGCAGTGTTGCTGGGGCCCTGCCATATACCTCTGTGCAGGAGGCTTAGTCTTAGTGCACAATGCTGACACCATCCTCTTCTCAATCTAGAAAGGAGATAGAAAAGTTCCATCATAAGAGGCCTGTAGATGAGTTTGTAAGACTTTTGGTCTTGTTTATGTCATGTGAAAATGAGCTAGTCCCAGCATGTTGGTCTCAATAGAGGTAACCATTCACATAAAAATAAATGCCAACCTTACTTGGTCAACTGACTTAAAGCAAAACATATTTCCAAGTTAATTTCTTTATCTGTGCTGTACATTCCTTGTTCACTACCAGATGTTTTCTGTCATCTTTGTTTATTTGTGATTGTTCTGCTTTTCCTCTTCTGCTTGAAGTCCTCCACTTGGCTCTTGCTAACTGCCTTGACTTAGCTTTTTAATTCTAATATCAAAAGTCAAACAGATGTCAACATTATTTTATGGTAATTCTTTCCAACAGCAGCCATAGATTTATAGATCACAGGTTTGAAATTACTGAGCTACCGTGAAGTCCCACAGCCTGGTTTGTTTGTAGGTGTGCAAAGAATGGGTTACCCCAGGTAAGGGTCAACAGCTGAGATCTGTTGGTCCTGCATAGTAATGTATGTATATATGAATGAATGTGTGTGTGTGTGTGTGTGTGTGTGAGTATAGTGTATTTAGTGATTAGTTAACTTTAATAGTGAGCAATTTCACATACAACATATATTTGACTTCTCTAGAAAAAAAAAGTCCAACTTAGATTAGCAAAGTAAAATGATTATGAGGGGCTGGGAGATGGAGACAAAGGGGAGATATTGGTGAAGGGCACAAACATTCTGGAGGGTCAAGGTCTAACACAACAATTATAGTTAATAATAATAATGTACTGTATACCTGAATTTTGTTAAGGAAACAGATCTCAAATGTTCTCGTCACACACCCATTCATTGGTAATCTTGTGGGTTGATGGATATGTTAATTAGCTTGATTGTGGTAGTCATTTTACAATGTGTACATAGAGAAATCACTATGCATACCTGAAGTACAGTTGATCCTCATATCTGTGGGTTCTGCATCCTTCGATTCAACCAAATGTTGGTAGAAAATATTAAAAAGAAATTGTGTCTGTATGGAATATATACTGTCTTGTCATTTTTCCCCAAACAATACAGTATAACAAGCCTTTATGTTGTATTTAGCAAGATAAGTAATCTAGAGATGATTTAGATAGGATGTATGTAGGTTAGATGCAAATACTGCCATTTTTTGTATAAGGGGTTGAACATTCAGATTTGGGTATCTGCTGGGGGTGGGGTGTTGGAAACAACCTCCCGCGGGTTCTAAGGGCAGACTAAATACAAACTTTTATTTGTCAATTATACATACCTCAATTTTTTTTAAAAAAAAGATAAAGGTAGGATTCATGGAACTGAATTGTAGCAGTCTCATTTACAAACACTTGGTATGTGCTGTCACATTCTCAGAATTGGCCTACTTCTTTCATTTACATTCCTGCCTGGCTCCTGTAGGCTTTTAAATTTGCCACCCTTAATTCAAAAATAGCAATCCTGGTCTCTTGCCTCGCTTTGAAGGACCCCCTCTGTGAGCTCTTCCCTTCAGCCCCCAGCCCTTAGTAATGAGCAGAGCTGTTTGATAGCAATGGGCCCTGGAAGGCAGTACAGGTTCAGATTCAGCAGCAATTATCAAATGTGTTCTATGAATCAGCCACTGCATTTTCTCCTGAAGAGACTAAATCTTACCTAGTATCCTTAAGTCCTGATGTTTATTTTGAATTGCTGTGACTGCTGCATGTATATGTGTTAAGCCCCACCAATTCCCTTCAAGTTTGTTCTTATGAAGAAAAGTTGTGGCTAGGGCTGGTAAAGAGCAGGTCTTCAACTTTGAATTTGACCCCTGAGGATGGACAAGCTGATGGAGAAGAGGCTTCTCCTGTGGACACCACAGACCTCCTGCTCCAGGAATGGGTGCGAGCCACCACTGCTGACAAAGAGAAGTAGGTGCTGGTAAAGGAAGGCCAGATTCAGAACTGGGCAGTCTGTAGAGGACTTCTGGGGCCAGATATGAAAGATGGTTGTGTGGGGATAGTCTTCTGGGTAGGGAGGTGGCGCACAATTGGAGGTGATACCACTGCTACATTGTACATCTGTCTTCTGAGCATCCCCATGCTTCTTTTTTTCCCTGAAGGAATGAGATCTTACATTTAGCAATTAAAACACCCCCCACCGCCCAAATCCAGGAAAAATGTATTAGGACAAGCCCTTTTCCTAAAAAGATAATGTGATGGGTGGTGGGTGGAATGTTGCATGGGGAGGTTAAAAGGGAAGGGAGAGGGAAGCGTTGATTAAGAACTCAGTGTACACAGAGGTGGGAGATTGGGGGAGGATATGCTGAAGCCAGAGAGATTTCTTAAAGATGCAAAATTAATAATGTCACTTCCTGGCTTGAAGACCTCATGTCAACCCTGTCCAACAAAAATATATCCTCCTCAAATGCAAGCCACATGCATAATTTTTAATTTTGGGGTAGCCACATTAGAAAAGAAATGAAGAGTGAAATTAATTTTAGAACATATTATACCCAGTTCAAAAATATTATTTCAATATAATCAATGTAAAATTATTAATGTAATAGTTTACATACTTTTTTTTCACATGGAAGTTTTTTGCAAAATATTTTATATTTGGAGCCTTTCTCAATTTGTATTAACCACATTTAAAGTGCCTTCACCTAAGCCTTTCCTCGTCCATATGGAATAGACAGACCCTTCCAAGTCATTCCTAAGGGGACAGGGTCTTTAGAGCTCCTGGACAATCAAAGATGAGGTTGCCCCCTGAGAAGTGGTGTGGCCTGAGTGAAGTGGCTTTCTCCACCTGAGAGCAGTTTCCTGGTCAGGGGAACTGAACTGTGTAATCCTGAAAGGGGTTCCTGGGAGTGCATTATAATACCCACTATACCCCCAATCATCTTGGTTATCTTCTTTTTCTCTAGTTGCAAAGTTTTTGCAGATTATTTTCAGGTTTATCTTCCTTCTCCCAAATTCCTAACATTCAAGTATGCCTGTTCAATTCTAGGTTCTCTTATATTTCTCTATGTTTCTACTTCTTTAGTCTGTATTTCTTGAAAGATAACATGGATTCTGCTGGTGAAATTGAGGATGACTTTACATGACGTGTAGGAAAACTTTTTTAAAAAATATATTTATTTTACTGCATGTTAAGCTATCATGTAACAACACATTAAGTAGAAAATTTCACAGAAACTACTGCTTTGGAAGAGATTAAAGTTGGAATGTAAGCTAAAATTTTAATTGATTTCTAGAAAAAAAGTACTAAATAATTGTACGCAGATGTGCTTCACCGATATGACAAATATTGTGACTCAATTTGGAACCACGATCCTGGGTGATTGCATTCTTCCCCTGGCTTAAACTACTGACATACTGACAGCTCCATTTATATCTTCAGCTTAAACCTCTCCTTGGAGTTCAGGCTCTTATACCTGACTGACTACTTGACAGTTCCTCTCAGATGTCTCACAGCCTTCCTAAATTTACTGTGCTCAGACTGAACTCAAGTTGCCTTCACCTAAGCCCTTCCTCGTCCCTTCTTAGCTACTACCTGTGTTACTCAGAAACATGGAAACATTCCCTGATTTTCCCTCTTCTTTTGCCTTGTACATATTCTGCATAAGAATTCCTTTTTATTCTATTGCTGATATTTAATTGATGCTGTCCTCTTTCTCTGTGTTGCTAGCACACCAATTCAGACCATGAGCCTTTCTCTCTGTGCTATGTCAATATTGCTCCTAATGATCTTCCTGCTTACTCCTCTCTTCATTCTCCAGACCATAATTTACCTAGCAACTGTTAGGGTTTGGATATGGTTTCAGTGTGTCCCCCAGAGGTGGTGGTACCTTTATGAGGGGGAATCTCATGAGAGGTGCTTAGCTCACTGAAGGAAGTGCCCTCAGAAGAGATTGAAGTAGCTCTTCTGGGACCCCAACAGCATCTAAGAGGAAATTGTTGTAAGAGTGATTTTGAGCCCTGAATCACCCTGCTGCTTCCTGTTTGTCAGTGTGCTCTCTTGTTCCAGCGCATACATCTGCTATGATGTCATATACCAGAGGCCAATTGGCGTGGGATGCCCAATCTTGGACTTTCAGCCTCCAAACTGTGAGTTTAATAAACTTTGTTCTTTATAAAGTTAGTATGCCTCAGTTATTTTGTTATAGTAACAAAAATGGACTAATATAATAGCCAAAACATTTTTTAAAAGCTACAAACCTGACAATATAGTTATTTTGTTTATTATTCATCAAGTAAACTTCCCATTCACCTCAACTAAAATCCAGGTTGTTGAATAGGATCTCCAAGGCCTGTAATTCACTTATGCCAGTTTTATCTTTCATTTTTGAGAGACATCTGTAGGCTATGTGTGGACTTCATTGGCATCACAGTCTAATGAATAGGAGAATCTGGTGTCTGGGAACTTCCAGTGGACATTTTCTTTGGTTGACTGCCCAGACACATTGTGAGCCCTATTCAAGCTCTGCCAAAGGTCCCACACAGCACCAGAAATGGAGTGACCCGATGTAGCCACACAGCACCTCTGAGATGGGTGTGACCTGCCAAGATGCCAATCAACTGCTAACTGCAAGACATCAGGAATCAAGACTCCACCCTTGAAACCTTACCTCTGCCTTTGATGTACCCCCTTAAATATAAACCACCAGAGCCATTTTCTAATTGTCTAGCTCCAGCTCTTGTGTGAACTGGACCTATCAGGGGCTCCACTTTTGAAACTATCTTTCCGACTTTGTCTTTTATTCTTCACTAATTATTCTAGACTTAATTTCTTAGATGGGTTACATCCTCTTGAGCAGGAAGAAGGACCCCCCTCACGAGGCACTGGATGCCTCTCCATATTTCATCATTATCTTTTTTGACCACTGACCTCTAATGAAATTGTTCTCTATTCTGTTTGAAGCAATTCTAGCTCTTTTTGAACTTACCTCTACCTCTGTACCTATTGTTTCTTTCTTTCAATACTGTTTTCCTGGCTCTTTGGATGATTGGCTCCTTCTTGTACTTAAAATATCGCTATAAATGTTACCTTCTCTTTCTTTCTTTGAACAGCCTATCCTGGTCCTGGTAACTATACATTTTTTTTGCTTATTGTTATAAATAAAGAAGTCCATAATCATAAAAATATTTTTTCAGTGACTTAATGAGTAAATGAAATGACTATGTTTATTGAAATATTCTTTAATGCCTCTCAGAAAGCTTTCAGTTCTCTTTAATGGAGGTCTTGCAATTTATTTGTGAGAGGGACAATAGTTTTTTCTTCTGTGTGGCCCCAGAGGCCATTTCATTCCCCTCTCTGGTGGCTGTGCTATGAGCAATCAGCAGGCCTGTGCTACCTCAACAAAAGGACAGCAAAATCCCTGTCTGACACAGATGTTGATTTTCAAGATCTCCTGGCTGAGCTTAGGATGCCTTAACTTGCTCCCTTTTCTAAATACAGTTTTTTTTTCCCCAAACAAGCAGATGCTGCTCTCCTGTGCCCCTCACCCCTATGTAAGGTACTAAGTGAGGTGGTATGGGACCAGGGGCTCACTGGAGCTCAGTCCAGCCCAGCATGACTTACAGTGGGATAATGGGGATCAGAGACCTGCTCACTCTGCTTCTGTGTCCTTGTACTTAGAACAGCAAATGGCTAGGTATACTACTAAAATTGAAATTTGTCATTTCATTGGTATGAGACATTTTTCATTATATATTCAAATTCATTGCTACAGATATGTAGGCAAACTATTGATTTTCACTTTTTCATACTCCACGATCTTCCTAAACTCTTATTAGTTTAAATAGATTTTTATTTCACTTGCTTGGAAATTTTAGGTAAAAATACAAATAGCATCATATACAAAACAACTTTTTTTTTGTCACCTTTGCAGTAATAATGCATCTTATTTTTATTACTACCTTTTAATTTTTAGTATTTACAGGTAACAGTGAAACAATAAGCATTATCTCTTAATTTCTGATTTGAACAAAAATGCTTTTGTTTTATTGTTAAACATGAAATTGATTGATATAGGTAGTCTTTGCTTCATCAGGAATGACTTCTTTTTCCTATTCTACTAAAAAAATTTTTAGTAGGTTGTCTTTCAGTGTGGCCTGAATGGCAGCCTCATTTTATTTTTTAAAATACTTACTTTAAAAAATTGACAAATAAAATGATAAACATTTATGTATTCATCATAATCTTCTAAAACATATATACATTGCCAAATGACTAAATCAAGATAATTAAAATGTATATTACCTCACATAGATATCATATTTGTAGCAAGAACATCTAAGATCTATGATCAGCAATTTTTCAAGAATACAATATATTTCTATTGACTCTATCTACCATGTTGTACATTAGATATCTTGAGCTTATTTCTTTTATCAAACTGGAATTTTCTGCTCTTTGACCAAATTCCCACCCAACCCACACCCTAGCCTTTATTAACCACCATTTTACTTTTATGAGATTAATGATTTTATATTCCACCTATAAATAAGGTACAGTATTTGTCTCTCCATGTCTGATTTATTTCACTTAACATAGTGTCCTCCAGGCCCATCCATGTTGTCACTAACGAGGGAATTTTTTTCTTCTTCTTATGCCTAATAGTACTTTGTTGTGTATTTACACCACATTTTCTTTATACATTCATCTACTAATGGACTCTTATGTCGATTTTATGTCTTGGTTATTGTGAATAACACTGTGAAGAACAGCATGTAGTTGTTATCTCTTTGACATACTGATTTCATTGCTTTTTGTTATTGTTAGGGTTTTGATATGGAATGTCCTAAGTCTCATGTGTTGAAAGCTTTGTCTGCAGTGAAACAAGATTCAGAGATGGGGGTTTTAGGCAGTGATTGGATCATAAGGGCTCTGTCTTCCTCAGTGGATTCATCCATTGATAGAGTCATATTTTTATGGCATTATTGGGAGGTGGTGGAAACTGTAGGAGATGGGGTCTCTTTGAAAGAAGTGGGTCAGTAGGGGCATGCCCTTGAAGGGCATATCTTGTCTCTCTCCCCTTCCTTGCTTTTTCTTTTGCTTCCTGGCTGCCCCAAGGCGAGCAACTTTCCTCCATTAAACCCTTCTGCTAAGATAGTACTGCCTTGCCCAAGGGCCAGAAACCATGGAGCCAGCTGATCATGAAGTTAAACCTTTGAAAATGTGAGCCAAAATTAATCTTTTCTCCTTTAAGTTGTTTTTCTCAGATATTTTGTCACAGTAATGAAAAGCACTAACATAGATGTATATCACACCAACAGTGTGCAAATGCTCCCTTCAAGGATTCATATCCTTGCT
This sequence comes from Ictidomys tridecemlineatus, assembly GCF_052094955.1. Lineage (NCBI taxonomy): Eukaryota > Metazoa > Chordata > Mammalia > Rodentia > Sciuridae > Ictidomys > Ictidomys tridecemlineatus. Next base: position 167,041,998 of record NC_135480.1, on the reverse strand, counting down.
GACATGTGTATTTTTCATCTTTCTGATGATATCCACAAATTCTAACAGGTGTGAGGTTATAGCTCATTGTGGTTTTCATTTGCATTTTCCTAAATATATACATTTTTATATACCCGTTGTCCATATATATATATATATAGATAGATAGATAGATAGATAAATGTCTGTTCAATTCCTTTGCCCATTTTTCAAATAGCATCTTTTTTTTTTGCTATTGAGTTGTTTGAGTTACTTGTATATTTTGGATATTAATCTTTATCAAATGTATGTTTTTTAAATATTTTCTCCAATTCTGTAGGTTGTCTTCTCATTCTGTTTATGTTTCTCTCACTGTGTAAAAGTTTTTAGTTTGATGCAAACCTATTTGTCTTTTTCTGCTTTTGTTGCCTGTGTTTGAGGGATCTTGTAAAAAAAAAACAATCATTCCCCAGACCAAGATAGAAATTTTCTGCTATATTGTCTTCTAGCAGTTTTATACTTTGGGGTCTTATTTAGATCTTTAATAAATTTGAGTTGATTTTTGTATGTGCTATGAGATAAGGGTCTAATTCTTTGGCATGTGGATATTTAGTTTTCCCAACACCATTTATTGAAAAGATTGTTTTTCTGCATTTTGTATTTTTGATATCTTTATTAAAAATCAGTTGGCTGTAAAACCATGGATTTATTTCTGGGCTCTCTAGTATAATATATATTTTTTTTTGTTTCTATGCCAGCACCTTGATGTTTTGCTTTGTGGTATATTTTGGAGTCAGATAGTATAATTCCTCTAACTTTGTCCTTTTTTTCTCAAGATTGCTTTGACTAGTTTAGGTCTTATGTGGTTTCTTATAAATTTTGGTATTTTCTTCTCTGTTTCTGTGAAAAACGTCATTAGATAGGAAAGCCTCTCTTGTTAGGTCCAATTTGTTTCCTTGCAACTTCTTCCTCTTGGTCCCACTTTATAGGTGAGTACATTTCTTGCCTTTGCTTCTGATATCTGTATCATGCTGTGCTTATTTCTTTTCATGATTCCTCAAACTGTCCCACATGCACTGAATTTTTAGCTTCTTCATCGCATGTGTTACTCTCTGGACCTCTTCAAGTTTCCAATGTTTCTTTTAAATTGTGGCTGATCAATGTGTAGGTCCATTTATTTTCCTTCCTACAAAGAGTATATAGTTATCTTTAGGCCCTAAACCTTTAACTCACAGAATTATAATGACGGGTCCCTGTATTCACAAAAGTAAAGTGAGTAGTCCCAATAAATAGTAGTCCCTTAGGTCAGCTCCAGCACTATACTGATCCTTGTTTTGAGGGTGTCAGAACCTGGGACAGGGGTGGGACTACCCTCTTTCCCAAGTCCTGTGGAATCTAGGAAGGGCTTTGACTCTAATAAATCCTGTAGCTTTAGAGTCATGAAAATAAATGTTATTCTTGACACAGTATAAGCACTGGGATATATGGTATGTTTTAAAGAAGTTGATATAATGATTTCAATGTTTCATAGCCTTGAAATCCATGAAGCAAAATGAAGAAATGTCTCCAAAACTTGACAGAGGGAAAATATGACCTGCCCAGAGGCATCAGTGGCAGAGCTGTTGAACAATCCTGGGAGAAGGTTCTTACCTGTAAAACCTTGTGAATTACTCTATGTTTTTGACAATTATACTATAATTTATGTTGGGTTTTATTATTGTGCCAAAAAATTCTCAATGAATGGAATAAATAGGTTACTTTCAGAGCCACAAAAGCTTATTTTAAGACAACTGGCTGCAGGAGAAAAGAAATGTAAACTTCCTGTCTCTGTCTTGTCACCTGTCCCCTAAACTCTAGAGACATTTCCAACTGACTCCTGGGTATATCTCACAGAATCTTCCTGTACCTACCTTATTTTCAACATTTGTTTTTCCCTGAACTAAACTTGCTTCCCCCCCCCCCATTGCCTGTTTGGTTGTGGTAGAAATTGTCACTGGTTTCCCACAATGTACTATATCCTTCTAAAATAGCAATAGAGTCTCTATTAACTAGGAAAATGGTCACGCCAAACAACTTCCACATTTCCGGCCTCCCTGTTTACTCTTTCCAGTAGGATGTAAGTGAAAATGTCATGTGACAGTTGCTGGAAACCCTCTTTAAATGGCAGTCATTGGAAGCACTCTATCCTCTTCATCCATTTCTTTCTTCATGATCACTGGAATGAGGAGATGATGGCTAGAGCTAGAGCTAGTCCAGTAGCTTGGACCCTATGGTGACCTTGGGAAGATGTGAGAACAAAAAGACTAAAGGAGCTTTGGTCTCAGCCCCCTGGAACATGGCATCATCCCTGGATTACCTAGCTCTGGACTTCTCAGAGAAAGAGGTCTGGGTTGCAATCTCTGTTACTTTTTCTGTTGTTTCTGTTAACACTTTTCTGTCATTATTCTTCTGTGTTGTTGTCTTTTTGTTTGTTTGTTTGTTTGAGATTGGTTCTTGCTATGTTACCCATTCTGTTAACACTTTTCTGTCATTATTCTTCTGTGTTGTTGTCTTTTTGTTTGTTTGTTTGTTTGAGATTGGTTCTTGCTATGTTACCCAAGCTGGTCTTGAACTTTTGGGCTCAAGAAATCCTCCTGCCTCAGCTTCCAGAGTAGCTGGGATTACTAGTGCGCGTCTCTGTGCACAGTTTACCACCATCATTCTTGCCAACCTAGACAGGAAACTCACAGTCGTCCCGTTAGATAATTGCTCAATGGAGACGAGGAGTTCTAAAGCAGAGATATGGCCACAGTCTTCTTTTATTGTTAATGTAACCATCATCTCTTATCAAGACCTTAGCAGCACCATAGAACATTCTCTTCAGAGTTCACTGTATTTCAACACTCTTCTCGTCTGTTTCCTCTTCAATATTTCCTATTAAATGAGCATCAACACATTGCTCCTTTGTATTCATATCTCGGTTATCCTCAGTAGGAAGGAAGGCTCTTAGAAAGTCATTTAAGACCTTTTGCCAAATCCCCCCAGAGACTGGTTTTCTCCTGGCCACCCTGCATTTCCCCTACAACTACTGAAAATGCCATATCTAATCCCCAGTTGCACTTCCTTCTTTCTCATATCTCCTTGATTGTGCTCAAGCATTTCCCACTGCCAGGAATGACTTTCCATCTTTTCTCTCTTTGAAACACACCCCTGCATTATTCAAAACCCAGCTAATGTATTGTAGTAATTATAGGCAACATTTTAAAGTGATTGCCAGGGCCCAGGCGCTGAACTTTAAGACTGATCCAGTGGGTCTGTATGAAGCTAGATATTCAGCAGTTCTAATAAGTTTACAGGTGCTTCTGCTGCTGCTGTAGGACCTACACTTTCAGTACCACAAAGCTAGTGCACCTTTTCCCTCTCCATCTTGTAAATTCTTCTAGACTCATGTATCAATATGGGCACTGCCTCTTTCAATAATCACTAGACTTATTTCTGATGAAAGAGGAAAGAGTGATTATCAGGTCTGTATGCTCAGGTTGTAGCTCCTTACCTGGAACAGAGTGGGCATTCAATGAATACTCATCATCTGATTACTGACTGTTCATTTATGTGATGGCTGCCTAGGCTAGAAACGTGGGAGGTGCAATGAGATGCAATTCAATTCATAAACTAACATCTTGGGAACCCTTTCTGTGTGTAGAGTTGTAACTGGTGCTTTGGATACAGAAAAAAGAAAAGATATAGTCCCTGCCCACAGGGACCTACAAAGAAGCTGAGGAGACAGACCAGCATCTAGATCACTAAACCACATAGTGAGGTATGATGCAAAGCAAAAATGATTCATCAGCAGTAGGCAGTCTCAAGAGGGGACCATTTGTTCTTCATGTGTATTTGGGGAAAGTGTTGATGGCCATGTGAAATCAAGTAGAGGAAATAGTAGGCATTCAATAGGAGATCACAGGGGGACCTGTTTTAGATAAAGAGAACAGAAAAAGCACATATCTTTTTAGGGCCAACATTCAACTCACTATAATTCACATTTTGCAAGAGAGGAAACTAAATCTCAGAGTTCCTTCACTGATATGAGATTGCACAGGTAACAAGAGGATAGCCCACGGTTACAAACTCTATCTCTCTGCTTCAGAACCTGTATTCTTTTCAGCAAATTTATCTAAGTGTTGGTTAAATATCAAATACATCATTAAAGCTCCAGGTTGGCAGAGGATATTCTATTTACGATCAGGGAACTAAAGTTCACTGCAAAACACATGCTTGCTGAAGGGTTATGGAAGTCTCAGAAAGGAAGAGGTTATATTTCCAAATATCACCTTATGTGAAAAGCTGTATGAGTTAAGCATCCTGTCATATGATAATCCTGAACAGAAATATATGGATATGAATCAGTAAGCCTTTGAAAATGGAAAAATAAAAATGGAAAGCATAGGAAAATAATTTCTGTATTTTCTTAGTGTTTGACATGTATCATACAGTATTATTCATAGCTGAAGCTGCATTCAGTGTCTAATAAACAATTATGGTGTGTCTTTGTGGTAGTCATTGTGGCCATGACAGGAGAAAGAAGATAAGGTAGATAATGCAATGGAGTAGATTGTTAATATTTATAAGGCATATTCTGAGGTCCTGGTAAACTATTTTTCTAAAAATATTGCCTCATATAATTGCTTCTATCAAATTTACACACAGCAAAAAATGTGCAGAGTAACAGGTAAATTACAAGTGGGACTGGTATGTGGATAGAGGGTGGTGGGATAGGCTCACTCATTCATGGATTGGTAGATTTTCATGTTTAACCAGCACAGGATCCTAAAATGTGCCTCAACACAATGTCAGGTATGACATATTATGAACTTTCAGGATTATTGCCAAAACCATCAAGATGTAAACACTAAATTTGCAAGAGCTTGTTCCCTAATATAGCTTTGAGGTTCCTGGACTGTATAGACATTGAACAAGAACAAGAAACTTTGAGCTCCATCTAGTGATGACTCAGTCTTTGAGAGGAAGGGAAACCATACACAATTTAAAACAGGTTGACATTTGTATAACATCCTCGATCTCAGCTGTTGAAATACACCACAATTATAGAGCTCAAAGCATGGGAAACACACTTTCTATAAGCTAGGAATCCTAAGCAGAGACAGAGACAATGAGGTTTTGACATTTTTTTTTTTTATAATTTATTTCAACTAATTTTCTGAACACAACGTAAGTGATTTTATTTTATTTTTTTTCTGAGAGTTTTGTTCTATCATCCTGGAGAGTGATAGGGGGAGACAGACCTGAGGATCAAAGCTTCACACAAGACAGAAATTGCTGTGGATGAAAGACCTGGTGGCATAAGGTGAAAGGGAACACCAGGGCCAGACTGAGTTTATCAGATTTCTTTAGAACAAGAACAAGCTCCCTCCAGAGATTATCTCAGTGTAAAAAGACCTATTCCATGCTAAACAGTTACTTAGAAAATGGCTAGCATAGGGATTTGGCTCAGCCAAAGTGAATAAATATGCTTGTTCTCCAAGGCTGTCTCTGGGTTGGCTCAGATCCTGCATTCATTCTCCTCTTCCCAAACACCCAGCACAGCGTCAAATGTAGCCTCACTTTCCCTCTCTCATGCACATCTTCTGATTTGCTTATCTTCTCTGTTATACCGTGAGATCCCCAGCATATTGAAGCTGTGCTTGGCGCACACATGTTGGTGGAATGGAACAATTCATTTTTTATTCTCCATTCCTGGCATGGGCCTCATGCAAAGAAGGTACACAGTAAGTGTTGGCTAAAGTAATCACTGAATCAACCAGAAAGATATAGTTATGCGAGAATAGTACCTAGAGGAAGTCATTTAGAAAAAAAATTGATAATGGATGACAATAGGAGAAGCTGTGAGAGGCTGAGATGACCGGGAAACACAGAATACTAGGTTATGCTCGCATTCAGCACTTGTAAAGTAACATTTTCCAGGGGAGGGACATCAAATGAAAGAAAAGATGACTCAGGTGGCAAGGCGTGAAGGTCTCCATTTTATTGGAAATATATAGGAATAACCTTGCCTAGGGAGTAGGTTGATCTCTCCCTGAAAATCTCAGCAAAGGTAATCTTAAAAGGCTCGTACATGATGGAAATATATGATAAAGGGCACATATTCTGAACTTTAAGTCTGTTAAAAAGAATGACTACTAGAATGATATTTACTCATTTTCTTTCTTTTTATCCCGGCCTCAACCCCAGGCAGCTCAGACACAGAGTTGGGGCTTGCTGATGACAACTGCAGTGTAGCCTGGTTCTGGGTTGTGGATACCAATTCCATGTTTCTATGGGGTAGGGGCAGCTGGCCTAGTGGGTGAGCTCAGGACCTCCTGTCCCTGTGATTTAGGCTGTCAGCTGAACAGCTGCTTCTTTTGTTGTCAAGGTGATTGTCTTGGGGCACAATATCAAATGAATAATTAGTGATGAATGAACTGGGGAAGATACTTAAACTGAGTTTCCTCTACAAGTCTTCCCACAGCCCATCATCCCTGTCAGCTTGCTAATATTTTCAGAATGTAAGCAAATCATGCCGAGGCTGTGTTCGCAATTGTTATAAGAAGCCCTAGCTCTCAATGATTACCTTTCTTGTATGCCAAAGATCTCTTGGAAATCTACATAAGTATAAGGCTTCCATTACTGAAACACATTTGTATGAAGTTCTACTTTAGGTTGGACTTCAGAGTGTCTGAAAATCGTATTCCTATTTGGACCCTGAGACTGATGTAGTGAACTTGAATTGATCACGGTTGGCTTACTGTCATCTGGCGATGGCAATCTACTTTTCTTTCGGGGAACCAGCTTTTTCCCACTTCATGCCATTCCTCAAAAGGCTCCTCCTTCATCTCCAGACATGCCAACAGAGAATTCCCTTCCACTGGCTACAGTGATTCAAGTATGGCATTCAAGTATGATAGATCGACAACAAAGACCATACAAAAATAAATACCCAAATCTGTGATGTAGTCCTGCCCTACATAATCAGAAATGAGAATCGGAATCTTGTTGAGAAGAGAGCAGAAAGATTCAATTCAGAAAAGTGTCTGAGGATAATTTGAGAGGAACTTATCAATGTAAGACCTAGAATCCTGTCTGACCTGCTTTGCCTATGGAAGGATTTGATCCAAGCTAAATAGAGAAAATCCCTAGGATACTGGCAGATACCTTTCACATCTTACTTTTAATCCCTTAAATCAATGATTGATAAGGACATTCTGATAAAATGGCATACTCTTGCTCCACCCCTTAGGAAAAAGTCAGTTACCTCTTAGGTTACCAAGGAGGCTAAGGTCATAGGATCCAGTTTATAAAACTGGATTGGAAAGAAATGCACAGTTTGATTTTTTTTTTTAATTTGCTACTGTTGCTACTATGTTAACAGTTGCTTCTTGGCAGAGAGAAAGGGGGATAAAGAAAGCCTAAGGTTTGTTTCTCTAGAAATCATAGAGGAAACAAAAGAAAACTGTTTTCATAGACTATAGTGGGTTTGCCAGCAATTATGTTTTGTAAAAAATAAATAATGCATTCTGTTTCCAAAAGGCCCTGACAAACTATGATAGAAAAAAAAAATCAAGTCTTTTCCTTTGGTTTTAGGGTGGCGAGTTTCATGACGGAAATAAAGTGAGTCTGTGTTCTCTAAGTAATTTATTAGCGCATCTTGGCACAGCAGCACTAATGGGCTTGCTGCCAGGTATTCCGAGCTGCAGTTTGTCATGTCTGACTCTTTAGTTCTTTCAAGCAATTGAAGAAATGGCCTTCTGCAGGCTGTCAGTGACAGATTCTAGCTCACTCACATAGATAAAGCTCAATTAGCTCCTGGAAAAAGCATCTTTTAAAAATGCAATGAGCTGCACCATGAAAGATAGGTAGACAACAGCACCCGAAACAAAATAAAATGTTACTGTTGAGGAAAGGACGTGTCCACAATGAGCAAGTGCACAGTTGTCTTTTGGGACACTTCCCTCCACTGAAAACAAAGGACTGATCACTTTTAATTAGGTCAAGTATTAGGAGAGAAGTATGAAAAGATCAGCCATCTTGAAGAGTTAGCAGATCATTCATTTATTCATTCACTGATGACTGAGGCCTATACTCTATGACTTGCAAGGAATTCTGTCTTAGAATGGATCAATGTAACTTCTCACTGGTTAAGTGTAGCCTCCAAACCAGGTGTTTAATTTGCATAGTATTTTAAATGTTGAGGTAACATTTTAAAAATCAGGGCATTTTACACATACACACACACATAAATCCAGGATTTTGGCATCTCTTAAAATATTGATACACCTGGAAAATTGGATGTATATTTATCATAAAACTGACTTTTGCTAAGTATGACAGTACCCTGAAGGCAGGGTGGGGCTCTTCCTGTTCAATGGGGAGCCCACAGGCTTATTTCTCTGATTACTTTACCAGGTTTGCCTTGTCTGGGCAAGTCTAGTTTGAGTTTGCAAAACTGTGATGTCCAACAGTAATTCTGAGGTCCTCCTGCATCAAAAGCACTTAAGATTCATATTAAAAATGGAGAATCCTGGGTCTCTGTTCTAAACCAAAGAATAAATATGTATGGCTAAAAAGCATGAAGATTCTTAACCCAAATTAAAGCTGTTGGAACCACTGGGCTCAAAGACCAGATAGAATTACAGCCTTTCAAAACAGATATTAATCTTAATGTCATAAATAGACTATTGTTAGGACTCTCAATAGAAATATATTTTTCTCCTAATTACTTTACCTTCCTCTTAATGGCTACTTTTCCCCCTGAAAACGTCAGCTAACCAAAATTGCTCTACTGAGAAAAACTTAAATGACTTACTGTCTGTCACTGACTTAGGCCAAAATTTCAATTTGGAGATAAAATCCACTACATTTTATGAACTAATTTGTTCTCTGTGCAAGTGGTTGAACTTGATAGCTATATTTGTTTCTGGCACAGCTAAATCATAATTACAGGAAATAGTCTAGAGCTAGAATTCAATTGGCACAAAGCCTAAATAAATTAATAAAAACTCTCTATTCCTTCCTTCCCTTCCTCCAGGCACTCTTCCCTATTTCTGACAGAGAGTTTTAGCTAGGAAGACTCTATGCAATCTATTATGGTAACAATGTAGAATCCTTACGTTTAGATGGTGTTTCAAGTTTACATTGCAGTTATGTCATCGCCTGTGATTCTCTCTGCCACCCTGAGAAATGGGGACAGATGAAGAAATGAAGCCCGAGTTCCTACTGCAGATGGTGGGAGAATGAAAAGCTGATCACTAGATTTTGCAAATTCATGTCTACTTTTGTTCCATTACATTAATCCCCAAATTTGTAATACTAGATTTGTCACCTATTAAAATACCCTTGTAGTTTTATCCCAAGTAGGTGCCACATCTTGTAGAAATAAAGCACTAACGAGCATTAACAGAATTCTTTTCAAGAATTGTCCAAAGAGAACAGACAATAGCTCTTGTTGACTGATAGATGATGACACACAGTCACTGTGTTCTCAGGGTGCATTGTTTGTTTTAATGTAATTCCTTTCTGTGAAGTTTTTTTTTTTAATTATCCCATTTCCTTATTTCCTATATGTAGGCAAATAAAGTAATACATTTTACATATTCTGTGAGATCTCATCATATCATTCAACTTCCATCCAATGTTTCCCCTTCCCCACTCCAGAGACCTCACTGTGCCATGCCCTGCATGTTTTGAATCCTCCAAAGTTCTCAGTGGTCTGACTCTTCTCTTGGTTTTCAGGAAAGTCCTCATTTATATCTGGGGAGCCTAATAATGATTGAGATCAGGAAGGAACTAACCACATTAAAAACTTGAGTGATGTTATGCTGAAACTTTAACTTGAAAACTGCCTCAATTGCTGACCACCTGGGCTATAAATGTGGGCCAGATCATCCCATCAACCCCATTTCGAAACCACCCTTTTCCATGACCACCTTTGTTCTGACTGATGTCTCAGCAATTAAAAGTAAATGTTCTTTATAGCTTGGAGTCAGGAAGTCCTGAACAATGTTTGAACTGCCAGTCAGACACCTGTGACTTCTAGTAAATTAAGTAAACTTAATCTCCATCATTTTCTGAAGTGATTTTATGAGAACTGATAGTACACACGTAAACATCAGCAACATACTGGCTCATTTTCAATTCAAGAGCTATTGTTCTTATTATCCTATGAGTGTTAACATGAGGTTAACACCCTAATAGAAATAAATTTATTATTTCCTCAAGAAAGGAAGAAAGGTGAATAGAACATCGACAGGAAAGCTAAATGGGTTGTAAGGGAGGAAGGTCAAGTCCAGATCCCTGTGAGAAGCTTAGCCATGACATTGCTGAATGAGTGGGCTCCAGGATAGGCAGAGACCTCAAAGGTAGAAGAGGATGTAGTAGAGGGATGGAGTGGCCCTTCACTCATGCATTGTGATGACGTGGTACAAGTGACTTGGATTGTATAGTGAGTGAGACTAATCTGGTCTAATACCTAATGTCAGCATGGCTCCCTGAAGATTCTGTTTCCCTGGTTGTGATGTTTAGATTTTGAATTTCCCTGAGAGAATTAGATATAATAAATACAAAGCACTTATTACTCAGTGATGAACCAATTTGTGGTAACTTTAAAAAGAGCTCTGGTTTTTCTTCAACTCTGTTGTGGGACTGCTTTTGTTCAGAGAGCTGAAAAGATGTGCTAGGATTACCAGGGTCCTCTGAATTCCTGTCTCTGATTTCAAGGATCACTATGGGATGCCATGCTTTCAATGGAGCCTTACCTGCCAGTCACCCAGTAGAACAAAAGGGCAGGTAAAGAGGTTGACCAGACTTCGGGAAACATGAAGATATGTTAATGTATACCATGATAACTAGTATATATTATGTGTTTACTAGTGCCAAGAAATAATCTGATGAATTTATATACCTTTTTTTTTTGTTTGTTTGATCTTCATAACAATCCTAGTCTAATTTGTAGAGGAGAAAATTGAGACACAGAGAAATTTCATAAATTGTTCAAGGTCAGGCAGGTTCTAAGTGGCAGACATCATATTCAAAGCCAGATTGCCTGACTCCAGATCCTGATCTCTAAACTCTCTTTGGTAAGAAACACGTTTTAACCAAAGAAAACTATACTGTGCTTTGTTAGGACTCTGGCCGAATTGCTGGAGTCAGCAAACTTTTTGCCAGGGAAAGCTGTTCTGCGGATGTCAAGAGGAAAATGAGGTTATAGATCTCTTCCTGTCTGGGATGTATATTTATTGTACAGTAGGATGTAATTTAAATTATTCACATTTTATATTTTATGGAAATTTTAGCTTCTGTAAATCTGAGTTAGATTTCAGTTAGAGTTATGTGTAATAAAATTCTTATAAAATCCATTTAAAAGATTAATGATAGATATATTGTAGAAAATTAATTCTGGGTATTTTATTTTCTCAAGTTTCCTGGATCTTCCAGTTTCATTTGCAGAGCCTTTCTGGGTGACAGAATCCTCTGTTTCTAGTTAAAGGAAAGAGCAAGGTGGCTTCCTTTGCTGATCCTGCGGATACAGAATCTTCTCTTAGAAGTTGTCAGCTAGCTGGGCGTGGTGGCGCAAGCCTGTAATCATAGTGGTTGGGAGGCTGAGACAGGAGGATCACAAGTTCAAAGCCAGCATCAGCAACAGCGATGGACTAAGCAGATCAGTGAGACCCTGTCTTGAAGTAAAATACAAAATAGGGCTGGGGATGTGGCTCAATGGCCAAGTGTCCCTGAGTTCAATCCCTAGTACCTCTTCCCTACCCCCAAAAAGACATCAGCTAGTTCTAAAGAATCACATAAGAAGCTCTCAGATTTGCATCACATATCTTGGAGTGAATCCACCACTTATTAGCTGGGCAAATCTATGGAAATCACAAATTACCTCTGAGATTGTTTCTACTGCTAGAAAGTGAGGACAGTATATTACTATCTCCCAGGTGGTCATTGAAATTAAGTAAACATTGGCTAAATGGGAATGAAAAAGGTGGTTCTTGAGTTGGGGCTTGAAATACAAGGAGGTTCATGAAAGAAATGAACAAAACTAGTTATGAGTGTTGTGGAATCGTATTATTGTTTGGTGTAGCTAACATAGAGAAAGTTTGCCAGATAGGACAATTTCCACCACTTCATTCCACCAGATTGCTCCTCTAAAAGGGAATATTCAACTTTTCACTTATTTCAATTCACTAGCAACGATCGGATTCTTCCCCTGCACAACATGCCGTGTGAGGTGCTAAAGTGCCACGGACGACCAAGGCTTAGACCTCCTTGAAGGTGTACCATGAGAACTGGACACAAGAGCGACCTTTTCAGTTGAAGAACTGGCTGTGAAAAATGGAAACCCTATTGAAATTTAAAATACACAAATACATGTTTCCTTAATACACATTTCTTATAGTGACAGGTCTCTCAGCAATATGTAATTATTCTTAAGAAGGTATTTTGGTTGCTAATCACCTGTAGGTGAATTGATAAAGTTTCAGGGGAATCCTGGCAGGGAGAGCAGGGTTGAAAACGAAAACGGAAGAGGCACTCTGGTGCTGAGGCAGGCACTTGGGCTTTGGACTCAGACAGGCCTGGATTTAAATCCTGGCTCTGCTCTTTAGCAAGGATATATCATTGTGCAAGTTATTCTCCTTCACTGAGGTCATTTTTTTTTTATTTGTGTAATGGTGACAATAGTGTCTAGCTTGCAGGATTGTGAAAACTAAATGAGACAACATGTTTGGAAAGCAGTTTTATCTCACTTTATAAAACAGGCAAAGATCATCCACATGTTACTAAACAGAATTTCCCTATGTCAATCAGCTCCCTTGCATCTTAAGCCTTTGAAAACCGAATTATCAAAATCTTGGGGAAAATTTTGTATCAGCTTGGTTTTCTCTGTCCAGTTAGGACAAAAGTGATTCCTTTTGGATCAACAGGGTATCTCTTTTCTATCCATACTCATCTCTCTGTCCTTCTGTTGGCGTAATAATGGTGTGTGGTATAATAGACAATGTGCAATGAATGCAGAACCATACATAAAGGAAATATAGACCATTATATCTCAAGATCTTCCCCTCTCTCTCCTAAACCATTTGTACCTTTTTTTTTTTTTTTTTTGGTCACGGGGAGCAGGGGGTCTGCTCTTTCAACTAAAGCTCTGTTCTTTCCTTGTGCTCAGGGCCACACTTGCCTTTCTCAAGGACCAACTCCATTAATTATCATTTATTCTCCCTCCCTCATCTTTATCTTTAACCTCTTAATGCACATTACAGTGCAAAGGACAATCTCACACACAGGAGCTGCTCAATAAATCCTTGCCCGATCAGGGAAAACAGTTCTTTGGTTTAGAGGAGGATTTGTCAAAGAATTCTTTTAAATTGCTTATTCCTTTGGTACAATAATTTTCACATTTTCAGCTGCAAAATCCTTTGCTCAAATACAGTCTTAACTGGAGACTCTGCAATGTGAAAGCCCAGCGGCTCTAGCCAGGTAGGTGCAGGCAGGAGGAGTGAGAGCCGGAAGCTTTGCATGCTCACTACCTGCATTTCCCCTCTTTAAAGATGAAGTTGCTTTGCAGTACATTTGGCACACCATGGGCACATTTAAAGTCCGATTTTTACATTTCATACTACTGGTAAAAATTATCAAACACAACTTCTGAGGCTCGCATCATTTATCATTTAGATAGCTTGAATATCTCAGTCATATTCTCATTTCCCAAGTTGTTCACATTGTTGACATCCACTGCCACGAGTGGATAGGTTTTTTATTTTGGTCAGTTTTCAAAGGAAGTGCAGCAATCAAACACAAAGTGGGTGCCTGAACCTTCTCCTACTGAGGAGCATTAGCAGGGCAACAAGATGGAGCTGTGCTCATCAGATCTCAGGTTATAAGCAAATAGTGATAAACATTGTCATACAGGAGAGGGAAGAGTTGCTTCCATTAATCCCATGTCTGTGTTTGATGAAGGAGCACAAAACACTCTGCACACATTGTTTCCTCAATACTCAAAGACATTTTACTAAGCCAGAAAGCCTCATCAAACCTAGTTTTCTTTGCTTCCCTATTAAAATACCGCTGGCTGCATGGAATGAATTTGGATGAATGTCCTTTGCTGGTTGCTAGGTTTCCCCACCTCTTGCGACAGTCTCTCATTTGTTCCTTTGCTTTTTGTTCCTGCTGCATTACCTTTGTTGGGATGCTTGAGGAATATTTGTAAATTTGTGTCATATTTACAAGAGCCTGGGTTACCTCTGTAGTTTTGCAACAATAGAAACCAACAGAAATCTAAATCCTCTTCCAGAAAGCTAAGGGAACATGTCTATTGGATACCGGTTGTCTTTCTTCTGTTCCTCCCATTGAAGGTAGAATGGCTGTAGTGTATCAAAAGATTTATTAAAAGCAAATCAACCTCTTCCAAAACCCACAGTAGCTCTTCCAAAATTTACCAATTTCTTCCAGCCTCCAACCCTCACACCATTTGTTTCAGCAGAAAACCTTGTTCCTTCTTCAAAAATGACAGAAGCAGCAAGAACAAATGTTTGAAGGTTCTAGCCTGCTCACTCCAGACTTGTTTGTGTGTTTACTTACCAGATTTTTTTTCTACTTTTTCTTGAAAGAGAAAGTTTTTACTTTTCTATCATCCAGATTCTCTCTCTTTCTGCATCTTGGGTCTGGACCTTTCATTCATCAATATTTCTTTTGACAAATTCAAGTTTCAGTCTCTCTAGTGTTCTCTCTCTCTCTCTCTCTCTCTCTCTCTCTCTCACACACACACACACACACACACACACACACAAATATGGAAACTATGCAGCTCCAAAGTACCTTCCCTACTTATAAGGTCACCAGTGACCTGCTTATTGCCATGTCCATTCTTTCCTTAGCTCCAAACTAACAGAATCTTGGTAGTAATTGGCATATTTAACCATTCTCCTTCCTCTTTCCTGAAATATTTTTTTTTCCATTAAATATTTCCCAGTCATATTGGTCAGGAACTGAAAAGGAAACTCTTGGCATGCCCCAGTGGGGTAGCTAAGGAGAGTTAGTAGAGGGCTATTGTAGAGGTGTGAGCAGGGTAAGAGGAGGCCACAGAGGTTGCTGGAGTTTGGGAGCTGCCACATCCTGGAACCATTGCCCACCCTCCACCACATGAAGACCTGAAGAGGAGGAAGGAACATCTATTGTGAGTTGGGCAGCTGTAGGACAGGATCTCTGACACAGTTGATAGTCTTTGATGGAGGAACTCAGTTGACCCAGGCCTAACCTGGCAGGAACAGACCAGGGGAGTACACACTCCAACCTCACTGGCAGCCAGCCTTAGCCCCTCATCCTGACTGCTGCCATGGTCAAACTTAGAAACCATATGGAAGGCTGCCATGTGTTTGTAGAGTCCCTAAAGACAAATCTCTTCATGGTACAGAGCAGATTACAGCAAGGAAGGGTAACTGAGTGGGTGTATTGAAAATATCGAGCAACATGAATGAATATTTACAAAGTGAGAATATAAATAATAATAATAACAAAACTAAGAATATCTTCCTGCATTTATCTTATCCTATAAATTTGTCTCCTTATCTGGGTTCCCTATTTCACTTAACTTTGGCCCCTGAGACTTTTTTGATTTTTTGCTGGTTCACTGATGGATGTAATTTAGGTTTTACTCAGCATTCTGTGTTCTCAGTGGAAGAGTCCATTGAGGTATCCTCCTGAGAACATGATGGAAATAGAAAGTCCTCAGAATACTTTACAGGGAGGGGGCAGGGGTACAGGAAAGATATACCCTAGGTACATGTATGATTGCACGAATGGTGTGACCCTAGTTTGTGTACAACCAGAGAAGTGAAAATTGTGCTCCATCTGTGTACAATGAATCAAAGAGTATTCTGCTGTCATGTATAACTGATTAGAACAAATAAATACATTTTAAATAAAAGAATACAGAATACTTTCTTCTGGGTTTCTTAAGGTGGCAGAGGGGAATGTTTAACGTGCTCTTTATTCCCCTAGGTAGGGGATGTCATTGGGCTTTATAAGACAAAGAGAGAAAATTTGTCAACAAATCAGATTTTAAAATGATGTGTATGCTTTGGGAGTTTCTTGCTATGAGCGCGAGAAATGTTCCTTTGTCCTCAGACCTGATCTACTGTCTTGGGCTCCAGTCCCTTACTCATGTACCTCTATGTGATTAGCCTTCACCCTCAAAGTATTCTAAGTGAAACCTTCCTCTCTATTCAGTTATGCTTCTTTTCCTGAATTCTCTGTTTTGTTTAGGGGTATCACTGTCCAGCCAGTCATCAAGCAAGACACCTTATTAGTACTGGGAGTCCTTTTTCATGGACTGGTCATTTCCCAGGTGCATCTCAAGGGCAGGTTGCTATGTGAAAGGTACAACACAGCCCTTTTTCTTTTTTTCTGCTTGGGTTGGCAATCTTATTGACTATAGCCTCCAAGAAGACTGCTGGGCTTTTCAGAAGCCAGATTAGGCCCTGTGATTGTTAAGGATCCACCTGCTTCCCCTTTATTCCTGTGATTGTGCTTCCGAATACATCTCTTGATAGATACTAGCGTGGACTGTTAATTTGACCCACACTCAATTTCCTGGAATATGCGAAGGAGCATGATTATCTAAGAGAAAAGTCTAAGTATGAGCAGCAACATGATTGTTAAGATCCCATGTTCATTCTGTTCTTATGCTTGCTGTATGAATTCCAGATAACTAATCTTTAGTTTTCTTTTGGCTTTTGTTTCTGACAATTTAGTTATCTCATGCTGTGAAATGTACCTTATTTCACCTGTGCAACCTCATTTGTCTATTTGCACTAATTGATAACACTGATATTGTAGCATTTTAAGTTTAGAGTTTCCTTTAATTAATTCTGTTCTCTTAACCCCATCTGTTTTAGTCAGATTTTCTGCTTCTGTGACTGAAAAACTTGACAAGAACAATTAGAGAAAGAAAACTTTATTTTCAACTTCATGATTTCAGAGGTCTTAGTTCATAGACAGCCGACTCCTTTCTTTGAGGCCCGAGGTGAGATAGAATATCATGGCAGAACAGTGTGGTGGAGGAAAGTGTTTCAGGATATGGCACCAGGAAGCAGGGAGAGTGAGAGAAGGTGGGAGGAGAGAGAAAACAGTCCCCCTCACCACGGACAATATGTAAATCCTGAAAGCATGCCCCCAATGACCCACCTCTTCCTGCCACATCCTACTGCCTCTGTAGTCACCACCCAGTTAATCACCACCCAGAGGATTAATGCGCTGATTAGGTTAAGGCTCTCATAACTCAATCATTTTACCTCTGAACCCATTTGCATTGTCTCACATGTGAGCTTTTGGGGGACACCTCATATCTAAACCATAATACCATCTCTCCTCTGGTCATAAGTTCCCATCAATACTTCCCCCTAAATAGCTCTCAAATTATGTCTCCTTTCCACTTTATTGTTTTACTTCTCATTGTGTCTGGACCTCGACAAGACTCCTAACTGACCTCCCTGAAGATCTCCACCAAACCTCAAATGGTGGGTAGCACATCCAGAGTGATCTTTCCAACATGTAAATCCCATCATATCAGAGGTCTGTTTAAATCATTGAGGCAGAGTTTTTAGTGTCTCTTTCTTCATAACTGGCATCTAATGTTGCACCTGCTCATTCTGCTGGTTAAAGTTACTGGGAACATCTCAATCCACTCCTGTGGCCTCCGCACTCACTGGGATTCCTGGGTTGCCTGTGGTTCTCCCATTGCCTGGTGTTTTCAGGCTTTATCTACTCTTCAAATATGACCTTGACATTGACCCATTATGTCCCATTGTCCTATATGTAGGACATCTATAAAAACATAAAATTTTATAGAACTCCTCATCCTCTAGGACAATGGGACATAATGGGTTAAGTTGAAAAAAATTAAAGCCAATCTGATTAACGTTACACTTCTTGAGGGTAAGAGCCACACACAGCAATCAGAGTCAACAACATTATCCTCTTTTATGGAGACAGTTCCCTTCAAGCAGGATATATTTCTATGCTCAACTACAGAATAATTATTAAATTCATCATAACCAACTCATTTCTCTTCAGAGCAACTGAATCTGTATTATCTTTAACTTAGATTTTCCTACAAAGGTAGAATGAGTTGGAGGAAACTTCTAGAAAGTTTTAAGAAAACACTTTCCCTCAGCCTGCTCTTAGCCCAGCTGCTTCCATTTTCTACTCTAGAAGAAGCTGAGGACAATCTTTCAAAATCTTGTGATTGATTTCTTTTTTGTTCTTCTGACTCTCCTTCAATTGCTACATTTCAGCCACACTTCCTTGCTTCATCTTTCTAACTCAATTTCATCCACAATTCAAAGGCCTCCTGTCAAAATACTCTAACTTACCTCTCTTTCTCTTTGATTTTAGCTAATTGATGTCTTTCTTTTTTTCACCCC
Source organism: Ictidomys tridecemlineatus (assembly GCF_052094955.1). Lineage (NCBI taxonomy): Eukaryota > Metazoa > Chordata > Mammalia > Rodentia > Sciuridae > Ictidomys > Ictidomys tridecemlineatus. Next base: position 167,023,591 of record NC_135480.1, on the reverse strand, counting down.
CAGAGAACAACTCCATGTGGTAGGTAGGTGACAGGGATACTGGGGTTGGCTTTGTAGAAAAAGACACAAAATCCAGAGTACTGTGTGTGCATTTCTGAGCAAACAGACATCCAAGTGAATTTTCAATATTTTGGCTGACAGGAAGCAGAAAAGCTAACCTACAATGACAACTACCACAACAAGAAACAAAGAAACCGAAACAGAAAAGAAGCTGAGGGTGGGGTAGGGAAGAACTGCAACAGTCTTATTATGGTTTAATTGCAAAGTGTCCCCTCTTAAAAGCTCATAAGCAACGCGGTGCAAGAAGACTTTGAGGTGTAACATTGGTTATGACAGTCTTAACCTAATCAGTATGTTAATTCCCTGATAGGGATTAAGTGAGTGTTAACCTTACGCAGGCAGGGTATGGCTTAAGGCGGTGGGCATTGAGAGTATATCCTTGGTGTTTATATTTTGTTCCTGGTGTTTATATTTTCTCACGTTCTGAGTTGCTTTTCTTTTTCATGCCTGTCTGCCATGTTGTTCTGCCTTACCATAGGTCCAGAGCACTGGAGTCAGCCATCTATGGATGGAGACCTCTGAAACTGGTAAACCTCAAATAAACTTTTCCTCCTCTAAAATTGTTCTTGTCAGATCTTTTGGTCACAGTAGTAAAAAGATAACTAAAACAAATCTTGAGTAAAGTTAATAGAAAAAATTTGAAATGTTTTTAACATGTGCTTCTAAAGCAACAAAGCAAGTCTGAGAATTTGAATAAAGGTGCCCAAGTCTCCTACTGGCCATGTTAGTTTTATGTGCTTTAGGCCACTTGCTTCTATTTGTAGACCCAAATTGTGAATCTGACCATTTCTTAAGATATCAGATATACTTCAGGTTTAAAAAAAAAAAACACAAAAATTTTACTTTGGAATTCTAAGCCAGGGTGAAATTTAATCACAGAGTTATAAACCTTGCAAGCAAGGGTTTATCTGGAATTGCCAACATAACCCCAAGTTCAGCAATGCAAATGACACTGCTATAATATAAGAAATAAGAAAGCTTTCAGTATGTTGTCTAAGAACTTGAGCACATTGAAAGTGATTTATGAGCAAGCAGACTAAGCATTTAAATGCCTTTCCTAGCAATGGTATATTTTTCAGTACAACAAGCGCTCTCATATACGATTCTACATTCTACGACAGCACCGCTTCTGACAATATAAGCCCTTTCTGATAGGGTAGCATTTCCAATTCAAGATTAAAATCTTGGAAACTTGTCAACAGAAAAGGATGATAATATGAGTGAAACTGCAGCTATCAGAGAAAAATGCCTTGCAAGTAATTTCTGTAATGGTCAACGTCTAGTAATTTTCTCTTCCCCTTCACTCTTAAGTAAAGGGGTTGGCCTGAAGGTCATTTTAATATTTTGGATAAGTATAGTTACAAACCAGGAATTCATGAACACAAGAAAAAGAGAGTTATTTAATACCGCAAAATCAACTTTTTACATTGCCTTTCTTATTTCCATTTCTAATGCAGGCTATAGGGAATGTTTTTCTTTTGATGAATGGTGGTTTAAGCAGCGAGTTGACAATAAATCCTTGAACTTCATGAGGCACTAAAAATTAGAGGATCAGAGAGTCTTAAGTTTTCTCGGGTTTATTTCCATAATTTTTTTTCTGTGCTACTTTATTTAATCTTCCACTACTCCAGAGACTAGGACTGAATGACCTATGAGGTCTTTTTTACTTTTTTTCTTATAATTCTCCTTTTCTATTTAGGATGTGGATGATCTCTCTAATTTCTGGTGTGCCCTTGGCTATATGTAGGTGAACGGGGGTGATTCTTAGTTTTACCAGCTACATGGGATGGAGTATTAAATGCCATTTGTGGGCCAAAGAGTACATCTGACAAAGTTGAAACCATTAGCACATTTTTATTACTGTGATCTTTCTGAAATAGTTTACTCCCATCATAAACTAGTCACCAATGTGAAAATTTAAATTCCAATTTCTTCTCTTTTTCTTTGATGAGTCCTGTCTTTGTCTTTTTAATGTTCTTCCTCCCCCCCCCCTCCAGTACAGAGCATTTCTCTCCTCACTGATCTGAATACTTCAAATCACATATAGGTATGTGCACACGCACATTTGCATTTATTTAATGGTCATTCCATTGTTGTTCAATGCGGAGTTATTAACCATCTCCTGATCCCTGCCAGCCGGGCTCTGTGCTGTGCTTTGGGGTATGCAGTTTCAAATAAGACATATGCTTGTTTCAGGAAACTCACGGTCTCATAGAGGAGCTAGACATCGTGTCAGTCTGCCATGGCACTTTATAGAGTGATAATCCTAGGAGAGGGATAAACAGAAGAGAAGGAAGGCTCATAAAAGGACCATTGAACTCAGTCTCTGGGGTAGGAAAGTCTTCCTAGGGCAGCGCTTTGCAAAGTATGGCCCCTGTATGGCAGCATGCTCGCCACATGGGAACTTATTAAAAATGCAAATTCTCAGGACCCATCCCAGTCCTACTAAATCAAAAACTCTAGGGATGAGTCTTCCATCTGTTTTGTAACACGCCCTCTGGGTGATTCTGATACATGCTTAAGTTTGAAAACCATTGTCCCAGAAAAAGTAACAACTTTGTGAGAAAAAGATGCTCTATTTGCCATCAGACTCATTTACATAATTGATACCTCTTGATAATTAAGTCATCTGTTAAGATCTCCCATTGTTTTCTAAACTGTAAAAAACAAGGAAAAGGGAAAACAAAAAAGAAAAGAAAAAAGAAAAACAAAGAGCTTCCACTTTTGACAATTGTTACTTATGCTTTGACTATTCAGAACAAGTTTAAATGGCTTAAAGGTAAAATTCAGTCAAATAAATAATGACTTTAGAGTCACACAATGCAAAAAAAAAATAACCTCATTAGGAATAAGAACAACAACAAGAACTGTTTCTTTTGAAAACTAAATAATCTGAATTGACCAAATTGCTCAATCCTGCTTAGTGTTCCTATAGATCTAGTTTGGTGTGAGAACGTGAGGACGTGAGGACGTCTGTGTCCTGGTACCCAATGTTTTGGAGTATTCTTCTGAGACATTTCTGGGACATGATGGGCATATCTTTCCATTCTTAGCCCTTTCCTCTTAACAGTCCCTTTTCTTCATGGGAGTGAAAGCAAATGGAAGAAAAGAAAACACAATAAACAATTTGAACAGGACTGATTAGGTGAACTTCTTAGTTATACATTATAATTAACACCTGAAAACTTTTAGTTTTTGAAAAGAATGTATGCGTGTTTCTATGTATAAGAACCAACTATATAAAATTACTGGTGAATTGTTTTACAAGGAATTCTTTGAAAATTAAATATGTATCTTCAAACAAAACTCCAGAAGTATTCAGTGCATAGAGGTACTACGAAAATTAAAAAAAAAATTAGACATCTTGCTTTGTTATTTTATATCTTATTTAATAATGTTGTTAATCGAATCTACTATTATAGCAATTCATATATGTCACGCTACAGATTATTCCCTGAGATAAAAAGTAGCTAGGGGATCACTAAATCTTATACCATAGAGTTTTCAAGTCTCTTTTGTCATTATTAAAAACAAACCCTAGAGCACTTGACAGTATTAAAGATATTCTTCATCTGTCCTCCTCATCCTCATCTGTTTTAAGCTCCTGTGATCTTTTGGAACTTTGTAATACTTACCAACTTGACCCTCAGCCTTATCGTTTTATCCCCCCATCCTGTTCTAACTGTATCGTTACTGGATTCATTCATTTCTCTAACATGCATGTCTATTATCTTATTCTCACAATTAAAATAATGAAGTAGTCTTTTCTGGGATAAAGCCTTTCATAATCAGGTCTTTGTCGACTTTTCATTTTCATCTTCTTACATTCTTAATTTACCTCTTACACCTGGATAAAATTATTTGCAGGGTTCTTTTTTTTTTTTAATTTTCCTACTCTTTTCTCAGTGAGTTTGAGGCTTCACTTTCCTTTACTTGAAATTTCCTCTTCTCCCAGAAATACCTGGATGACTTGTCATCCAATACCCCATACCAGTAAACTTCTTCAGTAAACTGAACCCTTTATATTTGTCTCATTACAATGGTATTAATAATTTGTGAATATACACAGAAGCCATATAAGTAAAACACATGGACAGGGTATACATTCATATGCCATCTTCAAAATGCTGCTGTTGCTGTGTACAGAGGATTTAACTGTACTTGTGATTATTTATATCTTAAAAAGGAATTTGAAGCCCATATGGCAAAATGTTCAGATTATATAAACTCAGGTAGAGGGTATAAACATCCTGATTCTCATTTTTTCTGTATTAAATTTTTTTTAAAAAATTTCTTGATTTAAAATAAACGGAAGGGGCTGGGGCTATAGCTTGGTTGCTAGAGTGTTTTCCTTACATGCACAAGGCCTTGGGTTTAATCCCCAGTACCACAACAAAATAAACAAACAAGCAAAAAACTAAAATAAACTGAAAAATATGGTAGCTTACAGGGTTGTAGAATATTTTCTTTGGGAGATTTCAGATCTGACTAGAAGGGAAAAATTTAAGTTATAAGTTCCACCATGTCTTTTTGTGTTCCAGTCCACATTGATGCAGCTCCATGGTAAGGAAACCAATGTCTTTCATGGGAGTCCATCTGAAACTCAGTATCTGTCCCATTTCTACTTTTTGGAAGGCATTGAAATAGTTCTGGGCTATTCTCTCCTCCAAATATGATTCTAGGGATGTGGCTTCATGTTCCTGATTACTCTTTTTGGAACATGCTCTGCTTACTCTCTTAGAGCATAGAGCCCCCAAAAGAACACAGTCTGTAGAGAGGAGCAGAAACATCACCTCACTCAGATTCAACACTGTACTTGGTTTGACATAGTCTCATGTTGACCTTGATACGTTTGAAAGTGAAATCACAGAAATGGATCATGACAAGGGTGCTCCCATCAGCCCTGGTTTCCTCCCTTCTGCACCTATACAATGGGATCACTAGCCCTGGTCATAGTAATGGTTTGCCGAAGAGGTTGGGAAAAGATGTTAATTCAATGAAAACATTTTGTTGAATTTACTGTGACTCATTAATTGATTTCTTTGGGACATGAATTTCCCATTGGGCCCGAGTTTGTACAATTGTAATATCTTTCAGGCTGCTTCTCCCCCAGTCTTGTTTCCAAGAGATGTCATGAGAGAACTTAGCAAAAGCTTTCCTGAAATCTAGATTTCCTATTTCTATTCTATTTCTCTGATCTCCCAGCATAGTAACTCTGTCAGTAGGAAATGAGGTTAGTCTGACAGGACTATTCTTAGTGGGCCCACGCTGTGTTTACCACTTCCTTTTCTAAGTACTCACAAGTCATTGTTTAGAAAAATTGTTCTAGAATCTTGCCCCAGATCGATGTCAAGCTCAGTGCTCTGTAGTTCACAAATACACGTTCTTTCTCTTTTTTTAAATCTGAACGACACTTGCCTGTATCCAATTTTCCAGGGAGTCTTTTCCACTGCGGGGTTCCTTAAGTTCGATGACAGCAATTCAGCCACATCCACAAGTTCTCTGAGTGTGCTAAAATGTACTTCTCAGCCAGGAGACTGGGATTCATTTGGAACAGTACCTTTTAATCTCCTCCACAATTTAAAAAATTCATCTATCAACAATTTGAATTGGTTCTCCCAAACTGTAGTTGAGATCCTGTTTGGTTTGATGGTCAATAATATCAAAGTGAATCAAACCAAGCAAACAGTGTTATTGAAAATTTGGAAGCATGTGTGGTGCTATGCTAGGTGGTTAGATAATACAATAAAATAAATTTCATAAGGAACTTGGAAGAAATGAAACTTGTAATACCCTAACCCATGTAGTTCTATTTGGGAGCAAGCCAAACTTCAAAGAACCCAATCCTTACCAGCAATAGAAAAATAAAAATAACTCAAGTCTTCTACGTATATTTCTTGAATAACATAAAGTGCACCCAGAGATTCTAGAAATACTCCTTAAAATTCCCTTCATTCCACTCTACTCCCCTTATTTTATAAATGATCCCACTCCAATCTCTTCAACATCCCTGAAAAATCTCCTTTAGTCCTCCGGAAGTATCTCTCTACACTTCTCTTTCATGATTTCTTATTTCTCCTTGTGAAAGCCTGTGAACACTTCTGCCAGCAATTCTCCTCTGGGAGGAAGAGGACAGGGAAGAAGAGATCCAAGGGGGCCAAGGCTGAGTTACCATTATTAGCATAAAGGAAATGTTATATATGTTCACAGGTTCATAAATTGTTATGCCATACTTATAAATAAAAAATATTAAAAAGATGGCACTAGGTAATAGACAAAGTGGATTCTGTGGCAGTAATTTGTAGATAAATAAAAAATAAGCTCAGATTTAATAAGTCAAGTCATTTTTATCTTTATTTATTTTTTGCATGGAGGTAAAATTTAATCAGAGTTTTGAACTGTCAGAGAAGGGGAAAGGTATATTAAGGGTTGCAATAGAGCTTGGGTATCTACCAGCTGTCTCAGTGATTAAAGATGGTTGGCAAATTCTGAGCCTGGGCATGGGTTAAGAAAACCTTGCATTTGTCATAAAATCAATATTTGAATTCAAATATTGATATGCCAATAGGTGAAGGAAGGGGTAATGATGTGGTGCTAAGTCAGCCATTCAGGATGCCAGGACTATTGGGAGAACACCAGGTAGGAGTAGAAAGCAGGACAGCAGGACTAGATTCTGACACATAGATAAAAACAACACATAGATTCTTGAGGTCTTTCTTACATACAATCTCCTGGTTAGGGGATTCCCTTTATTGAAGACCTACTTTGTGCTTTGAATGCTGCAAAGCACTCTGGATATCTTATTGCCATAATTTCTCCACAATCCTGAAATGAAAAATAGGTAGGTAGTGTAACTGTCATTTCACTGGTGAGCATAACTGAGCTCAAGGAGCTGAAGTCGTTTGCTCTAGTCACACCACTGCTGAACGGCAGAATGAGGATTTAAACTCAGATGAATCTGATTTCAAGGCTGTTACCTTTCTATTGCAGGACACTGTCTAGATTAAAATAAATCAGGACCCAAAACGACTTCTCTTTTTGTCCTCGTGAAATGTCTTCTAATCAAAAGACAAGGCAGAAGTCCATGCCCTCTTTCAAATAGATCACTGTGTTCTGTTCCTTTTATTAAACATACTTTTCCTTTCTATGTTAGAGAAAAGTGTGATATAATTGTTTCAGTAAAGTAATGTCACTCTATTACTGTGCACAGATGAAATGCATTTCAGATAGACATTCTATTTGGGAGTTAATAATATCAGGAAAGTGAAATCTGCAAAGATAACTTTCTGCTGTCTGATTACTTACTGCATCAGAACAATGCTTGGTGGATGCCTGGCCCTTAGCTGAACCGAGTTTTCTAGTTATTAATGCAACAGGTGCTACAAAATGAGGTCTGTGAATCAAGGGCCAATGTGAATGCAGAGAATAAGAGGGGAAGCAATGGATAGCTCAGGACAAGATGTGTTATATGGGGCTACAGTGTCCCTGAAGTGACAGATGCATATTGCTGAGCAAAGGCTCTTCTAAACTGCCCTGGCCGTTAATCCAATCAGAAACCTGAATTCTAAATTAAAGCAGGGAAAGGACAGCAGAAAGACAAAGCACCCAAAATTTAGAGCAGAAAAGTCCCAAGAGTTAAAACTGCAGGAACAATAAGCTGCTTTTTTTTTTTTTTTTTTTCCTGTTTGCTTCTATTTGCCTCCATTTCTTTACAGGGTTTGGAAGGCCTGGTTGGAATGACTTAAGTTGAAAATGCAAATGTGTAAATGGGATCAGACTTTGGGAGGACAATTGACTACAGACAATTGGCAATAGATGCTGAAGTATTTGTGCAGAAATAAAAGCCATTTGTGAGTGTGTGTGCAATGTTTTCTTGTAATCTGCTTCACTCCAAATTCAGATATCTAAAAATGTATAGCAACATCTTGACTGATAGGTTCAAAGCCAAGCAGGACTATACATCAATGATTCCTTCACTTTCACCTACAATGCATCCTTTCCCCATCTTTTTCTGTCATTGGTGACATACCCAACAGTTCCTCTTCATGTACTGTCTTGTTGATGTGGCACGTTAAATAAGCCCTTTCCCTGTTGATTTGTATCATATGGGCATTAACAGCATAGTCTCAATATTCAGTTCCTGGGTAAATGGACACAGGAATCAGGAAATATGGACTTTGGATCTACCTCTGAGTTAACTGGGAAACTGAGCATAGAGCAGAAGTCTGGTAGTATTGTCTCTGAGTCAAGGCTGTCTTGGATGGACGCTTTCTAGCAGTGTGATGTTAGACAGATCTTCTGAGATCTCTGAGCTCTGTTTTTTCCTTTGTAAAATGTGGGCACAATGCCAATTTTGTAAGAAGTTGATTGGACCAACCAAATAAGGTAAAGGAGAATATGATGTTAATAATCCCTGTCAACTTGAGTATGGTATCCAGTGATTTGGCAAAACACAAGTCTAGAGGTTGCTTTTAGATATGTAGACTTTGAGTAAAATAGATTACTCTCCAAGATGTAGATGGGCCTCATCAAATCAGGTGAAGACCTCAACAGTAAAGATTGAGGCTTCCTAAAGGAAAAGCAATTCTATTTCAAGATTGCAAAACAGAAACCCTGCCTTAATTTCTAGCCTGAAGATATTAGATTGAAGACTACAAAGTTAAATTTTAGCTGAATTTTTAGTCTGCCAACTGGCTCTGTGGATTCTGGATTTACTAATTCCTTATAATCCCATTCCTTAAAAATCTCTTCTCTCTGCATCTCTATTTCTGGATCTTTCCCCCCTTATGTTCTTTGCATACACATATTCTACCAATTCTATTTTTTCTGGAGAACTTTTGACTAACAGGAAATAAATCACTTGGCTGATGTACTCTTCCTGGTATATGGACCTCCATTATATGAGCAATTGTTATTAGTAAGTTTTCTGGGTCCCAGATTCCTTGTTTATACCATGAGGAGGTTGAGTCTGTAAGCTCTAGGGCAATACCTAACTCTCACACCCTCATACTCAAAAATCTTAATGTACAGTCCTGCATCATAAAAACTATCCTTGTGGGGAAAAAAGTATTAAAGTGTCTAAATCATTTTCTATTGATTTTTTTTCAGACTTAATTGCAGTCCTATTCATAATGTTATGACTGGTTTTAAGTTGCAAGTGTTAAAAGTATGCCCAATATGTTCTTGATAAATTGAACATTAAGAGAAATTTTGTAATATCCCCAAAGATTTTCACACTCAAAGAGAACTGTGCTCTTCTTCTTGTTATGTATCATAGGCTGGGGATTGCTGGCCCAGTGGGACAGTTTAGACAAGGAAGAGGTTGGGAAGGAAGTCTCATTCTCTCAGTGCCATGTGCTAGTAGATTTCATAAGGGAAAAGTGTAATGGGAGATGGGAATTTTGAAGGTAAAAGCAGTCTCAATTTCTGACCTTGTTTTGTTTATTTATTTTTTTAAAAGGAAAACAAAGTAGCACTTTTGTTTTTTGGAAAGGATGCAAATCTTTTTGCTAATAGAGATTTTATCTCTATTACCACACTCTCCTCCCCTGTTGAGGATCTAATCTCTTATATTCTCATTTTTTTGCTCTATTTTTATTAATATAATTTGTTACTTGTTGGTATTTATTTCTCATGTGATATTTTGATGAGAATAGAAGGCCTGGTGAGAGCAGAAATTTTGTCTACTGCCTTCAGTACTGTTCTTTTGAGCATCTGTAACTGTATTGAGGATGCAGTAGATATTCAATAAATATTTCTTGAATATACAAAAAGCTGGAAACAAATTTCCTGTGTTCCATCACTCTGACAATACCAAATATTTTGCACTGAGGGAAACCTCCATGGGTGCAATTTTTTCTTTATAAGGCAGAAATCCTGGTGTAAGATATGGCATATCTTGGTTCATTTTCCCTTGGGAGGGATTTAAGAAATTTCTAATTGCAAATCTTTAGGGAATGGTGAGTGGCATTATTTCCAGGACCATGCTACAGCTGTGATAAAGTTGCTCCTGTAGTATCTTCTTGTGGTAAGGAATAACAAATTTAGTAATTGTACCTGAGGTGACTGGACAGTTATGGGATTTGTAATTATATAACTCAGGCTTTGATCACACCATAGGCAAACCTTCTGTTGGGTAACCCTTTGTTTCAAAACTTAACAGCATGAAACAATTTATTAACTGTTACAGTTTCTGAGAATCAGGAATCTGGGATGTCCTTGGCTGTATGGTTTGGATTCTAGGCATCTCTTGGGGTTGAATCAAGCTGTGGCCTGTGATGGAGTCATCTGAAGGTGCTGGAGGAAAACCCCAGGTGCACTCATGTGGCTGTGGCTGGTGGCTTCAGTTCTTCACCTGGAGCAGTTTGGTTTCCACTGGAGGGAGTGACAAGAGACATCCCTTGCTGTGGTAGATTGCAGGCCTGGACCATACAACATGTGAATACAGGAGGTGAGGTATTAGGAGGTGCTATAGTTTGGATGTTCAGTGTTCACCAAAGGCCCATGCGTTAAAGGCGTGGTCCTCAAGGTGGTGCTGTTGGGAGGTGAAGGAACCTTGTGGACTGGGGCTTTGTAGGCAGTCCTTAGGTCATTGGGGATATGCCCTCCAAGGGGTTCAGTGATCCCAGCCCCTTTCTCTTCCTCTTTCCTTTTGGTCATGAGGCCATCGCAATCTGGCACCCCTACTAGAGGCCCGAAAGCAATGACACCTGTTCCCATCATGAACTCAAGCCACAAAACCATCCAAAATAACATTAATCTCTTTATAAATTAATTATCTTAGGCATTAATAAGGGGCCATCTTTGAGGCTGCCTAGCACACAAACAAAATCTATCCATTGAGTTTAAAAAAAATTTTTTTTTAGTTGTTGACGGACCTTTATATGTGGTGCTGAGAATCGAAACCAGTGCCTCACATATGCCAGGCAAGAGGTCTATCACTGAGCTACACCCCAGCCTCCCACCCATTGAGTGTTTTAATGGCAATAATGACATTTTTCTATTCCTGGTGTCTCATTCCCCCAATCTGCATACTTATGTTCTCCTCATATTTTAAAACTTAAAAAAAACCCAAATACATTATTTCACATTCTGTGTCTGATAATACTAGTAACAGAAGATTTTGCTTATCTGAATTTGTTGTTGTTATTGTGTCTTCTGACTGTCACTCAAGCTGTCTTGATCCCATGTTTTGTTTTGTTTTACTTTATTTTTCTTAAAACTTTGTGTATAGAAATTCTTCAAGGACAGATTTTGGGTATGTTTTTGTACAGAGGATTTGCATTTGCTTCTGTCAGGTGCCTGGGATCTCTTTTAGCCCAAAAGCACTTTGAACAAAATTCCTGGCTCATAATTTTTTTTTCATATCACTCAGGTAATGCAAATTTAGGCTGAACAATCATAAGAAGTTTACCTTGTGTTTATAAATCATACGAGGAATTTTCCTATCTCAGTCAGTATCATATTTGAAATCAACAATTATCCTTGCACTCTCTTGAGCTGGGTTTGTTTCCAGTTTACCCTTACACTAAGGTCAGTGCATTTCGGGCTGCAGCTTCGTGCAGAAGGGTCTCTTATTAGAGGGCTGGGCTGTTTTCTTCCTCCATGTTCTTCACCGCTGAGAACTGAAGCACATGTCCACTGGCAGCCTCTCTCTGTGCTGTGTGCTATTTCCCTGCCTTGTTACTATTTTTGCCTACTGTTTGGCCTTTCAGAGTAACTCGCTAGCTCATCAGTACATTAAAAATAAATCCATATTCTTAAAATATTTTATAGCATTTCTAATTATTTTCATTTGGAAACATAGGTCAAGGACTGTCCTCCCCATATGGTTAGAAATGAGCTTCTTCCTCCTCATTACTTCCCAAGTTCTGTTGGATTTTATATATATATCCCAGAATTGGAATATAGTTACAGCCTACATGTTATCCTTTCACTTAGGGAAGGCTTTGTTTCAAAACTACATACAAACAGCATTCTCTTACTTTCTGGCTTTCTCAGTAATATAAGAAAAAAGGACATATAATTTTGGGGGGACTTAGTGAAATTCCTGCAGCAGAATCTACTGGCTTTGGAGAAATTTGCCTCCTTTCTTTAAGTGCATATTCCAAAGTTTTGAAATTTTCAGAACAGAGGATGATGTGATGGGAATCTAAACTCTTGTTCTTTACCAACATGGAAGGCTGGGTTCATGCTGACTGAGGACATTTTAAACCTATGATTTCTTGTTCGTTCTTCATATTGTAATTTCTCTTTTGTGGTTCCATCTTTCACATTAAATATCCAATTTTAAATTCTGTTGTCTAATTGATTTAATGATTAAGAAAATGTTCCTGATATTCAGCCTAAATTTTTCTTCCTAATTTATTCCCATTACTCCTGGTTAATTCTTGAATAACTAAGATTGATGAGACACTGAGAACTAATTAATTGATCGCTAAAGCATCATGGTATCATCCAACCCTGTAGTGAATTCCCTTAGTTTTAGAAACACTTTTAACAGTAAGCTGCATTGTAAGGCCATTTGTTGTTATTTCTAGGTGTTTTCTGCCAGTGAGTTTAAGTTTATTATGTTCCCCCAAAGATGTCACCTGTATGCATAAGCGCATAAAAGGCTCAATTTTTACTTAGACATTTTCACTTGCTTATCTGTAGTAGAGTTTATTGCTTTTGCAGAAAAGACTTTCAAATCTAAGTGACCCTCTGGGAGCCACTTCTGGGTAATTCTTTACAAATACCCTTTGAATATCAATTGGCTCTCACCAAGCATACTGCCCACTCCAGGGTCCAAGCTTTTTTAGTTATATCTTTCTCTGAACTCTTTTTACACCTGCAATGCACAACCAAGTACAGCCCTGTACGGATTTCCTTGGTGCTTTTTGTAGCCTCAGTGTCATGAAAGTTCCTCCAATGTGAGAGAATTTGGCAAAATCCTCCATTTTGCAAGGACCATGCTGGAAGATGCAATAATACATGCTTGGTGAAGGGCAGTGTGATCGTAATATCCAGAATAGATTCTTCAGAGTAAGTGGAGTTTGATCTGAATCAAAGTAATGGAGGAGGATTTAGGCAAGAGAAGTAAAGACAGGCATTTTAGACAGGATGGGCCACAAACAGGGTGTGTAGGTGAGGCAGGCAGGGTCAAGTCACAGAGTGGCTGATGTGCTAGCATCAGAACTTAGACTTGAACATGAATGAGATTGGGAGTTCACAGCTGGGGAGGGCTTCATAAGTATTTGTTGTTAATACTGTTTATGAGATTTTATAATAAAATTTTAAACTCTTGTTTGGAAATGGAATGGAAAGAAAATAAGTGGCTCCTTTGTTACCATACCTTCCCTGTCACTACCAGCTAGTATAAGTTGCTGCAAGACTCCACATTAAAAAGAAAAAAAAAAAAAAAGAATCACTCTCCCCAAGCCCTTGCACTACCCACTTTGGGGAATATTTATGAGAGGTGCTCTTATGAAAACTTTTATTTTACCCTGGTTAAAAATGCAACACAGTCTGTGAAAAACGAAACCTTGTGTATTTGACAGTTCTGATGTGTTCAATTCTTAGATACTTAGCTGACCTGAAGGGGCTGTTAGGCATTGCTTTTCACATCTGTATGATAGACAGGTGAGGCACATCACTGTTACAAGGAAAAGGACAGGATGAAAAGGGTAGGATTTAGTTTTGGAATTTGAATATTAATTTTTAGTGGGAGGTTGGAAATGAGATATATTTTTATTAATTTATCTATTTCTTAACCTTTAGAAGAATGCCTTTGGAAAAAAAATGCGTATGGTACTGAAAGTCTTTTTAGTAACCTTCTAGAATTTTAAGCACTCTATCTTCATTCTGATGAGATCTGGGAAATGTTGCCTTGTAAGTGCCTTATCTTGGTATTGTATTAAAACATGACTGTGGCATTTATAAAATTACCTCAGAGCAGTGCCCAAAGGATTCTTATATTTTTTGCCTTTCCCTGCTAATGAGCAGCCTGTGGGAAGTGAGTAGGGTCAAGGTTATTCAATAATGTTTTGTGCATAATTTTTGTTGGCCAATATGGGATTTACCTTGATACACTCAGAATTTACTGGTTGGTAACTATATTAATGAAAGAAAATAATTTTTTTCCCTTCAGGGAGCTCTGGTAGAATCGCTGTACGTTCTTTCATGTGTTGTTAATTTCCTTTTAGATTGAGGGTCATACCTCTGCACCTCCTTTCCTTTCATCTCTTCCTGTCTGCTTACTCTCTGGCATGTTGGAGAGGAAAGAAAAAAAATGTTGTTTTGAAGGAAAGAAAGGTAGAAAATGAGAGATCAGGGAGGCTGAAGAGAGGAGACCAGAAGGCAGCTATGGGAGAAGGGAGAGAGAAGAGGGAAAAGAATGTGAAATGGAAAAATGACAGGAGAAGGGAAAAGGGAAAATGCAAAAAAAGATTCACTTTCCTCTCTTTTCACATTTCAGTCTGCTAGACAGACACTCACAGGGTAATGCCTTGGGAGTGTGGAGGAATGAAAGTCGACTTATCGGTTACTAAGCAAGAAAATTCAAACTAACTCATGGTCTCCGAAACAGCTTGAGACAGCAGCTGTAAAAAAAAGTAATAGGACTAAAATACATTGGACATGCAGTTGTAACTTTCATTTGTATGAAGGTAAAACATACTCATGATTTATGTCCTTTTTGATTAACATTCTGAGATGTATATGTGTATACACATAGGCATATTTTATTTACAACTTTGTTTTGGCAGTCATCTGGCATCTAAAACACCTTATGAAATATTGTATAAGGTCAAAGAAACAATTCTAGAGTGGTAATAATAGAAATTAAAAGGTAAAAGAAATGGAGGAAGGCAGCTTACCACAGAGATATCAAATTTTATTTTAATTTTTCTGCCTGAAGTTTTATACAATAGATAAATCTTTCCCGACAGCATAGGCTTAAGGAATATATCATATCAACTTGCAAGTTATTAACTGAGTTTTTTTGAGACAGATATCACCTCAGTAACTGCTCCAAATGCATTTACTTTATTTTAAAGGTTGTTCTTTCCATTATTAATGTCATACAGAATCACAGAGCCATTTACGATGAAATGTGCTACTCTAAAATTCCTGTAAATGCATCTGCAATGGTTGCTGATATGTTTCAACTCATCCTAAAATATACTGTAAATTTTTGGAAGATGTTTTTATCTTACTGTATGTACTCCACAGACTGTTAGAATCCAATTTATTAACTCTCTGGAAGTTGAAAGGTATGCTGAATAAAGTGATACCAATATTTGTCAGGATTGGCTCGAATTATGTGTTTTATGAGATAACACTACAATTCCAGACTCTGAATGTCTTACATTAATAATGATTCTTGTGGGGGTAATGTAGACAGGTTTAATGAGCTTGAGAAGAGATTTTTTTTTTTTGCTCATTAAAACCAGAAAATATCTCTCTAACAGTATTTGTAGTATTCCCAGTGAAATTGGAAAATATTACATAAAGACAAAAAAAGAAGAAGGAGGAGGAGGAGGCTTCAAGTAACCCCATTAAATGGCTTTAAAATTATTCTGCTGTAAAGATGTATGGAGAATTAATGGAGGAAATCTCAACTAGGATTCCAGAGACCTGAGTTTGTGCTCATTGTTGTTGTTATTGTTGTTTTCTTATTCTCTGGATACTTTAAGATTATTAAATTAATTTTCAATCAAGTGAGATTCAGTTGTTTCAAGAATAGAACAAGGAAGCTGAATTGGCTATAGGGCTTTCAGTCTAGATTAGTCATCTTTCTAGACCAGAAAAGGTTTTCCTTGGCTCTCAGAGAGAAGGTAGAGAGTCATTTTGTGAGTCACATGTGTCTCTGTGATGTCAGGGTCATTTAAGCAAAATAAAGTAGATGGGGTTTATCTAGATTCTTGGTGTAGAATCTAGAGCCATGAAATGAAAGAGGACTGATTTTGGGGTTCTTTTAGAGATTATCTGGATGAGAAGTGAATTCATGTTTCTCATTTGACACCTAAGCCAGCTGAGTCCTGAAAGACTGAGGAGCCTGGAAGTCTCTGCATCAAGTAAATGCTGGCAGGGCTTAAACCCAGCCTCAGTTTCCCTTTCCTGTTCCCATTTCAACAGTTGCTCTTAGGACAGGACATCATAACTTCAGTTTGGGTGCAGATATAAATGACTAATGAGTCTCCAAGTATTTTTCTGTGGGACATAATAATAAAATTTGACGAGTAGCAGCAACAAACCAAGAAAAGTCTGGTCTTCAGAGGGTGCATGTGCACATTTTTTTTTCTTTTTCATTCTTCCAAGTTGGCCCCAAGAATTTTCACTAATCTCACTGGTTTCCTCTCCCCTTGCTATTTAAATAAAAAAATCTGATCTGGACTCAAGCATTAGCCAAAAACTCCACATGCCTTCGTCTTTACTTCTCTCAGGAGAAGAGGGCCAAGTTTCATTTATTTAACACACTTTTACTGATGATTATTTATCTCCAAATATTGTGTGGGCTCTGAAGCTAGTGCAATGAGCCAGACTTGGTTCCTGACCTAGTAAATTTGTATTTCAGTGATAGGGATCACCTCCTATCCCCCTCTTTTTTAGTTTCTCTATGTCTCCTGCTAGCAGAGGAGAAATCAGCCTTAGGATAAAAGACAAAAGTTCCTGGGTTGTACTTAGCCACATTCTTTTCTCAGAGGTAGAAATCCCTTTAGGAGGGGTACAATGTTTTCTGTAAAATTCAAATAATAACTCTGATTTTCATTTTTCTTGGTGTGCATTAAAGGCATCAGAATTTTTTTTTCTGAAAGAAATGGTTTAATGCCAATATATTCTTCCTGATTTTTTAGCAATTTACATTGGACTCAAACAGGAACACAAAAGTGGGCCTCTTAAGAATCTCAAGGTTCCAAAGGGACACATAAATATTCTATGTGCAAAGGAAGGCACAAAGCAGACTGTATGTAGGATATTTTCAAAACCTGCCATGCACAATCTTTGTTACTGCAATATTTTGGTTCTGCTTCAAACAATTTCTTCTACCTTGTGTAATTATGGCACTGAATAAATGTTCAACATTAAAACAGTTAGTGCTTTTTAGCTTCGGGATGGCTGTGTTTCAGAACTGAGGGAAGCATGTGCCTCCTGGATGAAAGGTATGGTATAAATGCAACTTATTACCATTTTAGGCAGAATTCCCAGGCTGGCATTTAGCAATTAAAAAAGCAAAGCTAAACAAGCCCAAGAGATCAAAATTCCCTTTTCTTTCGGCCTAAGATGCTCAGTTATTATGGGCAAATCACTAGAAGTCCTCCCTGTCCTTTGTTGGCCCTTCGTAGCCTCTATTGCAATTCAGGCAGGAAGCAAGAGAATTATTTTTTCATTTCTGATCATCAGTGGAGAGTCTAAATGAAGAGGTACAAATGGCTCTTTCAAGAATTTGTCAAAGCAAAATTCACATTAAAAAAGATTTACTGACTTTCCCCTATCGATAGAAGAATCTCTCTTGATATATCTAGGCCTTTATCTTCTCTTCAAAAGCACTCTGTCCTGGGCTTAGGTTTGCAAGGTGCATGGTTGAGGGGAAGATTATCTTCATAGGAAAATGGAGAGTTAAAAAGATGTACTTCTGGGAGAGCACGGTTTAACAAAACAGATATTTCCCTAACTCAGAGAAAAGAAACTCAACATTTAAAAACCTTATTCACTAGGGATTCCTGAATGAGTGATGGATAAAAAATACTTTTCTCCTGTTTGGGTTCAGGACTATCCATGAGACTAAATCTTTCTCCCCAAATGTTGTTACCTTTAAATATTCAGTATTGATTTCTGCCTATTTTTTTCCTCCCAGGTTCAAGGTTATGTACTTTTTGACTGGCTTGTAAGGCATCCATACTTACAAGGAAATGTGAGATTTCCTTTCCAGGGACTGCTATAATCTTCTTTCTGAAATTGTCTGTATAATGAGTCTATGAACTCTAACCTTAAGACCAAATCACTTACCATTAGTGGCTTGTGTTTGGGTAAATCACATGAACAGAGAGGACAATGATTTTTATAGTCAAACCAAGTGCATTAGTTACAAGTATATGAACCTAAATTTGGCTTGAACATATTTTATCATAAATTTTCTCATGAATAGGCAACAACCGAATAGAAATATGTTAAGCTGAGTCTAAAATTAACTTTCAGATGAAGATTTTATTATCTTCTTGACATTTTTGTTCTTTTTCCTCTTTAAATGTGAACTGGGTTTTAGTTCTTGCACTAGTATCAAGCTTAAGTGCTTCATTTCGTGCTTTTCCTAGAGATCAAAAACCTATTAGTCCACGTGCTGAAGGACATTTGGAGATTTACATACCCAGAGAAAGGTACACACGATTATTCAGTTATAGCTGTTATTTCAAAGTTAATACTTGTGTATTTCTCAACATCTTAATGATAATCAGATTGAGTAAAACAGGCAATGGAAGGACACAGCATTCACTAAAACAATGGCATGGTGTAGGAGGACAAAATCATGTCTTAGTCATGATTTTTAAAACCATTTTGTGTGACAAGCCAATCCCAAGGAATAGATAACATGATGCATTTGTCAAAAAAAAGTGCACTGAACTTTATAACACAAAGATGGTGTCTTTTTTGGTTTTGGTTCTTGGGAGTTGAACCCAGGGCTGCTTAATCACTGAGCCACATCCCCATCCCCTTTGCCCATTTTTATATTTTATTTAGAGACAGGGTTTCACTAAGTTACTCAGGGCCTTGGTAAATTTCTGAGGCTGGCTTTGAACTCACAATCCTCCTGCCTCAGCCTCCCAATCTGCTGGGATTCTAGGCTTATGCAACTATGCCCAGCAAGAGTGTCTTAATGTATACAAATTTGTAAAAAAATAACATGAGAGGTCAGAGAATCCCAGGATGGAAAGCAGACTATGAAAAAAGAATCTAACTACATCATGATGTATGAAGCAACCTCTCTAAAGAGGTGAGGGGTGAGTTGACTTAGATAACTTTGGAAATGATTAGAATCTATAAGAATAAAAACAAACATAAGTATGTGGATCACTACTGTGTTTTAACTGATAATTTTTTTTTTTACCACAGAGGTACAGAAATAAATTCTAAAATTTTTATAAGTACACATTGGAAATGAACAATTGAATAAATGATTAACAAATGCTGAGAGCCAAGTTTCTTGGTTTTGAAGCCAGAGGTTGTAGATAAACAAGAGAGGAGGCTAGAATGATCTATGTGTTAATGGGTTAGCATTGTAGACATCAGTATGAACTCATGTTTAGCTTAATATAAAGGCAAATGATTACACATAGAAATAGTTATACACACACACAGGAGAGTTACCATATACATGTACGTATTTCCCTGTTTCGTGCTATAGACTGAATGTTTGTCTCCCCTCTTTCAAATTCATATGCTAAAACTCTAATCTCTAATGTGGTGGTATTTGGGCAGTAATTAGGTCATGAGAATTGAGTCCTTCAAATGGGGTGAGTGTTTTTTTAAAGATGAGACCAAAGAGCTTTGCTTCTCTTTTCTCCCCCTGCCAGTTGAAGGTATGAGGATGTAACTGTCTACAGCCAGGAGATGGGCCATCAGAATCTACCCGTGTTGGTACCCTCATCTCCGACTTCCATCCACCAAAATTGTGAAAAATTCATGTTGTTTAAACTATTAAGTGTATGGTATTTTGTTAGAGAAATGTGAGAAGACTAAAGCTTTTTGTCAGTTAAGAGGTCTTAAAAGCAATGATGCCCCCAGAGCCATAAGCATAGAGCTCAGTTCTGGATGGTTTCTAATATTATTGTTCAGTAAAACAAACCAGAGGTCCTTGGATATAATGACTGCTCCTGTGACAGTAGCCGGAAATACAAGATGAGCCTCCAGCAATTTGTGATGCCAGAAAGCATAAAAATACTCAAAACAAAAACAAAACCCCAGAAGAATGTGGATGTGTTGAAAGAACACAGGTGCCAACTAAAGGCTCCCCAAAGCCAAAGCTGGAAAAAAAATGAGTGACAGAATAAAGTAGCACTGGATTATAACCCAAAGTATAAAATGTCTATTTATGAGCCCACGCTTACATAAAAAAAATCTAGAAACTATCATTTTAAGTGAAAACAAGCCAATCCCCCAAACCAAAGGTTAAATATTCTCTCTGATATGTGGATGCTAACACACAACAAGACAAGAACAGGGAGGGGAAATAGAAGTTCATTGGTTTAGACAAAGGGCAATGAAAGGAAGGGAATGGGAATAGGAATAGGAAAGACAGTAAAATGAGTCAGACACAGCTTTCCTATGTTCATATATGAATATACCACCAGTGAAACTCCACATCATGTACAACCCCAAGAATGGGATCCTAATTAGAAGAAGTCATACTCTCTGTGTGTATAGTATGTCAAAATATACTGTCATATAGATCTAAAAGAACAAATTTATAAAGACAAGATGATTGAATGAGTAAATACATGGGGCAGAATAGAAAAACGTGCCATTTAAAATGAATGGTTTCAAATAATTTATTTATGTAGACTCTTCCCCCAAGAGATGGAACATCTCTCCCACTCCTTGAGTAGGAGCTTCACATAGTGATTTCCTTCTAAAGATAAAGTGGTGGGAGGTAACTTAATAGTGGAGAAAACTCACAAACACTATTCTGGCCAAGTGATCAAGCTTAGCATCACAGTGAAAACTCACTGATGGTACATGTACTTTATGTGGCATGGTGGAAATTGCACTTTACCTCTGTATTCTTTCTTCACACCCATAGGTCCCATAAGTAACGATAATGAGAAAAAAAACATTATTGAGACACCAATTAAGGGGCAGTCTACAAAACCCTTCTCAACCTCTCCAGGTCATTAAACAAGGAAAGTCTCAGAAACTGCTATAGCCAGGAGGAGAGTTAAGGAGACACGGTCACCAATTGAGAAGTGTTATCCCAGGTGGAATTTTGGAGTAGAAAAATGGAATTAGGTAAAAATACAGAAACCCAAATACAATATGGACTTTAGCTAATAGTATTTCAATATTGGTTTATTAATTTTCTGTTGACAAACATCATGCTAATATAAAATGTTAGTAATAGAAAAACTGGGTGTGGTCCTCTCAGGAACTTTCCATACTGTCTGCAATGTTTTCTATAAATATAACACTATTTTAAAATTAAAAGTTCATTTTAAAAATGTGTAGCTGCATTATCACTAATCATCAGTGAAATGAAACTCAAAACCACAATGACATATTCTATCACCCCAATTAGAATGGATAGTATCATATCAACCCTCCCTACCCCCAAAGCTGGTGAAGATTCAGAGAAAGGGAAATTCTCATACACTATTGGTGGGTATGTAACCATTTTAGAAAATGGCATGGGGGTTGAAGAAAACAACAAATAAATCTACCACGTGGCCCAGCAATCTCACTACTGGGTATATGTCTAAAGGAATTGGAATCAGCATGTTAAAGGGCCATCTGTACTTACATATTTATAGTAGAATCAATCTAGGTGTCCGTTGACTGATAAGCGGATACAGGAAAAAAATATACATACAATAGACTACGATTCAGCCATGAAAAAAGAATGAAGTTCATGAAGTTCTGTCATTTGCAGCAACATGGATGGAACTGGAGGACATTATGCTAAGTGAAATAAGTCAGGCACAAAAAGACAAATTTTGCATGTTCTCATTTACAAGTGGAAGATAAAGTTGATCTCAAAGAATTAGGGATATAATAGTGGTGACGAGAGTCTAGGAAGCTGTATGGAAGAGGACAGTGGAGTCAGGATGGTTAATGTGACAGGTAGGAGGAATAGCTTCCAATGTTCTATAGCACAGAGGTATAACTACAGCAGACAATAAGTCGTGGAATATTTCAGAATAGTAAAGAAAATTCTGAATGTTCTCAATACAAAGAAATATGTGTGAGATGATACATATACTAGTTACCCTGATCTGATCATCACACATTTTATACATGTAACAAAATGCCATAATGTAACCTACATATGTGTACAATTATGTGTGGGTCAAAATATATTAAACATAAATGAAAAATAGAAGTCTAACGAGGGCATGACATAACCTGGAGGAATATAATTACTGTAATCTCACAGTTCTTTTGTTCCTTATTTTTTTCTATCATCAAGTAGAAACTCCAAAACAACTTTAGATGCTCTTCATAATTTGGTTACATATTTGTGGCATTTATTTTTTTTTAATACAATTTTTCTCCCTAAACCGTAATGTAATTTTTAATACTCCAGTATTTAATACTCCAGATACAATCTTGTATCTTTACTCCAGATTTCAGTTCTTTGCTTGGGATGCTTTCACACTTCTCTGTTTTCAAAATCCCATCTACTCTGAATGGTACTCTGGTAATCCAGCTTCCATGAAAAATATCAATCAATCAATCAAACAAACAAACAAAAACCAGTCCCTGAATTGCAGTATTGTCCATGTCTATGATATAAATGCACTGACCATGGCTGATTCTGCATTACCAATGGTTTAACAGCCAGCTAGAAAAATTCCTAAATGTTGATGAAGCTGCTCTCACAGAAGTAAAATGTCATATCCTTTCAGCTAGGTTCACCTTGGAATTCATTCTTTGCTGAACTCCTTCCTATTTTCCAGGCACTTTTGAAGAAAGTTCACTGGAGAGTATTTACTGACAGTTGGGAAGTAGTCACAAGAATCTAAAAGAGCTAGTTTGAACATTGGCTTTGCTCTGCTTAGCCATGTGCATTTGAGAAATTATTTAAATTTTATGACATTCAATTTTCTCATCTGTAAAATAGGAGTTAGACCTGCCCTACTTACCTTCCAGAGCTGATTGTGAGGATGAAATGACATGACTTTAAAATATTTTGCTGTGTAAGTACATTATTTTATTATTATTATCTGCTGTAAACAAATTGCATGTGTTCTAAGCTTAATAAAAGGACATCTTTCACTTGTTTAACAAATATGTAATATTTTCCTTCCACCTGTTGGATTCTATTCTAGGAATTGTTGTCTCCTCTGAGATAAACTGACTTTGTGGAACAGTATTAACTTAAGGTTAGGGTAAAGGTGAATGAATGAGGTTCTTGGGGGCAGTTGTCCAGTGAATTTAAAGTTAGAATTTCAGAGAAAACCCATGAGACATCGCAGTGTATTTGAGCAGAAGGTAAAGGCAGAAAGCCTATGATTTGGAGAATTGGAATCATATTAGCGCAAGAGAGTGTTCCTGCACCAGGTTGGATCTTTATAATTACTGGGTTTTCACCATGATTAACCATGTGGACAAAGGAAGTGGTCTGATGGATTTCACATCCTGTGCCTTTTGTTAGTTGTGCAGTCCTGGTCTTGTTACTTTGTGTTTTGGAGCTCCATTTTATGATGTCTTTGAAATAATGATCTCTGTTATAACGTTTTTGTAGATGACAAAATATAAAAGTTATCTGGCATAAAGCACGTCCTTAATATTAATCCTGAAAGTTTTGCATGAATTACATATTGTTAGAGTTCCAAGTCC
The DNA here is from genome assembly GCF_052094955.1 of Ictidomys tridecemlineatus. Classification (NCBI taxonomy): domain Eukaryota; kingdom Metazoa; phylum Chordata; class Mammalia; order Rodentia; family Sciuridae; genus Ictidomys; species Ictidomys tridecemlineatus. The sequence goes on along the minus strand of NC_135480.1, from coordinate 167,000,002 downwards.
CAAGGTCAGAACCATTTTGAATGTCCCAGACTATTTTTAATCCTTAGAAAAGCCAGCAGGTTAAAAGCATGCTTCTTTCTCTGGGTATTTGTTTAAGGTAAGATTATCCTTCTCTGGACCCTGGTGCCTTACATATACCAAACCTGTTTGATTCCCTTCAGCTCTCAGTGTAATAGCTACTCTGCACTTAAAAGTGGTATAGGGCTAATTAGCTAGTGGAATTGCAAAGTCACGATTCACTTTAATGTAAAAATTGCAATACCCAGGGAAAGCACTTTACCCGAGATAGGTCTATATACACCACAGATATGCACAGTGCTTCTGAGCAAGGGCCTCTATCAAAAATAAAATAGGAACTTTATTTATTGGTTTTTATAAACACAAAGCTTCTCTTCATTTTCAGAGACTCTGAACCAGTAGTGTTGGGTGGCCCACTTAAGAGATCAATGAATGTTAATTTAACAAGAACCTAATATTAATCATATGGAGGCTTAATATTCATATGAAATGGGGATGAATTATGCAGAAAGATTTTATACCTGTTCCTTCTTCCTTTCATCTGTGTTTTAACCAGAAATCTTTGTGAATTACACATTCCCTACGGCTGAATTGACTTGTAATTGCCCTTTTTCTTCTCCAAGTTAAAATTTTTATGGTGGAAAATACCTTTCTCATTCTGTATTTTTCCTTCTGTTAAGGCAGATTTCTGCTTTGGATTGAAATGGAGCAGAAAAAGAATTTATGTTTTCCATTTGTATTGTAAAAAAGTATGTAAAAGAAGATTTTTGATATATAGGTACTGGTTCTTATAAATAATAGATATGAAATTAAAATATTATGATGCACAAGAAATTTGTAATGATTAGAAATGCAAATTTGTTGAGTTCTATTGGTTTTGCAATGGTGGAAAGTAGAAAAGATTGGATCTCTGACAACACAAACTTCACAAACATCTCCATTCTAATTTCAGTGTTAATGATTTTTAGATTATTTTGCTGATGGGATAAGGAAAGAAATTGAGATATGACAGTCAAAGATATTGTAATATTGGGCAGGTTCTCTTAAAATCCTATCAACTCTTTTTTACTGGTCCTGATGCTCTTGATATGAGGTTGAGTAGTTTCAATTGGGGTCATAGGTAATATATTATGAAGTCAATTAAACCTCTGGACATTGTGCAAACAACTGGCCTGGGATCTTCCCTGGGTTATATAGGATCCTTTAGGAGCTATAGCTAAAGGAGAAGATGGCTGGTATTAGCTTAGAATCCACTCTGGACTGTGCCAGAGTTACTGAAATAGATACCAATTTGAAATTCCTTGAGAAACTTTCACTCATGACATTTTGGTACATAAATTTGGTGCAACTGCATTCCTATGATGGTATATATCTCCATGAAATTACTGTAGGCTTGTGCTCTATGAAATGAACATATTCTTCATAAATGCTCATATAAACACATGTATTCTTAGAACTGCAAGTCATATTTTGACTTGTATACGCATGATAGTGACTGTAGAGAACCTCTACTGGGAATCCCCTTGAGTAATGAGGAAGTTGAGATCCCAAGAAGGAACACAATGGGCATCATAATTCCCATGAGAACGTAAGAAGGCAGGGTGGGTGCCCCAGCACAGGGCTCTTTCTGCTATAAAACAATGTATGTAGAAATAAGTGGAGATAGGTATAGCAAATTCTTGTAACACAAAACTGCTTGGAAACTAGAAATTTCCAATCCACTATGAAACAATGCCTGGCAATTTCAGTTTGAGCTTGAGCCTTACTGGTTTGTTTTTATTATATTTTCATGCCTTCCATAAACATGGGATAACAAACACCTAAAACACCAGATGATCTTGATTATTTTCTCTCACAACTGATCAAAGGGAATTTAACAAATGTCCTCATTGCATTTACTTTGTGGAGGACTTTCTAACTTTTATAGCTCTTCCACTAAGTTTTGCCTGTAAATAGTGTAGATTAAACCGAGGTTAATAAACTGAAGCAACAAAACTCAGGCATTTATTGAAAACATGATTTTTTTTTCATTTCATCACAGAAGTATGTGGAGCTGCTCTGAGAGATGACTGCATTTCCATATGTTTAAAGGAAAAATGAAAGAAGGTATATTGTAACAAATACCTATTAAGTGCCAATCATTGTATAGCCTTTATTTAATCCTCAGCCCATCCTTATACCCTAAGAATATAGTCTCTATTTTCAGGTGAGAAAACCAAGGCTTAGATTATATGACAAAATGGGTGTGATTAGGGTTAGAACCAAATTCTAATTGCAAAGCTGAGGCTTTTTCTGGAATAGTTAATCCATAATATAGTAAAACAAGCTTCATAATATGCTTTTCCTATAGCTATTTTCAAATGTCTAAGTGCCTGAGTGGAACATGAGTAGAAGAAAAAGAAAGCATGATAAAATCCCCTGCAGATAAGTTTTTTAATGTAAATGGTGCATGCTGTTCTTTGTTTGCTTGGCTTCACAATGAATCCCAAAGCTGTGCAACTCTATTCCTCTCAAGACATATGGAAAGAGTTTTATGTTTTAAACAATTAGACTTGACAGAGCTATTGTTTCTTTCTTATTTAATATCCCCCAGTTCTGGAGCCCAGCCAAAATGTGTATTCTGTCTCCAAATTTAATTTGTATTCCTTCTTTATATCACTTAGTTGTCAGAAGACAGCAACTTAATGGCATTTGTTGCTGTGGCTTAGAGCATCTGGGTTATGTCACTTGCCAGCTGACCTGCTTTGCTTAGAAGAATAAAGTTCTCTGTCTAATGATCTTTTGGAGGCTTGTATCATGGGTGATTCTGCTTTTACCAATCCTAGTTTGTTCTGTAAATGTCATGAGAAGATAAATCTCTAGATATTAATTTGCTTCTATTCAAACAAGGAAAGCAGTTATAAATATGGAAGGAGTTAGTATGAAGGATGTTATAGAGGAGAAATTTCTAAAGTCACAGTTGTTGGTGTGTAACTTGCTGTTTTGGAAAATTTGAAACTTCAAGGAAAAAATGGAAACAAGGGCCATGGAGTGAAAAAAAATACATGTCAATATTTTGTGTCATTTCAATTCAGTCATTCAAACTAATTTAAAACTTATTTCTAAGAGTAGACACTGTCCCAGGTGCTGAAACAACTTAGCTTACTTTAAGGATTTTTGTAGTCAAGCAAAACAGGACTATTCATGTAGGTAGTTTTGAGAAAGTCACTTTACCACCCTGGTCCTTTGTTTTATCATCTGTTGGAGGAAATCTTTTCCGACCACTCACATTTGGTGACACATTTGGTGACACTCATTAAGGCAATGTGTTGTGATTGGAAGAGCATTTGCTTTAAGATTGGTGATGCATGTTACCATTCTGGCTCTGCTACCATTTCAGTCCTGGCTCTAATGTTTGATCCACGTAAGTCACTCAGCTTTTCTGAGTCTCATCTGAAAGGTCAGAGCAACTGATTTTTCCTTGTAAGGGTGTATGTCATGAGACTGAATATAATCTCTCTTGTGCATGTTCATAATTTGTGTACTGTAACAATCAAATCACAATTTTGTTTTTATTGTTGTTGAAACTGATTGTTGCTCTTTACTCAAGAGTGGGTATACTGGTATGGTTTGTAAACAGTTACCACATACATGCACAACTGATGTCTATGGAACAAAGCCTGGTTCTATGACCACAAGAAGAGTGATTTTAAAAGTCAACATTTTCAAAAATGAGTAACTCTTTGATAACAGAAAAGTCTCTTGACAGTTTTTCAACTGAAGTGTGATTTATTTGTCAACTTTCAGGAAAGAAGTATTTCATTAAACTGATATTTGTTGAGGTCTGTAGTAGTTGGTCACTAAATATATTTGTTTTCCTCTTTGTGATTTCCTTTCAATATGAAAATTCCCCACTTGATGGATGTTAGACTTTGCCATGTGTCTTGCCTTAGCCAATAAGATATGAGAAGAAATTAGATGTGCCATTTCTGAATGGAGGCTTTAAGAGAGGCTGTGATTCATTACTGAGTCGTTTCTTTTCTATCACAGGACCAGCAATGTTCCAGAAAATGGAGGGTCTAGTGGGGTGGGTATCAGCCTGGCATGAAATAGTGTGGAGCTATCTTGGGATAACATACAGTATGAGCAAGAATTAATTATTTGTTTTTAAAATCTGCTAAGAATTGATTTTGCAGTTGCATTATAATCTAGTCTACTCTGATTATACTGTGCTTACTAGTAAGAAATACAATGGTGAACAAATCATGTCTAGTTTCAAGTCCTTTAGGGATATCTCAGTAAAGCAAGACGTTATAATGATAGATGATGCATGTTGTAGTAGAGAGAGTATGCAATGCTGAGGAAAGCAAACCCAACCTTGGGATCAGGGAAAACCTTTTCAATAATCTGCATTTATGCTGACAGTTCATAAATTAATAGGAGTGAGCCTGGCCGGGGATCAAGAGGAGGAGGAAAGTACTGCAAATAAAACAAAATCATAGACCAAGGCACAGAGGTGACAAAGGTCATGGAAGAGCTGGGGAACACATGTTGAGGATAGATACAAGACAGAGTAATGGGAAAACTGGTGAGATAACACTAATGATAATAATATTGAGCATTCATTAGCTTTGTGCTAAGTGCTTTCCATACTTTTCCTCAAGATTATTATCATTATTTTATAGATGAGGAAATTGAGCCATAAAGAGGTTTAATAACTTGCCTGTAGCCAAACATCAAGAATGTGATTTTTATCTGAAGGGTAATAGGAAGCCACTGAATAGTGTTACACAGAGGAGCCTCAGATTCAGATTCGCATTTTGGAGAAATCAGTATGGCTCTAATTTCCAGTTCATAATCCAGCCCTGGATTAGGGGCCTCAATGTCTGCTTCTCAGTCATCTGACTCTTGACTAAAGTGATGGCTGACAGGTAGAATACCTCAGGAGAGGTAATGTTCTGAAGGGGACTGGGATGTATGAGGAAAAGTATATTGTGAGTCTCAAGACTATTAAGATTTGGATAATAGTTTTAATAATAACACAAACATAATAAAATGATCCCCAAATGAGCTGTTGTACCTAATTCAAATTATGGGTATGATATTACATCAATATTTTGAGCATTTCAATTTACTTTTGACTATCACATAATATAACAAATCAATTAAAGGCAAAGCCAAAAATCTTTGAGACCGTCTAGTGGTCCATGTATTCTTCTCTCCTTATTTACTGAGGCTGAATAATAGTGATTATAATTTGTTTTTCTTTGTCAGAAATAAAGAGATATTATATGGACCAAGAGGGGAAAGAGTTCCACATAAATGACAGTGACATCTCTGACAGTTGTTTTCTGTGAGTTGTTTGGTGTCCATCAGAGGCCTCTGGAGACCTGGACCTGACTGAAAAGGTCCCCAAGTCAAGATGCCAGCGACCGTGATTAATATGAATGCTATTCCGGTCATTGTAGGACCTTTTGCTTCAACAGAATTCAGAAAAGGATTGCAGGTAATTTTGACATTTATAGTTGACTTCCTATAACCTCCTGCAAACACTGTCCCCAGAACTCCAACTCTTTCTCTCCCTCACCTTTCTTTTTCCATTCCCCACTTTCTTCTTCTCCTTCCTTGCTTGTTCCAGTGACTAGTCTATTTTTCCTCTTTTAAAACAGCCGGTGTCTGCAGAAAATAACATGCAAGAAGTGAGCCGACTGCCAATATGCATAAGAAGATTTACTGCAACAGAGAAAGGATGTTATGAGACATTGCACATATTAATCTTTCCGTTTTGGTCTATAAAGACCCGGGTTTGGCTACTTTTATTTATATGCTTTTAGAGAAAAGCAGTTAGGTCAGAACAGGAGATTCGGGGGATGATAGACAGAGATTTACAGCTCAAGTGTCCAGGAATACAGGCTGGCTGAGCAATTGTGGCTTCTCCTTAACAGCCATGGACAGGCTGCATCCTTTGAGGTACTGCTCTGCGAAGCCGGCATGGCAGAGGTTTTCAGTGCCACTTTTCCCAAACTGCTGGGCCAGTGAAGTTGTCAGAAAAGATCAGTGTAGGTTTAGGAATGTTTTTTTTTTTTTTTTTTGAAGTTTTCCTGAAATAACCAATAATGAGTTGCTGGCTTAGATAGCTCTTTTTATAGATCGTGCAGCAGCTGGATCAAAATCTAATGAAGATGTTTGCATCTGACAATGGCAGGCCTGCACATTTCCATCCTATTTCTTGAGTGCGCAAATGCATTTCATTTGGGAACATGAAAGGCATATTTAGTGACAACTGATGGTTCTTTGTTTTTTAATTCCCAATAATGTCTTCAGTAAGTGCTTTTGTTAACATTTTTGCATTATACAATAGGTGACACAGGAAGATAATCGGTGTGCTGAAAGCAATTAAAGAGTTTATATCCAACTTGTTCTGCCTATTAAATGGATCCATTCGGCATGGAAGCACATTAGCATCTTTACAGTGGAATGATTGTGGAAATAGGTTATTCACGGGGCTTATGCATCTTGCTCCTGCTGCAATAAGACATATCTTCAAGATTGGAGAAAAGGAATGAGCCATTTTTCTCCCCTTGGAACTGTAAACAGAAGTAAAACTATTAATAGATGCTGTAGCTAATCCCAGGAAGCTGCAAGTGCGAGATTAAATAATGTCGCGAAGAGAAAGCTGGAATGAAGGGAGGGGAGGGAGGACAGAGGGAGAAGAGAGGGAGGCGAGTTCCCTGATCACTGAACTGCATTAGACAAGGACAAACTGAAGGACTTTGGCTGATCATAGGATTGACAATTGGTATAAAGGGGAGATTCCTGTTTTCAGCAAAGTAAATATCACTCCATCTATTTCCTGAGTACTGTTCTAATGGGAATATTTGTGTTTTATTTTTAAAGTAGTAATGAAGCTGATTTTAAATGGGATTTGGATGCTACAGAGATGCAGCTGAGCCTGAAGGAGACACATAATCATTGTGAACCAAAACTTATGTTTTCTGATAAAAGAAACAGAGAACTGGGAGGCCTCTGGGTGAGTGTATAATATGAGACTGGAACCCTATTTTTACTGCTGCACAGAATGAGTTATAACAAGAGGGATTGGGATATAATTAAATCTCGTACATGGCATATTAGAAATGATTACATGTCCCCAAGTTTTATTCCTACTAATACTCTTGGACTTTGGCTGATCCTCTATTCAATACTGACTGTGAAGCATTGTGAGTCAGCTGCTCTGCTAAGGATCATCACATCTCTCTAGATCTTTATAGAAACTGGGAGGTTGTATTGTCCATACCATTGAGTGCTATTCAAAATGTGGTCTATGAACACCATCTTTATTACTTGGAAACTTAGAAATGCAAATTCTCTGGCTCCATACCAAACTGAATAAATCAGAATCTCCTGGGGTGGGGCCTAGGAAGGTATTTTAATGTGTAATAGGACTACAAATAATTTTTATGTCCACTAAAGTTTGAGAAACAATATTTTTGTAGTTAAGTCTGAGTCTCAAGATCTCACTCCAGTAAGATTGGCAGCCATTATGAAGTCAAATAATAACAAGTGCTGGCGAGGATGTGGGGAAAAGGGTACTCTTATACATTGCTGGTGGGACTGCAAATTGGTTCGGCCAATTTGGAAAGCAGTATGGAGATTCCTGGGAAAGCTAGGAATGGAACCACCATTTGACCCAGTTATTGCCCTTCTTGGTCTATTCCCTGAAGACCTTAAAAGAGCGTACTACAGGGATACTGCCACATCTATGTTCATAGCAGCACAATTCACAATAGCTAGACTGTGGAACCAACCCAGATGCCCTTCAATGGATGAATGGATTAAAAAAATGTGGCATTTATACACTATGGAGTATTACGCAGCACTAAAAAATGACAAAATCATGGAATTTGCAGGGAAATGGATGGCATTAGAGCAGATTATGCTCAGTGAAGCTAGCCAATCCCTAAAAAACAAATACCAAATGTCTTCTTTGATATAATGAGAGCAACTAAGAATAGAGTAGGGAGGAAGAGCAGGAAGAAAAGATTGACATTAAACAGAGGCACGAGATGGGAGGGAAAGAGAGAGAAAAGTGGAATTGCATGGAAATGGAAAGAGACCCTCATTGTTATAAAAAACTACATAAAAGAGGTTGTGAGGGGAATTGGAAGAAAAATAAGGAGAGAAATGAATTACAGTAGATGGGATAGAAAGAGAAGATGGGGGGAGGGGGATAGTAGAGGATAGGAGAGGTAGCAGAATACATCAGTCACGAGTATGGCATTATGTAAAAATGTGAATGTGTAACCTATGTGATTCTGCAATCTGTATTTGGGGTAAAAATGGGAGTTCATAACTCACTTGAAACTATTGTTCGAAGTATGATATGTCAAGAGCTTTGTAATGTTGTGAACAACCAATTACAAAAAGAAAAAAAAAAGAGTGTTTTTGAGTGATTTTTAAGATCACACACCTTCAGAGAAATAGGGTTGAATGTGATTTAGAATTTCCTACTATGTCCCAAGCTGCTTTCTTTTATAGGAGTTTAACACCTGGTTACCCCCTTGTACATAAGAAGCTTAGTCTCTGAAGATAGTCTTTCATTAGAGATTGTGGTCTAGGATACTATCACCAGTTATCCGGACTGGCGACCTATGCTGCGTTCACAAAATCTGGCTATATCCATAACTGAGAAAATGGCGAAGAAAGTACTCAAGCACACAGAAATACCTTTTCAGAATCCAGGACAGCTCTGGACCTTAGGGGTCCATTGGAAAGAGAGAGCTTGCACCTGGATTCTTTATTTTTATAGGGAGGCACACAAAGAAGATTCAATGGGATGTTCTTTCCAAATAAGGCAAGGGGTCAGGTTTCAGGGGGTTGAGTCTAGCTTTGTGATGTCTTGTGGTCAGCAGATTGACTGACATCTTGGAAGGCCACACCCATCTCAGGTGCTGTGTGAAATCAAAGGTTGATCGACTGAAAAGGACACATATGTCATACAGCCCAGTCAGGGAAGTAATGTCAGTCTGGTCCTCTCATGAGCTTAAATGCTCACAGCTCACACACTCAGCCCATGGCTTGATGCTTGGAATTTGCGGCAGATTTGAGCCATTATTCCTGTTGAGCTGTATTTCTGTTAAGCCAGAATATAAATTCTGTTGTGTTGGCCAATGTGATGGAGTCTAGACTGGGCCCCTTTCTGGTGTTCAAAGAGATGGGGAAAACATAATGATTTACAGGCCAGAAAATGAAATGGGTGTGGCACTTGTTCATCTCTCAACATCCTTATCACTATTAATTCTGTGGGGAAGAAAAGATCCTGGTATGTTATAAAAGTAAATCACATTTATTTATGATTACAAATCACTAAAACCATCGATGTCTTGACTTAGGTCGAAGAATTTCTTTGGGAGCAAAAGAATATAGACTGGCACCTGGGGAAACAGGTTTATTGATGTCTAGCCCTATGGACTGTCGTTCTCTATGCTTGAATAAGCATTAGCTCAGGCCTTTGCAATTCAGAAGGAGCTGGATATTCATTAGAGTATAACTCTTCTTACTGGCATCATTTTCCTTGTACTTCACCCTTTTCCCCCTTTTACTTGACAGCATTTGGAAGTCATGACCCATAACTTGAAATGCACTATTTATTCAATAAAGGCAGGCTTTCAAAACAAAACTAATACTGTCATTTGATAGTTGATATCTTGAATAAAGGGTTTCAAAGAGGGATTTTGTTAGAGGAAAGAACCTTTGGCATTTTAGAGAGAGAGGTTTTAACCATGGGTCTGCCATTTGCTGGTTTGTATGTCCTTAGAGCTCTCTGAATCACAATTTCCTTCTGTGAATAGAGAGGGCATTTCATGTCTCATAGATGAATTGAGTGCATTAAACATAAGGTGACCATACTTTCAGTTTGTGAGGGATCATCCTGATTTGTACCTGTTGTCTTGATGCAATTATTTATAGAATTTCTTTTCATTCTGAAAGTGTTCTGTTTTGGATGATAAACTGTATAATCACATTAATTAAATAAGTTAATATATGTAATGTTTCATGTTCTCCATATTTCTATTATTGAAAATATTGCACTTGGCAACAAGTTGTACATCCTCACCAAACCAGATTTAGTTTTTCTCCATGGAAAAAGAATACCCGGACACTCAGGGCTGTGGCTATATCTGCTAGAGGGTTTGACAACCTGTCCTTTCCTGTGCTATCCTTTGGCCTGGGCACCTCTTCTTACAACAGTAATAGCAAAACTCACTGGTCATTTAGGTAGAATTGAGTTTTACTGCTGTATAGGGAGTATTGTATTCTATCTATTGTGTTACACTTAATGTATTGTCTATCGTATTATGCTATAGGTCTCTGAAGAGGCCATTGAATTAGTGTTTGGGACTTCTAGAAGAAAATTTATGATACATTAAGGAATGATCATATTCATTGAGTATACTCATTTTGTGCCAGGTACTGTTCATCTCTGAACTCAGTGGGTCATTCTTAGCCCCATCTTACAAATGAGGGACCCCAGATTCAGAGAAGTTAAGAAACATTTTAAGATCCTGCATTTAATTAGAGGAGAAGCCAGGAGTCAAACTCATAGTTTTTTTTTTTTTCCCTCCTTCTACAACAATGCTCAAATGCTATCAATGAGGAACAATTCTAATACCACAGAACATATGAGTGAAGCCATTCAGTTTAATGGTAATCTTGGCTTCCTATCTTTGACAGGTGGAGTACAAATACTTTGTTTTCAGGTAGGGAGATATTTCTCAAACCCACCTGACACTTCCTTGAACTTAATGTTTCTTTGCCACATGTTCGTCATAGACACAGCTTTTTATAATTCATTGAACAATCCTGATATTAATTGCTTTTACCCTGCAGCCTCTGTCAAACATCTCAAAATTAGAATTATTAAAAAGCAGAAAGTCTGCTTTGGGTCTGATGTGGGTAGAGTAGGAAGAGGAGAAAGAGGAAGAAAGGCAGGAATGACTGTCAGATCAGACCCATTCTGCTTAAAGGGAAGGGGACTATTTTGGGGAAACCTGTTTCTTCCCTCTTCTCCAACAATTTTTGGTTAATTCTGACCTGCATTAGGTAGATAAAGATAAATGTGAATTTTAAATTATATTTAATCTTCATTAAAGTAATTATCTCTCTTAATGAAGAATTTGCTGGGTTGTGGTTGTGCAATGGAGTATAAAATCCTAAGTGAATAAAATCAATTTCATTTTCAGGCTAGCTTTTCTGTCCATTAATAAACAAGACACAGAAAATATATTTGCTCAGAGTCTTGCAGGCTGCTCATAGCTCACAAAAAGCCAATACCACTTACAAAAGCAGGACAGTTGGCTCTCCATTTCTCACCCTTCATTTTTCAATCTAAAGGGGAGCTTTCACCCTAAGGAAGTTCCCTGAGTTTCCATACTGGGGCTGTCTTACTAAGCCCAGCAGAGAGACGACTGCGGATGATATCTCACACCCAAACGGCTGTTCTCATGAAATGGTGTTTGTGTTGTGCAGTGTATTTCATCTAAGTGCTCTGGTTTATTAATCATATAAGTATGAATTAGACACTGGCATGCTTATGTTTCCTAATGTATGAAAATTGCTTATTTATTTCCGTGCTGTTACAATGGAAAGAAACAGACTGGTTCTAAATAGCAGTGTACTGTAGTGTGAAGCAATTAAGTGAGTTATGCATGCCCTTCAGGAGGAGGATAATGGGAAATTGGTGCCAGCTAGTCCTCACTGCTGCTGATGAAAATAGAAAGGAACATGTTATGGAGGAACACGGACTTGTCCATATTTCAACGTAAACTTGGGAGTCTGCTATTGTAGCTGAATCTTAAGATTTGGCTCCTGTGAACTTGCTGATTTGCTTCCTTATTATTTTTGCAAAAAACACAAAAGAGCTAAAAAGAGTGCCATACATGGGAAGGTAAGAATTGGTGTGGTTGATGACAAATTTTCCTTCTTTTCCTTTTATACTCCTGGAACTTAACAATAACAGATGCAAACCACCCTCAAACCCAAATGTGCGCATGCCACCATCCCTGCTGGTTGAGTGCTGTGTAAAGAGCGACAACATATTTTTTTCCCATGGTGCATGAAATTCTATGCATTGAGTTAGTGACTTACATGTTACTTATTATTAGATTACATCTGGCTTTTGATCCAAATGATATGTTTTTTAAAATAACAACCATATTAAGTGGTTTTCTTACTATTCTCATTTGTGTATAAAGAAACTAAGGTACAGAGACATTAACTTGTCCAAAGTTACACAGCTGGCAAATGTCAGAGCTGTTCCTTCAACTGGCTTTGTAGCTCAGGCACCTGGCTGTCATGCTTCCTTGATTCTTTCAGGGTAACCAGGGTCATATCAATGGGCCCCTCAGTACTTCTGTTTCTTGTCTGTAAAATGGGGGAGGTAATATTCCTGAGATCCAATTCACCATGTTAGATATAATTTCATTCATCCTTTGTAATTATCTGTAAGGTTGAAAAATTCTTTTGCCTGAGAGGAAATTGGCTCAGAGAATTGTGAAGCTCTGAGGTTACAAGAAGTGTAAGAGATGGAGCAAGGTTTCAGATGTAGTTTGCCTACACTAAACCCTACACCTCTTCTATCTTATTATGGCTATAAGGGCCCTGAGGGGGATGTGCAAGACAATGGATGTGAAGTGCCTAACATTTCCTGCACATTACACACTCAATGTAAGTAAACTCAGCCAAGGTCTGGCAAATTGCTTGGAAATGCTTGTTGTTATTGTTAATGCCTGTTCTGATGATAGCAGAAGTGAGAGTTTTTAATGGCAGGACATGTCCTCCAGGATGCTGATCTAGCAATAGTCAATAGTGATGTTTACTAAGCTTATCTCCAAGGGGCTTTAGTTCAGAGAGTTACAAAATAGAAAAGACTAGCATAAATATCTTAATTACAAATGGTAGATAATGTTCCCCAAATCTCTCTCCTAAAGATGTGGTTTCTGTTGTCACCAAGGAGCTGAGGAGGCAAATTGACTTTTAAAATTTGTGTTTTAGATTGAGAAAATAACACAGCACAAATCAAAGGAGAGTGTAAAAATGCCATATACTCACTCTCCAAGATAATTACATTTTAAGAAATATTTGTTTTAGATTATTAGTCTTTCTTTCTTTCTTTCTTTCTTTCTTTCTTTCTTTCTTTCTTTCTTTCTTTCTTTCTTTCTTTCTTTCTTTTTTGTGGTACTGGGGATTAAACCTAGGGCCTTGTACAAGTTGGGCGAGCACTATAAGATCCTCAGCCCTTCTTATATTTTCATTTTGGGACAGGGTCTCTCTAAGTTGCCTTGATGGGTCTCAAATTTTAGCATTTTCCTACCTCAGGTTCTTGAGTCCCTGGGATTACAGGTATTTTTCACCATGCCCAGACTTGTTTCAGATTATTTTTAAAAAAAACACAACAAAAACCAAATCATTTCAAACATATGAGGGTCTCCCATATACATCAAGTTACTTTTCCTTATTCCTTCCTTCTTTCCCTCCATCCAATCACCATCAGGAATGTTGTGAAAATCAAATCCATATATTTAACTTTTTACTGAATACATATGTAATCACACACAATGAAGGGTATTATTTTAATTTTTAAGTATTTACATAAATAGTAAGGTACTTCACCATATTTTTTCATAATTAACCTCATGTTAGTGACTTTTAATCATGTCAATACACACATTATCATTAATATATTGTATTTCATCTTCTGGATATGCAAACATTTATTAAGTAGCCTATTTTTGGACATTTAAAGATTTTACAATTTTTGTCACACTAGATAGAATCCTGGTTTTCAGCTTCCATTGTTAGGGTTATGTAATTTGTTCACAGCTGACCTGCAGAGATCCATTTCTCTTTCTCTAGGTAATAGCTTTCTTTAATCCCAGCCCTGTTTCTTTGCTCTGTTCTGGGATGCTGCTTTGCTGCCCTCTTCTCTATCATCCTTCCCTCCTTTCTTTTTGTCCCATTTAAAGAAACCTAAGAAGAGTTACACAAAAATTGTTTATTACACTTGTAAAAATGACAAGGCCATGCAAAGGAGGCTACTACCATGAGGTTTTGTACTTGAAGAGAGATCAGGCTCAGCTCGAAATACAATGAGAAAAAGTAGGAATTTATAGCCAAGGTGCAGTGGATAGAAAATACGTGAGAGGAAACATGAGGGGTAAGGGGGATTCTGGTTAAACACACCTCCCAGGGTTCTTGCTGAAGGTAAGCCAGAGGGATCACACATAATCTGGGGGATAGTGCAGAATGAGGAACCCACTACTACCCTTTTAATCTTCTCCTTGGCATCACATGGCAGCAGCTTAGCATAGCATTTTCCAGAATTCTCTGTCTCCTGTAATTTTGGGTTACAGTCTTCAGAACCTATTAAGTAGCCATGTACTGTCTTTAAGCTTTCATTTTATGTGTGTTCCTGTGTTATTGCTATTTTAAAGTAGTCTGATTCTTTGATCTTGATTTTTTTTCACATGAAATCTGGCCCTGTCTCATACCAGAGGCTTATTAAAATTTACCTTAAATCTCTGGTTTCTGTAACATGCAGATGTTTCCTATGAGCCTCTCAAATACTGTGCTGGGTAATCAGTGGGCATATTCTTTTTTGGAAACTCTTTCCTTTCAGTTCTGGAAAAATTTCCATTTTCCTTTAGTTTTGATAACTTCTTCCTTTTTCTTTGTTCTCCTTTTCTGTCATCTCTGTTAGATATTAAAGGTTGGTTGTTTAGATTTGTTCATTTTTTAATTAATTTTTTTTCTGTTCTCTGTTTTGAAAGTTATATTTGATTTTTGAAAAGAATCAGTTTCATTTTAATTTTCAAAATTTTATTCTTGTTTTCTATAGTCTGTCCTTCCTGCCTCTTTTCCCATTCTTCCTTCATATTCTACATGTGAATTTCCCAGATTACTGTCTTTTAATTTTAATTTAATTAATTAACAAAACATATATTCATAGCATAAAACACAATGTTTTAAAATATGTTTATATTGTAGAACAGCTAAATCAAACTAACATTATTCAAAACTCATCATTTATTTGTGGTGAGAATCCTTAAAAGTCTACGCTTTTTGTTAATAATTTTCCAGTATACAATACATCCTTATTAGCTGTTATGCTCGAATTCAGGACCCCCAAAAGACCACTAGAGACCAAGATCCATGTAAACAGCAAAGAGGTGTTTATTGTAAGCTAGCTTGTTCCCCCGAGCACACACACAGCAACTGGTGACGCTGAGAGGCCCCAAGCCCAGGGTTTGCAGCAGTTTTATACATTCTTTGGAGAAGGCAGGGACCCCCACATACATCATAGCATCTCTTAGAAAATCATCACACACTGTGGGAAAATCAAATAACAACTCTAAAACATGATTAGCACATTCACTGGCGGGAACAAATTGGGTAGGGGTGATTGGTTACTACAAGAGGGGGATTCCTTTGAACTGATTGGTTTAAGCCAAGAGGGGTGTTTGTGCTGAACTACATGGTTTCCCAACACCTTATCAACCACCATAAACTACTGGGAGGGTCATCTGGCATCCCAGGTATTTCCCTGTATCATGCTGATTGGTGGCTGCTAGGGGGTTGCTATGGATCCCCACCTAGCCTGACTGAGTCAGGGACACCTGGCGCAGGAGATCTCTCCTGTTATTTGTAGATAAACAACTTAGCAGGGTGGGAATGTGCTTAGGAGTGCTCTGTGGGTCTTTCCAAGGACAAAGGTGATGTCCCTTCCTTGGACAGGCTTTGCTCTGAGATAGAGGCTGGTTTTTCAAGCTACTGTCACTATGAAGCACACTAGATCTCTTGACCTAACATTTCCCTAACCACTTCATACCCTTCTTCTGATGACTACTATTCTATTTGGTTTCTCTGAATTGGACTTTTTTGGATTCTCTGAATTGGACTTTTTTGGATTTTATGTATGAGTGAGATAAAGTGATATTTGTCTCTCTCTCTCTCTCTCTCTCTCTCTCTCTTTTTTTTCCGGCTTCTTTTAGTTAGCACAATGTCCTCTAGGTTCATTCATGTTGCTGTAAATAACAGGATTCCCTTATTTTTAAAGGCATTGTGTATGTACCCAAAGGCATATTCACCATTTATCCATTCATTCATTGATGGACACAGGTTGACTCTGTATCTTGGTGATTGTGAATAATGTTGCAGTGAACACGGGAGTCCAGACACCTCTTTGGGGTGCTGATTTCAGTAGAATTTCTGGATTGTATGGCAGCTCTAGCTTTACTTTTTGAGGAGATTCCACACTGTTCCCTGTTCTCCATTTGCTCACCAGCACCTGGGACTTTTTTTTTTTTTTTTGCTAATAGCCATTCTGGTAGGTCTAAGCTGTAACCTCATGGTGGTTTTAATTTGCATTTCTATGAGGATTAGTGATGTTGAACATTTCACATACATGTTGACCATTTGTGTCTTCTTCTGAGAAATGTCTATTCAGCTATTTTGCCCATTTTTAAATGGGTTTATTTATTTATTTATTTATTTTTGCTATTGAATTTCTTGCATGTTTTGGATGTTAACCATCTCTTATTTTGAGTGCCTTTATACACAAAGTAGAATTATTTTGACATTTTTATTGGGGACATGTAGATGAGTCTTGCATTTTTATCCAGTCTGATGATCTTTGTTTAAAATGGGGAGTTAAGACCATTTCCATTTGATATAAATATAAAAACGGTTTAATTTAATCTACTACTTGGATATTTACTTTCTCTGTCAGTTACTTCCATTTCCCTTTCTCTTTCCTTGCCTTTTTGGATTAATCAAATACAATTTATTATTGCATTTTATCTATCTTTTGGGCTCGTTAGCTATAATTCTTTATTGTTTTATTGTACAAGTTTCTTTAGGATTTATAGAATACATCTTAACTTTTCTGATTTCTCTACTCTTAACTCTGTACCTTTGATTTATCTAACAAGTGGGCATTTGCATCCATCTGGCTTTCCTGTAATCCAGTGTCAGTTAATAGCTCCTATTCCCTTTTGATTTTGGTCTTAAAGAAAAGTGCAGCTACTGGGCTAGAACTCTGTCAGTGTATGCATTTGCTCTGTGTGTGTGTGGTGTGTGTGTGTGTGTGTGTGTGTGTGTGTGTGTTGTGTTGTGTTTTGTTTGATTATATTTTTAGCACAGTGGTTTTCAATCACATTCTGTTCTGAAAGCACTTGGAACTTTTATTAAGCCTCTTCTTTAGCAGGGAAGTCTGTTGTAGCCCTGAATTTAGTCAGTGATTCTATCTTTATTCCCTGTCATGAAAAGTGTTTTGTTGCTGCCTGTTACTTTGCAGGGATCAGAGTATAGTTATTTCTGACTGCTTATGGACTCGGAACCCAGCAGGTCCCTGGCTTCAGCCCTGCTCATCACTGTGGGTTTGTGTTCCATTTCTGGTGCAGTGTACTAACCATCTTATTTGGGGAGGGGGGGCCGCTAGGTATATTTTTAATTTAATTTTAAATGTATTATTTCCAATTTTTATTTGGGAGCAGTACAAGAAGCTCAGAGCATAAGCTGTTAATTTGTAGTTTCCTCTCCTTTTCTCCTCCAAGATATTGATGATAACTGGTTTTCTTCTTATACATAGCAGAAAAAGACAATAAAAAAAAGCATCAAAAAATGGGTAGAATCCTCCTTACTTTGTTTCTGAAGGCTCCTATTTGTGTCATAGAGTTGCTAAGTCCTTTTCTTAACTCCATATAAATTTGCCATTTGGTAAAAGGATTTGAGAAGCAGAAAGTCGATTATTGGTTTGGGAATGAACTGATTTGTAGGATGATTGGTAGTGTTTCTTTTTTTAATATGTGTATTTTAATTCAAAAGTGCACTCCAAAAATAATTATATGACAGAGACATGCCATTCTTTCTGTGTGGAATAAAGCAGTTATGTAGGATGAGAAAAAGAATCCAAATCTTCCTGAGGTATTCTGGTCCTCTCTATAGAATGAGCACTTTACATATTAGAATCCCTGGTGCACTCTCTGCTTTCCCTTATCACTATAGCGTCTCAAAACTATGGAAAATTTTCTTTTTAACTCAGATGAAACAGTTTATTGTCTTCTTCCATCATGTGTAGCACTGTAATATGCCTATTTTTTTCACTCTCAAATAATCTGGAGCTGGTGGAAAAGAAACACCTCATTTTTATTATTCTTTTTCTCAGCAAACTCTTACATCCTCATTAAAGCTCACAAACATGACAACACCTGCATCTTACCACCTGCTTCTGTTTGTGTGAAACAAGTAAATTCCTCTCAGAGGTGACATTGCCATTACTACAAAGTGCAGGAAGTTACAAGGGATTCTTGATCTGCTTTATTCTGGAAAGGTGTTTGTTTGCCTTGGAAGAATTTAGGCTATATTCCTTGAATTTCTGATAATTTAACAAAAAAGCTTAAATAAGAGAGAGCAATACAATCTTCATTAAATCACAGAATCGGATGATTAATAAGTGATTTTTTTTTTTTCTGAGACAATCTGATTACTTAGCTGTGTTCTGTTTTAGAAATCTCCAAGAGCCTGAATTCTGGAGCCAGTCTACCTGAGTTTGAATGGCTATTCTAACTTATTAGCTGTGTGGCCTTGAGCAATTTATTGAACCCCTCTGCACCTTGCTTTTTAAAATCTGTAAAATGGAGTTGGGTATTGTTGTTGCTTCAAATGAATGTGGTCTGTACTTAATAAACAAATATATGCAAAATACTTACAGTACCTAGAGCACAGTTAACATAGTAAAAGATATTTGAAAATATTTTAAAATTGCCAACTGTGTTCCACGTTTTATTCTAAGCATTAAGATTCACTGGGGATCATGATGAAAAAGTTCCTGGCTATCAAAGAGCTTCCATTTTGTGGGGGAAAACATAGTGAATAAGTACAACACATAATTAAGATAATTTCAAGTAGTAACGAGTGCAAGGAAGAAAATAATATTCATAATTCCTAATTTTGGAATTGAAATTGCTAACTGAACATTTATTTTATGGTCAAGCAAAATTTATGAGACTTTCTTCATAGATTGTATCATAAATTCTCAGAACTGCACATAGTTTGACCTGGGGTCACATAAAAACTTGGATGATGACTTTAAAACTTGAACTTAATTCTGTGTGTGTGTGTGTGTGGGGGGGTCTTTTATCTTTTTTTTCAGCCTTCTACTATTGCCAAGGACCCCATTCCCTGCAAGAATTCTCTTTTGTTGACTTGATCATTCTTAGTTCAGCAATTTACATATTGGCATCACTTTCTTCCAGATTCACCATTGCAATGGGTTGTAGTCTAAATGAGGGGTGAATCAATATCATTTTGTTTATCTTATGCTTGATTTTGTATTATACTTGATTCCAATATGTATGTGTCATAACTGAGTAGTTCCATATATAAAATTAACAAAAATGAAATTACTTAAGGAATCTATTAAGTATATAAAATATGTAAGTAAAATATCATGGGATAATTTATTTTGTGTCTTCAGCATTAGGCTTGTCTCATTAGGTTTCATTACATATACTCATAAGACCCCAAATGAGAATACTTCCAAATCCACAGTAATTTCCTGAAAAAAAATCCATAATGGTGATAACATATTGTATCAGAACTGCAGGAAACAGTTAGGATATTCATTTTAATCAAAGGCTCCCTCACAGCAAAGGATCTGGAGAGGCCAGTAATAGGCTTCTGTTGTCTTCTCTTAAAGTGCCATATTGGATACTCTGTCCCTTTCGGATTAAGAACAACTAACATAATTATGGAATGCCCCAGGACCAGAAAACTCCAAATAGAGTCTTAAATAGGGCTCTTAGACTATGCTGGGCATGTAAATACTTCATTTCTGTGATTAGACCCAGTGTCAGAGTCCTCTGGGTGTCTCAACAAAACTAGGTGTAAACCATCAGTCATGCTGATAGGGTAGTTTAAACAGTTCCCAAACACCACCATTGAAACATACATTTGTTGTCTTGACCAGATGTCAGTACCACACAGGCAAATCTCTGATTTTAGAAAAACAGCTCAAGCCAATTCCAGGCCTGCTGGAATTAACCCTCTTAGCGCACCTATTTTAGTGATGAGCTAAATCTCTAATCCCTTCAAGGTTTCCACAGTGGCCTCCATATTCAGTATAGAAACTATCACTACAGATTTCTGAGTAAAGGTATGATATAGAATATTATTGGAGCTCTGCTCTGAGGAATGTGGATAATAGAAATGCAGAGTGTTGGGCTTTAACTGATCGGTAATA
Organism: Ictidomys tridecemlineatus; assembly: GCF_052094955.1. Taxonomy (NCBI): domain Eukaryota; kingdom Metazoa; phylum Chordata; class Mammalia; order Rodentia; family Sciuridae; genus Ictidomys; species Ictidomys tridecemlineatus. The sequence goes on along the minus strand of NC_135480.1, from coordinate 166,979,706 downwards.
CCTTTAAGGAGAATATTAAGAGATTTGGGAAGACTTAAAAGGAAATGCACTGATCTCTAGGTACCATTGAAGGTTCATTAGAACAAGTCATCGGATAAGTTGATTGTATTTTCTGCTATTTAAATAACAAAAAATTTTCTGTACTTTTAGTTGCAAAGTGATTGGCAAAACATTTCATGATATTTTTTGTGGACAATATGAAGGAATTTGGTAAGACAAATGGAACTTAGTGGAAAAATTGTATCCAAATTGTCCTTCCAACAAGGCACAAATCTAGACTAGATAGCTAATATGAGGTAAAGATGTAAAGAGGTGATAATAGGCTAGAAAGTTGGACCAAAATGATTAAAATTAAATTTAATTGATGTCCATCTTTCATTGAACAATACTAATATTCTTCAAATATTTACTAGGTGCTAGACCTTTCCAAGTGTTTTAATAAGCTTTTCTTTTCTTTTTTTCTTTCTGTTTTTTTGCTTCTGTGACCAAAAGACCTGACAAAAATAATTTTAGAGGAGGAAAATTTTATGTGGTGTTCACGATTTCAGAGGTCTCAGGTCACAGATGACTGACTCCATTTCTCAGGGCCTGAGGTAAGGTGGAACATCATGACAGAAGAGGGTCTTAAGGAAAGCAGCTGAAGACATTACACCAGGAAGCAGAGAAAGGACATAGTATATACCTAGAGCACACCTCCTAACTACCTACTTCTTCCAGTCACACCCTACCTGCATACAGTTACCTTCCAGTTAATCCCTATCAGCAGATAATGCACTGATTTAGGTGAAGGCTCTCATATCCCAATCATTTCACCTGTAAACTTCCTTGCATATCACACATATCTTTTGGGGTACACCTCATATATAAACCATAACACCAAATATCATCTAATTGTGTTCCCATGACTCAAGAGGTTGGTGTTTTTATTGACTCTAGAGTTTCCATGTGCTCATGAAGGCTCAGGGAGTCTAAATAATTTGCTTGAGCTTACACAACTTGGAAGTTATGGGTTTCAGTCTTAGGCAATTTGATTATAAATCTCTCAGGGGTCTTAATGAATCCAAGGGAAGGATTGGGAGAACTTGGTGCATTATTTTAGCAAAATATTTCAAACATATAACATGCTCAATGTAAGCCCTGTGGAAACTTCTTCAGCCACAGGAAAGCAGGTTGCATTAGCTTTCCTCTCTCTTTCCCCGACTTCTTTCAACGTTGTTTTAAATGTAGGTAATAACGTCTGACTCTGATAATGTTATTCCTTTTGCTGAAAATCTTTGACAACTCCCTCTGGCCTACTACATTCTTCTACTCACCTTACATTCACCTCTCATGACCCTCTCCACACCATGCACTAGTCACTTTAGGCAATTTCTGCTTGTACACATAACCTGGAATATCTCACTTTCTCTGCAAGTGAAACTATTGAAAACTTTTCCTTCTGGAGGCCCAGATCAAATGCTGCCTCCTTCAGGGGTAGCTGAAAGGCTCGGAGAATTATATAACAAGAGTAAAAAGTATTGTCACGATTATTGTGCATGAATTATTCATGTGCTACAAGATACCATATACTGATTTTTTTTAGTTCAGCCGTCCACCAAATACCAGTCGTGCATTATTTTCAGAGAGATTGAACTCACTTATTCTGGCCTTTTGTATAAAACTGGATGAACAGCCAGCAGAGTCTGCTAAGGCTATTGCAAGAAAGTGACCCATGAGCAGCCACTGTGGGTGGAATGTATGTAGACACAGCGGCTGTGACAAAGCTTTCCTGGAGTACCATGCCAGTGGGATGGGCCAGGCTGTGTGGTCCTGTGTGATTTCCTCAGAGATTCCTGAAGTGAATTAGAATGAGCTTAAAACTTGGTCATTAACAGTCTATTCCTGAAAACTCTCCATAACATTTTCCTCCAAGAAGTATCTTATTATCTTAAAACAATATTATAAACAATATTGAAATGAAGTGATATTAATATCTCAATGTTATAAGCAAATTGACTCAGAAAGATAAAAATATTTAACCTATGCCATGAAGGTAATTGGTGGCTTAGCTGACATTGGAATCTGACATGTGTGTCTGAATCCAATGGCAATGTTCCTTCTATCACTACCCATAATTAAGAAAGGGGATCCTAATTACTTTTCCCTGTGCCCATTAAAAAGCCATGATCAAATATGCTTCATCTTGTGAAGGCCAGAATATATTTGCAGAAAGATATTTTTAGCTTTTTGAACTAAACTGTGCTTTTGAGTAAGTTTGTAGATAGAAAATTGTGTGCAAATGCATAAATTGTGGCACTTGATGAATTATAAAATAAAAATGTACATGGAAGTTACTTTGAAAATGCAATCCCTGTTATTGAATAATGTGTGGCAACCATATGCAATAAGTAGAGATGAGATGAGGACATCATTCTGTTACACTTACATTAACTCTAATCACATTTTGTAGCTGATGCTCTTATGAGGCCTGCCAACGAACATTTTAGGTAAATGAAGAGTTAGAATATATAGCCTTCAGAAAGTAGGCACCTCTCCTGTCAAATAGGTAATTACAGAGGCTATGACTCCATTAGGAAAATGGTAGCCAATCAATGTAAACCCTAAGAGCTCAGAACCTTTGTAATTGATTGAGAGATTCAGTGACTTCAATGCAATTGAGTTTCAAATGTAAGTAGCCAATATTTGGCCAGATGGCTGCCATGAACTCCAGAGGGAGTTTATGAATTTAATGAGAGCAATGGCTATACAATTTAAGTCACATGTGCTGATACTGAACGAAATATGCAGATCAATATTGAAACTGCAGCCTTGGGTATCCAAATTTTCATTTTCTGAATCCTAATACTGATATATATTTTAGCAAGTATGCAATTGCTTATTATATAAGATCTGGTGAAACTTTTTTAATGCAAATCAAAATTGTTGTTTGGGACCATAGTTTACTTTTTATGTCTTCTGAGATGATCCATTACATAGTTTAGGATAATTTAGGGATTCTATTTCAGAAGTGACCAGTTTTTGTAACAGGAGACATTTAGGTTTATTCATTCACCTAATTGTTTCTGCAAGACTAATGTGAATGAGATATAGAATTGGAGATAATAAATAGGCAAGTCAGACATGGTTATGAATTGTGTCATAGAAGAGCTTAAAAGTCCAATAAAGGAGAAGAGAAATAGTTTTTCAATGATTATAAGACAAGGTTGAAATAGGTATCAATAGACACATATAAAGCAATAATCCTGCCCATTATTTAGGTTTTGTATTGTGGGTAATTGAACAGATACTAATAAGAGTTGAGACTTTCACTTTTAGTAAAAAAGACAATTTGAACCAACATTCTGAATGACGATAACAAAAGCAGTTGGACAACATTAAGGAAAGCATATACAGCATATGTTATTTAATGATGGGATAAGTTTTGAGTCATGCACTGTTTGGAAATTTTGTCATGGCAGGAACATTGTAAACTAGATATAACCAACTACACATTTAGGCTACATGGCATATGCCATTGTATGTGTGGTCTGTTGTTGACTGAAACATTGTCATATGGCACATGACTATGTACTTGAACATACAGAAGAAACTAAAAATATTCTGAAGGATTATGATTTAGCAAAGATGCATGGAGAGGTGAGCCCAGTAGTCAGGTTGTTTGCATTTTCTGATTATTGGTCAAAATGTTGAGTATTAATTTTGACAGACTTATGGGACAAAGTAGGGACCATGGTACTGTTCTTTGGGTTTGGAACCAGAATGGTTAATCATCAAGATGACTGGGAAGCCAGTCAGCCCAGTTTTGGGCCATGTGGGAGGCCTAGAAAACCTTAGTCTTATGAACTGAGGAGGGTGATTGCTGGTGCCTCAAAAGACTTGACTCAAGCAACAAAAAATATTTTCTGGAAGAAGTGAAATACTTTTGGAGATTTAAAATTCATATTTCTCTCTCTCTCTCTCTCTCTCTCTCTCTCTCTCTCTCTCTCTCCTGTTGTTCTGGGGATTGAACTAGTGCCTTGTAGCTGCTAGGCAAACACTTTACCACTGAGCCCTATCTCCAACTTCTAAAATTATTCCTAAAAATTCCATGTCCATCACTTCATAAAAATTGACCTGGCATACGGATAGAGAAGCTGATGTAAATGAGAGTGTGCAGGATTATCAAAAGTTTTAAAATAACTAACTAAGCTTAGTATATAGAAGACAATCAAAACCAAGCTTGAAAATTTTGAGAGACCTTTAAGTGATTAAAAGAAGACACTAATTCTAAAAAGCAAAGAAAAATTCTAAAATTAAAAAAAAATTTAAAAAATCTGAATTACATTTACTTTAAAATAATTTATTTAGCTGTGTATTTCCGTTTCATGTACTTCTCTAAAATATGTTTTACATTTTACATTAAAAAATAAAAGATATATAAAAGCTAACATTTTTAAAAATCAGTTCATAAAGAATATGTTAAATCTTTGACCTCATTATTGGACTCAAACTTTCATGGCAGTCTTATAAGACAGAAGATATTATTTCACATATGCATTGGAAACGAAGTCAGCTTAAAAGGATTTAACGTGACATAGCTGGGAAAGAGTAGGACCAGGTTACAAACCTAGATCTGTGTGACCTCACCTTGAGCCCTTATCTATGCTGATGAAGGTTTGCAGAGTTCCTGCAAGAGGAATTATGTTTGAGGATCATGCTCAAAGTGACAGTATGGTGGCTGAACCTTATATAAGATCTGGAGAATCTTGTTTCAGCCATTGATGCTCATAGTTCTTGAAGAGATGATGATCCTACCTGTCAGTCTTACATCCAAACAAGAGGCAGCCATGACACATTGGTATTTTCAAAATTGCAATTTCTTAGATTTACCCAAAGACCTCCCTCCTTAAATCCTATACCTGGAGTTGGAGAGGATGTAGATAGAGAGCACTAGGTTCCCACAAATGAAAAGTCTATTCTTTTTTTTTCCTTCTTTGACTTTAAGGAGAAATCAGCCCTCTTGTGCTATACAAGCTCTCTTGTGTCTAATTTTTTCACCTATGGTTATTTTATTTCAGGAGCTTGGTTGCTTTTTTTCCTACCATTTTCTACCTTTGTAGTCTAGGTGTTTAATTGTGTTGGTGTTTTCTTTCCCCAAAAGCCACTCTCTTCCAGCTGCTTATGCAAAGTGCTCATTTCCCATCCTTCATCAGAACTTGGAATTCTAAGGGATATTTGGAGAAATTCACTTGGCTAAGCTGTAGAAATGAACCGTTTCACACTTTTCTTCAGCGGGGTGGGTATCTATTTACCTTTCGATTTTTTAGCTAATGCTATTCGAATGATTTTTCCAGAAAATAAAATTTTTTTCGGGGGTCATTTGCTGGTTCCATTTCTAGATACATAAGTGGCTGGCATTTTTAGTTTTCAACATTTTTTTTTTTAAAACCTTTTCTGGTTAAAAAAAAAAAAAAGCTTTCCTCATTAGGCACACTGCCACGTATCATAAACAATGAGACTATTTTCTAACCCAAATAAGTTTCATGGACAGCTATTTGTGCCTTCCAACGACTTGGTATTCAGTAAAACAAAATAAAACCACACTGTCCAGGCCATGGGCCATCAGCTACCTACTGTGGTGGGCACATGTGTCTGATCCTCTCCAGCGGTGCAAATCACATTACACAAATGACATTAAACATGAAATGAGCATATTCCTGGGGATGGGAGTCTGGAATCCATATTAGGAGGAATAATTCAAGGAATTGTTCATTTTAACAGTAGAACACTGAGAACAAAAGGAGCAGGAGGGATCCCTGGGCCATGATAGGAGCTGCCAGGTGTAGGTGGAGGCAGACTGTGGCTCAATGTGAAGAGCTTTTACCTAATGTACAAAAGGAGTTGAGGAATAGGCTGCTGCAAAAGTCAAAGTTTTGTCAGTAAACGTATTAACACACTGGTGGTAGCCAACTCTAGGAGGTTAGAAATGGGTTTCTTGCAGTATGGACAGGACCAGTTGTAAAAAAAATATACTTGACCTTTTTCTATACTGGTCTCAAATGTCAGCAGCTATTGTTTCCAAGCTTTCGTCCATTAGGGCACATTTTAGACCATGCCCCCACTTATGTATATGCAGGAACTGCTTACTTAAACTTTTTTCTTACTCTTAGAAGAAATGAGAATAATAAAAAATTTTTGGACAAACCATATATAATGCTATGTCACTGACCTAGGAAGGAAATCTAAGACTGAACTTATATGCTACATTTATAGGCATCATAAAAATTGAGGTTCAGGAGAGAACATGGAGGTTTTTGTGTTTGTATTTTTCCTTGTCTTTGTTAGACATTGTGTCTCCATTTTTTTTGTTCATTCTCTTACTAAATTGAATAGTCTCCTTGATATACCACGTGGAATTTATAAGAAGTCACTTTCCAGTTGAATCAATGATTGAAGTAGCACAGGTTAATCCAGAATTTGATCAAGTATTTGTGCTCTGAATGTTGTATTGGGAAAGAAAGAAAAGATCCTTGAAGGCATTGTTTTCTGAAAACTGGTATTGAAGAAAAAGGCTTTCACTTACTGGAGTAAGTCTTTTAATAACATAAAAGCAAAAACAGCTCCAAGCCCTCTGATTTCTGCTTTTCTGACCTATTTGGTGTTGGAAGTTAGAGAGGGTTGGCTTTTCTAATCAGTTTTATCTCAATAATCTCTGACTTCAGAGACAGTAGTAACAGAACTAACTGGGCAGAAAAAAATTCCCCTGAGAGCCATTTCAATTTGTAAACCTTTGGTAAGCAGTTTAACATGAGGATCTTCAACCCTAGAGGAATCATATCAGGGTTTAATAAACCTCAGCCCAAAAGAGAGACTTTTAGATCTGAAGATTTTATTTGAAAGCAAAAGTAAAGACAGTGAGGGAAAGTAGACCTTTGGTTTCAATTATAGAACAAAAGCTATTGATGGCTTTATTTTTAAACTTCACCAGAGCTTAAAAGAATAATAATTCATCTTAGGTTTTAGGATTTTAGTTTTTAACATTTCCTTGTGCCTGAAGACCTGAGCTCTCGACCATCATACACCCAAGCCATTGAATTTACAAAACAGAAGAATAATTTCTTTTCTCAGGACAGAGAAAAAAGTCAGTTATGAAAAAGTGAGTTTTTAAATACGATTCCAAACTTATGCTTCTCCTGATGGAAAGATCCATATATACACATACTAAACACAAAGATTTCAAATAAATGTTTGATGCTTTAAATATTGCTTGAGTCTGGTATATGAAGCTTTTGTTTTTACCCTCTGAAATTTCTACCATTTATAATCCAGCTCCAAATATTACAAGCTCTTGATTGACTACTTTTGCTCTCAGCCTTGGATAATATGTGCTTTTTAATTTTTTTTTAACTTGTATGTGCATTAATACAAGCAATTTAGAATCTTGGCAAAGATTACCTCTTAATATTATTCCCCAGAAATAATATATGAGAGTAGAGGATGATGGGAAATAGAGTTAGGCTCAATTCAAGGGAGAGAGCTTTAAAAAAACAAAACAAAACAACCAAATCACTACTTTGTTGCATTTTGGGGATCATCAGGATTGCTCAAGTTCTTGTAGGTCACAGTCATTTTGTCCAGGTGCGTGGCTATATCATTGTCCTAATTTTCAACCAGTTGTCAGTTGGAATCCTATATTTTATAAATAATATATTGTTTTGCAGGCTCCAGAAGTGATTAGATTGAGGAGTATTTTTTTTAAAGGTTCATTTGTACAGATGAGGTGAGCCAAAGTGACAGGAATATATGGAGAACAATATGACAAATGGTTCTGTGTTTTAAGCAATGGATGGTTCTTTACAAAAGAAGTTTATTATGCTAGTGAATTTATAGCCAGCATCAAAAAGACTAGCCATTCCCATCTAATCACTTTAATGCTTTCAGGATATCTCTGTATTATGGAATCATTTCTGATATATGTGGAATAGTTCTAAGACTGCTACTGAGTTTTCATGACATGCCAGCAACATGCTAAGCGTTTTATATAAGTTGCATCATTTTAAAAAAAATTAATTTAAAAATGACAGTGGAATGCATTACAATTATATATATATGCCACAATTTTTCATATTTCTGTTTGTATATAAAGTATATTGACACCTAATTCATGTCTTCTTACTTATACTTTGGATAGTGATGTCTAGCACATTTCACCATCCTTGCTAATCCCCAGCACCCTCTCTTTCCCTCCAACCCCTCTTCCCTATCTAGAATTCATCTATTTCTCCTATGCTTCTGCTTCCTACCCCTCTATGTGTCAGCCTCCTTATATCAGAGAAAACATTCAGCATTTGTTTTTTTAGGATTGGCTAACTTCTCTTAGCATTATCTTCTCCAGTGCCATCCATTTACTTGCAAATGCCATGATTTTATTCTCTTTTATTGCTGAGTAAAATTCCATTGAATATATATGCCACATTTTTTTTATCCATTCACTTACTGAAGGGCATCTAGGTCAGCTCCTCAGTTTAGCTATTGTGAATTGTGCTGCTATAAACATTGATGTGGCTGTGTCCCTATAGTATGCTGTTTTTAAGTCCTTTGGGTATAGTCTGAGGAGAGGGATAGCTGGGTCAAATGGTGGTTCCATTCACATATTTCCAAGGAATCTTCATACTGCTTTCCATATTGGCTGCACCAATTTGCAGTCCCACCAGCAATGTATGAGTGTACCTTTTTCCCCACATCCTCGCCAACACTTACTGTTGTTTGTCTTCATAATAGCTGCCATTCTGACTGGAATGAGATGATATCTTAGAGTAGTTTTGATTTACATTTCTCTAATGAGTTGCATCATTTTTAATCCTCAACAATCACACATGGTGTGTAGTATTATTATTTTTATTTTAAGGAAATGGTAACCGAGGCTTCCAAATTGTGTTGCATAACATAGACTGAAAAAGAGGCCAAGTTGTTTACTATCGCAGGAAAAGTGTTCATTCAGATGATAGGTTGAGGGGCCAAGACCGAATGCTGGTCACTCAACTTCATTCTTCTGCTCGGCTGCCTCTTTGTCAATTATTAGTTGACTTATGAATGGACAAAAGAAAGTTTATATTTTTATATATGTCTATCTATCTATCTATCTATCCATCCATCCATATCTTTATAAAGAAGAAGCATATATGTATACAGTATTTATATACATGGGTAAATGATGTTGTAAGTTTTTTCATGATATTTCCTGTCAAGGCCCATGAATTCTTTTGGAGCATATTTTTTATTCCTTAGTAATTGGCTGGTTGCATGTTTTAGTGAAATTAGACAAATAAATGTTGTCTAGATCTCCTTTTTGGCAAGTGCATTTTATAAGCTGAGGTTAGGGCCAAAAAAGAGAACACATTTTATCATCCCTATTTACTCTTTTAATTTCTCTACGAGCTACTTCTGGCAGACACGAAGATGAAGTTTGCATGAGAGGCAAACTAACAACCAAACACCTAACTTTTAATTTTGGGATCACTCCTCAACATGACCTGGGATTAGATTGCATGTTGGTTCCTGGTTTGGAGTTCATGTGTGTGTGCAAATTTGTCACATAGCAAACATTTTGAGTATCTTCTTGATTCTAGGTACATTCAAGGAGAATATAATGTGCTGTATTTTTTTATGCAAACGACTCACTTCCAAATTGTGTTGTATAATATAAACTGAAAAAAAGATCATTTCTCTCATATCTAAATACTTGCTCTTAGCCTTCTATTGAAATAATTCCTCTTTAAAGGACTTTGTTTAAGATGATCCCAGCCTTTCAACTTCTGAATTCCTAAAATTTCGATTGTTTTTGGCTTGAATTTCTTTCTTTATATTTATTTAACTTCTCTTTTGCCTCCTTTCCCCATACATTGGTACTAACTTTTCATCTTCTTCTTTTTTATTTTTATGGGTAACCCTTGTATATTCTTGAAGAATCAGCTTGGGCAGTTCCTTTGCTGGAGGCCCTTCTCCCATCCTGCTCCTGCGAGGGAGGGCTGCTGGTGGATGCCACTGTCTAGGCCTCCCGGGATCCTAAACAAAGTATCCTGGATACATCTCTGCCATAGCTGCTGTTCCTATGGCATTTGAGTGATCTGACCAAATGTCTAGATTCCCCTCTGGACTCTGAGCTTAATACGGGTACCACTCTGTTTTTCTAACCCTTCGGGCATCATTACACAGCAGAATATTAAACACGTGGTAGGCGTTGTTAAGTGTTTGTGGAATTACTAATTACTTGAAGACTCAACTCTCTGCCCTCATCATCCCTTCTCTTCAGAAATTCTTCCTTTGCTGACCTCCTATGGCAGGTACAAATTGTACCACTTATTTAGAAATTAATCATTTATTGCTCTGAGAGTCCCCTTATATTACTGCTATTTAAATCTTATCATGCTGTTTAATACCTTCTCTATGTTCTGGGCTAGATTTTGAACTCCTTGGAGGTAAGAGGAAGATTTTATCATTTTGGGTGTCCTCAGGGTACCTCAAACACTGCTTTGTATTTATTACCTGCTTGCTAATATTGGCTCATGCATTGCTAAAACCCTTCAAAGAGCAGTGAACAAGAGCTCCCCCAACGCACAGACTCCACTGCCATTTCCTTTTTCACTCTCCATTTCCTCAAAGATTAGGAACATTGTATAATAGAAGGGACTTCAGAGAAGACCTTTTATTTCTCAAAGGAGTCAAAAGAAACTTTCAGGGAGAGACGATTGAAGTTTTGGTTTTCTTGTGGAAAGATACAGTACAGTGGCTGTGGACATCTTCATTTTGGTCTCAGTTTTCTCATCTCTACCCATGGGTGTGTTAGTGTAAGAAGCATCTTCCATAGACATGCTGGGACATGTTGGGACTCAATAAGTTGGTGACTACAAGGAACAGCAGCCATTGAACTGGTTAGTCACATCTGCTTGCTATTGATAAGGAGCTGTAAGGGACACTAGCCATAGGCATGCCTAACAATGATTACAATCTATAGAGAGCACAGCTGTAATTACATCACCTAACTGGACATAACCAAGGGACATTGACTTTCATTGGATGTAACCAATCACCAATGTATACCACCAACTTGGAACTGCATTTAAATTGTAAGTCCTGCCACACTGAAGAGTTTTTGCTCCAGGGACATCAGTGAGACTGGCTGCCTTCCTGTCCATCCCTGGACTGACTCCAACATTCCCTAATGTCCAGCCATAGGCTGGAGAGAACCACCAGACAAGGACAACGTCTGCTCTTTGGCTAAGGGAAGTCACGTGGAATCGTAGGTATTGTGAGGCTCATGGTTGCCCTAGGATGGCGTGATTTGCTTATAGTGTTTAATTAGTGTGCTCCTGCATACCCAACACTTTTTTTTGCATTAAATGTTTATATTTGATGATTGGTGTGAACAAATATATGATTGCATTTAAAGATAATCCACCTCCAAGTAATTATTAATGGTGCCACTCTGACAGTCATCTTTCTGTCGCTGTGACAAAATACCTGAGATAATCAGCTTATAAGGTAGAAAGATTTATTTGGGCTTACAGTTTCAGAGGTTTCAGGTCATGGTTGCTTGATCCCATCAATTTGAAACTGTGGTGAGGCAGGAAGGAAAGAATATCATGGTAGGGAGTGTGTGTGTGGCAGAGGAGAGAGAGAGAGAGAGAGAGAGAGAGAGAGAGAGAGAGAGAGAGAGAGAGAGAGAGATGTGTGGAGGGCCAAAGGAGCTGGGGTCTCAATATCCTCTTCAAGGACATACCTCTAGTGACCTAACTTCCTCCCACTTTGTTTCTCTATCTCTTAATAGTGCCCTGGGCTCATGATCACAGCTTCAACATGAGGGCCTTTGGAGGTCAGTCCAGGTCAAAACTACAGCAGGGTGGCTGGGGTTGTGGCTCAATGGTAGTGCGCTTGCCTGGCATGTGTGAGGCATTTGGTTCGATTCTCAGTGTCATATACAAATAAATAAAATAAAGGCCCATCAGCAAATTAAAAAAAAAAAAAAACTACAGCAAGGGTGCAATAGAAAAATAGGGTTTTGGTGAATGGTCAATGACATCATGTGTGAAAAGCATATAAGTGCTTAGTACACCTTAAGTCATAAATAAAGGTTTGCTGTTATTCTTGTGAGCTTCACTATGCACAATCATTCGAAGGAGTTCCAGAAGAAAAAGAGTCTCTTGGAGTTAATTCATTGATTTGTCCATTCTATTTAGGAATAATAACAATGTTCATGTAGTGTTATTCCTATGTGGGGTACTGTTCTGGGTACTTTAAATATCAATTCATTTGAACCTTTAAACAACCCTGTTAGACATATCCATGGTCATCATCATTTCAGAGATGACGCCAGTAAGGCACACACATCATCCAGCCATGCACCTAATGAGTGGCAGAGCTGGAAACTGAGCCCATGCTGTTTGGTTACAGAATCTATATCCTTAAAATAGAGGGCTTCTTCTAGAAACCTCTATTTCACATCTCATCTGTGCTGGATACTGAGTAATAGAGAAATGAATTGGTATAGACTCTGCCTTACTGCTTTCACAATTTTGGGTGGGAGAAACACCAGCTAGCACACAATTACTAATTAATATCATAGGGGCTACAACTAGGGTAATCTTTACAACCCAGTTTGCCTGAGATAATCTTAGGTAATGGCAGTCAACCAGCATAGTTATTATTAATGTTTTTATATTTCAAAGGGTGTTGGTTTGGACGATAAACTATGGTTTCCATTAATTTTATTTAGGGGGTTGTAGGAGATGTTCTGAAAGCTCAAAATGGGGACACCTGACTTTCTTATATAGGGCTTCACCTGACCATCGTACAGGAGCAGAAGAAGTTGCCATATTGAAGGGTATTTTCAACAGAAGGCAAGGTCATAGGAGTGTGAGAGTTCTGGAGATGTTCAGGAAAGAACAAGTAGATTGGGGAGGCGAGGGTGAGCCATTGATTCTCAAGCCTGACTGCACATAAGAGTCTCCCAAGGAGCTTCCAAACATCCCCATACCCAGGTTACACCATGTAAATCAAACTCTCTAGAGCTGATTTTAAAAGCTCACCAGATGATTTCAATATGGTCTGAGAGTCTCAGAGTAGTGAACCTCAGAGAAATAAAAGAGGTGATAGGAGGTTGGGAGAGGGGAACTCTGCAAGGATCGACTCAGGGAGGGATGTGGGCACCACAGAAAGTGCTGCCAAATGTCACTTCATGAAGGTTCTGGTTTTCTGCAGAGCCACAGCCTGGTTGGGGTAGGTTTGTGAAGCCCTTTCACTACTGGTTCTTTCCTGTTTGGGTAACAACAAGAGTCAATGACAAACCTTGGGTTTTAACTTATACTTTCTACTCACAAAAAGGAGTTTTATGGCCTTAATTTAGCTTGTAGAAGCTCTCTCTGTGACCCAGAAAACATTTCAGTTGTGCTGAGGTTACCAAGAATTATTAGACATGTGAGGCAGGCCATGCTCTTTTATAATAAGAATAGGCATGAAAATACCTCAGAACAGTTCTTTCTTTAAAAAAAAATTCCCCACAGTGAATTATATTAAAAAACAACAACAGTAATAAAAAGCTCTCTGTTGATTTCTGTGAAGGGAATTGAAGTTTAGGTAGCTTTTTCTATCTCTTGATTGTTTTCTAATCTAGCCAGTTGTTTAGAAGGTAGGACCCACTAATTATCAAGACTGATTTAGTGTATCAAGTGAAATTCAAAGGGTGAATAATACTGAACACACTTTCCATTGCAGAAGGACTCTCTGCCCTCTAGTCACTTTATAGATAGTATGCACCTTCCCTGAAGTTAGATGTTGACACTGTGCTCTTTGGGGACTATGAGGAGATAAATTACTTTAACTGAGTAAGTAGGATTCACTGAACCAGGGAAAGAGGGACCTCACTTTGGCTTTGTACTTTAGAAGACTTAGGTCAGACTCTCTGGCCCTTCCCTTCTTCATGGTGCAATATGTCCTCCATTAGGAAAGTCCCCATGGTCTTTTGGAGTCCCACTCCCACTCCCCAATTCTGGACAATGCTTTGGATATTTGTGACCCTGGTATTCCCATCCTGAAGTCTAGGGAGCTTCCAGGGCTCACATAGGCCTCTTTCCTGTTTTGGAAGAATAACCATGTTTTTGGGTACATCAGTGGACTTGACAGCTAGTCTTGGCGTAGCTGTTCATGGGAATAGGGGTGGGGATAGCATTTGGATAGTGACTCACATGCATGGATCAATAACTTAATTGGACCCTACTGCATATGCAAGGCCTCTCATAGGGTAGGACAGAGCTGGGATAGGAAAAAATGAAAAAAACTGATTCTTCTCCTGAGGCCATATCCAGGCTCAGAACTCCAGGGAGTCTCTGGATTATAAATTTGAATCTAGTCTTTCAGGTCTCTATAAAGGTACTTTTGCTTGGGTTAGAGGATAGAATCCATCTTTTAAAATTTTAATGAGCTGTTTTATAATTTTTAAATTTGTAGGAATATAAGCTTCTATTTGGATTGTTGATCTAGGCCTTTCAAAAATTAGGAGTCAGCCTCGAACTAGGCCACTTGAGTTCTTTGGGAGAAGGGTGAGACCACATACCTGTTTGTTTCTGATCACCTGGACCTCATTTGCCCAATATTCTGTATAACACTGCATTAGACAAGTCATCAACTGTTGTTCCAGCACTGGATATAGGTATATAAAATGCTTGTCAATATTTGTGACTAAGTGGGACCTGCAAAGTGCAGAACCAGGGGGAGAGACCCACATTTGTATCTTTGTACTTTACAGTGAATTGTCTGAGGGGCACAGCCAGCAGTAATAGAGTACCTCAAGTACATCAGGCATGTATTAGCCACTTTGCTTTGGTTTTCTTTCTATTCCTTGCAAGGTAGTGATCATTCCATTGTTAAATATGTAGACACCTTTGTTCAGGAAGTTAAACAACTTTCCCAGAGCCACATAACAGCTGGATTTACTTACTGGTCCCTATTCAGGATTCAGCTTCCAAAGGGTATGCTTTTTTTTCTACCTCTGATCCCCTCCCATAAGAGTAATAAATTTCCTTCAAGGAAAAATGATAAGCAAAAAAATTATACCAACAAGTTGTGTTTGGCTTTTTTGAGATGACTTTTATATTTTCTCCCACCTCAACCCCCACCCAGCTATCTCCCTGACTCCTTCTTCTTTCCCTGTCTAATAATCACTCTAATTATTAACTTTCTAAATGAACCTCTAAATAAGCTATTTAAGTTTATTCCTATTAGATGGGACAACAGATTAGAAATCCAGTGCCACCTGGGGTGGGAACGTGTTAGATTTCCATGCTAATGCCTCATGCATGTTTTATGCCTTAGATTAGCAGCTAATGTGGCCATTGATCATCTCATGTCATATGAGCTACAAACCTGCTGCTTGAGCTAATTCTTTAAAAACCTTGTTTCCAAATCAGTATTCAAAGTCCAGATCAAGGTATCTGGTTTGGAAAAGAGGTCATATTTGCTTTTTCTTGGGGGGTCAAAAACATTTTTCTAACTATTTGTCTTCTTTGTAGATAATAAACAGGATGCAATATATCATTGGAGTTAGTTAGGTTTGAGAAACTGCCAAAGTGAAAGTATTTCTGAAAATGCAGTCCTGGAAGCACTTTATATTCTATATAGTTTCTATCGATGCTACTTATGAGAAAAAAAGTTAAGAGTTATCATTTGAAAGTCTATTAAATTTATATTTGGATTGCCTAAGCATTTATCCTATTAAGTAGGAAATTGAGGACGTTTTTACTTCAAGTTGTATAGCTTTACCATTAGTGAGGTCTAGTTCAAATTCTGGTCTGTTCACTTAGTAACTGTGACCTTAAACAAAATTTTTATCATCTCTGAGTCTCATTTTTTTTTTAAATTGGAAACATGATGATCATGAAAGTGCTTACCTCATAGAGTAGTTATGAGGGTCAACTTAGACAATGAATATAAAACATTTACTAGTGTCTGGCACTTAATAAATATTCCTAAACAATTATGATTATTTGATTCCTTTGTCAGGTAGATAGTCCTCTTGGTAAAATATGTCAAATGAAACTGTTACTGGTGAAATGAGATGGTTGTAGCTCACCTTTTGTCTTTCCGGTTACAGCTAGAAACCGTCCACAGTTCAGTTGGAAAGCTACTGGATGATTGGCAAAAAAAAATTAGGTTTCCTTCTTAATAAGGACCCTTTTAGTCTTTAGCATTTGAGCTGGGACCTCTAGCTAAGACAGAGGTGGAGAAAAGCATAGCGGACACTAAATAGCACCAATCCCTAGTGGGACCATATCAACAATGGACAGGGATACCACTCCTACAGCCCAGGAAGAGGGCAAGTTCAAGTTGTGAATCACATAGCTGGTCATGAAGACAGGAGGTTTGTTTCTCTACAACCACTTTTAAGGGAAATAGCTGGAACTTGGCTTAAGCCAGCTCTTCCTTATTTCCTTGATGTCCATCCTGACATCTATCCTCCTTTGTCTATACATATATCCAGAAAATATTCACATTAATGCATTCCTAAGGGAAATAGATAGGGTTAGCACTTTTCTAGATTTCTGGGGAATTTTTCCAGGAGCAATCATGGGAAGCCAGGGCTGTTCTGTTGCTGGCAGAATGTAAGCATGCTGGGCTCTGGGCTTGGCTTGCAACTCTCTTCCCCTTGCAGCTATATCACAAGAGCCTGGGGAGCATTATGCAGCCATGTGAGGATCTCAATGATTCTCTGGCTGCCAATAACCTCATGAGTTTCAGGCTGCAGAACAAAAGTTTTGGTGATCAGGGAATATTTGTTTCAACAAGAAAGTCCCTGAAGTACAGTGGAATCAGCCATGACTAGTGAGAGAGTTGGGCGGTCTGGGTTAGGCAGTTAGGTCTGAAAGTGTTGCTGGGCAGAGTATCTTGTATAACCTTTTTTTTTTTTATTTGTTTGTTTGATGGTTGTATAACCTTTTTTAAAATTTGTTTGTTTGTTTGATGGTTGAGGGGATTAGGCTGAAATTGTTGTCACTAAATCTACAAACCTATTGCTCTTTCTCTTTGTTAAACATCACCTGTGGTTTTTCTGGTCCATTTTAATACAAGTAACTTTAAACATATAAATGTTTATATGTTTATGAGTCAGGCGCTCCTCTTTTCACTAGAGGCTAGATATATAATTTTATAATTAATGAAGAACAACTTTATTTATATATTTTGTCCCCCCCCCAAAGAATATACAATTCAAATCAAACCACCTTTCACATTTGAAAATGCCACCCAAGCTCTTAGTGCAATGCTGAGAATGTGATGTGTGATTAGCACTTTGACAAACACACAAGGTTGGACTTTAATACAGGAAATCACAGGGTATTAAGCTTCTTACAGAAGAAATATTCTGAGATTCAAGATGGTAATGGATTTACGAGGTCATAGAGTTAAAGAAAATGTTCTAGATATTTTGAACTATGGATGGAACTGGAGATTGTTATGTTAGGTAAAATAAACTGGGTGCAGAAAGACAAGTACTGCATGATCTCACTCATATGTGGAATCCAAAATGGTGACCTCCTAGAAGGCAAGAGTTAATGGTGGTTGTGAGAGGCTGAGGAGAATTGGAGGAAGGGAGAAATGGGGAGAGGTTGATCAATAGGTGCTAAATTATAGTTAGGTAGGAGATCCAAATTCTGGGGTGCTATTACATGGTGGATTGATTATTGATGACAATAATGAACTGCTTAATCTCAAAAAGCTGGAAGAAGAATTTTGAATAATTTTTCCATACAGAAATGATTAATATTTTAGGAGGTAGAGATATTTAACCTAATTTAAGTATTATACAGTGTATAGATATATTGAAACATCACATGGTACCACATTAATATCTATAATTTTTATGTTTTTAATGTATTGGTTAAAATTTAAGTTAAAGTTAAACTATGGCTGCAATAAATGTTAATTAAAAATTTAGGGACTTGCCTTGTACATTTTCAAGGGTGGAGTGCTATTCTGCAAGAACATTGTAGAGCATAAGCTGTTGAGCTGCAAGATATGAATCCTGAGATTGCTCTTTCTGTGGGATCCTGGACAAGTAGCTTAATTCCTCTTTTATAAAATGGACATAATAATAATAATAATAATGATATCTGCTTCATAGAGATGGTGGTGGGTAGAAAAAAGTAGCTCACATGAAGAAATTAGGCCAGAGTAAGCACTTCATGATGTGGAATATGATTATTATCATTAGTCAGGAGCCTGATATACCTTTCACTAAAATATCTCAACTTGTATTTTCTTCTTGGGTTACTGTTTTTTTTTTTTTTAAATCTCGGTGCCAAATATGGAGAATTTGTTGTCTGGGATGATAGTGTCTGAGTCGCCTAATAATGGCATGCTCACTCTCCATGCAGTCTCCAGATCCTTTACTGATGCTCTCTCATTTCCCTTACTATGCTATTCTATGTTCTGGTAAGTTTGCTGAGCCTAGTCACTGCTTTAGTAGTATTGCTAGGGGTGTGAGATTGGTTATGCTTTCCCCTCTCTTATGAAGTCTTGAAAATGATTACAGTAGCAGGCTTAGCAAATCTGTGGATAAGCCAGCTCTCAGAGGGACCACCCAGGACATTAGTCTGGGTGATCAAGCAAAGATTCAGAACTCACAAAGAAATGAAAAAATACAATTGCTGAAGATAAAAATGTGATCCATTACTTATGTTAAAATAAAAAAGTTTAAGCACTGTCTTGGAAAGAACTGACTCAATAATCTAGAGAATTTTCTCAATTTCAGGTCAGGATGAGGCAGTAATATGGCTTGGTGGTCACTGTTTTCTCCAGTACAGTTTTCTGTTGTCATGCATACAGGATTGGGCCTGAACTTCTGTGGCCCTTGATCTAAAGTGACATACACCAACATGGGAAGACTAAGCAACTAGCAAGCCTCACTCAGTAGGGAAGTGGCTTACCAGTAAACACTGTCTTAGAGGTCTAGCCTGGAATCTGAGCCCCACGTTTTATCTTCATTATGTCATTTAATGAAAGCAGGCCATAATGAACACATTTGTATCCTCATTATAGTATGAATTTCATGGACTTGCTGGTTGCTTAAAAAGCCAGAAAAAGTAATGTTCCATCATAAATGCTAAGGTTCTTTGGTCCAATAGAGACAAAGACATGATAGGGTAAATTCCTAATACCATGTTTAATGGTCAGCTCATATCTGAAACATTGTTCTCTAGTTTTGGTGGGTGTCACAACTTCAAATGGTTGTTAACGAACACTTGGAGTTGAGAGAGCAATCAGAATATGAGATCAGGCTGAGGAATTTGTCATAAGGAAAAAAGTTGAAAGAACTGGAAAATGTTTAGTTAGAAAAAACTAAAGGTGTGGAGGAAATGTTAGTTGATCTTTTCATAAACTTGAGGATACGTCACGGATAGAGGCTTATGATTCATCTGAGCTACTCCAAAGGATTGCTCCAAAGCCAAGAGGTATAAATATCACTTCTACAGATTCAGCATGAGGAAACACTTTCTGAACTGGAAATGTCCAAAAACATCATGGGTGGCCTAGAGAGAAATGAAAGTCCCGTCTTCTGAACTGCTTGCGCAGAGGCTGCCTCACCACAGGTCCTGAAAGGCTGTCAAGTGTCATGGCCATGCACACAGAGTCTGCCACTACAGTGTCTGGATGCTCTTCTGGGCTCTGTCTCTGCCACCGCTTGCTAGCTTGAGAGCTCCTGGAGAATTTACAGCTCTGTGCCTCAGCAGCTACCTCATAAATCCTCATGGAAGCTCCTGGTTGCAAAGCAATGACTAGTGAGAACTCAGCAGTGTCAGCGTTTCTTATGATTGTTACCTAGGAGTGCTATAGAAAGGATTTCTGTACTGAGTACAGGGTTTCATTAGAGTTCCTTCCATTCTGAGAATATTGCTTCGGTTACTTACAATGATACAATCAAACTGTTAATTTTATGAGTGGACCATTGAGCTTATGAATCACTATATATCTCTAAACAGTGTCAATCTGACATATTTTACTTCACCACTATAAATACAACCCAAATACAAATGGAAACATACAGGTAAGAGAAAAGACTTGAGCATGTATTTCATGAGGCTGATACAGTGATAGCTGTTCTGAAAAGAATGGCTTAAATGTTAATTTTGGCAATTTCTATTGCCCATTCTATCTATGAGTTATAGTGTACATAAACACATAAGGTGTTTTATGTTAATCCTTGAGAGTGGGTTTTTAAATTTCATGTGAGTAAGCCAGGCATATTGTTAACAATATAATTTGAGCTAAATTGAGCTCCTTGTAAATTGTGAATGGTTTATTATTATTCACTGAAATGCATTTATCCTGCTAATGCAATATTGCAGCTTTTTATTATATGTTAATAGTTTAACAGCCAAAGTTAAATGCTATTAATAAAATGGTACAACTAATGGATCTCATTTGCAGAGTTCTATGGTTTTCCTCAACATTTTATTGGTAAAGTTGAAAAATGTGATGTGACACAAAATGACACAAAGCAAAAGCAATATAAAGAACTCAATACAAAGTTGGAAAACCTGAATTGCTCCCAGCTAAGGCAAAATAAGGGGGTAATATGGTATCTGGTGCCTTGCGCTACACCAGCTGGTTGAAGAAGAAGCATCATATTGACAGGTTCATTTGTTTTGATTATATTTCTTTTTCTAACTGTGTCTAGACAGGTAAAACTAGGCAGAGTTGATATCTGACCAAAAAAGAAAAAAGGAATACAAATAATGTGTTCTCTCCCTCATTTTCTCCTAAAGAGGATAATTTCTAGCAAACAGATAATGACTACTAGTATTCTACATTATTTTTCCTATACAGACAGAGATGATATATCTGGGAAGCTTTCACATTTTCCAAATGTGAGTTGGCTGCTCTTGAACAGTGAGCACACCCCTATTAAAAAATAACTGAGATTAGTCTAGTTCTGCTCTTTGGTCTAAAGACATACAATTTATATAGCATAGAGTATTTACAGTGTAGAGGAAGTATAACCTCATGACAGTAAATTCAAGATATTAGAGAATTTCCTCCACAGCACACTCTCAGTCAGTGATATGCTTAAACCTCTGAGGATACAAACATATTCCCACTGCTCTAGTGCACAGAGTGAGGGCCACAAATCTTGCTTTATTCAGTGCTAGTTGGAGACTGATGGAGTATTGGGTTGCATTGTGGAAAAATCGCTTTAGGAAAGATGCTGACAAGCAGAGGTGATTGAACACAATGGAAAAGAAATGCACAACTACGTTAACGAGTAATGATGGGAAAACCTGGTGATGGAGATGCCATTAGGGGAGAATAGTTCTGCTTAAACATGTCCAAGGCTCTTGTGAAGAAGATAGGATGGGTTCGGTTTGAATGACTTTTCCAGAATAAGTTAGCCAGAAAGCTATGTGTATAAATACCAGAACATATACAATAATGAGGAAAACACAATAGCTCTATACATGATGTGCCATCCTTCTAGTGACAAATTCTACTTTTTAGGGTTCTTTTATCAAAATCTGACTCTCCTTTTATTTTATGGATTTTTGCTTGCTTATCACCTATTGAGATAATGTTTTAAAGACTACTATTATATTTGGATTTGTTTATTTTTTAAAGGTTTTGACAAGTGTAAGCATATATTTTGAAATGCTGCAAATACTGATTTAGACTGTGATTTTCCTTGTGTTTGACTAATTTTGTCCTTAAAAAAATACAAAAAAAAAAACCTCTAGTAATGCTTCTTGTCTTCAGATATACTTTGTCAAATATTAGTGTAACTATATTACCTTTATTTTATTAATATTTTCATGACCTATTTTTTCATACTTTCAACTTTTCTCTCTTCATATTTATGCGGGATCTCTTTTAAGCATAATGTTTAAGAAATCCCATATGATAATCTTGGTTTTCTTTTTAGTATGTAATTTATTTTTGTTTAATGTAATTACCAATATAGTTGGATTTAAAGTGGTTACCCTAGAGATTACTGAAAGAATTCTTGATTTATTACAGCATAATATATGTTATTACTTTTTCAATTCTATGATAATACTGGAACCCTAAAACCCTCTAATTCCATTGATCCTTATAATTTTTTAAATGCACTTTAATCTTGCTTATATTTTAAATTAAATTAATACAAATATTACTTTATATGTTGAATACTAATTTATATTGATGTACATATTTAAATTTCCCATTCTGTTAATTGCTTTTCATTTCCATGTTTCTAGTTGGGATCATTTTTTTTCTACCCGAGAAACTCCTTTTAGTATTTCTGTGTTTCAGGTACACTAGTGATGAATTCTCTCTGTTTTTGTTTCTTTGATAATGTATTTGTGTTAACATCAATTTTGAAAGATTATTTTGCTGGGCACAGTGCTTCAGGTTGGCAGTAATTTTCTTTCAGTATTATAAAGATGTTGATTTCCCTTTTGGCTTACATCTTTTCTTTTCAGAAGTTAGTTTGCAGAATTATTGTTTCTGCTTTGAAGAGCACAAAGGTTTCTGTTTTGCTTTTTCCTTTTCTTGTGTTTAAAATCTGATTCTGTGTTTAACAGTTTAACTATGATGTGACTAGATGCATTTAAAAAAAATCTACTTAGTCTCTGTTAAGTTTCTTGAATTGGTAGGTTAGGGTCTTTGATCAGTGTTAGAACATTTGATCACGATCTGTTTATATATTACTTTATTCCTATATTCTAACTCTCCTCTCCTCCTTGGACTCCCATGATACCATTTATGATTTTTTTTCATTCTTTTTGCCTCTCAGCTTCAGTAACATATTTTCTATTAACCTTTTAGTGTATACTTCTTGTCTTTTATTTGATCCAGTATGCTGTTCCATTCTTTCAATTTTTAATTTCATGGATTATATTTTCAGTTCAAGAAAGTCCATTTGAATATTTAAAAATTTATAATTCTCTTTTGAAATCTTTGTCCTTTGCAAATTAATCATAATTTTTTTTAAAGTCCTTTCCTGATGACTTCTCTAACTGGGTTGTCTGTGGGTCTGTTTCTTCCTTGTTTGTTTTTATTTCTCTGCTCTATTATTTTTCACATGACCCTCTTTTCCCATGCCTGGTACTTTCTGATTGTATCCTGGATGCTGCAAAGAATCTTCAGAGGCTTCAGATGACCTAACTTTCTACTACCAGGGATGATTTAGGCTGTGTTTTGCTAGGCAAAGGAGGATAGAGGGAGGCACTGATCACTTAATGCAATCAGCAACTGAGCTATGTTGAAGCTGGGATGGGGTTTTCCAAGATTCATTTCACCTCTGGTTGTCTTTAATTTCACATCTGTTGATTTAAAACTTGGTGGATCTTTGTCTCCTCAAAACTAAAGCCCCACCAGGGAAATTTCTAGTCTGCTTTTCAAAGATTTACAATTTAACTTTTTAGCCTCAAGTTACTTGTAGCTTCATAATTTGACAAATGTGTTAGAATGTTTGAGGTGTTCAAATCTTTGGTCTTGACATTCTAGACCATTCAACCACCAAATCTTTGCTGGTTTTTCTGTCTCCCTGCAGTGGTTGCTGGCCAGGGGAAGATCTGCATTCTGAACCTCTAGGCCATACCCAGAATTAGCAAATGCTACCAAAGAAAAGGCAGCTTCAGACCTGCAGTTCATTTCTGAGGGATCTCTGATCCTAGACATTTTATTTCCTCCATTTGTTGTTGCTTTTATGTTTCGTGGTTTGATGTCATGATTTTTGTAATTCATCTTGATCAAAGATGCAAGACTATAAATTGAGTTTAGATTTTTTTGCTTAATTTAGATTGACCTTAGGCAGAACTATAACCTTGGCTGTAAAACTTTAACAATAATTATTTTTCTTCCTTAATTTCATTATTTTTCTTGCTATCCCATAACATTCCAAATCTAGAATCTATTTTTTTTTGTTCTCTCTTAGAGATCTCTATTGTTTGTCTATATAGTGATATTTGGACTCTTCTACCTTGCATCCTGTCATATCTAAACTTCCCTGACTTAAGTTTATTATTTTAGGATCCTCCTAGGGAATTGGTTAATACTTACAAATTATAACCAATATTTGGCGAGTTATGCCTTGTTATATCAAAACTGCATTTCTATTTTAATAGAATTTATTCATAGCTTTTTTTTAAACCCATAGTTTTGCCACAAAGTATTTGTAATGTGGGTAGGACTTTCTCCCCTTAGAGTAGGAAGAATGGGCGAGAAATATGCAGAGACATCTTCCTTTCCACCACTCACATAATGAAAACATTAAAAAATTTACATTATCTAATTTATTAATTAATTTAATTAACAAACATTTGTTAAGCCCCTGATGTTTATAAGCCATTTTTAAAGTCACTAAAGGGCATACAGATATGAGAAGACAGATTCCTTCTATTAAAAATATTAATTCAGTAAAAAAGATAGAACAGGTACATGACTAATAGTGCTACAAACCTTAATGGGACAAGAACAAAACAACAAGAAGAAATAATTAAGTAGTATGGGCTTATAGAGAAAGGGATCTCCTGTCAATCAATCAGATTATGGATTCCTTTACAGAGAAAGAGGCTTTTCAATTGGGTTTTGAAAGGTGGGCATTATTCTAGTGAGGATGCATGAGGAAAGTTAGAAGGGATTTCCAGATGGAGAGAATATCTTAAACAAATGTGAGAAGTACAGGGGAGCTCTGTCATGGAGTGTGTTTGCATTAGGAGATGGGAAGAGCAGTGATCTTTAAGCAACTTCTCCTGGAATACTGAGAATGAACCCTTGATTACCTGCAGAGCAGCTTGACCTTGACTGCTGTTGAATGTCAACAGGCACTGTGCCAGGAACTGAGGATACACTAGTGCTTGATAGTTTGGCACTCATTCTCTAATAAGATTCTATTATTTTCTTTATCCTAAGATGAAGAGAGAAAAGTGTCTATTGAATGTGAACAAAGTGTTATTCTACCAAGGAGGTCTTCTTCCCAGAGGTTTTTCCTATTTCCAGCACAGAAATCATAATTTTTTTCAGCATTATGCTAGTATTTATAGTATCTGTCAGATTTTTCCTGTGCTCCCAGCCAAAATGAATAATTTTCATTTAGTGTATATTCAAAATATTCATTTAGTGTATCTCAGCCTTCATTGATTTGTCCATTACTTATTAATGTTCTCTCTTCCTCCCGCCCTCTCTTCATGCTTCCCTTCTCCTTCTTTCCTTCTCTCCACTAGTATTCACTGAGTGATGCCATGTGCCAGGTCCTGTGATGGAGTCTGAGGTTGCAGCAGTGTTTTAAACTTCTTCCCAAGTGCCAACACCTGATATTCCCTCTTGTCTGAACTCCATTTTTTCTTGTGTCTCCTTACCATGTAACACCTAAGATTCTTTATAGAAACTTTATTTGTAAGAATGCCAAATGGAAAGCAACCCAATATCCCTTGCAGGTAAATAGAAAAACAAATTGTGGTGTATTCATAGGATGGAATATCACTCTACAATAAAAAGAACACATTGTTGATGCACATAGCACGGATGGTTCTTAAAACAACTGTGAAGAAGCCATACAAATAAGAACACATACTGTATGATTTCATGTATACAAGACTTTTTAGAAACACAAACTATCAGACAGAGAACAACTCTGTGCCTGGAGAGGAGGCATGCAGGGAGGGAGGGTGGGTGGGGGGAAACTTGCAGATAGGCAGGAGGAAACCTTTAAGGGTGGTAGATATATTCACTATCTTAAGTGTGCTATTGTTTCCATTGGTATATACATATGTCAATACTAATAAAATTGTAAAAATATATGAATATTAAAAAGCTGCTAAAAAGAAAAAAGAAAAACACACAATCTCATACAATTTTAAAATTGTTGTTTCTACTAATAGACTCTACGTGACTTTGTGAGAAAAACCAGAATTTTCTCATTCAATGATCTCTCTTCAGTAGCTGGAGTATTTACTGGCTACTCAGTAAATACTTCTTAAATGAGCAAAGCAGGAGATAAGATATACTGCCATTGGATTATATCATATTTTGACCTTGCTTTGAAACTATTAAAATGCTGATTGGGTCCTCATGCTTTTCATTAACCATATTTTCCTCCTTGTTGTGAAGGCAGTGATAACATGAATGTCCTTGAAGAATGTTTTCTAAAAAAAGGCTTCTCCATTCCTAACCTAAAATAAGCCCAAACCGAACTACCAATTCTAATAGGAATTTATGTTAGAAATGAAAGCCACGAAAGGTTAGTAAACACGGAGAGACAGCTAAACATCTTGCTTGTAATATTTAGAGATAAGTTTGCCTCTAAAGGAATCCCACGGTGTGGAATCCCATCTGGATATGTGAATTAATGTTATAGTGAAATTACTAACTTCTGTTCTGCCAAATGTTTATGACTGTGAGTGGTGTCCATCACATCAGCCAGGAGACTGATTTCATTCTCTGAGGTTTTAAAAAGATAGTCGCCAAACAGTAATGGGAGGCAAAACTCAGAACAGAATCTCAGTACTTCCCTCTCAATTGCTTCTATAGTGTCATCATTTTAAAATTCTGTTTTATTTATTTATTTATTTATTTTTGGCTTAGGGGGTCATTAGTCATTCTGAAGTCTCCTCTGCAAGAATTTCAACTCTGAGCTATTTGAGAAATTATGAGGGAGTTAAACCTGGAGTCTGTCTTGGAAACTAGTCTATCATTTTCTTCCTGGTATCCGCAAGAGCAACACCACTGTGCATTAAAATGGTAAAAACATATATTACGACAATCCCATAAACAGCCTTCTATATAAATGTAAACACAGAAGCCGAATTGCCTCAAATGTCGCAGCTCTTACTCTTTAACAGTGCTTTATATTCTCCATCCTTATTCATTTCACTGACTCTGTACTGCAAGACTCTGCCTGCCAGCTTTCCTTGCCTTAAAATAGTTGTTGGAGCAGCTGCGAATGTTCTCAATGACAATTGCTTTTGTGATTTACTCAAAATCCTGACAATTTTTAGGTCTGGAAGAATAAAAAGCCTAAGATCTCTGGGGATATCACTGTGCAAGATCATATTTAATCTTCTCGTACTATCTTCCCTTAGTACTTTTCTGTTTCGGTACACTGCCACAGGAGTTGTGAAAGACACCCTCTGCCATCTCGCCCCTTCTGACAGGTATTATCTTGTAGCTCTGTTCTTTTATTTCATTTGGCGTCCAATAACATCTCAAAATATTCTTAGACTGCATTCACTAGGATAATAAATACTCCCTTAGCTTGCAGAGTATAATTTAGTCTCTTGATTTTCTAAGCTATCTGAGGATTTTAAAAAAAAATAAGGGGTCATTAATACTGGCCCATTTTTGGTTGATAATAAGAAAATGAGTAAATTAAGAAGAAATAATTGTTCTTGGATCTTGAGATTCTAAATTCATTATCAATATGGAGGGACTTCTTTAACTCACAGAGCTCATCATTGTGGTCTTGTAATATCTTGACAAGAAAAAATACTATTGTCTAAGTTTGAAAAGTCAACACTCTTCCACAGGCAAATTAGTGAAGGAAAAAAGGCTGTTATAAGTTGGTAGAAAGTCCACAAATATATATAGAAATGAGATATTTTACATTTCATAATGATGAAATGGGTCTAAGTAAGTCATATTACTTTCTGATTTATATGATTCTAAATATTATTCCTTACACTTTTAAATGGTTTGTATAGCTTCATAATGAGTTCTGAGCCTTTTGCAAACCTTTTAGAATATTTCTCAATTAATTTCTATAGAAACACTATTGACACGAAGTATAATTGTCCTAAAAAAAGCTGGAAGAAATAATATCTACAATTTTTTCTGAATGGTTTATGAATTTCATTTTGTTTTCACCTCCCATCCTACAAAGCTATCATGGAATATGTACTATGGATGAACCTCATTTTACAGATGAGAAAGCAAGAAAACTGAAGCTTAGAGAGTTACAAAACTTTTCCAAGTACGCATACCTGCATACCTGGTGATTGGAAATCACTAGGCTGAACTTGAGTCTGTAAGCACCAAAGCTTTTATTCATTCTAGCCATGTCACTCCCACATGACCCTTTGGGTGTTGTAGAAGGAAGAAATAATGGGTTCACCTCTCCATTTTGGATGTCTGCAAGGAAACAAATCATAAAATATTAGAGCTGGTTTAGTAGTGAGTTTAAGTGTGGAATTGTGGTGGAGGCTGCATTATCAAATTATTGTTATGTTTTCAAGTTTAATGGGAAGCAAAAGTGACCTGGGCATTGTCTTATTCTGTTCAGCTGCTAGAACAAAAGATCATAAGCTGATGGCTTATAAACAGTAGAAATTTATGTCTCATTGTTCGGGAGGCTGGTAAGTTGAAGATTAAGGCACAGGCAGATTCAGCGTCTGGTGTGGGCCTGCTTTCTGGATCATCAGTGATACTGTCTTTTTGCATAGCTTCAACATGTAAGAGGGGCAAAAGAATTCTGGGGTCTCTTTACAAGGCACTTATCTCATTCATGGGGACTTTCTCTAAAGGCCCCATCTCCTAAAACATTATTTTGGGATCTGAACTTTTTTGGGGATGGGATATAAATATTCAGTGTTGGAGGCATCTTTATAAAAAAGAAAAACTCAGTATCATGGTTTGGTTTTCCTCCTTTCTTCTCTCCTGCTGATTGCAACATGGATGTTGGCCATAGTGGTAACTTGGATCACGAGATGGAGGGAGAATTCATAAGCATGGTGTAGGGAAAGACAGGAGGGGGACTCAGGCCCTGGATTGCCTTCCTTGGGAGGTTTATAGAGCATTCTAAAAATAAATTATGGGAAGATTGGGGATCTGATCTCATCTGAGAGTCAGGACAAGCTTTTCCAGAAGTGACATTTAACAAATATTTGAAGGTTAGGTGGGTGAAGTGTGGAGAATGAGCTGAAGCAGGGAAATGGAGGATTTCAATCTAGAAAGAAGATTACTGTGAAGAAATGATGCGTGTGAACATGATTTGCAAAGTAACATTGCTCTAACTGCAAGGCATCCTTATTATGAAGTTTGCTTCTTAGCACATGCTTCAAGGCCTGCTAGCAATTAATTTTCTGCCCAAGCCTCACCACTTTCATCTCTCATTACTCCCTGCCACAAATTTCAGACCTGGCTCATCAATTTGTAGTTGCCTTCATGCATTCTTCTCTGCCAACTCATGCCATTTTCAAAGGATCCTTTAAGCTCCACTTCCTTCACAGAGAATGTTCTGATAATAGTTCTTTTCCATTCACTTCCATTTGTGTTCCACACTCATCGTTAAGCTGCACGACTTTCCCTGAATTCTTCATCTGCTTTCTCCACTTCCCATGTGGGTTCTGAGAGTAAAGACTATTAGTTGCAGTTTCTTTTCTAAACTGGAATGCCTAACTTACACGTATACTTTAATACATTTTGTTGACTGAATGGGTGGGCCCAGGTTGAAAGTCTATCCAGTTCTGTCTTCCCCATAGATGTTGCCTGTTTGGTGACAAGATTCTTAGAGGACCAAATATAATCATTTCTCATTTTGAAAACTCTAATATTAAGGGTGGCCCTGACAAATTCATCAGGGGAATAAAGTTTTGCTCATCACTTCAGCTACTTTGAAGGTCTTTGGGTAAATGATGGTAGATGGATTGGGGCTATGATGGCCAAATGCAATATTAAATCTACTCTCTGTCTCTCTCTGGTCTGCCTGGTGAACTTTGATGTATTGAATTTTATATTTCAGAACCAATTTTCTTTTGATAAATTCATGCTCCAGGCTGTACAGGATGGACCATTGCATTAAGGACATTCAGATAAATGATCAGGTATGGAGGCAGAATGTGTCATCCATGACGTGGGTGGCTTCTCCTGAGGTCTTTGATCCTTTTGACTCTTCTTATTTGGTGTTGGGATTGCTGACTATGAAAATGGATGCAGAAAGTTTGCCATCTTTAGGGACTTTCTGTATCATCTTCATGGCACTACTGCACTTGAGTGCTTCTGTTAAACTACAATCCTAACACTTAGGATTTTAATAAGCAAAATCTCAGCAACTCAGAGCCAGGACAAGAAGATAGGAGAGTTCCATGGAAATCAAGAGCACTGACCTAACATATCATATATATATATACATATATGTATTTTATATATATTATGTATATATTTGATTTAAACCTTTTAAAAGATAATTCCTCTTATTTTTTTTCTTTTTACCTCTTTGCCTTTTTACCTAGAAATTATGCAATGTATTCCCATTTTTATTTATTCAATTAATGTTTTCTGAATACCTATTCGGTACTAAGTACTAAGAATAACAGTAGAGAAAGTATATTTTCTCTGACCTCAAGGAACTTACAGTCCAGAACGAATTGGTAAGCTTTTTCTGTAAAGAGACAGAAGAGTAAATATTTGACTTTGTGGGCCATATATTTTCTGTCGTAACTACTCTGCCATTGAGAGCAAAAGCTACTATAAATCGTAGACCTGTTATAACTGTCTGTCAAATACCAACTCATCATTAAGACTCCCAAACACTATGTGCACCCTTTCCTAAGCATGACAAATGGAGAAAGCCACTCCCTTTGCTGTGCCCAGCTATATTCTGTATGGTACTTTCTCAGGGCACCTGTTACATTTGCCTGCATCTGTTTGTTTTCCAATTCTGAAAGGTGGTCCAGGCAGAAGGAACAGTGTCTGTGGAAGCATGCCTCACAGACTGTTCTGGGTGTTAAACTGGTTGGATCAGACGAGAGGAGTGGTGTGAAGGCAGGAGGTACAAGTGCAGTCAAGTAAAGTGCTGGGCAGGGATGTGATTATGAAGACTAGAGTTGGTCGGGCCATTTGGATTTGATTCTCCTTGCCCAAAGGCTTTACCAAGGGGAATGCAGAGGTCAGGTGCATGTTAATAGGTAGATTAACGTTCATAAATATCACCCCAGCAACCTGGTGAGGTGGGTTAAAGCTGGAGACAGGGAGCACAGAAGACTGGATGCAAGTCTGTTAGGATAAGGGTCAAGGAAGCCAGATCAATGATTTTTGCTGCAGAGGTCTTGGTTGTCACCAACATGGACAGTCAAACTGCAAAACAGAACCATGGCTGCAGTGGACCCTGAATAAGTCAGAAGCTGTTCTAGAGTCTAGCCACAGTAGTTCTTAAATGTATGTCTCTACAGAAGCCATTTTCCCTCTTTTGAGTTTATATCCTCAGTTGCAATATGATAAAGAAAACTTAAATGGTTTAAAACTATCCCATAGCTCTAAATATCTGCAGATTAATTGAGTACCATTTATCATTTTTTATATAAGGGTCTGTCTCCATCCCTCTACCCGTCTTTTGTATAACTTGGTCATTCTTAATCCAATCCAAATATATTTTTAGAGAGCACAGTTTAGGACTTAATTTTTTAGGAGTCATGTTGAAAAACTTTAAGGATACTTTATAATTTTTTTATTTTTATTCTCCCACATCCCCATACCTTACTGATTCTTCCTGTGAAATATTTCATGAATTTACCCTGCCCCCAACTCCCCACCCCACAATTCCGTATACACCTCCTGAAGTTATTAGTTATTAAATTGACTTTTATAGTCCTTTAGTATGGTCATAACTCACCTCACCAAACTTATTCTCCTTTGTTGAATTTATATCATTCTTGCTAATGTTTTATGTAGGGGTCTCTTTTCTGTATAAAGTAGAAATATCTTCAGATCTATATGGTATTTTGCTGTTCTTGAAGCATTTATTGCAATGCTTATAGTTAATACATGCTCAACTTAAAACTTCATAGGGAGACATCATGTGCAACCACAGGACTGAGATCCTAATTAGAATAAGTTATACTCCATGTATGTATGATATGTCAAAATATACCCTACTGTCATGTATACCTAAAAAGAACAAATTAAAAAAAAAAAGAGAGAGATGCATGGATGGAATAAGGAATCAAGCTTTCTGCCACACAGATGCTATAAGCAGTGTGCTGTCTGTTTTGTACCAAACAACCATGATTTTCATAGAAATGAGCATCATCAGCCACTCTCTTCCATGGTGGTCTGATTTTGATAACCCAGAAACAATTGAAAAAAGACTTCTGAAAGAAAGAAAGAAAGAAAAGAGTCCACAATCTCTGCATTCTAAATATTGAAAGGGATTATTTACCTGTGGGGTCTACAGGTAACAATTTGCATCTTGGTTTATGTGAAGGATGGAAAGCCCCAGCATCTGAGTGGGGCTGCTGACACAGCGGGGATTCAAGAAGCAGTGCAGGGAGCCAGAGCTGGGGCTCAGGGCCAGGATGAAGAAATTAATAATCCACTTATTATTCAGAACAGCGAATGGCTGCAGGCTATTGGCAAGAGGTTTAGCAATTATCTGATTAACTGCTAATGTTACACCAAGAAAGCTCTTCAAGACTGTACTTTTTTTGTTAAGTGACACAGAATGGTAAGAAGCTGCTATTTTGTGTAAAAAGCTGAGAGCTGCAGGTAGGTGGGCCATACCAAGACCCTGGTGGGCAGTCACTCTTTCAAAGTTGGAAGCAAATGGCCCTTTTTTGCTGCTGTTATAACTCTTCCTGGAAATACCAGCTTCTCTATAGTACCATAACTCAAATTTAATATGAGAGCTGAAGTTGTTTTCCTTTTCATTTTGAGCTCTTGCTTGGAACTTGAGGGCCAGGTATCTGTCTTTACAATGGGAACTTAGAAAGCAACCAAGCATCTCTCTCCTAGCGACACCCAAGTCAAACAGGGCCTGCTTTTTGCTGTAGATACAAAGTTCACCATCCTCTGCTGTCTAGTCTAGTTACTCTTAAGAAATTACCCTCATTTTAAAACCAAATGCCACTATTGTGGCCTACAAGTCCTTTTTTTTTTTTTTTAAACCTCCATCCATTTCTGCCTTTCTTTAGTACAGTGATCTCTTTGAGTATTCACCAAAAATTTGTAAAGCCTATGCTGCCCTAAGAACTTGATCAAGATTCATCAAGACTAGACTGTGTGAGCTATAAGCTACCTTTTACAACATCTGAAAGTAAACTCACTTTTTAATTATATAAAATAAATGTGAAAGTACTTATGTCTAACTGGCAGTGATAACTAGAATCATAATCACAATTGAATTCCACTCCCACTTAGTTTTTGTTCCTGGTGATTGAGGAATCTGCAGGATGTCTCATAAGTAATGTTGAAAAGCAATTTCCTATTTCTATTGATAATATTCTAGAATATTCTCAGCATACTCTACTCTAACCCTTCATGTCCCAGATATAAATTCCTCCTACTCTCCCTTCCAATCTGTGGAGGAAAATTGACTTCTCAAATGTAAACATTTGATTTAACTTTTCAGTACGATAATCACTGAAGCCAGTATCAGGCAAAAGTTAACCAAGAGGATGTTCACATAAAAACCTTTCACTTTGTCACAATTCATGAAACAGAGGTGTTCTGAAAGCAAAGGCATTTTGCAGCTGAAAAGGCACTTAACTGAGAAATCAAGTTCTGTATAGAAGTATTACAATGGCTTTATTTCCAAAATCGGTTAATGGAAAGTCTTTCATGAGGTTATCAATTATACCATGGCTAAAAAGTCAATTATGTAGTAATTGGAGGATAAAATAATGGATTTATTTTAGGTAAATTCAAAGTCATGTTTGAAATGTAGCTCTTCATTATTGCATCCTTGATGTATTGAAATTAATTTTATCTATATAACAGTATTCATTAAATGTAAAGGTTTAGTGATAAATGTCTTACACAAATTTGAGAACTATAGTATGAAAACCGTGGGTGGAATTTTTAACTGATTGTACTTTAAAAAAATTTGGTAATCCCACTTTCTAATCTACTTCTCTTTATCATTTGCTTAAAATGAAGTAATAGTTAAGTTTTGCATTTATATGTTCTTAAGTGCATTAAGGGTAATAACTGGATTCTACCTTTGTTGTTACTCAACGCTTGCTTCAGTCTTAGTGGGTCTTCATTGAGAACAATGACAAGCAAGGGTTAGCTGGGAAGTTGGGAAGTTGCACATAATTCCTGCATTCGTGTTCTGAAACCCCTTTCCTTTTTCTGTGTAAGCATGTGTTTGTTACAGAGGTAGCAGTGATGTTGTCAGAAGGCAGCAGCTCAGGAAGGGTTATGCCTGGCAACCCTTCAGAGAGAAGGGAGCCTCGCTGGCCTCCTCAGAAGTATCTCCTGGTAATCTGGAAGTGGTAGGAAGGACTCTCTCCAGGGCTTCTGTAACTGATCTAGTAACAGTGGAGCTCATCCTTCTCTAAGAAATAATTATCTTGTGTTTCACTCCCAGCCCATCTTTTCTATTAATTCTGAAATCTAGAACCTAGAACTTAGTAAAGCTATCTATTCATTGATTATCCTTAACGTTAAAATAAGCTTCCAGATTTGGAGTTATGATCCCAAATGTTCTATCACTTTCAATTATCCATTCATAAAACAAGTAATTATTGAATGCCTGCCTAATATATTCTAAACACTGTATTCCAGGAAATTTTAAAAATTAATTCCTTTATATAGAAGATGAAAATGCCAACCTTTTGAAATATTCTGTTTTGTAGGTATCTTATATCATTTACTGACATTAAAAAGAAATAGAATAGAAAAAGAAATCACACCAAACATTTTGGATGTTATCTGGGTTATCTATTTCCAGCATCCAAGCCACAGATCCAATTACATTTTGCAGCCAGTGTCATAATTTAGCCCTTCTAGGCTATAAGTGCCCTCATGCCAGAGACTTCGTTAATTGTTATCACCATGAGCTTTACAATCCTGTGAAAGTACTTTGCACATGCTAGGAAGCATATAACGCTTATTGAATTGGATGAGAAGATTTTACAAATCTTCTATTGGATTTTAGTTCCCTTCAATATGTCAATTTGTGAGTCTATGTGTCAAGCTCCTGCCCAGTGTAACTGTTAAATAAATACAGAGGCAATGTGAAAAATCTTTATGCTCAAAGAATGTGAGTTGGGCCAGTGGAACACAATTCACGGTGTAGAATGATTAAAGATGAGTAAATGTCACTTTGTGAGTAAATGGAAAAGATAGTTATATCCCTAACTGAAAATTTCCTGCATCCTAAGAAATGATCTTTGATTACTTTTACATCTGACAATTACATCCATGTTGCATTATTGTCTTAGTTATAAAGATGAAAGTCTGGGCTGTCATGTAGCTCAGTAGTAGAATACTTGCTTAGCATACATGGAATCCTGGGTTTGAGCCCCAGCACTACTAAAATATTGTCAATAGAAAACCTGGATTATTGACACAATTCCAATAGAAATGTATTATATGTCAATAGAAAAACTATTATTGATTTTGTGAACCAATATCTGATGGTTTATTAAATTGATAATTGATGATTTGTTTATATGTGTGTGTATATATGTATATATATATATATATATATATATTTAAAATAGTAAGTGTCCAAGTATTGTTTATCAAACTTGGATACTGATAAAATACTCAAAAACAATTGCAATAGTAATCATAAATACACTTGAATAATAAGAGTATCCAGTTACTAAAGAAATATATTGCACATTTGATTAATTGGTTGCAAAGTGGGGTGTCTCAAAATATCTTTATATTCATTTAATAAATAATTAAGCCAATAAAAACTGAAAATTGGCTTTGTGCCAAGCACTTTTCTAGGTGCTGAAAACAAAGAAGTGGGTGAAAAAGTTCAATTTGTGGGGGTCAGAGAGGCAAGAGAAGGAAAATTAGCAAATACAAAAGCAAATAAAAATATATATACATACACACATAAGTGCCTAAAGGTGATAGGAGCTGAATCAAAATAAATCTGCATAATGGGATGATTGCAGTTTAAGGCAATTGGAAAAGATCTCATGGGGTTAGTTTGAAGTGATTAGAGACTATATCATAGATATGGTGACATTAGAGACAAAGAAGTGAGGAAGGGTCATCTGGAGATGCCTGGATAGAGTTTGAGGTGGAGGAATGGGAGCAAAGGCTGTGAGATAGGGCCATGAGAAAGTACTCTTCTGACTGACTGCTTGTGCTTTTTCAGTGAAATAGGAAGCAAAGATATGTGGATAGAGAAGTAAATGCTAGAGGTTTGAGAAGACAGAAGATATGATATGGTCTTCTAAGAAGTTGGGTTAAGTAATAGTAGAACATGAACCATAGTATCATTTCTTGGCTTTGGGAAGGAACTGCTTGAACTAAATGCTCTTCAGCTTTGAGTGAGACCAGTTGGTACACTCATGGGATTTTCTTCAGCTACCATCTACAGCTACAAAGTAGGATATATTTAGGATTTGAGTTTTATCAGGTAAACTGGATCAAGGAGAGAGAAACAAGGGAATTGAAGATACAAAAGGGCAATGAAAAGAAGGTTGGAACAAGAGATTTTGCCTGACAGTGACTGATCACCTGTAACACTAATGTCAATTACCAACCCTTCTTCTCATCACCCAGTATCCATCTTTGAAGTTGCTCAAGTCATAAACTCATGAGTTTATGACTCCTTTTCTTGGGTTAGGTTCCTGGATGTAGACCCCATGACAGGATTCCTTGTGTGTGACTTGTTAAGGGGAGGTCCCAGGGGAAAACTGGTAAGGAAGTTGGGGAAGCAGGATAGGTAGGAGAGGATATCTAGCACAATATGTCTTAGGCAGTTTTCCATAGATTGTAGATTCACTCTGATCTCTCAAGGAAACTCAGGACTATAGTTTAAGTCACTACATTGTCTTGACTCTGCATAGTGAGTTGGAGATTTCTGACTTCTATACTCTCCAGACTTTCCTGAGGGCATGTGAACTTCCAGGCTCTGAGCTTTCTATGCTTGCAAGCCAAGTGGATTCCAAAGGCTTGAGGGCTGTCCTCCAAAGAAATAGTAGGTATTGGCTGTTGGAAGCAGAAATTTAGCAAACAGGAAGGACAGGTGCATAGAAAATGCTTAGAAAGGATCCAAGGCAATCTGAGTAGAACACACTGTGCTACTGTTTACTTTCCTTCCTCTATATCATCCAATTTAACAGAGAATTCTGCCATTCCTAACTCTAAATATGTATCTACATATACTTATACTCTCTCTCCCTCCCATTCTCCCTTCCTCTCCTTCCATCTCTCCATTTTTCTATCTATATTCTGTTCACCTTTGTCTATTTTCTTTAATGACATTTTCTTTGGTCCATTATAATATCTTTGCTGCATTTTCCTAACTGATTTTCCTTCTGCCATGATTGATCACATCAATTCATTCTAGAATTAGAAGGATGTTCTCAAAATATATATCATGTTATATTAATCATTGGCTTACTACAATTCAAATTTCTCATGAAGCTCTTCAAGATCTGTGTCTGTCTGTCTATCTGTCTCTCTTTTTTTTTTTTTTTTTGCCTATACCATCTTACCACTCACTATTTTCTCTAGAAAGTTTTCGTTAAAGTTCTTAGAACATCCCAAGTTGCTTCTTGTCTCAGATTCTCTGTCTGGAGGCTTCTTCTCATCCCATCCATCACAGATTTACCCTATCTGCCACTCTTCCAATGGTGCCCTATTGCATTATGCAGAATGAGCTTCCACTGCCCTCATTAATCTCAGTTAATGGTCTGTTTCCTTTACAGCATTTTCACAATTTGTGATTATTTTTATTTATTAGTATGTTCCTTCCACTACAATGTCAGATTTATGAGGGCAGTGACTGTGGGAACAGCATGCTTATTTTAGGACCTGGCACACAGTAGGCATTTGATGAATAATTCTTGGATGAGTGTGCTAATGCCTAGGTGGATTGGATTCTGGCCCTTGTTCCCTTGTGCTCAGCCTAGTTAAATAGGAGGATCCACTTCCTATTAGACATTCCTGCTGTGTATTCCTCTTTTCTGAAATAGACTGAGCCTGAGGTGTAAATCCTGATGCCTTCTGGAGGTGCAAAACACTAAATCTACCAGCTACCGTGACCTTTGCATAACTGACCATGAAATGAAATAGCTGTGAATGTTTGAAGATTTTGATTCATTTTACTTTTGTGCCAAGCATATAATTATTACTCAATAGACAGTGTTTAGAGTTGTTTAATAAAAAACAATGATGTGTTTTCATATATTCTTCTGAATATTAATAATTTTATTATGTTTGTTTGTTGTTGCTACACAAATGATTTAAGACCTGGGAATTTTGAAGTACAAATCACTATCCTTGTAATCTAAGCTCATACATGGATACTTAGTTCTTTGGAGACCAGATCACAGATCATTCAAATTTATCTTGATAGATTTCTATAGATAGTTGCCTAACATTGGAAATCATCAAAATATTTTAAACGATGACACATTAAAAGAATTAGAAATGTTACATTTATTCTTCAAAAAGCAACACGCTTTAAACTTTGCATGAAACTTTCAAATCTCATCTCTAGTGATGAATGAACTGTATCTATTCTCTTACATGAAATATATATTTACCAGTGGCTGAAATATAGATCATTTTTAAAGTATGATTTTATTTTAAATATCTAGAGGAAACATTGATCCCACATTTTTCATTTTCTGCTCATGGAGCTGATTGATTTCTAAATTACTTTGCAACGATGATCCAATTTAAGGTTTAAAATCCCACAATGACAAGATTTTCAGGTTATGAGGAAATTTTAATGCTCAGTGCCCAAGTCACTTTTTATTATTAAACTAGACACTTGGGGAGGCCATCAGCTCTTTTCTCTGCCAGAAAACCATTGGTGCATTGCAGCTGCACTCAATCTAACTGTGATCTGACCTCACATGAAATTTCAAGAATCCTGGCTTTTGATATGGAAGCAATATGTTTGTTTATGACTCTGTGAGCAAGGCACAGGCCCAGAGGCCCTGTTCACTCTTATTTTGAACTGATCGAGGCTTGAGCAGCATTAACACCTATAAGAAGCTGACATCTAAGAAAAATACCCCAAATTCCATTGAGCAAGCAGGTTTTTTTTTTTTTTTGGTAGAAAAACTTTAGTGAGGTATAATTTACATATCATAAAATTCACTCATTCAAAGTGTACAATTCAATGATATTTTTTCCAAAATCTATTATGTTGTGTTAAAATTCAATCTTAGAACATTCCCTCACATCTGTAAGGTCCCACATGCCAGTTTAAAGTTAGTCCCCACCCCTAGGCCAGGCAATTGCTAATTTTTTTTTCTATAAATGCAGTATTTTTGGACATTTAATATAAATGGAATTATACAATATATTGTCTTTGGTGTTTAGCTTCTTTCTCACTAATATTATTGAGACATTCATATTATAGCATGTATTGGTGCTTTGTTTATTTTTTATTCCTGGATAGCATTCCATTGCATAGATATTATATCATTTGTTTATCCAGTCACATATTAATGCATATTTGGGGTTTTGGCTACCATGAATTATGTTGCTATGAACATTCATGTATTCTCTGAGCAGGCAAAAATTTTCATTTTTATTGGGCATAATCCTAGCAATGGCATTATTAGGTTGTGTGGAAGTCCTGTGGAAGTAAAATATTTTAGAAACTAAAAGAAAAAAAAAGTATGAGCTCATGGCTTGATAAGCTGAGGGTTTTACAAAAATAAATATAAGAAAATTTTTGCACTACTAGGATAGAACCCAGGGATGCTCTACCACTGAGCTACATCCCTAGTCCTTTTTACTTTTTGAGACAGGGTCTCACTAAGTTGCTGAGGCTGGCCTTGAATTTGTGATCCTCCTGCCTAAGGCTCCTGAATCACTGGGATTATAGGCATGTACCACCATGCCTGGCTGAGAAAACAATCCTTCGAGAAGCTTATCATCCCTGAAAGAGTAAAACAGCTTAAATCATTAGACTTCTAGAAATCATTAGACTATAAAGGAAAGTATGAATACCATAGCAAAGATATAAAATAATTTTTAAAAAGAACTCTCTTCTTTAAAGAGTTTATTCCAAGATGTAGAAATGGTTTTAAGGTTTTCAGACATCAAAAAGTAAGGTAAGGAGAAAGGAAAATACAAAAGGAACTGGGCCACCTGTGAGTAGCCTAGTATATAAGATATTCCAACCACACTTTTTGGTCTCCTTTTTGGTTGAGACCCAAAAGACCTGGAGCATTACACTAGCGGACAAGTCACCAGTATTCTACATTGAGTTGTCATGGTCAAATGCAGAATGTACAAAGAAACTGTGAAAGCAGTTCTGCCAGGGACCAGCTATCAAAGAGAAGGATCTGAACTTGAAAGAGAAACAAAATAGTTGAATGAGGAATTTTCTCCATTGTAATTGTCTTTGAGCTTTCCATTTATCACCTCCATTTGTCGAGAGAAAAGGGAAAAATCTTTTTCATCTTAGGTAAGCTAGATGCCTCTGACTTTAACTTTTAACTTTAAGGGGGCCATGTGGTTTCCTTGATGCATTTCCTGGAGTTTCAGTATGAAGAAGCAGAGCAGAAATAAAGCACTTTGCCTTCTGGACTGGTGCTGCTCTTAAGTGAATCA
Organism: Ictidomys tridecemlineatus; assembly: GCF_052094955.1. Classification (NCBI taxonomy): domain Eukaryota; kingdom Metazoa; phylum Chordata; class Mammalia; order Rodentia; family Sciuridae; genus Ictidomys; species Ictidomys tridecemlineatus. Next base: position 166,939,224 of record NC_135480.1, on the reverse strand, counting down.
TCTATTGAAGTTTCTTGGGTTTTGTGGGTGAGTGAGTTGGCCAAGGATTGTTTTCTAAGGATCCTGTCTAGAAGTTGCCTGGAGGAGTCAAAGACCATGGTAGACTGGTGCAGTAGTATGAACAGCCTGAATCATCACAGAGGCTGAGGGCTAGAGTCTTAAGTAGGAGGTGAAGCAGGAGCATTGCTCATATTTGGCCATCAGGCACTCAGTGGAACCTTCTCTCCCAAGCCAGCAGAGTCTCTGCAAGAGAAAGAACCAATCCACCTTCCTCAGTTGCTTTCAAAGTGAGTACTCACAGCCCCGAGTTCTTTTCCATGAACCCTTTGCCTCCTCAATCTCAGTGGAGTCAGAGCTCTAGGATACTTTTCCAGTGAAGCTAAAAGAGAGAACAGAAGATGTCCATATAGCTCTTGGTTCACTGCAGTTGTCTGAGCTGCAAGCCCAACTGACATGAAGGGAAAGAGAGTCTTTTAGTTGAATAAAGGGGTTGGATGGAAGATGATCAGCATGGATGGGAGACTTTTCATTATTAAAATAAAACTATTGTTGGGACTGAAGGAAACTAGAGGGCCAATTATCATCCATGCATAACTAAGTTAGCTATGGGACTCGCTTGAGATTTCACACAAGAGTAGAGAAAAAAAAAACCATTGGCAGCATATTTAATGGTGGAATGGTACAAAGAATAAATATGTTCTCTGCTTGCACACCGTGTCCGTGTCCAGTCACTTCCAGGTCACTCCATGTAATGGTTTAGGGTGTTAAGGGCGTTACTGTGAGTTGTTCTAACAAAGGTAAATTAGAATCAAACCTTGTCGTAACTTATCAGTCAGGGGACTCCATGGACAGAGAGGAGATACATAAAAATAATTACATGTTAAGAAGATTAATTGGTAAGTTGTCTGTAGATTATTTTTGAGAATAGAAAATTCAAAAATCCTAAAATTCTCAATGTTGTGTACCAGTCACAAACACAAGAGGGAATTATGGTAGCGGCAATCAAAAGTGAAGTTGACTTCTTTTAAAAGAGGTACTTATAAGAAAACTTTGCCTTTCAAAATAAGCAGAAAGTGGCACAACAATTTTTTTTCTAATTGTATTTAATGTCTTAGGTCCCCCAGAGAATCCCCTAGTGCCTTGAAAGAGTTAATGTTTCATCCCGAACACCTCAGCACCAGATATTTTTAAAATGGGTGATGAGGAGGAGAGGATTTATTCACTGAACTCCCACAGGGCTGTGAGTAGACTAAGTAAGTAGAAAATCCAAAAAGTGGAGAGAGATCAGAACATATCACCTCACTGCCAAAAATTTTTAACAAAACAGCATGTTCCTGAACATTACTTCCCTGAAAACCAAGAGAAAATGAGAAAGTTCAGACTGTAAATGTCAGTGAACTGTTATGTTGCAAAGTTAGTAGAAATATATATTTGCAACCCTAAATGCAATTCAATAGAGCTTTATGGAGAAGGCAGAGTTTTCTAAGAGGTTTTGGTTTACAGTTAGGGTGCTGAGGCTATTATTAGGACAGGTTGATGTGATATGTGAGAAGGAGAAGGATAGCCCAGTTTTCCAATTAGATACCATTTACACTTTCAGTTTTAAAGGAGCTTCCAGGTCTTGCCAGAACTCATTCTACTTTCTGGGAGGGACACTGGATGCTCTCAATGACTAGGCATACACCATCTGTATGTCTCCTGTCTTAATTTCACAAGTCTGCACATCTTGAGCATCGGTCTCTCTCCTTGGAATTCTAGCGCAAGGCCAATAGTAGCAGCTACTATTCATTGAGCACATAACCAAACATGACATAATCACTTCATTTAGTTCCAGTAGAACCCAGTAACAAGGATGCTTTGTGGGTGAAAAATCAGATTTTGAGGGATATTTTGGGACTTGCTTAAGGGCACATGAATTGGTGATAGATTGGGATTAAAAACAGATCTATATTACTCCAAAATCTGCTCTGGCCACACTGAGTCAGTCAGAAACAAAAGCACGAGGACTTCAGGGAACCAAAAGAGATTCCAATTGCTGGGGTTAGTCATTGCCTCCCTTGCTAATACACAAAGGCTTTATGGGGTGGAGAATGAGCCTCCTATAGCTATTTATTATAGGCATTTCATGAATAGTCTACATGTCACCTATTTGCATCTTATCTCCAAGGGTTTCCAGAACACATATTAGTATGTCAATTCACTTCCCTTCTTCTTTTTCTAGAATGCTTACCTTTAATTCCTAGAGAATTGTTGTTCCACAAAGAGCTGAAGTCGCTTGGCTGTTGTATGTGTTTTCATTTCAGGGATGTTTAATCCATGCATAGGGAGGTTCAGTTTCGCCCAATTTGAGTCCCTCACTTACAAATAGTTTTCTACCTCTTTTACCTTGAATCCTTTTTGTGTGTGTGTGCTTTTCCTTGACTACCTCTTATGCTGTATTTGCCAAAGTCCTTCCCTTGGCTCTTCCTTTACTTCAATAGCATAAAATATTTTCTCATATCTTCGTTTTTTCTTTTCTTTCTGGAATCAGATATTTTCTCTCTCCTGCTGAAAGGAGCTAATCTTATTTCCTTTCTTTTTAATTTCTGCTTTTTTTTTGGCTTTTATAATCTATCAGGTCTGGAATTAAATTGTTACTACTAAACTTAAATTCCTACTAAGTATGACACATTGAAAAGGCTATCTAACATCTATAACCAAGGTTACTGTCTGAATTAAAAATTATATATATATATACTTTATAATGTCATTGAGAATAAAAAACATGCAATGTATGTCTTGTTTCTTGATTATAGTATATTTTCCTCTTTTCTTTTTCCTTATGACTTCTTTTCCTCATTTTTAACTTAGAGTCTTGATCGGTACTTCTTTTCTCCAGTAATAGTTGAGCCTAACTATGGTTGCAGAAATGATAGCAGTTTTGCATTGCTGCTTTGGGCCTGGCCTATTTATTATGTCCTGTTGCTGTTTCCATAATTTAAAAGTTGATTCATCTAGTATTTATTTATTTTGAAATGTCTCAGGCCCACGGATATATTGAGCAAATAGGCAAAAGTCCCCCACTCTCTTGAAGCTTTCATTCCATTGGGGTAGAAGGAGGAAAGATGGATAATACAAAGTTTAAAATATACAGAATGGATCTTTTGGGTTTGTGAGCACATTGAGGTGCTATGAGGGTGGCGTGCTCCGAGGGGGAGAGAGCTTTGTGTCACCCCCAGCCCCCATACCTTGCTGGCTGTACCTCTTTATTTGGTTGTTCCTGAGTTAAATCCATCTGCAAAAATGTGAATCTAGACACAGACTTTATACTCTTCACAAAAATTAAAACAAATAATAGATATAAATACAAATCTATAAAACTCCCCCAAGATAACAGAAAATCTAGATGACCTTGGGTTTGGCAATGACCTATCTTGATACATCATTATCACCCAATATTATTAGGATTCACTTTTGGTGTTGTACTATGGACTTTTTCTGATAATGATGTATCAAAGTAGGCTCATTGATTTAACAAATCCCTAATCTGGTGTGAGGTGTTAACAGTGGGGGACGCTGTGTGTATGTGGGGTCAGGAGATAAATAGGAACTCTGTACTTCCACTCGATTTTACTATTAATCCAACTGTGCTGTAAAAAATTAAAGTCTGTTAAAAATGTATGATGAGTATTTCCTGCTTGTCTTCTAAACTCAACTATTTTCTGACTTGTTGCCATGAGTGGCTACAGAGTGCCATACTGTACCAATTTTGTTATCACTAACAATAATGGTCAAATTCTTTTCTTATTGGCAAGAATTCCTCTCAACTTGGTGATATAGCAAAATGAATTTAGGTTTTCTACATGCCTCTATGAGGCAGGTAGAACATCTGGTGTTTTTTTCTGCTAGGGAAAGGAAGAACTTGCTTTCTAACGAGTTAAGTAACTTACTGCAGGTCACACAGATTGTGAGGTTTGAATTAGATATTTGATTTTTTTGTCTCTATTTTGGGCTCTTTCTCTAAGATTATACAGTAAGAAAGCATTTTTAAATTAATCCTTTAACTTCTACAGAATATTTTAGAATTTATATATAGTGTTTTTGGTGTGTATCACAGTTGAAACATTGGTCTACTGCCTTCACAGGGACTAGTCAATAGTAGTACCACAGAGTATTATGGGCCCTCTTACTTCTATGCAGAGGTGTGGCTTCTTAGGTCACATCTAATATGTATATTGTTCTTTGAAAACTATCAACATTCTTGTTTTCTGGGAGCCAGAAATTCTAAAAGCATTGCAAATAGAGAAAGCACCTCAAAGATATGTAGGTAAAGAGAGTATATTCCCACATAACTCTCAAAAAAGCACAGATTAACAATTAAAAAAACAAAATGTTGAGCAACTGCAGACAAAGGAAGAGTATTTTTTGCAAGAAGCAAATGCAGTGACTATTTAATTTTCCAACTTTTAAATCAATAACACAATAGAATATCAACTAGATCAAATTAGAAACAATTTACTTAGAAACACCTGCCAAAGATTTTCATGTGTGTGTGTGTGTGTGTGTGTGTGTGTGTGTGTGTGTGTATAGGGCAGAGTTGACAGTTGAATATCTTCTCTTCTGTGATAGAACTTTAGTGGGCAATTGATTAAAGTTTGAGTTTCCCAGCCTTTTTTGAAGGTGTATGTGACCATGTGAGTGATATCTTGTAGTGAGACACTATTGGGAGTGAAATATGCAAATTTCCTGTTGTTCTAGAAAAAGAAATTGGTTCTCTTTCCAAACTGAAATGAGTGTGTGATAATGGGAGCTGGAGCAGCCAGTTTGGACCAAAAAATGGAGCCAAATATTGAGGATGACCAAGCAAAAGAATAGGATTCCACTACCCTATGGTTTTATGTGTCAGAGAAATAAACTGTCTTCCTTAAGCCTACTTTCATTTTTGGTCTCTCAGTTATAGCAGCTGAACTCATAACAGAAATTAATGTCAAAACTCCATTGTATCCAATTTATATTTGTTATCTATCATTACTCTGAAACTAACAATGATAGCCATGTATAATGTTCTCTCTTAAATCTATTTTCTCATTTTTTGATGTTTCTATAAATACTATAGTCGGTAGGACCTTATGTATATCATCATTTGGATTGAAAGCGTTCCGATCAAATGACAATGAGTGAGATATAGAGATAGGTTGGGGCACAAGAAGCTCACATGACAATAGTGGAAAAAATTAGGATCCTCCGGTGAGCGTATCACCTGCCAGTGCTGCACACAGCATGGGAAAGGCCTGTTTTATCTCAGTGATCCAAGTGGAACACCTCCATGAATTTCCTCATTTAATTAATTCCTTGCTCTGTTATGCACACAGCTTCAATTTAAATAACACTTCTAAGATTTTATTTCCTTATCTTTAAAATGGAGATAAATACTTTTTAAAGTTCCCTCAAGCATTGCTTGAGCTATATTTTATGCTCCACTAATGTTAGTGTCTTGTCATGAGCATATAAAAATCCAGTCCCAATGATAATACAAAAAAAAGTAAAAGGATAGCAATATTATTTTTTTTCTATTAAAGAATAGAATTAGTTTATAGGGGAAAATGCCGGGGAGGAAAAAGAGGAATGGTTGCTGTTAATGCACAAGTGCAATCGCTTACACTTTGGAGCTACAACTTTGAGCCAGGCATACTGACTAGGATAGCCTTAATTTAGACTGCCAGCCCATGAAAGGGGAAGGAGGCACACTGTGGAAAACCTTTTCCATTTAACCTGCATCTATTTTGGTTGTGTTAGTTAGAGCTGAAGGGAGTTAAGTATTTAAGCTGAGAACCTATTGATTTAAGCAGTACCATTCTCCTAAGTTCTTTTTCTTCCTACTGCTTTCTCATTATTCTTCCCTTTTTATTTGCTCTTCAGACCTCTGTTACTTAATGAGTTCACATATTCATCGAATTCTCCACCAGGATGCTTATTTCCTGATCCAGGAAGTTCATTAACATGTGCAAATAATAAAGACTTGGGGTAGAAATATCTAAAGCAATAGATTGGCCCCTTGTCACAGTTTCTGTCTTTGTTGTTTTCTGACCTATGCTTTATTTTTGGTTTTAGAGAATCTTTAAAAAGTAGTTTGGAAAGAGGAAAGTAGGAAAACTTGAATACATTACAGTTTTTTTTTTTCTTACAAGTGCACTTCCTATACTTCGAGATTCCATGCCTCAGAAAAATTTGAGAAGGAATTTAGGGACTGATAAATACTCATCAACCCTTTCCTTTCCCTGAATGACTGTACAGACTGTCATAAGACTGCAGAATAAACTTTCATTATTTTAAAACAGAAATTTGGGGTAACTAAAAACAGAGAGCCTGGAGTGGTGGGTGGTACACGCCAATAATCCCAGCAACTGGGGAGGCTGAGGAAGGAGGATCATGAGCCTATTTCCAGAAAAATGGAGGCTCTAAGCAACTCAGTGAGACCCTCTCTCTAAATAAATAAAAACTAGGGCTGGGGATGTGGCTCAGTGGTCAAGTGCCCCTGAGTTCAATCCCTAGTATCTGTCCCCACCAAAAAAAAAAAAAAAAAAAAAAGTAGAGAAAAGAGACTGAGAGCATTACTTAGCCTAACTGATATAACTGACAGAAAATCATCTCAACCAAAAAGGACAATTCTTTCAGTTGAATGAATTTATCTCTTTGAAAAACTCCACATGGGCCTTATTACCATTATTTGGTTAATTTCAGCCAGAGACTATAACCAGATTATAAACAAACATTATTGGTTGCCTGTGCACGTCACACCTTTCATTGAGAGTTTCCAGTGTCTGCTCTTTTATTGAACTACCCCCCCTCCCACATTTCTGGTCCAGAAATGTGTTCTTTCTGAGGCCACAGGCTCTTTGGTCTTCAGTTGTTGGTGCATTCTGCTGTCTCACTTTCCAGGCTCCTTGTCTGTCCTTGGGATGTTAATAATGACATTGAACACCATCATGCTTCCCTTCAAGTGATCCATCAGTTTAACCTTACATCTCCCAGGAACCTTTCCTGAGATACAGCCCCTCTGCGCCAGGGTTTAAAGTCAGTTTTTACAAATCACTGTGATGGGTTCCTTGCTAAGGTGGGGAACCTTGACAGCTGTGACAGAATGCTTCTGTGGATAAAATGCAGTGGGGGAAATGGCTGCAACCATCCTTTTAAATAGAATCAATGTTTGTTGGCTGCTGCATCATGTTGTATCAGCCTTACTTTGGTGGCTAAAACTAAGTTAGCCTATGATAAATACCCCTCCTAGGACCTCTCCCTTTCCACAAGTACCTTCAAAGTAATATAAGAACACTGTTCCCAATGAACTATGTTAACCAAAGCAGGCATTTCAAGACTTGTTTTCTGTTTATCCTTAGGGATGATTTAGCTGAAATTTCTTGTTGGGGAGTGTAGGAAAATATCTTAAAATTCTATTGCTCAACAAGATAAGATTACAAGCTTGTAGCTATTAAATTCTATATTTCTATATTTTCTTTATATTACATCTTTTTTTTTTAACCCACAAATGGCATGGAACCATACCCCCCGCCTTTTTTTTTGGTACCAGGGATTGAACCCAGGGGCATTTAACCACTGAGCCACATTCCCAGTCCTTTTTTGTATTTTATTTAGAGCAGAGTCTCAATGAGTTGCTTAGGTCCTCGATAAGTTGCTGAAGCTGGCTTTGAACTCATGATCCTCCTGCCTCAGCCTTCCGAGCCAGTGGGATTACAGACTTGTACCACCACACCTCGCAATATTCCCTCTTGATGCTGTTCCTCTTGTGATATTAGCCACATGTGGTCTGTGAAGACAGAGCATCGGGAGTTTGGCTAACTTCTATTATAACAGTCCTAATAATCAACGTAGAAGAACAGCTGTGATCATGGCAGGCAAATAAACACAGCAAGACAAATCTCAGAAACACTGGGGAACAGTTCTATTGTCACACCTGGAAAATTCAGAGAAAAATTAATTCAGAGATTAGTTCTCCTCCAATCTTTCCCTTTAGAGAAAAAAGGTGGTGAATATCATGATCCGGGAAATTTCAGAAAATGTTCTTTCATGTGCCCAACTTAGAAATTTCTCCTGCCCTTGCTTGTTGTCTTACACCTAATGGCAAGAAAGTAATTAACTATTTTGATTTCAAAGACAGTTCTTCAAACATATTCTTACCTAAGTATTGGCCTAAAAAAAGAAGTAATGGTGACAAAGTATTATTTAAAGAGGAGATAAAAGCTAAAAGATTTTATATTACTTTAGTTAATAATTATGTACTAAGAAACACAAGTGCTGGTTATTTTCATGGCTCTTGGAGAAACAAAAATGTATAAAACATGCTACCTCTCCTGTCAATGGAACATTGATTCTTTAGAGTTATTATATTTTGCTTTATCACTCAATTGACATAATTTATTGCATAAAATTCTTCTAGAATTTATGTGAGTGACTTAGCTTGGGTTTCCTTGGAAGCAGAGCTTGGAACATAAGATTTTTTTCTTCAGGTATCCGTTTGAGAAGCGATCTCAAAGAGCAAGAGTGCTCGGAACAGGGGACTGGGAGCAACACAGTCTACAGATGGCCACTGTTACAGTCCACCATCATGCGATCCAGTACAAGGAGGGCAGAGGTAAGCGGTGCTGCATTTATACCCTAGCACTTTATAATCTAACTGAATGAAGGAAAAAGTCATTACTCTAAAGTGATAGTAAAGAATATTGACAATACATGGTTGAGGACAAAATTGTTTGATAGAGACCAGGGGTTCTCAACTGGAGTAGATTTGCACCCTCTGTAGGCCATGCCTCAAGACATCTGGATGGAGATTTTTTTTTTTTTTTTTTTGGTCACAGTGGCAGGAGTGGGGTGGGTGGGGAGGTATGCTACTGGAATACTGGTATCTGGTGGGTTGAGGCTAAGGATGTTGTGAACATCTTACAATGCACACGACAGGCCCCAGTACAATGAGATATCTAGTGCAAGATGTCAAAAATTATGCTGTTGTGGAGAAACCTTTCACAAACTGAAATGTCTGGGAATCTAGTTAAGATTCAGATTCTCATCAATAGGGCTGGAGTAGAGCATGACATTCTGCTTTTTCTAACAAGCTCCTAAGTTGTGCTGCTGCTGCTAAGTCCCTGTGCCACCCTTTGAGCAGTGCTATAGTTCTGTTCTTGAATGTCCCTCAAAGGTCCATGTGTTGAAGACTTCGTCCTGGGGATTGTGGTGCTATTGGGAGGTAGAACCTTTAGGAGGTGAGGACTTTGGGAAGGAAGTTAGGCTATTCAAGGCATGCTCTCAAAGGGAAATGTGGGGACCCACACTGACCCCACCTCTTTCCTCTTTATAATTTGATTATCTCAGGTATTTTGCTATAGTTAAAGAAAGACTACCAAAAAAGAAGCATTGCTACAGAGAATAAATATTGTAAAAAATTGTAAAAGTGATAGTCTAATGACAAAGAGAGGAACTTTTCTTAAAGGAAATCCCTGAAAAAAAGAGAAAAATTGAAGGTAGCTTAGATTTATCAAAGGGCAGGAAAGAGAGTGGCACGAGTAAAGGAGAAAGGGTGACAATTTTCAGCAAAATATCAACCTGATTTAGGGAGAAGGAAAAGGCATGTGGTGTAGAACTTGGATTGCAATACTTGCTTCATCCTTCACATAGCTCTGTGCCTCAGTTATAAAAAGAATACCTCAGAGCAACATGATAAGGAGGTTAAAGTGAAATGAAATCATGTGTATAAATTTTATCCTCTTCATGTGTAATTTATAGCCAAACTTGTGTAGGTTTGAATCTCAGTGGTGCTTCTTGCTGTATGATATAAATTAGTGCTTTGCTAGTTTTGTTTTTTTTTCTTTTTTAATCAGTGAAGAATTTAGTAAATATTGGTTCCCATATGGAACATGGGATGGTGTTTTATGAAACTACAGCTCGTATTCATTTATTACTATTTGCCACTATTTAAGTGCTTTACATTTTTTTCTGGCCATTTTGGATTTTCCCCAAACTACTAGAAGTAGGTAATTATTGACCCCCCCACCTCTTTCCAGATGAGAAACCAAGGTTAAATAACTTGCCCAAGGTCATGCTGTTAGTTAATGGCATAGCTAAGGCTCAAACATAGGCTCTGGCCACAGAACCCTCTGCATTTAGCAACTATATTGCTAGTCTTTATTTTTAAAATTTATTTCTTCTTATTTCTGGCTTTTGTTTCCTGCAAAGCTTTTGCTATGTCACTTGATTTACTCAAGAAATTTTGGGATTTTCATATTTTCAGGTTATCATATAGGACTCAGCAAAGGAGCTTCTAACTGGTTCGGCGTTTTCAGTTTCTCTGGATGTGGGGTGAAGGGATCTCTCTGGACTCTTCTAGATCAATTGCTTTTTACCTGTCTTTTTCAGGATACCCATTTTTTCTGCCTCTTAGGGACTTTTTTTTTTTTAATTTACTGAAGAAAACAATCTAAGATGAAAACCTCTTTTATCTCAAACCATTTCAAACTACGTCACACTCTGTATATGCCCTTACCTCCACTTCCCTTGAAAGGGGAGTACGTGGGTCAGTGGTGCTTGGGCAGAATGTGACATTGCTGATTCCCCATTTTTAATATTCTTGGAGGAAGATGTGAGGCAGGACAATGGCATGCCAGCAATTAAAAAAAAGAAGGTGTCATGAAATCTGTTGTGACATATTTTATACCATCTCTGTAACTGGGTAAAATGAAATGACAACACGGGACAGAAACACCATGAGTTGCTTTATTTCTGTTGCTTTGTCTCTCACGCTGAGTTGAATGCTTTTCCCGTGGAGCCTGTGATGCCTGCTTGGTGGAAGATCTCTGGCACTCCAAAGCAAATACCCACCACCAGCCTCCCATTCCTAAATAAGAGGAAATTACAACCCTCCTTTCCTGGGACTTGTCAGTCACAGAGGCAAAGGAACCTTTAGAGATGGGTTGGAGTATGTCAGTCAGTCATAGAGTCAACTCTGGCACTGAACAAACGGTGCACTCCTGCACGCAGTGCCAGCAGGCAGCTTCTGGCTACAAACTCTTTTGCAGGGATAAAAGCCTTCCTAGTAGAGTTCTAGCAATTCTAAATATTTCATGCCTTCACGCGCACACAAAGTTGCCATGGGAAGGCTGACTTGAAGATGTATTAACAGCTTGGTAGTTTACAAGTTAAAGTTTGTCATTAGCTTGTCTTTCTGTACCCCATACTCTCCCAAGTCAGAAACACAACTCTACAAGCATTTTATAAGAAATTATAATTTCCATCTTAGATATCATTCCTCTTGAAATCTGTCAGCTCTGCCTTGTGAGTTCTGCTTTAGAAGTCTCACCCTCTAACAGGGAGACAGCAGAAGTGATTTATCTTATGATGTGATTGCAAGTATTTTGTAGAAATCAAGTTGTGTTAGTGGGATGTTTTTATGTAGTTATCCCAAAACTAAATAGCTTAAAACTAATTAGTATTTATTATCTCTCTGTGGATAGGAATTTGGACAGGGTACAGTGGAGATATCTTTGTTCAATGGCATCTGGCCTCAGATGGAATATTTGAAGACTGGGGGTTGGAGCCATCTGAAGACTTATTTCCTCACATGTCTAGCAGTTGAGGCTGACTTTTGGCTGGGAGCCCAGGTGGGCTGAACATGTGGCTCTGGCTTCCTCATAACAGGATGGCTAGATTCCAAAGGCAAGTGTACTGAGAGAGAGATATTGATTTTTATAAACTGTGAAAGTCATACAAGATCACTTCTGCACATTCTTTTGACTAATGCAATTATAAAGTTCTGCTCAAGTTCAAGGAGACCTCTCTGTAAAGCCATGTCAACAACACATTGTAAGAAGAACAGGTTGGGTAGGACATACGTTGGTATGGTCATCTTTGAAGAATACAACTGGTTTGTCAAACGCAGTTGAAAAAAAGCTTAGAGTATCTACTACTTTGGGAGTGGTGTCTGTGCTTTACAGTTGTAATGTACGAAATGGTGGAAATGCGTCAGTTGTTACAGCCTGCCATATCTATGTAGTACTTTGCAATATCTCAGTTGCTTTTATATTTAATATTAAAGTATCATTTGAGGTTTCATTAAGTCAGAAATTCTCAACCCCACCTCTTCATCTTTGAACAAGGACACTGATGCTCAGAGAAATATAACTACCTTAAATTACCTAGGTATTTAATGGCAGGTTTTAATTATTTGATGGAGGATTCCTTATATGTCATTTGGATTGAATCTTTAATTATGTTTGTGTTTTAAAAAATGTTATAGCCTATGTTTCAGCTACTTGAAATATTGAGAGGAATATATTAATAACTTTCTATATGTCCACATAACCTTTTGGATTGTCAGTTTTCATTATAATTTGGATATCTATCTATCTATGTGGAGGTTTTGTTGTTAGGTTGACACAGATTTAAAACTTTTGTATTCATTAGATAAACTTTTACTTATTATAAACTTGCTGTTCAATATCTCATGCAATAGTGACTTTTAGTTTTGGAGGATCAGAGTAAATTGCTGGAGTCACACTACCCACAGCCAATACTTTACCATTTCCTAGGGGCTCTATTTTGTTGAGCATCTGACCACTTAACACAGCAATCTCTGTTAGTATCTCCATCTCAGGCACCATCACCTCTCTCACTCATAAGTGATTTTTATAGACTGCAAACTCCCTTCTTCTATCTTTGTCCACTCAAGACTAACAACCAGATGTGCCACCCTTGAGTCAGATTGTGAAGTGCCCCTCGTCTCTAGGCTTATGTTTTGGCATTGCTTCTTTCTAGACTGTTCTTTTACCAGATATCCACATAACTCCCTTCCTTCCTTCAAATGGCATCTCTTCATGTGGTCTTTCTGACTTCTCTGTTTATAATGGAAACTCCTAACCTGACTCTACCAGTCTTCTTTGTTTGTATTAGTGTTCTGCAAAGTAGTTATCACCATCATCTGATGGCCTATGTAATTCATTATTTTGGCTGTTGTCTTTTTCTACTCAGTGTAGTATAATCACGAAGGCTATGAGTTTACTGAATTTAGTACATGTTATTAGAATGTCACCTGGTATATAGTAGTTATATGAATAATCAATGTTTGAGCAACTGAAATAATAATTTTTCTAAAAGTACTTTTTTTGCTTAAATAGTTTTAGGTGGATGCATTATTTTGTTTTTAATGTGGTGCTGAGGATCGAATCCAGTGCCTCATGTATGCTAGGCAACACTTTACCACTGAGCCACAACCCCAGCCCTGACTTTTCATCTTCTTAACAGTGTTATTTGAAATGCTGTTTATAATTTTTAAATTTTAATATTAATAAATTTTTATTTTCTATTTAAGAAATTTTACTATCCATTGATCTGTTTGCCCATCCTTACATCATGACCACAGTCTCTTCATTATAGCTTCTCATTAAGACTTAAAATGGGCAATGTATTTATTCTTATTTTCCAAGATTGCTTTACTTAACCTAGGTCCTTAGCATTCCCATATACTTTTGGAAGTATCTACAAATGTCTTCTGTGATTCTAAAGTGCAATGAAATTGAGCCTATAGATCAATTTTGGGTAATTGGTAAAAACGTCTGGATATTGCTGTGAAGATATATTTTATATGACATTAACAATGGAATAAGTATGCTTTCAATGAAGAATATCACCCTCCATCATGTGGGAGGGCCTCATCAAATCAGGCCTAAAGGAAAAGACTGAACTCCCCTGAAGAAGAGCGCAGTCCGCCAGCAGACAGTCTTCTGACTCTGGCTGCAACACCAGCTCCTCCCTGGGTTTCTAGCCCTGCCAGCCTGTTCTGCAGATTTTGGAATTTCCAGTTTCCACAACCACATGAACAAATTCCTTAAAATTAATCAATAATCAATCAATCAATCAGTCAAGTTCTCTATCAACCTCTCTCTGGAGAGCCCTGACTAGTATACTTGGTGTCAATGTCAATAACATAACATTTCTCAATTGCATTTGAGAAAACAGATTATATTCTCCAAAGAATATCATACCAATGTATGTCCCATCCCACATGCTCTTTTCCTATAATGCTGGATCCAAATTGCTAATATTTTGGTGACAATTTCTATATTTATATTCATGAGGGGTATTGGTTTGTAATTTTCTGTTCTTCTAATAATTTGTTAGGTTTTAATATCAGAGTTAGATTGGCCTCATAAAATGAGTTGAAAAGTGACTTTCCCTATTGTATTACTTGAAACGGTTTGGGTATATTAGTAGTTCTAAAATATTTGTTAGCATTAATTAGGAAAACCATGTGGGCATGGAAGTTCTTTATGGAAATATTTAAATTCTTTTTATTAAAAAATTAGATGTAATGGCTCTTCAGATTGTTTATTTGTTCTTGTGTCAATTTTGGTACACTGAATTTTGCAAAGAAATGTTTGTATTTTACTTAAGTTCTTCCATGTACTGACATAAAGTTGATCATGTCCCCTTATTTTCTTTTTAAAGACTGTAGGATCTATGTTTATAATCTCTAATTCATTCCTTATATTGATAATTTTTGGTTTTTTAAATTTTTTTCCCCTGATCTTTTTGGGATGTTAGCTTTATTAATCCTTTTATTTTCCCCCAAAGAATCAACTTGTGTGAATTGATTGCTATAAACATTGATGGGGCTGCCTCACTATAGTATGCTGATTTTAAATCCTTTGGGTAAAGATTGAGAAGTAGGATAGCTGGATCAAATGGTGGTTCCATTCCAAGTTTTCTAAGGAATCTCCATACTATTTTCCAGAGCGATTGCAGCAATTTGCAGTGCCACCAGTGATGTATGAGTGTACTTCCCCCCATATCTTTACTTACACATATTGTTGCTTGTATTCTTGATTGTTGCCATTCTAACTGGAGTGAAATGAAATCTTAGAGTAGTTTTGATTTTCATCTCTCTAATTACTAGAGAAGTTGAACATTTTTTCATATATTTGTTGATTGATATATATATCTTCTGAGAAGTGTTTGTTCAGTTCCTTAGCCCATTTATTGATTGGGTTATTATTATTATTATTATTATTATTATTATTGGTGGTAAGTCTTTTGAATTCTTTATATATCCTAGAAATTAGTGCTCTATCTGATGTGCGTGTAGTAAAGATATTCTCCCACTCTGGGGTCTCTCTCTTCACATTATTGTTTCCTTTGCTGAGAAGAAGCTTTTTAGTTTGAATACATACCATTTATTAATGGCATTCAATAGATAAATGGATAAAGAAACTATGGTATGTATAAACAATAGAATATTAGTCTATTAAAAGAGAATAAAATTATGGCATTTGCAGGTAAATGGATGGAGTTGGAGAATATCTTGCTAAATGAAGTAAGTCAATCCCCCCAAAACAAAGACCAAATGTTCTCTCTGATAAGTAGATGCTGATCCATAACAGGGGGAGTCCTGGGAAGAATGGAGGAACCTTGATTGGGCAAAGTGGAGGGAGAGGTAGGGAAGGGGAATAGGGGCAGGAAATATGGTGGAATGAGATGGACATCATTACCCTATTTACATGTATGACTGCACATGTGGTGCGACTTTACTTCATGTATGATCAGAGAAATGAAAAGTTGTGCTCCATTTGTGTTCAATAAATCAAAATGCATTCTGAGATCATATATAACTAATTAGAACAAATAAATAAATTTAAAAAGTTTTGAGACACACCTTATTTCTGTTTCTTTATAGAAAAGAAGCAGAATAAGAATATATGTAAACATAAAAAAAGAATCAACTGTGATTCTGCTAGTATCTAACATCTTTTATTATTTCTTTTATTCTCCATTTTTTTGTGTCAACGTTGTTCCTTTTTGATCTTTGCTTCTATTGAGCATAAATTTAGATCATTGATTTTAATTTTTCCTCTTTTTAAATAATGAGAATTTAAAGGCATTAATTTTCCTCAGGTAGACATGTTTTCTGATTTGCTTGGTAATTTCTTCCTTGATCTATGTATATTTAGAAGGGTACTTTTTAATTTCTAAATATTTGTAAATTTTATAGATATTTGTTTTTGATTAATAATTTAACTCATATGATTATAAAAGTATTCTGGATGATTTTAATTCTTTGAAAAATTTCTGAGACATACTTTATGGTTCATCTATACTTTGGGTAAACATTCTTTGTTTTCGTGAATAGGTTATATAGTTCCAGTTTTTTGGATCAAATATTTTATGAATCTAATTTAGGTCTGGTTGATCAAGGGTGTTTAGATCTTTTACTTTCTTCTGATTTCTATTTTTTCAGTCACTAAGAGAAGAGACTGCTAAAAATCTGTAACTGTGATTATGAGTCACTCTGTTTCTCTCTTTAGTTCTATCTATTTTTCTATCATGATTTCCCTGTTAGTGTTTTGCCCTTATGAAATATGGGTTACTGTATTTTTTGCCTCTGAAATAAATTTCAAACCTATCAATACCCCATTGTTAATTCTTACCACATAATCTGTTTGTTATGAAATTAGTACACGTGGTGCGACTTTACCAAAAGTTACCAAATTTTCTATTAACCCAAGGGATTAAATTATTTAACTACAAAAATTAAGTGACTGAAGGTAATATTTCATGCTTATGCCATGATCCAACATATGTTGCCAATAAAAGGACTCAGACTCACACAATCATTCAAGACATCACCTTTTTTGAGTTCCACCATTATGCCCCCCAAATTGCTACCATATTGCCTGAAACTGGCTAACAAAGGTTGTTATTACATGTCATACTTTTCTGGGGTGGATCCTGGAAAGAATATATCTGCCTTTTGTCTCTATTCAATTGATTTGAGTTACCCAGCTACTTCCAATTCAAAGAGAAAACTGGGGAATGTCGACTAGCTAATGTTACCAGAAGGAGAAGAAATTACATTTTACAAAAAAAAAAAATTAGCTCAGAGGGTTACATAATGTATTGAATTCCTGCTCACATAACATACCATATCTTCCATTACCTTGGAGGAAATTAATTATTCTTGCCTTTTTCTTATTATGGCTTTAGCTTTGAGCCTTAGTTAAAATATTTGTCACAGTCCTTCTTACATTAGAGAGAAGTAGGGATTCATTTCTCTTTCTCACTAGATGGTGAATCTCTTGAAGTAAAGGAATTATGTGTTATTGATCCTTGTGTCCCTGCAGGTGCCCAGCATAGGATTTCACATGTGGTTCATAGATAATCGATACATGTTTGTTAATTAAATTGAGTGAGGACTATAATTCAGAGTTGTCGAGAAATATCCAGAATTTCCATTTTAATCATTTGATCTCCCCATTTTATTTTTCTGGAGGCCAAGGATGAGAGAAATTACATACCATACTCATGCATATATACCTAGTTAAATGTTTGAACTGGAGTTAGAACCCAGGTGTTAGGACTGAGAGTGGGAGTTTCTTTTTGGTAACCTTTCCCACCGTGATTATTGTTTTTCGATAGAGCTAAAACAATTAAAATGACATTTTCAAAAACATTAAAAGTTTTGTTGATAACATCTCTGTCAGAAGCTACTGCAGCATTTTTAGGTTTATGTTCATTAATATCAACTGTGTCTCCAAAGTATGTTTCACTTTTGGAACAGCATTTTCATTTTGGTACACGAACAAATGGGAAAGATAAATGCCAAGAACGGTCAGAATGTTGTCTTCCTAGAAGGAAATGAGGATCAATTGTGTGTATCAAATATAACCAATTCTTAATATCTACACTTGAGAAAAAATGTATTATTACAAATCATTACAGTTCTTTATCTGGTTATTGAAATCAGAGCTGAGGCTGATATTCTTTTCAAGGTAATGCTTAGTGGAGGCAAATTGCTTGAAACAAGTTAGCTGCTTCACATTCCCTTGATTCACTTAATGGTTAACTGTGTGAACCTGGTCATGCCAAAAAATGTCCAGATGTTGGGTCAAAGATCCTTCAGAGGGTGTTTCTGGATAAGATTACTATTTGAATGGCGCACTGAGGAAAACAGATTTCTCTCCCTGATAAAGTGGGCCCCATCCAATCAGTTGAAGGTCTAAATAGAATAAAAAATTCTGACCCTCTCAGAAGTCATAGGAAACTCCTCCTGCCTAACTGCCTGGACCTCAGATACCGTTTTTTCCCCTGCCTTTGAACTTGAACTACGATATCAGTTTTCTTGTTTATTAAGTCTTGGGACTTGGGAAACAATTATATTGTTGGCTCCCATGGGTCTATAGTTTGCCAATTGAAGATTGGGATTTGCCAGCATCCATAATTGAATGATACAATTTCTTACAATATTCATAATATTATAAAATAGATAGTATTAGAACATTAAAAATTTTGTTGAAGACAACATAAAAGGTGCTACTATGCCCTTTTTAGGTTAATGTTCATGAATGCTAACTGTGTGTCTCCAAAGTATATTTATAGCACACAAGGACCCAGACACACACACACACACACACACACACACACACACACACACACACTTGGTTTTGTTTCTCTGGGAAATGCTGATTAATACACTTGATAATTACAGCATTCAATACTGTGTTATAAACAATTTCACCCATCAAACAATGTCATAGAGGGGGAGCCGATACAGGTTTGCTTGGATAATAAAGAGTTAACCTCTTTAGATGAATACATGAGAAGAAATTATGATTGGTGTGTTTCCAAAATTAGAAATGCACACTTAGCAATTGTATTTTTACTTATAATTTTTAAATAACTCCTCTGATTACCATTTCTGTGCTCATGATGAGCCAGGATTCTGCAGTAATGTTAGAAGAATGACACTTGGTTAGAAGTTCAAGTGACATGCCACAAGTACAAGCCACACAATCTGGATCTTTTCAATTAAGTATGTTAAACATCATGTGGGAGGCTATTTCTTTTTACAGAAATAGAAGAAAGCTCTTCCAATGATAAAATTGTTTCCTGAAATCTATCAAAAATAGAAGACTTATCCATAAAACCTTATTATTTAATGTTTTATTCTTCCATGTGTCATATTCAGGGAGGGATTGATAAATATTTCCTCTATAGTAAGATTACTGGACTGTTCTCAGGTATTAGGCCAGGGAGTTCTGCTGTCACTCACAGATGGCAAATCCCCTCCTGTCACAGAGAGGAAGTGAGCCTATTCAAGCCGAGTTTGTGTTTGTTTTTTTCTATCTCTAGATGATTGTGACTTGGATTAACACTGACATTATTTTCTTAGCATAGGTAGATCTTGCCTTAATGAAAATCTATTGATTAGTGCCCTGAAGATGTGGCTGGAATTTTCTTCAAAGGCTTGTTCAGCCTCAGGCTTATTATGTTACAGAAAGTGAAGAATTTAGGGGGCTGTTTTGAAGGTCAAGGCTCATTTGATTTCGGTGCATTTCTACCTTTGACAGATAACAGAATCTTAATAGAAAAAAACTCCTTACTACTAACCATTACTTAGAAAGATATCCTTTAGGAAATTTTCTGCTATAAAACACATGCTTCTCAAATTACTCACTACTTTCTGAGATGGCCATTCTTGTCTACTTTCTTGAACTTTTCTGAGACAGACACAGTAACATTTCTCATGTCAGTCTTCTTGGAAATCTAAATTACATCAAATAAAACATATATAATTATTTGAAAATGGCTTATTTCACATTTGAACATATAATTAGAAACCTGAATGTCAAAATAAGATATTCAATCCAACCAATAGTATTGTTCAGCTAATATATGGGTATATAATGGCAAACATCATCACCTGGTCATACCAAGTTGAATAAGACTCATTTCTTAATTTCAAAAAGATGACAGTTGGATATTGGTAACATATTTAAGAATCAGCGGAATAGTTTGGTTGAAATAACCCTCTGCAGTTTAGAATTGTAAAATCTGAAAACAATATATCTATATATAGTATCCACACTCACCAAACAATTTGAAGGCAGATAATGATCAAAAACAAGATGAAGTACAAAAGGTAAGATTTGCTATTTTGAGATTCTTTGCTTGAGATCATGCCCAAACTTACCTGAGGGCCTGAAGATAGAAAGCCATTATCTTTCTGGCTTGGGATATAAGATAATAGTTTGGGGTTGGAAAAATAGCCATAAAGTTAGGGAAAAATTATGGAATGAAGATTCTCAGAGCAGTTGACCCCAAATCTGCATATAAAATCCACTAAAATTCTTAGTGATGTGCTATTAAACCAGCTCATCTGTGCTGTTAAATAGGCTGACATGCTTGATGGAAATCCTATGGGGTACAGCAAAAATCAACCAACCAACCAAACAAACAAACAAAATCTGGAAGTTAAAAGATTCATTCAGAAATGTCAAATGATGGACTTTGTAAGGAAATAAGAGTTTGTAGTTTAAATTAGACAAATTGTCTGGTTCTGTGGAAAAAAAATCACTCAGCATGTTAATATAGCATTATCTAGTTTTTACAATGTATTACTCATAATATTCAATAAATTTGAATGTAATATAAAATAATCATAATAATATAAAATAAATTTGAAGAAACAAATACTATGACCTATACTCACCCCTCCAAAAAAACTAATATAAATTGATTTGCAGTAACTCAGATATAGCATTTGATAGAGATCTTTAAAGTACTTATAAATATTTTAGAACATTAGGCAAGATACAGGTAGAATGAATAAAACAATGGATAATTTTACCAAAAAAATAGACAATAAAAAGGAGAGTGTAGCACTTAAAATAGAATAACTACAATAAAAAGTCACTGTTGTATTGAAGGTGTCAGAAAGAGTAAATATTTGTGAAGATAGGTAAATAAAAATTATCAGTGTAAAGAACAAAGATAAAAGGAGTGAAGAAAAATGTACAATGCTTTAGAGACATATGAGCAGTGCTAAGTAATTTAACATACATATAATTGAAGTCCCAGATAGAAAGAAGAAAGAATGGGGTAGAATAAAATGGAGCAAGAAAGAATGGGGTAGAATAAAATGGAGCTAAGTTCTAGGGCAGAGGTACTGAGTCTGTCTTATTGACAATTTTATCCTTACTTGGGAAAGTGTAAAAACTGTGCAAGTATGTATTTGCTAATTATTAACATTTGATGAACACATAAATAAGTGTATAGTCTTAGACTCTGAGCAAATATATTGTATAACTATTAACTTTATGAAATCATAGTGAATAACTAGGTGAGCTGTATATGCAGATATGCCAGCAAATTGAGGTGGTGAATAGAGTCTAGTAATGCTTGACTCTTTAGAGAATAAAAGGAAACACTTGGTGTTATAGAGAATTCTTTTAGTTATTTTCATGCTTTCAAATAATTGAATCCTCTACTTTTTCCTAGGTTTTCCAGTGACTAGTTTTATTTTTCCTCTCATGTTCTATTTCTGAGCCCTGAGCTGGGTGCCAAAATAGAAGTGTATCATTAATTATTGAGTAGCATTAGCTATCTGGCCAATAGATTGACATTCAAATTGCATTGTCTTGACATACTTGGGTCAAGGACTTATAAAACAAAATAAGTTAAATATAGAGTTAGGGACACCATTTGAGGACAGAAACTGATAGGAAAAGGGACCAAATACAATGTTGCACTTTCCCATTATGAAGTTTTAGGATCAATACAGTAATTCCTCAAATGCTAGATTCCAGGTCCCCTACAGATGCCCAAATCTGCAGATGTTGAAGTTTTGTATATAAGATTGTGTAATATATGAAATTCTCCCATTTTCCTTAAATCATTACAAGATTATAATACCTGATACAATGTAAATGTTACTTAGAGAGTTATACTGTATTATTTAGGGAACAACAATAAGCAAAAAAGAATCTGTACATGTTCAGTACACCCCCGATTTTTTCTCTAATAAATTTTGATAACCATGTGGTTGAAACTGTAGATGTGTTATACACAGATGTGGAGGACTGATTGTCCTTGGATTAGTTTAAAAGAATTATTGTTTTAAGCTCTGGACATTTCAAAGATCTTATGTATAAGCACTGGAAAGTTGCTAAATTCGAAAGTCTTGGTGCCTCCAGCTCTTAGTGAAATCAAAGCTGGGAAGTAATTACAGATCATTAGGAAGACCTGTCTTTTTAATGGTGTTTGGATGAAGATAAGTTAGCCAAAAGGTCTGAAGAGAGGACACACATTTGTAAGAGAGAACTAACAATAAAAATTTTGCTAAGGGATGAGCCTTTTCTTTCTTTCTTTTTCTTTTTTGTTTGTTTTGTGGTGCATGGGGATTGAACCCAGGGCCTTGTGCATGCAAAGTAAGCACTTTACCAACTGAGCCATATCCCCAGCCTCTTTTTTCATTTTCTTGGTGAGATTATATCTGTGCTATAGTTCTTTTCAGGATTTCAAAGACCCACTGTAATAAGAAGTTTAAAAAAGCTCCAATTTTTTATGGTGCTTTTAGGTGTGCAGGAAAAAAAAAAGTAGGGGAGAAAAAAATTCATCTGTAATAGAGTGAAAATAATAATTGACTTATAGCCAAGTGACCCAGGACACACCCAGTTTTCCCTAATCAGTTGTGTAATATTGGGTAATCATATCCTCTCTCTGAACTCAAGTTCTTTATGCATTACATAGACTTTCTTCAGGCTCCTTTCGATTTATGAAATAAAACCAAAAAAAAGAGATTATAATCATTTTCAATTATTTTCCAAACAGAATCATATAATATTCTTAGATGATTATATATAATCACCTAATTACTGTAAAGACTGCTTCTACTATTATGTGTCTATTAATACCACGATTATTATGTTTAGGCAAAAGCATCTATGACTGAAGTTTAGACTTTTTATTTAACCTTGTGATAACTGGTAAATTGAATATTTGAGGGGAAAAGTACAAACAAGTCTAGTAGAAAGCCTAAGGACTTTGGGAAGATACCAGGAATCTCTTGTTTCATTAATTCTACTGCTATGGTGTTTCTATGGAGATATGACTATTCATTAACGAATATTCATTGAACACAACTATGTACTAGGCATTGTTTTAGGTGTTGAAAATGAAGCAGAAATACCTGCCGTATATGATGCTTATTTGGTATATATTTACCTTTGTTTAACTTTATTATTTGATATGCACTCTTTATGAAGAGAGAGAAATTCCAATGTTAACACTGACTGGAAAAAATATTCAGTACTGTGTTAAGAAATACTCTGCTTGGGAAATAAAATGGCAGCAGGCAGATCTCCCTATGAGGAACCTGAGAGGATAGAATTGTACAAGCACTGAATCTCATTTTGTGCCTTTAGGTAAAAGAGCCAACACATTCAAAGCCAAATCCATCCAAAGTTACCCATTTTTATATGAAGCCATCTAGCACAGACACACTGTCATATGTTACAATGTTCCCTGCCAAAAAATTAATTGGCTCAGGCTGACTTTGAATCCATCCCAGATTTTCACAGTACTTGCTGAAAGGTTTGTCTACCTCAAGAAAACTTTTATGAACCCAGTTCCAAGTTTCAAATTTTTACAAAAACCTGAAACCAAGCAAGATTTTCTTAGCTTCCTGTTTGGTGCGGAGGCACTACAAGCTCTAATTATGAGGCCTCCAGGGAACACAGGGAGACAGACACTGAAAGAAAAACCTCTGAAACAGGTAATTAAGGAGGAAAACCACATCAGGAAAACAAATAGGAATCAAAAATCTTAATTTGAAACTGCAAAATTATTAATATATATTCACTGAAAATGTTTATATAAAACATTTACCAGAAATAAATAACCCAGGTACTATTTATTTATTTACAGGTACTATTTTACAGCCCCCAATAAGTTTCAGAATGAATGCCAAACCCATACAGAAGGTGATCCATAAATAGAAAACACGAATCAGAATACTTTCTCTACTACTCTCAACCTTGTAAATTTTTGCATCTTTTCCCTTTTATTTACTGACATTCAAAGATAAGTTAGCAAGAAAAAAAAGAAAAAGTAAAAGTTAATTAGAAGTGGCATTTGAGTCATATATAGGGCATACCATAAAGTTGAGATTTAAATGATCAAATTAATTTGTCTCTGGATGACTTAACCAACAAAATCAGTCCCAATATTTGGTTTCAGTCTTTGTATTCAAAATAGTAATCAAATTGCATTGTTATATTTTCCACACTTACCTTTAGTTTTAGGTCAACATCTAGCAAGTGAGTCAATGCAGGTTGCTTTTGCTCTTGTCTGTAACTTTGTAAGATTTTTAAAATTTGAAGACAGTTGAATTGTTTTGAGGAAAAACTTATTTATTTTTAAGAGGAACCTATTTCCTTAAAGTGGTTTTTGGACACCAAAGCTCCTTTGGGTTTGTCATTGAAATAGAAACATCCGTGAATATGCTGTTATTTCAGTAACTAAGGAGGTTTTAAGCACCTACTATGTGCCCCTTTATAGGATATGTATAAACTTAAGGATTTACTCACTTATCATAATGTGGAAACAATGCTGGTTGCATTACATTGAGCATCTATGTGGTTGGTCTAAGCAAAAGTCAAAGAGGGAAGTATGGGGCAGTTTAACTTAGGGTGAGGGCATTTGATCTGCAAGGTCAAGGATACTTAGGGCTTCACAGGAAGTGATTAAAATGCTAGGCAAGCAAGCAAACAAACAAGCATGATTGAAGGAAAGAAATAAGAAGGATATTTTGATTGGAAAAAACATATTTACTAAAATTCTTTTTGTCTGCCTAGGAAATGTCTGTGTTGCTCAACAGAGTACACTGGTGCATTTGGTTAGATAGGAGGAGCCATTGAAGGTTTGATAGCAAAACATGAAAAATTATTTGGTTGATTTGTCTTTGTTTAGTTCACCTTTTAAAAATCTTTTCTGAATTTTGATGATCTAGGCCAATGAATGACAGTCAGAAGGATAAAGAACTTCATGAAAGGGAAGTGGAATAGGCAGTAAAGAACCCTGACTATCAAGTCTCACTGCCTCAAGCTGCTTCTAGCTGTTAGTAGCTGTATGGCCTTAGCTTTGCTTTATTGCTTATATGAAAAAATGGACATAATGGATAAGCCTCATAGTGTTTTTAAATGAGGAAATTATTAATATAATAATTGTTCATGCATGTAGAGCCTGATATCTTGCTTGTAGAATATACTCCTATATTAGCTATTATATTGTGATTATTATCTCATAATAATCAAATAACTGGGTTTCAGCTGTTATAGCTATCTGACCTTGAGCAAGTCATTTAATCTCTGAAACTTACTTATCTCAGAAGTAAAATAGGGATGGATGGAAGTAATAGTACCTACCTCAAGGTAGAGTCAAAGAATTAGTGTATGTGACAGCACATTGTAAATGATAAATCACTATGCCAATATATATTTTTCACTGCTATTGACTTATTGACCTTGGCATCTGCAGCCCTCTCTAAATGGATTAAATTATTAAGGATAAATGCAACAAGAATAAGTCTGGAAGTATACCAAACAAAGTTTAATAGAGTTGGAATAAAATTACAATGTTAATGATACAAAAGTGATAAGCCTATACCACTATTACAAATATTATCTAGTTACAAATGTTTGCTTCCCATTTGATCATGAAATTGTTGAGGACAGACATCATTCTTCAATTTTGTTTCCTAGAGTACAGTCTAAGACTTTGCATATAATAGATACTTCATTGTTAGTAATTAGATGAAAATGGAAAGGGTGTAAATAATTCATGTTTGTGGTACATATTAACAGATATTATGGTTGTATACTTTTGTCCTTGGTATCATAATAAGTGAGTTTAGATGTATCTAAGGAATCTTC
This sequence comes from Ictidomys tridecemlineatus, assembly GCF_052094955.1. NCBI lineage: Eukaryota > Metazoa > Chordata > Mammalia > Rodentia > Sciuridae > Ictidomys > Ictidomys tridecemlineatus. The sequence goes on along the minus strand of NC_135480.1, from coordinate 166,913,479 downwards.
CACAAGCTACTGGAGGCTTTTTGAAGACTGGACTAATTCTCAGATAATAATAAACAAGTTGACATGTATTATTTTTATCCATTGTAGGCTATACCATTGCAGGTGATAGAATCACATATGAAAAGTTTGGCCCTACCTCAAAATTTTATCAGAATATTAATATTATGTGGTTATAATTATATATATATATTACAGTTAATCATGTAATTTTCATAATTTTGAAGTTAATTATTTTTCCTACAGAAAATCTGGAGACCCATGTACAATCAAAAGTAGTCAGCAGTATTATTTTTAGTAATTCTAGACACTTCCTTTCCTATTTTACAAAATTGTAAGTCATTTTTACCACTTCAAGGACATTAATACTTTAACAGAAGAGAAAGTTTTCATTCAAAGGAATAAATTTGGAATTATTTTCCCTATTAGATTTTGTTTTGCTTGTAAATAATTCTGTTCTCCTGAATAATGGGGTTTCTTGAAAACCCTTACATTCCATTTTGAAAATGAGATGCATTGTTTACTCACATAAATGCTGGAAATAAGTGCTTCTAGATTGGTTACTATTATTCTTGTGTTGTTTTTACTTTTTTAAAAAAAAATTTTCCATGTATAATAATAAAAGTAAACAAATGTCCACATAGTACTTACTGTGTGCCTTTCTCTACTTCAGCCACTTATATTTATTCATTTATGCTTCATGCAAACATATCACATAGATATTTTCACATTCAATTTTTTTAGCAGAGAGAATGAGGCTCAGGGAGGACAACAGCGTGACTGAATTGATACAAGCCATAATGAGCTGGGATGAGAACCTAAACGGTGCTGTCCTGGAATCTATTCTTCCTTATGGAAATAGGGAGTTTCAGAATCCTAAATCAAGACTTACGAACTGGCATGCGTTAATGTATAGGTGCAAAAGGGAGACATATTTGCAAGTAGGACTGTGCTCTCAAATTAGGATTTATTGCATCACTATAACCAAGAGATATCTTTTTCTCTCAAAGCTGAGTCTCAATTCCAAGACTGATCATGCTGGGCTTTCCTCATTCAGCAGATAGAAATGATAAAAGATGGAAGAAGAGAATCACTTCATAGTTTTAATAAAAGGTTCTTCAACTTTCTTATCATGTTATCGTATTAGTGAATTCTGAGAAGTGGTGTTTTTATTTCAAATAAAAGAGATAATCATGAAAATTTCAAGAGTCAGCCAAGAGCACAGTGCTGTAGATATAGAACAATGTGCTTCAGATGTGAGGTGCTCTCAATTGGGAACTAAATCATTCCAAGGACTGCCTATTTTGCTGTTTAATACATGTTTCTGCCAATTTACTAAGCAGAGAAAAGCAATACTTCCTTATTTTCACACAGATTTTTGGAGGGTTAAAATTTCAACTAAAGGCTGAGTGTGTAGCTCAGTGGTAGAGTGCATGGCTAGTGTGTACCAGGACCTGGGTTCTTTCTCCAGCAATGAAAAAAAATATTTTTCAGATAAAATTGAGCTACTAAATTTGGTTCATCTAAGATGCCACCTTAAGGTCAGGTTTTTATTATTGTTAAAAATTTATCTACAGGAAAACCTCAGGGGCTTGAGAAGAATATCTAATATTTATATTTTCTAGTATCCGTGTGGTTTTTTTTCTTTTGCCTGAAAATAACTTTCTGGACTCCATATAATTAATGAAAAATGTTCAATGATAATCTGTAGCTTCTAATAAGAGTTGAATTGAAAGTATGAGCATTTGCAACAGTAAATGCAGAAAATGAAGTAGGCTCTATTTACACTGAATATAAATTAATGAATAATGCTCAGTGGAAGTACAATTTGTTCTTCAAACAAAATTGGCCTTCTAAGGGGTAGTATTTTGTTCTCTCCCTTCAAGCATGTAGAAGCTGGGCCTAATGGAAGGAAGGATATGGAATGTTTCTGAATTATTCTCTTCCTTGCAATGCTACGCTTGACCTTCTTTGCCAGCTCATTTCATGGCTTTCCACCAAGCTCCTGTCTTAATTGATGCTCCTATGACAGAAATACTATAGAATGGATGATTTGAGCAGCAGAAATTTATTTATTACATAATTTTGTAGGCTGGGAAGTCTGAGATTGAAATCCTTCAATTATGCACACAGCATACATTAGGCCCTTAGTTATTCAAGGACAAAGGTTATGTCTATTCAAAATGTTTTGTATGAAATGGACATTCTTTAATGACAAAATGCATTAAAAAGGTCAATTAGTACTATTAAAGATATAGCAATGGTCAAATTAAAGTTCTGTTTCTTTTTAGATTTCTTTTACTTCACAAATAACTTTACCAGATGTTTTAGAACACAATATAACTTGCTTATCTTGGTTCTCTCATGTGCAACTAAGAGCTTATAAAATTTAAGCATGTAATAGTAAATACGAACTTTTTCGCATGAGTATTTAACAAATGAAAAATGACTTAGATGATGAAGTGAAAAATACTCCATTTTACATTTACTTTTTATCCCATTTAGACATTAAATAGAATCTTTCAAAAATAAAGATATATGTCATGCCTTTATTGCTTGAATTATGTGAGTATATGTGTAAATAAGTATTTATAAAATGCATAGATTCGAAGTTTTAAAATAATGGGTTACAGAAGTCATTAATTGAGTAAAGAGTAATATGGTAAAATATTTTGTTTTCATTTTAATGTATAGGATTTACAATCAGGCAGATATGAACTTTGAGTCTGTAACTTATTGGTTGTGTGATTTGGGATATTTCTAATATCTCTCCCATTTAATGTGAGATTGATAATATGTATTCTGAGGAATTTTGATTAGAATTGAATGAGATATTATATTTACAGTGCTTAACATAGTTCCTTCCATCTAGCAAATGGTCTTGTTTTTGTGGTTATTGTTATAGGATATGAACAAACAATTTCATAGTCTTATTCTCTTCACTCATTTCAGTTTCTTCATTTGTGAGATGGTAATCAGATTCTTTATCTAAATGTTGGTTCTGAAGTTCAAATGGGGTAATGTCTCTGAAAATACATTGTAAAATGTAAAGTATTCTTACACAAAATAAAAATAAACAGTTGTGTGGACTTTCATTTTGAAGAGGTAGAGTGATGGTTAGAGACAATATACTCTCTGAAAATACCATTAAATGGTAGTTCTATAAGTTACAAAACAACCTCTAAATTTCCTGCCTCACTTCATTTTCACATTCTAATATTTGTTTCCAGGACTCCTTCAGTTTCCTTCATTTCTCACTGTGTGGGAGACCTAATCAGTGTTGAAGCAGGCTTACCAATTAATCAAAGGAAGCACTTGTCTCCTTTTCTGACTGTGTACAAAACACTAAGCTTTGTTTTATCAGTTTAAACAGATTTGCTCCACGACTACATCTTCAAAACTGCCAATAAGTGCATTAGACTTTCCTTTTTAAACCCATGCATAAGTGAATTTTATTTCTTCCTGCTCAGCATTCTTTCTAAATCTGCATGTGTCACTTTTCGTTGCATTTCTAATGTTTCATTCAAACGTGGTTTGGTCTTTTTAAATGCTTCTCAAATTCATTCTCCTCTCTGGTACTGCTGGTTATGTAGTCACACTAAGTCTGAGCATTACAACTTGACACAATTCTACCCTAAAAACTGCAGCCCTAGTTATTTTCAAGAGCTATTATTTTCCTTAAGTTTAATAGCACAACTTTGTATCCTTTAATGGTTTGTGAAAACATTGTTTATCAAGGAGCCAACAGTGTTACATTTATACTTGTTTCTAAGTGGGAAAATCCTTAGAAACTGAAAAGTAGCTTTAAAATCATTGTTAACTATTATTTCTTAGTAATGCCCTTCCACTAGTCTTATATACCATGGCATAATTTATATTTTTATACTTTAAATTTTTAAGATGACTCATAATATTGTATATATTTATGGGCTCTGGCATGATGTTTTGATACAAATATATGTGACATAGTGCTCAAGACAGGGTAAGTGTATCTATTTCCTCACATATTCAGTATTTTGTGTGTGTGTGTGTGTGTGTGTGTGTGTGTGTGTAGTAAGTACATTGGAAATCATTTCTCTTTTGAAATACACAATACATTATCCCTAAATATTCACACAACTGTGCAATGAAACATTGGGACTTTTTCTAACTAACATAGTAGCCACTGACCAACCATTCCCTATCCTTTCTTTTCCCAGTCACAGTTTTTATTAACTAATTTCCAAGTCCATCCTCTTCCCATATATTTATATAGTGGGGAAAATATCAACAAGATCTAGATTTGGTTTCTTTGACTATTATAAAATATTCTCTTTGGATTACCAGGCTTGTTCTTATACCCTCGCTGGTTCTTCCAGATCCTCCACTGGTCAAATTTTAATGACTTCCAAAGTACCAAAGAAGAAAACATGGAAATGCCCAAGTGTGAATTTCAAGTTGTTTAGCAAAAAAATCCAGGTAAAAACCTCTTACTCTTAAGGAGGCTGTAGTTAAGAGTGTGGACTTCATCATTAGGTAAAAGTAAGCTTAACCAATAAAAAATATGGGAAAAAAAAGTAAATTTAAAATTTAGCTTTAGATTTTAACAGCTGGAAGATATTTGAATTATTAACGTCTCTGAGTTTCATAGTTAGTTTCATTGTTTCTTATTTTGTAAAATAAGAAAGGTCTTGACTATTTTACGAGGTCTGATTATTATGAAATAAAATAAGACAATATAAATTCTCATTATTCTTCTTATTACTTGTTAGCTCATTAAAAAAGACAACAGAAAACAGTGAAGTGAAATTCATATACATTCTTGAGTAATTCTGAGTCCAGTATTCCCAAAGTCACATTTGAACCAGTTAGAAATTCCTTTGACCTCAAGTGAAAGGAATCCCAACTGTCCTGGCTGATATAAACAGAAGTTTAATTATAATTTTTTTTCACAGTAGTCCAGAGGTAGGCAATTGTTGGTATTGTTTTAGAAGCTTAAAGGTATCATAGTTGATACTTTGAAAATCTCTTGTACATTTGTTCATGATTACAAGAAAGTCACTATAGCCCAAGGTATTACATAGATGCAAAAATCTATATTATTAGCTGGGTAAATCTAGTAACATATAAAAAGAAGAAAAATGATGATTAAGTGATAGTTTTTTCCATAAATATTTTCATATAATGTATGAGTACAATAATAAGAAATCTAAATAACCACACTAAAACATTTTTAAATATATAGAATCATTTTAATAGTTGTAGGAAAATTCTGGCAAAATTTAAGATTCAGATGCCCAGGGTGTGAAAGTGAACTTCCTCATTTAAATAAAAGACATCCATATAGAACAGCCTACTGAGAGGTAATGGTAAAACATTAAATACTTATCTAATATTGAGAATAATGCAAAGATGTTCCTTCTTAAAATTTTCATTAAAATTATTTTGGAACATATAGCCAGTGCAATCATGGAAGAAAAAAAAAAGAAATAGTTATGGGAAAGGAAGAAAAAAACTATTTCTCTTCAGAGTTGATACAATTGTTTATGAAGAAAGTCCTGGGTGGGTAGGGACCTGTTAAAAGTGAGAACTGAAGTTACTAAGATCTGAAGACACACAAATATGTAAAGCCAATTGTATTTCTGTATACTAGCAATGAAAAGATTGAAAAACAATATCAAAAATATGTAAAATCAATTGTTTTTTGTATACTAGCAATGAAAAGATGGAAAAACAACATCATTTACAATTGCATCAAAAATTGAAATACTCAGATAAATTTGACAGGATATATACTTATCCAAGAGAAATTGAAAGGTATGTCCACACAAAGAGTGTAACATATTAATGTTTTATTTACAACAATCCCAATCTAGAAAAAAAATCTCAATGTTTATCAGCAGGTGACTGGGTAAACAATATGTTATGTCCAAATAGTGTAATTCCATGGCAATCAAATAAATGAACTACTAACACTAGACAACCTGGATGGATCTCACAGACTTAATGCACGATACAGCCTACACAGTATGGAGCTATGTTCAGAAGAAACAGGTCCATCATTGTTTGGGATGAGGAGTATTGATTAAATGGTACATAAGAACTTTTGGGGATGGTGGAAATGGTTTATATTTTTATTATAGTTATATTTATAAAAATTCATTAAATGATTTACTTTAAAAGGGGTAAATTTTCTATTGTAAATTATACTTCAGGATGATAGGTTTTCAAAAAAAAAGAAGAAATGTTAGCCTTTCTAGTTATAGATATTCATAAAAAATATTCTAGGTATAGAGTGCAGTGGTACTGGTGCATCACTGAATAGAAGTGACACAATTGTCCTCAGAAGGCAGGGAGTTAATACTGGTGCCTACATGCTAATCAGAACCTGTTGAGACACTTAAGGGAACAAAACATTGGGATGCAAAATTCTAAAGTGAATGAAAATATGTCCAATTTACAATCAAATAAAAATGCGGTGGGCATAAAGCCAAAGAATATTCTTAGATTGGACTTTGTTTAGCATTCTAAATTTAACCAGCTGGAGTTCTTTAAGTACATTCTTATTCAACATTTTGAAGTGAAGTGTTTGCTTTTTATTTTAAAATCTGTACATCCTCGGAAAGATATAAAAAAGCACAGTTTTCTTTGTAATAAAGAATATGATGGTTTATTGCAAGTTTAATACATAGGGAGCAAAAATTACAAACTTCCCCTCCCTGTGTTGTGATAGATTTGTGACAAGGCTGATGAAAGACAGGGAATATAAAGTAAACTGGATTTAGGATGGTGATACTGCGGTCTTCACCTTGTGACTAGAGATGTACAAGATTGCCTCAACAGAACAACAAAAAAAGTTGTATGGTGTATGACCTATTTTAATTGTCAATAGTGAAGAGATATATGTGATATAGGAAGTTTTCTAAAAATATATCATTCTATAATATATCTTGTTATATTTTAAAAACATTGTAAGGTTCTTTTATAAAAGTCTTTTTTTAAATAAACATTTTATTCCTCAAATAAAATGTTTATTTATATTTTGTGGTGTTGGGCATTAGACTTTGGGCCTCATGAATGCTTGGTAATCTCTCTACCTCTGAGCTACATCTCTAGCCCTTGAAATGTATATTTATAAAACATGAACTTTCCTATTTACAGACTTGACAGTCCCTCTCTTGGGTTCATTTGTTCATAGACAATCCATGCCAATGAAGATTCTTTCCATACTAGCACTTGACACAACAATTAAAGCAGGATATTGAGCTAGTTTTAACAAATTTGGGGAAGCAATTCATTTCCTTTATCAAGAGATGTTGTTTCCTTAAGGGAATTGAAAATCATGTTCAAGATACTAATTTCCTCATAAAGAGATTTGGAGGGATTCTTTTTCCCATAGAGCCAGTATTCCAATAAATCCATCCAAAGAAAGAGATTTCTCATGTAGAGCCAAACTTGAAGCACCAGAGTATGATGTCATGAATTTTAAAAAGGAGACCACTCTGCCAGATACTTGAGGCTCCAGTGCACACACTCAGTGCTTCAGAATTAGGTTGACTGGCTACATGATTTGTCAAATAGTCTTTCTGCTTAATAAACATATCTTGATGCTGAAATCTTATTATTTTTCTCTTTAAAAATTTTGGGACAACATTATATGGAATCCTCACTTTCTAAAGCTTCTGATCTTTTTGAAAAGCTCCCTAAATATGACTCAAAGAAGTGCTGAGAAATATAAGGCCAGTTGAAAGCTATAAAATACTGACTGGTATGCATTTGAGTGCACCAACATGGATCTGATATTTGTTCTATAGTTCTGATTAATTCAACCAGACTAATTATGGATCTGAATATGGCTCTGTAGTGTTCTAGAAACTTCTTCATGGAGAACCATGAAGCACCAGAGCATCCCATATCACTGGCTAAATTGAAATGATAACCCAGGCATCCATATCAGGGCTAATAACCAATGAGAAATGAGGGCAACAGCTTTCCTACTTCATACGTTGAGTATTCTCCACTTTGTTTCCTACAAAGAAGTTGAAATAGGAAGCTGTTTGATTTAGGATTTGGCATCTGAAGACACTGAGTGACATAGTATCTAGGGCAAAGTTATTATGCAGATAATATTAATTAGGAAGAAGAAAAGTAAATTACTTCTAAAACAATAGTGGATAGAGTTTGTGAGATGAAGAGTCATGTCACAAGATAAAAACAATCCACATTTTTTTGTTCAGAAATTTTCAGAAATGTTAATGTGTAGCAAAGTGAGAAATACACATTGTTCTTGTAGATAATTCTCAAAACACATTCCATGGAAAAATTGTAAGGGACTAAGTAACAGAGCCTCTAGCTAAATGGAGGTTTGTGAGGTCATGTGTACTATGCTTATTTATGGGTGATGTGAATTGTCTTGTTTTGAAGTTGCTGATTAATATACCACAGGGGTGACAGAAGACAACCCTTCAGTGATATATTTGAATTTTAAGGTCATATGCTGACTTTTAAAGAAATTTCATGGGAGAAAGAAACTGTCTTTAGGTACCAAATAATGTGCAATTATTGGTCTGGGCACATATATAGTTGGTCTCAGTTAAGTGACAAAAAGGACGAAGTATAGATATTTAAGGAGAATGTTGCATTTGGAATATAAAAAAAAAAATCTACACTCTTCGGTGAGATAGATTGTAACTGGAAGAAGTCATTTTTTTGGTCAACTGTATGTTTTAAAGAATCATTTCATTTAAGATTTTGTGATAATTAAATGTGGAGTCATTTGGTTTGGAGAGCAAGTATAAAGCTCTAATATTATGAATCTTTTATAGGTTTTGTCAATTATTTGGGACTTTGGCCATTCAATGTCATGGAAAGATGGTTGCCTAAATGTCAAAAACATTGACAGAATTCTAAGAATTTATCAGCTAGTGTTATGTAGGTAGACTGTACATCTGTGTGGGTGAAATAATTTAGGTATCTGTTTTTATGGGGGGGGGTTAAAAGTGTTGATAACAATGTTGTTGGTTAAAATGACTTTCACAGAGGTTTGGAGATGGGCACCTTTTTTTGGAAAAGTTTCTTTTAAGCAAAAGAAACAATCTGAATAGAGAGCCTACATCTTAGCAGCAAATCTTTACCCTTCACACATCAGATAGAACACTAATCTCTAGGGTATATAAAGATCTCAAAAAGCTAAACACCAAAACATCAAATAACCAAATAAATAAATAGGCCAAGGACCTGAAGAGAGACTTCTCAGAAGATAATGTACAATCAATCAACAAATACATGAAAAAATGATCATCATTACTAGTAATTAGAGAAATGTAAATCAAAACCACTCTAAGATTTCATCTCACTCCAGTAATAATGGCAATTATTATGCATACAAACAACAATAAGTGTTGGTGAGGATGCAGGGGAAAAGGTACACTCATACTCTACTTGTGGGACTTCAAATTGGTGCAGCCAATATGGAAAGCAGTTTGGAGATTTCTTGGAAAATTGGGAATGGAACCACCATTTGACCCAGCTATCCCTCTCCTTGGTCTATACCAAAAGGACTTAAAAACAGCTTACTACAGGGACACAGCCACATCAATGTTTATAGCAGCACAAGTCACAATAGTTAAACTGTGAAACCAACCTAGATGTCCTTCAATAGATGAATGGATAAAAAAAAATGTGGCATATATACACAATGGAATTTTACTCAGCAAAAAAAGAGAATAAAATCATGGCATTTGCAGATAAATGGATGGAGTTAGAGAAGATAATGCTAAGTGAAGTTAGCCAATCCCCAAAAGCCAAATGTAGAATGTTTTCTTTGATATAAGGAGGCTAATTCATAGTGGGATAGGGAGAGGGAGCATGAGAGGAATAGACAGTCTCTAGATAGGGCAGAGGGGTTGGAGGGGAAGGGAGGGGGCATGGGTAATTAATGGTGGTGGAATATGATGATTATTATTATCCAAAGTACAGGTATGAAGACATGAATTGGTGTGAATATACTATGTATACAACCAGAGATATGAAAAATTGTGCTCTATATATGTAATAAGAATTGTAATGCATTCCACTGTCACATATATATATAATAACAGAACATTAAAAACAAAAAGTATGGGATAGTAATATAATACTAATAAAGTATTATAGTATTTATATGTACATGTGCATGCATACATAGCTTTGCTATGATAACACATAGTATCAAAATTTTAGTGGCTTAAAACAGTAAATATTTGTCTTTTTTTGTTTTGTTCCTAAGTGCTCAGACTGGCTGCAACTCCATACTTGCTCATTTCTGTCTTCTCATTCTTGAACCTAGGATGACAGACTAGTTCCTCTCTGTCCCAAACTTATATTGTACCCATGGCTTAGAATAGGAATTCAAGAGACCCTCAAAATTGTGCAAGCTTCTATAGAACCTGTTTTTGGAAGTGGCATGCATCATGTCTGACCATATTCTACCCCAAAGAAAGTTGCATGGCCCAGCCTGAAAATGAGGTTGAGAAGTGTTCTATTTACTCTGGAGTGTAGCAACTCACATGAAAAAGGTCTAACCCTTCCACAGGGTATTAACCATTAACAGGAGAGTTGAAGAATTATAGCATAATCTATCATAGATACATCTGCTGTGTGTGTATTCAGTTGGGATTTTAGTTATTTTAGTAATTGATTTGTTCTTTTATGCATGTAACTTATTTATCAAGCTTTATTAGGATTTGATTGATAAATATAACTTCCATAATATTTAATGTGATTTGATGTAACTATATTTTGTGGAATGATTGCCAAAATCAAGCGAATTAACATATCAGTCATCTCATATACACTTAAGAAATACTCCCCTTAGCAAGTTTTAATTATGCAGTATATCATCATTAACTGTATGCTCTAGATATTCAGAATTTGTTCATCTTATAACCAAAAGTTTGTGCCTTTTAACCAACCTCTTCCCATTTTCTTCACCTACAGCTCCTGGTACCATTATTCTAGTCTCTATTTTTAATTAGTGCCTATTAATTACAGAAAGCAGTGGGCTTCATTTTGGCAGATTCATACATGCATATAATATTTTGATCAATTTCACCTCCCGCTTACCCACTGTTACCTTCCTCTCCCTCCTGCCCCAATCCCCTTCTGCTTCTTCAATAGTCTGCTTTCTATATTCGTGTCACCTCTCCTGATCAGTTTCTCATATAAAGTCCCCAATTTAAGAACCTGTCAGAAATATAGTTATCTGTACTGGTCAATACTATAAATTCTTATGTTCAGATGAAATGGGTTGGGCCTCTTATGCCAGGCCACATAGATATTTTAAAAAAGAATGAACGTTGTTTTTAATAAACTATAATACCCAGTAGACATTTCATACTACTGCTCAAAGTTTGTTTTAAAGCAATCACAATTTGTTTCAGAATTTATTCGTATAAAATCTAGAAATTTTATACAAATAGATTTGTATAGGCCTAACTGTATTCTACAACTCATTAAATTTACCTCATTGTTGAAACCAATACATAGCAACTCCAGGAAGACTGCTCCCTGAGTTTCTATATTGAAAAACACAATTTTATTCTTATGAAATTTTTATTTTTCTTGGGTCAGAGAGATGCTGTTTGGTGGCTGTATTAGTCCTTTCATGACTTGGTAATGTCAGACTTCTTAAGTATTGTTGGGCCTTTTGTAACACTCTGAGAGTAACATGACAATGTACTGGACGGATACTCATGGAGCTAATGATTGGGAGGCAGAGGGAAGGATCTGAGGAGTTAAGCAGAAATAATTTCTTATAAAACCAAAGTGATATGTAAATAAGTGACTTCTGTAGAGACCATAAAAAGAGATTCACAAACTATTTTGTGATGGCAAAGTGTGAAGATTAAAACATAGAATATTTACTTAATAAGGTGTTTTTATATGTTTTGTATGGCTTGCCTTTGAAAACACTGGGTCAAAAGTCTGTGCTAAGAATGTAAACAAAAAAATTGCATAGATATAAGAGGTGACTTTTCTTTCAGATTTGAAATTTTGTAATATTTTCCCATTAGTATGAATAAGTTCTTTAGTCTTTTTTTTTCTTTCTCTACAGCAGGTCCACTATAGATACTTTATCTTTTTTTTCTTGAAAAAGTCCTTTATTTTGCCTTCATTTTTGAAAGATATTTTTGCCAATGTAGAATTTTATTTGGCCAACATTTTTTTTTTATTTTTTGACTTCAATAATTTCATTGTCTTTTGGCTTCAATAGTTTCAGACAAGAAGTCAGCCATCCTTCCAGTTGTTTCTGTCTTGTACATGTTGTGTCAGTTTCCTCTCTAGATTTAAGTTTTCATCTTTGATTTTCAGCAGCATTTTGGCTAAAACGTGCCTAGGCGTTTATATTTTTAGACTTTTTTCATGTTTGGGATTCATAGCATTTTTGATGTGTGGCTTTATTTAATTGGTAAGTCTTAGTTATTATCTCTTAAGTATTTTTTTTTCTGCTTCATTATCTTTCTCCTCTTCTTCAGGGACTAAAACTGTATATATGTATATATCATTAGAAATTATCTTCCTACTTCCTGAGGAAGATAAATCACCCTTTATCACTTTGTTTTTCAATTTGCAAAATTTTTGTTAACATATCCTCAGGTTCACTATGATTTCTTCTAAAATTTCCAGTTTTCTCTGAAGCCATGTAATTACTTCATTTCTGTGTAATACTTTTTATTTGTAGCATTTGCATTTGATTTTGATCTTAGGGCCTCAGTTTTCCTATCTATAAAATGAAATGAAATTAGAGTATTGTTTTTAACTTTCTTAATTCTTAGTACACTGTGATATAAACTCATTTCAGGTATTTTTTTTTTGTGTGTGTGGGGATATAATGGGCACAGGTTTAGCTGATTAGCTCTTCTCTGAAAGGGGGAGGGTTACTAATCAAAGTTAGGATAACAAAGGAGAGCTTTTCTGGGTAAGCTGACAGAGAAACTCTGAATTTAAACCACTTATTTTTGAATGCAAATTGCAAGTAGAATTGGTTAGCCAAGGAAAGGAGAAAGTGAAGAAAAATTTTCAGCATAGTATCAGGTTGACAAGCTTATTGTGGATACTTTAATTGAACCTTAGAAAGTAGCTTATGAATGAATAGACAGCTGTCTGCATGTCAAAGACTATCCCAAAAACACCATATATGAGTTTTTAATACTTTAATGGCTTAACACATAGTGCATATGTGTAGACATAACAACTGGATGCATTAATTGTGTATCCAAGACCCACTGGAAATGTGTAAACAGAACCTAAAGAATCATGTTTGTTCTTGTTGCCATCTATTTCTTGATTGAATTGAATGATAAGTTCAGTCAAATATTCTCAGTGGCTTAATAGATTTGGGGTTAATCAGTCTCTAACATGGCCTCTAATGAGCCCTTCCTTCTGGTTTTACACCCTGTGTAACCTCCTACTTTTGAGTGTGGGCTGAATTTAATGATTTACTTCTAACGAATAGAATACAGCCAAAGTGATGGGATGTCATCTCTGAAAATAGATGATAAAAAGCTTGTGGTTTTTCTCTTGGGTGCTCTTTCTTGCTCTTCTTGGATACTGGCAGAAGCCAATTTCCCTGTGGTGAGGCAACCCTGTATAGAGAGCTGTATGAGTGAATTCAGAAACAAATCATCTGAGGCCTTCCTGTAGCCACAAAAATGAAATTGAATGTGAATCTCTTTGGCATGAAAACTCCCACTCAGGAATAGGTCAGGAATAGATCTACTTCAAGCTGAGCCTTGAGATTACTGTAACCCCAGCCAACACCTGGACTGTAACCTCCGTGAAAGACCCAGATCCCAGGCCATCTACTTTGGCCACTCCTAGATTGCTGACCTTTAGAAGATAATAAGTGTTGTTAGCTGTTAAGTTTTAGAATGATTATTATAACAATAGATAAATATTACAGTTATTTATAATGAAGTCTGATTTTCTTAGTGTATATATGCATGCCATCAAGTGATTTGTACAATGGATGAAAGTTATTGTCACACATTTTATAGTAAAAGAAATGAGGTTTGAAGTCTTGTTCAAGATCTCAAAGTTATAGTAAATGAATCAGGATGTGAATTTATATCTACTGATTATAACATAACCTTTTCAAATATGACCGTGTTTCAGTTCACTGAAACCTGGCAATAAAAGGGGAAGGGGACAGCAATGAAACTACCTAACAAAGTTGCTGAATATATATTAATGGACTGTGATTTGCCATCTTCAGAACCTAGTGATTATTGTGTTATAAGATCAAATAGTGGACTGTGTATATTAAGCAGTTAGATTCTGAGTTGAGAGGTTTTAGTTATATATGGTAATAAAATTTAGAGTCAAATCCCTAGACTGCTTGGGAAATATGTAAGTCTCTTGATTTTGTTAAATTAGCTCTTTCTTTTCCATTGTAACAAATTATGTGACCCCATTTTAAGTGACTTCAGTTTGTCTTATCAGTACTAAAAGAGCCGTCTGCATGAAGGTGACATTTTGTGCTGTCTCTGTGGGTTACCCTGGCCATTGACGTCCATCATAATGTCCCCAGTGTTTTTCATCTCCTCATTCTAATTGCTATACTTTTGGATGCTGGCCCTGATTGGGACAGGCAGTTGAAATGGCTTATACAGGGTGATTGACACTGCCTGTATAAATACCTATTCTCTTAAGCCCACATCATGTCACAGGCTGTCAGAACTAGTCTAATGCCAGGGCCTTTTCATAATCATAATTAAAGTATGATGCTCACTCATCAATTATAAGTTCATAAATTAGGCTTTATTTTTAAAAAGGTACTCTTAGAACTCTACATGTAAGAGTTGAACATTCTTCTCCTCTTTTTCTGCTTTTGAAGAGTTGTATTTAAGTTCATAGTTTCCAGACAAAAATTAGTGTTTGAATTAATCATTATTTGAGTAGCTGTAAAACCTGCTAAAATGCCAAGTAATTTGCTCTATCCCCAGTAAAGACTGTTGATGGATGGACAGCTGTTAGAGAAAGGAGAAGGCTTATGAGACTGGTAAGAATTTTACTGGGTGTAGGGCATGAACAAGAATTAAGTATGGCAGATAAATTCATGAACAATTCTAAAATAATTCTCAGGATGTATCATGATTATTCGATTCAAGAAGTTAGTTATGAAAGAGACGGCCAAGTTTTAAATGTGAGGCAGCCATATTCAAGTTAAATTAATTGCAAGGTGGCTTAATTTTAATGATATCTATTCAAAGAGAACTATTTCCAAAGTCCTGTGGTTGCATTTCAATTTTACTCCTCCTTATTCTCTTTTACACTCCTCCTCCTTTTAGTTTGTAGCTTTAATCAACATGAACGTCAGTTATCTTCTTTTTTTAATATTTATCTTTTAGTTTTCGGTGGACACAACATCTTTATTTTATTTTTATGTGGTGCTGAGGATCGAACCCAGCGCCCCTCGCATGCCAGGCGAGCGGGTTACCACTTGAGCCACCTCCCCAGCCCATCAGTTATCTTCTTGGTAATCTTGGCAT
The DNA here is from genome assembly GCF_052094955.1 of Ictidomys tridecemlineatus. Taxonomy (NCBI): domain Eukaryota; kingdom Metazoa; phylum Chordata; class Mammalia; order Rodentia; family Sciuridae; genus Ictidomys; species Ictidomys tridecemlineatus. The sequence goes on along the minus strand of NC_135480.1, from coordinate 166,897,973 downwards.
TGTTTTTGCTCCAGGGTTATGTATGGGGTATACATGTCTTAGAACCACAGAAAGGGCCCAGAAAGTAAATGTTGTTATTGATAACTTTTGAGAACACCAGTCCTGTTTCAGAACCTCTATTCTAGCTATAGGTTTTGCCTTATAAAATTGTAAAAAAAGATTTTGTGATAGAATTCAATGGATTCCCCAAAATTAAAAACAAAATTGCCATGTGATCTAGAAATGCCACTTCTCTATGTATATCAAAAAGTATTGAAATCAGGATTTTGAAGAGACTTTAACACAGCCCTGTTCATTACAACATTATTTAGCAGAGTCAGGATTTGGAAATGTTCATTGATCAATGCATCATAAAGAAAATATGGCATATATATATGATGGAATATAACTCAGCCTTAAAAGAAGGGGATACTAACATCAGTGGAAAAACCTGCAAGGCATTATGCTAAGTGAAATTCGCCAGTCACAGAAGGACAAATACATATATAAAGTGTCTAAAATTGTCAAACTTATAGAAACAGACAGTAGAGTGACAGTTGTCAGGGAATGGTGGGGAAGGGAAAATGAGAATGTGCTGTTCAATAAGTTTAGACTCAGTTATACAAAATGAGCAAGTTCTAGAGATCTGCTATACAGTATTGTGCCTGTGGTTAACATTACTATACCATCCATTTAAAAATTTGTTAAGAGGTTAGAACTCTTGTTGCATTTTTACACAATAAAAATGTTATTATTCTGGTATAATAATTAATATTTTAAGATTTACCTCCAAAATGGGCCTGCTCATTATTCCCAAAATATATGAATATGTATATATCTTAAAAGTCTAAGAATAATTTTCACAAAATCAAATTTCAGATTTAAAGCAATCTTGATCAAAACCAGAATCTTCCTATAGTTTGGTGAATTTTTTCAAATTCATACCCTTGTCTGAAATCTGATTTTTAATGGATTTTTTTTCAGTAAATGAGTTTTACATTAACTATAGAATATTTATGAAGGGTTTTTAAGCTAATACAATAAATATTTATCAAGTACTCATTCAACTGAACAAATACTTTTTGAAGAAAGCACAAAGATTATCACCAGAGGTATTATTTTGTAAAGAATGACTTTATACCCTACAAGTTACTTATTTTTAAATAATTATGAACCACATAAGACACGTTATTGTCACTAACAGATGAAGAAATTGAGAGGGTTTTATTAGTTTGTGTAAGGTCACATATCTTGCCAGAAGAAATGGTTGGAAGTTAACCTGGATGAGTTTTACTTCAAAATCTACACACTTTCCACTCTCCTTTGCTGCTCTGCTGAAGGTCATGTCCTGGGACTTAAATGCTTTCTGTTTTATGTGGGATACCATTCCTGAGAGAAGAGTTTGGGAACACATGATTCTTAGAAGGAGTTCTTTAAAGCAAATGGAAAGCAGGACAGGGGAGGGGGAAGCTAAGTCCTAATATCTGGACTGAACTCGGGAGCAGTACTGCAACGTGGCTGTACCTTAGAGTGACACCTGTGTGTATTGCTTGTATCAGGTAAAAAGGACTAAGTGGAGGAAGGTGGGAAAGACCAATCAGTCCAGTTTCTGGGGACTAAGAGGTTTTCCCTGATGAAGAACAGTGCTAAAAGGGGGACAGTGTCAGGCAAACCAGGATGGTCATCCATATACATGGTTGCCTACTTGGTGCTAAGGTAAATTCCCCAGAGAAGGAGGAAGCCATAGGCATTAGCATCCAACACTCATAGCACCTGGGGATAAGTGCAGGGTCTAGTCAAGAGGGCCTATCCTGGGCATGACTGAAAACCACTGTGCTTTTCTTCCTTAACTCACTGTGATAGAGAAATCAAACAGGCAGAGAAGCAGAAAAAAGCTGTACAGTAATGTGGAAGTACATGGACTCTTCTGAATCAACTCATGAGCTTTGAGTAAACTGGACTTTTAAGGCCAGAGGATAAGAATTAATTTAGACAGATTTCAGACCTTATAGTACCCAGCAACTAACAGTTATGGAAGAGAGTCCTTTTCCCTGAATAAAGTGAACGTGTCGTGGTGTGAAATGGCCTGACAGTGTCTGTCCTTCCCCTTCCATCAGCAGCTTCGCACTCACTCTTTGAGGTAGGTCACGCAACTCTGAGGAAGAGGCTGCTTTGGAGCTGGAAGATGAAATCAAGAGAATAACTCCTCATGGCTTACAGATTTTGATATAAATAAAATGACTAGTATTTTTTTCTCTGATCTGAGTCTCTAATACTTCTCTTTATGGTTTGTTGAGAAGAAGTTATATTTATTTTTTTTATATTTTTTATTGGTTGCTCAAAACATTACAAAGCTCATGATATATCATCTTTCATACATTTGACTCAAGTGGGTTATGAACTCCCATTTTTACCCCAAATACAAATTGCAGAATCACATAGGTTACACATTTACATTTTTACATTATGGCATATTAGTGACTGTTGTATTCTGCTACCTTTCCTATCCCCTACTATCCCCCCTCCCCTCCCCTCCCATCATCCCTCTCTACCTCATCTGCTGTTGTTCAATTCTCTCCCTTGTTTCCCCCCCCCCCGTTTCCCCTCACATCCTCTTCTATGTAATATTGTGTAACATTGAAGGTCTCCTACCATTTCCACATGTTTTCCCTTCTCTCCCCCCACTCATCTTTGTTTAATGTTAATCTTTTCCTCATAAAATAACCCTGCTAGACAGAGATACTCTATTGTAGAGTTTGATACAATAAGTATTAAATGATATTCATTATCATCATAATAAACTTTTACTTATTAAAGGTTTTAATACAGAATCAGAAATCTAAGACACTGTATATTGAAATGATAGAATGGAAATATTAAGTCCCCATGAATCATAGTCCAAAAGGTATAAGCATGAAGTGATTTTTTTTTTCTTCAAAATTTCAAAGACAATTATGTTTGATTGAAAATTATTCTCTAGGCTCACATTACTGTAGTTACTATGCCAGATAATAAGAGGCTTAAATTACAGTTTAAAATGCGTGAGTGGGGAAAATGGCAACATTCACAAGAGGGAGGCCTTCACAGCTTGCCTTGTGTTCATCTTTCCTGTCCTTCATAAGTTTGCCAGCATAGACTTACCCACGGATTTCAGGGTTAGTTTGGCCACCCCTCTCTACCTTCCCAGATTTCACTCCTGAAAGCCTTTGGCGGTGGCTGCCATCAGTTTCTGGATGGTACCTGTGTGGAGGTGATTCTCTTGTCCATGGAAGGCCTGCTGCCAACTGGTCTGTGATGCTCTGATCTTGATTTGAGAGACCTTTCTCTTCAAGAATATGGAGGAGGATAAGATAGCCCTGAAGTGTCAGTTTGCTGACCCACACAACAGTCTTTCTGATCCTGTTCACATTTGTAACAGCAGAAACCTGTCCATGTTATGTTAAAAAGCAGCACTGCCCAAAATGTGCAGTTGATCCACCCCTGGGCTCCTGTCAAAATTATTTGGGTACCATTATTTGATCCTCCAAACACCTCACCATGCTTAAGAGACTAAGTGGAGGAAGACTTTTTCTAACTCCTTTTTCTAACTCTGGGTCATGTTAAAAACCAAGGTTTTTTTTTTTTTTCTTTTTTTTTTTACCTTGAAACTCTAATTAATTTTTGATGGGAAACTTGCATCCCCTGGAAAGAGGTTTTCAGAAAAGCTAGGTGAAAGAGTCTTTGCAAAAAGGACAAATAGTTGGGGGTGCCTTTTTGAATACCTTCTGCTTTTCTCATGCACTCATTGATCCCCTCTGATCCCTATTACTCTGCTCTTGTAGCATCTTTATCCTTTTGAATAAAGAAAATAATGTTGGAAAAAGAAATCACATCCTTTTCAGAAATATGTTGTGGTACTATTTTGAGATACAAATAAGAGGTCATCTATTTTACCTGTGTCTGAGACTGTGTCTGTACATCTTCCTTTGCTTTTCACAAGAGAAAAATCTGAGGTACCAAGAGGAATAGAGGAAAAGGAAGAAAAACCATTCACCGTCTTCTTTCCTGTAGATTCCTAAACATTTAAACAATATGTACGTGTGTGTATAACATCAAACATGATCAGAGATGAAGTAGTATATTTAAACATTTGAACATCAAAATCTATTAAATGAAGACTGTGATGGAGAAATACCCAAAACATTCAATAAAGCTTTTCAACCTGAATATAGGGTTACCATGACAACAAAACTAAAAAAAAAAAAAAATTCCTCTCCTTCATATAAAGTTGCTGAAAAAATGCCCGTGGTGGAAGCAGCATGGAGTACTCAAATTTATAACTGATGAACAGAGGTACAAAGAAGCTCCAGAACATTTGATGAAGCTTCAGGGTGAACATTTTAATATCTTCCTTTAAAAACTAATAAAGAATGATTCAAGTCATTTCCACACCACTTCATTTCTTCTTTCATCTACACCATTTCGAGGATTTCATGCTATTTTAAAAAATCATTTTCTGTGAAAGAAAACTGTCGATTACAATGGCCTAATGAGGAATATTAATAACACTGATCCTAAAATAGGTTTGGAGAATACCACGCATGGCCTGGAAAGGTTTCCTGCACAAATACAGCCGCAGCTGTCAGAGTGATGCTGACTCAGCACTGTGCGTGTGACTTATGCTCCCTGTGTGTTCTTGGGGGAAGCCTTGAAATATGCATAGACACATTCTGCTAGAGAAAACAGACACAAGGCACTCGATTATCTTATTTTCAACCTTGAAGGGGTTTTGTAGAAGAACCACGGGTACATGTACATGAATGCATCCATGTTTTCATTTTGTGCACATACCTGCATGTGTATGGGTATAAATTATAGGTATGTATGTGCATATGCTTGTGAATATAGTTTATTTTGTATGTCAACGCAAAGAAATGATTTCACAGGAATGGGAGACTTACTGGGACTTAAAATTTCCTCTCAAGGATGTGTACTGTGAAGAAAATTAAGATGATACATGTGCCAGTACCTAATATAGTTTCTCTTACCTTTTCTATCTACAGAAAAAAAGTAAAACTTAGAAATTAAAAACTTCAATGTAATTTTCTTACTAGGAAAACGTCAAGGTCAGGTCATCTGGGTCTAACTGGTATGCATAGCACACATCAAGGAGGAATGTGCCAGATCTTGAATCTAATTCCTTATTTTCTGAAGGTAATTTATGACTATAATGTGAGCAGGTGTTTTTCCAGTTAACATACAGTGCTGTTGGACTGATTTTGTTTATGTGGTAGTTTGCTTGCTTATGTTTTCCCTAGTTGGAGCCTGCTTTGCAATGAGTGATTCATAAAAGGAGAATGTTGCTTCCTTGCAACCTATTTTTATGGAGATGAAGGTAGTCATTCCATAGTTTCCCTCTGCAGTTGGCACAAAATTGCACGTACATAACAACACACAAGAATACTTTATTTCAAATACATTGGTCTGTAAGGTAGGTCAGGCATGGTTTTCTAAAAAATATATGTGTAATAACTCATTAATATCCCTTAGGCTCTGTGCTTTTGGGGCAAATGCCTATTGCTTTTAGAGTTAAGTGCCATTTTTTCCTCCCTACTGTGTTCTGCAAAGCACTCTAATTTGGCTTACATGGATGCTCCAAGTAGTTTTTTTTTTAATATAAATTAGAAAGTATCATCATCATCATCATCACCTGGAAACTTGTTAGAAATGTAAATTCTCAGGCTGTACACCAGATTTACTGTACCAGTAACTGCAAATGTGCTTAGAATCTGTATTTTAGTAATCCTTACTGATCATTTTGATATCCCCTGAAGTTTGACAATTGCTCATTTATAGCAGAGCATTTAAGTTGATAATATGGATGACATTGTCTGTGACAATGACAAGTAGGAAGGAGAGGAGAAAAGAAGGAGAGCAATTTAGAGGTTTGGGATCAAAGGAGAATGTGGGGATCATTTCATGGCTGCCCCCTTTGTTTCATACATGAAGCCCAGAAAGATTAAGTGGCTTGCTCAAGATTGGAAGCACAGCAAGAAAAAGAAGTACTATTTACAAATTCTAAGATGATTAAAAGTAGAATATTAAGTGGGAAATATGAAAGACTCTATATTTGTGATGTATGTGTCTTTGACAATGCAGCCCTTTCACTGATACTGCTGAGTTCAGTTTCTGGTGCACATAGTGTTGGCTCACTGAGATTTTACGCCTAAGAAGCCATTTTGGAGGTGGAGCTGTGTGAAATGATGGTTTTCTATTTTTGGAGAACTCAAGAGCAATCATTGTTACCCCAGCAGGCGTATTGTAAGGTCCATACTGCCAAGGGTAATATCCCACACTCACACAGAACATAACAGTTCTAAGAATCACCCACAATAAAGTGGTATAAAAAATGGAATCCTAACTTCTGAAATATAAACTTCTGTGGCAGCATTTCTCAAAAATGAATTCAGGTTAGAATCATCTAGGAAGTTTTAAAATTTCTGATACACATCCCAGATCAATGAAACTGGGTTCTCTGGCAGTAGGATCCGCATATCAGTGTTTGTAAAAGTTCTCCAAAGGTTTAGTCACATTGAAGATTGACATTTAAAGCATGGTCTTGGCAACAATGATGTCACCTGGGAGTTTTCAAAATACACAGGTACCACCCCTAGTAATCAGATTCTACATTTTGACAAGATCACAAGTTGATTTGTATGCCCATTAAATTTTGAGAAGTACCAGTTTCCTATTTTAAACTGAAACTCTTTGCTGATAGATAATTTTTAAAAATACTGAAAGGAAAATTAGAAAATAAAAATTATCCAGAATCTCACCCGTGTTAGTTTTTTATATACACGCACACTTGTATGTGTGTATACAAGCATACATAACTTATATGACATATATACTTTGTATTTTATATACATTGCTTAAAAGACCCTCTTTGCACAGTCATGTCTTATTCTTAAGTTGTTGTTATCCTGCTCAATATTATACAGAGAAATTTTTCCTGATGGGTTAAAAACCTCTTGTAGAAAGGCCTACAATGTGTTTATTACTCTTATGTATAAAAATCAATCATTCAGTGTTTGATCTTTCATTTTTAATAATTTATTTGAAATTGTTAATATTAAATTGTATTTTAAAAATCCCACTTATATCTGATCTGAGTGGGACCTGAGGAGGACTGGTGTAAGCCTCTTGCTTAAGTGAACTAAAAATGCACTGAGGAAAAGTCTCAGGGTAAAGCAAGACAAAATAACCTCTGTGCACAAATAATAGTCATGAAGAAAAAATTTTCATTTGTTATGCATTGGTTCTTCCAAAGCATTTTCACATTTCCAAAAATTCTTTAAAATAAATCCATGCATTAAATTTGTTCCCAACCACTCTTGCACTTCAGTGGAGTGAAGGTAAAGGGGTTAATAATAAAGCAGGGTGGTAAAGGAGAGGTTTTATAAAATTAAGCTGTCTATTTTTATGGGCTGTTGAATTTTATGGGCTTATCATATGCAGCCAAGGAAATATGAAATGAAGGAAACTGACTTGCTCTTTAGACTGGCTGTCACTCCTTCATTGTGCCAAGCAGAATGTGGCTTCTTGAGCAGTGTGGAATAAAGAGAGGGCTGGTCAACATAAAAGGGGAAGAAGGTCATAGGATTTGGGGATTTGTAAGGATCAGTAAGTAAGTCCTGGTTTGTTAAGTTCAGCATGGTTTATTGCCTGTTGTCATGAAGTAATTTTTACAGCATTCTCTTTCACTTTCAAAAATGTCCCAATTGGAAAATGGATGGTACTATACAGAGAATACCAAACCCGACTCTAGCACGTGATAGAGGAAGAAATTCTGAAGTCTTGACTGTTGTTCTTTGAAACAAACGACATTTTTCAATGGTTCTCCATTGTCCTCTAGCTCTAGACCAAGGTCTTTTATCCTGGTGTATAATGCCCTCAGCATGATATGGGTCCTGGTCACTCTTTCGTCTCTCTCTTCTTTTCCTCTCTTCCTCTCTTTCTTACTCTGGTTCACCTCTCATTTCATGTCATATGACCACACAGACACACTGAGATAGTTCTAAGTGCTATTTTCCAAATATTTTCAGCTGTCTCCTTTTTAAGGTATATGACTACAATCTTCCAGGTGATATCCTTTGGTTATACTGAGCAACAAGGGTGATAGCCTTGCTGGGTGACTACTGATGGTATTCATGTTTCCTTTTTGAACTTTGTGCCAGAAGCTTGAAATAATAATTCCATCCAGGAGGTCATATTTTTACATTCTAATATTTTCTGAAGGTTGAACTTATTTTTCATTTTCTCATTTTCCTTCAATTTCAGTGGTCTTTATGGATTATTTTTCAAATCATAATGTTACCATAAATCTTTTTAAAGGTGAGGCATAAATAGATAAATAAATGTCAAGCATGGTTCTGAGTACTGAAGATCCAAGAATCAACAGGACCAAGCCGCTACCCAGAGAGATTGATGGCCAAAAGACTCAGATCAGTAACCAGCAGTTATCCCAAGTTCTATTGAATATTATAAAAATACTTTTATTTCTTCACTTCTCTGATTTTCATGAGAATATAATGTCTTTAAATAGTCTCCTGTTTTTCTCCTCTGTATGCATTCTCCCTCTGGAGAGAGTAAATCACCTATACAATCGGTACATTTGGGAAGAAAAGAGTTGTCATGCTTGGCAGCAGGGGAAACCAGCACTGTTGCCTGTAGATGGATAAAACGTCTCTTATTCTGGGATTGAATAGTTAGAACATTGCTAATCACTCATGCAAAACTCCATTCTCCAACTTGATCTTGATCAAGAACAAGACTTGGCCTTTTGATTTCTGGTTTGTCAATCCTCAGTTGTATTTCTTAGTTTATTCTGAACCTGAGAAAGGAAGAGATGTGCTATTGGGGTACCCTTGGAGATTTCAGCATTTGGTCAACTGACCAGAGCAATGAGGATTAAAAGCAAAGACTTCCAAGTAGGGCAGCAAACTTCTACTATAGAAAGGCTTTTGGGTTAGGCAGGTCACTATGACCTTGACAGTTTATGGAGGCTTATATTAGGCCAGAGAGAGAGTTTTATAGTTGTGTTGTTTGCTTTTAACTGCTATAGCCTGTCCAAGTGGCTTTAAACCAGTCACATGGCTGTTTGACCTTGGCGACTGACTGAAGTAAGCAGTTATTGTAAAAGTACTTGGCTGTGCAGATGTGTGAGGGGACCACATGAGTGCTGTGTAAGTGGACAGAATCTTTCTGAGGACGAGTGGCTCATAGAAACCTTCAGGGATAGGTATGTTGTGGGTAGAAACTCAATTACAGTATGTAGGTCTGATCTCTGTGCATGTAAACAGAAAAAGGCACAGGCCACATGTCCTTAGCAAGGGAGAGTTTCAGAGTGAAGCTGCAGCTGGGTGGAGGCAAAAACATTATTATAGAAAATGTGATTCTTGAAGTGTTTTAGCTGAGTTAACAGAAAGATATCTGCTCTTTTAAAACTATTATCTTCCTGGCTTCTGTGGGGACATCAGAATTCTAAGCGGTTTCAAGATTTAAATTGTTTGTGCAAGGTATGGGGAAACATGCCATTGATGGACTTCCCCAAATCCCATTCTGTATCCAGGTGAAAAATATAGGAACAGTGCTTAGATGTAGGTGGCCTTCACATCTCAAGATGCACATCCTGTATGGGGCCTCAAGTTGGGTCTGGTTTGGTTAATTTCCTAGATCAGAGGAATCTTCCTTAGGAGGCCCATTTGGAAGTAAGGAAAGCCACAGTGCTAACAGGTACCCGCTACACCTGCTCACCTGGGCGCCTGGTGCCACATCTCCAGAAAGAACCTGTGTCCAATTTGGAGGTGTGGAGGATGAAAATTGAGGTTCTTAATAAAAATCCTTGAGAAGGAGAAACAATTGATAAGACCTGCTAAGTAAGTCTGCCACAATTGTAGATTTTTAAATTTTGTAAGTTAGAGCTTCTCTCTGAGAGGTGGTAGAATGGGCAGATAGGCTGATCTCCTCAGTACTATTAATGAAAATTCATCTCAAAAAGAGATATTTCTGAAGTGAATTTCACAGGCTAAGGAGTCAGAAATACTGGCCTTGACCCGTTCAAACCTGGCAAAACTGAAGCCAACCAAGATTTCTTCCATTTGTCTTCTTTCCTTCAGATACTATTGAGCTTCTGCTGTGGTCTTTGCTAAAAGTATTGAATTCTTAGAATATAATTTTAAAATTGTTTGGGGGAATAGGGATCACTGGGATTTCTAAGTGTGGTGGGTATTGAGTCCATATGACAATAACTTTTGTGTTCTATTAATTCCATGGACATTTTATAAAAGAGACTCTGGGGAGTTAATTAATTCAATGTCTCCAGAAACCCATGGCCATTCCCCATAAATGTCTAAACCAACCCGTTGAAAGAATCTGTTTTTCTTCAGATGTTGAAAAACCCTGGCTTAAATGAGCAGAGATTGGAAAGTGTCATTTGGAGATGTTAAATCAAGAATTTTGTATTTGAAATTTTAACTTCCAATAGCAATATAATCTAATTTGAGGTTTTAATTTCCTTGAAACTTAACATCTTTAAAATTTAAATTGCAAGAGGATTTAAAAATTTAACTATGATCTCTCACTGGGAATTTGATAATAGAAAAGAGCTTAATTCAAACTTGGAGATCTCTATGTTGTTTGCATTTTGTTATGCATTATATCTTAATGTTGTCATTTGAACTAAATGCAGATTATCTGACATGCAATGAGGATAATGTAGTTGGACAAAATTAGAGATGGTTAATCCAATAGGGACTGAATTTTCAACCCTGTATATAAAGTTGCTTTGGAATTAATTTAATTAATGATGTGACCCAGAGCCATCTTTGGAAAAATCTGAGCTATCCCCCAGTGGTTTTGAGAAAATAACCAAACTTACTGGGGTTGGTATTGGGGGTTTCATGAAGGCATAGAAGCAAGGCTACATCTTCTTTGGAGATAAACACGCTCATGGTTCTCCGTAGGTATAGCAGTTAAGTCCAAATAGGTTCAGAGGGCAAAGACAGTGATTTTAAGGGACACATTTCTCATTTCTCTGCTTTCCATGTGGGGAGATTTAAAAGCCCACTTTTGGTCTTGACATCTTCCTTTATTCCTGTGGAGGTGAAGACACTTATTTGACTAATCTGGAAAGAATAGCGTTGGCATGCTCAGAGGAGCACAGCTCTTCTTCCTCTTGGGAATGGGCCACACGCTGCCAATCACTTACCTTTGCTCCTCTGGGTTTGACTTGTGGATTTCTTCAGAAGCCTTTCTGGGAACAGATGTACTATTTATTAGAATACCCTATTATCTGTAGATCAGATGGTGCTATTATAGATCTCTTTATAAGATGAATTATCAAATTATATTATATTAATATAAATAGATCCTCAATTCTAGTTGTTAGTTAATACTTCACAGTGGATTTATTTTGTTTGGAATTACTAAAAGGTGCTATAAATCAGTGGCTACAGATGTATCACATTGGTGAAAGTTATTCTCTAAGTTGAAAGTCTGGCTTGCTCTTCCTGGAGTCAAAGCCATTGAACAACTGATGAGGCATCCACATTACCATTACATATAGAATATAATACAAAGAAGGTTGTGAGTATATTTTAAAATTGAGTATATGGCTACTGTTAGATTACTCACTGAGGATTTTTACATACTTGAAAATTCATTCTCTAGAGAGATTCTTTTGTATTTCCCTTGAAGTTTCTTTGAATATCTGAGTAATATTGTTTTATGTGCTTTCATTTTCATTATCTTTGCTTATCAAAGGCCATCACTCATTAGCCTTTATATAAGTGTTGTTCTTTTGTATTTCATTAAATTTTTCCAATACTTTTTTTTTTTTTTTTGTATATTTACCTCCTCCTTGGACTTGGTAAAAGCCTGAGGTTGGAACTGAATCTCTGGGTTCAGCTTTTGCTTAACAATATTATTAGGAATTAAGTGCTTACCATGAATTTAAAATTGTAATAAGTAAGGTACTAGAGAGGCAGCAATAAGCAACACTGTAACAAATATAAGCTTCATTGTTCCTTACTTTTGTACTCTGATCAGAAGCATTTCAGTCCTCCAGAGCCCAAAGCTGAGCAGGGCATTTCTACTTCCTTTTCAAGTTGCAAGTGATTCTTTTCAGTCTCACAAGAAGTCGTCAGTGAGCTGCCTCCTCTACTTTTGCCTCAGAAACAATGAGGGAGGGTTAAAACTACAAGCACAAATTTGAAACTAAAGTCCCTTGTTTTAATAATATGTGCAGCTTTTGTTTTCTTAACAAACATCTCTCTCAAGGACTGTATCAGGTGCAAGTTCCTGTGGATCTCCTGTTATTCATTTCCCTTCTTTTGTCCCAACTAGGAAAGAATGGGTCCCCGAAAATTTTAGACAAGATTCTTACCATTTCCCATCAGCTAATCCATAGGTGGATCTTTCCTGCACTTTTTACAGGGTGGAAGTGTGCCATTTTTCCAACAGAGGGCAGTGTGTGTTTGCTGAACGACAAAAACCAAGTTCAAGATCTGAAAAACTGTCCTCTGCAGAGTTGAAAGGACAGACACTAGGAAGCAATTTCTTTCTTTCACTTCTGATTTTGCAGTTTTGACTCCAGTTACATTTTTTTAGTGAAAATTATAGAAAAAAATTATCTTCTCTCAAGTATCTCTGACCTACAAGGACAAAATTGAGAAAATAAAGGCAAAAATGTACAGAGAGGATCCTAGTCACCCTGATCACAATAATTAAAAAATTAGCCCGTTGCTGTATCCACCCTGTCTTAGTGCCTTTAGGTAGACTTTTGGCATTGGGATAAGAAAAAGGTCCATGTAGAAACGATTGTGTCAATGCTGGGATTCCATTTGCACATTTTTTGGGGTGCTCTTTTGGTGCTTTGGGTTTCATGGCAAAAAAAGTAGCTTGGTGTGGTTTGCAAGTTGATAAAAAATTTGACATATGTAGCTTTAAAGTTTGGTCGCTTAAATAATTCTCAATTGATCTAGCTGAGTCCCGAGACTACCTTCTTGAACAGGAATCCTTATAAAAATTGTAGTTGATTGATATAACAAAACTAATACATATTAAATGTTTGTCTGGAATTATAGCCTTATATGACTTATCCCTTTTAATTTATATGACATCTTTAAGAGGTGGACATTATTCATATTGTTTTATAAAGGAAGAAACAGAGTCTGAGAGGTCAAGCAATTTCTTTTAAATCACTCAGCCAGCAAGTGGCAGAATGAAGCATTGAAGTTGGTGTCTCTTATGTTAAAGTATACATTCCTTCCAAATCTCCCAGCTCCTCAAATCTTTATTGATCCTGAGCTAAGAGATTGGCGCTGAAAATTATTGAGTCATCAAGTTGGAATCATGGAAAATAGTGATTCAGCAGATTCAGCATAGTGAAAACACACACACACACATATAGTGTCAAAACGTGTGTGTGTGTGTGTGTGTGTGTGTGTGTGTGTGTGTGTGTGGTGGTCAATGTAGAATTTTCTTCTCATCTAATTTTAAAATTTTTTTCTTTGCTCTTAAGAAACAGTGTTTTTTTTGTTGTAACTTATTTTCTGCTGTGCCTGGATGAAAAGGCCAGACAGGCCAAGAATGAAGTAAATAAATAAATAAATAAATAAAATTAAATTAAAAGGAAGATTTTAACATAAAGATAATGAGGCTCTGCAAATGAAACCGGGTCCCTGTTTATACAGTTGATTGAGTCAGAAAGAATTATAAATTTGAACCCATGTATGTCTGATTCCATTCTCAAAGATATTTTATAAAAATCTCGTTTTCTCCATAGATAAAGAAATAATGAGAGGTAGAGGAAAGGGAAGCCATTGCCCAAAGGACAACTTCTGAAGGAATTTTGTCTAGACTACTTAGAAGGAATAATCTTCCAAAAAGGAAGTGGTTTAACTATTGACCATTCATTGACAATCTGTGAGTCAGGCACACAAGGCAAGCTTTAGGAAAAACTGGACATGGTTTCACTCAGACATCCTCAGCAGACACCAGACCACCAGACAGGGTGGGCGCCAACTGCATTAGCCTCTCCATTATCTTAATTTCTTTCCCCTCAACAGGGCAGCCTGCCTTTTGAAGAGGATTCTTATTGTCACAGACAGTCTCGTCTTTTTCCTTTTCCTTTTATTTATTTATTTATTTTTCATAATGAGTAAACACAGAGGTCCAGGCAGTCAGAGGTAGAAGCCAAACACAAGTGTTTTCAAAAAGATCTCTGAAATAAACACTGAAGTGTTGTATCTCATAACCCTACACAAAACTGACAGTAGCCAGCTGTTGTCTGAGCTCAACGTGATTCTAAAGAGCCGAGAGCCACGAGGCGAAAAGGGAGAAAGTGAAAATAACTCCTCTCCTACTGAACCATAGATGACAGATCAGCCAAAAAGGACCCTGGAGGAAACAGAAGTCAATGAGGCAAAAGTCCTTGCAAATGACCCCTGCCTGCTCCCCTTTACAACTCCAGAAATAATCCGCCCAAACGGTCTTTTATTGGTGCAGCAGCATTTGAAGGCAGTCTCTTCCATTTCATTCTCTTTCTGTGTATTTGCTGTGAATCTTGAAATGTTTGTTATCTCATAACACCAATTTCCCAAGATTTTAGGCTTTTTTTTTTCATGGTTTTTCTCCTCTCCTATTTTCTGTATTTCTCTATTTCTCACCTTTACTCCCCCTTCCCCATAATGGTATGGAAAGTAAGTACTCAGTCCTCTTGTCCTCACTTCCATGGACTCTGTGAACAGCAACGTTCCCTGAGCACTTAAGGACTTTCTAGGCTCCATGTGAATTACCCTTCCTATAGCTGGAAATTTACTATTGTTTCAAATATGATTTCTGGCTGGCAGGTGTTTTGGTTTAGATATGAGGTGTTCCCAAAGGTCCGCATGTGAGGCAATTCAAGAAAGTTCAGAAGTGAAACATTTGGGTTATGAGAGCCTTAACTTAATCAGTGCATGAATCTACTTGAATGGATTAACTGGGTGGTGACTACAGGCAGATAATATGTGACTGGAGGAGTTGGGTCATTGGGAGTGTGCCTTTGGAATTTATATATTGTCCCCGATCTGCAGTGCAGCACTTTCCCTCCGCTTTCTGATGCCATTTCCTGAGCTGTTCTCCTCTGCCATCCCATTTTGTCCTGATGTTCTGCCTCATTTGGGCCTAGAGCAATGGAGTTGGCTATCTATGAACTGACACTCTGAAACTGTAGCCCCAGATAAACTTTTTCTTTCCTAAGATTGTTCTTGCAAATGAAAAAGCTGACTAAAGAGTAGGAGAGAAAAGCCTGAAAACATTTAATATGGTTCAAGTTAAACAAAATCTAGTTTTGAGGCTCTGTTTGATCCTAGTTGCAAGAGTAGAAAGGTGTTGTAAGCAGTCATTTTACTTATCAAAACGCCTAAGGCTTATTCTGCAGGGGAGTGTGTAAAGATTCGTCTGGGGGGTAGTGAGAAAGGGTTTGAAGGCTAAAATGCTATGTATGATAAATTCCTGTGAGGAGGAGATGCAGGCTTATTAGGCCTTGTGATGGGCAGAGGGGATATGTCATTGAAGAATGAGTCTACAACATGATAATAGACTGAGATTTAGTGAACAGCATGGCTCTTGGCCATGGTCCTGTGGTCACTCTGGGCAGAGAATGTTCAGATGGTGTTATCTGATGTTGATTTTCATAGTGGTTACTGTTTTGTGTTCTAGTCTGTTGTCTGGTGTCTAAATCTTCAATGCAAGTTCATACATGCACTGTCCTTGTAGGAGTAGTGCTTTGATGAATGGAGACAGTAGTCAAGTTTAAGTAGCTGTGGGGAAAAGAGGAAAACGGGCACAGAAACAGGGATAAAGGGAAAGCACCAAGAAATCATCAAGTACAGAAATTTATACAGAGAAATGACAAGAACAGTTAAGCCCAGACTCACCCTAAATCCACAGATTCTCCAAGAGTACAGAGTGCCCAGTACATAGAATGAAATGAATTCACTGTAGTTATGAAAGGTAAAAAAGACCTCTGAGGGCTGTGTGTATCTAATTATGTAATTATATTTATTTGCCCTTTTGAGTTGATTTCAATTGGGTTTTGTGTAATGAATTTTTTTTTAAAGCTGAACATAGAGTTATTTTAAGTTTGGTGTGTTTGCTTTGCTGAAGGCTGATACAAATAGAGTATTAAATGATTTTCAGTTTGACTATCATTCAATTTTCATACAGACATTTTAGCATTGTTTTGTATGTTAACTGGGAAATAGAGAGGGTTTTTGGTCAGGAAGCCATCCTTATGTTTACTTTTATATTGTTTCTGAAAAAATATATAAGTTGTCAATAGTCAGTCATGTATTGAAGATTTATAAAATTTCATCTTTCCCCTCTTCTTCATTTTTTTCCCTAGAATATTTATTATTGTCATAAGACCAAGTATGTATCTTTTGCTCTCACTATGAAAAGCAATATAAAAAAACTCTTGCCAGTTTTCAACACCAGGTAAGATGAAAACATAAATGATTTAAGTAGGGGAAAGATAAACCATTTTGTTGTGCTCACCATGCAGTCCCGCTACAGTGCTCCAAAAAAAGATTTAAATAATACAACAACAAACAATTTCGATGGGCTAATTATCCCTTTTTGTTTATTTACTGAGTCTAAGCTCCATGCCCCCTACATACTACTTTTCCTTTTTTCAGTTATGACTATAGAATCAGTTACTGAGACCAGTCCTGCGGTTGCTTTCATCCTAACAGATATAACCCACCAGCAAAGGAAGCTGTTTTGACGTTTTAATATTTGTTTATTTTGTATTAGAATCTTTACTTGCTTCAATTTTATTTGTTTGATGTTTTTGGGAGGAGAGGGCTTTCCCTTTTAGGTTGGAAACTACCTGGTGTTTCCTTTTTGCCATTTACTGACTCTGTCATTAAATGTTTCTGGTTTCCATTTCTGCTTTGAATTGGCAGAGAAACCAGACGGCACTCACTGCTTCCTGATACTTTGTAGAGTTATCTGGGTAGCCTGTTCCTGGCATGTCCACAGGTATAGTTTCAGTATTTTCTTTTTTGAGTGAACATGGCAGGGTAAAGATTCCTCTTTGGTTAACTGAGGTCTGTTTCTTTGTTTTCTACTCTTGGCATTTCTCACTGATATATGGCTCATCTTGCCAGCTGTGAAAAGCCCTGCCTATCTGACACACAGCAATGCTGTTGCTAGACAATTCTGAATCTTACACCTGACACTGATCTCTTGTTGAGAACATAGAGGTCACCTGTTCATTGCTGGTAGTGATCCCTCATCTCACTATAGACACAGTTGCCTTGTACAGACAGATCAAGTTTGGTCTCCATTCTCTGTCTGCATTGCATTTTGGTACCTAGTCATTCAGAGTAAGCAAAGAGGCAGAATTCCTTTGACTTAAATTACACATGTCACCCACTTGAATGACTGTGTGTCTGGTTTTATGGTGCCAGGATTATGTATTAGAAAGAAGTAGAGGCAAAAGAAGGAAGTTTAGAAATTAATCCATTAACCCCTCCACCACTCTTTGAAGAGCCAGCTTTTTTACAGAGGTAGAATAATATATCTGTGGACTATTTTAACCTTACAAATACATTTAGTTAAGGCGTTTGCTTGTAAAGGCACTACTCTGGCATCATGAGAATGTGCAAGATCTAAATTATGAATCCCTATTCTAAAGAATAATCCTGTCCTTTTTGTGGATGCAACCATGAGACTTCTGACACTTAGAAAATAAGCTTTTCAGATTGAGTTCTCTGGAGGCCAGCAGGGTAAAGGGTGAGTCTGTTCCTGTTTTATCAAGACAAAAGCTCTTCTTCTCAAAGTGTAGATGTGTAGGTCATGGGATTCTTTGAGTTGGCTTGTGGTCAGATAAGATTCAAAATGCACTATTTAGATAGGAAGTTCATGGGCCATTTGCTGCTGGTTCCCTTTCCCCTTGAACCCTAAAAGGACTTCTTTGAAATTTAATGTTATTTTTGGTAAGTCTCAGTACAGAAATGGTATCAAACACTTATTCAGTAATATTCTTTCTATATGCTGGATTGTCAGCTATAAGAAAATCTCATCTTCAGAATTAAAAGTGTGTATTTTTCTGTGAAGATGTCACTCTCAACTATTGGGGATGATAGCCCATGTGAGCTATCATCCCCAATAGTATACTTCTTAGCATAAAAGGAATAGCTAAAATGCCTGGATGATCCAAAACAGTGCATTTACCACATTGGTGGGTTGCCTATAAAAGAGTTCTATTCAAAATTACTTTCAGAAACAGAATTCTTGCTAAAAACTAAAGCTCACATGTCAACACCAAAGAGAATTTCCAGTCAGGGTTTTGGTCTTCAGAAATGTTACTCTTGGGGCCACAGTGGTCGGACTGGGCTGGGCTGGACTAATGGTGTGCAAGGCGGAAGGTGAATCTACCCAGATCCCTGAACTCTGTGATTGTAGCTTGCTGAATGAGGGTCCTCTCTCTGTCCTGGTGCTGCAGGGAAATATGGAGCAGCACTGGCTGTGGCAGCACCACCCAGCCCCATGGCTCCACTGCAGGGGCCCCCAATCCTTCCTCTGCTTCAGTCCACAGCTGTCAGGGGAGCAATGTAGCACAGAAAGGATCTTAGCACCTTCCATTGCCTTGTCACCCTGGGGAACCTGGGAAGACATACCCTAAATTTCTGGACAGATTTTCCAGCCTAAGAATTCTAGGGAGCAAAAACAGAGAAAGCTCCTTTTCCCAACCTGAAGATTACATTTGCAGGCAGGACTGCTCATCAGGACCTTCAGAGAAAGTCACTGTCAGAGAAGGAAGTCCTATAGCTTTTTGAAATGATGATGGAAGATATGAATGCACATGAAGAATAAAAGACACCATTTCGGTAAAAGAACTTCAGTATCAAAAAAGAAATGGTGATGCAGTACATTAATACTGTTTCTAAGACAGGAAGTCTTGAATGTAGGCAAGAGATTTCACCTCAGAAATTCATCTATGAACTGAAATTTGGGTCTGCAGATGAAAGACTTCTATCATACCTAGAGTCCCTTCCAGTGTCTATCTGGCAATCCTTTGAGTATCTAGTCTCAGGTATTTCATGAGAGTAACAGAAAATGGATCAATACAACCTAACAACTTTGAACACACAAACTACAATCGAGATGAAATAGACGGATTTTTGGAGATGCATGAACTACCACGAGAACATAAATATTAGATGGTTCAATGACCACTAAGGAAATTATGATCCTGATTTAAAAATCTCCAAAAACATCTTCAGATATAGATGTCACTGGGAGAATTTTCCCACACATTTATAAGAAGATCTAGTACCAATTCTATACAGCCATTTCAGGAAATGGAAGGAACAGGGAATAATTCACGACTTATTTTATGAAGCTGGTATTACTACATAGTCAAACTGGAAAAGACAGTGCCAAAATAAAATAATGGAAGAAACCCAAAAGTGACAGACCAAAGTTCATCATAAATATAGGCATGAAAATCCCAATGTATAATGTACTTTATTGGCAAGCCCAGGAAGTCATAGGGTTGAATGGATTGATGTAGGAAAAATCATATTACAAAATTCAACACCTATGGATAAAAACTCTCAGAAAAATAGGAACAGAGAGTGTTAGAGGTTAAATTATATCTCCTAAGCATATGTTTAGGTTCTAGTCCAACATCTACGAATAAGGTCTTTTTTTCAGAAATGGCATTCTAATACAGTGAAACAATGACTTGCTATATTCTTTTATGACAGACAGCAGACATCTATCATAAGGGAGTAGAGCAAGTCGTTGTGTCACTGCAACTTGTATCCTTATAAGGAGAGCAGAGCAAGCTCTTGATTCACTGTGCTTCACATCCTTATGTGATTATCTTCTCATATTTAGTTGATGTTTTTAGTAAAATATTTGAATTCCCATCCCTTTTTCTTTTGGGTATATTCTATAAGTATTTGGTTGTGGTTCCCACCATACCATTTAACGTGGAAAGGGAAATCACTCTGATACTAGCCCATAGCAGTGTAGCTTCAGTAACATACAGAATTCCATTCCAGTTCATCTCCATCCACACCTTACTCAGTTGCTGATGTCACATTGTAACAAGTGCTTGCATTGTGTAAGGAATCAAGGCTGAAGTGGCCTCTGAGAGCCTGTATGCCTCAGCAGAGTGAGGCAACTTTTTAGGCATTCCCTGGGCCAGGATAATGTCCCATAATTTCTTTTCAAGGAAATACTCTCTTCTTTATCCTGGAGCCCTTAGTGTGATTAGTCTTAAACTTCTTGAGATGCCCTCAAGCTATCTTTTCTACTGTGTTTGGCCAAAGTACTTAGCATCTCTTTGGGTGTTATAATATCTTTAATAAGTATATCTTCCTTATCCACAGCTTTACAAGACATTTCTGGCCAAACTTCAAGGTTTTGGAATCCCTTAGCTCTGTTTTCTGCTCCCCATTCTCATAATAAACCAGGCTAAAAGCGGCTGGCAATATCCATGCTAGTGAATGCAGGCTGTGCTACCTTGAAATTTCCACCTCCAGATTAATTAATCCGTCTCTTTAAAGTTTAGTCTCACATAGAGTCTTGGGACATAGTAAAAATATAATCAAATTCTTGAGAAAACATAATCAAATTCTTTGCCAGAACATAATGTGGGTGACCTCCAGTCCAATTCCATACAGAGTCCTGATTTCCATCTGAAACCTCATGAACATGATCTGCATTCTTGTTGTCATTCCTCTTTGAGCTCCTATCAGAATCTCCCATTAAGCTCTGTTTACCACATTCTACAGCTTTTCCAGCGTGCACCTCTAAACTAATAAAAACTCTTCCTGCAAAACAGCTTTGAGGTTTCTGATCCACATGATCAGGTTAGTCACAATAATGACCCCACTTCTTCAGTTAGATTTTTGTCACTGTACCAAGTCCCCCAATGAGAACAACTTAGAGGATTAAAACTTTACCCAGGCTCATGATTTAAGGGGTCTTGGTTAATAGAGAGCCAAGTCCATTTGCTCTGGGCCCAAGGCGAGGCAGCACATCAAGAGGGGGTCATAGTAGAAAAGCACCCTTACAGGGTATAACCTCAGTGACTCACCTCTTTCAGCCATGCCCCACCTGCCCACAGTTAGTCCATTGAAAGTCGGATGGCCTGATTAGTTTATAGCTCTCACAATCCAATAATTTTACTTTTGAATATTTCTGCATTAACACAAGAGGCTTTTGGTGGCACCTCATATCCAAACCATAACAGACTCTAAGCTTGCACTCATGTCACTGAGGTAGGAGGATCACATATTTAAGCCCAGTCTGAGAAATTAGTGAGAACTTCTCTTAAAATAAAAAGGCTGGGGATATACCTCAGTGGTAGAGCAGTTACCTAAAATATATGTAGGCCCTGGGTTCAATTGCTAGTATATTAAAAAAAATTAAAGAAAAATAAAACAGGGTGTTTGAGGGCTTGAGGAAATGAGTCCAACCTTTCTACTTCTTCCCTCATATGAGGCTACACCAGCAAAGTGCTTTGACTTTGAACTTGCCAATCTATAGAACTGAGAGAATTAATTTCTTTTAGTAAATAACCATAGTCTAAGGTATTTTTTTTACAGCAGCATGAAGGGATCCACTCATCTGGAAATGCCTCCATTTCTTCCCTCTACGGTAAGAACACTTTTGCTGGTTCCAGGATTCTTGGCTTCCCCATTTTGTCCTTTATCACTCTGAATGTATCAATCCACTGGATTTTTCCTTCCAGAGTTTCTAGTGAAAAATCTGATAAGGGCCTTATGAGGAAATTCATATGAATCCTTCCTCTGTCTCTACCTCTTAGGTGTTAATCCATGCTCTATAATGTCATCAGGAAAAGAGCATTTTGTTATAGTATCACAATGTGAGTTAGGTGCTACCATCTTTTTGACACCGATAATTCAGAGTTGGAAGAAAAAGGAATTGAACACCTGAGTGTAGATATGTTGAGGTCTTTCAATGCTAAAAGTTATTACAGTTTTTTTTAAGGCTTTACATGAAAAGTCCTTGGAAGTACAATACAAATTTTAATTTCTAAACAAGTAAATGTCAGCCTCCATAACCTACTGAAGCAAAAATTTCTTTAGATTTTTTTTTCAGAAACATTGTGATTCCAGCGAAATGTAGAGCTGAGACAGATCAAACCAGTGGTGAGCCAGAGGACCCTGTTTTTTGTGGATTCTGACATCATGGTGTGGGCATTGGTCACATGGACTCAAAGAACTGCAGGAGCAAGGTGTGCAAACTGGCTCAGGCTTCTCTGCATGGATTCCAGCCAGGAGTGCCTCTTGATCCACCTGGACATCAGGAGTCTCCTTTGCCTCCACTTTTGAGAGACATCAGAGACTGTTTCTCCTGCGACACTTTCCCCCTACCTTGCTCCTCTCTGACCTTTCTCTCTTCTCTGCTTTCTTAATACATTTGTTTCTCACAAATTGTATAACAAAACTGATGTTCCAAAGATTAAAAAAAAATATTTGTTTTTTTCCTGGAATTTTATCCATCACTAACTCCATTACTACAGCTTTCTCCCATCAAACTACCTTAAATGTCATTTTGAGGCTTCACAAATCTTACTCATTTTGGAAACTCCTAGAATAACTTGGAACTTGTCATGTAGGTAAACACTTAAAAATATTGAACAACTGAATCTTATAAGTCAAAAGTCAGGTATAGAACTAAGTATACTTTTTATTTATTTTTCCCCCACTCTGAAAGCCATTTCAGTACCAGCAGCCTAAGCACACAGAAGCCAGGCAATGGTTTGGCATCACAGTGTGCCCTGGCATGGGACACTATGAAAGACCCAGGAGATAGACTTGCCATAATGTATTGTACTCTTGAAAGGATAGATGCCATGATTTCTAGAGTCTCAGCTGCTAAACATCTTTTACTTGCTCTAGAGTTTGACTGATCACATCTTTTAATTTGCCCAGGCCCCCTTTTTGTCTTGGCATTTGGAGGATTTACAACAGATTTTCGCCTTTTAAACAAGCAGTTATTAATAGCTGCACTAAAATAAACAATGATGTAATACAAAATTGCCTGATACATGCAAAATAGGGAAAACATAATTAGAGTACAAGGGATTATTTATAGACCAACATCCTTCTCTAAAGGAGATAGGCTGAGCCACACAGCACAGGCACACATCAATATATTTGTAGCTATCATGTGAAAAATGAGTTATCTGAGAAGGACTTTATAGATTGACTTTTTAAATTAAAGTAATAACAGGTTTATAGTTTAGAAAATCAAATGCTTCTATAAGGTGCATCTGGCAGTTCCCTGACATACTCGCCCAGTTCCCAAACCCTTTTCTCAAGAAACTATTAATTTCTTATTCAGGTATTTAAAAGGTTCATATTTGCATTCTGATTTTCTGTATTGAGAATATGTTTCTTGAATTTTAAGCTACAGGCATTGTCCTCAACTAAGGCATTTTATGAGTCAATTGTTATAAAACATAGTTAATTATCTTGACCCTCTAATTTGCTTAATTTCTTATATACCTCTCACTAGTTCTTCCTCTGAACACTATATGAGAATATAGAAACCAAGTGAATAGGGCCAAAGACATCAAATAGTATGCCACTTTCTTTTTTTCCTCTGTAAGTCTTTCTCCTAGTTCCCATAGAGTCTCAAGAATGACTGTGCCCATAGACTGATTATCACCCTGGGCTTTCCTTTTTCAGCAGTCTAGAATTTTTGTCACCTCTCATGTGTTTGTTTCTCTCTCTTCTGAATTATAAGTATTTCTGAGTTTTTTTTTTTTGACAGATCCTTCTATCCTCAAGTAGTTTTTAAGAGGTGATTTAAAAGATGATGCATATTCTTAAAATATTTTTAGTAGTTTACACATAATAGTGGGATTCATTCTGGTGTAAACACACATTCATGGAATAAAATTTGCTCCATTTCAGTCTCCAGTATCTCCCTCCCTTCCCATGTTCCCCTACCTTCATGCTATTGGTCTTCCTTCTATTATTTCTTTATTTATCTTAATTGGTGCTTTATAGTTATTCATAAAGGTAGAATTCACTGTATTATCTTCTAATGTCCCTAAGAAATTTACTTACCTTATTATATTTTTGATTCCTGAAAGTTTTCTTAGTTACTTTTGAAAACATAAAATTCTTTACCAATTGGAAAGATGCAGATAATCTCTCATCTCTCCAAATACAATTATTATAGTTTTTCTCTCTTGTTCTTTGGATTATAACTATTTTTTCCAAATTCTTTGTCCTATTTGGCTGTTGTAGTCATTGTCTTCAATATTAGAGGTGTTAGTCAAATATTTGGTCCTTGGCTACTGATTCATATTTAAGAATGACCTATTAAGTAGTTGCTGAAATAATCAATGTGTATGGAAAAGATTTGTTGGGGTGGCCTCACTGTAGGCTAATCGGGAAGGGGCATATTATTATAGGAACCTTGAATGTCAGTAACTACAGGTCTTATCTCTAAATTGTTTAGTTCCTCCAGTTCCTTTCATTAGTACTAGGGATACTATATAATAAGCCCATTGCACAGGGTAGGCACAGCTGATCATTAACTGCTCTTTTATTTTTCTTCTCTTTTTTATTGATTTTCTTTTTTTGAATACAAAAAAAGTGGAATGTATTACAATTCTTATTACACATATAGAGCACAATTTTTCATATCTTTGTATAAAGTATGTTCACGCCAATTCATGTCTTTATACATGTACTTGGTTTTTTTTCATTACAATTCTTATTACACATATATATCACAATTTTTCACATGTATGTTTGTATATAAAGTAGGTTGACACCCAATTCTAGTCTTCATACATGCACTTTGGATAATGATGTCCATCATATTCCACCATCCTTGTTAATTCCCTGCCTCCTCCTTTTCCCTCCCACCCCTCTTCCCTATCTAGAATTCATCTCTTCCTCCCATGCTCCCACTCCCTGCCCCACTATGAGTCAGCCTCCTTATATCAGAGAAAACATTCAGCTTTTGTTTTTTTGGGATTGGCTAACTTCTCTTAGCATTATCTTCTCCAACGCCATTCATTTACCTACAAATGCTATGATTTTATTCTGTATATATGCTACATTTTTTCTATCCATTCATCCACTGAAGGGCTAAACAGACATTTAATTTAGCTCTCTTTACCCCATTTTAGGAGTATCATCTGCCTTTTTTTCAAATATATTGGGCCACAAATTTCCATGCTTTCAATTTCATGATTTTTTTTTTGCTGATGCTTGGATTCTTAACTTTCTCTGCTTGTTTTCATCCTCTCAGTTTTGTTGACATATTTCTTTTGTTAAAATAACTTTCCTTAAATTTTCCAGTTTTCTTTGTCCTAGCTTGATATCTTCTAGTTTCCTTTTATCGGATTTTTTTGGATGGAGGAGAGAAGAGCTATAAACTCATGAGTTCTGGCTACCTTCTTCAACTGCAAGTCCTGACAAGCTATCTGTGTGATAGCTTTGAAAAAGTGTGCTTCCCCTTATTTGTATGGACTTAAACAGTGAATCTATAATCTTGGAACACAGGTTTTAGTGATTACTTTGCATGTCTCTAGAATGCAACATAAATGTGATTTTAGAAACTGGCCTCAGATATAAAAGTTGCAAGAATTTCTCACTTAGCTCACTCCAGGTAGGAGATTTTTGCTAACTTAATAGAAATAAGGACCTAGTTTCTGTTCCCTTACTAGGCTAAAAATTCAAATGGAATAGATTTGTTAAGGAGTAAGATCAAAAAGCCTATGGACCTGACCTCTACCCCTCAATTTCAGGGATTCCTAATTCAAACCATATGGCAGCTTTGAAAACTGTTAAAATTATCTACCTGGATCTCTGCAGCTACAATGTGGATTCTGCAGAATGGGGATCAAAGAGAAGGATTATAGAATATAGCTCAAGGAAGGACCCTGAATATGAGCCACACCTCTGCTGGAAAACCTGTCTAGTCTCAGAGTCTTCCTGGAAACACTGCCCTGGATGATTTCCCATTTCTTCTTCATTCTCCAACAGCACACACCTTCATCAGCATGCTTGACACATTCACAAAGCTCATTGATTCCTATGTGTGGAGCTGATGACTAGTTGGCAATTCAGCTATTTGTGGCACCTTCCTTCACTAGACTGTCTGCTCTTTGAGGTCATAGGCGATGTTCAATTTATCCTGTATACCTAATGCGTATGGCACTGGTTGAACTATACATCATATTCATTAAATATTTGTGGAATGAATGAAAAAGATACCCTATAGTTTGTTCAATTCTGTGCCAGGAAGATATTTAAGATATGACAAATAATGATCAGCCATTACTTTGAAACTTACGGATTAGAGTATCTTGCTAGGAGACAATATTTACAGATTCTTCTTCCAATATCAGATTTTCATTCAAGTTGTTAGAAGTGACAATTGACTAAGACAACTACAATCTTATCATTACATGTCTTTATCAGGTCAGTTTCTTTTTTTTTATGCACACTATGGTGACAATGGCTAATATTGTAGTTTGAGATCTGCTAAGAATGTTTGACACTTTTCTTAATCAAATCTTTAGAGTCAGGGTAGTAAAGTGTAGCCTGAGGGCCAATCCCGTTTGTCTATTTTTTTTTTAATTGTTGGTCGTTCAAGTCATTACACAGTTCTTAATACATCATATTTCACAATTTGATTCAAGTGGGTTATGAACTCCCAACTTTACCCCATATACAGATTGCTGTATCACATCAGTTACCCTTCCATTGATTGACATATTGCCTTTCTAGTGTCTGATGTATTCTGCTGTCAGTCCTATTCTCTACTATCCCCCCTCCCCTCCCCTCCCCTCCCCTTTTCTCTCTCTACCCCTTCTACTGTAAATCATTTCTTCCATTTGTATTATCTTGTCTTACCCCTCCTTTTCTCTTATATATCATTTTGTATAACCCTGAGGATCGCCTTCCATTTCCATGCGATTTCCCTTCTCACTCCCTTTCCCTCCCACCTCTCATCCCTGTTTAATGTAAATCTTCTTCTCAAGCTCTTCATCCCTACCCTGTCCTTGTTTACTCCCCTTATATCAAAGGGGTCATTTGGTATTTGTTTTTTAACGATTGACTAGCTTCACTTAGCATAATCTGCTCTAATGCCATCTATTTCCCTCCAAATTCTATGATTTTGTCATTTTTTAACGCAGAGTAATACTCCATTGTGTATAAATGCCACATTTTTTTTTATCCATTCATCTATTGAAGGGCATCTAGGCTGATTCCACCATCTTGCTATCGTGAATTGCAAAAAACAAAGCATTATGATTTCAACATGAAAAAACTTTGAGACCTTAATGGTTTGCAATCCCTTTTTCCTCCATCAGAAAATCACTTTAGCTTATTGTTTGGCAATACAATATGAAATTCTGAGTCTGAGGAGCTAGAGGCAAGATTCAGTTCTGTTGTTTACTAACTAAATGGTTTTTGAGCAAATGGTTAATTACACTGAATGGTGTTTTCCTGGTCCCCCAATGGTTAAAACAACACAGGGTTATTATCAAGTTTTGATGGGAAGGCATAACTGAACTAAAATGTGATAAATTTTGATTAATGTTATAATACACCACACATGCATATACACTAGGAATTGCCAGTATGGCAGTAAGAGATAATCCACAGTGTTTTAATTTTGAAAAAAAATGTATTTTTGAGTCCCAATTTTGACTAAAGTTTGGAAGGCTTCCCTTTGAGGAAATGCTTGTTTCTAAAGGAAACTGTGGCAGGCAAGAGGCTGTTCTTTAATATGACATCTAGATGTGGGGACAGATGTTGTTACAGAAATATTCACAGGTAGTTTAATAAGCTGCAAACACTGCATACCTCCTAGAAGAGAGAGGTTGAGAATAGAGAGGGGGCAGAGTCTTAGATGCTTAATATTTGTGAATGAAAATTGCGGATTCCATCCATCCATAATCCATATTCTCTGTTAATACCTCAGGGCAGGATTTAGCTAAGCAGATTAATAATAAAGTTGAATGTGGCAATGGAAGCCTTGTACCTTATTGTTAAGGAAATTTGTTTCAAAATCTTGACAATTCTTAGCCAAATTAATTCAGAGCTATGTGTTCTGATGAACAGGAAATTCCATTTTCTTTTGATTTCTTAAATTCTAGTAGTACCATAATAATACATTATGAAAATAAAATATTCCAATAAAATAAAAATATAGAATAAAATGTGAAATTGTTTTTCTCCTTCTCTCCGTATTCTATGACTCAGAGATAACCAATATGAATATATATTCCAAACTTTTCTCTATGGATTATGCATATGCATGTCTTTATGTCTTATTTCTTGGACACACTAGCATTTTCAAGTAAAGAAAGTTTGTTCTAAGATAAGGCATCTTCCTCTCTTATTTTATTATTTTTTTTAAGTACAAGAAACTCAGGTTGTCAAGTTACAGATTCACAGCATTCTAAATGTTATTTTGCCACTTAACTCTGTGACCCTTAGCATATTTCTTAAATTTTGTAACCTCTCAGTTTGTTCATTTGTGAAATAAAAGTAAAAACATTGTATAAAGTTGTTATAAGGAGAAAAGAACATGGGAGTCATAGGGAACTGAAATGAATAAATTAAGTGAAATATCATATACCATGTAACTACTAGAATAGTAAATCAATAAGTAAGGCAAGAGAGATGGGAACTAATTCCCATCTCTCTTCCCTTACTCCTCATTTTACTATTTGTACCTATCAGTCTTTGCCCTATCCATAATTACGGTCATGTTCAGAATGGATCACTGACTCCGAGAAAGATCTTGGGACTATTGTGTTGAAGAATGTCATGGCAGAGTGGAGAGAGAAGGCCCTGTCTCTCAACCCATGGAACGCTGTACTCAGGCAAATGTAAATAATAGAGTATTTCAATATTTCTTTCTCTCTGTCTCCTTCCCTCCTTCCCTTCCTCCCTCTTTCCTTTCCATCCTTTCCTTCTTGTTGGGAAAAGTCATCTAAATGAGAAGGAGTAAAGGTGCTGGTAGAGTTTGGGGCTGTGGACAGATTAGAGTCTTCTTGCTCAGCCTCTTCTTTATTTCTGAAGAGTCTGAGATGCCTGCCCAATCCATAAATGAATCTGAAATATGACCCCTCTCATCCAAATCCTTTGATTTTTCAGATGAAGAACATCTTTTGGAATGTTCATATCTGAGTCTGATGGTCATCAAAATGTAGGGCATTCAGCCTGATTGGAAAATCCTGCCAGTGCCTTTCAAGTTGAATATTCCACTTCTTGAAAAGTGCTTCAGTACTTGCTGGATCTGCAGGTGTTTACTGTCTCTGGGGCTGCAGTCCAGATTCTAGGAAAGCAGGGAATAGCAGCCACCTCTCCAGTGGTTTATCAAAGACACCTCAATTTTATTCTGGCATTTAATCTGCCACAGAAGCCATTTATTGCTTCATCTTCCTGAGTAACGTGGACACTATCACTTAATTAACTCACCATTTGACTGCATGTTTAAAACTGTCAGGTGGGAAGTAAATTTAGTGCTGTCTTATGATTAATAAAATACTAAAGTCTCATTTTGTAAAAGCCTTGTAGCTGGCACCTGTGCAAAAGCTACCAGGTTTGTTGGTTGTTATTTGGCTTATAATTATGTGGACTGACAGAAAAATATCTACATTTGTTTGTTCCTTTTTACATATTTGTTTTTAAATCACACCAATATGTATGTGTGTTGGGAGTAGATGTGGTTGGTTAAACTGATAGAATATTTCATATTTAAACAAATTAAATGAATTATCAAGTCCTTTAATATAGGTATGCTATGTTGAATAGTTTCAGGGTCCTAGAATTAATAATTGCTTACTTTTGAGTGATTATTTATGGTAGCAGCTGATCTAGGGTCATTTACATATGTTGTTCCAACTAATCTTCACAATAATTCTGAGAAGTAGCATCATTCTCATGTTTACAGATAAAAAACAAAGCACTGAGATATTTAGTTATTTGCATAAGATGGTTTACCTCAAAATTGACAAAGTTGAGCTTTGAATACAGTTTTATCTCTAAATTCAATCCTTCTGTTTATTCCAATGGAAGAATTGCTTTTTGTAGCAGTGATGCTTGAACATTTTGGCCATTGTATTTTTTTTTTAAATTTTTTTCTCCTGCTTTATAACCTCTCCCATCTCAAAGAGGTTTGTGCTGGAGACCATCACGATCATTTCTGTGTTTGGCGATTTGCTAAAAAGACCCTTAGAATTCAGCATCCAGTTGTATGTATGGGTAGGATTCATTATAATGAAAGGATACAAAGCAAGTTATGAAGGATATTGGTCAATTGGCAAAGTGTGGTGGTGTAGGGGTTTTTAGCTTCTTCTATCCACTCCATCCTGCAGAGAGGCTTAGGAGAGCACACCCCAACCAGGATGGATCAAGAAAGGTGAGGATAGGCCAGCCACCCACCCAGCCTTCCCCACCGGAGGACAATCAGACACACGGGGGAGACCAGTCAAAGCAGGATCTCATGTATTGAGGAAGCACACACAACTTATATAAGAAGTAAAAGTCAATCATTTTAAAACACAGGAAAACAGGAACCAATCAACTTAAAGGTCAAGTCAGCTCAGCAGGAAGAATTAAAGAGCACGAGCTGTGCAGGAGCATGGAAGAGAAGTAAGCCAATCAGGGAGGTTTCAAAACAACTTCAGTGTCCTCCTACTGGCATTTAGCCAGGTGCCTTCCTAGTTTTCGGCCCCACATGGTGGAAACCAGGTGTGAGCTTCCAAGAGTCCTCTAATTGGCAGATACACTTAATTCTTGTGACAATGTGTGACGTGTTGTCTACTACTGAAGCATAGTCAAGATGCAGCATCCAATATTTTTGGGGGACTGTTCATAAAGGCACTCTCTGACTACCATATTCCAAGATGTCAAATTCCAGAAGGAAAGCAGTCACATTGTTTGCACTTATAATTTAGGTACAGTGAGATGCTTTTATCATGTAAAGAAAGTTTATGACAGTGTAGAGTAATGTTTATCAGTCAAGTTCCCAGATGCTAGCCATCAGCCATGTTTGCAAGCAGGAAACTTCTAAAGACAGCAATCTCAGGGCCTCTATGTTAAATCTTGTTACAGAAGATTGAGACGATCTCATTCTTTTTCATTTGCAATTCTTTCTTTTTGTGATGCTGGGTTTGAACTCAGGGCTTCACACATACTAAGCACACACTGTACCACATAGCTACACCCCCAGCCCTCATTTGAAATTCTTAAAAATTAAATTAGAAAAGGAATAAGGTTCATGTCTTGGAGTGTGAAATGATGTATGTTAGAAATATATAAAAACATTATTCATTTATGGATTTCCTTCCCTCCCTGCCTTTATTTCCTCCAGTCCTCCCTTCTATCTTCCACAAAGTATTTGACACTTATCTTGCTAGGAAGTGATTTAGAACAGAGAGTAAGATCAGAGGCTCTGAATCCAGAGTGGGATGCAATCCTAATTCTGCCACTTATGCATTACATGGCTTTAGGCAGGTTTCTGGGATCTTCCGTGTGAGTTTCTCCTTTCTGAAGACTACACTGTGGGCTTCCCTCACTGAAGGACATGATGACTCCACCTGCTGTGTACTTCCTCTCTGAATACAGATTGGGATCCTTCTGAAGCAGGGCTGAGGACATTTTAAGGGTTGTCAACAATAGATCAGACCAGTTTGAACTTTCCACACAATGTGAGAATTCAGGATATGAGAATAAAAACTGAACAGAAATTGGGAAATTTGGTTACATTCATATGTGGCAACACTGACCAAAGAAACCACTTACAAATACTTACCTCTACTTAACACAGTTGAGTACCTCTGAGAGGACCAAAGAGAGTGATCAACACTAGAGTTTAGCGGGATGTTTTGGTTCTATGATTTGACGTCCTAAATTTCTAATTGATGGCTTGCCCTATTTTCCTTCCATTTCTTCTCTTTTTATTGATATTTATGTAGACTATATGGTATTTTCTTTTCAAATCATGCTTATACACAAACACATACAGGACAGGATTTATACTGATTGTATCAGCCACGAGAATGGATGTGGCATTATTTGTGAGGTGGGAAAGAGTAAAAACTAGTACTTACCTGCTGCTTTTTACATTGATAATATTGTCATGTGTCTGTAAAATTCAAATTTTTTTCCCATTTTGTTATGAATAAGTAATATCTTCCTAAGCTAATTTTATACGACATATAATTATTAAGCCAAAATTTTCTTTTCTTTTCTTTTTTTTTTCCTGCATGGGACCTCTGCCAGTACTACTTAGGCAAAAAGGACCCACTAGAAGTCCCACATTTTAGAAAGGCCTCTTATGATTCTCTGTGTTTCTCTCTCTCTCTCTCTCTCTCTCTCTCTCTCTCTCTCTCTCTCTCTCTTGCTCCCCATTATTCAGAGGTACAAGGGCACATCTGTTACTTTGGATCTAGAGCTAATCCCAAGCAGTTAATCTCATTTGGTACCATGCAGGCCCCCAGCATAAGGCTTTTCCCCATCTTCTTCCCATAAAAGTGACTGATTCTAAATGCAGTGAATGTCTGTGTGTCAGGCTGCTGCTTCTGTTCCAGATGGACCCCACTTCACAGTGGGAAGAGTTTGAGCAATAGGAGGAGCACTTTCATAGTTAAAAGAAAAAAAAATCAATGGTTGTGTCAAGTCTTCCTCTGCCAGTTAAAATGCAAAATATCTCGCATAATGAAATAACTTTCCCAGAAATAATGAATATCCACTTTTTCTGCTTATCTTCTTGTTCTGAAGCATGTTTTCAGAGATTCTCATAAATTAGTACAACATGGACAATACTGTATGAGGCTGAGGATCGTTATCATAGGTCTGGATCTCACTGTCTGATATAAGTGGATATTAGAATTAATTAAAAATAAGGAACATTAAAATTTACCTCCTTGATTGAACTAGCCATATTTCAGGTGCTCAATAACTGCATATGGTGAGCAGCAATGGTAGTAGATGACACAGTCTCAGAACATTCCATCTTTGCTGTAAGTTCTGTTATTAATATCTGTGAGAAACATACAATATTTTAATTATGTGTTAGTCCTGAACCCTGACAAATAGATGGACACTGAATACTAGAATTATGAATAGTTGTAATTATATATCTCATGAATAGTTAGACAAGTGTTGGGTAGGCCTCCAATTAGACTTTTTCTCTGAGTCCTGCAGATTGCAGCAGAGATGGATGAGGTACTTGTCCTTTCCTCAGATAGCCTCTGTATTACCAATACCAATTTCTGTGGACCTTGCCCTGACTAAACTACTTTGAAATCTTTGGTTGGATATAAACCAGATTCACAATGGTGAACAGAAGCATTTGGTAACCACTTGAATTACATAATATGGTATCATAATCTCACCCAATGCATACAGCTAGTTACATGGATAAATTTTCATGAAATATATCTCAGTACTTAGTAATCATAGCCTGCTTTAGTTGGATAGCAGTTTAACTAGTGCCTAATGGGTCTGCTAATCTGATTCTTAAAATGGCCATGAGAGGTGATGAATTCTTTCTAGTTGATTTTGATCTTAGTAACAATGGATACTGGATAAAATTTGGAAAAGAACAAAAGGAAAATATTTATTTTATGATTTGATTTCCCTTCCCAACACATAGTAAATTTTACCTTTTTCTGAAATGGAAGATAGATCCATGGCTTTAGGAATGGGAGGCTGACAATGTAGTGATTATTGCTTTGTCTGTTGCAAAAGATCTTTTGCTTGTTTTAAATGTGTTCATGGTAAACACAGTGTGCTGTTTACCATTAAAAAAGAAAAACCTCAGCATGTGATCTTTGTGGAGATTAATTTAGAGGAAATAATATTAACACAAGAAAGTCTGAGACCTTATATCAAATAATGAACCTTTATTTCTCCATTAAGACCACAAGGGCTAAGGAAATAAGAAAGCTATTTTCCATTGCTATTGATGTTGTTATTTTTGGAGCCCCAAATGTGTTATTGTTAGGTTCATTACATATTTAAGGAAACAGGTAGTACATTATTATTTTTTAGAATCTTCTCCTGAAAGTCTACTTTTGACCTGGACATTTAAAAGTGAAAGAGAAGAAATAAAACTTGTATTTTGGCAAAAAGATATCCAGTTAGATCATCACAGCCCTTTCAAAAGAACTGTGGAAGGAACTGGAAGCTGGGAAAGGTGGTCACAATTTTAGGGAAGTTGCATTATACTGTTTACATTTACTCAGACTTTTGCTCTTGTTTATGGAACATTTCCACACAAGGCTCATTGATTTTCAGATTGCTGAATCACAAAGCAGCTGCTTCTATTAGATGCACAGTTACTTAACTTACTACTGATTACCTCATGAGTACATAATTTCTCAGTCATAGTCTCTGATCTATAGCACTTGCTCTTGAGGTCATCTCTCCCAATACAGAAAAGCTTTCTCCATGACTTGCCCATCCGTGTGGCAATACTTTGATGTCATTTGTCCCTGTTTATTATCTCTTTGTCACTTAGAAGAAAAGCATTTTTAACAGAGAAAAGATATTTGGTCCAAATCAGCAGTGGGTCTGTGTTTTCCTAATATTTAGGATGGAAATTAATAAAAGCAAATCTATTGAAGGATTTTTTTTTTGGTGGTGGGATAGGGACGATATAGGAAACTACTAAGAAAGTACTTCTTAAGTACCTAATGATAAAAGTCATAGAAATAATGACAATATTGTAGACTCTCATTAACTCGAGAGGGCATTGATTTTGTAAAGCTATGATTCATCTACTTCTTGTTCAGACATGATTAGGGGATGACAATGTTTTTTGAGTTGTGTCCATTGTGAAACAAATTTTGAGTCTGTGGCTTCATTAATTACAAGCCTCTGTCTATGTCGGATTGTCTGGCATTGTACTTGTTTATTTGCATAAATCAAAACACAACCTCAAAAGGTTTGCTTGCATTTTCCCTGATGTGGCATAAAGGTCATCCAATATCTCTATGGAAAAGAAAAATACAGATGGTGCTGCAGAGGCAACCCTGGAATGTCTCAGACACCGCCTGGGGGAAGCTGGAAAGTCCTTCCATATGAAGGCTTAGCCCTGAATGGTAAAGGGGCTTCAGAATTTCAAACTCATCTACTTGTGTAGGAAAGTGAATGTTATGAGAAATGTCAGCTTTGAATTCAGAGGAATGTCAGTTTCAATCTTGGCGCTGTCACCCAAGAATCTATGGATTTGTGGAGTTTATGAGACATGTTAGGCATCAAATGATGGTGGTAGTTGCCATGTTCACTGTTGATTTTAATATTAGCATTTAAATCCTGGCACCATCTTCTTATCTCTTTTTCTATAACATGGTGTGAGACATTTGTGACTTAATTTTTGTAACCTTGTAGTTTCTCATTAAAAGATTATAATACCCATCTAATAGGATAAAATTAAGTGAGAATTCAAATTAGAACCTAGTAGATGACAGTGGCTGCATGGCATGTACCAGGTTCTACTGTGTAGTTTTGATTACTACTAGTTTTTTTTTTTTATTCTATCCTGTTCAAGTTAACTCCTAAACTCTTTTATGTACATTTGTAAATGTTCCCAAGTTGTTTGGTCACAAAACATAATGATGTTTCTGTAATGATGTTTCTGTTTAGCCAGAAACATCATAAAGACATTCTTGATAACACAAGATTCAAAGAATCCTTTGAATAATTCTGGAAAATTCTTGCAATGTTTTAAAATTCCTTTGGAGCTTTTCAATTTGAGCTTTAATGTGAAATGCAAGAAGAGCTAAACAGATTAACCCTACAAAATCCATAGATGAAAAATAGCTCACAAAAGCAAAGTGTTTCATTGATATCAATTATTCATTGACTCTTGAAAGTAATAATAATAAACATCCTTGAGGCTGCTGTGCAATATGAGATCAGGGCTAGGGCAATCGCAAAATAAAGGCATAATAAATATAATTGATATTCACTGATTCTATGTTATGAAAAAAACAACCCGCATAACTGAGCAGAAAAATGCCTTTTTAAAGGGGACTAAAATTATCTCCTTGGATTCTAAAAAGTGTGTTTCTCCCCATGGAAATTTGCTGTGAAGCAAAATAGCACAAACTAATAGTTATCATTTATGGAGGGCCCACTATGTAATGATGCTTTTTATTTCTATTCCGTATAACAACTTTGCAAGGCAGATTTCATTATCCCTTTGTTTTTGATGAGGAAATTGAGCTTAAGCAGGGTCAAATAATTGTCCAAGGAAACTTTTATATACCCCTGAGAATAATTGTTGTATTTCAAATGCCTTAGGTATCACTCTGACTCAGTCCCTTGCCTCTCTACCCACATTAATATCTCCTCTTGAAAACTGAGTCATACAAGTTATATTAAAGTACTGCATGCTTAACTTCATAGGACTAGAAAAGAATGAGTATAAATTCCTGAATGTGGACTTGCTGACTATAATGGGCTGTTCTTGCTGTTGCTGTTTTCAATAAACTTCTTTTAAGTCAGACACTGTGCTAGGTATTGAAATGAAAAAAAAAAAAAAAGAACACATTTCTTTACCTTCAAGGACTCCCAGTCCAGTGCAAGGTTGACAAATAGCTTGTTCAAACACCATTCTTTGCCCCCCTACTTCTAGTAGTAGACGTTACATGGATGAAGCTCACATACGTTTTTCAACAATTCTTTCTCAACAGTGATTCTAGGAAATCTCTAAACATTAATTACAATGAACACACAATAGAAACAAAATTCATCTGCCACTCCTGTTTCATAGGACAAAGGTAATTGGCCATTGAAAATACTCTGTGACAGTATTGATAGAGTTGTGAGTAGTTGCATCTAGGGTATTACCAATTTCCATGGATACAAAAGGAGAATATAGTTGCCTCCAATTCTGGAGGGTGGAAGAGAACAGACAGAAGATTCCACACAGATATTCTTTGTTTTTGAAGTGCTGGGAATTGAACTGAGGGCCTCACCACTGAGCTACTTCCCTAGTCTTTAGATTATTAATCTTAAGGAATAGGTAGGAGGGTAACAAGGGATGTAACTGTGATTTAGATAGAGGTCAACAATGAAGACATTTTATATGTCATCCTAGGAAGTCTGGAATCTACCATGTAGGTCAAGGATTTTAAGGTTCTGGAGGATTTTACAAAAGAAGTAAGTCAACCAGGAAAGCATTTTGAAAGAGGGGAAGTCCATGGGGGCATGTAGCTTAGAGAAGACTTGTGAAATACTGCAATAATCTTGGAAAGAGAAAGAGAGGGTCTGATTAGAATAGCAGTGGCAGTAATATAGACAGAGTCCTGATCAGGAAACAGCTTCTGAGTGGAGTTAGATATAGAGATGATAAACACTAGCAATTGGGCAGAATGAGGAATTGTATGAAAGAGAAGTAATAGTTAGGGTGACTTCCCTATTTCTGAACCAGGTGACTGAGTTAATAGTAGGAAGAAGAGGGAGTTGTAGGCATGAGATGTAATGATTTCACTGAGGATAAAACACAAAGACATGGATTTATATTACTACAAAGGATTATTTGGATTTCTGTTTGTTTGTTTTTGAAGCCTAATACCTATATTTAAAGCATATTTTAAAATATGTTCAAGAAATATTAAAAATGAATTTTGATGTTAATCCTAAGTAAATATTGTACACCAGTCATCTTTACTATGGATATGCTTCTTTGTTGGGAAAAGTTAGAATCAATGAATTTCATTGATCTAATCCTGAGAATGGAGAAATAATTATTAGGTTCAATTGTATTCCTACACATGGATACCAATGATGGGCTTACATTTCAATTCTGGGTTAGAGCTACTTTAGCTTTTTGGATGGCCATGATTCCAACTAATCAGCTCCAATAAACATTTCTTACTGGAGAATTCATCAATCCTAAATCTATTGAGTATAGATTATATAAATAATTTATATAAATTCAGAAATCTTTATTTGTCTTACTTTTATTGACAAATATTATTTACTCAACTAGAAGTGAAGAGACTTATTAAAATGAAAATATTATGGAATCAATGACCCCTGATTTATCATGTGCTGACTACAAATGGATGTTCCAGATTACTTGCAGAATACTCCATTACATAGAATATTTTGTGTATACAGGGGCCATTGACTGTCTTGGAATTGTGGATTTTTCTTTTTTCTTTTTTTTATTTATTTCTTACATACATGACAATAGTGGAGTGCATTACATTCATGGATTTTTCTTATATTCAGGAACTACTTGGTTTCCTCAAATTGTGTTTGAATCCTTTGACCACTTATAATGGTAAAACTTAGTGTGTGTGTGTGTGTGTGTGTGTGTGTGTGTGTGTGTGTGTACCTATGCATATAAGAGGAATTTTAGTTTTGAATAACTATTTCTATATTTGATAAAGAGTAAGGGCCACTGAAAATTGTGAATACATAGTTAGTATTTCCTCTACTATATGCCTGACTTGAGGATAAAAATGACATTTGATATTATAGTGGTTCTTTTTTCCTATAAAACCTTATCTTAAACTTCAGAATTTCTTGCTTTATTTTTATTAATTCTGTCCTTTTAGAATATATTATACAATACATAGACAAGGTGCTATTTAGCTATGTAGAGAAAGAAATTTATTCTTTTATTCAACCTTTAATAGAATGATTTATTGATTGCCCAGTTTTTGAATAATATTCTTCTACTAGCTTAAGTTGTCTAAAAGTATTTTTTTATAACCTAACCTCAAAGAACTTTGAATCCAATTGCTGGGATAAGAGAAATATTGTTAAATGTTAAAAACAATATAGAAAGTTTATATCTGGTCATCTTCTAGCTCTGACTCTATAGATGTGGACACATCATTCATTCTTTTATCATCTTTAAATATGATTTATGACTATGTGATTTACAAGATTCCTTACAACTCTAATAAAACCCAGAATTCTTTGGCCCTGTTGATTGCCATGAGCAAAAGAGAGAAGTGCAATTTTAGAAATAGAAGAGATCCCTATGGCTACACCCACCTAAACACTGATCAGACATACTTGTTTTCACTGGGAAAAAAATGATATGAGTTGACAGTGCAATGTGTAGAATTCCAACCAGAAGATATCTTCTCAGTTCAGGGCTTTGGCTGCTCTCCTCACTCTCCCTCCTCTATGGTTCTCTTGTGGGAATCATGAGCACAACATCTGTTTGCTGTAGTGCTCTTTTAGGTTGAGGATGC
Source organism: Ictidomys tridecemlineatus (assembly GCF_052094955.1). Lineage (NCBI taxonomy): Eukaryota > Metazoa > Chordata > Mammalia > Rodentia > Sciuridae > Ictidomys > Ictidomys tridecemlineatus. Next base: position 166,858,705 of record NC_135480.1, on the reverse strand, counting down.
TTCTGAGCAAATCTTTAACTCCACTGTGATCCTTAATCAACTAACTTTGTCATGGGAAGGCAATGTATCTGGGCCATATGTCACCAAGTATAAAAGTTCTAGAAGAAATAGAGAGGTGGAATTTTTTGCCTCTTGTTCAGAATACATGACCAGAATCTCATGAAGGTTCTGTTGTTAGGCCATCCACTATTGATACATGTAATGAAAAGAGGTTAATAGATGGAGGTAGTACGAGAATAAGAATGAGTGAATAAATAGGAATTTATAAATTTGACTTTCTTGTTGCCTATAGTGTGCTACAGTTTTTTAGTTGGGTTTGTTTTTCTTTTACTATTGTTGATTTTTAAATTCTTAAATTATTTCCTTAGGAAGATTTTATGGTAAATGATAGATAGCAACAAACTCACGAAGTAAACTTCCAAGTTGTTGTGAAAACATCTCCCAAATTAGTTATTTTCATATTTATCTCTGTCTGATGTTTTCTTTGGAGAAGAGCTTCAGTTATTGTTTGTTTCTCTGCCTTACTATGACAGTGGGTGAGAGTGAATTCATAACTCTGATGTGTGACTGCTTATGGCAGATTAGATTATAAGGACCTGTTCTGAATAGAATATTCTTTATCTCCCTTCTCTTTGTTTGCAGAATTCTATATTTGTGTTTAAACTATTCTTATAAATCCAGTGTGCATTTTACATGGATTAAAAAAATAAGCTCTTATATGTTGTAATCCTGGTTGAGATTTTGGATAAGTTTTCCTTATTTTTTTCGCTCTTGTTCTCTGTCTCAGAAATAATAAAAGCTATTGCTTTATTCTCTCAAATTCTATCATATTTTTGCAGTTAGTAGAAAAGACAGTATTCCTGTGTCTTAAATAGCATTGTAATCTACATAGCTATATGATTTTATATGGCCAATCCACTTTATAGTGTCAAAACACTTTTATTTCTGCTCGGGAGGTTTTTCTACCTTATTCTTATTAATATTGCACCGGATTCTTTAACTGTAGAATCACTAACAGGGGGCCAAATAGAATTCAGAGAGATATTCTTTATAAATGTAATGAATTTGAGTTGGACTAATTGAGAATTCTGAATTATTTTAAAGATTTGACCTGGACTTCTGGTAACTTTTGCACTATTTATAATAAAATGCTATATGAAGCAATTAAAAAAACAATTACAAGATTGTAGACAAGCAAATGCTTTTCTTTTCTTTCATTTTTATAATTTAAAAATTTCTTCATTATAAAAGTAAATATTTTTTTCTTATAAAATTTTACAGTACCGAGAAAGTAAGACTAAAAAATCATGTATAATTCCACTAAAGAGAAATGGCCACTCTTAAGTATTTACACTCATTCTGTCTTTTTTCTCTCCTGGGATTGAACCTGGGTTTTTTCACATGTTAGTCTATCACTGAGCTACACTCTTAGCCCTATAAAGTGTTTTGAAGTTTTATGTAAAAATAAGAATGATCATATATTTCATGGCATTTTATCATTCTATGTTAAATAAAATATTTTTATGTTAAATAAAATATTTTCTACATTTTAAATATCAATAATGATATACAACACTGTTTATTTTCTTTATGGTGGGATATTTAAATAAGTTTTAAATTTTTTTATGATCATAAGTAATTTATGAATGAATATTGTCCTACCTAATGAAAATAATACTTAGAGCAAGTATTAAAGTTTATACACTATTCTTTTTTCTAATAATTTCATTAACTCCTGCTGATAGTACCATCATGCAGATATTATTGTTCCCATTTTAAAAAAGAAATGACCGAGACTGAGAGATATTCTATAACTCGATGATGATAGCCCAGCTCTAAGTGTGTGATTTAACCCTTGAGCTGACTGAGACCAAAGTCCCTGTTCTAAGTTATTACACACTATTGACTTTTTATGTTTAGGAATGATCATCTCTAAGGACTAATTTCTATAAATGCAAATTCTGATTTAAAAATATACCCATTTAGATGGTTTTCTAAATTTGAAGTACAGTATCAATTTACAGTCCTAACTAGCAGGCTTAAAACAAAAATATTTTAAAAAGTTTAATTTTTAATAGAATTGTTTTCATTCTTCTTACTAAGCAGGGCATGGAAAAGTACTTAGAAGAACTTGGTAACCTGAGAAATGTTACTATTGATAGTAACAAGAATTACAATGGTGGTGCTGGTGCTACTATTATAATAAGCCATGGCTATATTTTTTCTGGGCCTTTTTTGTGCCAGTGTTTCTGTAATGAAATTTACCTATGTGAGCTTACTAAGTAACAGGAATTACTGCCTATGTTCCATAGCTAAGATTTATAGAAGTTAAAGTATTTTTTAAATCATAGAGTTATAATGCAATAGAGCAAAAAAATCAAGTATCTGTGAGCTCCAAATCTCCAACCTATGTATGCATCATCAAAATAGACATTTCTTGAACTCATGTGCATTTTTATTGCTGTACTACTGTGGATTATAGTAACTGTTAGAGTACCACATCTGGAAGTCACACACCCATCTTTTTGTATTCTAAGTTTCTTGAGGACAGGAACAGATTTTGTTTTTATCAATATTCATTCCTTCTCAGAGTTCTCCTTAAAAAATCTCTAACACACTCACTCCACCCTTTGTCTCAAGATGCTGCAAGGTGCTCATAATGCAGTAGTGAATGAAGAAGGAGTTGGTATCTGGATCTAACATGCCAATTATTTTTCATATCTGTCCATTTTCAAACATGTTCTCTAAAATTCCAAAATATTTATATATTATCTCTTTCCCCAAACTCTTCCAAGAAAATCTTTTTATTGCTTTGGTGTCAAAATCTAGTGATTTATCCCGTAGAGAAAATTGTCTTGATTGCCTGGGGTCTAGTCCTTTATCAATGATTCCCTTTGAATTATTTTCTCTCTACAGTAGCTCAACCAACTCATTGGGTTCAATCTGTTTTCTGCCTTATCCTTGGAAAGGCCTATCATTGAATCGGTCCAATCTTGCTTAATCTTTTCATTTCTAAGTTGGGAAAGTTGAATCAAGGCTAATCTTCTTTATAATTCATACTCTTAAAACTCTTAAAACTTCCAATATTAGAGTGTCTGCTCTTATTATTTTGCAGCTTTAGCAATATCCTTCCAATTTGTATGCTTAGGCTTATCAAGAGGTTACTGCTCTTAGGAGTGTTAAGCAAAGCGTGTTATTTATAGGTGTGCTTCTTTCAATGTTTAAAGTACTGTGTCTGAAATTTAGGAAAACAGAATTTGAATGCTAAAGATTCATAGACCCTTTTCACAAAAAACACATGTGGGCGTGATAAGAGAGTATCATACAGACTGGAAAAAGATGACTCTACTTTAAGAGAGAATCACTTTGTTGTGTGGTCAAGTTGTCAGTTTTCTGTGTTATTCAGTCCCAGGAAACTATAATTAAGAAGCAAGTTCTTTCTAACATGTTGAATTTTGTAGACTTCTGAGGGTGCTGGATCCAGAATCTGTAACATTAAATATAGATTAAGTATTTTTACAGCTTATGCCACAAAAACTTTATCCAAAAGTTTATATCAAGTTGTATTGATGTTTAAGGCAGATTTTCAGAGACAGTCTTTTCCCTTAGATATTTTACAATTGAAAAGAGGTAATGCTGCCACAGAATGAGGAAGAGGCATCTAGGTAGTGAGGGAAAGGGAGAGTTTCTAGGTAGAAAACTCTGTTGAATCGTGTGTGCAAGAAATATTTAATCCTCTAGAACCGTCATTGCACTAAACACAAATGTCATTTATTACTTATAATAAATTTGGGAAGTGGATTCAATGATTCCCATTTTATGAGTGAGGAAATATGTTTAGAAAGGTTAAACAGCTTGCCCAAATGCACACAGATAATTTTTGCTGGAATATGGATTTAATACGAGTTTATCTGACTCCAGAGCCTGTGCTCCTAGCCACTTAGCTTTATTATTCATCAACAGAAAGTGTTTCTCAAAGTAGGGTCCAGGGCTTCTGGTGGGCTGCCAAGATTCTCTAATGGTCTATAATAAGATTATAAAACAATGTTCTTTATTGACATTTTTATAGCTTCGATATTTCATAGACACGGTTTTTATGAATTGCTAATTTTGTAATCTACAAAGTTGTTATTATCCATAAAGCAAAGCAAGTATATTTCTACAGAATGCTAGGGATTTTAATCTATTATGAAGAGTAATTGCTCAAACTTACATATTTTATAAATGGTAAATACAGAATTTGGACCAAGGTACTTGACTGTTAAGGTTCTCCTTGTCTTAATTCTGACCCCCAGAGAGAACTAATTAGTAATATAAAAATAACAAGAGAGTTGGGTCAAAGTAACCCAGTCATCTTAATTAACTTCTTGGAAATGAGGGGAAAGTAAATACTGAGAACAGTAGAACTTACTTACATCATTAGCAACATCATTGCAAACTTACAACAAAAATAAACCAACCTAAGAACAATGGAGAGAAAGTGTGTGTGTGTGTGTGTGTGTGTGTGTGTGTGTGAGTAGCAGTTACAAAATGAATTTAAGAGAGATAGGTAGCTATTTAAGAAATAATTTTAATTATGCTTCTAAATAAGCCCAAAGAAGAAGGAAAGGGTAGATTATTTAAATTAATCAGCATTATTTATATTCTTTACCAAAGTAATGCTGAGGTCAAAGTTGATAAGAATTTTATAAATGGTTTAGACTGTTGTATAATTCAGAAGTTTATAGGTGAAATAAAGTCTTAATAATTATCCTGGGAATCTTTATAAAACTAAAGCTCAGAAATTTTTCCTAACCATAAAGGACAATTTGAAAAATGAACTTCACTAGTAGAACATATTTGTAAATTACAGTTTACATGTGGGACTATCCATCCATTCATCCATCCATCCATCCATCCATCCATCCATATTCTGAGCACATATGAGACTAAATGATTACATGCATTAATTTCATACATATGGAATTCTATAAGTATTGAACACCTACTATGTGCTTGATAAATACTAGACTGAATAGATTTAAAGACAATTAAGACATGATTCCTGTATGTGTTAGGTTGTGATTACCCTTAGAATATAAGTGGAGATATTTTGGGAATAAATTTGTTTAAAAAAAAGCCTAAAAATGTAACTGACTGAAGCAGGGAAGCAAAATCATTTTTATTCATTTGTTTATTCAGTAACTATGTGTTTAGTGCCCTACCATATTCCAGGGGCCATTTTAGGTACTGAGGATACTGTGGGAAATAAAATGGACTATGTTTTTAATCTCACAGGATTGACATAGTAGGGGAAGACAGATAATATTTAATTTGAAATGTGCCAAAAATTATAGAGTTTTATGAGCACGAAATGGGTGATGGAGCAAAGAGTATCTTGGGCAGCTATATTGGTGGTCATCTTTAGAGAAGTCTTTGAGAGGGAATATCAGAAGTTAAGCTAACCCATAAGGATTTAGCAGTACTGAGTTTCAGTGTGGGAGTATGGTCAGTTCAATGGACTCATTTGAAAATTGGCTGTGTATTACAGGACCATAAAGAAGACTATTAGGGCTGAGGTACAGTGAGTAAGAGGGAGAGAGGCAGTAGGTGAGGTGGGAGACATGTCAGGACCACATCACCAAGGCCAAGAAAGGGAGTTTGAATTTCATTCTAAGTGCTCATGCAAACTATTGGAGGGATTTAATCAGGGAAAGGACTTGTTCTAATCTATGCTCTAATAAGATCAGTCTGACTGTTATATGGAAAATGGACTTGAGGGAGCTGGTTCAGGGTGGAAGCAATTACTATGACATGAAGTCAGAAAGCAATAAAACAATCCATGTCTAGATGAGGTCAACACATAGTTCACTAGCTCCGTTTAAGTAGTCAGAGAAGAACTCTGTGGAAGAGATAGAAGTTCAGATGTTATTTGTTAAGAAAGTGTTAATCAATACTGTAATACTGAAAATTGTGGATGGCATACCTTAGAAATAACAACAACAAAAAATTCCATGCATGTGCCATCAAGGAATTTATAGAACAGCAAGAAACAAATATCATTTGAACAAGTATTGATTACAGAAGGGGAAGTCTGAAAGTGAAGAGAATTTTCCCTGATATGCACAACCAAGGGAATGGCTTTGCTATTGCTTAAAAAAGGAATGAGGAGGATAGCAAAATAACACCTTCTGTCAGAGTGGAACAAGGATCTTTGGGGGGCCTTGAATGACTTCATGTAGAGCAGGAATTGGGAAAAGGAGATGAGGGTCACAGAATCCTGATGTGAGACTTTGACATAGAGACTGGGCTCTGATATAGAATAATGCAACATGATCAGGCATCACCATTTTGGAAAATGGACTCTGCTCAACCTCCTCTGTAGCCTGCTCAGAGAAGGGTTTAGTTTGCTCTTAATAGAGCATAGTAACAATCTTTGGAGGGGAAAGTTAACCATAGTTTGTTTAACTGATGCCTGCTGTCCTTTGAGTCTGTGGTCATAATGGTAAAGTGAGAGGGCTAAAATGTAATGAGTACTGGAAACTGATTGGTTATGTACTAATGCCATATGCATTTGCATTCTTGAAAAATTCATTAAAATATATTCAGCAGCTTTATTTTATCATTTGTTATATATGCTTTTTAGAGAAAAGGAAAACGCAGATGAAATATTGTTAGAAGTAGTCATATTTTTTAGGCATTTGAAGGTGACAGTGTAGGGTGGCATAAAAATGTATCATCCTTTCATACATTTTCAAAGCATTTACAGGTAATTGTAATTCTCAAAATAACCCATGATGAGGGGAGAAAAATCATCTCCATTCTAGAGCTGAGAATGAGCTCAAGAAAGTTTGTCTCCTAGTAAATTAGTGGTTGACAGAAGAATAGATTTCTGGGCTCTTGTTCTATTTCCAAAATATATTACAGTTGCCTATAACAGACATTACAAATTGTGGACAATATATCACATGGTTCCCTGAAATATAGTAAATTGCATTTATGATTTTTATTATTTTATGCTCTTTTGGCAATGAGCAAAGCTTTTAAGGCTATTTGATGAATATAATGATATTTCTGTCCCTCTGATATTTTCTACTAAACTATAATTTATAAATTTTTGCATTTGTCAAGGAATGTGTTTCATTTTATAGTTAAAATCAGTTTTTTTTTAAAATCTCTTTTTTGTAAAAGGTAGAATTGCATTAAACTCAATGGAAGAATCTCATGCAGGACTGTGTTTTAAGTATTAGTTTCTACAGCAGCCTTCTCAGCACTGTTACTCACTAACGACACAGAAAGCATTTAGGATCTAAAACTTCATGTACTTTCTAAGGCAGAAACTCTTAATTTCCTGATATTCTACACTTCTGAAATGACAAATTGCTTTCAGTTAAGCTCACAGCACAAGAGACATTTCTAACCATTTCTAATCCTCCACCCCCAACCACTGTCCAATTTCAAAGCGTAGTAATCTGAACTTCACTTTGCCTCACATCTTCAAGGCTTTAAACGTTTGCATCAGAAATTCAAAGACACCCTATTTTAAAGTAATTGGACTGTCAATATTTTCAGCATGATTTTCTTTATTGTAACAGACCGTGGTTATGGATGGCAGTTGTAAAAGCCTGTGCTATTTTCTCTCTGTGTATTTGAAATAGAGCATGGGTCATCACCATTCTGTGAGTTTTGGAGAATGAAAAAGGTATTTCAAGCTAATAAAGAAGGTAGCATGGCATTTCAGGAACTGGGATACACATGCACAATGGCACAGAGTAATGAAAGGGCCAGACACGTTGCATGAAACCCTGAACATGAACCAAAACTTCCATCACTGTTCTACCCTCGGGCATATCTGTGGCATATTAGTCTTTGTCATCTCAAAAATCTTAAAAAATTTGGAGACTATTGGTCATGAAAAAAATCATTTCAGTTTATGAATGTGTTTTATATTAAAAGATAAAAATGTAACATTTCTGATATCATTTGTTCAAAGGTTCTACCACCAGAAATATGGTCTATCCAAAAGAGTCACCAAATACATTTTTCTGGTGAAATGTATTAATTTATTAAACAAATATTTATGAGATATGGCATCAACATATGTCCATGTATTCAAGTCTGCGATAAATGTAGTTCTTATTCTTATTGAGGTATCATTTAGATAGACAATTAACAAATGATTATAGTTATGAGGAAAACACAGAATTTTTAGAGAGGGAAACTCAAGCCATCTTAATGTGTGATAAGGATCTACTTATGTAAAGAGAGCGGGGGAAGAACATTCCAGGGTGGTAATGTATGGTTTTGCTTAGATAGATTTTGTAGTTAATAGGAAATAAAAATGACTTATTAATATTTTGTCCCATTCTTTCCTCATTTGATTTGCAACTTCTAATATTTTAAAATTCAAAATGCAAGACTAAATCCATTAAGTCCTTTTGAAAATGTTCTTTAAGAGCAAACAAACAAACAATGCACAGATGATCTCTAGGATTAGAGAGAACAGCAAATGAAAGATTATACTTCCAAGTACAAATCAGATACCTACCCAGGGAACAGGTAGGCTTCAGACTAAGCTGCATTTGGTCTAATTTAGAGAGTTACCTTTGCTTCTGGGTTCTTTATGATGCAGAATAAGAATCTCTGTTTATTAGATTGTATAATAGATTGGCCATAGGTACAGTTTTGCCTCCTAAACAAGCAGTGTGTGAAGCTTGCCCCAAACTGATTTCCCAAATGATCAGAGTTAGTTTGCATTTCTCCATATGCTCCTTGTTAATGTTTTCTTCTTTTCTTTACAGTGTGGCTTCTCCTGAGTCTCTTTAATTCCCTCCTTCTCTTCCTTTCTGACTCTACTGCTATGCAGCCACCTTTTTGACTTCACTCCTAGAGTTCTCACAGTCCTTGCTTCTCCAGAGAGCAGTTTTCCTGTGGACTTTAACAGCCCAAGATGCTGGTATGGAAGGAATATGCTTCCATATTCCACGGAAACCCAGGGGAAAATGTGCTCACCCTAGGCATCTATGTGGGAGAATATAACCAGGCTGATGCTCTGTTTTTTCTTCATATTAAAATTGCTTAAAATAGTCACCATCATGTAGAACACAATCCTCAAGAGGTTCAATTTGACTTTATAAATGTGGAAATGCAAGACAAAAAAAAAGTGGGGTCCTTTTAAAACCTTTTAAAATTACAGTAAAAGCAATGGGAACCTACTAAAATCATTGAACTATCATTCTTCCTTTCTCTCTCCACCCCCACTCGTTCTTTTTTTTTTTTTTTTTTTGTACCAGGGATTGAATCCAGGGGTGCTTAACCACTGAGCCACATCCCTAGTCTTTTCTTTTTCTTTTTCTTTTTTTTTTTTTTTCTGTTTTAGTTAGAGACAGGGTTTTGCTGAGTTGCTTAGGACCTCTCTAAGTTGCTGAGGCTGGCTTTGAACTTGTGATCCTCCTGCCTCAGCCTCCCAAGCTGCTGGGATTACTGGCACCATGCCAGCTACGATTGAGGTTTTATCTACATTATTTGTTGCTGTTTTCTTCATAAACTATTTTAAAAATTATTTTGTTATTTTAAAAAGACAATAAATGGGCTGTATTTTCTTCTTCTTCTTCCAATATCAGTTACAAAGGAAAGGCAACTCAGACTCTAGGACTGAAAAAAGTCTGCTGGACATTCTGAAGTGTAGACCATTAGAGGTAAGGAGGCCTTTTCCTCCCTGTCCAGATGCTCTTTTGTGCCCTTTCAGTAGTCAGCATTTCCAAGGGCAGAACTCTAGGGCCTGCTGACAGTGGCTTCCTCTCTACCCACTGCTTGGCCTCTCCCCTGTGGAGATGAGCACAGCAGGAGATGCAAGTGGTGCTGACAGCTGCTAGGACTGGGTGATTGAAATAACAGCCAGTGGATTCATACAGATGAATGGGCTTTCCTGGTATTGTAAGTACTGAGAATTGGTGCCCAAAAGGTAGGATTAGATGACTTTAGAACATTTAGTACATGAGTCACTCTCTGAGACTGATTTTTTTTTCTTTATTATAAGAACAACTAAGAATCTCTTGTCAAATATTTAGTTCTATGATGCTTTTGTAGGAGTTTCATTTCTTAGTATGAAAAAAATATCAGGACATGTGGGTGGCATTTTGGAAACTTGATGATCTCACATAAATGAGGAGACATTTTCTTTCCTCAGGAGACCTGAGTAGAATAGTGGGCTTTGGGATGGTGATTTACGGATGCAGTTATTTGAAAATTCAATTAATATGAAAATCATTTATCATTTCTTTATTTTTATTTCTACAAGATAAGATTACCTTATAGCTAATATAAGAATATTTTTATGTAGTCAACAGAATCCTTTTACTTAAGGTATCAAGTTTTCATGCAATGACCTTTAGCTTCATTTTAAAGCAAAAAGAAATGTATTCTCTAAAACAGGTTAACTTTATTATAAGGCCCTGCATTAAAAACTTCTTTTTCATACTTGGATAATATATCGTGATGTTCATTATATGATATTTACAAGTTTGTTCTATATTGTTATATGAATCATTTAGCTAAACTTTAACTTGTACCAATTAAATATTTTTGCTTTGAATATTGGTGGATATGATTTTTTTTCTATCAACTAAGATGGTAGGTGGTGGCAATGACATTTTGGTGGAAGTTATATTGTGAATACTTTAAAAAAATGCTTTTTCATGTTGAAATACGTAATTTAGGCATGTTAGTGTTCTGCCTGTTGTTATTAATTAAATACAGCAATCACAGTTTTCATCAATGGTTCTTAACTTTGACTTTCCATTAGAATCACATAGGGAGCTTTGGAAAATCCATATGCCCAAGGCATTATCTTCAATGTAGATATCACAATATCTATATTTTAAAAAGGAATTTTAATGTTGACACCTGAGTACTTGAAGTTGAATATTTCCTTTATTTGACTAAAATGATTTTAATTCTTATTATTTTCTGACATTTATTGTGTGATTTTGAGAAAATCTCTTAGCCCTATTTTCCTTAGATGAACCTTATTTATCTCTCATAATCAGTATTTTGATTAGGTGAGATGAGTATCTGAAGAGATTTTTTAAAAATGATATGTTCATATACACATGAAATACTGTAATAATTATTTTCTGTTAAATAAGATTTCCTATAAATACTGAGAGATATCCTGAGAATTTTCTTTGTTTTAAATTTGACAAAATCATATCTATCCTTGGCTGCATAGGTCAAGAAAATTGTGGCTCCTCTAGTAGGTTTGCCTCTTGACTCTTACAACTAAATCTTCAATTTCAAGTAACACTTTAAGGAAGAGTTGATATAACTAATTTTTTTTTCTGGTTTGGAAATGTCTACAAACAGCTGGCCTGGGAATCTTGAGTGTCTGGGGTAATATTTCAAAGAAGCAGTACAGAAAAATCAACATGTAATGGGGAGAACCTGATACGGATAAAGAGAAGGAGGAGAAAAAGGAACAGGAGATAACAGAAAGCAAAACAAAAATCAATAAATATGTATAGAAAGCATAGGAGGATAGTATCCTTGCTTTTGTGGAAGGGAAAATTAAATTGAGGTGAGGCGGTTAGATAACAAGAACAGTACAAGTGTTTGGGCCAGAGAAATATCAGATTGGATTCTGGTTCAGCAATCTACTCACTACATGAACTTGGGTAGATTATTAATTGCTGTGTACTGTAATTTCCTCACATATGATAACCTGGCATGGCCCCACACCCATGGTTAGTATTCTAAAAATATAAGCCAATATTTTTGAACCTAAAGTTAGAATGTAATTGTCAGAGAAGAAGGTGTTGAGTTATTAGAGAGCAGTAAACAAGGTCTTGGGTAGATATGTACTGTCTATACAATTGAGAATGCACTAATGAATAATAAATGAGAATTTATAAGAGTAGTGCATTAGCTTTATGTTTACTGTTGCCAAAAATACCCAACAAGAACAACTTAGAGGAGGAAAAGTTTGTTTGGGCTCTTGGTTTCAGAGGTTAGTCCATGGTAGGCTGACTCCATTTCTCTGGGTCCAAGGTGAGGCAGAATGTATTGGTGGAGGGGCATGGTGGGCGAGACTGCTCCATTCATGGCATCCAGGAAGCACAGAGAGAAAGGGTTGGGGGCTACAGGGAAGATGCTTCCTTCTAGGGCATAGCCCCAATGACTCACCTTCTTCAGTCACATCCCACTTGCCAACAGTTACCACCCAGTTAGTCCATTCAAACTAACTTTCATAATCTAACCATTTTACCTCAAATATTCCTGTATTAACAGGAGATTTGGGGGAACATCTCATATTAAAACCATAACAAGTAGATATATTAAGTCATTAGAAATTGAAATGGTCCCACACCCATGGTTAGTATTCCAAAAATATAAGCCAATATTTTTGTACCTAAAGTTAGAATGTAATTGTCAGAAAAGAAGGTGTTGAGTTATTAGATAGCAGTAAATCATAATTATAGGTTTTTATTCAATTTGGGTGGATGGTGATTATATAATTGCAATTACTTTAAAGCTTCAGAGAACCTTAGAGGTTACCATTCCATGGCCCTCATTTATTTTTTTCTTTTTAGTTATACATGACAGTAGGGTCTATTATTCCAGTCTTATGGCTGTATGCGATGTTGAGATTTACTGTGGTGTATTCATATACGTAGACAGAAAAGTTATATCCGTTTCATTCCACCGTCTTTCCTATTCCTATCTCCTGTCCTTTTCCTTTAGTCCTCTTTGTTTAATCCACTTAACTTCTATTCTCCCTCCCCACCTTATTGTGTGTTAGCAAACACATATCAGAAAGAATATATGACCTTTGGTTTTTTGAAATTGGCTTAATACACTCGGTATCACAGTCTCCAGATCACAGTCTCCACTTACTAATAAATGTCATAAAGTCATTCTTTATGGAAGAGTAATATTTCATTGTGTATATAATACCACAATTTCTTTATCTATCCATCTCTTGAGAAGGGTACCTAGGTTGGCTTCATAGCTTGACTATTGTGAATTGAGCTGCTATGAACATTGATGTGGCTGTGTCAGTGTAGTATGCTGATTTTAACTCTTGATATATACTGAGGAGTGGTACAACTGAACTGGGTCAAATGGTGGTTCCATTCTTAGTTTTTTGAGGAATCTCCATAATGCTTTCTGGCACTCATTTCACCAGGGTACTTGCCAAATAATAAATCTGAGCAATAGGATATGACAATCTATTTGATATTCTAGGAGATCTTTGTGGGGTCTTGGTGCAAGACATGGATCTGGTTGAAGCTATCGTCTTGGTGAAAATCCACACATATTTAGAAAGACATATTATGGTAGACTAGGGCAGTTGTGCTTAGTTGATACTGCTCTTTAAATCTTGCAGAAAAAGGATTTAGTGGATCACAAAATCTCCAATCCTGTCGAGAAAGTTCAGTAAAAATAGCTATTGGAGAAATTATGGTCGTTCATCATAATGATTATAATTTTCAAGGTCAGAGATATATAACCCCTCACCCCAGGTTTACTAATCTTATATGTGCTCAGGAAAGCTACTGTGTCTCTAGCATGCTCAGGGACATCTCCACAATTTTCCTTTCTCTTCTGGGTGCAGACTAGCATGGTTCCTGTCAAGTCATCCTCTCCCTCATGTTCATTTCTAGGATTGATGCTCTTGCCTGTGTTTAGGTTTTGTGCCCTCTAAGTGATAATCTTATTCATTTGTATTCCTTTCTGCTATAGAAACCATGAAGCAGCACTCTCTTGGATGTTTAATAACTTTGGACCCAGATCTTATACATTTCCTGTTTTCTTTCTCTGGTTTTTGACAAGTACTATCAGCAGAAGAATTCAGACCAGAGAACACCGGGAGCACAGTGTCATCACCTGAAGCTCTGCTGCTTTTTGATGTGGACTCACATACTCAAACCAGGTTTGAACTCCCTTTTGTTTTAAGGTAATTTCCCTCTAGGGAAGTTTTGGTTCTCTTTCTCAGAAAGCAAAAATAAACAAAAATCCTTGCTGGAGTCTTTCCTCCATAACATCTTTTATATTTTAGATTCTTAGACATTTTCTTTTAGAGTCTTAGACATTTAAATTCTAAGATGATTGAAATCTAAGCATTTCTAATTAACTAGTTAATTATTAGTTAATTACAATTAATAGTGAACGTTTGACAGTTTTGAGTTAAAGAAGGTCTTTGCACAATGACACACTCTAACAGTAATTGTGCATCAAAAATTGTTTGACAAATCCCTTTATAGAAACATTTTCCAACACTGAAAAAGTTACCCCAACCAAGTTCTCCTGGATCCTGGGTGAGAAAGAAGAGGAGAATTCTTCTGAAGGTGAAAAGTGTAAATTAAACCTCTAACTTATGAACACAATGGAACATCTATACGATTATAGAAGTTTTCACATGTCAATAACCTAAATGTTTAGCAATGAAGTTTAAATAACAAGCTGTTTACTTCCCAAGAGCAGTTTCTGTACTATGATTTGGAAAATTCTTGTTTGCTATGTGCCGCTTTATTGATAAATGCAATTCAACTTTCCCTCAGTGAGAAAGTAAGGCATTAGACATCTGGGAGACACAGAGCAATGAGCAAGTCTCCAAATTTTAATGGGAGCAATGCCATTTTTCCTAGAATCATTAAATTTCTTATCTTGAGAATGCATGCGTGCTAACTAGCCCTTTTGTATTTCATTCAAATCCATCAGTTTTGAGATGCGGCTGCACTCCATTCTAACAGATGAAAACCATGGGTTCTTTATTGAGAAGAAAACCACGTCTCTTTAGTGTCAGATCATGCCATGTCATTGTAGAGTAGATTTCACATTCACTGCTTCAACTTTTGTAAGGTGAATGATCAAAGCCAAGTTTGTGTAGAAATCATTTAGATGGTTATGAACCCATAAAAAAAAGCAGTGAGCTTGTTTGCTTTTTAATCACTGAACTTTCACATTAAAGCTGGGCTGTTGTGGGTGGCATATTTTTCACAGCATCCTCAATTTGTCTGCAAAATGGATTGGGCCAGAGGGCCCTACTTTACCAGACTGTCTTTTTGCTTTAGAGATAACGCTACTTAGTAAAATTAATGTAATGAGCATTAGGTTTCGTTTGCCTTTCCTTGAGATATTTGTCTAGGATAGGGAGTGGTGTTTTCTTACTCTGATTTCATATATTGTGTATATTTAGAGCTCAAAGAAAGCTTGATTCTTTTCCTTCTTCCTTGCCCTCCTTGGTTATCATCTATTCTCATCACCTCATTCACCAATGGAGGAAATGAGCCTGAGAGATCAAAGTAGACTTGCCATGGTCACATGACCAAGTCAGGTCAGAGATGAGCTTATGAACAGATTTTCTGGCTCCAATTGGACATTTTATCTAGAACTCTAAATTAATGGATGTACTTCACTCCCATTGCAAGGTAAGCAGTAATTAATATACCTTGTGTAAAATTACACAGGGTACTAACTATTAATGTAAAATGAGGCACATTTTTTAAAATTTATTCTAATTAGGGGTATATGACAGCAGACTGCATTTTTGATTCATTGTACACAAAGGCAGCATAACTTTTCATTTTTCTGATTGTATGTGGTGTAGCATCGCACCATATGTGTAGTCATACATGTACCTAGGGCAACAATGTTCATAACATTCCACCATCTTTCCTGCCCCATACCCTCTCACCACTTCTCTCCTTTTTGCCCAATCAAATTTCCTCCATTTTTTCCATGTTGCCCCATGCCGCCACAATTATGAATCAGCATCCACTTATCAGAGAGAAAATTTGGCCTTTGGTTGTTTTGGGATTGGCTTACTTCACTTAGCACGATATTCTCCAACTCCATCCATTTACCTGCAAATGTCATAATTTTGTTCTCTTTTAATGCTGAGTAATATTCCATTGTGTATATATACCACAGTTTCTTTATCCATTCATCTATTGAAGGTTATCTAGGTTGCTTTCACAGTCTAGCTGTTGTGAATTGAGCTGCTATAAACATTGATGTGGCTATGTTACTATAGTATGACGATTTTATGTCTTTTGGGTATAGACTGAGCGGGGGAATAGGTGGGTCAAATGGTGATTCCATTCCAAATTTTCTAAGGAATCTCCATACTGATTTCCAGAGTGGTTGCACCAATTTGCAGTCCCACCAGCAATGTATGAGTGTGCCTTTCCCCCCAACATGCTCGCCAACACTTATTGTTGTTTGTATCCTTGATAACTGCCATTCTGACTAGCATGAGATAAATCTTAAGAGTAGTTTTGGTTTCCGTTTCTCTAATTACTAGAGATGTCGAACAATTTTTCATATATCTGTTGATCAATTGTATATCTTCTTCTGAGAAGTGTCTGTTCCGCTCTTTAGCCCATTTATTAATTGGGTTGTTTGGGTTATTTTTGGTGTTAAGTTTTTGAATTCTTTATATATCCTGGAGATTAGTACTCTATCTAATGTATGTGTGGCAAAAATTTGTTTCCAAAATGTAGGCTCTCTCTTCACCTTATTGATTGTTTCTTTTGTTGAGAAGAATCTTTTTGGTTTGAATCTATATCATTTATTAATTTTTGATTTTATTTCTTATGTTTTAGGAGTTTTGTTAAGGAAGTCAAGGTCTAATTGAATGTGACAAAGATTTGGACCTACTTTTTCCTCTATTAGGTTCAGGGTCTCTGGTCTAATTCTGAGGTTCTTGATCTACTTTGAGTTGAGTTTTGTGCATGGTGAGAGATAGGGGTTTAGTTTCATTTTGCTGCGTATGGATTCTTGGTTCTTCCAGCACTATAAAATAAGGCAAATTTTGTAATAGTGACAAAAGCCCAATTTTTAGACGGGCAAGAATTTGGAAAAAAAATCACCAATAATTTCCAATTAGGACTATTTAGAATGCTACCATGTATTCATAAAAGCAGCTACTCCTAAAAGTACACACAATTTCAAAATGGTTACTTATGCAAAATATTGCCTCTGGACAACAGTAACAATGATTTCAATTAGTCCAAGTCTAGATTTATGTCTCAGAATTCTAACACCTAATGGGAACTTGGCATGTCTTTGCACTAAAGCTGCCAGATGAGAGTCAAAGCCTTCTTCTATCCTGAGTTCTATTGCTGGTGATGCATTGTAATCGTTTTTTTTTTTTGTTGTTGTTGTTGTTGTTGTTGTTGTTATTGTTTTTGAATCCTAAAGCCCACCACTTGACTCAAAGATCCTACTTTGTGGATACTTTATGTATTTGGAAAGGTAACATATGCCCCTTTCATCTATAGCACTGCCATCTCCAGGTATCTTTTGGAGTCCATGCAAAAGGATATTTTCTAAAGAAGAAATCATCCTCCATCACACACTTTGCAGACTTAATATATTTTTTGAGCAGTGTCTTCAGTGGTGCTACTTTCTTCATTTTTATTCATGGTATGACACAGCTGTACAATTTCTCCACCTACTCAGCTATCACAATCTCTTTCCCTAGTGCTTTGTAGGTAGCAATGAGACAATGTGAAGGACAGCCACAAGTTTGGTTCTCTTTCTAATTTAGGAAGATATGTCCAAACTGACATGGCAAGATCTGTGAGAGGGTGGGTGAAAGAGTGGGCTATAATAGTCAAAGTCAAGTTATTTTTTAAAGGATTTTTGTGTTTATGCTAACTTTCATTTCTCTTCATTTATTATATTTGCTTTCTATGCATAGAATTTTATTTTCAATATTCAGGCTTTTTTTTTTAACTGTGAAGAGGTTTATTTTCTATATTTTAATTGAGATTAAAGTAGTCAAGTCCATTCTGGGCAGTAATTGTTATTCCAAGGCACAAAATTCTTATTCTCTTTGAGAGAGAAGCTACAATTACTAACTTGTTTTTGTTTGTCTTTTGGTTGTTTCAAGCTTTCTAAGTGGGCAGTTGGTATTATGTCTGTAAAATGAGGAAGCTTTATTAGATAATTAATTTATGATGTGAAAATAGAGTAAGATGATACACATAAAATGCCCTTACTATGCTTACTATACACATAGTAAGCATTCAATAAATATTAGCTCTAGTGATATTAATAGTAATAATAATCTCTTTTGCAGTCAGAAGAAGAGTGAGGTAATTAGAGTAATGTTAATCTTTACATCAAGATTAACATTAAGTTAATCTGTGTGTGACCAGGAAGTAAAAACAAATTTCTAGAAAATATTTTGAATACTGCTATGATGTTTTTTTCTTCTATAATAGCAAATGCTGTTCTAGAATTTATGTGATGAAGCCATATCTCTTTTGACAAAGGATTTAAAAGGATTATTATAAAAACAAAATAATATTTTATATACAGGAAATCAGGATCAAGAAATAGGAAAGGACAATGTTGTACAACAGAAAAGGACAATGTTTGTACTTTGTTGGGTTTCTGTTGACTTGTACTTGACAAAGCAAGGACAAAAAGACCCTTTAGTTCTGGTGTCATTCACAAAAGGCCTCAACTTCCTAATTAGGTACATATAATGCCCCAGAAACCCCTTACTAGGCTATCTTCTTCATCATAAAACTCTATTTCTATGTCTTTTTTTTTCTCAACTCTGCCGTCTTTTGTATTCTAATTATTTAATTAACTTTTGCAAATCCTGCAATTATCTCAGAATAGCAAAATTAAATTTCTTTGTATTTCTGTTTGTGCCAAAGGCAAATCATTAAATTTTTAAATATAAGCATTTTAGATATACCACCATTTTGTAACTCAGTTTTAATCATTTTTTTTTCATTCCTTAATATACTTTGAATTTCCAAAAGGGGAAATGGTCTGGTCCATGCTTTGTTTTGACCTTTGAGAGTAACCTGCAAAGAACACAGGTGGTATTGTTCTAAACAGGTTAGCTCTAGCTGGTCTGAGGGAAGGCATATCAGAAATGGAAGAGAGAGACTTAGAAACTGGAGGAATTGTGAAGTCATGAAGAGATTGAGATTGCTGCAGAAACAAAGGTTTTTAATTATACTTTGAAGTTAGAGTTAGAAAATCTTCTATAGAAGCTAGTAGTAAATATTGCATTTTAAAAATTATTGAAGATCATTTCCCTGGAGTTTAAAGTCATTAAACTAAAAAATTTAAACTTCTATTGCATGTGCCTCATCAAGAAATACTGCTAAGAGACAAATACATAAGAGAAAAGTGTAAAAATATCACAATGATGGATTTGCAGTTGAGATGTATGAATAACTTGATTTATTTCCATTTGCAACATAGACAAACAACCCATTACCTGCCTTGAGTGTGACTGGATTGGATGCATAAATAGCAGTAAAATTTATGTTAATTTTAGTATATGTAAATTCTTTTTATTAATATATTGCATTGAATGTGAAATGTGTGCTCGACCACTACAGACCTTTAATAACATAAGAGCAACAGGAAATCCATCGTTTATATGATGGGCATAAAAATACAAATTAAAAATCAAACAGTAGGGGAACAGAATGTTGTGAGAGGTTGAAAATGAATATATTTATTCAAATATATTTGTCCTTTAGCACTGATAAATTTTGTATATGCATCAAAGAACAGAAAATATTTATATTTTTTTTGATTTGGGTTAATGTAGTCATATGCAGTGCTTGAGCAAGTAAATTTATTCCTAGAAATGGCATTCAAATTTGAATCTTGTATATTGTTATGAAGTTATGAAAAAGTTATTGTTTAAAATTTGATTTTTAAAAAATTTCATTGTTGTCCTAATCTTGAGTTTATTCATATTAACAGTGCAGAAGAGAAGAAAAACTGATTCACAAAGCCTAGTTTTAAAAGGAGATATTTCAAAAACTTCTATTCTAAACAATTAAATATGTGCACACATGGAATTTTCAAGAGTGCAAAACATTATTATGTTATTATTATAATCACTGTATTATACAATAGATCTCTTGAATATTTTTCTTCTAATATTTAATATCCTTTGGCCTATAACTCCCCACAACCTTCTCCCTTTCCCAGCTCTTGTTAATCACCATTCTACTCTCTGTTCTGTGGGTTCAATTATTTTTAGAGTGCACATATAAGAGATTATATAACATTTGTTTTTCAGTGCCTGGTTTACTTTATTTAATAATATGTCACTCAGTTTCATTTGTCTTGTAGCAAATGACAAGATTTTCTTGTTTGAAGCTGCATAGAGTTCCATTGTGTATATATAGCACATTTTCTTTCCATTCCTCCTTTGATGGACACATAGGTTGATTTTTAAATTTTGGTTATTGTGAATAGTGCTGCAATGAATGCAGAAAGTAGGTGTCTCATTGACATAGTGGTGTCCTTACCTCTGGATGTATACCCACTAGGGGGGTTAATGAATCATCTGGTAGTTCTATTTTTAATTTCTTGAGGACTCTCCACATTATTTTTCATAATGGCTGTATTAATTTACATTCCCACCAACAGTGTGCCAGGGCACTCTTTTCTCCACATTCATTTCAACACTTATCTTTCATCTTTTTTACAATAGCCTTTCTAACAGCAAAGGATATTTCTCAATTTCTCTATAGAAACAAAGTTCTTTCCTAAGCAGTCTACCAATGTTAACTCATTTAATTCTGTAATAGTTCTATGAAGTTGATTCCATTATTGTCATGTTTCAAATAATAAAATGATAAAGAGGTTGATTATCATACCCAAAATTACACTCTGGGTCAAACCATTCGGGTCTAGAACACACGTCATAATTGTTGGAACCCACATCATAAGTGTTGTGCAATGGGTCAAAAAATGAATTTTGAATTTTACTATGATTTTCTATTATAATAAAACTCAGCTGGCAAGGAACTGAATGCAGCTTACCTGAGAACAATGTGTAAAGCAAGGCATCCCCTTGACATGTCAAATTATTTATTACTTAGGAAATTTGCCATTGCCTCCTTCTAAAATAATCTTCACTTCACTCTTCAAAGCTGGTTCCTTTGTCTTCTTTCAGTTATCAGTGTAAACACACTCTCTGCAGTGTAAATTTTGTTTTTGATGTTATCGATTTATCACTTTGACTTTTTTTTGTAGAATGCTTTGCAATCTGTAATGGATTTAATTTTTTAATCTCATTAGAATTTAAGTTCTATGAGAACATGACTCCTGGGACTCATCAATACATCACTACTTCCTAGGAGAATTCTCTTTCATAACAACATCTCAATAAATATTTGTTGAATCAATGAATGCTTGAAAAGAAGGATTAGAAAAAGGCAAAGGAGGAATAACAGTTATCAGCATATATGTTCATGAAGTACTATATGTCAAAGCACTATTTGAACAAGAAAAAAGTAGAGAAAAGAAAAGCAGTTCTCTTATAAACTATAAGGAACCCATGAATTCTGCTTCACTGAAACTATAAAAATAATAGAAAGGCAAAACACTGTAAAATTCTTAATTTCAGCTTTCTAATTGATTGCTTGAATTTCACTTTCCTAAAATAAGAGCAACGGATAAAGCTTTGATTCGCTTCTAATATAGTTTCCTCTCTTGGGCTGAGGATTTGACTTTAAGTGGTAGAGTAATTTCTTAGCATACAAAAGGCCCAGGTTCACAGGACTGGGGAAAAAGAAAATTCAGAAGTCACATGACCTGGATTTGAATCCTGACTCCATAACTTAGAATGATGTAAATTCTGATCCATAGCTTTCTGATATTCAAAACAGAAAAACAAATGCACCCATTCTAAATGGACTTTATCAATTGTACAAAACAATGCTCACCTCTCCACCTACAGGACACATCCTGACATGTAATGGTGATTTAAAAATCAACCATTAGTTTTCAAAACTCAAAATAAGAAAACAGGTGAGTGATATGATTATCAGACATCTTGGGAAAATGTGACAATACCATTTGTTATTCTCTTGTGGATATATTTATACATGCACTATGGATTTTTAGGAGAGTTGATAAACATATGCCAAAATCATCATATTTTCATGGCAAAAATTACAAAAAAAGTTTCCTTTTTTTTCACCATTTTTTTCTTTTATCTTGAGATGAACCCACTCAACACATATCTTGGTGAAGTGTCAATATCTGAACCTAAACTGGCAAAGTCTAGTCTGGAAATCTTGGACTAGAGAATACCATGCCTATTGATATTATTTGCTGTGATAATTGAACCTTTTAAAAATTTTAAACTTATTCAATTATATTAACAAAAATCTAAAACTCCTAACTAAAATTTATCCCCCCCCATATCTAGGTGGTAGTTAACAAAAATATAGTTTCAATTTTTTAACTACTTAGCATATGTGGAAGAAAACTATCTTTACTGTATTTCAAGAAATCTGTGAACTTTATTTTTCTTCTCAAAGGATTTTTATCCATAATTTCTCATGATTTACTTTTTTCCACTCCTTTTTTCCTTGGCATTTGATAATGGAAATAAGTAGTTTGACACCATGGAAAAAATTAAAAAGTTTCCATGACAACATATCATAGTTGAAATATTATATGATTTCTGCTTTCTAAAGAATAATGCACTATCTAACATATTCAATCATGTTACATACAAAATTTTATTCTGTTTGATTGATGATTAATACTTAAGAATAAATAAGTTTATATCTTGATGAAATAATGGAATCTACTTTTGGTTATGCTACAAATACCATGTAATTTTGAGAGAGGAGGACTTGGGTTGTGAAGTTTGCACATGAGTTGACTGACATGTTCCTAATGTGAATTACTCCTTATGCTCATGTTTGAACTCTAATAGAGCTGTTGAAACATTTAAACATGTTACAAAGGATGTAATGCATTGACTACTATTGTTACTCCATAACCCTCCCAAAACTACAGTGCCTAAATGTAGTTCAAGTATGTTTTAAAATATTTCTTATAAATGTACACAGTACCAGGAATAGCAAAGACTATAAATGTACATGTATACAAGTGTATATGAGGAAATATGTTGTTATTATATCTATTTACAGGAGGCTTTCTAAGGCTAAAAGTCCACAAATTCTAGATTGCTGCAACAAATAAACAGGTATTTTAAGATTTCTGGCTAATATAAGTTCTTTACTTTCAAGAGCCTTTGTTCCTGTGGTAAGCCCCTGCCAATGGAGGTGATATAGAGAGTTGTCATTTACTGAATTAAATAAAATTAATTTTACTATAAAATTATTCTTAGCTAAATGTTGTTCTACCTAAATTCACTACTACCTACTTCACCTTGGTTTATGTAGACAGAGTATAAAGTAGTAAATCTAAAGAACATGCATACAAAAAAAAATAAAAAATAAAAAGGACTGAAATGTGGGAAGCCATTTCTGACACGTGATTGGGTGGCTCCCGTTAAGGGTCTGAGGAGCTTTGGCTGTATCGAAGCTTTCCCGGCCCTCTCCTGATGAGAGAGCCCATCCGTGTGGGGGTGTGCCTGACCACTGACCCCGGGGACCCAATCACTGACCCTGACCTTGGAGTGCAGCCCCCACAATCTTTATTGGATGGAATTCTCCCCTGAATCTCTTGTATAATAAAAGGCTACTCCCAGGCGTGTTCTCCCTCTCTCTCTCCTGCTAGCCCTGAGTAATCCTTGCTGCCCTGCTGGACGGTTAGAGGTGGGAACCAGAGAGGTGAGCCGTCTGGGAACTGGCTCAGATAGAAATAAGGTAACTGAGTCTGTGTGTTTTATTTCTATCTCTGCTAGCTAACTTTATGCCTAGAACCCCATTAATGAAACCATTGCGCAGGCTGCATGGTAGACTGAAACTTTCTCTTGCATGTAATATTGTTGAGTGTGTTAGGTTAAAGACTATTAACAACAATAAACGAGGGAACTAACTGCAAAGAATTTAGGAAATATCAATAAAAATTAATCAGAACATCAAAAGAATTTTTCTTAAAAAGCAGTGCAAAGCAGCTGAAAAGACAGTTTCATGTTTGAGTGGGAAATATTCTGCTTAAAATGGGAAGAATCAAGATTTAAAAAGTGCTTGCCCTTTGGGAAGGTACTTATTGAGATATTTTCCTTTGTATTCCATCACCATCAGACACTTAAGTAGTATTGGAAAGAGCCAAACTTAAGTAGAACAGCTGCTGTTTGTTGGACATTACTCTGTGCCAGCTGTTGGACTTGGTGTTCCATAAGCCTTATTAAATTCTTAGGATGACTCACTGGAATATATACTATTTTGACCCCCACTTTTTAAAATAGCAAATTTATATTTAGAGAGATTAATGAATTTGCCTAAAATAAAAGTTGGTATGTATTGGTTCTGGAGTCTGAAGTCAAGATGATGTGATTTTTAGAGCTACAGCTCTTATCTCAGACCCTGTGTCCAATTGGGCCTAATACTTTTTAAAAAGCGTTAGACTTGGTTCTAAAGTTCAAAGGCCAAAAAGAAAACCCGTTACAGGTGCCTCCTTTATCAGGCAGTTTCATTGAGTATGGGCAGCAAGCACCAAAGCAGCAGGGCTAAGATAAGAGCTCTTTCTCTTCCTCTATTAAATCAGATAATCATTTTCTTTATCCATTGCAATGCAGTCTTATATTATAAATGCCTTTGGCTACAGTGGGGAAGAAACAATTGTTTGAATCTCAATATTGTCACTGAATTGGAATTTAGATGTCTTTCTTCCTGTGGGCTTTTTGTGTTAATGCAGAATGGCTTAGATTATGCATTATTTCATAACCTAGTTTTATCACATAGAGATGAATGATTTTCTTTGAAAAGTTTTTTTTTCCACAAATGGAGACTTCTAAACAAAAACAAGATCACACAGTATGAACAAAATAACTAACATAACATTATTTAAAAGGTTATTTTCACTTGTTGTTTTATAATTTATTTTGTAGGACAAGAGCAGAGAACCTAGGAATTAATTAGTGTTTCTTACCAGGTCATGAGGACTGCTCCCAGTTAGTAGAGAGGTAAATTTGATATTTTCTATATAACATTAAATAGAGAGGGTTTTTTTTTCCTCTGAAGCATAACTTTAGATGTTTTTCAATTCTGGACTTCATAACAAATACTGAATACATCTGGTTCTCCAACAGATTACTCATAATTGTTGGCCCAGCATAATCTGTATTTTTAATTCCACTTAGTCTGAACAGAAGCTTTTTGTAGTGAGTGCTCATGCCCAAAAGGAATAGATTCAATGAACTTTGGGGAAATTACCTCTGACTTTTGTACTGTTTGCATCATCTACATGCCACTGATAAATTCCTTAAAGAAGGAAATGATGATAGCCTTTTAGGATTATTTCTTATGACCTAAGGAGCTCCTGTGAATCTTCAGAAAAATGGAGTTTATTTCAAACATAAAAAATATGAAGATTTGATTAGCTGAGAGAAAATTGGAGCCAAAATGGTATTTATTTTTTGGATCTAATGGTCAAAAATCTGAGGAAGAGGGCTACAGAAGTCCTAGGAATAATTACTGATAAAAGCACTCATGCTTATTCCAGTAGAATAATAGGAGGGAGATCTTATCACTGATCATTCTAGTACAACAAAATTTCTATACCATGCAAAAAAAAAGATTATTTCATAGATTTTGGTGACCTTTTATAAAACAGAAAGATAGCTCCAAAAATAATTTAGATATCTTCTAGAAGTTTCCTCTGTACAAGTATAATATCTTAGATATTTATACCATAATACTATGAAAGGAAATATTTTATTTATATAGACCCTACTTAAAACTAGATTACAACATTCCAGAAAACCATATATATAAAATAGTACTATATAAATAGCACTGAGAAATCAAGACTCATTTTTTTAAATCTAGAATTTGAAACAGAATTTGTTAAGCAAGTATACAGTTTGATTATAGTATAACTCAGACATTAGGAACCTGTATGTAGATTTCTAGGTTCCATATATGTTGTGACTTTTTTAGACATTTCTGTAATTATTCTTAGAAAATTCTAATAAACTTAAAGGCAACCTTATAGAGTGAAAAGGTCATAGATTTACCTTCAGAAGATAAATTTATTTTGACTCAACTGAGCAGCAAGGGGTTCCTTGACTATTTATGTAACTACTGTGAACATTATGTTTAGTTGCAAAATGGGACTAATTAAATTCTACTTGGTTGAGTGATTGGGAGAATAAAATGAAATGCTGCAGGTAAAATACTTACCAAATATCCTGGTAATATAGAATAATTATTTGCTTTCCATATCTTTCTTTAATTATATAATTCCATTAGGAAATTTCTGGTAATAACATATCATAATTACATTCATGCACAACTAAGGAAAATAGACATAAAGAGACACCTATACCTTTTACAGGTACAGTGGTGACTCCAGAAATTGGAAAAACTGCCTTGTCTCAGAAAAAGAGGTAAGAGAAGACTTACACTGGCAAGGGTAGGATTAGCCTTGAACTGGCCCCAGGAATGCAAACATTGGACTTGGAAGAAGGAGTACCTGAACCAATAGCTCAGAGAAATAATTAGAAAAGTCACTGGTGGTGCCAGTTTCTACTGTCAGGAGGGAGACATGGCTTTCGTTGATGAGCTGAGCCCATCCTTGAACACTTAGTGGACATATTCTATTGAAGGTGCGAGTAATCATTAGTGAATGTTAGGGGGCTGATTCATCTAATGGATGGCTCAAGATGTGATGACTGGCAAATGCAACATGGAACTAGTGCAGAGTGGGGCTACACATTCTATAGGTAGGAGTGCTACTAATAGAGAACCCCAAGCAATGATATATATTTTGAGAATAGGTCATGAAAAGCATCACAGCTTCTTTTAGTCAGGGTTCACTCCCTCCAGGGGAAACAAGAAGCCATTTTTAGGAAGACACTCAAGAGGCCCTGTGGAAAGTTCCATGTAGTGAGATAAGCCATGTAAGTGAGCCATTTTGGCCGTGGATTCTCCAACCCCAGGTAAGCCTGCACATGACTGCAGATGTGGTCACCATCTTAACCTCAACCTTGTAACAGGCTAATTCAGGACCATACAGATCAACTATCCTTACATTTCTGACCCACAGAGAGAGTGTTAGACAATAATTCTTTGTTATTGTTCTGAGCTCTTATGTTTTGGTGTGACTTGTTACATAGCAATAGGTAACAATAAGGCCATAAAAAGGGAAGAAAGAAAAAAAAGAAACAAACTGTATGCTAATATTTATATATTTTAAATAAAAATATTTTTACACAGATGTTACTCTAACAGATTAGAATAAGCACCAGATTCTTGTAAATAATCTTTTATTTTAGGTAAGTCAGATAAGTTTTTTTTCCTTGTCATTTGAAAATGCTGAAGGGCTATAACTTGTTCATAAATATGTTCAAGGAAGGTATTCTTTGTTGTTGTTTGAACTTCTACATTTTTTTCCATAAGTATTTCATTTATATCATTTTATTTACTGTTCTAGCTTCTAGCAAAATTCTAGCTTCTATTTTCTTTTTGGGATTTTTTTTAACTGTCCCTGGTGTGAGCTTATTAGAGCTATCATAAATATTTTCTAAACCAAAGTTATTATTTACACATTTCAATGGGCCTAAAGAATATACTTGGAAAATCTTGTCTTGACAAATATTGAAAAATAAAATGAACACCTCTATAGATTATGCCAAAATGAACCGATAACTGATTTTAAGATGGCAGGGGTCAGGTATGCCCTGTCACTCTACCGTTGATAATACTGACAGAGTCCAAACTACTATTTTACTCAGTAATCGACTAAAATTTTAAAAATTATTTTGAGAACGAATTTCATCACAAAATACATCTTAAGGCGTCTTTTCCCATTGGGATTATTTTCTCTAACGTGATAAGAGTTCAAATGTCTTTGAGAGGGTTCACCTCAGTCCCCATGTTGATTTAGCATACCATGTTGTCCAAAAGCATACCAACCCTTGATAACAATTTTTTGATGAAGATGGTATTTAAATCTTAGGAACAAGACAATTCTAGAACTTTATAATATTTCTCTGCCGGGGTTCTTACAGGTAGGTGATGAGGAAACTGAAAATGAGAGAGAGGAAGAGAAGGACAAGAACAGCAGCCAGGGATAGGGGATGTCCCAAAGCTACCCACACAGATACACAAGGTAGAGTGGTAACCCTGAAATAATTGACTAACATATCTATCTGCTAGATCAAAGTGTAGCTTAATCTGAATAAATAATCTGAGACATGTTTACTTTTTTTTTAAACAACCCTAGGGATAGAAAATTTATATCCTCTCTTTTGGAGATTCACCCAAGGATTTAATGTTTAACATAGAAATGTTGTTCCTAAATATTTCTGTCTTTAATGTTTTTCTATATGTCCTTTCTAGAAATAGATTAGAGATAGCTTAGCTTTCTTTGTGAACTCTTATTCTTCAAATATGAGGCTTAAGAAAATTCCTACATATCCATACAGGCCAGAGGATCTCAAAGGGATCTTTTAATTAGCCTGGAATTCACCCATTTTAGCAAAAGGAACAGGGCGGAGTTATATTATTCATTTGAAAAATTCTGACAGAACTTTTATTGTTCATTATGATGAGTTAGCCCAGTCTAAAGAAGATGTCAAGCCAGTTTCACTTTAGCTAGAAGAATATTCAATGTTGAAATGATACTTACATTAATTATAATGATTTAAAAGGCCTATTTGGCAGAAAGCTATAAAGAAAGAAGTGAACTATCTTTGATAATAAAGTAAGGAAATTAGTTAATTATTTCTTTAATATGTATAATCATTGAATATAATGCATAAAGAATGGACTTGGATAGAGTCCCAATGAGGGTCAGTGGAAAAGAATTTTGAGGGATATAGTGGGAATTGAGCTTGGGTACAGAGATACAAAAGATTATGGAGTCTTGAAATTTTGGAGTAAGGTGCTTTCGTTAGTTGAATTAAAGAGCATTGAAGTTCCTAGTAATGCTGTAATTTAGAAATCAGATTGAGGAAGAATTTTGAGAAGGAATAGAGTCTAGAAACCTATGGGAAAATTGAACAGTTGATGGGGTAGGAGTAGTGGTAGAGTTTAAAGGCTTCCACAATACACATTGGAGGAATGAGAAAGATGGAGCTCATCCATGGAGAAATTTGGGAAATATCCTTATATCATAACATTGTTCTGCATTAACTTACATTCTATCCTAAAGTGACTCAGCCCTTTGGTATTTTGGAAGTTAGGAAGAAATGATTCCAAGAAAAGTTGCTGTTGATGGAAATTTAGTTCCTGTGAATAAGAGAGAGCACTGGTTGACCTAGTGGCTGAAGTCTTACATGAAGCCCAGAAAGTTGGAATTAGGGATTCTGATTTCGAGCTAGGGCCTTGAGTTTTACAGTACATGGGGGAAGGTACAGCACACCTGCTCCTAGTTGAATCTCTGAGGGAACATGTTAAGAACAGATAGTGAGTACTCCTTATGTGTTTGTTAATAGAATGAATACTTGCTTTTAAGAAGGAGTAAGAAGATAATCACATTTCTCACAGTAGCTTACTTTTCTTTTTTCAAGTTGTACACTCTAGCCATATTTAACTATTTGTAGTCCTGTTAAGACTACCATGAAGATACCTCGGAGGTGAGCTGCCTTTGAATCATCCTGGTGTGGATTATTCTTTGTTTTCTTGGTTCATTGTACTTCATCTTTATAGCGCTGAATGTATAGTCTTGTTGAATAGACTTTGAGCTTGGAGATCACAGACTGTGCCTTTCCCATGTATTACTTATATCATGGTACTTGGCACAGAGGAGGTGTGTTCAGTAAATATTCATTGAACAAGTGAATGAATAAATGAATGAAAGGAGACTCAAGTACCTTCTGACACTATTCATAACAGAATTTCATAGACCTTTAACCATGAAACTAAAAAGTATTTTGCAGATAGAATTTCTCTGTGAGTTTTATTTTGCAGGCAGTCTTACTCTTACTGAGCATGAGAAAGATTTCTCCCAATTTCACGTAAATTATACAGGCATAGTTGTGGTTATTTGACAGATGGATCAGAGCATCGAATATCTCAAACAGCTCTATTTGATGTGCTCTGCTCCTAAGTTAGGCAACTAAAATATGAGGATTTGTGAGTCTTAATATCAGATTTAACACCAAGCCTGATAGAGAGTTTAGTCACATTATTTTAATGTTCTATAGCCATGGCTACATTAAGAAAATCATATTTTCTTTTTGTGAGCTGCCCCAAAGCCTTTATAGAAAGAAGGATATGAATAAATGTAATACAACTACAACATTAAAGTTATTCTCTAGAGATATTTTGGGGAATTGTGTTACAATCTAACCATCTACATAATAAAATCTTGCCTCAGGAGACTTCTGGGGAAAAAAATCCTGATAGATCCATGAATTATCCAATTATTTAATGGAGAATATTTCCTTCTGTAGAGTAGATCCTAGTTGGGCTATGACTCCAACTTTTGATGGCTTTCTGTTCTTGAAAACTCCTTCTTCCTCTCTGCCATTCACATGGTTATAATGACAGTAGCCGGACTCTCCATGGCTTTGAGCAACCAGGAGAGCTAATGATTTGGAATTGAGCCTGAGATTCCAGTGTCCAAGTCATTTTAATGTGTGTTGACTTAGGAATAGAAATGTATGCGAGGTGACTGTTGGCAGCTGTGGTTTTCCTTATGCAATTGAAGAAATGGCGAAAGCCAGTCATACTGGAGGAAGAATGAAACAGAAACAAATGAACAGAGGAAAGAGGCAGAGAGCCGGGGACTCACTGGGCTATCTATGAGCCACAAGGAGTTTGTTTCACATTTTCCCTGAAGCCTTGCATTCTTACAATATTATATGCCCCAGCTCAAAGGCATTTCTGTTACTTGCAACCATTCTTATTTAATTGGTCACAGAGACACAACCTGTATTACTTTTCATGCTGGAGACACAGTCAAGAATGGTAAGGAGTGGTGCAAACTGACCACTACCACCAGAATCCTGTAACAGCTTCCCTCCTCTTCAAAATCTGCTCTCTGGGAAGAAGCAGAAATTCATTCACAGTAGTTACACATGACTGATACAATCTCAGAACCAGTTAATGCATTTTCATTTTTAAGGAGTTCAAAATTTAAGCTAAAAAGAATGGCATTCTGGGAAAAGGAAGGAATTAGAGTTGATTCCCTTTGTCTCTTTTTCCCTTCTAACTTTCCCTTTTATTTTATCTTTTCTTTTTTCCTTTCAAAGAGTTAGTAGAGATTTCTGGATCTCTAAACTCAGGGAACTAAGTATTGTGCAAATTTTCTCTGTCTAGAACAAACTGGTAAATCTTGTATCCCTCCTTGACAAGGTAGAATTAGTCTATTTCTTTATGTCTGCAAGTTTCAGTCATTCAGTGATGCACAGTGTTGAAGATAGGAAGTTGGGAGTCAAACCAGATACGTTGTGACATTTGGCAAGTTACAGTTCTGAGTCTCATTGCTCTTGGTAAAATGAAAACAATATTAACCACATTTAGGGCTAATCGTTGAAATATAGCATATAGCACAGTAAATGATAGTGCTATTTAACAGTACCACTTAGCAATTTTCTCACCTGTTCCTCTCTGTTCATTTTTAACCTCTAATTTGAGACAAGATGTCTTCTTCTTTTTCTTTTTCTTTTTTTTTTAGTTCAAACATTGTGAGTTATATACATCTTTCCCTTCTCCCAGGAACTCTTTATCCCCTACTTTTACCCACACGGGTCAGAAATGGAGCTGAAAATAATCTTAAAGTCTAACCTGATC
The DNA here is from genome assembly GCF_052094955.1 of Ictidomys tridecemlineatus. NCBI lineage: Eukaryota > Metazoa > Chordata > Mammalia > Rodentia > Sciuridae > Ictidomys > Ictidomys tridecemlineatus. The sequence goes on along the minus strand of NC_135480.1, from coordinate 166,827,062 downwards.
ACTCTCTCTCAGCTGAGGAACATGGGGTGAGGCGAAGAGGGTGGCTAAATTTACACAGCTGCTAGTCTTTTCCCAGTAGCAGGAAGCTCCAAAGTAAATACTGCTCATCGTACTGGGTTTCTTAAAAACTCCTCAGCCTGGGGCTTCTCCAGGTTTTGTCCTAAGGCACTTCTGAAGGCAAAGAACAGTGAAAGCATACCTTGAGGGGTGAAATGTTATCACAACCACTTTTTTGAAGTCATGCTTGATGTTTAAAATTTATACGCATTTTGTCATTTCCCCCCCTAGAATATATAATCATGTCTGTTTTAATATAAAAGAGAAGTTTTCAAAGTTTCATACCATTGTATAAAATTGTTATACCATGGAGAAGTACTAAAATTATCCTATGATTTCTGTTCTCCCAGGGCACCACTGGGTACTTATATTTCTCCAGATTGAAAAATGAGGCATTTGGATGTCACTTTTTAATATGATGCCTGTTCTCTCCATTGCCCTCCACATGTTCAGAGGGAGACTAGAAAACCTGACTGTAATTACCTTACCTTACCTTTTAGGGGTGACTGCAGTTAAAATGACTGTTATAAACAGATTGCAAAATAGAAGTACCATATACACAGCAATGCTGGTGCTGTAATCTCACATGTCTTGGCTTCAGAAATATTGGACTAAACAAATTATTTTCTGGTCCTAATGTATCCATCTATTTTAATAACTTTAACATTTATCTATATATTGTAAAAATAACAGAAGTTTAAAGGTGGAAACTGAATTCATAGTTTTTGAGTCACGGGGATGACTGTGTAGGCTGTTGAAAAGTAAGTAGGCATTTTTTTCTTTAACCAGAGAGGAAAAAAAAAGAGTAACTTTACTTAGAAATTCAGCAAATTACAGAGTACTGCCGGTTAGTTCTTATGGACTTGTATGCATGGATTCTTCATTATGTAGAGAGCTAATGCATTTAGCGGAACATTTTTCTTTTTTAAAGTGCACATCAACCACGAGGATGAAACACAGTCATGAAATAAGCTTCTCAAGTCCTGGAAACCATAAATTCCCAATGCTATAACTTAATCTTCTGGAAATTCTCCAAATAGCAACCCAGAGTTCCCTTGAGTGAAATGCTCTTATTTTCTCCCTATGTGCATTTAACTCTCTTCTTTATTGAATAAAAAAAGGATTTAGAAAACGGACTTGGTTTATTGCTTCTAATAAAAGAATTGTAATCTGAATACTCAAGGATGTAATCAGATCATAGCATTTCAATTGTATTACTAATATGGCCATAAAATAAATAAGTTGCATGCTAAAAAAGCTCACCATGCAAGTGCATCTTGTCATTGTGTCCCATCTATCTTTGCTTGCCATTTCCAGCCTGTCAGCATTTCTTTCTCAGTTCTTGAGCTGCACCTAGTGATTTTTCACACATCCTTCGCTGCTGTCTTGTTAGCTTCTAGTTTAATATATAGAGATAGGAAGAATCATTGTACCCCATTTATGCATCTTTAGTTTTTGGACTCTCAATTTGTCACCTGACCACTCTGCCTGCTCCTCTCCAGCCTTGCTCATTAAATCAGGTACTAATGCATGAAAGAGGATGTTTCTCATGTTGATGTTTTAAAACAATTGGTCTTTAAACTCTTTGAACCTTGCAAGGTGAAGTTTGTCCCTGGTGATAGTCTCTCATAGAAAAAATGAAACAAGAACTCTTTTTCTTTTAGCTTCTTCAGTGATATTGGAAATCATAGAAAATAAGAATTTCCGCATAAAGTACTAAAAATATATGTCAAGAAACAATTTAATTGGCACTTCAGTTATTTTTGGTGGGGCAAGTGATCTTATCTTCTCCTATCTTTGGATGGTTTGTATTTATCTTAAGTAATTTATTTAAAAAACAATAAATATAATAGTTCTGCATATTAGATCATCAAAATTAAAACTGATATTAAGCCAAATAATCAGATTTATGATAGCACAACTTTTACAAAATGGAAACATTTACTTAGCGAATACATGAGCAACGTTATCAAACTTTTTTAAAACAAAGATTAAGCTCAAAAGTGGTGACAACATTCACTGATGGATATTACTGTTGTTTCAGTGAGAAATTATATTTGATAATCTAATTTCACATTAGTCAATAAAGAAATCAATATTTTAGAATAATACACATTTTATTTTTATACTGAATTCTGGAATGATTTTCTCTTCCACTTTCTCATACCTATGGTCACCATGGGGGTGACAGGGAGCCTTTGACAGCAGAGCTCAGTTACAGCCAGTGTTATTGACTTCCAGTAGGACATGAGGCACACCCTGGAATTTAACAAATCATCACAAATGTTTTCCTAGTCAGAGGATTGCAACAAATATCTTCATTTCCTTCATTTTAGTCTAAAAATTTACCCTGTTGCAATAATACCTCTAATATACCACATCAATGAGATCTTGTTCTTTCAAGCAGTCTCTTTGTAATGTTTTTTGAAAAAGATTTAGATTTCTTTTGGAATTACGTTCAGTAATAAGAACAACCTGTATCTGCTAAAGGTCTATGGGTACAACTTTTTTTTTAACTGAAGTATTTAACTTAGTTGAATAAACAATTGAAGTGATTTCCCCCTCCTCATTTTAGTATTAGTTTGTAGTTTTCCTGATTGAAAAAAATAGCTGTTTCATCATTATGTGGTTCAAGTCACTGCTAATAGTGAGTACACTTTAGAGATAGGGTTGTGTGATCAACAGGCCAATAAGCATCCAATAAACATGGAATGTCTTAAATTTCACAGTGTCAACTCTTCTTAAGTCATTTGAGCTACTATTTCTCAAAGTGGAAGAAGGCTGAGATGGCTTATGGAAGTTATTTACTCCCTTTTTGAAGCTTTCAATACTATGCATGTCATAGATATTCAGTTGGAGAGAAATGGTAACTAGTCTTCTGGATTCCCTATGCTTTCACATATCCAAATTCCCCACTCTTGCCCCCAAACTTCTTTGCTCAATAACCATAATCTTTGATCCCTGTTATGGTGATTCATTAATGATTAGATCATATTGTTTTGATCTGTTAATATTTATATAAAAGATAAGTACATTGACTGGGGGTGTAATTGACATTCCATATAGTAAATAATACAAATAAGCAAAGCCACTATATAGCAAAAGAAAATTTTTCTAGTAAGAGGAAAAAAAGAGAAAGATCATGTCAAATAGTATTGAAAAATCAAAGTAAGCGAATAGAGACATTGCAGCTAGGTAGAGAGGTGAGCACATGAGAAGAACATTAGAGGATCATTCATCTCTGGGCCTTTTTATGTGGTACTGTGAGTTTGGGCATAGCCTTGATCCAGATAACTTGGCCAACTGATGGAGAGGAGAACTAATGAGAAAATGCATTGAACAGTAATGAGCTTGCTGTTGCCCTTGGAAATCCCTTCACATGTTATCAAATGGATAACTCAGCTGCCATGCCTGGGAACATATTTTAGTTTTAATAAAAGCTCCAGTTGTCATTTTTTGAGTCACTTTCTGTACTTGCTGTATGAAAAAGCTGCACAGATAAGGCACTCTTGATATTCGTGCTGTGCATACTACTCATTTTTAATAAAATTGAGACATAAATTTTTCTTTTGACTTATTCATGTAGATAAAGTTTATTGAATTATTTTAAATTTGGGGTTTCTGAATGTTATCCATTTTATTTGAAAAATAGGGATCATATACTAACTTATAAATGTAAATTCCAGGGGTTAACATCACTGAAAGAAAATTTCAAACTGAGTGAAGTACTTGTTTCATCTTTAAATCATCATTCTATTTTTTAAAATTACCTCATGGCTAGTTACCCATCCTCTACATTATGGGATTTTTGTTGGTTTTGATTTTTGCATTTTTAAAGTTATATTTAGAGTATTTACTATGTGCCAAGCACTGCATTAATTTATTCTGTGCACTATCTTACTTAATGATCAGAATAATCTCATAAAGTAAGATACATTTCCCCCTATTTGACTAGTGAGAAAATAAATTCAAAGAGATTAACGATAATACCTAAATTTACACATAAAATAAATGGCAGAGCCAGAAATTGAAACCAAGTCTGTCAAACTCAGAAAAGCCTTTATTCTTAATCTCTGTGTTTTATTACTTCCATCATCCAGAATGGAACTCCTAATCTCTAAGATGTGAATTTAAGGACAATTTTTAAAACTCTTTTTTATTGTTTTTGCAAAAACAACTGCAGCAATGGAAACTTAGGAGACACCATACTGCATCATTTCTAACATTCTGGAATCTATTAGTAGAAGGATTTTTTAAAATATATTTGACACAAAAAAAGCATTTTTGCATTCATTCATTCATCCATCCTTCAACAGATTCATTCAAAATGTACTAAGCAGACAGTCTGCACTCTGCTATAGCATTTCAACCATTTTTACAGTTCTCTCTGGTGCATGGGAAGCAAATAATACAATTGAATTATGTAGCTTTATGAACAACAAGAAAAGGCCTTATTCAAATGTGGATAGCTCTGGGGCTGTTTGCTGCAGACACTTCACTCTTTGTCCAAAGTGTCAACCACTTTTTGGATGTGTCAGTTTTGATTACTTTGCTAAATTGAAGGGTCAAAGTAGGATAAGTAGATGACTAATTCATTGAAGTAATTCATTAATGAGTTGTTATCAAGAGGATAATTTAGATAAAAAATATTGCACCTGTCAAGCATAGATTGAACCCAAATAGTACCACAAAACAGTCAATTAATAGTAAGATGACTTAAATTCTGTACTAGGAAGTAAGAAGGCTAGGAGAAGACTTCAAATTATTTACAGAGGCAAACAGCATGTTCTCAAATAAAAAATATTGAATTTCTTTTTATAAAATTCAAACAAATTTAAAAATGCCACAAATGTCAAATAAGTAACAAAATTTTTGAACAACAACAACAACAAAAATCAAGTGTATGTTTTTTTGATTATCTACTATCTGGTAGCCCCTGTCGTAATCCACTGTGTACTCAATGAAGTTGTGGAATCTTTAAGGGTTTCATGAAATTTGAGTAAGAAATAGCATAAGCTACTTATTTGAGTTCAAAGCCTTGGCTATATTTATGTTTACTCTTCCATTTGTCTTTCAAAAGTACTGTAATAAATATTTAATCCAGTTAGTCCTTTTTTTGAATAAGAAGATAGAGTAGATGAGAGGATTTGTTGAATATTAGCTTTCAGGAAGTGATTGGATAAATAAAGGATTTGGAGGTAGAAAATCAAGCAGCATTTATTTTATTGAAATTGGCTTTTTAAAAGACAATTTAATGGAATAATTAATTTCATACTTCTCAGCCACCGGATCCGTGTCAGATAGGGATAGATTCTTATTAAGAAAGGCAGGCATTTGCAGCATGTATACTGTGGCTGGAGGGTTTGATTTGGAAACTATTCAGACAAAAGAGTTCTTGTTAGATTTTCTTAGAATTGACCCTGAGTCTCAGGGCCATTCTGAAGAGAGTGTGTTTTGACTTCTTTAACACCGAATGGTTTCCATTTTGGAAATTGTGCCTGAGTGTGACTAAGTCTCCTAGCCAAATTGGTTTAAACTCTGAATGCCCTCATCCTTGACTATTTCTATTGGAATGCAAGGAGACCAGTCTTGAGGTCAGTGAGATTACGCGAAACGTCCATGGACCATAATATAGCACACATCTGCGCTGTGTCACACCTCCAAGTATGTGTGCACCAATGCCAAGGTGGAATTAGAATGAGGGGCAGCTACTCTAGAAATATTTTGAGAAAAATAGTGCCTAGTGCCGGTACATTGGCATTCATCTCTGGTAACAGTTGTTCTCCCAAACAGGCACTGTTCCAAATCACAGACTTCAGAGGAGAAGCAGTACGCTTATTTTTTTCTTCCCTGAAGTATAACTATATCTTATCATTTCTCTAGGCCACACTCTACCCAATATGAAACTAAAATGGTTCATCATAAATATTATAGATGAATAATTTAAGTAAATTGGTTGGCTATTTTATACTTCTCTTGTGTGACAAGTAAGTTTTCTAATATTATTACAATATTCATAGTCCAGTGCTTTATTTTTTTTTCCTTAAACCTCATTCAATCATATTTCCTGTAAATTAGGGGTGATAACTCTTGAGGTTCAATTGCCTGTGAGCAGTTAGGAGCATCCTGTGGATCAGAGACCACCTGGTTTCATCACAGTTCAGAACTGGCTCTATGTTTTTTCATCTAAATGTCAGAATTTTAGTCCTGGATGGCAGCTGAGGAATTGTCAACTTTCCTGCTCATTTTCAATCCCTATAATAGCCCTGCAATTACACAGCAGGTATGTTGGTATTTTTCTTTCTGATGGTAGTCTCCTCCAAAGGAAAGGTGTCATTTCCCCAAGAGGTAAACACAGGAGCTTAGAATATAAGACTTCAAATATACAAATATTTTTCTTCATGTGTTTTTTTTCTTCATCTGGAGAATTGCCTGAAGAGAAACAGCAATTCCAGTAATTCAGGTAAAAATATTAAAGATGTAGCATTTTGGTTGCTTTTAAATAAAATTAAAGTAAATAAAATAGAAACTTGGTGTTTGTAGCTTGACAGGAAATTGACATGGGACCAAAAAAAAAAAAAAAAAAAGAGAGAGAGAGAGAGAAGAAGAAGAGGAGAACAGGAGGATAATGAGTGAAGAGGAAAATGAAAATATGAATTCTACCTGCATTTTATTAGCATACTTATTGCCTTGGAACTTCTATTAAGGAGTTAATGCAAGTTGAAAATATTAAAACTGTAAATAGTTTTAGAAATCATTTGGCTCAATAGCCTCATCTTATAGAGAGGAGATAATGAAGAGAGTGTGCATAAAAGCAGAGAAATGGAGGAGGTGGTAAAAGAAAGACTGGCAAAGAAAGAGAAGCAGAGAGTCTGAAAGATTATCTTCTAGTTTACTTTTCTGGAACTTTTTTTCTTCAATTGTAAACCTCAATATGTAAAATTATATGTTATGGTAGAGAAAAGAAGTTTATATTCATTTTGTATAATTGTTAATCTGTTTTTTCCCCTGCCAGTACATAACATTTTGGTTTCCAGCTGTTTATTATCCAAATCATTTCCTGCACTAGATAAAGTGCTACCAGCAGGACTCTTAAGATGTTTTATGCTAATGAGGGGAAAAAAATCTTGGACAAGTTGCAAAGTGTAGATTTTTGAGTGACATGGCAAAATAATCAGAATCTAAATGAAAAGAAAACTTGGGTAACAGCCATTACATTTAATATGCCAAAATAACTGATTGACATTTTAATTAGATGAGAAAATATAATTATATTTTTAATTCTGAAAGGACCTCTTGCAAGAAAGATGGACATTAAATTTAAAAAAATAACACAAAGGAGTAACAAAGAATATTAAGATGCACTCAATTTTCAGTGTTCATGACATGAGTTATTAATTCTATGGATCATGAAGCAAAACTTTTTGAAAGTTAACTTGCATTTACCCTTTTGACAACGGTTTGCATTATAGTGATTGAATCTTATTAAGAGAATTGTTTGCTATAGCTATTTGTCTTCATTTTGGCAGCTCTGGCATAAATATTTAATTTAATTTATGTTCCAAATTTAAAAAAATATCTCTATAAAAACTAAGTGGCTGAGCCATACCTACCTGACCACTATAAAAAAATGAGGCTGTATATTGATTGCATATAATACACGGTTCATCAATTTGAAAAGAGACTTTATACAACTTGAAAAACTTAAAAAGCATTTCTAAGGGCTAATGAGATGAGAAACTTATAAAAAACAAATATAAGAGGAATAGCAATTGAATGGGAAGTCATAACTTCTCCTGACTATTCATTTTGCTTTTTAAATTTCTCTTTTTGTGAGGTACTTTTGATAAATACTGGACATTTTTTAAAACAGATGCTATCATAAAAAGAATTAATTAGAAAAAATTAGACATAGGAACAGAATCCATCATGCGGGAGAATACAGGCAGTAGGTTGTACAAATACCGAATAGATCTAACTGTAAGATAGTACTGTAGATTTGTCTTCAGGTACTGATGTGAATCTCTATATATACTTACCTATCTTATAAGTGAAGGAAGAGTTCTTGCTGATTCTATCTTCCCAGGATGGCCAGAAAACTAAAACCCATCTCACATACTCTTATACAATGTGATCTTGTGCTCTCCCATGAAGAGATGAAGACGGATTTTCCATTATTTGAATCTAGGTTGATTTTTTGTGACTCACTTGATATGTGTAGAATATGGTGAAAGAAAAGTCACAGTGTAACTTCTGCAACTAGATGAGAAGAAACCTTGCAGTGTCTTCCTATTCTCTTAGAACACTTACTTCTGGGATAGTCTCTCTTGAACCTAGTTAGGAAGTCAGGCCAGGTGAAAGTCTATGTATAGATCCTCTCATCAGCATGAGCCTGGCCTGCAAGTCATTCCACTTTCAATGACAGACATGAGTGAAAAAGGCCTCAGATAAGCACTGGAATAATCTATAGACCAAGTCTGCCTGCTGCCTATCTTTGTAATACCTATGAGCTAAAATTAATTTTTACATTTTAATGCATTTCAAAGATGAATATGTGAGATAAACTATACATGCCCTTAAAACCTAAAATATTTACTATCTGGCTCTTTAAAGAAAAAAATGCAGTACCTGTTTAAGTTGATCCCACCTATAAACATCATGGAGCAGAAACAAGTCATCCCTGATTTTTCCTGACCAAATGCCTGAATCTTAGAATCCGAAAATAATAAAATGGTGTTTCTTTACTTCAGAAAGTTTGGAGTGGCTTTTTATGTATCGATTGGTTACCAGAGGAAGCATTAATCCACTTTATGTTTTTTCTAAAAAGATCTGTGTGCATAGCTTCTATAATAACAAATTACCCGTGACAGAGAATGCCCAAGTTACATGGATGGCTTGATCTTGTTATCATGAGTCTTGATTATGCTTTAGTAGTTGTTGAACTTGTATCTTCAGAAGATCTTCTTAGCATTTACTACTTAGTGAAGACAATTTTTTTTATTCTGCATTGAGAGTCTTAAATGCTTAAATAGATAGTAATAATAAAGCTCTCCTAACAGGTTACCTTATTAAAAATAATTGAGAATTACATGAGGTAGTAAAATTTAACTCATTGGTTAATTTAGTTGCAATGCTATATAAACTCTGATATGGCGCATATTCCATGGGGACTTTTTTCTCTGAATTTTCTTCATGTTCAATATTGTGTATGTTTGAGCTTTCCAGATAGTATTGGAGTAGAACAACACCTCCTTTCCAATAAGAGTACATAGGCCTTACCCACATCTTGGTTAGCCCTCTCTTGAGGGTAATAATATACTTAAACCTTTCTATTTTTATAAAAACACAAATTTTTCTAGACTATAAATCTAAAATCCAAACTACGTGGATATTACTTAATCAATACCATCTACTGGTAACATTACAGGAACTTCTAAGTCATTAATTGACAGTCAGTTGTGCATTGCACAAGAGGTAGCATTTTAATTATATATCTTTCTTTTTTAAAAATATATAAACACAATTAATTCAAATTTTACATAGAATCTTCCTTTTCTCACTATATGTAGAGTATGATATATATATATACATATATATGTATGTGTGTGTGTATATATATACACACATATCTCAATTTACAAACTTCCTTTCCAAATGAAGAAACACAGATCTACTTTATTCTTTTTGATGATTACATAATTTTTCAATCTGTAACTGTGTTAGATGGATTTTCATGAATAATTTTTAAAGTAACTTTGCCTAGAGCCTGACATAGTGATAAGAGGGTGACATGTCCCCTGAATCCTGCAGAGGATATGATTGTGTTGTTTGAATATTTCTACAGGTAGCAAAGCAGGGAAGTGAAACCTTTTTGGTTGAAGACCAGGTGGAGTGATGTTGGCCTGACTTATTGGTCAACCAGCTAGGTGGGTAGTCTTTCCCACTTCCAGGGGAGTTATTAACCTGAGGGGAGTAGGGGGACTCTCAGTTAGGCCTTTGGACCTTGTCCCAGGTTCAAAGATGTCAAGGCAGCATTTAATATTTTAGGTCTTACGATAAAATCATTGCCTATGTCTTTTGATTGATGAGTTTAGGCTGTTAACATTCAAGGTTATTATTGAGATATGATTTATATTCCTAGTCATTTTGATTTATTTCTGGTTTTGGATTTGTCTTAATTTCTCATTTGGTATATAGGAGTATAGATCTTGCCTTTGCTGATTTTTACTTTTTTTTTTTCACTTTATCCTCATGGAATATTTTGTTGAGAATGCTCTGTAGTGTAGGGTTTCTAGTTGTGAATTTTTTTATTTTTTGTTTATCATGGAATATTTTAATCTCAGCTTCAAATCTGAAACTTAATTTTGTGGGACATAAAATTCTTGGTTGACATCCATTTTCTTTCAGAGCTTGAAATATATTAATCCAGGACCTCCTAGCTTTGAGGGTCTGGGCTGAAAAATCAGTTGAGATCTGAATTGGTTTCCCCCTATAAGTAATTTGATTTTTTTTGTACTCACAGCCTTTAAGGTTTTATCTTTATTCTCTGTATTAGTCATTCTCATTATAATGTGTCTTGGTGTGGGTGGGCATTAAATTTGTACATTTGGGGTCCTATATTTGATTTTTCATTCCATTCTTTAGGTTTGTGGAAATTTTGTACCATTATATCATTGAAGAGATTGTGCATTCCTTTGGTTTGTATCTCTGCTCCTTCATCTATTCTGATAACTATTAAATTTGTTTTTTTTTTCCATGTTATCCTATAATTCATGGATGTTCTGTTCATGTTTTCTTACCATCTTCTCTCTATGGTCAAGTCTACTTTCAAGATTATATATTTTGTCTTCATTGTCTGAGGTTCTTTCTTTCAAGTGGTCTAATCTGTTAGTGATGCTTTCTTTTGAATTTGTAATTTGGTTTACTGATTCCTTCATTTCAAGGATTTCTGCTTGTTTATTTTTTCATGATCTCTAACTCTTTATTGAAGTGTTCTTTCACTTCCTGTATTTTTTCTTTCATTTCACTCCTTATACTATCCTTTACTTCACATATCAATTTAACTATATACAATCTAAATTCTTTCTCGGACATTTCTTCTACTGTGTTATCAGTAACTTCTGTTGTTGAAGCATCCTGGTTTATTTGAGGTGTTTTAAGGAAACTATAGAACCAAATAATACAATCAATAATTTAGACTTAACAGACATGTAGAATATTTCTTTCATCAATGAGCAAATATACTCTCTTCCCAGCAGCACATGGCTCCTTCTCTAAAATAAACCATATCTTATGCTACAAAGCAACTCTTAGTAAATAAAAAAAAAACAAAAAAAATACAAAACCCAGAGATAATTCCCTGCATTCTATCAGACCACAATGGAATGAAATTAGAAATCAATAATAAAATAAAAATTAGAAGCTACTGTAATGAATGGAGACTAAATAATACATAATCGAATAATGAATGGATAGTAGAAGAAATTAAGGATGAAATAAAAAATTTTCAGAGATAGATGAGAACACTGATACAACATATCAAAATCTCTGGGACATTATGAAGGCAGTACTAAGAGGAACGTTTACTGCATTGAGTGCATTCATTAAAAGAATAAAAACTCATCAAATAAGTAACTTAACACTACATCTCAAAGCCCTAAAAAAAAGAAGAACAAATCAAAAGCAGCAGAATGCAAGAAATAATTAAAATCAGAGCTGAAATTAATGAGATTGGAACAAAAGAAACAATTAAAAAAATTGACAAAACAAAAAATTGGTTCATTGAAAAATTAAATAAAATAGATAAACCCCTGGCCATGCTAATGAACATAAAAACAGAGAAAACTCAAATTACTAAAATACAAGATGAAGAAGGAAATATCACAACAGACACCTCTGAAATACAGAAGATAATTAGAAATTATTTTGAAAATTTATACTCTAATGAAATAGAAAATATCAAAAACATCAAAAAATTTCTAGAGACATGATCTACCCAAACTGAATGAGGAGGTCAAACATATTTTAAAAATATAAATTTCAAGTAATGGAATAGAAAACACCATCAAAATCTTTCCAACCAAGGAAAAAACCACGACCAGATGGACTCTCAGCTGAGTTCTACAAGATTTTCAAAGAGGAATTAACACCAATACTCCTCAAAGTATTCTATGAAATAGAAAAGGAGGGAGCCCTTCCAAACTCATTCTGTGAAGCTAATATCGCCCTGATACCAAAACCAGACAAAGACACATCAAGGAAAGAAAACTTTAGACCAATATCCCTGATGAACATAGATGCAAAAATTCTCAATAAAATTCTGGCAAATCACATAGAAAAATATATTAAAAAGATAGTGCACCATGATCAAGTGAGATTCATCCCAGGGATGCAGGGTTAATTCAATATATGGAATCAATAGACATAATTCATCATATTAATAGACTTAAAAACAAGAATCACACAATCATCTCAATAGAAGCAGAAAAAGCATTTGGGAAAATACAGTGCACTTTCATGTTCAAAACACTAGAAAAACTAGGGAGAGTTGGAACATAATTCAACATTGTAAAAGCTATTTATGCTAAACCTAAGGCCAGCATCATTCTAAATGGAGAAAAAATGAAAGCATTCCTGCTAAAAACTGTAACAAGATGAGGATGTCATCTTTTACCACTTCTTTTCAACATCATCCTTGAAACTCTAGGCAGAGCAATTAGACAAAAGAAAGAAATTAAGAGGATACAAATAGGTAAAGAAGAATTCAAAATATCACTATTTGCTGATTTCATGATTCTATATCTAGAAAATCCAAAAGATTTCACCAGAAAACTTCTAGAACTAATAAATGAATTCAGCAAAGTAGCAAGATATAAAATCAAAACCCATAAATCAAATGCATTCCTATACATCAGTGATGAACCCATTGAAAGAGAAATTAGAAAAACTATTCCATTATAATAGCCTAAAAAAATACCTTGGAATCAATCTAACAAAAGAGGTAAAAGAACTCTACAATGAAAACCACAGAACACTAAAGAAAGAAATTAAAGAAAACCTCAGAAGATGGAAAGATCTTCCATGCTCCTTGATGGGCAGAATTAATATTGTCAAAATGGCAATACTACCAAAAATATTATACAGATTTAATGCAATTCCTATTAAAAACCCAATGACATTCTTCATAGAAATGGAAAAAGCAATCATAAATTTATTTGGAAAAATAAGAGACCCAGAATAACTAAAGCAAACCTTAGCAAGAAAAGTGAAGCAGGAGACATCATAATACTACAGAGCTATAGTAACAAAAATGGCATAATATTGGCACCAAAATAAAGTTATAGACCAATGGTACAGAACAGAGGAAACAGAGACAAACCCACATAAATACAGTTATCTCATACTAGACAAGGGTACCAAAAACATACATTGGAGAAAGGTAGCCTCTTCAACAAATGGTGCTGGCAAAACTGGAAACCCATATGTAGCAAAATGATATTACAACTCTCTCTCTCACCTTGCACACACACACAAAAAAATCAACTCAAAGTGAATCAAAGACTTAGGCACTAAAAGAGAGACCTTGCACCTAATAGAAGAAAAAGTAGGCCAAAATATTCACCATGTTGGCTTAGGAACTGACTTTCTTAACAAGACTCCTAAAGCGCAAGAAGTAAAATCAAGAATCAATAAATGGGATGGACTCAAACTAAAAAGATTCTTCTTAGCAAAGAAAAAAAATCAATAGTGTGAAGAGAAAGCCTACATTTTGGGAGAAAATCTTTACCACATGCACTTCAGATAGAACACTAATCTCCAGAATATATAAAGAACTCACAAAACACACCAAAAATAAAAAATAATAACCCAATCAATAAATGGGCTAAGGAACCGAACAGACACTTCACAGAAGAAGAAATACAATTGATCAGCAAATGTATGAAAAAGTGTTCAACATCTCTAGCAATTAGAGAAATGCAAATCAAAACTACTCAGAGATTTCATCTCACTTTTGTCAGAATGGCAATCATCAAAAATATAGGCAACAATAAATATTAGCAAGGATGTGGGGGAAAAGGTAAACTCATACATTGCTGGTGGAACTGCGAATTGATGTGACCACTGTAGAAAGCAGTACTGAAGATTCTTCAGAAAACTTAGACCGTAACCACCATTTGACCCAGCTATTCCATTCCTCAATTTTTACCCAAAGGACTTAAATCAGCTTATTGCAGTGACACAGCCACATCAATGTTTATAGCAGCTCAATTCACAATAGCTAAACTATGGAACCGACCTAGGTGCCCTTCAACAGTGAATGGATAAATAATATGTGTTAGATAAACAAATGTTACTCAGCTTTAAAAAAGAACAAAATTATGGCATTTGCAGGTAAGAGAATATTATGCTAGGTGAAATAAGCCAAACTCAAAAAAACCAAAGGTCAAATGTTTTCTCTGATAAGCATATGCTGATCCATAATGTGGGGGAGGTAGAGAAGAATGAAGGAACTTGGATTGGGGAGTGAGGGCGTTGGGGTGGGAAGGACTATGGAATAAGATGGACATTTTTACTCTATACACATGTATGATTACACTACTGGTGTGACTCTGCACCATGTACAACCAGAGGAATGAGAAGTTGTGTTCCACCTGTGTATAATTTGTCAAAATGCATTCTACTATCATGTATAACTAATTAGAACAAATTTTAAAAAAAGACCCAAGTATCCTAACTTATTTTGAAATGACTTCACACACATTTTAGTAGAATTAAATTGTCAACAGGTATTTCTAAATTTTACTTATTTTTTGTAGGTACAGAAGGGCAGTGGCAACCTGGTTGTCATGTGTGTCCTTTGTTAGTTACATAAAACATTTCTGAGTCATAGATTACTTTTAATGTAATCAGAAAAGAATTCAAGGTAGGGCTTACATTTTATGGCACACCTTTAAGAGAATCTGAATGACATGAGTTCTCAAGGCTCTATTTCAAATGTTTTTATCCATTAAAAAGAGTCAGATGAAAGGTGAAAAGAAGTGAAGATTTCA
This sequence comes from Ictidomys tridecemlineatus, assembly GCF_052094955.1. Classification (NCBI taxonomy): domain Eukaryota; kingdom Metazoa; phylum Chordata; class Mammalia; order Rodentia; family Sciuridae; genus Ictidomys; species Ictidomys tridecemlineatus. The sequence continues at coordinate 166,811,955 of NC_135480.1, read as the reverse complement.
ATAATGAAAATACATTCTCTAAGAAACAGCTTCACATTATCTTAGTACAATGAGTTACTATCCCTAGAAGGTTTTTATTGTTTTATACAGGACTGCAAAAGAACATAAAGACTGAAGAATGCAAAGACCAAAATGTAAAAGATTGGACATATTTGGATTCCCCTGTTTAGCAGAAGAAGAGAACTAGCCTGAGAAGTACCAGATACTATAGCAAGTCCTACTAAGCCTTTTAATGGTCATTAGGTTATTTTACACATCAATAACATTTTCAGTAGGTACTTGTATTTCTATTAGTATGGACAGGCTAATTTCCATAACAAACAATCACAATAATATTAGTGACTTAATAGTGGCTCTCATATCACAGACAATATGTGTCAGGGAGGGTTAAGTAGTGGCAGCCAGAATAAGCAAGTTCTGTTCATTATAGTTATTCAGAATATAGCTTTCTTCCATTTTTATGGCTCCACTTCCCTTAATATAGCCTTCTTTCATTTTTATGTGCACTTCTTCCACAGGACAACTAACTAGCAAGTGAAGAAAGTGTGAAAAGTAATGAAGGATACACATAGGATACATATTAAGGACAAGGACCAGGATGGTACCTTCCACTGTTCATTGGCCATTTTGGTCACAGAATCACATTCTTCCAAATACCTGCAAAGGAGGTTGGGAAATGTAGTCAACCAGTCTTCCCAAAATGAAAACAACTCTGTTTTTTTTTTTTTTCCCCCAGTAATGGGGAATGAACCCAGGGGTGCTTTACCACTGAGCTAAGTCCCCAGTCCTTTTTATTTTTTTATTCTGAGTCAGGATTTTGCTAAATTGCCCAAGCTGGCCTCACACTTTCAACCCTTCTGCCACAGCCTTCCCAGTGACTGGGATTACAGATGTGAACCACTGCACCTTGTAAAATGACTCTGGTTTTGGTGAACCCATTGCCGTATCTCTGCTGCAGAAAATTGAGCCAATTTTATAAACAAGAAACTGAACCTTGGAGAAGTTAACTACAAGACTGTTCTTTTCTATTGAAAGTCAATGCAATTTCATTACATCAGAAAGTTCTTCAGGAACATGTGAATAAGGTACCTTTAAAAACTAGGATATTTTAATAAAACTTTAGAGGATGTCTTGAAGCAGCAAAAAAAGGGGGGTATTTATCTGTTAATGGACAATTCTAGATAAGTAATATGCAGCTCAAGTCTAAAGACTGAAATATGTGTGATATATACATATCTTAATATATATATATATATATATATATATATATATATATATATATATATATATATATATATATATATCTTTATCTGGCATACATTATTTCCCCTAAATCATTGTGTGACTTTTTGGAGACATTATTAACTAGGTTATCAAGATGCTTAGCCAACTTTCTCACAGTGTTTCCTATGTAGCAACTGGATGGATATATTATCACCACAATTTCTTCCTAATGTCTCATGATAACTCAGGCTAGGTTATGGTTTTTATACTGGCATGAAATTCAGCTATTATAAATCTGAGCCATTCACTCAGTAACCTTAACGTGTAGACAAAGATGCTGACTGATCGATTGTATAATGATCCACTACTGCATTCATTCTCTGTGATCCATTTGTTTCACTCCTAAAACGAAAATCATAAAAAAAAAAAGCACAGGAATCATTTGATAATACCTGCTTGAGAATTTCAACTATGTGTTTTTCTGTGATCAGAGATTGTATAAAATATAGAATGAGGAGTAATTAAAGATAAATATTTTAATCTGGAAAATATTTTTTTCCTTTATATTCCAACATGTGAACAATATATTCAGACTTCAAAAATCTGTTTGACAGTTATTTTGGCAGAATGGAAAGTACTGTGCAGTTGGTTTGAGAAGTCTGAGTTTGGATTCTGGTTCTGCAAGCATTATGGCTATGGATTTTCATGGGTTAATTAGTTAATGCATTCATTCAGGTGAAACACTTCATGCATTAATTCATTTAGCACATGTCTATTAAGTTCCTACAATGTATCAGGCATTGTCAAGTACTACCAGTGTATAAAGAACTTAAAAACAAAAGAGTGTTCTGTTTTATAAATACCTGAAGATCTACAAACACAAAATACATCAGAGCTGAGCTATGTATAGATACTTGAAGGGACAAATGTGTCCCAAACACATCGAGAACAGTAAGAATGAAGCATAAATAAGGAAAGGCATGATAAAAATTTATACACTTATCCTCATCTTTAGAACTTTGAATGGAAGGTGTATGGGGACATTCTAAGCTGTTATACTTAAGGTGAAGCCCATAAAAGCATATTCTTAGGATGAGGAAATTAGAACAGGGAAGGGCATATGACCAGATTACATGTCTCTACCTCCATTATTTTGGAGTATATGTGTCTATAGGATGCCCAAAGTTGTACCAGGGGAAGGCTTTAAAGGATGAGAATAGTGCATAGGATGATACACACTAACTTCCAGAGAGTTCCTTCTGGTAATAGGCTAGTTTGGAAGGATAATGAATTAGAATTTAGTTTTATAAAAGATATCTGACTCAAATATAATAAAAAATTATCATGTATTTAATATCAGTAGAGAGGACACACAAGCAGTTTAAGCTCTTTTGGCACTTCTATGTATATTGGAAATTTTTCGTAAATTGGATAAAGTACTGGTAAAGATTCAACATAAAAAGAACTAAAATATAAACTTCTTTTCACTATCTTATGTTAGCTTTCAGAATAACTCAGAAGCATACCTTTGGTCTTTGTGTGTTGAAAGTTCATGGAAGCATCAGAAAAATGAGGAGATAATACAAAGTGTATGCACATAAATGAATAATATATTTTGAAATAGCATGTAAGTCCCGACAATCAACTGAGACTCCTAGTATTAGATCATCCCAAGATGTCAAGTGCATGATTCCGAATATCAGTGCTCTCTTTTGTCCTGTGCTCTTCATCTCTTCCTTCAGACTATCTCATATTTTCTCTCCTCACTTCTTGTCCAGTCTTACCTATCCTCCTCACTCTACTTATTTATAACTGTTCTTGCCCATGAGCATCTTGCCCTATTGTGAGTACCTTTGCTCTTCAAAGTCCTAAAGTTCTGTTGACTATACTTCTTTTAGTACTGGGCCTTATTCTTTACCTAATTTCAGTGGTAATGACAAAATGCAGAAGAATGTGCTATAAGGGAAAGAGAGGTCAAGATTTCCACTGAGACAGATGATATATTTTGGTCTCTTTAATCCATGAAACACTCAGACAGTTTTCTTGCCAGCTCATTTTTCTTATATTCCAAATCAGAGTGAAACTCTGTGTTATTTCTCTTCCCCACTTCAGCTTTCATAGAAGGATGAAATTGGGGTGGTGGAGAAATATGATCCAAGTAACTTTGTACTAAACCATAAATCCCAGGTGGGCACTTGCCTAGACTGTGTGAGTCTCAGGGTTTGATTCCAAACACCGCCCAAACTAAAACTAACAGAAGGAAAAGTCCAGGTGGGGAAGGAGTTTTTCTTAGGGAGCTCTGTCACAAGTGAACTACTGCATCTTTGCTTTTGTAATAATTTTTTAGAAAAATGAAAAATCATGTTTGTTGGGATTATCTGAAGATACACTGTAAATGATTTCTTAGAATTTTAAATCTCCTTTTAAAAAATAGATAGTATAGCTACTTGCTTAAATATGTCTTTTGTAATCTTATCCTTCTTTTCTCACCTTGGGAAGAGGTTGGGGTCAGAAGGAAAAGAGATGTGCAGAACATAAGATTCAAGGAAACGTAAGATAACCTCCCTTCTTGGGCAGCATTTTGATAAAGTGAAAAAAGCATGATAAGGAGAGGCAGAAAACTTGGGCTCAGGTCTCCTTTCCAACCTTTCCAAGATTGCACGGGTTGCCTATTGTTTCTTGTCTTAGTTTGTTTAGATCTATACACTGAAGAATTTAGCATTCCCCATCTCTTGGGATGCAGCAGGAATTAAGTAAGAAAATGAATAGAACAGCTAAGAAAATGAATAACAGAGTAGTTATTCCATGTTGGTGTTCTACCTTTCAGTTCAAAGTTCTCAATTTAGCACATGAACTACTTCGGGGAATTTTAAATTTTTAAAAAATCCTATTTCTAGAGACTTACTTTTAGATTGTATAATAGATTGCTTTCAGGGGCACTAATTTATATAGTCCCTGATTGTTTTGGTGCTTAGATATTCATTTTGGCCACATATAGTAATAATTAAACACTAAGAATTTACATGGATTCCTGGGTTACAGAGTCACAAGAAATAAACCATATGCCATGTGGTGTTAGAGTGGTAAGATATCCTAGACAACCTCTATCCAACCATCTCAGCTTAGCAACAATGAAACTGAGGCCTAAAATTAAAAAGACATACTCAAGGGAGCAAAGCTGGTTAGAAAAGAGCTGGGGGATGAGCTCTATCCTAATCTTAGTCATGATTGCTGTCAGACCAGAATATTGATATGAAATAGGAGCTTGAGCACCATGTAATTCTGCAGTTTCTCCATGAGGGCATGGATTATTATTGAATCATCAATGTCTAATGGTGAATGACATATTGCAGACATTCAGTGAATCTGAATAATTTCTGATTGATGATATAGTTGACTCTCTTATACATGTTGACAGGATAGAATAGTTATGCTAATTAAAAATAAGGATTGAGAGATACTATCTCCAGCTCCACTCCATGGTCCATCTCATCTCTGGATTTCATTCCCAGAGTTGTCATTTTTTCCTCAAGATTTAGATGAATTTGGGTTACACCCCTTCTATCAATTCCATGGCTTAGAAAGGCCTAAACTCCTCTTCAAAATTTCTGAAAATTCAAGAGGACATTTTCATGGCTACTTTAATCTCTCGATTCTTAACTTCTATTCATACAAACTTTAGTCTTCATCATTCCTAATGCAAAATTCTGTATTTGCCGAATACAAACACAGATACTTAACTTTATTCACAAAAACCATAAGTGAAATAGCCTTTTTTAAATATGTAGAAAGGAAGAAACATTTCATTAATGCAAATAATTTTTAATTTTTTTGGCATCTTTATGCTGGCTAAGTCTTTCAGTCATTGCACACAACAGAATTTTACTGACCTCTTACCCAATCTGCTTAGCCACCTTCAAACTTGATGAAACTGTCACTCTAGCTTCTCTCTTTGTACTTCAATTCTAAAATCCCCAATACTTATAGTTCTCTTGTATCATAAAACACAGGTTTATCCCCTTCAATTGACGTCTTGAGTAATCTATAACTCAAACCTGGGAGGGTTGGATGAGATGAGGTTGTGTATCATATTCCAAACCTACTCTTAGACTTTCCCTTTCTCAGCTTTGTGAATGGAGGGACTTCTTTGGACTTTCCTTATATCTCTGTCATTACTATTTTTTCTGCCTTTTGGAAAAAGAGTATCTCATCCGGTTGATGTCTGAAAAAAATAAACTGAAAGTAGTTGGTCCATCTTCTTTCTCCTGCATCTGAAATCCAGATGCATTGTGTGGGTACTCACTTCACCCTGTGAATGGGGAAAGACTGAGAAGGCTGAGGCCTCAACACATGCATTCAGGATCCATCCCAGGAACATAACACTATGTTTGAAGAAATTTAGTTCTTGCAACTGGAAGTTTAGTCTCCTTTGCTTATTTCTAAATTCATTACTTTTTTTCTGTTCCATTCTTTAATTTCTGTTTGACTTTATAATTGTCTTTTTTTTTCCAATTTAAATTTTTTAACTGAAGTTGGTGTGTAAACAAGTGCCTTGGGTATTTTAAAAGTAAAAAATTTAAACATATTTAAACTAGAACTTAACCACTTTCAATGACACCACTCAACATCCAAAGAACTATGTTATATAAAAGTGAAATGAAATTCTCTTCTACTCACTTCAGTAGAAAGGGGTCTAGGAAGAAATTATCTTCTGTGTTAATCTTAAGCATAAATGTTATATCATGCTGTAGAGAGTCTACATAATGTTTTAAAACTACACATTAGATCATCTTTTAGTACTTAATGTTCATCAGAACAAATAACTAGTTGTCTCTTTTTTATTCTGTACCATTGAGAAGAATATCATTTGATCATTCTAACCATGCCTTCGGTCATGTCCACCCATTCCTTGAGGATTTTAGCAACTGGCTTACTGTATTACTTATCAACTTATTTTCTGCCAAAAATCTTGAACATTTCAATACCCACAGAGAAGGTGCTTCCAATAAGCTGGTCTCTAGGATTTTGGAGTACCTCATTTCCAGTGATTTTCTTTTGCATTCACTTCAACTATATTTAGTTCTCTAGGGCTTATCAATTTCCTTAGAATGTCATAAAGAGGAGAGTTCAGGATTAGGAACCACAAGAATCATCTGTGGCAATATTACTCTTGGTTGTGGAATCTGGATAGAGTCAGTCTACCACTTTACCTCAGTTTTCTCAGCCATCATATGAGGCTTAAAATGTATTTATCTTTGTCTTTCATGCGGTTTGGCTCTTTAAAATAACAGGAAGAAAATATTCTGAGAAACGGAAAGAAGAAAAACACCAAGATAAAGAGTAAACTGTACATTCTCTGGGGATCTTGGAGGAAAGCAATTCATTTCTCACTTTCTTTACCTCCTTCTCTCTGATTGTGCAATTCTGCACCACAATCTGATATCCAAGGAGTAAATGTGTACAGTTGCTGTTTATCCTGCCACTCTCAAAAGCAAGAGTAAAACAGAATCCCACCTCAGTGAATTGGGACAAAAAGACCTAGGTGGGAAAACTGGAGGAGGAAGAGGACTATTTGAAGGATATTAATATCAAAGACTTAATTTGGTCGTTTTTGCAGAGTTGAGTTAATGGATTAAACTTGTGGCCGTTTTATGTAGTTTTGTCAGAAAGTGATGTGTCAGAATTTTTACATCTGAGATACTTGCTCTTTTAAGCTGACTGGAAGCATCAATCATAGGTAAAAATTTTCCTGCTGATAGTTCTCTTTTCTCTCGTTATCAAAAAAGAGGAATTTATATGTGATTTTTCAACAGAAATAGGAGTAGAAGAAAGTCAGTTCATTTCAAAGACACTTTAAAGTGCCTGAATTTCCATTTAACTTTGAAAACAAACTTAAACTGATATTCTGAATTCTATTAACAATCATGGCTGCACAAGCCCCCATTATCATTCCTTTCACTTTGACTTGGTGGTCTAATATGAAACCTTCCGAAATATTATGTTATGGTGACTTGGGGGCTCAGCTCTGCAGATTCTGAGAGATAGAAAGGAAGTGAACATTCTACAGACTGACTAGGTGCTCAGCCCTATTCTAATTTGGTTCTTTGCATTCATCATTTATTTTATATATAATCCTCATGGTAACCATTTGAGATCGGTGTTACATCTTCCATTTAACAAATGAGGTTACTGAAGCTCAGAGAAATTAAATGACTTGCCCAAGGTTATTCAGCTAATATATAGCAGATTCAGGAATCAAGCTCCAATCTTTTTTCCTTTAAAGCCTGAACTCTTAGACATAATCTATTCACAGTAAGAACTTTCTGAAAATTATGAAGTGAATCCAGCTTAAATTTATATCTAAAATTAGAGGTCATTAGTTTTAAGACTTCAGTTGAAAGACACAAACAGAAAGAGAAAAAAAAATCTATCCAAATTAGTGTGATATTTAACAAAATGACTTAAAGTGAGATCAGAAGAGGTTTTTTCTTTTTTTTCCTTTTTCTTTTTCTTTTTTGTTTTTTCTTTCTTTCTTTTTTTTTTTTTTTTTTTTTTTTTATCTCAGCTGTCTAACTATCTAGCTCTGTGACCTGGTCCACCACTTGGGACCTCAGATTTCTCATCTGTAAAATGAAGATGTTGAACTTAATGATCTTTACACCCTTTTCAGCATAAAAATATTCAGTGTTTCTGAGTAAGAACTAGTCAAAGTGCACTTTCCTTTTTTTAAAGTCATATAACTAGTGAAATGAAAGTGTGGGGGGGGATACTCAGGAACAGGAACAAAACCACATGTTATGCATTTTCACTGTATCATGTGTTTATGTACATAATCTCATTGAATTCCCTCAACAAACCTTTTACAGTATTATTCACTTCAGCATTATTGTACTGAAGTGAAAAGACACAGAGAAGTGAATCAGTTCACCCAACTTTACTAAAACATAATATCTAGATAGAAAAAAAATTATCACTCTGTAAAACAAATAAGCTTCTGTTTTAGAAGCTGATGTTTGCTTGCACTAGACACATTTGATCATACAAAGTTTAGTTAGTATGGGCTTTTATATATATATATATATATATATATATATATATATATATATATATTGTGTAGTTTGCACATGCGTGGGGCCTATTCATGCTATAATTGTGCAGTAAAGTAATAAACTTTTGATTCAATGTGTTTTCATTATATATGAATGCCCAAAACTTAGTTTTCTAACTAGTAAACTAAATTTATTATTGTAAATATTTTGAATAAATGTTCAAAGTATTCACTTTAATTAGCCCACTCACCTAACGGTAACATGGAGAAAAGAAATATTATTGTATCTTATCATATATGCATACATTCTTGCTGAAATCAATTGCAGAAAGCTATAAGGAGAATAAAGTCAGAAAGAGTTTGGAGAAGGGAGGCAGATAGTTTCAGACCTTGCAGGTAACTGACTGAGCTGACAATTTTTATATTCTTAAGGAAAACAAGAAGTGTATAAGGATTGCATGATCTAGATTGCAATCCAAAAAAATCATTTGAGCTGCAGTAAGGGGAATAGATTGTTGTGGTGCCCTAGAGAACAGATGAACTAGTTATGATAGTATTGTGGTAAACCAGGTAAGAGAAACAGTGGATTATATGAGGATGGTAGCTATGGAGATGGCATGAGATGGATCGGTTTGACAAATACAAAGGAGATGAAACTGACAGGACTTGCATACTGATGGGAGTCAGGAAAGATGTGAGGAATAATAACTGCTCAGTTTCTCTGGCGTACGACTGGACGGTTGAGCTGGTCATGAACTGGGTTGGGGGGATTAACGGTGGTGAGAGGCAGATACTAAAATAAGTATATAACAGAGTATGGTGCTTTGCCCTGGAATTTCTTCTAAAGAATGTTTTTTGATAGGTCCTCTTATTAATGCTCCTTTCCTCCTTTGAACACAAAATTCCCAGAAAGAAAATAAGTATAATAAACATAATGATGTACATTTGACAGAAAAAGTCCTTTCATGACATTATTCTCTTTTTTCAGACTAGCATTTGTTCTTTCCCCTTAAAAGCATTGTCACAGAATGTGAAACCTCGTTTGTTGTGGATAACTAACAGCTGACATTTTTGAGGAATGAGAGGAATACAGGTGACTTTGGCTTGATTAGGAGATTTCTTTGACCAAAGTAATTATTCAAAAGGAGAAAGTTAAGAATTTCAGTGTTATATCTATTTTAAGTTCAGGGTGATTTTCTCTTCAGCTGCCAAATGGCCAATAGGACGTGTCCTCAGCAGGCCTCTTTCTCTATCAGGAGTGTGTGTAGGTAGCCTATTCATCTAGCATTTTTTGCAGTAGGACTTAGATGGTATGAGCACCCTAGTGATAACCAAAATGAGAAAAAAATCTAGTATACATCATCTTATATATTGTGAAATTACTGACTAGAGGGCATTCATTTATTTCTAGAATTGTCCTGTAATATCTTTCAGCAATTTCCATTTGAAATTCAACTTCAAGGGGTTGAGCAAAACTTCTTATTGGAAACATCCCCAAACTCATTTCACATGCTGTGAGTGCATCATTAGGACAGTGACTACTGACTAAGCTCTGCTATGTGTGAGGTTTATGCTATGTGCCTTTCAAGTATTATCCTATTTACTCCCCCACAAGAATGCTCTGAGGCAGGTAATGTTGCTCTAGCCATTAGGCACAAGAGGCAAAATACTATTGATTACAGATAACTCAGTCATTATTTTTGCACGTTGTTACAGTTATATATATATTTGTTATATTGAAACATCTATGCAAGAGAGAGAGATAGAAAGAACATAAGGAAGGAAAGGGAAAACGATAAAAGTTTTCTCTATTATTTCAGAATGTGAAAGTGCCTTTTATTATAAATACAGCTAAGAATCATGGCTCTTATTATATCTGGTCATTATTATTCTCTTCATGATGTCTTAGATTTCTGTTCTGCTCTTCTGTAGATACTGGAAAAGCATACCACAAGTGAGAAGAAAAAAAAACAAAGAACAGAAACCAGCCTTCTGGGCTAAAAGGTGAGCTATTTAAATAAATCCACAGAGGTATCCATTTAACTATAAACATTACCCCATGCAGTTATTCTTCTGGGGACCAAAAAAATATGTTTAAAATTTTTCCCAAATCTAACACTTCCCTTTATTCTAGTGTTCTCCCTAAAGCCTGGAGATCCTTTGGATCATATCTAAGTCTCCTTTAAGATCTCAGTTCCTATGGTCTTTGAGCCATAATCAAATACTCAGTTAACACTCGTGCACTGCCCACACCACATTCCAAATGTTCTGCTGCCTATGAGGCAGAGCAGAGAAATGGGATTTTTCAAGCTGAAATTAAATGTGAACGGTGGATAATTGGAAAGAACAAAGAAATATTAGGTAGAAAGGGTAGGTGTGAGGAGACTATCCAGATTTAGATCTGTCTACTTTGCCACTTTGTAGTGGTTTGAATCAACAAACTAAACTATTTTGTATTTAATGTTTATCCCTTGCTTCATTTTAGAAATGAGGTTTCATGTATTCCTCAAAAATATCACAGATATGCTAATGTGAAAATATGAGAGCTCACAAATCTGCATTTTAAACAAAATCTTCCAAGTAAGTCAGGTAGCACTGAAGTTTGAGAATAGTTGTCTAAAGATATAATTTTGTCTGTTATGTATTTTCCTTGAGGGAAAACAGTCATATCATGAAAATACAAGGGATTTAACTTAAGTACAAAAAAATATGCTTGTCTGGATGAGTCGTCACAGGGGATGTAAATTCCCAACAATTTTTATTTGAGGGCTCACTTCCTTCTTATTTCTAGTTAGGATGAAACAATCTGTGGGAAAAAAAAAAAGAAACGAAAGAAAGAAAGAAAAGGGCCAGTCTGTCTGCTATTGTCACTGTTAATCTGAAGCCTATTCTGCCTTCTGGAACTTAAAAATTTACAAGTAGATCAGAAAATGGGGGTGGGGAAGAAGGTGGGACATGAAAGCCCTTTCATAATGCACCTGGAGATTTTAAATATTGGAAGGTCGCTTGCTCAGGTACACGCTTTATTTTTATCTCTTCTCCAGAATATTTAGATCTGACCATTGTGCCTGCTGCCTTCTCTCCCAGTGCCACTGGGGCTGTCTTGAAAGGAAGATGCTTATGTAAAGAAGACAAGTGTGGGAAGGCGCGCATCAGCTTAACAGACCAAGGAGCTCAGCAATTCCACCCACCGCTTCCTTCCCAGAGCAAACTCCCGAGAGATGCACTTCTAGCGAGATGTCTGGTGCTTTACAATGCTTCCCCAGCCCTTTCTGATGCGATGATTTCCTCCTGATAGCTTAATTTTATTAGATCATAGGAGCACAGTCCGTAATGTGAAAACACTTAAAGGGAAAGAGAAACTTTCAAAGCAGCTGTTTAATGTAGGGTGTTTTTTTTTAAAAAGAACCCATGGGGTGGGGGTGAGAAAACTAAATCCAAAACCTTACAAAATAAAAGCTATTTAGGCAGGCTAGCTTTCCCTTTTCCTCTATAAGTAAAATATTCATGAATTCCGCCACTATGGTACTGTATGCTAGATGCAATCAAAAACTCTTATGCAGAGCAGAAATCATTGAAAAGTGTACTGTTGCCTTACAATACTTCACAGAAAATCCATGAAATCTGCATTGCAAGGCGCTGTCTCTTCCTGTAGCAACATTGCTTCACCCATTTCCAGTGGAGGAAGCCATGATCTTTGCCTTCTGTGATACTATCGAAACAAGATGCCTGGAGCAGGTAGTCGGCTGGTGTAAGGGCTGTGGAGTACAAGAAGCTCTGAAAGTAGGAGAAGATACTGAAAAGGGGCAAATAATCACATTTAGGGTCTAATCAACATCAGTGCCCTATAAATAAACTCATGGAAACATTTGGTGAACTGGAGAGCCTTATGTACCTCTTCATGAGGCAGAAAGACAGCTCCAAAGACATGCTACTTCAAAACATAGCTTGTCCTTGTATGTGCAATGGATCATGTAATCTGTTTGACCACCAAAAATGTGTCCTTATTCGTGTGTCCATCTATCTACCCATCTGTCTGTTTATGCTTCCATGGATACATGCATTCATTTAGCATTTTGGAGTGTCTAGCATGTTCCACGCATCATGAACCAGGAACACAGAGTGGATGACCTCACACCCCATCACGGGAAATCTCTTGTCACATTTAAATAGAGACAAAGTGACATATTTCTGGTTAAAAATGGTGGCTGGAACACATATTTACTTTAGGCTGACCTCATGGAAAGATAAACAGAAAAGAATGAATGATAAATTTAGGTGACCTCAGAAGGCCAACTCATGGAAATGACAAAAGGAGATTCAGAGAAACTACTCCTTTTATAGGAAAGGATCCTTGAGGGGCATGGGTGAAGCTTCAATCGGATAAAAGGGTTGAAAGTCTATTTAAGAAGCAGTAATGACACCAAAATATTCTACTTTGCATCTCCCAGCCAGGGGGTAGTGTCTCTCCCTCTAGACAGAATAAATAAGAGCTTTATTCTTTGGTAAGTGATATCAGAGGACCTCTGCTGTTGAAAAATACAAGTAACAATGAAGAGTAGGGTTCCTGTCCTAAAAACACAATAAGTTGTTACAAAATTGTACACTGAAGACTGAGGCCTCCCCTTGTGCTGTTTTTCTCTGGGCACTGATTGCTACATAGGAACATTCCAGCCAGATCTTGGAAGAACATTATCTACTGCAACTAAGAACCTCAACCTCTAATTCAAAAAATAAGAAAGCAAACATTATATCAGTCACATCAATGTGTAATAAAATCATCACCCACCCATCAGGCTTTCCTAAACCTCTGTTCAGCTGTTAATTTCTATATTCTACTTTGTATAGGGATCTGTAGAAATTTGAGAAAATTCTGTCATATGAGAAAGAGCCAAACAAGACAAAACAACAACAACAAAGAAGTATGTCAGTGGAAATAGACCTATGTGGGAGAAAAAGTTGCTAAAACAAAACCATTCCTTAGAAAAATTGAGATATAAAAGACAGCAGCTCTCTGAGCATTTGGGTCAGGGGAAGCACAGTGCAATTTGGTTAAATGGATATTGTGAACAAGAATAAAGACTATAGTGAATGTGGATAATGTGACCAGTTTTGAAAAGGTGAATTAAAATGTCTTTGATTTAGTTATTCTTCACAGAATCATGTTCCTCCAGTTTCCTCCATCATATCTATAGCGTTCCATGAAAACATGCATTTGACACCAGTACATTAGAAAACACAGTTTAAAAAAAATACAGAGAAAAAAAATAGGAAAATGTGCCCCTCTCATATTCGAAACTATCAATAAAACCTTTTGTGTTTTACTGAGCCTCAGTATTCTGGCCAATGATTCACTAAATAAATGAATGAATAAAAAACTAAGAAGAACCAGAAGGGCAGTTGTCAGATGGAATTGAAATAATTAACTTTAAGATAGAAAAGAGAGATGAAGATACAAAGATGAGGGACACACAATAAGCATCGAGTTTCAAAAATAAAACAAGTAGAGACCTTTTTGGATTTCTTATCATCACTCAACATCATTTTTTACTTTATAATCATTATAGGTTAAGAACAAGTTGAAGAAATGAAAGTAGAAAGGCCTTCACAATCTTATTTCCAACACAACAGAAATGTTATTGACAATAACAACAGTTTAATTTAAAGACTGGTTATTTATGATGTTAATAAATTTAACAAATTTGCAATTCATATTAGCACCATTCAGGTTAGGCATTGTTATTCCATAACTGTAAAATGTGTCATTGTTCCTAATAGACAGTGTCTATTACAGGATACATTATTTAATTTATAAGGCACACATTTTTTGAGCACTTACCAAGAGCTATGCTTCTAGGCTGTAAAAACACACATACCTAAAACAAAGTATTTCTTCACCACTGAAGATAAATAGTAGAATATTTTACCATTAAGGGAGTATGTGTAGACATAGATAAAAAGGAGTAGTGCATGGTAGTAAAGGTAAACAAAATTTGCTCAACTACTTTCCAGTGGCAGGCACTGCATTATGCTATTCAGTTATCCTGAATACCTTGAGAAGGAGCTACAATTTCCCCTTTGGATGCCAAACAAAGTTAAATCTCTATCTGTTCAATGGGCTGGGGTTGTGGTGGGGGGCTACTGTCCAAAGTGAAATATAAATATACTAAAACTATACTTTGGTATTTATTGAATTCGGTTTTCTAAAAATAATACATTCACTTAACAAACAGCCATAAGCACTTGGCAAGTACCCAGCTCTCCTTTAAAGCTGGCTAGTCTCATATTCTAATAGTAGAAAAAATAAGATAACAAGGCTGAAAAGAAACAGGTGTATGTCAGGTGTATGCTGATGAAAACGAAGGCAACCCAAAGGGCTTTCTAGAGAGTTAGGAGGGGAAAAGGAAAAAAAAAAGCAGAGGGGGCGAACCCAGCCAGATTTTTTGCATTTTTTTACCTGATTGACAAAGTCACTGGCTTTCTTTCCTTCAACCTATCTGTGTTCCTGCACAATAGGATTTCTCTCTGCTGGCCTCTGGAAGGCACTTCACAGCACTGTGGCAGATTCCTTTCTTAAAATGATCTCCCAAGGGATCTAAGGTTTCTGGAGATGCCTTTACAGATGGTCCCCTGGGTAATGGCTTAGGGTTTCACCCCTGGTCGTCCTCTTGGTTGCCTTCTGCCATACCCTGTATAGTATCTTGTTAAGGATTGGATCTGAGGTGTTCCCCCAAAGCTTCTGTGTTAATGCAGAAGTGTTTGGCGGTGAAATGGTTGGAGTGTGAGAGCTGTAACCTACTCAGTCTATCCTCTGTCGACTGGCTAGATGATAACTGCAGGCAGGTAAGTCGTGACTGGAGGATATGGGTCACTGGTGGGCATGCTCTGGAAGGGTGCATCTTACCTGCAGAGCATGCCCCTTCTCTCTCTATCACTCCTTGCTGACATGAGAGGACAGCTTCCCTTTGGCATGCCCTTAGCCCTGGGGTGTGTGCCTCATCTTATGCCCCCCAAATGAAGCTGCCTGTGGACTGAGACCTCTGATATTATGAGCCAAAGTAAATTTTCTTCCTCAAAATTGTTCTCTTCAGGTATTTTGGTCACCTGATTTGAAAGCTGACTAAACAGGGCTCTATGAAAAATATGTGACCCTGATTTCTCCCAGGAAATCCTGGTGCAACTGCCCCAGCCATCTAGGACAGCCCTGAATCATTTGATTCCCTGAGTTCCTGGAACTTCACATGTTTTCCCTATCAATGCAGTACTGTGAACTCTAAGTCAAAGAAATATACCTATGTAACTGACATTTCCTCAAGGTAAAAATGTAAATTTATGTTTCTAATGTGCTATTACATGTATGTTAGTTTCAGAGTCTCCAAAAGTAGAGTCCCTCAGAAGTGGGTGGGGTAGTGTGTTGCATTTTTTTTTTAATTATCTAATTCCTCTTGTACCTGGATTGTGCTTTGAGTGCAGTAGATTCTCAAACCACATTGCAGTTTCCACTCAAAGAAGTCTGTGTACTCATTCAACAAAACTTTACTGAGTATGTATGCTCTATAATACCCCCTATTATTCAGTTGCTTTAGAGCTACCAGGAAGTGGACAGATTGGTTGGTTATCTTGAAATGTTTATAACCTATTGATGGAGATAAAAACAATACATACATGTATAGTTATAGGATGTCTACAGGCAGCCCATAAACAGTATAACTGGTAAGAGCTGAAAATTCAGTATGAACTTAGGCTCAGGATATTAAGGCAAACATTAATTTGTGAATCTGGAACTATGACTTACTGAAAAAAAGCATTTGAATTCAGGAGGCTATTCCCAGTGTGCGGAATGTCATAAATAAAGGCATAACTTTCGGAAAGAACTGAACACATGTGGGAGATAGAATGCACACCAACCTGGCTAAGTCAGGTAGTTCTATGGATGGGGAGAAATAAGGTCAGAAGGATTAATTGGGACAACTTAATAGCAGGCTTAGAATCCCCAAAGAAGGGTATAATTTTATTGTAATAATTAACAGGAGCTGCTATCTATTTTTGCACTGGAGACTCATTCAGACAAATCAGAACATGAAAGCATTTTAGAAAGCATTCACAGTGATTGGTTGGTCACTTGTACTTCATTGTAAAAAACAGCAATATACTCTTACATATGGAATCAAGATGCCACTATGACCAACCTGGAAACTTAAGCCCTACTAATATAGACTCAATTACCTATTTCATACCAGGAGTAAGTCAATATACTCCCTCCCATGTCCTATCTCCCATTGATTTCTGCTCAAACAGGACCTTCTTTATGTGAAGATCTTCCTCAAGTTTGAAGAGATGGAGAGCTTTTGGTAACAGACACACAAACCACTTAACAATGAACATTAGCCATTTTTGTATCGAAATGTGTTGTTCAATAGCCTCTTTGTTTTTTTTCTCCTCCTGCTACACTTTGTGTTCTCTTCTCAGAAACAACAAAAAAATCAAGCAGAAATAAAAAATAAGCACTTTCATTCTATAAACAGAAATATGCAGTCTTCTCTATTCTCCGGAATTCGGACCATCCTGCAACAGGTGGGGCCACTTAGCCAGGAGAGATGGGAAGTAGTTGGGTAGGACTATACATCATTCTCTTCCTGGCCTAGCAGGTGCTTCAGGTTTTCCTACCAAGTTTGCAATATCTGTCAAGTACAAGGAAGAGAGGGTATGTCTGTCCCACAAGTTAGACACTGGATAGCCAGATTTATAGCAATTAGAAGCATGTCACACATTCAGCTCTAGAAGCCTCCAGGTAAAAGCAGATTCTATATTTCATTGCTTTGTTGACAAAATCTTCTCTTTATCTATTTCCCCCTATACAAACTTTGGTTAATTTATAAGGGCAGCCCTCTCCCATGTTTTTATTTTGAATGTCACATTAATACACTGAAAACCCTTTTTGATATCTTAATGAACTGGATGATTCAAACAAATTATCTCTATTTCAGAATCACAAATTCTGCCTCATTGTTCAGGAAATTTCTAAACTATTATCTCTGGACAGTCTACAGTGCTTCATTTCAATAACAGAGTATCTTTGTAGAGGGCTTTTGTGTGATTCCAGAGCAGTTCTTTGTGGCTCTTCGATTTCAGTTACACAATTTGTGTGCTGATTTTTTTTTTCTCCCTCTGATTTGTGGAACTCAGCATTCTAAAAAAGACCGATGTTGGCAAAGGGTTTGAGGCTCGTCTATAATATCTGGACTGCAGTTGGGCTGACTCCCTCTGGAAGGAGAGAAGGGGGGGGAAAGGGTAGAATTCTTCTCTTCCTCTGACTGAAGGGTGGGTCCTAATGTTCATTGCTGCTGATGCAGAACTCAGCTTAAATGATATAGGACGTGAGGGGGCGGCAGCAAGTACAAAACAGTGAAATAAATTACCATATATATCATGTTCTGGTGGGTAAGATAGAAGTGATGTGTGTAATGAATCAAAGCTGGAAGCAGTTCTGGTGCGTGGCGATAGTGAGGGAGACAGAGTTCTCCAGGCTCAGCCTCAGCTTCAGAAGGCTCTGCATGAGGAATATGTGAGTAAGCAGAAACCACTCACTGTAATGTGACAAGGGAGGACATTTGTGAGGGCACAGGAGACCTTTCGTTATTGTAGTGGGGATCTGTTATTTCGCCAGCCCAGCACTCTGGCTTTCCTGTGGGGAACTTCTCTACCCCTGCAGCATGAGCCTTTTCTCATGCACTCAGTTAACGACCTCCCCTCCCTTGCAGAAGCACAGACATGTGACTTAGGCTGGACCACAGTCTCCCTGTCTCCCCTGATCTGAATTTTGAATAGTGATACACCATGTTAAAATGATTGCAGCTGCCCCATCCTGACAGCAGAGCCTGGGAAAGATGATACGTTTGTTTCTGCTCCCCAGAGTTAACCTGGTTCCTCCCTATCTTTTAGCCATGGCTGTTTGTTTCCTTTTTATTATGTAAACTACTGCATATTCTTAAAAAGATATTTTATCTTCTGTTCAAGTTAGTCAGGGTCCATTCCTTTTGCTTTTACTAAAATATTCCAGTTGTTGAAATTTTCAGAATTTTTGAGCTCTAAGCATCTTGGTGGTCTGTGGAGCTATCAGGCGGATTCTGTATAAAGGTTGTCTTCTTGAGTTTCATGTAGTCAGACTGGAATAGAGTCATGGTAAAATAGAAAGAGTAACAATAGGTACATGAGGGTTACAGTTAGAACTGGGGTATTGTTCTGAGGGTGTCTATAAGCAAAAGGAAGAAACAGCCTCCTGTGGATGTCATGGGTCTTTCTGAGGCTAGTTATGAGAAGTTTGTAACTCCTATGAGTCCAAAGGCTCAAGACTAGTTCCTTAGCCTAAACTCAGGCTCAAGACTCTAGTTCAAAACTATAGATGGATATAGATCTGTTCGGAAAGCTCTGCTTTCCCATCTGCCACAGAGCCATTATTCCTTTATCCCAGAAACGAGAGTTAAGTCAAGTGACACTGAAAAATACTTGGCACGGGGGTTTAGTACATGGAAGGCACCCAATTAACTGTTGATCCTGTTCGTCCCTCTTTTTGAGCTCTCAATCTTCCTTCAAAGATTCTAATGAGGCTGACAGATTAAACAATGCATTGAAATGACATATTTTTTTTTCAGGCTTTTTTTTTTTTCAATAAAACTGCTTTCTCCCAGGGATGATGATATGTGTATTTTCTTTTGGAAAACTTTCATTAGTGGGGCATATTTTGCTGGCAGCAGGCCTAAGAAAAGTCTTAAGAAACTCAATGATTTAAAGATGATGAAAATGCAACATGTTATATAAATTTCATAGCCCTGGCCTGACTGGATAGTAGATACAAATTATATCCCATTAACATTTCTTCATTTCATTAACTCCAAAGCTCCACTTGCTAATGAACAATTAACCCCCTATTGATGTCTTTTCCAGGGCCCAGTGAGGGCTGTGCCTTGGGCCTGCCACTCTCTTGTTTCAGGAGGGTAGTGCTACTCTTGTACTGATACCTTGTGGTCCTCCATCACATTTTGCCACTGCTTGGTCTTGATATGAGGATATCTGCCCTCCCCTTCCTGTCTATCACCCATCCTGGGTAGAAATCATGCTTTGTGTTCTAAGCAATCCTGATTGTCACCACCATTGTCTGCATCTTCACTTTTGTACCCTCCTCCTTCTCTTTGAGGCTCAGAACTAGTCTATTAGTCTGAACTGAGGATGAGAGTATAGATGGACAGAGGTTGGACCCTTGTTTGGATTATCCTAATGTTCATATGCATGGATCATTTGCACAACCCTTTCATACTTTTCCAGAAAAATATAAATATATAAGTTTATTATTTATATGTTATAGGTAAATTACAAGTAAGCTACATATATATTAATATAGGATACATTATATATAAATTTATCCCTTATTAAATGTATGTATGCACTAGTGTGTATCAAACAAGCAGAAACTCAGGAGGTCGATTTCATCCAAGTCCACATTCCAGACATATCTAACAACTCTCAAACCTGGATCAACTAGGATACCATGTTAGTATCTAAATCATTCGATACTGTCTCAGTGTCTGATCTATTTTGCATTCAACCATGATTTGATTGAAATTCTATAATATAATCAAAGAGGGCTATTTTAACTATATAGTCTTTTAGAGAGGAAGGTAGGTATTTATAACTTACCTTTCTATTTTTTTTGCAGAAACATTGTGCTAATATTAACAAATTTTAATCTTTAAGTACTGAGAAGAGAACTTAAAAGCAAGATTATTCATTATGTTACCCCCCAAATTCTTAAGAATAACATAAAGTACAGCAATTGTAGTTGTTAATGTTAACTTCTGTGCAATATAATTCATGTAATTGGGTACTTGGATAAAGTGTTTTGTTTTGTTTTATTAAAGTAAAACTCATTTTTTTGCTACTATTTTGAGATTAGTTGTTAATGGCAATTTTTAGGATTTCACATTTTTCTTAGATTGGTTTAAAGTAAACATCATTCTTAATTTCGGGAAAGCTCACTAAAATACTCTATGAAAATATTGTAAATTCATTAAGATTTTTCAATGAAGCAAATGATCCTGGCTGGGAGGATGTTTATTTATTTATTTTTCCAAGGTTGGAAAAGAATTTTTTGACAAATAGAGCTGGTCATTTTGCATTCTATTATGGTTTCATCTTGCTTCTTTTCTCTATTCAATATGTCTTGGTTGTGAAAATTCTGAATTATTTAAAAAATGTGCTGCAAGTTACAAGTTCTTCCATTTCATTCAGTGCCCTCCTTTTCTCTTATTTTTTTTTTTTCTTTTTCTTCTTTTTTTTTTTTTATTGGTTGTTCAGAACATTACAGAGCTCAAGACATATCATCTTTCATACAATCGACTCAATTGGGTTTTGAACTCCCCAAATACATAATACAGACTCACTTCTGTTACATACTCACATTTTTACATAATGGCATATTAGTGACTGTTGTATTCTGCTACCTTTCCTATCCCCTACTATCCCCCCTCCCCTCCCCTCCCCTCCCAACATCCCTCTCTACCTCCTCTGCTGTTGTTCAATTCTCTCCCCTTTTTTCCCCCCACCCCCTTGCCCCTCATAACCTCTTATTATTTTGTGTATCACTGAAGGTCTCCTACCATTTCCATATGTTTTCCCTTCTCTCTTCCTTTCTCTCCCCCCATTCGTCTTAGTTTACTGTTAGTCTTTTCCTCATGCTCTTCCTTCCTGTTCTATTCTTAGTGGCTCTCTTTATATCAAAGAAGACATTTGACATTTGTTTTTTAGGGCTTGGCTAGCTTCACTTAGCATAATCTGCTCTAATGCCATCCATTTCCCTGCAAATTCTATGATTTTGTCGTTTCTTAGTGCTGCATAATACTCCATTGTGTATAGCTGCCACAATTTTTTTATCCACTCATCTATTGAAGGGCATCTAGGTTGGTTCCACAGTCTAGCTATTGTGAATTGTGCTGCTATAATCATTGATGTGGCCGTATCCGTATAGTGTGCTCTTTTAAGGTCCTCAGGGAATAGTCCAAGAAGGGCAATAGCTGGGTCAAATGGTGGAACCATTCCCAGCTTTCCCAGGAATCTCCATACTGCTTTCCAAATTGGCCTCACCATTTTGCAGTCCCACCAGCAGTGAACAAGTGTGCCCTTTTCCCCACATCCTCGCCAACACTTATTGTTGTTTGACTTCATAATGGCTGCCAATCTTACAGGAGTGAAATGGTATCTTAGGGTGGTTTTGATTTGCATTTCTCTGATTGCTAGAGATGGTGAGCATTTTCTCATGTGCTTGTGGATTGATTGTATATCCTCCTCTGAGAAGTGTCTGTTCAGGTCCTTAGCCCATTTGTTGATTGGATTATTTGTTATCTTATTGTTTAATTTTTTGAGTTCTTTGTACATTCTGGATATTAGGGCTCTGTCTGAGGTGTGAGGGGTAAAAATTTGTTCCCAGGATGTAGGCTCTCTATTTACCTCTTTTACTGTTTCTCTTGCTGAGAAAAAACTTTTTAGTTTAAGTAGGTCCCATTTGTTTATTCGTGTCATTAACTCTTGGGCTACGGGCGTTCTATTAAGGAATTTGGAGCCCGACCCCACAATATGTAGATCGTAGCCAACTTTTCCTTCTATCAGACGCAGTGTCTCTGTTTTTATATCTAGCTCCTTGATCCATTTTGAGTTAACTTTTGTGGCTGGCGAGAGAAAGGGATTCAATTTCATTTTGTTGCATATGGATTTCCAATTTTCCCAGCACCATTTGTTGAAGATGCTATCCTTCCTCCATTGCATGTTTTTAGCCCCTTTATCAAATATAAGATAGTTGTAACTTTGTGGATTAGTCTCTGTGTCCTCTATTCTGTACCATTGGTCCACCTGCCTGTTTTGGTACCAGTACCATGCTGTTTTTGTTACTATTGCTTTGTAGTACAGTTTGAGCTCTGGTATCGCTATACCTCCAGATTCACACTTCCTGCTTAGAATTGCTTTTGCTATTCTGGGTCTTTTGTTTTTCCATATGAATTTCATGATTGCTTTATCTATTTCTACAAGAAATGTCTTTGGGATTCTGATTGGCATCGCATTAAACCTGTAGAGAACTTTGGGTAATATCGTCATTTTGATGATGTTAGTTCTGCCTATCCATGAACAGGGTACATTTTTCCATCTTCTGAGATCTTCTTCTATCTCTCTCTTTAAGGTTCTGTAGTTTTCATTGTATAAATCTTTCACCTCTTTTGTTAGGTTGATTCCCAAGTATCTTATTTTCTTTGAGGATATTGTGAATGGAGTGGTTTTCCTTATTTCCATTTCAGAGGTTTTGTTGCTGATATACAGGAATGCCTTTGATTTGTGCGTGTTGATTTTATATCCTGCCACTTTGCTGAATTCATTTATTAACTCTAGCAGCTTCTTTGTAGATCCTTTTGGGTCTGTTAAGTAAATTATCATGTCATCTGCAAATAGCGATAATTTAATTTCTTCTTTTCCTATTTTTATGCCTTTAATTTCTTTTGTCTGTCTAATTGCTCTGGCTAGTACTTCGAGAACTAAATTGAATAGAAGTGGTGATAGAGGACATCCCTGTCTTGTTCCAGATTTTAGAGGGAATGCCTTCAGTTTTTCTCCGTTTAGGATGATGCTAGCCTGAGGTTTAGCATATATAGCTTTTACAATGTTGAGGTAAGTTCCTGATATCCCTAGTTTTTCTAATGTTTTGAACATAAAGGGATGTTGTATTTTGTCAAATGCTTTTTCTGCATCTATCGAGATGATCATATGGTTCTTGTCTTTAAGCCTATTGATGTGGTGAATAGCATGTATTGATTTCCGTATATTGAACCAGCCTTGCATCCCAGGGATGAATCCTACTTGATCATGGTGCACAAGTTTTCTGATATGTTTTTGTATTCGATTCGCCAGAATTTTATTGAGAATTTTTGCATCCAAGTTCATTAGAGATATTGGTCTGTAGTTTTCTTTCTTTGAAGTGTCTTTGTCTGGTTTTGGGATCAGGGTGATGTTGGCCTCATAGAATGAATTTGGAAGAGCTCCTTCTTTTTCTATTTCTTGAAATAGTTTGAAAAGTATTGGTATTAGTTCTTCTTTGAAGGTTTTGTAGAACTCCGCTGTATACCCATCAGGTCCAGGGCTTTTCTTGGTTGGTAGACTTTGGATGGCTTCTTCTATTTCTTCCTTTGTTATTGGTCTGTTTAAATTGTGTGTGTCTTCCTGTCTCAATCTGGGCAAATCATATGCCTTAAGAAATTTATCGATATCCTCGCTATCTTCTATTTTATTAGAATATAGGGTTTCAAAATACTTTCTAATTATCTTCTGTATTTCTGTAGTGTCTGTTGTGATATTGCCTTTTTCATCCCGTATATTAGTAATTTGAGTTCTCTCTCTTCTTCTTTTTGTTAGCATAGCTAAGGGCTTGTCTATCTTATTTATTTTTTCAAAGAACCAACTTTTAGTTTTATCAATTTTTTCAATGGTTTTTTTTGTTTCAATTTCGTTTATTTCTGCTCTAATTTTAATTATTTCTTGTCTTCTACTACAATTGCTGTTGTTTTGTTCTTCCTTTTCTAGGTTTTTGAGGTGTAGTGTGAGTTCATTTATTTGTTGGTTTTTTCTTTTTTTGATGAAAGAACTCCAGGATATGAATTTCCCTCTTAAAACTGCTTTCATTGTGTCCCATAGATTCCGGTATGTTGTGTCTGTATTATCATTTGACTCTAAGAATTTTTTTATCTCTTCCTTTATGTCTTCTGTAACCCATTGATCATTCAATAACATATTGTTCATTTTCCATGTGGTGTAGGATTTTTCCTTCCTTTTTTTATCATTGATTTCCAATTTCATTCCATTATGGTCAGATATGGTGCATGGTATTATCTCCACACTTTTATATTTACTAAGATTTGCCTTATGGCATAATATATGGTCTATTTTTGAGTAGGATCCATGTGCTGCTGAGAAGAACGTGTATCCACTTGATGATGGTTGGTATATTCTATATATGTCAGTTAGGTCTAGGTTATTGATTGTGCTGTTGGGTTCTATAGTTTCTTTATTCAGCTTTTGTCTAGAGGATCTGTCTAATGGTGAGAGCGGTGTGTTGAAGTCACCCGTAATTATTGTGTTATGGTCTATTTGACTCTTGAACTTGAGGAGCGTTTGTTTTATGTAGATTGCAGCTCCATTGTTTGGTGCATACAAATTGATAATTGTTATGTCTTGTTGGTGGATGGTCCCTTTTAACAGTATATAGTGTCCTTCTTTATCCTTCTTAATTAACTTAGGTTTGAAGTTGATTTTATTTGATATGAGTATGGCCACTCCTGCTTGCTTCCGAGGGCCATGTGAGTGGTATGATTTTTCCCAACCTTTTACCTTCAGCCTGTGTATGTCTTTTCCTATCATATGAGTCTCCTGAAGGCAGCATATTGTTGGATTTGTTTTTTTGATCCAGGTTGCTAGCCTATGTCTCTTGATTGGTGAGTTTAGGCCATTAACATTTAAAGTTACATTTGAGATATGATTTGTACTTCCAGTCATGCTTCTTTATTTATTTATTTTACTTTGGCTAGTTTTACTTTTTTGGTTATTTTCCTCCTCCTTTACTGAGATACCTCTTGTTGTTAGTTTTGGGCACTATTTTTCAATTCCTCTTCTTGTAGTATATTGCTCAGAATGCTTTGCAGTGCTGGTTTTCTTGCTGCAAATTCTTTTAGCTTTTGTTTATCGTGAAAGATTTTAATTTCGTTGTCAAATCTGAAGCTCAATTTTGCTGGATACAGTATTCTTGGTTGAAATCCATTATTTTTCAGCGTTTGAAATACATTGTTCCAGGATCTTCTCGCTTTCAAAGTCTGTGCTGAGAAATCAGTCGTTAACCTAATTGGTTTACCCCTGAATGTAATCTGTCTCTTTTCTCTGGTAGCTTTTAATATTCTCTCCTTGTCCTGTATGTTGGCTATCTTCATAATTATGTGTCTTGGAGTTGGTCTATTATAGTTTTGAATGTTTGGGGTCCTGTAGGCTTCCAGGATTTGGCAATCCATTCCATCTTTCATCTCTGGGAAGTTTTCTACAATTATTTCATTTAATATGCTGTCCATTCCTTTGGTTTGAATCTCTGTGCCTTCTTCTATCCCGATGACTCTCAAATTTGGTTTTTTAATGACATCCCATATCTCTTGAATAGATTGCTCATGGGATTTAAGCATCTTTTCTGTGTTGACTATACTCTTTTCAAGTTGATAAACCTTGTCTTCATTATCTGATGTTCTGACTTCTACTTGATCAAGTCTATTTGTAATATTCTCGTTTGAGTTTTTAATTTGGTTTATAGTCTCCTGCAATTCTAGGATTATAGTTTGATTCTTTTTTAAGATCTCTATCTCCTGGTAGAGCTCGTTCTTTGCCATTTGAATTTGTTTGTTTAATTCATTTTCAAAATATATTTTTATTGCTTGGACTTGCTGTCTCATGTCTTCTCTAATATTCCTTTCCATTTGAGTTAGGTATGCCTTGAGTTCTTTCCCTATCCCTGCTTCTGATGTTTCTATGTCCTCTTGTAGAATTAAGTTGTCTTGCATTGTTTGTACTCCTTTTTTCCCTTGTTTTCTCATGTTGTCCCCGTTGCTTTCCAGCTCTATTTGATTGTCGTGTTTCTACTCTCTTCTATAGATTTGTTTTGGTTCTGTATTACTCTGATGCCTCTCCTTAGTGTTGTTAAATTATGCCTGCTGACGTGGATTCCACTGTGAAGGAAGATCCGACGTCCGAGCTCCAGTGACGACACTACTTTGCTATGACCGGCCCCAGTTCCTTGCCTGGGTATCCTGATGAGGTGGTGTGACTGGACTGTCTCTGTTTGATTTCAGCTCCCAGTCGCGGCAGGCAGGCGGTCTCTAGCCGCCCAGTATCACAGGCCGAGGGCGGGTGATCGGTCACCTGCGGCCGGGTGTTCTCCTACCGCCCAGCTATGCGGGCAGTGGGTGAACTGTTGCCGGCGGGCCTGCAATTTCCAGCTGCCCAGTCTCGAGGGCCTTGCCTCTAGCCTCCTGGTTTCTCCTGCTAGCCTTCTGTAGCCGCAGGGCAGGCCGCACGAATCAGTGGGCCTGTATCTCCGGGGTCCCACAGTTGGCGATTGGGATCCCAGGCACTCTGTCCTTTGGATTTTTCCTGCTTGCCCCTCCCCCAGCTCTAGCTAGACAGGTTTCGTTTTGGCTGCAGATGGGTAGGGGGGGTTGCAGGTCAGGTGCCTCTAGTTCCCCCCTAGTCTTTATGCAGGCTCACTCTGATTCTCCCTCCCCCAGCAAGCCTAGGAGAGAATTTATGCGAGTTCCCGATGTATGGGGGATGGGCTGAGTGCCACACACCTGTTTTGTTGTTGAGATCTGTCGGAGAATGGCAGTGGATATATCAGCTGTTCAAGATGCTGACTGCTGATTCCCTTGGTGGAGTGTCCGATGTGGGGGATGGGACTGTACCGCTTCCTTCCCTGTCTAAACTCCCGTACTCAGCCCGGGGGTCAGTGCGGGCTTGGCTGGTGGGATTCCACCTGATCGCAGCCGAGCCTCTCCCTGCTTGCTAATTAATGGCTTCCCTGGGGCGCCATGCCTTCTGTAGCCGCAGGGCAGGCCGCACGGATCAGTGGGCCTGGATCTCCGGGGTCCCACAGTTGGCAATTGGGATCCCAGGCACTCTGTCCTTTGGATTTTCCTGCTTGCCCCTCCCCCAGCTCTAGCTAGACAGGTTTCCTTTTGGCTGCAGATGGGTAGGGGGGGGTTGCAGGTCAGGTGCCTCTAGTTCCCCCCTAGTCTTTATGCAGGCTCACTCTGATTCTCCCTCCCCCGGCAAGCCTAGGAGAGAATTTATGCGAGTT
Source organism: Ictidomys tridecemlineatus (assembly GCF_052094955.1). Lineage (NCBI taxonomy): Eukaryota > Metazoa > Chordata > Mammalia > Rodentia > Sciuridae > Ictidomys > Ictidomys tridecemlineatus. Next base: position 166,784,764 of record NC_135480.1, on the reverse strand, counting down.
CCCGATGTATGGGGGATGGGCTGAGTGCCACACACCTGTTTTGTTGTTGAGATCTGTCGGAGAATGGCAGCGGATATATCAGCTGTTCAAGATGCTGACTGCTGATTCCCTTGGTGGAGTGTCCGATGTGGGGGATGGGACTGTACCGCTTCCTTCCCCGTCTAAACTCCCGTACTCAGCCCGGGGGTCAGTGCGGGCTTGGCTGGTGGGATTCCACCTGATCGCAGCCCAGCCTCTCCCTGCTTGCTAATTAATGGCTTCCCTGGGGCGCCACGCCTTCTGTAGCCGCAGGGCAGGCCGCACGGATCAGTGGGCCTGGATCTCCGGGGTCCCACAGTTGGCGATTGGGATCCCAGGCACTCTGTCCTTTGGATTTTCCTGCTTGCCCCTCCCCCAGCTCTAGCTAGACAGGTTTCCTTTTGGCTGCAGATGGGTAGGGGGGGTTGCAGGTCAGGTGCCTCTAGTTCCCCCCTAGTCTTTATGCAGGCTCACTCTGATTCTCCCTCCCCCGGCAAGCCTAGGAGAGAATTTATGCGAGTTCCCGATGTATGGGGGATGGGCTGAGTGCCACACACCTGTTTTGTTGTTGAGATCTGTCGGAGAATGGCAGCGGATATATCAGCTGTTCAAGATGCTGACTGCTGATTCCCTTGGTGGAGTGTCCGATGTGGGGGATGGGACTGTACCGCTTCCTTCCCCGTCTAAACTCCCGTACTCCCTCCTTTTCTCTTATTAATTATAAAATTAGATTTATATGACATAGATGCTTTTTAAGGAGAGAAGCAGAGAATAGTTCGTAGTTGTTGTCTATATCTGACATCCTACTGCAATGAAGAGAAAAGGGATTTTGAAATATGACAGTAATGAATTCAGTCCTGCATCTGCCCTTGTTTGTTGTATGACCTCACCAAGCACTTCAGTTTCCTTAGGTGTTAAATGGCAAAATGTGTACAAAGATTACTATAAAAACTAGAAAGTCTGGGCGCATCACCCCTCTAATGTGGAAAATGAAGTATTTTATTCCACTTTTATCTTGGGGGCACACTCACTTTTCCAAGCCAGCCAACAGCCATTGGGGAAATGATTTCTTCCCACTATTAGAAAGCTGTCTGTTACCCAAATGTGTAATACATGATCCTCTCACAGACTCTATAATAGGAGGTGGAACAAAAAGTTCTCATATTTCTCTAAATTGAGCAGTTGGCCAGTTTATGGATGCTTCTAAGACTCTTAATTCTCTAAATCTATTTATGATGATTACGATCTAAGCATCACATTTTCTCAATCAGTTAATCTGTTATTGAATGCTCGTAACTAGTTACTAGATATATAATTGCTATGATTATTTTAAGTTAATTGTATGTGTTTATGAGTGCAGTGCTTCAAGGATATATTTTTGAATGCAAAATATGATATATTTCTCTTTGTTTCATAGAGAACATTGTGTATGCATACTACATTTCATTTGCTAAAATAAAAGTATTCAGAAACTTTATTAATAAAATGCACATTGCAAACTTATTTAAAATAAGATCATTAAAAAATTAATATCCAATAATGGGGGATAGTTATGTAAATTATTCTACATTTTTATGACAGAATATTATTAGATTTTTTAAAATCATGAATATGTTGTAAGGACACATACAAATTAAAAATGAGAGACTTAATTCTCCCTGTCCAAAATAAGAGATTTCTCTCTACTTTTTAAAGAAAACTTGTAATTACAAGTACTTTCTCATCTCTTTGAAAAGTATATAAATTCTCTTGAAAACTGAATAGGCCTTTTGTCAGCTTTATGACCTAGGAATGTCTTTTTTATTCTTGATGCATTATAATTATACACAATAGTGGGATTCATTATGCCATATTTGTACATACGTATAACGTGGTTTAATCAATCTCTTTCCCCAGTACCTTCCCTTTCTCTCTACTCCTCCCTTTCCTGTTTGCTCCCTTCTATTATTGTTATTCTTATTTTAATTAGCACTTTATAATCATACACTAAGATTCACTGTGGTATATTCATACATAGACAGCATAATTTGGTAATTTTATTGCCCAATACCTACCCAGGCTCTCCCTGTCTTTCCTTCCTTCCTCTGTTTATCCCTTTCTGCTACTCTATTTCCTCCTCCTATTTTCAGGAGCTCTCTTCCCTACCCCATCTTATTTTCTTTTACTTTTTTAATACTCCATCTCTGTCTCTCAACTTCCCTAAATGTGAGAGAACATTCGATCTTTAACTTTATGAGTCTGATCTGTTTTACTTGTTGTGATGTGTTCTCCTAATCTATCCATTGTGTATGCATACCACATTTTCTTTATCCATTCAATTGTGGTTGCACATAGAGGCTGGTGCCATAAGTTGACTACTATGAATTGCACTGTGGTAAACATGAGTATGAATATATTACTATAGTATGCTGATTTTAAGTCTTTTGGCTAAATCCTGAGTAGTGGGATAGCTGGGTAATGTGCTGGGTTCTATAAGGATCTCTTTTTCAAGGACTGAGGAGTCATCTTTTTTGAAATGTAAACACTAAAAAGAGTTAACACAATACCTGCTAGTTTCTGGAAACTGCTAGTTTCTGGGAAAGGATAAGAGCTTAATTTTGGTGAAAGCTTTGTTCTAAGTTGCAAAAATATCCCTGTTATGAAGATATGAATGGCATCCCCCCCCAATAAAGTTAACACAGGTGGTTAGCCCAATTGTCAATTAAATCTAGGATGAACTATGTGTGTCAAAAGATGATGTTAGTGGGCTTGGGTTGTGGCTCAGCAGTGGAGTGCTCACTTAGCATGTGCAAGGTCCTGGGTTCAATCCTCAGCTCCACATAAAATAAATAAACAAAATAAAGATATTGTGTCCAACTATATAAGATGATGTCAAATTTTCTTACTTGAAGAGTGATTATTATTTCTCTTGAAGCCTTGTATGTATGGTTTGTATCTGCTTGTCTATATAAAAATGTGGTTCTTTCTTTCTAATCACTTTGCAGATTGCTTGTGTTATTTATTACATTTTGGTTTAATGCTTATTAAAAAACATAATGGTTTTCTTTCTCTTCTACCTTTATGCAAGTTTTTTCTAGGTAAGAATATTTTGTCTTAAGTATTTCCCCCACAATGTTAAAATGTTATTAACATGGAATAGCAAGTTAAAAACTGTACAAAATTATATATACATATGTTCTTTGATGTATAGCACACTCCCAAAAGCTCAATGTAAGTCAGTGCAAGAAGGTTCAGAGGAGAAAGGATTGGGTTGTAAGATCTTAACCCAATCAGTATTTAATCCCTTGATAGGGATTAATTGAGTGGTAACTGAAGTGGTAGGGTGTGGCTGGAGGGGGAGGGAATTGGGGCATGGCTTTGGGTATATATTTGTATCTAGCAAGTGGAGACTCTCTCTCTCTCTGCTTTCTGATCACCATGACATTAGCAGTTTCCCTCTACCACATTCTTCGGTCCTGATGTTCAGCCTTACCTTGACCCCTGAGGAATGGAGTCTACCTTCTATGGTCTAAGACCTCTGAAACCATGAGCCCTCAAACAAGCTCTTCCTCCTCTATAATTGTGCTGGTCAAGTCCTTTAGTCACAGCAGTGAGAGAGGCTAACTAAAACATACACACACTTTAAATATATATATATATATATATATATATATATATATATACATATATATATATATGAAAAGAAGATTAGGCAGATATCCATACAAAGATATTGCTAGTATTATAATTTTTATTTTTGTCTATTTTTTCTTTTTAATTGTTTTCAATGTTTTTCTATGGTCACATGCAGTACTTCTAAGGCTAGAAAGTTATTTTTAAAATAAAATAACTTCATCCTTTTCAATGATATTCTAGAACTTAAGTGCAATCATCAAATCAGTGATAATAAACTGAAATTCTTTTTTTCCTCTCCAAACATCATGCATGTTTCATAAAGTTATAATTCATGAATTGTAGAGGAACTGAGGAAAACATATCATGGGTGAGAAACATCAGACAAGCCAGGGAGCTACTGTCTTATCTCTCCTTTGGCATGTAAAAAAGACAACTTCCATACACTTTGGTAAAGGAGAGCAGAAGACAAAAATGTATATATATATATAATAAAGTAGTTGATAAATGTACATTTTTTTTGGCTCTTAACTATCATGTTACTTTCACCTTCTGTGCAGCTTTTCTCTAAGAGTGACCACATCTAAATTTAAAGTGATGGATGATTAAAAACACAGGGCTAATATGACTGTGCCAATGATAGCAATGAGCTAAAAGCAGAAAAAAGAACATGGATTCTGGCACAAGAGAAAATCCAGTAGCAATTCTCCACAGGCAGCAAATAATTTGTTTGAGTGCATAATTAATAGATTTGTCAGAAAGTACTTAGATTGTGAAATATTGCACATAGCCCTCTTTCCAGATGGATTAAGATGAATGGGTCCTCCAGCAGCGTATGAAACCTCATTGCTCAGCGGCTAGAGAATTGCTGCATCTAGAGTTGTTTGAGTCTCTGCCTCTTTGCACTCTCTTTTCTCTTTCCCTAGCTGCAGGGAGAAAAAATGAATAGAATGCTTCTAATTCCAATATTGAATGGTGTCCTTTACCTAAAGGGCATCCAAGCAGACAAAATTAAATCAGATGCTCAATGGGGAAACTTTCCACTAAGCAGGAATTTAAAACAGGAAAATGTATTAACATGTTGAAAAATGGTTAAATTAAGCCTATCTGTGGATCAGAGGTGTGACTTTTCAGCAACAAGCCACAGATATATTTCATGTGCAATTGCCTGCACTTTGAGAAGTGACACATGCCTTCTTTACCCTTGGAAATAGCCATGTAATGCATACCTGGGGGACTCTGATAGAAATTGGCTGGTTTAAAAGAGTATGATGAGAATCCAGATTCTATTTCTTTTTAGAATATAGTCTATATGAAAAAAAAATGACCGACCAATGATTTCTGCCTGCAAATTTTTGTTACAGATGAGAATTATGGGCCTTAATGAGTGACAGAAATGACTTTGATTCCAAGACAGTGGCCTCTATTATTTTGGGTGCCCTGAAGAGTTGAAATAAGAATAAATAAAATTAATTCACCTCTTAAATTTTTATTTATGGGAAGAATTATGTTATGTTTTGGGGGGAATGGGAGATAATTTAATTTTTTTTTTTGCTTTGTTTCATTTTTGCATTTTACTAAAGTGGAGAGATGAGATGGAGACATGATTCAGCATCTCATGGGGGTCTGAGGCAATGTTGCTGTTATTATTATTATTAAAATTTTCTTCCTCCCAAGCAAATATTTAGCAGAGTCTTGGAGGTCAGAGCTATATCTAGTTTCAAGAGGAGGTGGTTTATAAAACTGTTGGTTATTAGTGGCTGTACAGAATATTTTCCAGAGCAAATAATTGTGAATGGCACCAGTAAGCACTCCAGAAGTTTTTTTATTTTAATCATCTAGTTGAAAACATTGGCCTTTCCCCAATAAAATTAAAGCCATGAAATCTAACCAGGGCTGACAATCAAAATTTATTCATTGTTTAAACATTTATCAAGGATTTTCATCATCCTGGATTATGTGAATCCAAGCCACTTTAGATATTTATTGTAGATTTCTAGGGCCTGTCATCATATCAGTCAATCAGAATCTCTGGGTGGTGCCCTGGGAATCAGCATTTACCATGGCTGGAAGCGCTTTCACATACTAAAACCTTGGATTCTGCTTAAAGGTTGGGGCCTGTTTCATCACTGCAACCCTCCCTGTGCCACTGCATTCAAACTTGACTCAGGAAGTTCCTCAGACAAGGCAAAGGAGGGGAACTGCAAAATAGTTTTACAATTTGGAGAGTTTTTTTAAAAAAATAATTTGCTGCTTTAATTTTCATTCATTAATTTATTAATTTATTTATTCTTTCTTAGTTCAACAAATACTTATTGAGAATCTGTTCTATATCATGTATCTGTAAGTTCTGGGAATATGAAAAAAATACAGTGTCATGTTCCTTCTACCTTCTACTCTGGAACCCATGCAGGCGAAGTCCTTCAAGCAATATAAAGAACACTTAGGGGCTGGGGATGTGCCTCAAGCGGTAACGTACTTGTCTGGCATAGGCGGGGCGCTGGGTTCGATCCTCAGCACCACATAAAAATGAAGATGTTGTGTCCACCGAAAACTAAAAAATTCTCTTTCTCTTAAACAACAACAACAACAACAACAACAAAAACAATTAGCTCTCAGATCTGATGAGAGTCCTGGCTCAGGATTCCTGCTTTGTGTCGTCTTTGTTTTAAAAATTTCTCTAGACTCTGAATTCAGATTTCCGTTTTACTTCTATTTTGGTTTCTTATTCTTTAACCCAATAGCTTAATGTTTGGGGAGCAGGGAATTAATAGTAAGCCAGAGAAGAAATCAAATGGTATCAGAAAATTCAATAAATGAAACTAAAGCTTCTTGTACAAAATTTTGTTTTAGATCAGAGATGCCTCAAAAACATGGAATAAGCTTTGAGAGTAGGTTAGTATTAAAATAAAAACTAGATATCCATAATATTTTGTGATCTGTCAGTGTAAGAAAAAAAACACAGAAATTTACTTTATGATAAGCTCTTCAGTACCATCATTTCTATTTTCTCCTTCTTTGTTGATCAGAATCAGATGGAACTCTGATTTTATTTGAGTCAATATAACCATGATGTTAAAATCATAAGAGTGTAGTCAAATAAATTAACTTGATGCAAAGATTTTCTGGTAGACACAATGGAAATATTCTAGAAAGAGAAAAAGTGTGGGCATTGGATGACCTTTTAAAGTCACTTTGAGAGAAAAATTAAATGGCAAATGAATTCTAATTCTTATCTCTCTCAATATTTCACCGCAAACTATATGGAAATATATTCCCATGGTAAGCTAGAAGGAATAGCTTAATGATTTAAAACATCAGGTTTGCAATGATTAGAAACCATAGAACAGTCGGTTTGAATCTCAAAACACTTTAGCTTAATCTTCTCTCCTTCTAAAACATGTCAATAGAATATCTAATTTAGATTCTGTGTGTGTGTGTGCGTGCACTCGCACATGTGTATGTGTGTGTAGCCACATATGCAGTTATTAAGGGAACTGATACCTCTGACAAACAAACCTGAGGGTTTTTGTAAGAATAAAAGTTTCACAAAACTATTTGCTTCTAGAAACAATTTTTCATGATCTTTTTAAGAAGTACAGAAAAGCTATTGACAAAATTGGGGAAATTCATAGCTTATTTCTCCTCCATTCTAGGAAAGCAAGCTTAGAATGCTTTGCCTAATGTTACACTGCCCATTTTTAATCAACCCCAAGGAACCTGAGGATATACAGTCAGTCTAAAGGGTTTGTTGCTGCTTAGGCCCATTGCACATGATGAAATTGTATTTTCTCAGTCTAGGGAAAGAGATGCTGAGGATGACAGTTCCTCTTGAAGTGTCAAGAAAGACCTTGAAAAAAATCAATAACTCTCCAGTGGTATATTAAATGCCCATGAAGCAAATGTAATTTTTTTATATAACTATTGCAAAAAGTTTCTAAAATATACCTAATTTAGGTGTAAATTATGTCAAATCAGCATGACAGGGCACTAGAGAAGATATGGATGCACAGCTACACTGTCTGCAAATCAGAAACCCATTTTTTTATTTGACATGTTGAGTTTGATGTTTTTAGTATAAAAGTTTTACCATTTTTTTTAGAAAATCTGAATCTTTTGATCCTAGAACCTAGTATCATGGGGAACATTTATAAAAGTTCTTCCTATAACTCCAGGCAAATAAGAATTAGTTAAAATTAGGCAGGGGACATTGATCTTATTTTAGTGAGCCAAACTGAATTATATATTCTAATAATCTTTAGAAAGGAAAAGAAAAGGAGTACATTTAACTTAACATTTGCATCCTTTTGGAGAAGTTTTACTCCTCAGGGACATAAATTTCAGTAAGAACTCATTCTGCCCTCCTGATTCTGAAGGTAATCCGTCGCAGCAACATGCTAGTACTTAGCACAATGAAGGCAGCTCCCACAAAGGGATTGAAAGGAATCCAAAATATACTTCTGTTAACTCATCAAAGAAGTGAAACTCTCTCAAGTCACACCACCTTCATTATGATGGCAGCTTGGTTTCAGAAGAAATGTTCAGAGGAGAGCCCTGGAGATGTTTTGCTTTTAAGTAAAATATTTTTTTTTTTCTGATAATGGAAGTAAAAATTCTAAGAAAAATTAGAAAAATTTAGACCTAGAAAAAAGGATAAAAACATAAGTCTGTAATTCCTTTCCCTGAAAAAAACACCAACACTACTTTTGGTTTATTTTCTTTCACCAAAGGAAATCTTTTGTTCATTTAAAATAAAACTTCGCTTTCCTTTATGCTTAAAGTGATTGTTTTTTTTTTTAACTTTTATTATTGGTTGTTCAAAACATTACATAGTTCTTGACATATCATATTTCATAAAAGTAATTGTTTTTAAATTCTAAATTACCCATAAGAGCAAATGATAGTAACAACAGAAGTATGTATGCACAACTTCAATTTATCAAAGGTTACATTATACAATATTCATTACAAATATTTTTAAATTAAAATTTCAAATATAATTGGCTCATCTACTGTACATCATCCCGTTGCTCATTCTGGGATGTAACCACTTCTTGAAGGGTCATATGTTTTAATTTCCCCACACATCCAAGTATTTAGGAGCAAACAATATAACATTTGGATTTATTTTTATTTATAACATATGAATAATATGTTGTGCATACTTCTGCATCTTTTATCGTTCAACATCATTTTCTATATTCATCTGTTAATCAGTTTAACAGAATTCATTCATTTTAACTTATCTAAAATAGTGTACTATATAAATTAAAAATTACATAAATATTCTACACTTTTCCATTCCCACACTGAATCCCTGAATTTTTTCCTTTATATTTTTCTTTCTTAGATTTAGTAAATAACTATAATTATACAACTATAATCTTTGTAATTATATATGGTAGTTGGGTTCATCTTGACAAATTCATGCATGCATGGAAATCGATTTGGAAAAGGTGGAGGGAAAATAGGAAGAGGATCATGAACTGAAATCAATTTCCTTTACTTTTTTAATATTAAAAGAATGCTTTAAAGAATATAATTGTGCGAATTTGCACACAGTGGCTATTTCAATTTTACTTAGTAAATTCAAATTATTCTATGCAGTAGTCATAAAATATATTCTTAGTAAGGCAGGATGCAGTTCTCCACATCCTTGATAGCAAGTGGTGTTCTCAGATTTTATTCATTTATTTTTCCCTAGATGTAGTGGTTCTCATTGTTTCAACTTGTACACATCTTGTATTACTAGCAAAATATCTTTTCATAAATATAGTGGCTTTTCTAATTTTTCAACTTTCCTCTTCAACATTCTATGGATTTTATATTAACTTAAATGTATCTATGAATCAGTTAATTTGAAATTTTATACATCACAAATATCATCCTCCAATCTATAGTTGATGCTTGAAAATAAAAATTGACATAGTGTCTTTATTGGACATTAAAAACAATGTAAACAAATTTATAAACATTTTAGTTAATTTTTATATCATCCTTAAGAAGTCATTCTCATATCAATAAAGATATTCTCTAAAATTCTTTTCAGAGTTCAAAATTAATGCTTTTTTCCCTCACATAAACTGATTAATATATCTTGAATTTCTTCTTACTTCTGAGGTAAAGACCTATATTTTAACATATTTATTAGCTCAGCATCATTTATGGATTAGATTATCATTGTATTTTTGTAAGGCAATAAACTTCTTTATAAATACAGATTCAATTACTAGATACATAGCATTTTTGTTGTCTTAAACATATCATTATTACAGTTTCAAATTCTTAACACAATAAGCATTTGAAAGTGTTTATTTTTAATTTATGTGAATTTTTATACTTCCTCTTAATTTTTTGTTGGTGATTTCTCATTTATAACAGTGACATAAAAGAGCCTGGCATGTGTGTGTGTGTGTGTGTGTGTGTGTGTGTGTGTGTGTGTGTGTGATGTGTGTGTGTGCAGGAAAATAGTTCCTAATAGTTGGGATCACAGCCTAGTTATGCTAGGATAACAGAATGAATTGCTGAGAGACCAAATAAAATACCTGTGATGGAATATGTTACAGTTTAGATATTAGTTGTTCTCCCAAAACCTCATGTGTGAGTCAATGCAATAAATTTTATTTTATTTATTTTATTATTGGTTGTTCAAAACATTACAAAGCTCTTGACATATCATATTTCATACATTTGATTCAAGTGGGTTATGAACTCCCATTTTTACCCCAAATACAGATTGCAGAATCACATCAGTTACACATCCACATTTTTACATAATGCCCTATTAGTAACTGTTGTATTCTGCTCCCTTTCCTATCCTCTACTATCCCCCCTCCCCTTCCCTCCCATCTTCTCTCTCTACCCCATCTACTGTAATTCATTTCCCTCCTTGTTTATTATCCCATTCCCCTCATAACCTCTTATATGTATAACAATGAGGGTTTCATTCCATTTCCATGCAATTTCCCTTTTCTCTCCCTTTCCCTCCCACCTCATGTCTCTGTTTAATGTTAATCTTTTTCTCATGCTCTTCCTCCCTGCTCTGTTCTTAGTTGCTCTCATTATATCAAAGAAGACATTTGGTATTTGTTTTTTAGGGATTGGCTAGCTTCACTAAGCATAATCTGCTCTAGTGCCATCCATTTCCCTGCAAATTCCATGATTTTGTCATTTTTCAGTGCTGCGTAATACTCCATGGTGTATAAATGCCACATTTTTTTTTATCCATTCATCTATTGAAGGGCATCTGGGTTGGTTCCACAGTCTAGCAATTGTGAATTGTGCTGCTATGAACATCGATGTGGCAGTATCCCTGTAGTACGCTCTTTTAAGGTCTTCAGGGAATAGTCTGAGAAGGGCAATAGCTGGGTCAAATGGTGGTTCCATTCTCAGCTTTCTCAGGAATCTCCATACTGCTTTCCAAATTGGCCGCACCAGTTTGCTGTCTCGTATCCTCTTTCAGGTTCCTTTCCATCTGTCTAAGGTATTCCTTGAGTTCTTTATATGACCATTTTTCTGCTGACTCTAGGTCCTCCTGAATATTTAGGCTGTCCTTCATTGTTTGTACTCCTTTTCTTCCTTGCTTTTTTATGCTGCTCATGTTACTTCTTGTTCTGTTTGACTGCTGAGTTACTGTTTACTCTTATAAATTTATTTGATGCTTGGGAGGAAAGATATTAGAAGGGAAGGGAAGAAGTCACTAAAGAGAATGAGAGTAGGCAGGTAGAATTCAAGGAAGGGGAAATAAGAAAATTGAAAAGAAATGAAAAGACAAAAGAAAAAAATAGAAAAAAAGAAAGAACAAAAAAAAAGAAAAAACAAAAATTTAAAACAAAAAAAATAATGATAATAAAAAATGGAAATTAAAGTTTTTTTAAAAAAAATAATAAAATAAAAAGAATTAAAAAAATTGAAAACATTAAAAAAAGTTAAAGAGCAACAACAACAAAAAATTGAAAATGAAAGAAAAAAAATAATAATAAATGCAGTCATAGAGCTCGATTAACTTCTCTTCCAATAGTTGGAGCTGTGCCCACTGGGCCAAGCTTCTCCTCTCAATAGGTGGGAACCAATCACTGTGCCTCAGCTCTTCCTCCCAGACTGTGCGGGTCTCCAATCCTGAGTGCCTAGGGCCTTCTCTTGTGTTTCCTCAAGCCAGGCCCCGCTCACCTGTGACGCTCACCACAATACTGGCTACACGCCAGGTCTGGTGCTCCTGGGAGTCCTATTTTCATGAACGCCTGGGCACACTCTCCCTGTTTGCCTCCCTCAGACCCTAAGTTTGTAGAGCTTGGGGCTGAGAACCCCCAGCTAATTTGCTTGCCCTCCGGTAGCCACACCCCCGGTAGATGGTGCAAGAGACCTCAGTTGTCAGCACTGGTGGGAGCGGTAGCCAGGAGTTCCGAGCCGCTAGTCCTGCGTCACTCCTGATTCCTTTGGTCTGGCTACCGCGCTCACGGGAGAGCTGGGAGGGGCCCTTAAGGTTTCCCTGCTGTGTGGACAGGGGTGGCTAGGGGATTACACACCTGTCACCGCTGGTTTCAATGAAGTTATCTCCTCCGCTGCAGTCTGATGACGTCAGTTCTCTGCCATGTGGTATCTCATGCAAATGGTGACCGTTTGTTCCCTTTGCCGGTGGGTCCTGACTGTCTCTCCCTAGCCCCGTTTCAATCCTGTGGCCACTGCCTAGGAAGGCTCGGTTGGCTTTTACCTCTGTAAGTTCAGAGGGGCCGACCAGTTATTTCAGCGGGATCGTTAGTGCTGAGTCACGAGAAGCAGCTAACTGGAGCTTGAATGCAGCCCATCTGGGCTCAGTGTGTTCCAAGAGGCCCAGACTGTTCGCCCCAGATCCACGTCAGCTCAGCATTGCCTAGTGATCCTGAGCAAACAGCATGTAGACAGTTTACGTCTCCCTATGCCTGCACAGCTGAAGGGATCAGAGACTTGATCTCTCCGTGCTCGCCGCTATGTTGGATCCCTTAATGCAATAAATTTTAGAGGTAAATGTTTAGGTTATGAGAGTCGTAATGTAATCAGTGCATTGATCCCCCAATAGGAATTAACTGGATGGTACCTGGAGGTAGGTAGACTGTGGCTGGAGGAGGTGGGTAATTGGGGTTATGCTTTTGAGGTATATATTTTGTTTCTGGGAAGGAGAATGCTTGTACTCCTCTCCCCCTATCTTCATCCTGAGGCCATATTCCTAGTGGCTTTCCTCCACCCTACACTTCAGCCATTATGTTCTGCCTGACATCAGGTCATGAGGAATGGAGTTGGCCATCTATGGACTGAGACCTCTGAAACCATAAGCTCCCAAATAAAGTTTTGCTCCTAAAATTTTTCTTGTCAAGTCTTTTAATCACAGCAGTGAAAAAGCTGACTAAAACAGCATATGAGACATAAGGTATATTGAAAAATGTTTTAGAGAAGATCTCGTGGCAACAGGCTAGACAGAGAGCACTGCCATGCCTCACAACACTTCACCAAATGGAGTATCTCTTATGATGGTGTTTTCGGTGGTGGTTAGCTGAATGAATGGCATTTATCCTCTCTACGATGCCCTCGATTCCATGCCAGTTATCATAGGAGGAAGGGCTTATAAGTGAGGCTACAGTAACAATGACATCACTAATTTTCATAGTTTGCTTTGTTCCTTGTATGACTAGTATTCCAAGGAGCAGTTGTCCTGGTATGTGTGTGTGTGTGCAGGAACATAGTTCCTAAAAATAACACTAGTTTTCCCTATTTGTAATATACTTGAGAAAGAGAGTCAGTGTCCTTCCATATAGTATTGAAATGAGCATTGCAGTCTAGGCCTGCTCCTCTTGTTACCTTAACTTGGCTAGATTCTAGGAAAGGGAAAGTGGCATTTCAGGGACATGGTGTTTTACTGTTTTCTATTTCTTTAAGGGTAAACCACTCAGAGTTATTCCTTATTATTAAGAATCTTCTTTTTAAAATATTTTTTAGTTGTTGATGAACCTTTATTTTATTTGCTTATCTATTTATTTTTTATTTTTTTATTTTTTAAATTGGTTGTTCAAAACATTACAAAGCTCTTGACATATCATATTTCATACATTTGATTCAAGTGGGTTATGAACTCCCATTTTTACCCCGTATACATATTGCAGAATCACATCGGTTATACATCCACGTTTTTACATAATGCCATACTAGTGACTGTTGTATTCTGCTATCTTTCCTATTCTCTACTATCCCCCCTCCTCTCCCCTCTCATCTTCTATCTCTACCCCATCTACTGTAACCATTTCTCTCCCTTGTTTTTTTCCCTTTCCCCTCACATCCTCTTATATGTAATTTTGTATAACAATGAGGGTCTCCTTCCATTTCCATGCAATTTCCCTTTTCTCTCCCTTTCCCTCCCACCTCTCGTCCCTGTTTAATGTTAATCTTTTTCTCATGCTCTTCCTCCCTGCTCTGTTCTTAGTTGCTCTCCTTATATCAAAGAAGACATTTGGCATTTGTTTTTTAGGGATTGGCTAGCTTCACTTAGCATACTCTGCTCTAATGCCATCCATTTCCCTGCAAATTTCATGATTTTGTCATTTTTCAGTGCTGAGTAATACTCCATTGTGTATAAATGACACATTTTTTTAAGCCATTCATCTATTGAAGGGCATCTAAGTTGGTTCCACAGTCTAGCTATTGTGAATTGTATCCCTATAGTACGCTCTTTTAAGGTCTTCAGGGAATAGTCCGAGAAGGGCAATAGCTGGGTCAAATGGAGGTTCCATTCCCAGCTTTCCCAGGAATCTCCATACTGCTTTCCAAATTAGCGACACCAATTTGCAGTCCCACCAGCAATGTGCAAGTGTACCCTTTTCCCCACATCCTCGCCAGCACTTCTTGTTTGACTTCATAATGGCTGCCAATCTTACTGGAGTGAGATGGTATCTTAGGGTGGTTTTGATTTGCATTTCTCTGACTGCTAGAGATGGTGAGCATTTTTTCATGTACTTGGTGATTGATTGTATATCCTCCTCGGAGAAGTGTCTATTCAGGTCCTTGGCCCATTTGTTGATTGGGTTATTTGTTTTCTTATTGTCTAATTTTTTGAGTTCTTTGTATTCTCTGGATATTAGGGCTCTATCTGAAGTGTGAGGAGTAAAGATTTGTTCCCAGGATGTAGGATCCCTATTTACCTCTCTTATTGTTTCTCTTGCTGAGAAAAAAACTTTTTAGTTTGAGCAAGTCCCATTTGTTGATTCTTGTTTTTAACTCTTGTGCTATGGGTGTCCTATTGAGGAATTTGGAGCCAGACCCCACAATATGTAGATTGAAGCCAATGTTTTCTTCTATCAGGCGCAGAGTCTCTGATTTGATATCAAGCTCCTTGATCCATTTTGAGTTAACTTTTGTGCATGGCGAGAGAAAGGGATTCAGTTTCATTTTGTTGCATATGGATTTCCAGTTTTCCCAGCACCATTTGTTGAAGATGCTATCCTTCCTCCATTGCATGCTTTTAGCCCCTTTATCGAATATAAAATAGTTGTAATTTTGTGGATTGGTTTCTGTGTCCTCTATTCTGTACCATTGGTCCACCTGCCTATTTTGGTACCAGGACCATGCTGTTTTTGTTACTATTGCTCTGTAGTACAGTTTGAAATCTGGTATTGCTATACCTCCTGATTAACACTTCCTGCTTAGAATTGCTTTTGCTATTCTGGGTCTTTTATTTTTCCATATGAATTTCATGCTTATTTATATGTGGTTCTAGGATTCGAACACAGTGCCTCACATGTATGAGGCAAATGCTCTACTGCTGAGCTACAACTCCAGCCTCATTATTAAGAATCATTACTGTAGGGGTTGGGGTTGTAGCTCAGTGGTAGAGTGCTTGCCTCGCATGTGTGAGGCCATGGCTTCTGTCCGCAGCACCACATAAAAATAAACACGTAAAAAGAATAATAAAGATATTTAAAAAAGAATCATTACTGCATAATTCATGCTCAATTTTATTGGATATCTCTTATATGCTTGAAAAGATTATAGCTTCTTTTAATGAGGTCTGAGTTTATCCATAAGTATATTGTATCAAGAATAACATCTATAATTTGCTAAGTAACTTAGCAAGATTCTTTCTCTAAATAAAACATAAAAAAGCTTGGGATGTGGCTCCGTGGTGAAGTGCTTCTGGGTTCAATCTTTAGTATCTCCCTTCCCTTTCCCCCCAAAAAAAGAGAGGGAGGAGAATAACATGAAACAAATATGCTTTTGAAATGAGAAAGCAATGCTATTGCTTCTTCTCACAAGGCTTGTCTAATCGAGCAGGAAATTGGGAGGAGTCACTCACAAGATATAAATCTCACCAAATAAGCATCAGAACAGAAATAGAGCACATTACTAGAACTGGCCAGTAAAGGAAGATTTCAGCATCCATGGATCTCCCTGAATATTCTCAAACAAGTAGATAAGAGAGAGTTCTGTAGAGCAAATGAGTTCCTTGGATGTTTATATTCATTCACATCTTTCACGAAATTTGGAAAGTTCTTAATTATTATTTGTTCATATATCTCTCTGCCCCTATATCTCTTCTGGAATTCCTATAATACAAATGTGGGTCAGTTTAATGGTGTCCTGCAGGTCCCTTGGTTCTGTTTACTTTTCTTCAATCTTTTTATTTCTGTTCTTTGGAGTTATTAACTTCCATTGTTCTGTTTAGATGTGCTGATTCTTCTGCCTGCTTGAATCTGCTTTTGAATTCATTTCGTGGACATTTTTTATTTCAGTTATTGTAATTTCTCACTCTAGAATTTCTTTTTTGTTTCTTTTAAAGGTTTTCTATCTCTTTTTTCATTATTATTTTATTTTTTGCTTATACCTTATTTTCTTAATATTCTTCCTTCCTTCTTTTAGTTATTTAAGCATCTTTTAAACAGTTTATTTGTCAAACCTGGTAGCACAAGCCTGTAATCCTCAAATGAGGCAGGAGGATTCCAAATTGGAGGCTAGCTTTGGCCACTTAGCAAGACCCTGTATCAAATTAAAAAATTTAAAAAATTGGGGCTGAGAGTGGAGCTCATTGGTAAAACCTTTCTGGATTCAATCTCCACTTCAGGAAGAGAAAGAAATCACAAACAAACAAACAATTGTATTTAAAATCTCTGATAGAACTTCCATCAGTTCTATTTTAGGGGTACCATATATATTTATGTCTTTCCTTTGAATGGACCATATTTTTATTTATCATTACATGCTTGTGATTTTGTTGTTGAAAGATGCATATTTGAACTTAATAATGTGCAAGTCTGGAAATAAAATGACTCCTATGGAAGATGAAGTATTTTGTTTTTTAATTGTTCTAGGTAATATGTGCTAAGGATCAGTGTGAGGTGTAAACTTAATAACTCTCATATCTTTTCTGAGCCTAAGTCTTGGAATGACTTGGAATGAAAGTCATGGAATAATTTTCTAGTTTTCCCTGCATACATGGTTACTTTTGGATTTTCTATTTTTCAATGTTTGGCTTCCAAAGGGGGAAAGAGAGGGGGAAAAGGGGTACAGTGAAGACACTGGCTTTAAGTACTCATAAAGTCACTTCTCGCTGAAGGGAAGGGCCTACAACAATGGAGGGAGGTGCTATAGCATTGACTTCCACCTGTTTTTCTACAAACTCTGTGATCAGAAGCAGCAGTGAACAACCAGAGCACAGATGCCTGAGACAGAGAACAGGGTCCTTTTTACCCAGTCTGGTTCCTGGAAGCTATGTGTAGGCTACTTCTTCACAAATTCATATATAGCTTTCTGTCAAAATAAGAAGTAAGGTATGAGTGGCTATCATTGTACTGAGAACTGAGAAAAATAATTAATTGAATTAATGGCATCTTACCATTGAAACCTTTCCCCTGGAAGTTGCAACCCTTTAATAGAATTCTGAGTTCCAAAATAGTTACCTCAGACAGATTCTGCTTGTGCAATTATTGTCTAGGTAGGTAGATAGATCTCTGGGACTTTTTTTACTCTGTCACCTTTCTAAATGCTGTTCGTTTTATCGATTTTTAAATTCACATTTAATGTTGTGCTTTTGTGTCCATCTTGGTTCAAGATTATATTATCTTCCTGGAGAATTGTTCTTCATGAAAGTTCTCTCCTCTCTCCTGCTAATATCTTTGCCTTAACTCCCGTTACTCATTTTTCATTCATTTACTATTTTTCTCTATTTGACATTATACCTAAGATGGATATTTTGATTTTTATAGCCAAGGCAAATTTAGTTTTATCCACACATGTATATCATTTTCCACATACACAGTCTTATTTAATCCCATGCCATCATTAGGGCCTAATATTCCCTTTCATAGTATATTTTATAGTTAATAAGAGTGATTAAAATATTTTTCCTGTAATTATTAGTTTTTGAAAATTTTTATAGCTTAGCTGGGAATAGGCTCAGGTTTCTTTATATATATATAACAGTGGAGTGCATTATAGTTCTTATTACACATATAGAGCACAATTTTCATATCTCTGTATACAAAGTGTATTCATACCAATTCGTGTCTTCATACATGCTCTTTGGATAATAATGATCATCACATTCTACCATTATTTCTATCCCCATGCCCCCTTTCTTCCCCTTCAACCCCTCTGCCCTATCTAGAATTTGTCTATTTCTCCTATGCTCCCTCTCCCTATTCCACTATGAATCAGCCTCCTTATATCAAAGAAAACATTTGGCTTTTTTTTTTGATTGGCTAATGTCACATAGCATTATCTTCTCTAAATCCATCCATTTACCTGTAATCAGGTTTCTTTTTCTTGGGTGTTAGTTCTTTCAAAATATGAGTCCTCTGTCTTGTAGCTTGATACTGTAATCTGAGACATCTTTAGTCTGTAATTGTGCTATCATTAGGGGATATATGATGTGTATGTGTGTGTGTATGTATATGATGTATTTACATATATACACACATCATATATGTATATATTATAAATATGTAGGATACCCCAATTTTATATCTTATATATAATCTAATATATAGTACAGTTAATATATAATACATAATATGTACATGTGCATATATCCAGAAATATATAATTCCAGAAATTTTTACTAACAATCTTGGGAATTGAGCTCAAAATAATTCTTTATTTTTTTCAAAAGAATTCTTTTTTATTGTTTCTTATTGTATTTGCTAGTCTCGGTTTTCCTATTTTCTTTTTTTGAAAGGAAAATAAAGGGAGACACAGAGATATGATGCAGAGGCAGAAAAGATGGTTGAATGACAGAATGGCCAAGCTTCCAAGCTTGCTTGCTTTATTTATTTATTTATTTTCATTATAATAGAATAATTTCTTTAATTTTTTCTAATATTCTGTTCATGCCCAGTTTTCCCCAATTATTGACTGAAGAAGTCTTTTTTACAGTCCATTTGTTCAAATCCAAGCTTTATTTATATCTATAGGTTACTTTAGGTCATTGGCATCATTCATACATATTGTTTATTCTATTACTAAGCATGTTACAGATGCAGCTTATTCCTCAGTTACATACTAAATTGCACTGTACAATGTTAAGAGCTTTGTGTAGCTCTCAAGAAAGTCCTTTGTATAAAGTTATTGTTATGCGGACAGGTTTAGGTTCAGTGAAACATTGTGGTTGTCTAACAAGAGAGTTCCTTTATTCCCAGGAGCTGTGTGCCTAAGATCAAAGTCGAGGCTGATAAGACTCTAGCACAGAGCCTCCTCATGCAGGCATTGCCACAGCAGCTAGACATATAGCACATGTATTAGTTATCTTACTAGTTCCTAGGGGAAACTTCAGGGCATTCTAAGGGTGGGAAACAGAGTGTCTGCTACCTTCTGGGAGTTTGCTCACCAGAGAAATGCTTCCCTATATATTTCTACAGTCAAAATCCCTATACTTTTTCATATTGACATTTAGATTTTTAACTTTCTCATTAAACATTCAATGCCCATTAGCCTTCATTATATATGTTTACTTTATATTCTTGGCCTGTATTCTGGATGATTTGGTCACATCAGCCCAATAGCCCCAATATTGTCTCCAATATTGTATTAGCCATCTTATATTTCATATTTCTAGCCATTATTTTAATCATTTATTTCATTATTGCTTTTAAACCTTTTAAAGCCTATTAATAACTTTAACGATATTACTTTTGTGGTATTATATTGTTATTATTTCTTGTACATTGAGTACCCCTTTCATTTCTTGCATTTGCTGATTTTCTTTTATGGATTGTTTGTTTTGTAACTTTTGACTTTGGATTCTCTGAACTTCTGGTGGGATTATTTTTTTCTGCAGATTTCATGAACCCTGAGCAATGAAAGAATGCCACATGGCTGTTTCTTATTCCCTTTTTTGAGGCTCCAGGTAAGTCATTGGCTTTAGACAAGAATTTCTACTTCTTCTAGAAATTCTACATTTTTATTCCTCACAAGAATACAGCAAAGAAAAAAATCTTCTTCACTTCTACTTCTACACACCCTTAGTCTAGAACCATTTGTAAGTTCCTTTTCTCTTTCTATGGAAATTATTTCAGCTTTTTTTTTCTCTAAAAAATAAGTAAGTCCAAGTTTTTTGGAGAATCCCCAATCTTATTCCCATGGTTTGAAGACCTGCAATAATGTATTTGTGCCCACCATACCTTGGTGAGTATGAAAGACAGCCTCATATTTCCAAGTCCTACATCTAGATCACTATTCCGCTGGATCTCAGCAACAGCTAAATCTAATTATTTTGAATTTGAGTTTGCCTTTTATTTAGCATCTGTGGATTTTCCTTTTCCCCTTTCATTAAAATTTAATTTTGATTTAAATTATTTATCTTTGTTTTTTTGTAAGTTTTTACCCAGCCTTACTAGGTATTTGTAGCAGAAGAGGTATAAGTTATACCAGGTTTGCCTTTATTTGCAGAATTTCTCTGCAATTTTTCTCAATGTTGAAATCATATTTTATATATGCAACTCAGCCTTTGAATTCTGTTTAATATTAGAGCAGTAACATTTTTCTATGTATTAAAAAACATGACACAACTTAAATGATTACCCAATATTTCCTTGCATGGATGTACCATATATTACTTAACCATTTTACTCTGTTTTGACATCTAAATTTTTATGTTATGTTTTTCTAAGTTATGGTATAGTGAATTTTTTTTCCTCTGCTCCACTTTTTTGCTTGCTTTTAGGTTAGTTCCTAAGGATTATAGCTAGGAGTGAAAAACTCTAAGCATTTTACAGCAATTTTTAAAGCACTATTAATGGAATGGTGCAGGCATGTGTTTATATAAATATGTTTAAATAGAACCTTTTAGAATCACTAAAATTTAAGTAAGCTGAAGAGGGTAGTATATATGTCTCTCTACAGATAATAGCCCAGAAGGTGTAATTAGCTCTAAACTATCATTTCCCAACAGGTGGCTATTTTTGCCTTGAATACACATCAAGTGACAGTTATTATGTAACCTTTCTTGGCAGCTCCTTCCATTACTTAATTTTCTAATATTATTGTTATAGAGATTTTCATAATATTTAATATAAATTACCTTAAGCTTTTCTTTGGGCTATAAATATGTATTTGTACCCTCTCACCCACACACTTAATAATTAAGAGCTAATTAGTATCTATGTAAAAAAGTATAGCTCATAGACCCCCAAAAATAAAAGTTCAAATTTCTTCACATAAAGAAATGAAAGTTTCAAGAAGTAAAACAGAAAATGTAGCCCAGAAATAGTATCAGAGAACCTCAAAGAGAAATAAATTATCTAGCTACCCAGCTACAGGCCAAACCTGGCCAAAGATCAATAATAGTTACAAAACATTAAGTCTTCTGCCTTTAGGGAAGCAACTAAAATCTCTACAGCAATTAAATAGCCCAAAGCAAGAATGTGAACCAATTCATCAGAGTTATGGGAGGCAGATTTTGGCTTACTATAAGAAGAACTTTCTGAAGTTGGAGCTATCCAGGCACAAAATCAGGTGGTGAATTCCCTAACATTTAAGGTTCTTCTGCATAATTTGAATTGTTGCTTATCAGCCAGCACCTTCTAGAGGAGACACTTGCAACATTAGCCTCCAAACATTTTTTTAAGAATATTTCATAAAATTAAAAAAATCTTATGATGAAGACTCAAGGTAAAGACATCACCTCTTGATGTAAAGGCCTGAATCCCATTTGTGAAGGTTGTGCCCACATTATCTAATTATTTCCCAAAGACTTCACCTTCAATGTGGTATCAACTTGTAAATTTTGGGGTGACATAACATCCAGCCAGTAGCAATCACACACATTGTTTTTTATTAGATTTTTTCAAGCTAGAAAATATATTAAAAACTATACTGCTCAACACAGCACTAGAACATGTAATCTGTATCTATCTTTCTATCTAGATGTATACACATCCCAAATTCTATGTTTTAGCCATAATTTTTTAAAATATTAGTTCTTGATCTTCTAATACTATTTTGTCTCAACTCATTTCAATAAATTTTTTAACATCCTGGCCTGTTAGTTCACTGAATTTCTCTCCTCAATGATCTTTTGACAACATTTCTTCTTCAGACACTCATCCTACTTTTATCCTGTAGATCAATGTTTTTTAAAGTGTGTGTATCTTTAGCATTGTCCAGGAAATTAATACTTTATAGACATCTAAAATCTTGGGTGTCTTGAATGAGAACCCACTGAATCAGAAACTTTGGTCATGGAGTCTAGAAATTCATACTTAGTAGGTTTTCTAGGTGATGCTGATTAAAAAAAAGTTTGATAACAAATACTTGAGAGCTCATCATTATTTAAAATTGCCAGGTAATCTCAATTTTATGTAAATCACTAAGTATAACCTCCCATCAGTCTTTATTCCCCTTTCCAAAACCTAGTCCCTAGACCCAAGTTCATTGATCCTTCCTCCATTTCACCATCCTTTAACTTCATGTTGCTGCTGCTACTACTACTACTACCTTTCCTAGTTTAAATTCTGTGATTGAACATGGTAAATACTTCCACATATGTATCTTCATTCTGTAAGTTCTATCGTATTTTGTCTCCTGTTGTACTTTCTTGCCAAAGCCAACATCTCTGTTTTAAATCTAGTTATCTAACTTTTCTGAAGTAATACCCTTTCAAGTTGGATGGGGTGAGAGAATAATTCATGGAGCCTCTAAGGGTCCTTAATTGCTGCCTGGCAATCATATTCCTCTTCATTCATCTATTGGTTGTCCCATTTTCCTATGTAAATTTATTTGGCCTCCTTGTTCCTCAAACAAAAAATACTTTATATAGTTTGTTAGGGCTGTCTAACAAAGAAGCACAGACTGGGTAATTTAAATAATAGAATGTTATTTTCTCACAAGTCTGGATGCTAGAAGCCTGATATGCTGGTGTAGACAGTATTGATTTGATCTGAGATTCCTCTCCTTGGCTTGCAGATGGCTCTCTTCTCCCTGTGTCTTTATATGATCATCCCTCTGTGTGTATCTGTGACTTAATATTCATATAAGGGCATCAGTTACATTGAACTTGGGCCCACACTAATTACTTCATTTTATTTAATTATTTCTTGAAAGACTATCTACAAATACAGTCTCTTTCTGATTTTTTTTTTAAACTGGGGATTTCAATGCATGAGTTTTGGAGAAGTATCATTCAGTCACTAACACCTTCCCATTTTCCTTATCTGATGATCTTGCTTCCCTTTATATTGAGAAAATGGAAGCAACCAGAGTACTTTAGATTAATTGCCCCAAACCTTTTTCTTCATGTGCCTTCCAGTATTTTACCATTTCTTCTTTTCCTGTCTATTCTACTGCAAGCTCCTTCTTGATCTCCTTTGTTAGTCCTTCCTTTTTCTCCCAGTCTTTTAAATATGGGCTTTCCATAGACTCATCTATTGGATTTCTTGTCTTCTGTCTGTATACTCTTTTTTTTTTGGCCTATTTTATCTAATATTTATGGTGCTAAGTAGTATATATGATACGAATCCCACATTTATACACTGTTACAGCTCATTTCAGCAGCTATAAGAAAATGCCAAAAATTGGGTGGCTGATAAACAACAGAAATTTATATCTCACATTTCTGGAGGCTAAATATTCCAAGATTAATTTTGATTTTATGTCGTGGAGGACCTGCTCTCTCAGTCACAGATAATACCTTCCAGCTATGTCCTCACATAGTAGAAAAAGCAAGGCAGTTCTCTGGGGCATCTTTGATAAGGGCACGAATCCTATTGATGAAGGCTCTGTCCTCATGACCTAAGCAACTAGTTTCTTTGGCTCTTACTGGTGTATTTTTAGGTGTGGATAGGTGTTGAAATTGATATTTCTGTGGAGAGATGAGTGCTGGGAAGTCCTAATTTCCCATGTAACTAATCTGTCCTCCTAAAATCAAGTGTTTAAGATAAACTCTGAACATATTTTAAGTGTACATTAACTAGAGTCACCATGCTTCTAGTTTGGACCCAGGCAGCCTTGATGTTTTCTTCATCTTTACAGAACTTGAGACAAGTTTCTTCCAGCATTGAGCCCCCGATTCTTCCTCTCACCCCAGCCCTTAGGGTGTCTTAATGGCCTAAACACAGAGGTCCCTCTCATCCCTTTACTTAAAGAATTTTACTTTGGCAAAACAGTAATTTTAAATTCTTTCTTTGCCCTTTTGAGACAGAAATGTTTTTTAAAAAAATCTCTTGGCAATTTTACAACCCAGGACTCTCTTTTTAAGGAACCTGTAACCATCTGTCTGAAATATAATTATCTAGTCATACATAATCCCCATCTCCTAGTATGTCAGGGATGATCAATAGCTTAACTTCACTGGGCAGGCTACTGGCTCCAAGTAGTAAAATTACCATTTCCTTTGTTAATGCAAGTTAACAAATAGAAGGAGCTTATGATCTCTTGCCACATCTCTTAAAATATTTCCTGTCCTTTGGATCAGCAGAGTTGAGTCAGAATGAATTCTGGTCTCTTTTCCCTATTGCAGTAGCCCTGAATAAAGTCCTCCTTATTTAACTTGGTATAATGTAATTTTTTTGTATTGCATTTATTTTCTTGTATTTTTTTCTATGAGTATTCTATGAACCTTAAATAGTGCCTCTATCTGTTCAGGTGCTCCATACAGGGCTATTGGATAAGTTAATTAATGAATGATATTTTTTTAAAAAAGATGGGAGCACTAAATTTCTGATACAAAACTGCTCAGAGCATTCTTTCCCTAAGTCATGATATCGTCAAATGTTCAATATGGTAGTTAATTACTATTTAGTTAGCCTCAAAGCCAAACCAGGATAAATATGTATCATGAACAATAAATTGTTGTTCGGGGAAACCACTAAGATTTGGGGGTTATTTGTTTTATAGCATAATCTGGCATATCCCAACTGCATTGTTCCTTAAAATTACCTTCCATTAGAGGAAATTCTGGAAAATTGAAATCACGAATTGGTAACAACTTTTCTTAAAATTTCAGTGGTTTTATTTAAGTAATACTTTCCAGTACCTGGAAAGAAAAAGTATTTTTTTTAAAAAACTCTTCATTCCAGCAACTGAAATTATAATATATTGGCTCCTACAAATTTAATGTGATGTCTGATTAATAATATATAATGGGTAAAGTAAATATTATTTTTTTTCCGAATGGATCATATCAAAAACTTATACCAAGAATGATAATTTTCTTGGTTTAGCTTTTGTTTTTAACCCTTTAAATTCTCAGATTCTAAAGAAATAGGCTGTTGTTTCTGATAAGAAAGAAATGTTTCTACATTTCTCGTTATTTTAGAATTTTTATAAGATATTTTATTATGACTAAATTAAGACGATTTAAAGAGGGCCTTCAAAATAGCTTTTATCAAGAAGTTTCTCCTCTCCTCATTTTAGCTGAAGGTCTTCAATTGTCTCCTGCTGTAAGGACCCATAAATACCCTTGGGGATTTATGGGTTCTTCAGAGGCAATGGACAAAAACCAGGATAAGACAATTCTTTATCTTAGTTCCCAAAGTCTCTCCCTTTACCAAAGTTTCTCTTCTGTTTCTCCAAATGTTGCTGTATGGCCTGTACCCCATCTCTCGTTGCTTTACTCTTCCTTGTAAGATAGGTTCTGATGCTAAAGTTGAAATGTAACATTATTCAGAAGTTGATATGCAAAAATAATTGGACTTGAAAAATGACAGGAATGGTTTGAGATAGAGAAAGAATTCCATATAAAAACCAGCTTCAAAAGAGGAAAATGACATGAACCCAGAAAAAAAAATAGGTGGAAAAAGGAGAGGAACAAAGAGGGGAAGCACATAAGCAAGGAAAATGAGTGAGAACAGATATTGGCTTTGGATGTAGGAATAGGAAAACAGGAAGGCCAAGAAGGGCAAGTGTCTAACCAGGCATTTGAAACCTGAGGTGAGGGAGAAAGGGTTTTCTGAGAAGGGCTTGAGTGTTGCCACAAACTAATTTTTTGTACCATGTAGTTCCTTACATGGTGGAATTAACTATATGATTAGTGAGTTTACTTGACAGATTTAATTTCCTCACTTATTAGGGGCTGATGTTCAACTATTTGGGAAAAATACAAAAAGGATCGAAGTGTCAAACAAGAGAGTTGCATAGAATAATATGACATGTGATCAGAGAAGAGACCCAGAGGGGGATAAGAGGTCATTGCTAGGACCTTTGGCGCCAATGGAGTACTGCAGTGTTAATAGCTACAGGGTGTTGTAAGGACTAAAGAGAACAGCAAATGTGGGTGTGTGTGAAGGCACAGGACCTAGTGCATAGAAAGAACTCAGTGTCACCTCACAAGGATGCCTGTCATCTTGTTAAGCCACGGGAACAGTATGGGGGCCAATAATGACTATGTCGGTATATGTCATGTAACAAGCTAGGCCACTCTCACACCTTCAATTGTACCTGTACCATTTTGGAAAGAACTACTTTATAGTATAGCAAAGGGGAACTGACATTTAGTGATGTCTTCCACATGCTACTTGGCATTTTAATTTTCAAACATTTACATCAGTCTATATTATCCCCACTCTGTACTATATATATTGTATGCATAGAATTATGCACTGAGCTTCAGGAGATTTCAGCAACTTACCCAAGATCTTCTCCAGTCAATTTCTAGTTGAACTCTGCCTTAAGGTCAATTCTGTTTCTAAAGTCCAAACTGTTTTTGATCATATCATGCTTCCATTTTATGTGACATTATGAAAGTAGTGACAAATTTGTTAAAAAAGGCAAAATATTTACTTAAATAAATACCTCTGAGAATCACATTTCCTTCCAGAAGTTAATATCCTAATGTACCTTTATTGCCTTCCTCAAAACTACAGAAGTTTGGCATCAAGTGGGACTAGCCCCTGGGTTAGCATAAAAATACTTCTTTCAGGTCAATATATATTTTTATGAGATGAATTTTATTTTTAAATTCTCAAGTTTTTCTTCCAATCTTCTATCAATTATTAGAAGTGCTTTTTTCAGTAGACTATTTATACCTTGAATATGTAACAGTTTTTTTTTTTGAGTCAAAAACATTTAAAAAACAGATTTTTTTTTTTTATCTGTTAGGGACATCTGCACTTAGATGTCCTGTTTGAGCTGCCTATAACCATCTCCTAATTTATCCCTGCCAAACTGTAGAAGTCAGGGTTTCACCACATTTAGACCTGGTAGTTCATAAGTGCTTTAAGTCCATACTTTGAGAAATTACTAGATCTGAAAGAGATACTAGAGAAGATATTTTCTTGCCAAAATAACTAGAGGATACTCAGATAAACTTTGTTGTCCAATGTCAGGCAGTTAGTTAATCGAAGAACACAATGAACTGTGTTGGAATCACATATAAATTTGTAAAATTTTCTAACTAAGAAAATAAAATAAAAATATAAAAAGGAGACCCTTCATGAATTGTTTTTATGGAGATGTACTAATTTAGGTTCCTAAATGCATATAATTCTCACATAGTAATTTGTTTAACTCTGACATGGTTAATTATTGCTAGTATAATTCTGTTCCTCTGAGGGAGAGGGCAAAGGATTCAATGATTCAAGGTGAGTAAAAACTTACTCTCAAATGGCAACATGTTCATGGGGCTGGTTGCAGGCTTTCTTCTCAAGAGGAGATCCAAATCACAGTCCTTGGTTGGCCAAATTCCATTGGAATACATCAAATTGCAAGTCAGGGTGTATGAAAATTTGAATTCACAAACACAAGGAAGGGAACAGACTAGATTATGTGATCCTCTAGTGAATTTAAAATGAGACGTGATATTTAGATACTCCGGCTTTTAGAAATATCAACTGGATTTTGATTAAAACTTCCAGTAGAAGCAGCTCAAGTCAGTCAGAATCCTCAGATTTCAGTTGGGTCTATTTGGAGCTCTGGGCAAATCACTTTACCTCATGAGGACCTCAGTTTTATTCATTTTAAAAAATCAACGTGGGGCCTGAGCCATGGTTCTTAAGTTGGAAAGGAGAGAAAACAAGCTCATAAAAGAAAAGAAAGAAAAAAAGAAGAAGAATTTATTTATTATGTAACTAAAATTTTAAGAATAATGTGTTTTAAAAGTATCGACTTTATATGAAATAGAACATAGGAGGTCTTTCTGGGCACCTTAATCAGCAAAGTTGAGTCAGCAACTTCTGACTCAATTCTGCCCTCTCATTGACCCTAATGTATAAAACTGCCTGTAACCAGACATTTTTTTTCTATAAAAATCTCTGACTTCAATCTTTTTGACTCTCTTTAGTCTTCCTTGAGTCACATACTCTTTCTCTAACCCTTTATTGTGACCAGAATGAGTGACTGAGTAAAACAAAGTAAGTGACCAGCAAGATTTACTAATGTAACCATTGCTAGGGCCTAAATCACAGTGGAGGAACTGTGGCATTTTTAATGCAAATCAGGAACCTAATGAGGAGAAATGATTTGGGGAAAGCAACCCAATGTATATCCACCACAAATACTTCTTGTTTTTTTTTTTTTTAATCTTTTGATTTTATTGTCCGTGGATCTATCACAATAGGAGATATTTTAGAGAAACCCACTGAGACATACGGAAGTAGAGTCACTCTGTTTAAAGTTGAGTGGTTGCGGGAGACTTGAAAGTCACCAAACCATGTGATCTCTTAGGAGACTCCTAAATAAATCATTCTATTATTACTATCTCTTCTTGAGTGGGTCTTAAGCTCCTCATGGGAAAGTACTGGGTCTTTGTCCTTTATCATTTGCCTTTGTCCGTTGGTTTGAGTACATACTCTTGAAAGTACTAGTATTGATGGAAATGTACATAGTTCTCCACAATATCAACCAATAAACATTTTTCTCCTCCAGGTGAATAACCCTCTCTGGAATTCAAAATGCTCATGAAGCTGTATCATAGAGGGAATCAGCACACTGCCACCTTAACAGACACCACACACTACAGTACTCCTTGCTATGGAGGTAAGTGCTATTTACCCAGCTGCTCTATAGAGGTTTTTTATTTTTCTTTTTTTTTAACAAATGGAAAAGACATTAAAATCTCTTTGCCTAGATGCTCCACTCCATTTTAACACAATATGGAGCAAAGACTGGGGAGAATTTTAGTTAGATCTGGCCCTTGAGATGGTAATAAAAGTCAGCTGCCTCAGCATTAAAACATCCCAGTGAAGCTCTCTTGCAAATCTCTACCAAACTTATGCGATGATTTCCTCATCCCATCCCACAACTCAACTTTAATAGTGTAGTTGTTACTGATAATGCCTATTTTATAATGATGCTGGTGGTCTTGAACCTTTTTCTAAACCTTTTGGGATATTTTAATGTTTAACCAGCATGAACAACTTGTTCTTCAGTATTCCAGCAAGTGAGGCTCTGCTTTAGTTCTCTATCAGATATAGGCTATAAACATTTTACACTGCAGTGCATTGTGCAAAAGAAAAGAGAAGTATGTTCAGATAACTCCCATCATAATATTTACTTTTTGTTTTCTAGTATTCCACAGGCATGCACTCACATTGATATATTATTCTGCACTCATAATACAACCTAAAAAAAATCACAATGTCATTACATCATGTTTAAAGATGAGGTCATCCAACAACTTGGAAGTAAATGAATTTGGTTTATTTGTATAGTCAATATTTTTGCCTAAGCTATATCTGTATGAAACCATGTACCCAAAGTGCTAGTTCTGTATGGTACCCATTATAGAATTTTTTGAAGAAAAACAAGAATAGTCCTTGAAGAGCTCATAGTCTAGTGGAGGACAAAAACATCGAGTTGCATTTTTGGACATCTTTCCTTAGTCTTGTATATAGTTATGACTGAGTTAAGCTTTCTAATGAGACTCTCACTGAAAAAACTGTGAAGAAATATGTTTCTGTGTAAGGTATCAGTTGGAAAGATGTTGAGATCATGGTGTCTACACTGGAAATTCCTGAAGGACTATTATTTTCAGAATTCTTTTGCATGAACAATTTAGTTTCTTTTTTGCAATTGAAATATTTTCTACTCACAACTACTGAGAAACATGCAATTGGTATTTCTTCTTCTCTTTATCCATCTGGAAACTCACAATCAAATTCAACTTAATTATTCTACTTTAGATTATTTTCTAGTTCTGGATTTTGCATATTTTTATTGAGTGCTGAATGAGGGTTATGAACCACTTTAAATATTTTTGGAATAAGATCTATCTATAGAGAAATGCACAAGTATTAGGTTGTATCTTTATCACTTAATAATCACTCCAATACTTTTATCAGGTGTGTTCTACTTTGTGCGAATCTTTTTTATTTGAAAAGATATAAGGCAGTCACATTTTAAAGAAGTTAAATTTGGGAAGTCATTGTTTAAGACAAGAGATTTATACTTGAATATACCTCAGAGAGATAACTTGTGAAAAACAAAGAGTAGTTCTCAATAAATATAAGAGTTAAATTATCATCCTGAATGATACAGCTCTTTCTTTGTTCAAACATAGTGGAGAGAAGATGATTTGTATTAGTGACCAGGTTGTGCCTGTATATATAATCATTAATTAAACTCGTCTTTCCTTTTTCTCTGTTCTGGTTATTCATTGCTCTATAATAAACTTCTCATTAACACAAGTCCCGATTCAAGGGTAGGGATATTAGACTTTAGACTTCAGTTGGAAAAAACTTTGTTCATCCTTATTCTCCCAGATTCCTCTTCCTCTTCCTCTGACTTTTTTCCCTCCATTTCTCTATTCCCCAACTTAGTAACTTACTTAGTATGCCATTTATTTAGTTCATTATTTTCCTGGTTAGAAATTTGATAAAGTTTTTGGTTGGCCAGCTGACACTTCTACATTATTTCCAGAAATCTCCCCAGTCACAGCCAAGAGTTCATGAAGCAACTTTATTTTCCTGGCCATCATTGGGACCATGTTGCCAAACTTTTCACCACTACATTATCATGGCTATTTTTTCCCTTTGGTTTCCAATAATATTTTCCTCATTGTACTTCTAGCCTTCACTAGCAGACTCCTTGAAATCCTTCCAATTTCTGCCTGCTGCCTAGTCCCAAGGTTAAAGCTATATATTTCAGGGTTTCTTTCTGATAAACATCTACTTCCAAGTACCAGTTTCTGTTCCATTTATTTCTGCTTATTTATGGCCATGTAACAAATTACCCCAACACTCAGTACATTAAAACAATTTTATTTTACTCACAATTTTGTGGATCAGAAATTCTAGAATGAATTGGCTACAAGATCACCTCATATCCAGAGTGTCAGATTAGATGACTTCGTTGTTCATAACCTCTTGTGCCAAGTTGATGCTGGCAGTTGATGCTGAGCTGCTTTTGCACTGGACCAGAGTGCTCACACGTGTGGTTGGTTTGTAATGCAGCATGAAATGCGAGAGCATCCTAAGATCAAGAATGTTTATTTCTTGGGCCAATACAACAAATTTCCAAAAACCAAGTAGTTCAATAACAGGAATTAATTTTCTCACAGTTTTGGAGGCAGGAAGTCTGAAATCAAGTGGCTGCCAGGGCCAGGCTCCTTCTGAAGGCTTCTAGGAAGGATCCTTCTCTGTCTCTTCCTGACTCTGCTAGCTCCTGGCCATCTTTGGCATTCCTTAGCTCTTGGTGGCATCATTGCAACTGCTCCCTCTGTCTTCCTATGCCTGTCTTCCCTCTGAATGTGTCTTCAGTCTCCAATTCTCTCTCTCCATGTAAAGATATCAGCTTTTGAATTTATGGCCCTCCTCTAATTGCAAATAACCCCATGTTAACTTGACTCTTGATTATAATGCCAAAGACCCTATTTCTAAATAATATCACATTCACAGGTGGGGTGGAGTTTAAGACTTCAACATATTTTTGTGGAGCATAGTTCTATCCACAAAAGTTCTGTCCACACTAAGTATTTCAAAAGATGTGGGCTAAAGTTGTAAAACATTTAAAAAATGTAACTGACTACTCTTGAAGGCCCAGAATGTCCTTTCTCCCACCTTCTGTTAATCAAAGAAGCCACTAATTCCAGCTCAAACTCAGGAGGAGACAACTAGGCTCACATCTCTGTGGGAGGAATATTAAAGATTTGTCACAGTCTTTAACCTACCATGCCCACGTTTCCCTTTCCCTATTCTTTTTCTTTCTATTTCTCTATCCTTCTCTCTTTTCCTCCCAAGTATATTTTAACTCTCAAGTATCCTTTAATTCTCTAAGTCAAATTATCTGCTATGCAACCCAACTAAATCACTGATATATAAGAATATTTAAACATAACTTCTTGTCTTCAAGTGGTTTCTATGGTTTTTAATCGAAACTTTTCTTGGCAGTTTGTGGGGTATATTTTGTTTGGAACAGGGTCAGAAAGGCTTGTGTGGCGAGAGGGTTAAAATGAAGAGCCCGTGATGGATGCTCTCATGGACCCCTGTGATTGATGAAATGCCTTCTCACCAAATACCAAGTACAACTACTCTTTCTATTCCTAGCAGTTTATCTGCTCCTTCCTCAGAATGGCCTAGAAATCAAGTATAAATTGAATAGTTTTTAGAGCTCCCATTTAAGAGATCATGGAACAGATTTAAAGAGAAGAAGAGGAACTTATTCTATCTCTGAAAGAAAGGCTGTTGGGAAGGACTCGGGATACCGCGTCCATTTGTCTTGTGATGCTGCTGATATATGCTACTGTCTTGAGGCTTTAAAATATTGACTGGGTGGTTCTTCCATTTCTGGTACTTGGTTGCCATGTTAGGATTACTTTCTAAAGCAGAAGCTCCAAAACCACTCAGTTATGGGCATTTTGAATAAAAAGCTACCTGTCTTTCTATGTGTTATTATTCATTTTCACTGTATGAATGTGGAATTACTTTTCAACAGCATTGATGGCGTTTTCCTATTAAGATGCCCTTTATCTGGCCCTTCTCGATGTGGCTCCTCCCTGAGGGAGGGCTATACTTCCTATTCACTGACGTAACATTGGCCACCTGACTAGCTTTGACCATGTAAACTGAAAAAAAAAAAAAAAAGGATTTTTCTCACAAAACCTTCAGGAGCCTTCCTGTGCTTATGTTATCACTCTGCCAGAGCCTGGTATGTCTCCAGGAGTTCCTCATCTTTGATCCACATCTTGGAAAAAGGGAGCAGAGTCCATGCCGCTTCACGATGACAACATAATGGGAGCCAATATTAAGCCACTGACATTTTCATGTTTTGTGGCTACAGCATAATTGAATAGATGTATCATCTATGAGAGTAAAGACTTTTCAGGAAAACGGTAGCTGGGCTTTTTCAAAGCAGCCACATTGCTTCATTTCCATAGGGCACTGGAAAAATTTCCATGGTTACATAGAACTTGATATATTCATCTAGGTTGCTTCATTCAATGATTAAATTATTGGCTCTTTAGTTGTTTTGATTTTTACTTTCTATTTGTGTGACATTCGGGAAATTCTTAAACTCTTTAAATTCTGTCAGCTCATCTAGAAAATAGTAATATATGGCTTCCTGGAATTATTGAGAGAATCCAATGAAGAAAAAATCAGGGGTTCTGCCAATAGGGGAATCTATGACAGTTACCAGGAGGCATTTCTTATTGCTGTTACTGGTGTCTAGAAAAGTAGAAGGTAGGAATGTCTCAGAAAACATCCTACAATGCATGAGGAAAGCCCCACAATAAAGAATTTTCTGGCCCTAAATTTCAAAAGTTAAGAAAACCATGAGCTAGAGCCAGGTGCTTATTTAACAAAATTCCTGGAACAGTAAAAGACAAGAAAGTATTTGCCACATGTAATAATATTGAGTGGACTGAAATAACAGCTGGAAATATTTTGCAATTATTAGTGTATAAACTGATCCAAATTTTTCAAGTTTACTAATTAAGATCTGTGTTGGACCATAAATCTCTATATATCTCTAGAAAAATCATTGCTCTTTGAGATGGTTTGGCAATGGCATTCTGTAAATCCCACAGTGGTTATATCAGTAGTAAAACTGAAGAGACTAGGAATTCCCTAAAGTTTCATAGACTTTTTTATGATACGCTTCAATTTATGGTAATTATTGTCAGCATACAATGTACTTTAGGCAGGGTTTATAAAATCATATGCATTTAAAATGTTATATAAATATGTAATGCATAAAAGTAATCTACCTGAATAATAAATATATTTATCCAAAGAGTAAATAAAACAGCTCATAAGAAGCTGTTCCAATTACTCAGGTAAACACTACCTTCTATGCTTGACTTTCTTTCATTGTTTTGAGTCATGAATAAAACCAGAAATACTGTCTTGCAATAAAATTTGGAAATGACATCATCTAAAGCATCCCCAAAATCTTATATAAAAGTGTTACTGTCCTAACTCCTTTTGTCAGTTTTCAAGGGCACTCCAAAATTGCTTCATCAGTCTACACTCTGTCTAATAAGAAGCCCTATAGTAGCTGATAACGAAGGCCAGGATGAATTGTATGGAAATGTGGAAAGACTGGAAGATACTTTGGCTGCTAGTGCTAGTGACTAACCATCTGGTGGGTGATCTAGAAAAACCCATTTTCTAGGCATTATTATAATCACCTCACATGTACATATGTAGAGGCAGATTTCCATGTTTCTTTCTGGTTTCTCTCACGACTCCATATACCATGCTGTATACATATATCTTTTAAATTCTGTAAGTACATAGATCTGCTAAATAGACTGTTAAAATTAACTGACTCACTGATTTTCCCTGTGTTATTGTTTTGCTTTTAGTCTATTTTTTTTTAATTTAAAAATTTAGGAGTAGACTAGTCTTCAGCACTGGAGAATATGAAATGTATAGTAAAATATCCCCTTAGATTATAAACAGCTGATAATAATGACAACAACATTAGCTATCACATTCTGGTGACATGTTAGGTGCCAAGCTTTGTGCCATATTGTACATGCATTATGTCTCAGTTTATTGTAACAATAACTCTGAGATGGAGACCTTATTACCCATTTTGCATGTGGATGAATTAAGACTTAGTGAACATTAAAAGTCATGTCATATGTGTGATTTTCAATAATGCTATTAGCCAAAGCTTGGTCTTGACCTCCACACCTCACAGTTAACCTACCATTAATTGACACTCTGTACTGTAGTGCTGATACACTTCTACTCTCTGAATATGTGGTTCACTTTTGCTTCTCCATGGGGACAATTCTTGATCTTATGCATTTTCTCAGTGCATCTCTATACTTGCATTGCCACTGTGAAGTCAGTCTCTGTTGCCCTTCCTTGAGGACCAGCTGAGTGGCAATGAAGGAGAGATGGGAGACCAGCCCAGAGACACTGTGGCAGGATAAAACCCTTACTTATAGGTAAATAAAATGAGCAGTGTTCTTATTTTATTGTTCCTATCTACCACAGGGATTCTGTGTGACTTTATGTAATTCAAGATAAATTAGGAAAACCTAGTTGTTCACCCATCATGTCTCTCATGTCTTTGGGAATTCTCAACTTCTAGATGAAAGAAGGAAATTATTTAGTGACTATCTTTATGGAAGAGAACATGGTAGTCTCTAGAAAACACCATCACTTAATTCAAGGGCCATGGTTTTAAGCCTTGTTCAAGAAGATGAATTTCCTATGCTAACATTAACTTGTCTTTCTTGGACAAAAAAAAAAAAAAATAGCAGTTCCCTTCTATTAGTCATTTATCATTTAATATTTCTAAGTAACATCCTCAAAGCACCTTAAATAGATCCTAGGATATTTTTGTTTACTTCATACACTACTTACTACTTGCCAGTTTTTATGAACTATGTTGTTTAATTCATGGAACAACCCTCTGACGTAAGCACTGGTGTCATTACCACTTTAGAGCTGAGAAGACTGAGGCTTAAAGAGTTTAATAATTTTCCCAGTGTTCCATAGCTAAGAGCCAGTTAATTCAGGGTTCTAGCCCAGTCCATGTGACTATAGCATTCATGTCCTTAACCATTGATATATCACTGAACTGGGAAAATGAAGTCAGATTCATCCACCACTCAAATTCTTCCATCACAGATTTTTAAAAGGCATACTCAGAAGAAATTTGTTGCTCAAACTCCTATATAATTTTTTTATTTCAAATCTGAACAATTGATAGAAAGTTACTCATAAATATTGGATTAATGAGCGTGATTTCTACTGTTTCAAATAGAAATCTCGATGACATTAGAAAAGTATTAAAACCTTTCTATTTTAATTTAAATATGCTACACTTATATGCAATGATTGCCCTGTTACCCTGGGTCTGGAAGTCAAGCTTAGATCTGACTTTCATTTTTATGAGTTGTTAGCCATTGTGCAGTTAAATAGGACAGTTCCTACTGGACTAATAAAAGATAAGTCAAGTTTTCTAGGCCGACTTGGAGCTAAATCAGACTGTCATCCTGACGCGGCTCAATTTAGATAGTGTCAGAACTCTATTTGTGTGTGCATTGCTCTTACCTACTTTCTTAAACTGCACAAGAAAGGATTATATTATTAAAAAATAGAAGTGAAAGAAGAAATGAAGCAATAATTGTGCTGAAATCTTATGGAGCAAAATGGAATCTATTCACTCTTCAGTTGTTTGGAAGCTTACACTTTATATAATATGATTATAATTTTATAATCCCTTTCTGTTATTGATTAATAGTTATTAGATTTTTATCTTAAGATATCTG
The DNA here is from genome assembly GCF_052094955.1 of Ictidomys tridecemlineatus. NCBI lineage: Eukaryota > Metazoa > Chordata > Mammalia > Rodentia > Sciuridae > Ictidomys > Ictidomys tridecemlineatus. Next base: position 166,748,019 of record NC_135480.1, on the reverse strand, counting down.
CTCATCATTTGTTGTGTAAATAATACAAAGTGTCCTTTTGTTGGCTTTTGTTAGTTAACTTAGTAAAGTCCTTTGAGGTAAGTTTTACAAGTTTGCCAATTTTATTCTTCAAAAGTGGGAAAATGTCTGTTGAATATTAGTAAATTCTAACCTTACTTTATTTTTTAATTATTTTTTTAGTTACATGTGACAGTAGAATGCATTACAATTCTTATTACACATATAGAGCACAATTTTTCATATCTCTGGTTGTATACAAAGTATATTCACACCAATTCATGTCTTTGTACATGTACTTTGGGTAATAATGACCATCATATTCCACCATCATTTCTAACCCCATGCACCCTCCCTTACCCTCCCATCCCTCTGCCCTATCTAGAGTTTGTCTATTCCTCCCATGCTCCCACTTCCAACCCCACTATGAATCAGCCTCCTTATATCAAAGAAAACATTTCACTTAGCATTATCTTCTCTAACTTCATTCTACCTGAAAATGCCATGATTTAACTATCTTTTATTGCTGAGTAGTATTCCATTTTGTGTATATGCCACATTCTTTTTATCAACTCATCTACTGAAGGGCATCTAGGTTAGTTTCACAGTTTAGCTATTGTGAATTGTGCTGCTATAAACATTGATGTGGCTGTGTCCCTGTAGTATGCTGTTTTTAAGCCCTTTGGGTATAGACCAAGAAGGATAGCTGGGTCAAATGGTGGTTCCATTCCCAATTTTCCATGAGATCTCCAAACAGCTTTCCATATTGGCTGTACCAATTTGCAGTCCTAGTAGCAGTATATGAGTGTACCTTTTCCCCCACAAGCCAACACTTACTCTCATTTGTAGGACTCAAACTGAAAGTTTCTTCTCAGCAAAAGAAACAATCTGTAAGGTGAATAGAGAGCCTACATCTTGGGAGCAAATCTCTACCCCACACACACCAGAAAGAGCACTAATCTCTAGGGTATATAAAGAACTCAAAAAGCTAAGCACCAAAAAACCCAAATAACCCAATCAATGAAATGGGCCAAGGACCTAAACAGACACTTCTCAGAAGATGCTATACAATAAATCAACAAATATATGAAAAACAAATGTTCAACATCACTAGCAATTAGAGAAATGCAAATCAAAACCACTCTAACTTTACTTTCATTGTTATGAAAGAAAGAGAATTTACCAACATAGCAAATCCATTTGCAAGCTTAGAGAAATTTCTTTTTGCCCTGCTCCAGTTCACTTAACTTGTTTCTCATTTTTCCTACTTCCTTTCTTTCCCATCATCCCTGAAATCAGAATGTTTCTGGAATTTAGATAGGAAAAGAAAAAGAAAGTGAAGTGGGGGAAGGCGGGAAATGGTTACTTCCAAGGACTTTACCCCTGAATCCAATTTAGGGATATTTCCTGAGCATTAAAATGTGAAGGCTGTCTAATTTTCACAGATTCGTTTATGATTTAAACTAGTCCTTAGCAAAAATTTTAAATAGTGAAAACATATCTTTGAGTTTCCCAGCCTTTTCCCTCTGAGGCCTACATCTATTTCCTATCTTCCTTCACTATGCCACCTGCATGCATGCTGCTAAGTGCTTAAGATTTACCCAAAGTCTTCCTTTTTCTTAATAGGGGGCTCACTTTTGGAAATGATGTCACTCTACTCATTCTTTTCAACAAATAAACAGTTACTGTATGCCAGGATTGTGATGTGAATTCTAGCATAGAGTGGAAAAATGTCTTAGGGGTTGAGTAAGATGAGAAGGACAGAATAAAGTCCTGCTTAATTGAACAAGTAAGTTCTGTGATACGCTCTATGATATAGCACAAAGTGTGTGTGTTGTGTGTGTGCACATATTTCCAAAGTATTAATTTTTAAAGTTAGTTTTTAATAATCTGATCAATCCCTGAGAGTTTAACAAAAATCTACTATGATAAACCAGAGTAAACTGAAACCACTCTTAAAATATTTGGTACAAATCCCAGCAGGGATCCAGATTTAGAAAAGAAAATGTTGTTCAAATAGTGGAATGACCAAGTTCACAAACAATCCCTGCAGGACATATGAACACATAAGGTTAGTTATCTTAAATGTGCTGAGGTGTTCACTATACAAATCACCTAGGCAAACCTCTTTTCTTTAAATCCCTTATCTCCAAGAACTTTTATGATTATGCTTTAGTATCAATGAAGAACCACTCAAAAGCTTTAGAATGTCCTGGTCATGTGATCCTGAATGATTGTTATGGTTTTCATTGTTGATTATGAATTAATAATTTTACATATTATTATCTGTAAGCTTGGTTAATGTGGACTATTCTCTTCTCTCTGATCTGATAACTTTCTTACTCTATATAACTGAAGGGCAGACCTTGAACTGGGATGAATTCAATAAAGAAAATGTCCTCTCACAGTCTTTTGGAACCTTGCCTGCCTGCTTCTCTGGGGACACTGTTACTTTGCTGTGTTCCTTTGTTTTGAAATTCCACATTTATAATGAGAAGAGAGAACTTTACACATAAAAATATGTTTTGTGGCAGGGCAGGGCATTCGCTTCCTTCTAGCTAAACGTGTAAGCTGTTTTTTTTTTTTTTTGTCTTTCTCTTCTCATTTTTCTTCTATGTTTGAGTGGATCTTGCATCTAGAGTTAACTGAGGTCAAGAAATGTTTACAACAAATACATTGAAAACTGTGAGAAGTATCTGCAGGGCTCAGTGGATAATGGAGAGTGTAGGAGGAGAAAGACAAGTTTCATCATCATATTTTATAAACTAGCTCTTTTCTGTGTAGTTAAAAGATATGAAATGCGTATTGTTGCTGCTCATGCTGATGTCAAAGAGGGCAAAGACAACTTAAGTACTTGGTTAATTTGTATGTATCTTTGATGCAGAGAACAAATAAACATAACTTCATGAATATATAATGTTGCTGATGGCAGCTGAAATTATTTCTGGTCATCATTATGGCTTTTATCCAAGGTCAATGCTGCCTGTTTGCGGTAAAATTGTTGAATGGTTTTATTGTCTTGCTTGAAACATGTCAAAGCAGCCAGTTGGTTTCTGAATCACTTATTCTGAATTCTGTGCTTTGATGCAGTTCATTTCCAGGATTTGGAAGGACTGACTTGGAAACATCATGTCTTGGCCTTCTCCTGTCTCTGGAGGGGAACCTCTGTCACATTCTGAGCTGTGGAGGCTTGATTTCTAAAGGAAAAAAGGAGGCTTATTGGAGGATGTTTGGGAGCTATCTAAGGAAACAGATCAGTTTTATGAAAAAATACAATGAAGTGGGATGATAGCTCATAGAAATTATAGAATACTGGTGGAAACTAATGCCACAGTTATAGTAATATAACTGGCCCATTTTTATCTTTTAAAGGTGATTGTTTTCCTCACTCTAAATGCAAACCATTATACCCTACAGAAAATTTAGAAATGTTATTGTTATTATTATTATTATTATTATTATTATTTGGTTGTTCTGGAAATTGAAACCAGGGATTTGTGCATGCTAGGCAAACATTCTACCAACTGAACTATTTCCCCAGTCCCTTCATTCACTATTTTTTCTAGACATAAGAAATTTCATAGCAAAGAGGAAGAAAAAACAGCCCAACTTGTTTTGTAAAGTCAGTATAATCCTGACACCAACGCCAAATAGGTTCATTATAAGAAAAGTACAGACCAGTATTCCTCAGGATGACAGGTATAAAATCTTTAACAAAATATAAGCAAATGAAGTGCATCAATATATAAAAATTAAAAGCATTATTCCAAATGATGTTTATTCAAATAATGCTAATTCATTTTAATATTCTCAACACAATCAATCTAAAAAATCAGTCTAACAGGTAAAAAGAGAAAAAGTCACATTACTACCTCAATTCAGAAAAAGAATTAGGCAAAATTTAACATCTATTCATAATGAAACCCATCAAAATCTGGGGAAAAAGGGAATTTCCTCAACCTGATTAAAATTCTATGAAAACCTACAACTTGAATAATGTATTTTCTTTAATTTAATGACATCATTATGATAAAGAGTCAGAAAATCGAATGCTGTTCTATTTACTAATGTAGCATTTCTATGAATCAATCATTGAAATTCCTGGAAGCCCTTTTATTCATATATAAAATGGAAACACTAATAATATTTACCTCAAACAGTTTTTGAAAGACTCAAATAATTTAAGTACATGAAGGTGCTTTTAGTTTATAAAATGCTATTTAACTTGATTTGATGAACCTAGAGAATTAAAATTCTTTAAACTTCTCTGACTAGTACCCTGAAAATCCTAAAATAGAATTTCCCCTGAGCTATGTATTACCTCAAAAAAAATTTTTTTTTTATTAATGGTGACCTGGAAAGCAATTTAAATAATTTTAAATCCTTTTCTGATCCAGGGTTTCTTTCTGAGTTTTCACTTGTTGGCTTTTCCATTATAGCTGAATGGAGTTTCTAAACATGAATGTCAATAATATAATAGGGTCACTTCCTCAAGCCTTTATGGAGGATCTAGAAGAAGGAAATTGAGGATAATGGATTCAATTTTTTGTCAGTTTATTAGTAGATTTTCATTTTATACACTCCCCCTAACCCTCACCCCCAAAGGCAACACTCCAATGCTTTCTTCTTTAAAGTAAGTTATATTCTTACGCTGAATGCATCAGGGAGAGAGAGAGTGTCTCACCCACTAATAAGGTCTGGGAGATATAAAGAGTGATCTTAATGCTTTCTAATAGTCCTCATTCCTTGTACCAAACTAATTTCAAAACTCCAAAGTATCCTTGGTGCTTGATAAAACTTTATATTAGAGGAAACTGTAAAGTATATGGTATTTATGCTGCAATTAGCAAGGTCATTATTTTTTGAAACTATTTCTATTATTGATAACGTATAAATTTTAATTAGATTTTTCCCCTTAGGGCTCAGGTATTTCTAATACAGATGTCAAAATGGAAGAAATTATAATTCCATAACAATAATGAAACTCATTCTTTTTTCACATGGTACAAAGAAATTCACAAATCTTATGTTAATTCACTATTGTCAAAGACTTGCATTGTAATTTTGATATATTTCTTTGTTTCTATTATAATTTTGTCTCCAACAGCAAAGGAGGACCTAGATAGGTGGCTGAAACAGTGAAACAGATTTTTTAGTAGGGATCTAAATTTCAGAGAAAAGTTAGTGGCTGGATAAATGGTGGGCCTTTGGAAAAATCATAGGCTTTGAGATTTCAAGGACTTCAGAAATAATTTCTTTCAATTCTCTGATTGTAGAGATGAGAGAATGATATTCATCTAGAAATAAGTACCTCAGAATCAGTAGCTTGATTTCAAACCCCAGAAGAATTTACCTTGGTAGGGGCCAGGTTAGAAATTAGGAGTGAGATTCAGAAATATTGTTAAGTGGAGCAAGAATGATAGACTCAGATCAGTGGGCCTCAATCATAACCTGCAAACTAGAGTCTAGCTCTGAGGAAGGGTGTTAGCACCACTGAAGAAGGCTGGAACACAGCAGGATGGGCTTGGGGAGTGACTACAAAGAACTCAAAGCAATACTGGCCTCCTATGGGTCAGACCTCAGGACTTGAGATCTCCCTTTGCTCTGCTGAAGGCACAGTCCTAGAAACAGAACTGACACTGGAACCTTAGTGTCCCCAGGAGAAGATAAACAAAAATTTCCACATTATTAACGATGAAATGAAAGTCAGGGATTCTAAGGTTTCTAAATTCAAATCGAGTGCATGGACCCAGAATGAAAAATTATACATATATTTAAACTTGAAATATTGGAGTTATAATATGAATGATCCCTTGAGTCATGTTTGAGTCCATCAAAACTAACAGATACTGTCAGTGGGCAATTCCATTCTAGGAGGATTCTGATCTAATTCTTGCTAAACTAGTAGGTACATCTGTGACCTTGAGCAAGTTCCTTCAACTCTGTTTATTATTTTTTATTATAAGTACAATGGGGAGAATTAGTTTAGTTAGTCTCAGATTTTCCTCTAACATATGAAAATTTGTAAAAATAAATAACCATTACTGATATCAATTCTAGTATATTTGCTTTTTAATATATAACTGTGTGAGTTTCTTATAACCTCATTCGCCACCAATTGTGGAGTATTTCATATCATTCATCATTCATTTTTCACTAAGATGAGTTCTCAAAATTTCAATACAAAATGCTTTTAAAATTCCTTTTATATAATGATTAAGAGTTTTCATTAAGTTGCTATAAGTTAATTAATTAAAATAAATGAATTAGTTGTGTACACTTTTTCTTTTTTCCATGAAAAAGATGTAATCTATTTTTGAGGGTTGGTGGCATTCCTTTTAGTTGTATTTTTTTGTTGTGTTTTGTTTTGTTTTAAGACAGAAAGTACTAATTTCTTATTTGTTTTCCATGGAAATAAGCCTCACTTGATATGTATGCTTTTAGTAACTTAATGTATTTAAAATGTTTTGCATAAAACAAGTTTTGTTTTGATTTATTGTTTTCAATTTCTCCTCAAAAGTACTAATCCAAAGGTAACATCTTCCGAATGTTTTTATTTTTAGGGCTAGGAAAAAATATAAGAAAAGGAACTAGCTAATTTTTAATGAGAATTTCCTGTTACTTACAGTGTAGAAAGATTTATTTCCTAAGAATCATAAAAGTAGATCTATGGAATTTCATATTTACAAATAAAAGAGTATAAATATGAAGTTCTTTCAAGTTTTGTCATTTATTAGCTATATGATCTTAAGAAAATTACTCAGTCTCTAGGCTAGTTCTTCAACATATTCAGTGTGAAGAACATTAGCTATCAAATGGATTGTTTAATGATCTAATATACACAGAATACCTGAAATCTGGTGAACACTTAATGACAAATGATATTATTTCCTTAGAAGATTTTTTCCTGTGATGTTTTAAGAAAGTGAAGATAAAACAATTCTCCAAAAATTGAGAATAATGGAGTCAAAATAAGTGGATGCAGAAATTATTTTTATTGTACCTCAGTATTTTAATTACACTGGTTTTTTTTCCCCCAGAAGCTACAGGAAAAGACAACTGAATTAACATAAGCATGATTCATCCTTATATAAACTAAGTGGTTTAAAAGGTGTTCGGTTGGCGTGAATTGTGAATTGCCTTACTCTAAAAAATTGATGCATGAAGTAGATGCAATTATCCAAATTGATGTACATTTATTATTTTATGGCATATTTTAAAAATCTAATTTGACATATCTATAGAGGAAAGACATTAGATATTGAGTTATGGGAGAGAAAATTTGTTTAGAAATTAGCAAACTTAAGTTCTGCTTGCTTCTTTAGCCAAGCTCTACATTCTTATATTTATTCAAGGGTCTGCAGTGTCCATGGCACATGATAAGTCAGTCTATCAAAGGGTTTACCATCTAATATAGAGCCTAGCATAAAATACGTTCTCATTCACTGTTTGGCAAATAATTTCATAAAGAAGGTAGTATGGATACTAAAGGAAAATATGCTTTTTATAAAATGCTAGAAGTCAGAGGAAAAAGAGAGCAATCTTGCCATTGTGTTGAAGGAGGCTCACTAAAGACGTAATATTTGAGGGGGGCATTCCAGTCTAAATAGGATTCAAATAGGATCATGTGGAAGAGTGATAATTGGGTTCTAGGAGAAAAGATTTCTATTGATTCACCTAAAAAGACATTATGTAGTTAATGGGCAGAGTAATATGGATCTCTGCTAGTTTCAAGAGAGAGGAACTGGCCAGTTGTTTAGTTCTTCTTTTATTATATCTGGAGCAATGTTGCCCCAGAGGGAGAATCAGGGTCTCTGGTTATTTCCATTGGAACTTACACTTCAGATCTTCAGGCTATTCTCTAACCTTTTCTCTGCCACAAAATTCTTTTCTTTCCAGATTTCTTCGCCCATGCCACTATCACCCTCTATTCATATGACTGTAAAAACCGCATTAGTTGATGGGTATTCCAGCCTTCACTCTTGCACTACCTTCCCAAGCTCATTAGCAACCTGTTGACATCAAAGTTGCAGCATATCATTACAATGTTCAATCCTCCAATAGATAATAAATTTCATATTCTTTTGAGGAAATAAGTCCTTTGTATTTCAGCCAGCTATCCCACTTGCCTTGGGTTGTGTACCCGTGTGTGTCCCTCAAGTGCTCGGCTATTGTCATGAGATTAGTGCCGAAAAATCTTCTCTGCTACTCAGACATCCACCTCATCTTCATTATCCATCCATGTCCTGAGCTTGTCTGTTTTGCAGAGTGGTCCTTTCCATCACTTGTCAAGATCTGATCCCAGCGTGAGCTCTGCTAACAAAGGTGAGAAACTTGCAGACTCCCTCAGGGATCCTGAGAGTCTAGTTCAATTTGGGACCTGTCCTGGGAGAGAGTTGAACACTTGCTTGCTACTATGCACAAGGTATGGGGTTGCGTTTTATTTTGGGGGGAGAACACACTCACCACATTCCAGTTCTGGATCGTAAGTTCTTTATTTCCAGAGTTGTTGCACTGGGAGGCAGCCTCTTTAGACCTGTCACCTAAAGGACCTTATATCCGTCAAGACTGATGGATCCTATCAATCAAGACTGGTCATTATTTCTGGGTAACTTTCTTTAAGTGTTCCCTGTATAGTCTTATTAAATTAATGCTAATCAGTATATCTTGCAATGGAACTTCTCAGGAAAGATGGGGTTGCCATTGGCCTTCCATTGCATGCTGTCAGCCTCCAGGAAGGAAAAGCTGAGTAGAAATGACACTTCTACTCAGCGGGTAATGGCAGGGGAGCATCAGTGTGTAGTTTGCTTCCCAAAGATTTCCTAATGATGTCAAATTTAGCTGTGCTTTTAACTATTCCGAATATACTCAACTGTATTTGATGAGATAGCAAAAAGAGGCATTATTAAAGAAATAATGGAAAGATAAATACAAGGGCCAAAAAGAGTAGCCTTTCAATGAGAACTTTCTTTCCTGTCCATAAAAGAAAAGCAGAAAAAAAAATTTTTTTTTGACCAGAGGCATACTCATGGGTCATTCCCAGCCACTGAAATCATTATGCAATTTGTGTAAGTATGAAGAAATATCACAAATCAGACATCTCATGTTCAAATCTATTAAGAATGCATGCCTCCTCATTGCTTCTGACTCATATATTTTAACTAAATATAACATCTAGCTTTCACATACTTTACTACCCAAGAAGTTGCTTCCTTTTCACTCTGACCTGGATATTTTTAACTTCTCACTGGGCTTCAAATACAGCTCTTTAGATTCACATTTAAACCAGACTTAATGTTAAACAACTTGTTTTCTCATCTTGCTCGCTCTGTATCCACTATAGACCTGAAATCCAAAATCCATAGTGAGATCAGAAAGAAATGTGGTAGATTTTTCATTCTTCCCTGAACTCTACCTCCATCAGTGTCAACCTTAACCAAAATATTTGATCACAAATGGGCTATCAATCTTTCTACATTTCCTTGCTTCCTCCAGCTGGATGGGACTTCCATTTACTCATGGAAAGAGAAAGATTCTTAGATTCAGACAGGTCTTAACCTGAGTTTTCACTGTATTGTCTCTGGGCAACTTGGGATGATAATTTGGCTGCATGAACCTCATTTTTTTTCATTGATAATTAAGAAATGTACCTACCTTCAGAAAACATGAGCATTCACCAAGAATGTTTGTGAAAACCTATGAAAATGTAGGTTCTCAACAGGTGTTGGTTTTTTCTTTCACCTCCTCAATTCCCTTTCTTCAATGAACAAGTTGACTTATTAGGATTTGGCAATTTAATTTAATATATGACTGTTTGGAGGGCCAGACATAACATTAATTTCTAATGTAAAGAATACTGACTTATTCACTGAAGATTTCTATTCTGGATGAGTCACACACTATTTCATTTCACTTCTGAATACAATGCTTATTTTTTTCTGAGTTGGTCTATTGCTAGGAGGAGCACTGACCTTGCTCAGAGGCAGGGAGCAGTGTGGGGGAGCAGGCTGGTTTATGTTTTCTACTAAAATTATGCACAGGAAATAGGAAACTGATACATCTTTTAAAATAGGAATTTTAGCCGATTCTTTTCCCAGGAAAATTCACCTTTATATATATCTTTTGATTTGGTTCTATTCCAAAGATTAGTGAGTCTTTTTTTTATTTTCCAGAAAACTATTTTTAAAGCTTAATACATAGTTTTTTCTCTTACTATTCCTACTTTGTGTTTTCCCAAATTAAAAGACAATTTGGTTCAGTAACTCTTGCTGAAAAATTGTGCAAATTTCAGCAATATCCTCTGATACTTTGCCTCCAATGTGTAACATTATTATTATTAATTATTTATGGAGATTTAGAGTTAGAACAAAGCTTTAGAAATACTACTTTTAGGGAGAAAACCTACTATTGAGTTCCCTCTTGCACTGCAAGAGTTCTGTTCCTGTTTCTACTTTTATACTCAGAAAAAAAATAGTACTTTATACATAACTATAGAAGTCTAATCACAAAAATCTTAACTTACCAAAGAAACTGAATTATGGTGAGAAACTGTTTTTCGAGGATAGTAGAGGCAGCCCACTGTATTTGTGGGTACTACAGATTCCACCAACCATGGCTTAAAAAATATTTGTAAAAAGGTGTTATCTGTACTGAACATGGGTGGACTTTTAAATTCTTTTCTTTATCCCTAAAAAATACAGTACAATATCTAATTATTACATGGCATTTATATTGTATTAGGTATTATAAGTAATCTAGAGATAATTTAAAGTACACAGGACATATATGCTTGGTATATATAAATACTATGTTTTTTTATGAACTTAAGCATTGGATTTTGGTATTCTTGAAGTCCTAGGACTAATCTCCTGTGGGTACTGATGTACAACTTGCACATTAACATTATAGTGCTAGCACTACCATGTACCAATATGGTGCCGTGCATGTGGTTAACTTACTGAATATAAAAGTAGTAGGTAAATTTGTAAGTACTATAACAATAGTTAAGGTTTTAAAATTTGTTCTAAGTGACAATTTCTTCTCATGCATGAATAGCCTGATCTTTAAATATAAAATTCAATCAGAAGGATTTTCCTTTAAAATGAATATGGAGCCTGGCAGAAATGCTTGATGGTCAGAGTGAAGAATGTTGATAAAGTTCACTAAAGTTATAATGTGAAATCTGTTACCACACATATTCACCTAATAAATACTTACTAGACGCCTACTGTGTATGAGGCTAGGCAGTGGGAATGAAAATGGCCAGAGCATTGTCCCTATATTCAAGAAGCTGATACATTGTGAATGAAATATAAATGTAAATAAAGAGTTGAGTCTTTTATCATTTGTAGGTGCTGAGATAAGAAATAGAAAAGGTAGGCACAAATTCAAAAGATTGAAGAGGGAAATTCACTTTTGTTGATTCCCATTAAATATAGGTTTGCATGAAAAAATAATAATTCAGGTAAATTAATGCCAGTTTTTAAATAAGGTAAAATTTTGAGAATGTGGGTAAAGAGATCCTATTGTATGAAATAACCCCTCACTGATAAAATGGTACTTTTTTTTTTGGAAAATGTTAGGGATAATTTCATGCAGATGAGATTTTAGACTTTTGATATTTTCTTTGCTTCAAGTTGGTCAACTTGATGGGCTGCAAAAGTGTTTGATTAGAATTTCAATAACTACTTTGGGATGCTGGATAATTTTGTGTGTATTTGAGCTGAACAGCAGATAGTGTGCAGAGTACATGGACTGGTAGTAATTGATAAATCTTTTAATGAGACAAAGTTTCTGCTATTCTTGTGCTGTTTTCTCTAAATCCCCCAAAATAAAAGAAGTTAGTTATTATAATTTTTACTTTATACCTTTGGCCAAAAATCATACAGAAATTTCTAGCTTGATTTACAGTCTAGCATATATATATTTTCCTTCCATTGATGGTTTAATACTTTAGAAAATTAACTTTCCATAATTCCACCTTGCAATTAGTCTCATGGTATTGTAATAACTTAATTTCAATATGAAAATTGATTTATTATTGAATGTTATATTTATTATTTTCTTTTCTCTTCCTTTTTAAAAATTTGACTTAGGTCATCTATATTTTGTATTTTAATAATTATTAATAATAATTAATAATATAATAATAATTCTCTTATCTTGTAATTTTTGCCAAACCTCTGTATGAAGTTATGGGAACAGAATATTTACTATTGTATTAATGTGCATGCTTATAATTAAATTAACAGCTAACCATAAGACATTGGCCAATTAGAGGCTAATTAATTTATTGAGAAACATTATTGGAAATACGGTCCACCTGAATTTGTTAAAACAACACAAACTCAGGCTTAAATAATTTGCTCTTATTTTGGTGCAGCATTTTAAAATGCCAGTGATATTAGGTAAGTCATTGAAACTATATGTTGAAGTAAATAATGATTTCACTCTGCTTCTGTGACCAAAACTGAGCCTATGTTATTAAAAACAAAACAAAACAACAACAAAAACCTTGTTGGGTGTATTTTCCTTCTGTTCAGAAGGAAATGTCTGCATCAGATGATGAGGCCAATCTAAGTGGGTGCCAGCAGGGAACAGCAGAATAGTATAGGCTTTAAAGAGCTCATCATAGTGTTTACTGGCTATGTGGTATTTAGGAATCCACTTTATTTCACCAGGAATCAGGTTCTTCATGTACAAAAAAAAAAAAATTGGGTTATTATGATTATTAACAGTGCACATAAAATGCTGTAGTGTTTTACATACACTGGTAATTGGTAATATTACTACTTATCATGTAGATAGAAACAATTCTGTGGATTGAAAACAGTAGAAGGGCATCTATATGCAAGAGTAACATAAAGTCACTCATTTTTTTCTGGATTTAATTTTGTCATCTACGAAATGAAATTATCAGGGTTTTAATATCCAATTCAATTCTAATTTCTCTAGGTTCACAAAAAGTCTATATCAGAATAAATCTTTTCATTTTGGCATAACTAAAAATGGAGTAGACCTGATTAGAGACTTGAAACACATATTATTTATGAGAATTAAAATAGATAACATGTTCCCAGAAATCATTATTATCTAATAAAACATACTTTATAAAATAAGTTGGAGATGACAACTTAATATTCTGCTGTACCCTGTAGAACAACAGTACTCTTTCTCCCTAGCACCTTCTTTCCATGCGTATCTCCTGGATGTATACGGTTTCTCCTACATAGATCCATTGCTCTCTAGGCCCTCGGCATAGCAGTCTTCCAGGAACACTGGTTTTTCTGATCCTGGGAATTTCTTTGATTTGTCACTGCTATATGAACCCCCCATCCTCACCTCCAGGATCCCATGTCTTCTAATTTTTTTTTTGTTTGTTGTCTTGATGTGATGATTTGTATTCCATGTAGTTTTATAGGACACAGTTCTTCAAAGTAAACATTGAGTATATCCATTCACAGCTGCCATTTTGACTAAACGCAGAATTCTGGGCTTAATAACATTCCCATATCACTTCAATCGCTTTTCTCCATTGATTGTTAACTCCCAGAGTTGTCATTGAAAGACAGTGGCATGATTCTGACATAATTTTTCTATGTACATATATGAATATACGACAGTGACTCGCTCAGATACAACCACAATACTGAGATCCTAATAGAATAAGATGTACTCCCATGTTTGTATAAATATGTCAAATTATACTCTACTGTCATGTATAACCAAAAAGATTAACAACAAGAACAATGATAAATAGCATTATAATGCCCAATCTTTGTCAAATAATGAAATTTTTTTTCCTGGAAATTTTGACTGACTGTTTTTTTTTAATGTTTTTTTTTCTTAATTCATTTTCTTTTTAAATTTTGAGACAGTGTCTAAATTGCCAAGAGTCTCACTAAATTGAGTTGCTGAGGCCAGCCTCAAACTTGGGATTCTCCTGCCTTAACCTCCTGAGTTGTTGGAATTATAAATATGAACCAGCATGCCCAGCCTTCTAAAATTTTTATATAATGCTTCTTAGTCTGGGTATATTATGAGTTTTGTTCCATTCGTTGTTCTCAGTAAAACATTTGAATCTAAACATGTGTTTTAGTTTTAGGACAGCCTCTTCTATTATTTCCTTTATTTTCATTCTGAAACTTTTCTTTTAAGATTGTTTGTCAGACTGATAGTGGTTCTTCTGAATAGTCATTCTTTTATTTATCTCCTATTTTTCTCTTTTGCCTCTTCCTTTGATGTTTTTAAAGACTCTTATAATTACAATGGGATCACCCAGATAATCCAAGATAATGTTGTTTTGAGGTCAGCTGATTAATAACCTTAAATCCAACTCCAATATTCTTTCAAAATAGTACCCAGATTAGTGTTTTATTAAATAACTATCCAGGTAGAGTCTTGTTTGCAGGGCATGGGGACATCTTTGGAACTTTTTTCTCCAGTAGGTCTATACACATTCTGTCAGCACTCATTATCTGGCTAGTAGAGATCTTAAACTTTTCTAGACCAGTTTCTCTCAAACTGTGATGTTTCTGAAAAACCTGGAGAACTAATTTGGAGCCCATATTCTTAAAGTTGCATAAGATCTGCCCTTCATATTTTTTCCAAGTTCCCCTGATAGTTCCAGTACCCACCAATGTTTGCTTAACATTGGTTGCATAATTAAAATACTTGTGAATATTTTAAAATTCCAATGTATAGATATGCTCAGTCCAATTAAATTGGAATCCCTGAGGAAGGTGATTCAAGTGTTTCTAGTGTTCTAGACCAGTGTATTCCAAACATTAATCCAAATATGAATAACCAGAGAATTTTGTCAAATGTGGATCAATTCAATTAAGACTTTGGAGTGGATGGTACTGTTTCTATCAAGCATCTAGGCCATGCCATGCTACTAGTTCATAGATCTCTTTTGGATTAGAAAACTAGAACATTTTAACTTCTTATGTCATCTGGAATGTATGTGAGAAACATTGCTAGGGTTTCCAAACTTAATTCCATTTTAGCCAGATTGAAAATAAAACATTCTAACTTATAGTTCCATCATTAAAATATTTCAGAACACTTGATTTAAGATTCAGGAAACAAGTAAGTGTGTGTGTGTGTGTGTGTGTGTGTGTGTGTGTGTGTGTGTGTGTGACAGAGAAAGAGAGAGAGAGAGAGAGAGAGAGAGAGAGAGAGAGAGAGAGAGAGAGAGAGATACATAGCTTCCATGCACAATTACACATTCACATGTACATCTGCAATGCTAATTTTCTTCATTCAGTATATTCAAACACCTGGAAAAACAATGTATTTTTGGTTCCAAAACACCCTTGCCCTCTGTTATGTATACTAACAGTTAAAACACACAGATTTACCTACTGTTGCTCAGTGCTTCTTTGACAATTGCTTTACTTTGTATGATATATCTTACATTTTGTTGTTTATCACAATACATACTATTTGTTCAAAGGAAATTTACAGTTCAGAAAACTTGCATTAGGTTGCTAAAGTTGTATTTATATATTCATGTTGATTAAAACGGCATTCTGTATGCTTTATGAGAAGTCATTATTGAAATTTTTTTTAAATCCCTACTGTGATGAGATACCTGTCTCAGGGAGAGCCCAAGAAGAAAAAGACACATTCCCCCAAATGCTGACTAATAATTAGAAAATGGGATGTTTGCTCTGAAGAATGTTCTTTTTAGAAAACTATGGGAGGGCTGAGGAATGACTTATTCATGCTGCCTGAAAATGCCCACAATAGTAAAATAGAAGAAATGGTATCTGAGCTGGACTTTGATTAATAAGTATGATATATTTGATATATGAGTAAAATTTGGGCCAATAGCTACTTGTGAAAAAGATACAGAGAAAGCAAAAATGCAGTGATAAGAAATAGTGTAATTCTGTAACAGATGTGGAATGGAAGAGGAGCAATAAGGGAGATGTTTGGAGCAAGATCATTGGCAAACTTTGGCAATATTCAAAGAGCTTAGACTCCGCCTGCCAGATCACTGGGGACAAATTAAAACTTTTGAGCAGGGCGCCAATATGATCTGAGTCATGCTTTAAAAAGATCACCCAAAGAGGATGGTTTGGAGCACTGCCATGGAGCTGACTTCATTAACTCAACATGGAATTCCTTCCTACTGAGTTCAGGTGTGTTTTTATAATCTTTCTCAATGTACTACTCTGGGCTTTTCATTGCTAATTTATTGGAGTTGGCACTGGGGATGAAAACAATTTGCCATCCTGGGATAGGCGACAGGGGATACACACTGGGAGATTATTATTGAATAAGGATGTATGAAGGGTGTCCAAAAAATCTCCAAGGTACCAAAATTAAGCAGTGAATGGTTCTAGAAAAATGTCCTTAGACATGAAGTCCTGCATTTCAAACAAGACTGCATATTTTCCAGATAAAAGCAAGCCTATGAACAATTACATATTTCCCTTTAAGTATCCATGAAAGATTTTGGCTCAGAAGATTCAGTTTATGTTTGGTATTTGAACTAAAATAACAACAGGAATCAAAGAAATGACAGGGATCAAAAAATGGTCTGAAAATGTAGTGAGAAAAGCTATGTGAAGTTTTTATATATTTTTTTCTAAGTTGTTTCAAATTTTATACTAGTAGGTACTATTCTATTTAGAAAAACAAGAAAAGCATACAAGAAATGGAAGTGAAGAATGAAACTAAGTCATAAAAGAAAAAGACTGGCAAATATTGCATTCAATTATGAAATATATTTGTATTCCTGGACATGGTAAAAAAAAATAGGCCAAAAAAACATTTTGACATGTTTTAGTTTAGTTATTGGCCAAAATCCATAGGTTACTTACTCTCCACAGCACTTGTTTGATGAGATATATATAGCTGAGGCTTGATTCATAGATGAAGCATGTTTTTAGACACCAATTCTTTTCCAGACTACACTGTTGATTGGCAAAGTAAGCTAGGTCTGATCAATGTACTTATTTGAGTTAAAAGTAATTTATGTTCCAAATTTTAAATTTATTGACAATTATAATTGAAAGTCACCAAAGGTTATTTATTGGATGGACTTAAGTATTATAAACATTATGATATTTCATAGCTTTCTATTAACTATGAACAAAGGTTAACAGATTGAGGTAAGGGCATTGAAATTATTATAATTTAGTATAATATAAATCTTTTTTTTGAGAGAGAGAGAGAGAGAGAGAGAATTTTTTAATATTTATTTTTAGTTTTCGGTGGACACAACATCTTTATTTTAGTTTTTTATTTGGTGCTGAGGATCCAACCCAGCGCCCCATGCATGCCAGGCAAGTGCACTACCGCTTGAGTCACATCCCCAACCCCAGTATAATTTAAATCTTGCCAGAAATATATGTTCTATAATTTTTTAGTGTAAAATATTGTAGTAAATATAAAATCTTTACAGCTGAGTGTACTAACCAAGTGTATTTCCAAAATACATGTGTGAAACTGCCAACAATGTTCAGATTTTGTTTCATTAGACTCAACACTATTTTATCCTGTTATTGATTATAGATTAAAATAATGATTTTTACTGGAAAAAACACTATTTTATCCTGTTACTGGATTAAAATAATGATTTTTATTGAAAATATCCTTGAAAGTGACTGAATGAAGATATCATTGTAATCAATACTTCTGGCAAATTTTGAGTTGGGTCTGATGCCACCTTTTGTATTTTTTCAATTTGTTATTGAATTTTAAAAACTACATAAACAGCTTTTCAAGCACATATAGTTTACTGAGAGTTTGTCATGAAAAAAAAAATTACTCTCTTTTACTCCAGAAATAAATTTGTCAGCTTTCAATGAATACTCAGGAGATATTACTTTCTCTCTGTGTGTGCTATATAAACCCAAATTACACGTACAATTGGAACAAAAGCTGTTATCACTTCTAAGTTTTAAATGACAGACACAGACATTCTGTTGTTTTATAACATAGTTTAAATTGATCTTTGAATTCACGGTGGATTTGATTCCTTTAGTATGATATGGCAGCACACAAAAGGAACATAGATGAAAGATCTTTAGTTCATCATTAAAAACAAACTCTTTTCCTCTGTGATGTTAATTTAATTTTTTGACTATAGTTTATTTTTCAGGTTCTCTCAGGTACACTCAGCTCAGGAAGACACTCCTGTAACATAGAAGGGAAATAATAATATCTTTTGTCTTCCATATTTAACTCTGAAACTACTGTAGAAAAAATAAAAAGTCAATCGAATAAGCTTTAAAACTCATATTTTACCTTGAAACTTTTCTTCTACCACAAAAAGTAAAAAAAAAAAAAAAAAAAAAAAAAAAAAAAACCACCACCAACAACAAAATACGATTCAGAGATATATATAGTCATGGCCTAGACTAGACATGAACTTTCTTTTGGATATTGTTAATTATGAATGAAGAAAATGTAAATTTGTTGAAATTGAGGCATAATTGTTTAAATCTACTCTAAGTGCTGCTCTTGATATGGAGATCATTAAAGCCTGAAGCAAAACATTGGCAGTTTTAATATCTGGTATTTCAAACAATAAATTTTAAAAAATGATAAAGATAATAATAACTAAGCCAATTATGATAAAAACATGTGTCTTGAAGTCAATGTCCCAGGATGTAATCTCAAAACATCTAAAAAATGAGGAAATCTTTGCTAAACAAAGATTAAATTTAATAGAATTAACCAAGTTCAGTGGAAAATTTTGTACATTATGCCAGGAATTTTTTTTTTTTTTTTTTTTTTTTTTGTGGTGTAGAATCACTTAGGGCCAAAGATCTTTTAGCATTAGAAATCTTTATTCTTCATCTCACATCCCACACTGCCTACTGTGAGATCCTGCCCATGACCATGATAAGTGCATACAACATAAGCTTTACACAAACAAATGTGGAAAAGATGTATTTTTATTTTTATTTTTACCATTAAAAGGATACATGTGCATTTCCCATTTCTATATGCATATTGGTAACATACAATTTCATAAACTATAGCACATTAAATAGATAAAAGATTCCTTATTTATAGTAATCAAACATACATTTAAAAAGTAGAAGTCAAAAATGATTTGTAAATGTTTATTTGCATTTGCAGGCATAGTTCTGCTAGATACAAAGAATATACAACATAATGTATCTATATATATTATATTTGCACATCCCCAAAATGTCAAAACATTCTATTATTGAGTATATCTGCAATCTGTTGGGGGAATCTTTCAAAAACTAGATCATATTTATTTCTATGTTTATATAATTCTACTTTTTTCTATTACCAAGTTGATTCAATAATGTTGACATTTACAGCAGAAAGAGAAAAGAAAGGACAGGAAAATTTTTCTTTAATAAAAAATTAAAAAAACTAATTCTTAGGCTCATTTTTTAGTCATTTTTTTAAATTGTATCTTTGAAATGGAGATTAATTAGGTCATATAATGAAAATAAAAAGCCTGATTATTCCAGTTGAGTCTTAACATTTCAGTGCCTGTATTGTTGAGAGAAAAGTTTGTTTTGGTTTCAGTATAAAATAGTAAAGAGAAATATAAAAACACTTAAAATGAGTCTTCTTGAGTTTCCAAACATATAATTGAGTTTTCTTGCAATATCAAGTAAGAAAGGTAGAAAAGAAATTTCAACACTCTTGAAAAATGTGGTTAATAACAAAAGTGCTAACCTTCTCTTCAGGTATGCAATAAAAGCTTATGTGGAAACATAGCTGAAGTAAGAATAGAGAGAAAACTTTTTGTTATATTTTTTAGAATGCCAAATATTTGTAATGTGTAGCTTATATAGGAAAAAGAAAAAAATATATATATATCTTTCTTATAGTAGAGCAGTACCATTTAGTTTTAGCTATCTAATTTTATTGTAGGCCCAAAGTTTCATCTTTGGTTTTTAAAATAGATATTCTAAGGGGACCATTTCAAAGAAATGAAGTTGTAAATAAATAGTTCTGGAGATACCTTCAGCTGTGCATGTGGAATCATCTGAAAAGTTTTTTTTTTTTCTTAGTGACACCATTATCTACAGGTTTTACTAGGAGCATAAAATATATACAATTTAAAGTTATATTCATTTCTGAAAGTAAAGCACTTAAAGTTGGATAGTGGTCAGAAGTGAAAAAAAATGTAAAAATGAGTTTTGCAATTAATTTTTGGCTTCCTGAGAGTCATCATTTGTAATGAATGATTATTTTTAGAAGAAAAATTTTAATTTATTTAGTTTTTATATTTGATTCTATATTTATACACAGATGCTGGTTGAACTGATTTCATTTTAGGTTAAGTCCATGTGTTTTACATGTCTTTTAAAAATTACTACATGATAAAGGGATACTTAAAAGTACTTTTCATAGGCTTGGTTTGAGTTTGCAAAGATTTTTATGGTTTTTTTTTTATTCTCTCAAAACTTTCTTTTGAATCAGGCCACCAAGTAATGTGAAATTAAATACTATTCTAGTTTAATTTAATAAGAGTGATTCAGTTTTTTAAATACAAGTTTAATAATGGGACTTTTAAAAAGAATACTAGCCAACAAGATACTAGGAAAGTTACTTTCCATTTGGAGTCTTTAGATACAATTTCTGTCAACATTTTATTATTTATCATCAGTTTATTGGGTTTGTTACACATACTGCCTATTTTGAAAAACGGTTTGAAGTTGCTTATTATTTTTAAAACACTTATTATTCCCAAGGTTAGGTAAGGGATAACTTGTTTTCTCCCTAATCTGTTTTCTCCTTTCAAAATAAGAGATAATTTGACTCATTAATAAATTTCAATCCTATGCCCAGGTTGTTTTTCCTCTGCTCACCCCTCTTTCCACCCCTGACACCCTTTCACGCCAGCTCTAGAATAGGAATGACTAAACTTGGGGGTCAAATATGGGCATTAATTGGCTGTTTTACTAGTTAGTATGGGTACTGTGCCTTAAGTCTCAGGCTCGGGTTTAGACTCAAAAGGCAAAGCTCCTTTTCCCCTTCTGACCTTCTAAGCTAAGCAGCCCTGACCATCTTTGTTTGGAAAGGTAGACATGGAACCCTTGAGCCTCTGTAACATTCTACAGTCCAGTTTTATTGAAATGCCCCTGTATTGGGTGTGAGCATGCTGGGTGTGTTTGGGGATATATTCAGCTAATCATAAAGCAATGCACTGTTTCCCATTAGACAGTTTTCCTTCATATTTTTAGCATTTTTAGGATATAGGCACCAAAACCCACCAAAAACTCTCAAGAAAACTAATAAATTAAGAAATCCTTCCCCACAGACTGTTTGAGCTAGGGCTCATATTTGAAGTGTATGATATTAGAGAAAGAGTCCTCTGTCTTCTACTTCTGATTCATTCAAATGACTTACAATCCACTTAAAACACACAAATTAGGAATTAGCAAGTGCTTTTTTTTTTATTGGATGGATACTGCAAAGATTATATTGCCTCTTAAATCATCCTTAACACCAAATTTTAGAAAGCAATAATTCATCAAAAAGTTTTAAAAATTAGTGAGACCCACTAGAAGAAGGTGACTGCCTTCAAAGATTTTTTTAATTTAAGATTTAAAAGGTAAACTGAAACTTTTTCAATGGAAACAATATCATGAATTTAAAACAAAGGTTTTACTCCATACGTATTTATGTGTAGATGTATACATTTTAGTAGCAAAGCATAATGGTTTATATAGAAATGTTTTTATTACATGTAATTTTATTCAGACTTCCCTCTTGGAGAAATGTGTTTCAGAGCTTGGCAGAAAAAAAAAAAAAGTATGATGGGTGATTTCTCCAACTCTGAACAAACTTTAGGACCCAACTAAGTCAAATTTCATTATTTTATAACAGAATAAAAAGTACTGTTAGTATTTCTGTCTGTGTTTTAGATATTTCACTCAATAACTCTTCATGGAATACCTATTTGGGGAGGGGACTTTGTTATTTAAACACAGTAGAGGAAAGCATTGATCCATTTCCTGGCTTTCATGATATATTTGTGAAAGAAAGGCTAAAAGTGGCAAGGCCAAGAAGTAAAATGATTGTTTTCTAATGTAAAATTATACCAGGAATTAAGAAGAAGAATTCAGTGGTGAAATAAAAAAAATAAATAAAAAAAGAAAAAGTCCTACAAGTTAGTGCAAAGAAAAACCAAATATGAACTCATGTGAAGGACATTGTAAAAGCGGGAGAGCTAATCACATTTTACCTAAGATAGCAGGTCATCCCTGCATGACTTTTTAGATAGATGCATTTTTTAGATAGATGTGATCTCTAAAAGGAACATTCTCTTAGATAGGATGACTTCAAGACACTTGCTTCTGCTTATTTCTCAGGATCAAATTTTCATGTGTGATTTAAAGCTATTCTTCCTCCAAGGATGTTATAGGAATCCGTGGCATTCTGATGTGTAATTTTCTTTTGTGGAAGTAAGTGATTAAAGCAACAGAACTATAAAGTGGTAGATGTTTTGTTCTAAATATACAATTACTGGAACCTTCGAGTTTTACATTTTGGCTTCCTAAATGATAGGCTCTTGAACTGTCCCTAAGTCTATGGTACCCGAAGAACAGAAGAACAAAGATTTCGATTACCATTTGTTCATGTAAAAAATGGCATATTTGTTTCCAGAGAATGGAAATCAAGATCCTTGGGTACAATTTTGGTGCTTCTATATAAACTTAGACGATGCCTATTATTTCTTGAGTCAATGTTCCCTCTGCTTAAAATGAAAGATTTGGTTATATCACTATGTGTTTAGTCGGCTGTTATTATTTCCATGACTCTGAAAATATTAATAAATTTATTCTATTATTTTTTCCTCTGAAAGCTATGTGGATTCAAAGCATATTTATTGACAAGCTGTGCCTCTTTTGGTTCTCTACTCTAGTTAATCGCTTATTTAAGTATAAGTGTTGCTTCATTGAAAATGGACTTATTTATGTCTGACAAAAGGAAGAAACAACTGAACAAATTAGAATAAAAAGGAAATAAAAAGAGAGAAAATAATAAAGCTGGCAATAAAATATATCTTATATTATTGTTATATGTGGAAAGACATTTTGTTTCTAATTTTCTAGCAGCTAAAGAAATAAGGAAAAACAATAACCTAAGAAATTTATTGAATAAGGAAGTATGACTTTTCCAGAAAGAAAACTTTTGTTTGCTTTTCTCAAAGGAAACAATGTTCAATGTGGTAGATAACATCCTCAATATCTCAGAATTTTATAAAGCTGAGTCTTATAGTATTTTTAGTAGCTTGAGAGTGAACATCAAAACACATATCAATGTGACATTATGCCGTGGAGCTAGGCAGTATTCCTAAACATTGTCTATAACAACATTTTGAGCTGGATGATTTTTTGTTGTGCATTGTGGGATGTTTGGCAGCACCGCTACTCTCTACTCAGTAGCTGCCAGTGGCAACCATCCACTGAACCTAGCTGTGATAACCAAACACATCTCCAGAACCTGGAAAATGTCCTGGGGTTAGAAGAGCATGTGTTATCAAGAACCACTGACTAGTCTTGATTAACTAATTTCTAATTACTTAATTACAATGACAAATAATCCTACAGTAAAGAAATAAACCAGTCTTGGGCTTACAAGTAATACTTTCCTGAAGAAGTAAGATCTCACTGGAGACTTGAAGAATAAAGAAGTGTTTAGCTACCTAAAATGTAAGATAAGGAGAATACCAAATAGAATGATTGCGTGCAGTATGTGTACTGGTCACAAAGTGGGGAGGCAGGTATGGCCTGCCATTAAATCAGTGCCAGTGACTAAGATGACAAAAGGAGATTTCTTTTATTGTTCTGCCAACACATTTTGACCCAGCAGTGTGGTCCCAGTGTTCTAGGAAGGTGCAGTTTAAATTCTGTACCCTGGAGCTTACAATCTGGTAAAAGAACAGAAATATCAAACAGAACTGGGTAATGATTAAAGCTATTTATTGAGGTACTTCTAAGTGTAATAACAGAACATCAACATGGCATAACATAATAGAAAGAGATCAAGATGGGCTGGGCAGATCATGAAGTGTTGTAGGGAAATTCCTCCTTGAAAGGCTGATTTGACTGGGCACAGTGGAATAAAGGCTTTGGGTGAGAGGGAAACTGTATAAAAAATGGCCAGAGGTGGGTGGAACAAATTTGCAAACTGATCAAAGATACATCTAGTTCCAAAGTCTTTCAACAGGGACTGAGGAAGTTTTGGATTCCCAAAGCCAATCTAACCTATTTCATGACCAGGGGAGTATGGCTTCATTTGCTTCAGCATCTTAGGAGCCTATTGAAACTCTCAGGAAGGTTTGCAGTGAATAGAGGGAATAGGAATCTCAAAAGAGTTTCTATGACAAAAGACTGGGGCAGTGGTAGGATCCCTACAGTTGTCTTGGTGATTTTGATAAGGCTAGTGGGCAGAATGAATCTAAAAACAGTTTGTATTTTTATTTTGTGTAAAGTCTGAATGTTGACATATTCTAAAAAGTTTAGGGTCCTGAGCAATTTCCCAAATTACTTTTCTCCTACAGTTGGCTGAGAATGAACAGAGAGTGGTATCTTAGGTACTAGTCATAATCAAGGTGACCTTCTTTTCCATACTAGGCCCAATTTTAATTTTTTAAAATATAAATGAGGCAAAATTTTAAAATAAGAAGAACCTTGATACCAGTCAAATGCTTTTCTACTAATGTTTTATCCATTGTATAAATGTTTACTATGCAGTGTTCAGATATTGCCAAATTAGTTTTAGCTCTAGTCTCTGCTTTTAAAGTGGGAGACTTGGGACTATTACATTTTAGGGAAATCCAAAGAATTTTGATGTGATAAAGAAAAGAAGTGATGCTGGCCCTTTTTGTAACCTCTGCTGTGGTGGAAATGATTGGCAGTGATGACATCCAAACATGGGTCATTATCTCGTATGAGAAGCTCAATCAGAAAGCTGCTCTTTTCTTTCAGTAATTATTTCAACCACAGGCTGGTAGAAATTCTTAGCAATGAGTTCTCACAAAAATTTTGCTAGTTTTGCATAGTTCATTTATTGTAAGTATGTGCACTATATATTTCAAACAAAAACACATGGAGATTTTATGTAACTTGAAATAATTAGGAGTCATAAATTATATTTTATCTCTTTTTCTCCAAAGAAGAGAAAAAAAATCATTGAATATATTTTGATAATTAACAGCCAAGCCTATTGGCAAGAATTTGACCAAAGATCTCTTTGACTAGGAAGTTAAGACAGGAATGAGTGATGGAAATACTGGACAGCCGGGAATTGAGTTTGAAGTGATTGATGGGCAAAAGGAAGACAGGGATGTTTTCTGACTGAAATGATGAATAAGAAGTTTTGGGGAGGTAACCTGGCAGATGTTCATGAGGAGAAAGATATGGGGACAGGCCAATCTATTACTAGGCACCTGAAATAATAAAGTTGTTCATTTATGTGTCAGGATTATCAGAAGCATTGGGAAGAAGAATAGGAAGGGGTTTGAATTTCTGCATCAATGCAAATGTTTCTGTAATCTAGATTTCCTAGTTTGATTTCTTCAATTTCACGTTGGTTTAAACAGGGGTTTTAGATACTGTATTAATCAGGGTTCTCCAAAGAAACAGAATCAAGAGGAGAAAGATGTGTAGACAATTTATTCTGAGAAATTGGCTCACATGATTATGGAGGCTGTGAAACTCCCAATCTCTGTTATCTGCAAGCTAGAGATACAAGGAATCTAGCAGTGTCATGCAGTATAAGCCCAAAGGCCTGAATGAGGGAAGCTCATGGTGTAATTCATAGCCCCGGGCAGCTAATGAAATATAATGATATGATCCTATATCCCCGTTGAAACAGTGAGGCAGGTAAAAAAAAAAAAAAAAAAAGGCCGGGTGGGGGGGCAAATTTCTCCTTTGATTGTGTTTAGACCCTGTTTGAATTGGATGATATTCTAGCACATTGGGGAGGGCAATTTCCTGAGTATACTGACCCAAATTCTCATTTCATCTGGAATCACCCTCACAGACACCCAGAAACAGATTTAATCTGGGAACTCTATGGCCCACTCAAATTGACCCCTAAAATTAACTATGCAATGTCGTTATGTGTAATTTCCTCCAAATTTTCTATATCACCATATTTTAATAATGTTACATAAGCAACTGAAATCAATTTTGCCTGGCTTAGATAGAAAAAGGAAATTCAAAGAATTTGTTGAACTGGCAAGTCTGAAGAAGGAGAACACTAAAGCAATTCTGGGATGCTCAAGAATGAAAAGAGGCAGGTTAGCCCTCTAGTATACTTCTATTCCAACCCTTCAATACCAAGAATCTTTTTTCTATATAACAGATTCCCAAATAGTGAGATTTACTAGCCCAGTGGAGTCCATGCGCATTCTAATATGGTCACACTCTGCAACTTAAGCCACGTATAAAGTCCAAACCATGTTCAGAGGAGAAGAAAATTCTGAGAACAGGATGAATTTTGAACTACGAGGATGAGGGTCACATTCCACAGAGGGTGGGTGATGAGTGGGAGGAAAATATTTTAGCAATATCTCCCAGGAACACAGCACATTTATATTGAAAGTAGCAACATGGAAAAGAGAATACAGTTGTATCAGCATATAGCAGTTATTTTTTAATATTTCCCCAAAGCTATCATATATGCATTCTTAAACATCACATTGAGAGGACTGGTAAATGCAGGCTTTATTCTAGGTGGCACTGTGCTCAAATAAAAGCTGAGCATTCATTACCAAAGAAGATGGGTAGAAAAGACACTGCTATAAACAACTAACAGTCTCTGCTACATTTGGGAAGATAAAGTAAATAAAGTAGATTTATATGTATATATGAATTTATAATAGTAAATGATATACACATCAATAGCTGGTGTTTCCTGTAACACTGGGAACTTAAAAAAAAGCACTTCATGATTTGTAATTAAATTGATATTTACTGATATTTTTTAATGCAAATTATACATAAATAATGGTGGTAGAGTCAACTCTTAGGAAAATGTTTTATTCACTATACCCCAGAATAGACTCATGGTACACATTAGCACTTTATTTTATTTTATTTTTTTACTTTTATTTATTTTTAATTTTTTGGCTTACAATTCTTAATATACCTTTATACCACAATTTATCGTATCTCTGTATACAATCATGAAGAGGTGCTACATTAAACTTACTACTTAATATTAGCCAGGATTTTCTAAACTTACTGGTTCATGGAAACCAAATTTTCTTTTGTAAATTCCTATCATTATATATTTATATTTTGGGAAGCATTGAGCTAGCAAAGCAAAACTAGAAATCAGATTTAATGAACAAATTATTAAATTCATAAATTAAAAACTACATAGTTTAAAAACCATATGCAATTGCTACATTTTCATGTTTAATTTTATAAATAATATTTTTCTAATATTCTATTATTGAATATACAAAAATATTATAAAGCAGAAATTAACTACTTATGTATTTGTAACTTTTCTGTTACTCTAACAAAATACTTAAGGCCTGGTAACTTAGAAAAAAGAGGTTTAATTTTCTCACAGTTCTGGAGGTTTGAGGGCATGGTGCCAGTACTGACGTGGCTTAGGTGAGGACCCCCTTGGCCACATCACATGGGTATGACATCATAGGAAGCTAAAGAGAGAACAGGGAGGAATCAGTCTTTTCCTCTTCTTTGATAATAACTCCCTTGCAAGAAATAACCAGAGCTCCATAGGAATTGCATCAATTCCTTC
The DNA here is from genome assembly GCF_052094955.1 of Ictidomys tridecemlineatus. Lineage (NCBI taxonomy): Eukaryota > Metazoa > Chordata > Mammalia > Rodentia > Sciuridae > Ictidomys > Ictidomys tridecemlineatus. The sequence continues at coordinate 166,720,284 of NC_135480.1, read as the reverse complement.
CAAGGACAGCAGCTTCAATGACCTAATTACTTCCCACTGGGCTCCACTTCTTAAAGGCTCCACACCACACTCCAATACTGTTACTCTAAGGACCAAGCTCTCAACACAGGAACCCTTGAGGAATACGTTCAAACCATATCTAAACCACAGCATAATATTTTCATGTCAAATTCAAATTTTACTTAAAAAATAATTTGCAACTTAGCACTTAAGAATCATTTTCCCCAAAATTATTTCAAAAAGCAAATTTTAAAATATAAAATCCATACACACATTTATTTAAAATAAGTTGAAATGTTTAGACATGGTTTTATAAGACCTATACAAATTACTTGAAAAAATAATTGTAACTGGATGTTTATAGAAACAGCTCTAAGAAGAAAAAACTTCTTTGTCATGGACCATTCTTGCTACAAATCATTTGTCTTTAGTGGTCTTTCATCAGTTTAAATGTAAAATTTTCATTGAAGAATTTGTCCTTTCATTTTCTTTAACAAGATGGAGGGTCATTAAACTTAATAGATCTTAAATGTCCCTGTGCCTCTCACCTTTGCAACTGACAAAGGAAATTGGCTTAGTGATATGAAAATTCTGAAGGCAATATTATATTAAATATATATTCTGTAGTTGCTTGTGACATATTATCCTATTGATAGAGAAATATGTAGCCAAGTTCCATGTGGTTATTACTTCTTTGAACATCAGAAATGATTCTAAGTAAACATCTTCAAAGACTTTTTTGAAATGAGTTAGCCATGTCTTTAGTCTGTAAATTACACAATACGTACTATTTTCAATCAAACAATGACCACTAGAAATCAAAGAATTTGTATATGAGAAGGATAATTTTCAAAGCGTACTGCTTGAAAAATCAACTAGAAATTACTTTGTTTTATCTTCCCTGGACACAGGGCTTTTAAGAGATGTGATGTTATTGAAATTATATTTCAGTTTTTAAAATCAGCTTTTCATTTTCTTTAACTGCTTGTAGCAGCCATAGACATTGATATTGAAAAGCTTTTAGATTTCCACATGAAATCTCATGTAAATAAATCTGCAATTAGAATATATTTTTGGTTAAGTACACATTCTTAAAAATATTTTTGTTATTACTCCTAATCCCAGAAAATTCTTTGCATGACTATATAGACATGAGTGGGTTTGTGTGGGCTTTATTCAAGAAGGGGTTTTCCTTGGCTCAATACATACAACTTCAGAAGTATAACCAAATCTTTCTTGATTACACTAAATTTTGTAATATTTCAAAGACATCACTAAGGATGATGATGATGAGGAATTGCCTGTGATTGAAGTCATGTCTAATATTTGAGTTTTGGGTTAGTGACTAAGTGGTGATTGACCTTGAGCTTTGGATTATTATCACTGGCTGGTGGTCACCTGTTTGATTCTCCATTTATTCACTTATAAAATCAGATTATTCATTCCTGAGCCATTTCTAGGTTCAAATTTCTCTATAATTAAATACTACAATTATAAACTGTGTATTTGAAGAAGATCAAAGATTTAAAAAATTGTCACTTAGATATCCTCTGAAAACTTTTTTTCTAAATATTTAATGTTAATGATTTGTTTGTGGTTTGATTTTCATCTGTAAGCAAATGTCATCAATAAACAATGTGCAGTACATTTTTGAGTAACTGAGGATTCTGCATTTGTTAATTTGAGTACTGGTTGCATTATAACTTGTTTGTTATACATTATGTTAATACTGAGTTAACAAGAGTACAGATTCAAATCAAAGATATTGTACATGTACTTGGTTGTAAAATAAACAAAAAGTATCTTTAGTGTGCCTTCCACTTACCTTTCATGTACTTTGTATCCCATTTAAGAAGTCTGATGTCCTTTATCAAAATTATTTCTCAGCAAAATATCAGTTGTAAATGACTGACAATAGTTTTAACCAGTTTATTTTCTGAAAAAAAAGATGAAATTTACAATAGATTTTTGGATAATAGACAATGTGTGGGGATGACATACTTAAGTAGCATAATCCATGTGGACATTACTTCTCTGAATATCAGAAAAGATTCTAAGTAAACATCTTCAAAGAGATTTTTTGAAATGAGACAGCTGTGTTTCTAGTTTTTAAATGAAAGAGTATACACTACTTTCAATCAAACAGTGACCACTTTTATGATTTAAAAAATCGAATATTACTTGTTATGTGTATTCTTATAAAAATGGAAGAGATGAGTACAAATTGCAACAAAATTCAACTCAAAGTGGATCAAGGACCTAGGAATTAAACCAGAGACTCTGCGCCTAATAGAAGAAAAAGTAGGCCCAAATGGAGATTTAGGATTAGGCCCCAACTTCCTTAATAAGACTCCTATAGTGCAAGAAATAAAATCAAGAATCAATAAATGGGATGGATTCAAACTAAAAATCTTCTTCTCAGTAAAAGAAACAATCAGTGAGGTGAATAGAGGGACTACTAATTGGGAACAAATTCTTACCACACACATGTCAGATAGAGCACTAATCTCTAGAAGACATAAAGAATTTAAAAATCTTAACATCCCCAAACCAAATAATCCAATCAATAAATGGGCCAAGCAACTGAACAGACACTTCTCAGAAGATGCTATACAATCAATCAACAAATATATGAAAAAATGTTCAACATCTGTAGTAATTAGAGAAATGCAAATCAAAACTACTCTAACATATCATCTCACTCTAGTCTGATTGGCAGCTATTAAGAATACAAACAACCATATATGTTAGTGAGGATATGGGGAAAAAGGCACACTGATACATTGCTGTTGGGACTGCAAATTGGTGCAGCCAATATGGAAAATAACATGGAGATTCCTTGGAAAACTTGCATTTTAGCCAAAGGGCTTAAAAACAGCATACTACAGGGACACAGTCATGTCAATGTTTATAGCAGCACAATTCATGATAGCTAAATTGTGGAGCCAACCTAGATGCCCTTCAATAAATAAATGGATAAAGAAAATGTGGTATATATACACAATTGATTATTACTTAGCATTAAAAGAGAATAAAATCATGGCATTTGCAGGTAAATGGACGGAGTTGGAGAATGTTATGCTAAGTGAAGTAAACCAATCCCAAGAAACCTCTGATATGAGGATGCTGATCCCTAATGGGGATGGTGGGGAGCATGGGAGGAATGGACAAATTTTAAATAGGGCAAAGGTGAGGGAGGGAAAGAGAGTGGGCATGGGGGTAGAGAAAATGGTGGAATAAGATAATCCTCATTTCCCTAAGTATAAGTATGAAGACACAAATGGTGTGACTCTACGTTGTGTACAACCAGAGACATGAAATATTGTGCTCTATATGTTTGATATGAATTGAAATGCATTCTGCTGTCATATATAACAAATTAGAATTAAAAAAAAAAAAAAGACACGCACAGTCCTGGCCTTCACAGAGCCTCAGGAAACTTACATCTAGAGAGGACGAAAGACACCGAACCAAGTTGTCCTCACAAAGCCAGGTCTCTGGCTTCTGTAATAATCTGATGCAGGACACATACACTAGTACTGAATTTACCTGCTTCTGTTCCTGTTACATAGTGCTCTGTGTGACAAGAAAGTTATGAGGCTCATATTTCTTTTAAATTATTTTTAAATAATTGTAAAGATTTCTATTAAGTGAAATATTAATAATTCTGCCATTCTGAATTAACAAGTATTCATAGTTTTGCATTGTTTTTTTAGTAGCTAATGCATGGTTATATGTATTTTATGTAATTATTAACATAGCATAATTAAGGTTTGTATATCTATTACTGTTACAAAATGTTGCTTTATAAAATATTGTGTCTTTATAATTTTTTAGGGTACACATAATATCTTGTGAAATGCTATAATCTACTTGAGCAACTCTGTTTAGTGAAATAGTTACACTGTTTCAAATAATATTGCCTAGAAAAGAATATCATATACATAGCTTTATTTTTCTATTGAATCATTTCATACAAGTAAAATTAAAGAATCATGGAGTGTAAACACTTTAATATCTTTTGTTTGGAATTCTTCATTCTTTTCTAAGAAAGTTTACCAATTACCTCTTCCCTCATGAACAAGATATGGTTATCTTATTTTAAACAAGTTATTGCTTTTATTCAATAAGCATTTAGTGGATATTTAGTTTGAACAATGTTTGGGATTGTACAAATAAGTGAGATTTAGAGCTAATCATTTGGGATTGTCTGTAGGGACAAGATAAAGGCTTTTTAGAGTCATTAAAAAAAATCCTAGTGGGCAAAAGGGGAAGAATTTGTGTTTTAGAAAAGACATTTAACAAACTCTATCACAATGAAGCACTGAGACATGATATCTTTAATCTGGTTCCACACATCATTGATCTCTGTGCAGCATCCTGATTCTCCAACCAGCCCACTCCACTTCTCCCCAAGGACTGCTTCCAGTATCATCAGCTTTGAAAGTGGCTTTTCCTGTTTATTGATGTACTGTCCAAGAAATTCAACAGGTTAACAAACTCCTGGCACAATCAACAGTAACATGGTAGCACAGCTATAGCTCAGCTAGAAGGTTATTTTAAAATAGTCTGGTGGTATCAAGACCTAGTATTTTCATCTACATCTGAGAGAGAATCACCAAGTAAACAGAGCATCTTTCATATCACTAGCTATGGTGGGTCAGTCTACATACCAATGCTGTACTAATTTAACCCCTTTTCACATTCTCTCACATTTTTTATCTCTCAGAGCTTTATCTATGTTATATCACTTAATACTCCAAATTTACAGGGAAGTTGTTGCTAGATCCTTTTACTAAGTAAGGAAATGGAGGCTCAGAGAACATAAGTTATCTATTTAATATTATGCTATTCATATTGTGAATCTGGGATCCAGACCCAAAACTGGGTGACTCTGAAAATCATTTTCACTGGATCACACTACTCAGTTTTTCTTTGAGGTTTAGAAATTTTTACATCTATAAATTGGCTTTTTCTTTTTTCTACTTCTCATTTATTCTCGCTCTTCTTGGAGAAGTAAGCAATATTTAAGTTATTGAACATCAGTATATTTCATATTCTAAATAATTATCTTATTTAATTCTTATAATTACCCCAAGTAGTAAATACTTTTTTCATGATGATCATATAGTGGATGATTGGAAACTTTACAGAAGTATAGAAACATGCTAAGATCTCTCAGAAACGAGGGGAAGAACTGGGTAAAGTTAGGAATGAAACATAAATTCAATAGGCATTCAAGCTGACTGATACAGATCAAATAACGGTATTGATCCAACTTTGATCAATAGATTTGGTGGTTCAACCTTGAATATATCATTGGCTCCAGGCCAGGGTTGAATTGTAGAGCCTGACTCAGTCTGTAAGCAACAATAAAATATTGCTGATGTAAATCTGAAAAGTAACTGTTGCTAATGAACTCAGGCTTCCACCTTTGACTGTTACAGGCTGAGCCTTCAAATATACAGTGAATAAATGAGAGTCACCAATGATGGTATGAGATAAAATTTTCAAAATGAATAATGCATAGTGAAATACCTACATGGGATTTTAAATTTTCATCCCTATAGTTACATCTATCCTAAGTGAAAGTTGAATAATGATATCTAATTAAAAGGCAATTAATACTGAAATAAAAAGCAGTTTCAAATAATTAAAAATGTTACATTGCGTGTTTCTAACATATCTCTTATATTTTAAATAAAACCAATTTTTTGGAAGTTAATTTCTCTAGACCTCAACAGATAAATTTTGAATAAATAATTCTGTAGGGCATTTAAATATTACCTCGTCTAGCATGTCTTGACATCTTCACCATATCTTGCTCTTGGTAACAGCAAAGCTAGTCCCACCTTCTTCCATTCTTCACATGGTTCAATGAAGGCTACTCCCTACCAGATACCGGGAGCCCTGGTTACATCCTTTTTGTTTAAGGGAACTTTGAATTTTTCTATTTGGAAAGAATTAAAAGATATTAGACTCATAATTAATATCTCAATAGAAACATAATTGGTATGATAATTCAAAAAGGCAAAATCTACTGTCCACTGGCTTAAATATTTTATACTAGGGATACACTTTAGTCCTACTACAATTTTCTTACTGGCTATGAAGTGCAAGCTTCTGAGCCAGGCATCACAACAGATACAGATAAGATAATAAACTGTTCCTTTCCTCCATGATCTTATATTCTAGAGGAACAAATAATTGATGGATCAAGAACAGTTTAATTGCCAGTTAGGGTCATGAACAACATGCTATGTGAGGACAGAACTTATGTTGGTCATTTATACTGATCTAATTAGAGAGAGCAGAGCATCCTTTGAACCATATCTTAAAGATACAGAATTTCCTGAGGCTTAAGTTGGCAGGGTTGGGAAGGGCCAGGTGAGAGGACCTAGAATAGGAAGAGGACTACTTCAGGGGTAACAGGTGAATGAGCAATAGTGTATAAAAGGAAAGTACATAGGGTTGAAGGAGGAGAGACTTGTAGTTGAATGAGGTTGGAATTGGAGCCAGTGCTGGGTTGAGGGAGGCAAAGCTTAAAGACATCCAGCTATTCTCCCTCCCTTCTTCCATACAGCAAATCTTGAACATCTGCTGTATTTAGGCCTGTACTAGACACTGGGGTTACATAAAATTAGAAAGTCTCTGACCTCAAGAAGTTCACTATGACCTAGAGGACAAAACAGATATGTTGCTGAATAATTAAAGTGTGGTTGATGTTTCATAGAAAATGGAAGAGTGAGTTTTTAGTCATGGCCTCACAATAAAGGTTTTGAGTTACAAGAAAGAAATAGTTGTTTTCCACATGAAGAAAGAGAAGAACAAATATGTCATTGCTTGAATTCTGCACTCTGACAGGAACAGGTTTTCAGTTTTGTTTTTGTATAAGATAACATCTCATTAATCTTTGTAGCTGTATTTTTAACTCCGTCTTATAGATTTAAAAAATGTAGAGTCTGAGAAGTGAATTTCTTAATATCACAGAGGCAGTATTGTAAGAACTAGACCATAACCCCCAAACTAAAAATTTAAGAGGTTCATAGCATTGCCATTATGGTACCCTGAAAAGGAGAATATGATGTTTACTGCTGAGGGCCATTACCAAGTAGGAATGACACATCGAAATTTCCTTGCCAAGCGTACCCCATGCTGCTTAGAGGACATTTGATGGGACATTGCATGCATGCTTTAATGAGGTGACCTTGCTCAAGGACCTAGGCAGATCCGGGTTTAGAGCTGATCAGGTTTGAGGAAGTAACCGGCTCCTTGAGTTTAAGGCGTTGCCAGTTTAAGATAATGGGTTTTAGGGAAGTTGGAAGTTGAAGATTATTGCTGGGATTAGGGTGTTCCTGCTGCTTGTTCCCGTTGAGTTCTCGTGAGATTAAAATGGGATTTGGAGAGAGCCTCGTGGAGTAGGTGGTTTGTGCGGGAGACGGTAGAACGTGTTTGCCCCTGGACCTGTGTGGAGGCGGTGTGAGAGCGGGAATAAAGAATTGCTGTTTGAACCTACAAAGCTGTGAGTGCCTCGTGATTCTGGTGCCAAGCCGAGACATTGGCCTTGGCAGTTTACCACTGTTAACTTTATCAGGAGGAAGACAAGTATAAGAAGGACTCTCAACCATAAAGTGAACAGAGATTATCCAACTCACTAACTCCAATGGCCCAACATTGCAGTTTTGTTCCAAATTGAAGAAACATTTCATGATCTGGATTGTTTCAATCTTCTCTTCAATAGCAATATCTACCTGTTACATTTTCAACTTTCTCAAAGCCTCTTTCTCTGCCAGTATAGTCATGGAACTGACAGTTTTGAAAAGGCTGATATGTAAACAAATTTGTGTAAATTTCCCAACCTACTGTCTTTACCACATCAAAATCATTTTCCTAGCATAGCAATTTTCTTTAAAAAAATGAAGTCAGTTTCAGATGTAAATTTCTATTAGCTACAATAAGAAAGCAAAAAAAGAAATCAATTTTATTAATATGTTTTATTTAATGCATAGCTGTTATAGTTTAGATATTAGGTGTCCCCTGAAATCTCACATATGAGACAATGCAAGAAAGTTTAGAGGTGAAATAATTGAGTTATGAGAGTTTTAACCAATCAATGCATTAATCTCCTAATATGGATTAACTGGGTGGTAACTGTAGGCAGATAAGCTATGACTGGAGAAGGTAGGTTCCTAGAGGTGTGCTTTGTGGTGTATAGTTTGTTCTTGGTGAGCAGAGATTTTCTGCTTCCTGATGCCATGTCCTGAACTGCTTTTCTCAACTACAGCCTTCAGCCGTGCTGTTCTGCCCTCACCTTGGGCCCAGGAAATGGAGTTGGCATCTATTTCAGTTAATAGACCACTGAAACCATGAGCCCCAAGATAAACTTTTTCTTCTCTCATTGTTCTTGTTAGGTCTTTTAGTCAAGTTGTGAAAAAGCTGACTAAAGTGATAGCCAATATATTATCATTTCAACATGAAATCAGCACTAAAATTATTATTGTGTTACTTGTGCCTTTTAGTACTTTTCCTAATTTTTTTTTGAAATTAGGTGTATAGTTTATTCATATAGGATATCTCAATTTGGAGTGGCCACATTTCTAGTTACTACTGTATTGGACAATTCAGCCTGCAGGATACATATAATGAGTTGTTTTAACTGTGAAATATCAGGTACTGCAGCAAGCTAGGGCAAATGATACTTTTGATCGGGAGTGTCTTTCTTCTCAGATCACAGTAAATAAGTAGGTCCAGATTTTCAACCTTAGCTGAACTTTAGAATTACGTGAGGAGCTTAAAAGTTTGTGTACCACTGAAGTTCTGGTTTGGTTGGCCTGAGGTGGGGTTAAAATATTAATGTTTTCAAAAACATCCCAGATGATTTTATGTAACCATGGTTGAGAGTTGCTGAGTTAAATAGGACCAATTGCTACCCTTGCTTTGACTAGTGTTAGGAATAGGTCAGACAAAGGCAAGAATAGCAGGAACTTGCTCATTCCTGACTTCAGTGAGAAGTTAGCTATGAGAGCTTTCCTTGGAAACATCTATGACTGTTAGTGATCACACTTGCTTTGTTTTAAAGGTATTGATTGTAGGGATTATATAGTTCAGTGAACCTATCCTAATCAATCTTATCCTGATATGGACATTTTTGTTAAAGTCAAAATAGAATTGACTCAAATCTTGAAAAGGATTGCCTTTAAGCATCTGATAAATTATTGCACTAAAATGCTCTTAGTTAGATGATCTTAAAAATTGAAAAATTGGAAGTATTTATACTTCTGTCAGAACTGAATTCTTTAACTTTGTAGAAAAAATATAATGTTTTAAACCTTTGCATCTCATGTTAAACCATTTAGACCTCTGAATTTGCATTTCTCCACATGATCTGGGATTTGTAAGTGGAGGAGGAAAAGGAGAGAGGCTGTGTATGTCTATCTACCATGTGTGCATAGGATTGACCCTCTATTAGCCACAATAGCACTTTAAAAAAATTCATGAATATCTTCTACTTCATTTCTAGTTAATGTTGCATTTGTATCTAATGTTATAGATGCCATTGTGAATTATCCTTGAATTAAGAACTGCAATCTCCTAATAATAGGGTCAAGTTAGTAAATAGGGTTTAAAAGGACAATACCAAGCTTTCCTAATGCTGAAGGAAATCCACCCAAATCAGTAGACTAATATGACTTTAAGTCTTCATTAATGTAGTAAAATTATTAGCACCTGGTTACCCAGAGAATATCTAACACTGCCATGCAATTGCTTTTTTATGATTATTACAATAGTGATTTATTCTCTTTTACCTTCTAACTGTTCTCTTTGTAAAGTACTTTCTTCTAATGCATATAGAGAAATTAGGCTTGTGACAATGATATTTACTACTCTCAATATTAGACTATTCTACATTTTGTACCCATTTACAACTTTCATAAAACATCTGTCTAAATGCTGAAATCAGCTCTGAGACAGTAAACTAATGGTGCCCTTCAAAATTAGGAAATTTGAGAATCTAGGATATGGAAGGCTATAATTACTCCAGTTCTCACACTGTAATCTGTATCTTTAGCCTTGGGACACATGGTGAAACACTGATGCCCATATAATCTCTATTGTAAATGACACTTTTGTGCCAAACATAGGCCAGGCTGAAACCTGTGTACATGTGCATGCACACCACACATACCTGTACCATGCACACTCACCGATTCTAAGAGTGGAATTGGAAAATGCTTTAAAGAGGACTTCTGAATTAAGAGATGTTACAGCCTATGAATATCATTTTAATTATGGAGTATAGCTATAATCTCTAGTTCCATTTCTATATCCTAATGACATTTGCTGATAATGGTCACATCCTCAACTTGTGAAATTAAAAAAGCAAAGCTTTAAGCAAATAACTAACTTGCCTAAACTCACAGAGAACCAAATGTAGAAACATGCTGTGACAAATAGTCTGTAGTCTATGATATCAAAATGTAGCCAATCAGATTAGGAACAATTTAATATAGGAAGAAACCAGTCAGCTGCATTGAGTCCATCCCCAAGGGCTCCATTGAAATCAGATGGATCAGAGCAATATGGCTGCTAATTTTATGCTCATCCAAATTGTTTGCAAATAACATGAGTTTGCGGATTTAGGTGGAGAGAATCTAAATTCAGTCTGTCTTTAGCTATTTAACATACAAACTGGTGGCATATTTCAAAATGATCTTCCATTAGATTAGTTGAACAAATTTTACTGATAGCATCCTGATCCCTCTTATTTAGAGACACCTTCAGTCATTTTGTTTTGCTTTTTTGTTTTTGGTGACTCAATAAGAAGGTTTATGTAAAGAATTTACAAAGTTTCTGTCCATTTTTTATTTCTTTTCAAATCTGTAGGAGTATGTCTGAGGCCATCAAAGGTAAAACACAAGTTCAAAAAAAATTTTTTTGTTGTTTGGTCAAATACTTGTTACCGATATTTTTTGGCATAGACTTTATCAAGGCTCTTTGGATTTATCTTTTCTGATCTGACAATGGTAAATCATGGCACTATAAACATTAAAAAGATTTTTTTTTTACTGATTGAGATGAATTTCTATTTGAGGATGCATCAGTGCACAATGGAACTCATTCTTATCAGCAAGGATAATGGAAGATTTCTTTATAAATTATGTCATGGAAGACAAGCTATTGAGTTTAGCTTTACTAAGAATACAAGAAATTGGAGCAGTACTTAATGAAGAATGCCTGAGACACATAGGATACTTGAAAAAATGTAAGTATATATCATTTAATCATCAAATATCCAATCCTAGTTAAATCACTCATGTAGAATTCAAACTGTCTGAAGTAGTGCATGCAATTAAATTGACCTACATCTGCAGGTACATTTTTTTTTGACCACTCAGGAGCTGATGATATTAATAAAAAACAAATTTAGAGATTTCTAGGCAAGACACATGCAAATCTCAAAGGAAAAATCTACAAGTGTTCTTGAGGTAAATATGCAATAAATATTTTATTTTTACCAATATTATTATCAATTCCAACTTATTTTAAGGGAAAGACCTTTGATGTATGTTAATTTTAGTGTATATGTTTTCAATTTTTTTAAACTATCAGTGTTGTGAAAACAAATTGATATCTTGGTTTCCATATCTAGTTTAGAGCTTATCATCATTGGAATATGAACAAGACAGAGAACAATGATCAAAAATAGCATGTTATTGATCGTCCGTTTTGAACTAAGATTATAATTTTGTGAAATTATCATTCAAATTTAGCTGAAGAAGGAATTGACACCCATCAAATAAAAAAAAAGAAGAAAAGATAGAAAGAAACACATGTACAATTTCCCAATTATATAGTGTAGCAGTACTAACATTTTCCAAGAATGAGTGTTCTTTCTGGTTAACAGGCACTAAAAAAAGACCACTGAGTTGAATTTCTGAAAATGTAGTTTTATTTTTGACCCTTCCAACTTAAACCAGCATTTACTGGGTAAAAACATTGTACAAGATACTATGTCCTCATAGGTGATAATTCATAGGTGATAATTATGGAAAAAACTTGTGAATGTATAAGTAATACACAAGAAAACACATCTATCACCCCCATCAAAGTTTGGAGTAGGTGTACTTTCTATATATCCCATAAAGTACTCATAAAAGTCAGCAGAGTTTAGGGTATTCTACAATGACAAATAAACCCTAAATCTCAGAGCTTTAACTCAGTTACAGCTCATGCTACATATTTGTCATGGGTGTGCTAAGACCCCTATTTTCCACTGATTGTATTTCAGGACCCAAGTTTCCAGAGCAGCCACCTCAAAAAGTTATCAGCTACTACTGGAAGAAAAAGCAACAGTGTGGTAGATGGCATGCTGGCTTTCAGAAGTCATATACAGAAGCGATCCACAATAGCTCCCCTCCATATTATTGGTCAAAATAAGTAACAGAGTCATAAATAACCATAGTATGGCAGGATGTGTAATCTAACATGTGTCTGGGGGAGAGACAGAAGTATTTTTCACAGTACTGATCACCATCTCATCATTTTCCCTCTTGTATAAGACTCATTACCATTCAAAGTTATTGGGATTTTTGTTAATAGAAATTCCATGATACTCATGTTCCTTATTGAATCTCCAACACCTATCACAACACTTGGCATGTTCACTGTTGAATGAGTGGGATTATCTGTTCTACTTGCAAATTCATGATAATTAGAGTTTTAGAGTCTAGAGTCAGTTAGGCAATTTAGGAAACCCCCTGTTTTCCAGCTTAAATCTCAAGATGGGGGTAAAAAACAAACCTCACTACCAAAAGCAACCTTGAGCAGTTCCCACATATATACATTACCACAGGGATGCTTCAGAAAAAAATATCAACTAAAAATTCTGATGGTAGATAGACCTGTGTTTACGCTCAGAAGAATGATTGGAAAATCTCCACCCATCTTTCATGAAATGAGAGCTTATTTTTCCTGCTTGTCTAATCGTAGTGCACCAATCACATATAAACAGACTCATCCAACAGACATTTTCATCAATTACAGAGCTCTCTAACAACATTCTATCTCAGAAAGCTTCCTAGCTTTCTCAAGTGTGATTTCTTTCCTCTTTTCATCTTGAGATGAAACACAAATCAGTACAGCCCATATCAACACTGTTACTTGGCATAAAACCATTTGCTATCTCAACCTTATCCTACAAGAGAATCCCATTATTTGTGTGACTTTTGGAATTACTTTATCATTTTTCAAACCTCAGCACTTTAAGGCAATAGGTGGGTAGATTTTAGTACTATAGAACTCTTCAATATTTTAAAAAAATCTTTTAAAACACTGATACATTTACCTGACATAAAGTTAAACATGCTAATAAAAAGTCAAGCTCTGCTTTGAGTTAAAATTTTATTAACATACCTAGTTATTTTTATCAGAAACTCTGATTAGAAGTTGCAAATGTCATTAATTTTTTTCAAAGAATTAAATTCATGATTGGAAGACAAATGATTTCCTAATTAGGATTGGCAATAGTTGTGTAAGTCACCTAGGTAGGTTTCTTCCAGAGCCACAAAGCAACTATGGTTGTCAAAATATTAGCCTAAGTATAGTTCTGAGATTCTTTAAAGAATGCTAGGATTCAAATGTTGATTGGATTTTTTGCGTATTTTTAACCCTTCAGGTCCTATAAGAAGATTAACAGATGTATTTTATATTAGCAAGAGTAACCCTCTCACTTTCAGTTTTCTTTGTTCATAGGCTTTTCATAAATTCCCAAATTACTGCTTATCAAAATAATACAGGTCCAGTCAGTGTTAATATATGCACATTTGCTTTTTGCTACACTTAGGCTATCTTTAATGAGCTATAGTATTACCTTATTTAACGCCCACTTAAAAGTACAAGATATCAAAATAGTTCAGAGCACACTGAATGTGGAGAGCTGCTTGGATGAATATATCATCTAAACTAACAAGACTCTCTTTCTTTGCAACTGATGTATGTCAGGTTTATATTTACCTAATTATTATTTTTTTAAATCTGAATGAAAGTTTTATTCTATACTATTGATAAGCAATGGCACCTTAATAATGTGAATCAAATGTAATGGTAGTAATCACTAGAAAATGTTTAAAACCATTACTTTAATCCCTCTTGGGGTGGAAAAGAAAATGGTTAATGACAAGAATAACTCATCTGACTAATTAAAGTAAATAAAAAACAAGTCTCTTTTCATTTTGAAACTTTAAATGCAAGGTCAAGGCCTTCACAATTCATTAAGTCCAAGTAACTGACAGTTTGTAAGTCACTTAGAATAAATATTCTTTGTAGTACCCAGTATATATTATACATCAGAGTGTTATTCAAAGGACAGATAAATTTTTAAGCATTAGTCTTGGTGTATTCTTTTTATGTGAAGAAATTTCTGGGTCTTTAAAAAAAATGTGATTACTTACTTGCCTACATCTCATTTTGGAATTGGAGAATAGCACAACATAAATATAGTCCTTGACTTTTATTTGTTTGTTCATGTAGTATTTTTTGAGGGTCTGCAGTGATGATCTTTTCAGGGTGGTCAAGAGCATGGACCTTGGGGTCACAGATCAAGTAAGGCATCTCCAGTGTGGGAGCTCAGGCCAGTGACTGACATTCTCTAAGCTTCAACTTCCCAACTCACAAAACAGTTGTAATATTGGAAACTAGTTGGGGTGATGGTGAGAATTGAATGAGTGAATATTCTCAAAGCACTTATCAGAGACTGTGGCAGAAGGAAAACAATAAAATATAATCAGTTATTGTTTTAGTGTGGAGAATACATTGAAGGTTTCATACAAATGTGAGAAAGAAGTGATGCACCTCCCGGGCTGGTGTTAAGATCTGTGTGGAAATAAGGTGCATAGCCTGTTAGTTCCTGTCCCTCAGAAACATGCAGTGAGCAATGCAGATAGAGGAGGGAGAAAAGGAAGGAGAAAAGAAGAGAGCGAATAGGAGAAAAGAGAGGGAGGAAAAGCTATGTGAATTTTCAAAAGGAGAATCAGAGCACAGTTCAAATTTTCTTGAAGGAGGTGACTTCAAACATGAAAATATGGACAGTGTTTGTATTTGTGGAGATAAAGCTCTGAGAGAATAAAACCATTTTCCCCAGGTTTCTGTCCTCGGCCATGGGCTATGTGTAGTTCTGACATGATATTTGGGATGAAGAAATAACATTGAATTGACAATATTTCCTCACCTAAATAAATATTTATAATAATTGGAGAGGTCCTTTGGGATTGGTTAGGAGTGTTTGGACTTTAGTTGAACAAAAACTAAAATCACAATTTAAAATGTTTTTTTTTTTTTCAAATTCCCTAGCTTGTCAAATAGTTTTAGGAAATTTTTGGTCTGGATTATATATCTCTATCTATCTATATATCTATATATATTGATATGTGTGTGTATTGGAAGAATACACTACCTGTATTCATATTTATTAAGCTCCTTATCATATTTAAATATCTTCATTCTCTTTCCCTTTTGTTAGGCTTATAGGACACAAGCCTTTCCTTGCGTCACAGATAGAAAATGTGGCAGTACCTGGCACTGCTATACAAATAATTTAAATATGTAGTCTATGCTATGATTTATCTACATTAGATTAAATCATCAGAACAGTTGAACCACTGAGGCTAGCTTTTAAAATTTATTCAATAATTATGTATTGCTTTATTTTCATGTATTGGTCAATTCCCTGACCTATTTCCTCAAGGGACAACAGGGTGTGACATGAAATATGTTTTCAATAACAGTCATTATCTGCCTTGAACTTCTGGTAGTTATATTAATTTCAGCAAATTATTAACTTTTTATGCTTCAATTTTCTCATATTATAAAATGGAGTAATATATATATATGTATATATGTATATACACACACATATATATATGTGTGTGTGTGTTTGTGTTATTCTAAAGTTAAAGCTGATCATGCATATGAAGTATTTAGCAATATACTTGGTCAATAAAATTGTACCTAAAATTGGAAAATCTTCCCTTTTTAAAACCTCAAACTTTCTGTTCCACTCTATATATCATGTGGATAACAATATCTACTTTCTGGGATTTTGGGCCATGACTAACTATACAGAATAGATGCAGAGTCTAGCATGTGGTAGACTCTCAGTGAACCTTGGGCCCTACTCCTCCCATTAATTTATATTTAAACCCCTTGCAGTCATCTTTATTTTCTTTCCCTTATTGGTGTGTGAATCTTTTTATTCTCTACCACAATATACTTGGCTTGTATGCAATTTGCAGTTTCCGAGTTTTAACTTTAATAGTAAAGGAAGAGATAAGTCCACACACAATGCAATCTCAACAAAAAAAGAACAAGCCCACTTTTCAGGCCAAGAGATGATGAACTCGAAATATAAGTTCCTTTTCAATATTTCAAGAAAACACTTTACATACAGTTCTGGGACTGTAGCCAAAATGAGAAAGCTAAGAGTTCTATCCAACAGATATTATGAGAGGGTAAGAGGAGCCACAGATATCCAATTGTTTCTATAATAAAAGTACAATGTTTCATACCTTTCTAGCCACATCTTTGTTTTAGCGAGGAAAGGCAAGGGGCGGAGGTGAGGGAGTAAATCTATAAAGCTTATTTGAAAAGCGTCTCTTTTTCTCTCACTTCTGTTTTATGGTGCAGATTTAAGCGAAAATACAAGGAGAGCCCCAACAGAGATTTATTCTTAGGAAGTTCTCTGGAACCAGAACTAATAATGTACCTTCATTCATTCATTCATTCAATACTTTTCAAAATGCCTACCATGTGCCAGGCAGTGTGATAAGTGCTCAGGATTCGGTTGAGGAATGCAAGGAAACTTTTGCCATGAACCCTTGCTGCATGTCCCTGTCTGCATACATCCGTACCAGTTGCTCTTCCTTTTCCCCTATTACAGTGAAAGAACTCTTCCAGCTTCACTAATGACCAACTCTTCTCTTAGATAATATATCCCATCCTCTCTTTTAGGCAAAGACTTCCCTCTGATTGCCTCATTCCCCTCGGTAGCATCAATTTTTCTTCCCTTTTGTAAATATGCTCATTATCCCTTTTGAAAGTAAAATCCCATTTACAAAACATGTCCCCTTGACTTCACATCCCTCTCCACTGCACCCCCATTTCTCTAATCTCCTCAATGGCAAAATCCCTTGAAAAAGTTGTTTGTATTCTACTTCCTCTGCTTCAGTTTCTCCCAAATTCTCTTAAAACTGTTCCATTCAAGCATTTGTCCCCAATATCCCACACACCTTCTCACCCTATCCAGGTTATCAGGCACTGCCCCAGTATGAAATCCAAGACTCTATTCTCTGTCCTCATATGGTGTCACTGATCCCTTGGTGTCCAGGACACTGGACATTTCAATGATGAAATGCTGTTCTGTAAACACACCAAGCAGACCCCAGACTCTCAGTGGCCCCCACACATTCTGTATCCTGTTCCTAGAACTGTCTTTCCCTAGTAACTATAATGGGTCCAATTATTAGGAAACCTGATCACCATCCCAACAGCTTCTCATTGCTTTTATCCCAGGTGCTCTGTTTATCCTCTCATGTATACTTCTTAATATTACCACCTGCCATTTTTTTTTGCTATTCATTTTTTGTCTGTTGCCACTGCTAAGCATGTCAGCTTACTGCTGTATCCCAGAGCCTCGAACAATGGCTGGTGCCTAGTAGATGCTTAGTGAATATTTCTGAATGCTGAGGAATACAGATGTCATTACTTCTCTCACAGAATTTACTCTTTCAGTGAGACCTAAAGACAAAACAAGCGAACCTACAAGCAAATAAAATAGGTTACAAATTTTGAAAGGTAATTTTAGAATGGTATATGGGGAAATGAGATGGAAATTAATAGGAAAACATAATTTTCATTGGTGTATTGGGAAGGCTTTCAAGGAGGCAACATTCTCTGGTGAAAAGGAGTTAGCCACTCCCTTATTAAGGAGAGAATACTATTTCCTGAAGATGCTGGAAAGCTTAGCAATTGTACATATTCAGTCAACAACCGTCTCACAGCACGTTTGTAAAAATGTACCTAGAGTACGGGCTGGGGATGTGGCTCAATCGGTAGTGCGCTCGCCTGGCATGCATGCGGCCCAGGTTTGATCCTCAGCACCACATACAAAAAAAGATGTTGTGTCCACTGAAAACTAAAAAATAAATACTAAAAAATTCTCTCTCTCTCTCTCACTCACTCTCTCTTTAAAAAAAAATGTACCTAGAGTAGAAGAGTAAAGAAAAAGTTTTCATGCAGCCAGTGGATAATAGAAGAAAAATTGTGTCTGGTTATCAGAGAAGACTTATTGTGCAAAGGAGAAATTCCATCTTGGAATGCATAATAGTTATGACTTCTGTTTTATCTCAAGGTGTTTGTTTCTGTCCGCATTTTGCACCTGTTTGAAACTGGGACTTTATCTGGAATTTATGTAAGGAGTAGAATCGAAAATCCTTCATTCCCATTATGTGGTCTCCAACTTTATCTGGTACAATATAGTAATAAATATTCATTAAAAGCATTTTTGAGATTAGGAATTAACTAGCTAAAAAGAACTAAGATCAATGGCATTATTAATAGTAGACATTATTTATTGAGCACCTGGTATGAATCTGGTACCCTACTAAGAGCTTTGATTCTAGTACCTCATGGAGGTATTATACTAAATATATGGGATAATTTACTTAACATGCTTGGCAAAGTGCATAGCATTATTAAATGCTTATAAGAGTGTAGTTCTTAATAGATACTATTTACTATCATGTCTGACTTATCAGCTCCATACTACAAATGAGAAAACTGATATTCACAAGGCTATATATTTTGAAGTGACTGACCTTGGCTTAAAAAATCAGATTGATGTGATTTTCAATATGTATTATTTTCCTTACTCAGATAATAATTTTGTTTCTCTCTTTTCTCTTTTTTCCTCACCTGATGGTTTAATGTAGTAGATATGACATGAACTAGACCAAGCTCCCTGTTCAGAGATTGGCTAACTGCCTGGCTTTCATGAGTCCATCAAGGGTCACATTTTCCCCATTCACTTACTTTCTCCTTCCTTCATTCCTCCCTGTCTTCCATTTTGGTTGTTTGCATCATTGACCCACAGCTGTTTCTAGTCCCCTGTGTCCACACTTCATTCTTCTCTGCACATTTCAGAAATTATTATTCAGCACGGTCCATGAGAGCTCATCTCTTTCCTTTCACAGGCAGCATCTTTCCAGCTGGCACCACTGTCCTGCGATGTGTTTCCCTCTTGGTCTTGGTGCACCACTGGTGCCAATTTCTGTTGGCAGCTCGTTGGGTGACCATTTGATGCCAGCCCCTTCTGATGCATGTGGGGCCCGAGTGAGTGGCCCTGAACTATCCCAACTGCCTCCTCTACTCCTGGGGCTTGCCAAAGTGTTCTGTAGACCAGCCGAGTCTCTAATCTTCAGAAAATTACTCCATGACTACAGATGGATCTTTATCCCTCATGGGCTTTGTCCTTTCTGAACCACCACTGAGCAGAGCCATGTGAAGAAATTAAGCTGTAAAATGCCTATGAAGAATCTAGTTGGTGTTTCAGAGTTGCGATTGTAGTTACAAAAGGCAAACATGAATGTTGATAATATATATATGTATTTATAGAGTTTACTTTTGTGACTGAGCACTGAACAGCTCTTTTTTTTTCATCCCTGTACTAATATGAAGGGACAAAGGTGCATCCCAGATTCATATTAACTTTGAATTAATCAGTAGTATAATTGGCCAATACTGGGTTTTTCCCAGTCTACTCAACCTCATGATATGGGTGCTATTAGCAAGCCAACAGATAAAACGGCTTTGTATTCAGACTTAGGGCCAAATTTTAGCCACTATCATAACCTGTGCTAACTTTAAACTCCTCTATTCAGGCTTTTTCTTCCATAAGAAGAAGAGGGATTCCTACTCTGTAGTGTTGACATAGGGATTAACTGAGGCATTAAATATGTACTGAATCTGGACCTATAAATCCAGAGGTGGAAGAAAACAATCTTTCTTTCTTTTTTTTTTTAAATGATGATTTCTCACTATAATCTCTTCTCTTGGGCTAATGCAGATACAAAATCAAAACTCAATTTAATTTGTACCTGAAGTTCCATGTCCATTTTCTCTGAAGAACAATACCCATTAATTACTAGGTCTCAGAGGGAGAGGGAGAAGTCAGGTCTGAGGTCCAGAATTCACTCTGATGGCATCTGAGACTCTGCAGCATCTGTATGCATGGTCCCAAGGCTTTCTCATTCACTCTTCCTTGCAAACATAAGTATAGAATCTTTGATGTAGTTTCTTGGTGCCCTTTTCTGTAAACTTTTTCACCGAAAACTAGAAGATAAGTTTTCTCTTTGTATTGATAGAATATTTTTTCTTCTTTTGTTTCGTAGTCAAGTTAAAGGAAATCTTTTGCTAATAAATATATGGGGAGAACCCTGCTTCCACTAGAAATGTAGCCCATGGGTTCAAATACCTTTTTCTCCATATTTTTTCAAGAGCATGCCATAATATTTCCTGTGTAGGTATGAAATTCTGAAAACAAATCACTCTTCCCAAAATTCCTTTAAAGGGAAAAAACAAACCAAGTCTCCCAGTTTCAATGAAGGTTGGGAGGAGTGGTATTATAAGGGAAAGAAATAAAAGAAAGAAAACACCTAAATTAATATTTAAATTATTATCCTGAATCAAGTGCTCAAGTGATTACTGAGATTTAAAATTTATTCTCAACAGTTGTTCTTTTCCTCATGGGAATTGAATATTTTCAGCCTCTCCCTTCCAGAATGTGTTTTGACACTGGGCATTCATTTTGAGATGGTTGGCTAGTGTTAGAAGAAAAATCTGTGACTAGGAAACCAAGTGAACATAATTAGGTGAAGGTGAGAGAGAGGTGAACAGGGATCAGATACAACATTTAGTCTCCTGAGTAGCAGGGAGTACAGTCCCCAACAAGATACAGTATCTCCGAAATTTCCAGAAGCAACCTTACTTTCCAAGAGAAAAGAAGCTGCCCATATAATCATCTGCTAGTGTCTCTTTTCCTATTGAGCCTTATTAGTTTGGGAAGAAGTGCTAATGAGGATGGCATTTGCTTTGTGGACAGGCTGCAGATAAAATGGTCAAAGAATAAGAAGGTGATGTCTAGAAGAATCTAGATATTGTAAGAGTAAGACTGTTATATATTACTGCAGGAAGCAACAATGGCCATAGGCCTGCAGAGCACAGAAACAAGACTGTCACCCAGGCACACAGTGACAGCTCACCTTTAGGTGGTACTTTTCAGTTTATAACACTGTTGATACAGTACCTCATTTTTTCTCTTATATTTTCACAACACTCATCTACAAATTTTTAAGAGGTTCATACAATATATAATTTGGGGTCAAAAATAAATTGATGCTCAGATGAATTTACACGAGTTCAAATAACTTAGAAATAGTCCAGACCTAAAACCACAAAAAACAAATTAACCAAAATAAAACAAAACCAAGCCCCTTGCTTCTCCTATGATACTTCTTAGTCTCCTGAAATGCTTACAAAGAACCCCTGTACTTCCGGTTTTTGATTTGGAAACTGAAGGTTGGCAGGAATATTATATGAAATATTGTCTGCCCCAAATTACTTCTTTATGGAACTTCTAGATTCCTGTTTTGAGGCACTTTTCTTTTATATCTAAGCAATTATGGTAATTCAGATAAAAAGCCTTCTTTGATTCTTTAAGGTTGTTTGATATTTGTATTAATTTAAATGTTTGCACACAGCTATTTCTACAATTGGATCTTTCCCCCATGTGTACACTATTATTATAACCTTTTTCCATTTCATTATTTATCTTACACTTTGCATAATACTTTTTAAGTGAGAAATCAGAAAGCACAATGGATACAAAGGTATGGTTTTTAAAACAAGGCTTGTCACAAGTAAAAGTGATTATTGGATTCTGCCTTTCTTATCCAACTTGCTGTTATTAAGCTCCTCAAAGACACTTTAGGAATCTCAGAACAGATTTCTCATTCAATTCCCATTAATCTCCTGACCACTAATGTAGGCAGCTAAGGCAATCTGACAGTCCAACATTAAAAAACAGTCACTGAAGATGGTATGCCAGGATAACCACAGATATGTACTTTTTTAATGCTGAAAGGTGCTACAGTAAAGCAGTGGGTGAAATAATGTCTTCTTTCTAAACTACAGAAAAGACTAAATAGCAATATCTTGGTCAGGTCCTTTGTTAATTCCTGGTGAACAGAGGCAAGTAGAATTATTGCCTTGCAAATTTCTCATGTACTCTATCTAGCAGATTGTCTTTAAAATGGACTCAGAAAATTTATTTTGCTCTTCTATTCTGACCCCCAAAATCATAAGAAGTGATAAAGTCATTCTGTTTATGAAAGATACCTCAAGGTTGCTATCAGCAAACATCTGGAATGAATGGGATTTATTATTGTCTGGCTATACACTCATCTTATATCTTTACTCTCTTATAAGTCATATCTTGTCTTCAACTTTGAACTTGAAAGTTCTTTGTTGAAGTGTCTTACTCTTCCTGGAAGAAATAGACCTGCCCCTTCCTTCTTCTCCTCCTGATCACCCAAAGTAGGTATCTTAGGTTACCATAAATGCCCTAGGATCCTGCTTCTGATTCAGTATTACTTGATTGTCAACCAGGCCACTTGCCCTATGGGAGAAGTAGTGAGGACTTTTTGGTACAGACCAGCCTTAAAGTAAAATGAAATGACAGGTCGAAATGCTTCCCATTCTATCCCTGTCATCTGTGGAAAAATACACAATATAAATTCCCATATAGGACAATTTCTAAATGCAGAAAGACAAGAGAGCACTAATTAAGATATTGTTCACATCAAGCATTCCATAAAATAGAACTATAAACAAAATCAGGTTATAATAAATGAATACACCACTTTTCTTTACTTAAATTACTTGCCCTATAAGTCTTCTCAATCTTACATCAAGAAAATGGCCCTTGTTTTTACTTAATGATATTTTTTCTTACTTTTGCTTGTTTCCCTTGTTCAATTGGAACTGTAATGTAATGCCTATGCTGAAGAATGACTGAAATTATACAATTTCTACACTCTTCCTCAGTGTAGTTAAAAGCCTATTCATTACCAGTGAGTTCCCTCCAGAAGTCAGATTTATATCTAAGGTTGAGATACTGGCTGGGGATGCAGAAAGCAAATCTAACTCATAGCCTGTAATGATAGAGGCAGTTCCATGAGAGGAGCCACAAAACAGAGACATTTATCCAGGTACCTCCTAGGTACATGTTTTGGGACAGAAACAGTAAATATAATGAAAAGAGTATGTTGATGTGTTTATGCATTCTAACATCGTATTAAAAAGGAGTCAGGATCTTTGGTATTGTAATTAATGAAACCCCACAAGTCAATTCATAGAAACATAATTATTACTTTTTCTAGAGAAGCATGATTTGCTATAATACATTAGAAAGTACCTTTGCTTTTCAGCTAAAAAACAAACAAGCAAAAATGGCTGAACTATCTTCCGAAGATAATCTCTACATTTATGAAAAATTTAAATCAGAAAGCAACTTGAGAGGTTGTTATTCTTAAGCAGTCACTTTCCTTGCCTGATAGTTACACCAAATGCTTCAGGAATGCCTTCATTATACAACACGCTAATTTTTTTCCCAGCTCACATGTAATTTATTTGCCAATCAGTTATCCCTGGTAGAGGCTGCATCAATCTGTTTGTTGTTATTGGATCTAGAGAGTGTCTCCCATTAGAATTACACACTTAAAATTAACCCCTTGTATAGGCTGAGGGTGACTTGTGTCCAAATTATCTTGGGTGCTTATTCAAATTGAGCCCCAGAGCATAAATATTTTTATTTTAATAATCATACCAGACATTTTTAGTATAAATTTGGATATAAACCAGCTAGAACTATTTGCATATGACCCTAAAGGTCCATAACATTGTAAATTATAATTTGTCACTTCACAAGTCACACATAAAATCATGAGCACTGGATTTAGGAACTGTGAATGAAGAAGAGAATGTAATATTCTCTCTATATATACCCTAACTCTGGAAAGGCCTTCCTGTACTGCATTTTTGGTGGGTAAATTATATGCTTTCCTAACGTTTTAGAAATTCTCAGAAATCTCATAAATTTTATGAATCTGCTTTTTTTGTATTCTGAACTTAAAATACCTTTAAAATTATATTTTGATTACATTTTATTTTTTCTTAATTTTTCTCCCTAGTAATCTGAATGATCCCAACAGACACTGAAGCATACATGCAGCATAGTTATCTGCATATATGGTAAGGCAATGCATACTATATAGAATCACATTCTATGATTTAAGAATCTATCATGGATTATTGTTTTATAGGCAAATCAATGTCACCTTTGCAGTTTGTTAACAGTATTTTATTATTCTCATTTTATTTACCATCCATTGTGATATCTTATCTTTTTGACTTCCTTGCAACTTCCTAATTATCTCCAAGCAAAGAGATTTTTGTCATTATATTTTTTACATTTTACTATGTACTTTCGAAGTTCATCTCATCTTGTTATTTCTTGCCCCTTATATCTAATTTTCCTTTTCTTTTTATATTATATTATTACTCTTTTTTCTTGTCTCTGGCAACAATTCTAATTTAGTATGTCCTGTGATTTAAAAACTTTTACATCTTCATGCAGGTCATTATTAACTGCTTAAAAATAGGTTAAATTTATTTTCACTTCCATCACTTTTCCAGTAACTGAATATTTTGCAAGTATTTTGTACTTGGTTTCTAGCCCTTCTCTACATATTATCCTATGGAATATGATTTCATATTAGCAAGACAAAAAATATCTTAATTCTTCAAGGTATAATAAACTGGTTGAACTCAGTCCAGCATGTTTCATTCCGTTATTAAGTTTAATATACATCTAAAGCAATGAATTTAAGGAATTTAAGTTGCTCAAATTTACCTATTTAGGAAATATATGGTCCCTGTGTTAATGCAGTTCTTTAATTAGATTTAAAAATTCTGTGGTGCATGTGCTTAATATCTCTGTTGATCCCCCACAAGAATAATTGCTATTATTAAGTATTTCAATATTGTTGCCTCATCATTTTAAGAGTACCTGGAATATATTAGAAGTCTACTCATTAGTTGAATAAACTTCATCCTGTCCACTGGATTCTTTTGATCACCTGGGTACCCTCCTACATTCAGTATGATAGAGATAGTACAAGTGTGTGAATATAAGGTAGTGGGGACCTTGGAGACTTTGTGTAGGCTGGGTGCCACAGATGGCATCTGTATACTCGTAGGATTATCTAAACCACTGCATAAAAAGCAGAAAAACACAGAAGGGCAGAGTACTTGGACCAAGCTCTTCCTGTTTATATTTACTCTCCCTGGTGAGCATTTCTTAGAGGCACCAGGACATGTGAAAGTCAGAGCAAAAGGTCAGGCTCTAGTATTTCTTTCACACTTAAGATTTTCTTTTGTATCCCTTCTTCCAACCCCAATCAAGTCATTGACTGTCACTCCACCTCCTCCTGCCATCCATGCCAATTCTAGCAACAAGTTTAAGTAAATAAGCCTGCCTTCTTACTGTTAAGTCCATCTATTCTTTTTAGTTTTGTTATTATCACCTTAGTTTAAGCTGCGTTTCATTACTGAAGAACTGCAAAAACCTCACAATTTTCTTCTCAGCTACAACTTTTATCTTCCCGTAGTCCGTTTGTTAAGAAAAGTCAGAGTTCACCTTTTAAAATGCTATCTTTTCACTACTGCACTTGTACTTACATTCACAGTGCCTGGAAATAGCAAATGTGCAACAACTATTGGTTGAATTAATCTTTTAAAATATTTTTAACCTTGTCAGGTGCTTAGGAGGCACTTGAAGAAAATGAGTTATTTTTCCTTTTGTGTCCTTTTCTTGCACATATATTTCTCCAAATAATCCAGATTACATTCAAATTGGGCATTCTGATCACTATTGTATTGCCTTAATTCCAAAACCATACTTTCAGACTCTGCATTGTGATACCGAGGCTGAGGTACTATAAACTACATTTCTCAGACTTCCTCGTTCAATGGCTTCTGTTAAGTTCAGTCGATAAGAGACATTGCCAGGAGGAAGGCAGAGGGGCCCTCCTTCCCTGTCTTCTTCTGTGCTTTTATCAGCAATGCTTCGGTAGAAGTGGTTAGCTTCAGGCTCTTTCCATTCCCATGCTAGTGTAGGATGCATCTTCAGAGGTAGCAGAATCAGGTAGGTGTTCCCTCAACCTCAGAGGTCTGACCATAGTTCTTTCTATAGAGCTTTCTTATTTGAAATTCTAAATTTGGCAATTTGACTTCTTCCCATTTGTCCCACAAGCAATACAGATAATAGGTAATAATTACTGTCTCTGGATTTATTCAATATTTATTTATTCAGTATTTCCCTTAGACTCTTTCAGCCTTTTCCCACCTATGTAACCAATTTTCTGTATTAAATTATTTCTGTTGATATAACTTAGGTAAGGTTTCAGTTTTCCTGATTGGACCCCAATTGATGCAATGTGCTACTTGCTTTTCCTATGCATGCCCACTTCTATGTCAAATTATATTTTCATCTTCTTAAAATATTTTTTCTTCAATAACTATCAAGATTATATAACCACAAATTGACTGTGTTATTGGAGGTGGCGTTTTTAACCTCTCTGAGACATTCTTCAACTTGAGGTAGATTAAGTTACATATTTTGGGAATTTATTCTAAATTTAGAAATTTTCATGAAAATTAAGTGCTCTATTAAATTTAATAATTATTTTCACTAGTTTAGTATCTTTTAGGCAACAAATATATATTGGGATGATGATTCTATCCCAAGGAATAAAAGCCAGGTAAAAAAGAGGAAAAAATGTCTGATCAAAACACTTTACAATAGTAAAATAAGTGTTCGCAGACATATATTCAAATTGTTAAGGATATATGAAAAATCGAAAATTGTTAGAATCTCGGTGGATAAGAAAGACAATTCTATTAAAAATTTAAAGGAGTAGGTAGAAATGGGTAGAAGGTTATTATAACTGTGTACTATTTTACAGTAAAATTTAATCCAAAAAAGTAGGAGTACTTTCTAAAATAACAGTAGTTTAGTATAGTAAATACATAAACCAGTAACATAGCTTTTTATTACCATTATCAAGTATCATGCCTCATACATAGTTGTATGTGCCATACATTTTTTCATTTATGTGTGCCATACTATAGATTTGCTTATACCAGCATCATTATGAACCAGTGATTAATGTATTACACTATTACATCACAGCAATCACAATGTCGGTAGGTGATAGGAATTTTTCAGCTCCATTATAATGTTGTAGAACCATTCTCATATTTGCAGGTTCATCATTGACTGCAACATAATTATGTTTCCTGTGACATTATCTTAATTCAGTAAAGGCTATTAAAAAAAAATTCAATGGAATCATGGATCAGCCTCAGGGATAGAACAGAAAACTCTAGGGAATTAAGCAAGCACTGCACTGGGCCATGGCATTTAATTCATGAGCCATTGTCTTTATGATAATTTTACATTTTCCTTCCTCAAATGGATCCAAATAATATTAGAAAATATGGGTAAATGAATAACAAAGTATGTGTCAAAAATTATATGTATTTGGGAGTATATTTATAAAATATTGTATAGAATTTTCTTCTCAAAATAACCTGTGAGAATAAATAGGTATAAACTTTGAACCCTTGTGAGTCCTTCAACCTGAGTAGCTCAAAAACTTTCATTGCACCTATGCACATAGTTTGAAGTGACCAGTCATTGGGTACGAAATCTACACCACCATTGATCATTAATTGTACAAAATTTCATGTATAACAAATAGAAATATATCTTGATCAGCTCACATGAGATGAGAATAGTGCTGGAATAGACATAGTTTCTTACCCATAATGTTAATGAAGATGTTATTTTATGGGTTAGGAAAACAAAGTTAGCAAATATAACTCACAATCATTAATGGAAAGACTTCTCCTCAAAGAGGTAACAGAGAAATCTCACTGAAACATAATACTGGACTGTAATTAAAAAAAAAAAAAAAGCATAGAGCTATAGAAAGTCAGTAACTTACGTATAAGAAATACTACCTTAGAGATGCCCCAGCTCCTCTCACAGAGAGTGGGAAGCACAGACAAAAGAGATAACATGGACAGTGGATACAGAAATTAAAAATAAAGAAAAATTGACCTATGGAAACCTGTAGGTTTCTTATTTACAGAGGAAGTCTGATTTTAATTGACACAGAGTTGGAAGGGTCAGAATCTCAGCAAAAACAAATCTACCAGGGTAAAAGCATTCTGGGGGTGGCTAAGTGTGAAGCCCAAAGCACCTTCACCCGCTGTGGGCAATTCTGTACCACAGAACACACTGGCAGGTGAGCACTCAGGAGCAGAGAACTGTCCATGTAGCTCATGCAGCTGTGACCCCAGATAGGGGAATTGGGAACTCACAAAGGAAGTTACTAGAAGCCAACCAAAAAAATTCCCAGAGTCCACCTGAACCAGAGAGAGTGAAACAGGCACAAAGAACATTTTTTCCTGGACCTTTCAGCCTCTGCATCCCAAGGGAAAAAAATCCCACAATAGCTGGCACCCCATAAGAGCTATTGTGAAGAAGCTCACTGCAGCCAGAAAAACACATCTGCACTATAGGGGGAATGCATAGATTACACATTTCTTCAGCAATGCTCAGTTTATTCTATCCCATACTGGGAGATTAGAAGCTGAAAGCTACTATACTTGGAGGACATCTAGGCAAGGATCATAAGGACAGTGGCCAAAAATACAGAGTCAACAATTAATATAAAGACTGAAAATGTATCTCTGCCAACAGATTTGATCACCACAGAGGAAGGAAGCCCTCTATCTCTCATTAAGATATTTCTTTTTTTCTGTTTATTTTGTTTTCTTATCTCTGTTGTCCTCAATATTCTGACAATTTTTACTCATTTTAAATGTTAACATTTTCAAACATTATTTTATATTATCTTCACTTTTTTTACTGCATGATTTTGTGTGTATATGAAGAAATAGAAACAGTTAAATGAAATCAATAAGAACTCCTATAAATGAAAGATACAATCAACCAAACTAAAAATTCACTTGAAAGCATCACCAACAGATTAGACTATGTAGAAAATAGAACTTCATCCTTTGAAGACAGAACTTCAGGCCTGGAAGACAGGGTACATGAACTTGAGTACCCAATAGGCAACAAAAGAAAGAAATGGTAGAACACATTCAGAATATACAAGAACTCTGGGACAACATCAAGTGACCAACCCTTAAAAATCACTGAGATAGAAAAGAACATGGAGATACAAGCTCAAGGCATTAAGAATATTTCAATGAGATAGTAACAGAAAACTTTTCCCATGTTAAAAATGAGAGACATCCACATACAGGAGTCACACAGGAAACCAAATAGAATAGATCAGAAAAGAAGCTCGCTAAGACGTGTCATAATCAAAATGCCTAATATAGAAAATAAGAAAATAATATTAAAACAAGAAGAGAAAACATCAGGTCACATTTAAAGACAAACCAATAAGGCTCACTCTGACTTCTCCACTCAGACCCTGAAATCAAGGAGAGCCTACAATGAGATATTCCACCTCTAAAAGAAAACAATCACCAGCCAAGATTTCTATCCCTAGCGAAGATCTCCTTCAAATTCAATTAGGAAATAAAAACTTTCCGTGAGAATGATAAACTAAAAGAATTCATGACCATTTAACCAGCAATATAAAGAATACTCAAAGGTAAGGGTACACACACAGGAACTCAAAAACAAATTCCAAACCTCCCAAATAGAGAAATTTCAATAGAAGAGTAATCCATTAAATGAGAATCAAGACATTATTAAAGATGGCAGGAAACCATAAAAACATATTCATTCTAATACTGAATATTTTATGATTATGTCATTAATAGCTAATATTTATTGGGCATTTGTTTTATATTAAGCTTCTCCTAAAATAAATATTCATAATGCTGAAAAAACCCTCTGAGATAAGTAGTATTTTATTTGCATTTTGAAATGAGGAAATTGGAGCATACAATATATAAGTCACTTGCTGAAACTTACACAAAAACTCCAAGCAGTCTGATAAAATCTTGAGGACAGAACTGGAGTTTTACCAATTTTTGTATACCCTGCATTTTCTGGAGTGCTTCTTCTCCCTAAGTTGTCACTTCAAGATCATGACCTAGAAATGTGTTGGGTGAGTTGATTCATGATGGATAAGTGAACATTCTCCAAGTTGACAGAGTGGGCAAAGACATCCAGGCAGAAGTAATCAGAGTCCAAGTAAATGAAAACTCTCTAAGGCTTTGTTCCACTGATGTAGATGCATACTAAAAACATGCTTATTATACATGGAAAAGGAAAGACTTACATACAAAAGCTTCAATAAGAAACAAAAATACCATGAAAAATGCACACAAATTGTTTGCATTTGAAAAGACACAGGGGAGAGTTTTAATCTTTTTTTTTTTTTTTGGTTTATGGACAAAATCTACTGAATTTAGACTGTCTGGACTGCAGTGTGAATTTGGGATAGAGTCAGAATTATGCTCAGATTTTAATGATCATGATGTTGTGGACTGTGACAGCTGATTAGCTGAAGGGCCTTGGACATGGGGACTAGAGTTTTGGAATCAATTCAGTGGCATTATTACGAGACCTTTGCCATTACATTGCTCAATTCCTGAACCAACAGTAGATTATTGTAAAAGTCTGAGCCAGGAAGAACTTGGACTATAATAAATGCACAGGCCAGGATTTATTTGGGTGATGAAAGGAATAAATGATAATATAAATTATAGGAAACACATTAATTTTAGCACTATTCTACAGTGAGCCTGGATGATTATAGTGGGACAAAGCCAAAACTAATAGTAGTTGATCAAATTGTCTACTTTTACTACTAGGACTAATTAGCATGGTGATCAATATTAATGCTGACTTTAACACTTGAAATAACTTGGTTCTGTTTTTCAGGACTAACAAGTGCTAATATGTTTGGAACACTTACTAATTATGGCAGCCCAAGGAATTTTTATTGTTTTTAGCAACATTGTAATCAAGAAAAATATTTCTGAATAATAAGCTTCAAATAGAGGTCAAAATTATAGAATGTCAAAATGCTTTGAAGGGCATTTGATTTATGGATAATGGATTCACAAGAAATATGCTATACATCCCCTAGAACATCATATAATAAATATAACAATTACATTTATCATCCTAACAACAGAGTAAATATGAAATATCTCTTACTCTGCACTTGATAGAGAAGATATTACTTTAATTCAAAATATTTGATAAAGATAATATAATTACACTCATTCAAACATGATGACTTTAATATTCTGAAGTAAAATTTTAATATTCCAGTGTATTTAAAATACAATTCAGAGAAATGTTGTCCCTTTTTGTCAGTATTCAAACATACATACACATTTATTGTTCCTATTCAGGAAGGTGTCTGAAATTATAAGTTATTCAATGAAAAACAATAAAATAAATTAACTTGGTTATATAGAGCTTTGATCAAATCTTAAAACTGATTCATATATTTCCATAGCTAGAACACCGCAAAAATTCTTGAAGGATGCCAAAGCTAATAAACATTCTAGTAACTCATGAAACAATAGCAAACATGATTTTTTTTTCTCATTGAATCCTTTACGACAGTAATTGACATGGCACTGAGGTGATTTCCTCAGTACCTCCTGAAGGGGCAAGTCAGACCAGACATCCTTTAGACTTTACAGGTGGGATAAAAGGCTGTGCATGGCAGTGAGTATTTTGGAAATGAGAGAGAGTTTTTAAAAGGGTCAGTTTGAGGACAGTGTAAAGTCACAATGCATGAGTATGAGAAGTTTAACTCAATGTGCCTGCAAGTCTGTCTCAGGTAACTGTACTGGGATTGGGTGAATTTTTCCAGACATGGTTCAGCATATGATGCTCAAACTACAACTTACACTACTTTAGCTCATACGTTTTCTTAAACACCTTGGCCTTAATAAGGTACTAAAATCAGAGCCCATTTGGGGAGTTTCTTCTTAATTTACTAAGTGATATCCTAGCAGATTAAAACAGTTCATGTTGCCCCTTTCCTCTAAAGGAAACTCTAAAAACTAAGAGTCTAAAATGTCTTAATTTGGAGTCAACAGTGAATAAATGGGGGAATCTTGGTTTTTTTTTTCTCTATTGTTCTTGCTTTCAAACCACCCAAGCATTCCATTCAACACTTTCAAGTCTTTTCTTTCTCCTTGTCTCAAATTGTTAAAAAAAGCTGCTTTCCAGAATGAATCTAATATTAGTGATTTAAAACAATATCTATATGAACACACACTGAGTATGTGAACACTGTGGAAAACAGGTATCCTGTTGGAATCTATCCAAATAGGTTAAAAATAATGTCTCAGTGTTTATGCATTAAATGCCAATAGTCAATCAAGCCCTTGTTTTTTATTCCAAGGCGTCTTTTGCATTTTAATACTTCATTATTTCTGCTGAATGATAAATTTAGTCCTTTATAAAAGAAATTCATGGATCATTAATCAAAGCAGTCCTGTATCTGGGGATAGGAGTGTCAATGTTTGGGATAGTTTGGGACCTTCTATGTATCCTTGATTTGGATGAACATTTGTGTCCTTGTTATAACCTTTATAATAAACTGGTAGTAGTAAGTTAAAAAATCCAGCATTTGCTTCCTGTTTCACATAAAATCATACGAAATGTTGAGGTGCTTGACTTATGCCTTTTTTAAAAAGCCAAATTGTTTCTTCTATCTACAAAGCGAGTATGAATCTTTGTTGCCCACTCTCTTCTTCCTTCATAAACCACAGGTGAACATATGAAATTCTCTTATTATAGTCTATCAAAGGCAGGCATGTACTGACTTAAACTGTAGTGGGGAGGGCACTGAAATCAATACCTAAGGAGTGGATGAAATTCGCTGCATAAATGACCTATTAAGGGTAGAGTCTGAAAATATCATTATATATTAAAAATTAAAAACTTGGTTCTTGTAGAAAAGACAGAGTTATAATAATTTACATAATAGAACAGTGTGACCAGAGTCACAAAACTCTATACCTAGCTTTTGTAGCAAATATACTTTTTTTTCCCCCCTAATGGTATAATTGAACTCAGGGGCACTGAAAAACTGAGCCACATCCCCAGCCCTATTTTTTGTATATTATTTGGAAACAGGGTCTCAATAAGTTGCTTAGTGCCTCACTTTGGCTGAGGCTGGCTTTGCACTCAAGATCCTCCTGTCTCATCCTCCTGAATGAACTGCTGAGATTACAGGTGTGCACCACCATTCTCAGTGCAAATACACATTTTTAATTCTAATTCATTGTTAATTATTTTTGGGAGGGTTGTCCTGAGACCTTAATGGATGTTGTACATTTAATTCCCCTAGATGACTTGCATAATGGTTGTCTCTGCTTCTGTGCACCTTAGTTTTTCTTTAGGGTAAATATCATTTTCAAGGGAGATACTGGAGGTTTAACCAATTGAAAAGTTGTTAATTTCTGAGTAGTTTATGGAAACCTGTGTGGAAGGTTATGAATGATGTTTCATTTCTCCTTGAGCTCTGACAATTCCCCCTTGGAATGATTTTTTTGTGCTTTGACACTTTCTAGAAGTCCTTACACTAAAGCACTGCCATGTGAGATAATATGAGCCTTCTTGCCTGGTCCCCTTTCTCTTATAGTTGAACAGAACTAAACACAGTGATGCTTCTAATCTCTAGGGCATATAAAGAACTCAAAAAGCTAAGCACCAGAAAAACAAATAACCCAATCAACAAATGGGTCAAGGACGTGAACAGGCACTTCTCAGAGAGGATATATAATCAGTCAACAAATATATGAAAAAATGTTCATCATCTCTAGCAATTAGAGAAATGCAAATCAAACCTACTCTAAGGTATCACCTCACTCCAGTCAGAATGGCAGCTATTATGAAGACAAACAACAATAAGTGTTGGTAAGGATGTGAGGAAAAAGGCACACTCATACATTGCTGGTGGGACTGCAAATTAGTGCATCCAATGTGAGAAGCAGTACGGTGATTCCTTGGAAATCTGGGAATAGAACCACCATTTGACCCAACTATCCCTCTCCTCGGTCTATATACAAAAGGCTTAAAAACAGCATACTACAGCATACTACATAATCTAATGTTTATAGCAGCACAATTCACAATAGCTAAACTGTGGAGTCAACCTAGATGTCCTTCAGTGGATGATTGGATAAAAAAATGTGGCATATATACACAATGGAATTTTATTCAGCAATAAAAGAGAATAAAATCATGGCATTTACAGGTAAATGGATGATGTTGGAGAAGATAATGCTAAGTGAAGTTAGCCAATCCCAAAAAAACAAATGCCGAATATTTTCTCTGATATAAGGAGGCTGACTCATAGTGGGGTAGGGAGGGGGAGCATGGGAGGAATAGAAGAATTCTAGATAGGGCAAAGGGGTGGGAGGGAAAGGGAGGGGCAGGAAATTAGCAAGGTTCCTGGAATGTGATAGACATTATTATCCAAAGTACATGCATGAGAACACAAATTGGTGTCAACATGCCTTATATACAACCAGAGATATGAAAAATTGTGCTGTATATATGTAATAAGAATTGTAATGCATTCCACTGTCATTTATTTTTTAAAAAGTCAATAAAAAATTAAAAAATAAACACAGTGATGCTTGTTTTTATCTTATATTTATTTTTTCCTACTTTCCATTCCCCCTGGACAAAAACATCTTTGACTGTAAATTTTCAGTAGTAAATTCAAGAATCAGAAAATTCTATGTATTTACAAAACTGGGTCATGTTATACAAAGGTATTGGATGTGTTACATGCTTCCATTTGTGTTTTCGTTATATATAATTTATTAAATAGTTATAATTCTACAATATAGTATTACATGCTTTTCACAAAGCTATAATTTTTCTTTTAAAGGAAAGGAGAGTCATTATGTTTATCCATGTATTTACCACATGTAGTACTTTTTATTGCTTCTTATGGATCTAATAATGCAATTCTGCTGGTAGCACATTTGTCACCTTTCTTTTAGGTAAAAATTCTTTCCATTACAGGTTTATAGAAATCTGTGTCTAGCATATAATACCAGGGTCTTCTGTTCTTGCAGTTTCCAACAGAAGTCAGCTGTCATGAATATTATTATGTATCATTTTTTCCTTTGGTTGTTTTCAAGAATTTATCTTTATTTTTGGTTTTCTTTTGTATTATTTTTCTTGAGGTTCACTGAGTTACCTTGGCATATAGTTTTTGTGTTTCTCCCCAGTTATAAAATTTTCGTACATTTTTTAAAAAAAATAGTTTCTGTCTCATTTGCCCTCTACATCTCTTTCTGGGATTCTGTTTACACATATGTTTTTCAATTTAATGTTGCCCTATAGGTCAGTACAGTTTCTCTTTACCAATTTTTCTTCTCTGCTTTTCAAATTGAATGATTTATATTTGTATATTTTCAAATCCACTGAACCTTTCTTCTGTTGTCTCCAGTATCTTTCTAATCTAATCCAGAAAAATTTGTTTTTCAGGTGTGATCCTTTACTAGAATTAGAGTTGTATTTCTTTGTCTATGGCCTAGGCATACATATTTTTATACTGTAATTCTTCCCCTTCCCCACCCACTGGCACCAGAAATGGAGCCTACGGGCACTTAACCACTGAGTCACATCCCCAGCCCTTTTAAAATATTTTTTATTTACTTTGTAACAGAGTCTTGATGAGTTTCTTAGGGCCTTGATAAGTTGCTGAGGCTGGCTTTGAACTTGCTATTCTCCAGCCTCATCTTTTGGAGCCATTGGGATTATAAGCGTCCTCCACTGCTCCTCACTTTTATACTATAATTCTTACACAGAGAACAGGAAGGGAGAAAATAGTACTCAAAAGAAATTAATAGCATTTTAGACCTTGAGAAGGGGCGGGCCCCAAAATGGACTTAGTAGAACAAAGCACATTGTAACTACTTTTTATAATAACTTGTTTAAATTCCTTGTCTGATATTTCCAAAATACGAGTTGTTTTGATATTTGTTTGTGTTGATTGCTTTTTTCTTGCTTGAAAGTAGTTTTCTGTCTTTTGTTTTCTGATGTATTTATTGCATGCTGAACATAGGTAATACATTGTGGAGAACCATACAATCCTCTAAAACTATGGTTTTCATTGTAGCAAGTACAAGATTACTGTGACCTTGTAGAGGCATGGTTTATCCCTTTGGAGGATGAATGGATTTTTGTCTTTGATCTTAATCTTCCTTGCCCTAATCTTAGAGCAAGTCTAGTCCTTTAATAAAATATTTATTCCTAAAATATGACCCTATTTTTATCAGTGGAAACTTGAAGATATTTTCCAAGCCTCTCTAACTTGATAATATTCAAATTCCAGTTGCTGTCTGTGAGGGATAGCAACTGTACTTTATGTCCAGATTCTGATGGGTTCCTTGAATATACAATTCAGTGGTCTTCAAATATTTGAAAATATTTCTATGTAGATTTAGACTCTCTCCACCTGGTTGTAATCTTTCTAGTATTTAATCATCTTGGTTGCTAGCTCCTACTCAGTACTTTGACTCCTCAAGTAAGGAAGGCTATTTTCTGTTTTAAGTTCAAGTGACTTCTTATGTGGTTGAGTGCTTTCAGGAAAAAGAAGCCAAATTAGCATAGCCCTCACCCTGTGTAATTTTCTTCTTGGGAAAGTTGAATTACCTGTATTTTCTCCCTGCTTTTGTTTGCTCCCCAAGGCCTTTAAAGACTTGTTTAAGTTTTAATATTTTCCAGAGTTTATAATTGCTATTTCTTAGTAGATTAGTATAACACCAGCTACACTGAATTTAGAACTAGAGTCCCAAGATGTAAAGTTTTAATTATCTTGGCTAAGTAAAAGTCAAAGCCTAGGCCTATTCATGTTTGCATTCCCCATAGCATCTGAAACTGCCCTATTGTGCTAATAGCATCAGTAAATGGTAGCTGATTGACAGTTAATTAAATCTGTGCAATTGAGCAACATCAGAGATAGTGACACCACAGAGCATACCAATATCATCATAAATGCATGATCCACCAGCTTTGAGAAGATCCAAACATTGCCTGATAATTTCACTACATTTCTGTTTTTGGCTCATTACCTTGTTTCTATAATGGCTACCTCAAACTTTCCATGTTTGAAAGAGCTCTGACAACCTCACTTTATCAAGGTTGCTGACCCCACCACTTGGTGATCCAACTGCATAGTCAACAACTCCATTTAAAAGTTTCAAAAGAAGCACAAACTCCACATGCCTCAAACCCCTGATCTCATAATTTCTCCCCCCAAATCATTTTCCAGTTACTTCTGACTTCTGTTATTTTCTGTTAAATATATGCCCTAAATAGTTTTCATGTCTATGAAGTTCTTTCTGTCACTACCATTGCCACCTTGGTAACCAGCACTGTTGTGGTAACTACTGCAGTAGTAGCACCAATGAGCTATAGCCAGAGTGAATAAAAATGCACACATGACTAAGACATCCACCTGATGAAAACCCTTTAATATTGTCCCACCTTTATAAAGATGATCATGAAAATCCTTAACCTTGTAAGAACCCATGCTTGTAAGAACCCAGGTGGTCTAGCCTGTGCACAGCTTTCCTGTTTCAGAACATTCAACCACATTGATTTTAATTTCTCATGCATACAGTGCACTGTCTAAAATTATTTTCTCCATTCTTCAATACATAATAAAATACTTAAATATATAATGACTGCATTGACTGACACTATGCTTGGAACACCAGTATCTAATAGCTCAAATTTTGTAAACAAGAGGTCTTGGTGCAGTGCATATTTAGCAAAATTCATTTAATTTATCTTTTGGTTTTCAAAATAAGAGTCACTTCCCCAAGTAAGCTATCACTGATGCTCCTTGCTTTAGAATTAGTCCTTTTATTATATGCTCTACTATCATACTTTTTCCTTTCAACTTATAATTACATATGTAAAGGTCATTATTTGATTAACATCTATCTATATAACTAGACTAAAACTCCATTAGAGAGATCCATGTCTGGTTTTTTTTTCACAAATTCATACCCAGAGCCTAGCATAGTCTCTGTTACAAATATACTCAAAAATGTAAAATAAATTAATTTAAAAAATAAATTAAAGAAATAAAAGAATAAATTTAAAGAATAAAAATTCTTGAATAAATTAAAGAAAAAAAACAATAAATTGAAGAATAAAATTGAATAAATTAAATAATAAAATTAGTAATTAATATTTTTAGATGCCTACTATGTGCCAGGCATTGTGCTATGTGTTAAACATGCATTATCTCATTTAAGTCATTTAATTATGTGAGGCTGGTACTTTGTTAAGGCCATTTGTCATGTTATGATAACAAGGTTTATTTACATTAAGTCACTTACCCAAGATCATCTAGTTAATAAGAGCTGAGACTCAAACATAAGATTTTCATATATAAAGCTGTCACTCTTATTCTCTAATCTCCACATCGATTGTGATTTTCATCTACATAATGTTTCAGGCAAATCCAATTCACAAACATA
Source organism: Ictidomys tridecemlineatus (assembly GCF_052094955.1). NCBI lineage: Eukaryota > Metazoa > Chordata > Mammalia > Rodentia > Sciuridae > Ictidomys > Ictidomys tridecemlineatus. The sequence continues at coordinate 166,681,575 of NC_135480.1, read as the reverse complement.
CCATATTTTCCTTTATCATGTATATAGTTTTCACAATTTCATGGGATACAGGCTGTGTATGTGCAATGAATCAGCCTTTGGGAACTCTATCCTGATCAATGTAGTGAAACGATCTTCACTTGTCAAAATAAAAATGATAGGCACTGCCAGAATAAAAGCAACCATGTCTGATTACAGTCTTTACCTCTGTGATGCACATTTTAGAGTCTACAGGATTCCCCTGAAATTATAGCTCTCCATGTTTCAGTGTTGCAGTCTAATATGTTCTTTATTTTTACATTGGCAGCATGTTCTACATAAGACAGTTTCTATATTGATAGATCTTTGCCCAGGGGGTCCCAGAGAGTTTTTCCACCTTTCATTAAATAGGCAATATATATAAATCTCAGATCATGAGTTAAGGTTGTCAAGAAGTGTCACTTTCTTTGATCTTTCAGTGACAATACAATTTTTTTCTTTATTTTTTTCTTTCTTATGATTTAATCTAATGGGGAAAAATGTAAGGTTAGTCAATCTGGGATAAATTCATCCATTTCACCAAAGATTTTCAGTCAATTCGAAGTTTTCCCTATTCAAACTTATTATTATTTGTAGTATTAGACACTGAACTCTGAATCACACCCCCAGACTTTTTATTTTTTATTTTGAGACAGGGTCTCACTAAACTGCAGAGACTGACCTCAAACTAGTGATCCTTCTGCATCAGCTTCTTGAGTAGCTGGGATTTCGGGGGTGTGCCACTGTACCTGTCTCCCTTCCGATTTCCCTCCCTTTTATCTCTAAGATACAAGCATATAAATCTTAAGGGGACATGTGAAATCTACATTCTTGAGTGCCTTAAGAAGCATCAAAATATCAATATACGTGCAATATAATGATATGTTGTGATTCTTATCTATTCCATCTTGATATTCTCTAACATTATCTTACTTGATGGTGGGCTGCTGTATGTTTCCATCTGCTGAGAATTCCATGTTTGCAAATATTTCATGGGCCCATAAAATACAATCCCTGGCTTATTTCGCTTAGCATGATATTCTCAAACTTCAACCATTTACTGGCACATGCCATAATTTTACACTTCTTTAAAGCTGAGTAATATTCCATTGAGTATAAATACCACATTTTCTTTATCTGTTCGTCTATTGAGGGCCACCTAGGTTGGTTCCATAGTCTAGCTATTGTGAATTGAACTGCTATAAACATTGATGTGGCTGCATCAATATAGTATGCTGATTTTAAGTCCTTTGGGTAGAAACCAAGGAGTGGGATAGCTGGGTCATATGGTGGTTTCATTCCCAATTTTCTGAGAAAAAATTGCTTTCAATTTGCCAATCCCACAAAACCAAAGGCCAAATGTTTCCTCTAATATGCAGATGCTCTTTCACAATAAGAGGGGAGGGGCATTAGAGAAGAATAGTGTTACCTTAGATTAGGTAGAGGGAAGTGATGGGAGGGGAGAGGAGGGGTCGAGGGGTCGTGGGTATAGGAAAGATAGAAGAATGAAGCAGACATTATTATCATATGTATATATGTGACCACATGACCAATATGATTCTCTGCAACATGTATGCTCAGAAAAATGAGAAAATATATTCCATCTATGTATGATATATCAAAGTGCATAAATGTATTCTACTATCATGTATAACTAATTAAAACAAATTAAAATTTTTTTAAACAAATACTGGAGATGGGGAAATCAGTTATAGTACAAAGAAGGTTGACCACGAATTGATAATTGTTAAAGCTGGGTGTTGAGTATGTGGTGGCTTACGATTCGATTCTATTTTCATATATGTTTGAAAGTTTCAGTAAGAAAAAGTTGTGTGTGTGTGTGTGTGTGTCTTAAGTGTATGATTAAACTCACTGAAGTAGAAATAAAATTCTGATTATTAAAAAAAGATGTAATCACTAGTACTTTATCATGATGAAAATTCTCTCCAACCTAAGCTCTCTTCCTCACTGCTTCTAAATCATTCTTGGGATAGGGGCAAAGAAATAATTGACTTTTCTCAAATATCCCTTAGAGCTACTAAACACTATCTGAAATTGTCTAAGGACCTTTGTGTTAACATATGAGATAATAATTTTTATACTATATCCCTCTTATAGATTGAATTTTGTTTCTCTCAAGGTTTAAGTCCCAGTCTCTGGTACCTGTAAATGTTATCTTATTTGAAAATAGGTTCTTGTTATGCAGAGAATAGGTCCTTATCCTATATGACTGGAACACTGGTATCTTTATAAGAGATGACATAAAGGCAGAGACACACAGGAGATGACAGCCATGAGATGACAGAGGCAGAATGGTGTATCTACAAAACCAAGGACTGGTGTCCACCTACATCTTCTAGAAAGAGGCAATGGCCTAGGCATTCCAATCAGGGTCTCAGAGAGAGCTCAGCCTTGCCAACACCTGAATTTTGGTCATCTAACCTCTGACTGAAATGAGTCACCTTGTTTTGGTATTTGTTACAGCAGCCTTGGGAAACTATGCAGGTATCCATGCCTTGCTGACAGGAGGCTATTTTTCAAGACTTTACCATCCCAAGACTTTACCCCTAGGATAAACTGCAGAAGTTACCTGTGTTTTCAAAACCTATTTAGTATCTTATGACACAATTTAACCTGGGAAGCATCCTAGGGAAGAAGGGATAAGAAAGTCATGGTACAAGCCCCTTTTGTGACACATAGAATAAGCTCTAATTCTCTTCCCTTTGGGCTCTATTTAAATTTCCATTTGAGGTCTTCATTTAGATTTATAGAAAAAATATAATATTAGATGACTTATTGTATCAACCTTGAAACAAAGGGGACAGTAAATCACAATGTCCCTTAATGTCCACTTTCTATTCCCCAAAACCTCACTGAGTTAAGGAGACAATGGGAGCAAGTCTCGCTAAACAGTCTAGATACATATTACCTTGAAGGACAATGGCTTTTTCTTAGGCCTACTGGGAACGAGGATAAGGTAATGTTATCAGTCAAAAGCTTCATTCTTTCACATACAGAACAGTTGCTTTTTTGGGATGCAAGAAGCAAACTAAGCCAGCTAATGCTGATGATGTCAATGCTTCTGCAGCCTAAGATATAAAACCCCTACTCTTAGTGGGGAAGGGTGTGGAACTAAAGGCACTGTAGAAAGGATACTTGTTACTCATCCATCCAGCTGACATTGATCAAAACACTCTGAGGGAAAGGAGGAACTATCTGGCAAAGCATAATGGGGGACAGAGGAGAGGTTCTATCAGCCTGTTACCACTGAAGTCCTCTTGGAGTAGACTCTATAATCTCCTGTTAGCTTTCCCCAATAAATCACACGTCTCCCATGCTGTCTCTGGCACTTTCTTTGGCCTGACTGAAATATACCATATTGTTCTAGCACAACTGGACTGAGGATGAGACGCTTATTTTTCTCTCTCTATTGATTTTGCATAGACTTTATTCCTTGGATCTCTCAGGACTCTGATCTTGTCAATCAAAACTAAATTTCTTACGACTCAAATGCCTGTTCCCTCAAATTTTTGTCATATATTTTAAAAGTGTACCTTGAAACTCAAAGTCTGAGAATTTACTTTTTTATTTGTGTCTTTTTACTTAATCATCTCTTTTCCAGATGCATGGACTTCCATGGGAAGATAAAGAGTAACTGAAATTACCATAAAAAGAATCTTCTAATAATTTTGCAAAACATCATGTCATCATTTGCAACATTGATTTGGAAGTCTTTAGAAGTCATCCTACTTGGGAATTTGGGTTACTGATGGTGTCCATGGTTTCACCAGTCCTCTTCCTTCTGGCCATCAGAACCGAGCATGTCCCTGCAGCCAGTACTCCCTGAATAGTGGCATTGCACTTGGTGCAGTAGGAAAATGTTATGAGAAATTACAGTGTTCCACTCTCTGCCTTACAAAGAAAATTGAGAAAGCTTAAAGGAAAGCCTAAGTTTAGAAGTAAAGTTTTAGATTGATTTTACATTTCACGAGGGGTTTTGTTGTATGTTGATTCTATTTAAACTTTAAGCTGGTATTAGACCTGGGATCAAGGATTACCTGGTTCTTGATAGTTACCCATGGCATCTCAGCACAGTTATAGCTCTCTTCTATGCTTTTTTCTTTTCTCTGTTTTGCAGAGTACAGAATCACATATTCTGTATTTCAGATGTCTTGCCAGGTTAGTTTTTATTAAGGAGAATATAGCCAGCTCAGGATACCTACCCTGAGTATTTGTGTGTGTGTATGTTTGTGTGTGTGTGTGTGTGTGTGTGTGTGTGTGTGTGTTGTAAAGAAGCTTCAGTTCCACCTTTCTTAACTACCCCTTGGAGGAAGGTTTTGTTTAAAAATGTACAGACATATGTGATAGGGATCTGATCTTAGTTAATTTATTGTTAACTTGTATATGTCACATCCATCTTTGGGGCTCATTGTCTTTTTCTGTAAAATGAAACAGTCAGTATAATTGACTGAAAATTTAGCTAAATTATTCTTCAAAGTCTCCCAAAGTTTCTTTTATAACAAGAAAAGATACTTGGTACAGACATCTTAATATTTTAATAGGCAGACTCCATTCTTCATAGTGCTCAGATACTGATTAAAGATGCAAAATTCATGGAAATTAAATCTTGTGACTCTTTGGGAAATGGTACCTGCTAACTGAGGCCTACGGTAACTTCCAGGTTTCCATCAAAGATGAGTGCTTTCAGCAGGAAAGAGGAGCCATGAGTCCCCATGAATATTCCTCCACATCAACACAGAAGTATTCTCATGTTGTCTACTGGCAGGGCTCTAAAGTGGTCACTGTTATCTCTAGTTCATAGATAACAAAATGTGAAGTGACTTGCCCAAGTTCTAACCTTTGTGAATTAGAAAACTCCATTTAAATTTGAATTTTCTAATTCTAAACTCAACTTTGTATCATATACCAACTGACTTGCCTATTATTAACACTTCTGCATGCTAAAAAAATAAAAAAGAAAAAGAAACAAAAGGAAAAAAAAAGGTACCCTCTCTCTTGTCACATGTTAGATCTGTTTTGTTGTTAAGTGTTACTGATTTGATTCCACATTAAAACTACCTCACCTCTCAGACACTGTTTCTTTATTCATAAAATGGGGATAATTACTGCTGGCTCCTAGATACTTCACAAGAATAGTTATAGGTTTAATTAGAAAATGAGCAATAGTTTTAGAAATCTTAGTGCATCCTTGGTTATTAATGTCCTGAACTATTTTCAGCCAATTAAAAAGAAAATCTATTTTTTTTCTTTTTTCATTTGAATCTTCAATCATAGTTTTAATTGTATACTTCACACCAGTCCCTTCTCAGGAACCCTATACAGACTCTCTTTTTTCCCTTGTGCAAACTTACTCTTTAAAAGAGAAGTGGACTCAATCATTTATACCTTTATTTGTACTTCCCAGTGAGCTAGATCCTTCAGAATAGTTTCTCCTTTATGTAAATCTTTGAAGAAATTATCCATTAAAGGAATTATAAGGTAATATTCAATGACAATCAAAAATATTTTATATCCATGCTTCACCCCAATTATAACTGCCAAATCAAAAAGAGATAGTAGAGTATTACTTTTACGTGTAATTCTACTTAAATCATGTTAAGCTCATTTTTTCTATAGGTCCAGAGCTAAGACTGCAGTGAATACATATAAAATCTACAGTAACAACGTCAGTTTTGTTTATCCCGTATATTTTACCCCTCTTCTTATGGTAACAGACCCTGCCCTTCCCTCCTTATAGGGGATGGGTAACTCAGGTTAAGCCAACTTGAAGATCACAGTTCCGACTTCTATGGTTGGCTCAGAGAGTAAACATGTGATCAAGGGAGACCAATCAGAATACTTCCTTGCACCATTACACACACACACACACAACACATAAGAATTTTGTTTTATATTATGGTTAGCAATTATAAGAATATGATTCCAGATTTGCCAGGAGCTATGTTCACTTCAGTGTGGAGAAGCCTGAGGATAATCGTTCACTGTCAGAGGGAAGTGAGGGTGATAGGGGATTAAGACCATGGTTCTGGGGTTATTTAGCTCCTATTGATTTTCTTTTATCAGGCTGCTATAATAGCATTCCAATAAACATCCCTTCCCTGCTCTTTTTACATAATTCAAGTTTATTATCTGTCGTTTACAGCCAAGAATGCATAACATTGTAGAATGAAATAATATTGTAAATTATAAGCAGGGGTAGATAAGGAAGTGAGAAAATGTAGTTTAAAATGGGGAGGAAAAGGAGCCACAGGAAAAAAAGAAGATAAGTAGGTAATAAAATTTTGTTTATTATTGCAAGTTTATTTTTAGATGTATATTACATGCTTGAAAATGTAAAATGCTAAGGGAATCATGACAAAAAAGAATTACCATTTCTGGGAAAATTAGCTCTCCTCTGGTACTTATGAATATCATTTAATATCAACTGCAACCTTATGAAAAAGTTATAGTTGTTTCCATTTTACACGAAAAGTAAATCTGAAATGTAAGGAGAATAAGTGTTTTGTCCAAGATCACATGGCTAAGATGTACATAGATCCATATAGATATGAAACAAAAACTAGATGGCAGGTATGTATGACAAACCTAAGTTTTTTTCAGCATACTACATAGTCTACATGGAAATAATGGGAAATTGACAATAATGGACCTCAATGAAATTATTCTGAAAGTAATTTTGGCCAGGATTGTGAAATCTGAAAATATTAAACATGTAGAGCACATTTAAAATCATTTGGCCTTGTTCTCTCTAGTCAAGGTTCCATAAACACTGACTCAGGCAGTCAGCTTACCTCAGATCTCATAACCCTCTGTTAGGGGTGGGTTCACGCATCGATGGTCTCCCAAGGTCTCTGCCAATCTCTGTGTTCTTCTGATTTCACAGCATGAGAATGCCTTATGTCTTCCATGCACAGCAATGCCAGTAAAACTGCAAGAAGGGATACTTTAAAAATGAACCTTTTAAATTTTATTCTTGGATATTTGTGTGAGCAGAATGCAAACGGTGTCAACTCCATTATCTCCCGCACAAAATGTTCTATTCTCAAGGCCAAATCAGGGATAGAAAATATGGAACTGTGCCCCAAGTATCTCAAGGGCAGCTGGCCACTTCTATTTCTAGATCCCAAACACCTGCATTTCTCAAAAGCTTGGTGCCGTTTCAAGAAGAGACGTTTGGAAGTCATCAATACACTGCTTACTTACTGTGGATTTGAGAACCTTGAAATGTCAAGTTTTAGCTCAAGGCCAAGTTGAATTTGTGAGCCCTCATACTGATGGGTGATGAGATCATTTACATTGGATTATACCTCTGGTGTGTGGGCAATTTAGTAAATGATGAATATAGTGAGGATTACTGCAGTACATCTGCTGGACACTTTTATAAAATAGCTCTCTCATCTCACCTCCTAGGTGTGCAATCTTCAATCAGGAAACATATTTGAAGCAGGAAATCAGTTCTCTAGGGCTATATCATCTGCTCCTATCTCTTTTACAGAGTGTAATTTTGTCCACAGCCACATCGCAAAGCAGACAACCATAGGACAATGATTCATGGCCAGATAATAATGCAGTCTGAAAAACACCATCAAAGTGTGGCAGGCCATTGGCTGACTATTGTTAGAAAATGACAATTAACATTTTGCAAAAGGAAAAGAAAAAGACACACAACACACACACACACACAAAACTGATTATTTTTTCCCACATGAAGAAGTCAGACACTGAGCTAAATACTTGGAATTCTGTCAACTCTAATATGAACATGTCTCTGATCCTTACTGGGATTTAAAATCAATTGTGATGATAGGCAATTTTAATGTGATAAGTACTCTGAAAAGTTAAATATGAATGTTAAAAAATAAATAATAAAATAATTTAATATGGTCAAGACAACTGTCCAGTTTGGCTCCTGAAGATGCTTCATTTAAGCTGACCCTTGGATTAGTCAGGTGAATATTGAGGATGGTCAGATTAAATGCTTTAAAAGACTAATGAAATGTGTAGGGTTAGAGCTGATGTAATATCAGGACAGTGAGGACAATCACAGGGAGCATTCATCCAGGTCATGGTCATATTGAGTTCTACTTATTTACTTTTGCTTGGTACAATAGGATTATTTGAGTGACTTCTATTGGGTGCTTATTAATTCATTAATTTCTGCATTCTGTATTGAGGGTTCCATACATGTTTAGAACTATGAGATTTGGTAGTTCTAGGAGTTGAAGGCTAGATTTTATCTAAATCCCTTGTACTTTAAATTCAATGGTTGTGTCAACTAGGATTTGTGTTTTGATGCTAATAGTTGAGATATGATGACAGTGGCTTATACACAGGGTTTATTCTCTTTGGGAGAAATCTAGATATAGCCTGCTGTGGAGAAATAAAAGTTCTCTGTATCTCTCTGAACCTTTGTCAAAACCTTAGCCTCTTGAGTCACAGACATCTGTATGATGGGTACAGTGAGTTCATTTCCCTAGAAATATTACTCCTTACTTGTGGGACTAAGTTCTGTAGCCATTTGTCTCCCTGACTGCTCTGATTTAAAAGAGCCAAATGCTTATAATCTAGACCAAGTCCTTAAGTGAAGACCAAGATGTCAGGAAAATGAGAAATATCTCACTAAGTGTTTCCATTTTAGAAGAGATGAAGCCAGACCTCAGAGACACCTTTTTATCATAGAAGTTGTGAAATATACCCAGTAGTTTTTCTAGCCCCTATAAGGATTTGTTTATTTATATTCTAGAAGGTCCAAGAGGGAATTCAGGAGTTTTTCTCTCCCATCTCAAGGGGATCCTTATCCCATCAGCAAAAAACTCTTTCCTCTCCTTTTGGATGGAGTAAGGGTGTGTTGTCTGTCTTCTGAGCACCAGTGAAGGAAAATCTATTGCCCATTTCTCACCTGTGTATTGTCCAGTAGCTAGCACAGGACCCTTGACCTGGTTTTTACCAAGTAACACCAGGGGTGAGATCTGGGGCAAGAGAAATGGGGTGGTGGACAGGTATTCTGAGGTAATTCATAAGAACTCAGTCTCTAATCCAGAGTCCTTTGTATTCATGTGAAGGATAAAAATCAATAAATATGAATATTAAAAACTCGTTTCAGTTCAGAACTAGGATGTTAGTACCAAGGGACCATCACTCTCAGGGTTCTTCTATCTTGCCTTAGCTTGTGAATCCTACTCTCAGAGTCACAATATAGCTTCTGGGGTTCTAGTTCTCGTTGGGCTCCAGTTCTAGGCAAGAGGAAGGAGAAAAAATAGAGGGGAAAAAGAAGAAGTTTGGGAATCCATCTCCACAAACCACTCAGATTTAATTGATTATCCCCATCTGCAAGGAGGTTGCAGAATAAAGATTATTTTCCTTTGAACAAAATGGAGAGGATCCAGGTTACAATGGATTACACCAGTCTGTTCTGCAACCATATACTTCAAGAAAGACAAAAGTTGATGGTAAAGCAGCATTTTTTTTAGTTCAAACTCTTTATTTCTCTAGGAGTTTTAAGGCCCAGGCTGTTAGTAACTTGATTAAGGATTTAGATAACTATAACAACAAATATTGCCCTCCAAGGGACTCCTTCTACAAAGGTTTTCCAGATTCAGCTGCAAACCCCCATATTTTCAAGCTTTTGCTAGTTTAGCAGTAAAGGTACTATTTTTATAAGATTATCTGTTAGTAGAGTATGTGTATAAAATTCATACATTATAGTAAATTTAAACATTCAGAAATTGGCAGTTATTTCTGGATTGTCAATGTTTCAAACAGTTCTATTTCTAACATAGTTTCTCCTAGATCACTTACCATTGCAATCTAGAAAACTATATTAAGAAAGACACTTTAACATCTTTGAAGCATGAGTTTGGCTAAATTGTACATGAAGCTAAAGTCCAATTTGCTAGGTATTTTTTTAACTGTGTTTGTTGATGATGTCATTTGAGAAACATTTTTTTTGGCGGGGACCTATCTTTTGTCAGGCATGTTTTAGATTCCTACTTCATAGTACACACCTTGTACCTAGTGTCAATGAGGAAAGACAGTGGACATGTTAATAAATCCTGTGCTCTTTGGATGGGTAGGATTATTTATTGATTTAAGTCCCAAACTGTCTCTGGAACAAATTGTTTTATTAAACTGAATAAAATCCTCCAAAGTGAGTTCTTATTTGAAATATATATCCTTAAGGCATGTACCCTTAATATTGTACTGTTGTTTCTATTCCAACATTTAAATTAGGATTTTGATTAAACCATTCATCTAATTACCATGCTACATATTTAAAAGTTAAAAATATGACAACCTTGCTGGGTTGGGGGTGATCAAAATTATTCCCAACAGTCCATTCTTCATTCTACTAAAATCCTGATTACTGACCTAAATACATAATCAATATTAAGTGGTTTAAAAAGAAAGGCATAAGGAGGCAGACTGAATTCCAAATCTCAATTCAACTACTTTCAAGCTATGTAATAATTGAAAGTTACTTGATCTTTCAAATTTTTTGTTCAGAGAGGTTGATGAGAGAAGTGATATGTTTTTCAATGGGGGATTCAGAGAGGTTGATGAGAGAAGTGATATGTTTTTCAATGGGGGATTATTAAAAATATATTTACTATATTTTGGGGGGGGAATTAGAAATAATATATAGAAAATGCCTAGTAGAGTGTTTAGCACATAGTAGAGCCTCACTAAAAGGTAGCAATTTTTAGCACAATTCTATTCTCTCTTCTTTTTCTCCTCTTCTTTAAATAAATATTACAAGGACAGTTTTATCACATCTTTCCCCTGATAACAGTTACAGACATGAAACCTCAAAATGTAAGCCAAAGGGAGCATTTGTAAAGATAGAGATCATCTTGAAACTAGAGAGAATTTGGTGAAACAATGTTTGTTCAACTGTTGGACAAAACTCCTCTTCCATCTTAGTGCATCTGTCCGCCTTCTGTAGCTGTTCTCAGTTCTTTCTTCCATTTCTTTGCTCTACTTCTTATTTTCCCCTCTCTTCATTTATCCTGTTGCAACTGTTTCTTTCAAAAGCATGTCATTCATCACTGCTTTCTTGGAGTTGAAAATATTAACAAAAGAAGCCATAAAAGTTGGAGAGGGTGTGTGTATTACATTGAAAACCTTTGTTCTGTCTGCCAAGGCTGAACAATCCTAACTGATCTTAATCTGGAAATCAAATTGCCTCCCATTTCTCCTCATTGTGTGGCAGTGTTGTCTTTGGCATGGTTTGTGGTCTGAGTGAAATCTTTAGAACCAAATAAAAGTCACCTCAGACAGACTATTATCTATTATCTTTGTCTCTTTGCAATCTTATTTTGGGCCTTTGCTTAAGGTTGCACAGTCTGAAAATTAGTCAGATATTTTTATGACAAAAATGATATGATTTTGAGCTTTCCTGCAAGGGTGACTGGAAAGCAAATTAGGAATTTGGCTTCCTCATTAACTTGCCCAGCCCTCTCTTGCCTTGTGACCTCAGTAAAGGCATTCAAGTTTCTGTCTTCACCTTTCCTCCTCAGAATGAGTGAATAACAAAGGCTCACCCGGGTTGTTAAAAGGAATATATCACCTTATTTTTGATAAGTGCTTTAAAGGCTTAATAAAAGCAAGGCAAGAGAAGTGACTTGACTGACTTTTACAGTTGCTCTGGGATAAAAGTTCATTACTCCCAGTGATACATTTGAGCTACTTAAAAACATCTTTCAAATGATTCTTTCTGAAGAGCCTGAACCTTTAGCAATAAGCCAATTTCATACATATTCTTTTAGTGCAAAAGCATTTTGAATAATTAATACTTTTACTTCCTCATTCTGCAAAAATTTGAATTTGATAATGAAGATAAGCCTTCTTACTTACTGTTTTGTGGGTAGAGGAGTTAGACTGACTCAAACTCCCTCAGCTCTTGATTTTCCTTTTCTTGGCACAGCTGCTCACGTTCAGGGAGAGGTAGCTTGAAGAAATTATCTTTCTTCCTTTTCATGGAGAAAAGGAAGGTAGAAAGTCAAACAAAAACATAGATGATATTGCCAAAGGATTTTTTTTAATTAAAGTAAAAAGAAGGTGGTAAATTTGCCTCATTGTGTTAGCTAACTTTTGTATTGAATGAGTACAGTAATTTCTCTTGTGTATTATATAACAACCCTTTTTTCTCAAACATCCAAAAATAAGTTGAAAGTCTTTACACTGGTGGTAATTAAGGTTGAAGAAAAAAGGGTCAAATTTGAATTCAGTGCTTATAGACATAACAAATTTAACCTTCAAGGATGTTCTTTCCACTTATTGGTTCTTTTTGGCTCTTTAAGCCAAAATAAATTCATTGAAACATTTTGCAAGATAATAACTATATAATTTGACAAGCTAAGGACTTCCATTTGATGCCTCAGGCTTTCTGAGTTAATGCAAAACGGTCCCCTAAAGCCATTAATTTTGTCTCCAGTCCTGGAGCCCTTTGAAGATCTTTTGGTCAGCAACCCTGGAATGAAGCAACTTACTTGCGTCTTTCAAGGCTCTTGGGGCTAACAATCTATTTAAGGAGGTATCTCTAAGTAACAACTTTCACATCATAATATTACAATAATGCATTAGAAGGTGATTTCTCTAATGATGTATTACTCAAAATATGGTCCTAGCCAGGAAATCAGCAAGGGAGATCATAAAATTTTATTTAACCTTTTGTTAATTCAAGGGCTCCAACCCTCCCTAATTTATTTATTATGTATGAGAAGGAGGAAGTGACAATAAGCTCAAAAGCTATAAGACCTGCATGCATGCTATTTTATCCACTGTATTCAGAAAATATACATCACCAATGGGGCAAAGAAAAAATATAAAAGCCCCAATTATAAATATTTGAATGACTCACAACAGCAAAAGTAGTGAATAGAAACCAATGTAGAATATATCTCATGTCCAAAAAACAAAAAGCCTATGGTCTGTAGATATGAGAAGAACAGCTCAACAAATACTATCTCTAGTCAGCTTATGAAAGAGTTTTAGAATAACATAATGCTGTTTCATCTATATATTAAGGGATAAAAATCGCTTCTTAATTTCGGAATGATTCATGGGTACTATCTCACTCATAAACACCATCATGGGTCCATCGTGAAATGATGATCATCCATCCCAGGACTCATTCTTCCATCCATCCTTCTCAGTTGAAAAAAAAAAAATCACATTGTTACACCTCCATTGTGGCCGATTATGCTTATGTGATACTCCATGTAAAGATTCTAGCACAGTACCTGGCAAAGAGTAGTAATTACTCAATAAGTGTTAACTATTGTGTTTTACTAATTGCTATTTACTGTTATATGTCAAATATGAATTTCAATTGTTAATAGTAATGTCACCTTAATTAGACTAAATGCTATCTTTAAACTTCAATTCAGACTTTACTTCAAAGTTGGTAGTCACTTCCAATTACGAAGGGTTCTTTTACAGTATCTTTCTGTAAAATTTAAATGAAGACTTATGACATCCAGTTATATAAAAAATTCAATATTAAATGCTATTCATGCCTTAAATACTGGACTTCATCTAATAGGAAGGAGTTTTAATCTGAATTATCAGATGAATTATCTTTATGTTTCCACTCAGCTTTGCAAATATATACATTATCTGTATTCTTCTTAAGGTTCACTTGAATTTCTTGAGCTTGAAGTGTGACCCAGTAAGTGTCATACCAAACACAAAAGTGGCTGTTCAGAGATGGTGTCATTGAAGCCTTGTGTGCATTTTCAAAATGATTCTTACCTTTAGGAAATAAGTGATTGCTGAAATCAAACTTACTTTTTGCAGTTGTTTTTTTGTTTTTTGTTTTGGGTACTGGGGATTGAACAACTAGTTATATCCCAGCCTCCCCTTTTATTAATTTACTTTTAAATTTTGAAACAGGGTCTCACTAAATTGCTTAGGGCCTCACTTACTAGTTGCTGAGGCTAGCTTTGAATTTGTGATCTTCCTGCCTTCAGCCTCCAAAGTTGCTAGGATTTATAGGTGTACACCTCTATGTCCAGCTAGTAATTCAGTTATTTAAATGTACTTAGAAACTTTTCCTCCAAATCACAGAGATGAATGTTCATGGGATTAATATTTGTAGTTCACCTGCAAATTTTGTTTTCTAACTTTTATAGTTTATAATTTCCTTCCTTTAAAAAACAATCCTTCTTTTTACCCAAGCAGCAATATTTATTCATGTATTTTCCAAGTGATAGCTCAAGTAGAAATGAATTGGGCATTTAAACCAATGTGAGCAGTGAGCCAGAGTTTGAAAATTTGGCTTATTTTAGAGTACATTTAAGGAGGGAAGGAATTTAAGAAAGCCTTCTCAATTTGAGTTTAAATATTCATGACTTGCTTATTAGGACATTTTTAAAATTGTGTCTTTGAGCATCAAGCTCTTAATATGCAGAACAGAAAGAGCAAAGTATTGAAAAACAAGTCTATTGTCATGAAATTTGCTTAAAATATCCCAAAGTGAAAGCTTAGTGCTTTCAGCATGTGTGTGTGTGTGTGTGTGTGTGTGTGTGTGTGTGTGTATGTAAAGCTTTTCTCGGAAACTAGGATATGAAAAAATTAATTATACTTTGAGAGCTAATCTTTATAAGTCAATAAATAATGGAACAGAGAAATGTCATGCAAGTTGAGTAACAATGCATAAAGAGACTTAGTGGTAATCTGATTTACTTTATTAACATATATAGCTCTAGAGTCAATTAGTAGAGGTTCACAAACAGTGGGAGAAGAAAGTGGGTAAGAAAGTAAAGGCACACCTTAGTGATGCCCATCCAACCTTTATGCAAGGGATTTTCAATATTTCTGTTTCATTAGTACAGACATTATTAGTGTGGGGTGTGTGTTAACTCAGGCTAACACCAGAAGAAAACAGCTAGACACAAATGACAGGATGTCAAAGTCCTAAGTATTCAAATGCAACCATCTGTACTGAATCATGTTGAAGTACCCCTGAGCTAAAGAGAGACCATCCATCCACTGTGTGGGGCAAATGGATATCACTGAAGAACCCACAAAAAATGCAATGAAAAAAGAAGAGTCCATTTCAAACACGTGACAATCTCAGGGATTCTGATGCTTGATCATCACAAACATTTCTTGTCAACTTTCCATCCTTCTTCCCCATCTCCTCCTGGAGATAAAAAAACAATAATAAAACAAAACTGTGGTTACAATGGAGAGTGGTTGGGAATAAAGAAAAATAAAACACATTTTTTTCCTGACTATCTGCTTCCTATTCACAGCAGAAATAAGTGATCTGAAGTTTTACTTATGACCTGATATTGAGCATTTCAATTACAGAAGCAAGAGAAAACTAAGAGCCACTGAATTTTTTATCATCTTAGAGTGGTCACGAAAGTCAGGTTGCTAGTTGGATTTTTTTTTTTAGGACCAAGGAAAGAATATTCTATAAATAAATTTAAAGAGACAGTGGAAGGCAAGTAAAGTTGCTTTCAACTTGACATAATGCACATATGGCTGATGGAAGTTCATTGAAAGGAAATGTGGTAATGAAGGGAGATAGGAACCTTATTCTTAAGCTACATGTCAGGTCTCATGGAGAACTGAAATAACACTTTAAATTATATAACAGCTTACTGGGCAACTGACATTTTCAGTAGACTGCTATTATCATGATTCAACTTCCTTTTGTCTAGGTCTCTGTTTGGTGCACTGTTACTACTGGATGTTTCTCTGCATGCTCTTTCTGCTTATCCATAGATGGTTTTTGCTTCTTTATAGTTTTAACTCTCTATCTTGCTGTGTCTTTAAAATTCTAGTAATATTTCTATCTCTGTCTCAGTTTTAAAATTTTCTTTGTGCCAACTCTTTATAAGAGTGTATATGCAGGCTGGGGGTATAGCTCAGTGGTAGAGTGCCTGCCTCCCATGTGTGAGGCACTGTGTTTGATCCTCAGCACCACATAAAAATAAATAATAAATAAATAAATAAATAAATAAATAAATAAATAAATAAGGGTTCTGAGCTTATCAGTGGTTTAATCCACTGAGGGATTCATATTTGACGGCATTATTGAGAGGTTGTAGAAACTATAGGTTTGCAATGGAAAGCTGACTAACACAACATGAATTCCTGTGTTTATCAGTACAAAAACATTCTTTTTGAGCATAATTCTTAAGACACAGTACTTCATAGACTATTTTTAATTCTTCAGAACTGCACCATCCAATATGGCAGCCACTAGTCACATGTGGACATTGAGCAGTTAAAATGTAGTTAGTCAGAAATAAGATATATAATGAAAGAAAAGAAAAGAAAAGAAAAATCAGGCATGGTGGCATGTGCTTGTGACTACAACCCACCACTCAGGAGACTGAGGCAGAAGAATCACATCAGCCAGAATTTTGATGCCATAATGTAGTAAGACACTATCTCCAAAATTTTTCCATATTTTCAATTATGAAGATTTCCCTGGAGTAAGGTTATCCTGGATTTGTTTAGTGTTTCTGCTATTACTGGCTTATGACATTAGGGAAGTCCCTTAATCTTTTTACTACTATGCAGAAGTAGGAGGAAAGTTGAACATGTTGGCACATAGTTGTGCTCAACGTATTAACTCAATCTAAATTCAACTCTAAATTTTGTGCTCATTTAAATGAACAGTTAAACAAAATTATGTAGCAGGAATAAATATTTTTTAAAATAAAAGTAATAAATTTTTTAATATATACATTTATACTTAGTGATATAACATTTGTTATTGTATTAAAAGATGTTCCCTGAAATTTCTGTTCAACATTTTAAAATGAGTTTATATCATGAAAACTTATGTAAAAAAAGAAAATCAACAGTATTTTCAATGTGCAACAATATCTTCAGGAAAAATTAAGCCATATTGCAAAGATGCGAATTTTTCTGAACAAGTTGGACCATATGAACTACTGTCTAAACATCATTGCTTTGCTTTCTGTTAAAATGCCTTTTATTAAGATTTGCTTTATTTCCACAAATGGCACTGTAATTGTACTAGTCATACTAAAAAAGTCCATCATGGGATTTTCCCCCCATGTTTTCTCTCCAATTTAATTTAATCAACTGATTGGTTTTATAGTTGCTACCTCAGCAATATCTACCACAGTCTTTCAGCTATTAGTTCAGGCTCCCATCATTCCTCATCTGGATTATGGCAATTCTTTTATATATCTGTCTAAAGCTTCCATTCATATCTATTCTCTTAGTTTGGATGCTATACAAATTACTATAAACTGGGTAGTTCACAAGCAATAGAATTCATTTCTGACAATTCCAGAGACTGGAAAATCCAAGGTCAAGGGACTGGCAAACTCAGTGTCTGGTGAGTGCATTTTCCCTGATTCTATAATGTATTTTCCATATTTATCCTCACATGTTGGAAGGAATGAAAAAGCTCCCTTAGGCCTGTTTTAAATTAGACACTAATCTCTTTCATGAGGGCAGAGTTAGTCACCAAATCATATACATGACCTAGTCACTTCCTAAATGTTAACACCATAGGGATTAGGTTTTCAATATATGAATTGAATAAACATTTAAACAATGAATTGAATACACACTGAATATATTCAATATATGAGTTGACTATACATTCAAACCATAGCATCTACCTCCAAATATATTTTGCACTGAAGTAACACTCATATTACTAAAACCCAAAGCTAATGATATGTATCACAATCCTCTTTTTCATATATAGTTCCTCAAAAGCTTGTCATTTTCTCCAAGATTAAGTCCAAATTGCTTTGCCTATCAAAGTCTAGCATGGGATGACCCTTGCCCATGATTTCCAACCTTGTTTCCCTCCATAATCTCACATGTGCCATCTTCTTTGTTCTAATTGTTCCATTTAGTAGAGTCATTTTCTGACTTGCTCATCTCTCTCTCCTGCTTTGTGTTCCTCTGTTCTAACAATGTTTGTTCTATGTATTGAGTTTCTCATCTTCTGACTTCCTTGAGTTTTTAACCCTACAAACCAAGTTCTATATGTGCTGAATAACATCATTCAAGTATATGTGTATAATAAAGCATGACAAAGAATATAAGTTAGTTAAAATTTTTAAATGAATAAATGAATGAATATTGGAGTGGCTACAGGTACTTAAAATTTATTTCTCTAGGAAGTAAGTTCAGAACAATATGCTCTTCTTGAATACTTATAGGAAATCAGCCAAAGCAAATATCTGTGTCTCTTAATTAATTTGCTCAAACTTGGTAAAACTTATCTAAATCATAGTAGTTTGGAATGTCTTCCTTCTTAGACAATAAAGTTTAAAAAATCATTTTAAAGTTGTTTCAAAGATTTATATTGCAATACTAATGGGGAGGTTATATTTGCTATTCTCCTCTCAACCCTCTGATAGGAAAATGCTAGAAAAGAAAAATGTGTGTACTTGGCATTTTCTAGATAAGAAAGAAATTCTTTTTAAATGCTTGCATAATGAATTTATCACTGTCTAGATGGTTCTCAAATGATTAAAACATAATGGAAAGGATCCTTTTGTAATAGGAGCCAAGGTTTAGTAAAGGTCTGGGTGGTCCAAAAGGTTTTTCCAGATTGTGATAATAAGCTGCGAGAGCAATCTGAGAGTCTGGTTGCTGGTTTTGCTCCAACTAGATCAAGTTGGAGAGTTAAGTCTTAAGCACAAATCTTGTCATCCTAGGAAGCTATAAGAATTCACAATGATTGATCACTCTCTAACTCAAGACATTGTACCTGGGTCTCTTCAAAATACCATCCCCCAGATCAAATAATTGACATATTGCTTCCTTCTTTCAGTGTGAAAACATTATATTCTACCTTTCTTCCTGTCCCACCAAAACACATTTAGTATTCATGTGGCTATCAGATTAGTATTCAGGAGGCTATCAAAAACCTTATTTTTTGGGGGGGGTGGCTATGAACAAAAAGAAAAATTGACATTTGTTTGGCATCTTTTATAAATTACTCATCTTGATCAGAATTTAGAATGCATGGTGTGTGCATTTTCCACCAAGATAGAAATGAAACTAGGCAATCCTGGGACCAAGCCTGGGACTCAGCATGACTCAAGTCAAATGTTTCTTATGCTGTACCTTCCATAATATATAATTCAAGAACAAAAACAAGTAAACCAGTGGGGTACATCAGGTCTAAGAACATCATCTGAATAAGCAAGCATTTTCTAAAGGTTCTGGTCCAGAGACAATCTTACCCTTCTCCATTTACATTAGTGTCTCTATATAGGAGAGAAACTAAAAATCTCCCATTCTTAAAGCAACTTGTTAGAAGTAGTGACCTTTTTTGTAGCTCAACTGCTTTAACTATTTTAGAAAATCAAAGTTTAGCAAAATAAAATCAGTGAGATATAAAGCAGCACGCAGTGATGATGAGGAGGATGTGAGTTTAAGTTACTCCTTTACTCAAAAGAGTACATTTCGATAATCGTTCCTTAGTTTCTTATAAACTTCAATTTCCTTATCCTCATGTAAAATCAGCTAATTATATGTTAAGAAACTTCATTTTTATTTGAAGTCAAAGTGTTTCCTAGGTTCTACTCTGGGTACACCTAGCATGAAAGTGTCATTTAATCTCTTCTCTTCTGCTGCAACATTTGTAAAGTTAAGGAATCCCCAAAATTGTTGAAATACTTGATGTGGGGAGCAAGCTTGCAATGCATTTCACATTCAGCCTAATCTAACCACGTGGTGTGATGTGTAGGTAAGGTCTGAGTTTACCTAGATGTCTGGAGCATCTCCAGGAGATCCAATAGGCGGCGTATTGGAAGACTTAAGATGCCCTCTGTACCCCACCCAGCACAAAATAACCCCAAAGGTTTGAGCAAGACTTTTCCAGTTTATACAGAATATGAGACCAATCTTTCTTAGATGGATCTAAAACTCTTTTGGGTAATTGACCTTTGAGGTCAATAAAGTTCCAATTTTTGCACTGTGGAAAATTAATTTCATGTTCTGCATACCAAAGCTCTCTGACTTCAACAACACATGTCACGGTTTGACAAGTTGTGGCCTAGCCTCTGGTGCTTCTATTACAGCAGGGTTAACAGAAGGTTTTCCTGAGAGGAGCTCAGCCTGGGAGGTTGGTGTCCAGCTGGTTTTCTTAAGTCCCTCAGACTCCCATTCCTGTAAAATTGTTACTTAACCATAAGTATTTCCTCTCCTCTGAACCCCAAAGTAAGACTTAATTTGAAAATCAATCTGATATTGTATAACCAACTACTTTGATTAACTATGGCTATTATTTGAGACTAGAGTTTATTCCAGTGCTGGAATAAAGCACATTTTTAAAAGGATAATAAAAATAAAGCTTCCGCATATCTGGGGTTTAAGTAAGAAGCACTTGATTTTTAGTTGCAGGAATATTTCACTATAACTTAAGACAATTTAAAAGAAGCAATGCCTCCTATTTGGGGGAGGTCCAAGAATTAACTCTCAAAAATTTGAGTAAGTAGCTCCTGATTTTTTAAAACCTTTCCCCATTTCTTTTGCTTTTTTCTTACCTTTGCAACTCTGCAAAAGCCTAATCTTTGCCTGTCACCCCCATATTTTTTTTCCTTTCACACTAAAAATAAGATCTTTATCT
Organism: Ictidomys tridecemlineatus; assembly: GCF_052094955.1. Taxonomy (NCBI): domain Eukaryota; kingdom Metazoa; phylum Chordata; class Mammalia; order Rodentia; family Sciuridae; genus Ictidomys; species Ictidomys tridecemlineatus. Next base: position 166,660,967 of record NC_135480.1, on the reverse strand, counting down.
CTATATTAGAAATAGCGAGATACACATCTCTCTTGGCTTGGCTATTTCATCTTTCTAGAGGAAAAGCAAGCACCCAATTATACACAGCCATAAATTAATTTGACAAGCCGCACACTGGAACTGCCACCAAGTCCGAGTTGTTTAAATTGTCCCTGAGTTTAGAGTCTCTTCTTTGGGAAGGAGCATTACATGCCCCAGTGAAAACTGTTTTATTTTTGTTTTCAGACTTCCCAATGATGTACTCTGTGTAGCAGGTTCAGCAATTCCGTACTTCCCTTCCTCAGCAGACTCATTATGCAAAAAATGCCTCCTGTGCTCCATCCTATAAACATATCCCCAGAAGAAAGGCTGAGTTCACCACTGGCCCATTCATCATCTGCTGCAGAAGAGCCTGGGCTCTCAGATCTTGGAGCTGGCAAACTTCACAGCCTCATAACTCCGAGTGGCCCCACCCCTCCTCCCGAGTCTCTACCTGTCCTTGCACTGTGAATATTATTCTGAACTCTGCTGTGATACCCACAGAGGTCATTCTGGGAATGTGACCTGTAAATTAAGTGATAACCTATTATAGCTGGGGAAAAGTGAAAATGTGATTGCCTTAGAAGATGCCGCTAGTTGTGCTATGCTTATTGTTCACCTGCTCTTGTAATTAAATGAAAGTACAGCATGCCATATATTAACATTTGCTTTATATAAATAATTCAATTCAAAATGTCATATAGATAATAATATAGATTTTTATATAAACCAGAGTTGATTTTTACGCTATGCTATTGTCGGAAATGCCAGTTTCGTGCCTGCTTTCACCTCCTCTCACTTCAGGATCTTTCTTGATGTTCATTCCAGTAGCTAAAGAGTGCTAATGTGGGAGAAGCCAGAAGAGAAGCCATTGTGGGATGCCTTGAAGATTTTGTTTCTTTCCTCCTCTTCTTCATTCCTTTGCTCATTTTCTAATACTTCCTTTTTATCCTGTATACGAATTTGTTAGCATTGCTTCTTCCTTTCATCCTTGTACTTGCTGTGTGTGAATAAAATGTCAAAGTTGATAGAAACATTCAAAGTGGCTAAGTTCTATAAAATAGAGGTGTATGGTCTATGGCAATCATCCCATCCCACACCATGTGATTATGAAACACTTAGAAATAACTATTAGACTAGTTGCAAACACTGTATCCATATGAATTTGTTTCACCTAAAAAAAAGTTTTGATGGAATCCCTGAGCACACTTGGCTCTTTCCTTCCTGTTGCTGCAAAACATTTAGTAACTCAGCTGTCTCCTATTCCTAAATTAAAATATTCTTTATGTCAAACTCTCTCAAATTATCTCCTATGATTCATTTCCCTTCCAGTCTCTTTTTCCTCCTATATATTTGTGTGTAGAGTAAGCAGTTTATTTCTTGGTAGATTGTAACTTCCAGGATTACTAAAGTGTAGTGGTATCAAACTTTTGATTATTCTTTAACTTTGGGTCCAAAAATTAACAGATGTGCAAAAATTAACAGCCCTATAACTTAGAATGGCCCAACTCCTCCTCCAGAGTCTCTACCTATCCTTGCACTGTGAATATTATTCTGAATTCAAGTTGAAACTACAGCCAACACTCAATTACTCAATTAATATTTCTTTGAGAAAAAAACTATGCCTTAAAACAAAATGAAACAACAAACAGCCTTCTTAGGTTGGCCGTGTGGCTACCCAGACACAGTCAAAATAGCCCAGTGTGGGTCCTCTGCAGGCAGTAGCCTGGTGGGAAGCATACACCTGCAGCTCAGGTAAGGACTTCTCATCTCCTGGCTTCTCAGGTCCTGATACCTCCTGCCCTCTTCACTCCCAATGCCCCATGCAAATAGAAAAACAACTAATACTATTCCTTGATTTATATTTAATTACATTTTATCAGAAACATTTTCACTAAAATGTTAACCCTCTGAACATAGGAGTTTTTATTTTTAGTTTCTACTGTCTCATTTTGGACCACAGGCTACCCCACCTCATCAAAAGAATTTCAAGCATCAGCAAACAGTTATCTTTTCCTCACTCAGGGAAAGTGACATTCGAGGGACCCTTAAAATTGCTGAAAAACTGGCTCTGTAGAAACGTCTGATTTCTTGGTTGTAGGGTTTCCTAGGTGGTGGCAAATAAATTAAGATGAGTTGATGCATGGTCTCTCCCATATGGCATCTTCTGAAACTTTGAGGTGGAGTTGTAGTGGGGCTGAGGTCATTAGATAAAAATAATAGAAATAGTTGGGCTGGGGCGAATGGAAAACAGCCCCAAGCATCACTTGGAGGCTGATGCTTGGGGGCTGTTTTCCATTGAGCTTCCATCTTCAATCCCTTGCTAAATATTCATTGATAAAAATCAGTAGTAATATGAGTCACAGACTTCCTCTTTACTTGTCTTGACCAGTTCAGACCATACTCCCTGTTGCCTCTTTTTATAAAATTTTATCTCTTATCATCTTGGTCTTTTTCCCTGAGTGAAAACAATATATAGTAACTATGGTTTTAATACATCTGTATCCATTCTCTATAATTTCTATCTGTGGTAAAAATGCTTCCAACGAGAATAAGCTTTATTGTAACATTGACTAATCATAACAATGGCATTTAAGGCAACGATTATTATTTTAGTTACTCTTTATGAAACCTTATTATAGACCAGGTAGTCTACTAAGTAGTTAATATGCATTATTCCTATCTTGTAAGTAATTATATGAATTGAACATTATATAAAATCGCTTAGCTCAGTATTGAACAGATAGTAATGCTAAAGAAGTTACTTCATAAGTTATCATTATAATCATCATTTTAAAGTGGAAAATTGTACTTGTTGTTGTTTACTAAATTGACATTTACACCATTCTTATACAGAAGGCATTATAATTATTCCATTTTAGATATGAGGATACAGCAGTCCCTGTCAGAGAAGTGAGCTGAACCTTGAACCAGCACACTCTCACCTCAGAGTCTGAGTTTCTTTTCACAAATGTAATAGTTAAAATTATATGCTTATAATTTTCTGAAATTTTGTTTTTACACAATATTTAAATATCACCTTTACATATGCCTTTTCATTTCTACTTCTACAAGTAAAGCTTCTGCAAAAGATCAAATGCTCTTGGGACATCTTCTAGGTTTTTTCTTTTTTTTTTCCTTAGTGATTAAGCTCAGTTAAATCTGAGGTCACTTTGTACTAGCGTTGGAAGAATTGTTCCCACTAAATGTTCTGCAGTATAAAGTTTATTGTCATACTTTCCTCTTTCCCTTTGCCCAGTTAGCTCCTTTGCCTTCTTTTCTCTCTGCAAGAAAGAGAATCCATAAAAGGAATGAAGGCAAATTCTCTCCAGAAAGCAATTAGAGCAGAAAAAAGAACTTCAAGCCCAGGGGTATTTTCATGGCAAAAACAGTTGACATGTGGGGAGCAGGTTATAAAAGACTAAGGAGCTGGCCCAGAGAAGAGAGGAGGCCACATGAGCAAGCTGAGGTGGGTGAGGAGGTCCAGTAGGACAGAAGAGGGGGAGTCTCTGAGAAGGTGTCATGGGGGGCAGGTGAATTGCTAAGGACTGACTTAGTTCTGTATTCCTTTAAATGTTTTAAGAAGTCATCAGAAGAGAATATAACTCAGTTTGGGTTATATTTCTTTAAATATGGCACAGCTTAAAACAGGAAAGGATTCATGGGTAAGTTTTGGGAGGTGTCATAAGTTTATAAGTATTATAGATATAATACCAAAAATGTAATATGTTCTGTATCATCAATGAAAATCAATTAGAAGTATTCTAAATCAAGTGCCTTATTTTAGAAAGCTCTATATAACTTGATGTTTATAATATAATGTAGAAGGTAGTGGTTGAATGATAGTAGGTACTTCTATGCAATAGGATTTTGGTGTAGACTGAAAGAACACACACACACACACACACACACACACACACACACACACACACCTGTATACCAAGCACTGTGTTGGGTACTTTATATTGTTTATAGTACCTAACACACACAGTGTCTGCTATATGGTATATGTCAAATATATATTAACTTCTAGGGTTTATTGTTATATAAATGTATAGGAGGCATGCAATAATATATATTTGGGACTCTTAGAACACTATATTTGTTAGTGATATTTGACTAATAATACTTAATTCATTTCCCATTGGTCACATAAGGTCTTCTGAATTTCAATCCTCTGCTCACACAGTTATTGCTGTCCAGGATCAAAACATGGATTTGTGTGTATTTAATGTGTTAGAATTTATAGAACACTCCCCAATTTTTTTTTTCAAGAAGCAAAGTATCATAAATTTCATCCTAGGAATTTCTTGACCTTGAGACTGGTTCTGTGGGGAAAAAATATAAGATGTACATTTAGAGATGCTTATCTTATCATTGATTACTTCAAGAAACAGCTGAGAAAAGTTACCATCTGGGAAGCTGAGGCATGCATGCAGGTCTTCCCCAGCCTCTGGTTGTCTCTAGGGCTGGGTAAAACATGGGTTTGAGTCCTGGGTTCTGCTCAGGATTCACTGGCTTGAGCTCTGCCATTCTCAACATAGTCCACATGAAATGGGTTCCATTATGCGCTGCCATGAGCAGAAGTCTAGTCAACTGATTTTACTTAGACTGATTTCATCATTTGATTACCCAGTACATTCTGGAGCACCTAATTATTATTTTTTGTAGATGTTATGGGAGATCTTCTGGGATCCTTATTACTGCTGGGGAGCTATGGAGAACTCAGCATTTCTTGCACTCACCAATACTTTTGAGAATCTACTTATAATCACTGGTAGAAATCTTTTCATGGATCTTAAATCAAATGGCCTCCTCATATATCTATTATGAGGAGTTATAATGGAAAATATGTGTTTGAACATTGCAACTTAGCCAAAGTTTTAAACAAGAAACATTAATAATCTTTTAAAAATGTTGCCTGAAGCAGGAACCACCTAAAGTATACTTATGTTTATTTAAAGTAATTTGTTCAATAATATCTTACATAGCATAATCACTTTGTGAATGGTCAAAATGATCAATAATTTTATTAACTTTCTTGATAAATAAATACTTACCTATTGGGGGAAATTAAACTTATATATGTTTTATTTTTCTGAGAAAATTATTCAGTGAATTTACTTTTACATAAGGAAAATTTCTGTATTAAAATATATTTAATCACAACGTTTTAGCCAATTTTATTTAAATTGCAAGTAACAAAACTCCTTCAAACAGCTTAAGAAATAATTCTGTTAATTAACCAGTAAAAAGAAAAAAAAGACAATGAATTAAGGAAACATTTTTTTAAAAATATTTTTTTAGTTGTAGTTGAACCCAGGGCCTCGCGTGTGCTGGCGAGTGCTCTACCGTTGAGCCACAACCCCAACCCTCAAGGAAACATTTTTAAGAAAGAAAGAAAGAAAGAAAAACAGAGAGAGAGAGAGAGAGAGAGAGAGAGAGAGAGAGAGAGAGAGAGAGAGAGAGAGAGGAAGAAAGAAAGAAAGAGAGAAAGAAAGAAAGAGAGAAAGAAAGAGAGAGAAAGAAAGAGAGAGAGAAAGAAAGAGAGAGAGAAAGAAAGAGAGAAAGAATAGAGGAACACAGAAGGAATTGAGGTATCAAAAGGATTAGTCATCAGGACCTCAGATACTATTCTCTCTTTACATTTAAAAAAATGTCTCCTTTCTCTCTGGTTTTTCCTCTCAATCTACTAGCCTACTGGCTTAATTTATGAATGTATTCAGTAGCTTTCTAGTTTATGTACATTTCTTAATTTAATAAAAGTGCTTAGAGTGATCCTGTGTTATCCTCATTCTAAAACTTCAAGAATGAACACTAGCTGTTCCAGCCTGGCCAAGTGTCCACTCTGACCCAACCACTAATGTGTCTATGCCATTGCACAGCCTTAATAGCGCTGTTGCATGGGAAGTCTACACGAATGCTGTCTATGTAACTGTATTTTACATGGCACCCCTTGGAGCATGACAATGACTGCAATAGAAATGTCCCTTTCCTTTGTCAGAGTAGAAGCCCTGCCGCTGTGGGTAAGGGCACAGGATCCTAACAGGGACCCTCACTGCAGTAAGAAAAAGGGATGGCAAAAGACCCCCATCTTTGTATGCTGCGACAACAGAAAACAAGCAAAAAATCAAAGAACCAAAGATTCTATTGTAACCTTAGGAAGTATGGGTCGATGTTAAGTATTCTTGAACAGTTTTAAAAGACAATCTTGCTTCTGTCCTGATAACTGAGTTGAATATTTTGCTTTTATAAGAGAGACATCATAAATCATAGCCCATTATAGGTGGAAGGGGGTTTTAAAAGATTCTAGTCTATTTCCTTCTTTAACAAAAGAGGGAAGTAAGCCTCAGTTAGATAGAGGGCATTGCCATGTGCGCACAGCTCATTAGCTACAAACCCAGACTTAAGAGCTCGTTCTTCTGAATCCTGGAGAATGAGTGGACTGCTGCCTTTGGAACATTGGCCCACAAATCTGGTATCACATTGACTTGCTTGGTTAGCTTTTTGGAGGCAATCCAGACCTGATTATAAACAAGAATTGCTCCTTAATTAGAGTATTCTGATTTAAGCTCATTGCCCTTCAAACAGTCTGGCTTTCACAGTTACCTGGAAATCTGTGGGTAAGAAACATTTTCTTTCACATACCCTGGATTTGATATCACCATGTGTAATGAATTGAACAGTGGGTCCTGCTCCCCAAATTCATATCTACCTAAAACCTGTAAATTCTATCTTATTTGGAAACAGAGTTTTATAAATGTTATCAAGTTAATATGAAACCATATTGAATAAGATTGGGCTTTAAATTCAAACAACTGATGTCCACATAAAAAGAATAGTTTAGAAATGCTGAATGTTTTCTCTGATATAAGTTGATTGACTCATAGTGGGGTAGGGAGGGGGAGCTTGGGAGGAAAAAACAAACTCTAGATAGGACAGAGGGGTGGGAGGGGAAGGGAGGGAGCAGGGGATTAGCAAGGATGGTGGAATTTGATGAACTTCATTATCCAAAGTACATGTATGAACACACGAATTGGTGTGAACATACTTTATATACAACCAGAGATATGAAAAATTGTGCTCTATGTGTGTAATAAGAAATGTAATGCATTCCGCTGTCTTTATTTAAAAAATCAATAATTTTTTTTTTAAAAAAGAAGAAAGTTTGGGCAAAGACACACAGAGAAAACCCCATGTGACCACAGAGACAGAGATATTGATATGTCTGCAAGCCAGGAAACAAATCCCAAAAATTGAGGACAACCCCTAGAAAGGAGGAGAAAGGCACAGAATGGGAGTAGCTTCTCTCCTAGAGCCCCTAGAAGGAACAAACCCTGCTGGGACCTGCATTTCTATTCTGTAGGATTATGAAAGAATAGATTTATGTTGTTTTAAGCCACCTTTTTGGTAATTTATATGAAACTAAGAAACCATATATATGTATAATATTCCCATAGGCTAATATTTGGAATTTGTATGCCAAATAAACAACAGGACAATAGAACAACAAATGTGGTGTGTGCAAGGCAGTCCTCTGGGTTTTCTAATCAGAAGTCCAAAAGCAGACAAGAGATGTGCTTTATGCTTTTCAGCCCTTGGTTTAGAAAGACAAGAAACAATGTGAAAAACTTTACTGGATGAAAAAGATTATTACGTGTTTCTAGCAGAAAACCAAGCATTGGCTAGGATAGCTTTCCAAATTATTTCCTCCTTTCATTTTATAACTCTGTAAGTTGAAGAAAACTGATACCAATGCAAATGATTCTTGTCCACAGAAATGTGAAAGCATTATATCGGGAGAGAAATTGTTCAGTTTTTCATCTTAATTGCAAATTCATTCTGCATTTCTGATGGCCTATGTATGTGTAGTTCTTTGAATCCTCTGTTGAAATAATTGTAACATCTTACTGGTCCCCTTATTAATTAATGAGTTAAATAAAATCTTTGATTTAGGCTCATTTTATATTTGCATAAGAGTCATGACTTTACTCTGTAAAAATCCATCCTTTAATGAGAATTTAGCCTGAATTCACCATATAATTCTTAATTCTAATAACCTCCCTTACAATTTAAGGGAACGAATCATAAGGGCAAAATTTCCATTTCTTCCAACCCTATGTTAAAGCCCTTCTAAATTTCTAAACGCATTTTTTACAAGATTTTTACTTCCGACTACTTTCACAATTAGTATCCATTATGGATGACAAAAGGAAAAGAAAAAATCTTCAGAGAGGTGCTCTGTAATATTAGTCAAAACACTGCCCTTGGTCTCTTGAGCAGTGCCAAGCCACAAAACAAAGTTCAAAGTTTTTTCTTTGCTTCCCATCAATACCTTGGCTAAAAGCCAGTTTCTAAGACCTAACATAACCCCAAGATAAGTTGACAACAGGAGCTTAAATCTAATTTTCAAAGCTTCTCCAGTGATGTGAAACAGCTTTGAAAGGATAATTGATATTGCTGTTTAAACTCTCAAAAGCTGGGGATGAGGATCACACTAGCAGGAAAAGTGGTGTAGCAATGAAGTTGTATCTGCGTGACAATCTCATGTCCAACTGGGACAAGAGAAGCAGGAGTATTCAGAGGGCTTGGGGGGTGGGTAGGCAGTGCACCAGATGTGTCCTGGGCAGAATGGGTCTATTTTGAAGAACATAAGGAGAAGTAATGACCCATTAAAATTCCTGGTTACTGCTCTAACACAAGAGGGGACTGGGAAAGAGACATAGTACATTTCCTTGCATCCTGGGCTACCCCAGAGTTTTGCATTTTTTATAGGTTCTTCACATGCTGAGCTGCAGTATCAAGAGTCTGGCTTGGAAATTGTCTCAATTATTAGGCCCTGGCTATATTTGGTGCTTAAGTTTCTTTTTTATTCTCCTTCTGTAATTTGTCTTCTTTCAGTACAACAGACCCAGAGCATAATGGCTTAGCATGGCTAATATCCCACCCTTGTATAGTCATTTTTCTAACGTGATTGAGTTTATTTTCATTTCTTATGTCTTTCAGTCCCTGCTGACTTTGTTACTCAGTTCAAAGTACACTGTTTCTTCACTGACATGAGGGCCTGGGATATTTGCAGCTCCTCTGGAGACTCCTGCCTGCTCACAGATCCTCAGCTAGCGCCATCTTTGTCTTTCACAGCTCCTCAGGTGGCTGAAATTTTCACAGCTTGTTAGGTGGCTCTGGCTTTCACAGTCTGTGGCCCTGAATGACTGCTAGGGGAACAGCATTCTCACTCCTTCCCAAAGCCAAGCTTCACAGTGGAAATGTGTGAGTTGTGCCAATAGCGTCCCAGAAATCCTGTGGTTGTGGCAGATGCAAGCTAACTCAGCATGGAGATGAGATTTTTTCCAGACTGGGAATTGATGTCCCAAACAGAAAGTGAATTGTACTGACTTCCTTCTTAATAAGTTGTCAAGACAAGTGGAAATCGGGGCAACAGCACGAAATGGTTGGCAAAATAAACAGTAAATAGCATTGTATGGAATATTGGTCCCTGTGTATCTTTTTTTTCTTTTAATAGTTGTTAATATGAACAAGAGAGTGAAATGTATTTAATAGAGTTTTCCCTGGACATAGCACTATTTTCAGGAGCCAGGGAAAAGTAGTGTTTCATCAGGAAGAAGGTAATAAGCAGGAATTGAATGTTTTCATTTGGATCCTAAGTGGTGCCTGAGGTAAAATTGCACAATGTTAAAGCAACAATAATTGGTTCCTCCTGGCTTTCTCCATTGAAAGAAATTGAAATTCAATTGAATTTCAGTGGAATAGTCATGGAATTCCAATTGTCATTGCTCTGACTTTGTGCCTCTCTATCCCAAGAACAGTATGGGAGCCAAAAAGAGAAAAGGTGCTGAAATAGCTGGAAAAATAGTGCAATTGTTTTAGGGCAGATTAGGGAGGAATGAGGCATTCTAAATCTATGAATAAATATTAATGTATTGATATGTTGCTAATGGCAGGGCTAACTTGGAAATGGTTGGAAGAGGGGTGCAATTCTTACCGTGTAGTTATTCTTGATGGTAAAGCAAAGTTTAATAAAAAGAGCTTAAATTATGGCAACCATCTAGGTATATAGGCAAAATGAGAAATTATATTCAGTTCTGTATTTGTTTTGTGGATTCATATAATTTTGAGAACTGTTTCTGGGATTCCCAAGTGCCGGCATAATTACAATAACTCATTTATTTTTGGATACCAGGACAGACGTTTTGTGGGTAATTTCCTATATTCTGTACAAAAACTCAGTGGGGCTAGTACAGGTCCATTTTATAGATGAGGAATCTCAGACTTGGAAAAATGTTTTCAAGGTCATATAGCTAGAGAATGGTCGAGCTGGGATTTAGTCCAAGGATTGATTGACCCTTAACCTCTATGAGACTCTGTTCCAAGGAAGGTTATTCAATAGGGGAAAAAAATATTGGGACTATAAATATAATACAAGCTGGAATAACTATAAGGTACTAGAATGAGCTGATTGGCAAAATATGGTGAAAAGGGGCCATTAATTGTTGAAAAATCTACTACAATGCCTCAGTTTAGTTTAATACACTAGATTTAATGTGAACTAAAGAGACATTTTAAGATAATTTATTACAGAAGATTTCAAACAAATTTAAAAGTAGAGAGTATTGTACTATGAATCCCTATATACCCATCATTTACTTTAAATAGTTATCAGATTATGGCAAATCATCTCATGAGACTCCAACTGCTTCCCCGCTATCAACATTATGATGAACCAAATGCAAAGATCCTATGATTTTATCTATAAATATAATCAGTATGTCAAATCTAGTGAATAAGGATTCTTTATTTTAAAAAACAGTATTATTTAAATAAATCATAACTCTTCAATATGCAAATATTTTAATGCTTATGTTAATTTAATATAGCTCATTTTAAGTGTAAAGTTCAAATATATATATATATAATATTTAAATATAGAACTACTACCAAAATATACATTAAGGACCTTTCTTTCATCGCCAAAATTTCTGTCTTGTGCTTTCTAAATTTCTCCTTTACTCAGTTCCACCTCGGGAAAATCACCAGTCTATTCAGTCTACTAATTATTATTCTGAATAATCATTTCCTATTTGATTGTTGCTTTTATCTGTAATTTTCCTTTATTTTACATATGTTGCCTTAATTTTCTCATGTTATTCTGGCTTCTTAAGGTAAAACTTTGATAATTAATTTGTATCTTTATCCTAATATAAACATTTAAAACTATAAATTTCCTTCTGAGAATTATTTTAATTGTATTCCATGAATTTTGATACAGAGCTTTTTCATGTTAATATTCTAAAAATAATTTCTAATTTCTCATTTTTTTCTTTAATCCATAAATTATTTAAAAATTTGTCATTTAATTTGAAAATATTTTGGTAAGTTTCTAGAAATCTTTCTGTAACAATTTCTAGTTTAATCCTATTTTTGAGAGTTAAAAAAATATATCCAATTATGTGTTTATTTCTGTCAATCTATTACTTCATTTATTATAAAGTTCTTTTAGTGTGTGTATATACATTTAAAATTATTGTCATTGAGGGACTAATATATTTATTCTTATTCTTTTGCTGACATGCCTTTACCTCATATTTGCATAGCTATTCCAGATTTTTATGTTTATTGCTTGCATAATATATCTTTTCCCACTCTAATTTTCTGCAAACTGCATACATATTATAGTGGTTGTCTTGTAGAAGACTTATAATTAGGTATAGTTTGACAATTTCTGCTTTTTAATTGAAGTGTTTGGAACATTTAATGTAATTATTGATATGGTTGAATTTAATTTAAATTTTCTGCCCTCTTATCTTCTCTATTTTAGTTTTCCCATATTTTGTTTTTGTCTATTTTCTTCTTTCTTTTTCTTTCTTTTTTTTTTTTTTTTTTGGACTTAACACGTCACTCTTTCAGAATTCCACTTATCTTTATTTAATGTTTTAATATTTTAATATTTTTAAATAGAATCTTTAATTTCTCATCACCTACCTTTAAATAATCACTTTATATATATGACCCCTAGTTTTTTAATACTTTAATTTCTCCTTTCCTCTCTTTTGTACTCATTATACATTTTACTACTACTAAGTTATAACCCTCAATATAACATTGTTAATATTTTTCCTTTAAACTGTTTATTACCTTTAAAGAAAATTTAGCCTGGCATAGTGGCTCATGCCTGTAACCCCAGCTACTCTGGAGGCTGAAGCAGAAGAATCACAAGTTCCTGTCTCAAAATAAAAATATAAAAAAAAGATGGACTGGGGATATAGCTCAGTCCCCAGTACCACAGTGAATGAATAAATAAATGCATGAGTGAATGAATATAAGGTAGTTAGTTTTAAAATAAGGAAAGTTTTTATAGGGATGTGTGTGTGTGCATGCAGGCATGTACATGTATGCAAGCTTACAATGATCTGTCATTTTTCTTAGGGTCACTATTTTGTTTTAGTGAGAAAGTATGGTTCTACAGACTAGGTGAAGGTGTGTTCTTTGCTAATAAATTAATAATTGTTTATAACTTTTTATTATAGATGTATTATTACCTTTCTATTTCATAATTAATTATCACAAATTTAGCAGCTTAAAATAATATGTATTTCAAATATATCACTTATATTATTTTCAACTTTTGGCATGCATTCAGCTATCAAACTTGTATCTTTTTCTTTCTGTTTGAAGTACTGATATTACAATTATTATAATGTAGCCTTTCTGGTTATGAATTATTAAGATTTTTGTCTCTGAAAGTATCATTTTTCTTCATTTTTGAATAATATGTTCATTGGCAGTAGAGTGTGTTGTATTTTTTTTTCTTTCAGGATATAAAAAAATGCCAATACTTAATCTTTGAGCTTGCATAATTGCAGAAAAGCAGTTTTCTCTTTCTCACTCCTCTGTGTACTATGTGTCCTATTTCTCTGTCTACATTTAAGAGTTTCTCTTTTCTACTAGCTTTGGCAATTCAATTGTTATTATATGTTTCAATGTGATTTTCTTTGTGCTTATCCTTTTTAGAATTGGATGAGCCTCTCATATCTGTGGGGTCACTATTTTTATCAAATTTTGGAAAAGTCCAGACAGTTGTTTCTTTCATTGCTTTCTGTTTGTATTGGGGGAATTTTTTTTAATGAGTAAGTTAGACTACTTGATATTGTCCAACATGTAACTAAGACTCTGTCCACAATTTTCTTTTTTTTTTTTTTTTAAATTTTCCTCTGTTCATTTGAGTGGACTCTATAGTATATCTTAAGTTTTATTAATGTTTTCTTCTGCAGTGCCTAATCTATTGTCATACCTATATATTAAACTTTTTACTTTATATACTCATTTTTTATATTTCTTCTTTCTTTTTAATCTTACATTTATTCTTTTCATTGTGTTTTTAATGTAGATCTAAAGCTAAGTTGTGAATCTTCTCTACTGAATGACTGACTTGGTAACTATATGCCAGTCACCAAGTCAGTCAGTTACCAAGTCTCTAAGGAAAACTCATCACTGGGGAAAAATGAACAATTTACAGTCTAGATGTAAGCTTTTAAAATAGTGAGACACATTAGTTTTCTATTTCTGCATAATGAATTTTCAAATATTTAACAGCATATTAAAGAATATGTACACATTATCAATTTCTGTTAGTTAGGAATTTGAGCATGACTCAGCTTAATCTTTTACTCAGGGTCTCTCAGGCTTAAGTGAACAGGTTAAGCTATATTGTCATCTGGAGGCTGCACCAGAAAGAAGATACTTCCATATTCATTCATGTTGTTTATGTAATTGTATGACTGAAGGCCTCAAGTTATTTCTGCCCATCTGCTCTTTTCATGTTCTCAAGAGTGCTACAATTCCTTGCTATGTGAATTTCTCCTTTATACTTTCCCACTTTATCAAGCTGGCAAAAAGAATCCTCAATCTGTCCATCTAGAGCCTGATACAGCATGATCATCACTGGGGCGAGGCCACTTTTGCCATATAACATAATCTAATCAAACCTATGACATTCTTACCAATGTGACACCTTCACCATATTCCATTGTTGAGAAATAAGTCACAGATCCCATTCACACTAAAGAGAAGGTGATTATGCAAAGGTGTACTCATCAAAATGGGCTAAGGAATTGAACAGACATTTCTTAGAAGAAGATATACAATCAATCAACAAATATATGGAAAAATGTTCAACATCTCTAGTAATTAGAAAAATGCAAATCAAAACTACTCTAAGATTTCATCTCACTCTAGTCAGAATGACAATTATCAAGAATACAAACAATAAAAAGTATTGGTGAAGATGTGAGGAAAAAGGTACACTTATACATTGCTAGTGGTGCTGCAAATTGGTGCAACGACTATGGAAAGCAGTATGGATATTCCTTAGAAAACTTGGAATGGAACCACCATTTGACCCAGCTATCACACTCCTTGGTTATACCTAAAGGACTTAAAATCAGCATTCTATAGTAAAGCAGCCACATCAATGTTCATAGCAGCACAATTCACAATAGCTAAACTATGGAACCAACTTAGATGCCCTTCAACAGATGAATGGATAAAGAAACTGTGGTATACATACAAAATGGAATATTACTCAGCATTAAAAGAGAATAAAATTATGGCATTTTCAGGTAAATGGATGGAGTTGGAGAATATCATACTATGCAAAGTAGACCAATCCCCAAAAAACAAAGACCAAATGTTCTCTCTGATAAGTGGATGCTGATCCATAAGGGGGTGGTGGTGGAGAAACATTGATTAGGCAAAGAGGAGGGAGGGGACTGGAGGAGTTATGGAGGCAGGACAGATGGTGGAATGAGATGGACATCATTACCTTAGGTACACGTTTGACTGCACTGTACTTCATGTACCACCAGAGAAATGAAAGTTGTGTTCCATTTGTGTACAATGAATTGAAATGCATTCTGCTGTCTTGTAATAACTAATTAGAACAAATAAAAAAATTTAAAAAACAGGTGTATTCATCAGAAGTGGAAGCCTTTGAGGGTTTTGCTACTAAATGAGAATTAGATTTTAAAAAGCAAAATGGTTCATAACTTTATACTAGTACTTTTACATTCCTATCTCCTATGTCTAAAACCCTAGTTATCAATAACAACATAATTTTAATTGTATTCATATCAAATATTGATACACTGCCTAAGAATGGCAATAAGAGCAATATTGTACTTGAGAACAGTTTTATATTTCTTCTGCATTATTTTATTTGTATAATATCCCACTAGGTATAGTTGTCAAATTACTCTATTTTAAGCTCTTCAAAATTCTTCCTACAAGTAAGTATAAAATTCAATATTTTTGTTTATTTCTATTTTAGAGTTTATTTTACATTTTTATTTCAAATATATACAAATTGTATAAATATAGTGTGAAACTTTTAAAATAAGGTGTATTGAAAGAATTAGTCTTGATCTTATTCCTTACACATCCACTATTAGCAATTACATCTTTTCACTCAGCTCTCCTACCCCAATCAACCCTTGTCAATAGTTAATATACTTTCTATATTTATGAATTCATCTATTCTGCACATTTAATGTAAGTAGAATTATAAAAATATATGACCTTTGTTTCTGAATTTTTTCCTTTGGCATATTATGTGGTAATATGGTTTAATACTACATTGAATTTTTATGACTGAATAATTATTACATGGCTATTATTTGATTTACTTTTCCATTTATCAGTTGACGAAATTTTGGTTTTCTTCCAGTGTTTTACAAATGATGCTGTAAGCATTTGTGCATGAAGTTTTGCCTATGCATGTTTCCATTTCTCCTGGATAAATATCCAGGAGTAGAACTCCTAGAGCATACAGTAACTCCAAATTTAAACTTTTGAAAGCATGCCAGACTGCTTTCTAATATTGTTACATTATTTTATATACCCACCTGCAGTATCAGAGTGTTATGATTCCCCCACTTCATTTTCAACACTTGTTTTTCTCTGTATTTTATTATAGTCATCCTAGTAGTTTCAAGTTGTTGTTTATCATTGTGGTTTTGGTTTGCATTTCCTTGATGGCTAGCAATGAGGCACATTTATTTGTGTGCTTATTAGCCACGAGTATCTCTTTTAGAAACACGTCTCTTCAAAGTATTGGCCTACTTTCCAATTCTACTTTCACCCAGTCCATGTAAACATTTTTTTTTAATTTTCAGGTTTATTTTCCATTATTTATAAAAATAAACAAATGAATATATATAAATGTCTTCTTTCCTTTATAGACACATAGTAATTTGTGACATGTAGGGATCTACTTTGCTGAGTTCACTTGATACTTATAGTAATTGTTCTATATTGCATGTAGAGATATTCATTCCATTTTAAAGCAGAGTACTACTTTTACGTACTTTACTGGAGGCATGCCATGCTTTATTTTAAGGATCTGTTTTTTTAATGGATGTATTCCTTGTTTTTGTTTTTTAAGTTTTTAATGGTTCTGGGGATTGAACCCAGAGCTTTGTGTATGCTTGGCAAGTGCTCTACCACTGAGCTATATCCCCAGCCAATTTGCCTATTTTTGAACATTTGTTTTATTTCCAATTTGTGTGTCACTTCAAATAGTGATGCATAGAACAAATTTGCACATACAATTCCATATTTTTGAAATGTGTTTGCAATAAATACCTAGAAACAGTATTTTTGTATCAAATTTTAAATACATATAGACTTTTCTAGCTTTTTATAACTATTTTTCCATAAGGTTTGCAATGTTTTAAATTTCTACTATCAAGGTATGAGAATTCTGGTATTTTACCCAAAATTATGTGGGAAAACTTTAGAATTTTCCAATCCAACAGAAGAGAAATAGCATATCAATGTGCTTTTAATTAGCTTTTTTATGGTGTTTCAGAGTCATTTACAATTAATTTTCTATGATTTTTTTCACATTTCTGTCTCATTTTTCCATTGGTTTGAGATACATTTTTTTTCTTTTTCTTGTTTAACAAAATAATAAAATGGAATATATTATACATTAAAGAGTTTTCTTTACTGTATTTTTATTTAAGCTCTGTCATGTAGGGATTTTCATGTCTACTAATTATTCTGAGGAGACAGATGCCTGAAAAAAAATCTTATAAGCTTTCTATTTACAAAAATTGGCATCGAGAACCGGTGGCATACATTTATAATCCCAGGAACTCAGGGGACTGAGCAATGAGAAATCCAAGTACAAGGCCAGCTGAGGCAATTTAGTGCACCCCTAAGCAATTTAGTGAGACCCTGTCTCAAAATTTAAAAAAATAAGAAGGGCAAAGGGATGTTGCTCAGAGGTAAAGTACTTTGGGTTCAATCCCCAGTACAAAAAAAAAAAAAAAGATTGGCATCTGTGCCTTTAAAAAAAAAAAAAGTTTGATCCCCTTTTTTAGTTCCTAGATTTAACAAGAGACTTTCATTGGCTAAATGAAAGTTTCAATTTGCTTCTCTAAGTTATATATTTATAGCCTTTAAAGTCACATTTCCTTTATCTAATTCTATCTATCTTCAAGGATCTTTTGTGGATAAAAGTTTCATTAACATCTCAATAGAACAAATAGTGTCACCTGGGAAGTCCTTTTCTCTAGAATATTACTAAACTACTCCTAAAATAAGGAATTCCTAAAAGTACAACCTTAGAGTTTTGTCACTATTGATATGATAAAAGTTTTGATTGCTCATCACTTGCTTGCTTGAACCCACATCTAAGTAATATATGCAGACAATGTCTATAAACTTTGCTAATGCCTATTGCAAATTCTTCCTAAAACTTAATGAAATGATGAGAATGATTTTTATTAATATTTTATTAATAATCATAAAAAGTATTTATAAAAATGGTAACAGTTTGTATTCACTCCTGTAGGATTATTTCTTGTAGAGAGCTTTGCTTGTTTTTTTCATGATTGCAACTAAATGTATGTGAATATTAGGGTTATTTCCAAAAGGGTAACCTTAGGAAGGGAATGTACAAGTAGGAAAAAGGCCAACAACAACAAAAACACCTAAAATCTCAATGGTTTGGACAAGAAATAGTCCCCAGTGGCATGCCCCTCAGGACCATTCCTTCTAGTACATGTTCTGTTGCCTCTTTTTATCTTGTAATACACATCTGGAATACATATCTTCAAAGTCAGCTTGATAGGGGTAGATAAAGATAAAAGAGGCACAAAGGTTCTTAAATCCTTTGTCCTAAAAGTGAAACATCAGCTCAGCTCATGTAGCCATGAAAGAGAGACCAGGAAACAAGAGAAGTGCATGGTGGATCTTTGGTGTGTCTGTTCGATGAATCCAAAGAAAAGCCTTGTTGTACTGAAGAATGGAAACCTGAGAATTGTGCTGTGGTTATTTTAGGACAAACAGATTTGGGGGAGTGGAGATGAAAACAAAGAAGAAAATGACTGAAGAAAGAGAAGAAGGAGCCACACCAACATGGCAACAGGCTCACATGAAGCTCACATGAAGTCACATGTGTTACCTTATTGTCACTATGACCAAATTAGTTGACATAAAAAATTTAAAGGAGGGAAGATTTATTTAGCTTCATAATTCAAACTGTGATTAGCTGACTCCATTAATTTGGACCTGAAGTGAGGCAGAATTTTGGTGGAAGAGTAAACTGCTCAGCTCATGGCATCAGAATAAAACTGCTCAGCTCATGGCATCCTCCTAGGTGGGGTGGAGTGGAGGAATGAGGGAGGGAGGGTCAGAGACAAGAAATAATCTCCAATGGCATGCCCCTCAGGACCATTCCTTCAACAAGGTCCCACCTTCCAAAGCCTCTACCACCTCTCAATAGTGGATTTCAGCTATAATTAATTAATCTACTGATGAGACCAGAGTCCTCATAATGCAATCACTTTCCAAAAGCCCCAGCTTGGTGACCAAGCATTTAATACATGAATCTTTGGGGGTCACTTCATATCCAAACAATAATATTACATAACAAATAAGAAATTCCTTATAATGGAGATTTCAGGGTACATTTCTAGGAGCACTTATTCCTGGCATGCATTTTAAAGGTGTTTTCCTTTTAGCTATAATTACTTTTTAATGTGGTAAGAGCAATTAACACTTGGTTTACTCCTTTAAAATTTCTAAGTGTACAATATAGTATTGTTAACTGTTATACAGTCATATTGCATAACTGAAATTTTATACCTGTTGATTTGCATCTCTCCACTTCCTCCTCCCCTCAACCTCAATCATTCTTTGCTTCTATGTTTAATTATTTATATTCCTCATATATATGGTGTTATGCATTGCATTTGCAAGTTTTTGATAATTATTCTTTATTATCCATAGATGTTTAGTAATGACGCACCAGAGCCCTGTGCTTTTGGTGAATAATCACTTATCGGAGCATGGAAAATGAGACTCTTCTGAGTAGAGCATGAATTAGGTGAAAGAGAAGATTCTCAGCTATTGAGAAATGCTTGGAAAGATAAAGACAAGCTGTCAGCAAAAGTCAGAGTAAGAGATTTCAGGAGATCCTAGGCTAGCTCTTCTTCATTCCCACCTAACCAAGATAGAAAAGTCTCTTGAATGGGCACCGGGGACTCCTACATTTCAGGAAATGTGGTTTGAACCATTTAAAGGAGAAAATTACTATACAGTTGGAGGATTCATGATATTTGTCTTAAATGAGTAACAACCCATTTTCTGACTTGTTAGTAGAAATTATACTTATAAAAACTATACTTAGTAGAAGGATATTAAAATTTATAAATGTTAATCTTCTTTAAGGTTAATACAATAGACATTAACCTTCCTATTTTATAGATTAGATAACTGAGAATCTCAGAGTTTAAATAACTCTTCTATACACACACACATACAATAAACACATACAGTATATGTATACATATATGGCATATAGTATACATGTATATGTGTATAATGCATGATATACAAATTTAGTATAGAGTATTACTGTACATATACATATATACTAAATACATACGTAGTGAGGGATAGAGACAGGTTTCAAATCAGAGTGAATGCTTTAAAGTCTATCCTCTTCTTAATCCAAAGTAGATGCTGATTTGCAGAGTTTTGCCATGAATACAGTCAGAACTTACTGGAACTTGTATTCCTAAATAATAAATATCCAAACCACAATGCTCATTTTATTTAAGAAATGCACGTGAACGTTGTTTATATAAGTCAGCTTTGTGTCACTGGGACCAATATACTTGACAAGAAAAACTTAGAGAAGAAAATTTTTATGTTGGCTCACAGTTTTAGAGACTCAGTGTATGGTTGGTTGACTCCACTTCTAAAATAGGCCCCAAAATAAGGCAGAACATTATAGAGGAAGGGTATAGCAGAGGAAAGCAGCTCAGGACATGGTAACCAGGAGGCTGAGAAAGAGAGAGAGAAAGAGAGAGAGAGAGAGAGAGAGAGAGAGAGAGAGAGAGAGAGAGAGAGAGAGAGAGAGATTCTAAGAATAAAATATAAACCTCAAAGGCAAGCCCCAACCTATTTCTTTCAGCTATTCCCTACCTTCTTACATTTTCCACCCAGTTAATCCATATCAGTAGATTAATCAACTGATTAGGTTACAACTCTCCTAATCTAATCATTTCACTTCTGAACATTCTTGTATTGTCTTACAAATGAGCTTTTGGAGAACAATTCATATCCAAACCATAATATTGCTATATTGGCTAAAGTGTTGATAAGATTATTTCTAGATTTAATGAGAACCTATATGATGGTTTAAGATAGCATTTTCTTTGCTAAATAAGGTGTAACTGCAGCTAAAGATATTCCAGATTCACAAAGCATCAAATGAGGCTGAAACACAATTAGTTGTTGAAGGGGAGGAATTAAATGTCATATTACAATAAAGCATTGAATTGGTAAAGCTAGTATAACTTAGAAAATACTGTCAAAGCTTAGGAACCATATTATCTTAATTCTTTACTGATAGAATTCCTGCTTGAAGAAAGCTCATCTATGGAGAAATCCCTTTACAAATTGCTTGATTCCTACTGGCTATAGTGGAATAAGCAATCTGTTTCTGCCTAAATGAACTGCTACCTAGAGGAAACACTTAGGCAAGATTGCAAACTGTCTTTTTAAATTTTGAAGAACAAAAATCAAAGAGGCCTGATTTTACCAAGTTGACTCTTGAGTCCTAACCTGCTTATTAAGATTTTCATATCTGGAACATAGGTATAGGCGGAGCACAGCAACAAATGTATTTCATGTAGGACAATTAGATAAAATCAAAAAATACTAAATATTTAGTGTTTGGTTAGAAAACAGGAGTTTATATGTTGTCTTAATATTTGGTGGGCTCAATTATGCCTTAATGTACAAGCATTTTATGTGTTTGTTTTTTTTTTTTTTATCGATTGCCTTATATTGAATGCTGGGCTCTTAAAGTAAGAATGCTTCTAAAAAGATATTTTAAGATTACCTATCAAGGTCTACTTGCAGAAATTGTGATGAGGTTTATTCTGTTTTATTATCTCATCCCCAAAACTCACATATCTAAACTCCATTATAGTTTTCCATGCCCATATATAATGGTTTAGGTATTAGGCATCTTCCAAAAGCTCATGTGTGAAACAATGCAAGAAAGTTTAAAGGTGAAACAATTGGGTTTTAAGAGGTTTAACCTAATCAGTGCATTAATCCCCTCACAGGGATTAACTGGGTGGCAACTGTTGGCTGATAGATGACCAGAGGAGGTGGATCATGGGGGCGGGGCTCTGCCTTTGGGATGTATATTTTGTTCTTGGTGAGCGGAGCTCTCTCTGCTTCCTTCAGCCATGTCTTGAGTTGGTTTCCTCTGCCATACCTTTCCATCATGATGTTCTGCCTTGTCTCAGGCCCAGAGCCACAGAGTAAGCAATCTATAGACTGAGATGTCTGAAACCATGAGCCCCCAAATAAGCCTTTCTCCTTTAATTGTTCTTGTCAGGTATTTTGGTTACAGCAGGAAAAAAAAAAAAAAAAAGCTTACTAGAACACTATGCATTCAGTATTAAAAAATATTCTGGAATAATTCAATTCCAAAAACATAGTTTTTTGCACTTTCAGTGAATCATGCTCTCCCACATATAGGAAAAGGGGCAGCTGTAGTTACAGAAACTGTAGGGTGCTCTCCTAAGTTATGTAATCTTGTTATACAACTACCTGTTTTACTTTCCTGAGCTGAAATAAAGTTATGCGGAAGTAATATTAAGTGTGTTGCTCAATGTTAGTTAAAAAAAAAAAAAGTCAATTGAAAAAAAAAAAAAGGGAGGCTGAGCAATCGATTTATATCTGCTTCTGAGCACATTACAAACGCCAAGAGATTTCCAAGTGTTGAAAATGAATCACTGCAGCATTCACGACTGAGCAGCAACAGGGAATGATATAAAATAAGTTCCCAGTGTGGGGTTTTCTGTAGGCCTCTCTCTTTGCGTGTAATCAGTCTTGGGCCGTATTGCATGCTTTCCATTGCTGCATCCATCACTTTTGTGGCAGCTGCACTGAGGACACTGGACAAAGTGCAGGAGGAAAGAAGTCAATGGCCTTAGTTTTTTTTTCTTAGAACTTGAGGTTGGGGCTTCCATCTGATTTAAGACACAATTGTAAGCATAGAAGCCTGTGAAAAATTCAGATTGTCGGTAAGAATCAGGACAAACCTTTAACTCCTCCAGAGATCTTGAGGTGGCTAGAGATCTCATTTCCATAGTGCTTCTGTGATACATGAATGCAGACAGACTTACCCTTGATTTTTAGGTATACTATACAGTAGGTAAGCTTTCTGATTTTTTTTTAAGGGCTTTGTACTATTTTAAGCAAAAAATGGTATAACATCTGGATTACGTTTCCTAATATATCTCAAAAATAGAAAGACACTTTCTTTAGTAAGTGAAGTTTTATTTTAGTACTGTTTCATTACCTGGTATCCCAAAGTGGGAGGATTCTGGAATAACAAAGCAAATTTTTTTTTCAAAAGATAAAATTTTAAGAACCTTTGTAGTTAGCATATTGATTAATCCTCTCAAAGGACACACATGGTAAAGCCAAATTTATATAACACCTACCAAGTGCAAAGCTTTGTGCTCTCTGTTGTTAAGGATACAAAAATCTTCTCCCTTTTCATTAGTGAAAAAGTTTTAGCACACACAACAAAGGTTATCTTATGATTCAACCGGAAATATAGCAAAGGCTAGATGAATAATGCAGGAGAAATGAATTCCTGTAGATTTTTGAAAGAAGACTATGAAATAGGGGATATTTCATGGAAAGCATGAAGACAGGTGTTAGACAATGAGCTCAGAGAAAAGGAGGGGGCAATGCTCTGGAGGGGGCAATGCTCTGGCATGAAACAGCATGGGCCAACCTTATTATATGGGGTCCTTTTCTTAGCCATGCCTGTGTGAGTATATTAGAAGGAACAGAGGAAAACAAATTCATATAATCAAGATTTTTTTCATCATTTGAAAAAGTGTCATGAAAAATGATAAGATCTTTTTTTCTAAAATCTTTCTGAAAATATGTGTCTTTCTACCTAAGAAACAGTCAGGGTTCCTCACATAGCTAAACTAGTAATGCTTACATGCAGTTGATTTGTCCATTAATTTTGATGTATGGTAATCATTCAGTTTTGCAGACTTAATATTCACCTGGGATGATAGTGTTATAGACTGAACGTTTGTGTCCCCCTCCAAATTTATATGCTGAAATCCTAACACCTAGTAACATAGTGTTTGGAGATGGGCAATTTAGGGAGATATTAAGGAGGCTTAGATTAGATCATGAGGCTATGTGCCTCAGGATGGGATTAGTGGCTCTTATAGTTTGAATATGGGCTATTTCCCAAAAGTTCCTATGTTTTTCCCCAAAAGCTCCTATGTTAATGCAGGGATATTCAGAGGGGAAATAATTATAATAGTTTAGAATAAGTTCATCCTAATTTGAATGGACTAACTAGGTGTAGGCACATTGGTGCATGACTAGAGGAGGTGTGCTCAGGATGGTTGTTCATATTCCCTGTTACCCCTTCTCCTCTCTCTGCGGCCAGACTGCCAGAAGCTGAGTAACTTTCTTCCACCTTGCCCTTCAGCCATGATACTCTGTTTTACCATGGGCCCAGAGCAATGAAACTGGCTGACCATGGACTAAGCTTCTGCAACTATAGGTCCAAATAAATTTTTACTTCTCTCACTTCTTTTAGTTATGTGTTTTAGTCACAGTGATGAAAAGCTGCCTAACTCAATGACCTTACTGAAATAGGAAGAGAGAGATTTTCCTCTCTCTGAGTTATATGTATACTTAGCAAAGACTATGTGAAAACATTACAAGGGATTGGACATCTGCAACCAAGGAGAGAGCTTTTATGAGGAACTGAGTCTGCCTACACCTTGG
Source organism: Ictidomys tridecemlineatus (assembly GCF_052094955.1). NCBI lineage: Eukaryota > Metazoa > Chordata > Mammalia > Rodentia > Sciuridae > Ictidomys > Ictidomys tridecemlineatus. The sequence continues at coordinate 166,636,571 of NC_135480.1, read as the reverse complement.
TCTTTGACTTCACAGACTCCAGAACTGCAAGAAAGTAAATTTCTGCTGTTTTAAGTCACCTACCTGGTCTCTGACATTTTATTTTGGTAGTCCAAGAGTGATGATTTTATACAGAAGTTCAAGTTCCCTGTGACACCAAAAAAAAATCTCAACCAGGGAAGCATTTTTCTCACTCATTTTTCTCTAAGGTACGTGTCTGTATTAGTCATGCCATGTCAATGAAATTGTACTATCATTTAAGATACATTCAAAGATAACATAGAATTGAATAGAACCTTCTTCCTGGGCATTTTTCTGAAAAGATTATAAATTCAATGTGTCTAATGTGAAGTGTTAGTTTATTTTAAAATATGCAATGGGTCTTTTAGTTACACACTAAATATATTAGATATCCATTAAAGCAAAGAAAATGTTGATAGTATACTATTCATTAATACAACTGAATAATAGAACTAAGGGACAATGTCCCTTCTGGCAGGCAGCAGCTGCATAAAATCAAAATTACTCCTTCTCTAGCCCATAGCCTACTTTCTTTTCTTGATAAATGAGAGATAAATCAAAGTTACCTAACACCAGATTTGTCTAGAAGGGTCTGCCTGAAGTAGCTGAGCTCCTGATTAGGATGTATCTATGTTAGAAGCTTAGAAACTCAGAATTCAGACATGGCATCTTTGAGTTAATTTCAATTCAGATATTTCCAGAAAGAGTTCTTATTCTGAATTTCAGAGAGACTCAGAAATAATATGAGAGATAAAACAAAATACGATGACATAATAATATTCCACAAAAAATTGCCCTTGGAATTTTTGTAAGTGTTCTGTATATGAACTAATGTTAAGTCATTTAGGTTATTATATTTCTATAGATTTTGGCCTGTGGGGTAAGATTAGATATTTAACAAGAAATAAATACTGTGTAAGTAATCGTTAAAGTATTATTTAGTGTTTTGATTTCTTCAAGATCTAATTACTATTGAGAAAGGTTCCCGGGATACATATATGCAACAGTTAGAAGTAAAAGAAGTTACTAAGGAAGTCCACTATTTGAGCAATATCATGGCTGATTGGGCATATTGTTCTGGCTTATTTCTAATGGCATTAGTTTAAGAAAAATCTGCACATGAATAGGAATTGAGTAGTTTTACAGACAATTTATGTCAAATTGATATTTTTGTTTGGACTATATAGACAATTGCTTATATTTTTTGAACTCCATTCTGGAGCAGAAGTTCCCAAATAATGTCTCTAGGATAGAGACATTCTTTTGCATAAGAATTGCATAATAACATAAAAGTTACTTTTAAAAACCCCATGGTTGAATGTTTTAGAACACAGGTTGCATAGGTATAGAGCTTTTTTAAATAAGACTTTTAAGATATTTTAATATAGGCAAGCACTTTGGTACTCTAAGTGAGAGACAGTGTATGTATAAGTAGCAGTGGATTCTGGGATAGCATTTGGAAGGTATTATGGTCAGGGGGCCCACCTGGTACTAATCCTATTTTCTCTCTGTGAGGTTCCCCAGAGGAAGCTGTATACAGGATCAACAATAATAATAGAAAGAAATTCAAAGTACCATTTTAGTATTAATAATGTGAGTGTATCATACTCCAGTGAAATCTGTTAAATATGCTAATAAGTCATGTAGGGGTAAATGTTTGTTCCTTTACCCAAAGACCAATATGGCCAGCTGAACCAGGTTTCCAGTTTACCATATATTTAAATTATAATAGGAAGTTGAAGATAGAATTTGGCGGATCCCTTTGAGTGACTATTAACATAATTCCTGTCTCATTCCATAAAGAATCCACAAGAATGAAAAGAAGAAAAAAACCAGACAACTAGATTGCTGACTCAACTACATGGCAAGAGTTGTCAGAAGAAAAAAGCACACAGAAATAGAGAGAAAAAGATGGCTGGTCCAAAAAAGAGGTTTTGGTCAGTGAGCCTGCTCCACAGCACTAGAGCCAGGAGAGGACAGGGTCGTAGGCACAGGCTGAAAGCATCACACAACTCACCTAGTGATAAAATAGCATGAAAAAAGTGTCTGGAATCTGTTCAATATGAATAGCAAATTCTTATCTTTGAGGAAGGGGAAGAGATAAAAGAGAACATCCCTCAGCTGTACAGGGACATAACTTGCAAAATTTATTGACCACAGAGCCTTTTTCTGCAAGGAGAATCTCATAAGGATTAGTTTTTAGTGAAAGTACTTTTGAAAATGGTGTATTGCTCTGTACACATATGCTTAAAGGCATTGCCCAGAATAAGTGGTGAAATGTGATATAAGTTATCCTTAGTATTTTTAAAGCATTTTAAATAATTAAACACTTAACTGTGGGATTTCTGTGACCTGGAATTTCAAGAGAATTCCATCTAGAGATTAAAATGTAATGGTTTAATCTTTCCTCTATCATCTTTGATGTGGGCATAGGGAAAATACATGGAGCTGGACATAAGGTGGAACTTCTAAACCCAAAAGATCATCAAAAAGCATGAAGCCAGTGGTATGGTACTTGACTTGAATGAGAGAGAACAGATATGTTCCATGGTTAGCTCTGATAGCTTTATATGTTACCTTCAGTCTAGGAGTCTCTTATCAGAGGACAGTTGCTTATGTTTATAGTCCACCAACATCTATAGTTTTGCAGTCCACTTAAAGTTCTGTTTTGAGTGTTCCTATTAGGGTAAAGAAAAATTGGCTTCTTAAAGTCCTCTTCACTTCTTTCATTATTTATTTACTGTTTTTACTCTGAAAAGAATATGTCAGTACAATTTTCCAGTTACTTAACTTTCTTGAAGAATTGAAAACTAACTACAATGAGCACACTAGTTGTTTTTTATGCACCAAAAGGCAAGTTCACCTTGTGGGTATTTTGTTTGCATACTTTTCTATTTCCTTAGAGTTCCAGATAACCTTCCATCAGCATATTCCTTGAAATGAGCTTGAAGTATTTGTTCTATATTTTATATTGAACTTGGGCTCCTGTCTTTTGCAGGCAAATGACTTGTTAACATATTGTTTTTGAAGCACAATTTGCATTTCTGTGAACCAGGGATTAGGCATTGTGTGTAGATTAGGAATAATTTATGTCTAATTAATAATTGATGTTTTTCCCTATTTCTGACTGAGATTTTGTTCTGCATAATATGAGAAGAGCAGAGTACTCTCTAGTGATGACAAGAGAAGGCGTTTTTTCAAGAGCAAATAACACTAAAACATTGAAATCAGCTGTAGTGGGGCTTTTAACCACTTCACTGCTAAATAACAGACAGTTTTTAAAAAATCATTCTTTCACTATTATTGTCTTTTCAGATTAGAAAATGTGTGCATACAATAATGGCCTAAGTCTTCAAAAGTCAAAACTTGGTGACCTCAAATACTTAGAGGACACTGATCAATTGAAAAGACCCCCCTGGGCAATCAGAATGGAAACTGCAAAGCTCACACACTAATACTAATTTTTGTTAGGGGAAGTCCCTCAGGTACTCACTTAAAGCAGAATTAATCTGCATACAATTTTTAAAATAGCCTTCTCAAATTCCCAAGGAATTATGGATTTATTGTAATAAATTCAAATAATACAAAAGTATTTACAGTGAAAATTCTCTCTTTTGCCCCCCCCCATTCAACTTCCCAGAAGTGATAAATATTAATTATTTTCAGTTTTCTTAAAATTCAGTCAGCCTGATTTTTTTTTTTTTTTTTATCTCTTAGACTAAGATGGCCAGTTTAGAAAACTAAGAAAGGTAACTGGAAGAAATTAGAAGACTCGGCAGTCTGTAGGAAAAGAACAAAAATAACAAGACCAAATGAACACACCATCAACAATATTGTTAATGATTTCAATATGAGGTGTCCTTCCAAGGCTCCTGTGTTAATGCAGGAATATTCAGAGGTGAAATAGTTAAATTGTGAGAGTTGTAACCTACACTGTCCATCCTGGTTTGAATGCACTGACTGGGTGCTAACTGTACTATAGGCAGTTAAGGTGTGGCTATAGTTGTGGGTCACTAGGGATGTGCCCTTGAAGGGTTCATCTTTCCTATGGCCCTTTCCCTCGTTCTCTCTCTCTCTTTCCTGGCTACCATGAATAGAATTGTACTTCTCCATTACTCTTTTCCACCATGATGTTCTTACCTTGGGCATGGAGAAATGGAGTTGGCTGTTTATGGACTGAGATCCATGAACCAGTGAGCCCCAAATAAACTTGCCCACCCCTAAGTTGCTCTTGTCAGGTATTTTGTTAATAATTATCAAAAACTGACTAAAACCCAATTACCAGGGTCACAAAAATTCCCAAATCATGATGATCCAGGGCATTAATGTATACCAGATTTCAAGCAGTATTTTTAAATTGCATGAGCATAACTAAAAGTCATATAATAGCATCTTTCAAATTTGGGGGTTTAGAGCTAGTGCTACATGCAATACATTTATCATAAGGCATAGAGATCTCATCAAAAAAAGACTCTTGTTACTGTTAGAATAGATTAACTCAGCCTCAGATGTTCTAGTTTTATTATCTTCACACAAAATCCATATTCATAGTGAACCTGAAATAGTGTCTCATCCCAAAATGTTAAGTTGCCATATAAGAAAACATTAATACTTATTACCATCACCTATACATTCACTTCTTTCAGTTTTTCACTCTTTCGTTCTTAAATCTAGTAAAAACAGTCATTCCTTGACATTCTAGTCTCCTTCCATTTCACCATCTCTTTGCTGGTTTGGCCAGTTCCCTGCACATAGTCTCATATCCATCGTACATCATTTTAATCATGTTCTTCCAATCCATCTAGAAGGTCTTAACATTTCCGTCAGTTTGACTACATTTTAGAGAAATTTCTTCCTGTCTCTAGGCCCCTGACTTCCCTATTTTTAGAACATTTATGTAAGAAAATTATTTGATTCTATGGCGCTTTGAAATATTAATTTTTTAAAATGCTTCTGGTTGGTTTTACAAGCCAGGAAAGTCACTTCTCAAGAACAAGAGGGTTCATCTCTGAAATGTAATCCTCAAGGAAGATAATCTTTCTTGTCTCCTAGTCTTCCCAGAAGAGTAGGAGCCTATCAGTCAGTGAGTGTTTTTTTCCAGGTCTTAAATCTATCTCTTGTCACAAAGATGGGAGAAACCTTTCTTTCTTTGAGTACAGCCAATTGGCAAACATGTGACCTAGAATTCTGCCTGCCTTTGTGGAGATAAGTCCAGAGTGAGCTCTGTTCTCCCTTCCATGTTACAATAGCCCTGAGTAACCTCTTCCTTGCTTAAATTTGTCTTGTGCTGTCTTTGCTTTGGTATCATCAATGTATTGGTTCATCTTACCCTTAGCTTTCTCACTTTAAGCCTCATATCAAATCAGCATTTCACCTTCTTTACAATTACACCTATCTATGTGTGTGACTATAGGAAATTAGGCAATGTGTATTGTTATTAGTAACAACTAATTATCTCCCTTGTTTTTCCCATTTGCATGAGAGTTTTTCGAACATTTGACCACTCTCCTGAATCCAATTAGTTGTCAATTATACTAATACTAAATACTTTCATAGGATTAGTTTGGGTTTGGGGGTAGGAGGGATTTTATCAATTTGATAATTTGATAACTTAAATGCATTTCAAACCAAGTTTATTAATTTCTTCCTTACACTTTGCTATTGTTGAGATCTAAAAAAGACTGATCTTCCTATGCTAAGACTTAAATGATCTCCTTTGCCTTTGGTGTTAGTTATAAATTAGAGAAAATATTCTATTGTTTGCATTGCCTATGTCTCAATCCTTCTCTTTCATTGTGTATATTGTACAATCTGTGCTCTAGCCATGGTGAATTGGTCAATAACTTATTCATGTTTCGGAGTGCTTTATATGACCTTAACTTCAGTGACAGTTTCATTCTGTAATGCAGACCCTCACCCATTCACTCATTCATTCAGCTAAGTACACATTTAGGCCTCTCAGTAAATTTCCCCTCTTTTTCCTGTTGTGCCTGAAACTTATTGATTATTCAAAATTGCATCTTTTAACACTCCATATTAATAGAATCAACCTATCTTTCCCCCTTTCCCAAAGCTGCTCTGTTATATTTTTCTATTATGGAACATATAACGCCTTTGAAACTTGGTTGAATGTTTTGTGACTAAAGAATCAGAAACCATTTTGACTCTTGCAAACACTATTTTTATAGATAGAGGAAAAAAACTCCCATTTCAGCTGCATTTGAGTGACTTTTTTTCCCTTTTGATTTAAATCTGTTAATCAGTATATCTCTGCCTATTGGATAGTGCTGAGTGTGCAGCAACCTCTGACATAACCCTGGTATAGGCTTAGCTTCACCCCTTGGTTAGTGACCTCATTGAACTGTCTGTCCCTTCTGGTGAGCCATGATACATATACTCTATATGACAAAGAGGTTATTGAGGAACATGTCCTTAAGTCTCTTTAATCTTTAAAATAATGATGCTTTACAAAAATAATTATAGAAACATCTTTTCTAATCAGAACCCTCTGTGCAGGAATCATTCTAGATAAATAAGTTTCCCAGTGGATTCACACTTCAATATTGGTGATTTAAAATAATGTGGAAAGAATATGCCCCTGATCATTGGTTAGAATATACAAAATAGAATTTAATATGGTTTAGTATTTTTTTAAATCAAATAAAGTCATTGTTTTGAACAGTCTGTGATAGACAATTTGGGTGGTCTCAGGAGTAGCTTTATGCTATAAAAAGGTGAGCCCTCTGGCTGCAGCTTGAATGTTTTTCCTCTCTGAGACTTCTATTCATTTAAGGCAATGGTTTTGGAGGCTTGAAAGCCGCACACACTAACCTGTAAAAGTGTTATGTAAACATAACAATAGCAAGAACACACCAAGTCGGGCTTGAGTTGTCTTCTTTAGAAAGATAAAATTAACATTTTAGCCAATAGTATCTGTGATAATGTTATTACCTGGTCAAAAGATAAAATAAAATTTAATTAAAAAATGATTTAGTTTCCTGAATAGTTGGGCACTAGAGAGACAATTTTCATTGCTGAGTTCTGATATTGAGAGATGAACAACAAAAATAGTTCCTTACTGTATAAATGTTTCATGATACTTAGTTAAAATTACAAAACTCTTCAGGCATGTTGAATAAGACTAAGTATAACATATATTTGGCAATTAGTTACTAGGTATGTAATAACATAATGTAATTAGAATAAAATATTTCAGAAAGGCTTTTGAGCTTAACCTCCACTTAGCTTGTTTATAATCTAAAATTGAAGTTCAAACCTCAGTTTTCTTATTGTACATGGGTCTTGTCAAACTTGACAGTGTCTCTAATTAGATATTTAAAACAAATTTGCAGTTTTTGTCTTAGTGAAATTGCATTGACTTAGAATGTAGGAAAATTTACACAATCACAATCTCTTATTGACTATAACATATTAAATATGCCTAAGTTGATAAGGAAAGTGGTTTAATTGGTGATATAGTTAAGTTTATCAAATCTAAAATGTGAAATAAGCATAAAAGAGAATTGTTTTCTGACTCTTCACCAATGAATTATGTGTAATGCAACCAACAAGCCAACATTTCCTGAGGGGTTCAACTATATAATAACATGGTTCCTGAGAAGTATCAGGGCCAGGAAAGTAACATATGAGATGGAGACTTGGAGGTATTTTGCAGAAGCTTCTGTAGATAGATTCTGTGCATTTCATAAACACATATAAAATTAGAAGAGTGTACTTGAAGGGAAACATTTTGCCATATGAAGTATTTTAACTACCAGGGTCCCCAGGGATGAGCAAGGTTTGATTTGTCATGTTAAAGAAAAAAGATAATGACTTTGAAAATTAAATGTGAACTAATGAAGGACTGTATTAAAATCTATTCTCCTTCCAACTCAAACACTAGAAAAGACAGATGATTTGTATAATCATATATACATACTATGACTCTCACAGAGTTACACACACATAGTTGTCAATATAGAGATATAAATATCATCCTTGAAAAAGAGTATATTATTAATGAGCTTTCCCAAAGAAAAACCACACTCATTATCTATCATACTACATTTCCCTCCATACTCTGCCCTGCTGAGACTTAACATTCACTAATGTCTCTCTCTCTGTCTCTCTCTCTTTAAAATAATGATGTTTTACAAAAACATCTCTCCCTATCTTCTCCCCCCTCCTCTCTCTCTCTCTCTCTCTCTCTCTCTCTCTCTCTCTCTCTATATATATATATATATATATATATATATATATAAATCTTTTGGAAGTTTAACATTATCTCAGATAAAAAAATGCTGTATACACTTTTCTTTTTTGTTTTTCATATCTATTTGTGTGAATAATTGTTCTAATATGTAACATAGAACATGAAATATATTACATAACTAATGTGAAAATAAAAGATGCAGAGCTATAGAACAATATCTAGCTTGTTTCTGATATAAAACACTAAATCTTCTGACTCAGGAACTTGTACTTAAGACAGCATACTGCATTGCCACCTACTAAACAGGTCATATCTTGTTTATCACTACATCTGCTTCTGTGTGTAGCTTAACTTCTGGGATATATTTGGTAATTAATAAGTGGTTATTGAAGAAATAACAGAATATATGAAATTCGACATATGTATATATACACACACACATAGATAAGTGAATCATTTCATTTCATGTAAGTATAAAATACTGGTTTAATTGAATGGAATTTCAAAATCAGTTCATTTATTTTTTAAGAAAATTATTTCAGCATCATCCATCTTTTATATTATTTATAATCAGAACATTTTTAAATTTGTAATCCTGGATCTGCCATTTACTCTCTTGATCAAATGATCTAATCTTATAGGTAAGCCTCAGTCAGTTAAACTAAAAATGACAGTGTTACTATATTTTCTTGACACTTCATGTCATTGTTGTGCAAATCTTGAGTAATGATGTACTTTTTAAAGGCTCATATGAGGAATTATTATAATATATGAAGGGCTATAACTTTGGAGATATTTTTTGCATGATGGTATAAAATATTTTCAAATATTGTTAATACATTCCATGCGAATCTGCTCAGAGTACCTAGCAGTAATAAATAGTTGAGATTGCTTGAGTAATGTAAAACCCTTCTCAGACTTATCTAGCTGGCCCAGATGGGTCCTAAAGAAGATTCTTTCCATAGAAGAGTTCTCATTTGCACATGTAAGTTCCCATTGATGTCAAAGCACATATCAACCAGGAAAGGCAGCTCTTAAACTTTCTAACTGCTTAGATGTCTGGTAAAGGGATTCACAGGAAAGCAGAAAAAAAAATATAAAAATAGGTCTCACTGTGTCTTAGAAACAAATGGGCAGAGAAAAATGGTCCCTGTCAGGAATCAGAATTAAAGGTAAAATGAATGTTAAAAAACAGATCACTTTAACTCCTAATTGGTATCTAAAATAAACAAACATATATATATATATATATATATATATATATATATATATATATATATATACACACAAACACACACACACACACATATATTTTGAAGTTCTTGCATAATTTGAATTATATAACAAAGCAACACACCCAATGTTAGGGTTATTAAGGTTTCCCTGCATGAAATGATAAATCAGACAACAAAGAAGATGGCTTAGGACCACAAATTCCTCCTGGTTAAAAAGGCATAACAATAAAAGAACCAAAAATTATCATGAGGCTAACATAGTATATTCTCAGTGTACCTTGAATGAAAATCTGATGACACAAGAAGAGGGAAGACTAAAAGAAAGTGATATTTGCAGAATTGCATGAGGTTATTATATAACACTGTCAGATCATGTACTCAAGCTTGTAAACCTCTGAGTCACTTGAGATCTGTTATATTTCTCACTGAGCAAGTCAGTGCTGATTAGAAATTACGTATTTACAAATCCCCCCTTTTTCTGTTTGCAAAGGGGAAGGGAATTATAGTTCATATTTAATTGCATATAATAGTAGGGAATTCTACATTCCTATGAAAACAAAACTACTAGGTCATTAAGCATCATGAGATTCAGAGAAAGATAAATATATTTCTATGAGAGTATTTCTTTATCTATACTCTTCTCTACCGACATAGAAGTGCTTGGGGGAGGCAGCCTCTTGTTAGAGATATTTGCTTAGGGGGAAGTTTAGGGATCTTGTCTCAAAACTGTATTTGCATCATTATCAAAAAATTTTTTTTAGGTTTGATGTTAATTTTGGATGTCTTTGAGTATGTAATTTAGATATAGAAGTCAAACTCATCACCACAGAGAACAGGCAGGTATTGCTGTTGCAATACAAAATTTTATAAGAAATAGCAACCAAAAATATTAAAGATAACTGTATAAGGCAGTGTATAATAGACTGATAGATAAATAATTGAATGGAAATTTTTGAACTGAAAAAGAAAAGAGATGTGCATGCAGATTAGAACAACGTGGGAGGCTTAATAAATGTAGTAACAGGGCTTTAATCAGGAATCGAAAATTAGGTTAAGTTGCAAGAAGTTAAAAACAGGATAGCTTCTTAGGCACAACTTCTGGAGGAATATTATTTTAAGAGAGAAGTTCTCTCCAGACTCTCAAATAATGAAATATACTATATATCTAGATTTGAGTCTTTTAAGATATGCATCTTAAAAGTATTTGGGATACTTGGGGTGCTTAACTATTGTTCTAATTCTAAGTGGGGTGGACCTTTTAAAGTTTTAATATGCGTGTGTGTGTTAACTATTGTTCTAATTCTAAGTGGGGTGGACCTTTTAAAGTTTTAATATGCGTGTGTGTGTGTGTGTGTGTGTGTGTGTGTCTAACATGTGTAGTTCTATGCAGATATGACAGCTTTTAAACTATGTGTGAGATCCAATCCAGCAGATTTCTAGTGACTTATTAGAATATTCCTTGAGGTAGGGCCTAGTTCAGTAAGAGAAACATGTCTAGATGAGTTATTAATTTCTCCCCAGAGGACAGATGGAGACGGTAGGCAATACTCCTATGTATCCCCAAACTCACATGGAATGTAATGAGCATGGCACCTTAAAATAACATATTGGATTCAAAATGCTAACTGTGTCATTCACTATTACTTGCATGATCCTAGATTGGTTGTTCGATCATTTTCTACCAATGATTCTGTATCAGCGAAATGAAGTAACTTCATTTACAGTTTACATTATTGAAATCTTATAACAATTAAATGATATAACAAGTATTGAGCCTTGAGTAAAGACTTGGCTTTACTTTGTTTAGCACCTGAAATACAGCAGGAATTCAATATGTATTAACTTTCTTTCTAAGTTTTGCCAAATACTTTACAGAGGCTCTTAAGGAGAATATGGAACTCTGCATTCCAAATAGTGACTTTTGTAAATCATGTAAATATCAGGAAAAATTCTTATCTTTTCATATAAGCACCATAGGAAATTGTTATCATTGGCTCCCACAGACTGTCTTCTTGCATTTATCATAAATAAATGACTGGGTTGGTATACCACTTATCTGACTGCAATATTTTTTATGATCTATAGAAATATATGGATCAATTTCAGGGCTGGTTAATTTACTGTAAGTCTAAAGCAGTATTGCAAAACGTCACAGAATTTTTTATATTGACATATTTAATATTTCATGCTTTTCTCCACCTTGTTGAAGTTCTAAAATTCATCAAATATTATGTTTTCTCTGTCTCCTTAAGAACTGTTTAGTTTTTATATAAGTAAGGCATCAGTCTTTAAGTTGAAGCTCCCCTCTTCTCGTGATTTACTGATCAACCTTGAGCAACTTAACACTCACATACTTGATTTTCCTGTCTGTCATATGGTATCCATATTTTCCCACCATGGCATCAGATTTGTAAAAGATTAATAGCCTAATATATCTTCAGAATGCTGCTCCTTTGTCATTGACACTATCCTCTTTGGAGGCCTTACAATTTTATTTCAATAGATGGATTTTAGTGCCTATTAGTGACAAAAAATCCAGTCAATTAAAAATTTAAAAAGTAAACAAATATCAGACTAAAATCCTGAAGTGTCTGGAACATTTGTGTACTTGTGTGCATATCATAATTAAAACTAAGCAAACCAATTTGTTTTCATTTTTACTTTGTGTTTCTGTAATCGAAATACAAATACATTATTGTTTTGGATTCTTGAAACTTGGTATTGTGATAATATTACTATAAACTTTCTAACCTTAGGGAGTCTTTTAACCATTATTTTTAACCCTTATTTTAATTTAACCGTTATTTTCTGTAGGGGCTAAACAAATACTCAATAATCGTGACTTTCCATAGTTACAAGCTTAAAATAAGCCAGGATATAATCAGGATAACCAGGGGAAGGGAGAGGCCGTAAAAATGTCCTACTTCTGGTGAGAAATGGGATAGACCACACTCCTGGCATTACCTGTGTGTGTGTGTGTGTGTGCGCGCACGTGTGTGTTTGCGTGTGTGTGTGTGTGTGTGTGTGTGTGTGTGTGTGTGTGTATCCACCACCAAGCTGGACTGCGCACCCAGGCCTCTACTTCTGGCACCAGCACCCACTTGCCTAAGAAAGCTGGTGCAAAGGACAAAGATAAAAACCAGAGCAAGGAACTAAAGAGATCACTGCGTCCCTTAGGTCCTGTGGCAGTTGATCCTAAAGGTCGTGTTACCATATTCATTTTTGCCAATCTTGGCTCCAAGCAAAATGATGTAACAGATTTGACAACTGAAGCTGTGAATGTAGGGATTTCAGTGCCTCCATCAGAGGGAGAGGCTAATACCCTGAGGGCATCTTTCCAAAGTCTTTGAAATCAGGAATGAAGTGTCTTTGGGTTAGGATGGTGTATCTCATGAAAAGGTGGTGAAGCTGTTGCCCTCTACAACTAAAGGAAAAAAAATCTTGGAGAGAGACTTTAAAAGGAAGCCAAAATAAATAAATACACACAAGAAACTAAAAAGAATATCCTTGAAGAACTTCTGAATTTCTAAAATTGAAGAGGTTGCTTAATAGGAAAATATGTTTAAATGCACAAAATAACATGGGGAGAAACATATGTGAATCAAACTCAAAAAAAGTCAGAATTTTAGAAGTACTATGCATTGAACACAGTTTCAAAAATCCCTGATTCCCAAATGTCTTAAAATTTGTTATTCTGATTTTGTGGAAATTAAAACAATAGAGCTAGAAAGGATATTCAGGATAACCTAATTTGACTCTCACACTCTGTGATGAGGTTTCTGACATCCAGAAGTTAGGAGGCTTATGAAGATCACATGATGCAAGATGGCAATACAACCCAGATCCTCTGATGAATGAATGTAGTCATCCTAATAATGGACTAAAATGACAATATCTCCCTGATGTTTCTGGAATTCTGAACATGGCCTTCCAATCCAGTTTCCAAGTAATAGAAAAACCTGTCATGCTGCTTTTGTAGTCTTACCATACATCTTAAGATGCTTATATAATGTAAAAATATTTCTTACCTCTTTTAAAAACTATGGAGCATTTTGTGGAAAAAGTAAATAAGACTAACCAGGACTTGTAACTTATTTTTGAGAAGTCACTGAATTCTTCCTTCTTAGTAGTAACTTGGATTCTTCAAATCCATTACAAATCTCCAAACATTCTTAAACAAATAAAGAGAACTAGAAACTATTTTCAGCATTTGTAAAAACCTATCAGAAATCACAAACTCTATTAAGGTTAAAATGATAATAAATTCATCTTTACACTAAAAAAAGGGAAGAGAAAATTTACTCTGGTTGCTTAAGTGTGTATTTCTGGAAGAAAGGGAATGGGTAGGAGGTACCATGTTGAAAAAAATAATACTTAGTAGACATAAAAAAGGATATTTCCTTCTGATGAAATGAAATGGCACTACTATTTACCTCTGGGAATCTGATTGAGGGAAAAGGGTACCTGAGAAGTCAGCCTTTTCTGAGAGCTCTACAGAAACCAGAGGGACTGACTGTAGAGAACATAAGTCTTCAAGGATTGGAGCCTAAGCATCTTATAATTGGTAATGAACTCAAATGAAAATCCCCTTGACGACCTTAGCTATGGTGAGCAGGTGTAGCACATTTAGGGAAGAACTCACCCATTCAGTACACCAACTACTGAATCTGCATCCTGTTAGTTATTCTTCCTGGTATAACCCAGTGCCAAAAATTGCTGGCAAGACATGGTGATCAAGGGAAGAGATCTACCTTGTTTAACATAATGCTATCTCCCGGTGTAACACAATCCAAATGGAGTGAAATGTTACTAAAATTCCCATGGTTTGACTTTAAGAGTCATCAAAGATTAAAACATGTCACTCTGATTTTTTTGAAGTTAATTTTATTTTCTGCATGCTAGGATGACATTTTCTAGAAGGTAGAAGAACCATGACTACCGTGCTTTTGCATTTTCTCTGATGCCTTAGTGTAAGTTATATGGTGGCTCATGATCAATAAATTCTTAGTAAGTGACAAATTTGTTCTTCATTCTGTTTAATCCAATTCTTAATTTTCCTCTTCATTGATTCAGACATTTATTTCTTGGCATCTGGCATCTCCTTTAGATATTCTTTTGACTTAAGTCAAATGATTTCCATTTGATTTTTTCTTGAGAACAGAGGAATATTTATAAAGATAAGTTCTACAGTTTTGTGTGTGGATTTTTCTGGGAGCTAGAAAAGTTAACATGGGTACATCCTAATTGAATATTTGAATGGGATGGTATACAACTGTTATGGTTTAGATTTTAAGTGCCCCTTGAAGGCCTATATGCTATAGCTTGTTGCTATAGCTGTGGTACTATTGGGAAGCGGTAAATTGGTGATAAATTCAAATAGAAAGCATCTGGACCTGAGGTGGGGCCTAGGAGAAGGAAGTTAGGTCTCAGAGGGCATTCCCCAGAAGGGGATATAGGGACCCAGGCCTCTTCCTTGCTCACTTTTCTACCCAGCTGTCTGTCATGAGGTGAGCAGCTTTGTTCACCACACTCTCTGGACCATGATGTTCTGCCTCACCATGGCCCCAAATCAACGAAGCCAGCCAACCATGAACTGAAACCTCTGAAACAGTGAGTCAATATAGACTCTTCCTTCTTGTAAATTGTTTTATGTATTTTGCCAGGGGTGGAATGTTAAAATAGCCCCAACTCATGAAGTACTGCTTCTTTATTTTAAAGACAAAGGAAACTGAGGCTGGAGAGAGTAAGGGATTTGTGGCAGTTGGCACAAAGTCTTTGAATATTTTAGTGTTTTGTTTTGGTAGCAGCATCTCCTTTGGGAATTCTATCTTTACTTTTGGGATGATTTCATAAGATCATAATTAGTGGAAATTTAAAGTTGGAACTCCTGTGCCCTGACTGTAAAATGGAAGATATCCTCTGTACCCTTTAACCAGTGGCAATCACTCCTTGAAGACAGGAAACATTGTACCAAAAGTGCTTTCTATTAAGTGTTCAAAGCAGGCTTTGGAGGTGTGGTCATTCTTCAAACCAATAGTATGCCTTTGTAAATAGGCCTCCTACTAAATACGGAGCCTTACAGTATGAGAAGGGCCTCTTTCAATTTCCTCTGGTGCTGCCAACTATTTAGTCTGAGGCTGTTTACACTTTCTTGGATATAAATGATTTTATCTCCATTGCTGACAATGTTGAATTCAATGTCATTCTTTTTGATACAGTATTTGCTGAAGAAATTGTATTGATTCACAGAGTCTCTCGTCTGTAATTCCCCTAACATCTCAAGGCCTTTTAGGTTAACCAGTTTCTTTCAAACACCCTTCAAGACAAAACATATTGGTTTTCAGAATCTCAGCAGGCTCTGGCAATAGGGGAATAAGCATTGGCCTGAGTAATTAATAATTTATATTTAGAGAGCTATCTTTACAAATTCAAGTTCCAGCAGCATTTAACGTCTCATACCACTGTAGTTCTGCTTTTTTTGTGATGTATTTTCTTCAGATGTATAGGTGAAAGCAATGATTTATTTGTGTGAGGTAAAGAAGAAGCAAGGGAAATTAACTCCCTCCACCCACTCCCCCTTTAGACAATCAATAATTCCTTTTCTCATCCAGACTTTAATCATTGCCCGCCTGGATTACTGCAGACTTCCTCTTGGTCTTCCTATCTATGACCTCCCTCCTCACCAGAGAGTTCAAAGACTTTGGTTAAATTCATCTTCCTCTCCCTGAAACCATATTGCTAGTCTTCAAGTGTCTCTCTTGCCTTCAGAGTGAAGTTTGAATTTCTTGATTGTGGCCAACCTAGTGGAAACCAATTTAATTTTGTCCTACCCTAAAGTCAGAATTCTTTCTAGTTCATCCATTTTCTTTAAGTCGTGAAAAGTTCTTTAAGAGAGTTTTCTAGATAGTTTGTTGAAGGTAAGAAGTGACTTTTCAATCATATTCTGTTAATAAAATGTGAATCCTAGGTGTGAGTTTAGCCCAGAAACTGTATAATATCTTTCTGTGTGTACATAGTGTTCTTAGTAATGCAAGTAACTCCTGGTATACATCTTATTGGTGCTGAGATCCTTTTTCACATTTATCATTCACTTGACATCACATAGTTATGACAGCTGGTTGTCTGTCATACAATCATCAAGACTGCATTATTTTGACTTTAAACACCTTCCCCCCTATTTTGTGCTGTTAGGAGACTACTTTTGCATAAAATCACTTTGCTCCAAGATGAAGACTAGGTGTTATAAGAGGGTAGAAAAATGAATTAGGAAGATTAAAAATAAAATAAAGGGCAGAAGTGATGAGTCATATACTGAAGACACAGAATGTCCCCTTCAGTAATGAACAATCAATCAGAATCTTACAGATGGCCCCAGGCTTGTTCTGTGCTATTTGACTTATACCCAATGCTCTTTCTTTTTCTTTTTTGTGAATGTAAATACTTAGTTGTATCATGTATTCAGCTCATTTATTCAAAAAATGTGGAATGAGAATACCATGCCCCTTGCCTTGTTTTGAGACCTGGGGATAGGGTGATTAAGTCCATGTCTGATGATACTTACTTTTTAGGGGAATTGGGCAGGGAGTTAAGATGGAAAATATAAACATACAGATGCTAAAGATTATGTTAAATGCAAGGAAGAAAATAGGAGTTGTGGCATCACGGAGTGACAGGAGAGAGCTCCTTCTTGGAACATATCAACAGAGGAGGCTTCTGTGAACAAGAGAAATTAAACTGAAACCTGAGTGATGAAGAGAAGTAAAGTATTTCAGAAGAAAAAGTGAAAAGGCCTCATGTTCAAAGAACAGAAAGAAAGACTGTGTGGCTGGAGCAGGTTCTTGGGGAGGGTTGTAGGAGAATAAAGGTGAAGAGCTAGGAGGAGCAGCTTGCCTTGTGGAGAGGTGAGAGGTCTGGAGCTTACTTTACATGTAACTGCGGGAGGATGAACAAGATGCTGTTGGTCTGATTTACTTTTTAAACAATGACTTTCACAGATGTGTAGTAAATGAATTATAGGAGAGCAAGAGCAAAAGTAGTTTGGGTATATAGTTCATTTCTAAAAGCTGAGTACAGCGTAGACACTTTTTTTTTTCCTTTTTGTTAATGGTACTGGGGATCAAACCCAGGAGTGGGTTGCAATTTAGCTACACCCCAAAGCTGTTTTACTTTTTATTTTTGAGATAGGGTCCCTTAGGACCTCACTAAATTGCTGAGCTGACCCCAAACTTACCATCAGCTGCCTCGGCCTCCCAAGCCACTTCTATTACAGGTGTGCACCACCATGCCCATCTGTGTCTTGGACTTTTAAATTCACTTTCCTCTAAACAGTAAAAATTCATTAATTCCTCTATCTCCAAATATTTTCAGGATATACTTCAGGTCCTCACCATATGAACAGAAGTAGTTTTCAAAAATTTTTCATCAATGTTTGCTAATTAATGATAATAAGGTAGCTGAGGAGGACATGAAGTTTTTTGTTTTTACTGGTTTCATTTATTTATGCTTTGCTTCTGCTTATGGTTAGATTTAGAGGCCAATGTGACTAAAATATGTTTGAAAAACACTGGTGTGTAGGATATCCTGATGGCATTATCTCTGGGTACCTATTTAACCTCATCCTTTGCAGCCACTCCTGGGCACATCCATCACTCCTGTATTTGCAAACTACCTGTGGTTTTATGAATTTAAGTTCCTTCTTTATACTTTTGTGCTGCTAAGCTTTGTACATTCTATTGCAGCTGGTTGGAGCAGCTTCTCATTGAAAAATGCCTTTCAGCCATGAAAACCTGGTGAAAACCTCTTTATTGTTGGTGGTGTCAAAATTTGTTTGTTTTAAACTAACACTTGCAAGAACTGTTGTACTAGAACTTGTTGCTTTCTAACGTGTGTGTGTGTGTGTGTGTGTGTATACAATATCGCTAATACCAATATATATTGGTATTGAGGATTGAACCCAGGAGAGATTAATCACTAAGCCACATCCCCAGCCCTTTCTAATTTTTTTTTATTTTGAAACAGGGTCTTTCTAAGTTGCTTAGGGCCTCACTAAGTTGCTAACTTGTGATCTTGCCTCAACCTCCCAAGCTGATGGGATTACAGGTATGCACCACCACTCCCAACTCTAACCTGTTTTTTTTTTTTTTTTTTTTTGATACCAGAGATTGAACTCAGGAGCAGGCACTCCACCACTGAGCCACATCCCCAGCTCTATTTTGTATTTTATTTACAGTCAGGTTCTCACTGAATTGCTTAGTGCCTTGTTTTTGCTGAGGCTGGCTTTGAACCTGAGATCCTCCTGCCTCAACCTCCCAAGCCACAGGGATTACAGGTGTGCACAACAGTGCCTAGCTCTAACCCAGTATTTTATTGTTTAATATATGTTTCTCAATTTTATTAACTTCTCCAAGGGTAGTACCTATGTCTTTTTCACTTCATTATCTCTAGTCCCTATAATTGTGTCTAATATATAGTGGCTCTAAAAGGTTATTGGATAGAATCATTTAGTGTATAAGTGAATAAAAGTTCTGATCACTTAAGCATGTTTCTACCCACTTATCTGTTTTATGCCACTTAACTAACAATACTTGGTACCACTAGAACAATACAAGAAGAAAAATTAGAGATGCATTCAGGTTGAACTTTGCAACAGTTTTTGATAGAAATACAAATAGTCAAAGTTTGAAGGATTGGATTTGTATTTTCAGTCCTGAATAAAGGCTTCCATCTCAGTGTAAATGGACATATTAAGATAAGTAAATGAAAGGGAATGGTATTTGGCTTTTAATTGTGTCTTCATTACTTATCACTGTACATACTGCATCGTTTAAGCTTGAAAAATATTAATTGAATCATACGCTTAGACAAGGAAGTGTTAATATTTGTACACTGAAAGCTATAAAACATTATTGAGAGAAATAAAGAACTACATAAATACAAAGATATTTCTTGATCATGAATTAGAAAAACTAATATTGATAAAATAAAAATAATTCCCAAAATGATATATAAGTTTCAATATAATATCACAAATGTGGTATATCCATACAACATAATTTCATTTAGCCTTAGAAACAAATGAAATACTTATTCAGGCTGCAATATGGATGAACCATTAAATAATGAATAGTTTAATGAAAACATTATGATGATTTCATGAAAGAATCTAGATACATGCAATTCAATTAATATGAAACATTCAGAATAGGCAAACCCTTAGAGACAAAAAGTAATTTAATAATTTCCAGGGACTGATAAGTTAGAATGGAGAGTTAGTATGTAATGACCACAAGGTGTTGTTCTAGAATAGAATAATAGAAACCTTCTGAAATTAGATCATGATGATGGTTGTATAACACTATGAATGTACTAAAAACTGTCATATTCTATAATTAAAAATGGTTGAAATAATAATTTTACATTATATGAATTTTACCTCAATTAGAAAGTAAGCCAAATTAAAAATATTAGTGTAGAAAATAAAAACCCCCTCATTCATTGATTAATTTATTCATTCAATCAGAAATTAAGTAGCTTATCTAAGCACTGCATTATATCATGGATAAATATATACAAGAATAGATGATGATAGATGAATGGAGATAAAGATGAAAGCATTGATGAATGAATTAATGAATCAGTTACTCACTTGAAATCACTGGGTTAAGGTAATAGTGTCTCAGTTCATGTTCTGTTACTATAACCAAATGTCTGAGATCAGGTATTTATAATTGATAATAAATAGTTTGTTTGGCTTATGATTCTGTGGGCTGGGAAGATCTAGAGCATGGTACTGGCATTTGTCCAACATCTGGTCAGGGCCTTCTTGCTGCATCATAACATGATAGAGAGTGTCACATGTAGAGACAGGAAGCATGGGAGCTCAGGTCACTGCTTCTCCTCTTATAAATCCACAAGTGTCATCATGGAGGCCTTCCCCCCATGACCTCATCTAATCCTAATTATACAGACCCACCTCCAGATACTATTAGCCTATGAATTGGGGAATAAGTTTTTGATGCATGAACTTTGGGGGGGCATATTAAAATTGTAGCATAGAACTTTCCTCACATCTGGTTCTTTGCCTTATTCCATTTGGTCTCCCCTAATTCATTAATTCATGACCTGACTAATCCAGAGATTCCAATCTGAGGTCTTTAAATGCTTGTATTTACACAAAGCACATTTTAATGATCCCATTTCGCTCTGATCAATATTGTCTTGATATTCCACACAGTTAAGATTACACTGCTCACTTTTTTCTTTTTCTTTCCTTCTTGAATCCAAAATATTTACTAACAGGGCAATTTCTTAAATTATCTGTTGACCTGTATTATTATATAAGATTATAAGATATGTGTTTATCATTTTTAAATGTGGGAAAGCATTTCAATTTAAGAAAAAATTCAAAATGCTGTGGCTCAGGGTTTTTTTTTTTTTTTTTTTTTTTGTGTGTGTGTGTGTGTGTGTGTTACTGGGTTTTGGAACCAGAGTCACTCTACCACCAAGCTTTCCCCCATACCTTTATTTTCTTCTTCTTCTTTCTTTTCCTGTTTTTGAGACAGGATCTGACTAAGTTGCCAAAACTCAAATTTGCTTCCCTGGGAATACAGACCATGCCCCATCCCCCTGGGGCATTATCAGTATTTCACGGCTTTTGGTGAACTAGATCTAAACGGGAGATGGGTCTGAAATTGGTGAATTTGTTAATAGAAGAGTGAGAATGAAAGTCTTGGATACTTTTTTAAAGTTCGTTTTGAAATTATCATAAAATTGTTCAAATTGAACTTAACTGACCCAGTGTTTTCATTTTTGAGAGGAAAAGAAAATAGGAAACTAAACTACAAATAAAACATAAATGGGGCTAATCCTAACAATCAGATTGGACTGAGTTGTACACATTTTGGAGGGCCATTAACTCTTTCAGTCACAGAGCATTGCTGACTGCGTTGAAGCTGGCAGGAGTGGTGACTTCCCTAGGGATTGGCAGGACCTGACTGGTTTGCAGGACTGTGGGGTTCAGAGAAAGGAGCAGGCCAATCTAACTTCAGCCCTCTCAAGAAATTCTTCCTAATTATGGTTGGGCAGATCTGTCCTACCCATGCCAAAGTCTTCTCTGCCTATTGGCAAGGTTTTCATATGCTACTGAGGCTGGTCCGTATTATAATAGGAGGATAGTTATGTAATTTTCCATCATTATCAGCTATTTTCTTATTTTAATACAAAAGTTTTGGCACCATTTTTATTAAGTTCTCATTGTGTTATATATAATATTCTTTTTTATATATTATTTGACAAACAATTTGAGAACAAACTCTGAAAGCACAATCATTTTAGGAATGTGAAGATGAATGTTCAAGATCCCTTCACTCAAGGGGTTTTAAATCTGGTTGAAGCAATAAGCCATTATATCAATAACTGTAATACAAAGCAATATATTTTGATAGCTGTTTAATGGCAAGGATTCAATGATGTTTCCTAAGTAGGGTGGGACTCAAGAGAACTGCTAAGAAAAGAAGCATCAGTAGGAAACGGAAGCACCTTTATTTCTAATCAAGATAAAATAATAGGATTTGCTGAGGAATATCAATTTGGCATCATGGAGAAAAGGAAAAAAAAACATTTCCTGCATTTCTCTTTAGAAACTATGACATTTTTCAAGATTAATATTAAAATAAGCCCTCCCCCAATCTCCCCAAAAACAATTTTCTGAGGATTATTCTATTATATTTCTGAAGAATAGGAGCTGATGGCCTATTCTTGAAAGAAATAACAGAAGGAATATAGCCCTTCCAGCTACAGGACAGGCATGAAAACAAAAATACAAATAAAGAATGCAACAGCATACATTATTTTAAAAGCTTTGGGAACATCCCAGGTCATCATTTTTTTCATGCAATTTCAAAACCTAATTATTATTTTTTATTTCAAAAGCATCCCATATTTATGAAATCCCCAAGGGGTAGTGAAGGAGGTAATTAAGTCAATATGACAAAATTCCATTAAACAATTATATGAGGGATTAATGGGATGACATACTGAGATGCTGCTACATTTGTAGGAGACAGACACGATGTAGCAAGGATAAGGGGGGCTTACGTTTCATGAGATTTGTTTCATGAGATTTGAGACAAAATATAGGCAGTCACATTTTGGTGGATGTCATGTCTATTTTACTGACTTCCAGTCCTAACAGTGCCCATTCTTCCCTTTGTTTTAAGAAATTTTTTGCAAAGGTATTTGTAATACCAACAAACTCTTGAAAATAATATTTCTGGAAGTTACTACAAAGATCTGAGTTAGATAACCAATTTTATGAATTATTTTTCCCCATTTTAGGGCTTGGGAGAATCTGAGGTTCTTTTTTTTTCTTCCAATCTCTAGTAATGAAATTCTGAATTTCTTTTTCTTTTAGTCTATAGTTACATAGTTCTGTGAAAACCTTATAGTCATGCAGAAAAACTTAAAGTGCTGAAAGCACATTAATATTTTTGGATTAAAGATCCAATATATAGAAAGATAAAAGGAATCATCTATGTAACTCTAATTAGATGACTGAAAAACTAAGCCATTGGAATATCAAAATACCATTTGGAATTGTATTTGTTTCTATTATTAATTGCATTTATTTTTTCATCTTGTGAATTGTATTACTATTAAAACAATACTGAAGTATGAGTCATTCCTGGGGGAAGATTAAGTCACCATGTAATTGTTGAATTTTTGTTGTTGCTACAGGTAGAAGTGTCAATAAAGGCTTACAGAGATGTTGATGTGGAAGTAGGTCTATGTGTTAGTCAGCTTTCTATTACTGTAACAAATATATGAGATAAAAAGAGAAAAGGTTTATTTTGGCTCATATTTTTAGAGGTTTCTCTCCAATGGTCATTTGACCATGTTGTTTTTGAGCCTGTGACAAGGCAGTACATCACTATACAAAATGCATGAAAAAGCACAGATGCTTACCTCATGGCTGGGATGCAAATATAAGAAAGATTTGGGTCCCACTGTCCTTTTCAAGGGCATGTCCCCAATGACCAAAAGACCTCCTATTAGGCCCCATCTCTTAAGGGCTCCCAATAGTACCAAGCCTGGGACTAAGCCTTTTTAACACATAGATCTTTGAGGGACATTTAAGATCTAAACTATAGAAGTCTAGAAGGATGAATGACAGGGAAATCTAGGCAGAATAAAATATCTGTGTAAAAGCCCAGGTATATGACAGGATCTTCAATATAGGAGGAATCGAATTTCAAAATCTTTAAAATATGTGAAAATAGGAAGATATTAGTTTGTAAATACAAATTAGATGAATCAGTATTAAAAATCTTGCATACTTTGCTAGTAATATATTGGGAGTTTATAGGAAATAGTAGGACATAAGAAAAGTAGGTAAGGACATGATTAGTTTTTTTTTTTTTAAAGAATCTTGGGAATAGTGCCAGTAAAATAGGTGGAAACAAATTATGGGGTTGGTGATTATTCTTTGAACTAGGGTATAGCAAATCCAAATAAAAGATAAACAAGAAATATTCACAAGCATCAAAAATAGGTTACTTTGGGTGACATTTTGATTTTATATATGATCCAACTATGTTTACTGGTATTCTGTCAAAATAAACCCTTATCTAAGTCATCACATGTATTGTTACAGTAATCGAAAGTTGACTAACTATAGATCTACCTCAGTATCAACTCTTCTGTAAGTCTTTATTGATACTCCTACCTGTAACAACAAGGAACGTCCTTATAATGACATGGTGAATTAATTTTCCCTATGAATGACTCACACTTCAGTACTGTTTCTATAATGACACTGTTAGCATTTTTCATTTTTCATCTGAGGGTGAAAAAGTGGAAAGTTTGAGAATGTAATGAAAAGATTACTCAGAACATTGCTGCAACTTTTCATCAAATTCTCTTGTCTTTATATAAAAATATTAATAAAAGCAAGAGGGGTGTACAGCTCATGTCTATTACCAACAGAATATCAACAAACAATATAGTTGGATTAGGTGTAAAATGAACTGGAAATAAATATGGGAAACAGCTGTGACTGTTGTATTTCCCTAGCTGTCTTCCTACTTTTCACAAATCTGTCACTTTCTACTTTGCTAAAGAAAAGGAAGAAGGACAAAAAACAGGAAATAGAAAAAGACCATATTTTTAGTAGAGTAAAAGCCAATTTAACTTTTGCCTTTTTTGGTACATTCTGTGATTGAAATGTTTTATCCTAATGAAATGAAGCATTTCTTAGTTATCCCCAGAGTTAAAAGGGTGATTAACTCAATTTTCTCATAACTGAAAAGGTTGGATAGGACTGGGGAGAAAAACATTATCTTTAACCTCACTTTTACTGGATTCTACATGTCTACTAAGCTTTCTTTTTTCCCTGGCTCCAACATTCATAAAAACATTGTTCTCTGTTTTTCAGTTTGCTATTTTTTTTTCAAATTTTGGTTAAAACCTCATGATATAGAGAAGGGAGGGTAAAAGTGGCACGGAGAATTTGACTGATGTCACATAGTAATGTAGAAAGACACAAAAGGAGCACTCAGCTGTGTGGACTCTGAGAACCCATGGCTTTTAAACAACGGGATCGGTGCTAAAGAGGCAGTGTGCACTTGGAAGTGAATGAGTCCATTTAGCTGTGCTGGTCTATTTGAAGGACAGGGGAGCCAGAGGACAATCTTTCTGTATGTGTTGACTAAATTTTGGAATCATTTCAATGCTTTCTTTCATGAAGGTGTCAGGAGCATGCAGCAGTCCTACCTAACCTTTCCTATCCAAAACCACCAATGGCATTATAGAGTCATGTTACTCACCTTGATCTCTGAGGAGGTAGATGAATTGACTCTTTGTATGAAACATTTTTTTTTGCTTTTAATTTTGAAATCTATGAGAATCTGAATTCTTCTAATAATCTATTTATACAACTTAAGTGTACAGTATTTCACAGGACTTTGAATAAAATGAGAGCTCCAGGGAGAGGGCATATTTGTTCTATGGTTTCATCTATTCTCTAGGAAACTTAAATGGTGGGATATAAACTCCAGTTTAAAAATAATGATAATGTTCCACTGTATTGCCATGTTTACTAAACCAGTGAGAAGCAGAACATTACACAAAAGGATCTGAAAAATTCAGTCTAACCACTGCTGTGTTGACCTGTCCAGGTTAATCTGCATATGTAATTAGATATTTCTGGGAGGCACACTATGATTTCATCCACTATAAATCAAATTACAAAGAGCAAATATGATGGTGTTACTCTTTATTGATGTTCAGGCAACAAAGCAAAGAGGAAAGGAAAGGAGTTCTTCCACAAAAAAAGCAGAATATGAAACAAAATAAGAAAAACATAATACTTCAGTAGTTGTCTGCTATTTGCAGAAAACTGAATAACTCACTAGCTATGTATCTCAATAAACCCTCTATCATAATCCGCTTCAGGAATTTGTTGATTGGGTCAAAACCTATTTAGTGAGAACCACTGAACAGTTTATGAACTATCTTAGAACATGCCATTATATGGTATATGTTTATACATGGATCCTAAGTTAAAGCACTCAAGATCCAATTCTCTTGATTGAGTATCTATTAGAAGTCACAAGAATGCAAGCCAACATGGTTCCATGGAACTGATTCTGGCTGAATCCTCTGGGACTTATTATTCAGCAACATGAAAATTTCAGAACTGTACCAAATTTCACATTCATGTTTTCAGTATCATAAAAATAGGATATTCCAAAAGTAAAGAAAATATAAGTACCATATTTGTTGGTGACTACTTTGTCCTAGATAAGCAAAAGCATGATTAAAGTATGCTTCAAGAGGGATAGAAGAGTACTTTTGTATTAGAATGGATAAATCTTTTCTTGGCCTTCCAAGAGTATATATGGTGGTGCCTCCCTTTTATACCTCTCCATTTGATGGTAAACAATCAACAAGTGTTATGCTCACATATGTAAGTGTTGGAAATGATAATAGCCTCACCAAATTGCTTAGGCTGGCCTGGAACTTGCAATCCCTCTGCCCCTCGGCCTTCTGAATAGCTCGAATAACAGGTGTGTACCACCATACCTGGCTCTCACTGCCTTTTTTTTTTAAACAGTCTGTGGATATAATATGTTTTTACATTTAAACTATTACAGAATCCAAAAAAGACTATTTTGTTTTTTTTTCTTATTTTGCTGTATTTTTTCTTTTTTTTTTACACGATTCATATTTTATTTTTTAAAATTTTTTATAGAAGACTATTTTGTGATGCAAAAATTATATGAAATTCAAAGTTTATGGTCATACATATTTTTGCTTTTTTTTCATTTTATGATTTTTATGACTTGATTTTGTCTGAACTTTGTATAGTATTCTGTAAAGTTTTCAGTACATCAGCAATTCACTTTAACACCAATATTCTGCATAGCAAAAATAATACAAAATCATCTACATAAAGATTTGGAGAGGAACATCATTGACTTGGAAAATATGTAACTGTATGGCTCTACCTTAATTAATAGATTAAACCCATCATCTGATTAATTGTCTGGAGGGAGTCTGATATTAAAGCCAGTTTGGCTAGGTCTCTGATAGGTCCCTGTCTATTGCCATGTGATGTACTGCACTGATTCAGGACTCCACCAAGAAAAAAGGCCATTCCTAGATGTGGTCCCTCAACTTTTTCTCTTTGATGTTAGCTTTCATTGAGAAATTAAGGTTATAAAAAGAAAAACTTTTTTATTTTGTTATTGTTTGTTTAATCTCCTTTCATTATTCATGTCTAAGTTCTTTTTTTGAAAGTTGCATTTTTTGCTCTATTTTCTTTTTTTTATTGGTTCTTTTTAGTCATAAATAACATTAGGGTTCATTTCAACATAATTATAAAAGCATGGAATATATTTTGTTCTAATTCAGTCCCCAGGACTTTCCTTTTCCCTCTTTTCCTCCCTCTCCTGTTCATTTCCCTCTACTTTACTGATTTTTCTGCTATTTACTTGTTTATTTTTAGTTAGTGTCTTGTGGATATACATGAAGGTAAGATGTATTGTGGTATATGCCTATATGTACAAAAGAAAATTAGGTCAGATTCATTACATTATCTTTCCCTATCCCATCCCTCCTCCTGTCCCTTCATGTCACTTCATCTGCTTCACTGATCTTTCTTCTATTTTTTTCATGACCACCTTTCCCCTTATTTTGGATTACCTTCCACATGTCAGAGAAAACATTCAAACTTTCGGTTTTGGGGATTGGCTTATTTCATCTAGCTTGATCATCTCAACAACAAATGCCACAAAGTCATTCTTCTTTATTGTTGAGTAGTATTCCATTATGTATATATACCACTTTTTTTTTATCCATTCATCTGTTGAAGGGCACCTAGGTTGGCTTCATAGCTTGGATATTGTGAATTGTGCTGCTATAAACATTGATATGGCTGTGTCACTGTAGGATGTTGATTTAAAATCTTTTGGATATATACTGAGGAGTGAGTTAGCTGAGTGGATGGTTTCTTTCCTAGAGTTTTGAGGAATCACCATACTGCTTTCCAGAGTGGTTGCACTAATTTTCAGTCCTACCAACAATGTTTGAATGTACCTTCTCCCCACATCCTTGCCAACATTTATTGTTACTTGTACTCATGAAAATTGCCACTTTGTCCAGAGTTTGATGAAATGTTAATGTACTTTTAATTTGTATTTCTATAATTGCTAGAGATGTTAAATATGTTTTTATTCGTTTGTTGACCATTTGTATTTCTTCTTTTTGAGAAGTGTCTGTTTATTTTCTTTGCTCATTTGTTAATTGGGTTATTTGTTTTATTTTTGGTATTAAGTTTTTGAGTTCTTTGTGTATGCTGGATATTAATGCCCTATCTAAGGAATAGGTGGCAAAGATTTTCTCCCATTTTATAAGCTGTCTCTTCACACACTTAATTGTTTCCTTTTCTATGAAGCTTTATAATTTGATATAATCACACTTTTTTTTTTTAATTCTTGGGCTTTAGGAGTCTTGTTAAGGAAGTCAGTTCATGAGCCAACATGTTGGTGTTTTGGGCCTACATTTCTGGAAGTGCTTTGTTTCTTTCTATTCAGTATAATGTTGGCCTTGGGTTTGTCATATATTGATTTTACAATATTGAGGTAAATTCTTTCTATCCCCCGATTTTCGACTGTTTAAAATATGAATGGATACTATACTTTGTCAGATGCTTTTTCTGCATTATTGAGCTGTTCATGTGATTCTTGTCCTTCTGTTTATGTGGACAAGAATTATATTGATTTCTATATGTTGAACCAACCTTGCATCCCTGAGATGAAACCCAGTTTATGATAATGCAATGTGTTTTTAGTGTGCTTTTATTTGTGGTATTCCAATATTTTATTAAGAATTTTTACGTTTATATTTATCAAGGATATTGGTCTGATGTTTTATTTTCTTGATGTATCTTTGTCTGGTTTGGTAGCAGGCTAATAATGGCTTCATAGAATGAGTTTGGAAGTGTTCCCTCCTTTTCTATTTCATGAAATAATTTGAGGATGATTTGTATTTTTAAAGGATTGGTAGAACTCAGCTGAGGATGTCTGGTCCTGGCTCTTCTTTGTTAAAAGGCTTTTGGTAACTGCTTCAATTTCATTACTTGCAATTTATCTGTTTAAGTTTTCTATATCATCTGGGTTCAATTTGGGTAGGTCATATGTCTCTAGAAATTTGTCAATATCTTTAAGATTTCTAGCTTATTGGGTTATAAATTTTCAAAATGGTTTCTGATGATCATCTGTATTTCAGTAGTATCTCTAGTGATATTTCCATTTTCATCTCAAATTTTGTTAATTTGATTTTTTTCCATCTTTTGGTTATTTTGGCTAAGGACTTACCAATTTTGTTTATTCTTTCAAAAAACAAACCCTATTTTAAAAATTATTTTGTAATTTTTTATTCTCAATTAAAATCAGAGCCAAAAGCAATGAAACTATTTCCTGTCTTCTATTGACATATGTGTTGGCTTTTTCTTCATGTACTAGGGCCGTGAGACATAATGTATTGTTTATTTGGAATATTTATATTTTTTAATGTGTGAACTCAATGAAATGAATTTTTCTCTTAGAACTTCCCTCATACTGTTCATATTTTTATGTTGTATCATTATTCTCATTTTATTCTAATTTTAAAAAATATTTTCCCTGTTTTCTTTCACTATCCATTCATCATTCAAAATTATATTACTTAATCTCAAGGTTGATTCAGAGTGGTTTTATCTTATCATTGATTTCTAATTTCATTCCATTATGATCTGATAGAGTGCAAGGTATTGTGTCTATTTAGTATTTGCTAATATTTGCTTTGTGACCTAAAATATTGTCAAGTATAGATAATGTTCCTTGTGCTATTGAGAAGAAAGTGAATTCAGTCATTGATAGATTAAATATTCTATAGATGTCTGTTAGGTCCATATTATTAATGGTATTTTTTTAGTTCTATAGAATCATTAGTTAGTTTTTCTTTGGATGATCTATCCCATGGCAAGAGAGGCATGTTAAAGTCACCCAGTATTATTGTATTGTGGTCTATTTGATTCTTCATGTTGAGAAGTATTTGTCAAGGTAAGTAGATGCTCCATTGTTTTGGGCATAAATATTTTTGATCATTGTATCTTATTGATGGATGTTTCCCTTAAGAAGTATGGAGTGATCTTCTTTGTCTCTTCTGATTAATCTTGGCTTGAAGCCCCACTTTATCTGAAAATAGCTATCCCTGCTTGTTTATAAGTCCCATGTGAATGGTAAAACTTTTCCCCATCCATTCACCTTCAATCTGTGAATGTCTTTGCTTGAGAGGTGACTCTCTTGCAGACAGGATATATTTGAATATTGTTTTTTCCAACCTCTATCTTTCGATTGAAGAGTCTAGATTAATGTTATTACTGAGAGAAGATTTTTATTTCTAGCCATTTTGATTTATTTCTAATGTTGGAAACAGGATCAATCCTTTTTTAATCGACTATTCTTCTAGTTTAATTTCTACCTCTGTGTTGGGTTTCATTTTTAGATTTTTCATTTCTTCTTGAAATATTTAACTGAGTATATTTTTTAATGCAGGCTTTTGAGTTGTGAATTCTGTTTATCAAGTAAGGTTTTTATTTCATCTTCAAGTCTGAAACTTAGTATTCCTGAGTATATTCCTCTTGTGTGGCATCCATTTTCTTTCATAGTTTGGTATATGTTATTCCAAGCCCACCAGGCTTTCAGGGTCTGGTTTGAGAAATCAGTTGAAATCCAGGCTTTCCTCTAAATGTTACCAATAATTTTTCTTTTGCAGCTTTTAAAATTTTATGTAAGTTTAGAGTTCTCATTTTAATATGTCTTAGCATGAATCTATTGTGATTTTTGTATATTTGAATTTTTATATGCCTGTTTTATTTGAATTTCCATTTCATTCTTAAGGCTTGGAATTTTTTTATATTGCATTGAAAAGATTATGCATCCCTTCAGATTATATTTCAGTGCCTTCATCTATCCCTGTGAATCTTAAATTTGATCTTTTAATTATCCAAGGTTTCTTGAATATTCTGTTCATGGTCTCTTAACATCTTTTCTTTATGATCAAATTTATTTTCAAGATTATAGTCTTTGTCTTCAAGCCTTGAAAAATCTATCCTCAAAGTGGTCTAAACTGTTGGTGATTTTTAATTTGATATTATTTAGTCTTTTATGTCTGAGATTTTAATTGGTCATTTTTCAGAATCTCTCTTTATTCAAGTGATCTTTCACTTCCTGTATTTGTCTGATTTCACTTTTTACATATTCTTTTAGCATGTAGAGCAGTTTAACTGTGAACTTTCTCAATTCATTTTTTGACATTTCCTCCATTGTTGTGCCAATGAAGTCAGTTGTTAAAGCATTATGGGCTCTTTGGTGTTTTTTCCCCTTGAGTTTTCATATTTTTTTATATATCTACCCATCTATTGATATAGTTCTTATTTCTCCTTTCAAGTAAAGGGCTACTTTGTGAGTTTCTTTGTCTTAAGAGTCCTGGGTTGGGTGAATATCCAGATAATGATATTTTAATTCAATGTGTGACCTCTGCTGAGCCCAATATCTGCACCACTTTAAGAAATGCCACTGAACCCTATTTTCTATAATCACTCCAGAGCCAACTCTTATTCTATTCAACCTTATAAGAAACAAAAGTTGTTACCATTATATACATGAATCCTCATATCCACATATAAATTGAAATAAAATTCTTGAAAACATAAAAAAAATTAGTTGTCAAATTTAGTAAACTTACTAGACCCTTAAATGAGAGCTAAAAGGGGGCAGGAAGGAAGATAGAAAGATTGGCCAAAAAAAATGTAAATGGAGAGAAAGAGGGAGAGAGCCTGGGGGAGAGAGAGACTCACCTGAGAGAGCAAGAGCAAGGATATAAAAAATAATTTATATCAAGGTAGAAAGGAGCAATAGATGAATGGTATTTTAGGTAGTAGAAAATAATGCAAGAGGATGAATAGGGGCTAAGGGGAGCAAGTGTAAGCTAGAGCTAGGAAAATGAAGATAGGAAGATTAATTCCAATTAATGCTTTAAATTATTAGTACAATGTTAGCTGTTGGGTAATAATTATCATCCAAGTTAAAGAATTATATGATCAAAGTTGACATTACAGTTGTTTGTAGTAAATAATGTCAAGGTGAATAAAACTCTTTTATCTTGGTTTGGCTTTCACTGGGGTTTAAACATTTAACATATGTCTCTCCACAGTTGCAGGGACACAACAGCCAATTCCCTAGGTGCTACAAACCTCCTTCCAGAATTTTCTAGGTTTTCAGCTCAGGGGCCTGCAGTGGACTGCTTGAAGGGTGCAGTGTTATGGATTGGCCATTTCAATTGTGTGCAGGAGTGTCCTGGTGACTGCTGTGGTTAACTGTGTACGTGTTCTCCTTTACAGGATTCTTTGCATGGTGGTAAAGATCTTGGTGGCTATCTGGGAGTATAGAAACTTTGGTTGTTGGATTTTCATTGACGCCATGTGATTCAAAACTATTCCCCCAGCTGATTTGGCTCCCTGGGGTTCTATAGTGAAGGGGCTCAGGTGATTCACCTGACTCTAGTTTCTATTCCTCTAGGTTATGAATGTTCAATGTTGATCCAAAAAATGCTCTGTCACTTTCTAATTGTGATCACAGGTATGGCAGAGCATCAGTTAAGGCTGGGAGCAGTTAAGGTTTCCTGTTGTCTTGGCTCTGGATATTTTTAAACCTTAACTTATCTCCCTTTAGTTTAAATTTCCTTGGTTATTCAGGGAACTTACCTCAGTAGCCTTCTGTATGCAGCTGCCACCATCCAGGAACCAGGTCTCTCTCACTGGATATTCAGGTAGCTTCCCTCTAGTGTGGCCATGAGATCTTATGGACCATCCATAGACTTCTCATGGTGCACCCCTCTGCCCCCAGTATCCATGGTCAGGGCCTGGTGAATCCACTTTTCTCTGTTCAGGGTCAAAGCTGCCTCATTGCTGTCTCTGTCTGAGTTGAGTGCATGCTGCATA
This sequence comes from Ictidomys tridecemlineatus, assembly GCF_052094955.1. NCBI lineage: Eukaryota > Metazoa > Chordata > Mammalia > Rodentia > Sciuridae > Ictidomys > Ictidomys tridecemlineatus. The sequence continues at coordinate 166,603,582 of NC_135480.1, read as the reverse complement.
TAGTTTTCTGCCCTTTCCTGGGTCATGGAGTCTTAGCAGGGTTAGGCTCAGTTTCCTGAATAGTTCCCCTGTACTCTGTTATCTTTGTTCACTATGAATGGGAAGGAGAAGGATTTTCAGCTATTTGGGCTAGTCGTGGCCCTTCAGAAAGTTATTTCTGGCCAGATTCTAAAGAGGTCTCACTGCAAGGGACTTCCCTATGGTTTCATTTGTAGCTGTCTGGATGTGGGAAGACCCTGTATTGATTAAGGGGGTGACTGGTTCGTTGAGGCTCCACAAGATGGCTGTGGACCCCTGGCTCACATTTCATGACTTGTTTTTAAGCTGTTTGATTTGTTTTAAGGACTCTGCTATTATCATCATGTTTTTAATTTTATCTGTCTTTCCAAATGTTTTCAAGTGGGTGAGCTTAAGAGATTTTTTGTTCTTTCTCTCTGTTACCCCTCCTTCCTTTCCATACTGGGGTTTGGGTTGGGGGTGAGGGACCTTTGAGCCTATTTTCTACTCTGATAACCTATCTTCAAATCTCTCCAGTTCTCAGACTTTATAATATTGAGTCTCAGAGCATCTATTTTGTCACCCACCTCTCAATTCTGCTTTTCTTTTGTTGCCTCCTTTCTGTGTCTGGAGAAATGAGGACTAACTGCCTAGCTCATTTCCACCATCTTCTTGCTCCATCTAAATACAGTCTTGTTGGAACAGAACCACACCCATGCATTCATAAGTTATCTGTGACTGATTTTGCTACCACAGTATTAAATGGCTGCAACAGAGACCTAATGGTTCACAAAACCTAAAATTCTTACATGTAACCCTTTTCAAAAAAGAAAAAAAGTTTGCTTACCCCTGAAATACATGAATCAGAGAGTAAAAGATAGGGAATTTAAAGTCTTTAAATCATGAGGTCTTCAGACTGAATTAAAAGATCCTTCAGTTTCAGAAACAACTTTATAAACAGGATGTAATAATGATCTTCTGAAGAGATCCAATCCTCTCCCAGGTTTTCACAGAGTTTTGTCAGTAGGAGAAGAGTGCTGTATTCTCTGATGTAGCTGAAAATTCTACCTTGACAGGTGTTCCCTCAATTTCCATGCTATAGAGGTACTGCATTATTTGTCTTCTCTGTATCCAAATACAGATGTGAGGCACAAAAATATGAAGTCTATCAATAGGTGACTTTCTTGAGAGGTGGGAGAAAAGAGTACATAGGAAACCTCAATTTAGCATCCACAGCTGTTTTTATCAAAAATCATGCTCCAGGCATCAAATTTGACAGTTGTTGTGTCTGACGTTGCTATTTTTATCTGTGCACATGCAGCAAGAATATGTCACTGATAAGGCATACAAGGAGTTGTGACATTACTGGATGTGTTTGAAATTATGTTTGGTTTAATGACCCTTGGTAACATTGTCAGAATTGGATAAACTAAAGACAAGATAATACTGTGACTGGGGGCTATTTCCTTTACCAGCTGTTTTAGTCAAATTAATAGGATTATCACTAAACTAAGGGAAGCAATCAGTCAAAATAGCTATTTTATACTACATATAACAAAATGGTTTTCTACTTTTAATTAATCATATTGTGTATTCAACTTTTCCTTGAGTATTACCATAGAAATAGAAATGGGGAAAATGGCTACAGAAAGTAGTTATAACCTTGTGGAATAAGTAGAACTCTTACTACAACATGAGGAACACTTATAGATTTTCTTACCTGGAAGAGAGAGTTCCAGCCTCAGGGAAAATCATGAATGCTGTCAGGGCTGGAAGAAGTTAGGTATAGTCAGAAAGTAATGAGACAGTTTAATTAGTGGAAACTAGTTTGTGAAGAGAACTAGAAAAAAAATGGATGAAAAGTGAGTCTGATAATAGAAGTCCTGGAAAGTCATCAGAGGAATTCAAACATGTTTGAAATTTTAATAGAATATAATTCTAGACATCTGAGCAAAAGAGAGATCTGATAAAATCAGTGCTTTAAGTTAGCAGGATTTGCACAGAGCATTAAAGATGGTAAGGGAAAGCCTGGCCTTTGAAATTGCTAGCATTTTGGACTCTCATATGCTTGTGCTGTCCATATTACATGTGTTATATTAGCACAGGAATCACACACAAACACACACACACAAGAAAAAACCTTTTAAACCCATAACTGAATGATTTTTAAAATCCCATATTTTTTTTCCACCACACCATTTTTCCATGTCTGACCCTCTGAATGTCAGTAAGCCCCATGGCAACTCTGGATGGCCACCAAGTCCTTCCACACCCACTCTTGGTCTTTCCCCTGCCTCCTGCTCCACACATTAATAAGCATGTTATGGTGTGAACTGATCAATACAGTCATTAAGTTATTGGTGTGTAGACATAGGTCATAGACTTTAAGAATAAGATTTTGATAAGGTAACAGAAATAAGCAACTGTAAGACATAGAATTTAAGCCATATGGAATAAGGTATTCGATAACAAGTATGACATAATGAGTTAAAACCCGTTAAAAATAAATATAGGATTAAAAGCTGACATAGATATAGGTTAAGGTTAAATCAATATAGCCATAAACAAATACATTAACATGATCGTGTAGCTTTACATAGAATAAGGACATAAGGTTTAAAGATAGTAGTAATAAAATGATAGGTAAATATGTGTGTGTAGGCCATAAGTTAGCTATACTCTTTAAGTAAACATCAAATAAGTTACTAATACTGGTTATGTAAAGCAATTGCTATGGTAAAACTATCTGATCTCTTGTAACAGTTCATTCCTTGCTAGAGCAGCAGGAATGGAATCACTCTGGTTACATGTGCAGACTAGGATAGCCTTAGGGACTTCATCTTGGCTGTTCTAGACTCCACCTTAGTTTTTCTGTTGCTGCTATTGTGAAGAGACAGCTGCAGGACCCATTTCTGAGAAAACAAAATGAAAGCTGTTTTCTGCTAAATTCTCTCTCTATATATTCTTCTGTACTTTGTACCCCACAAAATGTACTCAACCCAGGTAGTCTTTGTGACCAATGTGACTTTGAAGTAGATTCTCACCCCCCACTGATCACTGGTTGTCTAGCACCTACTTGGACCCAAGATGCGGTTGAGTGAGTGGTTCTGCCAACAGCTTTTCTTTTTTTAGTTTATGTAACTTGCTCCCTTGCTAACTGAAAAAATCCATAGGATGTGGTTTTCCTCTTTAAATAGCAAATTTCCCTCAGAGGGGGGTTGCTGTTCTTTCTGAGAGTCACTTGGACTCTGTTAGACTTAGTCTGGCCAGGTATAATTGGCAAAATAGGTAAAATAAAAATCCTTCAAATTGTTTCAAACTTGGACTTGGTGTGTTTTCTGAGGGGTCTCCCCACAACAAGCACAATTGTGACTAAGCTTCTCTCTACTCACCTCTCCTCTGAGAGTTTTAGAGACTGTGTTAGTCTCACTTCTGTTCTGAATTGTGATCTAGTTGGTTTTAAAAATAGCCCCTAACAAGACCTTGAAGTAAACCCAGAGGGATTAGTCAAATTAAAAAAAAAAAAAAATCAGTGAAAATGAAATTTCAGAGACACCTGCCAAAAGGCTTTCAGAGAAATGGGACATCAAAAGTGAAGCAAAAATGCTAGCATAATATGAAATAAAAGATGTGTGGGAGGGCTCACCAGAGGATTATGTTTCCACTGCAGAAAAATGAGGGTGCAACTGAGCTTATCAGGAGGAAAAAGAATAGTTAATTTGGGGCACATTTTTCTGACCCAGAAGGAAACTGTCCAAATCAAGAGATTCCCTTTGTGACCCAAGGAAGTCTGGAGTCAGAGGAAGGATAAGAGAGACCATTTTGGAATTTATACGTTTGATGATAACAGTTAAAATTTAGATGATGATTTTATCATGATCGTGATTTTTCAGAGGTAGTTGATAAAGGGGAAATCATCTTGGGGTAAGAACACTAGAAAATGGAGATATAAAAAAAGGAAAAGCAGCAAGAGAAGGAAAAAGAAAAGCAATAGTCAAAAATCTAAAGAGGATTTCAAGGGTAGTGTATCGATTTATTTGATAATAGGTCAGTAGATAAAGATGGATATAGAAACAAATAGAGTTTTTTTTTAAATTGTTTCAAAAATATAGAACAAAACATTTTGGCTTAAAGTCAGCATTTGTGGCTTCCTTATTGACATTTTAACTTTTTTTTTAATTGTGGGCAGTTTACTCTGGTGATGAGGGCTTCCATTTGTTTAAATTCATGCTAAGGAGAAAACAGTAACAGCCCACGTTAAAGTGTTTCTACCCAATTTAAATAGGCTTGAATTTATTTTATAGATTTTAGTGTGTGTAATAACTCCATCAGAGAGGTGTTACTGTTAACATTGTACAAATGAGGGAAATGAAATAGGAAATGAGATAAGAAATGTAAATATGAGGAGGATATTTTCCAAAGCTCAAGGAAAGGAGAGGGCACAATAAAGGGATGATACAAGCCAGGGATGTTTTCAAAGCTTACTTACTGGAAGTTCCTCCGCATCAATGGTGCTATTGAATTATCCTCAAGATATTTTTGTCTACAAAGTAACTTATATGAATATCTGAGTTGTTTTTTTTTTCTTTTCTCAGAAGCAAAGTAATTCAATCTTCCATTTTTCAAATGACTTTATAAAGTATGCCTGTGTCCTTGTTTACTTATTGTGGCTTAGTCAATCCTTGGCCTAGTTCATGATTCTATTGCTCAGAGGTTTGGTTTTGACATTTTTTTTTTCCATTTAGTTTTTTAAGTGCTCTGAGACATCTTTATGCAGTGCATATCTGAAAGCTAAATCACTGTCTTTCTTTTATATTTTGCATTTCTTTGAACAAAAGGCTTATGTTATGGTCAAATCAATTAGAAATCTTCAAATATAAAATTGTTATCTCATTGACATAAACTTAAAAGATATTATGAAACTATTCACTGATTCTATTCCTGTTGCTCAGAGGGCAAAATTTAGATTTGAACTGTAATGAATATTTTTTTGTAAGTATGTGTTAGCCATAATTTGCATTAGTTTAAAAATGTGGTTTGAAATTGACCTATTTTAGAAGTGTTTTTTTTTACTTTGTGGAGTTGAGTTGTTTTGCCTTTGTTCACTTTGTCAGTGATATTTTTTGTTCATTAGAAAATGAAAGAAAATTAATTTTCTTTTACTTGTGTTTGCATGTACTTGTACAATTTTCATTCAAAAATTATCAAAATCGTGCTGGGGATGTGGCTTAAGTGGTAGCATGCTTGCCTGGCATGCGTGGGGCAGTGGGTTTGATCCTTAGCACCACATAAAAATAAAAATAAAGATGTTGTGTCCACCGAAAACTAAAAAAAAAAATGTTAAAAAATTCTCTCTCTCTCTCTCTCTCTCTCTCTCTTTAAAAAACTTATCAAAATCACAAAGTATAGCTTTGCCATAAACATCATAAAATGCAAGAGTTAAAAGAAGTTTTGGAGAGAAGTTTTTGCAATGCTCTTTTCACCAATGAGGCTATGGAAACAGAGCATCAGGTACTGTGTGTTCTCATAGCCAGTAGTTAACTGGGATTTAACAACAGCTTCTAATTTCCAGTGAACAGTCTCTCCACAAAAATACAATTTCTAACCATTTTATTTGTCATTTACACTTCACAGAAATATTTGAAATTATAGATTTTTTTCCAGATTTTATTCTTCTCCCAATTACTTTGGTATGGAAGGTATTTTTTCTCACTTGTTGGGGCTCGGTCTATTCTTTTAGTTCGTCTTCCTTTTTACTTTGATTTGTTATTTTGGATATGTCAGGTGGTTGTCAGTATTTTGGTATGGTATGGCTTATGACTTTTGGCCTTGGGAACTATTTTGAGACATTTTATAATTGGTTGTATATAATATACGTTATTCAAGATAGAAGAAATTCAGAACACTGCTCTTTTATAAAAAAAAAATTGATGAATACACAAAATAACTTGATTGTTGGGGACTTTTTCCTTCTCTAGTTGCTTTCAAACTAATCGGAATAAATAATACTTTCTATTTTTCAAATAACCTACTGGCTCTCTACTATCTAATCAAATGTTAGACAAACATTAAAAATTTATGTATTTATCTAATTATACAATTAATGACTATTAGGTTGCAATCAAACACTTTTTTTCTAAATACAATTAAGTGTTTTATATCCTGTAGATAAAATATAACTTAATTAATTTTTATTAGTGAAAACAGCAAATTAAATAATTTGTATAAAACTTCAAGTTGAAGTAAACTTTAGAATGCTACAATCTTCTAATAAAAATTTTAATGCAAAGCAAACAATAACCAATACTAAATATATAATTAAATTAAAAATATAGAAATTAGGTTCAGAAGATGATAGGACATCACCATTTTAAGTACTGTTTTTGCTTTGGTGGCATTCACAGATGAAAGATGAAGTGAGCATATAGACTGGCCTCTCAATGCTAAAGGAACCAATGACTGAAGGGAGGATGATATTTGTGGGGCATGATAAATTACATCCTAGTTTTCCTTGGTTTCTAGTAGTAAGAAGGAACCTGAAATAAACTAGGCCTTGCGTACACTTCAGACCTACTTAATGTTTTTTGCGTAGTGAAGGAAATTTCAGTTTGTGAATTGGATCAAGATACGATCTGGGAGTGATTGTGAACTAAGTGGCTTGTAAAACCATAAAGAGTACCATTGCTGGTATCATCTTTGTTTCCAGGCTATTTCCATAATTTCTCAGATATAATAAGTAGTTTAAAATGAGAATAAACAGAATATGAACCGATAATACCCCATGATTAAGAACTAGGAGAAATAATAAACAGCACAAAGAGTCACCCACCGGAACATCAAATGTAAAATTATCATTCATAGTCTGTAAGATAACATTCCAGGAGATAACTGGCAAGCTTGAAACTTACGGCAACAGTGAAATATTAAAAATGATCTATTAAAGTTGAAATGAAACATTAGAAATTTAAGAATTTTGAAATAACAACAAATAATATGTAGAACTCAATAACTGGGTGTAATAGATGAAGAAAGAATTAACTAGAATATATAACAGGAAAAAGGAGAAACTAGAAGAAAGTACAGAAAGATGAAAACACACAAAAAAATAGAAGCCCAGGGTATAATAAGGGAAGATCCAATAGAGTTAGCTAGAGTCTCAAAAGAAGAGGAAAAAAAAGGAGTATTGAAGAGGAAATATTGAAAGAGATAAGGAATAAGAATTTTCCAGAACAGGGCTGGGGATGTGGCTCAAGCGGTAGCGCGCTCGCCTGGCATGTGTGCGGCCCGGGGTTCGATCCTCAGTACCACATACCAACAAAGATGCTGTGTCCGCCGAGAACTGAAAAATAAATAAAAAAAAAATTCTCTCTCTCTCTCTCTCCTCTCTCACTCTCTCTTTAAAAAAAAAAAAAGAATTTTCCAGAACAAATGAAAAATAACTATCTAGTAAGCCTCTAGTATAAAAATAGATATATTCAAGCTATGATACTAAAACTATAAAATACCAACTCTCTTGCAAGAACCCAATGAGGGGCGGGATGAGAGGTGGGATTTAACTTTTAAAGTAGGACTTGTATTAGCAGCTGACTTCCCAAAAGAAATAATCAACTCCAGTGATCATGGAACCTCAAAGTGTTGAAAGAAAATAAAACCTAAGTATAATTTTGTATTCAGTTAAAAATACATTTCAGAAATAATGTTGAAATAAATCTATTTTTTCATAAATCCATACTGGAAGAGTTTCCCCCAGTAGACATATACTAATGGGGGCTTTTTAATGCATAATGAAAAATTTCCTAACTGAAATATTGAAGATCCAGGAACTAATAAAGAATGTTTTACATTCCTTTATGGTTCTTTATTCATATATTCTAGCTCATAAACTCAGTTTGAATATTAAAAAGTTTATCTTGATATACCAATGTTTTGTTCAGTGATGGTATAGAATATGTTTTATTTTAGGAGCTCCAGTGGTACAGTTGGTTAGCATGCAGAACTTACACAGAATGTGCCCTGTTTTCTAACTAAAAAAGTGCTCTATTCTCTCTATATAAATAGAACATTTCAAAAAAATATATAAGTATACTTAAACATATATATATATATAAATATGAACATATATTTTTTTCTTATAACAGTAAATACATTTACACTTCCATAAAACAAAGGTAAATTATATAAAATCTTCATTAATTACTGTGAAATAGAGATTTCAGAATTTACTTTTAACTTTGCTAAGATATGTTTTTTGTTTAAAATTTTCTTGAAATCCATCTGGAGGCCAAAACATGAAGCTTGGTTTTATGTAATTTACTCTCCTTATTTTGGTCTTAAAGTTAGCATAAACAGCATGAGTATTTCTAAAGTGATAATAAGTACAAATATTATTTGAAGGTGTAGAAAATACTTTTCATTTTTAGATAATCTAGGGAAAAGATTCTAGAATTAGCTAAATTTATATCAACCTGAAAAACTAAAAAATCAGGTGATTCTGAAGCCCCTATTTTTACATAGGTTAATATAAAAACATTAAAGTGGTTCTTGTCCTCTGAATAAATACAAAAAATACTGGCAGCCCTGTTTTCTTATTTAAAGAATTGCATATTTTTTGTAGATTTTTTTTAGTGAACTGGTTAAAAGTACCTCAAATGGAAATCCCTTTGTTCAATTAGGTAAATAATATATTACGGATGAAAAATAATATGCTGGAAGCTATTTAGTTCATTGATAGATACTATACATAAACACATATGCACAGAATATTTGGGATATGCTTATATTAAAAATTATTCTTTGTCTAAAATTCAGTTTTTCCTGGCAACCCTGTATTTTACCTGGTAACATTATTCTACAGTTTCATGAAAACCATGAAATTGATTTGATAAAGGTAACCTTTAACAATCAGCCTCTAGACAACAGCACTAAATTTTACTGAAGTAAAATTGCATTTGCTCGAAACTTTTGTATTTCTGCAGAGGCATCAGAACATTTCAGATGCATCTACTGACTCTGATTTCATTTGTCTAAGTAGATAAATCTTTGGTATTGAACTTGTTTCCATCAGCATGACAGTGCTTCTCCCTGATTTAATTTCCAGTCCCCCTCCCAATCCTAAGGAAAATGAATGTTTAAACAGAAAAAGTACGAAGGAACTTCAGGTCATTTTATTTTAATAAGGTCTTCCAGAACAAAGTTTAACAAAAATACTCCCCAACCTGCCTATTTTCTGTTTCTGGTTCATCCATTTGACTTCTGGAGACTTTGAAATATTGGAGAAATGATATTCTATTCAAGAACAGAATAGCAGCATTATTTTATTTGTTGCATCTTTTCTTGACTAATCCTAAAACATTTTGTAATTGCTTTTGTTCATGCTCATAAAACAACTTACTAAAGTCCTATATAGGCACTTCATTTTTAAAGATTAAGAAGTGTTATTCAAATTTATATTGGTAGGATGATGATCCAATAATTGGTCATGACCATTTACTTCAAATTAGAACCATTAAGAACACCTGAAAAAGAAAATCTGTATCAATTGGCACTTTGCAGTTTAATTGAATTGAATACAGAATTAGGCTTTGGTTGTAGGTTTTTTAGAGCATATAGCTGAATCTCCTGTCAAAATAGTTGTTAACATTTAGGCAAATTGTAATGGGCATACCATATAAAGGCTGAGGAAGAAGATGGTGATAATTCATTTTGGTTTTGGATACTAGCACCTATGTTGAACCCCAACTAAATGTTTAAACAGTACCCTCTCAGTATTTTGAATCTATTTTTCATCTTTTCATGAAAACGTGCACCATTAGGAGTCATTCCTGACAATTACTGATGCTTGTGTGAATCTGTAGTAAGTTGTCTTCTAACTGAAAAAATCTAAGAATTATTCATAATAATGTAAATAAAACTGGATACAGCTGCTATTGGTACTGGTGTTCCTGCCTTCTATTTAGGTCTTTGCTGTACATTTGTCAATGTTAGGTTTATAATCCTCTGTATAGTCACGCAGAATTTAGGAAAATATGCATTCAAGTAAATAAAGTAACACAACTAATGGCTAATAAATGTTCCCAAACTAAGGCCCTGAATAAAGATTACTCCTGATTTGCATATGAATTGGTTGTATGCAAATGAAAATTCCTAAGGCATTTGAAGATTGTCTTTTTAACTAGGTTAACCATCCTTCATGGTTTTTCTTACACTGCCTATATCACACTGTCTTCTTTGATACAAAAGTAATATTTATAGAGCAGTGGAGCAGCATCCCAGGGCTCTAGAGCTGCTTAGTGAGATCTGGAGGTTTCAAAAGAATCTCTTACTCTTTTGAGGTTTTTGTTATCTTATCTGAAAAATAAAATCATCCCTAAAATGTTTCTAAATGTTTTTAAAGACGTGGTGACTTTTGTTCAAATAAAATGTTAGGAAAAAATTTCAACAGAGGGCTGGGGATGTGGCTCAGTGGTAGAGTGTGTAAGGTTCTGGGTTTGATCTTTAGCACCACATAGATACAAATAAAAAATAAAGGCATTGTGTCCATCTACGATGAAAAATATTATAAAAAAATACTTCAGAGAAAATTGACTAAAGACAACTGTTTTCATGAAGAGGACATCAGGAAGTGTTGACCTTGAGGTAGAGCCTCTCTATACACATACATTTTTATACTAGACAGAATTAACTAATAATAATAGTAAAATACTTAAGAATATTTCAATAGGAATCAAAACCTTGGGGAGTAGAAGAGAGATTGAACTCAATTGCCCTGAAAAAAAAATAAATAAATAGGCTGTGGAAATTTTAAGCACTGGGGCAAATTAGTGGTTGTGTACCATGTGAGTAAATTCTATATACATGATAATTGTTTTTTATAAAAATTAGACTGTTACCTTCCCACAGAGACTTGGAGATAAGTGCTCTATCTTACGATGACATCTCAAATGGATGGCTCAAAGTCCTTGAAAAAAATATTCCTGGGTTGTAGACAATTTATATCTCAAAATGGCGAGAGATGCCCTGAGAAAAAACATCAAAGGCCTATAGTTAGGAAGACAAGTCTAAAATGTAATCAACCTCAGGGGAATGTTAAGGCCATATTGGTCAACAAACACAACACACTCACACAAATACACTGCAAAGCCGGGGTGTTCTCAAAGAGTTTTTCATTGCTAACTGCCTAGTATTTTCCTCATCTCCATTATCATAAATTCCAAGTTTATGAGTCATAATTAATGAGCTTATGTGCCACCTGTACTTAGACTGCCTGTAATTCCATATACAGTTACAGTGATTCATTTTGCATGTGTTATATAAAACTTATGAACACCCTTATTTAAATGTTTGTAATTGATTATTCCTTTAATTATATTGTCTAGATGATATAAATAAAGTATCACTAACTGTTTGTTACTGATATGACTTCTTCATATTTATATCATACCCTCCTTGTAATGCATGGATGCCTTTATATTACTTCAATGTTTCAGAAAAATTTAAATTCTAAGCAGTATGAAATTCCAAATCTATGATTCCCACGTCAATTATAATTTAGTCTCTTGGCACATCTGGTTGTAGCATTTTCTATTACTGTATAGACTCTTATATTTATGCCTTAATATATATTTGCCTTACAGCCCAGTTATGATTCCTATGAGAACTATAACTTTACATTCCATGATGCTTGTTTTAAAATTCTCAGCCATAAAATCACATTAATATGTTTTCCGTTGCAGTTTCTTCCCTTTGTTTTAAAGAATATGTAATAGTTATGTGTTCATCTTTCCCCCTGCATATCAAAATGTGTTCTAGAATGTCATTTGTGCTTTATTTAAAATTCTCACCTTCATAAGTAAATACATGTGATTAATCCTGAGTGACATGAGGGCCAACCTGCAAAAAATAATTTTACATAGGTCACACATAGGGCATTAGCTCATTCACTTAGAAAATCTGTTGTCAAAGCAAATATTTAGAGAGCAAGAAAAATAAAGTCCCTCTTGTGTGAGGGCCGCCAGGTGGGTGAGATATTGTAAATGATCCAAAGCAACACAAGTGGTAAGAGACACATTGTTTGGTGAGGTCCGACTCCTGAACTTCAGTGTTCCTATCTACCCTGAGAGACCTTATTGAAATGCAGCTTCTGATTTAGTGGGTCTGGTGGGTCCTGAGACTGTACCTTTGTAACAAGTCTGGGCAAATTTTCTCAAATTTACCGAAGTGCCTAATACTCTGTGGTCCATTACAACTGGCCTGCTAAACTCAGTTATTTGTATACTTGGTTCAGTCTACTGGGGTCTGTATGATTGCCAAGATTTTTTGGTTATTCATCTACATTCGGCCTCCATTTTAGTGCCCAGTTTAGTAAATCTCTCATTTTTCTGACCTATATGGCATGCATAAGTGGGCAAGCTCTCTTTCTCTGTCATAGTTGTATCTGCTGTTTCATTGAAGAACAGACATCCCTGCCTCAAAAGATGTACCTGATCCCAATCTTACTACCTGCCCCCCAGTCAAGGACCATATCTGTTTTACAAGTGTGTCTAGTATCTAGTCCTGTGGCCCTCACAATCCCCTCAGCTGTGTTAAGGTGTAAATAGGTTGTATGTTAACTATAAGCTCTTTTCTCAGAAAGTTTACTTTATAAAATTTGTGAATAATTTTTCTGGCCCTCTGAAAAGTAAATCTTCTACAACCCAAGAATGTCCTCCTCAAGGGGCCTAAGAAAATGCTCTTGCCTTTATCTCTGGCTCCTAAAGGGAACCTGGGAGCCTTGCTTGATAAGTGACAGCAAATGCAAGTGGACTCTCAAATTGAAATGGCCCATCCCACACTTCTATGGATATTTTTCAGTGGTCCATTCCACTCCTTATTTTACCCTACCTCTTTTTTTAATGTTGTGGGTGATGAAAAGAGGAAAATCAAGGAACAATGGTATAAGTGGAGATGGGAAGTTAAAATGTAGTGTTAATATATGGAATGTTAAATTTTGTTAATGAACAAAATCTGTGAATGGTGATGTTTCTTTCAATGGTATCAAGATCCTTAAGGTTGACATAGTTGATATTCTGATTTACTTTACATTTGGTGAATTTAGAAAATGTGGTAATTTTAAATGAAAGATCTCCATGGATATTCTCATTTGCGAACGAAAGGGGAATACTCTGAAAAATTATATCTTCAGTATTTCAACCCAAGACTTTGTCTGACCCTATGGAATATTTAAGTTTTCAATTCCATCTTGAATATTAATTCATGTCAGTAATAGTGATGGTGATAATTTAGATATCATTTTGGTGTGCCTAATATATGCTAGATCTGTGTTGTCCAAATGTGGCAAATAGATGCAAATGGATTTTGAACACTCAAAATGTGACTAGTCCAAATTAAAATGTGTTACAGTGTAAAATATACTCTTGATTTTTGAAGACTCATACAGAAAAAAGAATGTAGGATATTTTAAAAATTTCAATATTACACATTGAACTTATATTTGGATATAATAAATTACATAAAATATAAAAATTAATTTACCTATTTTTACTTTCAATGTGGCCATTAGAAAATTTTAAATTACATATATGACTCATACATTTCTAAAGTTGAACTATAATTAAATCTAGGATTAAAATAATGACTCTTATTTCTAACCACTTAAAATAATCTTTCTTAATGTTAGAATTATATATTGGATAGTAAAAACTGATGTAGTAAAACTATATTTCCCTGATTCTTGGTTCTTTTTACAATTTGAGATGAATTTATTTTTGTCCTTTTAAACTAAAATAAATGAATTGTATTATAAACTCCACTTGTGAATTTATTTATCCCTTCTATCTCTCTGTTTCTTTCTCATTGCTTCTGACTATACACCCATCCATTCTATTGGGTACTAATGTGGAGTGACATTAGGGGGAGAGTTTTCTGATGAAAGAAATATTTTATCATTGACAGTGCTAAAATTAATGGCACAGGATAATTATAAAGAGAAGACTTATTTGTGGTTGATTTTACTGATATTTCCAAATTCTCTGTAATCAGGATACTCCCTTACTACCTATATCTGGAGTGAAACACTCAAGAGTTCTGTCCTCCATGCCATGTATCCATAGCATAATTCAAGTTTCTAGTTTCACATATGCTTAGAAACAGTAACTACTCGTTAATAATTATTATTTCTTGGTGATATTATTTGAGGATTAATTTTAAATTTCTTGTATATACTTTCATTATTTATCTTTTATGAAGAGTTATGCCATATTTCTTATGAAATAAAATCATAATTTTTAATAAAGATTATATACCATATTTTCAGGTGTCACACATGGATATTGGTGGCATGTTTTCTCCAATGGGTGGTCAGTTTATAAAAATAAACTTTTGGGGCTGGGGATGTGGCTCAAGCCATAGTGCGCTCGCCTGGCATGCGTGCAGCCTGGGTTCAATCCTCAGCACCACATACAAACAAAGATGTTGTGTCCGTCGAAAACTAAAAAAAAAAAAAAAAAAAAAAAAAAATTAAAAAATTCTCTCTCTCTCTCTCTCTCTTAAAAAAAATCAACTTTATTTTAATCTATTATAGTGTGCTGCTCTGCGTTCACAGTTTAGCACAAAGAGATACATACCAGAGTCAGAACAAAACTTTACTCCCCATATATTTTGATTGTGCGTTACCCTACTCAATAGTCTAAAAGTATGTTCATAAATATTTTATCTGTTTGTGAAATGTACATATCTAATATAAAGGCTAACTACTTAAGTCTGGACAGCAAATTTTAGAAAATGTTTCTTTTTATTATATCATTTCCAAATTTCTACTTTGGGTTATGTTTTAAAATGTGAACTCTTACATTAATACAGAAATATGTATGTACATTTGTATGTGTATCTATATATATTTATGTATATATAATACACACACATATATATCTATGGCTATCTGTACACATGCAGGTACAGTTTTAATGTATCTATGTATCTAGTAATAGACTTTGGAGCATTAATAAATATTTTATTGCTGGAATACATTATCAAAACATTTCAAAGACTAGAATTTGTATTATAAATGATAGAATCATTATATAAAAAATCTTTCCCTTCAGTAATTCTCTATATTATAAACTCAGTTACTGGCCAGATTTCCTTTTTACTTTGAGTCCTAAATTCTTGTTATTGCAAGCATGTCTCAGATTATCTTGGTCTATGGCTTATATATTCACATAATAAAAAGATTCATTCACCACTCAGATTCAAGTTGGCAACCAGCATAATGTTTTTATGTCTATGTCAATCCTAGGCATCTTTTCTGTTGCTTTGAGATGCCAAATTCCTGAAAATTCCATTTCTGCATCCTAATGTATAACTAGGAATAATATTTTCAACATTTGTTCTCTTGATTTCCAAAATATAAACAAAATGGCATTCTTAGATTCCAGATCTAGAAGACCAATGCGAAGTCTATTTTGTCTTCATTCAGATTTTACCTCTTCCCATTTTGAGACTGCCTAGGTTCATGCTTCAGTGTTTATTGGAACTGCTCTCTCTGGAGACTTGATTTGGATATCCATGAATCCTCTTGTCTAGATTCCAGTCAGGTTTTGCCAACTTTCTCCCTTTTGAATCATAATGGATTAGGCCCTGTTAGAATTTCCTGCCTTGGAAATGGACAGGTTTATTTCCTCTCAAATTTGAGCTTCAATTATTTGAAAGCATAGCATTACTGAGATGCAATCATAATTTTTTAATAATAACTATTATTATAAAGTGATAATAATTTGTTACCCTGAGTAATAATTCTCTCATAAAAAATAGAGAATATTCCTTTATGGATTTCCTGTCATCATTCTATTATAAAATATTTGAACTTGAACAGAAACTTATCAAATATCACTACTTAAAAACAGTAAAAATCTCGGTCAGAACATCTTTCCTTTGAAGAGAGTTCAAAGTCCTGATGAAGATGATGTGTGATGGTGCTAATTGTTGGATGTGATTCTCTTGCTTTACTGCCTGACTACTAAAGCCTTTGAAGTCTCCTCCAGTCCAAAAAACAAAAATATCTACCAAATTTCTATTAATTGAATTAGGAAACCTACATTTACTTTTATTTTTTAAAAAAGCTGTCTTCTCTCAAAGAAGGTAAAATGGCTTTATCTCCTACAAAGAACAGTCTAAACTATATGTGACTCAGGGTACTTTTGTAACTTTCTTTTGACTGTCATTCTTATCCAAATGGTTGTATATGAGAACATCCTCTCAAAATGCATAAATGATAGTCATTAAGCTTTTGTGTAAATTAAGAAAGTTCTAAATTTTCATAGTTCACCAAATGTCTATAAAGTTTATAGCATTGCTTACATAATTCTATAAAAGGAAAATAAGTCATAAAAGAAGCCCACAAAAATGTATTTCAACAGATCCAATCACAAAAACTACTTTTCAATTTATGTTTACACAAATAGCCTATTCAATTGAAATGAATGCTTTTAGAATGTTAGCAACAATCAATCAGGCATTTGAAATGAAGGAAAGGGAGGAGGGATGGGAAAAGGAAAGACAGTAGAATGAAACTGACATAACTTTCCTATGCATGTATATGAATATACCACAGTGAATCTCACTATTGTATACATCCATCTGCATCCTAAGAAATTAATTTAAAAGAAAACTATGGGTAAATAGCAGAAACATCAATATAGGAATTCTTTCTCATAGGAAGGGAATAGGGGCTGGGGTAAGGGAAGGGGAAGGAGAGTTACTAAGGTTTGATTTGGAACAAATATATTCCATGCTTATATAATTATGTCAAAATGGATTCTGTTGTCATGGTCAACCAAAAAAAAAAAAACAATAAAAAAATAAAAAGTACTTGTGCTGATTGGTCAAATCAGAGTCTAAACTTCTTTATTTATACTTCCTATCTCTGCTAAGTGGCTGCCACCCATAGTTCTATAAATCAGAGTTCATGTTTGTGCCAAATCAGTAAGTTTTAGTATTATTTATTATACATTATTTCAGCAATAACTAATACACTTTCAAAATATGTGTACAATATTTAAAACCGTCTCTGGTATACAGTAAAAGCTCCATAAATATTATTTTAATTAATATTCTCTTTTGCCTGGTTTAGAGTAATAAGTGAAACTTAAAATCAAGAAATGACGAATTCTTTTAATAGTTAACTGATGAAAATGACTTGCAGAATATTTTTTAACCTCATTTTTATTCCATGTAGCCAATATATTAAATAAACATAAATGTTGCTCTGGGAAAATCTTAAGCCTTCTTGTTATCTATATGACCTTCTGCATTCTGACATTCAACTAATATTTATAGACCTTTTATTATTTTTCTTTAACTTTTGTACTATTATATAAAATAGATAAATATTTTGCATAGTTCTGAGGAGATTGACTACAAACTAAATAAAATTTAATTTTTTAATTTTTTTTTATTTGTAGTTGGACACAACACCTTTATTTTATTTATTTATTTTTATGTGATGCTGAGGATTGAACCCAGCACCTCTCACGAGCTAGGCAAGTGTTCTACCGTTGGGCCACAACCCCAGTCTCATAACCTAGTACATGTCACATAAAGAATTTAATTTATAGTAGGCAAATTATTACTGTGATGATGATGATGATGATGATGTGTGTATGTGAACCAGTTGATAGGGCTCCTAAAAATGTCATTTTCCATCTATCATTAAGATAAATTTGTCCCTCATTTTTCTTGTGTCAGATTTAATTGGAAACAATTTAATTTGAAATAATTATGAAAGAGATAATTTTGTAACATTTTTATCCACTATAGTTTCTTGAAAAGAGGATGACCAAAATTTAGACAATTTTAGTTTCTTAAAAAATATTTAAAAATTTAATCAATTCTAAAGGAGCCTGAATTTTGGCATCCTAGGATGGGCTTCAGTTTCTGATCTTTGTCTTGGATTTGGTCCATCACTAACTTTCTTCAGGGAGGATTTCACAACTGAATGTCTGTATAATAAGTCATATATTGATCCCCGCATAGTTCAAAACTAGCCTTTATTTGTTTATTCAAAAATGTAAAATAAAATCACCAGGGACAGAATCACCCTATTTCAATTCACACAAGACAAGTGGTGGCAGAGGTTAGATATATACTCAGCAAATTGCCTCCACTTCTTTGGCACACAGGAGGACTCGGATTCCCTAGCAATTATGTTGGTCCCATGTGGATGGTTTCTAACCAGTGTAATTTAGAGTAAGTGATAAATACTGTTCCTAAGGCTCTTGGAATTTCCCATGCAAGTTTCCATTCTCAGTCTTAATACATCAGTTAGGCAGATGGAGAGGATACAGGAGATGTCACCAGGGACAGGCTGGGTCTGGCAAGAGCAGGGTGACTGGAGACTCAGTCACTGTTTAAAGAAGAATCACCTAAGAGAGTTTATCAACTTGTACTAGCTCTAAAATAAGAAAAAAGAGCTTTTGTAGTTTTAGGCACTGAGATTTTGCTTTATCATGAATAGTTGGTGGTTGGGTTGGGCTTTAAAAATTATATGACATTGTAATTGGAGATTTATTTTTCTTTTTTTTCTCCCCAAACGGTGTCTCCATGAGTCTAAACCTAACTACTTTATCTGTGCAGTATCCCAATTCCAATAACAAAAAGTCAATATTTGCAGTATCCTTGAAGTATCTAGCTCTACCCTCAATTTTTATCCCATAATAAAGATTTAGGAAAGAACTAGGAGGATCACTGCTCCAAATTTCAAGTATGTAGGCTACAGAAATATATCAAGTTCTATTTTTAAAAATCTACCTGTCCTTGAATAAATGTGCTTCATATATTTTTGAAATATTGTGTTCATCTTTTTAGTATCAATATTTTTCTGGTGTCCATAATGATATTTTATAAAATAGATTATTAAAAATCTTTGCAAAATTTGCCTGTAGGCAAGCTCCTAATTCAAGAATAATTAAAGTGACAGTTTAAGAGCAAATTTTGTGAGCCAGAGATGTACAGTGGTTTTATTGTCACTCTCATCTTTGTACTTTGCAAAAAGAAAGTGATTCAACTTAATTTTTCATCAAGTAGTATCTTCCCAGGAGGCATTATGAAAAAATGCAGCTTGAAAGCATATATCAACTTTCACAAAGTGGAGGCATTCAGAGCATATGGTATTCATATATATATATATATATATATATATATATATATGTGTGTGTGTGTGTGTGTGTGTGTGTGTATACATATGCAAAAAGAATGGAGAAAGCTCATTTTAACTACTACTTTGACATAATTTGAAAAAATTATATTGCCTGTGCTAACTAAAATACTTGTTAAATAAAATAATTTTCCCTCTCCTATAAGCAAGAGCTTTTAAAAACTGATTTCTTGAAGATTAAAACTTTAACTGTTTACAATTTGATGGCTAGACTGATAAGTCATTTAAAAATTAGACTTCTATTTATGCCCCTACATAGCTTAGTTCTTCTGAAATGTCATTTTATTTAAATTACATACTCCAGGAAAAGATTATTGAAATCTCATCATAGAAATTTAAAAGGCAAAATTATTCTTTTCCCCAAAACATTGTAAGAATGCTTTATTCTAATCAAAAGTCTATTTCCATATTTAATTGTTAACCTAAACATTCCAATATGACCATCTTCATGATGGTCAGTTCCAATGATGGACAGATCTGTTATTTAATAACAAGTTTTATTCAATCCATGCTCTTCCTATATCCAAAGACTGGGCTTTAATTGTGCTATCACTCAAAGGCCATGACTCTTCTCAATGATGAGTTGTCATGCTGTCATATTCTGCTTGTATCAGCTGGGTGAACTTGATAATGATAATAAAAGCTAACATCTCTGAGTGCCCACTCTGTGTCAAGCACTGTACTAATTGTTTTATTCAACTTCACTCATGGAATTCCAACTATGTGAAGTTGATAAAATTATTATCCCCATTTTACACATGAAGAAACTGAAGCAAAAAGAGAATAAATTTTTCCCAAGTTTCTATAGCTGATAACACTGAAAGTCAAATATATATATACACACAGTACAGAAAATGTAAAGTTTTCTGAGGAAGCATATCTAATTCATTTTTAATCTTTCCTGAAAAAAATTTAGATTGTTTTGAAACATTGTCTTGTAAGAAATTTGAGAAAAAATATTTTCCATGTTAATATTACTGTTTTATCCTGACATCTCTTTGAAGTTGGCTCTAAACATACCAATTAGTTTGATAGTTTTAAAATATCTTGACCAATAAAACATGTAAACAAAAGTGAATATCAAAGCAATAGATACTGGGGACATGAATAATTTTTTCCATTTCCATTTGCCTCACTCTTCTGCATTATCATACATCAACACCTAGAGGAGCTCATCTGGAGGGAGAAGACAGACCTAGACAATTACTTAACAAGAAAATTGCTATTAAAATAGAAATAAGCTAGAAGAATATACGAAGGCTACATATAATTAGGCAGGTTTAATAGTAAATTCAACTATGTGCTTTAAACCTACAATTTTCTTGTCTGAAATATCTCCATGATTACTCTTTTTAGACAGCTTAAAGAATAGAAGGAACAAAATTTAAAATGTAGACTTTTGTGGATTTCTTAAATTGAAAAAGTATGCCCTCAGTAGGAGAAATGGAGGTTTATTCCTTATTTTAGAAAATACTTATTTTCTATGTATCATTGTGGATGGAGTGGGATTTAGACTTAGGGAGAATATGCTACTGGATGAGTTGGATTTAGAAGTTATCACTTAAAAATTAGAATATACTAAAATGTATTACTCTAAATAAAATATGTCAGAAAATATTCAGGTAGGTACAATCAACACTTTTCTTAGAAGAATCTAAGTAGAAAATGTTTGATTTTACAGATGGTCATGGTCATATATATTTTCTACATATATTTTTTTCAATTTTATAACTTGGATCCATGTGATAACTTGGGCTTTAGTAAATTTAATTCTTCCCTCAATCAGATAGCAAAGGGAACATTCCTATGATGTATAAAAAATGATTAATTATGCTTTCTTCTCTTGTAGGAAACTGAGGATTGGCCAATGGTGGGGAATGGGATCAATCTTACGCTATTATTGCTCTTGTGCCTCATATTTCGTATCTTTCCAATGCTGATGACAGCCTTAAAAGAAAGATATTGTTAATTCCACTCTTTCACATGAGATAGAATAGGGAGTAACTAAGTTGTTTACCAAAAGTCACAAGTAGCAAGTGAAAGTTTTATACAGGTCAGTCTCTAAATTCCAAGCCCCACCACCTCCCTAGCCTTGTCCCCTAGTGAACCTGGATGACACATCCATCATCCTGCCTTGGGAAATATTTGGCACAGGGCTATGACTAAATAAAACCCTAGCAAATTATCCACCTTAACACATAATGTATTATCAGGAAGTTATTCAGGCAAGCCCTCAAAATGGATTTGGTGACTCACTTTTAATTGGGGCTTAGAATAAAAAAAAAAAAAAAACAGTAATTACTCAATGTAACCCAACCCCTGGAAACATCATCAGAATCACTATAATACAAATGTAGGACCTCTCATTAATTTGATAAGAACAGGCAACATTTGTATTCAAGTTGAATGAATACATAGGATTTACTTCAACTTAATCACATGTTCTGGTGCCTGTGGGTACATACTGATAGCCATTATACCAAAAAAAAAAAAAACAGCTTATTTAGAGTCTATTAATATCAATGCATGGAGTCTTTTTATTTTAGAGGCCCAACTGACTATCCTAAATTAGATATTTCTGGAAAAGTGTTTACCCTTCTGAAAAATCATTAAACTCCTTGCAAGACTAATTTCCAACATATTGGCACGTTTCTATCTTTGCTGTCCAAAATGGTACCCCTACCATTGTTGCCTTTTTGCCTTGTGAGAATGATCAAAAAGGCAAATTATGCATGGTAATAATAACTTATGCCTTTTAGTATTGGAACTCCATAACAGGCCTGAAAAGAATCTAGTTTGGTTTTATCAGATGACCTTGTATTAGGTAGGATAGTTAGCCATGAACAGGTAGGTAGAGGGAAAGGACAATCAAAGACAGACATTAGGCCTATACATCAATAAAAACTGAAACTGTGGGGAAACATCTCAACAGGCAAGGGTTTGGGTATGAGATCTGGAATGTCCAACATTCCCCCGCTGTAGAGAATTATAATCTCTTGAGGAAATTATTACTTAAGATTGTGGGGACCCTAACTGAAACAAATGAGCAACAGAGAAGAGGGGTCTCATATGTCAAGACATGCCCCTGTCCTCAGCTCTAATCATATCTTACAACCGAGTTACTGGAACTTTCCCTTATTATTGAAACTATATCACAACTGCCCAATAACCCTGTCAACCAGAGTATTGAGACACTCACAAATATTGCTAAGGGCTATCCAAAGAGTATTAAACCAATGAAGAGGGACAGGGTAATGGAGGAAAGAATAAAAGACTCTGTTTTCTTAAAAACTCCATCCCTATGAGCACCGCACCATCTTCTCTTCAAAACCATCTGTGCAGTCTGTAAGGTCCTTGCTTAGCATCTGGACAGCCATCATCTTAAGGAAAATGTTCACTTTCCCACCCAAGGGCCTTTCTGAGAAAGGCTTACCACTCCCTCATACCAACCCCACCCTTAACCACCCACATGAGGACCTACCTGGCTCTAATCCCTGTGCCTCCCCCACAAATGTCTCAACTTCAAGCCTGTGTTGCCTCTCTCCACTATAGAGGGATGTGCCTTTATTTGTTAGCTCTGACAAATAAATTCTCTGTCTTGTATTTCTTGCTCGCTGGTCTTCCGGTTCCAACTTTCCTTTCACAGTCCCTATGCTGTATGTTACTCTTGCCTCTCACTCTATAAAACTTTTGCTTACTATGTGTTTCACTAGAATTCTTTCCAGTGGAGTCGCAAGAACTGTGGTTACTGCCCTGACTCAACTTGGGCAGGCTCCCAGCCCTGTAACGCTTGAACAATTTGCTGTGCTTCCCAGATTTTTGATTCTTTTATTTATGAATTAAAGACAACTTCTTCATGATGACTCCCTCCAACTTTAACTTAAGACAACCGAATTTATATCTAACTGTATATTGGACTTAACTCATGATATTTTAGAGAAGCCAACCAGCACTCTAAAATTGAGGAGTTGGGTTTTCCTAAAACATAAATGGTATTTGTGGGATACTGTGGATAATAGCTCAAAGATTTCTAAAACTTCAGTACAACAATCCGTGAGAAGATAGTGTAATCTCCTAGAAATGTTCTTAAACAGAGACATTTTAAATTCATGATAGTGAACATTGGGTCCAGGTTCTATGGGTTCTAAGTTTCAGAAAAAGAATAAAAAATTAAAAATAGAAAATTCAATGAAAGGACTATAGGCAGGTAAAACTTCACTTCCACTAGCTTCAAGAAAAATCTGCTTCTGATTATATTATATGTTTATTTGGGATGGATTGAGAGGTCATGCTAGAGTTAATAGGAAAAGAAGCTTTTGGTTAAATCCTCCCCGTTCTCTTTCTTTTACCATATTGTGCAACTGATACTCATAATTAATTCAGAAAAGATAATGATAACTTTTTATAAAATAATGCAGGAAAGATGCCTGACAGTCCTTCATAAAAAGATCCACTTAAATACCTTCTATTATTACTGTGGTTTACACAGCAGGCTATGCCAGTTTATTTACAATCCTGTGAAGCATGTAGTTCCACTTTTCCAACTCTATCTTAAGAGCAGTTGAAGGAGCCCTCTGTTTTAGTGAGGGAAATGCCCCCAAACTAAAATGGTACGGTTTTGGGACTATCTTTAATTAGGCAAAGCACAGGGAGAAAGTATGTTTGCAGGAAGACATGCACTCAGGTGAGGGCAAATAAGCAATTTATTCTTACTTAAGGTTTAAGTGATTTATGCATGTTCCCTTGGGTGTGCTAGCCTTATTCTGTAAAAAATGTATGACCAAGTTAAATGCATATAATCATGCAGGGACTATCATGCAGGCAATTATTTTGTAGTGTATTTTCCAGCAGTATGTCTTCCATGGATTTGTTTCTTGTGATTCTCTTTGTTACGCCTATGTGTAGCCTTTGAATGGGTCATCTGACAAAAGCCTTCCATTATCTACATGGCTCACATGTACCTTTATTTTGTAAAGTTGGAAAAGGTTCACACACAATTATAACATTTTTATTCATCAGATAAAGACTAAAATCATAATGCTTAGCATTAGCATCATTGCGAATAATGAGATTCACAAACATTTGAACAGCTATAGGAGTAAAATTTGGTCCAGTTTTTGGGCATTCACTTAGCAGTATGTATCAAGAACTTCGAAGAGTTCATACCCTGTAGTTTAGCAAAATAATTCCAGAAGTTTGTCCTGATAGGCTCGCTAAAAAATATTTTATACATAAAGATGTTTCTTAAACATTTTTATAATTATGAAGCTATTATAAATATCCCAAGTTTCTAGCAATTTGGGATTGATTAAATGAAATTTACTTATCTATTAAAAAGACTTAGAGAAATCCAAAAAGAATTATTAGTGGAGTTTATCTTTTAATGATAAGATTTTAGATTTTTAAATATTTTTTGTGCCTTTCTTCACTTGTTATTTCTTTAAGATGATCACTTGTTACTTCATTTAATTAAAAGCAAGTTATTTTTAAAAAGAATTGCTTAAAGTTATTCTTATTTGCAGTGTTAGGGATCTAACCCTGGGCCTTACATATACTAGGTAAGCACTATATCACTGTGCAACACACTTAGCCTAGTTATTCTTGATTATGCTAGCTTTCGGTATTCTTGAAATTGTTTTAGCCAGTTTGGTATGAATTTAAGTCACATTTTTAAATGGTCACCCATCCAAAAATGCCACACATACCAAATCATGCACATATCTTCTTTTTTACGTGTGCGCACACACACACACACACACACACACACACACAATCTTCATGCATACACTGACATGATAGCCCTATCATTTATACTTGCCTCTCACAACCACAACACCACAACATTTTAGTAGTAATATAAATGTATTTCATGATGGATTTATTTGCATTTTCTTATAATCAATGTTGAGGATATTTTCATGATTTCTTTAGATCATTTTCATGTCTTGGTGAAGAATTATCAACATTTTATTTTTGTAGTATTATGTTTTGATCCATTTTAAATTATTCTTTCTCTTTTGCTTTTATTATTGAGATGTAAAGTGCTAATGTATTCTGTATACAAGTGTTTTGTATATGCATTATGAACATATTCTCCTGGTCTGTGATTTGCTAATTCATATTCTTCATAGTGACTTCTGTTGAGCAGAATTGTTTCACTTGAGTGAAGTTTAATTATTACTTATTTCTTTTATGAATTTGTGCCTTTTTTTGTACTAAGAAATTATAACCTCCAGTGATACAAAGACATTTTTTTCTGTTTTTTTTCTCAAGAAGCTTTATAATTTTCATATATTTTGTGCCAATGAATTAAGTTGTAGGCTGGGAAGAAAGGGATGTTTTTTTTTTCATATGACTATCTAGCATGAAATTTTTAATTAATTCCCCTTATTGACGTAATTTGGAACATTTTTCAAAAATTGATCATATAAATTATAGTCTATTTCAAAATTATTAGCTTTCCTTATGTTACTACCATACTGTGTTGGTTACTTAAACTTTATAGAAAGTCTTTATATCAGGTAGTATAATATTTGGAATTTTGACAGAAAATATACTTTTATAGATCATTTCTTATGGATTTGTCATTTTAAAATGTGAAATGTCTACTCCATA
The DNA here is from genome assembly GCF_052094955.1 of Ictidomys tridecemlineatus. Taxonomy (NCBI): domain Eukaryota; kingdom Metazoa; phylum Chordata; class Mammalia; order Rodentia; family Sciuridae; genus Ictidomys; species Ictidomys tridecemlineatus. The sequence goes on along the minus strand of NC_135480.1, from coordinate 166,577,763 downwards.
AACCTAGTGTAAGTGTCCTTAAGTATTTACTTTATATGGATTTTTAAAATTTAAGTGTAGAATTCTTGTACATCTTTCATTAAAATTTTCATAGATATTTTCAGATTTATATTATTATAAACTGCATTGTTTACTTTTTATCTCAACTTTTGCAGATAGCATAGAGATATGCAATAGCTATTTTATACTAGCTTTATTCTAGGACTGTTAAATTCACCTATTTTCTAGAATCTTTAGTATTGTTTATACATTTAATCATACTTAATAAAATGCAGCAAATTTTAATTTTTCCTTTTCTATCTCTGTGTTTTAATGTCTTGTTCATGCCTTATTGCATTGACTATGACAATGTTGAATAAAAGTAGGGAGGGTAAAAATCCTTGCCTATTCCTGATCTTGGATAATAAGTATTAACCATTTCAAAATTAAGAATAATGTTACCTATAGGTACTTTTTGGAGATGTTTCTTTTGCAATCAATGTTTCTCTTTATTTCTAGTTTCCTAAAGTTTTTATAATGAGCAGGTGTTCATTGATATTTTTTCTCTCTTTTGAAATGATATTATGGTTTTCTTTCACACTATTAACACAATCAATTATAGATTTTTAAACAGTTAACCTCAATTAGCTGTGATTTGTTATTCCTTTTATAAATTATTGGATTTTATATATTAATATTTTGTGAAGGATTTTTGTGTTGTGACCCATGAGAAATACTTAGTTGTGTTTGTGAGTGTGTTATCTTTGTTTTTAAAATTAGGGTAATAATGACTTCATAAAATGACTTGAAAATGTTTTGCTCCAATTTATGAAGAAGTGTTTTAGTCAGCTTTTTTGTTGCTGTGCCCAAACTATCTGACAAGACAATTTTAGAGGAGGAAAAGCTTATTTTCAGTTTATGGTTGCAGAGATATACAGTACAGCATGGCAGAAGAGTGTGGTGGAGGAGAGGGGCTCAGGGTATGGCCACCAGGAAGGAGAGGAGGAAGACTTATCCTTTTTCTAAGGACAAGATATATACACCCAAATCACACCCCAATGACCCACCTCCTCCAGCCATACCCTTCATGCCTATAGTTGCCCCTTAGTTAATCCCTAACAGAGGATTAAGGCACAGATTAATTTAAAACTCTCAAAACCTAATCATTCTACCTCTAAACTTATTTTCAATTTTTCATACATGAGCTTTATTTAGACTATAACAAAGAGCTTATATAAGAACAACATAATTTCTTCCCTAAATGACTGAAATAACTCTTCATTGAAATTGTCTTTGTGTATAGTTGTCTTCATGCAAGTTTTTAAATTATCAATTGAATGTCTTCTCCAAATATTAGTGTATTTATATTTTCTGCACTTTAGCTACTTTGTGATATTTTTTGTCTGATATTAATGCAAAAACTTCAGCTTTCTTATTGCTATCATGTCTTATAATTTTCTTTCCCTTTACTTGCACCTTATCTGCATTTTTATCTTTTGGGTATATTTATTGTAAATAACACATAGTTGGGTCTTGATTTTTATCTAGTCTTTTAATATCTGCCTTTTAATTGGAGTATTCAATCTACTTATTTTCAGTCTAATAACCAATATGGTTTGCTTTGGATTTACTATTTAATTTCCCTTCATTTATCTCTTATTTGTCTTCTTTTCCTTTAATTACTTTCATTCTCTCTCTCTCTCTCTCTCTCTCTCTCTCTCTCTCTCTCTCTCTCTCTTCCTTCCTGCCCTGGTACTGGGGATTGAACAAAGGAGTGCTTTACCAACTTAGTTACATCTCTAGTCCTTTTTATTTTTGAGAAAGGATCCTGATCATTAAGTTATTGAGTCTCTCCCTAAATTGTGAAATTCCTTAAAGTGGAGCTTGACTTTGAATTTGTAATCCTCCTGCCTCAGCCTCACAAGTCACTGGGATTAGAGATCTGTACCACTGCACTCAGCATTCTTAAGCATTTTTATTGAATTGTATGTCTTCCTTGGTTCTTAGTATAGCAACTTTTTAAAAAATAACGGTTATTTTAGGGGAATATATGATTTTAAAACTTATTGTAGTCTGTTTTGAATTTGTATGATACTCTTTTAGGAAAAAATGTAAAAGTTATCCAACAGTCATTTTCCTTCACCCCATCCTTTCATCTGCGTTGTTAATATCATACATTTTGCTTCCATATGCTTTTCAAGTCCTCCAATGTATTTTTACTATTTTGGCATTAAATCATCATTTTCGTCACTTAGAATTTTTATGTTATAGTTGTTAAAATAGGTCTTCCAAACATATATTTGTAAAACATATACTTGTATTTCTTGTAAAAATATGAGACAAAAAATATAAGTGAAATAAGTCGATAGACAGTTTTATAAAGTAATAATGACTATATCCTGGCTGCCACCTGGATGATGATATTCTTAAGGCCATTCTGGTTTCAGATATGTTAAAATGTGAAGTAATATAAACATAAATTCCTGTATTCCCATCACCTTGTTAAAAATAGAAGAGTTTTAAATATTATTGCAGTTCCTGTGTATACCTCCCTTGATCAGATCTATCTTTCATTCAAAAGACAATCACTAGTTAGGTTTTATGGTGATCATTTGGTTGTGTTTTCCTACAGTTTTAATCAATATATGATCATAGATATAATGGTCTGTTTGAACTGTTGTACGTATTTAACTGTATCGTACGTATTCTGTGAGTTGACTTTTTAAAATTTAATGTTATATGAGATTCACTCATGCTAATCTCTATATCTACTACACGTTTCACTTTTGTGTGGTATCCCACTGAATGTATATGCCCAAATTTATTCATGACCACAATGGTGAGCATTGGAAATTATTTATAATGTTTTGTTTATTACATATTGTTTTGCTATAAACACTCTTGTTGCTTCCTAGAACACATATGAGACTGTTTCTATATTATATACCTATGGGTGGGATTGCTAGTCTAGATGACAAATTTACCAATTTGCTTCCTCTGATTGCCAACCAAATCTGCTGTTCAGTTTTCCAGGGATGGCCTGCCCTGCAATAACCCTACCATCTGACTGAGCCTTAGACCCTGGATTGTGGCAAGTGGAAGAAGATGTGAGGCACAGTTGGGATAGTAGACATGCTTTGTTCAGAGAGTACAGAAGCCCCTAGCTAGCCCAGCTTTCAGTTTGAACTTGCAGTCATTCATAGGCATTTCTTATATGCAGGCCAGACAAGTAAGTCATATTGCCATCAGGTTACATAACTGAGCACATGCTCACGAGAAAACGTTTATGACCTTGAGTATATATCTTGAATCAGAGTATTCATAACCTTGGTTACATACCAAAAACATAGCCTGTTGGAAGCCTCCACAGGGGACTCTAACTATAGCCATCTTGATCTGGCCCAACACCTACCTTGCTTGATTTATAACCTGGGCTAAATATTTATGTTCAAGAATCTTCAGGAAGAAGATGAAAAGGAAGATGTTCTTTCTCACTGGCAACAGTTTTTTTAAAAAACATCTCTGGGGAATCAAAGCCAGAAAGAGAATTAGGCAACATAAATCATGGATAATTGTTCCTGTTGGCACAGGGCTGTGCTCAGAGAATGGGATCTCAGACTGCAGCATACTTGAAATCACAGAGAGTTACACTGTGAAGTCACTACTAGATTTTGGAAGATAGAAATTCAGCCAGAAGGGACCACTTTGTTTTAAGGAAATTTAGACTCTTTATAAAAAGCTGTATTGGCTCCCTTAGGATATTTTCCTGAACTCTAGTTTTCCATTACAACTTCCTAGTCTCTTTCCTACTTAACAGACTTCAAAGTTTACTGTTCCTTTGGTCTAATATATGATCACAGCACAGACTTTTGCCTTCCACCTCTCTTGTCTTCATGACTGCTTCATGACTCCTGATTTCTCCTCTGTCTTAGAAACTGTTCACTTCTACCATGTGTCAATATCACTGATTTTGTAGTTGCATTGACTTTAAATTTCCTCAAGAGTGTCTATTCTACTAGAACATGTATATGAATGATCTAAACTAGTTGTCAAATGATTCCTCCCCAACATAGGGCTTTTGTAAGGACAGAAGCTATGTCTGTTAGCTTTGGGCTATACCACCATTTTCCTTTTAGTGATTTTTCTCTGTAGTAGTTCTATTTTTAAAGACCAGCGTGAGGATGATTTTCAAATTGACTTTTCCTCCCATGTCCTATCATGCGTGCCTCCAGTGGTAAAAATGCCTCCTGCTGGGAGTTCTTTCTTTTTCCTTCTTTCTTCCTGTTGTGGACAGAATTACTCTCCTTCCCCTCAAATTCATGTGTTGAGTTCCAAACTTTAAAGAAGGATGTATTTGTTAGATGAGGATTTGAGGAGGCAATTGAGTGAGACCATAAAGGTTGGATTCTAGTATGCTAGAATTGGTGACCTTATAAGAAAAGAAAGAATGGTCTGTCTGCTGCACCTGCTCCTCTCTCTACACATAGCAAGGAAAAGCTATGTGAGGACACAGCCAGTAGGTGACCTTCCCATAGGCCAAGAAGAGAAAAAAAGAAGCAGCTGGAGACTTGGTCTCATACTAAGTCTCTAGAACTGTGAAAAAAAAATAAATTTCTGTTGCTTAATTCAGCCAGTGTAATGTATTTAGCTATGGCATTCAAAGCTGACTAATACATATCTCTTTCTTGCCATCTTTGGTATTGGGCTGGAGTCTTTATGGCTCCTACCTCATTTAATCATGTGACTTTGACTATGCAACGTTGTGATGAGGAATCCTGTGACCAGTTTGTAACAAGTGGTCCTGTCTCTCCTTTTGCAATCATATGTAAACTTCATGATTAGAGAGAAACTGACAGCTCCCCCTTAATGCTGGAAGTATGTATAAATGTGTAAAGGATATGCTTATCTAACTAGGCTAACTCCCAGTGGTGACATGAACAGCATATGCCAGGACCATGCTGGGTATGTTTCCTCCTGAACTTGCAGTAGTTGGTCCTGCTATTGCTTCTACTTTCACCTGCCTTGGGTCAGCAGTCTTCATTGCTGTGTGCAGTATCCCCTTCTAGGTTTATACATTTTCCTACTGCTAACAATTTTATTTTTGATTTGTTTCCTCATCCTAAGGATGCTCCCATTGCTGCTCTCTCTCTCTCTCTCTCTTCCTAAGGCTGAGCAAATTGAGAGTTTATAATTGGAAGAAACTTTGAGATTATTAAGTCTAATCTTCCATTGGATTCAGGGATCCCTATAGAGTACTGCTGTCAAATGATAATTTCTGTTTGCATCTACAGTTTCAGTGCCAGAGTACTATTCCAATAAGTAACTCACATACCCTGATATTTAGCATATTTGCACTAATATTTCTCTGGAAAAAATTTCTCAACATAAGATTGTATTAATGGGGTAGGCATACTTTACATTTTGATGGCTACTAAAAAACCTAACATTCATGTACACATATCACAGATCATTTGGTATCCCAAAGCATCCTGATCCCCTATTTCCAAATCAATGTTGAGTTCTACCACACTGACTGCTACACAATTGGACATCTTCCTTTGGTGCACACTTAGGATGGGCTGGGTGTACCTCTAATCCTTCTCTTATGGTCTTAAAGATAAATATTTTTTTTTCTCAAATGGCAAAATAGTGTTCTATGCCTTTGAAATTTCCCCAGGTGAAGGTAGGATGCATAACTGGTACTGACATACAAGGATTGCTGCTGCTTTTTATGGTCCTGAATACAGTTCTTTACAAAATTTAAGGAAAGTTGCCTCATCAATTCTAAGGTCTTTCTAGTCTGTGGTTTCTTCCCTTTGTGACCCAGCGATGCTGAGCATATTTTCAAAGCCTGTGTCATTTCAACCAGCAACATTACACTAGATATTAGAAAGAGAGGGTGGTGGAGGCAATGTCCATTTTAACCACCTGGACATGCTTATTTACATCACTCCCTTATTGTTTTCACTGACCTGCACAAAGATAGTTTCAAAGATTTTTGCATTCTTGAATCTGTCATTCTTTCCCTAGTCTAGCTGTTACTGAAGGGCCACTCTTAAGATACTGAACAAATCCACTGAACCATCACTATGGGAAATGTAGTTCAACAGTATAAGTTGACAGCTTGTGGCTCTCTTTATTAAGACAGCCCTACCTCTGATTTTTGATCCAATAAACCTCAGAACCCAGTGGGAGGTAGTGACCTCAACTGTCTACTTCCTGATTTCATGTATTATTTTTATCTTCTGCTCTCTGTTATCTGATGCCATCGTACACTTTTCTGTCATTGCTTCAACAGACAGGCCCTCAGGCTAGGGCCAATATCTCCTTCCATAGGTATTATGATTTGGATTGTTAATTCCCCTGCCATCCCAACCAAAACTCAGGTGTTAAGCAATGCAAGGATTTCAGAAGTGAAATGATTAGGTTATGAGAACTACAACTTCATCTCAGATTAATCCATTTAATGGATTAATCCATTTGATAGAATAGTAATTTGAAAGGACCACTGGGTGATACTATAGTAAGGTGAGGTGTGACTGGAGGAGGTAGGTTATTGGTAGTGTGGCCTAGACTGTATCTTGGCTCCTTCCTTTCACTCTCTGCTTCCTGATTGCCATAAACAGAGCAACTTTCCTCTGTTTCACCCTTCTGTTAGAATTTTCTGCTTTATCTTGGACTCAGAACAATAGAGTAGACCAACTGCACCTCAGAAACCATGAGCCTAGAACAAACTTTTCCTCCTCTTACTTGTTCTCCTCAAGTATTTTGGTCACAGTGACAGAGAGCTAACAAAACAGAATATAGATAGATTCTGTTGGTGACATAGGCAGGAGTGAGGCATGTATGCATCCAGTTATTTTGCAAAGAAATTAAGAAACAAATAACAAAGCAGTTTTTAAAATTGCTCATATATTTAACTTTCTCTTCATTCTTTTGTGTGGTTATAAATTTTTATCTGGTATAACCTGTCCTCAGACTGAAGTACTTTCTATGACATTTCTATAATTCAAAGGTACTGGTGGTGAATTCTCTTGTCTCCTATATATCTGAAAATGTCTTTGTTTTGTCTTTATTGTTGAAGAATATTTTTATAGACTGTAGAATTTCAGGTGACATTTTTCAGTACTTTGCAATTTTTATTCAATTGCCGTCAAACTCACATTGGTTTTTGTAAGAAGTCAGTTACATTTATTCTTCTATATGTAAAATTTCTTCTTATTTGCCTAATTTAAATGTTTCTGTGTTGTCTTTAATTTTCAACAATTTGTCTAGAACAATCCTAGAAGGCATTTTTTGTCCTGCTTGATTTTTTTTGTAAATAGATCTGTGGGTTGATATCTTTTCATTACATCTGAAAAATTTCTGGCATTTATTCCTCCAACTTTTTTTCTAGCCCATCTTTTCCCTCTATTCTCAGGCTTACACTTACATATACCTAGGACTACTTTTTATTATCACGAAGATCACAGAGGCTTCGTTCTGTTTTTGTCACTACTTGTCTGTTTAATGTTTTTTTTTTTCTTTCTGTGTTTTAGTTCACTTAATTTTCATGCTAGTATTTGGATTTGTTGTTCTTCAGTCTGCTATAAACACATGAAAGTGATGTCAGATATTATAATTTTTATATTTAGAATTCTGTTTGGTTTTGTACAATTTTATCTTTTTTTCATATATTGTTGCATTATAATTGTAAATAATGATGGCATTTGTTGTTGCATATTCAAACTTGGACACAATATAACAATAGAATTTAACCAATATCATTCTCCAATATTTCTCCATTCCTCCTTCTCCCTCATAATTTTATATTGATATATACCATCTGTTTACTGATAACACTCACCAATTCTTTTACAGTTCTGAATGAATTTATAATCGCACTTTTATTATTCTTCTAAGCCCCAAACTGTGTCATCTCTTGATCTGTTACTCTTTACTATTTTTTTCCTTCCTGGTTATGTCCCATTTTTCTGTTTCTTTGTCACATTTTAAAAAGAATGCATTGGACACTATGAATGCCACAATGTTACAAGTGTATATTTTCTTATCTTCCTTTAAAAAGCATGAAGTTTTAGTCTGGAGGGTATTTATTTGTGTATTCAACTAATGCTCTTTATGGAGTTTTTTTAGACTTTGTTGAGACAGGCCTAACAGAGTGCTTACTCAAGGATTACTGTAGGTCTTCTCTTATACTGTGGACTTTTTAGAATCTTAGCTAAGTGCCTAAGATTTTTGAGATTTTCAGCAATGTTGGCTAGTCTTAATTCTAATATCTTCTAGCTCTAAATATTTTCCAGGGTCATACTTCAGCTCAATTCTCCAGCAGCTGCTCTCTGCAAAGCCTCATGGAGTAAAACTATGGCTTAGTTTTGGCCAAACTCAAGGTTACTTTTAGGCAGATGTGCATGAATCCTTTACTAATTAGCTATTTCATCTCCAGTATCCTGACATGTAACTTTAATTGATTTTAGCATCCCCATATTCTGATCTAAATTTCCTCTGCCCAGTGAGATTTTTCTGGTTGTTATCTAGTTCCCGTGCTGCAATTTAAATATGGATGCAATGCTCACTGCTGTTTATCTTCCCTCAGTGTGTAGTGTGGTCCAACTGCATGGTGTGGTCCAACTCTGAAGATAAGTTTCTGTACATATTTCATCCACTGTATAGTTGCTTAGAATCAGATGTAAATGCAATATCTCTTATTCTGTCATAACACATCTTCAAATCTGATTTTGAATCCAAACTGTATAGAGTGTTAATGTTTGACCTTGAATGAGTTGCTCAAATTCTCTGACTTCACCATTTCTTATAATAAGGTAATAATTTTCAGTTAACAATCAGTCATGTAATATAGGCCTGCCATAGTAGTTTATTAATCATTATGCCCATATCATGTTTCCCCATCTCTTTATTTCATAAGAGCAATATGATTGATTCAAATGGGTTTTCTCTGATTCTTTAAGTTCAGGGATATGAAGAACAGAAGGAGGCTCTGTAAAGATCTGTATGTTCTAACTGATCAGGCACTTAGAATATCTAGTTTTACATGTGACTGTGAGCACTAATTTTGAGGTATTCTGGCATTAATAGCATTCTTCTATGGGTACAAAGGGTTATTATCTTATTCCAGCTTACAGAATACCAATAGCATGCCCTAGGTTTAAAGAAGATTTTGCCTAAGTATGGTTCTTTGATAACACTTTTTAAGAGGTAAGGAATTGTTCATTGGGGCACAGGAATGTTTTTTAAAACATTAAAAACCCTTTAGCTCAACTCCACAAGCTTTGGCAATTGTTTTATTTTAAAGTACTTTTTTTTTAATTTTAAGAACTTTTCTAAATGGATAGCATATTTAGAAATGTGCTATATATAGACTACATTAATGCAAAGGAGAAATACTTTAAAAAGGATTTATGATGTAATTTTTAGTGACGTACAGTTATAACAGCAACAGCCATTGCAAATACATTCACTTTAAGTTGCTCCATTGATTATAAATAGCTCGCTGAAAATGCTCAGCAATTATATTGAAATGTGACATCTTTTTTGAACAGCAAAAAAAGAGGATATAGTTCTTGTTGATGTTAAAATTGTTCTGTTCTGTAAATACATTGTTCTTGCTATACATAAATTGCTACATGCCATACACAGTGGGAAAACATAAAGGGAAAATTATCATCCATTCTTTTAGAATAGTAGTAGGACTAGAGAAGAATAAGTCCAAAGTTTGTTTTTAATACAACAACAACTGGAGTTTGCTTTCCTGGCAACTCTAATGTCTACCCCAAATGGTCTGTGTGGCTAACCTATCAATTCACCCTCCCTAGCATCTACACATTCACCCATCTTTCCATTAGTATTAATTTAATAAGAAATGTTTATTCAACTCAATCATCTGAGGAAGAGAAATGCTTAGGATCCACCAGTCTGAGGGAGTAACTTGTGTACAGTGGCTAAAAAATAAATTGATATCTTTTTATTTTAAGTGGTATTGTTTCATTTTGACATTATTAGCACCTTAAACTTTTGAACTGAGAGAGTTAAATGTGGAGATTTATCTACTCCTGGTTGCTGAACCAGTTTAACCTCATAAGATCCATTCCTACAGAGAGAGGACTATAAGCAGTCTTATGGGTTTAGGTCTGGAATCTATTTACCATCAGAACCTTGACCTATTTGCCATTTACTGGGCTCCCCAGCCAACATGGCAGGCTTTCTGCCTTAATTTTCAATTATCTTCCCATTTTCCCTATCCAAACCATCAGACCCCGCTTTTTTTTAAATGTAATCTATATTGTCTTGCAGTTCCTCCTGTCCTCTTTCCTCTCTCTTCCCAGTAATGTATGTGATGGATTTTCTTCATACTCTAGCACTGAGTAAGGTTAGGATCAAGTCTACTTGGTTCCCTGAAAACTGAAGCACATGCTTCCAATATTCAGGTATGACCTTCTCAAATGTTTGGACCCAACCTCCTTAAAATGTTCTCTTATTTTATTTTGTGGATTCATATCAGTGAAAATAATTTTAGGAATTGTTATTTTTTGAAGTTTAGCTTTTAAAAAGAGTGTAGTTCTATTGGATCTACTTTCTCAAACCACACCTGGCTCTCCCTTGCGTTGGCTGATTGTGATATTTACTCAAGGTGTGCTCCCCTTCTCTCTCCACCACACATCCTAGAAACTCATGGTGTATGCACTAATATTAGAAATGATCCCCTTAAATATTGATTTCAGCCCAATAAAGCAGAATTTATTACAGTCTTTTGAATACTATACCTTGTACTACCTGTGAACATACTGAACTCCAAAAGACAATGAGTCCTTAGACTTTACATGATCTAGTGGTTTCTTCAATCTATATTCTTCTTGTTGTTATGGTACAAGTTGCTTCAAATCTAAACTTACCTGAGATATTGAACTGTGAACTCAAATTCAAGTTACAATGTCTTTAGAGCAGCAATGATGTGAGACAAACTCCAAATGGCTATTTCATGGAAGATTAAAAATACCCAAAAGCACTCATTGAGTTTTACAATTCTTTTTTGTCTAAATAGAGCATCATTTTAGAAACAATGTAAAATACTAATAAGAGAAAAAATGACAGCTATCAATGGATAAAGAAGCAGGTTCAGAAAATACAAAGCACTTTAGAAGACATATAAATCAAATCTTTTCTGCAATTTAATTGTACATATTAATAACGATAAGACTGAATCGTAGAGAAATTTTGAATTTTGTCCTTAGTTGAGGGAATTATAGACGTGTTAGTGCATTTTAAAATGGTTTCTGTTCATGAGTGGCTAAAATATCAAGTGATATTACTTAAAGTATTAGGAATAATTGGAAAGTGCACTGTTTTTAGGGCTCAGTGTTTTGAATGGCAGCACTAGCACTGTATGTAATACTCTACATTCTGTTTTTCATTCAAGATTTTAATGTGGTAAGTAAGCCACAATTTAGTAGGAAGGTAATCTGTTTAGACTTAAAGTCAATGGACTTGGGGGTTCTCATTTGATTCCTTGTCATTTGGGTAGTTTCTAGCAAGATACTTGACTTGAGCCTCAACTTCCTTATTGGTAAAATGAGAGTAATAATAATCACTTTACAGTAATGCTCTAAGGATTAAACACTTTAAATGTCAAGTATAATACCTAATATATGACTGCTGAGTAAATAATTGTGAACATAAAAGGTGGTAAAAACTTTAAAAGGTTATGATTATTCTTAAGGTAGTTTTATACACCCAGGGACTCATTACGTAAATATTAAAACAAGTTTTATATAAAAATACCAAGATAGCTCTTATCAGATGCTCTACATGTGAAATGATGCCACATTTCACATATTGGAGGATCTCCAGTGTAGCAGAAGATTCGACATTCTACAAAAAGGATGAGGCGGCCCAGGACCAGCAAGAGCCTTGCTTGAGATCACACAGATGACCAGCAAGTTTGATTTTTCACATAGGATATCTACTATGCCTCCAGTCCTTGGAGGTTCATTTCAGCACTTTAAACATCTTGCTGGGCATTACTATCTAGTGTTCATCCATCATTTGAAATTAGAACAGAGGTGGCCCATTATTTTGCATGAGTGTGGCTCATATGGAAGCAGTCAATGGGAGTATAGAAGGAAAATAATTTGTCATTGCATTTAAACATCAATCATGAGTTAAAATTTCACCTCTACTCTCACTCCACTACCCTGGCCACCTTTGATATTGCTAGTAGATTTAGTGCTCATTTTTTGGTTTTAATTTTTGAAGATGTTATTTATTTATCTGTTTTTATGGTACTGGGGATGGAACTCATGGCCACCTGTACGTAAGCAAGCACTCTACTACTAAGCTGTATAACCAACCTTTTAAAGAAATTTATTAGTTTTTTTAGAAAGGGCCTTGTTAAGTTGTCTAGACTGTCTTCATAATTGGATCCTCCTGTTTGAGCCTCCTAAATTGCTGGGATTACAGCCATGAATCACTATGAGCCATATAGCAAACTTTGTCATTGTTGTGAGCAGCACTATTAATAATTACTTGGAGGCAGACTGTCTTTAAATGCAAGCATATATTCAATCACAGCAATCATTAAATATAAAGAATTAATGCAATGTGTTGGGTGTGCTGGTACACTCCAACTAGCATTCAGTGCACACTAATTAAACACTATAAGCAAATTACACACTCCTAGGGCAAACACAAGCCCCAAAATACCTCCTATGCCGCATGACTTCTCTTAGCCAAAGAACAGATGTTGTTCTGTTCTTGTTCTGTCCAGCTGATGGCTGTATATCAGGGAATGGTGGAGTCAGTCCATGGATGAACAGCAAGGCATCCAGTCTCACTGATGTTCTTGGAGCAAAAGCTCTTCAATATGTCAGTACAAACAATTTAAATACAGTTCCAAGTTGGTGGTATACACTGGTGATTGGTTATACCCAGTGAAAGTCAATGTCCATTGGTTATGTCCAGTGAAGTGATGTAATTTCAATTGGGCATGTTCTATGTACATGTCCATGGAGCTGTGCTCCCTATCACTTGTAACCAGTCATTGCTAAGCATGCCTATGGCTAGTACCCCTTACAGCTACTTATCAATAGCAAGCAGACATGACTAAGCTGTTCAGTGGTTGCTGTTCCTTATGGCTAGAAACTTAATGAGTCCCAGCATGTCCCAACATGTCTATGGCAGATGCTTCTTACAGTCATCCTCAGTTTTTCCAGTGAACTTGCCATACTTTCACTTTGACTGACATCTCAGAGTCATCTTTTCTCCTACCTAGTTTCTCATTCTATACATTGACTTAGACAATAAGCTTGTTCTTATGGCTTTGTGCCAGGGATTGAACTCAGGGGCACTCAACCACTGAGCCACATCACCAGCCCTATTTTGTATTTTATTTAGAGAATGGGTCTTATCGAGGTGCTTAGCACTTCACTTTTGTTGAGGCTGGCTTTGAACTTCCAATCCTTCTGCCTCAGCCTCTCAAGCCACTGGGATTATAGGCATGCCCCACCACTCCTGGCTTGTAAAAACTTTTAGTAGTGTTTTTGAAGCATCACATAAATCTCAATAATATTTTGTGCTTCTATTTTCAGTTGTTTCAATATATTTTCCTTTTAAATTCTTCCTTTACCTATCAGTTTTTTCTAGAGTATTGTTTATTTTTTAAAGGGTTGTGGATTTTCCAGTTTTTTTCCCCTTTCATTAATAGTAAGTTTCATCCAATTGTAGTTGAAAAGTACAATTGGCATGGTATGGTTTTACTCTCATTAAATTTGTTATAGCTTGGTTTATGACCTAATGTGACTTACCTTTGAGAATGTTCCCTATGTGCTTGAGAACAGTGTGTGTGACACTGCTGTAGAGTTGAATATTCTTTGTATATATGTTAAGTCAATCTGGTGTATAGTGTTATGTGAGTCCTCTATTTCCTTATTGATTTTCTGTATGAATATTTTATCCATTTATTCAAAATGGGGCATTGAAATACTCTACTAATATTATGTTGTTTTTTATGTTTCTCTCTTCCATTTTCATTGAAGTTTGTTTCATGTATTTGGATGCTTTCATACTCGCAGTATGTACATTAATAATTATTATGTCCTTCCAGTGAATTTACCTTTTAGCATTATATAGTGTTTTTTATTTTATTTTCTTAGAAAATGGACTTACAGACTATTATCTGATATAAGTATGACCATAGTTGCTCTCTTTAGGTACTGTTTGCATGAAATTCATTTATGTTTTTTACTTTTAACCTGTATGTCTCTTTAAGTTGGGTCATGTTATATTTATTTTTTTTTCTCATTCTATTAAACTTGATCTTTTTATCAGGATATTTAATCCATTTACAGTTAGTTGAAGAGAATATTCTGTCATTTTGCTATTTGCTTTCTAATTAAGTTATTGCTTTTTGGGGGTCCCTCTTATGTTTTACTTGGTGTTTTAAAAATCTTTTTAAAGTGACAAGATTTAACTCTTCTTGTGCACGAGCGCTCGCTCTCTCTCTCTCTCTCTCTCTCTCTCTCTCTCTCTCTCTCTCTCTATCTATCTTCTATGGCCATTTTCTTTATGGTTAACGTGGGACATACATAAAATATCATATCAATGTTTTAAGGTAAAAAATTTAACTGCATACAAATATGATTTTATTTCTCTCACACAATTATTTTACAGATGTTACATATTATATATTTATATTTTATGTATTTTTTATTTTGCAGTCTTGGGAATCAAACCCAGATTTTCAAAAGTGAAAGGCAAGTGTTCAAATACTGAGCTACAACCTCAGTTCTGTTACTTAATCTTTTATTAATATTTATTTTTTAATTGTAGTTGGATACAATAGCTTCATTTTATTTATTTTTATGTGGTGCTGCAGATTGAACCCAGGCCTCACACATGCTAGGTGAGTGCTCTGTCACTGAGCAACAACTCCAGGCCCCTGTCATTTAATCTTTATGCCAGAATCAACAGTAATTTATGCACCACTGTTAAGGTTTTGCAGTTTTATATTTTTCTATGCATTTACCTGTATTCATGAGTTTTATATTTTCATATGTTTTTGTGTTGATGCTTATCATCTTTTTACTTCCACTTGAAGGACTTCTTTTGACATTTCTAAGGGAAATATTGTGGTAAAGAAACCCCTCTGTTTTTAATTATTTGAAAATCTCCTTGATTTTGGAAGAATAGTTTAGTTAGTTATTTATTCTTGATTGGCAGTTTTTCCTCCTGTGCTTTAATAACATCATTCTACTCCTTTCTGATGTGCAATGTTACTGCTCTGAAATCTAGTGATAGTCTTAAGAAAGTTTCTTTGTATGTTGTATGCCACATTTCTCTTGAGCCTTTCATGAGTCTTTCCTTTGATCTATAATAATTTGATTATAATGTGTTGCTGTGGATTTTGTTGACTTTATGCTGTTGGAGTCCATTGGACTTCTTTTATCTGTATTTTCATTTCTTTTCCAAGGCTTGGGGGAATTTTCAGCTATTATCTTTAAATATACTTTCTATGCCTTTGTCTTTCTCTCTTCCTTGGTACCCTCATATATTTTTCTGCTTGATGATGTCCCACAAGTTCTTTTGGCTTCCTTCATTATTCCTCCTCCTCCTCCTCCTCCTCCTCCTCCTCCTCCTTTTCCTCCATCTAACTATAGATTTCAAATGATCTGCTTTTCAGTTTGTTGATTCTTCTTGCTATCTGCTCAAGTTTGCTGTCAAAGCTCACTAATAGGGTTTAGTTCATATATTCTCCATTTCTAGAGTGTCCATTTGATTCTTTTTAAGCTATCTATGTCTGTTTATATTTTATCTTGTTTATACATGATTTTACTGAGTGTGTAAACCATTTTGTGAATTGTTGGCTAGTTAGTTCAAATGCCTCCATTTCCTAAAGGTGAGTTTCTGAGGTTTTTATTTTGGTCCTTTTATTTGACCAGGTTTTCCCACTTCTGTGTGTGTCTCAGAACTTTTAGTTGGTATCCATGTATTTTGAAAAGCAACCCTATTTCAATTTTTATTGTCTTGGTTTGTGTAAAGGAAGACCCCCAACCTCATATGAGATTCTGGAGACTTCTAAATCCTTTTTTATTCATTCTTTCTTTTTTTTTTTTATTGTTGTGAGGTTAGACTACACAACTCTGGGACTGTGCATGCAACTTCTCAATTGGGGAAGATTGCTGGTTTCTTTTTCAGGAATTTATAAACATTGGTCATCTGTGGTGTCTCATTGCAGTACTGCAAATTCTCTAATTCTATAAGAGAAAGACTCCCTATCTTTCTTGTTCTTGACTGCCACCAAACATCTAAAATATACCTGCTTCCCAACAACTTCCCAGGAAGCCAAAATATACACTGATCCCTTGATCAGCTCCATGAAAAACCAGAATGTCAGATACATACTCTATCATTCTTTCTCCCAAGGGAGGATCTTACGATTTTTTTCCCTGAACTGTGACTATGACGGGAAGTTGTCTTCCCCTACTATTATTTATTCTCCCAATGGGTCACTGGTCTTCTAAACTATTTTGATTCTCTCACTGCTCCACTTTTCTATTTCCCACAAGGGAGAAATGACTAGTTGAAACTTACTCTACTGTCACTCAGCTTGAGGGAAAGGCTAACGTAGATACATTGAAATCAGTAAGAACAATTTCAATTAACTCTTTTCAGCTGTGTGTTTTTCTGTAATGCTCTACTTTATTAACTGGATTCTGGAATTCTGGTGAAGGCTCTTTAGCTATATATCATTTTAAAATTAGTATTTGTTTGGAGGAACCAGGGATGGGATTTCTTATTATACCATCTTACTGATGCTATTTCCCCACTCTCTTTTAATTTTAACTTTCAATATTCCTTGTATTTAGAGTTTCACATTTCCTTCTAATCAGGACTTTCACTGGGGCCTATAGATTTGTGAGAGTTTCCTTAATTTATAAATAGTATTTTTTAAAATTTAACTTTGCTTAAGAATCATATAAGACCTATACTTTGATCTTAGTAATCACCAAATGTAGTCATTGGTTATTTTTATTTTCTTTTAAAATAAAGTCATGATCACAGAAATAGCCCATAAAACCTCCATTTTTAGAATGGATTAAGCTATTTCTTGTGGAAAAGTTTGCAATCAAATTTTGTAAGCTGTCCATATATTTATAAATATAGGGAAACCTATAGTTTTTAATGATTGTAAAGGTGCTATATCCCAATGATATCAAATGACCACATATAAAGGGTCATTCAAATACTGACCATATTTAATCTTCTATGCCATTTATTTTTCTATAATTCTGCCCATTAAAGAGGTATATTTTTAAAGATCACAGAATAGTTTTTTATCATATCAATCCTACATGTATGTAATAGTCTTAATTTACGTATCTAGCTATATTGCTTGGTTCATATGGATTTATGACTTGACATATCTTTCTCACTAACTTGTGATTTTACTTATTTCATGTAACCCCTTTTAACTCCATCTAGTATTTTTAACCAAACTTCTGATCTTCTCCTTCTCTCATTTAAATGCATTTAAATGCTTCTTTTAATTTTTATTGACTCCTTTTTATTTATTTTTACTTTCAGGATTGCTATGTATTATTTTTTAAATGTATATTTGTTATCAGATAAGGCTGAAATTCCCATTATCTCTTTATTGAATATTCTCTATTATTGGGAAATATCTATCCTTTCATGTGTAATCTATTCCTTTTGCATTTTGATCATTATGTCTCATTTTTTATTTGCAGCTGTTTTTACTAAAGTTGCTGATTTTATTTTTATTTATTATTATTATTTTTTGAAGTACTGGGGATTAACACCAGGAATACTTTACCATTTAGCTACATTCCTGTAGCCTTTTTTTTTTTATTTTGAGATATGGTCTTGCTAAATTGCTCAGGCTGATCTGGATTTGAAATCCTCCTGCCTCAGTCTCCAAAGTCTTGGGATTACAGACTTGTGTTACCATTCCCAGTAATCAGTATTTTATAGAGAAATTATCTTGTTAAAATGAATATGAATAGTCACCTAGAAAGAAAAAAAGGGATGCAAAAAATGCTTTTGGGTATTGTTTATAAGGAGAAAATAATAGCCTAAACAGTTTAAGTAACAGGATAGGCTATGTATTATGGTTAGGAATTTCTATTCTTTTGAATGTAATAGATGTTTTTCCCTGGCTCCTATATGAGTGGCTTCCCAGAATCTCTGCTGACCATTCAACGTATGGTGTGCACAAAGTGCTGAGACTGGCCTTTGGACTGTTCCCTAGGCCTGAACCTGGTGAATTCCACAGCTATTGAAGTAAATTATCTCTCTCTCTTTCCCTCTCTTTTTTATTTTTTTTACCTCAAAAAGGTTTGATTCAATAAAGATATTCATCTCCCCTGTAGCAATTAAGAATTATATATCCTGTACACCTCTCTGAAATTTCAATGAGAAAATTGAGAGGAAATATGTAGCAATATGCATTTACTCAATGATTCTAATGATCTTTTACCTTTATTACTTTCCTTCCAACCTATTTCTTTTCCCATTACTATCTGGCAACACTCCCAGCTCCAAGGAGCATACCCCACTAGAATCAGAACATAGATTTTTACTATGAGCCTTGGGCAGCACAATGAAGTGGAGAGCTGGAAATTTCCAAATGAGTTCACTCTGTATTTGTAGGAAAACAAAACAAGTATGAAAAATAATGCTTTGAAAATAGATTTTAATGCCATAGATAGCTTTAGCATATCTTGCTGAATAGTTTAGTATTTTGATTCCTTTAATAGTTTTGTTTGGACATGTAGGGAATACATGCATAATAATAAGAGTTAAAATCTTATCTTCTGCTTTCCAAACCCAGTTATATATCACAGTCTCATGAGTAGGTTTTCTTTAAATGCAAATATCTAGACTGTGCCCTAGAGAGTCTGACTTAGTAGATATATGATATCTATGAATCTATAATTTGAATTTCTTCTTGGGTGACTGATCCATAAGAAGTTTGAGGAACTGTTGAACAAAATGTGAAACTCAACTTTTTGTGTCTAAGATTTTATATGTAAGACTCATACACTGAAAATTTTTTAAATATTTTGAAAGAATGGTCCAACTATTGTGAATAGGGTAATTCCATTTAAGTGAATAATTGTACAATTCAAGCAACAAGTTAAAGCCATTGTGAGTTTATTAAAAATTTTTTCAATCAGTTGTCCATGTAGAATTGGCCTAAAAATCTTAAAAAATAATGTTTTTGTTTAATTATTCTTAGCAGATTTAATATGATCAACTTGTTTAGATAATATATCCAGAGTAAATACAAAAGTATGATAATATCAAGAATGTAAAAAATTATAAGCTACATGCTAGAGAAATATCAAGTCACTTTTTATTCTATCATAGTACAATTATTCACCAAGAGCAGGAGCACATAACCATAACTCTGATTCAGGTATTATTGATCCCAGTGCAATATACTGATTTCAGTCTTTTACATGCCAAATTGTATAAATTTTTTTACAGGAAGTGGTGATAATAGAAATTTCCTTCATGAATGCCAGCAAAACATTGAAATATAGATTAAGATGGATTATCTCTTACTCACAGATGAGTCATCCATCCATTCCATTTTGATCTCACATATGAAAATTTTAAATATTCTGAGGTGTTTCTCCAAATCCAGTGTAGAATTGGGGATTAATTATTGCAACTGGATTTGACTCTGCAATTCAATATGTTTATCCTAGAAAGGTTTATTTGCAACTAGCAGTCTACTGGTACATAAATGGAATAACTCAAGTTGAAATTCGATGCGATGAAAACCATCCTGTATCCAAATTGTGTCTTTGGTTTAGTTTAAAATGTAAACTTGCCACCTTCCCACCACTCCAACACTAACTCAGACCTGTGTCAAGGGCACTTACAATCTTTTAGGAGAGTGAAAAGAAACTATTAAACCAGAAGAAAAAATAATTATTATCAAAGAAGGAAAACACTAATCAATTGTTTGGAGGACCTGTACTGAAAAGAGCTTCAGTATTGTTCAGTACATCCCTACTGCCTTTGAATTGAGTGGTCTTAGGGTCTTGAGTGATATTCGTAGGGCTTAATGTATAAGGAAGCAACTTATAGCTTATTATCCTTATTATTTGCATATTTAAAGGGGGATACTTACAATTCTTTCTGGGTAATTTACAGGTAGGTTAATTTTAAAAAAAAGTACTACAAATATTTGTTAATTTTAACTTTTTAATAGTGAAATTATTCCTTTGAAGAACATGAAGTACCTAGAAAATACATTAGCATATTAATCCACATGAATCTCATAGAATATATTGTAAATTATGAAGAAGTTACTTACCTGTCTAAAAGTACTAATGACCCTCATGTCACATCACTCATTCACTATGGGTCAACTTAGTAGATTTCTAGAAATAGATGGTATAGATATTTCTGTGAGAGTTGTAATGATCCTCACGCTAGAGACATGATGGGTAATAACAACACAATAACTAAATGATTTGCCTGGTCTGAGACTCCCACGTTAGATCAATTGCTTAGATTATATATCTGTAGCATATACTTTGTTTCTTCATTGCTTCAATAAAATAACAAAATTTTTTTTAAATAACAAAAAAAGGAGCTCTTATTTTAGAAGGCTCTTTACTGGGAGAGATAAATGTTTCATCTAATAGAAATATTGAGTGATTATCAGAACCTGGGAAAGGCATGAGGAGGAGAATGGATAAAAGATGGTTAATGGGCACAGAGCTGCAAGCCAGTAGGAAAAGTAACTCCTAATATTTTATAATGCATAGTAGGATAGCTACGGTTGGCAACAATTATTTGAATATTTCAAAATAGCTGGAAGGTTGTGAATGCTTCCGATACAAAGAAATGATAAATATCTGAGATAATAGATATGCCAATTGCCCTGATCTTATCATCAAACATTGTATACATGTATTGAAATGTCACACTGTTCCTGTTAAATGTGTATAATTACTTTTGTGTCAATTAAAAATAAAGATATAAATATGTTAAAAAATATCCACAGTTCTCAAAAGGAAATAGAATATTTACAAAATGATAAATAGCCAAGGAAGATTATAAGGGAAAATCACCAAAAGAATGAAAAATTAGTGGGAAGAAATATGGGTGGGTGTGGGAATGTTTGCTAGAGGATGTTGGACTTTTGTTGGGCCCTTAGTAGCAAAATGATTTGGATAAATGTGAAAGAGGGAAAAAGGGAGGGAAATATATGGACAGTTAACAGCATAAACCAAACATGGTTCTTGATGTATTTGGATTAAAAATAACAACATCTCTAGCAATTAGAAAATTCAAAACTACAGTAAGATTTCATCTCACTTTAGTCAGAACAGCAACTATCAAGAATACAAGCAACAATAAATGTTGGCGAGGATATAGGGAAAAGGGTATGCCCATACACTGTTGGTAGACTGCAAATTGGTGCAACTTCTCTGAAAAGCATTATGGAAATTCCTCAAAAAAACTAGGAATGAAACCACCAAATGACCCAGTTATCTCACTCCTTGGCATATATCCAAATGAATTAAAATCAACAAACTAATGACATAGCCACATCAATGTTTATAGCAGCTCAATTCACAATAATAGCTAAGGTATAGAATCAATGTAGGTGTCCTTCAACAGATGAATAGATAAAAAAATCTGTGGTATATATAAACAATGGAATATTACTCAGCCATCAAAAAGAAGGGCTTTATGACATTTACTAGTAAATGAGTGGATTTGAAGACTGTCATGCTAAGTGAAACAAGCCTATCCAAAAAGGCAAAGGTGGAATGTTTTCATTGACATGTGAAAGCTAAATCACAATAAGAGAATGGGGGAAGAAAAGAATTTCAGTACATTAGACAAAGGGAAATCAAGGAAAAGGAGGAGGAACAGAAATAGGAAACAGAAAAAATAATCTCACAGAATTTTTCTGTGTACATGCATGAAAAATCCTAAGCAGATCCCACTATCATGTATAACCACAAGAATGGAGTCCTAATTAGAATAAGATATGAATATGAATGTATAATTTTATCAAAACAGATTCTACTGTCATGTGTAACTAAATGGAATCAATAAAAAATAAAAAAGGGGGGAGAACATGTCGATGCTCCCCGTGTCCTAGCTAAGTCAAGCCTTCACATCATCTAAAAGCCTACAGATTATTTAAGGCCTCAGGCATTTGTGTTGGTTCTAGTTATCTGAGTTTTTCTACCTGTAGACCCAGATGTTGCACAGCAGAGAAGAGCCACCTCTAGGGGGCTGTGCCCAACTTCCTGTCCTACAGAATCCCTAAAGTGATTCTTTAGAAGACAACAACAGTTGTTGTCCTCTGGTACTTGTTTGTGAAGATTTTTAGTGTGGCAATGGTCTTGAAAGTAATGAGTCACAGTTCATTAACATGTTGTAAATGAATTTAGTTGGCAACTAAAAGTTAAATTAAAATTTGAAATGTTATAAAAGAAGATATCCATTTACCAACTAAAATTTTAAATCAGAAAAGTGAGAAACAAGGCCAGAAAAAAAAAAGATTAAGACCAGAAAATGTGCAAAAATATGACTAGATGATAGAAGAACAAATTGAAAAGGCCAAGCACATGAAAAAGTACTCAAAGTCTCATTGGGGGAATTCAAACGATCTTGTAATGGCGTACACTCATATCTGGCTTTTCTCTTGCTGAGCATGTGGATGGCATCCATTGCCCTTTGCAGTTAAATATGGCAATGACACTAGTGTGGCCATTGAATGGGCAATGTGAATGCTTGTGAATTCTGTGAAAGCACTTGTCATTGCAGTTAGGGTAGCTCTTCTTTACCCCTGCCAAGGTGGCTGTGGATGAGACTTCCCAGATGACCGTGGAGATGGCAACACACAACACAATGAAGTACAGTTGTGTTGTAAAGGGTTATTGACCTGGGGAACTGCCTGAACCCATTTCTAATTTCCTGTGAATGAAAAGTCAATGTTGTGCTAGCTCCTGACACTAGGAGATTTTTACTTGCCACGACATAACAGTCTATTGGACTCATATTGCTATTTTCATACATTGTTGAAAAAATGTTAAAAGTGTTGAGTCGTTTTGGAAGGCAATCTAACAGCACCTACTAAAATAAGATATATAAACCCTTTGACCTACCAAATTCACTGTTTGGAATTTATCCTATGGAAATACAAGTACCAATTAGTCAAGACATTATAAGAATACTTCTTATAGCATTACTTTTTAATGACCAATAAAAGAAAATGCCCCAGAATCAGGGGCTGTTTTAATAACTAAAGAATGTTACACAGCCTTTAGAAAATTAAAGAATTTAAGCCTGTAGCCCTTAAAGAATGAATTAGAATTCTCCAACATAACTGGATGAGATTTATGCCAGGCATAAGTGTATATATACTATAACCCAATTTTTAAAAACTATGAAAAGAATGTTTGGCTTATTTATACCTCAATCTCTGTAGGGTTACATAAGTTTAATAAAATTGGTTAAAGACATTAAGTGTGTGCTTACCTGAACAGTAGGGATGACGGAAGGAGTATTGATATAGAAAAGATTGAAAATTTATATTATTCATACACACGCACACACACACACACACACACACACACACACACACACACATGAAAAACATGTCCACTAGAGTTCCCATTTAATATCAATTTAACTTCAATAACTTACTTAATACCTATATATTTAATAAAGTTTTTAATATCTTATTTAATATAAATTTTAGAATTCATATCTTAAAATATATTTTTCTTAGGTACTTCATAAAATCTGAAAAACAGATGTTTATTTTTAATTCATATACTATTCCATTGTACATTTTTGGGTTTCTTTAAAAAAATTCTTTGTATTTTACATTTTAAAAACAATATTTACCACGTCTTCCTTAGTTAAATAACAAAAGATCTCTTTGTCTCCTTTTTAGAGGAAAGCTAAGAGGCTTTCCAACCTAGCATTCTGCATATTTGGCAATATTCAGACAAAAAGTCATCTTGGGACATCTGTAGAAGGCATGTGACCTATTTCCTAGGCATGTGCACATAGATTATTTCCCATGTCTCTTTGATTTTCAAGTATTCTATTATTTATTCATTTTGATATGTCCCTTTCTTAAATTCACACAATAAAGCAAGAAAATTAGTTTTAATTTTCATAGATTTACATAGCCTTAGTGTCTGATAGCCAATATCAAACATTTGGGTTTGATGAGACCTATGTTGGATGAACTAATTAGTTTCCACTTTCCAGAAAGGGAATTGTTAAAGAATTGGAGTTATTATGGAATAATAAATATAGAAGTATAATGATATTGTAATGAGAGACAACTATAATTACACAATGAGTTCAGTATTATTAGTGTATCATGGCTAAAACATTTACCAGTTTTTAAAATATTTGACAGTATTTAAATTAAAAAAAATTTTTTTTTTGCAGTCCTGGGGATTGAACCCAGGGACTCATGCATGCTAGGCATGTGCTCTACTTCTTAGCTATATCCCTAGCCTCAATATATATATTTTTTAATTGATCATGTGATGCTAAGGATTTTCAAAAATTCAGACATTCTAAGAAAGAGCTACAAAACAGATTCCTAAGAAGTAGTCTGCCCATTGTTCCTTGACTGAGGGTTTGTTTTATAACATAGATGTTCAGAGGATTTAAATAAACAATATATTCCTTGAGATACAGAATGTCAGCTCCATAAAATAGCATTTATTTTTTAACTCCTTGGCTTACTACTATAGCTTCTGTATGAAACAGTATACATGAATATGTATGTATGTATATAGAATATAATAGGCGCTCAAATTTTTTCAAGGAAATAAAATGCAAATTTAGGAAAATTAAAGAAATAAATGTGGTGATGAGTTTAGAGTGATGCTTAACAAGACTGTTCTGTTCATTTTACTGTATTCTGACTCTGATAGCTAGGTAAGTGGAACATTTGGAAAAGGATCTTAAGATAGTTTGAGATACCTTGATCTTAAGATACTTCCCATTTCCAAATTAGGTATCCAGTAAAACACGATGTTTAATTTAGTAAAATGTATATAACATCAAATTGATCATCCACTATTTTAACTGTA
This sequence comes from Ictidomys tridecemlineatus, assembly GCF_052094955.1. NCBI lineage: Eukaryota > Metazoa > Chordata > Mammalia > Rodentia > Sciuridae > Ictidomys > Ictidomys tridecemlineatus. The sequence continues at coordinate 166,552,654 of NC_135480.1, read as the reverse complement.
CCCTATGTGGCATTAATAGCATTCGTATTATGCCACTATTCCTACCATCCACTTTCATAATTTTTTTTATCATCCCAAACTAAAATTGTACCCATGGAACATCTGTCAGTTTCCCCTCCACCCTGCTCCAGGTAAGCACTATTGCACTTTCTGTCTCTACGACTTTGAATAGTCTATCTACCTCACAGAAGTAGAATTGTGATATTTGTCCTTGTGTGTCTGACTTATTTCATTTGGTAAAACTGTTTCTAAACCTAGATACTGAATTCAGTTTAGGTAATTTTTGCCAACTGAAGAATAATAGTGCTTCATTTTGATCAACAGAACCCCCTAGCTCCTTCTTACAGCCTTCTATCAGGCCTAAATTAAGTGAGGACATAACTGGAACTTCTTCATTGCAGTTTGTGATAAATGCCTAGTTCCTGCCTGACTTGCAGCACAGTGATGAGTCACATCCTGAGGGTGATATTTGGATGTTGGTATTACTGGAACAAGACAGTCTGGGTATGTTTGTCATGTCAAGAAGTTGTTTACTATGTTTAAGAATGGAAAGTTTGTAAGACCTACTGACCTTTTGGAGTATATCCCAGTAAGAAAAAGTTGCTCACATTTCTCGGTAGCATTAATGTAAATTTAATTACTTGGTATGCCTGTGGTATAATTTTTCTTCCCTGTAAAGGTAGGTCAGCACATTAGAAAGGTTAAGAATCTCATTCTAATTGGAGCCACAAAATATCGTTAATTAAATCCCCACAGGAGTCCCTCCGGATTGAACTACACATATTGAACTCACAGAAGATTAAACAGTGTAATCCTTTTACTTCTCTAAAGGAGGATAGCATATTTTCTTTTTCAGTTATAATCTTTAAAATGCACACTTACATCCATTTTCTAGCTGACTATAAGATTTGTAATTTTTTTTTCTTTTCACGGGAAAATATTACATCAATATTAATATTACATAAATATTACATCAAATGCATATTCCATTACTAATACTATATTATTAATAGATGATGCAATGACTTTCACCCCAAACCATGATGCCTTGTGGTTAAATTCTCATTTTCTGCCTTTCAAAATTATAACCAGGTTATCTTTACCTCTTTCAAGTCCCTTTACAATGAATTTTTGTGTAGACTATGGTAAAAAGATTTCAGAGTCCCACCAGAGAAATTAACTGGTCCAATCCTAGTCCTTATAGCAAAATTGTGCTCATAATGCAGTATACCCAACTTCCCAAGTGTCCTTTGAAACATTTTTACTGTAGGTAAATTCAGAGTATAATTTTACCTTTCTTTATAGCACTATTTGCCCTCTGGTGATCCATATGAAGTTCAGGCAATTCTATGTAGTTCTTTTAAAGTTTATGGGGTTTTCACAGGAAAGAGTGAGATGTGTCAATAACTGTTGCTAGCTGAATTTTTTATTGTAAATTGTAATGTGTTTTCTATAGAACCCCCCTGGTATTGTTGCCCACCTGTGAAAGGTAAATGTCCAAACTTACTTGAAAAGACCAATAAGGCTGTGAGACCCTTTCAGAACTGATTAGTGGGTTCAGGAACAACTGAGATCCAAATACCAGCATGCATTTTTTTAATGGAAAATATGAATTGGAGAAGATGGTTTGGATTAAAATTTAAAAATCAGAATTGCTCTTCTGATTCTCCCTATTCTTGAATCTTTCAGTTGCTGAGTAGAGAAACCCTGCTCTGAAATTCTAAACCCCACTTACTAATTCTTCAAGGTCAGAAGTCAGACTGCAGGTATTCAGAGTAGTAGATAGGTTAAGAAAGAAAAGAACAGACCCTCTAGATCATTACACAATTAACCCTGACCCAAGGGGTAATATGGTAGGCAATATGCTACTATTGAGCTACAACTCAGCCCCCAAGAGGTAGTACAGGATAGTAGACCTCAGACTCACAGCTTTTCATCAGTCAGACAAGGGTTAGGCCAGGGTTGATTACAAAAGGGGTTAGCTACAAACAGGGAAAAATTAGCACTTGCTATTTGATGTGCCAACCATAATTCAGAAAGGGGGAATTGATGATACTTTTTAAAGAGAGGCCATCCATAAACACGTCCTTGTTCGCTGTTCATTCAGTGTCTTATTGCTTGTCCTCTCCCCAGTACCATCTACTTTGTGTATGAATATTTCTAGTACACCTGCATTTTCTCTGTGTGTTCCAGGAATGTGCTTTGTCACTCTTTGCTGAACTGGTTTTCACTTGCTTTTTAGGACCCAATTCAAGGTTCGGTTCCTATATTTAGGCTTCCTTGACATCACCAGATAGATATGCCTCCCTCATTTCAGGTCTTCATGGTAGCTTATATTTATCTCACTAGACTGACTGAAGTGTTGTGTGTAGGAGTACAAAGTAGTGATATCTTTTCTCACTTCTCCTAAGGGTTATCACCAACAGGACCATAATAATAGTAGTTCGCAGGAGAAAAGTATAACAAATTTATTTCATCAAAGTTTTACATGATATGCCTTCAGAATGAAGACCCCCAAAACCAAGGGGAAATGGTCTATTTGTATGCTTAGGTTCAATGAAGAATGGACAGCTGTGTAGAAAGGTAACTGGACAAACTGGGTGTGGTCTAATGTAATAGACCAAAGGCAGGAAACCCAGCAAGGCCTACCTGTTCAGACTCCATCTGGTCTCACTGTGTGGCATTCCTTCCTCCCACTAGTAGGGGAGGACCCCTTCTGGAATGAGAATTTTATGGTTTACATATAGACAATGCAGGTAAAAGAATTTCTTCTATGGCCAGCTTTTATTCAGAAAAGCAGGGAAATCTCAGTGAGATATTTTTAGGTTCTATGGCTTGCTTTGGGGGATAGGGGTTCTCATCTGTGATTTGGCTTATGGAGGAGAAATTCTGTTCTCTATGACTTGCTTCTGGGAGAGTGAGAGGTGAAAGACAGGAAGGCAAGAGAGTCCTTGCTTCAGAATCTGCTTCTGAGGCCTTCCAAAGTCCTTTACTTCAAAGAATTCAGCATGCCAAAGCACTGCACTTTGGGTCTCATTTTCTAGCCCCAGTAGCTACAATTATTTTTAATGTATCTGTCTCCCTACTAGGTTATGAATACTTATAAAATATCTGGCATATAATGTGTTTGTAAATGAATAAATGAATGAGTAAATGAATGGAATTTAGAAAGGAAAAGGCAAGATTTCTAATACAAGCTTTTGCAATAACTGTCCATTCCTTCAATTAGTGAATAAAGAATCTACTTAATAACTTTCATAGTTATTTGTCTTGCTCATAAAATAATTTATTCAATCCAATCCACACATCATTACTGGGTACCCATATTGTGTGTGTGTATATTGTCCTAGATGCCAGGTTAAACCATTAAGAAGGCAAGGACGGTCCTTATTCATAGGAGCTTACATAATAGAAATGAAGAATACTAAGAAAATTAAAATAGCTCTATCAGGATATTAGTGTGATATTTGCAGTAAGCACTAAATTGAAGGTAGAATGTTATATGCTAAAACAGAAGTGGGAGCCTGTCCTGTGTTTCACTCTGGAAAATATGTAGATTCTCTGGGAGTTAAATCATAACAGTTAGCATTTAATGAGTGCTCACTATGTGCCAGACAGTGATCTCAGTACCTGAATGTCAACTCATATAGTGCTCTCAACTATCCCATCTCAAAGAAAACACAGATATGAGATAAGATTGGAAGTAAAAGATGGTCACTTTGTGCCCTGTTATGATCTTGATCTTTAGTCTGTAAGAGTGGGAAATTATTGTGAGACTTTGAGCATTATCAGATTTGTGGTTTAGAAATACTAGTAACTGCCATGAAGAAAATGTACCAGGCAGCAGAGAGCAGGACCTTAGGAATTTAGGGGAGATGATGTCAGACTTGGTAGTGGTCATTTTTAATAAAGTAGTATTAGAATTGATATTAGAGTTGTAAATGATTGGAGCCCAGTCAGGGGGGAATGCCAGCTTGGATGATTCATTGAATATGGGGTTTGAAGAATCAAAAGCAGCATAATACCTAATGTGACAGTGTTGGGAAGCAAATATCCCATTCCTTAGAGAATACATTCAATAGGGACTATGAAGAACAAGAAGGTTTCTGTTGGGTATGTTTTTTAGATGTGTTGAACTTGAGGTGCCAGTGCACAAGACGTGTACGTATCCAATTTGAATTTATCTTCACAGACATGGAGTTTCAGTGAGAAAAGAGACAGTGTGATCAATGTTAGGGAAGGACTGCCATGAGAGCAGAGAAGATAGCCCTCCTCTGGGATGGCAGGTGGTCAGAGAAGGCCTTCCAGAGAATAGGGACATAAATGATGTGCAGAAGACCTTGTAGCAGCAATTTTGTGAGGAAAAGTATTAAACACTTTAACTTTCTCACAATTCTTACAATACCACAGTATTGATATCTGTTGGTCAGCAAAAATAACCTTGAAATACCACAATGCTCTAGATGCACTCTAAAATAAAAAGAAAACTCAATAGATGCTTGGCATGGTTTAACATTAAATGTATTCCAATTCCCTTGAGACTAAATTCTAATTTCTGGCAGATATAAGAACAGTGATTCAAAAAATTTGTTTCATAGGAATTCTAATACCTGATATTTATGGAGGACTCACTATGTGTCCAGCAGTCATATAAATTCTTTTACATGCATTAACTCATGTAGTGTTCACAGAACCCCCCTTTCACAGACAAGAAAGATGAGGAGTATAAAGATTGCAGGGCTTATGGGGGAACCACGTAAGAACCTGGGCAGATGGCTATAGAACTTGCATTGTTATGGGTGCTCTTGTGGAGTACCCTTGTTCTGTCTCTTCAAAAAAAAAAAAAAAAGCCAATAGATTTTCTAGCTATGCTAAACTATAGTAAGAGTAAAATTTAAAGTTTAAAAATTTTAAATAATTTGATGTTCAACAGAAAATAAAATGGGATTTGTTTTTTACTACTTTACTCAACACATGTAAATCATGTAAAATAACTGTGTAATTCTACTGGCCCCTTTTCTGTTATGGTTGGTGTGTGGGGATCACTCAGAAAGCTGAGCTTTTGGCACATTCGATCATAACTATTTTATCATATACCAGAAGAGCTAAAGAAAATGGAGATATAATTAATACCTGGTTTTTATGCTAAATTCTAATGCTGTATCAGGAAATCTTATGTACAAGCATAAAGATCACTTAAAAGAAAAGTTTCTTATATAACAAGCATCTAGTGAACAACAAAGGCATCCATACAGATACAATGGTTGATCAAACATATTTTCTTTCTTCTATTGTGCCAAGTAGCCACAAGAGTGTCTGGAGTTACCTGGTTAGAGAATTCCTTGACTCAAGAACATAGTGCACTTAGATAGCCAGAATTAATATTGTCAAAATGACCATACTACCAAAAGCATTATACAGATTTAATGCAATTCCAATCAAAATCCCAATGGCATTCCTCATAGAAATAGAAAAATCAATCATGAAATTCATCTGGAAAAAATAAGAGAATGAGAATAGCCAAACAAATCCATAGCAAGAAGAATGAAGCAGGTGGCACCACTATATTAGACCTTAATCTATACCCCAAACAATAGTAACAAAACCAGCATGGTATTGACACCAAAATAGTCTTGTAGACCAATGGTACAGAATAGAGGATACAGAGACAAACCCACAAAAATACAGTTGTCTCATGCGCAACAAAGGTGCCAAAAACATATATTGTAGAAAAGATAGCCTCTTCAACAAATGGTGCTGGGAAAACTGAAAATCCATATATACAGCAAAGTGAAATTAAGCCCCTACCTCTCACCATGCACAAAACTCAACTCAAAGTGGATTTAGGAATTAGACCAGAGACCCTGCACTAATAGAAGAAAAAGTAAGCCCAAATCTCCATCATGTCAGAAAGGCCCTGACTTCCTTAACAAGACTTCTATAGCATAAAAAATAAAATCAAGAATTAAAAATGGGATGGATTCAAACTGAAAAGCTGCTTCTCAGCAAATGGAACAATCAGGTGAACGAAGAGCCTACATTTTGGGAGCAAATCTTCACCCCTCACACATCAGATAAAGCACTAATCTCTAGGATATATAAAGAACTCAAAAAGCTAAACACAAAAAACAAACAACCCAATCAATAAATGGGTTAAGGACTGAACAGACACTTCTCAGAAGATCATATACAATTAATCAACAAATATATAAAAAAGTTCAACATCTCTATCAATTAGAGAAACACAAATCAAAACTACTCTAAGATTTCATCTCACTCCTGTCAGAATGGCAGCTATTAAGAACACAAACAACAAGTGTTGGCGAGAATGTGGGGAAAAATTCATACACTGGTTGCACCAATTTGCAGCCCCACCAGCAATCTGGAAAGCAGTATGGAGATTCCTTTGAAAATTTGGAATGGAACCACTATTTGACTCAGATAACCCTCTCCTCAATCTGTACCCAAGAGGACTTAAAAAACAGCATACTACAGGGTCACAGCCACATCAATGTTCATAGCAGTACAATTCACTATAGCTAAACTGTGGAACCAACCTAGATGCCCTTCAGTAGATGAATGGGTAAAGAAAATGTGGTATATTTACACAATGAAATATTACTCAGAATTAAAACAAAATCATGGCATTTGCAGGTAAATAGATGGAGTTAGAGAATATCATGCTATGTGAAGTAAGCCAGTCCCCCCAAACCAAAGGCCAAATGTTTCTCTGATACGTAGATGCTGATCCATAATGAGAGTAGAGGGGAGCATGGAAAGAATGGAGGAACTTTGGATAGCGTAATGGGGAAGGAAGGGAATGGAAGGGAGGCGGCATGGGAGTAGGAAAGATGGTGGAATGAGATGAACATCATTACCCTAAGTATATATATGAACACACGAATGGTGTGACTCTACTTTGTGTACAACCAGAGAAATGAAAAATTGTGCTCTATATGTGTAATATGAATTGAAATGCATTCTTCTGTCATACATAACAAATCAGAATAAATAAATAAATTTACTTTTTAATGCTAGAAATGAGAAAAAAAGTGCAAACACAGTGCTTCCTTTTCCTCTCATCTAAACCTACATGAGACAATATTTTATACACACCCACATCTATCCTATCCATCTTCCTTTGCCCAACTTTCATAAGTTCACTTTATGAGCAAATTCTTACTTCTTGTTTTTTTTCTTTCACATTCTTGGCTTTGAGAATTAAAGAAACTGATATACATCATTGCTTATTAAACACAGAAACAATGCCACAAATAGATACCTCTGTATCAAGTGAAATCAACGGCTTATGTTTCAAAGTGAAATAAGATAGTAACCAAAGCTATGCATATCTGCCACCTTCTTGATTTCTTACCAGTCTTTTTAGACTCTCTACCAACACATTCCTCTACTTTCTCATCCTCTTTTAATTAAAACTGTACCTCTATAAGCAGCAGCACTCTGGAGAAATAAACTACTACATTTTTATTCAAGTTTATAGGTTTTTCCATTTTGTTTCATTACTGGTTGCAAGTGGTTTATTTTTTTCTGCAGAAAATGTGCTCAGTTTCAGCTCCACCATGGGCTAGATAAGCTTATATGGTTGGCCATAGGACATCCCCTTTACTCCTACCACTGCCATTAATAATGTTGTTTTCATGGGAGAAAATGTTGTGAGTTCCACACAATCAATTTTCAAATGATCTGGTGAATCATCACCTGCTTGTTGATTAGGAACTTGATGTTGGGAGTCTGACAGTCCCTGATGCTCGTGAATCTGTAATAGATGCTACATGTATTTGAATGAGAATCCTCAACTTTAGTTTAGAGAACACATTTTCTCTCTCCTCCCTCAGCATATCATCCCTAAATCTCTGACCCAAATAAGAGCCAGCAGAACCTTTGAATATAACTTTCATACCTTCAGTGTGGAGTTGGATACATAAATTTGATTTCTAGCCCTTTAGTAGATAAATATTTTATGTGAGCAATCCTAATTTTGCCTCTTCATTCACTCCAATCTCTGAGAGCTTATTTGACATTTTATATACACACACACACACACACACACACACACACACACACACACACATACACACACATACATATATATTTTTATATGCATGCACATATATATATATATGCACATTATGCATACACATCATATTTTTTTGTCTCTAGTGTGTTCACCACTTTGATTCCAGAACATAATCAGATATTTCTAAATTATTCAATAAATCTTCTTGGGAAGAGTAACAGATAGATCTTAATTCCATCATTTGTTAACCTGTGTGTGCTTGTGCTAATAAAACAGAGTAAGTTGATCCTCTTGTACTAAAGCAGGCATTTAAAATAGTGTCCTGGGATACTGAATACATTGCAGGGAAGAACCAGTAGAAACCAGAGGAGCTGAAAGAAGGATGCTTAGCAATAATCCATGTGGGTGACGTTGTAGACTAGATGAGTAGGGAATTGGTGAAAATGATGAAAGGTTGGATTCTCGGTGAGTTCTGAAGGCAAAGCTGCTAGGATACTAGGTGTGAGAGGAAAATCAAGGAAGATTTAGAGGTTTTATTTCAACTGACTAGAAAAATCAAGTTGAAAGTTTTCATGAAGAGAAATTGAACTGAAATAGGGAATTCACAATGAATTGTTTCATGTTTGGAGAGCCCTAAAGGCCTTCCAAATGTTGAGATAGAAATTAGATAAATGGACGCTGATACTGCCACATCAACAAGCCAAAGTAGCAAAAATATACCACAAGATTCTTTGGCTCCATAGAATGTACGCTTTCTAGACAATCCCCAAGACTTGAGAACAGTGGTTAGCCTCTGGCATCATACACTAGCAATAGAAGAGAGTGATGTAGCAAAACTATGGTTCACTGATACTTACTAAATTATTGAATCAGTAAATGAAAGAGTAAATGAGTGAACATATGGATTATATTTAGAAATTTTGCCTAGAAATCATGAAATGCAAGAATGATGCCTGTCACACAGTAGGTGCTCATTATTTGATAAATGAGTAAACTAAAACATGGGAGAAATAAATTACTTTTCAAGAATAATAATCATGGTTACTAATTATTGAGACTATAATAAAAGCTATGTGTTTTCGTTATATGTATGCTTAGTTCTTGCAAAAGTCTCACTCCAACTGCTACTAGACTGTCCATTTTGCAAATGAGGCAACTGAAAATTAGGTTATATGAGTTGAACAAAGTCACACAGAGTGACAAAGTCAAGATTAAAGATCTGTTGACCTTGCTGGGTATGGTGGTGCACTCCTGTAATCCCAGCAGCTTGGGTGTATAAGGCAGGACCATCTGGAGTTCAAAGCCAGCCTCAGCAAAAGCAAGGTGCTAAGCAACTCAGCGAGACCCTGTCTCTAGATAAAAATAAAAAAAAAAAATAGGGCTGGGATGTGTTTCAGTGGTCTAGTGCCCCTGAGTTCAATCCTCATTACCCAAAAAGAAAAAAAAAATCTGTTGATCTTGCAAGTCAGTTTTGACAATTACAATGAAGTATTTCATAAAATGGAGATTTTCTGCCCTTTCTTCAGGGAAGGAATATGCCATCCTTTTTGAAAAGTATTTTACAATCATGGTGAACACATTTGCATTCCCACCCATAATCTATTTTTCTCCTGTGGGATCGGGGATTCACCAAATAGTACCATTTTCAGAAAGTTTCTCTTTTCTCTCTATACTCACCCTCTCATTCTCCATCCAACATAAGCACACATGAGAACTGCTTTGTTTCCTGACCCAAAGCTATGGAACTAAATTGTATTCCCCTCCAATTCACACATTGAAGCTGTTAACACCCGATGTGGTGGTATTTGAAGGTGAGGACTTTGGAAGAAGACTAGATTTAGATGAGGTCATGAGAATGAATCCCTCATGATGGAATTAGTGCCATTTTAAGACGACAACAGAGAATTTTCACTCTGTCTCTGCTATGTGAGGACATAGCAAGAAGGAGGCCATCTATAAACCAGCATTACCACTCAACCATGCTGGTAACTGGCTTCTCAGACTTGTAGTCTCCAGAACTGTGAGGGTAATTTCTGTTATTTAAGGTATCCAGTCTCTGGTAATTTGCTATGGCAGTCTTGGTTGACTAATAAACCTAGGAAATGACATAGAGTCCTCTCAGTACTCATATGGGTTCTATAATATGTCTGATGTAATTGCTCATACACAGAGAACCCTCTGAAGTTTGCAAAGCACTTTCTGAGTCTTTTTCTAGCTTATTTGATTATGACAATAATCACACGCAATGTCTGTGATTCATAGATCATGGATGTCTTAGTAGAAAAAGAAAAATACCTGTCCCTGGTCTCATCCTTGGTACTTGGTGGAGATAGATGGCAATAAAATTCAACTGTACTGATTTCAAACCTCTTAGTTCCCCTAGTCAAATGGTTGTAGTAGAACTATCTATCCATCTGTTCATGAAGAAATGACATGTGAGAGAGCTGACAGTCACAAAGATTAACAACACAGCTTCTGAAACCAGATACTTGTTTTAAATTCTCTCTCTATTACTCTCTACCTTTGTGACTTCAGAAAAATTTTAAAGTTTCTGTGTCTCAGTTTGCTTCTTTAGAGAATGTAGTAATAACAGTAGATGTGTGTGAGGTTTAAATGAGTTAATTCACATAGAACACTTCAAATAGCACTTATTATATAGCAAGCACTCTATAAGCACTAGGAATAATTAATATTACATTTCTTTAGTGTGTTTCTTAGAGTGTATGTCTTTGAGTCTTTAATACTAAAAAAGCATGAAAGCACTTAATTTTTCTTATCTATTGTTTTGTTCCACACAGATAGTTACATATGGTATTTATCATCATCTATTTTATTATAGCTCCAAAGATTAATTCTCCATAATTCCTCATCTGTCCAGAGTGAAAGATATTAGTAATCAATTATGGTCTCCTCTAATCATCCTCATTATGGACTGCTTGGCAAAAAGCAACTAATCTCTCTCTCAACCTTTGCCCTCTTTCTCTCTCTCTAGATACATTTTTCTATTGCTTAACATTTAATCATCATAAAATAAATCCTTCTCTCATTAAAAAACAAATTTATCTCCTCTAGAGGTCATTATTTACTATTAGTAGCTTTCTACTAATGAAGCCAATACTTTCATGGCTTGCTCTTACCTGTCCTTTCTATTCTGTGGAATGTTCACATAAATATGGAAATGATTTGCTTTCATTCTTGTCTTTCAATTGAAAAAATATATTTTATTTGTGTTGTCAGCAGCAGGCTGAAGTTAGAATCTTTCCAATTTTCAAATAAGTCTTTTTATACTACTTTTACCCCAATCTAAGAGTGCCATGTTAGAAAATCTTGACAGAAGATGGAACATGGCAACTACCTATTTGTGACTTTAATAGGTGTGGCTCAACGGAATTTTATTTTAGCAATAACTTGTCATATTAGAATATACGAAATGTCTGACTCAGAATATGCTGTTAATAACTTTAACACAGCATCTCAGTATGTAGCTTTTTGTGAATATAGACATTGCAGGCTTAGTAGTTAAAGGTACAATCTCTAGAAAGAGCTTGTCTGCATTTGTATCTAACCTTTACATGATGCAGCTCTGGGACTTCTAACTTCCCTAGACTTCTCTTGCCTCAACAGATAGTCATAAGACTGTTGGGAAGGTTAAGAATACATGTGTTAACCCTCAGGATATTTTAGAGTATGCTAAGAAACAACCTAAAAGCTCTGTGCTTAATGCAACAAAGGTTTGTGTCTAAGATGCACAAAATCATCTGTGGGTTGGTGTAGGCCTCTGGGACAACTGGCCTCCGTGCAGCTGCTCAGCAATCCAGAATACTTGGATCTGTGACTCAGCCATCTGGACAACAGGTCCCTTCTTTGTGCAAGGGAAAGAGAGAGGTCAGAGAACTGGCAAGGGATTTCCCTGCCATAGCCCAGGAGTGATACACATCACTACATGAGCCTCTGGCTAATCCCAAGAAGCTTCATAATGAAGAGGAGTGCTGATCAACCTGGGCTCTGCTCTAGGATATAATGCACAGAGGCAAAGCCTGGCCACTTAGGCCAGGGATGGCCACAGAGTAAGAATAGAATCCACATGACCTATTATCCATAGCAGAGCTGAATATGGTGCTAAGGAGTCAAGAACCAGGCTGTGACCAAAGGCTGTTGTTGTTAGGTTGCTATGAAAGGGGACTTAGAATTAATTTGCATGTTTAGAGCAAGTATCACAGAAAATCCTGCAGGCCTGGTTTGGAGTTCTCATCTGTACCCAGTTTTAAATTAAATGTACCTTTCCTAACTCTGCTACCTAAAGAACTTAGGTCAGCCTTTTAACCTCTCCATAATTCAGCTTTCTCACCTACAAGATGGAGAAGACTATAGTTTCTAATTCAGAGGGAAAATATAAATGGCTAATAGATGTAATATTTTAGGTCACACATAGTAAGAACTCATTTCATTTTAGCTGTTATTGCTCTATGACATACAACTTTGGATATGCTTCTGACCATATTCTCATTTTTAGCATCTGTTTCTTAAAGGTACTAAGAATGCTTATTATATCTAAGAATGCTTTCATACATGCTTATGATCCAGTAATTATTTGTTTACCCTTTAGATACCCTAGGAAATAGGATCTGTTCCTTACTTAGTTGGATCTAAGCTCATGAAATTCCCAGGCTCATACCTTCTACTTTACCCTAAGTCATCCTCTGATTCCCTGAATTTAACCTGATTTAAATACTTTGCTATCTGTAGTTCTCACCCTATGGAGATCTATATCAAGTTGCCCTGGTTTCCATTTCATCCCTATCCACTATATTCCAATTACTGGTCCCTATCTTTTTCTAAATGTCACTCCTATAGGTTACCCTTTCTTATCATTTAGAAAAAGTTCATTCCCAACTCCAATGACTAACTAGATCCTTCCTTCTGCTTGTAGTCCCTTTCATAAGTCTGGCAGCTGAATCTCAGTCTAGTGGCCAGGGCCTGTTCCTCACTGATGGTCATCATTTTTCCAGAAATTGTTGCCTGAAAGTCTATACATCTGAGGTTTGCTTTTTGAATTCCTTAAAAGTATGCTTAACCTATTAGTTGAGAGATTCCTATACTGCCAAAACCCACTGGTGACTTGGTCTATGGTGACAGATGTATGTCCATTAGAGTTACCATACAAATTCACCAATGTTAACTGATGGTATGGTCCAGGTCTGTGGTCTATCACTTAACTATCCTGGTAATCTCTAATAAGACATCCATGATGTACTGAACTTCAAGAATTCACACACACGATATCTGTTCAACAAATTTGGCATAAAGGGATGTTAATAAATGTGTTGTTCCATTCCTTATCCCATAATGTGATATGTGATATTATGTAATAAATGTGTTGTTCCATTCTTTATCCCATAATTTGATATGTGATATTATCCCATATGTGATATTAGAATTGCATTTTAATTCCTTTGGTTTTCTATTTTCTTGTCCATAAAATTGAGTGACAATGTGAACAAGCTATTGTAATTATGAAAATAAAAATCAAACACTATTAATAATCCACACTTATATCTAATTATGAAAATTTGGAGAATTTTCCTAACTTCAATTGCATCATTTGTCAATGAGGTATAGGAACAGTGCCTACCACATAGGATTATGATGAGGATTAGTAACATATATGTATATGTGCTGAGAAATGTGCCTCATACAGAGGAGGCATTTGGAATGCTAGTTATCTAACTTTCTGCATTCCTTTTCCATGTTATATCTCAGGATGAAGGCTCTGGCCAAGGGCTGCTGGTGGGTTGTAATGAAAAGGATCCAGGAAAATAGTCATTAAGGAACCTTTTTATTTAAGGATAATGATGGTAGTTTAAGTTGTGACAGCAAAATCCTATGGTTCTCCTGACAACTCAGTTAAGTCACTTGCCACATTCTCAAAAAAACTTAGATTTTTGTCCCTTCTGTCCTCTGCCTGGATAGCTTGGAATAAATGACCATCAACCTCAATGTGCTCACATTTATTAGAAGGGCTCAGTTGAATTGACTTCTGAATTTCATATAGCTCTAAAATTTATTAAACTTGCTGTTCATACAAGGCTGCATCACAGTCATACATTTTAAGAAATTATTTTAAAACTATAGTTTTTAAAATGTTTAAAAGTAGGAAAGATTACTCTAGATCTTTGCAAATTAAATATTTATATGCATAAAAATATGGTAGGTAGGATAAAATTACAGGTCTTTTTATTACTGTATTATTATCTCAATTTCTATCATAAAGAGGTATTCATGAATTTCACATTTTAGCCTTTCCTATTCTTTTCTGTTTTCAATAATTTCCTATTTTCTATGCTCCCTTTTCCCTTCCTGAACTTCTTTTCACCTTTCCCTTTTCTATACCTAAAACAGATGCTCTAATCTTCAAGCATAAAACTATATTGCTTGATGAGGGTGGAGAAGAGAAGGAGAAAACAGCAGGAATCCTGACTTGCTTCACTGTGTTATTAGACGTTTTTGAAGCATTATTTGGATTGCCTCCTGAAAAAGATGGTCCAGGTCAAGTATTATTAACTTTCTGCTTTTCTTTATGAAATTGCAATTCAATTAGACTGTTGCAAAAGGATTCTCTGCTTGTTGTTTTTTTTTTTGTCATTTAAAGTTTTTCAAAACCTACACAAAGTCCCTGAAAATCTAAATGGGACAGAGCTAAATTACATATTTTAAAGCCCAGTACTACAATTATGCTAATGTAATTAAGCTTCATGAATATAGTATGCAAATCAAATTGTCAAGAACTATACCAAATAGAATTGTTCTTGAAGATAAAATAGATTTGGTCTGGAATTCCTACAAGGATCATTGTTTCATAAATTCTTAAGCAGAATATCATAATTCAGTGGTAAAAGAACTTCAAGCATATCATCATCAATATGTAGCTAATTCATATATTTTCTTCTTGAAAGTGACATATTTTGATGTAAAGAGCAGAAAAATTGTATCTATTGCAAAGGGAAAGTTTAAAGAATCAATATCAGGTGTTGTATCTTAAGCATAAACAGGTTTTTCTCCAATTAAAATAAAATATTACATTATGTTTCCTAAAATACTTTAAACAGAAATATTTCATGGGTTGTTGATCTTTGCCCCGGAAAACATAAGTAACTGAAAAGTTGGTCTGAGCCATCAAAGTGATGTGGAATCCCTCAGCAGTTATTTTGAATGAAGGTTATGAGGAGTCATTTGAAGGATCAAATGAGGAGGAGGGTGACAATAACCTCTGTCTTGTTCCTCTGCCTTAACCTTTTCTGCTTTCCACTACACAGCCCTTGGGTCTGGTTGATTGCCTGACCCTCTTGTGTTGGTCAACTGTTTCATCCTCCATGTCTAACCCTTCACCTTCAAAGATCTCATCCACAACAGAATTGTGGAGAAAATAAATATGAACAGAAAGGACTAAGTTGTTTGTCATCTTTTATATTTTATGATCACATGTAAAGTTAGCATTTTTTTATTTCAGAAAAACAAGAAGCACAAAAAAACTGAAGCAAAGTGAAAAATATAACCATCACAAAATAATCCCCATCATAAAGAAATCACATTTGGTAACATTGTAGTATTCTGTCCATACTTTTTTTTTTTACTTTTTAAATGTAATACATATATTTCTGCTTGTATGATTTCTTTTTCTTATTTTTACTGAAAATAGCACCCTATATATTTTTACGTATTATTCAATATCATTTTTAACATTAGCATACTATTCTATCATATGGGTTTAACTTGATTTAGGCAAATATTAACCAATGTTGGACAGAGGGTATGCGGTGGTACTGATAAACTGCTGGAAATGAGATTTTCATATAGTAAAGATTAAAGAAGGCAAGAGATAAATCAATCTGTCACTTAAAATTATTTTCTTCTATACATTAAAGTCAAATATTCTTTGAGATGTCTTCATTCAAAAAGTTTAAAAGTAAAGATGGTTCTTTCGGCAGATGAAAAATTGTATAAAAGGTACAATCTACTTCTATTTTTAAAAAATAATTGGTTATTTGTTACTATATGTCAAAATTATAGAATTGACTTGGAGAAGAACAATGAAACTCATTGTTGATGATATTATCTTCTCAGTGAAAAACTATGATAGATTGATGGCTGTGGGTGGTGTTTCAAGTAGTTTATGTACATTAGCTTAATTAAAGAAATGAGTATGCTGGTGCTGAACTCATTTCTGCCTGGTGGTCATTTGGGATGCATACCTTGGCAACTCTCTCCCAACCTTCAGTTTTACATTGAGATCATTTGCAGGGTGAGTCACACACCAGCTAGGAGTCTGCACCCCCATTAATGACAGCCTGATCTTTGTGTGAGAAGATAAGCTCTCAGAAGGTAGTTCCTTTATGATATAGCATCTTTTTTTTTTTAAATATATGGTTTCCCAGAGGCCTTCCTTCTATGGGTTCTATTAACACTTTCACTTTAATTTACTCTAGGCAAGTTGTGGATATTAATCATGGAAGTTTCCTTTCCAAATAGACTGTGAATAATACTAACAGTTTCAAATGCTGCCAGTCTCATTACAGGCAGAGCCAGCAGATGAGGATGTGGGAGGCAGGTGACATCAGGGATTCTTTATTTCTTCCTCTGCATGAGATATTTGGCCCTATTTTTCCTCCCGAGTCCCTGTCTTATATAGCCAACTGCCTGCCACCCATTTAGTTCGGGTGAGCAATCTGAAACCTAAAAGCCAGCTACTCCAAACTGATATTTGTCATCATTGCCACCTAAACCACCTCTTGAGATTGCTTTTCTCTATTTTGGTTGGTGGCTTCAAAATCTTGTCAATCATCTCAGTTAGAAAGCTAGGAATCACAGGGCTTCCTCTGACTCCCTCACTCCTTATTCTTCATCAGTTGGAAAGTCTTGAAATTTCCATTCTCTTCACATTCCTCAGGTCTATCCTCTCTCTGAATGCTCCATTTCAGATTTGCCTCATCACTTGATTACACTGTTTTAAAAGCTCTTAACTAGTTTCCATAGTTTTCCCCTTTAATTCAGTATATCCACACTGACTTTCTGAAAAACAAATCTCATTTTTCTGGATAGAGACCTTTCAATCCTGTTTACCATCTGTGCCAGATTTCCCAGAGTATGATCTTCTAACCAGCTGCTTAATAGTCACCTGGGGATAGAGGGAGAACATGCAGTTATGGTACCAAAGCCCTCAGAATCAGCATCTGGTAGGGGCAGAGTCTGGGGATCTGGATCATAAACGAGCTCTCAAGCTTATGAATCACTGATCTGCCTACAGAATAAAATCAAGTTCTTGCTCAGGTCTGCCATATGCCTTCTTTTCTGCCCTAGTGAGAATGAACTGCTTTCAGCTGTACCACTGGCTGGCTCACAGCTGCTTGCCTTTGCTCAGCATTTCCTCAGTAAAGGGCTCTCACCCAGCTTCTTGGTCTAGCTAACCTTCACACAGCCAGCCGTGGTGGCCTCCACTAACCTTCACATTTAGGATGTGACCCTCACGCTAGGAGCTTCCCCATCACTTGTCAGAAACAGAGGATCTCAGACCCTAGACCTTGTATACAGAAAAGGAATCTTCATATTGACAGGATTCCCAGGCAATCCATATACACAATTCTGCTTAAGAAGCTCTACTTTGAGAAAAATTTCCCTGGTCTCTCCACTTGGATAAAGTTGGGCTTTCTCCAGAGCACGCCATGTATAATCCATGTATTTATCTATCTCTTCCACTAAACTGTGGGCTTCTGGAGGGCAAGAAAGGTTTCTTATCCTCCCTGTCTTTTCAGTCCCCTGTATTGTCCCTGGCACATGAGGAGGTTCAACAAATGTTTGTTTATTTAAACTGAACTGACCTACAGGTCAACCTGGAACTGAAAAGCTGCATCCCTGGTGAAATGTCCTCTTGCACAGATTGGTTGCACTTTCAATTTTGGATGCTCTTGTTTTTGGCTGAGCTGTTGCTGTTTTTGCCTCCTCTTTCTAAATTCACAGATGGTCTTGAGCATTTACTCATGGAAAGTGGATTGCTGCCCGATGTGGATTGCTGTGGGCCAGGCAGCTGGGCTTCCCTGCTGGTCACCAGCCAGGTTCTGCTGATTGAGGTTTCCTTCAGGGACTGCATACTTGTTTCTCCTTCCAGGAGGAGCCTCATTTGAGTCTAGGTATATGGGAGGGGGGAGGGACAGGTAATTTCTTGGTTGTTAGGACATTGTTTATCACCATACATGTCTATGTTACTTAAGTTTTCAACACAAAACTGCTGTTTTCAACACAAAACTCTTCAGCATGAAACTTCCATCCTCTCCCTCATGTACCTTTAGATAGGAATCTTTATAAAAACAGAATATTTGTTTTGCCCAACATTATATCCTCTAACATGTAGCACAGTGCCAAGCATATTTGTCAAATGAGTGAATAAATGAATGGTAATGTCGGTACATTCTCCGGTATTTTTTTTTCAATTTTTTAATAGATCATATTTGTTTATCTGCAGCAAGCATAATCTTTGCAGTGTGTAATTATTCAGAAGAATCTGATTCTATGGGAATGATTCTGATATTTTAACTAGAGTGTTTATAATGCTTTCAAATATGAAATGCTTTCCTTAAATTATTTCCCCAAATATTCATTCATTCATTTAACATAGTTTGAACCCCTGAAGAGCTATGATTATTCAGGTAATATGATACAAAGGACTATGAACTGGATTTGTCTCACATGTATTGTGGGGAGAAGGGAGAAGAAAGAGACAGAGACAGAGAGGTTATTTGATTTGGAGCTTGACATTTAAATGCTTTGGCAATCTACTGAGCACATACCCTATCCCATAGACTCAACATTCCTGATTTCTGACATGCAGCCTGCTTTTCCCAGTATATTTTCTGCTCTCAACGTCTTTAGGGTTAAGTTTGCAACCCACAACAGAGGAAAACATATTGGCTTTGAAGTTAGACTCCCTGTGTTCTAAAACCATTTTGCCATTTACTAGTTTTAGGGTCTGAGGTTAATCACTGATTTGTTTGTTTGTTTGTTTACATATCAGTCATATAATATACTTACCTAACAGAGTTTTAAGAAATTAATGGGTTTATTTTATCATCAGCCACACTCAACATTTTGACATTCCCAAGTTCCTGGGCTGCTCTTAGCCCTTTACTTTTGTCAAAGTTTCATGTGTCTTCATGAAAGGTTCCTATTACCTGTATTTATGAAGTCTTCAAACATCTCAGGAGTCATAGTTTATCTATCCTGTATCTGTCACTCCAAAGCATGTTGCCTACTTTTCATCTTAGAAACAGTCATGTCTGCCGATAACTACGTGTATGGTATGTGCTGGCTCCTCTGCTGTATTGGTGGGTAACATGAGACAATACCTGGCCTGTTCCTATTTGTCTCACTTACAGCACCCATAGTGCTTGGCACGAAATAAAACAGATTTTGTGTGTGTGTGTGTGTGTGTGTGTGTGTGTGTGTGTGTGATTAAAAGACAGACGGGTAGAAAGCACAGAACTCAGGAGTCTGGAGTTTCCTGCTAATTTCCTCAAAGATGTATGAGCACTAAATAAATAAAAAGGCTGACACCTAACCAATATTTTATGTATGTATTTGTATATTCATTCATTTTGGGCTTCATATTTTCATCTTCTATGGCCACTAGCTACCAAATAAGTCACAATTGAGAAACTTGGCATTGCTAATCCTCCCTAACCATTCAATTTCAGTGGAACCTATAATGGATGCCAGAGAAAAATAGCTATTGAAGGCAAAGCTTTAACTCAAAAACCATTAAAAAAATCTTTTTGATGGAGAGTTTAAGATGCAGAAGGTAACTTAACCATCAGGGTATTTTGGCTGCAGTTCATGACAAATAAACCTGTTACAGATAATTTATGTTGAAGCTGTTCTTGTTGCATGGAAGAGGGTTCAATTTGCGAAGCACATACTTCTTTATTACCAGATGATTCATTGAAAATCACAATTTGCGATGATCTGCCTAGTGGAAAGGTTGTTGGTCGTAAAAACATCATGGAAGAAAATTCAACGATGAATATTATTTATGCCAAAGACATACATTTGTATTAGTTACACCCATCCCAATGAGTGTGCATTAAAATTATGACAGAACTGACAATTTAAATAAGACCTAAGGAAGGGCGAGTGCGAGCATTTCTGATAAGCTGCACAAGATAGTTTTTGATACAAAAAATGAGTTTAGCAGCCCATATACAAAAGATACTTTAATAATAATAAGGTTGTATACTATCTTAGATATTACTAATAACAACAAGAATAAAATAAAAAGAGGTAAAAGGAAATGTAAAAAAAATTTTAAAAATGACCTTCTGTGCCATCTTCAACTTTCTGAATAATTTCCCTGTAGCCTCACATTCTAGGAAGCAAATCAACTCATTCAGGTCCTGTGAGTAGCATTGGGTGCCCTGGAGAAGCACTGATGTTACAAGAGGTTATACTTGTTACTAATTGAGTTTATTTTGCAATTAGATAGCTTCTAGGAAATGTCCTCTGTAAATACAAATTTTCCTCTTATAAACTCTGACAGCAGATATTTTATTTTGATATGCAGTGTTTTCACCTTGTTAATGGTTCTCTTTTATTCTGGTTTCAAGTTCTTTGCAAATGTGAATGAAAATAGACCTGTCATGATCTGTCCTGACATGTTCAAATGGATGCACATGGGGCATGAGATGGAGGTTTTCATGGGAGACGAATACATCCCGTTTACTCCATTTCTACTAACATATCACTTTGTTTCCTGTAGATAACAATCTGAAGTACTGCCAATGTAGAAAATATTTGAACTTTACAGTAGGTTAATTGAACATGTTGGGGTTATATAACAATGGTTATTAATTCATGACATGTAGTTATATAAATACTAATAAAATGCGAATCAGCAATCATTATTTATAATATTTATTTATTTATTTCTCACTTATGTGTATGTTTAAAGCTTACCAGTGTCCTCTCATTTAATCCTCAAAACAATCCCATAAAATAGACTTTGTATTATATTTTTGGTTAACATTTTGGTGCACATAATTCCAGGCTTTTTTGTTATGTATTATTTTACAAAAGACAATTTTGTGTTCCATGATATGCTTCAAAAGAAAAATTTAACAGTAAAGGATGGAAATTTTTGTGCTGGAATGCACATATATGATATATATTTTTAGCATTATTCCAATTTTATACATGGAAAAATGATATCTTTAAAGAAATTTTCCATCAGTCTAGTTGAGATATTAACTAGGTTCCCTCTGATTTTAGAACTCAAACTTCTAGCCTTTATATGTTGGCCTCTTCAAATAGATCAAATACATTTAATTGCAGATATTTCGATAACTAGAAAGTTATATTTCAAAAATTCTTAATATGCATTAAAGAATAATACCAATCTACTACTCAGAACTGAGTAAAATTGCTGTACCCTTCTCAAAGAATGCTTCTCTTTGGAAAAACATTTTCATAATAGGCTGTTCTCTAATAATAAGTGATGTTGTTTAAGGTAATGGGAATATTTCATTTGATGAACCAAGTCTAGTTTTAACTTTTGTGATTTGTCTGAACTGGAGGGGGAAGAGACTGACATAGAAGACTTTAGAAAATTTTTAAGGACCTAATGAGATATTTATCCATCTAGTGGTATTCTTTGAGTGTTTCCTATTTCCTACACACTGATGAGTTTATCATAATGCGCCTCTCATTTTGTTTTCAAAGTGGAACCTTCAAAGATAGAAAAAAGAAGGATGAAGTTCTGTTGGCCTTCCTATTTGGAATTAAGCCAGGAAAGGCTAGTTTCTCTTAGGAGAGTATACCGAAATGATAATTTCGGTCTCAAGCAATCAAAATGAGAACAGTGAGGACAGGCCTGGAGTCACATTCTAGTCACCATTACATCCTAAAGGGAATAGCTCAAGATTGACTAAGAGCTGTTCCCACTCATTTTGAAAAACAGCCTGCTATAACTTACAAGAAAATTATATAAATACAAACTATCATTAAATACTTTTTCTTTAGTGTTTTTTTTTTTTGGCAAGGTACTAAAAGTCTTCAAGGATATCTTTGTCTAATAGATAAAATGGATTTTTAAATTCCCTGAGCATTTTCTCTTCATTTGTGCCAATGAAGTAACTAAGGCACTCCACTAACCTAATTATTATTTCCGTAACACTCTCCTAAGAGAAACCAGCCTTTCCTGGCTTAATTCCAAATAGGAAGGCCACCAGAACGTCCTTCTTCTTTTTCTATCTTTGAAGGTTCCACTTTGAAAACAAAATGAGAGGCACATTCTGAGAAACTCATAAGTGTGAGCTCAGCCTGTCCTGACGATAATTTGGAAGTTGATTTTTTTTTTTCTTTTTTGGGTCAGATTAAGACCTGGCATTTTACCCAGCCAAATCCTCTGTTTAATTATAGAGGTGAGATAATTGTCAGGGGAGTATTTCAGTTAATAATTATAGAAATCCCAATTTAGTAAGAAAAACAGGGTAGAACAAAAGCTGATTTCAGCCAAACTGATTGTCAAAATGTGGAGGTTTGAAAATTACTTATTCATTGGAATAAAATCAAGTCACATAACATCAGTGGCAAAGCTACTCTTGGAAGTTCCTCTTCCGGTCTCTTCTTTTATATTAAGACTGGGCTTGATTTGTAGAGTAGCTGTAAAGGCAAAGTACAGATGAGAGTGGAACTATATTTTCTTTGTGTTTAGAATAAAGGTGGGTCATATGTTCTGAGAAAAACACAAAAAGTAATTTAAACCTCTTCGGAGCAAACTCTAGACATTTGAAGAGAGGAATAGGCAAGTTTGCACAAAATTATTTGATAGTGATATCATTTTTTTCTTTTTCTTTCCATCAGATAAAACAGGCAAAGAGTGCACACACTTTATTTGAGAAATGCAGAGCACTAACTTAAAGTATAATTAATTGGTATTATTGCAGTTGTTATCAATATCACCAATATCACATGCAATTTGTTCTATAAATCTTTGATCTGAATCAGCAAATTCTTTGTAGAACTGATCCAGTTGTTCTTCAGGTTTCTTGTTTTCATTTCAATAGTTAAAATTCTTAAGCTCTTTGCAATTATACTACATGACAATGCATTTGTTAAGCTGCATTAAACCTAAATTTTGTGTCTAGTTCAACGGTTTCTAAATGTATAGCTTTAAAAAATGGCAAAAGCTGTATTTAAATAGGAGCATACCACATTTGTATCTATAATACTTTAAAGAAATGTGTTATACTTTTTAGACAATTTAAAAGTCTTTTTTTTAATTGAAAAAAATGTACATGTTTTATCTATTTTTAGGACCCAATTAATTGTAGAAACTTCCTGCATTTTTCCAGTTAGAGAAGATACTATATGGCTTTAAAATTTTGTTACTCTATTTGAATATTTTCCTTAAAAGTTCAAAGTCATGTTATAGGAATTATGTAAATGTCTATAGTGCAGACAGAGAAGGATCCATTTTAAAAAGATGTTAAAGCTGAAGTCAGAAAAAGAGAGAGGTCCAATCTTTTCCTGAAAATGGATATGGAATATTTGGGGGTAGGGAAACAAGGAAAAGAATGCAGCTTTGCTAATACCCAGTTTTATTTTATGGGTATTTTGGTTATTTTCCCTTTCTGAAATACAAATCTCTTATCGTTTGTCCACAAAATTCCATAATGCCTTCACAGATTCTCAAGGTTATTAAGAATGCTGGTAACATGACTTCAAAGCTGTTTTGAGGGGCCTTATGTGACTGGCATGCACCCACTTTTCTCTGCATCATCAAAGTAACATTTCAGTTTTTGCAGGTAGATACTTTGCCTTCTTTCCTTCTCAACTGTTCAGTTCTTGTGGCTCAAACACTCCTGTCCACTTCCCTGGCTAGCTGATTCCTATATAGCCTTCAAAGCATACTTCATCATACTTTTCTGTGGTCTTTTCTGAATTCTTTACCCCTTCTTTCATATAATTTGTGCAAGAAAATAAAAACAACCTGAAAGGATGAGGCATATCATAAAGGCATGGAGTTATGAAACAACAATTTAAAAAACCTTGTTAATATCCAAAATAAAAAAAAGAACCCATAGAACACAGTAGCACACACACACAAAAAAACCTAATGAAAAAGTGAGCAAAGGATCTGAAAGACTGTTCTCCAGAAAAGACACAAAATGGACAACAGGTGCACACAATAGTGCTCAGCATCATGAATCATCAGGAAAATGAAAATTAAAACCATAATGACCATACCTGTAAGGATGGTTATTATAAAAAAAAAAGCAGTAGGTCAACCTGTCATAAAATGTTGCAGTTGGTAATTTTTAAAATAACGCTAATTATTCCCTCATCGCCAACTTCTTATTTTGAAAATACTTGAAACTATAGGAAAAATGAACAAATAGCACAATGGATATCCATACAACCTTCATAAATATTCTCCAATTGTCAATGTTTTGCCATAGTCATTTTATCTTATTCTTTGGGAGAATGCGTGTATTTTTTCACATCTAAACTTTAATTTTGCTGAATCATTTGGAAGTGCATTAAGCCCTTCATAACATCTTTTGCCTACATACTTCAGTGTGTATTGCCTAAGAACAACCTGAAAGGAGGAGGCACCTCATAAAGGCTTGGAGGTATGAGAGAAGACAGGAAGAAATATACATTCAAGTCTTGTAGAAGTGAAAGAAAATCATAATGGAAGGAATGTGAAAGAAAATCCAAGGAAACTTTCTGTAAGTTTCCTATAGGAATTTTTTTTTTAATTAAAATTGACCAACCATCATACACAAAGAACAACTAACATGGAATTGACAACTCTATGGTATATCCCAGTGAAGGCAATTAGACTTGAACAAAATCAAAGACTTCAAGACCCCTGGCAAAAATGACTAAATCCATTACAAAGTAAATTATCTCTGAATTTCTAGACAGCAATATATAGAGCGAAACAACATTGTAGTAACATTTGTTGTCAATCAATGAAACAGTGAGTCAAAGACTTTGTATCCAGTTAAGTTATATTGCAAGTATAAAGATATGAATAAAATATAGTGTTAAATATGTGTGAACTTGAGATTGGTATATTATTTATTTATTTATTTTACTTTTTTTTCCCCCATGGAGGAAATTTTGGGGGCCTTAGATGGGAAGGCAAAACACTAATATTTGTTGATTATCCATATGGGCTATGTGCACATAGCAATTTTAAGTTACACTTAATTACCTTTATTTTAGAAGGCAGAAACTGCTCCTTCTAGAAATTTTTTGACCAATGTTATTCAGTATGTGTCAAAGCCAGGATTCAAACCGTACTTTCTTCACTGTAAACCTTGATCTTTCTTCTATGTCAAGCTTACTGTGAATTCTCCATATTTGTTGCCTGCTCTAAAAATGCAACTATAGTTTTATGTTGTAGTTGTTGTTGTTGTTTTTTAATTAACAGAGAGAAATGATCCTCCTTACTACTCTAATACTTTTATCTCTAATGTGTATAGCTATTCATAATCCTGCTCAAGTGACAAGTAGTTCTCCTGTTTTTGCAGTAGCTTGAGCTCCAAACACTATAAAGATCATTCTGATTTAATTAAAGCCTTGCAAACAATGTTTGAGAATATGATGGGTTTACATGCTCAAATTTCCTCCCTCAAAACCAATCACATCTGATAATAAAGACAAGAACAGAAAATCCTAAAACTTAGCTTTCTTTCATTGCATCTGTTTTTGAATACACATAGAAAGAGCAACTCTTTTAATATAAGTACTATCCCCAAGAGGAAATTAGTAGAGCATATTAGATTACAAATTTTAATAAACTGGTATTAGCATTCTCATTTTTGAGCAGAGGACAGAGAGATCCTTTGGTGCTATTCCTGAGACTCTGTAGTGTCTTATCAGCTTCAGTGACAAGCCAGTCTGTAATGTCTACTGCCCATGCTAATTAGTTTATAGCCAACCAGCCATGTGTCTACAGAGAAGACAACAGAGCTATTCAAAAATGCTCCTCTTTCTCATAAAAGTCAAATATAAGCAATTCTCATTCAGTGTAGTTGCTAATGCAGGGAAATGTAATGTTGTCTGGCTTCCAGAGACAAGGGAAATATATTACCTAATTAAACCCCACACATTGTTTGAAGGTCTATATAAATCTTGGTGTCTATCTTCAGAGTCTCCAAAATACAGTCTTACCTTACTAATCAAATAAATAGGGAAAAATATGCCTGAGAAGTAGAATTGGGATGCCTTCAAAATGTTTCAGGCGGTTGCAGTCTCTGCACCAGTAGTGACATGACCCAGCATGGTCCATATATATTTTTAGCTGAAATGCCATTTCCATTACAGAACCATTTTTTTCTTAGCAGTTTATAACTAGGACATTTTAATTCTCACCATCCTGAAATTCAACAGAAATTGTCAGAACAAATGTACTTTGAAAAACAACCGATCTCCTCTGGCTCACAAAAGATCTAAATACAACAGTTCGTAGGTCTTTTACCAGATCACTGATCCTGGAACAAAGCACAGGATTTAAGATTATTTGGGTAATATGTTTAATCCTTTAATCTGGTTTATGCTCTATTCATTGCATCACTTTCTCCTTTGATTTTTGGCAAAATATCAAAATCTCCTTGTTAAGATAGGGTAATGTGAAGGAATTGTGATGCCAACTTCTTAGTTTCACTTTAAGAATGAAAGGACATGGCTAATGGCAGGTCCCCAGAACAGGCTCTAGCAGTTGGTAGGCACCTCATTCACATGAGCTTTCTATCTTTATTTATGAAAAATGAAATGCCAATTGCTTGGTGTTTTTTTTTTTAAGTAAAAGACAATATAATAAACTCATTTTGAAGGAATATAAATTTACCATTCAGTGTCTGGTAAAGGTACTGTCACATTTTAGTTAAACTAGAAACAAATATAGAATTTGAGAAGGAGAAACAAATTCTAATGGACTACACACAAACTCTTAGCCAATCCTTTAATGAAATTACTAATTTTATTTATTAGTGAATAATAACATTATTAAAATTACTCAGCTTGGTTTGGATTCTCTGAAATAACTGGCAAAAGTTAGTGAATAGTTAACAACAGCCATCATACGTAAGACCAAATGCAATGAAAAGGAGCCATAACCTCCTAGGATATAGATTTCAAGACTACTTCAGAAAAGAATTTTGATTAGCTTTGCCACCTCATTGTGGTCCAGTCCTACTTGCTATAATACCAATGTAGTGAATGACCTCCTACCCATGGTGGTGTATGTACTGTCAGGGGTCTTGCCTCTAAGCAGTAAAGAAAGCCTGATCTGCATTCCCATACAAATTTATTCACAGGATGATTAAGACCCATTGTTTTTTTTCTTATTAGGTATGGAAATAATATACATTGTTTTTCTGTCGTCTTAGACCAGAAGTAAAGACAAAATTACCAACTAGAATTTGCAATTACTACTTAATTTTACCATATAGTGGCAAAGGGAAAATTTATCATTTTTTTCTTTTAGTGGAAAATCAGGAAATTTAATAATCTGCAAAGATTACCCCATCACCAATGTAGAATTAACTGGAGTTGACTCTATCTTCAGACCCCCAAAACAGCACAGGACAAACAACTCTAGTTTCCTTTGATTAGGTCTGCCACTCCATGGAGTGGAAAATTGAAATGAGTCATGGGATATAAACTCAATACCTTTGTTTGCCTCAACGTACTTGGCTATTTTAAACCAAAAGATTACAGTGTAAAACATCCTAGCTATTAGCAATTATTCTCTTCTAATTAGATGGAAGTTGTTTTTAATTGGGGAGACAGTTAATAAGAATGTAATAAGGACTGTCTTTATTCTGCCTAGTCAAGAAGATAATGAAATAGGGCCCCCCAAAAGTAAAAGTAAATATATGGATGAAATGAGTCTTTTGCCCACACATTTCCAAGCAAGTGATATAATCGATGATTTAAATTCAGGGTGAGTGGTAATGTTGACAGCCTTCAGATACAGTCACAGATGAATGGTGTAAAATTTGTAGAATCAAAAAAAGTGAACTAGAAAAAACTTCAGGCTTCTACGGAGCAGATGAACTCTTCCTCCTCCTTGTTTAGGCAGGATCAAATAAAACAGAACATTCAAAATAACTTAAATAGGATTGGATGAGAAAACAGAGAGGGAGTTTCATAAATATATTTAATTAAAATAAATATCTTTAATATCCTTTTAAAACCACTGTGCTATGTAATAAGGAATGTTCTATGTCTTCATTTTTCAAAGAAAATAATAGCCTACTTTGTTATATTTCAGCTTTCTATAAAGACTTCTATGTAACATTATGTGAAATGTGTTAACAGAAATTCATATTTATGTAAAGCTTATAAATACTGTTCATGAAATTATAGTGATTGGGAATTTTATCATCTTCTTATTAGGCTTTAGATTTGCTATAAGAAGTTCTTAAAAGAGCATTCAGACATTTGGCTATTCACCCCAGGATCTGGTTTCACTTGAGCACACAGACCAACTCTGGTAGTTGAGTGTATATACTTTACATTTTCCTGGCCTTTTATTTGCTTGTTTTCCTTTGTTTGGTCTGTGAATATTTTAGTGAGAGTTCTCTTTAAAAGTAATCCTGGTCTTCGTTGTTGCTTTGCAATGTTTGAGGAAATAACTAGAAGAGTTTAATGCTGCCTTGTTCATCGGTGTGAATCAGACAAAAGATTAAAAACAATACCTGGAGCGCAGTTCTCAACTTGGGTTTCTGTCTGTTGAATTTTAATTCCATGGTAAGATGCTTGTTCAGACAGAAGGTAAATAAATAAATAAGTTCATAAATTCCACTGATTTCAGCAGGCAATGTCATTGGGGATGCATCATTTTTAAGCCAAAATATCATCCATGTTTTATATGATTGCATTAGAGACTCCAGCCTCTGTGATTCCTCTTCCAAGACCAGCACCACCTGTTTACCACACCAGGTCTCTGAGCACTAATAGAGGAAGCAGACAGAGGCTTTGGTGAGCAGCCTGAGCAGACAACTGGAAAGGATATGAAAGGCACAGTTTTCCCTCTTGGGCTTTTCAGAGATTTTACAAGTATTACTGGTTATTCCTTCCTCCTCTTATTTTTTCCCTTACTTTAGGGGATACAACCGGAGATGATAGGATTAAGATGTAGAGCATGAATGTGGAAACTTGTGTAGCCTTTGGTCGGCATATATCAAAGTGTTTTCCTCTCAAGTGTGGAGGCATTTGGGAAGTGGCAGCATTTACTCCTCACCCGGTTGGAGAGGAAAGGAGTGTGGCACTAGCACCTGTCAAGGAAGTTAAAGGTGCATGCAATTATTGGGGTTGGGGGCATTAAGGAGAAATCATTATGCATATTTCCAATCTAACTCATTGATACCCTCAGTTTCTGGACTCTCGCCAGGCCAATTTCCTGAGCTGCAAATGGAGCCACCTGGCTTTTAAGAGTTAAGACACGGCTGTAATCTCCTTGACTGGCTCTAGGTACATGCAATGCAGAGAGGAGTATGGTTTTCTTAGAGAAGAATGTTTCATAATTTTTACTACAAAAGCTTAAGTTTTTGCAAAAAGTACCGTGACAAGTTTATAATCTTTGTTCTAGTTTGTGCTATCAAAATTTTGTTTATCTATTCAAGATTTATTCAGTTGACAGATATTTACTGTTTTGGATATGACAGATACAAAATGTATGCATAAAAAATGTCCCCTTCTCTCATGAAGCTTGCAGTCTAGAAATGATTGAATCTGTGCACCAAAGATATATGGGGTGTTATGGGATAAGGCAATTGGAGATAGAATTCTATTAGTTTTTGAGAGGAATATCAGAGACATGTCTCCTAAAGAGCTGGCTTTTAAAGTGAAGATTAAAGGATGAATTAATCATATTAAAAGTGATAAAACGCATTTCAAGAATAGACAATATCCTGTACAAAGTCCATCAGATAAAGAGAAACTTGTCACATGGGAGGCAATGAAAAAGAAGGTCAATTGGGAATACGGCAAAATGAGGGAACAGGAGGTTGGTTCAACAGAAGCTAGAGATGAGGACAGAGGTCAGTTTGTCCAGGCCTCTATAGACCTTGTAAGAGTTGTACTTGATTCGAAGAAAATGGTGAACTGCTGAGAGATTTAAACATGTGAGTTTTAAGCCAATTTGATGCATTATCAGACTCGAGCACTTACTGTGTATTAAGCCTTATGCTAATGGTTGGGGTACAAGGTAAATGTGAGATGGTTCCTGTATTTCAAGGAGCTCACAACCTTGAAAGGGAAACAAATAAAATTCTCTCACTACAATAAAAAAGGATGAATGCATTCAGGTTGAAAGAGAGGCATTCACCAAATCATAAAGAAGATCTGGGAGGAAGCCCAGTAAGGGTCTTTAATTCAACCTTTGAGTGTGAAAGGTGTGTGTACTGGGCAATAATATTTAACACAAGTTGAGAAGAACATATAGAAGTTAGGTGAATGCTTCAAGGATCAGGATGGTAAAGGAAAAAGCAGATAAAGGAAAAAGCACGCCAGAAAGAAATGCCTAGAGATTAGAACAGCTGAGAGAAGAGTGTGGGGAGGAATGAGACTGGAAATATGGCTGGATGAACTGATGTAGCATATCTTGGTCTTGTTAAGAAATGAGGGATGAAAAGGGATTCACGTATTGTATCATCTTCTACATTTTTGTGAATATTCACCACAGAATTCCAAACTTCCCCTTTGTAGAGAGAAAGAGCATTAACTGGGCCAGTTCTCAGTAATACAAGTTACTATCTTAACCATTTCTGTCACTTTTCATAAATCTATAAGACTTTATACCTATTCAACAAAATGTTAATTTATGCTTCAGGAAAAAGAACAGAGGAATATATATATATCTTCAGGTGTTTTTTCATTTTGGATCAGAGTTCTGCACCAACCTAAAAAATGGAATAAATTTTCAAGATAGACATCTAATACTCAACACAGAGGGAGAAAAAGGTCCCTATTTATCATGTTCTTGCAATAGTGGCTGAGTGATATATTGTGATTACAACTTTTTTTTAATTGACAGGCTTCTGGGATGCAGTGGGAATTGGTGACAAGATGATGGATCAGTTTCTCCATATTGGCTGGTTGATCCAACAAACCTAAAGCACATATTGACATTTGTCATTCAGCATGGGAGCCCTGCAGACTCCTCTGCTGATTAGTCAAACACTTCACCTCCCTTTAATTAATGTTCTAAGAGCAGAGCTTCACAGAGATGCTCAAGGGAACGGAATTTTACAATATAATAGAAAAAAGGGGGTTATATTGTACCAGTTGAATAAGAAGGAATAAGCATGGGGGACAAGGAAGAAATCAATGACAATGTTTGAGCAGCTTAACCCTGTTGGCCCTTGCATGTTAATAGATTATTTATGCATCACTTTGCCAGTGAGAAGAAATTAGTATGATTAGCATTTTCTGTTTATTGACTGCTCATCACAAATTGGAAAAAAAATGTTTACATGTACTTTCGTTTATTACCTTGAAAAATCATTGACAAGAAAGGGCAGGACAAGATTCATACTCATATAAACTCAAAGGATTTTGCCCTAAAGAAAAAAAGTATAAATGAATAGAAATATATTTCTCACTGTGTTGTAAAGAAAAGGGAAACTATTTTATTTCCAGAGAAAGCCTTTTAAAATAGGTGGTTAGGAAGGAGCTTTGAAGTTTGACATGAGTCTAATCTCATTCTTTAGTTAATAGCCAAGGATTTTCAAAGAGTCCTTATGATGTTCCCAGAAATTGTTCACCCCTTCTGTACCTCCTCCCACCCTGATCATTTTGAAGTTTCCTTCACGATACAGCTTCAATTATGCCATGTTTTAGAAGAGAGCAGTGAGCTAATCCCATAATAAAAATAGTGAAACAGAGATGCTTAAGGAGAAATCCAAAAAGTGCTTAAATTTCTACTCTGAATTCCCTTAAAATTCATAGACAAATGCCAGGTATTATACAGGTAAAATAAATATCTAGTCTTAAGATTCACAAATCCAGTAAGATTCCTGCTGTATTTAGTAACCATAGGGGCCAGCACCAAATGCAGAATTCTGGAATGGAGGTGAATTTCTAATTGTCCAATGTTGGTTCTTAGCAAACTGAAGAAAATATAGATTTTTGAGAAAGATTTTAATTTTATACTCAGATTCCTGAATTTCCAGTTAGCAACTGCAGGCAAATTTTAGACAATTAAAATACCATAAGACTGAAAAAAATTGACCTATTTATCTACTTATTTGCTATGGCTTAAATGTGTTCCATAAAATTGGATCGTTGAGGTGATTAGGTTATGAGAGCTTCCTCATGAATGACATTATTGTTATGCATTTGTTATTGGAAGTAAGTTTGTTAATTTAAACTATTTTAGCCCCATCTTGTGTTCTCCTGTCCCTTTCTATCATACACACACACACACACACACACACACACACACACACACACACACAAATCTCTTTTGCCTTTCTCCTTTCCACCATGGGATGATAACAATGCAAAGGCATAAGACATATGTCACCATACATTCCTCAATCCTCAATTCACAGCCTGTAGAACTATAAAAATACATCTCTGTTCTTTATAAATCAGTCTTTGGTATTCTGTTACAGCACATGAAATGGACTAAGATACCAATTGTCCATATTTACATCTATTAATCATACATATAACAATATGCATAAAATACTCCTTTAAAATACTCATTTCCTACTTTCCTATAACCCTGATCCTCTATTCTCCTACTGATTGTTTTAATCAAACTGGAAGAGTAGTGAAGAATCAGAACACTTCTTTTTTATTGTTAATTAGATAAGAAGAATGAATTTAAATGTTTTAAATACTTGAAAACTATCTATGATTCTCTAAGATTAAAGAGGAAAACATCAAAACAAAAACACCTTGGAGAGAAAAGTCAATATGAGCAAAGGTTCACACACACATTGTTTCAAATGTGACGAAAGGAGGTCTAAAATCAATTACAATAGTATATGTAAATGTAATTTTCATTTTATCCAAGAAATATACACATGTACTTCAAAAACCCAATCAAGCTACTAAGCTTATAATAAAATCATCAAAATAATACCATTTTCAAAGGCAGCTACTTTCAACTTTCCTGTTATTTATACCCATATTATTAAATAATAAATAATAATGCTATTTCTTAATTTTTCTTTTTAACCATTTTTTTACTTGTTACTATGCCAAACATCAAGACTTTACTGTACCTGTGCATATTTATACACTTCCCTTTTCTTTATCCTATAAAACCAAATGTATTGCCATTTTTGGATAAATCAATATTTAGTGTTTGCCTTATTATAACTATGGGAATCTTAGATACAGAAGTGCTACATTTTGTCCGATGATTATGTATTTTTTTTTATACAGAATTTTGTTTTCTCTGAAGTTAACTATTTTTTGTGTGTGCACATGCATACACATTATGTTAAACGGCTTTTTCTTGATACAGTACCTTTCTGGTACAAATGAAAACAATCTTGTTAGCTTAATGACTATGTGGAAATATATTCTTATAGTTAATATCATATGTCATGGTGGTGGCAGCACCACGTTCAGTCTTGAGGCAATATGAGAGCTTTCCCAATCCTGACCAAGTCCTTTCTTATTCTTTGTTATGGTAAATTGGTGAGGTATTTATTTTTCAGTGTTAATATAGAAGCTTATGGGACATCATCTTCAACATGGTTCTCCAGTGATTCACCTTCTCAAACCAGATAAGTCCCTACCTATAGAAATCCTAGAACTCCCACTGACAATTCATTGGTTGAATGAAGTCTATTTCTTTTTGCTGTCTCCATTGTTATTTAGCCAGGAGTATGAGATAGTAAGTTTCTGTGGTAATTTAGAGATAGGGAAAAGACAATCCAGGTATTTGGGGGAAGCCAAGGGCTTTGGCCACATATGTTGCAGATAGAGTCAAAGGTCACTTCAAGAAAAGCCAGTTTTTATTACCCAGTCATCAGGATCTCTTATCTCTTCCTTCTTATTCATGTGCAACTTATCACTTGGAAGCTTCCCTCTGTGGTAGGTAGACTGGACCTAAGGTTCAGAAGCTACTGAAGTTTAAAAAGCACTGTTTGGGGTAGATGGGTTATAGATGGTAAACTTGGTAGAGAACTAAAGTTTTAAGTACTTCTCTTTATCAAAGTTAATAAAGA
The DNA here is from genome assembly GCF_052094955.1 of Ictidomys tridecemlineatus. NCBI lineage: Eukaryota > Metazoa > Chordata > Mammalia > Rodentia > Sciuridae > Ictidomys > Ictidomys tridecemlineatus. The sequence goes on along the minus strand of NC_135480.1, from coordinate 166,518,367 downwards.
AAGCAATTGAGGCTTGTTAAGGGAAGAAAAAGAAAAGATAGTAAAGCAAAACAGAAAATTCCCGAACATGAGAAAAAATAGATTTGTATTTTACTAGGATCATTTTGAAACAGTAATAATTTTATCTTCATTATGACTGAGGACAGAGTAAGTAGGGGAGACATGATGGTTTCTGCTGAGGCCTCTCTCCTTGGTTGGCTGACAGCAGCCTTCTCCCTGTGTTCTCATAACCTGATGTTCCTTCCTTCTTAAAGGACACCAATCATACAGGAATAGGGGCCCACCTATGACCTAGGTTAACTTTAGTTATCTCTTTAAAGATCTTTCTCCCAATATGGTCTCATTCTGATGTGTGTGGGCTAGGACTCGAACACATAAGATTGGGGGGGGATTCAATCCTATAATAATCTTATTTTACAAATTTTTATATGGATGAATGAAATGCTAATGGCCAAGTAACAGTCCTGAGAGACAACAGTCATAAAACATCAGGAACTCTTCTAAAGACTTCATGTATATTACATTATTTAATCCCCACACAAACCTATCAAGAAGGATTTACTTTTTTTTCAAATCTTAATTTGAGAGCTATTAATAATAGTTTATTTACGTGCCTAAGATCTCCAACTGAAAGACCATGGAAACCAGTATTCAAATTCAGGCAGCCCTACCCCTCACTCATCCTCTAGTTCCTGATCCTATTCACCCTTCTCTAAGCTGAGGAAAGTGATTACACCTTTTTGACCAGACAGTTGTGCTATAAATGCTCACACAGTGCAGGGTCAAGACACTCTTTCAAAGAGCATTGTCTATTGGTTCTTACTTTACCTGAGCAGGAGGGTTGATTTTGAGTGACCTTCAAGGTCAACTGAATTGAGCACTCCCTGTACAAAATATTTTATACCACGCAAAGTAAACTCACTTACCAGTGGCAATGGGGAGAAAAAAAATCACTTTTTCTGTTTTCATCATTAAAGAAAATGAAGTGTGTGCCTCAGAACATAAGCTCAGAAGCAGATCAAGATGAGTGCATTTAGAACAGACATAACTAGTTACTTCCTTACTCCTGCAGCTCCATTTGTTCAATAATATTCCTTGAAACCACAAACAGTTCATCCAGGCGAGAAGTTAAGGTATGTGTCTTGGGAGAAAAGATCTGAGAGAATTAATTTGTTGTTTAGGAGGTAAAGATCAGTTCCTGAAGGTTAGCCGTTCTATTTTGGTCTTGCAGGGAAAAGTGATTAACACTTCTTTTTGTCCTAGCAGGCCATGGAGTAAGACTCAGAAAATAAATGGAAGGAAATATTAGGCTTCTCACAGAGAGAAACCAAAAGCAAATCGAAGATAATCCCAGCCCAGTAAAGACAATCCAGGCATTATTTTGACCCAAATGAGCAAAAGGTTAAGTTCACAGAATTATCTGCCACATTTGTAAAGAAAGATCTTTAGGAGATGGTAAATACTGTGAAAATTTTATTTTATACATATTTACATATAATATATATATATAATATGTGGTATATATTATATAATATATAACATAATATAATATATGATATAATACATAATATATATTAAGTATAACATACATATTCAAGTTTATGAATCTATTTTATTTGCATCACTTTGTAAAAGAAGAAGCTTGTAAGGGGAAATGTACTTCCTCCCTATAGTCCTGCTCTTCTTCATAGAAGACTCTACAATCACTAATTTCATGTACAATTTTCCAATTATTTTTTCTGTGCTTCTATATAAGAATGTACATACCTACTTTGTAGAACACTAACAAGGCCATAGGTTATGTGTTGTTCCAGAACTCTCTTATCATATTTGAACACTTTTCATAAGATTTCTCAGAATTCTGTTCCCTGTATTCCTTAATGTGGATTGATCATGCTTTTTATTTAACATTCCCCCTTGTCTGAATATTGGGCCATTTCTTATCCAAAGCTTCCTTGTTACCCTTCCTGCTCTCAACCTATATAGTACTGTGGGTTCAAGCTACAACTTACACTTTTGAGCATGTTATCTTGGGAAAGCTATTTATCCTCTAACTTGGTTTTGTTATCTACTAGAATGAGCCCATTATTACTAAATATCATGGCTGATGTAGAGGCAAAATGTTTTGAGTGACACATTTCTAATTGAAACTGTGTAGATTAAAATCCCAATTTGTTTCTTGATGGTTATGTGATCTTGATTGAGTTATTTAATCTCTTTGTGACTTGGTTTTATAATTTGAAAAATAGTTAAAAAAATAACTGCCTTATAGGGTTTTTAAGAACATGTGATATGATTGCTTAGGACTTAGTAATCACTTTGAAAGTGTTATCTATTAGTGTTGTTATAAATTTGTCAAGATATCTGATATCCTAACTCATACTGGATATTTTCAAACTTAAAAATTTTTAACAGGTCAATGTATAGAAAAATATTTAGTATTTTTTGATTCCTAATGAGGTAGGTTTTTAGACATACTCATCATCTGTAGTTGCTTGTGAATTGTTTGTTCATATTTTTATCTTTGTTATTTTGCTTATTATTGTATGTAAGAGTTTTATAGACATTAAATTTTCTGAGTCATACATATTTTAGCAAATGTCTTCTATAATTTCTTATTCTTTAATTTTGCTTCTAATTTTTGTATTCATTCAAAAGTTTTTAATATTTATATAAATAAATCTGTTATATTTTTCTTTTATTGCTCTGGAAGATATTACTTTTTAGAAAGGCCTTCTATACTCACATAAGAATGCATTTTATTTTCTTCTAATGCTATCTTAATTGTTTTCATTATTAAAATGACTTTTTAATCCATATGAAATGTAGTTTTATTTATGTAATGGAACTGGGCTATAACTTTCATTTTTCCCCCAAATGATTAGTTATCGATAGTTCATTTATTGAATGACTAATTTTTGCTCATTGATTTTAATATGTATATACCCACATTTCTGGACTTGCTTCTTTTCTATTAAATCATTGTCTATGCTTATTGCAATACTACACTGTTTTAATATCAGTAATTTTTTATTGATTTTTAAAAAAATAAATGACAGTGGAATGCATTATAATTCTTATTATACATAAACAGCACAATTTTTCATATCTCTGGTTGTATGTTGACACAAATTCATGTCTTCATACATGTACTTTGGATAATGATGTCTTCCAGTTATTTTTGAGATATTTTTAAAAGAGTAAACATCTTCCATTCCAATTCTTACATCTGATACTTGACACCTTGACATTGGAAATAGACTAATTTCCTAACTCTACTATCAAAGACCCCTGTAATAAAGTACTGGAATACCAGTTGAATGATCTTGTACTATTTTGTTATTGTTGGTGTTAAAGAAGATTAGGATCCAACTTGTAGAACTTTGAAGGGACTAGCCATTTCCTGCCTCTTTAGTACTACTGGAGAGGTCTCAGAAAATAAAGGCCCAATGGAGGTTGTTTTGTGAAACAATAAAACAGATTTACTGAACCTTCATTAGTAAATGGATAGTCTAATTATATCAATCTTCCTGACATCTTCCTGACAATGGTATGGAATGAATACCTATGTCCCTGATTTTCTAGTAGAGAAATGGATACTTAAAAGTCAAGTAACTTGCCCTAGATCTCACAGCTTCACAAGCCCTGGAGTCCAGGATTCAAATTCAGAACTATATGAGTCAAAGTTTTAAAATGTGATTATTGTATGTTCATTAATTTTTCCATTCATATCTAGCACCATTATTCCAACTAAAGCTTCTTTTCTAAGGATACATGAACCCTATTATTCAAACCAGGCTAAAATCGATGCTAGAAAAGTTTTGCAGTTGTCAGATGATGACTGCTTTTCTCATTTCACAATACAAGTGGACATATAGGGCAGGAGTTAGTCCTATGAAGAACCACACAATAAGTAATTCAGACTTTCTGGAGCATATATTCTTAGTGCAATAAATTAACTCTGTCATTATAGAGTGAGAGCAGACATAAGCCATATATAACTCAGTGTGTGTATACAGGGAACAGTATGTTCCAGTATATTATAAGAAGACTTTATTTAAAAAAAAAAAGAGATGGAGGCGGGAATTGGCTCATTCACACTGATTTGTGTACTTTCAGCAGAGGAGACACATAGTGGCTTTTGGCATGTCTACTTCTTCTTGCAATTTCTTGTTTAGTCCAGCAATTATAACCAATCAACATTCACTGACCATATACTTTGTACTTTATTGAACTAAAAAGTTGTATGAAAAAAATATAATCTTTCCTTTCAAGAAACTCAAATTTATCTTTTATATCTTTTCCACAGTAAACTTGCATGCTTTGTTTTGATGTGAGTTTTTTTTTTTTTTCTTCAGTTGCATTGTTTCGGTCCTTTATTAATAGTCATGCTTATTAGATAACAGTTGTAGCTTTCATTTTTTTCTTAAAACACTTTCTCTATACTCTTCTTAAATATTGAATTATCATTAAACAAATATGTATTAAATGAAGAAAATAGCACATTTTAATGAAGACAGAGTAATTAGCTGCAGAAATTACTTACGTTTGCTCAAGTTTTAATTGTACCTTGTGAGTGATGATAAAAAGTGCTAAGTTCTTTCGATATACAGATTCATCATCTACAATTCAACCTGGTAGTTTGCTATTATCAAAGTGTTTTAAAAAATCTTGGTTAATACATATGTATGATCTCTCCAAGGACGGTTTTATTTGATTTATCCTGCAACCAACTCCTACTGCATATGTAACTTCATATGTTTCAGAGGATAATGAGGTGGTGTGGTCCACTGGTTGAGCAATTACTATGGGCTTTAAGAATTTGCTAATTCTTTCTGAGATTCCAGGAAACCTCTTCCTGGGTCTAGGCATAGGTGACTGACTATCATTCTCAAAGTACTAAGGTGATTGGAATGCCACAGTAATATTCTACCATGTAGCGAGAGCCCCCCACAAAGCCTTAGTAGAACTGTGGAGGCTGTCTGTCCACAAAGCCTTTTAAAGATCTTTTCTTTCAGGGCTGGGGATGTGGCTCAAGCGGTAGCGTGCTCGCCTGGCATGCGTGCAGCCCGGGTTTGATCCTCAGCACCACATACAAACAAAGATGTTGTGTCCACCGAAAACTAAAAAATAAATATTAAAAATTCTCTCTCTCTCTAAAAGCGAAGACAAATAAAAAGCTATCCATTTTCATTTACTATTTCAGCTCCTTCGCTTTAGTTTCTTAACCTTTTTTATTAAGAAAAATAAATGAAAAACTACAAAATTTTACTTTTCCTGAAAAATTTTCTTACATAATTCATAACAAAATACGTCAGCTGAACTCATTCCATAGTCTCATAAATTGTTTCAGGCATGTGATGAGTTTGCATCACTGACCAATGTCAAATTGAAAAATTAAGGGGTTTTTATGGGATTTATGAAATGGTTCTGTACTCAGTTATTCACATGTGATCCTTAAATTGCTCAAGACAGAAAGAGTTAAAGTGCTGAAGAGGAAAGACAAGGAAGCTGGGTGTGTTTTAGACATCCTGAAGCTAGCTCAGAGTATGTGTTTAACTGATGTAACTTGTTATAATTGGCTATTGATTTTCAATTATATTTAGCATTAATAAATCCTCACAAGCACAGTTATTCTTTTCTCAAAGGATATTAATAAAATCATTAATGTTGCTACAATCCATGCTATAGTTTTTGCTATGATAATAATATGTCTTCTCCCTATAGAATTTTAAAGTCTGGTGAAAGAGCTAAACACACAAACATTCATAAAACTAGAAAAAAAAAGTTTTAATTATAGGAGTTTACAAAGGATGCTAAAATAAGGACGCGGGAAGGAGGTTTAATCTTATAGGGAAATGGGAAATAGAAAAGGATTGCAAGAAGTGGTCACTTTTAATTTGAGAACAAAGGTTGGATAAAAAATAACCAGGTGATGAGTAAAGAAAAAAATATCTTTTCAGTGAAAGAAATTGTGTTTATTGAGATAATTTTGTTAATTGTTGGAAAGCAAATATTTCAACTTGACCAAACAAAGAGTGGGGCTTACACTAGAACTAAAGGTTCTGGATGGCAAACTAGAGGCTCTGGTGTTTTCCATGGGAGCAGTAGGTATTTTGACCAAGGAGACACTACTGTAATACAGATATTATATCATCTTTCAAGTGAGAGCACGGAGATTTAGAAATGATGCTTAATATTAAGACAGGATTCTGCTCTGCTATTTATACGTATCATGATTAGGCCTGAAACTGTTTTTTTTTTTTTTTTTTTTTTTTTTTTTTTTTGCTTCTGAGACAAGTTTAGAAAAACAGAACAACTGTAAGCTAGAGTGTTCTCTTTATTTGGTAAATACACATGTCCTGAGGATTGGGTGACCTAAAACTAATTATGTAAGGGATCTTTTCTGTCATAATCTTCTTTCCAACTACTCTAGCATTCTTGGAAAAAAATGTTAAATGAAAGAAAAGTAGTTCAGCCCCCTTGCATGTAACCTATTTGCCCCAGCCCAAGAGATTTTAGTTCATCCATTAAATATATATATATATATAAAACATTACAAAACTCTTGAAATATAATATTTCCTACATTAGATTCAAGTGGGTTATGAACTCTCATTTTTACCCCAATACAGATTGCAGAATCACATCGGTTACACATGCACATTTTTACATAATGCCATATTAGTAACTTTTGAACAACCAATAAAAAAAAAAATTAAAAAAAAAATATATATATATATATAAGAGATTTTTACCTACTATCTTTTCCACATTTTTAGAAAGTATGTTGGGGATATTTTGTTTTTCTTTATTATGGAGGAAGATTTAAAAATGTAAAAATGTCTAAGCTTTCATGAAGTTTGCTGGCGAATTTAAAAAGAATCCAATCAAGTGAACTCTACTATAAACACTGATTCTTCCTGACTTTATTTACAGGAAAAGAAAAACAAAACACAAAAGAAGACAAATGAGTAGTCTTTCTGTTTCTGTACTAGGTGTTTTATTTTAACTATCTTATTTAAACAACCATTACTTTGCCCTTTGAGAGATAGTCATAAAAGAAGACATGATTAAGCCCATTCTTATAGGAGCACATCTTCCAGTGGTTTAGAAGAGGGAACAATAGCCTAACTTTCTGACAAAGAAAACAAAAGTGATGGAGATTTGCTGTCACACAATAACCACCCATGAGGCATAAAGCAAACGTCCTTTAAACTCATATCATAATAACTGCATGATTCCAAAAGATCTGGAATTCTTGGCACTCCATCAAGGACAGTTCAAGAGGGAAAGTCTAAAAAATCTGGTACATATGATACCACTTAGACACTCCATTTAGAGTATGTTATATGTTACCACAAGAAAGATCAAGTGAACGTGGTTAGAGTCTAGAACCCTCAGCTAAGTGCTCATGAGGATCCCAAAAGAGTTTATGAAAAATGCAATAATTTATTATAACTTGGAGACTTTTACTATTCATCTATCAAAGAATTCCTGGGAGGAAAGCAAATAATATTTTTTCTTAAAGTCAGAAAATATACCTCCCTTACATTCTATTCTTGAGGTGTTATTTTACAGGTAATCTGTCTCTTTGGTGATAACTCTGTCTTTGGTGCTCTACATGTTTAAAAAGATATATTCACATATTTTCATTTGTTTTTGCAAGTTACCCCACAAGGTAACACCAATGAATCATCTGTGTTACTTTCTAATGATGGAGTTTCCGAGCATGTTTACGTGAAACCTGTATCACCAATGTTTGCTAATACTGAATTATTAGGGTCTGCATTTATTTTTCTTAGCATATATCAGGTGTCTTTGTCAACCTCTCGCTTTTCTCATGGATCTTTCTAGTCCACATTTTAATGAAGGTGTAGTACTACTACGTTCCTGCCCTTTTGAAGCAGGCACTGTTCTCACATGTCATCTAGTTTAGGCTCAAGGTCATTTTCTTCTGTTCTGGGCACAACCTTAAAACCTAAGCTTCTTGGATGCTGAGATTGACAAGCTCCCCTAGGGCATCCATAACTTTAGCATCAGTCTGCCATTCTGATTCCCATCACTCTTCTGAATTCTGGCCTCCGGAGGCTCTCCCTGCTTCTTAGTGAGTTCAGTTATACATTTAAAAGGATATTTATTATGTTTTGGCAAACATTTCTACATGTTTTTTATTAGAGGTTTTTGAGACTTTAAAACATTGCCAGAAAACAGACACAGAAAGCAGGAATTGAAGGCTGTTGATGACCTTGTGTTCTGGAATCTGTGTGGCATCCTTCACAAGTTTTACTTGTAGATATTTTCCAACCATCTCAGATTTGGGGAGCTCTTATTAGGATTTGTCTTTTTAATATCTCAGTTTATATGAATTTCACAGATCATATCGTCCACAGCAAGAATATTTGGCATGAACAAGATTTGTTTTTTCACAATTACCTAGTTGACCAAAGTTAACCACAGCTAGCAAGATAAAGTCTATTGGCAGAAGGCCAAGAATTTGAATGTTTTAGCCTTAAGTTAATTATTTCCTTAGAGGAAACAGGGAAGAATTCTAATATGTTTCTAGTTGTCTGCATATGTAATCATTCTATTTTAATATTCATTTTTATAGATTAATATTCATTAATAGTGAGAGTATTGATGAGGAAGAGAAAGGGAAGATGTAAAGAAATGGCAAGGGATTCATGAAGTGAAGAGAGAGTTTTGTTGTTCACTTGTCTTATCTCTTTCCAATTAGTAATCATAGCCTGCAGTAGGAGTGTTGAGAATATGACAGATTCAGCATGTTTTCCCTGTGTGTTAGGTTTTTTTTTTTTTCTGCTGTGACCAAAATACCTGACAAGAACAACTTAGAAGAGAAAAAATTTATTTTGGGCTCATGGTTTCAGATGTATCAGTCCATGGATGACTGACTACATTGCTCTGGGCATGTGGTGAGGAGAAAAGCTATTCAGCTGATGGCAGCCGGGAAGCAGAGGTAGAGGTACCCTGAGGATCCAGGAACAAGATAAAAATCCCTCAGAGCATATACCCAGTAATCTACTTCTTCCAATTACTCCCTACTGACCTACAGTTAAAACTTAGTAGTCCATTTAAATTATTAATCCATCGAATGGATTTATCTACTGATCATGTTACAACTCTCATAATCTAATCATTTTACCTTATGAATGTCACTGTAATAACTAAAACATGAATTTTTCAGGAGACATAGAAGTACTCTGTCAGTACTTTTTCTATTAGATAACATCAACAAATAAAAATACTTTAAATGCATTTAAAAGAATGAATAGTATACATGAACACACATGCATATGCATATATGGATTAAGATTAGAATTAGGTTAAGACATTGTACAAATAAATGGACAAAATTCATGTTCATAAAACCTATAAGACTGTATATGGTGGTACTGTTTAGAGGAGAAAATAATGTTATGTTTCTTATTCACACTTTTGCAGGTACATGAAAATCACAGAATTCTTCCATTTTTATCCCATAGCTCCTTCCCTTCTTCCTTCCTTCCTTTACCAGAAGCATCCTGGACTGAGTTTTTGTCCAGCAATTGTCAAACTCAAGCCTATACATTGGAGTCTTAGAGACTCAATCACCACCATTGAGGAACTGATCACACACTACCATGATAGGGTGCTGCAGCTGAAGTTTGCAGCACATACTGCTTGAAACATAGTAGACATGCTTGGTCTACTGATGTAGTTGCAGCCACTGTCCGCTCACCTACCACTGCTGGCTCTCCCCAGCATGCTCATGCTCAAAGACAAATTCTCATTGCTTTATATTCCTAGTTCTTTGTCTAACATGCATCTTCTGGATGGAAGGTCTTTTCTATTGCTATTAACTGACACATACCAAGGAAACCCTTTGTCATTGCTTTGTATAGAGAATGCTGCTTCTGCTGCCATGGATGCTAATTTAACATTTGTACAGTTTAATGCTGTTCCATTTTTTTTTCCTGAAGAAAATATCAGGACACAATAATATTTCCATCTACTATTCAGAGGAGAAGGAAGAAGTGACCCCTCTTTAAATGGTATTTTAGTGATTGCCATCTCTTATCTCTATTAGAGTGGTATCCAATACATATTATTTTTCTTTAACCTTCATGCATTCAGTCATTAATTCTGAAGCACTATTATAACACTAGAAGCATTTTCAAGAGCAGAAAAGTCTTGTTTCTTCTACATGTTGAGTTAGAATTATGTCTTCACAGTTCTCTCAATGAACACCTTCCTCAAGACATAAGCTTCCCTTAGCAATGAGATACTAGTGCTACAAATGAAAAGGTCCTTTTTCTCCAAGGTAATAAATGCCAACTGATCAAATTACTACAATACCCTTAAAGAGGAGTAAAACCTCTTTTTTTTTTTTTTTTGTCAAAGCATCAGCTATCCACTAGCATTATAGTTTCATAGGGAGATCATGCAGATTAACTCCCTGAAAAACAGAGAAAATCCCCTCCAAAGTGACTTGTAGACAGAATTGCCTGGCAAAGATATGGCTGGGAAAGAAAAAAAAAAGACAGCAAAAAGGGAGAGAGGAAATAAACAAAGCTACTTCAATAAATACTCAGTGGGACAAATAGTGTTATAGAAGCTAGCTCTACCTCTTCATGTATCTTTCCCAGAGAGAACCCCTAAGAGAGCAACGAGAAAACAAGTGATCAGGGCTAATGTCCTTGTCAAATGTGTCCCTGGATAAGTAAACTAATAGTATTTGCTTATTAGGAAGGGTTCCTATTCACAGAATGGCCTTAACAGGATATCCATGGTTACATAATTACTTATAACGTATAAATCCACAATCTGAGATATGGGTCCTTCAAGGATGTCATTTAAATTCGTTAACTCTCAGTATAAAATGGAGATATTTGTGTAACTTAAATGCATACCATTATAGGACAAATCCCATAAACCTCAACAAGAGAGCTCACCTATTATTCTGTGCCAAAGATCATGTGTCAGGTATTGAAAAGGAGGATACTGGAAACTACCACTGATGTCCCTAGACCTCTTTCTGCTTTGTCTATTCTTGATTGCCCACATCCCTGAATTTATTATTAAATCTCATATTTGATAACTTCACTGATTCATATGAGCATGGTTTGACAATTTAGATATTCCTGTAGGCTAACTAGCTTGCGTAGGAACAAGCTAGTTAAAGAATCAGAACAAAAGAAATTTCAGATAGATAGATGATATATGGGGAGATGGGAGGTGGAGGCAGAGAGAGAGAGAAAGAGAGAGACTGTTTTTTCTTTTTTATTAGAAAGGTGCCATGATCAACTAAACATTATGAGAATTTTTCTTTTATACATTCATATATTCTGCTTTATTGTTTCATTATTCCCAATTTTTGTATATACTAAATGATGTAGAATTCCAGGAGTATTTGATAAGAATAAAATAAATCAAAATTTGTAATCCTTATTAAAATTGGCTGTCAACTATGACATTTTTAATGACGAAAATCAAACATGTCATAACATTAATCCTGAGTTTTAAAGAACGGCAGAATGTCACATACATACTTTGGCAAAGATATTTTAACTTAATTTGAAATGCTGTTCTAGTAGAACCCAGGCCCCGTAATAGTAAATGATGATACATAATATTGAGTAATTAAAAAAGATTATTTTGGCACGTTGATTAAATTTTATGGGATAATTCTGGGAAAGCATTTAAAGTGAGAAAGCTAGAGAAATTAAAACACCCTTGTACTCTTCAAGACCTTCACTGTGTGACCTAAAAAGGATCACTCTGAATTCCATTCCAGGCACAGTTTCAACACCTGTGTAAATTTTGGAGGAAAGGAGGAAATGCACAGTACTTAAAACCAATGACTTTGAAGTTGAGCATTCTTGAATTCAAATCTAGAGCTTACCACCTGGATATTATTAGAATGGAAAATATTAGCCTTTCTTCACAGAGTTTTCTGCTCTCTAAAAGTTGAGATAGTAAAGCAACCCTTTAAGCAATTAAATAATCTATAAAACTATTTTAGTTTGCCTTTAGCTAGTAAAAAATTAAAGGCAATCACAAATACTTGGCCTTAATCTATTGAAAATTCTTCACAGTAATTGAGACAGTTTATCTATGAAACAGCAATAAAAGTGTATTGACAGATCAGTTAACCATCCACCCCTTCCGGTTACCACCTCTTGAATCTCAGCATAGTAACTTTTCTGGGCACAGTGCTCTTTCTCAAGATAGGTATGTCTTGCTATGGTGCTAATGTTAGTGACCATACCCTGTGCCATGGGAGCTGGCCTGCCATTGGGCACCCTTGTGTAGAGTAGGCTGAGTACTAGATTACAGTGTGAAAGGTGCCCCAAAGTTAGGTACTGCACAATCTGTTGAACACTGCATGTAGCCTTTGTCATTAGTTTCCCCAACAACCTATTTTTTTTTTTTTCAGGGAAAGCTGAGATAGTGAGTCATTTCTCAAGACATTTTGTGAACAAGCAGACATTCAGTATTACAGTGCCGCCCTATGATAAAGACTGTGTTCCAGCACTTTCCTCTGTGTTCCTGCCTTGAGATAACAGAGCTATTCCCCCTGGTCTACTTCCATTGATATACCAAAAGCTGTGCTCTAGAGTACTGTATTTATTTTCTGCCCAAAGACCTACTCAGTAGATATGGGAACCTTTTTTTTTTTTTTTAAGAATTGAGAATGAAACATTTAGTCATGCTAGAACTTAAAACAGCAATTCTGCTTTCTATATCATAATGTGTAGATTCAATGAAAATACTCTGATATTTGTGTCTAATATGCAGCATATACTATTGTTATATTATTGATATTATGAATAGTCAATGGTGTAAGACAGAAATTGGACACACTAGGAGGAAACTAGAGGATATGAGTAAGAATTGGTCTAGGTATACCTGAGGACATAAAATGTTCTTTGGGTAGGCTGATTGGGAGTCTCTAGGGTGTTAGGGTGGGTATTTGAGCAACTTGAGCCAGGTTTGGATCAGTACCTATTGGACATTCACCATCCCGAGTCTTGAAGTAAATCTTCTATCACATTTTAATGTTGAAAACACTGAAAAGAAAAATTAGAATCCCCAAATCTCTTAAGAAACTTGAATGGAATAAATATACTTGGACTCCCCTTTTCCACATCAATTCTTTTAATAGCTTGTGAGTTATAAGTGTAGTGGGACATGGAAATTTTTCTGATGCAATAAATTAATTATGAAGGTATATGATTGATACAAATGGAATCTTTCCTAATTAGACAATGATGAGAATTGCATGAAGGATAATGCATGACAAGTGTACTATTATAAGGTTGTATTTCTGTTGAGGGATTTAAGCAATTCATGCTTGTTATTTATAAGATATTAAAAAGCCCCAAGGTAGAAATACAGCTGTACATTCATGCATTTCTCTTGAATTATCATGTATAGTGTTCTCTAGAAATTTTAGGGTAGATAATATGTAATATGTTGGACTATAATAAATACTTAAATATATACTTGCCAAGTTAGCTGTCATAAATTTTTTTAAAGTAAATTAAAGTACAGGTTATTCAGACAAAATGAGATAGTAAATGATCATATGATCTATTCTTACAGAGCACATTGATCTCACTGAAATCATAGAATAGAATAACTTTAAATTTTAGGAAATAAAGACTGAATGTGAAACTGTTTTGTGTTTTGCACAGTTTTGTTTGCAGAGTACCTTCAAGTTGCTAGAATCTTAATATTTATAATGCTGTGTGAAATGCCTATGATAGAGTAATGTCTCACAAGTAAGATCAACTTATCCACAGATAAGATTATTTTTTACTTCAGAAAATAGAGCAGTTTTCCTAGTGAGAAATGGCAGCCCAAGAGAGCTCCACACACTATTCATACAGTAAAGAAGTGAGTTTCAGCTAGATTTCAGGATTAGCCCAAAGATGATGTGTGAATAGTACACATGACCAGAGATCAGAGCACCTGTGTACTAATCCTCCCTGTGATTTGCTGAAGAATGAGAGTGCTATGCTATGAAGGAAGGGGTCAGCTCAACACTCTGACTTATATAGTGTTACTAGACAATCAGATAAGTTCAGATCCATGCAGTGTTTGCAAAGGGGGAAAATACTCAGGTTTCCTCACATTCTGTCTTCTGATTATTAGAGAGACAAAAGAATCTTGGTAAATATAAACCACCCAGTTTACCAAATTATATTTTTAATCCTGGATGAGATAGGGCTAGTAAATATTTTTGTTCCAAAGTCAAGAATAGAATAGGCATCAACTACAGAAACATATGAGTCAAGACACAATTGCTAGCCACTTCTGCAATATATCTGTCTATCTACAGGCATCCTCAGACACTGTAACCTCCCATTATTCTAATAATTTAATCATCTTTTCCATGGTAATGTGTTCCAGGTACACTTCCCTTTCCAGTTTATTTCCACATGCTTTCTTCATTTTCTTAGATGCATTTTGATTTCTATCTCTACCTTCTTTGAGAAATCAATAGCTTGTTAAAGAAGACATTGGTACATGAAAGGGCACGGCTAATGGTCCTACTTAAGAAAGCCTTGTGCTGACTTTGTCTATAAACTATGTCTAGGCTCTCCTATTCCTCTCAGAAAGGGCCAAAACTCCAAATGAATGATGCAATGGAAAATACTTTGGCTGGTGGCAAAGAACAGGAGAGGAAACAGATAATGTAGCAGTTTAAAAAAATCTGCAATATGGAGAATCATGGAGGGGCGTGATCAAAGTATGCTATTTGCATGCTTGAATATGCCACAAGGAAACTCATTATTCTGTATAATTGAAATGTACTAATGAAAATAATTTAGAATAATCACTGGAAGTTTTTGGCAATTAAGGAAGCTAGTCATTACTATTCTTTTCTTTTTAAGATAAATGATATAAAAATCTTAATATATTATTACTTAGTAAGTGAATAAAGTCCTTTAACATGAGGAGATTTGTCAGGTGAAGTTTCTAAAGAATCCTTTGAAATGTCTTTTTTGGAATCAGCTATGTATCAGGGGAAATGGTCCAGAAACAGGTGTGTTAAATTAGATGTTTTGAAAATAATAGTTCTACAAATTTGTCTCATTATTAATAAAATTAACAGTAAAAGACAGTCTAATGAGCAGAAGTTTTTTTTCTTCTCAGAGATAACTCTAAGAATATTGTACCACACATTGTCCCCTGGCAAAAGAACAAACTAGATAAAGAGCAGATATTCTGATCAAGTTTGTGAATTCTTATTTTTTGCTTAATAGAGCTTGAATGTTCTTCCATATCTGAAATGCTATTCTACAAAATGATAGTTCATTGCTATAACCTTCCCTGTGCTGTGCCAACAGTTTTGAACCTACTTCTACATGATTGCAGAAAGAGGACAATAAAGGCAGGGATGAAATGAGGGGAGGATGGGTCCGGGAGAGAGTAAGAGGAAGACATAGAATAGGAAGAAGGTAGAGTGCAGAAGCAGAAAGAATAATTAGGAAGCAAACCCTCTGGACTTGAAGTTCGGGTCTCAACCCATTAGCTGTCCTGTTGCAAACCACCTCCAATTTGTCATAGGATTTCAGAGTGTTCATTGTCTACTTGAACCTATCAGTATACAGATTAAGATGCTGGCATCTTAGAATTAGAAAATTCTCTTCCTTTGGAAACAAAGAGGTTGTTGTTGCTTAGTAACTTTCTGTCTTGGGGTATATCCCTGACAACTTTGATATCTTGTTTCCTCTTTGCAGATTGAACATAACTGAATTTATTTTGTAGGGTATCTGCAAATGTTAATTAATTAGATAGTGTAGGTCTTTAGTAGACTAACAGGTCCTGGGTAAGCAATCAGTAAATATTCAGTAAGCCATATGAAATTTCATTTTCATAGATCACAAAAGGTCGTAAGTTGGCAGTTTTTTATAGTTCAGTCTTTTTATTTTCTTTTAATGAACTGGGAAACTTTAGACAAGCATTGTGTACACTACGATTTCAGTCCTACTCAGACCTTGTTCCTGTTCTATTGTCTATGAGCAAGTAAGTCCTTGCTCTGCATTTCCCTTCTACTATGTAAATGATTGCCTCTTGTGTTAGCTTTCATTGCAGTGACCAAAATAATTGATAAGAACAATTTAGAGGAAGAAAAGTTTATTATGGGCTCATGGTTTTAGAGGCTTAGTCGGTAGTTGGCCGACTCCATTTCTCTGAGCCTGGGGTGAGGTACAATATCAAGGCTGAAGAATGTGAGTCAGGGACAAGATATAAACTCCCAAGGGTACACTCTCAGGGACCTATTTTCACCAGAATGTCCCACCTGCCTATAATTACCACCAAGTAATCCATTCAAATTATTAATCCACCAAATGGATTATTCTACTGATGAAGTTACAGTTCTCATAATCTGATCATTTCACCTCTGAACATTCCTGTATTGCCTAATGTGAGCTTCTGTGGGGATATCTCGTATCTAAATCATAACATGTTCTAATCATTCTGGGACCCCCAAGACCCCACCTATGAATATTTCCTTCCATTGCCAGGTGAATAGGCTTCTCAATGAGAATGGGCAACCATCACTGTAATACACCCCTTGTATTACAATTGGTGTTAGGGCTTTTTGTTGTTGTTGTTATGAAACTTTATGGATGAGTGGATTTCATTTCATTTCAACTCAATATAAACTCTCATGGGTTAGGAACACTGTGCTTTCAGGGAACAAATTGTCTACCCCTTACTTTTGATGATAACCAGAAACTGACCAGTGTTTAAATGGAGCTCGCATTTATGCCATAGAGACTCATCTTGCAGTCTCTTTTCACTTGGCGTGCTGTTTTTGTGCTTTTGCATATGACTGTTCCTCTGTTGACCTCACCTTTTTTTTTTTCCTATTCACTTAAAAAACTCCTACTCTTCCTGCAAAAGTCAGCTCCTGTGTTCTGTATTCCTAGGCTTTCTCTAAATTTCTGAGGCAAATGTACCCACATTGTCTATGCTTTCTTTGTACCTTCTATATACATCATCTTAGTAATTGCCACTCTATTTGGGTCTATTGTCCTATTAAATAGTGAGCTGCTTTAGAGCAGGAATGATACCTTTACACTGGAGTATTTCCAATTATTGGCATATTAATTGAAACATAATAGTCACCTTCCAAATATTTCATAAACAAATTATTTAGGTAAATACACCAAATTCTTAAAGAGGCCAAGGACAGATTATTTGGTTCTTTGTTCTTTCTTTTAGCATTAGCTACCTGTTTCTATCTCCCCCCCCTTCCTTTATTTCTCCCACTGTTCTATTCTTTTCAATTCAGACTTTAAAAAATCCCAGTTTTCCTCCCTGTTTAGAAGCTTATGGGGATTTTGCAGATGCTAATTTACATAGGTACACAGAGTAAAAAAAATAATCACACATAAAAATGAGTAGACTCCTTGGCATCTTTCAACTGTCTGCTATATTATCACCCTTAATAAGATGCCTTAGAGTCGGCACATTTTCCTGATAAGAATAACTGCTGTCATATTTTTTGTTTCAATTTGAACATTTTAAAGGCATTTGCTATTAGCACTAATTAGATGTATAAGAACCTTCCTGAGCAAAGTAGATAGTCACAGCTAATTCATAAAGAATTAATGATAGCAACTAAATTGCCTTGTAGATTTGCACTTTGGGTAGGGTTAAATTGCCAAATAATGTAAAAGTGCTTAAAATAAATTTAATATTTAATGCATGTCATGGTTTTATTAAATTCATAATAATTTTGAAATTTTCTTAATACTGTTCCAAATGAGTATTTGTATGAAAATCACTTTAAAGTAAATAAGCTAATAATACAACATCAGTAGAGGGAATAATAACATTATCCATTTATAGAATTCTTCTTATTATAATTATGATTTTTGGTTTATTTCATTTGTCATACACACAGTTCAAACCAGGTTCCTCCATTGCAGATGTCAGTCATTTGAGACAATAACAATTTGAGTCATAAGGTATTGACATAACTGAAGCAATGATTTGTGAAATGATTTTCTTGTAACCTTGAAGTGTTTGCATGTGTTTATATATATTTATGGGTTTCTCAAAGATTATGCAGTTTTCTCTCAAAGTGTTTATACACTGAGAGACTATCTTCAATTATTTTGACTCTTATTGTATAGAAGCTGAAGTTTAATTTATTTATAAGGAATATCTGAGATGTGACTTTATAACAAAAGGGCTATCCAAAGTCAAGGTACCAAATGAGCAGAATTTAAAAAGAAATAAAGTTATTTTGAACAGGATTTAAAGATGCCTCTGCAAATTTTGGATTTGCACTGCAGATGACTTCTTGATTTAGAGAATAAAAGCATTCAGTAAAGGAGACTCAAAGCCCTTTGTGTGTACTAATCCTATCTTTATGCTGATATGTAAAACCAGGTAAAGGAATGAAATGGAAGTGCTTTCACACACTTTCATTTAAAATTTTATGCTGGTACTAACACATATTATTGTACATACCTCAAAATTGAGTGCCTATTGGGATAAAGAGAGGAATACCTATGAGTATTTGTATTTCCTTCTTTTATTTTTACAATTTCAGTAATAACTTCACATCTGCTGGTTTAAACTTTTCTTTTTTAAGTTATAATATTATTTACTCATTCATTCTATTGCTGGTGAACATGAGGAAGTGACTATTTTGTGAACTGAACTAAATACTGATACCCAGTTCTTAACAAGCAGTTCCCAAGGAAAAGGTGACAAGAGAAGGCTGAATTCTTTTTTTAAAAATTGTTCTACTTAGTTGTACATGACAGCAGAATGCATTTCAATTCATCATACACAAATGGAGTACAACATTTTAATCCTCTGATTGTACACAATATAGAGATACATCATTTGTGTAATCATACATGTACCTAGAATAATAATATCCATCTCATTCCATCCTCTTTCTTATCCTCATAATCCCTCTCCACCCTCCCCTTTGCCCAATCCAAAGTTCCTTTATTCTTCCCATGCTCCCCAACCCCATCATAGATCAGCATCCATATATCAGAGAAAACATTTGGCCTTTAGTGTTTTAGTATTGCCTTACTTTACTTAGCATAATATTTTCTACCTCCATCCATTTACCTGCAAATGACATAATTTTATTCTCTTTTTAATGCTGAGTAATATTCCATTGTGTACATATGCCACAGTTTCTTTATCCATTCATCTATTGATGGACATCTAGTTTGGTTCCTCAGTTTAGCTATTGTGAATTCAGCTGCTATAAACATTGGTGTGGCTATGTCACTGTAGTATGCTGATTTTAAATCATTTGGGTATAGGCTGAAGAGTGGTGTATCTCTGTCAAATGGTGGTTCCATTCCATGTTTTCTGAGGAGTCTCTACACCACTTGCCAAAATGGTAGCACCAATTTGCAGTACCCTTTTAGCAATATATGAGTGTACCTTTTTCTCTGCATCCTCTCCAATACTTTTTAGAGCTTGTATTGTTGATAACTGCCATTTGATTGGGGTGAGATGAAATCTTAGAGTAATTTGGATCTGAATTTCTCTAATTACTAAAGATGTTGAGCACTTTTTCATATATTTGTTGATTGCTTAAAATTGATAAAACCTTAGCCATGCTAATGAAGAGACGGAGAGAGTAAAACTCAAATTACTAAAATTCGTGATGAAAAAGGAAATATCATAATGAACACTATGAAATACAGAAGATAATTAGAAATTATTTTGAAAATTTGTACTCCAATAAAATAGAAAATCTCAATGACATCAACAAATTTCTAGAAACATATGATCTACCCAAACTGAATCAGGAGGACATACACAATTTTAAAAGATCATTTTCGAACAAGGAAATAGAAGACATCATCAAAAGCCTACCAACCAAGCAAAGCCGAGGACCAGATGAATTCTGCAAGACCTTCCAAGAACTATTAACAATACTCCTCAAATTATTCCATGAAATAGAAAAGGAGGGAACCCATCCAAATTCATTCCATGAGGCTAGCATCACATGATATCAAAACAAAATAAAGACACATCAAGGAAAGAAAACTTCAGACTAATATCCTGATGAACATAGATACAAAAATTCCCAATAAAATCCTGGCAAATTACATACAAAAACATACTAAAAAGATAGTATACCACAATCAAATGGGGTTCATTCCAGGGATGCAAGGTTGGTTCAACATATGGAAAGCAATAAATGTAATACATCACATCAATAGAGTTAAAGACAATAATCATGTGATTATCTCAATAGATGTTGAAAAAAAAATTCAATAAAATACAATACCTCTTTAAGATCAAAAACACTAGAAAAACTAGGAATAGTAGGATCATACCTCAATATTGTAAAAGCTATCTATGCTAAGCCCAAGGCCAACATCATTCTAAACAGAAAAATTGGAAGCATTCCCTCTAAAAACTGGAACAAGACAAGGATGCCCTCTTTCACCACTTCTATTCAACATAGTCCTTGAAATTCTAGCCAGAGCAATCACTCAGAAAAAAGAAATTAAAGGGGTAAGCATAGGAAAAGAAGAACTCAAGCTATCACTATTTGCCAATGACATGATCCCAAGAAGATCCAAAAAATTCCACCAGAATACTTTTAGAACAAATAAATGAATTCAGCAAAGTAGCAGGTTATAAAATCAATGCCCATAAATCAAATACATAAGTGATTAATCCACTGGAAAAAAAATTAGGAAAAATACCCCATTCATAAAATGACTCAAAAAACATAAAATACTTGGGAATCAATCTAACAAAAGAGGTGAAAAACCTTTACAATGAAAACTACAGAACACTAAAGAAGGAAATTGAATAAGACCTTAGAAGATGGAAAGATCTCCCATGCTCTTGGATAGACAGAATTAATATTGTCAAAGTGGCCATACTACCCAAACTGTTATACAGACAGATTTAATGCAATTCCTATTAAAAACATAAGGACATTCTTCATAGAACTTGAAAAAGCAATCATCAAATTCATTTGGATAAATAAGAGATCAAGAATAGCCAAAAAAATCCTTAGCACAAAAGGGAAGCTGGAGTCATCACAATACCAGACCTTAAACTGTACTACAGAGCAGTGGTAACAAAAATGGCATGGTATTGGCACGAAAACAGAAATATAGACCAATGATACAGAATAGAGAACACAGAGAGCAACCACATGAATACAGTTATCTCATACTAGACAATGGTGCCAAAAACATACGTTGAAGAAAGGATAGCCTCTTCAAAAAATGGTGCTGGGAAAACTGGAAATCCATATGTAGCAAAATGAAATTAAGCTTCTATCTCTCATTATGCACAAAACTCAACTCAAAGTGGATCAAGGACCTAGGAATTAGACTAGAGACCCTGCACCTAATAGAAAAAAAAGTAGGTCCAAATCTTTATCATGTTGGATTAAGCCCCAACTTCCTTAACAAGAGTCTTAAAGCACAATAAGTAAAAGCAAGAATCAATAAATTGGATGGACTCAAACTAAAAAGCTTATTCTCAGCAAAAGAGACAATCATTGAGGTGAAGAGAGAGCCTACAGTATGAGAGCAAATTTTTACCACACATACATCAGGTAGAGCACTAATCTCCAGGATATATAAAGAACTCAAAAAAATTTAATGCCCCCCAAAACCCCAACAAACAACAAAACAACAACAACAACAACAACAACAACAAACAATAAATGGGCTAAGAAACTGAAACTTTTCTTAAGACATGACTTTGGGTTCAGAGCATCCCACAGACAGAAGGATATTAAAAACATTGCTAAAGGATAATGTGCTAGGCCCAAGTATCAGGTTATCTAGGTCATCTCTTGTATTCACTGCATTAAGGCACAGTTTCTGGAACACAACAAATGCTTAATAATTATAGAGTGAGAGAATAAATGAATAGATCACTTTATAGAGATTCACTTTCCATAGTCGATCTCTAGCCTGGTTTTTTTCTTTTGTTTGTTATATTAAGTTCTTGTTTCCTTGCTCTCCTTTGACACCTCCTCTCACAAGTTTGGTTGCCTCCTGACAATTAGCACAGTGACTCTCCAAACTTATTTTCTGGCTTTGCTATAAAAACAAATTTCTCAGCCCATCTTGCTGTTGCCTGACCTCCTGGGTTTTATATTACCACTTTCCCTTCTTAAGACTAGAGATATTTAGGTCAGTGTAAAATATTCTTCTCTACATGTCCTCTGTCCACCCTCAAAGAAACTAACTTGAAGATGTGAAAGGGCTTAATAAATAATTTGAGTCCCAATCATTTGAAATTTGTTTCATTTTAGTTTTTAGCGTTCCCATACTTCCTTCCAATAAGAATAATAAATGTAGGTTTCTTCAGCTTCAGTATACAGTAGTAGGAGGGTTAGGAGAAAAAATGAGGACAGATAATTACATATCTTACTAATGTATAAGTGGTTTGAGGAAAGATTCATGTCCTTGCTGCAAATCTTTACTCTCAAGCTATACTTCCTTATGTCATGTCACTACTTGTACCTGTTCTTGGCATAATAACTCCATTCCCTTTCTTTTAAAAATTCGGTAAATACTAACTCTCTCTTTAATTAATAGAGATTCTTTACTAAGGAAAGTAATTTTTCCATTCAAAATTAGCAATACCATTTATTTTTAAATTTTACTAACACTGTCTCAGGTTTGATGAGACTACCTAAATGTATTAGGCAAAATTTTCATGGAGAAGGGAAACTGCCTGATTAGCCATGCACAAAATAGACAAGCAGGGAATTAACTGGAAAAGAAGAGAGATGCATTATTCATTTTTAGGCTGCATATTATCTTAAGACACTATATTTTCAAAAGTAGACCCTGGAAACTATCTTAGAGAAAAGAGGGGTTGAAACTGGCTTTGGTGAAATCTAGTACTATAATTTACTTAGCAGAAGTGAATCTTATGCATTATGTACAGTTACCTATTAACACATTTGTAAACTGTTGATCAGTTGTTGTGCAAAATGAGTGATTTATCTGCTACATAAATGTGTAATATTCTAAAACTTTAGGATATCTCATAATATTTCAATTATATTTCCACTGGAACAAATAAGTAAATCCTCCAGTTTGCCATGATTTGTACTATTCCCTAGTGCACTCCTAGTATTAGAATGAAGTAATGGTTAACATGTAAAATTAGAATAGTATTACAGAAAAGTGATATATTTAATACACTTATGTATCTGTGAAAAGTGAGTGTAGGCTAAGTTGTCAACTCATCATTAGTCATGTGACCTTCTGTGATCTCCTTTGTATCTATGCTACAGGCTTTGATTGCTAGCAGTGGTCTCTCTGATTTCTGTTCCTTCAGGCCTTTGAACAGATGTGCAAGGTTCTATTTCACTGTATTTTTTAAAAAATCATAATTGGTACTCAAACAATATATTCTGAGAATTCTGACCAACATATATTTATAATTGAAGAAGTTATGAGGAAATAAAATGTCAAATATGAGAATTTGGTATTGGTTAAATGTTTTGAAGGTTATAATTGGAATCATTGCATTGCTAGTGGAAAAATGAGATTCTGGTAGTCCATGCATGTAGTAGGAAAACAAAGTATCTAATTATCATTTATTGTTGCCAGAACCAAAGGCTGTGAAAGACCATTCTTTCTCTTTATTACAATGGGGTGGAATGATGGAGTGAATACCTTCTGACTATACTGTAAAGTTTGCATGAAGGCCACAGGTCATGGCAAAGAAGAGCTAATTTCACTGCCATATAAACAACCTTTAATTTCATCTACTTTAGAGGGTGTTGAAACTTTTGAAAATTAAATCTCAAATTGGGCACTTAAAAGTGGCTAAATTACTATGCAAATTAAACTCATAGTCTTTCTCACTCTTAAGAAATTTATAGAATTTATCAGGAAAAAAAGATGGAATTTTGAAAATAAAACCACATATGGGTTAATTTTAAAGAATATGAGGACCTAAAAAAAAATTCCAAAGTCACACTGCATTTTCTTTAATAGCAAATGGAGATTCTTGTTCCATCAATGAGGAGTTGAACCAGCTTTTGCCTATAAACATACCTTCAATCTCAATTATCAATCACTAAAGTAGAAAGCTGGTTTTCTGAAAGATCCACCACCACCTTTCATTGACTCCATACTTCTTATAGCAGGGAAATGTACAAAGAGATTATATATACATATATGTGTGTGTATGTATATACATACACACACATATATACATATACATATATACACATACATATATTTAGATAGATATGTTTCTGCTAATCCTTCTAGATATAGAACATAAATATGTATATTTCTATGTCCATACAAATATGTGTACATATACACACATATGTTTATTTGTATTTATTTGTATGATATATATGTAATGTAAAGTGTATGTGTATATATAGGGGGAGACATAAAGCTTGGCAATATATAGGGGTGTATTAAAAACCATTATTAAACCATGAATAAAGGAAAATAATCTGGTTTAATTTAATAATAGTACATTCAACAAAGATTCTTGATTCAGTGCATTAATTTGACAGCCGAGAGTGACTTTAATATTTTGCTTGAGAGGTTATTGAAAACATGGACCCAACAGTATTTAATAAAATAAGTTGATTTTGAAGAAATACTTTGGTTTACTGTAGAGAAAGGAACATAAAGATTTAGGGAAAAGAATGTTAAAATTGATTTCTTATAGGAAGTCAACTTATCTATGCCAACTATGTCCCTCAGGAGGACCCAGAGAACTCTCCTTTGTTAGAGCATGGGAGGACTGGCAGCCCATTTGTAACTAGTATACTAGTTCCACTCTTCAAGACAGGCATGATAGTGTGAAACAGGCATTTCAATGATGCATTGAGTTAAATGGAGACAATGTGATCACAGAGGAGCTGAGGCCAAACAGAAGCAATATAATCTCCAGAAATGAGAGAACATTATTAACTCACATAGACAGCAATAGAAAAGCAGTAAAATGCTTTGGTTTAGATACAGCCTACCTTGGCAAATTAAACATAATTTTATTAGGACCAATAGAGTTTAGAAAGCTATGATAGTCTTACTTTTTTTTTTGTATAAACAAATGAGTAATGAAAAATCTCTAGAACTTCAATGAGTTATAACCTTTTTCTCATTTCTCAAAAGTAGACAATCCCAGAACCCAAATCTATTGAATGACGAAGAAAATAAATTCCCTTTTGGTAGAATATTATAATACTTCCAAAGTAACTGTTATAAATATTCAAGCTAGCTTCCTCTAGAGGATCCTGTGGCCAATTAAAGAGGCCTTAGCACTAGAGG
This sequence comes from Ictidomys tridecemlineatus, assembly GCF_052094955.1. Classification (NCBI taxonomy): domain Eukaryota; kingdom Metazoa; phylum Chordata; class Mammalia; order Rodentia; family Sciuridae; genus Ictidomys; species Ictidomys tridecemlineatus. The sequence continues at coordinate 166,493,070 of NC_135480.1, read as the reverse complement.
AAAGGAATATAACCCAGATACGGCTCTGATCTAACCAAATTTATTCAAATGTCACTAAAGTTCACTTTTCAAAGTTAGGGCTTAGGTACATAATGTTAAAAATGTGTTTTCCCCTGGATTCATATCACATTGGGCAATAGATTTATCTTGGTATTTCTCTATCTGCTGAAAGAATCATTAGAAAATACATGCTCAAAATTAGCAGAATGCCTGCACAGGCTATTTAAATCGATTATGATAAATAGTGTGAGGAGGAATCTCTTAGAACTGCCTTTTCCTAGTAAACATGTAATCCAAAAGTTTTTTTTTCATATTTCCTGGTAGAATTTCAGATATTAATATAATCATTAAAGATTTAAAAATTCAAAGATAATAATTCCTATTACATCTCTATTTGATGCCACCGTTTGGCCTATGTAGTAGAATGAACTTGGAGATAATCTATTGATTATTGTCAGAGTAATTTGGTGACTACAATTATAGCTCCTTTTCTAGATGAAGTCTTTACTGCATCAAATAAACACGGCCTTGGAATTTGGGTGTATTTTCTTTGAACTGCTGTCATCTTGCCATTATTCACAGCATCACTTTGATATGTTGAATGTTGAAATAATGCTATTTGTATCTGGTCACTAACAGTTCACAATTGTGTAATTCCATATTAAGACACATGCATAACAAAATGTGAGAAAGAAAGCCATGAAAATTCAAACATTAAAATTTGTTAAGTTTATAATAGTTTATTAAACTGGTGCATTTTAGTTGTCTCTCAAAAATTAAAGAATAATCCTTCCATTTTATATCACCCACTATTAAGATAAAGGCACAACACTTAGTAGGTATTTTGTTTTCTAACATGTCTTATATTTGAACATGTTGTTTTAACCTTTTTATAAAATAATTTATAATCCTGTGGCTTTAACTAATATCCCTTTTGATTTGGGGTCTCAAAAAAATAATGCTTTGAAACTAATCTAAGTTGCTGTTTGTTTCAAATTCAAAAACTGTCACCCAATAAATCTAGTAGTACTTGATGTTCCTATTCCTATACTAAATTATGGATGCTGCTATAAAAATTTTGGCAAATCCTTAAAACTCAAAGCACAATGAAACAACACCCTCACACACACAGAATTTTAGAGTAAAATTGTATTCTCATATATAGAAAACTATTCTCCTTTTGAGTAACAGTTCATGCCCTGCTTCTGAACACTTATGTGAACTGAATTCCTAAAGAATGAGATACAAAAAACTTGGTTTTAATGGATGAATCAAAGCCATAAATTGAGGCACATACAATAGCATTCAATAGAATGAAAGTGATACTTTTGTTGCATAATATCTCGTATCAACCTACATCATATGACCTCAACAAAGTTTTTTTTTAACTATATTATGAAGAGGAAAAAAATAGCCTAGTTGACAGAAAACTGTGGATGATATGTCACCACAATTGTGAAGCAGAGTTGCAGCATAAAATCTTCACTCAGAGGCAGTCATAAAACACAGTGGATAAGGGAATTCCACCAATGGGCTGAATTTGTACCATGCATCTGGTCGTTTTCTTTAGATAAAACAAGATATGTCCAAATAATTAGATCTAAATTAATTTGTATTGGAATAAATTGAAAAAGACAAAAACAAATGGAAATATATTCTATGTTCATGCAATTGAATAATTAATATTGTATAAATGTGCATACTTCTAAGTGTTTTACACACTCAATATAATGTCTATAAAAGTTCCAATGGCAGTTTTTCACAGAAATAGAAAATGTCATAAAATTCATATGAGACAAAAACCACCTGGATACCCAAAGCAACTTTGAACAAAATAACCAAGCCCAGAAGTATCATACTAAGTGATTTTAAAATATACTGAAAAGTTATAAGAATCAAAACAGCGTGGCACTAATATAACAGATACATACCAAAAGAACAGAATAGAAAGCCCAGAAATAGATACATGCATTAACTTGATATTTGACAAAGGTTTCAAAAATATTCAGTGAGAAAGGGCAATCTCATCTACATAATGTGTTGGGAAACTGAATATCCATGTGCAGAATAATTAAATTAGACCATTATCTCACACTATATACAAAAGTCAACTCAAATTATATTTAAAAATAAGGTCTGAAATTTTAAAATTACTAGGAGAAAACTTTCAGGAAAAGTTTGTTTATATAAGTGTAAATAAAATCCCCCAAAGATATGTGATTTCCAAAACAAGCACAAAAGTGAAAATAGGCAAATGGGATTGTTTCAAACTAGAAACATTTGCATGGTGGAGAAAACAACCAACACTGAAGAGACAACTTACAAATGAGAGAAAATACTTACAAATCATGTATCTGATAAAGGGTTAATATCCAAAATACATAAGAAAAAATTTAAAAGTTCAACCCAACGAAAAAGATCTAAATAAAAATTTTTCAAAATAAGGCATGCAAATTGCCAAAAGATATATTAAAAGAAATTGAACAACACTAATCATCAGGAAAATGCAAATTAAAATTGCAATAAGACTAGTTAGAGTAGATTTATCACAGTATGAGTGATAACAAGTGTTGGTGAGGTTGTGGACAAACATGGTGAACCCTTGCACACTATGGGTAGGAATGTAAAAAGTATCACCATTGTGAAAGATACTAAAAAATTAAAAATGAAACTTCCATGTGATACAGCAATCTTACCTCTGTAAATAAATTAGCATCTTCCACCACTTTTAAAAATACATTTTAAAGAGATATTATCACACCCATGTTTATTGCTGCATAAACAGTGATCAAGATGGAATTATCTCAAGTGTCTATTGACAGACAAATGGATAAATACTATCCATATGTATTACATTATATATTTTATGAATATATATATTACTATGTTATATAATTTATATATACATTATACACACACACACACACACACACAGTCTGCCTAGAGAAACACTAAAACAACTTACATTATACAACATTAAAAACAAGGAAATCCTCTCATTTGTAAACAATATGAATGAACCTGTAGGACACTATGCTACATGAAATAAAGCCAGGCATGAAAAGATCGATATTAAATAATTTCGCTTTTATATAGAATATAAAAATGTAAAATGTAAATATGTACAAATATTAAAATGTGGAACTCAGAGAAGCAGCAAGTAGAATGGTAATTGGAAGAGGCTGGGGGCATTGAAGAAAGTGGGAAGATGTTGGTCAAAGGATTAGAAGTTTGAGTTAGGTAGAATGACTTCTGGAGATCTGTTATACAGCATGGTGAATTAAAAATAATAAATTTGTTACTTGAAAATTGCTATGAGAATAGATCTTAAATATTATCACAAGAATATCAGTTTTGTTAATTAGCTAGATTTAATCATTTCACAATGTACGCATGTATCAAAACTTTACATCGTACACAGTAAAAATATATTTTATTCATTAATATTTTTATTTATTTAATAAATCTGGGGAAATAGTTTTTCAGAAATAAAAAAGAACCTGTGCCTGACCCAAGGTCATAAAAATAAATAAGTAAATAAATACTAGGCAATATTATAAATTTAGAAAGCATATGATTGAAAATTGGTGAAGACTTACATAATTGGACTTCTTTGAATGACAGAAAATTAAGATTTCTGCAATCCTATGTGAACATTCACCACAGTCATACTTTGTAAATGTGGAAAAACTGACCAGTTTGTTCAACGTATTCATGAACAAAGTGACAATGGTAGCAGGGATGTTATTCATGAGATTAACAGACGTATCTTAATTTTCTAGCCACCACTATAGATGTATTCCAAATCTACTAATAGCAGAAGCCAATGCTGGAACCCTAGTATAGCATTATTCCCCAAAGCCAGGGTGAACCAGGCATCTTAGGACAAGTCAGCTACACTGGGAAATGGCCTCAATTTGTCCTCATTAGAAGATATTTTTACTCTGTTTTTAGATTTGCCTTCTGTGTCCCACATGACAACACCAGTACTTACTGAGTGCTTTGTTTACAATCAAGGTAGCACATACAGCACTGTCTTGGACCATTGTACTCATTGAACATTAAAAGTGAGAGAATGTGCTTAGATTCTGCATTTATACATATTCTGAGTTCTAAACCAGTGGAATCAGGTGAAGTGGTGTACTGAAGGCTCAGAACCCAAGTAACAACCTGATATGAAATATGATGCTGTGTAATGAGGTTCTCTGAACCTCTGACTAATATACAAAGCCATTTGTCCAATAGCTAGAATATATAGGATCCAGGAATTGGAACAGTATGAAAGTGCATGTGACTTTTCTATTTCCCCTGAGAACTCAGTCACAATATTTTTGTTTCCTGTCCCTAAAATTTTGAATTCTACCTGTTTAAAGGACTTAGGGACAATGGTGTTTCCATTAAGAGACAACAATTTTCCCATTGCAATGGGAGCTGAGATTGGCACCTGGTCAATAGGGTTCCCACCTCCATTGATCTAATAGGCAAAGTAGAAGTCCATTTTTCTAACTTGAATAGTTAATCTAATCATCTACAAAAGGCATGGAGGAGATGGTCTAGAAGTCAGGGATTTCCACAGTACACTTCTAGTATTGTTATTTCCAATATTAATGGTTATTGGAACATTGACTGCAATAGCAGATTTTGGACAGTAACAATAACATTTTAGACTCTTCATGAATCATGGTTTGGGTCTCTACATAAAGTAGACCCTAATGAGGTGGTAACTCAAAGGAAACAGAGTGAGCAGTGGAGAAAAAACGATGGCATGTCACCCTTTGCAAAATTTGAATTTTAATGAGTGATTACACGAGGACTTTGTATATTTCAGTTTTTTAAATTATGTATAATTTTTTTTTGGTACTGGGACTTGAACCCAAGGTTACTTCATCACTATGCCACATCCCCAGCCCTTTTTTTTAAAGAGAGAGTGAGAGAGGAGAGAGAGAGAGAGAGAGAGAGAGAGAGAGAGAGAGAGAGAGAGAGAGAGAGAGAGAGAGTTTTTAATATTTTAGTTCTCGGCGGACACAACATCTTTGTTGGTATGTGGTGCTGAGGATCGAACCTGGGCCCCACGCATGCCAGGCGAGTGCGCTACCGCTTGAGCCACATCCCCAGCCCCTCCCCAGCCCTTTTTAATTTTTTTTATTTTGAGATAGGATCATGCTAAGTAATTTAAGATGTCATTAAAATTCTGAGGCTGGCTTTGAGCTTGCAATCCTCCTGTCTCAGCCTTCAGCGCCACTAAACATATTGGGCCCTGTTGTTATATATTCATACATGTACATAATAAAAAGGAGGTTTCTTTGCTTTATGTCCATATTTTTATATATTAATAATTTTCTTTACTATTTTTCCTTTCTGTACCATCCATAAGACATGTTAAAAATGTTAAGAGTGATTAATGCTACAAATTTAATCTTTACATTAAAGGATATCAAAGGGTGATTATGACTGAGAAAACAAAAATATTATACAAAGATGCATGTAGGGACATAAGAAATTTTCATCTTTACTTTTTGAGATGAATTACTGTCACAAGCTATCCATGGGCTGTGTGTGGACATCACAGCCTAATTGAATAGGGAAATCTGGTGTCTGGGAACTTCCAGTGGACATTTCCTCTGGTTGACTGCCTAGAGACACTGTGAGCCCTATCCAAAATCTGCCCCAGGTCCCCCACAGCACTGGAGATGGGGAGACCTGCTGTAGCCACAAAGCCCCTGTAAAATGGTGTGACCTGCCAAAATGCTAATCAACGTGTTGACTGTAAGACATCACAAAAAAAGACTCCTCCCTTGAAACCTTATCCCTGCCTTTGTTGTATCTCCTTAAATAAACCATGGTAGCCATTTTCTAATTGTCTAGCTCCAGCTCCTATGTGGACTAGACCTATCATGTGCTCCATCTCTTTAAAACTATCCTTTCTGACTCTTTGTTTTTTTCTTCACTAATTATTCTAGACTTTAATTTCTCAGGAGGCTTCTCTGGTGTAGTCTGGTCACCCTGCAATAAATTATAACATGTTTTTGGTTGTTTCAGTGGAAGTCACATCATGTCAAATAGAGAACATTGCTTTTATTATTGCAATTCAAAGGTTTAAACATGGCTGATGGGAAAACTACAAATGCTGAGTTGAAAAGGAACATTGCAGAAGAGAAGTATGGAATTACATTTCCCAGAATCTACTTCTTGTAGAAACACAGATTCTGGTCTGTTAATGAGAGTCATTGGCATCCAATTTTGAAGCTAGCGGAGGAAAGGCCCCAAGAGATGTTTACACAGATCTTGATCAAGTGTGAGATTCAACATAGCTGTGCCATACTAAGAATATATAGAAGCTTGACTGCTTCAGTCAAGAAGACAAGAGCCCCCTTCTCTGAGTTGAAATGCTGCTTCTTCATCAAGTCCCAGGCACAACTCAGGAGGCATTCAGGTTTGTGATGCTGAAATGCAAGATAGCTTTATGTTAGTAATAAAAATGGCTCTAAACCAGTACTGTGCCCTCAGCAGCTTTCAAAACAGAACGTATACATTAAAAGGAAATAAAAGTATAAAGTGGCATGACCTGAGAGTCAAATGAATGTGTGGAAGAACTCTCTTCAAGATTTCAGAGGCAGCAGTAAGCTCTCTCTTCTCAAGAATTTTTGGATGTAGCTTCCCCAATGCCTGGAAACTTTTTCCCCAGGTCAATTCTTCTGCATTCTTTAGGTCTCCACCTCATTGCCAATTCTAGATGACTATTCAATTTAGATCATTGTTTCTTGTGGTCCTGGGAATGAAATCTAGGGTCTTGGGCCTGCTAAGTATGCTTGGAAAGTGCTGTACTACAGAGAGACACATCCCCTCAGTCCCTATAATCTTAATTTTAAAGTTTGGTTTCTTATTCTTTTAGATCACTCTGTTCCATTGTCTTCATTTCACTAACTACTACTTGAAATAATTTATTTATCTCCAGGTATATGTGCTTAGCATTTGTCTCCCTTATCATACTATAAATTTCAAGAGAGTTAGCAGCATGTCTTGTTTAAGCCAGCCACTCACAGCCAGTGCCTAGCAAAAAGTATGTGTTCAACAGATAATATGTTGAATGATTAAATGAATGAAAAAGTCATTAGTGAAAGCAGAGGCAGTTAGAGATGAATGAAAATAATCTTTAAAGAAAATCCGAAGACATTCATATTTTTTTTTTCAGAAATATCAGTAATGTGAGCCTACAAGAGGTTGGTTAGATTCCTTTTTAAACTGTGGGGCAAGAAAGCACATTCGAACCTTCAGTAAAGCTAGTCTTTCCAGAAAGCAGGAGATAAAGAAAAAAATGTCTTATCTTTTCCATTTACCCTTCAATTTCAATAAATTTTCATTTATAAATGATTGTACTCATAATCCTTCAATTTTTTGTATGGTATCTATGAAATTAAAATTTTTTAATGATATTTATAAATGAAAATTTCCTAGGTACCATTAAACTAAATATATCTACTGGAGCTACACATAGAATTATTTAATAAATACTATTTTATAGAAAAATTTCAAATTGAAATTTTTGCTTAATGAGCAAAAAGACCATCAACAATGCTTTAATAATTTAGAGACATATTATAAACATTGTGAAAAGACTGGCCTCCTTTTTTTAAAGCTACACTGATCAATGCACTGACCTCTGTCTAGAACTGCATTAACATTTTTCTTCAATAAAGAAATTTGAGAGCTATGCTATTTTTGTTCTTCCCAAATCTACTGTGAGATACAAAACATTTGGGAGAAATGTTGCATTATTTCCAGTTTTTCTCAGGGAAGAAAAAACCATATTTACAAGGAATATAAAAAAGTTAAAGTTTATGTAATCCAAGATATGTGAAAGAAGGACCACTTGAAATATTTAGACCCAAAACAAATTTGTATAGTCCTCATACAAATGTTTATTTGTATTTATTTGTATGAGTGTTTATGCATGGATAACGTGTATCACTTCATTAGTGTAGCAAACTGAATGAGTTTACTATTTAGAGAAACTTCTACTTTCTTTGAAGCCTACTAATGGACTCTCTTAAAAATGTATTTTGATTATGTCAAACTGAAGATTATTAATAAATAAGCTTTGGAGTTCTCCATGATCACTGGGTTCTAGTGTCCCCTTTGTTTACACCTGGACATCTCTCTCCAAACCATCTCTATAGTATTTTTGTTACTTCCTGTGGGAGTTCTCATTAGGTCCCTCTAATAAGAATTCAACCACATACTGATCCTCAATTTCTTCATCTTTATAAAGAGCATAGCAGACTGTGTTGAGTCATACCTGGAATCCCAGAAACTCAGGAGGCTGAGGCATGAGGATCACCAAGTATGCGACAACCCTGGACAATTTGGTGAGACCCTGTCTCAAAATGAAAAAGGGTTGGTGAATAACTCATTGGTAGAGTGCCTCTGTGTTCAGTGCCTAGTCCTCCCCCCAAAAAAATTGCAAATTGCATAGGATAATATTTGAAGCATGAGATAAGGCTCAATACTCCTCTGCTCAATAAAAGCCAATAAGAAATAATTCTATTTATAATCATTACGATGCTCATTTTAAAGAAGCACGTAGAGTTTTTCATCCCACAGCCCAGTCGCTCCTTTTGAGGAATTGGCCTGGATACAGTTGCCTTAATAAGCACTAACAGCAGAGGGCGCTCCCATTTGACTCCAAAGAACTTGGCATCTAAGGCTTATGGAACACAAAGAATATCCTGTTTCTCCTAACTTGCTACAGGGTGTTGGCATTCTAGTTTTCTGTGGATAAACTTAATATCTTGATTAGTTCTCTGGAGAATGCCTCTGGAAAGGGTTCTAAGAAGTGGGAGGCAGGAGGCTGGCTAATACCTATAGTGGCTTTAAAATAGTCTGCAGAGGTCTGGTTACTTGGAATTGTAAGAAGTTTGTTACCTTGACAACCACAGGCAGCACAAGGCTGGGTTTTGAGTGACTTTAGATTCCTTTGCAATTCCTTATGGGAGTGAATGATTTGTGTGTCTAATCAATGAACGGCAAAGACACGTTATTTAATAAGATTAATGAAGCTCCCATAAAGCATTTTGTATGCTGGGCCCAATGGCATGGCTTCCTTACAAATGCAGTTAACATTAGTTAAAATGTAGTTAACATTTCTGGAATATGGGCCCTAGGGAGGATCGAAACCTTTTTGATCCTAGGTGAAATTCTAAACTGAGGGCATAACTATACTTTCAGTTGCCTCTGACACAAAGTTCTCAGAATTTGTCCTAAGCCCTTTGAGAAAGGTGATTTTTTTTCTCCCCTGCAATTTGTGGAGGACCTGGTTAATTTTTGGAAGATTTCTAGACCTAATACAGCCCCTGAATAAGCTCAGACCTGAGCAGAACTGCAGATCCACTTCTAGGCTCACTCATGAGGCTCTTGCAGGAACAAGTTCTTCATAATGTCACCCCCTTCTATAGGGATGTTTGTTGAACAAGGATTCTGCCTTCCTCTAAAGCAATGTGGGATGTAGCAAGACAGTCACTTTAACAACTTGACCACAGGGTTGATACACCAGTACTTTTGCTTTATTCCATCATTCATCCCAACCAGACCAGATTCATTGTGGAAGAGCATAAACCTTAAGATAGGTCATAAGGAGAGCACATTTTTCCTCCTTACTTTGCCAGAATGTGGAAACTTAATCACAGTGAGTGGAAGGTTTTCCTCTAGCCCCACATCTGGAGCTGTGTGTAAGCCCTGGTGTTGCTTCAAGTCTGCAGTGGTTTTATTTTGTGTAAGGGGTGAAAAGAAGGGGTTTAAGACAACATATGTCTGCTTGGGGCAATATTATATGTCTGCCTTGAAAGCTGATGTCAAACTCTCATAGATATTGCTAGCACATCTGTCACTAACATCCAGTTGAAGTGCTAACTTGTTGTGCCCCACTAGCATTTGGAGCTTATAAACCTTATTCATTCCAAATAGGGAGTGGAGAAGCCCTAGATCCTCACTGTCCAGTATGATAGCTACTAGCTACATATGGCTATTGAATATTAGAAAAGCAATAGTCAATGTGCTGTAAGTGTAAAATGCACATCTCTATCAAACTACCAGAAAAAGGTAAAATATCTCATTAATATTTTTATGTCTATTACATATTACAATGATGTTTTAGATATACTGTGTTAAAAATGAAAATATAAAAATTAATTTATCTGTTTTTTATTAACTTTTAGAAAAACAGATACCAGAAAATGTAGCATTTGTTACATTTCTAATTGATGCTGCTACTGTAGATGCTTGGATGAAAGATGACAATATGAAGGAAAAGTTTTCCCAGCCTGAGATGTGTTTTCACAAGGGATATTTGGTAAGAACAAGTAATAAGGATTGGCTTCAAGTGAGAGAAAATGCACGTAAATATCATAAAGTCTGAGGACAGTGGTGTGTACAGCAGACACTCTGAGTACTTTTCCCATTTGGTCAGCACTAGTCATCCAGTACACATTGCTTCTAAAAACACTTCAACACCTTTTCAAGAGTAATAGCAAGAGTGTCCTCATTCCAAGAGTATAAAAGATAAAAGAACCTGGGTTTTATTGTCCTTGTGAGTAGCCTTTATAGAAAGATGAATGAGCTAGGTGCAATGACTAATTTAAGCAATTTAGGAATATCCCAAATTGGAGGCCAGCCTCAGCACCTTAGCAAGACCCTGTCTCATAAACATTTTAAAGGGCTGGGTATGTAGCTCAGAGATACAGTGCCCCTGGGTTCAATCACCACTGCCAAAGAAAGAAAAGAAAGATAAACGGATGTGGATGGATGTCTCTGTTTCTTTGCCCTTCATGTGCAGTTAATGTTAAGGTGTATTTTGCACCTTCACTCAGAGGTGTGCTGGATATGGAGTCCCTGACAAATTAATGAAGTAGCAATGACCAGCTCACCTACGTATCTTGTACTGGCTTTGTTCTCTTCTTATTCTGGTAATTTCTAGAATAACCTGGCAAAGTACTTTTTCTTAATCCTATTTGCAGTGCCTACTCCTACAGAAATGCAACTTATGAGAGAGTGTGTATGAGCACATGGGTCTGCATGCAGAAGTTGAAGGCAAAAACATAGAAACAGCCTTTTATACTCTGGATACTGTTAAGTTCTCATGCGTTAACTTAATATTTTTCTGTCACTCTGGTTTTCATAGTTTATTTGCTTTCATATTCTTTTGTTTTGCATTTCTGTCTTAGCCTTCTCTCCCTAATCTTGCCCTAGCTCATCCCCTCAAAATACCATCCTCTGGATGGCTGTTCATGAAGTTTGCAGTTGCCATGTTGGACCAGATTCTAGAAATTTGGGCCACACATATTTGTTGAAAGGAAACAAATTTGTTGAAAGGAAACAGTTTTCTTCCTCTGAGGACAGCATGAGAATACTTCCTAGTACCCTCATACTGTGACAAATTGATAAGCAAGCTATTTTCTCTTTCCTATTTTCTTCATTATAATAAGTCTCAATTTATAACCCACACATATAGTTCCACCCAGAAGGAGGGCAGGAGGTACACTGTTCTATTTTAACTCAACAGAGAAAAATCATTGGAGATAATAAAGGGTCAGAGTTACCTACCTCAAGCATGTCTGAATGACGGCATCAACAAAATCGTAATGTGCTTTTCTGAGGCACAATGACCTTGTGACGTAAAAACCATGCTGTCTCAGTCTCTGGGATGCATTACAACAGTAATGATAATCTTACCATTTCTCACAGGGAAAGTCATCTTGGGTTTGTGAAACACTTTCATTAATATCTTCTCCTTTAGTTCTTTCAGTAATATACAAGGGAAACAACAACTCTCACTGACATGATTTTAAATTCTTTAGCCCCCAAATTCCTTTTCTGTACCCTTGTAACAGTTCATTTGTATGACAGTTTTATGGCTTCAGAACTCACCTTGGGCTTAGGCTTAGTGGAATGAATAAAACTGTATACAAGAAACATTTTGCTATATGAACATATTTATTTATTTATTTGTTTGTTTGTTTCTGATTCATGAAGTGAACCACTTACTTAACCCCTACTACTTACCTAGAACTTGATTTCAAAAGCATTCTAGATAATGGACCTCTTCAGTGTGGTCCTAGGACTGTCCCTTGGGTATTGTCAATAGTTGGTACCCTCTCAGGATGTGGCACAGATTTCCAGTGTAAATGGAAACAATAGGCCATTTTTCCTTGGTCACTATGTTGTTATTTTACCCACTTCTTTGGAAAAGTTATTGATAAATAATAGCAGAGTTGTGTTGGTAAATCAGCACTGTCAGAAGGCTACTCTTTTATCTTAGCCTTTTATTTGCTAAGTAATAAATTGAGTAAATTGAAAACACAGAGACTAAATTGTCAAGTAAGTGGAAATTGGTGCTTCATAACATGATATACTCACCATGAGTTTGTGACGGTTATGGGAGAATCAATGCATTGGTCAGTATTCCTACCCTAAGTAACTGTTTTACAACTGAATGGTAGACACAGCACTATACCAGAAGGGAAGCTCTGTAAGGACACAACTTTCTGTCTTTTTTCCCACTGTCTTACCAGCTTCCACTATAAAGTTTGGCACAAAGGGAACATGCACAGACTTTTTGAATAAATTAATACCCAAATGGTCAAATCAATTTGGCACCCCTTCTAATAATCTAATTCCTATTCTGAAGCCACTGTTATCCTATGGTGTGTTAGAAAGAAGAATAGAGGCAGGTTTCAATGAAGGAAGTTGAACAGTCTCTTTAAATTTTCTCAAGCCTCCACTAATGAAGCAAAGAAAATTTCAGTTATATTTTGTTTCTGTTAGGAATGGTCTGGCCACAGGGCAGAATGATATTTTTAAAATGAAAGGAAAATAATCCACCAGTTTAATCTGCACCATGTTTAACACAAATATCCTCTCCATTAACAATATGGTGCAAGAGAGAGGCTGGGGGTCATTAGAGGACCTGAAAACACCCGGCAATGTGTTTGTACAAGATTAGCCCTTCATCGAAAAGATGTATTCATTCTCAATATGGCCTTATGTCAGGGTTTCTGGCCTTAATGTGTGGAACTTTTCCAGTTCATCAAGGCAAACGTGCCCAGAGCTATTTTCTGGGTTTGAAATAAAAGAACAAGCTGCGGTAAGCTTGAAACCTTTGTTGCTATTTCTGTTCCTCACTTCTCTTTCCATTTCCTGCTCTCTCTCTTTTTGCCCACCTGTTTTTGCCTTGCTTAGTAAACAGAGCAAACCATAAGGCAAATTGTGATAATGTTCCTCCAGCCTCTCACCCATGAACTTGGCTACGGTTTTAATACCAAGGAGTTTCAAAAGTCATAATAGAAGCAGACATTCTTCTCTGCTTACTGTAGGCTCAACTCCGAGCTATTTCTCAAGGATCTGAATGAACCCTAACTCCAGCTAGTGTAATGCCATTGTGGTTTGTTGACTGTCCTTCTCTTGCTCTGTCTGCAATGTTGGGGCTTAGAAAATGATTCCCCAAATTATTCTACTTTGGCATGCTGAAAAGGCTCTGCAGGGAACTCAGACCTCCTTTTTGACCTCCTTCTGCCCTCCTCTTCTTGCCCATTCTTCTCTACCTCCTTATGAAGAGATTCTTAGAAATCAGAATTCTTCTTTCCCAAGGTGGCCCATAACGACTAGAAATCATGCTTTAATATTTTTCTGCCTTTCTGTATTGCAGCAGGCCATGAAGAACCCCTGTTCTACCCTGCCTGATAGTAGCACCTCATAGTAGGACCAGTCCTTAATAAAACTCTTCATTCTAGGGGAGTCATGAGCCTTTCTCAGGAGGAAGGAATGGTACCCAGAGAAGTCAAGGCGAATCCAAACAGAACTTGCTGTTTGCTTTTTTTTTTTTTTTTTTTGGTCTGTTTCATTTAGATCTTATCCTTTTGTCTAGTCATATTTCTATATAGTTATCCATTCTTCTTTAAATGAAAAAAAAGCAACTCTTACTTACAAAGGCAAGTGTCTTGGCTCTAGGAACCTCCCCAGGAAGCCATGGATCTCTAACAATGAGATTCAAGAGTTTGTTTTCCTAAGCATTGTGTTAGCATGAAGTAAAGATTATGACATTCTTTCTCCTTTTATGCCCTTTTTGTTTATCATTGTGTTGTTTTCATCCAAAAACTGTGGGACACCCAAACAAGCATAGCTTACATTTCATTAATTATGTACATTATCAGTAGCAACCCTTAATAGGGTTTTCTAGCCAATAACAGGGGACCTCAAACATTTTATTGAAGGTGTAAATGCACAGTTCATTTGAATGAATGAAGAATTCATTTCATCATTAATATCCTCTACCATAAATCAATGAAATACACTAAGATGGTTATATTTGAATTATCATTTATATAAATATAAATTTATGTCTAGGACAATACAAATATTTTAAAATTTTTTTCCAATTAACCTTACTCTTTCATTTCTTATTAAATTACTATAAATGCCTCAGAGTAAGGCTTTTCATTTAGGGAGTCACCTATATTACATTACTCAAATTGCTCAAATATAAAAGTGTTTAATTTTGGGTAAATGTGATATTCCCCCAAATAACAATTTATTCAAGTTTGTGAGATAGCTAAAAGAAGGCAGCCTAAGAAAATAGGGAAGACAAGAAAACAAAATGAAGGTAGTGAAGAAACAAAGGAAAGGAGGAAAGAAGGAGCTGACCTATTGCCCAGAATGCAGTAGTAGAGGGTCACCCTTAAGGACAGACACTGGCATCAACACATGTGGAATGAAACCCCAGAACCTAACTGTAATGAATAGGAATATTGATTGCAGTGCCTCTTGTGCAAGTTACTTAGCTTCTCTATAACTCAGCTTTGTCATGCTCAAGTTAAAGAAAATATCACCCTCAGAAGGTTGTTTCTAAACTAAAAGAGAAAAGATAAATCTCTTATCACAAAGGATAATGTGTTTTTATCTATCAAAAAGGGTTTCATTGTTTTAATTGGTGTGATTATGGGAAGCTACCTACAGCATGATTCTGATGATGCTAATAAAACACAAAATTGTCAGCCCTCTCTATTCTCTTTGGAGCTATTTAGTATATACAAAGGATTTATGTCCTATTCAGTAACCAATGTCCTTGAACCTTGCTCAAATTTGGGGCTAAGGTTACATATTAATATGTACAATTATTAATTAATTATAATTAATTAATTAATTATAATGAAAAGAGCTATACATGTTAGCCTGCCCCATAGTGATTTGCATGAGGGCACCACACTGATAAACAGGGCATAAAAGGGGAAAGATGTCATAATAAGCTCTACTTTATGTGTGGTGCAGTGCTTAGGAAAACAGGCTCTTGAATCTCATTGATAGAGGTCCATCATTTCCCAAGGAGGTGACTAGTGAGAGTTTCTTCTTCCATCAAGTGCATTCATTGCATCATCTACCTAAATGAGCTTACATTATTGTTCTTCCCAAAACTGACTGACGACAAGAGAGGGCTTGAGAAGTTTCTGTATGCGATCAACAGCTTTTGAGCCAGCTTGTGACCAGAGCAGCCTTAAGGTCCCTCCCCCTCAGCTTAACTAGGTTTTAGACAGACTCTTTCTAACACTGGACCCCTGAGCTCCGTCTTCTTAGAGCATTTACCTACAAAAACTTTCATTTGCAATTCATTTTTTCCTTTTTATTTTTTTAAGGTATAAGTCTTTCCCCAGACTCTTACCAGTTTTATAAGCCACAAATGTCTGTCTCAAGGACCTGGGGATCATCCCTTAGAACTTCCCCCTTTCTCTGTGTCTTTGTGGGAGGAATGGAGCCCGGTTTCCATTAAAGCCTATAAGCAAACACAGATGGCCAGGGCATTGACTAAGTCCTCCTACAGCCCAGTAGTTCTCTAGTTCACCTCAATGCTTCTGTTTCACTGGAGTTCAATTCAACTTCTGTCCCTATTGTATTATTAGTCTTTCCCATGTTGCAATTGTCTTGAATGAAGATTTCTTTGTCTGATTAGTTCTCTCTGGTGCAATTTTTTATTTACACTTACAGACTCCTTTAGTCAAAGGCCACAGGCACTTTTCCATAGTTATCCTTGATTTTTATCTCCAATTGTAAATCCAAGTAATAGAATAGGTTGAACATCAAGGCTTAGAGGTTGGACTTTTCTCATGCCCTTATGTAGGCATCTGAAAATCATAACACTGCATCAGATGGTGATTCTCTGTATTACATCATTTATCTATAAATATCAAACTGTTAGATTTGCCAAATTTAAATTGGAGGAAAACTTGGATATTAGGTTATAGTCCCATTTACTTCTTGTTTTCTCATTCATTGTGAAGAAAAAGCCAAGCTCTTAACCCATTTTATTAGCTTTTGTTAAAATTTAATGCCATGAATACAATGACAAATAATGAAATATACACGTTAATACGTCATCTCTTTATTTTACATTGAATATCATATCTAAAAACAGCCAGGCATCAGATGCTCTTAAATTAAAGAGCATGTATTTATTACCTTGACTCCAACATTCAGAAGAGTGATTTCTAAAATACTTCTATATTTTCATAAAATTAAAAGTTTAGCACAAAGGTTTAAATATATCTATTATGTTCATACATTAATTTAATCAGTATTGTGAGTTCTCAATAATTGAATGGGTGGGAAAAGAAAATGAGAAATATAAGAGTAACTTCTTTATAAGCTCCTTCCCTATTGTCTCTCTCATTTGTTTTTTTCTTGTAATACCCCAAGTCCTCCAAAAAGCAACAATTTAAAGAATAGTTTGAATATTATCATGATTTCTAGGAAAGTTGAGCACTAAATTCAGCATTTTCATCTTGGTCTATTTACTAACTAAAAACATGAACAAACATAATAGTTACCATAAGTATTAACTTATTGATTTGTTTATTGTTGTATATATCCACTATTTATTTTAATGTTTATAAAATATTAGTCATTAAATGATATGTTGAGGAAATATACTTTCTTATCTGACTATTGTAGAGAAGCTCATGGAAGACCAACAGTTCAATCAATGCATTTAGAAGAGCTGTATACAAGTTTTTAGAATCTAATTGAAAAGGTCAGATTGCTGCAGAGGCAAATGTGAGAATGGAGGCTTGAAGAGAGAGGAGCAAAGGTTGTTTTCTCTTCAAGGTATCTGCCTATTTTTGGTCTTGGAAAAGGTAGGCTGAGACCAGAACCAAAGCAGATAAGCTGAGGAGGTTTGGGCAATCACATAAGGCTAGTGGGTAGTTTTTATTTGGAACCATGAAGTTAAGGCCTGAGTATAACGATTGCTGAGAGTTTAGAGATGGGGAAAACGGAATAGTAACTACGCTATGGGTATTTCCCTTTGAGGGATATATTGAATCCTTGCTATGAGGTGAACATAGCAATTAGAATAAGAGGTAAATCAGAAAGCTGCTTCCAGGGAGAGTAGAGTCTTCAGCAAACTCCAGTAGCTAAGGAAGCAATGATTGGAGCTCTGGTCTTGTCAACAAGGGGAGTGCCTAGTAACACTCCAGGCTCTGAGCTGGAGATCCCTTAGGGACACATTTTAGGAATGCGGGTGAACTGAAAGTAGCCGAGCCTTATTAACACTATACATTAACCATAAATTAGATTGATCTTGAGTGGATTAGGGTGATCCGGACTCTACTCAAGCTGCCTTCCAAAGGAAAATAATCATTGATGCAGGAAAAGAATATGGCACAGAGATTACACAGTTTGAAATATAATTTTTCAGATACAGCCAGAAAGAACTTCTATGCACACTAAGACATGAAAGAGGTGTGGAGATACAGAAAACAAAATATGCTATGATTGAATGATATCCTCCCGCCAAATTTATACATTGAAGCTGACTCCCAACATGACTCCTTTTTGGAGATAAGCCCTATAAAGAAGCAACCAAGTTTAAATAAGGTTTGAAAAAAGTACAGGGCTGATCCAATGAGATTAGTGGCCTTATTAAGAAGAGACTCTCTCTCCTACTTCTTCCTTGCTCTCTCTATGGGAATGCAGTGGTCACATGTGCACACAGCAAGAAGGTAGTGCTCTAAAGGCTAAAGAGAACTAGGAGCCAAATCAGCAGGCACATTGACCTTGAGCTTCCCAGCTTCCAGAACATTGAGTAATAAAATTCTATTGTTTAAGCCGTTCATCCTGAAATAAATGCTTTCCTACTGGGGCCTGAGCAGACTAATACAAAACATACCCGCAAATAATCCAGTGCACTTTTGATGCCCAGCTTAGTATTTGACAACAGATGGCAGGGAACAGCTGTCTATATTTCTGGAGCTGTTTGTGTGGCATCCTCCTCTCTGGTGTCACATCCCACAAATTCCAGCTGCTTTAGCCTAGTCAAACTCCAATATCAGGTCCTAATTCTGAGCAAGACTGTGACATTATCCTTGAGTTTCACTTTCTTGCATTGCTTTCTGGAAATTTCCACCGGGAAGAAAGCTGGAAATTCAATAGGGGTCACCTAACTTGTTTCCCTTCTCAGGAATCACAGCCCCACATCACTTACATGATGCAATGTCTAAAAGAAGTTGTTTTATAGACTTGCCAGTTTTTAAGTTGTTTACCATGGGTTTGAAACTTCTATACTAGTTACCTACAGTCAGAAGGTGAATTCTCCCTATTCATGTTAAGAACTTTAATCAAACTAGAAATAGGTTTTATTAGATTTTAAAATATTACTATCTATAAAACTCCTCCAGCAAGAATCATGTTAAGAGTAAAACATGAGACTGAGAAAGAGAGGACAAGAAAAAGTGCTATAATTATTTCATTTGGAGGTTCTCACCATTCAATAAGACCTGAAACAAAAAATTGAGTAACTGGAAATAATTCTAAAGAGTGTGATACAAGACACCAATATTGCTGGTAGCAGGCCTTCCCTGGCCCCTGGGGCTCAGCCCCGAATTTCTTGTTCTGCATGTCAATGTGGCCAGCTCACAGGATCATGACACAGGCTTGTGGTTTCATGTTTATCTGCCTCAGACATATGTGCCTTTTGGGGAACATCTTGGCCTTCTCGGAGCTTTCTGATAAGGGACGGTCACG
Organism: Ictidomys tridecemlineatus; assembly: GCF_052094955.1. Lineage (NCBI taxonomy): Eukaryota > Metazoa > Chordata > Mammalia > Rodentia > Sciuridae > Ictidomys > Ictidomys tridecemlineatus. The sequence goes on along the minus strand of NC_135480.1, from coordinate 166,474,011 downwards.
GTAACCCAAGAGTGACAGGTGTGATTCCTCCTCTGTTTTGGCTAAATTTCCACTGCAGTTATAGAAAGTATATAAGGGAACAAACTTGGATAATAAACGGCACACATGCCTCCTCCTGGATGAAGAACCTTGATGTCCTGTGATTTTTTTTTTCTTTTAACCTCGACGTCCTTCACAGGACTCGGTTCCTGAGGCCGGATGCGGCAAATATAAAGTATAAAATAATCCTGACAAAAATGCAAAGTTCTAATAAGCAGATATTCTGTTTTTATCGATTATGACTCAGAAATTTTAAAAGGCAGTTTTTCCTAAGTTAATCCATAACGGGTTCAATGTAATTCTAACAATTATGTTACTATCATGACAAGAATGTCAGAGAAAAATCTAGAAGGAAGAAGAATGAAACATTTACTCTTTCATACATTCAGATTTATTACAAAACTAGTCCTTGAGACAGTATATTTGGCATGAAAATATGCATAAAAATAAATAAACAAAATTGATATTTCAGAAAAAAATATATATATATATTCATATTCACCTGTTCTGTAGATGGAGAGAATATAGATTTTTCCACTTTGTAAATCTGAGTATCTGAATATATATATATATATATATACACACACATATATATATATATATATATATACACACACCCTATTACTCAAAGCTTCTTATATACTCTGTAGAAATGTATCTAATGTGCCCCTAAACACACATATACAAGAATTTCTATAGTAATATTATTCATAACAGCAAAAATCTGGAAGCAAACCAAATGTTTATCAATAAACACAGAAATTATGTACAGATAGAATATGTATATGGATAAAATTATGGTATATTCATACAAAAGAAACAATAAATTCATGAAGGGAAACAAACTAGTGATATATGAGCAACATTAATATAGCTCATAAACATATGCTAAGGAAAAGAAACTTGACACAAAGAATATCTGACAAATAATAGCATTTACATATAGTTCAAACACTGGCAATACTAATATATGATGATGGAAATCAGAGCAGTGGTCACCTTTGGCATGAGGTAATCACTGGGAAAGGACATGAGAAAGGATTTGGGATGCTGATTATATTTGAAAACTTAATTTCAGTGGTAGTTATCCAACAGTGTTCATGGTCCTAAATATTTGTTAAGGACTATATTTGTGAATTTTATGCTTTATGTATATTAAAACTTACATATTATACTACAACAAAGTTCATAAAAGCACATTTATGTAGGGGTATAACCATGGAGTAGAATCAATCTTGTGCACAGAAACTTAGAATATCAAGCAGTATATAAATTCATTATAAAATTACAAATAAATGATTGGTTCATAGTTTAGAACAGGATATAATAAGTTCCACTTTAGTGAAGGTACATGGAATTGGGCTATGGTAAGGTTTTAGAGAAAAACTTATATTTGAGATAGAACTTAAAAGAAAGGTGATTCATCAGCAAAAATGTGAAGGGCTTGGTCTTTCTAGGGAGGAAATTAACATTCACTTCCCCCAATTGGCTAAATATGTAATAAAAATTGACAGCAATACTATTCATTTGGAGTATAATCAATAATGTGAAATTAGGTTGGAAAGTTGTCCTTTGGTTTCTGTAAGAAATTGGTTCCTGGATCCTTCAGTAATACTCATATCTGCAGATGCTTAAGGACTTGCATACAATGGGGTAGTGTTTGTTTAGAACCCATGCACTTTCTCCTGCATCATGAAATGACCACTGGATTGCTTCTGATATTTAATACAATGTAAATGTCATGTAAATATTGTAGTGTTTAGGTAATAATGATAAGAAAGAAAAGCCTGTATATGTTTAGTACAGATGCATTTCTTCCAATATTTTAGATTCTTGGTTGGTTGAATCCACAGATGTGGCACCCCTGGATACAGAGGACTGGCTGTATTAAAGTTAGGTTTTTAATGACTTTAAGTAATGGAGTAAGGAATTTGGATTTCTATGGACACTGGGGAGTCATTTCACATTTATGAGCAGGAAAAAGTTATGAAGAAAATTATGCTCCAGAAAAATAAATCCATTGACCTCAAGATTATTGGAAGGAGAAGAGAATTGATGTAGCAAGAAAACATAAATGGATATTATGAAGATATAATTCATTTTTATTTAACAAACAGTTATTAAAGGTCTACCAACTGGCTCAGAAAAAAAATTAATGAAGATCTTCATTAGATCACTCTAGTGGGAAGGTGGTAAGTGGCATACATGACATCTTTATTAAAGAACAATTTGAAAAATTATTAAATCCTAGAAATAAAAATTAATGGTTCTATACAAGTTAAGGATACCTACTGTTGCCATACAAAGATATCTTCAAAAATAGTAGCTTGAATATATATCACTTTATTTTTCTTATATAGTTAGAAGACTTACACATAGACATTGCTAATACTAATTCATCTTCTCAACAATGCCATTGTACCTCCATTTTTGCTGTACTGAGGTAGAATTGATAAATAACCATTGTATATATTGGAGCTATACAATGTGGTATTTGATGTATGTATACAATATGCAATGATTTCCACAATCAAGTTAATTAACATGCTCATCCCCCATGTAGTTATCTTATTTGTGTGTGGGGGGGGGTGAGAATATTTAAAATATACTTTTTAAAGCAGATTTCAAGTATACAAAATATTGATTTTCATGATCATTCATTTTCATTAGATCCTCAGAGCTTATTCCTCTTATAACTGGAAGTTGGAACCCTTTTCATTTCCTCCACCCTGAACAATCAGGATTTTCAGCTTTCCTCCAACATTCTGAAGCTGCAGTCTCCCATGCTTCTGTATCATGCTGCATGGTCACAATATCTGCCATATCTTCATCACAGCTCTTTGGTCAAAGAAATTAGGGGCAATGACAGGGCCACACAATTCTGTGAACTTTTTATAAGAAAGAAAAGTCTTTTTTAGAAATCTTCCCTCAGATTCCCTTACTGGATCCCTTACTGGATCACAAGTCTAACTCCAGATGTAATGAGGACTTTGATAAGTGAGAATGAGAACAAGACATATATGACATGATACCCTGGGCTCAACATGTTGCCACTCATAAAATCCACATGACAAAATCCTGATCTTATTAACAAAGATTAAGTTGAAAACTAAGAGTGCTCTTAACAGAATTTTTCTCAGGTCACAACATGTTGGATATATATTGAATATGAGATCTTGTCTGTGTATGCGGGGTGAGAATATTTAAAATATACTTTTTTATAGCAAATTTCAAGATCATGCTATGACAATGTCATAGATGCTCATAAGAAAAAGCTATACTTAATATGGAATTAAGAATGTCTAATATGTAGATTTATAGTCTGTGTGTTTGCATATTTTAAATTAAGCTAGCTGATATGGTTTAGATATTAGGTATACCCCCAAAAAGCTCATGTGTGAGACAATGCAAAAAATGTTCAGAGGTCAGATGTTTGGGTTATGAGAGACTTACCTAATCAGTGTATTCATTCTCTGATAGGGATTAGCTGGGTGGTAACTGCAGACAGGTAGGATATGACTGGAGGAAGTGAGGGCCATGGCTTTGGGGGTATATATTACATCTGTGTTGAGGGAAGTATCTCTGCTTCCTGGTGGTCATGGCCTGAGCGAATTTCCTGAACCACACTCTTCTGCCATGATGTTCTACCTTACTAATAGCTCCAAGGAATGGAGCCAGCTGTCAGTGGACTGAGACTTTTGAAACTGTGAGTGCCAAATAAATATTTTCTCCTTAAAATTGTTCTTATCAGGTTTTTTGGTCATGGCAATGAAAATCTGACTAAAATACTAGTCACTTTTTTCCCAAAATAATGTCTTCAACCACATTGATCATTTTAAAATAAGAGTCACTATAGATCAATAGAGTCACTATAAATAATGGAAAAGGAATCGAGAAATAGATGTGACCTGAAATGATAAGGAATGAGTCCTGTGTTTGTGACAACCTTGCTAAAAATAAGATTAGGAAAGCATTTCTCATCATTTGACCTTTGTAATGTAAATAATTTTATTTTAAGAAATAAACTTCCCATCACTGAAACAAGAAGGACATGAATATAAACATTTTGTACTTTATGTAAAAAATATTAATAGAAGAAAGATAAAAGTTATGCCCTTGAAGAGAAAAGCTTCCTACAAACTAAGTTTTCAAGTGTAATTTCTCATTTTTTCCCAGGGGGTTCATTATCTGAACCTGATCTTTTATCATTTTTTAAATGATCTTAAAGTTTCAATATACCTATTTTTTCCACTTGCAAATTTTTCAAGATTGCTTTAATATACCTTTTCCTTGAAATAGGGACCATTTTTCCTTGAAGTGTGGTTTCCCACAACATTTCTATAGTACTCTAAGGTCAGTTGGCAATACTTTTGAATAAATGAGTATTTGAAATAAAAATGGGAATATTATGCTTTTGCTTTAATAGTGATTCTAAAATACACAATAATATTGTACAGATGGAAGATTTTGCTATTATCACTAAAAGGTTTTTGACTTTTGTTCTGATATTTCAAAGTACTCGCATGGTATCATCTACATCTTGGGTCATTCAATGGATAATTGATGTTCCCACTAAAGAGACAGTTGAAATAACATTATGATGGTACATTATTTCTGATTAGTTAAATGTCAGGATAGAGTTAAACCTGGAAAAATAAAAGACTAGCACACCAATGATATTATGTTTTCTTAAGTATTAGAAGCTTCAAGCAACCTTTGGATAATGCTGGGTCAGAGCTAATTCATAGATTTATCTTGGACTTAGTGCCTGAATGGCATATTGTTGATTTAAAAAGAGTTGTATGCTTTTGAGACAAACTGACCAAGAAGTTGCATTAGGTATTCTGCTGTCAGAATTGAGGAGGCTGATTTCTATTCCTGCCAGACAGATGGGAGCCACCCTTCTTCACAGAGGCAGTCCACATTATCATGACTGTTATCATTACTTGAATAAGATTTTCTCCAAAGCAAAGCTTGGAATCTGCTAAGGTATTTGGAAAATAAACGATCTGAAATCTCAAATTTCTATACAGTACTTTATGGAAAAAGTGATTTTCCATAAAATTCTGGTATGAAAACTTTAATGATAAGTGATCTTCAACTGATTTGACCATGGCAGAGTGCAAGCAAGGTTCCTGAATAATATAACTTCCTCCATACGTTTGATACACTCTACAGTGTATTGTATTACACTATTAAGTGTAATACTTTTTAACCAATTTTTAATGGAGTGGGAAAGGCAGCTATGGTCAATAGAAAGAGTTGATAAGTATACTTCTGAAATTTGAATCCACGGGTAAGTAAAATAATGTTTTACACAGAAATAGAAAAGTAAGGAAAAGAGTGTATACAAGCCATTTCAGAATTGCCTATCTGCAATGCAATATGGAATTCTTGTTTCAGAATTATTGAAAACCTGAAATAAATAGAAACTATTAAAATAGAGACTATGCACCATATCTTCATTTAGAGAAAAGCAGTCATCCAGATGGAGTTCTGGAGAGGTAGGGAGAGGTTCAGCTCAGTTCACCTCATCCTGAGCTAGCTCTGTGTGGTCCTGCTTTACTCTTCACCTCCCACTAATTTCCTGTCTTTATTTGCCTTCAGACCTCTGGCTTCATATTCCACCCCGAGTCCTGTACTTACATCCCTGTACCTGACAGCCAATTAAACATTGCTGGCCTACCAGACCTTGTCTCAGCATTATGCTCCCCTTATAAGCATGTGATCTAACTTGTCTATGGGGAACTTGGACAGAAAACATCTATCTTTCACATTTTAGGAGGAGGAAGTGTGGTATCTGTAATACCTACCCAGAAAGACCAAATTTTCCCAAAATAGCACTCAAATAGGGCTATAAACAATGTGATTAATCAAGCTCTACTTTATATGGTGTGTAAATGCATATACCTTAAAGAAAGAGATTACTTAGAACACTAGCTATGAATCACAGTGCTCCTGTGATACATTTCAGAATCCAAGGGGTGGAAAGATTTTTTGAAATAACAAATTATATTTGCTAACACATACTGAATATGTACCATGTATCAGATATTGTCCTAAGTTTTTGTAGGAAAATTACAGCTGTAAGAGTATCTGAAAATTGATTTCTGGCTGGTTTCTGGTCTCAAAATTATGAATATAGGATTAGTAACTGAATAAGTATCACATAAATTTATATATTTCAATATCACAAAATATTTTTAAAATTTACACTTTTAAAAATTGATTTTTTTTTCTAACCTGCATTACATGATATCCATAGGAAAATAAAGATTTGGGCTGAGTTTTCTAATTAGGACATGGTGTTTAGTGGTATTCAGAATGAATGGCTCTTTCAAGTAATAAAGACCATATATATAAACCTAAATATACTAAGTAGGAAAGGATTCGTTTGAATGTCATTCAGACTCAATGCCTTTTCACATGTTTCTTCCTTTACATGAAATGAGCTTATCTATTCTTCATACAGAAATTTTTGCTCTTTTGTTGGAACCTGGCAGCTAAGGTGACTACAGTGATCCTGAAGTACCCTCCAGCATTATTGACCTGCATGGCGGTTCTCACACTTGAGCTTATCAAATTGTTAAGACAGGCAATTGGCCCTACCCTTAAAGCAGGAGCTTCAGTAGGCCCAGCACCATGGAGCCACAGCTTTGTATAATTAATGCATTCTCAGGAGATGCTACTGCTGCCGATCCAGAGACTACACTCTAAAAATTACTGAACCATGACAAAGAGATAAAAAAGACAAAGAGCATCTTCTTTCTGTCAAGTTTATTGATTAGACTCCTTCAGTTGAATGACACATAGTTTATATATTTGTTAAATTGCTTAGTTGCATTATTAAAATAAACTTATTCTCATCACTAATCTTTTCCTGATGTCAGCCTGTATGTCTAGTAGAGTCTTTATACATAACATATCCAGAACTGAATTCTCGATTTCTGTCCTATTCCAATTCAAGACTGATCACTGGTCTAGTCCTGCCTAACAAATCTTAAAAACAAGTCCAAAAAGATCAGGCAAGTAATTTAACTGTATCCCTGTGAAATCAAAACAATAACAACAATAAAATCAGTAATACTTATAAAAATACAAAGATATCCAGACACAACAATGTAAAACTTACAATGCTTATTAGTATACAAGCAAAAGTTCATAAATAAACAGGAAAATACACTATATTACAATGAGAATAATAATTGTAATTGAAAACAATTCAGAATAGATACAGGTATTGAAACTAGTAGATGGAGCTTTTAAAAAGTAATTTTCATTGTATTCCATATGGTCAAAAATTAAGAAGAGATATAAAAGATAGTTTAAGAATCCATTCAAGAAATGAATCTATAATATGTGAGAAAAACACTGGATATAACTAAAGATTGTACATGTTGGAGTAAAAGAAAAAAAACAGTAGTAGAAACAATTGAAATGAAATGCAGAGAAAAAATAGACTAAAAATTTTAACAGGTGATCAGGAAGCTATAGGACAACTTCACAAAAGCTTAATCCACATGTAATGAGATTCCTCATGAGCAAAGCAAAGGGGGTAAAAAAATGTATGTGAATAATGTGGCTGACAGAATTTAACAGGGTGCCAAGTTTCCTCGCCCCAATGTACTCACTCTACTTAAAGCTCAATACAATGAATGTGGTAGATTTTTAGTGTCCTAATTAGATTGTTTTCTACCACAACTACCCCTAAAATGTAGAGAGTATTTGGGTGAGCATTGCTAATCTCCTGAGGTCTTTGAAGGAAGAGAGCTTTCTCCATGTGGTTGCAGTACAGAGAGGCAATGCTTTGATGCACAAGGATTCAGCATACCATTGCTGGTTTGAAGATGGAAGGGGCTATGTGGCATGGAATGCAGGCAACACCTAGGAGTCAACAGTACCTCTATCTCATAGCTTGCAAGGAAATGGGGAAATCATTCCGGAAACTGAAAGGAATTGACTTCTTCCAATGAAAGGATGAAGAGGAAGAGGAAGATTTTGTCCCAGAAGTCAAGAGAGAGAGAACACAAATGAGAGAGAACTCTATCAGGCCAACAGTATAAGAAGACCAACTCTACATGCTTTTTTTTTTCTGATTTACAGAAGTATGAATTAATAGATAGATGCTGTTGCAACTGCTAAATTTGTGCTAAATGGCTAACTACAATAAAGAGAAAATAATATACAAAATATTTTCCAATTTCAAGAAAAACTCTAAACAAAATAAAAATCTAGGCAAAACTATGTATTAAAATATGAAGGATATGATACCAAATCATATCAGGCAAATTGCTCAAAACTTGTGAAAGAACAAAAATAAAACCCAAGCACTAAAAACAAACATAGAGGAAAGGACTACCCCATATTAAAATTTCAAATACAAAAAAAATCCCTGAATTTATCAATAAAATATGAAATGTCATGCCTGGATTGGTTTCAACTATTTCTTTGATCTTCTGGACTGCAGTTTTCTCTGTCTTCAGGGAATTATTTAATAGAAAACTTTAGTAATTACTTCATTTAAACATGTTATAGATGTATTCAAGGGAAGTGTAATAACTCTTTTGTGAAATAAATTGAGATCCATTTGAACATGCACTTAGTACAGCTTTTTTTTTTTTAAAAAAAAAAAAAACCCATAGTACCAAGTGGGGAAATTATGCGATGTTTTAGTTACATACAATGCTTCTTCCTTCATTCCCTGTTTTTTCTTCTTTTCTTTTTAAAAATATGGCACCATTTCTCCTAAATATAAAGAATGGTTGATGCCTGGACTAATGAATCAAGGGACACAGGATATAATTCAGATATATCCTTCATAGTACTGGTATGTTAAGCAACTTGGAACCTGCAGGAATGGAACTGGCATAGATCAGTGATGAAGGGGAAACATCAGGACCAGGAAAAGCCAAGGAAAGAAGGGATTGAGCACCCAGGGAGCAACAGTGGTACTGTATGATCCTGAGGAATATGATGGCGTTAGGTTAAATGACAGTGATGTCCCCCTTGTATTGACTTCAGCTGTTGGTTGAAGATATGAGAAACAATCTCTAACCATCAATTGCTTAAAGCACCACACATCGCTAAGAGTACCAGCTAATCATGGTTGAGTTGACAGCATAGCTCCTGTGGGTGGTAAGAAGCTAAAGCTGAAACCACCATGAAGGTTGAGTCTGTATAGGCAAGCACTATGGGTCCAGTAGCCTCTGAATTTTTATACAGCAGGTATGGTCAACTCTTCTCACTTTGGGGCTGAAATTTTGTACTTTGATCTGCGTTTCCTAAACACCTTGGGAAGGCTGGTTCTAGCTCTGTGAAGAAAGCCATCATGACTAAGAATGTAATGACACCATCAGCTGGCAATTTGGAGAATAATATAGGAAAGAAGGAGAGCTTCTTGCTGTATCAATTTTTCTTTAATCTCTAAATATCCTTTCTTGGTGGAAAAAAAAAGAAGGGGGTGGGTGGGTGTGGGAATGGGACAGGAAAGCACTGAGAAAGGCTATAGGCTAAATAGTTCCAGAATACCCATTTATTTTTTATCATAATTCAAAGGAATGACATACCATTTTGTCACTTTTGAGAGAAAGAAAGAGAGAGCAATTAATAGAATTGAGAACACTGAAGATTTTGTCATGAATTACCCACTAGATAGAGGCATGTTTAAATTGCAAACTACTTTTAAAGTCATTAACCACCCCAAACTTAATAAAGTAAAATCTTCACACTGTTAAAGAGAGTAACAGATGTTGTTTTGAATGTTTAATGAAAAATATTTATCGGCTGCTATAATGTAATCCTGTTTTCCTGACCCTTTTTCTCCCCTCTAGTTAGTTTTTTTATGTTTCATTTAGAAGCTCTTCTGCAAGACTATCAGTGCATTTTCCCCCCATTACTAAGGCTCAATTTTAAAAAAATACATATTATTTTCATGGAATTATCTATATGGCATATTTGAAGAGCAAGAATAAATCTATAGATGCATGAGAATAAAATAGGAAAAGGAATTTTGTTTCCAGCCAACAGGACAGATGAATATCTGTAACCACAGAAAAGTATGTCTAATTAGTGCAGCTTCACTCTATGACAGGGTCTGAGTGGCAAACGTGCTTTGTCTTGCATGATCCCTTTTTCTCTCGTGGTTCATTCAAAGGGCAAAATTTGTTTTTGAAACCATAGGCAACAGGGTTGCAAGTAGTAAACAAAACTTGTACCAAGAAAACAATATTTCAGGGTTGGAGAAAAACATCCTCTTCATCAGGAGGGAAAAATCGGAGCTTTAACTGCCACAATCTGGAAGCTTCTTCATAGTACCTGTTTACAGCTGATTCATGTTCTCTCAAGCAGCAGAATGTGCCAAATGAGTGGCAGGTGGGAAAGTTATATAGAACTGTCTACATGACTTAAGTGACTGTAGAGGTATGAATAGCAAACACAGAGGGAATGAACCCGCTTGAATTTTTTTTTAAATGAAAATTATGATAATCCTTCAAACCAAGAGACAGAACTGATCTCTATCCATATAGACCTGAAGTGAAGAGTGATGGCCAATGCAGATTGAGTGGCTTCTGGTTTGAAGCTATACCACAACTTTCTCAATTTTGTGTGATAATATGAAGAATACATCATTGACCTCACCTTCTAGTCTCGTAACTGATCCTAGTCCTTTGCTTTCCAGGTACAAGAAAGAAAGATAGTGATATTAGGAAAACTAGAAAAAGAGAGAGGCATCAGAAGTCAATTGTAGCCTTCCTTGTACATGCACATTCATTCCCATAACTCTTTCCTTTTAGATAGATCTTGCAGGCCAGGTTCAGTGGCACATGCCTGTAATCCCAGCAGCTTGGAGAGGCTGAGGTAGGAGGATGGAGACTTCAAAGCCAGCCTCAGCAATTTAGCAAGGTCCTAAGTAATTCAGGGAGATCCTAAATAAAATATATTTTTTTAAAGGCTGGAGATGTGGCTCAGTGGTTAAGTACCTCTGGGTTCAATTTCCAGTTCTTGGTAGCAAAAAAAAATTATAAGTAGATCTTTTAGATTGAAATATTAAACAATAGAAGCTTCCTCTTAATAGTTATATTATGTTAAAGTACCTGAGGAGCTGGAAAAATCACCCACAAGATGGTATGGAATATAAAGATTTAACTAAAGTTAAAATTAATATAAAGATCAGTTTGACACCTATTTATAGGGCATGGCTTCTATTATAGGCCATGTACCATGCCAAGTACTTCAGGATGGAAATGATCTCTAGGGGTTATAACACAACTTCTGACTCAAGGAAGCTTTAAGTTTAAAAGTTATGTTAGCACAAGCACACATACTAAAATAGGCAGAAAAGAAAATTTCCTTTACAGATGCTCAAAGATATTTAGATCAGGAACTCTTAAATACAGAGGGAAACCACAATGAGGTTTGTTGGTTGAACAGGGTCTCCCCAGAGAAGGGTGAGGTAGATAGATGGTCTAAGCTAGAAGATGGAATGAACCAAAGCAACAAGTCAAATTATTTGGATACGTGGAGATGACAAATTGTTCATAGAGATATAAGTGTGGCAGCTGGAGTCTTAAATGTGAGACTTGTTAAGAAGAAAATTTTCCTGCCTCATATGTCTTCTATGCATTACACTCATGACTGATATATTTGTTTATTTTGAATTTGAATAAAGGATAGCATACATAACAAAAAAGTGAACAAGTCTTACTCTAGTTGTATCAAAGTTCCCAGAGAGTTTATAGCTTTATAATTGCCATCCAGATAAAAAAGTGATCTTACTGTCATGCAGAGGCCCCTGTCTCCATCTACAAAGCCTCTTTCAGTCACTCAACCCCATGAAAACTGTTTTTACCTCTACCATTATATCACCAAATAGTTATCTTAGAACTTCACATAAAGTTAGTTGTATAGTAACTACCCTTGTGTTTGGCTGCTTTTTCTCAAACTTGTCTTTATCCTATGTAACTATAGTTTGTTCCCTTTTATTGTTGGTTCAAATTCAACTTAAGGAATGTAGGAAATTAAAGAAATATACTTTTGTTAAAGTACATTTGAACAGTTCATTTTCACATTAACTTTCCAATCAATTAAATGGATTAAAACCAACTTAATTTCAAAATTGGTAAACAAATGTAGCCACTGAAAAACTTTACTATATTCAAGTGTGAATATTATCCACAGTTTTCCTTATCTGAGATAAGTACCATCTCCACTATGAGGACTTCTCCAGTATGGGTCATCACTTCTATGTCCTCATAATTTCTTTCAGTTGTTTTAAACACTGTTTTGTGTTTACATCCTTTTGATATCTGTGCTATTGTCTGTGAATGGAGGCATCTTCAGATATGATACTTGTATTGGCTACAGAGGGTTTTTTTTTCTGCCCCAACAAACATTGAGCATTTCTACTATGATATACATAAACACACACACACATACACACACACACACACACACACACACACACACATATATATATACACACACACACACACACACACACACATAAAATATCTTGCAAATATTTTGCTTTCCTATTCCAGAATAACTAACTGTTGAAAACTCCTTTCATTCTCTCTGATGAAAGGAGCATTATCTTTCTCTGGAGGGTGCTGTGTTTTGAACAGGAACAACTGACTTTCAGGTTTGCCATTTGGAAGATTTCTCACACAGGAAACATACAAATTCTGTATCTATTGTCCTCAGAAGGATCATCCATCTATGGATCTGTGATTCTCACCATGTCAGATGCTGTTAATGTTCTTTGTGGGGGAAAGTAGCATTTATAAATATCAGAGGCAGAAGTTCCCACCTCGGTTTCCAAACTTCATCATTACTCCTTTGGTTCCTGATGTCTGCTTCTATATACTTTTGAGGAAAATAGAAAGGACCAAGGAAATGAGGAAGGTGGAGGATGGTGAAATGCACTACAAATACACACAGAGAGTCAGTAAGAGGACAGACTGTAGGAAAAGCTACTCCAAGGGAGCTCCAAGCTTCTACTTGTACTTGAAGACCGAGATCACTTAATTTATTTTTTTCAATTCTGGAGATGAAAAGAGTGAAGACTGGCAGAGTGAGAAATTTTTCCTTTTTATTCATTACTATTACACATCTAGGAATTTCTGAGAAGCTGTAAAGTTCATTTCATACCATCCATCTCAGCTACAATTCCATTGTGGCTAAACACATTCTTTATATATGACTATTGTATCAAAGGACATATGAACCACTTAGGTGGGTCTTGCTGGTGGTTTGGAACTTAAGTAACACTAGTAAGATCTCTAAGGTATGAATATAGCACACATGTCTTTAGAGGAATGGTGTTGCAATTTACAAGATACAGGGGAATTTTTTAATGAAATTCTACTGTAATATTCAGTTTATTATAGAAAAAAAACCTTTCCCTTAATAATATTCAACATAACACCAATGTTACAGGGGGGTGTTTTTTATGATTTCAAACAATAGAGAAAAAATTTGAAATTAAATATTATAAGCAAAAAAAATAGAATTTTTATATAGTTAGCATCAATTGAATGTCCTTTCCTGAGCTAGTTACCTTAATTCCATAAAGTTTTATAGAGTGCTAAGTATCCAACATTTGTCAGGCAGGTCTTGGGAATGTAAAGCCAATTAAGTCAATTGTTATGTTTCAAGGAATTTATGGTATAACCTAAGAAGCAGTGAAAAAACAACAACAAAAAAACAATTATGGTGAAATACTTTTTCATGATGGAGCTACGCAGGTATATTGGAAGCCATAGGAGAGAGATTTCTTTTTAATTCTTAAATAAAACTTACATGTAGACTTCTAAAAGTTTGAGATGAATGAATTTGGAAGATAGGATGATGTAAGTGGAGGTTGGGAGGGAAAGGCAGTTCAGAGATGAACTTTATCTCCGTAGTCTTCAGAGCAGTTTCTAAGTGATAGACATTATTATCCATGTTTCTCAGAAGAAATATTTGCACTATGGTTCTGATATCTGGCTCAGTCTTTTGTGTACAAAGGCCTGTTCATTCTTTTACTATACAACTCAGATCTTGAATTGGAGGTTCCATATTTTAATACCATAATTTTTTTCTCATACAATACTTTATAATTTCAAATCATCTTCATATGTTACTTTATTTTAAACTCCCAACAACCTCAGAAACATAGGTACATATCTTTATCCCCATCTGCATAGGAGAAAATAATCATAGTATGGTAAGGAACTGGCCTGAAATTACCACAGATTGAAGGAGTCATTTTAACTACTAACTTTATATTATTTTTGTGCTTTTTGCATTTCTTAGTCTCATAGTTAAATCAACTAAAGTATGTTTAGTTTAACATGGAGTTTATGACTTCTTTTTTTTTAAGTAAAATTAATAAAAATCTCAAAAGCCAGGACTTGAAACTGGGTCAATTCATTGAATAATAGAAAACATAGAAGCACACATACTGGGAAAGGCTATAATAAGGTATAAGTGTCTTGGCAGAATATTCAAAATATCTCACTAAAGTTCCACTTGTCTAAGCAGAGAAGCAACTTTTCCTAGCAGTTTCATGGCCCATTTCAAAATAGAACCAGCTAAAGTAAATATAAGTACATGTCTGCATAGTGTCCTTGTTTAAGTCCTTCTGTGGCCCAATTACTGTTTGATTTCGGGCACTTAATTGACACTGAAGAAGAAGAAAAGAAAGACTATGGGAGCTTAAATTTAAAGGAGGAATGCTTTGAGAGAACATGCTATCAACTAGCCAAACTTAATATGCAGGATCACGTTAGACACATGAGAAATAATCCCACACATTTTTCAGTCCTGTCAGCTATATCTGAGGAGTTAGCAGAATACTATAAAGTTGAGTCAATCACCTGTGTGTTGAGATGAATGGTTATCAGGGAGAGCTAATGAGTTGATCCAAGCGATATTTAAAAACCATAGTCAAATTAGTTTAGAAGAGGTTGTAATTCTCATTTTCATCAAGGATTTTATTTTCCTCTGTCAAAGATGTAACAGTACTGAATAGACTCTAAATGATTTAAGGTTCCATAAGAGTCTCACTCTTCATATCTCATTAATTACTTAATATTATAATGATGGCCAACCCCATAAATGAAAATTCAAAAATAGACTTGAAATGATGGACTATAAACCTTGCTTTTTGCTGAGATAAATTTCAATAGAGCACAATATTTAAGATGCTTCAATACTTAAGATTCAAGGTTAATTGTGCAAAAATTAAATTTAGTGCCTTTGAATGTATAAGGTAATGATAATTTTGCAAAGCATCCTAGAATCTTTTTCTCTAAGGTCAATATTATTTCTGACACATTTTTCAGTTGTGAAAACAGAATACATCCTATATTTTGTCATGTAGAGTATCGTATTGTCTCTTTCTTACGTTGCTTTAAATATATGGGAAAAGGAGGAAGCTAAAGTAGAAAATGGGACAATTGTTTCTTTTTCATCGAAAAAAATAATATATAAATTTTAATATTTTAACCACTATCAAACTCTTTCCCAAAGTGGATTGTGTGTAAAAATAGCCTGAGAAGTTGTCAGGATTCAGGTTTGTTGGCCCCCATCTTGTTCTACTAAATCAGAACATCCGTGTTGGGTGCCTGTAAAACTTTTTATTTGCAATACTCCCCATGGTCATTCTGATGCACAGCTATATTCAAGAACCACTGTGATGAGATATTCATACCAGGTATTAAATTTGTATACATATTTCCTAGTACATGTGTGTGTATACACATACATATATGATATTTCTTTGAAATCATTGAGTATATAAAAGAAAAGTCTATAGTAAGTAGCTTACAATCCAATATCACCATGTTAATGCTACAAAGCATTAGACACCTAGTATAATGCTTCTCAATAGCTATTTGGGTTGGTTTGGGTGATAGTCAGCCAGACAATTTTATGTGCCAACTTGATAAACTCTTCTATACTGCTATGAAAGAAGGCACAATGATGTCCAGGGGTAAAAAGCATGTGTCATCAGATCAGCACTTTCCAAAAGAGGCCCTGATAGCGTTGCACATGCCTATCTACACCTGTAATAATAATCATCAATGATTACAAAGGTTTTTCTATGCTTTTCTTTTAAACGCTTGCATAAATTATGTGACATAACACACATATGTACACACACATACACAAACATGAGTCACATGTCATTAAATTCACCAAAGTTCATCGTCTGATCCATTACCTATATTTTTAAATGATCAAGACAATGACAATCGCACACAAATAGTCATTACACAGATAACAATGATAAAAAAAATGCTGCTTTCACAAATACAGATAACAAGACTAACAGTACACTACAGCAGACCTACTTTCCCCATTGCAGAGAAGGACTAAATGCCTCCTCCTGTGCCTCTGAAGGGCTCAGTTCAAGGAAGAAAGCCTACTTAAGTTGGGGATGACATCAATCAGGTGCTATAGGGCCAGTGGGCACTGGAGACCTTCTATCAAGTTTCCTTATGAGTCACTAGTGAAGCATAGTAGTTTCCTGCCTCTAGCACTCTATAGAAAAAAATCAGGAACAAAAGAAAACAGGCAATTTGCCCCTGTCACATAGATTAATCAAGAAAAGCATAACCTTTGTATCTTAGCTGGTTTCTGATAAGGGGGAAAGGGCACTGTGATAGATACAGACAGGAATCACTTCAATCATCTTTAGCCAGTCCAGGGATATATGGCAAGGGGCTTAAAGCTGTCATTTAAAAAATATTTTTTTCTATTAAAGTTTCTGTAATTATACCTGTGCTCCTTCTATCATGCCATATTGTGAATGATCTCAGAGAAAAGAAGCAAGTTCTTTAGATCAAAGAAAAAATAACTGGGGAGAAAAAAGGATCCTCTTTCTACTAAACACACAATTCTGTTGTTATGGCAACGTGAGATCTAAGAATGACACACCACATAATATGGTACCAAGGCACATTACTATCATCAAATGTCACAATAAATGTGCTTCAGTACCTGCATATGACATACAGGAATGCTTCCTCCTCAGTGCTTTCACTTGAGGCCAAAGCAACATACTGGAATAGGAACCACATATCATTCAGGGCCTTTCTTAGTGGATCTTTTTTGCATGGAAGACATTCCAATAATTCCATTAAAAATCTATGCAGTGGTATGAAAACTGGGCTGCTGTTTTCTCTGTTTCCAAAAGGGACAACTACAATTGCTTATCCTTCAAAACATATTGCATGATATCTATAAGCAATATGCACACTTAGGCATTCATTTGTGTGTATTTGTATGTGTGCATGTGAACATATGAGTGTATATATAAATGACTTAAAATTGACTAAAACTTGACAAAAAATGTGAAAGCAAAGTAAATCATACTGATTTAGACAAAACTGACAGTAATAATATACATTTCCACAGTTTTAATCTTTAAAAATATTTAGATAATAAGTACTTAAAGATGTGAGAATAAGTTCTAGTGTTCTACACCAAAATATGGTGACATGTGTTTGCAACAATTTATTATATATTTTATTATATACTTATACCAGAAGAGAGGAATTTGAGTCTCCCAAAGTAATGATACATGTTTAAGGAAATGGAAAATGCTAATTACCTAGATTGATCATTACAAGTTGTGTACATATACCAACATGAATACCTCAGAAATATGCATAATTTTTATATACCAGTTAAAATAAATTCGTAAAAGAGGTGAAAGGAGGAATTTTACCACTTTTGTATAGTGTTGCATATTTATGTATTTTCTTTATTCTTTATATATTCTACAACATTCTGATATGCATATGTCAAAATTAATAGTTTATCATTGGTATGTGACTTTGCCAATGAAAAGACGAGAGAGAGAGAGAGAGAGAGAGAGAGAGAGAGAGAGAGAGAGAGAGAGAGAGAGAAAGGTGGGTTAAAAGTCAGCAGCAATTTTCTGTAGAAGAATATGAAGAGATCAAAACAGTGGAAAGGTTAGACATCTAGGAGATCACACGTCTTAAAGAAGCATGAAGTCCTGAGCACTAAACTAGGAGGCTGAAATTGACTTCAGGGGCTCTTCCCTCTTTCATGTGGGAGCAACACAGAAATAAAAAGGAAAGGCTATGCTGAAGTGGAACCTGAGGCTTCAAAGCCCCATCCTTGGGTGTATGTTACCCTCACGCCCTACTGCCCTTCTGCCTCTGATATTTCACCTTGATTGTGCACCCAGGTGGTTTTTCACAAACCAAGAATTTGTCACTGAAATGTGTCAAAAGGGATTTCTGAATCATGCCAGTTCGTTTTCAAAGAGTCTTTTACATTTATCCTTAGGAGCTCATTTGAACAGGAAAAAAAAATCCATAAAATTGCTATTCTGTTAGTGTCGGCTAATTCCACTGCTCTGGTCCCTATTTATTTGAAAAATGTGCCATCCTACAACAGTGTATTTGTGATAGGACTGAATTAAGGGTGATAATACTGAACATACTAATTTAAAATATATGGTGGGCTTCTTAGCTTAGTCAAACACATTTAATGTTTCTCTTTTCCATATTATTCTCAGCACCAACCATTTCAAGAAATAATTTAACAGTGAGTGGTAAGCTGTACATTGATAAAGGAGGGCTATCATCCCCAAAGCATTAACTATTAGTTTACTCAGAGTATCTTAAAATGCCGAAGAAAATGAAATTCTAACCTAGTAATTTAGCCATTGTGCTTAATGTATTTTCTGATGAGATAACTGCATATTACTGATAATCAAATTAAAAAGTCAGTGAAAATGGATTGGCAAATAGGAGGGTTGCATAAGAAAGGCAAAGGCATTAACAGAATGAACTTGGACTTCTGTGTATGTCACAACACTCAGACTTCAATTTTTATTTAGAAGTCCAGGTTGTTGAATGGCACCCAGAGGTGTGACTGGCCCATAGAAACCTGCTGGTAGGGACATAAGATCATGTTAAACACACCTATAAACACCCTACAACAGCACTGATGGTACCAATCACCTATGTATTGAACACTGATGCAGGACAATGCCTGGCACCCAATTAGAGAGAGTGTTAACTCTGGAGCATGCATATGGAATAGTTAGTTATAGGGCTTGGGTTTAGCATAAGAGGTCTAAATCATCACCAACCCCTAAGAGTTTCCCTCTTCTGTAATAAGACAAAGGAGGAAAAAAACAACACACTTCTCATTTTTCATTTTTAGGTGGGACTGGCACAGGTGTGTTGCTCTTCCCTGTGGCTTTGCTGTTGGGCAATCATGAAGAACCTTAGATTTTAAAGCATTCTCCCTCATTAATCTTCAATTTCTCATACTGTGAGGAGCCTCCACAATGAGTTCCCTTCAAAAGAGCTGGGAATGAAGGTGAGGAGAGACGGTGCTACAAATGGGAATGTGTGCACATGCACAGAACTGATGGGGTCATTTCTTATGTTCATTCATTGGTCTGCTCTATATGTTAAGTAAATGACTACATATAGTAAGAATTAACACTAACATTTAATGACTACAAAAATTAACTGAGTAATGATCATATTGAGGGGTGATGTACTTTGTTTATTGTATGGCATAAGTGCCCATTAACTCCAGAAGAATAAGAAAACATCAGTTTCCTTCTACAAATATTGCTTGAAATCATCAATCTCACATACATTCAAATACACCCCACTGCCTTTCATAATCATTCACATTCATTTTGCTTCTCATTTCATTTTCTTTCTTTCCTAAAACTACTTTTTTTTTCTAATCATCCTTTCTATGCAATACAGTTACTTTACTTCTTATCTCTTTCCTATTATATCTAGCTTTACCTTACCTTTTTACTCTGATATTTTCTTCACCTATGACAAATGTATGTTTTTCATTGACACATCCCTTTCTCTCATATTTTAACATTTCATTCCCTTCATTCCCATGACAATCCTTTTATCTTCCATATTTTCTTCATCATGATATTTGTTCTTACTTTCTTTTTTCTCTTATTCCTTGTCTTTCTCTTTTCTGTTATCATTATTATGAAGAAATATCCTTCTTATGATTATTTATGATCCTTTTCCAAGTTTTGTTAAGATTTTTCCCATACATGAGCTCTATCCTCTGCCTATTTCCCACCATAGATACTAGAAGTGAACCTACTAATTTCTCAGTCATTACAAAGGACATTTTCCCTAATAAAATGTCTTAGACTTGATTTTTTCTAGATATACTAAAAAAAGTTATGCCTTAAATGTCTGTTTCATTTGTTGGATAAATGATTAAATATACTAAAGAATAAACACTAACATGTAATTATGTGTAAAAATAATTATGAAAAGGTGATCATAATATTGAATGGTAATATCCTTGGTTGATGTAATTACCCAAACACTTATTATCTCCAGTAGAATAAAGGTTACTGGTATTGATTCAAAGATAATCAAAGGAATTGCCCAACCTTTGATGCTCTATGTTAGATTTATATGATTGAATATTCACTCATACATTTTATCTTTCATCGAATTCTACCACAATCTCTTTTTTACCACACTGTCTTTTTAGACACTAGTTAAGTGTGATAATTCATAAATGAATTTGATGGTAAAATAAGCAAAGAAGCACACTCAGGAACATGTTTCAATAATATATCTTTCTGTGATTATGATTTCACTACATACCAAAGGTTCTTATTAAAAGTCACTTGTGCTATTCATTCACAAATATATTTTGTGCCTATAAACTAATCTGGGTATAATTAACATCTACATAACATATCATTTCACCATTTATAAACAGTCATCACAATTATTGAGGATCAAGCTCCACAGAGGTCCTGCAGAAAAACATCAAAAAAAAAAGAGATGTTCTCTAATCTATTAGAGAAAATAAATAATGATGAAATAACAAATCATATAAAGATATGTCATTTTTAACATCATATCCAGTAATAAAATTGAGTTCAATAGTGAACTTCATTAGGAAGAGAGGATGGTACTAAAAGAAGAAATGTATGTAACATCAAATTTTTAAAACTGAAAAAAAATATATTTTTCAATTAGCATATTTTTATAATTATTTTATTGCTGCCAAGAATTGGATTCTTTAGTAGCTTATTATTTTTCACACATATATATGTATTATTACTCATGCAAGTTCAAATAATATTCACTTACAGTCTTAATTCATTTTATTGCTATAAAAAATTCCTAAAGCTTAGTAATTTGTAAAGTAAAGGTATTTCCAACAGCATGGCACTGGTATGGTTTGGCTCTGGTGTGGGCCTTCTAGCTACATTACATGGCAGATGGCATCATGGCAAGAGCATATATAAGACAGGAGGAGAGAGAGATTCAGGCCCAGGCATGGTCTTTGTAGAATAGCCCACTTTTATGGAAGCTAAACAGAGTCCCAAGGAATTACAGTGCACTCATCCAAGGCTGATGCCCCCCATGACCTGGTTACTTCCCAGTAGGCCCCACCTCTTAAAGGTCCTACCACATCAATTCTACCATACTGGGGACCAAATGTTGAGCACATAAAACTTTTGGGTCACACTCAAACCATAAAATCATAGCAATTGCCTATGATAGAACTTTTCTTCTATAACTATACTATTTTATTTTATCTCAAAGATGATATTATGTAATCCATTTCCATTTTCTATTTCTGCATAAAATATTACCACCAAATAACCACTTATATATTATCTCACAGTTTTGGAAGATCATAAATCCTACTGACCATTCTTACTAGGACAATCCCCCTTTCTATTCATCTAGAGTCCACTGATTAGTAACTTAATCATAAGAAGTAGAATCTCATCATATTCACAAGTTAGGCTTACGTTCCATGGGAGGGAATTATATAAGGTATTATACCAGGGAAATGAAATTGGAATTCATCTTCAAATTCTACCTACCATAGGTCATTATCTCATTCTAACTTAAATGAGAAATCAACCTACCTTCCTCTCCCACTCCCATCCCCACTCCTCTCTGTACCAGGGATTGAACCCAGGGGCACTTAACCACTGAGACACATCCCATTCCTATCTCCCCCACCTTTTTCTGCTTTTTTTTTTTTTTTTTTGAGACAGGGTCTCACCAAGTTGCTCAGTGCCTCACTAAGTTGTGAGACTGGCTTTGAACTTGCCATCTACCTGACTCAGCCTCCCAAGCCACTGAGATCACAGGTGTTCACCACCATGCCATGCTAAATGAGAAAACTCCTGACTTATATTGAACATTCTTTATTATGTTGGGAAATAGCATACTTGTATTTATCCTTTTGGTAAAAGGCTTTTTTACACAAAAGTATGTTTATATTTTAGTAAATCTATTTTGAGATATTTTGAGTATTGACAATAGTTTTTCCTAATTTGACCTTTTAGTTTTTTTATATTAGGTTAATCAATTTTAAAAGTAAGCAATCGTTCTTTGGCACATAAGATCACACGCAGTGATACAGTGAAAAGCCCTATAAGTTTAAGTGACAAATGTCCTGTATATAGATAGGGCTAAAAGTTTTCATGCCATTAACAATAAATTTTCTGCAGGATCAAGATTTAATGATAACAATAGAAGCTCAACATCAAACATGTACAGGAATAGCCAATGTGGATACTGTTTTTTATTTACTGAGAATTTATAAAACCTGCCTCATTCCTGTCAGAACTTGTCAGGAACTCGGATGAAAGGAATTCTTGAGATTTTACTCTCCTACTCAAAATCCTCCTTGGGTTTTTCATCTCATAGTGAAACCCCAAAGTTCTTTTAAAACCCCCACTTTTTTATTACACTACCTATTCGCCTGTTATCTGTCTTACTTATCTTCTACTTTTATCACCTGCCCCACCCTACTTTTGTCAAACTTGTCTTCTTTCTTTTTTTTTTAATATTTATTTATTTATTTTTAGTTCTTGGTGGACACAACATCTTTGTTGGTATGTGGTGCTGAGGATCAAACCTGGGCCACACGCATGCCAGGCAAGCGCGCTACTGCTTGAGCCACATCCCCAGCCCAAACTTGTCTTCTTTCAATTCCTTAAAAGTTCAAAACACACAGCATGGTATGGCTTTTACACTGCCTGTTAATTTTCCTTTTTCTTCTACCATCAAGTTTAGTTTTTATTCAAATGCTAAACTTTCAGAAACATTTCCACCTCTTCTGTTTACTTTTCACCATAAATTATATGACAAAAATGCAATGGGCCACATTTTTTACTGACTTTTTCCATCATGTCTCTACCATTTTAGTATATAAGCTCCATTAGAGAAGGGATTTCTCCCTGTTTTTATTCACTGGTATCTAACTGAAATACACCCGAATGCTGAAATATAGGTACATTCTATATATTTGAAAGAATAATATGTCCAAAATAATGTAAATAAATAACATTTTTTTTAACTTTGTTGAAGATTTTATAAAACTTCTAGAAGGCTGAGGCAGGAGGGTCGCAAGTCAAGATCAGCCCCAGGACCTTAGCAAGACCCTGCTTAAAAAAATAAAATAGGTTAGGGATAGAGATCAGTAATAAAGTATTCTTGGATTCAATTTCCAGTATCAAAAATGAAAGGTTTTTATTGAATTTCCAAAATCAATTCCAAAAGCAATATAAAATGTTTCACAATTGAAACACTTATCATTGTATTTCTCTGAGCCTGGGGTCCTTTTCCAAATGTAGTTTGTATTTTATTTTAATAATCTCCTTAAGTAAGTACAGATTCCTATTTAATAAATGACTAAGTTTATATTGTGACTCTCAATTATATTAAATTGTGAGAGCTTAAGATCTTCAAGCAACACCAATTGCATTATGTTCCAGGCACTCTTCTACACAGTGGAAATTTTGAAATGAATGAAACATGTTTTCCACCCTTGAATCTAGATTATATTACAGATTATTTTAAGTAAATTAATATATATAATACCATTTTATTTATTTAATTGTATTTTCCATCATATTAATTATAGCCTCTTGACTGTATTCATTGATTATTTTCATTTCATTATCAAGGAATTTTGTTCCTTTTTTTTTTCCAATTTATATCCATGCCTTTCCTTTGAATAGCATTCTGGTGTTTTATTGCTTTTTGTTCCACAGTATCTCAAACTTTTTCCCTATTTCTCCCTTTTACACTTCTGAAAACTTCACACTTTGACTTTCAGTTGCATGTGCTTATTGCTGCTTGCTTCCTCCCTAATGGCCACTAAAAGTAACTCTAAAAAGGTATAAACCCACAAGGACAAAGATTATGGGAGAGGAGACAATGGCAGATAAGTTGGAAAGCAAATGAGAATGTGGTAACAGACTCAGGTGATTGGAAAGAATAAGAACATCGAGAGCCTGGTGAGGAGAATACTGATAATGAAGAGAACAATATCATGGCAGAAGACTTTTTTTAAAATTTCAGAGCTTAGAGATATATGTTCGTGTTTTGTGTGAGAAGTGAATGAAAGGCTGAAAACAGGGTAATTATTTGTAAACCTACCTATAGAAGATTCAAATCCAGATCACTTCATAATCCCACGTGGTCATATGCCCTAAGCAGAGCAAAGCTTTGCATTCTTGGGAATCTTACTAGAAGAGAGGTAAAAGTCATAAATTCATGTGTTCTGGAAAAAAAGAGATAAATTATGTTAAGTGCAGATCAGGATTTCATTGAATACCTATGCATTTAGATCCCTTGGCTTCTGGAATGGCTACAGCCAGACAAAGTTCCGTGAAATAAAAACCAGAGAACCATGTAAGAAAATGCCTCTGCATACTAACTTCTGGGCATTCCAGTGAGAAATATATGGCCCCATTTTCACTAGACTGAGAAGTTGACATATAAGCTCCCTTCATTGTTTCTGTAGAACTAATAACCACATTTATTTCTTTATGTATTCTGATTTGTAATACATCATGGCAGAATGCAGTTCATTTCATATTACACATATAGAGCACGATTTTTCAAAACACTGATTGTACACAAAGTATTTTCACACCATTCATTAATGATGTCTAACTCATTCCATCATCATTCCTACTCCCTTTTCCCCCTCCTTTTCCCTCCCTCCCCTTTGCCCTATCTAAAGTTCCTCCATTCCTCCCATGTTCCCAGCTCAATTGCCATTATGCATCTGCATCCTCATATCAAAGGAAATATTCTGCCTTTGGCTTTGTGGGATTCACTTACTTAGCATTATATTCTCCAACTTCACCCATTTACCTGCAAATGCCATGATTTCATTCTCTTTTAATGCTGGCTGAGTAATGTTTCATTGTGTATATATACTAAAGTTTCCCTATCCATTCATCTACTGAAGGGCATCTAGGTTGTTTCCATAATTTAGATATTATGAAAATAGCTAATAGCCACACTAAAATATGAACAGACATGGAACATATTACATTGATTTATTGACAAAAATATTCCCTTCGCATGCTGCTTTTGTGAGCTTTTACACTGTCATGAATAAAAGGACTGACAAGAACAATTTTAGGAGGAAAAGTTTATTGGGGGGAGCTTATGATTTCAGAGATTTCAGACCATAGAAGGCAACTACATTTCTGGAGGCCTGAGGTGAGGCAGAACATAGAAGTGTATGGCAGAGGAAAGCAGCTGGGGACATGGCCCCAGGAAGGGGAGAGGGAGGAAAGAAGGGAAGTGAGTAGCGCTCTGCTCTCCTTTTAATGGACAAAATAGAAACCCAAAGTCATGCCCCAATGACTTATTTCCTCCAGCCACACCCTACCTGCCTCAATTCCCCGAGTTGATCCCTATCTGGGGATTAATATACTGAATAGGTTAAGGCTTTTATAACTCGATGATCCTTTTACCTCTAAAAATTCTTGAATAGTCTCACACATGAACTTTGGGAGACACCTCTAACTTTTGGGAGACAACCAAATCCTAAGAGATAAGTTTTATTTTATTTCTGAGATTGGTCACTTCCATCTTTTTTATCTTTCTTGTGGTCTTGTTATGTTTGTTAATTTTATGGATCTTTTCAAAGAATGATTTTTTTCTTTCACTGATTTTTCTGTTTTGATTTCAGTTTTATTCAATTATATTCTAATATTTATTATTTCTTCTGAGGATTTGTAATTATTTTGCTCTTCTGAGTGCTTAAGAAGAGAGATTAGACTGAGAGATTGAATCAAGACTTCCTCTTTTCATTTAGAGCTATAAATTTTCTCCTCAGCACTGTTTTAACTGTGTCATAAGTTTTTTGTAATATTTTTTGGTATCACTTTTCATTCAGTTCAGTATGGATTTACTTAAGACTTCCTCTATCCAGGTGGATTATTTAGAAGTGTGACGTTTGGTTTCCAAGTATTTGGAGACTTATATTTTAGTTATTCATTATAGTTTGATTCCATTATTGTCAGCAAATATACTCTGTATTATTTCAAGTCCTAAAATTTCTTTTTTAAAATATTTTTCTTAGTTGTACATGGACACAATATTTTTATTTTATTTGTTTATCTTTATATGGTGCTAAGGATTGAACAAAGTGCTTCAAATGTGTAAGGGAAGTGCTTTACCAATGAGCTACAGCCCCAGCCCTCAAGTCCTTAAATTTCTTGTCTTCTGAACTAGAATATGGCCCATCTGAAGCTATATTAGTGAGAAGTAAATCAAGTAGATTTTCATTTCTTATTTTATTAATATTTGTATAACATTTTCATTAATTTATTTTTAAACTGCCTGTATTACATTTGAGGTGAAATTCTTTTATTGTGTTTTTTCATCCACCTTCTTAATATTTGCCTTTTTAACTGATGTATTTAAACCATTTACATTTAATGCCATTATTAATATGATAGAGCTTAAATTTTCTATTTGTTTTGCTTCCTCTTTGTTTTCTTCATTCTCCCTCCCCCTATTTTTTCCTGTCTTAGTATGGCTAACATAAGTATTTTTAGAACCCTACTGTGATTTATGTATAGCATTTTGGATGTGTCAATTATTTTTGTTGTTCTAAGTATGATTCACATAATTGAGAGTCTGTGGGTATCAGGATTTTACCAGTTCATATAACATATAGAAATTCACTTCCCTCTAAATTTCTGTATTTCCCACTTTTAATGTACTTATTTTAAATGTGTCCTCTTCATACATTTAAAATCACATTAGAAAACATTATAATTTTGTTTCAACTGCCATGGAAAAGTTAGAAACTCAAGCAAGGAGTAAAATTTATTGTATTTTCCCACATTTTTATTTTTCTTTTGGCTCTTCATGAATGATATTCCGAGAATCCTTTTATTATTTTAGTTCTGTTAAGAGAAATTTCCTTTTATTTTAGTTCTGTTAAGAGAAATTTCCTTGGCATTTCTGTTAACAGAGGTTGGCTTATGACAAATTATAAAAGTTTTTTTGAGAAAAATATTAATTTCCCCTGTTTCTGAAGGCTGTTTTTCCTGTATAGGGAAATCTGGTTTGGCTATCCTTTTCTTTCAGCACATGAAAAATATTGTGCTACTTCCTTTTGACCTCCACAATTTCTGATCAAATATCAATTAATGTTTTAATCCCCCACCACCCGGACATAATGTATCCTTTCTGTCACACTGATTTCAAGATTGGTTTTGTCTTTATTTTGCGATGTTGGAGTATGACATGGTTTTGGGAAGATTCTCTGGGTTTATTTGGACTTGACTCACCTTCTTGAATCTGTATATTCTCTCCTTTGCCACATGTGGAAAACTCTTCACCATTATTTCTCTAAGTACATTTTTAGGACTGCCCTTTTCCTTTTTCAGGGGCTCTGTTGACATGAATGTTAGATCTTCTACTGTCCTCCTGCTAGTCTCGGAGGGTCTTTTTTCTGGTCTGACTTCACTCTGTTGTTCAGATTAAAGTCTGATCAGTTTTTATTTTCTCTTCAAGTTCACCAATTGTTTCTTTTTGGCTTTCCATTCTGCTCTTCAGCCTTTACATGGTGTTTATTTCTTTTGTGTTTTTCAATTCAATAATTTTATTCTTTTTATTTCTCTATCTTTGATGAGACTTTTTTTTTCATAAACTGTTTTTCTAACTGATCTTTGAAGCACTTTTTTGATGTACTGCTTTAAAATATCAGTCACCTACTTTTAACCCTCTCTCTTTTCAGAGCTGGCATCCATTTGTTGTCCCTTTTTACTTATATTGACACTTTCCCTGTTGCTTGTATAATGATAAACGTTTCCAACTTAAAATGAGCATGTTAACTATTACATCGAAAGTTTGGATATTATTTAAGCCCTTGGTTTTAATCGGCTTTCTATGATACTACTCTGGCGGAGGAAAGGGGTACACTAACATAATAAAGTCAGATGGGGTAAAAGGTGATGTTCCACACTTACCATCATTCTTGATGGCAGAAGATGCTCCTCATTACTGCTGAGCAGAGACAGGAAAAGACCTTTGTTAAGACCCCCTCATCTGGGAAAGGCTGTCGTCCTTAATTACTTTTCCCCATATGACATTTATTGAGAGCATAGTATGAGACTTGGTTCTGCTGAGTGATAGTTATTAGTCTATGTTTCCACTTGGCCTCCTCTGACATCACCTTAGAAGGAAAACTTAAAGGTTCTTGAAACTGGGAAAATCGACATCTTAGTAAAGGTGAAGTCTAATTTTCCACTCTACTTTTGTTGGTGGGTTTGGGAGTAGAGCCACATCTTTTTTTTTTTTTTTCTG
The DNA here is from genome assembly GCF_052094955.1 of Ictidomys tridecemlineatus. Taxonomy (NCBI): domain Eukaryota; kingdom Metazoa; phylum Chordata; class Mammalia; order Rodentia; family Sciuridae; genus Ictidomys; species Ictidomys tridecemlineatus. The sequence goes on along the minus strand of NC_135480.1, from coordinate 166,445,341 downwards.
TCATGTTATTTAGGGTAGAGAAGTTGATTAAATTTTTTCTATATTTAGAAAGTGTCCAGGCTGCCCATTTCCTGATACTTCAGCTCCAGAGAAGGAGCTTTTGCTGGGATGTTTTTGTCTGCATCCATAGGCATTCCCAAGTTGCCAACATCGCTGTATATTTTCTGGAGTCCTAAGGTCCCTAAACAGTCTGCCTTCTTCTCTCCACCTTTCAGAATGTATTTATCTGCTAAGGATATCATATCAAAATGCCAAAGATCAGCTTGTTTAAACAACATGAACTTGTTTCTTATGGTTCTGGACACTGGAAAACCAAAACCGAGGTGTTAGCAGTTTTGGTTTTTCCTGAGGCCTGTTGCTTTGGCTTTTAGAAGGTCTCTCTTTGACTGTGTCCACGTGGCTTTTCCTCCATGGGTATACATTCCTGATGTTTCTTCCACTTGTTAAAAGGACACTGGTTATATTGGAATAGGGCCACACTATTGCAACCTCATTTAACCTTAATTATATCTTATCTTCAAAGGCCCTGTTTTAAAAAGCAGTCACATTAGAGAAAAGGGCTTCAATGCATGAATTTGAGGGAACACAATTCAGTCCATAAAACAATACTCTTGGGACCCCCAAATTCATATTTTTCATGTTTCAAATGCATTTGTCCCTATTTCTACAACCCCCAAGCTCTCAACCTACTCCAGTATCAAGTCTAAGTCCAAAGTCTTATCTAAATATTATCTACATCAGATATGAGTGAGACTTGCAACATGATTCAGCCTGATGTAAAATCTTTCCCATCTATAAACCTGTAATATCAAACAAGTATTTGCTTCCAAGATACCATGGTGGTACAGACATTATCACCCCAAAGGAAGAAACTAGAAGGAAGAAAGCGATCACACGTTCAGGTTAACAAGTCCAAAGCCTAGCAAGGCAAACATCATTAAATTTTAAGTCTAAAGCATAATTCTTGTTGAATACATGTTCTCTCCTTTAGGGCTACTAGGACAGCATCCAGCCTCCTGTATCCTCTGTGATATTTTTTAAAAAATGATTTTTTTAAAAAAAATGCATATTGGATGGATATCATGCATATTTCCTGGAATACCTCACATTTTACAAAACGAAGGCCACAGAGAAACTTGAGGTTGTGATTTGTCATGGGTCCTAAGAGTTTGTCAAATAGTCCAGTAATCTACCACGGAAACCAAAACATGAATATATTTACCAGTCAACAAAAAAGAGTCAGATTAATATTTTTAGCCCTCTTCAAAATTTGCTACAGCTGAAATATATATTATTCAGACTTAAAGAAGAGTAGGTGCATGTGACATCCTTATGAGTAAGCATGCTTCAACTTCAAATATCTTAATAGGCTTTTTGCAGGATGTTGTAGTTAGAAGAAGAAAGAAGGAGAAAGAAAAGAAAGAAAGAGAAGGAAAGGAGGAAGGGAGGGAGGAAAAACTACTGCAGCCTTGCATGTCTATTTTTATAGTATAAAGAAAGATCTGTGTGAACCACACTATAACCTTGGTTCCTGCTGCACGCTTCAGCAAAGTTTTATAATCCTGCATGTCAACATTAAGATCTGTCTTGCATTCCTGGGTAAAAATTTGTTAGTATTTAAACAGTAAGGAAAGAGACTTGTGGTTTAAATCTTGGTCATTTTTCTTCAGCAGAGCTAGTGCGAGAACATGCTTTGGAAATATTTTGTTTTCTTTTCTTTGGAGACAGTTTAGAAAGCTCAAATTTTCAATATGTTGAAGCATTTCTAAATCCCATTTTTTAAGTGTAAGAAATTAAATACTCCTGGGTTATAGATTTTGCAGTGTATCTGGATGAAGGATTTTTCTCTTTAAGTGAGCTCCAGCTACAGAACTCCATTGAGCTCCCTGAAAATTATGTTTGCATAATATCCCCTGTGACTCTTCACTTTTTCATACAGCCTATTTCTGTGTCCCCGCTGGCACACCTCCTCCTCACTTCCAATATTCTGTTTTCTTCCACAACTTAGAATCTGACATGTATTATAAAAGGACATAGGTGAAAACTTCTACTGTGACATCAAAAACCCACTTATACGAAATATGACATCTTACCTATTGTGTCACACACAAGTAGCTTCTCATTTGTTTCAAAATTGATTGATATTGACTGCAGGGCACTGAGACCTCAGAACCCCAATGCCACTTTCCCTTACTGAACATATTTTCATCCTTCTTCTCTTAGACCCACATCACTTCTGGCTGCTATGGTAGAAATATCTGATTTTTAAATGGACTTAGAGCAATTGTCACTGATGGAGCTCTCCGATTAATTTCATTACTATACTTGTGCCTGTCTTTTTATTATAACCGAAACTAGCAATGTACAGTTTTGACCTTTATCTTTCAATTGAAGGAAAGAATGGGGAAAAAAAAGCCCAAAATTCTATTTTTTAAATTGTTATTGTTGTTGTTTTTTAAAAACTTGCTAAGTATCCATCACTTATACACCTGGTAATTTATCTCCTGTGTTGTTATTTTGGCAAAATTATCCCACTTCTAGTTCGATATCATAATCCCCTGGAGTCTAGAAATTCACTTTCATCAATGTCATTGTTTTTTTATCATTTATAAAGAATCCTAATTCCTGGGGCTATTTTAATCCCTAGTATTGCTATTTTACTCATTTTTTTCCTAGACTCTTGAAAAAGATGAATGTGATTGTACTCCGAAAATGTTAAACATGACTTCTGTATGCATACCAGCTGTAATTATACTCCAGTACAGCCATTAGAGATTTGAGTTCCCCTCAGTTCTGATTTCTACACATCCAGCCCAATCTAGCTTTCAGCAAGGCACAGAGAGACAGTGCTACTTATGCTAATAGCTGGGGTTCATCAGCATAAATTGCTTTTGGGGTGTTCCTCAGTGTGCCTGATGCTGTATTTGATATTATGATTTGTAGCAAACAACAGAGGCTCTCGACGATTTAGCTGCCTATGCTTGGTTATTGCCGCAAGGGAGCTGAGGGGTTTTAAAATAAACTATGTATGATTTCCTCACATGAGACACTGTTCAAGTGCTACACATGACAGGCAACTGCATTTAAGGGAAGCCCAAATGCATTGAGATTTGCAGAGCCATCCTAAAAATCAGTTCTAGAGCTCAGTCTACTGAGCTGGTGCTGAACTAGGAGAAAGCATTGAATGGCTGGGGGGTGAGGGATGCAGGAGGGCAGGGAGATGTGTGCTAGACACAAACATTTATTGGGCTTTTGGTACTTGATAAGAATGAGACAAATGGAAAATAAGGATCTTATAAGAGAGAATTTAAATGTCCTATGACATAAAATAACTATTACAAAGCACACTGAGCATTAGCTTATGCTTTTAACATATCAAAATAAAAACAGAAATTATGACCAACCACTGAGAAAAGGTCCTATAAATTGCCATGAGAATATTGAAATATTGAATCTTTAAAGAAAAAAAGAGCACAACACTTGTACTAAACACACTGATAACTGAACAAGCATCTCCGTTATATACATTGTAGTGACTAAAAAAGTTCTTGTAGATCTATGTTACATTAAAGGTTCTTGAAATTGAAATACCTAAGCAAAATTAGAAATTTCAATTGATCACTTTTTGTATTTTTAATAATCTAAGTTAAATTTTTGAATTTCCATGATAAACTGTCATATTCATGTTATATTTCTCTAATAGTTTTAAGATATATTTAAGTAATCATTGACTATGTGGTCCTGATACTGCGTGATTTTCTTCATAATTCTTAACATTTCACTTAAAAGATAATGGCGAGTAGAAATGCATGCTCATTCACTGATTTAATCTCTCCATTTTTATAAAATACTGCCCCCCCATGATGTCTTCTTTCACCTTGTTTGGTGATCACGTAGTCCTTTTAGTGAATAAATTATTTGTGCTCAAAATGTATCCTCTTGATTATCCAATGAAAGAGTAGGGTTTCAAATTATAAAGCCCCTCAATTTAGTACTTGATTCTGCTTTGTAGTTATGTATCTTTCTCTCTTCCCACTAAAAAGCAGATCCTTTGAGTCACAGATCTTTGCACCTGTAGAGACTACCACAGTGACAGTTATATAATAGCTGTTCACTAAAAGGACTGAATATATTTTGAAATTTGTACCTGGTAAATATCTTCACATTTAAAATCGGCACTTTAATTCAATTGCTACCTCATGAAAGGCACAAAAGGTCTTTGAACTTGAGCTTCAGGTACATGCTGGAAGTTTAAATTAGAAATATCCTCCTGAACTTCAGTTGTTGAACTGTGGGAGTAGCAGACAAAAAGAAGAGTTATGGGACTTTTACCACATATGTATTTTACATTATATATTTATTTTTATATATGTGTGTACACACACACACACACACACACACACACACACATATATATATATATATATAACATAGTTATAGAAGTAGATATGGATTGTTGTCTAGTTTGGAAAGCTCATTGTCAGCCTGGCCCTCAATGAAAACACATTCATGAAAAACAGTTATTAATTTTTCTGACTCCTTCTTAGTTATTAGATGACATTGAAGGCATTTAAAAGTCAAGATACACAAAATACAAAAAGTTGAAAGCTAATAAAACTCAGAATTGCAAATTATGAATAAATACATGCATACATACATACTATTCCTTGGGTAATATGCAAAGCAGGCATCCAATATTTTTCTACAGAGAATTTCAGAAAAAAATAACTCCATATAAATCGATATAATTCTATTTAAACTCTAAGGAAGTTTTCAAGTGAATGTTTAGCAATCATATAAGAAATACAATGAACAAAGCCAACACCTGTAAGGGAATACCAATGAACTAATGAATTACATAAATAGCACAGATTAAAAACAGATTAAATTATGCTGGAAAATAATACTTACATTTTACTGTAGAAGGGAACAATTTTTAGGTAGAGATTACTCCACTGAGGATATATTTTTATAAATATCTTTTTTAAAAAATGTTTTAGTTGTTGATGCATCTTTATTTTTTATTTATTTATATGTGGTACTGAGGATCGAACTCAGTGCCTCACATGTACTAGGCAAGTGCTCTACCACTGAGCCACAATTTCAGCCCCTTTCAAAAATATCTTTACTTGCAAATATATTTTCTTGCTTAAGGAAATTCCTTGGTAAGTAGTGGTAGTATTTATTTCAGAAAATTTATTGACTTATCATCACCAGAACTTTTTTTTTAATCTTTAGAGGTTTCTAATTGAATAACCCTCTTAAGAACTGTTAGAGGTAACTATTTAGACTATTGACTATTGAAGTCACAGTCCCAGAGCACAGAGTGGTCAAAACAGGGTAAGACTTTGATATGGTTTGAATGTTGTAGGTGCCTTCTGAAACCCTTGTTGAAATTTAATTCCATTATGATACATTGAAAGATGGGACCTTTAAGGGTTGATTAGTAGATTAATGGATTGATGGGTTTTGGGGTATGTTGAGAATGGATCTCCTATAAAAGTCAGTTTAGCTAGGTCACTATCATAGTCCCTTGTCTCCTACAAGGGGATTTCCTGGGTCACCTCAGGACTCTTGACAACAAGAAGGCCAGATGTAACCAGTAGAACTTGACTCAGAACCATAAACCAAGATAAATGTCTGTTCTTTACAAATTTACCCAGTTGTAGTATGGTGTTATTAATAACAGAAAGTGGATTAAGACAGCATCCTCATCCATGAAGAAAGTTGCTTTAAAAACAGATGAGCATTCAATGTGCTTTACATACATGGCTGATCTTTCTGAGACTCTGAAGCCAGACCGTCACACCTCTTCTCTTTCATGCTTACTAGAGAAGTGTTGTGCCCTGAGCACACTTTATTGGCCAGTGAACTGCAGGATTAAAAAAAATACAACTCCTGCCAAGCTGCTGAAAACACAAGGCACTGTAGTTTAAGGGATCTCTTGAGGAAATACAAATCATTGCACTTAATGGCCTGACTGTACAAACACTCACCCAATGGTGTTTATTTCTGGATCCAAGGCCATAAAATCTGTCAGTGGCCCTCCATGTAGGAATAGCCTGTGAGGACATTTCATTTTGCGATCTAATGCCTCAATTTCCATGGCTTCATGTGAAAATGAGCCCAGCACTTTGTAAAAGGTGGAAAGCAGCCTAGCTCTGACATTCAGCAGAGATTTTATTTTCGGCATTTACATTTTTAAGAAATAGCAAAGCTCTGTAGTATGTTCATTTTATGATAATCAGACACAAAAGGGAGAAGGACAGAGTGCTGAGGGAAAGAGACATCAAGGAAGAAAATATGTGGATTTAGGTTAGCAAATATATTAAAATTTAGCAAATTGGCAAAGCAACTGTTATCACTCAACTAACATAAAACCAGATCACTTATCTGATTTGGCTCTCAACGAATATTTTTCTTTCTGAGATTTCAAAGGCAGCTTTATGGTGCAATATGTTTTCTAAATTCTAGAACTCAAGCATCCCAGAATTTTTTTCTCTCTCTGAAATATTGTGATTAGAGTTGGATCCACATGGATCAATTTATGCTTGGCTCCCAGAAAATATTATGAAGCTGCCACTATAGCATATTTAAAAGCATGCTGTGGCAAATTGCTGATATTTAAACTTTGTGGATCCATCTACCCATTCACACTTATAACTCAAACTAGACTTACAATAAGTGGCCACATAATTTTCGTACTTGACTACCCAAAATCCTAAACTGCTGTCTCTAGGTGGATAATTGATGCCTCTTAAAGCAAATTAATAACAATATTACAATACTTGTATAACTTATGTCTGATTATTACACTCTATCTCAAGTGGTTTTAAAGTTTATTGCTAACAATTACCTATAAACTTAGTCTTTATCAAGTAGGCATAGTAATAACTACTTCACAGAGATACTGCAAAGATCAAATGAATTCACAGTCCTATATGTAATAGAGTCTCAGTGTCAGTTTCCTTTCCTTTTGTCTTATCTCTAGAAAAATAATGGGAATATTATATATTTATAAATATGTTTTAATAGATCTTATCCTTTTGTTTGAATAGGAAGACAGGAGTATGTGGTGTGGATTGGAATGAATTGATCATAAAATCCTGACTAGAGAGAATCTAGTTATGACTCATTAATGGATTTCCCCATATTTTGGGAGTATATATACTCCAGAAATTTATTCTAGGACACTGTTTAAGATTTTGAATATAAATTCAATTTTGTTTACTTATCTATTTGTTCCATAAGAATTATTAATAAATCAATCATAGCATATTGTATTCTATGTTCACTCTTTAATCTATGGAATAATTTTTTCATGATCAAATCTGGAAGAAGCTTTAGTATCTGGAAATCAAACTATTTTGTTTTATTATTTTCCTTATGTACAATTGAAAACACTTCAGTAAACAATCTTGCTGCATATATCCATTTCTCTCACAGCTCCCCAGTTACTGTGAATCCATAAATACTATGAAGGATTGCCTACATTGAACATCCTGAGGTCCACTTCCATAGCCTGTGAACGGCTTGAGAGCCTAAAATTTTATGTGAAGTCGATATGTAAAAACATTCTATTTGCCTTAGGTTGAGGGTTCATAGCTTTCAATAGACTCTCCAAGGGATTTTATAACTTTTGCAGGATTAAAATCCATTCTATACCTGCAACATGGAAAGAAAGTTCAGTCCAATTTGGTACCTAATAGAAGCCAGAGAGATTGCTAGAAGCTTTCAAGTTATGCTATTGTTTAATTTTTCAATAGTCATGTGATATGGTTGCTATAAATATTTTGATTTGCATAGCTTATAAATTGTTTCTCTCAACTCAAGGTTCCTTTCTGTCACCATGGGCAGGTTGTGCCCATGTGGGGGACTTAATCCCCCACAATGATACTCTTGTTCTATAACATAAGTAAAAATGATAATGCTTCTGCTGCTACCGATGATTGCAAATGTAACAGTGATAAGGTTCTACTATCAGTGATCAACATTCCCAAGCTCAAATCTACATGACACTAAACCATCCTGCAAATAGTACAGTAGGCTGAGTATAAACACAAAAGGTTATTTCAGGGCCTAAACAGAATTACTGGGTGGGCAGTTCTAGCCAATAGTTGCCTTAAAGGAATATAAGACCACTGTTTCCAGACCCTCATAACATTTTTTTAAAATGCTATATGGAACAAGTGAGATCTGTCTGCTCACTGTACCTTGCCATTGTTTCTTTATTTATTGATTCTGTGCAAAATGATTCAATCTTATATTAGGCACATAAAGAAGAATGATTTCTCCTTAATTTTTTAATGTATGGTTAACATGCTTAGTTAATTATTAAAGCAATCAGTTATTGGAGCTCTGGTCTGAAATTTAACAGATAGCCTAGTCTAATGTACTGTTTGTTCATTTACAAAGAATGACTGATTAATTATTAATTAATTGCTTGAGGCTTTGAGTAAAGGAGTAATAAGATTTGATTCACATTTTAGGAAAATATTCTCTGTGATGTGAAGATGGCAGGGAAAGGATGGTATGTTAGGATCAAGATCTGCTTGTAGTCATGGTTGCAGAAGACAAAGCAACACTAACAGGAAACAGACAGTAGTAGAGCAATCAGGGGTACAGTAAATTAAGAAATGTAAAGACTGAGTCGAAAGAAAACCATGAGGATTCTTCAGGTGTATCAGATTGTCTATGTTCGAATTCCAGCTCTGTTACTAAATAGTAGTGTAAGCTTGGAAAGATACTTAACACTTCCATAGTTTAGTTTTACATTAAACAATATCAATACCTGACTCATCAGGTTGTTAGAATGATTAAATGAACCAATGTGGAGAACATGCTAATCCCATAAGGAGGGGAGCTACACTTATAGCTCTTGGTTTCAGTGACTCAGTGAATGACGGTTCCCTTAACTCAGTTGAGAAGTATATAATCATGAGTAGGCTTGAAAGATGACCATCATTATTTCAACCTGGGATGGATGATGTTGAAAGCACCTATGGAAATATAGTTGAAAGAATTTTGGTAATGATGTATTAATAAAGCTTTTCGATTTACACCTCTGAAATATTTTCATGATAGCTTACAAACTGAGACTATAATAAATGGCAGAGATAGAGAACATCTAATCACTATGGCCTATGAAATAGGTTGTTTTTGTTTTATTTTCACATAGCAAATTATTTGAGAGTAGTTGATGCTGCTTAGGGTTCACAGATGTCAGGGTCATGTCGGTAATAATTCTTTTGACCTTTTTTTCAAGACTACAAGATGATGTAGGTTCTTCCATTACTTCAATATTCAGAAAGGAGAAAATATAGCTATTGCTCCTTTGGTCAGAAAATAAAATGCTTTCCCAGAATTCTAGGTGATTTCTGCTTTTTCCGATTTGTGTGTGTGTGTGTGTGTGTGTGTGTGTGTGTGTGTGTGTGTGTGTGTGTGTACTGGAACATACTGGCCTATATTATATGGCCAATTTTAACTATGAAACTGACTGAGATGGTTAAGAATTAATAAAGCACTTTGAAGTCTTGATAAGGCTTAATATTTTGTTAGAGAGGAGTTTGAATATTGGTTGGAGGATTGTCATAGACAGAATTAACAGCCAACTTAATGCAATGATTTAAAAGGGATTTTGCTACTAGGAGACTTGGGAGTGACTGGATGATCTCTGAAGTAATTCTTCAGTCATTGGATTCTGTGATTTAATCTACTTAATCTTCAAGAGCGTCATTATGTAGTTAATTCAACATTATCATTGGGCAATAACATTTTATTAGAAAACAAATCAGCAAAATAATAAATAGAAAGTAATTGCATTTCAGACCTCTGCTGGTTAAATGATACAATGGCTTAGCACATGTGTATGCACTTATTAACACAGGCTTTATTCCAATTCCTCTCATTCTCCCCCCACATCAAATAAATAAATACCTATGCCTGGTCATTTATGTAATTTTTTTGGTTCATTTATTTGCAAATTATTCAGAGGCATTAATGCATTATGATTCATTTTCTAAATGAATTGCAAGTATAGCTACTTCCCAGTACTATTTTCCTCCAGTATAATAGCCATGTGTTAGGATGTTTTTTTGTTAAGATGTCAGCCTGTTTTGTAATATGTACTATTATCACTTATTATACTGTACCATATAATTTATGTATTAGAAAAGTAATTATTATAAATTAAATTTGTATTAACTGGGTAGATTGCTGTGCACAATAGTTAGCAACTAAGAGCTTTAACTTTTTGCTGTATTTTAAATAGTAATTAATATTTATCATTTAGTTAAAATCACAAACAGTGCTCAAAATTTAATATAATCTATTACTTTCCTCATTCAACATGCTTCTAAATGAAATATTTTTAAAAAGAAATAAATCTTTCTGCACAAATCCTTTTGAAATGAATAGAAAATAAATAGTTCAAGTCCAGCTGAGAACTTCTAGCAGGAGAATAATTTCTCCAAAGCTTTGTTTGACAGAGTCAACATGTAGAATAAATTGATATTAATGTGAATTTAGACAATGTATTTAGGCCATATTTTACTATTACATATTGGTTATAATCACAGGCTATGTAGGTACATTTGTGGTGATTGCTATAATTTTATGTGAAGCAAACCTAGTCATGCAGTAGTCTACACAGGCAGTGCAGTGTAATGATTTTATTGGTTTCGCCTACATGTGTTATTCCAATGGAGGCCTTAAAAAAATACAGGGAGAAAAAAAGTTAAGCCTAAGTGGAGGATAATAAATAGGAGACCTTGAAAGAGAAAAAAACTAAAGCATGTACTCTGCTTTATTTAGCCAGAGAAGTGGAAGCAGAAACAAGTATCCTTTTGAATGGAATATGGGGACTTTGTGATGAACCTCTTAGAGATCTCCTAGGGAAAATGGGGTTTGGTGAGGAATACAGATTCCTAATCAGTGAAAGATGAAGGCCAAAATTCTGTCAAATTTGTCTTAAGTGGTTGGGATGTAGGGTGTTTCCATTTTACTATAACTATGTAATATAATGTTAGGATGAAAGTTATCAGAAAAATCTTAACATGTAAGAGGGCATTTTAACAGTTGGACCAAAAGTAGTTCACAAAAGTGGAAAGTAAATGCTATTTAACACTAAAGCCAAACTCTCTGTATATACAGATCATGATCATTCCCATCTCTTTTCTGGAAGCACAATAAAAAAAAACCAGGCTAAAATGATGAACTGAGTTTATAGAAATGAGATTTTTGTTTTAGCTTTTCTTATTTTTTTTTAATTTGCAGGTAAATGGATGGAGTTAGAGAAGATAATGCTAGGTGAAGTTATCCAATCCCCAAAAAACAAATGCCAAATGTTTTCTTTGATATAAGGAGGATGGTTCATAGGGGGATAGGGAGTGGGAGCATGGGGAGCATGGGAGGAATAGGGGAACTCTAAATAGGGCAGAGGGGTTAGAGGGGAAGGGAAGGGGATGGGGTAATTAATGATGGTGGAATGTGATGATCATTATTATCCAAAGTACCGGAATAAAGACATGAATTGGTGTGAATATACTTTGTATATAACCAGAGATATGAAAATTGTGTTCTACATGTGTAATAAGAATTGTAATGTATTCCGCTGTCATATATAAGTAAAAAATTGGATATTTATACTTAGTACTGACTTTTTCCTATGAGAAAGGCAAAATTTGAGGAACCAAAGTTTTAGTTTTTACACATACAAAAAGAAGAGACTAAAAGGAGATTTAGAAACTTCTTGATATTTATAATTTAGGATAATGGTCCTGAAACTTTTCTTTGCATAATAGTGACTTAGAAATTTAGTAAAAATGCAGTTTTGCATTCCATTTCTCCAGCACTCTTACTTTATTTCACAGATTATTTAGTAATTCATTGTTGTGAAAAGGGGCTTTGGTGATATGGACCAAGTACACTTTGGAGAACAATTTGAGATATTTTCATCTAGGACAATGGTCTCCAATTATTTTAGATTGTGATCTGACTGACTGACTGACTAAATAAATTAATTAATTAAATAGTTATAAGTGCATTTAAAAACATAATTTGCATGTACTTCAGTCAATTCATATAGTACCTAAATAGTTTTAGGAAAAAATAGAAGTTCAAATGTGTATTTCATAGACTATTTTTGAATATGCCCTGAGATTCCCCACTCCTGAGACATTGGTTCTTGAAATGTTTCTTTGACTTGATTAAAATATATTTATCTAAAAAAACTATAAAATGTCATACCTATCAACATACATAGGAATCAGAGACATTAACCTTTTAAGGTGGAAACAAAACAACAATATGTTATTAAACATTTTCCAACAGGCCTTAGTAAATGAAATTTAAAAATTAATGAAAAGTAGAAGGCTATTTACCTATTATTTGATTATCTTTATATGAAACTAAGAGAATTTAGAAACACTAACTTAACCAGATAATTCAACAATATCATCATATTTAATTTTTTTTTTGCGGGGGGGGGGGTTACCGGGGATTGAACTCAGGATTACTCAACCACTGAACTACATCTCCAGACCTATTTTGTATTTTATTTACAGACAGGGTCTCACTGAGTTGCTTAGCACCTCACTTTTGTTGAGGCTGGCTTTGAACTCAAGATTATCAGTCTCCCAAGTCTCTGGGATTACAGGCCTATGCCAACTCACTGGGCCATACGTAAATTTAATGTATAGAAAACAATTGCATTCTCCCACCAATAAGAAAATGTATTTTTAAAGAAATAGTTCTTAATAACTAACTAATAGTTGTGACTGAAAACAGAACAAAACACATAATTAAGAATGAATTGAGCAAAGTAGCAGGATATAAAATCAACACCCATAAATCAAAGGCATTTCTGTATAACAGTGATAAATCCTCAGAAATGGGAATGAGAAAAACTACCCAATTTTCAATAGCCTCAAAAAAATAAAAATAACGGAAGAGGTGAAAGATCTATATAATGAAAATTATAGAACCCTAAAGAAACAAGTCAAAGAAGATATCAGAAGATGGAAGGATTTACCTTGCTCTTGGATAGGCAGAATTAATATTATCAAAATGACCCTACTTCCAAAAGCACTATACAAATTTAATGCAATTCCAATCAAAATCCCAATAACATTCCTAATAGAAATAGAAAAAGCGTTCATGAAATTCATCTGGAAAAATAAGAGACCCAAAATAGCTAAAGCAATCCTTAGCAGGAAGAGTGTTGCAGGTGGCATTACTATATCAAACCTTAAACTATACTACAGAGCAATAGTAACAAAAACAGCATGGTATTGGCACCAAAACAGACTGGTAGACCAATGGTACAGAATAGAGGACACAGAGACTAACCCACAAAATTACAATTATCTTATATTAGACAAAGGTGCCAAAAACATGCATTAGAGAAAAAAATAGCCTTTTCAACAAATGGTACTGAGAAAATTGGAAATCCATATGCAACAAAATGAAATTAACCCCCTATCTCTCACCATGCACAAAACTCAACTCAAAATGGATAAGGACTTAGGAATAAAATCAGAGACCCTGTGTCTAATAGAAGAAAAAGTAGGCCCTAATTTCTATCATGTGGGATTAGGCCCCCACTTCTTTAATAAGACTCCTCTGGTGCAAAAGTTAAAATCAAGAATCAATAAATGGGTACGGAAGAAGAGCATGAGAAGAAGACTAACATTAAACAGGGATGAGAGGTGGGAGGGAAAGGGAGAGAGAAGGGAAATTACATGGAAATGGAAGGAGACCCTCAGGGTTATACAAAATTACATACAAGAGGAAGTGAGGGGAAAGGGGAAAATAATACAAGGGGGAGAAATGAATTACAGTAGAAGGGGTAGAGAGAGAAGAGGGGAGGGGAGGGGAGGGGAGGGGGGATAGTAGAGGATAGGAAAGGCAGCAGAATACAACAGACATGAGTATGGCAATATATAAATCAATGGAAGTGTAACTGATGTGATTCTGCAATCTGTATACGGGGTAAAAATGGGAGTTCATAACCCACTTGAATCAAAATATGAAATATGATATATCAAGAACTATGTAATGTTTTGAACAACCAACAATTTAAAAAAAATCAATAAATGGAATGGACTCCAACTAAAAAGTTTCTTTTTAGCAGAAGAAACAATCTGTGAGGTGAAGAGAGAGCCTTTGTCTTGGGAGCAAAGTTTTACCTCTCACAAATCAGATAGAGCACTAATCTCTAGGGTATATAAAGAACTCAAAAAGTTAAACATGAAAAAACCAAATAACTAAATCAATAGATGGGTCAAGGACCTGAACAGACACTTCTCAGAAGATGATATACAATCAATCAACAAACACATGAAAAAGTGTTCATCATCACTAGCAATTAGAGGAATCTAAATCAAAACCACTTTAAGATTTCATCTCACTCCATTCAGAATGGCATCTATGATGAAGACAAGCAACAATAAGTGTTGGCGAGGATGTGGGGAAAAAGGTACACTCATACATTGCTGGTGGGACTGCAAATTGGTGCAGTCAAATGCTGAATGTTTTCTTTAATATAAGGAAGTTGATTCATAGTGGGATAGGGAGCAGGAGCGTGGGAGGAATAGACGAACTCTAGATAGGGCAAAGGGAAGAGAGGAGACGGGAGGGGCATGAAGTTTGAAATAATGGTGGAATGTGATGATCATTATTATATAAGATACATGTATGAAGACATGAATTGGTGTGATTATACTTTGTATACAACCAGAGATATGAAAAATTGTGCTCTATATGTGTGATAAGAATTATAATGCATTCCACTGTCATATATAAATAAAATGAATAAATAAATAAAGAATGAATCAATCAAAAGATACCATAGACTTTTATGAAAGAAATGAATCAACTTTATTAAAATTATTTTAGGATTTCAAATTAAGAGATATGAAGTATCATGTATAGAAATACTCTATCATAAATATTTGGTTGTCTCCATTTCAAATGAAGCTGGCTCTCTTTAAAATTTATTTATTTATTTATTTAGTCAAATTCATGTTTTAGTTATCTTTTATTTTTTCACTGTGACCAAAAGCCCTAACAACATAGAAGAGGAAAAATATATTTTGATCCAAAGAAAGAAGGCTTTCTTAGTCAGTCCTTTGCTACTCTGACTAAAATATTTGATGAGAACAACATGGAGGAGGACAAGGTTATTTAGGCTCACAGTTTTAGAGTTTCAGTCCATGGTCAGTTGCCTCCATAGCTCTGAGCCCAAGACAAGACAGCACATCATGGTGGAAAGGTGGGGGTGAAGAAAGCACTCAGGACATGAAAGCCAGAAAGCAGAAAGACAGCTCTGCTCATGAGGAACAAAATATAAACCCCACATGTACACCCGGCTGGTACCCTCTCTTGTAGCTACAATCTACCTGCCTATAGTTACCACCCAATTAACCCATTTCAGTGGATTAACCCCCCTATTGGGTTATAGCTCTTGTAATCTAATCTTTACCTATGAACATTCTTGCATTGTGTCATGAGCTTTTGGGGGACACCTAATATCTAAACCATCACAATTAATGTGTTTATTCTAAAGTTTATATGGATTAGCAATGTGAAAAATAAAATCTCCTGAGGTGGAGTGGTAGGTGGAAGGATCTCACAGTACCACATATCACAAAGCAATAGTGATTAAGCTGTAGTAAATAAAACAGTTCACTAAATTAAATAAGGCAATTCACGAGGTCAGATTGATATATATTTCAGAAGTATTGAGATCAGAAATATACAGATATGTGGAAAATAATTATTTCACAGAAATAGGATAATTTAATTATGCAAGTAAAAGACATGGTGTTCTATAAAGGATTTGGGACAATCAATCTACAATATTGAAAACTTAAGAAATAAAGCCACTAAGTTGAAAGCACTACAATAACAAAGTACTACAAACCAAGGGACTGCAAGAATAGAAATTTACCATGTCATAGTTATGGAGGTTGGAACTCCAAGATGGTTCCACTGAGTGCTTTAGGAAAGCATCTTTTCCATCCTTTTTTCCTATCTTCAGTGGTTTGCTGATGGTCTTGGGTAAGTTCTTGTCGGCTTCTGCCTTGATTGTCCATAGTATTTTCCTATGTGCTGTATCTGTCCACAAGTTTTGCTTTTCATAAGGAAATCAGTCATATTGGGTTAAAGCCTATTTTAATGACCCAGTTTAACATGAGCACTTCTGGACAGATTCTGCCTCCAAATGAGGTCATATTCTAAGGTACTGAGGCTGCAACTTCATGAAGGAACTTGGAGAAGGCACACTTCTACCCATAAGATTCCTTTATACCATTTATGATAATCATCTTGTAAGTCAAAAAACTAAATTTGGAAAAGACCACTTCAAAATGTTTGGAAGAAAATACATTGGGTAGCGAGTTGTGGGAATAGCTCATGATAGAGTTTGGCTAGCATGTGAGAAGACCTGGGTTCAAACTCTAGTACTTAAAACAGGAATATCAGACCACATTGGGCTGGGATGTAGCAAGCTAGTTATGTAGTTTTTGTTGTAGAGTGTTTGCCTAGCATGCATAAGATTCTGAGTTCAATCCCAACATATCTCAAATCAAACATAAACACATGGAGTGCCTAAATGTTGTTTAACAATATTTAAAAGCATATATTATAAAGAGAAAATGTTTTTTAAAAGTTTAAACTTCTTTATAACAAACTGATGAGACAGACCACAAAGAATAAGTTGAACTGACAAATTAATATCTATGCCATATAAAAATTCTTGTAAAAATTCAAGCAAAGGACAAACAGCCCAGCAAAGAAATGGACACAGTATCTATGCAGAAAATTCATGTAAGAGAAAAACAAAATAGTCAAAAAGTGCAATAAAAACTTCTTGAACTCTCTAATATTCAGGGAAATGAATAAATGCCACAAAAATACAAGTTTTCTCAGACATAGGTTGACAAAAACTGAAAGTGAAAAGTGTTGGGAAATACAGAGAACAATTGAGGCGTCCATGTTGTGCTGGTGGGTACATAAATAGTTATGTCCATTGGTCTTCATGATATATCAGAAAGTGGTGAACATCCCTCATTACCAATCAACTCCTCCTTGGTACATTTTTTAGGGATATCTCACATGTACTTATGGAGATGACTAATAGATAAATAGATACATAGATTATCTTAAATAGCGAAAGGTTGAAGAGTTATCTAAATGTTCATCAGTGGAAGAGAAGGGATAAATTAAAGTGTACTTATGTAATGAAATACTATTAGGCCCTTAAAATATTTGAACACAGATTTATATATATATATATATATATAAAACAACTGAATCTTGTGAATCTTGCATACACAACACAATTTTAAATTGAAGGATAATGCATATAGTAGGATTTCATTATATGAATATTAAAAGTATATAATATAATCTATATAATATTAGTATATAATATATCTTATATACATATACATGTATATTTGTATGTTTTGTAAAATGTAAAGATTACTTGAGAAAAGTGCATATCAAATTTAGGATAGTCCTTTGCTCTAGAGAAGGTATGTAAATTGAAGTAAGGGGGCTTTGACTTTATTTTAATGCTCTTTTTACCTTTAGCAGTGGCTTTATAGGTGCTTTTATTTTTGTTTTAAATCCTTTTTTGTATGTCTTAAATATTGAAGAAAAAGACATTCATACTGAAAAGCTAAACAAAGAACATAAATAAAATGAAAAATGAATCAACGTGTAAAAAATAGCCA
Source organism: Ictidomys tridecemlineatus (assembly GCF_052094955.1). Classification (NCBI taxonomy): domain Eukaryota; kingdom Metazoa; phylum Chordata; class Mammalia; order Rodentia; family Sciuridae; genus Ictidomys; species Ictidomys tridecemlineatus. Next base: position 166,427,603 of record NC_135480.1, on the reverse strand, counting down.
CAGTATGAAATGGAAGAGGAACAATTTGAATAAAAATAGACAAAGATGAATGAGGATAGACAATAAAATATATTAGAACTTATTCCAAAGTCTGTTCACAGAATCAACACAGCACTATTAGAAATATGGACAACAAACAATAAAGAAGGACAAAATCAAAGAGCTCTTTACCTGGGAAAGCATTGGGGAATGTGGGCAAAGCATATCCACAATAGTGTGAATTTACTGTGCTGTAAATCAAAACTTTTAGTGGAGCTGGTCATTTACCTCAACTTACTGCTTTTTCAGGAGGATGTGAATATGTAGTTTTAAACTTTAGGTGACATTTGGCAATTAATTTCCTTGTCTTCTTTCCTAGAGTTTTGAGTAGATAGGAGTTCTCCAATTTTTGCACTAAAAGTCTCATTTCCAAGAAATCCTTTAGGCCTAGACAGACTGAGATGGTTGGTTGCTTTATTAGATGAACATGAACAGCATAGTAATTTTTTTATAGAAATAAAACAGCAGTTATTAAAATTACTTCATGCTATTTTCAAATTTACAAATTTTCAGTATCTTTCAACAATATTCAATTCTCACAACTTTAATATTTCCTTCAAATAATGTGCAATAAATATAGCAAGATCCCCCAGACTAATTATTGCCTTCCTAAATTTGTGTCAACATGGTTCTTAACATGCTTTGATCTTTACTTTCTTATGAGTATTTTGCCTTTATGTTAGGTTGCACCATGTATCTTACAAATGTGGGTTTTGGTAATGCTTTCTCCATAGCTTCCTACACAAGAAGAAAGGAGGTGAGTTTTTCAGGTGTTGGTATTGTTTAAAAGCAGTCCTAGCAATTCTAACATGGCTGGGATGAGAACTCTGGGCTTACAGGATGAAAGAGCAATTTTAATGGATGAACACGTCTCAAGTTTCTTCAGGTGCCTTATTGTTTATGAGGTGAAAACAATTATTTTGTTTCAGAAATGTCTTTACAAATTGGTTTGGGGATAATAATTACTGTGTGTATGTTAAATGTATGTATATGTGTGAATCTCCATTGTTATTAGGATACTCCATAAATTATTTAAGTATTCAATATAAGAATATTATATTTGATTTTTAGAGTTAGGTGTTTGTAATGTTGGATTATATTAATGATTAATTGCCAAAGTTATTTGATTATAAAGTTCTTGGACCATTCTAAAGCAAAAGTGGATTTTGCTTAATTTAATATCTCCTTACTAGAATAATAGAATTATATCAAATGTAGAAAAAATATAAGAATTTATTATTTTCATTTAACAAAATCAATGGTGTACAAAAATCTCGTTCCTTATTCTTTCCTGTATATTCTATAGTACCCAATAAAACTAGCTCTGCTAAATGATTAATTCCTAAATTTAAAATGGAATGTCTGCTACAAAACTAAATCATGGCCAGTAGACTGCATGGCATAAATCCTTCACAGGGTGCTATAACCTTTATCGTTTTTGAAATGTGCCCTATCAAGGAGCCCTCAGGCAAATGTACAAGGGACTCATATGACATTTACATAGCCATTGTGTCAGATTAGACTTTGTGATCCTCCCAGATCATTACACAGAGCCTAGATGGAGCAGACGCCTGACAGATTGCCCAATGCCTAATGCCTAGGAAATGAATAGAGAAACAACAAGACTTTTTTACCCCTTTGCCCTATGTTCATTGGGTGCCCTGATGGGGTACAATCTTCAGATTCAAGTCCTTCCAACCAGAGGTTCAGGAGACATTCAGTACCAATTCATTTTAGTAGCACATAATTATCCATTAACAGCAAGATCCTGCTACCCAGAGCTAAATAGCAGGAAGCAAATATTTTGCAGCTCGTATGTCCTGGGTAACTAAAAGACTACAGTGAGTTCTGTTTGATTAATGATTGATTTTTCTTATGGTGAATGAATTATGTTACCCCTAGTCTATAGCAGCTGTGGATTTTTCATTTATTAAAAAAAAATCCCATACACATCTTTTGATGTCAAAAAAGACAATATACACTAGTGTAAAAGGAAGTAAACAGAACATTTTGGTTTCTATCAGGTAGGAGATGGTTCATGTTGGAGAATTTATCTGCCTCTTTTATTTTAGGGGGTGGTGGATTTGCCCTTTCCATCTGTGTTCTAAAATCATTCATGAATTGCAATACAAAGAGATATAAAGTAAGAAAACCCTGAAGTGTTATAAGTAGAACTCTAGGAAAAGAGTCAGCTGGTTTGAATTTGGGCCCTAAAGACAGAAGTGAATAATTATTCAAATTTGGGCACATCTCTTAACTTCTATACCTTATTTTCCATATAGAATTTCCACATGGAATGCCCTTGCCATTTGTCATACAAAACTAGTTCATAATTAACAGTGAACAAAGGTGTTAGTAATAGTTGTACCAGGATAACAGATATAAACCTGGATCGAAATGGGCACATCAGGGGTTTCTGTTATCTTACCCTAAGGCTTGAATGTCCCTCCAAAATTTCCATGTGGAAATCTTAATGCTAAAGTGATGCCATTAGAAGCTGGGGCTATGAGGAGGTGATTTAGTTGTGGCATCCAGGAATCATACCCTTATAGAAGGGGCTCCAGAGGACTGCCTCCCCTTTCCATCCTTCCATCTCTTCTGCATGTGAAAACACAATGTTAACCCCTTTTGCCCCCTTTTCTCTAAAGGGCTATGATTTTAAGTCAATCTCCTGTTAATCCTGTAGTCTCAAAAAATGGAACATGAGAGTCAAAAGGGGGTATGATGTAGGATGAAGGAAAGTCAAACTGGAGGACAAGACTTCCTGTGCGCCCTTTCGTCCTTCAATCTATTTATTATCAGAGTAAAGAGGATAAGATCCATATCAGTCTTTTATATATTTTCATTATTTCATAAAGTCATTTTATTCATAAGGTCTGGCCAATTTATCAAAAGTCTGCTGAATTTCATGATAATTTAGTGACTATAAAGCTATCCTTTAGTTCTTCATTTTTCCCCTCAGGTATTACACTTTCAAACAATATTGTCATAATAACTGCTCCAATCTCCCCTTCATCCATCTCTCTCTCTCTCTCTCTCTCTCTCTCTCTCTCTCTCTCTCTCTCTCTCTCTCTCTCTCACACACACACACACACACACACACACCTGCCCCAGGATGCAGGAATGGGAAAAGGTAAATGGAAAAAGTACATAATTTCTGAGAAAGCAGTTCTTAAGAGGAAAAAAAAAAAGTTTAGGAAATAGCAGAAAGATTTCCACTTTGCTGCTGGTATATCCACGCATTTAACATAAATCAAATGAATTGAAAGGAAGTACATTCAAAAGTCTAGAATATTTATGTCCCAGTTCTAGGTATTTCTGTTTCCCATTTACCATTAAAGAACTTGGCAAAAGAGAAGCTGTTCAAAAAGTGCATTTCAAGCCTCTGAAGGAATCAGCTTTAGATAGAAAAATCTCATCTTATTTCGAGATTTACTGGCAGAATTTGTAACCTGAACAAAGATCCTTAGGGAATTGGGGCTCTTTAGAATTGATCTGTGAGGCTGAAATGTGCCTGAGGCATACTTGTCATTATTTTACATTTCAAACTACATCTCAATAGTAGGAGCTTCATTTCTCTTCTCTAGTTGTTACAGTAAAATTAATAGCCATGTGTGTCTTTCTGTCTTGTTTTATGTTTACTAAATGTTACAATAGAAGAATTGAAACATAGACAAAGGAGAATGAAAATTAGATCAATTGTTTTTAACAGCATGGCTGGTCTCTATTGTTACTTATTTTCTTAATTTGAAAAGAACCAGAAGAATAACTTATGAACAGGTGGCAGAGTAGTATAAAGGGCACACAAAGAAACAAAGTTGCCACCTGCTTCTGAGTCAATATAATCCATTCCTTAACCCTACATCTGCCTCTGCACCTCCTCTGAGGGTAATAGAAATACAAAAATATCTCCAAGTCGGCAAAACAGAGTGCCAAAATTCCTTACCCTTATGCAACATTCAGGTTACTGGGAATAAATATAGCTTATACATTATTGAACCCAAAGTGGGTAATGATTATTACCTGTGGATTATTACAGATACTTAGTAAATTATATAAGAAATTGTAAGATATTTCTAAGCAAAAATTGACTTATTCTGATGAAGAACTACAATGAATAAAATGCACAAGAGAAAGTTAATCCTCCAGGAAGTACATGTCCACTGGAGAAAATAAACAGAGAGGGCTCAAATTTATATAAACAGAACAATAGACACCATCATTCTTGAACCGTCTTTTTAAAGTAAAAATGTATTTTGGGAAAAAAGTACTTTGAAAAGCTGAAATTACCCACAATTCAAAATATTAACCCTGAGAAAAAGAGACAATAGTAAGAATGAAATAGGGCTAATAAAAAGAATTGAATTGTGATCTGAACTTCCCCTCCCTCTCCTTGGCAAATAGAAAGGTATTTTTCAAAGCCAGGTCCTCAGGCTGTTTTCAGCCAAACCTAAAGGATTGCTTCTTTAAATTCTTGACTTCATCCCAAACCAACAGAAATATAATCTCTGACAAGTAGACTAATATCCGTAAATGAATTTTATATACATCAAAATGGGGGCATACTATGAACTTTGTCTACCATGATTCTTCCTTCTCATAAGTGAGAAATAGAAAATTCGGTGGTCTCTTTTCAGAATGCAGTATTAGCCTTAAGTATAAAATTAGGATGTATGAAAAGCAGCCAGAGGAAATAGAGTGGAATGGAAAGTTGTAAGCAGTTAACTCACAAAATAACACCACAGACTATGAATGTGGCAGATCCAAAGTCCCTGCACCTCAACAGCCCCTTGATAAACAGGAGGTGGGGGAAGGAGTTGATCTGACCAACAGAGATAGAAATAGTAACTTAGGTAAAGAAGTAAGAGCTGCATTCAGAATGCATTCACCACAAGAAGACTTTCCTGACCCAAGAAAACAAAGGGAAATGGGAACAACTAAGGTTTATTTAAGAGACCATAAGACCTAGGGGAAGTTTGGGAAGACTGTGCATTCCATAGTACTCAGCCATGAGCAACCAGGGGAGGGATCTTATGCTCTAGGGGCTAAAATGCTGCTTGTAACTGCTCTGAGTGTGCCTGACCACCAGGCGCTGGATTTTGTGAGACTGTCATTAAAATCTCACATTTTATTTTTAGCTGGACTTCAAATTTTCCAGCCCATTCTTTGGGCCGTTAAGCATGTTTCTCACATCACATATCCTATATTCATTTTCACCTAAATTTCTTAGAAGATAAAAATTATATTTTACTTTTCTTTTTTCTTTTTCTTTTTCTACTATTTTCCTTCTTTCCCTCTCTTTTTGTTCCTTTTCTGTCTTCTTTGTTCTCTTTATTCCTTTTACCTTGTTTTAATGATTTATGAAAGATGATCAACATGTGCATGAAACAAAGTACCATGTAGGTTTTGTAGTTTGTTTATCATCAAATAGCTTCCTAATATACTTAAATGCTCCAAACATGTACTATAAATTCTACTAGTGTTTATTATTGTGGAAATTCACTTCCTCAGATACATAAACTGCTTATGAGAAAATTGAATTCTATTTCTATTTCTGTTTTGCAAAACTCTGTATAGAAAATTCTAAAATGCTATTGTCTAACGAAAGTAAGTGCACCTTTCTTACTTTGTGTTACTTTAGTTTTTAGAGGCTTATAGACTTTCTTTGCTAATTGATGACAGTAATATAAGCTCCTTTTCAAGAGACGTTTTTCTTTGCCATTTTTTAAGACCAATTCCCTATCAGTATATACTGTTTGGGAAGAGACAGAGGAAAGACTGACTAGAACGTGAAGATAGTATTATCTGTATCACATGGGTCCTGTATATTATTTGGATAAATTTGCTTACAAAATGGCAGTATCTTGGATAACAGATGATATTCCTATGCATATGAATCTACTTATTATTATCATTTAAAAAACATTTATTTTTTTAGTTATAGGTGAATACAATATCTTTATTTTTGATTTTATGTTTTGCTGAGGATCGAACCCAGTGCCTCACACATGCTAGGCAAGCGCTCTACCTCCAAGACACAATCCCAGCTGGTATTATTATCTTTTATATAAAAAAAATCTGGTTGTATATGGACATAATACTTTTATTTATTTATTATGTGGGCGCTGAAGATCAAACCCAGTGCCTCACACGTGCTAGGTAAGTGTTGTACCACTGAGCCAAAAATGTAGTCCCCCATTACAATCTTATAAAATAGGTCTGATGAACTTCAAAAATATATTTTCTTGGTAAAAAGTTAAAAGGAAAGACCTTTAAGGATTGCTACTGAGGTTAGGTTTGCTTCTCCTAAAGTGTCCTGTATGAATGAGATGTCAACTCTGTAAATATTAACTTTCTCATTTCTGGAAACTTAATGTTCTCATATAGGCAATCAGGTCTGTTGCTTTGCCCCCTGCCCACCTCAATCCAAGGATGAACTGAGATCTTTTCTGGCATTGCCAGCTTGACAGTTTCTCACTTTTGATGAGTCATTAGCAAACACATTCAGTTCTGCATTATCCAAATAAATCTCTAATAACCCCTCCTGGAACATTGGCAATTCTCAGAAACTAAACTTGTATTAAAATGAAAAAAAATTGAATTTGTGAGCAATTTATTTTCTTTCTTCTCTCTCTTTCTAGTAAAGAAATAAACATGACTGACTTCATTCAAACTGCCATAGTGATGGATAGCAACTTCCGAAGGAGAAAAAAATATTCATATGTAAGCTGGCTCTTTGAGATACACTCATACTTTCAGAACTTAACAAAGACTTTGCGGCATTATAATATTTGAACTATTAGGTTTAAAAGAGACTTTAAGGTTTTATCTATCAGCAGAATCCTCTAGGAACTTGCCAAGTGTTTGATAAGCAGGTGGCAAATCCTTCCCCACAGAATCAAAAGGATTAAATATCATGGATATAGCCAGATTGTGCACAAAAAGTAGTCAGGTCACTTAGAGAGAGTTAAGTGATAAATTTAGTTTTAAAAATATATGTTCATATTTGTTTTCTCAAACATAAATTTGTGTCACTGTTTCGTCAGGTCAATTTCAAAAAATGTAGGAATCCCTAGTATACAATAGCCAAGAAAACTTAGAAATCTCCTGCATTTTCTTTTAATAATTATTGAAGAGAAGATATAAATGGCTTTTTGTCACTCAGAAATAAATGATGTACTTTCATGAGAAAAATCATTAAATAATAAATAATAAGGAGGAAGAAGTAAAATAAGAAGGATGGAAGGAAGGAAAGAAGAAAGAATTTGCTGAAAAAATGCATTTTCTTCTTCAATATGTTTTTTTTCCTTCAGAGGATAGAACAATAAGAGGGTTATGAAATTTGTCTTGGCACTTTCGTTGTGAATCCTAGAAAAAGGTCATCATTAGATTAAAACTCAAATTATAAAAGAACTTGAGATCCTGAAAGTTTATGAAAATCAAAGTCATTGATTCTCTGGGACAAGGACAATCCAGGGGTACATGACAATTCACGTACCCTGTTAGTTTTACTAAGTAAAGATAATCAAGTATCAAACACTTGAAGGTGAGGAGATCCTGAAGGAGAAATAACATTGGTTCAGAACTGCATAGTCATGTTGAGGAAAGAATAAATAATATTTGGATCTGTTACTTCCTGGGCATAACTGTCTGGTATGGTATCTTAATCCATGCCCTGAATTCCACTGACCTTCTTAAGTCAAAGAATTTGTAGTATAGAAATATTAGATTACTTTTTCTAATACTCCTGATACTATGGGTCTCAATTTTCCCTTTGTTTCTTGAATAAGTTTAAGATTAGTCACTATGACCCAAGGTGAGTTTGGTTCCTATCCCCTGTCCAGTAGCAATAGAACCATAGGCCATAAGGAGTCAAGTACCTTTTGGAGATCTTCAACCTGTGCCATACACAGAACAAGGATTCAAATAAGACTTATACTAAATTAGGTGTGATATGATTGATAATAAGGGAATTTTGAGGTCATCTGAAGAATATGAATTATTAAATCACATAATAAATGCCTCCCATTTAAAGTGGCCAAAGTAGCATTAGAGAAGAAAAATGTTTCCAAGTGAAGGGATAAAGATTAATAATTATTATGTGGGAGAGAATGAGTGACTGAGTGCTACTGTTTGGTTAATTCGATAATTCCATAGGAAAGGGATAGATTTAATAGTGAGGTTTGTTGCTAAAAATGTACTATCTGTGCTTACTAAAAATAATAGGAGCTAGGTATGATGGTGCATACCTGTCAACCCAGCTTCTCAGAAGACTGAGGCTAGAGGATTTCAAGCCAGCATTGGCAACTTAGTAAGGACCCGTGTAAAAATAAAATAAAAAGGGTTGGGGGTGTAGCTGAGTGGTAGAACACCTACCCAGCATTCATGAGGGATGGGCCTTGGTTTGATCCTCAGTACCATTAAAAGAGAAAGAGAAAGAAAGAAAAAGTGATTTTGCTAAATAATAGGTGATGACAATTTTTAAAAATTAATGGAAAAATTGGAACTGAAGCATAACATGCTAGGTAAGTGCACGTTAACTTTTAATTTTTGGCCAATGGAGAGCAGTTGGTTATTCCAGTGCTACTTTTGTAAATTGAACATTTACAAAATGTGTGGAAGGAATTAGTGCTGGTAGTTTCAGGTGACTCAAAATCCTATTCAGACTTTTCTTTTTGTTGTTGACATGCTAGGTTTTCATGAATGTTGTTTTCATTACAAAACTCCATCTGTGTCCTATCTTTTATAGAATCATCAAATTTGTGGGTTTTATTTTTTTACATTCTAATATCTTTTTACATTCTAAGGGAAATGTCAACAGTCCAACCAGAAAGCCCTTCTGTTTAGGTTTATACTTAAATTTTCCCTTTCAATTTTTTGCAGGTAAATATCACTTTTACCCCAGTTTATCTACTTAATAGCTCTGTTTTACTGCTAAAACTGAACAGCTAGATGTCACACACTTGCCAGGGAGTAAAATCTTGGCATCATTAATTCAGTAACTTACAAAACATTGGCTAAGACAAGCAATACTTATACAGCATTTTTGGAGTTTATACAACATATTCATGCATCTTAGTTCTCTAAAACAAAATTCAAAAACTGCTGGCCAAATCTAGTTTTCATATCCAAATCTGTGTAAATGGTTTATTACTTTTAAAATTGTATTTATATCCCTTGGTTTGGATGTGCTCAGTAAGATATTTAATACCTACTTGTCTTATTCTAATATCCCTTATTTGCTTGAGTCATGAGTGAATTTTTGTGGTCTCTACTTTACAACATATAGATTATCAAACTATATTGAATAACATCAAAAGCAGTTGGTTACATCATTGCTTTTATACTGCAGAATTATCTCTGGAAAACTCTATAGAATAAATATACTTCACAGTAACTGGAATAATTCATTCCTTTCCCAAGTATAGACATGCTTCTACCCTAAAAGTGCTATGACTTGCAGCATTGATTTTTTTTTATCTTCTACCACTCCTAAAAAATCTTATAACTAATTTTTTCTCTTCCTTGACTAAGGATGCAGGGCCTCATTTGCCAAGAATTTGTATATTCAACACTTTCCTGCTTCTCTCTTGCTTTTGTACAATTATTTACTCTTAATCACATTTTCCTTACTTATAGATGCATCTAGCTGTGCAGTATTTATGCAGCTATGTAAACTTTCATAAATCCTGCCTAGGTAAAGTAAGATGCCTACATGAATATCATATTATTCCCATTACTTTTTATGGATCCAACCTTTATATGTTGTTACATATCCATACCTGAACATAGTGGTCCTCATTGTGCATTAGAATCAAGAAATTACTACCCAGATTGGGCAAAATGTAGAGTACTTATCAAAATTTTGTTTTAGGAACTTCTTTGTATTTGAGTATGCTTCACATTATAGTAACCAGAGAATTTCAAACAAATAAATAACTTGAATTATTAATTCTATCATGAATTTATTTTCAAAATCTCTCTTTTCTGATCCCAGGTCTCGGAATGTGACAACCTAGATGAAAGTCTGTATAGTTATTTACTTCTGAATATACTTCCTCAAAATTAAATAATGTTTTTACATCTCTCAATGCCATCAATGACTATGTAAGAATATATATGATCCCATGAGCTCTGTTAACACAGCTGATTTTGATTGAATTGATAAAATAAATAATTGCGTTAATAAGGAATTAATTTGGCTAAATTAGCAGTTCAAATATTCTGGATCCCTACGCCCATACAACCCATACACACAAAAGTGACCTGTAGTTTTTCTTAGTTGGACTAAAATCACCAATTTTTTGAGTGTCCAATAGTAAACCTCATGTGTGCACCAATAAGTTAAGTTCTCTGTAGTGTATACTACATCACTTTCTGTCACTCCTGTCTGAACATGCATAAACTCAGTTATGCACACACATGTACATGCATTTCAGAAATGTGACTCCATACCTTTGTGTCTAAAAGAAATGAAATCTAAGTCCAGTAAAACACATTTCAGGGCCTAGCATACTTACACATTCTAAGAGTATGAACAGTACTTTACACCGACACACAGAAATTGTAATCAGTGTCACCAAAATGACGTGAGTGATTGTGGAAGCCCAAGTTCTCATTTCCCAAATAAGAAAAATCAATGGTGTTCTCTTTCACTGGTAGTAAAATTAATAACTAGATAAATCCACAAGTTAGGTCTTATTGAATTCCAGACACTGTACCCAATGCAGATATAGATGTGAGGTCCTCACAATATTTAGGGTGTTAACAGTCTAGCATGGGAGACAATAAACTGAGGATCATAGTAAAAGTGGGATAAAAACTAAAACCAAGGGACACCACGTACATGTATGTTATTGAAATAGGAAGAGGGAACACAAAGCACAAAGGCACTTGTGTCACACTGTGGTGTCAGGGCATGCATTGGACAGGTGTCATACAGCAGGGGCATCCTGAATGCAGTGAAGTGGACATGTAAGGATCCAGAAAGTGAGCATTCCAGCAGGAGGAAGACCTTGCTCTAACCACAGGAGTAAGAGAGCCCAATGCTGTGAAGGCTTGCCAGCACATCTGCATGGCTGATGTAAAGAGTGCATGCATCCCAGCTAGAGGACAGGAGGAGGAGCTTCAGACTGATCATGTGACTGTTACAGAGCTAGGGCCTTTGGAGAAACTGAGTCAATGAGCAGACCCTACTTCAAATCCCAAATCTTGAGATCAATTTAGAAAGATTTCAAACATGCCACTCAAAATAATAGACATAAATTTATTGAAGGGATAGAAAAAAGGAATAGGAACAGTCTCAAGGAAGAGAGTAGTGGGGTCCTTTTAGAGAGGAGAGGGACAGCATGCATTCACTGTGTGCATGTCATGGGTACCAAGGAATGAACTCAGAAGTACTTGGCCATATCCCCAGCCCTATTTTGTATTTTATTTAGAGATAGGGTCTCTCTGAGTTGCTTAGCACTTCTCTTTTGCTGAGGCTGGCTTTGAACTTGTGATCCTCTTGCCTCAGCTTCCCAAGCCACTAGAATTACAGGCATGTGCCACACAGTGCCCAGTTGCACTCCAGTTTTATTGGGGATTCCAGAGAAGTTTCCAGAGAATCCCACCAGGTCCACCTCTTGATTTTTGACTGATTGCAAGATGACATCGGACTTTCAAGTTCCCACTGCCATAACAACTCTAGGTTATTTTGGTCCATGGTGACCAGTTCTAATTGTATTCTTAGCCATAATTTCTTACAAATTTTATGGTTAGGAGGAATAATTCTTATCTTCCCAAGTTTGGGAATCTGATCTGTGAAAGGGGTCACAAAATATCCCCCCTTAAAGGTAACCAGGATTCCTCTTATCAACATTATTTTGGGCCTGCATTTCTCCTGTAGTTCAAAGGTAGCTTGCGGAGGAATATGCTATATTCTGTTCACAACAATCTTTATGCCTGTAAAAGTCATTCCAATGGTGCTTTGAAGACAGATTTGGGAGAGGAAGTGAATAAAGTCTAATGTCAGTTAATTCCCAAAATTTTAGGGCTATATTTAGTCACTGGAAGTGGGAGTCAAGAGGAGGGGGCTTATTAAAAAAAAATCTAGGTGATGAAACTACCCAGATATTGATAACTGAGCATATATGAGAGGTGAAGAATAAATATAGTTAAGGGAAACACTTTGATATTACTGACCTGGGGACTGAGAATACAGTGTACAATTAAATAAAATAAGAAGAGCAAGAGAAAGATCAACTTTAGTAAAAAAAGAAAATTGACAGTGTAGTACCAGGGTATACGCAAGGGACATTTTATGAATATGATTTAAATTTCATAGAGGGGTCCACACAAATGTATACACATGATTTCTATTATATCTACATTCGACAAGGAATAGTGAGAATAAGATCGTTAAGAAGTTTATGTAAAGTGAGAATAGGAGAAAGCCAAGGGTAATGGCACACCAAAGTGTAAAAAAAAAAAAAAAAAATGAAGCAGATTGTAACAAGTGGAATTTTAGAAAGGAGAAAACCAGAAAAATCAATCATTGAAGCAAAGGAAAGAGAGATTTTTCAAGAAAAACATCATTCCAGAGTCCTGTGCTGAGAAATGTCAAGGAAGGTAGGATTTGGAATCCATGGTTTTAGCATTTGGGAGATAACCAGCAATATTTACAAAGCAATTTCAGTAGGGTAGTGGAAGCAGAATCCAGTTTCAGAGTGAATGTGACTGGACTATAATTACTTTAAGAAAAGGAGAGAAAATAAGCTAGAAATGTTATAAGGTCATTGAAGGGTTTTAAAGTCAATGAAGACTTGAGCTAGCATTTATCATTATGACCAAGAATAAAGAGTGATTCAAAAAAACGTGGAAGGAAAATTTATGGAACATGAGTCAAGAGTAAAGGAGAAGATAAGATACAGGGCACAGGTTAGAGGATTTGACTCTAGAGGGGAGGAATGACATCCTGACACACAAGAAGGGAAGAGTTAAGATGGGATGGTTGCAGACAAGGTAATATGTGGGGTACCAGAAACTGAAGAAGAATATATTATTAAGGAATAAAGCTGTAAGATAACTTTAAGAGAAAATAATGATAAATATTTCTTTTATTTTGCCTTAAAAAATCTTCATTAAATGATAAGCAGTTTCTCAATTTTATAGCTCTAATATTTTCAAAATAGGGTGAGAAAATTATCACTTATCCATACTCTTCAAGACTTACCCATGTAAAAGTCTTTCTTGTTCTAACTGGTTTTGCAGCCATTTAGTGAAAACTTCAAATGCTTCTCCTTACCTCTACATTTATTATGGTAATATAAAAGATGCAATTTTTTATATTTCAAAATTAAAAGTAAATTTTATATTTCACAGGAAATTGGAAGGCAATACCACATGGCAAAATTACAATGATTTATATTCTTTGATCTTCCTTTTTCAGTATAGATTACCTTTCAAGATATATTAAAATTGCAACTTAGATTAGATCATTTTTAAAAAACAGCTTGATCAAATATAGGGAAATGAGCAGTGGCCTTAAAACAACACATGAAGAAAACAAATAAGCTACTAACACTGAAAAGCCTTTATATTTGTACAAATATATCATGAGCTAATTTTTATAGCATCTGTGATATACATGTTATGAAAACTTGTAATCATTCATTATATTCAGTAGAAGTGAGGTAAGAAAGGCACAATAAACTCCTTTGGACCAGATTTATGCTGACTGATCTATCTGGAAGAAGCAAAAAGCTTCTTAGACTTCCATGAGCTAGAGGGTATATATTAACTATGCTTCTTTTTTTGTGTGTTCTCTTTATACGTGACAGTATAAACTATTTGATATATTTACATAAACATGGAATATATTTTATTCTAATTAGGATCCCAGTCTTGTGGATGTACATGATGTTGAGATTCATAAATGTACATAGGGAAGTTGTGTCAGATTCATTCTACTGTCTTTCCTATTCCTATCCTTCTCCCTTCTTTTCATTCTGTTTTGTCTAATTCACTGAACTTCTATTCTTCTCTTTCCCCTTTTTGTGGGTTAGCATCCACATATCAGAGAGACCATTTGACCTTTGTTTCCTTGGAATTGGATAGCCATTCTTTATGGCTGAGTAATATTCCATTATGTAAATATGCCATAATTTCCTTATCCATCCAACTGTTATAGGGTATCAAGATTGATTCCATAGTTTAGTTATTGTGAATTGAACTTTTATAAATATTGATGTGGCTGTGTCACTGTAGTATGCTGATTTTAAGTCCTTTGTGTAACAACCAAGGAGTGGGATGACTGTTTTTTGAGAAATGTCCATACTGTTTTCCAGTGTGGTTTCACTAATTTGTAATCCCACCAGCAATATATGAATGTACCCTTTTCCCAATAGCCTTTCCAACATTTATTATTGCTTGTATTCTTGATAGTTGCCATTTTGGTTGGGGTGAGACGAAATAGTGCAATTTTAATTTGCATTTCTCTAATTGCTAGAAATGTCGAAAATTTTTTCATATATTTGTTGGCCCTTATATTTCTTCTTTTGAAAAGTTTCTGTTTATTTTCTTTGCCCATTTATTGATTGGGTTCTTTGATAGCCTCTTTAACAAATGGTGCTGGGAAAACTGGAAATCCCTATGTGATAGAATAAAATTTAACCCCAATATTTCACCACATACCAAACTCAACTCAAAGTGATTAGAGACCTAGGTATTATACCAAAAAACACTACACCTACTAGAGGAAAATGTAGACTCAACATTCAATTGAGGAGTCTTATTGAGGAACCAAGTTCCTCAACAAGACTCCTAAAGCACAAGAAATAAACAATAAATAAATGGGATGGTATCAAACTAAAAAGTTTCTTCCTGGTAAAGGAACCAATCAAGAGTGTGAACAGAGAGCTTATAGAATGGGAAAACTTTGCCATTCACCCCTCAGATAAAGTGTTAATTTCCAGGATATACAAAGAACCCAAAAAGCTTAATCATGCTTCTTAATTCATGAAGGAGAATTGCTTTTAATTCTAACATTCTAGGTTGAATCTATGTATTGGTATATCTTCAAGTATTCCTTGCAATATTTATTCAACCTGGAAGGCATCACCTCAGAAAACGATTGAGATTCAAATTAATAAATGTGTAATGTCCAACAGATATATCACATAAAAAGGTTCAAGTTTCAAAATAATGAATGTGTAATGTCTAACAGATATATCCCAGAGAAAATGTTCAATGATTCTTACTGATAACTCTCTCAGAAAAAGTTTTCAAATCTGTGAGCTTAAAGGAAATTTTGGAAGTATTAAGTCCAAGAGAATCTTTTGCTGATACATGGCATGCCTTGATGTGATTGCAGAGTTCCAGAGACAGTACACTGAGTAGGTCATAGGCCTAGATTTAGTACTGAAGTTACCTAAGTTTAGATTCTATAATTATTTCTATTAGCTGATTGCCTTAAATCAGCATTTGTCAATATCTAAATCCTCAAATATGTGTTTATTGTGTAATATAGATTCTAGCTTGGATGATTATGAAGAGCAAAAAGCTACATACATACTTTTGAAATCAAACAGCTTATCAAACAGACAGTCCTCATTTTCTCAATTTGATAAATATTCGTTTTAATTACCTTAGTATAAATAATGCAAGTCTCCAAAGATAACAACCCAAATTTCATTTAGCATCCTATCGAAAATGCAAGTTATTGCAAAAAGGGTTTTGCAGCTACATATTCTATCTACAAACTCGTCTACAAATAACCATTATACATCATGATCAGTGACCAATCACTTTACTTCTTTAAGTGTATGCCAGTGATTAGTCATGGTGAGTCTGTTACTTGGTTTGTGTATAGACATTAAAGTGTATGGGTGTGTTGTCTCCTTGTCTTCTTAAGATGAACCCCCCATGTGACATTTTATAAAAATGGATAATCAAAAGAGGAAATTGGCCAAAGAAAACCAAAGAGTAGCAAAGAAAACGAAGTGGTAAACCTAAGGATGGCATGTGAATCAAATGTAAATGACGTTATAGAAGAAGGAGGTAGCCCCTTGGAGGTTAATCATGGTCTAATTCGTGACACTATATGCATGTCACCAAAGAACTGAAGGAAAACTTTATTGGCAGAAATGAGGAAAGTGGCTGTGATGAAAAGGATCCTGTCCAAGGGGAAGTGATGGCAGCCAAAACTTACATTAAAGAAACTCTTAGAAATATTTTATGATATGTACAAAGAGTAAAATGTTGGAACCTGGCCCAAATATAGAAAGGAGCATGATAACTTGCCAAGGCATAGAAAAAATTCTCAGTTTATATTGAAAGTCATCCAATATGAAGAAAGCAAACACTGTTCAGACTACTCAGTATGAGTTTCTACAACAAAATTAAATATTTTTAATTTTCAATGTTGCAGGGTTTAAAAGTATAGTGTACTAATGAAATGTTAATGTTTTTTTCATCTCCTTATACTTTAAAAATTTTCTGTGCAGCATTATTTAACATCATGCTTTTCAAAAAAAATTTTATTTGTTCTTTATAGATATACAAGAGTGTATTTTGACATACAGGGACTCCTTACACTTTTGAACTCACAAGATTTTAACTTTTCACAATGAGTTTTCAAGCCATAGAAAAATATTATAAATATTCTCATTGATTGCTAAGATTACCTTGTGTCTTTTCAGCCTACTAGCTCATTTTCTGGCTTTTACTACCATGCAAAGCAAGAAATGTTTGTACCTATTGATTAAACATTTTGAATAGGTTGACCCACCACATAGTATAGTCTTTGAATTTTATGAAGTATTTTTATACATATGTAAATATGTGAAATATTACCTTATCACTTTTCCAAAAATCAGAGCATCCATTCATTAACCATTGATTCTGTACATGAGTAAGCAGAGAATTCGTGACAATAAATTATATGGCTCAAGTCAGAAAGCAAATAAGCAGCAGAGCTTCAATTTGAACTCAGATATTTTGACTCTCAGAATATCCACCTGGTATATCTGCTGGCTCTACTTCTCAGTAGCAACATGATCACATCCAAATTATTGGAGACAAATCAATTTTTTAATTAACACATTGAAGAATGACAAACACAGATTATCTCATCATCCCAGAAAGTCATATACCCTCTCTAAGCATTAGGTGTTTTTTGTTTTTGTTCATTTATTTCTCATGGGAAAAATCAAGAGAATGCTACCTGTGTTCACATGGATGTTGAAAGGATTAAGTGGAAAGGATTAAGTATAGAGCTTAGTACATATCATTTGATAAACATGAGTAACTGACTCCCTTCTTTCTATCCATAATTACAGATAGTGAATGCAATCAATTTGTGGTTGGTTTCATACTTGTTACTGTGTAATAACAAGGAATTGATTCACTTAAGTAGAATCAGAGACATTAATGACAGTCTAAAAATAGCAACCCAATTGACCATTATTTAGGCAATTTTTCCATTGGATAAAATTACCAGTGCTCAAAATAGGAAAATAAGTGCACAGGTGACTATCTAATATATAAATGACGGTGTCTGGATGGCCCAGGAAAGAAACCCAGATATGATGTACCATTATTTTCATTCCACCTTGGCAACTTGTGTGAAGCTTTACCTTATTTTTTCCATTAACCATAGATCCTGCAGAAGAGAAAACAGAGAATTAGAGATAATAAATTATATAACTCAAGTCAGAAAGCAAATCAAAACTAGAATTGCAAGTAAAACCCAGAATAACCATGGGAAAGGTATGCTGTCTCTACTTCTCACTTTTGGATGTAGTGCGTGACTACATCCAAATTGTTTAACGCTAATCAATTGTTAATCAACAAATATTGGTATGGAGACTATGATTCCTAGGAGGTTGCAAAGGAGAAATGTATACAATAAATAGGAAGTGTTTCAGTTGGGATTACATTGAAGCTTGAAATAAGAATTAATTTTGGCCAATTTTTTTTTTACAGGTGATAGAATCTTTAATAGGGAGAAAATTGTAGATGAATTAATTCAGTTGCAATCAAGCAAACACAGCTCTTAGGAAACTTTCAAAAATAGATTAAAATGCATTTAGACATCTAATGCTATTAATAATTATGAACATTTCATAAAAATACAGTTATTCACCCCAAATTTAAAATCCTTTCCTTTAAAGTTTAATAAATACATTCCTTCAAAGTTGTATTGAGTTAATCAATACAATGATTTCTTCAAAAAATTATTCTGGTCTCTTAAAATAGCCTTCATTCTTTCCTTTCTTCCTTCTTTCTTTTTTTTTTGTTGTTCTCTTTTCCTTCTTTCATCTAAATGAAAACTCAGTAGATTAAAAGTAGCTAGTTACCAGAGATATTCAATTAAAACTTCTAATGATGAGATTAACTATAAATGTAATATATCAGATTATTATTGCATATATCTGTTATGTTTTAGGTGATACATTCTAATCATGGTATAGTCAAATATATGCAATAAAAATATTTCATTGAAATATTTTACTTAAATTATTTAATTAAACATTTTTTTCTTTTTTTAAAATAAAACATTTTCAAACATTTTAACAAGACATGTGCCTTATAGCAGAGGGGAGAAAAGTCCAAGTGATTATAGCTTTGTTAAATATAGAACTTTGTAAAGTAAACATAATAAAGGACAACAAAGAAATTCACATATACATAAAAGAAAAAAATTCTATAGACATTCTGAAGAAAGCCCCTAAGATCTTTTGTAAAGTGGAAGGAAAAAGAATAATAATATTTAAGTATTTATTAAAGGACATTTTTTTTAGACTTTCTCTCATACTAGAAAGGTATTATTGCTTCTACTTCCTAAATGAATCATAAAAGATATATGCCTTGCAGGATTATCCATTGAGTAAGTAGAAATCCATCCTCTAACAATCAAAATTCCAAAGCCCGCAATCTTTCCACTGCCTCATGCTGTTTACGAATATTTATTAACTGAAGTCTCAGAATCGGTCATATTATTCAAAAGGTAAGAATAATGTGGCTTGGAAAGATAGAAAGTTAAAAAATACATATTTTGGCAAATTGACCATTATAAGAAACATTATTGTTAGTTACAGACATACTTAATAAATAGGAAGAGGCAAGTAAAACTTATTTTGAGAGTTTGGCCAAACTTCTATACCTTTTCCCCAAGTGGTTAAAACTGGAAATGAGACAGCACTGTGTCATTTTTCCCCCTTCCAGCTATTGTGAATCTGAATGAATGCCAAAATATGAGTAATTTGTTTCTTACTTGTGTATCTTCTTATCCAAGTTAATTCATCATTCCAGATTTTATGGATTTTTCCCTATCTTAAAAGCTATTTTTTTCTTGGAACAATGGGTATCTATTATATAATTCCCTCACTAAATGTCACTCTGTGCAGAGGAGTTTTAAGTCACATTTTGTTGAAGGAAAAAGATACAGTTGCATGCCCTTGCTAGGAGAGAGTGGAAAAGAAAGAGGAAAATTAAAACAACCACCCAAACAACAAAAATTCAGTGAGGACTGAAGGAGCCTCAGCTCACTAGGATGATGCTAAGAAATGATATTGAAAACACATTTTAGAAGATTAGTTTATATTTTTCCAAACTATTAGCTGAAGAAAACTGAAAGTAAACTATAATTATTGTGGCAACCCAGGTACAATGAAAAATATTCATATGTATCCTCAACCTCTTCAAAGCCACTGATTTTTCAGATTATTAGCCTATTGTGGTTTATTCCAAAAGAATAAATTATGTAATTAGTAGATTTGAATTTCCTTGTCTCTCAATGGTTTTCATTTTCTCTTAAATTCATTATCCAATAAAAATCTGTGAAGCTGAAATTACAGGAAAGATGTGCACTCATATATGTAATGCAGCTCATGTTTCATCTGTAAAAGTGTCAAAGAATAACAAATCCAGGATTTTCTTTTTGAGTAAGAAAAATCTAATGGGGCAAAATAGTGCTGAATCCCAGCAGATTACATAACATCCTGAGGATTCTAGCTGTCACTGGTGTAATGTCCTAATTAGTTTTGTTGTAGGAGGAACAGTGTGAGAAAGCTCAATCTTTATTGAAGGCTGTAGCTAACTTAGAGTGTAAAATTTATATTGTCTTCAGTAATGGCATCAAGCAACACCAATATGAACACTGGATATAATTTATGTTACCATTTAGAGGCTATGCTTATTCTTCTAAAGTCATATTAACAACATTCTAGTCATTCTTACATGACGGCTCCTGTATATATTAATAATAACATCTTAGCCATATTATTTTCCCTCTATACTCCTCCTCAGCTACATTGTAAAGAAATTCAGTAAATAAAGTAAAGTTTATGGGTTTAAGAATATATTGGCTTTCAGTATTAAATGATAGGAAAATCAAAGGTACAGAAATTGAGATGTCTGCTGAAACAATCAATTCACTCTTACAGCTGACTTTCCCCACAATACAGAAAAGGACATGAAATATAAACAACCTGAAATTACATATACATTCCCCTCTGTATATCACCATATAATATATACAGCCATATATATGCAAATGTCTAGATGTATCTGGGAAAGCACTGTTAATTCATGTCCTAAATAAAAGAAAAAGAGAGGAGAAAACCCAACTTTAATTTTAATGATTTTTTTCAAATAAAAGCTTCATTTCCTCAGGGATACAATTGTTTGTTGTTCTTGTTTGTATTTTTACTTTAGTTCAACAGATTTTTTTTTCAGTACTCACCTAAATGACATTGTTAGATATAGGGGATGCCAAAGTGAATGAGACAGGATCTTAATTCTTAAGGTATGTATTATGTAATTAAGGAAATGCTATAAAATAAAATTAGATAATTTCTTCAGATATTGGCAGTGGTAGAGAAGACCATGGTGATTTTTTTTCAGGATATTAGGCCAATATTTGAGTAATTCATCATTATTATTTGGTATCTTATATAATCATCTTTAGAATGTTCTCAATCCTAACTTTGCTCTTTCCTCTCCACTATTTATTCAATAAATGAATTGATGTGTTTGGTAGCCAGGATGTAGTGAAAGAAAACAAAGTGGCTGGTGTGTATGCAAAGATACACAGGAGATACTGGGAGACTGAGGGAAGAGATTGCAGGGCTGATGGCTGCCTGTGAGGTGGCAAGCTGACAGGTCAGACACTTCCTAAAGAAGATGGTTGATGGGATTTCTTCCTCTTCCCTTTTGCATTCTTTGATCCTCCACATTGATACAACAAGATACAATACAGCATTAATTTTTATGATAAAAGCATGTGACATCACATTTCTTAAAGATGGAATGACTTCTGAATGAAATTCTGAGTTTTCCTTTAACTAGTAACTTGTATGGCCAATAGTCAATGAAAAAAACTTGAAGATTTCCTTTTGAAAAAAAATTTAAATGCATCCGTGACCATCTGATTCACATTCTTCGAGAAGGATAACTAAGGAACTGCTGAGGCACTATGAAGTCCAATGAACCATGTTCCTTTAACCTCAGTAGTGCTCTGAGGGAAAAAAAAAGAGTAGAACATAACAAAGTGAGGCCTACATAGTGATTACACATAACCAGGAGTAATTATCACTCAATATAGTCCAGGTGCCACTCTAGTAACAAATTAAAGATCCCATACAAGGGGATGATTTCCTCCTTGTATAGATGCTCATTTCAGGTTACCTGAAGTTTGAACTTGTATCATCTGCCTTCTGAGAACTAGGCCACTAGAGCTACTCACCCTGGAAAAGGAAAAAGAGAACTTGGAGAACCACATCCCAGCTCTTACCGCTTCTGTCTGAAGGGACATATGTGATATGTAATCACACTTCCCTGCCACAGATCCTCACATGATGTCAAGGAAGAAGAATATAAAATTGTCCTCCAGGGAGAAGTAGCAAATAAAAAATCAGCACCCTCTACAGTGTATTGTGATGGAGATCTTCCTACAAGGCCCTATAGGAACAGGTCCTTCCTTCCTTGTCTTGGACCACTTCCTGTTACTTTCCTTGTTTGTGCTGCTCCTGACACTTGGATTTTTTCATTCTTCCTCTTCCACCATATGTTTTGGTATATACGGCTCTTCCAAAATATATGTTCCCCAAATAGGTACATGGCTCACAATTTTACTTCCTTCAGGTCTTTGCTTCAATGTCATCTTCTCTATGAGAACTTTTCTACCAACCCCAATAGAGAATTCCAACCACACCAATATATTTTATCTTTCTTCCTTGTTTTTTTAAAATTTTTCTATATTCTCTAACATACTATAGATACTATTTATATTACTTATTATTTGTTTCCTTTGCTAGATAATGTTGACTGCCTGAACAGGATGTTTTTATTCCCTTCTGAGCCACCGTTACCTAAAATCCTTTTTGGAATGAGTTAGATGCACAATAATAGTTTCATGAATGAATGAATTCATAAATGAACAGGCTTTCAGCTTTACTGTTCCCTTTGCCACCTTAGCTCTCTCTTGCCATAAACTGTGGCCTGAAGGTCCTTCCCCCTCCCAACCTAGGTTTCTTCTTTGTCACTTGACCTCCCCTCATCTACCAGAGATGTTTTTGAAGCAGAATGACCTAGAGAAAAAATGCAAAAATGAATATTTTGAGATAAGTGGGGTATTTTGTTTGTGTGTTTTGTTTTGTTTTAGTTTTTTGCCATTGTAGTAAGTATGTAGGTGAGATATTTCAATTCTGTGGGTCCAGATAATGGTGTATAATAAAAATGCAAATCACTTATAATCAAAATATCTGAAAACAAGTTCTAGCCACTTACCAGCTGTTATCTTAGCAAGATATTTTGTTTATGTTTACTAGGTACTTTATTTTATCACATCTTTTGTAATATAAGGCCAAGAAATCTTCTCATCTGGTTACTTAGTTCTTGGCCTTAACCTTCAAACTCTCCTGTGTGCACTTGGCTTTGATATCCTGGAGCTGGGATCTATACAGCACATTTTTGCATTGCTCTCTGGCTGTCTATCAGATTCAGCCAACAGCAAACATTAAAGGGAGACCTCAAGCCTGGATGGACTGAGAGAACTGACTTCTTCCTTATTGTTTTCTGTGGACTTCCTGTGGTATTTCCTACATGCCATACTTTTAGGGCTTCTTTACCTGACAGCAGCCTTTGGGTCCCCATTTATATTATTCAACACCTGTAAACCAGCTTTGTTCCATCTTTCCTGGCTGTAGAAGCCAGCACCAGTTGCAGATTACATCTTTGAGGTCTGTTTATCCCAGCCCAACAGGATCCCTCTGTGCTCAGACACCAACACTACTGCTTCAAAGGGCTGACTCAATGGCCCTTCGTCCAATTTTAATAAGTACGACCTATTCCCTTTGTCTCTGAGCCCTAAGGGTTAGTAAGTAGTTCTTGTATGCAGTAGATACCTCTGTGAAGCCTTAGAGTTCTCTTTTTACGCCTTTCAATGGTTAACGCTAGAATTCTCTGTGCTATCCTCTGACATAATGCTTATTGATATAATACCTGTTCTGTTAAAGTCATAGGGTTATTATGAGGATAAGATGAGATCATGTCTAAGAAAAACACTGTGTGCAACTTAGGATTGTCTGAAAACTGAAGTGATTGTAGGCAAAATTTTTTAAGCTAGAATATGAGATTGGAATCAGTTATTCAGTATGAACTTCATTCACATCTAATAGCTTTCCCCAAACCACTTAACTAAATATCACCTTCAAGAGTTAAAAATGTTAGGTCAGAATATACTAAGTCCACTCCCAGGTGCGCCAGAGGAAACAAGCAACCAACCAAACTAACCGGAGCCTGCTGCCGCCACTGCTACCATAGAGTGGATTAGGGGGATGGCACAGGTTATATCCATGACAGGAAGAGTGGGTGAGGTCCAAAGTGAAGGGCACCATGTTTAACAGAACACATTAATCAGTGTCTGGATTTTAAAAAGGTAAAAGTAGGCCTGAAACTAGGTTTTGGCTTGGAGCAATGGGGAGCTGAACTTTGGAATTGTTGGGGGTAGAAGGAGAAATCGGGTTAAGTAACATGGCAGGAAAGACAAAGTCAGAGATGGTGGAATTGTTCTGAGTCAGAAAAAAATCATTACCAAACCACAAGGAAATCTCAGATCTTAGTTTAAATAATGTGTGTTGCTGCTGCAGCCCTTCTGATTGCCACCTTTAGTGAAGTCTACTGTGGGCATGTGCCTGTGCAAATGGTTCTGGGTGTTATGTTTGTTTGTAAATCAAGGAAAAGTAGCTAAAGGTCAGATGCAACCATCCCTAAGAGGTGAGAATGAGAATCCCATGGGAACAGGAGCTCTGGTTCCAAAAGTACCAATTAGAATTTGAGGTCCATGAAATGATAATAGAAACTGCTTCTGCTTCAGGACTGAGGCATGCACAGAAGCTGCCTTCAGGGAGGAGGCATTTAGAGCCAAACATTTCTCTCATGTTGCACAACAGACATCCACAAATGGGAAGTTTACATGGAAGCAGAAAATATGTAGTAGCCATGGCAAAGTTTAATCTCTTCTGCCCTCCCACTCTTGCTTCTAATCACCTCTTTTGGTGATTAAAATCAATAAAAATTCTCCCTCTTAATAATTGTTTGGAAGTGAAAGGTGAATTCTCACATTATTTTTCATCCTCCTCCTACCCCTGGCTCTTGATGACTACCCAGACAAACTTGCTATTTTCTGCAGCATCCCCACTGCCATCCTACAACCCATGCCCAGTGTCCACATGCCATTATGACATGCCACTATGTCTACCCTCTTCCTGCTTCTTTAGGACTTGTGTTTTCTAAGAATGCTGACTGTGGTGTCTTCATTAATTAGCTGAATGCTGACACTTATCATTAGTTCCTGTATGTCCCTCCCCAATCTGCCTCTAATACTTTCTCTCTCTTTCTCTTTCACACACACACACACACACACACACACACACACACACACACACACACACACCAGAAAACATAGGTCTCTCATTAGTTGATTACATATTAGTTTTGTGAATTTTACATTTTCCTTTCCCCCAGAGAAAAGGAAATTCTTCAGTACTGGGAGAAGACCTACCACAACTGTAGATGTTGCCTTGTCTGAATTAAAGTTGCCATCAAAGGGTCAACTGGGGCTCTAGTCTACTGGGAGCTTGACTGGGCTGGAAGATTCACTTCAAAACTCCTTCATGAGTCTGTTGACCGAAAGCATCAATTCCTCACCACCTGGTTTTTCCACTGGGCTTTTGTGACATAAGCAGCTAGATTTCCCCAGAGTAAGGGATGTGAGTGAGTGAGAGAGAACGAGAATGAACCTAGGATGGAAGTGCAGTGTATTTTACAATCTAATCTTGCAAATAAGAAGCAGGGAATTTTTGGAGATTGCTACTACAGAAGGTATCATACTTTAAATAAAATGTTCTGATTAATGAGTTTTTTGGTTAAATGCAGAGTCTTCTAAATTGAGTCTTTTTAAAGTAAACTGTTCGGGACTTCGCAAGAGGCAAAAATCTGTTAGAAAAGAGAAAAATCCATATTCAGTTCTAGATCCTTTCAGGGAAATTCCAGAACATATAAATAGCAACCAGAAACAGAGTCATAAAGTGTTAGGATTATCTTCCATGACCCTAAATCAGACTTGGTGACATGAAATATGAAGTTGGCTTAACATGAAAAATAATTTACATATATATTTTAAACTTATGCTAAGTTCACAATTAGTGTTGTATATGAAAAACAGAGAAGGTAATAACTTCTCTGGTCTGTAGTGAAAATATAGGAAGCATGAAATTGTAGTAGTTGTTACCTGTATTAACAATACCTGAAAGATTATATCCAGAGTAAATATGGGCATGTATGTGAAGTGACTTGTGTCATGTCTCATGGTCATTTGTTAAATATCAGTGAATTATACTTCTGAGAATATTTGGAATATTAGTAGTTATTCTTTTATGGGAGATAGTTCATTAGCATTTCACTTCTTGTGAGAAATATTTCAAATTATGCTATATTTTGTTCTCTGAGGGTACTTAGGAAAAGTATAAGGAAAATTACATTGTACTTGACATCGGGAGATCAAGACCACTGTTCAAAGCCAGTTTTGTCCTTTTCTTTGCCGCTGTGGCCAAGAATAAGTCAAAGCATTCCTCTGTACTTGTTAAGGGGCTCTCAAGTCAATACAGCTTTGTGGGATCTCAGACTCCTTATTTTTCATGACCAAATACCAATTTGTTATTTATTTCAGCTACCATATATTATCTAATATAGTAATTAAGACATGGAGGATATAACTTTAACCACTATAAAATGATCTTTTTATAATGGATAGATGCTAATAAAAAAATAGATGCTAATAAAAAAATGTTGAAAAGTAAATTTATGTTTGGAAGTTAGGATTATAGTTTGAAAGGATTCCTTATTTGTTTTTGCACATATGGCCTAGTCCACCAGTGGCCAGACACACTTGATGAGATCCATGAGGAGTCCTGCTTAGAACCTCAGGACAGATGGAGCTTTGCCCTTCTCTACAGATAGCCTTTGGACAGAGGACATGCACTCCAGTTGCTGCTGTTGTGTAACATCTGCTGAGATCTATAGAGATTCTGCAGCTGCCTACCAGACTGGAAGAGAGAGGGATCTCACTGATAGTAAGCCTGAGCTGCAAGGCAATACCCAGGCTGAGACTGCGAAGACCTATAATATGCTGCCTTCCTTTGGGCTGGTGCTCTTGCTTTCTGCCCAATTTAGGGTAAGTCACTCAGTCACTAGAAGGATGCAAGAAGCTTATGTTATTTTTCTCAGAGGTGCCATATCTTTTTTTTCTTTTCTAATAGCTCTCTTAGTTAAAGGGAAATCAATCTTGTGTTAATACCCCTTGGATTAGCATCAATAATTTAATGTTCTCATCTCAGAACTTTAAAAGAAAAAGTTTGCATCTTAAACACCTGTTCCCTCAATCCTGCCCTAGAGCAATATATATCTTCAACAATTACCATAACGATAAAATAAATTATATATGCTAGGAATGGTCAGAGTTTTGTTATTTCTTTTCTTTGTGAAATGAAAGAAAAGGAGGAAGGGAGTAATTATTTATGTTTCTAAACATAAATATGGATTTATATATTTTTAAATAAAACTTTAAAAAGTTGGAAAAAGTAATTATAATACATTTGCATTTTGCTCATTTGCTTGTTTCTATACTTACAAGGAGGGGTGACTCTAGAAGGTATGTGAAAGAAGCACCTTGCATTTTCCTGTTAGAACTTGGAAATGAGAGCATGTACACAGAGTACTCCTTCTGTCACTTCTTTGACATACACCCAAGGAGCGTCTGCCTTATCAGAATCCAAAATACTTACCATGGAGAGCAATGTGAATTTTTTATCCTTTTTCTCACATAAAGAACATAAAAGCTCTACTGAGGTAAAAGCTCTGTAAATAGTCACAAATGACAAAGCAGTAGGTGGTTGAGGATGCTTCCCCTGGCTTTGGATTTTCCAGGGCTTAGATTGCTGGCCCTTGACCTCCAGGGCTTGTACTAGTAACGTACCAGTTCAGGACTTCAAATGTAGTTGTTCTGTTTACTTTTAATTAAACCATAAGTACCTCATGCCTTTCATAGTACTCTTTTTGCACTTAGTTAACAAGTATTTATGACTGTTTAGAAAATTTCTCCTTATTTGCCCTTATCATTAGCCAAGAATACTAGGAAATCACAAAAACACTCAATAGTGCAATACTTGAATCTGGATTTAAAAGAAGGCAAGAGAAACAGAAAAATTTTGGAATTTCCTGTAATTTGAGACATTTCAGAGTTCTTTGTGAAGCTTAAAAAAAAGATTTCCATTAAATAATAATAAAATTACTATTATTATTAAGTATTGATCTCTGACTTAATAGTATCAAATCATGGATTACTTATGCTCATAGACATTTTATAAAACATCATGAATAATTACCAAACAATTTTGAAGTCACTTTGTGCTATTTTTTAAGTACAGTATTTTAAATGATCCCACTACTATGTAGTATTTCATAATTTTTTTATATTCTATATACTGAGTTAAGTATTTCGCAATAATCTTTGCAAGTGAAGAGGAAATAAAACATAATGAATTCTGAAAGATTTTCCCCTCTCCTTCTCCAAATTTTCTAATTTCACTACCATCCATATTTATATATGAGCAAACTGAGGCTTGGGGTGTTATCCATGGTAACAACTATACAACTAATAAAGGAACTGGTCTTTAACCAAGGGTCAGTCTGTGCCAAAGTGCTGGCTCTAAATTATTCCCACAGAGGAGATGCTGTGTGCTTGGAGAAAGAGGCTTTGCTTTCCGCTAGAAGTTGAACTGACTTTGTATGGTTCATGCACTTCCTAGGCTCTCGTGTTAATACCCCTTGGATAAGCATGAAAAATTTAAAGTTCATTTTCATAATATATATCCCTACACCCCTATTATCTCCTTGCAGCTGGTTAATAAACATTTATTGAAATAATAATGGTGGAATTGTTGTTACATGTAGACACTGCATGAGCAGCTAAAGTCAAAGAAAAGCAAAAGAAAGGAGAGGTTTTAGTAAGACAAAGAAGTAAAGATACAAAAGCAGATTTGAGTTTTGTGGATGCCAGAATAGTACACAACTTGGGGGGCAGTTAATTAAAAAAAATAAAAAGGTACAATCTGAAAATATAAAAAAGGTACAAAATGCATAATGATAGTGAGATAACAAAATTTAAAATTACAGCAACAAAAACTTAGTAAATACCAGATATATCACAAAATTCAGGAAACAAACATACATGTTTTTATTGCCAATCTTCCTTTTTCCCTACATTTTTTGCCTCCATTCTCTTCATGTCTTCAACAATAATCTTATAATGTCATTTTCCATAGAAGGAATAGAGAGAGAATTCAGTCTTTTGGCACCGTGGTTGATCAGAATCTGTTTTTATTATTGACAGTCCAGGTGCATAAACCTAGAGTGTGGCACAGAGACATACTCACTGTTTTTAGAACTGCTGAAAATTTATTCTTTACAAACACAGGAATGCTGATAAATTCTACTTTAATACCCATAAAAGTATGTTTGTTGCCTAATAACACTTTCTGCCTTAAAAAGTATATTTCTGGCAGGAGAGAACTTCCACTTTGAGTAGACAGGAAAGAAACAAATCATTCACTTAAAATTTTACAAACTGAGTGATTGGAAGAATTTTCCATAGAATAGTTTTTGATTGGGGCAGTCAATCTGTGTTTCTCTTCTGCAATAGATTTCCAGTGCTGAGGATAACAGACATTTTCTTTTCTCCTTGGCATCTTTGGCCTGATGCTTTATCTCACAATACCTGTAGGTCCTTGGTGCATTCCTGGAAGCCATTTTTATGAAAAGATAGTAACCAATCATGTAGCTGTCCCTGGACATGACTGCAAATCACCTAACTCTACCCTGCTGGTAACAAACTGAATTTATTGACCTCAACTTCCTTTTAGTTGGATCTTCAAAATGCCTTCAGCCATGCTAATGACAGAGAAAGGAGGGAAGTCAAAGTCAAAAGACAGTGGAATTCAGCTAAAAGATCTTACTTGCTATGGTTTAAATGTGTGCTTCCAAAATTTATGTGTTGTCAATGTGCTAGTACAGAAAGATGGTGCCTTTAAGGGACATGGACCACAAGGGCTCTTCCCTGTTGAATGAGATTCAGATCCTTATAAAAGAGACTACAGACAATATTGGGCTAACTTGCTCCTGGCTCCCTTATGCCTCCTGCCCAGGGAGGACACATTATGGCTCCCTCTTCAGGATGCAGCTCTCACTGGAAAATTAAGGCTGCAGGAACTTTGATTTTAGACTTCCAGCCTTCAGAACAGTGAAAAATATGTTTCTGTTCTTTATGAATTACCTAGTCTGTGGGATTCTGTCATACATAGCAACATAAGATGTTCATATAAGTTCTTCCAAAATATAATTCTGTCTACACAGATTCTGAGGTTTCTCCCAGGTGTAAATCCACCTTTGGGCACTTTTATTTTTAGTGAAGATACTTTTTATTCTCCCCAAATCATAAGTGTATGACTTTATAAATGTTTATGTGAACACACCCATATTATTAATTTTCAGATAAAATCAACATAATCAGTACAAACTCTGGCAGGGTTAATCTTTATTCTGACTTTTTAAAAACATAGATTTCATGTATATTTGTCTTTTAAATTTATATAAATTCATAAAAGATGCACTATTTGAGTTAGATTTTCTTATCCTGAAGTCTTATTTGTGAGGTTCACTAATATTGTTGCATATTGGGCTACCTCTGTTTTCATAGCTGTTTATCCTTTTGTAGTATTGATAATCCAAAATTTACAGACTCATTTTATCTTTGATAGACATTTTGACAATTTCCAATTGAAGTTATTGCTATTGATGTCATTGTGAACATGCTTTTATATGTTTTGGGGTGTAGAATTAAATTTCAATATGTATATATGTAGAGTTATAACTACTGTATTCTATAGTTGTTCGGTTTTAATTTATTACCAGTTTTCCAAAATGTTGTACTATTTTACACATAGTTTTGTAGAAACTTAGTAATATCTTTCTTTTTCATTTTAGACATTCCGTCAATTTATTAAATTTTTGTTGTAAGTGCCGTTTTCATGATGACCAGTGAAGTTTATCATGTTTTCACATGGCTATTGGCCATGAAGATGCCCTGTTTTCTGAGGTATGTGTTAAGTCTTTTGGCCATTTCCATATTTTATTTTCCTATCTTTTTCTTACATTGCTTTATTTTTATGTATTTTTAGGTTGGTAGTATTTTTTTGAAGTATCTGAATGAAATAAATAAAGTTAAATGCATTTGTAAACTAGGGAAATGTTATGACTTTGTTGAAAATAAAAGGCAATACTTAGTTACAGAAACTGGAAAAGTATTTGCATTCAAATATCTTTTGAGAACTAACTTTTAAAATTTTTGTTTGCAGTCATTTAAAAATGTGAAGGTCATGAAAAGTTGCACACAAAAATGTTATATAAGGATCTTACTCTGATTAGAATATTGGGAGTAATATGTTTCCATTTTCTAAGTCCCCAAATACTTTGAAAGGAGTTTGTTGTGAACATGTTGTTCTTAAAAAAATACATGGAAAGATTTGAATTAAAAAATAATTACAGTTTTCTCATTCTGCCCACATTTTTCTTAATTGGCTTAATTTATGTGGTCACATCCAAAATAAATTTCAATGTGATTTTGCCAAAACTAATATGTTCACAAATTCAATAAAATTCCAAAACTAAAACACAGTCCAGGTTTCCTGACAATATTTTCTTCATACATTTTATAGGACTTCCAGGAGTTGCCCATCATATTAAGATAAAATTTTTAGGACAGTGCTAACAAAACAAATATTTCCAGATTGTTAATATTCCTTGTTTTCCTCTTATGCTTCTTTTTCTTTCTAAATGCTTACTTTGCACACTTCAAAATATTCCCTCTATCAATTATCTCACTAGATAGAGTCAAAAGTGAAAATTAATATGCTAAGCATACTTCTCTTAGGGTAGAGTAATCCAAACCAGCCCTTCTCAGAAGCAGGGTCTGGTGAGAACAGTATGGAAGAAGGTTCACTTGTTTATGTCCTAACCTTCCTAAAAGTTTGAAGAGAAAAATTATCAAAATTTTGTTGTAAATGATGAACCATGAACCATATCGTTGTTTGGTTTCAGAAATTTAAAATTCACACACATTTGTCATATCCAAAGATCTCAAAGAATTTCCAGCTGAATATAATGGAACCCATGCTGAGATCATTAATCAAATTAAACCCGTGATTCTGGGAATCACTATTTTTATGAAGGAAGTTGCACAGCTGCTTTTTTAAGTCTTGTAACTTTACACAGAACAGGAATAAAAAGAATCAGAACAAAAGCTACAGAAGATGTAAAGATATGATGATTGCCATTATTTTTTGTCTCACATAGAAGCACTGGGGCAAAAACACCTTTTAGAACTGTAAATTGTTAAAGTTTAGATTCCATATTCCTTCTTTTTAAGCACATCTCTGAGAAGGTCAAAGTATAAGACTTTTGTTAACTGTATGTGTTGGATTGTCCTAGAATTCAAAAATGTGTTTTAAATAGAGAATGAATCATTATGGATGAGCATATTGGATTTGCAAGCATTTGACTGTTTTGGTACTTTATGTCTGAATGTTTTCCAACTCTCTGCACCCGTGGATGCTTCCCACTCATTGAAATGTCTTACAGTTGTATTCATAGTAATGGAAACCAGGCAAGAACGTCTATCTTGCTGAGAGAGTCCCTCTATATATAACATTCATTTGGCTGTCACAACAGAAAAAGGCTGTCTGACAAATGTCTAAATATCACAATGTTCCTCTGGGCTCATTGTCTGTGGTTTGTGTTTTACATTTACATTTAAACATGTTTATTTTATTTATTGCCCATATATAGATTTCTCATTTTAATTTTAAATGATGGGTTACACTATTTTTGCAGTTATGAAAAGTCACATTTTATGTG
Source organism: Ictidomys tridecemlineatus (assembly GCF_052094955.1). Classification (NCBI taxonomy): domain Eukaryota; kingdom Metazoa; phylum Chordata; class Mammalia; order Rodentia; family Sciuridae; genus Ictidomys; species Ictidomys tridecemlineatus. The sequence continues at coordinate 166,395,053 of NC_135480.1, read as the reverse complement.
GTAAAGATAAATTCATTGTCATTAGTGAACTGAAGTTTTATGTATTTAGGAGAGAAAGAATACATTTAAAAAAGTTTTATACTCTTTGACTTGTAACCTTTAGTGAGACTTGATAAAAAATATAACCACTATAAAATACTGTTTCTGTTTTTCAGATCATTATCACAAATAGAGCCATTAAAGGTCTTTCTCTGTTCCAAATATCATTAAATATTGTGCTTTTAATCTGCAAACCTTGCTTGGAATAGATTGGAGCTTAACAAATATGCTAGAATCTTCTAAAGGCTCCAAAGTACATTCAAATTTTTCCCATACACAAACTCAGGGGAAAATGTATAAGATAAGCGGTAATTCTGAATTCATCCTCTCTTTTTGTGCACTTCTTGTTCCTATTTTAAGATCTTTACTTTCCACAAGCCCAGTAACCTGTTCCTATATTAGTTCCTTTCCTTCTTCAAGGAAAACTATAATTGGCAAGTTCTTTGGAATAATGAGACAATGGTCTTGAGGATTCCTTATGTTATTTTGATCTAAATAGAAAATTCTGGGTGATTGTGGTGCTTCATTCAAATAAATAAGCATTGATTTTCTAAAGTCTTTCCTCCCTCCCTCTTCCTTCCCTGCCTTCCATTCTTCCTCCTCTCTTTTTTCCTTCCCAACTCTTCTCCATCCCTCCCTTTTTCCTTTCTAAAATAAGAGAATTCTGCCTTCTTCTGGGGCTAGGAGAATAATGTACACAGAAGAGTTTTAGGGAAGAATGAATTGAAAGCATTGAACATGAAGGAGGTTTTACCTTGATTTTGAGGTGATAGCACAGGCTCTGAACAGTAAGAAATACTCTAAGGAGGCCAGAGTTTGAGTCAAAATACAGTTTTTAAGGTGATCTCACAGCTGGAGTAAAAAAATATATATATATATATTTGGGGCTGGGGATGTGGCTCAAGGTAACCCGCTTGCCTGGCATGCACAGGGCGCTGGGTTCAATCCTCAGCACCACATTAAAAAAAAATAAAGATGTTGTGTCCACCGAAAACTAAAAAATAAATATTAAAAAATTCTCTCTCTTTAATATATATATATATATAATGAATATATTTAATATATATATATAAATGAAACATACACATGCACACACACACACACACACATATATATATATATATATATATATACATACATATATATAAATGAACAATGTAGAGAAGTTCTGGCTAGTAGTACCCAGAAATAATCTACTGTATTCTTTAGAGACTGACAGAATTAAAACAATACTGTAGTTCCAGTTTCAGCCCTAGATATGGCCAAATTCTACTTTTACCTTTAAAGGATGTGGATTATATTTTGGTTCGTCTAGAAATGACACCTATTCTAGGCACAGGAGTGCTTTGAGGCAATTCTATTTTTTTTTTTAATTTTTATTTTGGCGGACACAACATCTTTATTTGTGTGTGGTGCTGAGGATCAAACTCAGGCTACATGCATGCCAGGCGAGCGCACTACCACTTGAACCACATCCCCAGCCCCTTGAGGCAATTCTAAAGAAAAAAAACAAAACAGAACAAAATGCCAGTGCTGATCAGGAATTTAACCAAAGACTCTTAAAAATCTCAAGTGCCTTTCTTTTTGAATAGAAGGGTTTTCCTGGTATGTATTGTACAATTATTTGTTTACTTCTTAGCTTGTTTATTCATCCATACATCAATATAATATTTATTTGTTTGTATCAGAGCTATTAAGATAAATCATCAAATGAAACCTGTAAGGTTCTTGTTCTCATAAACAGGTCTGAATAATAAACAAATAAGGATAGTTATCATACTGAATCCTAACTTTGAATGACAAACTCTTATTATTTTAACAGTTTTGCTCTTTGATTATTCAAGGTCTAAGTTTTGTTAGGGGACAAATTCTAGAATAATTTATTCACAAATATTTAATAACATTCAAATGAACAATACTGGATACATAAAAGTTATAGAGACAGCTCATTAAATGTTATAGTTTTATAAAGGATCAAAGGAAATTAAATTACCCATCCCCTGTTTAATGCAATCAGATGTAATTATTATAAATTTACATCTGCATTTAGTCCCTGAGACAGGAATTCAATATTAAAGAACATAATTTTGACCTCTTAAAACTTTTGCATTTTGAAAAAGACAGACAATATATGGACATTTTAACTTTTTGTTTGTTTATATATACAAAAGCAAGAATTTCAAAATTCTTGCTTTTGTATATACATAAATTAATGGACATATATCAAAATAACTTTTTAAAAAATACCTAGTTACTTGTAAACTGAGATGAATCTTTTCATTAGACTCGTGACAGCATAACAATATTGAATTTTTTTTGGGGGGGAGGTACTAGAGATTGAACTCAAGGGCATTCAATCACTATGCCACATCTCCAACCCTATTTTGTATTTTTACTTAAAGATGGGTTTCACTAAATTACTTAGTACCTCACTTTTGCTGAGGCTGGGTTTGAATATTTGATCTTTCTGTCTCAGCCTCCAGAGCTGCTGGGATTGTAGGCATGTGCAACTTCACCCAGCACAATATTGAATTTTTAATATAGGCTACTTTCCTATCTTATTAAAAGATGGGATTATTTAGGAAAAATAAAGCTATTCAAAATATCAGCCCATGGCATAATTATACACTTCAGGCTTACTTAGATCTTGATTTCTGAATCTGTTTTGCAAGTCTGTTACATAGAATGTTTTTTCTATCCTGTTCATCTAAGTAACTTTCAATATCTAGCTCAAATATCCACAGTAGTTTGAACAATGTGAGTTCTTTGAAAAAGATTGAATACTTAACCTTTCAGCCCCTAGATAGAACTGTGATAATTTCCTAATAACTTTAGAAATATGTCAATTCATCTTTTTATCTCTTTTTCTATGTATATTGCTATGGTTTGAATGTGTGTCTCCCTCAAAAAAAAAAAAATATGTTGGAACTTAAACCCCAAAGTGATGGTATTAGGAGATGGGTTCTTTTCGGAAGTGAGTGAGTCATAAGGGGCTCTTGCCCTCATGAATGGGATTGACACCATATTAAAGAGGACTCGGAAAGCTGCTTGATCTTTTATTTCCCTTCTGCCATGAGGCCACAGATTTGTTCCCTCTGGCAGGTGCAGCAAAAAGGCACCAAGTTGAAAGCAGAGTGATTGCTCACTGGTTACCAACATTATTGAAAACTTGATGGACCTTTAAACTCCAGAACTGTGAGAAGTAAATTTTTGCTATTTAGAAATTACTTAGGGTTAGGTATTTTGTTAGAGCAGTGCAAGTGCACTAAGACAAATGTGATAAAGCCATGCTGATGAGCATGCACAGATTCATGAGTGTTAAAGTTTCTTAGTGAGTTTTCATGGTCAGTTCATCATCAATTAGCAGTAGTGGGTATATGTGTGTGTGTGTGTGTTTGTGGGTGTTTGTGTTTACATCAAGTCTATTTCAAATGACAGTAACATGATTTAGGGGTGTTCTTCATGTACATGTGTGCATATTCACAAGTGCTAATAGATTTAATCTCTTTGTTTTAACTTTTCTTTACTAACAGATGTATTTTGTTAAAACCTTTTATGATACGAAAGTATTACCTGGGTTTTATTTTAGAATCTTTCTTTTTAAAGACAAAATAACCAATGTTCATGTATTGTGATTACTGATATATGCTTATCTATTACCTTCTTTTAAAATGTTTTCTAGTTTTAATTCATTTGTTTATTTCTCACGGTTTCTTATTTATAAATTTGATCAAGTGTATGTCATTCCTTATTTTTCCTCCTTTACAGCTTTGGAATATATGGGATATAACATACAAATTCTGCTTTTATATTTTTACAATACGTATCACGAATAGTACACACTGTTTGCCCACAAGAAACAGGTTTCAAGACTCTAAGTAAATGCCTGAAATTACAGATTATACTGAATCCTGTAGAGACTATATTTTTCATGAATACAAATAAAGTTTAATATCTAAATTAAGCATAGTAAGAGACGAACAATAATAAATAACAAAACAGAATAATTATAACAATGCTATATTAAAAGTTAAACTTATGAACTATTTATTTCTGGAATTTTCCATGTAATATTTTTAAAATATATTTTAGATACTTTTTGTATATTGCAGTTATCTGTAAGTAACAGAAATTATGGAAAGGGACCCTGCAGATAAGGGGAACTATTGCATACATCGGTTAACACAATCTAAATCTACTTTGTCTCTTAATTCCTCCATACAATAAAAATCATTATAATAGTTTCCACTTCAGTTTACCACTTTCCATCTCCTATATTATTGTAATTTGGATCTGGACTGTCCCCAGAGGCCCATGGGTTAAAGGCTTGGTTCCCCATCCTGTGGTACTATTGGGAAATAATGAATAATTAAGTGGTGCAGCACAGTGGGGGGTCACTGAGGGTATACCCACAAAGGGGATATTGTGACCCAGCCCCTTCTTCGTCTTCCTCCTTTGCTCCTGGTCATAGTTTTGTTCTGCTTTGCACTTCTTCCATGTTGTGCTACCTGACCACTGGTCCAAAGCAGGGTCAAACAATCATAGATTGAAACCTCTAAAACCATGAACCAGTATAAATCTTTTCTCTTTTTAAGTCAATTATCTTGTTATAGTAATGAAAAGCTGACTAACACACAAATTAACATTATCTAGTGCTTTTCAGTTTACATTTCTTAGTGTTTGCAGAAGTAGAAGCTCCTGTGAGTATTTATTTCTTCTGCCATGTAGCCAGAATGTCCAAAGTTTCTTTCAAACTAGTTAATCATTTATGAGTTGGCAATATTATTAATTTTCCTGTATATAGGATTTAAAAAATAGGTCCTAAGTAATTCAGGGTAAAGATATTTATTGAGTACACACTATGGTAGTATGTGGCAGTAAAGTGCAAAGCTGGGTAAGATATGAACCATATACTGAAGAAAATTTAAAAAAATATATACGTTGGCCTTTTTTCTACCAGATAAATTGGCAAAAAACATTTCTGCCTTTTCTAATACCCGTCATAGTGCCTTGTTTGTATGACCTGCTCAGCCACTGTTTTTGATTGAGTGGGAGGTAGGTGGAAAAATGGATGACACAGTCATAACTTAATGGGCTTGTTCTTTCTTAGAAGGGAGATATTTATACATGCTCTTTGAGACAGATGGAGATGATAGACTATACCCTAAAGCATCTAAAACTCCAGCCAAGTTTTTATCTCTGAAGGAAGTATTCCAGGATAAGCATAACATCCTGAAACATCTCATTGCAGGTTGCTGGAGAAAGTACTTGAGCCATCTCTTCAAAGTGGCTCTAATGAATTTCCTGCTTCACTGCCTCACTGCCAGTTGCAAACTTTACTAGTGACTTTTCCAGATTGAGCCAGGCCAAGTTTCCTCTGAGGCCTATAGAATTTAGGCTAGTTGGTTAATTAACAAGCATTTAATAAACACCTACTGTGTGTGGAGTACTCTATATGTAGGTCTGTTGTCTAGTATACAAAAGATACTTATACATTAAAGCTTAGCTCCAATTTCCCCGTTTTGCTTCCACTATTGATTCTACATCACGTCAATTTTTTCCTGGAGAGATGATTGTCTGAATCATTTGATTTGGCATCTTAATATACTGCTATTATTTGATCTCCTATTGATGTCTAAGATTAAACCTTACTTCCTCAGCACAAATATAAACACAAAGACTTTTCTGTATCTTATACTTAAAGATTACTTGGTGATTGATTTGCTGTTACTTAATATACATTTCTCAGAATATGTTCCAGAAGATACTAGTCCTTAAGATATTCTGAGGAAAAAGAGAATTATTAGTAATTTATATGACCAAATCTACTTTATAACATGCTATCTCCTTTTTTCTTCTCTTGAAACATAATCAGGATTTGAAGATAATCAGGATTTTGATTATCCTGAGGGAATTTTGAGGCTTCACGTCATGAAGAAAACCTTTATGTTTTTCTAAATTTAACCAATTCTTTGTTTAATGAAGTCAGGATATAACCTTCAGGAATAGATCTAAATTTAGGTATACCAAAGGTGAACATTTAAATTTTACATCATTTTCATTTTTATAAGAACAGAAAAATACCTGGCTATGTTATCTTTTCTTACAACTACATTTACAAATGAAAGCTCTTTTCCTCTACATCTAGTAAACATGATTTAAATCCCTTAACAATCATCATTCTACAGAATAATTTTCAGGGAATGCATTTCTGCATTATATCAATGATCAATGTCATTAATGAAATCAAAGTAGTTGCTCATATGGAAAAATGGTGTCTGGCTCATGGCTGTTGTATCTATAACATTCTGGAAGATTGCCAGCATCTTTGTATAGATAGTGGGTTAAGTTTGCTTATGTAGCCTTGGAAGCTATAATCGGAGACATACAAGAAAAATAGGTGTAACACCTGTCACCCTGATGATAGTTAGGGCCCACTTAGTTGATCAGATTATCTCTGTCAATCTTCTTCCTTAATAGAGAGGGACTGTCATTTGGTCAAACTGTCAAACATTTCCTATGGTACAATCTTGCAATAAACTCAGAAGGCATCTAGCCAGTCAGTGTCCTTGTCACTGGGTAGAAACTACAAGCAAATTCACATTATTTAGTCCCCCAGATACATTCTGTGGAATATCGTGCCTAAAAAGTCTAAAGATGAAAATTACTCCAATGGAAGTTTTGTTTCTATGTTGATAAAATTGCCAGATAAATGGTTATAGAATTCAGGAAAACATTGAATAAACTAAGGACTTGGCCAAATTAGGGAATGATATATAATCAAGCCCCTGCTATGATGATGAATGATTGATGATTGGAAAAGTTTGATTTAATATTACATTTAATGCAAATAGTTCTCTGTTATACTTTTCAAGTGCTATTTTTTAATACACATCCTTTTTTTCTTCATATTTTAGAATAATTTTAGATGTTAAAATATTGCAACATTAAGGCTGAGTGCTTGGGTACTTTTCATGAAATTTCCCTTAACAAAAATATTTTACATAAATATAATTATATAAAACAAGAAACTAATAGTGAGATAATGTTGTAACTAATGTTGTACCTTTTATTGAAATTTTTTGAATATTTGCATTTGCATCTTTTTTTCAGACCCAGGATCCAACTCCGGGCCACACCTTACTTTTAGTAGTAAGGTATTTTCATTATCTTACAACCTGGGATGGATTTCTCAGCTCTTCTTTGTCTTGCATGACCATGACACATTCAAAGAATGCTCCTTATTTAGCTTGCAAAGTGTCCTAAATTTGAGGATATTTTCTCCTATTAGATTAAGGTTATTCATGTGTTAAAAAAAAATGTTCAGAAATGAGTCCATGCCCTTTGAAAGTGTCATCAGCAGGTACATGATGGCGATAACGTCTTATTACTATGATACTGGTGATTTTTCTAGATGTCCTCATTCTAAAACTATTTTGTGGGCAGTTCCTTTAAATCAACTTTTGTGACTCTCTGTTTTCACATTTTTCTTCACTTCCTAACGTTTTAGCAATCTAAAATATTCTGGACTTGTCTTGTATCTGCCCATAAATTTCCCGGCCCTGGAATCATCCATTTGTTCCAGGAACCTGTTTGTTTTTATTCAGAATTGCAACTATGATCTAAGGATGAGGTGTCTTCATCGGTGCTTAGATCTTATGACTGTTAAGCCATCTCAGTGAATAGAACTGGAAAGTACTTGTTGTATAGTTGCATACATACCCATGTCTAAATCTATTTTTTGTCTATTCATATATTTATTTTTTAAAAAAAACCATGAGGTTCAATGAAAATGTGTAATTCCAGTCCAACATCCCAGAGTTCATTCCAGCCTTCCATTGGCTTGTTTGTAACTCCTTTTGCTGACAAAAGAAACTTGTGTCTCATGATCTATGATTTATTTCTTTAAGGTACATTCATATAAGATAGCTTCAGAATTGCTAATGCATATGGCAGTGAAACTAACATTTACTGACTGTAGTGTACCACTGTGTATAATTCTATTCTTTGTTTCCTTCTTTTTTTTTCTTCTTTCTTTTTTTTTTTCCTGTATCTTTCCAGTATTTGGGAAATTACTCTTTTGGGAAGTTGTTTAATCTACTTCTTTTTTCCTGATGCCTTAATTAAGGCTATGTTACTCATTTGTTATTGTTTATGTTGCAATTTGCTAGTTTGGGTTTGATTATTTACTGTTCTGTGTGTGAAATCTTGCTGAAATTCTAGTATTCAACTCTCTATATAAAAGATATACCCAGGAAAGTATCTCTCCCTCCTTTATTTCTTCCAACCCACTTCCTTTTCCTCATTCTTTCTACTCCATTCTTATCTTCTCTCTATGTTACTCATTTCTTTCATTTATGAATTTTTCTATTTGAACTTTTTTTTGCACAAATGAGCATATATATTCATATTTTCTTCTTTGGAGGCAAACATACTGTAAGTATTCCATTTCACTGCTTTCTACACTTGGAAATACATCCTGAAAATTAATACATATCAATATTTTCTATATTCATTTTTATAGCTTCATGGAATATAAATTCTAAATGTCTATATGTATACAAACTGACTATTTTTATTTATTTATTGTAATGACAACTACATTCAGATCCAAGTAAAACACCATGTGACTTGCTGGCTGGGTTTTATCTCCTTCCTGGCTTCAAGAATTGGGTGAATATACTTGTCTTTGGCTTAGATTTATGCAAATGTTCTGGCAGGTGCTTATCATCCCTTTCCTGTTACTTCTTGCTTGAGTTGGCTTCTACTTCATCTTCTGATCTCATGTTTGAGTCTGAATCATGAGTTTCTGATTCTTCCATTCTGTCTTGCTCTGGGCACTTTTGATCAGATTTAGTACCACCTTGGCAGCCACATGATATCCAGTCTGTGTAGCACTTTCATGGTAGTCTACCTTTGTTGTGCTGGTGTTACTTTTACACTAGACCTATTCTTCCTGGGTCTCTTCTGGCTGATTTTAACTCAGACGCTATTTTTGTCTCTAACTGTTCTGTAGCACTCCCATATGCTCGCTAAACAAGATGACTAGAATATTGTCCAGTTTGAAGAGTAAAATTGGACTTTAAAATTTAGTATACTTAAAAGAATATTTGACTATAATTTTGCAAAGTTTTACTCTGATTATTCATTTAGGACACTGTCAAAGGAGTTCCCTCATGAAATTTATCTATTTATAGTAAATGTTTTACTTCATGCAAACCTGCTGAAATGGAAAATTATTTTGAAAATAAATGAAACATAGACTATTTTTTAAAGATTATGCATGGCCGGATTCAGCAGATGTTGGTAAGTTAGAAATCTCTGATATTTTAAAGAGAAGAAAGAAAATATTATTGTTTAATATAGAAAATCCTTAGTTTTCTATATCCTACCTCATTTTTCCAATGCAGTAATTAAGACTCTGAAAAGTTATACCAGGAAACTTGTTTATCTAAAACAGACAAACAAAGAAAAAACTTTCCAGTTATCCAAATAAGCCTGAACACCACAATTCAAAATTCATGAATGATATTTTTACTTTTAATTCTTTTTTTCAAAAAATATTATGGGTACTCTTCATTTTATTTTTCTGTTAATTCACACGACAGTATGGACATCAAAATTTGAGCTATATGTAAAGCCGAGGACAGCCATTAGAAGAAATAAGTGGAAAAAATACCCAGCAAATATTTGTGATACAACAAGCAATTTCTTTATCCGCATACTGTTTGAGCTTTCTTATTACATTCTCATCTTTAACAGAAATTAATCTGACTCTTTTGGAACAATAGAACATCTCCTAGATGAGCCCATGAGGTAGATGTACCAAGGGTATCTGTTTTTTTTTTTTTATCAATGCAAAACTATTAAAGCCATAAATAGGAATTAATAGCATTCAACAGTCATTGCAGAGGAACTTCTCTAGCAAACAGTGTACAGGATAAAGGACAATTTTCCATTAAGTTTGGCATTTGAAGGTGGGAAGTAATCTGAAATTTAAAGCATGGAAATGTAGGTTCTAAAGATGAAACTAGTACAGGAGTGGTCAGGACTAAAGAATTCATTTTTTTTTCAGCTCAGGTTTAATTTTGTTTGTACTATAAATGCATACACACATATTTGCTACTCTAAAAATATACTGTATATATTTACTTGCCACAGATGTCCAATGAGTCACTGCACAATATGTTTGGGATAGGTGAAAATTATTTGAACATCTAATGGAATTGCAAGTAAAATAAATATAGTATTTTAAAATAAACTACAGAGGTTAAACATACTGAGACATTTTAAGGTTAGCTTTGCCCAGTTGATAGACAGGGTATTTTATTTATGATCATCTGATTCTTTTCCTCTGTATTTCTCATCTGAAATGTTGGGTTGTTCTAACAAGTATTTTCTGAGACACGCCATCTCCTTTCCAGTGTCAACTATCAAATGGCTGAAATTCATCCATTACTAGTAGACGATTCTTTAGATGATAACTTGGACATCATAAATTTGCTGTCAAAAGTGAGGTTCTGAATTGGGAGGAAAAGAATGTCAATTGTGGACTTCAGTTATAAGGAAAATGTGAGCATTTATCCAACTCAAAAGCATTCAACTCAGAGCAGAAATCTATGTGCAACATCCTTGATGGATGGATAATCAGCTTGTATTTTAGCACTTTTATCCTCTTACAAGGCAATTTATTCTACAATTTAATTGCTGAACTTTCTGAGCTATGAGAAAATTTGTTAATTTTTGTTAGTATGTCTCTTTCTGATTTCATATGCTAATCTTATATTTGCCCTCTAGAACCACTACACCAAATCCATCACATTTTTTCTTTTAGCATAGACTGGAGCTATTTTTTAAATATCCAACCCTTAACCACTCCTCTTATAATGTTATTGTAAGACTTCTTCCTTTTCCAAGGTCTTATGGCTATAGGAATACAAAGTAGCTTTACAGCCTGTTTAACATCTTTAACAACTCCCATTTAGAAAATTGGTCCTGCCCATGCTTTTTGTCCAAGAAATCCTCTATATTCTGCATTTTGAAGACTCTCCTGTTGCACATACTGACTCTTTACTACTATCCAATTCCTAAATACTTTGTTTTTAAATTTGATGTACTTTCCAACGCCACCTTCCCCAGAGCATAGGTTCACTTTATCTCACAAAGCCCAGCTTTGACAAATCCTATACAAAATCCAGCCCCCAAGAAGGACAGCTTTGGCCAGAATCCTAATCGCAGGAATGGTGACTAAGTAGAGCCTAACTTAGTGATGAGTTTTTATGACTCCATAAGGCATGCCTAAGTAAATCGATTAGGTTGAATTTTCTTTGGCTCAGAACATAAAGTATCCAATATCCAAATTTGCCTCAGAAGAAAATATGAATCAAGAAAAGCAACAATATTTCCTGTTAGCCGTTATCATCACTATCCTCTGCAAAAACAGTACAATTTTGAGACCTAGGATTCTAAAGCCTAGGAATCCAACTAAAATTTCAAAACCTCAAATTGGAACATAATCCTTCATTTGCTTCCATTTTATTGGGGGCTAAGAAAATTTTCAAATTTGATATCTCAATGAATTCATTAATGTAATGGAAGGAATAGAATGACAATTACAGTACAGTTTGATCAACACTTTGAAAAGCATAAGTGTTCCATGCTATAAAATAAGTAAAAAAAAGAGGTCCAACCAGGGGCAGTGCGGACTTTATCTAAAGAGAATGTGAAATATGAGCCAAGCTGTGAATCAGGGATGGGAGTTAGCTAGCCAAAGGTGAAAGGAAAGATGAGCAATAAGTGAACCTTGTTGCAGAGCTAAGAAAGGCACTGCTGTTGCCCAGGAGCAGTTTGGATTGTGAAATATGTATCAGGAACCTGATGAGAGAGATGCCTGGAAAGGGTGTTGCACCACACAACACAAACACCAGACAGATAGCACAAAATGGCTGCCTTGCACTCTAAGGGAAGGGAAAATCACTCAAATCATAAGGCAGAGGAGAGGACTTCTAACTTAGGAGAGTAATATGAGGAGTAGACTTGAAAGTTATAAAACTAATGATGGGGAGACCAATGAATGTCTGTGACATAAGGGACTGACAGAGTAATCTCAGTAAGAAACAGAACTTTAAAAAGCGGGAGAAACAGAGGGTAAGTTCCTTAAAGGCAAGGCTTCTGTCTCTTGGTCATTGCTTAGCCCAAAGTGCCTAGAAGTATGCCTAGCACACAGGTAGCACTTTATACACATTTGAAGAAAAAAAAAAAAAAGAAAGGAAGGAACGTGGGGAGGGAGGTAAACAGACTGGAAGAAAATAACATTGAAAATTTATTAAAGGAATCCATTGATAGATCTAATAGATTTTTTCATTAGAGAACCAATACACAGTTCTGTTTTGGATACTTGGTTGATCAGTGGTTCTTTTCACTAAGAGAAATAGTACAGAAAAATTAATAGGCTACTATGAGAAGTTTATGTCCAGCTTGAACAGAGTGACTATTAGGAGACAGATGTTATGTTAAGTACTAGAAATATAAAGGTAAACACAGCATGGCCCTTGCTCTCACAGAACTTATATAGTCTTGTGCAGCCCACGTAAATAAGTATGCACATGAAATAAATATAGATTGTTAAATGGGGACACCAGTACAGTGCTCAAATGAAAATTAGTGGAGGAAGTAGTCAACTATTGCTCATTGGTAGTCATGAAAAACGTCTGAGTTTTCAAAACTGAAACTAAGACCTAACATTTGAAGAAGCCATATGAAACTAGTAGAAGAATGGTCAAGGTATAAAAGACAGCTTCCAAGATCAAGAATATGAGCACAGACCAATAGGTCTAGATTATAATACAAGTATGTTCAGGCAAAAAAAAAAAAAATTAAAGTGGGAGTTGGGAAATCAGAGTTTTCAGGGAATAATATATATGCAAAAAGCAGATGGCATCTGGAGGGATGGGCATTAGTACTCAAGAGACAGAGCAGACATGTTACAATTCCAGATGATTGCAACTTTCCAGATGTAACCAAGGGAATGAAGAAGAGACATTGTAAAAGTTATCAAATCAAAGAGGGAAAACTGTATTAAAGTCTTTTCAATGAATTGTCCTTACAGTCTTAGAATCAATCGAAAAGAATGGGAAACAAAACTGTGTTCTATGATTAGAACATTATTGCTAATTTCTAAGTGGGCAAAACAAATGTCTTATTTAAGAGATGGAAGATTTGTTTTTACATACACAAGGAATTGTGAGAAATTGTTGCACTTCACCTGTTTACCTTTAATGACAAATGTTCTGTATTATACCAGAAACCAATAATCCAGTTTATAAATTTATTAAAAGCATAGACTTTTATGCTTTTATATCCTAAACTTGTCTGGTTGTAAAAATCAAGCATGATACTTGTTAAAAATGGGCACTCTTGGGTCTTATCTGAGATCTAATGAATCACAATCTCCAGGAGAAGTGTTTAGAAAATTTTCATTTTTAATAAGTCTCCTAAATAATTGTGAAGATCAGAGAAGACTGGGGAATGCTGGTGTAATAGAAACAAAACACGCCATGGGTCAGGACACATGGATTCCAGGCCCCATTCTCTGCTAACCAGCTTTAGGCTTTTAATCCAATTACTTAATCTTCCTTGAGTCTGTTTGATCTTCTTACAAAATGCTTTTTGAGGCCTTTCCATACAATGGTTTCCTCTCACTTGGGATTTCTGTGGATGGTCTGTGTAGGAATTTTCCATATACTCTGCACAGTTAAAATCTGTGATTTCAGGCAACATAAAAAACAAGCAGCAAGTTACAAAAGAAATTTGCTGAAAATTCCTTAAAATTGTAAGACATCACTATTGTTTTATTCTGATATTTTCAAGTGATGGCCTCTTTATCATACTTTTTAATTTACAAGATTTTTAAATCACCATCTTTTGAATCTCTTTAAAAATTTCAAATAAAACAATCAAAAGAAAAAAGAATGCAAAAAAATGAGCATTTTCTACCCAAAATGTTTTTATTAAAATAATTATTCCTATAGTCAATGGAAACTACAAGCAGAAAAATAAATAATTTTTAACAATACAATTTTTATTAAAATGTTTTGTGTTTAAGATCATGAAACCATGTTTGCCTCTAGTTATAGCTTTGTGTAACTATTAGAATATCTTTGTAACTATAGATTGCAATGTATTAGTAGATAATAACTGAAAATATTTTCTTGATTAAATAGGACATATAAATAAAGACATCATATATAAAAGGCTAAATATTATCTTGTGAAAATGTTGTTTAAATTACATTATCTATATATGTTTCTGTATATATTGTGCGATTTTATATATAATGAATTTCTTAGTGCTCAGACTATATAATATGTACTTCTGCTGCCATACTGTAAATAATATTAATTAGTTTGGGATGTTAAATGAGACCAGTAGGTACCTGCATGAAACATGAGAAAGAAAGAGTTTACCTGAGGCTTGTGAAACACAAGCACTCAGTGAGCTCTGATTAGACCATACATTAGTAGGCATTCTATGTAGTTTGCATTCTTCTTCCAGATACCCAGAGATTGGAAGATCTGCTAGCATTGATGCCTGAGACCAAAATCTAAACAAAACACATGCATCATTGTGACAATGCTCAAGTAACCCTTCCTGTGCTCAAAGTCATACTCAGGGCTATCTATGTTTACTACCTACATCACAGCCTTATTTGAAATGTCCTTTCCCCTGCATTCTGTGAACATCTTGTGGACAGACTATGAGTTTGTGTTCAAGACGAAGTCAGTTTGAAGAAGTAAAAAAGGAATGGATAATATGAGCATTTTTGTATTTAAAGAAAAACTAAATGAATTTAGTTGAAAAGAGTTGGCTTCTTTGGCATGTCTTTTCCGTGAATGGGACACACAGAGCCATATGTCAGAGCCAGAACATAGGACAAAAATGCAAGTTGATGGCTCACTAGTGACAGCATGAGTTTGAAGTTCTAAAAACTAGATGTTAACTAGATGTTCATTGAAAAGCTGAACTGCAACTTGCCAAGGTCAGAGAGTGACATTTTCATAAATTAATGCTATCAGAGGCAGCTGGTATTTTCACAATTGTCTTATTTGAAACCAGCAGAAATTCCATGAGAGGTCATGCTGATTATGCTGGGAGCAACTCTCAAGATTTTCAATACAAGTAAGAATTTTATTTGAATAAACAGTGATAAAACTCTGCATTTTCTTATATATGCTACCAGAAAATATGAATGTATGTTTAATATCTCTTCACTTGCTCCAAAATAATGTTTTTCTTTTGGGGTACTTAAGCTTATGTGTAATTTGTTTCTGTAGTTGTTAATCTAGAAATAACAAAACTCTTAAAGTAGAAATCTCAATTTGATAGGATTTCATTTGAAACTAGGCAACAGAATAAGAACTGAACAAAAACAACAACAACAACAAAAAAGAGAGTGAGGAAGTGATAGAGGCTAAAGGAAAGAGAAGAAATAATGTTCCACTGGCTTTGAATAATTTCTGAGGAGTTCATGCCTAGGTGAGCTGTAAATATAGAATTTGATTGGAAATTATTAAATATTTATTTGGTTTTTATCATTCACCATTAGGACTTACATAATCCCTAATAAAAATTATGGTTTCAGATGTTCATTAAAATATTTCATTTTGTTTAAAAATGGAGGGAGATGGGAATGGGAAGAAGGCAACTCCCAGGACACAGGAGGCAGATAGTTGGGAAACAAGAACAGGGAATTTTAATTTGCTGTAATCCTGTCTTAATCTGGTAGAATTCTTATCATCTCACTTTATTTACTTTCTTCTCCCTTGAATCTCTGCAAAAAGGGGTTTTAAAGGAAATGTTCAGTCTGTGCTGATTACAGAGCTTCACCAACAATAAGGATCTAGGCCAGGAATCCACAGCCTTATTAGTTGAAAATCAGTGGCCCATCCCCATGAAATCCAAAACAATACTAGGAACAAGAACCTGGGATTGGATTTAGGGACAAAAATTCAAATCCAGCATGAGCAGGGACCAGAACCTTCTGATCAGGCAGAGTAAATGTTGTCTGGGGGTATCTGTCAGCCCCAGCTCACCCAGAGCCAGGCAGAGGTAGCTTTAGTGGTTGCTGGGAGGACCCTCAGTCCTGCTGGAGACATGGACATGCCTTCCACTTTCTTGGGCAGTAGCACTCCCTGTACGTGAAAATAGAAAAGAGCACACTGAAATGATAATCACTGAGCTGTCACAAAATAAATTAAATTTAAAAATAAGCAAACAAACCAGCAGCACATTCCTTATAAAAGGAATGTGAAACACATTTGCACTTGCAAATATGCCCATTGAGTCCCTTATTCCTGTTAGCATATAGAATGTTTGTCCCCAGTCTTCATTCTACAGACTTCAATTATTTTATTTTTCTCAGTATGAATAGTCTTTTCCCCTAAGTCATATTCTGATAGATAGCTCTGTTCTGACACCTCTTCGTCTCATCCCCAGACAGATGCCTCTTGCTTGTGAGGTGACTGAGAAAAAATAATTTTTTTCAAGTCAAAGCTGTTAAAGTAGACAGTGTTCCTTCTCTTGGATTCTCCCCTGAAACCTCTAAATCTCTAAGCAACAATAGGCTCAGTTGACAGTCCTAATCTGAGACATTTAAGAGGATTTTAGAAAAGATTTGGCTTTTGTTTGTTGTTGGTTGATATCTGGAATAAGGAAAGAGTATTTATTTCTAGCCTTTCAAACAAAAGGTTTCAGAGCTTGCTTTGAGAATAGGGCTGGTGATTGGGATGCTTCCATCTCATCCCTCTCATTGGAACATCACTGATGTTACACTACAGAGCTTGCCAAATTGTGTTATCTCTCTCAGGAACAAGTAAATAAAGGAAATCCAATGACCAATAATCTATCCTGTACTTGTTATAACTAATTCAAATTACCTTGAGCAAACAAATGTATTTCTAGTATTCCCACATGCCATATAAGATAAACATATATGGGACTGATAATTTTTAAATGCACATGTAAATATCATTATATATTTCATCCATTGAAAAACAGTAACCAATCCTAGAACTTAAACAAAAGTCTCCTGTGAATCATGGGCTAGTTCACCAGATTATGAATTGGGGGGAGTATTTTCAATGATTTCTTTCAAAGTTGGTTGGAATTCACATTCCTTGCAAAGGAGAGTATTGTTTCTTTCCTCTGGTTGTAGCTGACATATTGGGAGATAACATTCAAGTACCATAGTTCAGGAATATGCAAGCTGAAGGACCCTGATCAGATGTCAACTCTTTGTTTTCTGGATTGCTCCTGGATGAAACTAAATTTAAAATTCCATGTAATAGTACAGGTAGTAGGGGGTACTTAAAACACTGTATGAAGAAGGTCTAAACTTAATAGGAAGAAAGTGAAAGATTAGTTTTATTCGCATAGGTACTGGAGAGAGGACTTGTGCCACATATTTGCCATCCCTGGTACACCCATTGCCTGTTCATTTTATCATTCAGCCTTTTATCCATCTACTTTAACATGGTTAGTTACACTTTAAAAATATGATCTTCTGAATATATCTTGGGGAATCATAATCTATATGTCTAGCCAAAATGTACTTAGAGAAAAATTTAAACCTAATATGTAGCTGCAGCCTCTGATTCCTTTTTCCCCCTGTCTGGCTCCCATTTCAGATATCCTTTTTCTATTCCATTATTCTCTTTTGAGGAATATGCTTATCTACCGTTACTTACTCTGCTGCTTCTACACAATGCATGCGAAAACCTTTCTCCTAATGTATAAATTATCATTGGTGAACTTTTTCATATGGTTTTTCTTTAACTGTAGGGTGGGCACTAGGCCATTGCATCTGCCCAGTGTCCTCAGATAAACTTAATTAACTTCACCTTCTACATTAGACAGTGTTGATCTCCAAAAATGGCACCCTCAAGCCTGATGCTTTGACATACTGAGAGGCCTTGGAACCTACCTTGGAACCTACCTTTTATTTAATTTGACTTTGTCAGGTTATTCAAGTGAACTTTTAGAGGACTAAGGAGAAATTTTCCATTGCCCTTAAGACATTTTTGTCTATTTCTCAATTCTCAGGGTTGTTTGTTTTTAAAATGTATTCTAGCTGCTTCCTGTCTGCCTGTTTGCCAAAGTTTCTCCTCAGTAACTTCTCAGTTTTCATCCTGGGGAGAATCCAGTGATACAGAATGATACAGGATATGATCAAAATATAGACATAGGTTTTATTTGTTTTGCTAAAGGTTGCTATTTTTGGTAATAGAAAAACATTGTATAGAATCAGTTCTCCAAACTCAAATGTTTTTAAAAATGCTTAGTCAAGTCTACACTGTGTTCTGCAAAGCCTTGTCATTTCAGCCTAATCTAGATTTTACTAATTAGGTGGATTATTGTTGCCTCTTGCTCAATCTCTTTCTAAATCTGGATAGTTCCTACAAATGTGATTAAACTAAGCCAATGTTTATGAATATTTGATTTCAAAAGTCCTCTTGTTTTCCTGTTTGGAAAAAAATTAAGCTTAGAAAAGATTAATTCAGTAATAACTGCATTTTTTAGCAATCAAGGATTTGAGTCCATTAATAGGTGTAAAAAAAAAAAAAGCCATTGGCTACCCTAGGATTTATTCATTCATTAAACAAATATGTGTTGAGCACTTACATTGTCTTCAATAGTATAAAGGGATAAATAAATCAAATACAGTCTTTGTTTCATGTAACGTAACAGACTAGCAGAATAAATAAAATATCTTCTAATGGAATTTACAAATTAATGTAAAATAAACAAAATATGATTATAAATAATTTTTAACATTCTAAAATAGAGATGGCAAAGATTGAGACTACTAAAGAAATTACTGCATAAACCAAGTGACAAGTGGTAGTATAGTTTGAATCAATGTGATATCAGAGGAGATGCTGAGAAAAATCAAGATTTTAGGGGGAGGGGGTCTTGGGGACAGAACTCAGGGACACTCTACCACTCTACATTCCCAAACTCTTTTTATTTTTTTTATTTTGAGACAGGGTATTGCTAAGTTGCCTAGACTGACTTTGTAGTTTTAATCCTCCTGACTCTGTCCTCAAGTTGCTGGGATTACAGGTGTGTGCTGCCATGGTTGGCTAAATCAGAATATTTTTTAAAGAAATTAATGACTTAAGATGGCTTATATACTAGGGGTGGGAATTATAAAGAAGGAGGAATCAAATAAAACTGGCTTAAACAAACAGCTGTGTGGAAGGATTAGTTGTTGAAATGGAAAAGTCTAGGAGAAAAATGGCTTAGGAGGAGGCAGTACATTAAAATTTGAATATTGAAAATTTTGTTTGAAGCAAATTTGATACAGTTTAAAAGGTATGTTGAATGAGAATTGGTATATGAAACTGGAACTCAAGAGCAGAATTTTGGGATTGAGATACAAATATGGAAATCACTAGTGTAGAAAAAAGATTCAAGATGATTGGGTTGAATTAAATATTTAAAAACACAGGTGGAGATTCAGGAATCCAGCATAATCTGAGAGTTTGCAGTTTTATAGTTTACGATTATAATACATTTTTTCCAGTTGCTAAAATGTGCTGACACTTTATATATTCTAAATATTTTTATATGAAATGGAGAGCTATGAATGTAAAAGGAGCTCATCTCTATTACATGGATGAAATTCAACAACTCAGAACAAGGAGGAGGTGAGGAAGAGAGATTGGTTGATAATATTCTGAGTTTGACTCCAAAGACCATGCTATTTATACTATCTTTCAAAAAATTTGCTGCTGTATGAGCTCAATGCCCATATTTATTTTACTCACATTTTTATACCTAAGCTCTGATCAGTACCTGGTTCATAGTTGAATTTCTATGAACACAGCTGAAATGAATCAATGTGTAGCCTTCACTAAAATCAGTAATTTATCAGTTTAATATGTAGCAAGACTTTGTTTCATCTTGTCTTCAAATGCCAAAACACATGGATTACATGTGTCTATTTTGTCTAAGAGGGGCTAAACCAAACCCAGAACAATAGCAGAGACTTATATTCTTAGCTTATAATTCCTCAAAGTATGATGAAAGTGGTCTGGAATCTCTTGATATTTGTAGGATAGAGACACTAGTGCCTGGATAAATCTAAAGTTCAAGGTTAGACAAAGTTCAAGTGATAACAGTGCAAAATGAAAAGACTTTAGAAAGAGTGAACTACACTTTCTGAGCTTAGACTGAAGTGAAAAGCAAAGAATGTAACTTTTGCTTTAGTCTTCTGCAAAGGACCATGCCCAAAGGATTATCTGTGCAAGGCGAGGCAAAATGACAGAAAGGCTGTGCAGCATTCAACACCAAAGCAAGAGTAGAGGAGAGAGTCATTAGAGGTGAAGAAAATGGAATGTCCTATGCCTGAGGACTTGTGTGGGACATCCAAAGAACCACTAAGATGCCTTTTGTGAGTAAAGCCTTGCATGTGGGCATCCAATGTGTGGGATGGCAGCATCAGATACCTGTGATTTTTTTCTTCTTTTCTTTTGATTTTTAACTTTACCGAATTCTTGTCTCTGAAGGAGCTAGAAATAATAGTTAGCAAAGAATGAGGAAGTGTACCATTGAAGAAAGTAGACATTAATTTTACTCTTGTTTTTCATTGAAGGCTGGGTGATTCCCATCTAAGGTATGGGAAGAGTTACTGCCCTTATGAGAGAAGGCATGCAGTAGATGAAAATTTAAGATTGTGTATTTAATAATAGTAGCCTTTTAATATCCGAAAATAAGAATTACTTATTAATGCCCAGAATTAAAGAATAGTTCTTCTTGACTGGAAGATAGAGCTTACACCATAGGTTTGAGGATCAGATATAAGACAAAAACTAAATTACTTGTTTTTAAGCTTCAGAATTCATCTCATAGATATTTTAATTCTAACTGAAAATTCTTGAAAATTTCTATTATTGACTTAAATACTATGTATGTAAATTAAGAACTCAGATTCAGACAGATTCACTAACATAGGTTACGTATATTGAATAAGAAGTAGCCCTACATGTACAAGGTTGCTGATAGAACTATTTGTTGGCTTGAAATTATACATATAGAAAATGCTAGAAATACCCAAAAAGATCATTTGCTGTTTCTTTTTCATTATCAATATCAACATGGTTTCTGAAAGTTGAGACCTATAATTAGAGTGAGAAGTGGAATACATGAATTTTCCCAGTGCTGTCCAAAAAGGTCTTTCTGTGATAATAGCAATGTGCTAAATCTGCTCTGTTCAAGACCGTATAGCTCCCCCTTGTTTTTTTTTCCCCTTTCCCCTCACTTCCTCATGTATGTAATTTTGTATAACCATGAGAGTCTCCTTGCATTTCCATGCAATTTCCCTTCTCTCTCCCTTTCCCTCCCACCTCTCCTCCCTGTTTAATGTTAATCTTCTTCTTATGCTCTTCCTCCCAACTCTGTTCTTAGTTACTCTCCTTATATCAAAGAAAACATTTGGCATTTGTTTTTTAGGGATTGGCTGGCTTCACTTAGCATAATCTGCTCTAATGCCATCCATTTCCCTGCAAATTCTATGAAAAAAAAAGGGGGGGAGAAATAAATTACAGTAGATGGGGTAGAGAGAGAAGATGGGAGGGGAGGGGAAGGGAGGGGAGGGGGGATAGTAGAAGATAGGATAGGCAGAGAATACAACAGACACTAGTATAGCAATATGTAAAACAGAGCGTATAGCTACTAGGCTACATGTGACTACTTCAAATTGGGGAAGGTGTAACTGAGGAACTTATTTTTAAATTTTAATTTAATTTTAATTAATTTAAGCTTAACTTTAAATAACCACATATGGCCAATGAACAACATGGGTTCCAATTCCTTAAGAAATGATGAAATAACAATATTGTAAAACTAACAAAGACATTTCCCATCTTAAAATGTCTATTTGGGGCTATTTTTGTGGCCAAGTTTTTTTTGTGGATGCCTTTTGCTTTCAGTTACATAATTTTCTGTTAATCTATAATATACTTTCCTTCTTTTATTAGTCCAGCTAGTGTTTTTATACTGTTTGAAGGAAGGAGGTATATCCCCCCATGTAGAAAGGAGCCTAATGAAGATAGATAAGTCATGCTGCTTTTGTTTATGTCACAATTTTCCCTGTAGCTAGAATTAAATGATGCTGTCAAAGGGCAATGCTAGTGTTTGATGGCTTTTAATATTTTTTGTCCATATCAAAAGACTAAATAAATGCAATCAATATTTTCAATTCCTAACTCGCCAGTAATTATTCCAATAAAGAGATATTCATGCTACCAAGCATCAATACATGTTCTTCATAGACCTAATAAATCTGCTTCAAGAAAATAAACCATGTTCAGCTAGGGCTTTAGAGAGAATATTAGCAAACACGAAGCTCAGAATGTGATTAAGCAAACTCTTCAGCACATGGGGCTTACAAAATATGGATTTTAGAACCCAAACACTTAATGAGAACTATCAAGAAATAAGAATCATATCCCCAAAGGGGCAGCATATTTTATTTGGGGTGTCTCCTTAGTCAAATAACTCAAATGAGGATTTTAACTAGCATTGGCTATTCACAAGAACTCATTCTGTAAATGTCTGTCTTGTAAAATAAAATAGACTACAAAACAATAATAATAATACTCAGAAGTTTTTGTGTATTCCTTGTTGACTGCCTCTGTTTTTTAAGATATAAAAAATCTCCACAATAACCCCCTGAGGTTGATACTGGTTTTATTTCCATGTGACAAATGAAAACACCATGGTTTCAGGAGGCTGTCCGAGGCCACATATCTGGGGTGCAAAGGTGTGGTATTTGTCAAAATCAGATATGTACAATCTCCACACCCATACTTCTTATTAATTACTTCTTTAAAAATAATCATCAATACTACATATTAAGACTAGTAGTCATTAACAAAACTTGTTATTAAGAAGGTAATGAATGCCAACCTCCTTCTTTATCAGTATGAATAATGCCAGCAGCCTATAAACCTTTCTAGGTAAATTTCATTAGTTCAGCCTATTGGATAGATAAATTTTGATCATTAAATAGAAGTTTTATCTGGGACAATCTTCCTTTAAAATTATACAAGAAAATGAAGGTTAAATGTTTGCTATATCCCATTCAAAAACCATTTGTATCATAAATGCATATACACTACTAACTGGTTCCTCACATCCAGGAGTTCACATCCTATTTGCAGACCCATTCACAAAAGAAATGTTAATGACACAGGGAAGAACTTCAGTATGAGGTTATCCAATTACTGGTATATACATTACTTTATCCATGTTTATTTCTTCAAATTTCTTATGGTATGATTGATGAATATAAATTGCGTATAGTTAAAATACATAGCATGATGTTTTGGTCTGTGTATTGCGAAATGATACCACAATCAAGACAACAAACATTTCCACCTTATCAATGTTTAAAACAAGTAAAGAACACTTTGAATTGAGGACACTTAGATATATGAAATGATGGAATATAAATTTCACTTTGATGGATTCTTTTCAATCCAGGTAAGTGAAAAAAAAAAGAAAAAAAGAAAAAGAATGTAGTGTAGTAGTCAGCTCAGGCTATTATAACAACATACCATAAACTGAGTGACTCAAACAATAGGAATTTTTTCTCACAGTCATAAAGGTTGAGAAGTCTAAGATCAAGGTACTCATTCAGTTCCCTGGTGAAGGCCTACTTGCTTGCTTACAGATAGCCATCTTTTCCTCATGTACTCACATGGCAAAAGCAAAGAGAGGAAGCAAACACTCTGGCATCCTTTCTGATGAGGGTACTAACCTAATAAATACATTCAAAAGCTTTTATTTAAAGATTAGAAATACTAAAACATTGGTATAACATGTAGGGAAAAAATATTCCCACTCAAATTTGCTGATATGAATCTTCTCAAAATTACCTACAAAAATATTTTGAGGCATTATATTAAAAAGCACAATTATTATAAATTTGTCTATACATCTTTTTTTTCTTTTACCTAAGATACAGAAAACAACTTTTAAAAATGAAATTTAGGGGCTGTGGTTGTGGCTCATAGGTAGAGCGGTCGCCTAACACATTTGAGGCACTGGGTTGGATCCTCAGCACCACATAAAAATAAACAACAAAAGAAGATATTGTGCCCAACTATAACAAATATATATATATATATATATATATATAATTATATATATAATTATATATAACACATATAATTATATATATTAAAAAATTGAAATTGCTGAATAGAGAGAATGGACATTAGGTTTATGGATATGAAAAAATGTTCAACATCCCTAGCAATTAGAGGAATGCAAATCAAAACTACACTGAGATTTCATCTTACTCCAGTCAGAATGGCAATTATCAAGAATACAAGTAACAATAAATGTTGGTGAGTATGTGGGGAAAATGTACACTCATACACATTGCTGATGGGACTGCAAATAAGTGTAACCGTTCTGGAAAGCAGTATGGAGAGTCCTTAGAAAACTTGGAATGGAACTACAATTTAACCCAGTTATCCTTCTCCTTGGCGTCCACCCAAAGTTCTTAAAATCAACATACTATAGTGACATGACCACATCAATATTTATAGCTCAATTCACAAGCTATGGAACCAATCTAGGTGCTCGTTAACAAATGAATGGATAAATAAAATGTGAAATATATACACAATGGAATATTTTAACTATACAGAATGAAATTATGGCATTTGCTAGCAAATGGATGGAACTGGAAGAAACTAGCATGCTAAGTGAAATAGGCCAATCCTCAAAATATGCACAGGCCTAATGTACTCTCTGATATGTGGATACTAACACACAATAGGGCATGGAGAGGGAAAAATAGATGTTCATTGGATGACAGAAAAGAGTGAGAATGGGAATAGGAAAGACAGTAGAATGAATCAGACATAACTTTCCTATGGTTATATATGAATACATGGCCAGTGTAACTCTATATCATGTACAACCACAAGAATGGGAAGTTATATTCTATATATTTATAACATGTCAAATACATTCTACTATTATGTATAACTAAAAAGAACAAATTTTTAAAATGTCCTCTTACTAGAAGGAAGAAGAAAACAAATAGTTGAAATTGCAGTTGTTACTTCAAAAAGATAGCAAAACCAAGTACCATAAAATGACTTACTACATTTTTATGCTTTTATTCTAAATCATTTGTAAGAAGCTCAAAGACTAATTTTTGAATAACCAATTATTTTTTTAAGAAACAATTGGTTTCATAAAGTACAAGTATTCTACTGGATTTTATATCTTTTTATTGGGGTAAAACTGTCAATTTTATTATAGGAGAATCTTAACCTCTTACTGTTGAGGAAGAGCAGCTAAAGGGACTGGAATGAATATGATGAAAAAAAAGAGTTGACTGAACCCAGGGTCTGACACATACTAGGTAAGCACTCTACCACCACTTACCTATACACACAACCTTTTTTTCTTTTAAGAAAAGCCCTTCCTAAGTTATCCAGACTGGTCTTGAACTTGTGATTCTCCTAATTTAGCATTCTCATAGCTGGTGTTACAGGCCTCTGTCAACGCACCTGGGGATACATGTACTTTTGAGATTTCTCTGTACCAAACAATTTGTTATTGTTTAGAAGTTCTTATTCATCAAAGAAAGCACAATGTCTAATCTTTTTTCTAATTAGAACCACATATATTTATTTTCTTCTTTTAAGGTCCATTATAGCCCTACATTTTCTTTTAAATTTTATCAGTTCTATAATTTATCTTAAATTTTTCATTTATTTCTATATATTTGTTATATTCCTTGTCCAAATGATATTTTCATATATAGACCACTCACTAAAGTGGGAAGCAGCCTTTTGTATGTCAATATTTAGAAATAAATGTAATGCTCATCTCCAGATATATAACATTGGCAAATTAGTGTAATTAAATATAAATTTAAATACAAGTCAATAATTTTGGCAGTGATCATTTTAGTCACTCTGTTGCCCCAAATTCTATTTTGATTTAGAAATTACATTGTCTCTACTTCCTGTTTAGATTGATTAGTGCAATCTCCACTAACCATAGGTGAACACTCATTGATATCCAAGAATACTTTCATTACTATTATTTATATATTTTTGATGGATTAATGTTTTTCTTTTATCCTTTCCTTCATTCTCTTCATCCCTCCCTCTCTTCCCCTTTTTCTTCCTTCCTTCTTTTCATAAAGTAAATATAGTTGTATATACCATCCTCCTGCCTCACAGTCATAGTAAAAATGGATTCTGCCTTTTATGAAAATACATATAAAATTAGATAGTTGCCATTAACATATATCAAATAGATTGGCAATTTTATTGGATCTTCTGTTGCTTGATCAGTTATGTCTGCTTATCATTGCATTTTATATCACTGGATTCATTTGTTAGGACAAGAGTATATTTAGGATTTGAGGGTTGTGTATAGAGGATATGCCAGCAGGCCTTTCCATTCAACACAGGCCAATGTTCTGTAAAAAATACATTAGCTAATGATGCATCACAAAAGCTACAAGAAATTTAGAAGATATTCTGCAAGGAATACGGCCTAATTTTATTGGAAGCAGTAAAAATGAGATACTACTAGATTTACAAATGTGGGAGTATGGTGAGGAGTGGTACCTACAAAAAGTAAAACAAAACACCCAGGGGATGAATGGCTCTAATGCCAGTTTTTCTTTGTAGTTTATGAGGCACATCTTTCTTACTATTCCACAGGCCCTCAAAATCTGAAATCTTTAAACCTGAGAGTTCATGATCTTTCCTTAATACAAATGTTTTCTCCTACATTTTCTATATACACCAAAAGAACATATTCTTGGTTCCACAGGCCATGGAGAAGGCAATTACTGTCTGCAACAAGGTTTACAATGTCTGCTTTTAATGGAAACTAAGAATGGCATGATCTCCCATAAAACTACACTTACATTTTTTGAAATTCTGAGATTACATCTTCCTTTCTTATTTCATGAAATGATTGTAACAGTTTGAAGTATTTTAGGATCTTACTTGATAAAACAAAAATTTTGAATAACTGTATTTTCTCCTAGTCACAATTTTATTTGTACCATTCATACAAAAATGCAGATCTGTGAACCAGGGTTCTCATGTGTTCTTTTTTTTTTTGAATATATATTTAGTTGTTGATGGACCTTTATTTTATTTATTTGTATGTGGTGCTGAGAATGGAACCCAGTGCGTCATGCATGCTAGGCAAACGCATTACCACTGAGCCACAACCCCAGCTCCTCTTGTGTATTCCTATTCATTTACTTGTTCCAGTGGTTTGGAGATTTTATTAAACCTAAGAATTACCTAGGACCTTGTTAAAATGTAATTCTTTTCCCCATCTCCCCAAAGATATTCTGGCACCAGTACCTAATTCTTACTTTACAATACTAGAGATACATTGTGGGTGAACATTACTAAAAACAAGGAAACTTATTCACTTGTTATGCACTTCTCCCCAGAAATTTTGAAACTTGTCAAATATTCAGTTTCTTCAATGAAAGGGGCACAACTTAAGTTTCATAGGTTTAAGGGACTGGCTTGAGCAAATAAACCAATGATCACCTTAACTCCCTAAAGTTGAAAACAATTTACAAAGTGGATTTTCTGGTTGTTCAGAACTTGTAATTGTCTGTATGATCTGGAGTGCTACCTCTTCTTGCTCCAGAGTCTCAAGACAAGTGCTCAGGCCCATTCCGTTGAATGTTCTATTAAGCACAGGGATGGGTTTAACCGCTAAGTTTTAAATGAAATAATGACAGCTTTTCAGTTTGCCTCATAGTTCTGTCCCATTACTTATTACTAGAAGTAGTAGTTTTGATTTTGAGACTGCCATATAAAAAGCAAAGTAACCAATGGTGGTTGAGCTGGAGAGCAGGACTGGACGAGGCCGGCTGGTTCCTGCAGTGCCCAGGCCTGCACGGAAGCGCCCTGCAGAGGATACTCGCTTTTCCCCGCCCGGCCAGAGGGATGAGCAGAAAGAGCTCCCCCGGGGCATTGTGTGTGAGCTGGGCCCAGAGATAGCAGGCCCAGGGGGGTAGCTCCGCCGCGGGAAACAGGACACGCCTCAACCCGGGCAAATTCCCGGCCTCTTCTGGCTACAAGCCAGCAGTCGCCGCTCGCCACCTCTCTACTCTGCTGTCGCTGGACCGCCCCGCCGGGTCCCGAACTCGTCCGCGCCCTGGCGCGCGGCCCCCGGGCCCTTGGCGCTGGCGGCGCGGTTAGGACCGGACGGATGTGGCGCATGCGTGGTGGCGCCACCCGGCGCGGGAGCTGTGGCTGCGGGGACACAGATGGGCCCGGCCGCCGGGGCCGGGTTCCGCAGCGCGGCGGAGGTGACGGGAGTTGGCGAGGCCGTGCGGGTGGCGCCCGACAGCAGCTGGAGGAGCGTTTCGCGGACCTGGCAGCGAGCCACCTGGAGGCCATCCGCGCGCGGGACGAGCGGGACCGGCAGAACGCGAGGCTGCGCGAGGAGAACGCCCGGCTGCGGCTCGAGAACCGGCGGCTGAAGCGCGAGAACCGCAGCCTCTTCCGTCAGGCTTTGCGGCTCCAGGGGGAGGGCGGCGACCGGATGGCCGCAGAGGCGGCCCTGGGTCCCCCGGAGGCTGGCACGAACCGGAGGGAGAGAGGTGGTCGCCGTGAGGATGAACCAGGCAGCCCCAGGGCCTTGAGGGCCCGGCTGGAGAAGCTGGAGGCCATGTACCGCAGGGCCCTGCTGCAGCTGCACCTTGAACAGCAAGGGCCGCGCCCGCGTGTGGACAAGGAGGAGCCGCCTGTGCAGGAGCCTGACTCTGGCCTCTGTGCCCAGGACCCGGCGCCCCCAGGGCCCTGGCTGTAGCCTCTGGCCTCAGCCGGGAGAGGCGGGGCGTCCCTAGCGCCCCTCCTTCCGCGCTCACTGCTTCCCCACCCTACACTGCTGGACCACTGAGCTCAGTGCCTCCAGCCCACCACCTGACACTTCCGGTGGCGCCCTGCCTCTGCCCGCGGGGTCCTGCCAGTGTCTGGGCTCTGGAGCCCCCATGTGTGTGGGCACCTGCTTCTGGGCCCTGCTGGTTCCACCGGAAGAGGCCCTGCAACAGAAGCGCGGGTTTTGAAACAGCAAGAACTGGTTCCTGGAAGCTCTTCCTAATTCATGAACCTTTCTAAGTGTATTTTTTGTTTCTCAATAATAATTCTTTGAGGGCTGAATAATGCATCTTGAGTTGGTCGAATTTGATGTTCTTTCTTTAATCCACTAAAGCCGCCAGTTATTATTTCTTGTGTGGCCAATACTTTTGAGTGTGTGTTTTTATAAATAGCTATTCAATGGATATCCCACGAAGTACTACCTTTTTATAAAGAAGAAGATGATATTTATGACTTAGAAATTCTTGTCTGCCCCTGAGTTAGTCCGCATACATTTAATATATACTGATTTGTTTTACCCCAGAGAATTTTTAAATATATTCCTATAGGTAATCCTTTGAACTGGTAAATAAAAGTAGTCCATTAAAAATAATCTAAAAGCTTCCCATGACTATTATTTGAAGTGTGTTAAAATTTTATATGTGTCTTTAAGAGATGTATAGCTTCCCTATTTTAATATCTAGATTTGGTTATCCTTTGTAAGGTTTTTTTTTTTTTTTTTTTTTTGTTTTTTTTACTTTATGTAACTGATCTTTTAAAATAATGTAAAGATTAGTTCATCTAAGCATTTTTCATTATTATTGCATTAATATTAGAGGTTAACCAATGTGTAGCTAATTTGTATCATTTTAACTGTTTAACAGCTTTTAAGAAATTGTAAGTTACTTGTACATCAAAAACACCCAAGTGGAATCATTTTGGTTTTCATCATGGTTTTTGTAGTGGTCAGGAAAAAGAGATTAATAACAAAACGTTCTAAGATCACTTTTTTTGCATTTTGTTCATGAATAACACTTTGGCCTACTAAGTAGTGAAGAGGATAACTTTGTACCTGATAAAAACTATAGAGGCAAAAAGTGTGACCTCTTTTTTCACCCATCATAAAGGTCATGGTCAGTACTTCTATAATAACAGACAGGCTAACAAGACAAAAAAAGCATGGCAAATTTATCCAATCTAAATTTTTAGGTAAAACAAGAGCCTTTGAAAATTAAAATTAAAAACTCAGTGAAACCTGTGTTTATGACTAGATGGGAGGAATGGACATCCCTGTAGAATTTTGATTTCATGAAAAGTATATGACCTATTGGTTATAGCCTGGAAAGACCTGTATGGTATCTTGGCTTCTCTATATGGCATTCTTTCCTTGGGCTTAAGGACAAAACCCCTTCTAGAGTTAAGGGTCTTTTGAACTACTATCAGACAAAACAGATCAGAGAATTTCTTTATGGCCTGCTCCTGAGCAGAAAAGGATGAGAGAGTTTGAAAATATATCTACATTTTGTAATTGAGGTAAAGCTGTTCTATGTTCTATGTTTCTATGAGCTGCCTTGGGAAAAGCAAGTTCTACTTTGAGCAGCAAACAGGGAAAGAAACATAGGAAAAAAGTCAGAGACCACTTCTTCCAGGGCCCTCTGGTTCACAAATTACTAAGCATGACAAAGCATCATACTTTGGAGTATTGTTTTCTGAGCCTCATGGATTTAAGAGTATTTAAGTAACGGAAAGCATCAGGGAAAATCAAATGATGAGTAGAGCTGGTTACTACATATGGCATAGAATATGTGCTACACATGGCATAGCCCAAAAGTTCAGAGTATTTATTGTAATGCAAATAATTATTACAAACCAATGTGCAATGGAAACTCATTTTTGTTATTCTTCTACTTCGAAGTATTGAAAACACTTTCCATTTTGCTTATAGATGATTGATACTCAGTTTTGAATATTTAAATTGTCCCTATGGCCAAAATATAGAAGCAACTTGGCAAGAAAAGGTAAGTATATGAAAATTAATCCTATGCCCCTTTCCTTCATATTCTAACTGGGAAACAAAGTAAAATATTTTTAGAAGACAGTTTATTTACCCTACTGCTATTTAATTGTAAATTAGGGTTAAATTTGTTAATTTCTTTAAGCTTTAGTTTTCTCATTAGTAAAAGTTCTATAGCATCTACCTCAAAATGTAAAAATTTTATTGAGATAAGCAAAATGCCTGCTTCAATTTAAGTGTTCAATTAGTGAGACTTGTAGTTTAAAGCACGAAAATTGAAAATGCATATTTTGCTTAACATTTTGTATTGCATTCTCAGTTTTGCTTGTATATGATTTTATGAGTATTATCAGACATGTAAATTTTGACTATGTTGACATTTTTCCTTCCTCATAAGCAAATAGGAGAGATAAAACCTTATAAAATAAGGGGGTAATTTAGTATAATGTTCAAAAATATTTGCCACTTGTTACAAAATTGTGAATATTCAACAACGAAACAAAGTAGTTGGTTGTATAGTTCTTAAATACTTTGTCTAAAAATTGTTTACAACATAAGTCTGATTGAATATTAAATTTGTTAAATTTACTGGTGAAAAAAATTTTGTAAATTATTGAAGAAGATTACTCACACAGATTATTTTTTAGCTTAATTCCTTAACGGCATTAAAAATTCTGAGGGGAAATGCCATAGAAGATGCATCAAGGCTAATATATATTTCAATTTTGATGATGTTTTCCAGGGTAACCAATAAAGTCACATGAAAAATGTTTTGTTATATTAAAGTATGTTATTAGAAAGTTTGGTCTAGGATCAGTTTGATCTAAAACTAAAACTGTAGTTTGCCATTTTCATAATTTCAGATCAGTTTTTCAGTAAGACAGTTTACAATTTTTAGAAATAAAACCCAAAAATATGTGTCTTAGCAAGCAAATTCAGTGAGAAGAATTGGCATTTTACATTTTTATAGCAGCTACTCACAAAAAGTATTTTATCTTTTCCTTTATAAAAGTTAGGATATGAATCAAAGGAATAAAAATAAGTACTTACATAGCTCATAGAAGAAATGGCTCTTGCTAAACTTCTTAAATATTATAAATATTTCAAAAATATTTTAAAACATTTGGTCTTCTTTAAATACTCTCACATAATATTGCCAATTCATAAATATTCCAGAATGAAACTAATACCCAACTATTTAATAAATTGAATTAATAATATATACTAAGAAATGTTAGCAGAATGATCTTGATTCCAATGTCAAAGACTATTTTCTATTTTGCTAAATGGAATAAATTTTACTGAGAATTTGTTACAAAATCTTCAGAAAACGTTCATGAATGACAAATTATTTATACTTCTATTTAGTGATAAATTAACTACAAATTCTATTTTTCCTACTATAATTTTATTTTCACCTACCTGTCTTGTCTTCTATATACACATAGATGTATACACATCTATTTATACAACAAAAATGTTTAATATCAAGGAAAACATTTTAATTATATATATAACTGACTATTAAAATTAACCATTGCTAAAATTTCAAATTTTAAGGCCTAAGTTATGTTTACTATGTCTCAATGATCAGAATTAAACTATATCTCAATGATCAGAATTAAAGTATATGTGTTTAATCATTACAGATATTATTTATTATGAAATTCATATTCAGAATCTACCTATTTCCCAGCATATAGTTTGTATAGTTTGGATACCAAGGTTTAGACTCTGGAAGATTGGTCTCCACTGTGGTGGCATTAATAGGTGGTGGAACCTTTAAGAAGTGGAGCCTAATAGAAGGTGATTGGGTCATCAGAGTCATATCTTCCAAAGGGCATATATTAACCAGTGACTTTATAATTGTTCCTAATTTTTTTATTTGCACTAAGTTCCTGGAATATCAAATAGAAAGATACTGAAATTAAAAAATTAAAGATGCGCACATGCCCATGCATGCACATAAATGTATATACACATAGATAGGTGAATTTTCAATGTAGTATCCATTTCCTTTGATGTAAGGGACATTGTATATTTTAAAAACTTTTAAAAAGTAATTTATGTATACGAACAGGTATTTTTGTTTGAATATGTATAACTTTTAAAATAGAAATGTAATGTGTTTGCTTTATAGATTGAAAAATATTGGCATTTTCATTCCCATATGTACTACCCATATGAATATAAACTCTAAGACATTGCTTAAAATAAATAAGGAAATATAGTACTAAATTTTGAGAGGGCATTCCTATAATTATAAACCATCTCCGAAAATTGTATGTCATTAAAATATGGTTTTAATAGCCTCTACTTAGTAAACATTATTCTATTTCATATGTAAATCTAAAAGTATAACTTGAGGGGGAAATGATTTCTGTTCATCTTATTTTTTATATGGACTAAAATTCTGCAATTTTAGAGCTGAAAGAGACCTTAGAGGGTTTTACCTGTGTCCTTCAGAAATTTTTGTTAACAAGTTAACTTTCAAGGGATCTACATTTTACATGGTACTCTACTAATGGTCAGATTTCATCTTATCCAAATTTAGCATGCAGTTTTCTGTCTTTATTCAAGCTTTCTCTAGAATACAGTGCTGCTGGGAAGTTGCGCTGTGACAGTTTTCAAGAATTTTTAATGAGAGTTAATTTGAATGCTCAAGTTCTAAAATATTAATGATGTTCAAGAGAACTCTTTAGCTCTAAAATTTAGACTTTTGTCTTCTGAATTGAAGAATTAATGTTCTACCTTAAATATAATTCAAATTTTACTAAATATAATGATATAAAGAAGACTTTGATGTATACATTTGCTCTTTTACATATGTAAATGCCTATTGAGGCTTGAATTTCTCAGTGTGACTAAAAGTCTTAAGTATGCTGAATAATTAAATAGTATAGCTTATATTTATTTCTCATATTTTTCTCAGTATCATTTTGTTAAACATAATTTCTCTAATCATAACTGATTTCTGGTGTTTTTTTTCATTGTGTTCCCAGATTAAATGTGTGTTTCAAAAGTTTCAAGAGCATTATTGGATGATAGAAGAATACTATTATAATCCTATTATAGTTATAATTAAAAATATTATATTAAATAAATTGTAATTATCTTGTTAATATTGATAATCCTATTTTCTATTGATGTTTATTCTGTTTCTTCACATTTTAATCTATGTTCTTCAAGACAACATGGAAATAAAAGGCAAATGCTTATAGAAAGATGAGGACAGAAACAAGTAGTTGAAGAAAGTTGGTTCAGAATAGAATGGAGATGAGAATATAGGTCAACATAATGCCTACTCTTCATATAATCCTCACATCTCAGAAAGTGAGAGCTTTAGCCACTAATCCTGTTCATGAGGTCTTCCCATTTGTGAACCAGTTACCTCTCAAATGCCTCACCTCCCAATTCCAGCATATTGGGATTAGGATTTCAACATATAAACTTTGAGAGGAACATAAACATCCAGTCCATTACATAGAATGTGGGCAGATATTTGGGCAGGAACTGGGTTTGCTGGCATAGGAATCATTTAGATCTCTCTCTCTTTTTTTTTTTTACACCAAAATATATTTAGTGAAATGCTATATTAATCTCCCCATTAAGATACTAACATATATGCAATATCTTTGCACTATTTTCTTTGTATGACTCAGCTAAGAAAACATTTGAATCTACCTCTGTCAACTGTCCATGTAAAACCTATATCCCCATATCTTTAACCCTGTATCAACAGATTTCAAAAAGATGGTAAACTAAAGGAAGAGTGCACTTCCCAGCAGTTACTTAGCACCAAACTTAAAAAAGTAGAAATGCTATTCCTTAGCAATGTAGGTAACTAAGGGAACTCACTGAAATTGAAAACTAGACAGTAAAAGAAACCGTACAGACACAGACACTCAGAAACTTTGAGCATAAAATAAGATATAATATGTTAGAAATGGCACCTGCTTGGCTAGGAGCAGCAATAGCAGAAGCACAGGCAAGAGGCAAAAGTATGGCAGAAAAAGGAAAAAAAGAGTCCTTGAGGAACCTGTGGACTAGAGAAGGAGACTGATCTTTATGGACGCAGAGGCAGTGGGGGAGGTTGTTGAGTGAAAAAGCAACCAAAATTGCTTGGCCTGTGGGCAGATAGTTGGGCAGGAACTGGGTTTGCTGGCATAGGAATCATTTATCAATGCTGTGAGGCTACCATCAGAGACAGGAGTTTGGGAACTCATAAAGGAAGTTGCCAGCAGACCCATCAGTACCTTAGTATGAGCCCCAGAGTCTTCCTGGACCACAGTGACTGAGATAGGTGTAAAGAAAACTGTGCTGAGAGCATACAGCCACATCCCTTGGTTCCTGGTGCTCCAGACATCCCACAGAGATCAACATCTCCTTGTCAACAGGGGCGTGTATTAAATATCAAAAAAAAAAAAAAAAAAACAAAGACAGAGTTTCAAGGGTCAACTAAGACCAAACCTCAGCTGCTGCAGCTTTCAATTTGGAAGTCTGCACCAACCACACTACAAGAATATACAGTTTGTCAGCATTTACCAGTCTATCCCAGCCTATACTAGGAGATGGGAAGCTGAGAGTTTCTACAATCAGAATTGGCTCTTAGACACAATGACTGGCAGCTAGGTGAGGAACACATAAATTTAACAATCCTTAGTCCTTAACCCAAGGGTTATATACCGTAGAAATAAATACAAAAAATGAGAATTTATTCTTGTCACCAGTTTTGACCCACTCAGCATAAATGAGTTTGTTTTTTGTTTGTTTTCCTTAAGTGTTTCTACCTCCTCATATGTATCCCTATTTTTTATGTTTTTCTTTAATCTTTAAAAAATTCTTTAAAATCATTTTATCATATTTTCTTATTTTTTAACTCTAAAAAAATTCTGTAAGATTGTGTGTATGTGTGTGTGTGTGTGTGTGTGTGTGTGTGTGTGTCCCACTGTGCAGATAGGCTCAAATATATGTGTTACTATAATTTTACTTTCATTTTAGTTACTTTCTTCTTCATTTGTTTATTGTTTAGCTTTGCTTTGAGTAGATGGTACATAATTATATGTAGATTCGTGTTATTTTGATCTTACATTTGTTTGTACCTTGTTTTTTGTCCCTCTTATTGCTGCTTCTTCACTTTTAACATCCACTAATACTCAAAATTTCCTGTTCCCTCTTCTCCTGCTTTTTTAAAAATTACATTTCTTATATTTGTATTCTTCCTCCTATAGCTATCATCACTACCTTTCATCTGTTCACTTTTCAAATATTTCAGATGTTCTCTTGCCTTCCTACCCCTCTATATTCCCTTCACTTAAGAAATGATACTTCTATTAAAATAATTATATTGCATATGTAATTTCTATCCCATCCCATTCATGTTTTTGTGATTATTAATACAGTGGATGATGTAAAAGATACCTGATCTTTATGCCTAATCTACTTCATGAATTTTATTATTAGTGCTTATGTTAAGTACTGACTCCATTATTCCTACATAGGTGACAATTAGTGTAACAGATATCAAGTTAGAAAACAGAGGCTGTACATCTGTTGCCAATATTATTGTTATTCCTGGCTTCCACCTTCCTCTAAGAATGGATGGAAAGTGACTGGAACACTTTAAGTTGCCAAATAGGTGTCTTGATGAAAAAATATACAAAACTCAGGCAAACAACAGCAAATCTCATCCAATGCATTACTTGGCCCTACCTTAGCCTTAATAATACTTCAACACATTTAACTGGGAGACAGCAACCTATGATCAACAATCAGGCCCCATGGAGTAGTAACAAGAGAGGGACCTCAGTTTGCACTCCTAGATGTATTTCACTCCTGGAATATGGAGGAGAAAGAGAGATGTCCTGGACATCTGAACTTCCTGAAAAGTTCCAGGACAAAAAAGGTAATTATACACAAAAGGACAAATGTATAAAAGAGGAAGGGAAATTCGTATCAATTTATGTGCAAGTCCAAGACCTCTGAATACATGATGATATAGGCAAGCAAATCTCCCCCCAAAATTGACAATACCCCAACAAAGGATTTCACAGCTATGGAATTAGATGAAATTCCAGAGAAAGACTATAAAAAACTGATTCTTAAAATGTTTGATGAACTCAAAGAAGATCTAAGGGATGAATTAAGAGAGGAAATACAGGAGATAAAAAACCATTTCAATAAAGAAATGGAAATAATGAAAAAAAAAACAAATCAGAACTCCTGCAAATGAAAGACAAAAGGAATCAAAAATTCACTTGAAAGTGTAGAAAAATTAACTTGAAAATGTGTAGAAAAAAAAAAAAGAATGTCAGGCCGTAAAGACAGAACTTTAGGTCTCGGACACAAGGTATATGAACTTGAATACCCAACTATGGAGTAAAGGAAAAAAAAGTAAAAGATCATGATCAGAATTCTGGGATAGCATCAAGAGGACAAACTTAAGAGTCATTGGAATATAGGATAATATGGAGATACAAATTAAAGGCATTAAGAGCAACTTATATAGAACAGTAACAGAATTCCTGCCCCCCCATATTAGAAATGAGAAAGACAACAAAATACAGAAGGCTTATAAGACACTAAATAGAAAATATCAGAATAGAACCTCTCCATGGTGCATCGTAATCAAAATTCCTAACATAGAAAATAGGAAAGAATATTAAAAACTGTTAGAGAAAAACATCAGGTTACATTTACAGGCAAACCAGTAAAGTTTACTTCTGACTTCTCATCTTAGACCCTAAAATCAAGGAGGAATTAGAATGAAATATTGCAATATCTAAAAGAAATAATTGTCAGCCAAAATAGCAATATCCAGCAAAGTTATCTTTCAAAATAGATGAAAAATAAACATGTTCTCTGACAAAACTAAACTACTAGAGTTTTTGATCACTAAGCTATCACTACAAAGAATATTCAAAGATATATTTCTATTCAAATAAGTGCCAAATCTACCAAACTGATGAAGACCACTAAAAGTGCAACCACTTAAATGAAAATCAAGTCAGAATTAAACAAATCAAAATGGCATGGCATAACACACACATATGTATAATGACATTGAATTTAAATGCTCTCAACTTTCCAATTAAGAAATTGATTGGCAGACTAGACTTGAAAAAACAAATCCAACTATGTACTCTTTGCAAGAAACTCATCTCATAGGCAAAAACACACACTTGCTGAAAATAGAAGGATGGAAAAAATATTTCATACAAATGGAGTTTTCAAAACAAGCAAGAGTAACTATTCTCATGTCAGACAAAGTAGATTTTAAGCAAAGCTTAATCAGAAGAGACAAAAATGCCATTATTTATTAATATAGGGAACAATCCAACAAGAAGACTTAATAATATGTAATACATTAGCCCCAAATGTTAATGAATTTAAAAATTCTTCCTAACATTAAATCCAAGATAGATCCCAATATAATAATACTGAGTGATTTCAACACACCCTTATCATCAATAGACAGGTCATCCAAACATAAAATCAATAAAGATATTCCCAACCTAAATGATACTACAAATCAAGCAGACCTAATATACATCTACAAAATATTTCATACCAAAACACCTAAACTCACCTTCTCAGCAGCTCAGAAAAGTATTCTAAAGTAGATGATATTTTAGATCACAATATAAGTCTTAGCAAATACAAAGAACATGAAATAATCCCATGCATCCTATCAGATCATAATGAGATGAAGATAGAAATCAGTAGCAAGAAACATAATAAGAACCATATATACACATGAATATTGAAAAATACTCATTTTAAGTGAAGAATGGACCATAGAAGAAATGAGAGAAAAAAATAAATTCTTAGAAACAAATGAAAACAGAGATACAACATATCAAAATCTCTGTGACCATATGAAAGCAGTTCTAAGAGGAAAATTAATAGCATTGAGTACCTACATTAAACAATAGATTCCAAATAAATAAGCTAGGTTGCATTTCAAGACCTAAGAAAAGGAAAAACAAACTAATTCCAAAATCAGTAGGAAACTGGAATCAATTAAAATCACAGCCACAAATAATGAAATTGAGAATAAAAAAATAGAGGTGTTTCTTTTAGTAGATAAATATGATTGATAAACCCTTTGTCAAACTATCCAAAAGAAAGAGAGGACCCAAATAAACAGAAAGGATAAAGAAGATATCACCATGAACACTTCTGAAATCCACAGGATCATTAGAAACTATTTTGAAAAATTATACTTCATAACTAGAAAGTCTAGAAGGTATTGACAATATTCTATACACATGGTACCTGCCCAAATTGAACTGAACTGGGCAGGTACCATGTGTATAGAATATTATATATATATATATATATATATATATATATAAACAGACCAATACCAAGTAATGAAACAGCAATTAAAAGTCTACCAACAAAGAAAAGCCCAGGACCATGTGAATTCTCAGCTGAGTTCTACCACACCTTTCAAGAATTAGCATCAGTCTTTCTCAAATTATTCTATGAAATCAAAAGGGAGAGAACACTCCAAAATACATTGTATGAAGCCAGTATAACTCTAATACCAAAACCAGACAAAAACACACCAAGGAAAGAAAACTACAGACCATCATCACTGGTGAACATAGATGCAAAAAATTCTTAACAAAATATCTGCAAACCATATTCAAAAGCACATTAAGAGAAAATACATTATGATCAAGTGGGTTTGATCCCAGGTTTGTGAGATTGGTTCAACATACCAACATCAAATGTAATTCACCACTTAAAAAGAACTATACAAGAATCATAAGATCATTTCAATAGATGCAGAAAAAGCCTTTGATAAAATTCAGCACTCTTTCATGTTAAAAAACACTGGAGAAACTAGGGATAGAACAGAGTTGCCTCAACATTAAAAAGGTTAAATAAGACAAACCAAAAGCTAACATCATACTGAACAGAGAAAAACTGAAAACATTTCCTCTAAAATCAGGAAAAAGAAAATGATGTCTACTTTCACCACTTCTGTTCAATACAGTTCCCCAAACTCTAGCCAGAGCAATTAGGCAAGAGAAGAAAATTAAAGGAACAGAAACAAGAAAAGAAGAAGTCAAACTGTCTCTCGTTGCTGATGACGTGATCTTATATCTAGAGGCCATCAAATTCTACCAGAAGAATTCTAGAGCTGACAAATGAATTCAGCAAAGTAACAGGTTACAAGATCACCCTTCATAAAACCAATTACTTTCCTGTACTCCAACAGTGATTCTGTTGAAAAAGAAATCAGGAAAACATCTCATTCACAATAACCTCAAAAAAAAAAAATCCTTGGGAGTTATTCTAACCAGAGATGTGAAAGATCTCTAAATGAAATTTATACAACACTAAGAAAAAAATTGAAGAAGGCCTTAGAGGATGTAAAGACCTCCCATGATCTTGAATAGGTAAAATTAATTTTGTCAAAACAGCCATACTACCAAAAGCCATTTACAGATTCATTGAATCAAACTACTAATGACATTCTTCATAGAACTAGAAAAACCAGTAATTAAATTCATCTTGAAGAATAAGAGAACCAGAGTAGCCAAAGCAATTCTGAGCATGAAAAGCAATACAGGAGGCATCTCAATGTCTGATTTAAAATCATACTACAGATCTACAGTAAAAACAAACAAACAGCATGAAGAGCAATACAGGAGGCATCTCAATGTCTGATTTAAAATCATACTACAGATCTACAGTAAAAACAAACAAACAAACTAACTAACAAACAGCATGGCATTTGCATCAAAATAGACATAAAGACCAATGGAATAAAAAACACAGAGAAAACCCCTCATATTTACACTCATCTGATACTTGACAAAGATACCAAAAATATATCTCAGAGAAAAGATAGTCTTTTCAACAAATGATGCTGGGAAAACTGGATATACATATACAGAAGAATAAAATTTGATCCCTATCTCTTATTCCGCGCAAAAGTCAAATCAAAGCAAATGAAACACTTAGAAATTAGACCAGAAACTGCAACTGCTATAAGAAAATATAAAGCCAACACTCTATATATTGGTGCAGGCACCAACTTCCTTAACAAGACCCTTAAGGCTCAAGAAATAAAACCAAGAATCAAAAAATGGAGGAGCATCAAATTAAACTTCTGCACATCAAAGGGGATGTGTCTACAGAATGAGAGAAAATCTTTGCCAGATGTTTCTCTGACAGGGGATTAATATCCACAATATGTAAAGAACTCAAAAAGTTTAACGCTGTCCCGCAAGAAAAAAAAAAAAAACAAATAGCCCAACATATAAATGGGTAAAAGAATCTAATCAGACATTTTTCAAAAGAATAAATATAAATGGCCAACAAATATATGAAAAAAATATTCAACATCATTAGCAATTAGGAAAGAAAATGCACATTTAAACTGCACTGAAATTTCATCTCACACTAGTCAGAACTACAATTATCAAGAATATGAATAATAATAAATGCTGAAGAGGATGTGGGGGAAAAAGGTCCACTCATACATAGATGAATGAATTAAGAAATGTGGCCTATATACACATTGAAATTTTATTCAGCGTAAAGATTAAAATTATGGCATTTCCTGGTACATAGATGGAAACAGAGAACATCATGAAATAAACCAGACTCAGAAGTCAAGGGTCAAATGTTTTCTCTTATATATGGAACCTACAGCAAAATAAGGAAAAAAATTATGTGTAGCGGGATTTGATATTATGAAGATATAGGGAATTTCAGTGGAGTAGAAGAATGAGATTTGAGAATGAGGGAGGAGGAACTGGAAAGGGGAGGAAATGTAGAAAGATTTGAACAGACTCATGCTGTGTGCATACATAAGTATAACCCAGGGTATTTAACCTTTTTGTATATGTAATAAGCACGAATCAAAAACAAATAAACACCCCTTTCTCAGCTCCACTGAATCACACAGGCCCATTGTGTACCTGGCCTATTCTAAAGGAATGAGAGGAAGGCTGTCCTATGCCCTGAAGACCTGTCCCAAAGTGGACTCTCAGTTGCTAGGAGTTCAATGGCTTCTGGTCTAGGGGTGGGAGGCTTCTCTCCTTTCAAGTCACCAATCTTCTTTGGCTATTTCTCTTCTCTAGCCAATGCAGCCTTTTATGCTGTGTCTAAGACATACAGTTACCTGACCCCCAATTTCTGGAAAGAAACTGTTCACCAAATCTCCCTATCAGGAATTCAGAGACCATCTTGTGAAAATTCACACTAGAGAATCTGTGCAGTGGACCCAGGCTCCAGCTATGGCTACAACATGGGGGTTTTTATGCAAGAAAAATAAAGTGAATGAAACCTGTTATAAAACAAACAAAAATTAAAGGAATGAAAGGAAGATCAATGGAGTACAGGAAGGAGAATGGGAGTAGGAGGAGGGGAAAGAAAGTTAGGAGGGAGGACAACAGGGACTAAAATGAAGTATATCAAATTCCATATATGTTTGACTTTGTCAAATTGAATCCAATTATGTATAACGATAATGTTTCAATACCTGGATCATAAAATAATTTGCTTGTTAGTATCTAGAATCATCATTCTTGCAGTTGTACAAGGCAAAGAAGAGGGAATATTTACTTACCATCAAATACAAGCAGAAGCAGAGCTATTATGTGGATATTAATCAGGACCTTCCCAGGTGCCTGCCTCATTCTTTTCATTGAATTGTATTAACTTTTGCTCTTTATGGCAATGCTGCACTACAAATTTTTATACATATTTTTTATTTTGTATTTCTATGAATACATGTCTGTGATAAATTCATATAAAGGTGTTTTTAGATGAAAAAGGATCTGCAGTTTTTTGTTTATTGTTATTTTTTTGTTTGTTTGTTTTTGTACCATACACTAAACCCAGGGGCACTTAACCATTGAGCCGCATCCCTAGGCCTTGTTATGTTTTATTTTGAGATAGGGTCTTGCTAAGTTGCTTAAGGCCTTGCTAAATTGCTGAGCTGGCTTTGAACTTGTTATCCTCCTGCCTCAGCCTCCCAGAGATGCTGGAATTACATGCATATGTCAAGTCACCATGACCAGTGCATATGCAGTGTTAATTGCAAAAGACAATAGCAAATTACTCTCTTCAGAATTCATACTGATAATATGTCAACAAAAAAGCTTTGCCACTGCCTGTTTTTTATATTTTTGCCAGGTAATATAGTACCAAATATTTGTCTTTAGCTATATCACTGATGAAAAATGTGGTTAACATTGTATGTTTTAAATTGCATGTCTCCCATAACAACAGAGATTAAGCTAAAACCACCATTTATACTGCTTTAGAAGTTGACATTCACATAGATTATACTTTAGAGACATTTATATTTCCTTTCATGTGAACCTTTGGGAGTGCTGAAGGGTGACTGTGCAAATAGTATTTTTTTCCTAAAATCTCCTAATTTCATGCTGCTTTTAATCTA
The DNA here is from genome assembly GCF_052094955.1 of Ictidomys tridecemlineatus. Taxonomy (NCBI): domain Eukaryota; kingdom Metazoa; phylum Chordata; class Mammalia; order Rodentia; family Sciuridae; genus Ictidomys; species Ictidomys tridecemlineatus. Next base: position 166,351,633 of record NC_135480.1, on the reverse strand, counting down.
CAAATTTTCATGTGATCAATTTTTCAGTCTTCTATGATTTGTAGATTTTATATAAATATGTAAAATCTTGAAAAATCTGATTCATTTGAAATTACTTTGAGTTCAGTTTTGGTATAGGGACCCAACTTTATCAAAACACTCAAAATTAATTAAAAAATTAATCAAATTTTGTTGATTAATTCATTTTTCCTAACAAAATTATAAAATTGCCTTTTTTCTTCATTTCTGGCCCTCTCTTCTCTGAATCTTTCAGTCTATTTATGTAGCTGTACCATATTGATTAAACATTATGACTTTATAAAATATTTCCTTTTAGCAATGGTAAAACCCTTCAGTACATTTTATAACATTTTTCCTAATTTCGCATATTTTAGACAAATTATCACAATTATAGTTCTGAAATAAAATATCCTGTTGTCCTTTTTATTTGAATTGAATTAAATTCAAAGTTTAATTTAGAGAGAATTGATATTGATAATGAATCTATCTATCAATGAGCGTGATCTCTTCATTTGTTCAAGCCATTTTCCTTTTCTGTCTCCCACAAGTATGTGAAATTTTCTTTACATGGATATTGGGTATTTTAATTGGTGTCATTATTTAGTGTACTGATTTTTAAGTTGCTAATACAAATGCTATTCTTTGTGCTGTTCCAAATTCTGAATGATTTAAAATATGAACATAGAAAGAAAATATTTTAATTTTTAAATTAAAATTGCTTAATTCTCTTGTTTTGTAAACTAAATTTTGAAAATTTTATCTTCTTAACTTTTTAGGTCTATGATCACATCTCTTTTTTATTGTTTTATTGAATTTATTTATTTATTTATTTTTATTATTGGTTGTTCAAAACATTACAAAGCTCTTGACATATTATATTTCATACATTTGATTCAAGTGGGTTATGAACTTGATCATAATGAAAGTTTTTCTTTTTTCTCCATTTGTAGACTTTTTTCCTGTTGTTCATATTATTGTTGTTTAATTTCACGAAGAAATGCTTCCAGAAAACAAACAAACATTAAATAATAGTGATGAAATAGTAAGTAATTTGTTTCTGATTTTAACTGAAAAGCTTCTTGTTTTTTTCTATGAAGTCTGTTGTGAATGATCTTCAGTTTCCTAGTTTTGTGGTTTTTCTTTTGGCTATTAAAATTATTCCATAAAAAAGGTTTTGTTTTTTACTCTTTGTGTGGCTGTTATTAAATTTTGTAATTTTTACATGTGTTACTTTTGGGGACAGATGGATAGATGATATTGAAGAGAACAGAACTTTGAAAATTTTGCTAATTTTCATGATGAAAATGTCTTTTTGTAGACAAAGGTTTATATTCCTTGACTGGGGAGAGGTTTTCTTTGTACTTTTCAGAACACAGAGGGCAATATATAGTCACCTTGTGATCACAAAAATGACAGAACAGAAAGATAGAAGAAAAGTTATTTCTTAAAGATATCAATGAAGATTTAGTTGTCATGCCTGCAATGTGTCTTACTTTTGGCTTCCAGTATTGTAACAAAGCACATTTTCTTATACTTTAAGTTAGTTCAAGTTAGGGAATTTCCTTAATAACAATGAAAATGGAATATTATACAATGATAACAATGACTTTACAATGACACACAAAAGATGGAGTTCTCACAAACACAAAATTGATCAAAAGAAGCCAAAGCATACACACAAAACAGTCTATGATTCAATTTATATCAGATAACAAAGACTTAAAACTCAGCTATATTATAAAAAGTCAGGATAGTGAATTTCTTTGAATAGTCAGACACACTGACAGAAAAGAAGCACAAGAATGCTTTCTGAAGCAAAATCAGAACTATATAATAAATGGAAAACTGAAACATGTTCTATTGCAACATTTTAGCAATCATACAGTATCTTTTGTGCTGTGTGGATGACTGCAGGAGTAGAATAGGAAGGCAGAACCATACCCACATCTGTATGCAAACTTAGTTTGTAGAAGAATTTTCTTTTGAAGTTTAGTGGAAAAAAAAGATGAACTTTTCAATAGAACTACAGTAAAAAGTGATTATACAAATGGGAAAATTATAAAATTATTTTTGCCTGACACCTTATATCACATATATACTGTTTTTACATTTGATTAAAAACTTAAGTTTAAAAGATAACTTTTATAAAATATTAAGAAACAGTTTTGGAATATCCATTTATGACTTATGATGGTAAAACCTTCATTAAACAACATTCTTCAAATTAAAAAGCTCTTGATTTGACTAAAGAAACTATTTTCTCAAAAGTTAGCACAGTTGAATAGTCTATAATAAGTGAAGAAGATAAAAAGAAAATATAAAATGAACAAAATATTAATCAATATCTCAATATATTGGGAACTCCCGTAAATCAATAAGAAAAGCACACCAGACCCAAAAGAGGCAAAAGACTTAAAGAATCCTCTGTATTAGAGAAAAACAGAATAGCCAACAAACATGAAGGCATTTTCAAATTAATAGTAATAAACTTAGGCTTCCCATCTATTTTATTTCATAATTTAAGTAATCAGCATTTGTTTAACTACTGAAGAAAAATAAATAAACAAATAAATAAATAAATAAATATAGAAATGATTCTGAACTTCTTCTTTAATGGTTCTTATATTTAAACAGTCATTAAATCCTATAATTTTTTCCTTGAAAATGCCTTGTATAAAAAATTTGTCCTTTTTCTTCATTCATCCTTGAATCTAGACTTTTTTTAGGAGCTTTGGGTTTCTCTGCCTGTATAATGAACATTAAGAAAGTCAAATTTGTTTGATTTCAGAGGATAAACTAGAATATCCTACAGACCAATAATCTTTGAAGCAGAATATACAGATATAATGAAAAACAGGTAAAAAACTATTGATCTTTTTTTACATTTTTGTTTATATTATCTTTTAAAAATTATTCTTTTGTATGAGTTCTAATGTGTTCTTACTATAGTAAATAATGTGTAAATTGTGGTGTGTGTTTAACAACATTTTATAGATCCTTGTAGAGACTGAAGATAGGGAGTTAAAAAGCTTAGTTGTAGGGTTTGCCTTTTATGAGTCTTAGACCTTATAGAATACCAAGGTAAGAAAATTATTGATAAGGCGTAATTTATTTATGTTCTTTGGCTTTTAGTACAAAAAGTATTAGTTATTAAAATTATTTTAGATTTTTAAATTTGTTTAATCTTACTGTTTCTTGAGGATGAGCACTAATTTCTCGGAATCTTTTTGGTATAAGTCTCTTTGCTTGGCCTTTTTTATATTTCAAGTGGGAACCCAGGACATGTTGGTACCTATCAAACATAAGAGGATGCACCAAATTAACCTGCAAATCCAAAAGGTTATATTATTGAATCTGTGTGCTTCATAACATTTTCTGAGAAGAATAAAAGCACTTTTATGCTTTTAATAAGGCAAATCGGTAATACTAATAATTCTAAGACTTGAAAATATCTGACTGTGAAGTTGATTATGTACTCAAGCAGAAAGCTATAATCAAAAAGGTTTCTGAAACTACTCTCTTTCACAATGGCTTTTTTCATATTATTGTTGTAGAAGTTTAATTTCTTCAAAAATACAAAATAATTGGACATACTAACTCCCTTTAACTAAAAAAATAAGTTTTCATATTTTTAATAAACCAACCAATATATTTCTTGATAAAACACATTTGTATGAATTATGCTCCTGAAACTGAGGTTCATGACCAAAAAACATGAGCCAAATGAAAATAAAATGTCCAATACATGATAACTAGAAATCAAAACTTTGTTTCCCATATTCATTATCTATCCCTTACATTCTACTCTATATTATCGCATTATTGGTCTTTCTTGTTTCCTTGGACCTGGGGCCAGGTTGGTCTTTGGTTGGATTTGCTATCAGAAGGAACAGGAGTTGTAAGTCTGGATTTGCCCTTCATTAGTTTATCATTCTATCCAAGGTCACAGCTCTCCTCAGAGTCCTCTGTTTTTAGATTCTAATGAATGCTCCAGCCCCATACCATTTCTAGACAAGAAGTTGTGAACATCCTCTTCCTATCTTCAGGGCAATACTTTGTCTCTTTTAGTATCCCAAACCCTACTCAATTCTTCATAAATAAATTCTTATTTAATTATTTTAAATTGATCATTTTAGGTGACCAATCTGTTTCCTATGGGAAACTTGATTGATTCAGCATACATACAGTGACTACTGATGCTAATTATTTATTTTATGCTTTAAATTTTATTATATTTCATTTAATACATGTTGAAAATTCCATTGAACTAAAGGACATATCTCAAAATTTGATCTTGTTCAATTCATCTATTTGATATTTTCTTTAACTAATTCTGAATTTAAATGTACAAAGTTAGGTTTATAAAAATTGGCAAGAATCTGAGACATTAATTCTCAAGTTTTTTTAAAAAATCATATATAAAAGATTTAATACCATTCAATAGATACTTATTATTTTTAATAACTCATTCATAAAATGCCTGACCACTGTTAATATAATCTCTGAAACCATTTAATCACTTAAAATATTTAATATCCAATGCAGAGATTCAGAAATATAATATGAAATACAAGACCAAGGGGATGATGATATTAACTCCATAAACTAGGAAGAACAGAATTTTCGTGAAGGCGTTCCTGCACCCGCTGTCTGACAGGGTCACAGCGTGGGGGATGCTATGGCAAGGCCTCACCATCTGGAAACTAGACCCATTAGGAATGTTAAGTGTTTTGTTTATGATACTCATGATAAGGATAACAGGGCATATGTCAATCAATAATAAAAGTACACATTGCCTGAGATTGTAAGAAACTTCCCAGAATGAGACTAAGGATCCAATTGAGACAGGCCATGAGGTGCATTTCAGTTTCTCTCAGGATACAAACAATAGTGTTATTCTTCAAGCCTGAGCAACAAGAAATATTTATCTCATGGTTAACAATTTACACTAGCCCCACCCCCAACCCCATCCTAAAGCCACAACCTGTACAATAGCCTAGCTATAGAAAAACAATTGCTGTCCCAACAGTACCAGGACTACCGTATGTAGCTTATGGTATCCCCTCAAGGAAAAGAGGCTAATAAAAATACATTCCCCAACCAATAGACCCTCCTTTACTTACACAGAAACTTATGATGAAAATGGAAAACACATAGTTAATATAAATGACAAATGAGTTGAGGTGTAAAGCCTGCCCTTTAGTTAAAGATTATAGAGACATAAGAATTGGTGTGCTTTGACCAAGGATCAAGGAAGTTCTTTAAGAAAGCAGTTGAATAGGTCATATAAAAAAAGGAAATTACCTTGGAAATTAAAAATAAAATAATGTAAAATTAACATAGATATATTTTAGAGGCACTTCAGAATAGTAGGCTTTTAAATAATAGACTTTCATTACTTTAAGTGTGTTTTACTGGGATTTTAGTTTAGAAGTAAGAAAGCTTATCAATAATCATAAGTATGCTTTAAAGTTAAAGGTTAATGAAATAATTATAGGTATGCTTTAAAGTTAGAAGTAAAAAATAGGTCAGGAGTCATGTAGTCTAGTTGCGTCGCCTAGCACCTAGTGATTGAGGTTAAAACATAAAAGTTTAATCATGACTGTCTAAGGTTATTTTGAACAATGTATTCAATATCTTAGATAATCAATGTATGTCAGAAAAGATTGTAATTCTTGAAAATTATGTAAATCAAAGAAGTTTCGGGCTTTGAAGCTATCCATTAACTCCCTGAAAAAGCACATGTACAAAAGGTATAAAAATAAAAGTCCCTCCAGGGGTAGAGAGATGTCTTCTGGAGGTTGCTGGTAACTTGCAACCTGTCATCCGGACTCTTCTTCTTTTGCAGACGCCACTCCTCCTTCAGGACCCCCTGGACCCTCACTCCCCCCTGCCTGGGCTGGACCTCGGTAGTAGACCTCATGAGATGGTTATTCAAGTCTGAGAGAACATGAATGATGGCTATCAATAGGGTACATGTGAGGAATAAAGAGATTATAATATGATGAAAGGGAAAGGTGTATAGGATTTTATATAAGCTGGATAAGATAGACTGGCATCAAATAGTAGAAGTTCTTAAATTCCAAAATGAGAAATTAATATTTTATTGGAGAAAAATCAAATTGCTTTCTCCATGTGATTGATGTAGAATTATACAGCATATGTGCAGGCCACAATCAGATAGTTTTAATAGTACAGAGGCAGTAGATAATTACAGGAACGGAAAAAGAAAATGGAGGTAGGAATGCTAGGAAAGAAATTAGAACAATGATTACAAGATAATAAGGTCTGATTTCATTTAAAACTGTGAAGAAGGATGTTTCTTAATTCATTTTCTCTAAAAGCAGAGCCTGAAGCAAGATAGAAGATAATGATGGCATAATTATTGGAGAAACATGCCCATTTATAAGAGATAAAGGACAAGAAGAGAATTAGAGAAATGCACATATTCAACGACCAAACAAAGGCTAAATAAAAAGGTTGAAAAGAGTAGGCTAAAACAATGTAAGGTGAAATCTGGTAGATTGTAATTCTTGAAGATCTAGAGAAGATAGCTTTGACAAAAGAAGGAACTGTTTAAAGCAATGAAGAATTTAAGCAAAACATTGTAGAGTCTAAATAAACAATAGCCCAATTCTTCATCAATCACTAAATCCATGACCTTATGACCTTATAATGGTACTCTGCAGCTCTACCAGTGAAAAGGGGGAATATATTTCTGTGCTTTTTTTTTTTTTTTTTTTTGCTACTTCCATTGGTCAGTGGAATGTGGCAGAAATCTTAATATACTGGATTGCATCTAGGACTCAAAAACCATGCACACTTCCACTATTTTTGGAGTCCTTCTGTGAAGAAGCCTAGGTAGCTGCCATGCTGAATGAAAGGAATATAAACTGATCACTGCTCCTGTCCCAGCCAATTGTCAACCAACTATCCTCTCCTCAACAGTCCAGCCTCCAGACAAGTGTCAACTGATCACACAGAGACAAACAAGACCTGTTGAAGTCATCTCAGTTGGTTACTGCTTATCAGGAGCACCCTCTGACAATTACATTTATGTGGAATAAGTAATCCTTAAAGTGAGTGTTATGCTCTGGGAGAGGCTGTTATGCAGTGATAGATAATTGATACAGGGAGAAGTCTCGGCAGCAGCAGGTTTAGTGAAGAGATATTAAGGGGCACGGTGTTAGATTTTTTATAAATTATTAAGGCATTACCAGGGATTGGGCAGTGAATATTTTTAAATACAAATCTCTGGAGAAAAGAACATTGTTGGAAGGTTGTTGAAGTTATTTTTATTGTACATGCAAGTGGATTTTGATTTTCTATAAATGTATTTACCTCTGCTTAGGAAGATGAGAACAATCCAATGGTGAGTGAGAATTAACAAGCCAATGGAAAAACAGTCTGAGGATGGAACAGATTAGAATCTTAGGGAAGGGATACAGAGAAAAGAGGCAAGGTATAGGGGAGGAAATGAGGTTGAAGGAAGGCAGTTGAGTGAGCTCATATATTTTAAATAAAGCAGAGAAATAATATGTTGAAGTAGCATAAATTAAATTGTATGTTGTTCAAATATTTTGAATAGCTGATTTGGTGTTCTAAAAGTAAAGTTTCAAACTGACGAAAATTATTTAAAGTGTAGTCAACTAGGGAATAATTAAAAGGGTGGCTGAGTGATACTGAAAGCCTGGTTGAATCTGAGCATCCAGAAACAATACCAAGAGACATGAGTAAAAGCAATGCAAAATACAATTCCGAAAGATAACTTAAAGTTGCATCAGAGTGTTTTATTTCTAAACTTGGCTCTAACTAGTCTTGTTGGTTATGAAGTTATGTGATTTTTATTTTTTACTGACTATATATCTTGAATTTATTATTTTAGTATAAGTAGCATTAATACAGATGATGCATTACAGAGCTGAAAATTTCACAATATGTGAAATTTTGCGCTTGTGCATGTGGCAGGTAGAAGATAGAAACAAAGTAGAAACTTGCAATCAGGTTTTGTGTCAGATGGAGAAATGTGAGATCTCAATAAGGTAATATGAGAAAACAATTTCCTCTCTTTCCACATCAGGCTTCTAACATCAATATTGTGAGGTTTATGAGAAAGAACTTCTGGGTTTTTGCATAAAGATGGCAAAGCATGTCTACAGGATGCTGATTAGAGAGATGTTGGCAAAGGCAAAGATAGGTGAAGGTATGTTTATAGGTAAAGGCAAGACTAGATTTTTATGGCAGTCTCTTAGGAAGTCCTCTCTTTTCAGAAAGATAAATTGTATTTAATGTCTTTACTTACAGCATAAACATCAAATCATAGTGTTGTTAAGAAAATCAAATGGGTAAGTGTACATGAAAGTGCCTTGAATATCTAAAACCCCAGACAAATAGAGAGGATTTGCTAAAGTTAAAGGCAACAATATTTAAGATAAGTTTTATTGAAATTGATTTTTTTAAATGATACAAGGAATAATCCTCATCATATTGCTTAGAAATAACTAGTTCTGTCTCAAAATGATCAAAGCAATTAATCTAAAATGTTTGTCAAAGGAGATTAAAATAATTCCTGTGTTATGTGGTATAAAATTCATGGATATATTATCTTCATTGTATATATTCAACATTCACCAAAGAAAACTAAATTAAATTACTTCTAACTCTACCAGCCCTGCATATCTTACTGTTTCTATTACCCAATGTTTATATAAACTTTTTTTTCTTATCACTTTTTGTGCCACTTGAAAGTAAGTCCTTTTATGATGAGGATTATTTGCTCTGTTGGTCTACGTGGATATTGATGAAGCAGACAGCCAGGTGACATAAATTTGAGCATTGATATGGTCTTTCTGTTGCTTTATGCAGGGAAAGAAACAGCAAAGTTTACCCTAATAGTTTGTATTCCAGCATTATAGAGATTAGGTCTAAATCGACACACATATGATAAAAGATAGGGAATTTTTCTTCAAAATCTATATTTTGTTAACAAAACCAGCAATCTTTAACATGTGGAATACATGTTGGTTACCTGCTGTGCTGGATCCTATGTTAAGTGCTAGTTAATATCCCAAATATAATCTGTCACTATCTTGGAAAACGTACACAGATTAAAAGAAGATGCTATGGCTTGAGTGTATATACCACTCCCAAATTCCTATGTTATAACTTAAACTCCAAGGTGATGATATAAAAATGTAGGGCTGTTTGGAGGTAATTAGACCTGGGGGCTATCCTCATAGATAATATTAGGCCTTTGAAAAGATATTTCAGAGAGCTGCCTAGTCTTTCTGCCCCGCTCCACCCCCACCACACACATACACTTCTACTACTACAATAAGGCACAGTAGTCATACCTTCTTCTTTCTCTGTCATATGAGGTTTCAGTGAGAAAACATCATCTATGAAACAAGACCTCACCAGACACCAAATGTGCTAGCACCTTGATCTTGGACTTCTCAGCTCTAGTCATGTGCAAAGCAAGCATCTATTATTTACAAATTATCTAGACTGTGGTATATTATTATGGCAGCAGGAATGGACTAAGACAAAAGATAAATAAGAAATATCCTTTTTAAAACTCAGCATAATTTATTGCTTTTGGATTTAAATATTATTTCAAATTCTAGTTTGAATTTTTTAGGTGAATAAATAGAAATGAGAAGATTACACTGAAAGAAGTAATAGAAAAGTAGTATAGGCATGTGTTCAGTGTTTCTGAGCCTTCCTAGTTCACATGCACAAAACCCTTTTTTGCTCCATTTCATTCTCTTCATCTTTATAATTTCTCACCAACTCATTAATTTTAGAGACAAAGTTAAAAGTAAAACCCCTAAAACTCAACTCTAAGTGGAAACACATTATTTTTCTCTTCTTCCAAAAACATATTTTGAAGAGAAAGAGATTAAGTTTTCCTAGAGATGAATCTAATTGTTTGGCAATAATTTCTGGTCCTTCAAAAATAGGACTAATTATCATCATGAAGGCAGAGAGGCTTAGGTGGCAATTTGTAATTTTTAGCAGCTTTTTACTTGCAGCATTTAAAGTTGTTGCAGCGGGAGGTAAAGTACAAAATCATGTTTATGCGAATAGAAATATCTAAACTGCTGTATTACGGAATCACTGAAGTAGAGTTCAGAGGAAATGATGTATCCATTCTCTGTTTACATTATTTAAATTTCCCATGTATTTTATAAGATGGAAATTTGAGTCTCACTTCCTCTAACATCTTCTTAAATGTGCTTATGTCTTACATTGGTGTTCACTAATACTAAACTGATCTGTATGTTGGACACTAGATAAATGTGGCACTTGAATATCTGAAATATAGATAATGTGGATTGAGATCTGATCTAAGGATAAAAAGAGGATCTAAAACTTATAGAAAAAAGTAAAATATCACAATTGTTCTGATATTAATTATATGCTAAAATGATAACATTTTAGATATATTAGAGAAAATACAGAATTAAAACTTTTTTTTTTACTGTTTTAGTATTGCAACAAGAATATTTGAAAGCACACATGTGACTTGCCCTAGTATTTATATGGAACAGTGCTGAATAATAAGCCCAAGTTACAGTGAGATTATTTATATCTCCTTTAGAGCATCATTATATTTTTTTATTAATGCACCTTTAAATCCAGTGATTTTTAAAAACTACATCACACAGCTTAGATATGTACTGAATTTGTCATCTACTAAAAACTCATGAGCTCCATTTTAGGATAACTGCTGAATTACTTTAATTTATATCTTAAAAATTTATATATTCCAGTTATGAATAGTTTTTAAAGTTTACCCTAAACATAATTATATAATTATATTCAGCAATAATATATTTATAATATAAATATATTACTTATATAATATAATTATATTCAGCAATTGAAATAAAGTCAAATTAAAATTAAAAAAATAAAAGAATAGATATCATTAAGAGATAAAATGTTTACTGTGATTGATTAGTCATTTAGCTCAAACTTTCTTATGAGGGGAAATATGACATAATTTACTCTTATGGTAGAGTAAAAACAAAATGTTTTATCACTCATTATTAGAAACTACATTTTCAAATAAAGTTGCTTCTAAAAATTTATGTATGGTGAAAAGTAAAGTCCAGAGAATCCTTGTAAGTTACCAAAAATCAGAATTCCTTAAGAATCTAGAGCTGGTACATCCAATTATCTCAGTGAAGTCCCTGTGTGGTCTTAGTTGCAGATATTTGTCTTGGATCTGAAATGATGATGTAAACAGCACCAGCAAGATCTCTCTTCATCAAATTCCATAAGCTATTTCAAAAATCAGTAATGAAGATTTTCAACAATATTAAGAGTGATCAAAGAAATGAAATATGAGTATTGGGTTAATCCAAATCTTAACTTGAATTCAATTAAAGAATTACACAATACAAGTGAGGAATAGTACTATTAGCACTATTAAAGTACATTAAAATGATAAATTATATATGCATGGTCATAGTCAAGTCCAAAAGATATGTAAAATGATAGTGAGCAGAGGAAATTAAGAAAAATGTGGTTAGAAATGATGTAGGAATAGTAGCTAAGAGCCAGATCTGCCCTGTATAATCTGAAAATTTTAAAAAAATTATATGTTTTTCTAAATGTGATGACAACCCCTTTATTTTGAACCTAGTTTCATTTTACATTCCTAAACATCAATCTGGCTGATGTGGGACAAGTCAAGGTGGTACCTTTTAGATATATGTATGGAGATTTATCATAAATATTTGGATATAAGGTTATGAAGGTGAAAGAACTGAGCAGGGCTGGACATAAAGATTCATGCATATTCCTATTAATGGTGGAAGAAATCTTCTGGTGAGGAAATATAAGTAGGGAGAAAGAAAAGGTGCCCTGGTCTCCTATGTTTTGGCCCTGAACCCCTACACACAGAGAGATACTGAGTCAGAAGAGACAGAACAAAAACCAGAAGTGTGATTCTTCATGGATGTCAAGAGCCTGTGGCAAGAATGGGGAATACCAAGTGAGCCAATTACAGTGAAGGGGTTGAGACAGAAGAGAAGTGTCTATGAAAATTGCCATCACTGAGGCCACTAGTGTCTTTGACAAGAAGGGTTTCAGGAGTTCAAGTGAAAAGAAAGATCGTGATATAAGAAAGTTGATCCTGGATGACAGATTTGTGGACTACTCTTTCAAGCCTGTTCTGATCAAATAAGCTGCAACAACAAATAAGATATAGTAATGGTAAGTATACAGGATCAATAGAAACTTGCTTTATTTTGTTTTGCTTTGGTTTTAAATAGTGGGAATGATAACACAGACAGGGAAAGATTGATGATCCTGTAGGAAGGAAAGATGAATAGAAAGGAAAGAGAGAAAAGAGAATGGAATCCTGAACAGATTTGGAAAGACTGGCCTTAGGAGGGAAAAGGAACACTTCATTCTCATCTAAGAAAGTGTGTTAGGCAGCATTTCATTGCTGTGATCAAAATACCTGACATGAACAATTAGAGGAGGAAAAGATTATTTTAAGCTCACAGTTTCAAAGATTTAGTGCTTGGTCAACTGACTCCATTATTCTGGGTCTCAGGTGAGACAGAATGTCAGGGCTGAAGGGTGTGGTGGAGGAAAGATGCTCTGCTACTGGCAGCTGGGAAACAGCAAGAAAAGGAACTAGACTTCAGGGGATTCTGGTGCTCCCTTCCAGGGAATGCCCTTGGTGACCCATGACCTCCATTCAAACTGGGTTGGACTGATCAGGTTACAGCTTTCATAATATAATTATTTCACCTCTGAACATTTCTGCATGAACACAAGAGCTTTTGGGGGACACTTCCTGTCCAAACTGTAACAGAAAAGGAGCAGATAATATGAGAAGAGACACAGGTGAGTTGGCAGATTTATTGTAGGGACTAAAGGTTTTCCTTTCTTTTTCTATTTTCTTCACAAAGTGTGAAGCAAGGACATCAGCTGAGAGGGGAAAAAGAGTTTGTCACAGAGAAAGAAGAAAGCAGTTGACTCTAATAAAGAGCAAAGGTCTGAGCCTGTTTTTGAAGTTGGATACTTCATATTACTTCTGAGAAAACTGCAGCTGTGTATCTAATTTAAAATGTTTGGAGAATTATTTACAAAGTAGATGTTTAGAAGTTCTGTGTCACTTCTTACTGTGGCATAGGCTTGGGTAAAGGCTGGAGTGTATATTAGGTACTTTACTCTTACTTTCCTATTTTTTAAGTCTTTAATATTTGCAGCAAATCTGGAGGCTAGCCAAGAGATGGCCCATATAAAGCTAACCTGAGGTTTAAAATAAATGAGGTTAACATCTATGCTTCCCTCAAAGAAATTTATGTAGAAATTGAAATGAGAATCTATTTCTATTCATAGATGTAAGAGCCATAAACTCATGTCACAACTAAAGTATACTAGATTAGTAGCATCTATTTTGTTTTCATGGAGCTACAGTAAATCTGAATTCAAAGACAAATATGAAATTGACACTTGAATTGTGGTGACTATATTTTATTGCAATTTGTTTGTAGGAATAGTCCCATCTTGATATGATATTTTTAGCCTGAAGTATAATCAATGTACGAGAGAGTGCTCATCTTTTGCAAGTTGAGCTTAAGGTAGTATTGGAGTTCTTGTCTTGAGGATACTGATGAAATCTTTAAAAATCAGAGTGTTTTGGAACAATCCCATTGTAACTTATTTTATTTTAATGTTGAGGGTTTTCTTAAAAATATTTCTTTTTTAAATGTATGATATGTCCACTTAGTTGAGGAAACTAATCCCTTAAAATCGCTGGGGACTACATGTAATGAGAAAAATCTTGGTCTCAAATTTTGGGCAACACTGAATTCCAATTCTGCCATCTCAGCTTCCCTGTTTTGTGATTTGAGAGGTCACTTTTCTTAAACTAAGTTTTCTCCTGTGATAAATGGGAGAAATAACAGCAACTCCAGAGTTGTTGTCATAAACTGAGGTACAGAATAATAAGCACATCTGCAGAGTATTAACACTCCTGTGTATCACCAGCAATGGCATAAGCATATGTGGAAGGAAAGAAAATTTTGCATAGAATAAGGGTAGTGGTTCTTAGGTATTTAATTTTCTCACCTCTCCTTTTGGACTTTATATTTTTTATTTTAACTTTTAATTTGTTCTAATTATCTGTACATGATAGTAGAATGCATTTTGATACATTGCACACAAATGGAGCACAACTTCTCATTGCACTGGCTGTACATTTTGCAGAGACAAGAGTCACATCAGTAGTGTAATCATGCATGTATATAGTTTAGCTATTATGAATTGAACTTCTATAAACATTGACGTGGCTGTGTCACTGTAATGTGCTGATTTTAAGTCCTTTGTGTCTAAATCAAGGAGTGGGATAGCTGGTCAAATGGTAGTTTCTTTCCAAGTTTTCTGAGGAATCTCCATACTGCTTTCCAGATTGGTTGCACCAATTTGCCACCCCACCAGCCATGTATGAATGTAACTTTTCTCCCACATCCTCACCAACACTTGCTATTGCTTCTATTCTTGATAATTGCCATTCTGAGTGGAGTGAGATGAAAAAGGAACTGAACAGAGACATCACAGAAAAAGAAATACCTTCAATCAACAAACTTACAAAAAAATGTTGATCATCTCTAACAATTAGAGAAATGAAAATCAAAACTACTCTAACATTTCATCTCACTCCAGCCAGAATGACTTTTTATTTTTGATTATTAAGATGAAAGTTGTAATTATTAAAATGTTAGACTATAGCACTTAACTCTAATAAAGAGCAATGAGCTGAGTCTTTTTTGAGGTTGGATACTTCATTTTTCTTCCAAGAAAAAATATGAAATATATATATTATATATATATATATGTGTGTGTGTGTGTGTGTATATATATATATATATATATACTCTAATATATATGTATATATGATGCAATATGTGAACCATAACAACAAAACTGACAGCTGTGAACTCATCACTCAATTTAAGAACTAGAATATAAGAAACACTGCTTCATGAAGTATTTGTTTATTTAGCCCATCCTACTTTGTGATCAGAATAAATTGTTAATTTGAAGTTTGGATTTATCATTCCCCCTTTTAAAAATATAATTTTATCATACATAAAAGTGTCTCTAAAATGCATAAGAAGTATATCATACATTTACATAGTCTCTGTTAAAACATACATGTGTGGCACAGGTTTTATTTATGTTCTCCAAAATAATCCACTATAGATAAAACAAAATCTCATTCTGTTATCTATTTCTGAGGATTGAGCATTATTCAGTTTGCTGTGCATGATGTATCTTGTAACATTCTAAATGATTAGTTCAAGCTTCTAAAAAAAAGTGAAATTGCAGGGTCTTGGATTTCAATTTATAGATTGTGCTATTTTGTACCTCAAACTGGTCATACCAATTACATTTGATTACATGCTGTATAAGATTTTTTGGTTATTCATAAATTGACTATCATTTAAAAATATATGAGTATTTGCTTTATTGCAGCTCTCCCTATTCTCTTTCTCTTATCAATCTACCCATTTTTGATGTATTTAAATTAAGTTGAGAATATCAGCATTTTTGACACCAAACACTTCATCATATCATTATATCATTAATGATAGTTCAATGTTTGTTTAGATAAACATTTTCAGGTAAAATTTGCATATAGTAAACAAATGCACAAAGCATGTTGTACAATTTGATTACTTTCAGGTATGTATACACCTTTTATGTGGCTCAAATGGCTATCAATTCATGGAACATTAGCATAATCCAAAGAGTTCTCTCAGGCCTCCTCTAATCACTTTGTGTATTTCTGTAGGATGCAGTCATTGTTCTGATTTTTTTTTTTTACACCAGAGATTTATACTCATATATATGGAATCTTTTGTTGAGGCTTTTGGGTTTCTTTTTTCATAGAAGTTTCAGAATAAACTTTTCCAGTTACCTCCAAAAATAACTTTATCAGAATTTTGATTATTATATTAAATCTACATAAATTTGGATATCTTAAGTTCAAGAGAATGATATATCTCTCTAATAATTTAAGTCATCATTAATACATTTTGATAAAATTTTATATATTTCTATATAACATTTACAAGTTTTTATTAGAAATTTCTTAACTGTCTTATTTCTGATAACTATTTTAAATGCTAGATGATGGTGATGATGTGATAACATTTATTATATTTTGTTTCCTCCTTGTACATAGAATTTTTTTTTATTATGGCATATCAGCCATATATTCAGATTCAATGTTAAACTTTTATTTATTTTTTCCACAGATGCTTTTGTTTTTATGTAGTCATTATAGTATTTAATGATAATAATGTTTTTATATTGCTTACAATTATAATAATTTTATTTCTTTTCCTTCTTTAGCATACCAAGACTTTCAGAAGTGTGTTAAATAGAAACAATTATCATATATATCTTTATCATATTCTTCACAAAGATTTAAAACTTATTTTACTTTTTCTTCTTTTTTTTTTCTTTTTTCTTTTTCTTTTTTTTTTTTTTTATACCAAGGATTGAACTCAAGGGCACTCAACCACTGAGCCACATTCCCAGCCCTATTTTGTAGTTTATTTAGTGAAAGGGTCTCACTGAGTTGCTTAGCACCTCACTTTTGCTAAGGCTGGCTTTGAACTGGTAATTCTCCTCCTCAACTTCCTCAGCTGCTGGGTTACAAGCTTGCCCCACCAATCCCAGCTTGTTTTAATTTTTCTAAATAATTTTTTTCTCCTATATTTTGTAAGAAATATTATCAAGAATTGGTGTTTTCTAATTTTCTATAAAGAATGAAACTACAGTGTTAATTTGCTAATAAGTTTAATAACACATAGATATTAAACCACCCCTACATTGCTGCATTAACATGGATCCATTGTGGTTGTCTGTCTTTTCCAAATTTTGTTTGAAATTTTGATTGCAGATAAAATTTGGAATCTATGTTCAAGAGTGAACTTCAGATTAGTTTTCAATTAGTTAAACAGACCTGATCATCTTATATTAAAATCTGCTTTTTCTTTCTCACACTCCTTTCACACCTCACTTAATCTGTTACCCTTATTTTAACCTGGTTATATTTTTCAGAGTTTCAAAGTAAGTTAAATAGTCCTTCAATTTCATCAGCTGGGCTAAGTTGAATTTGATTTATGTTCTCTTAATGTAGTTTGACCTTTGTCCCAGATAGAATGATATCTTGTGAGTTATGAAGAAACCTATAATATACACAGTTTTCTTACCTGGGAAATCCTTTGGTAGTCTCAAAATAGGACTAGTTTGACTCAGATTTTCTTAAATCCAAAAAACACTACAGTGCTCTTTTTTTTCTTTTTCTAATTTACAGTGGGGTAGGATGTTTACATATTCATCTTTACTCATTATTTATTCAATACATTCTGGTGTTTCTAACCATGCCTCTCCTCCATTACAAGTTATTAGGTTTGCTAGGAAAATGCTTTTATCCTCTTTTCTTTCCCTCAAATCTAGCACATTACCTTCAGTTGTGCTCTGTTAGGATGTTAGGAAGCATTTCTCTTTTTATTCCTGGCCAAAGCTAGTAGAAAAGACATGTCTGTATGTACTTAATGAGTTATTTGGGACTTTCTTCCCCTATATTCTTTTCTTTCTTTAGTGATAATTGAGGAATAGCAAAATAGAAGTAGGATGAGTGTATTTGTGCATGTATAATCACAAACTAATAAGTTTTAAAATTTTTTATTAACCTATATAATTTTACAGTAGGTTTAATTATGAAATAGGAGGTTATGCATTTTTTTCTGATGAAAAAGGAGAAATTTACCTCAGAATCAGCAGTCATGAAAATATTATTTTTCTTCTTGTTTAGGTATATAGGTACAAAAAATACAAATATTTAGGTTAATTTGAATCAGTATTATTATCAGTATTTAGCTGACCTGTGCTATGAATAAAGAATCAAATTTCCATTTGTGCTTTTATAAATGTTCTGAAATAACGTTCTATTTCCTGCATTCTCTTTAACATTCAGAATGATACTTTCATAGCATTGTTCTAATGTTGTTGTATACATGTATGCCTTTGTACTTTTGTGAAAACTTATTGTCACAAAAAAGTGAAAATTGAGAAGAAAGTCCTGTCTTTTTGATCTTACAAATGCCTTTAAAAATTATTCAGTGATTTGTAGCAGAAATTATGAAGTGTCTTTGTGGAATCAATACATATGTCTGATTAATTTATCTATTATGAAAGTTAAATTAAGCAATTTCTTAAATGTAGTCACTTTAGCAATGTGCCCAGCACTGTGTTAAGTATTAGGAGTGCTAATGCTAAGAAATTAACCAGGAACTATGAGTAATAGATTTATGAAGTATATTTGTGCTAGTTTCTCATTGTTGCTATAACAAATTGCCACAGAATTGGTGGCTTAAAACAAGATAGATTTATTATCTTATAGTGCCTGATATTAGCAGCATGAAATGTGTTTCAATGGGACATGGGTAAGGATGGAGGTGGTGGCAGGAATGTGATGCTTCTGGAATCTGTAGAAAATCATGTTTCCTCGAATTAAAGTGTGAACATTTTGGGGGAGGGCATTACTCTGCCTACCACATGCTCCTTGAAATTAAGTACCATGCCAAAAGTGAACCTCTAAAATGAAATGATAGAATAATATGTAAAGTTTTTGTCTAAAATATCTTTTTTATTTATTCATTATATGTGAGTGCTGCAGAACTTTGTTTTTGGTTGATTTCCTCGGATAATTATCTCTAGTTCTCCAGTTGATTTTGCATAAGTTAAAATAAAATAGATTTAAGCTCTTAAGCAAACACGAGCTCCATTTTTAAAATTGTATTAATTTTAGTAACAAAGAACAGGAAGGGAAACCTATAAATATTAATTAAGTCAGTTCTAAAATAAATTATAAGTAAATAAAATTTCAGAACCTAATAATTCAGCTTCTGTACAAGATACATTAAACATGACAGTATGGTTTGACAGTACTGTTTTTTTTTCAGTTCTTTCTGATCTTATTTATTCAACTTAACAGAGTCAAAATTTATGTATTTGAGTGTATGAATTTTTAGCTTAAGGGTTTTCGATGCCAATTCTGTCAAGACCTCCTGACCTTAAACCTTGGAGTGATTTGATTTAGTCAGTAGACATGATAGTCATTGTTTCATGTATAAACAAAAGCTACTTTTTGCCTTTCAAAGTAGATCTAAAATTCACTGACATGGTAAAATAGAATTTAAACCAAATATGGTTGAATAATTAACCTTATATTTATGTTTTGATAAAAATTACCATTTTCATTGATGCTGAGTTAAGACAGATTACAGCATGAGTTGCTAAAAGGTCTTAGGACTCCCATCTTAATTATCTTCAAGATCTCCAGGTGTATTTTTGTTAACTCATTGATTGGAAGATTATTTCAAGAAGCCTGAATGCTTAAAGTCACAGGTCTAATTGATTAAGGAATCTTTATTGTATTTGTTTGTGATAAATTTGCAGCAAGTGTAAGCACAGTAAAGGGATTTGTTTGTTTCCCTAACTCTTAAGAAATAAGGACACTTTAGAAAATGGGGTGATTCCATACTCCTTAAGGCTGTATTTGCTACTATTGCTGCTATTTCAGATATGACACTAAATTGAGTTTGCATTTCTCACTTCTTGCTATATTATGAGATTTTTTTAGACATCATCTTTTAATTCAAATTACATGGCTAACTATCAAATTCCAAACATCTGTTGCTGTATAGATTTTGTGTACTCAACATTTGTTTAGTGAGAAACAACTGTTTCTCTTCTTTTGGTAGGAATATATTTGTTCACCAAATTAACATCCTATCTTACATGTTTAACCTAAATTTTGCAAAGAGTTTAAAAATACAAGGTCTCTATATGATGCATTAATTATATAAATTACCTTTATTCATTTTCAAATTCTTTTTTATTTTGCTTATAATTTGATTTATTAGTCACTGAGGACTGTTCTTTATATATTTATTTAATTTAATTTTAAACATATTAAAATTAATACTGTACTTGGATTTGAATCTCAGATACAAATTTTTAAGACTTCTGATTTTAATTTCCTTGAGTATAAATAGAAAAAAAATATTACACCCACTTTTCTTAGTCATAAAGATTAGAAGAAATAATATATACTAATACAGGATCTTATTCATAATATATACTCATTAATTCTTTTGGATTTTTTTTGGTTGTTTTATTTGATTTTCCTTCTCTTTTGGTAGGTACTAAGCAGTAAATTTAGGTTACTTTTCCAAATGGTGTTGTCTTGTGTTCTGCTTAGACTTCATGGTTGCATAGAATGAAAAATATTGTTCATTAACATTTATTGTGGTGAAATGAAAAGTGATTAAAAAGAAAGATTAGGGATTTTGCTATACAGTATTCCTCAGTATAAAGAAGAATTAGATGACCTTACTCCTTGCTAACCAATGGTTAAATCTTCAGGATGACATCAGAATATCATCAAGAGAAATGTATATGCATTAATTTCTTAAATCACATTAATAGCTTGTTCTGTGGTGCTGGCCTAGTTAGTAGTTATATTTTCACATGGACTTTGCTCTTAAGAATTAGAATTGCTACATCTCTAGCAGTTAAAGAAATGCAGATTAAAACTTCAATGAGATTTCTTCTTATTCCAGTCAGAATCAATTATAAGAATATAAATAACAATAAATGTTGTGGAAGTTATGGGGAAAAGGTACACTTGTACATTGGTGGTGAAACTGCAAATTGGTGCAATAACTCTGGAAAACAGTATGGAAATTACTAAGAAAATTGGAATAGAACCAACATTTGACCCAGTTATCTCATTTCTCATCATTTACACAAAGGAAATAAAATAGGCATACTATAGTGATACAGCCACATCAATGTTTACAAAAGCTCAATTCACAATAGCTAAGCTATATAACTAACTCAGGTACCCTTCAACAGATGAATGAATAAAGAAAATGTAGTCTATATACACAATGGAATATTGCTGAGCCATAAAGAGAATTGAAGTTATGGCATTTGCAGGTAAATGGTGGAATTGGACAATATCATGCTAATTGAAATAAGCCAGTTCCCCAAAAAACAAAGGCCAAATGTTCTCTCTAAAATGCAGATGCTAACTCACAATAATGGGTGGGGAAAGGAAAGAATAGAAGTATTTTGGGTTAGGCAAAGGGGAATGAAGGGAAGGGAGCAGGTATAGGAATAGGAAAGATAATAGAATGAATTGGACATTACTTACCTATGTTCATATATGAATAAATGATTGGTGTAATTCCATATCATGTATAACCAGAAGAATTCAAAGTTGTTCTCCCTGTATATATAATATGTCAATGTACATTCTACTGTTATGTGAAAAAAAAAAAGAATTAGAATCGCCTTCCTTTTGATTCCCTTGCTTTTCACAAAGCACTGGCTTTTTTGAGTTATAATGCTGTTTGCTGAAAAATCTTTTAGTAATAAAGGCTAAGTGGAGGTATTTCAAGAATAAAGAGATAGGTTATAGGAAGACTTGAACCTCTTACTCTAGCTGAATTTGTGTAACTTCAGCTTCAGTCACTGGTGAGAAAAGGGAAAGTCAGAAGAAAAGAATTCTCCTCCTGTATCAGAAAGACTGATGAAAGACTCTTGTTGATGGCTTACAAGCATAATTTATTTACCACTTATTTCTTATGAAGTTTAAACCCCTTACATTTATGGAATACTAATTCTTGTATGTTTTTAAGTTCTCAGACTATTCTTTATCTTCTGAAAAAATTATTAATCTGATTTTAAATTGTTATGTTATTCTTTTTAACCAGTTAATATAATAATATTATTTGAAAATGAAAGAACTGGACAATTGGACAAATGAGTGTAAGGCATTAATAGGTGTGATACCTATTGTTAAGAGGTTACTATGCCAGGTATATTGGTATAGGTACAGGTCGTAAAAAGATGAATAATCAAATATATAAAGGAATTTAATATTTCCTGCTTCTTATTCTGTGGTAGATACTGAGATGAAGAAGCTGCAATTACTATATCCCTAATAGTAATAATTAAAAATAAACTACTTGAACACATATAGAAATAAAGAATCTTTACTAGTGTGGTTTAGAGGAAAGATGAGGAAGTTTTTGGCTTGAGAAAGGGGATCTGAAATTTTAAAAGAAGTTTATCAAAACAGATGCTTTTCCTAGGGAAAGCTATAGCTTTAAGTGACTAAGTGTGAGGATGAAGAAGAGAAAGAACTCAAGAAGATTCAAAAATTCTTAGCTTTGGAAGACTTTGCCATGAATAGGATATTTTAGTAGATGAAAAAAAAAACTGTAACATAGATATATTTTAAGGGTGTTTGGAGAAGAGGGGACTTTGCTTCTGTTTGGAAGTTACAATTATACAACTGAAAAAGAGACATCAAACCTGAGTCTCTAAGGAAGAATGGTAGGATGAAGTAAAGAGATCAAGGGACATTTTGGCATAGAGGAGAAAGTAGGTACTAAAGAACTCAGGGAGAAACTTTTGGAATAATTTTGCCCAAGATTTGTCAAGTCCAGATAGAGACATTGAGGGGTTGGGGTGGGAGGGAGATAAATTACCATTTAGCATTTGGGAGAGGACTCAGAACTGGGAATACAGGACTCTGAACCGTCTGAACAGAGATAATAATTGAAATGTTATGACATAATGGATTATGGATAAAATAATGAGAAATAGGAATAAGGCTCTGGAGGCTTATGGATACACTATGATGAAGAGTTGAAGGGGGCATATAGGCAAATGCAATTGAGCAAACAGAGTAAGAGGAAGCAAAGTAGAATAGATAAACTAGAAGTGTCATGTGAAACAGAAGCAGGAGAGGGGAAAGGATTTAAGGATAGTCAACCCTAAAATGTTGAAGGGGTCAAGACTTGGTTTTTGAATGAATTGGTGGTGTTGGTCTTGGAGTTCAAGGTAGATGTATGCAAATGTTGCTTACATACCTTTGGCTGCAGTAACAGTGAATGACAAAATTGATGTCTGTAAATATCTTTTCATTTTTATACCTTAGTCCATGTAATTTGTATATATTTTAGAAAAGAGAACCCAAAACATATGTGCTCCTTTTAAATTTTATGTATCTTTGTCAATACTTTCTCAAGTGTCTTGTACACAATTTTACATTCTGTTATAACTACAGTTGTTCTATGCACAAAAGATTTGCTAATAGGAGTTCTGATTTCTCAAGTGAACCCAAACATTTCTTATTAAATGTATGTTTATTATCTTTCAGAGAAAACTTCCTAATGCTTCCTTTAAAATTAGTTAGCAGTACATGTCTGCAATAATAATGACAGTTTAGTGACTAATCTTTGAGTAGAAAACTCCTTTTGGTAATTAAGTAAGAAAGTCTTTCAGAATTCTTGAGTTTTAATTTCTATAATGCTAGTTTTGATAAATTGTTAAACCTAGAGTAATTGAGTGATTCAAGCGGTAGCGCGCTCGCCTGCCATGCGTGCGACCCGGGTTCGATCCTCAGCACCACATACCAACAAAGATGTTGTGTCCGCCGAGAACTAAAAAATAAATATTAAAAAATTCTCTCTCTCTCTCTCTCTCTCCTCTCTCACTCTCTCTTAAAAAAATAAATAAATAAAAAAATAAAAGTAGAAATGTCTGGTTAAAAAAAAAAAAAAAAAGACATCTTATTCATAGCTATAAAGAAAAATTTGGGAAGAAAGTGTGTCTCTAATTGAAGTGATTTGATTTTTGCTATTTTTTTAAAAAAATTTAGTTGATTACCTAGCTATGTCAGTACCTATCTCTTGTTTACCCAATTCAGTGCAAGATTATTGTGATCAGAGATCATTTTTCCTTTTTTAAAATTAGTAGTCTAGTAGTTCAATACCTTATTTATGAGATACAGTAAAGAGCTAAATATCTGCTAAGTTGATCCAAAATAATATCCTGCAGTTATATATCCCTCTTTGTTAATTCTCTACAACTTGAGCAGAATTTAGAATTTATCACAAATCATATGATGTTTTGCAATTAAAATCTCCAAAATGGTTGTATTACATATACACCTAAAACTAACTCAAAACCAAGGAAATAGATAAAAGTGGGATGTTGTATATTACAACAAATCTTTGTACAAAGGAAATACATCCCAAATAAGAAAGACATATAAGGTCAAGACATTGCAAAACAGCAGTGGAGTATCAGAGTGCTCTTTATTTTTGTTTAGCCTTCATAACTAGCAAGTAACTCATTCTTTTTTTTTAAACCCTGACAGTAACACTTATGCATAAAGGTCATTTTCATTAACCTTAAGTTTGTAATTTCCAGGCTCCTTGCCCAAAGGCATTGCTGTTATTTACAATTTTTCTTAGTCCTATGCAAAACCAAACAACCATCAGTGTAAGGCTAATATATGTTAAGTGCCTCAGGCACATTTCAATTAAGTATTAACATAGATTGGAAAATTTCCAAAACATTTAGTGAATATTACTTTCAATCATTTTCATTAAAATTAATAGCAAGTGTTAAAAAGTAATATACCAGGGAACTGGGGGATATGAATTCTTAACTTCTAAAGGACTACTTGTGCTAACGTAGAAAGAATTTTAGTACAATTCAGCCAGATATTACCTACTCCCATTAAATTCTGTATTTTATGTTGGTAAAGGGTGGGAGTTACATGCAACCTAATTTTGTTTTAATACTTTTATATACTGACTTCAAATTATTGTATTTTATTGATACCAAAAATAAAGAACTGGTATATAAGCAAACTTAAAACTTCAATTATTTGCATCTATAATTCACCACAAATTCCAGAAATATTTAGACATTCTTTGAGAAACCAGTTTATAGATGTAAGAAAAACTGTTGTTGAAAGTAAAGATTATTATACCAAACATAGAAATAATAAAATTGCTTACAAGAAGAACTAATGACATAATTGTCTGATTTTTTGGCATATGTTGGTAAAACATCAAAATAATTAAGAAATCATAATGACAAAATCTACCTCTCAGAATAGTTTTATATATAATATTATCTTTAAGATAAAGCAAAAACTTTCACTTAACATTTTTTGGGGGTACCAGAGATTGAATCAAGGGGCACTAAACCTCTGAGTGACATCCCCAGCTTTTTTCTTACATTTTATTTGAAGACAGAATTTCAATAAGTTGCTTAGGGCCCCAATAAGTTGCTAAGTCTGACTTTGAAATTTTGATCCTCCTTCCTCAGCCTCATGAGCTGCTGGGATTACAGGCATGTGCCACTGTAGTTTTCTGGACACTTAACAATTTTAGTTTCTTAATAAAAAAAGGTTTTCAATAGAGTAGAAGAAAGGGATCAAGAAAGAGGGAGAAGAGGAGGACATAGTAAACTACGGGGGAATAAAATCTACCAAATTATTCTATGTCCTTGGAGAAATATACCACAATAAATCCTGGTTATATATGTATATACACAAATATATAAAATCATAGTGTACTAATTAAAATAATAATAATGATAGAAGACTGTGGAGTCAGTGATAGTTTAAGAGTGAGATCATGGCTATGAAGAGCAACCTTGAGAAATCAGTAGAGATCAGTAGAGTAAAACAAGCAGATCAGAGAAGAAGGGAGAAAAAAAAGGAAGACTGGGGAATGAAATTTATCCAGTTATGTGCATGTATAAACATGGCATAATGAATCCCAAAATTGTAATTATAATGCAGCAGTAAAAAAAATAATATGAACATCTGCATCACAGTTTACAATATTATAGATATTTGTACATTTTTAGAAGGTGATATATCATCTTCAGTGTGTGCTATGTATACATATGTGTGTGTATACATATTGTACAATATATGTAATTTTCAATTTTAGGTAATGATTTTTCAAACTTTTAAAGATCTTATATATGAACACTTATTTCTCTACATTTTAACTCAGTGCCATCTATATAAGCTCTTCACAGTGGAACATGAACAAATTAAGTATTTTATAGGGTTTTGCTTCTTGGACAGCAAGGACACTTAGGATGTTAACATTTTTAGAAAGGTTTGACTACTTTGTTCTGTGTTCCCTTCAAATGTAGGAGAAAGAAAAGGATGTTATACAAAGGACATAATAAAAGAGCATAAAGATAAAACTCTTTTCTTAGCAATGGAGATGGCCCTCTCATTGTCAGTTTTTAGATGCTCAACCTTTGCAAAAAGAAGCCACTGAATATAATTAAACTGCCATTCCAAGAAGGCAGACTATTATGACCAGAATAAAAAGCTCTGAAGAAAATGGAACAGATGACTGTAACCTGAGTATTGAGTGAGGGGTGATGGGCAGAGTGAGGCACCATTAGCTGAGTCCCAAATGGTGAACCTCACACCTGCTCTGTGAAATCAGAATGGTTAGCAAGACTAGATACTTGCTTCATAACCTGTGGAGTCAGTGACAGTGTAAGAGTGAGATCATGGCTATGAAGAGCAACCTTGAGAAATCACTGAAAAATATGGCCTAAGAAGAATATTCCGACCGATGTTTTCCACTGGTGAATATTGCAGGCCAGGTGGTGCAAATAGGATGGATCAGACTGAACATGTCATTTCTCAAGTCTGAAATAATTTCTTTCTGAACTCCCTTGTTTCCTCTGGAAACTTTTTACATGCTTCAAATCTGGAGACACATGTTTTGCCTCTACTTTTCATTCCCCAAATTCTCATTTCCACTCATTTATCCCTTTAGTTTTATTAAGAACATGTGTGTGCACACACATCTCTGTCTCTCTCTCTCTCCTCTCCATTCCACAAATTAAGCATTCAACTTGTATCTTTGGCCCCTAGGGCACTTACTAACATGTAACAGGTGCTCAAATATATTTAATGCATACATTAATAATGTAAGCCTGCAGACACAGTAAGATTAAAGGGTAACAAATTCAGAAGAGTATCAAGAGTTTTTAAGGCAAAATGCCTTCCATATTTGAAAGTGATTCTAAGTAAATTCCAACAGAATTTGAAAAGCATCTGGATTTACTATGCTTCAAGGTTTACTGCTACAAACAGAAAAAGATGACTGATTCATATGCAGCTAAGTGGGGAATACCTACAATTGATACTTTGCCGTACTTACCACTCTTTTACTAATCCTTAATAAGGAAGGGTTGGCAAAATTATTAGTATTATATTTACACTAAAAATGCATTTAGCAAGAAAGGCATGTAAGTTATAAGTTGGTAGATCATTTTGGTTGTCAATTATTCCCATAGTGCTAATTGAAAAATCAGATTTTCAGAAAAAATTGTAAGTTTGATATCTTGATAAATTATATGGTAAATGAGTCTTCTAGCATGACCCACATCCTTATAGATGACT
Source organism: Ictidomys tridecemlineatus (assembly GCF_052094955.1). Lineage (NCBI taxonomy): Eukaryota > Metazoa > Chordata > Mammalia > Rodentia > Sciuridae > Ictidomys > Ictidomys tridecemlineatus. The sequence goes on along the minus strand of NC_135480.1, from coordinate 166,324,272 downwards.
AAATAGAGACAGTTTCAATTGGATTGTTTCCAAAGAATCACATCTTAGCTATATCATATTTTTAAAAATTATTTGAAGTCAATAAATAATTTAGCTTTGAAATATAATATAGTTATTAATAAATTAAATTGTATGTATCATAAAAGTTAAAATATATTCTGCTATGATTGAGATATGTTTTTTTTCTCCAAAAATTCATATGCTGGAGGCTTGGTCCTTAATTACAATGGAATTGAGAGGTGGTAGAAATTTTAAGATCTGATGTGACCTATTGGGAGGTTATTAGGTCCTTTGGAGCTCCAACATTAGAAGGGATTGGTGCCTGGCTAGTGGGACTGGATTGGTTAACAGGAGTGCATGTTATTTTAAAGTGAGTTTGACTTGCTCTCTTGCTTCTTATTTTCCATATGTGTCACTTGCTACTCTACATGGGCTCTAACCATGTGATACAATCTGCAATATTATGATGTAGCAAGAGGCCTTGGCCTGATGTTGCCACTTGATCATAAAATTGCTGGCTTTCAGAACTGTGAGGTAAATAAACCTCTTTTCATAATAGTTTACCTAGCTTCAGGTATCTTGTTATAGCAACACTAGCCTAAGATATCTTCCATCTAAGGTTGCATATTGAAGATACATTAAGTAAAATTAACTTTATATACAAATTTAGAGAAAGCTTGAATAGTTTTGTTGTTGATTGTTTCTCCTTTCATCTCTAATTTGATCTCTAGAGAGACTTTGGTCACTATTTCAATAAAAGCTTTTCCTGTGTTATGTTAGATATTATTTTTTTCTGAAAATATAGTGACCGAACCCTCCCTTTCTTCTTTCCAGTAACCTTCAAAGTGCAATGTTATTACAAAATTACTAGTTTATGTTGAGGTTGAGCTTGTAAATTTTAGACAAAAAGTTTTATATAGGCAATCTGTTCTCATGATGCCTATATTTTATTAGGTGTTTACCTCTTGGGTTATCAGTGAACAGACATAGGGAATTTGCATGAACATAGTTTTAGAGTGTTAAGTCTTTAGGATGAAAAGTGATAAGCAATTCAATTATTTTAAGACTGATGATGCCACAAGAAAATATGCCATATATAGTTTCCGGTAATTTTACTAAGTAGTTATGATCTATGACCCATGCAGTTAACTCTTATTCATATCACAGTTTAATTTTAACTTTCATTCTTAGTAAGTTATATTAACTAGGTAAATATCCATGGTCCCTATGGAAAAGAATGAGCACTTAGAAATATATTTCTTTTAATCTTGACTTAAAGATTTCAAAATATTCAATGAATAGTATGATATTTACAATTAGGTTCCTTATGCCTTAATAAGGGAAACCTAGTTACTATATGCATATATGACTATTGAGGTATGTGGAACCTTCCTGTGATACTACATCTCTTACCCAGTTCATAACTGTTAACTGGTGGTTGTCCTAGGAAGACCTGAAAAGAACTTATGTAGATTTAATAAGGTTTAATATGGATGAGGTCTATCCTTCCATGAAAACTGACAACTTTTTTCTGAGTCAAAAACACTGGAACATGGAGCCTCTTAATTCCACTTTTATGTAGATGAGCAAGGAAAAACTCTTTCCCAAATTCTGTCATTGTTACGGGGATGACTTGGCTAATTAACTCCATTTAAACAAAGGTTTATACCAAACATGACAGAAAGTCCTATCTAAACAAATTGTTCTCTCTCTCTCTCATTTCTAGGTGTAAAACATGCAAGAGCTCATTACAATACTCTTGGTCAGTATCTTCAGGAAGGATAACTTAAGAATGGATACTATTAATAATATAGTAATCACATTACTTGTCTAAACAGCCCATTTCTTTTTTCATTTAGAAATCATATTTCTTTCTTTGGAAAAAAAGTAATTTTTCTTTCAATAATGTAGTGGAAACCTCCCATTTTAGCATCCAATTCTCTGAATAAAAATCTGACCCACTGGGAATAGTGGTGCATATCTATGATCCCAGCAACTAGTGAGGCTGAGGCAGGAGAATCACAAGTTTAAAGCCAGACTCAGGAATCTATCAAGGCCCTAAGCAACTTATTGAGATCCTGTCTTAAAATAAAAAATAAAAAGGGCTGGGGATGTGACTCAGTGTTTAAATGCTCCTGGAGTCAACCTCTGGTACCAAAGTAAAACACCACCACCCACCCCCCACCACCCCCCCCAAAAAAAACCCCAAATCACCACCATCCCTTGGCAAACAAACAAACAAAAAATCCTACAACTAAATAAAATAACAACAACAAAACTCAGTATAGCCATTCACAGATGTTTTCTAGAAGTTTTAAAAACTAGAAATAAGAAAATAATTTTAAAATTTGTAATCAGGAAAAAAAAGTTTTCTTCTAACTCCAACCCCAATATCTGGAAAATAAAAGTTTAGAAAAAAAAATGGAGTTGAGAAATATTATACCTATGGGAGAAAGAGTATTTGACTCCAGTTCTAGTGTTCATGTGTCTTATTAGGAATTTTTAAATAAAAATATTTCTGATAGTTTAAACTAGTTTTGGTTGGGTTTCAATTACTTCCTGCCAGTACAGTCCTAAAAATGTAAAGATGGTTAGTTGCTTACAGAAATATTTCTGTTAGGGACTTGTACTTTCTTTGAAATTAAATGGATCAGTGGGTAAGTTTCTGTCCTAGAAATCTTTATTTTATTTGAAGCAGAAATGTACTGTCCCAAATTGTTAATGACAAACCTATAAGGCTAACTTTAGCACCATTAGTGAACATAGAAATGCAGATAAAGAAAATGATATATTACAACGTTCCACATTTGAAAAAGTATAGGGAATATAATCTCCTTTACAATTATATATTTTTACATATTTTTGTGAATGTATGTTGATAGCCTATGTCAAAACACTTAAAAATGTGTGTACCTTTTGACTCAATAATTCTATTCTCATGTATTTATCCTACTCAGCAGAAGATGGATATATAAAGGGATCTTTTTTAAAGCCTGCCTGGCCTCCCAGGACCTCTCAAATAGGTTCATATCATTGCTTATAATAATGATGATATATAAAGAAAGTAAAAGTCAATATTAGGACAAGTGATGTACATTGTGGTATAACTATAAATGGAAGAAGATACACTATTAATGTTCTTGAATTAAGGCTTGTTTTAGGAGCAGGAAGTTCTCTGAATTGGGTTTTAAGCTCGAGTCAGTTCATGAACTTTAGGACATTCATTAGAAATCTTATAGTAGTGTATTGATACAAGCCAACAAAAAATAATATAACTTGTTTCTCACTCTCAGTTTGTATCTATTAATATTATTCATTTCCATTAGTTCTCACTCTCCATTTGTATCTACTCATACTATTCATCTCCATTAGGAATTCTCCAGGGAAGAGTGAATGTGTTTTTTGGAAGAATTAATTACTTTTAGGTTTCCTGGCAAAATTCATAAATAAAATCATCAACCTTACTTACCATAAAATTAGGAAGCTTAAGTCCTCCAGTTGAAAAGAATAATAAAAATCAATTTTAATTCCCTTCCTCCCTAACCTCGCTACTGAAATGGCATTTATTGAGTAACAGGTACCTTGAATATGTCCAGACTTTAGTAAGCATTGCATAAATATTTGTGGAATAGTTTAAAAAATGAAAAAATATGCATATATAGGAGGCCATTAGTGACCACTACTGAAATTTTATTATGGAAGTAGAAAAGCTGGATTGCCATAGGAAAATGATTGTGTATGCAAAATGAAGAATAAAAGGTTATTCTGTATATTTTATGTTCCCAGAATCTTTGACTATTTCTTATTCCTATACAAAATTGTTTTAGCAGTTTGTCCCTTAATCTGCTGTCTTACTACTCTGTTAAATTATAGAACCTCAGCAACACTTTCCAAGCATGCCCATCTCAGGTTCTCCAAAAAAGGAGGATATATCTATTCTGGAAATACCTACCAGGTTTTCATACTGTTTTATTTCCTTCTCCAGTCTTCATTCCTCTCTCCAACCTGAAAGATAATGGCTTCCTATTATAGTATTCAGCTCCTTTGAAAGAGGGTATTGCATGAGAAGTTTTAGTGACATGAGTAACATGGGTCTTTAGATTGTATCACATATTTCTCTTCTTCCCAGGGCATCTATCTAGGTTCCTGGGGACAGTGTGAAAGTGTTCTCAAGAATAGCTTCATACTTCATCTAGATCCAACTCCTCTCTAGAAACTAAGACTGGGCTGCTGAGATTGGCCCTCTGCCTTAGACCATTTGGTGTTGCTCTAAAAAAATACCTGAGACTGGGTAATTTATAAGGAAAGATGTCTATTTAGCTCAAAGATTTGGAGGCTACAATTCAAAATTGGGTCACCACATCCAGCAAGGGTCTCAAGTGGTGATATAACATAGTGGATGGCATCACAATGGCAGGAGTGGTGGAAGTGAGAGGAGCACAACATGTGGAAGAGGCCTTGTGGAAGACAGAGACACAGGAAGTACCAGGATGGCTTTATAACACCCCACTATTGGTAACAAACCCAGTTGGAACTTACTTCCTCAAGAAAAGGATAAATCCTGCTTAGAGGTCCCACTGTCTCTCACTACTATTACATTGGGGAACAAGCTTTCAGCTCATGAAACTTTAGGGGTTAAAGCAGATCCAAACCTACTCCAGGGATGTCTCCATCTTCCTTGGAGACACAGAGCTCTTTCCTATGATCAGGCTTCTTCTAAGGGAAAATATATCAAATATGTATGTATCTAATCCTGTTTGTAATTCACCGTTTTTTCCCACAGCATTCTTGGACATTAAATCAAGTAATTTTTTTTTTCTGGTTAGGCGTCCTTGATCATTCTGCAATCTCTCTACCTGGTGCACAGAGTCACTGCAACTGTCACATAACTTTCTTCAATCAATCATATGTGTCAGTTTTGATCCATACAAGACTCCTTTTGGGCTTTAAATATCAATATGTTTGCTTATAATTTGCCTCTCGTGCAAATAATTTAAGCTATCTTATAGTAAAAGGCATATTTAATAAGTTAATAAAATATATACTTCAAAATGGAAGAGATTTCAAAATAAGTCAACACAGGTAATATGATTCATATTTATAAGTATACAAGAAAAGCCAGAATCAAAAGGGAAACATACATAATTTAAGGTATTATAAAGTAGAATGAATAGCTACTCTTAAGGGAAAAATATACATGAAAATTATAAATTCAATAGTAATAGTTTGTATTGAGTGACAGAAAATATCCCCAATAAAATGTTAACACAATAATTAATTAAAATGCCTCAGAAGCATGTTGATTGTGTCAAAGTCTTTATCCCCCTAGAAACATTTAGCATTATGGTGAACTCACAAAATACCATATTGCCAAAATTAACTAACCTACAAAGATTTTACTTCTCAATAACATGATGTGATGAATTGGCTTATTTACATGCAGCAAATATTTCTGACATGTCTATTATTAGTTCAGTGCCCCATTATATGCCACGAAGCAAAGCAAAGGCTAAGTCAGGGATTCATCATATATGGAGCTTTCAATTTTACTTAATATTACATTCTTAGTAATAGAATGGAAGATTTATGTATTCTTTTGAATATGGATTAGTGATATAGGGGATAAAAATGGTCAAGACTTCACTTTGTGTTTCAAAGGATTTGATCACTGCAGGATTGGAGGGAGAGGACCATGAGAAAAAGAATATAATCAAGTATGGTGCCTAAGATTTTGGCCTGACTCCCAAGATGAACAGCAGTGCCATCTACTGAGACTGTGAAAATGGCTGGAAAAATCATGAAGTTCTCTTTTGATCATATTAAATGAAAGATGCCTGTTAAACATCCCTATTTACTTTAACATTTGTAATATATGGTAGTGTCTGGCATTCAATAACTTCAAAGCTTGGCTTTATTTGACTGCTTCTCCTTGCTCTTTAGTTCTTGTTTCTTAGCATTTTGGTCTCCCCACCACTTAAATGCTGCCTTTCTCTGATTTTCTTGTTATCCCAACCACAAATGACTTTAACAATGCTAATGACTCACAAATCTACCTTTTCATCATAAATTTTCCTCCTGAACTCTAGAGACTTACTGAGCAACTGAACCTCATAGCATATGTGTCCAAACTCTACTCACAGATTTATCTCAAATTCCTGCTACACTTCTCCATTTATTGAAAGGTAACTTTGTATCGGTCATTCTGCAGAGCACTTTATAAGTCTTTAATTACTGCTCACATCTTACTTAGGAAGATGTTACCCCACATTACTATGCACAGATTTAAGCACTTAGGTGAGTGGTAGATGTGGGATTCAGATTCAGGCTTTCTGCCCTCAGAACCTGTGACATATAACACATGTGCTCTTACCTTCTATTCAATTAAGTCAGAAATCCCCTTGTTCTGTCCTCACTGTTAATGTCTACCTTTGAATCTTCATTATTTCTAACCAAGACTATTTCTATAGCCTACAAAATGGTTATTCCTTTTTCAATAACTTATAGCCTTCATGGTACTGTAAATAAGTGTTTTGTTTTTAAGTAAAAGGGAAATTTGATGATTTTTTTTTTACTTAAACCTATGAGTAGCCTCCATTAGTAGGCTCCCTAAACATAGTGGTTAAAGACTTGGGATGACTAATATTGGACTGAACCATATTACTTACTCTTAGGTTATTTAACTTCTCTATCCTTTCTTAACATATTTTTAAAATGTGGATAAGGGCATACCCATGTCATTTAAAAGAATGCCTAGTGATAATTTTAAAATATATAATTATAATTATAATTATTATTATATTGAAGATAAAATGAAAATTCAGTTTGGCATACACAAATCCCCAAACCAATAATCCATATCTATCTCTGTAGTTTTATCTCATGCTACTTAACTCCTACCAAACTATTACTGAACTATTTCAGATTATATCTGTGCTTTTGTTCACCTGGCCTTTCTGGTAGGGATGCTATCTCCTGGTTTACGGACCTGGCAAAATGTTGCAAAGATTTTCAGACTTAATTTGAGAAGCACTTTTTACAAATTTTGTCCTGCTTCCTCCTCTCACTCTACTCAGGGTTGATCATTTCCTCTCTGGTATCCCTCCTGTATATCACAAACTTCTCTCCATAACTATGGAATATCTACTGTCCATGGTATTTGAATGTAATATTCATTTATATGATCTATTTACCTCTTTTTGTGTCTAAACTCATCAAGGTCAAAGAACACTATTGACCTTTGGATTCCTGGCAAGGAGCTCAATGCATGGAGTAGAGTATCACTAACATGTGAGCAACATATATAGAGTCATACTCTTGCAGGCAAGGCCATCCTGGACCACCATGCAGATTGTCAGCTCATAAGATGCAGGAGCAAGCCCACTCTGCAATATCAACACTGTCAGGTTGGACTGAAGACTTAGGAGAAATAAGAGATGTCCACCTGTTGTTTTACATAGTAAATTTGGGAGGTTTATTTCAAGACAATACCTAATTCATACAACTGTATAAACAAGACACCAAGAAAAGAAAATTATGAATTTCAATTCTTGATTTTCCATGAGGATAATGCAAAAGGAGACCTTGAAAGAAAAACTTTGTTTTTATATGTAGGGAAATAAAAATGTTTCATGACTGAAGTAAAAACCCACAAGATTAAGGGCCTTTTCATTCCAATTACAGAAGTTCTAGCTCCAGCCCATCACTCCCTCCTCCTCCGTTTTCTTAGCAGGCTATTGATGAGAGTCATCAGAGACTCCTAGGCATCCAGTTATTTTGTAATAGTAGAGAGCAACTGTGTGTGATGAGTGTCTCGGGCACAATGGAAGGCAGCAGAGCTACATGTACAATGTCAGGATTTTTCACAACGCTTCCCAATTAACTTCCAGAGAGCCTGACTACAATATCACCAGCTGCTCACTCAATCAATTTCTACACATTTTCCTGAGTTAAATGGGGCTTGCATGACTGGATTTGCATAGGAGTTTTCTCCAGTTGCAGTGTTATAACTAGCGGGTGAAGTATTTGGAAATGACTTTTTTCTGCTTTGCGGGACATTCTCTTTGATTTTATATCTTCTCTGTGTCATTCTCCAACATTGCTTTACATCTGTAAGATTTGAAAGTTTGAAATGAAAGTCAAAAGGTGATTCTGAGAGTAATAAGATAGAACACACTTTTACCATAATTAATTTATTATTAATTCATTTTTTTTCTTCACCAGATACTGATCGGTTGCCTATTATCTATAAGGTAGTATGCTATATGCTGAGCATACAATGAAAGAAAAAAATCTTGAAACTATCAAATTAATATTTTAGGGAAGAATTTGGAAATACACAGGGAAATTACAGATAATGAAATGGAGTTTAATTTAAAGAGGGTAGTCAGAAGAATACTTTGTAAGTAGGTACCCTATAAGTTCAAAGTAAGACAATGATCCAAATAAATCTTCACGATTTCCAAGGAGATTATAAGACTTGAAGAATAAGTGAATAAATGGAAGCTCAACAGAGATCATGGAACAATGCTGTGACTTTATCCAGCTTGATCTTCTTGACAAGTAATTTCAAAGTCTGAACAAACTACCAACTATCCACAAAAAAGGCAACATAAAGTTTGTGATACTTCATAAATCAGAGGAGGTAGATTGACAGGAAAGGCCTGGAGGATCACTCAGAGGACAGAAAAAAAGATCTATCTGGAAAATACATAGAATAAACTAATGGATTAAACTAACAGAATGGATTCATTCATTCATTCCTCACAGAGACTTTGCTGGGTAAATATGTTAAGTTTATTTTAGAGGTAACAAAACTGATTTTAAGAGAATTTTTAAATGCTTCTAAAGGGCCACATGGTTATTAATTTGTGAATGAAGACATGATAAAGCCTCCTTCTTTCTATTCTAAAATTCTTCTTTTTCTTAGGAATTTTATGTGAAATTCTAATATCCAAATGGTAGTTAACTCTTCCTTCCTTTTGTTTATAGAAATAATACATGAAGCAATAACCAAATGGGAAACAGCAATTTCCTTTGCCATCTGTATCCCCAACCCATCATCACTCAATGCATTTTTTTTCTGGTAAAAACATACACAGAACTTGGTTTCAACCACAAAATCTAAGTATGTAAGCCTTTCACACCCTCTCCTCTGGTTTCATACTGTCAAGAATTGCAGAGGAGTTTTAATCTAATTTATTTTTAGTGCAAGCAATGGAAAACTTGGGAGACAAATAGAAATAAATACATGGATCTACATCAATGATATAAAATATGGCCAGTGGATGGCTTAGGCCAAGAACAATTTAATACGTATTTATGTATGTATGCACACACACACACACACACACACAAACACAATTGTTAGATATAAGTGTATGTGTCTAATAGTTTATGAATGTTATGCTTTAGATGTGAGGTGTCCCCCAAAAGCTCAGATGTGAAAAACTGCAAGGAAGTTTAGACATGAAATGATTATGTTGTAAGAGGTTTAAACTAATCAGTGTATTAATTCACTTGAGTGGGTGAACTGGTTAGTAGCTCTAAGCAGGTAGGGTGTGGCTGGAGATGATAGATCACTGCTGGTGTGTTTTTGCCTTGGGTGAGCAGAGCTCTATCTCTGCTTCCTGTTGGTCATGTTCTGAGCTGCTTTCCTTCTCTACACCCTTCTGCTATGATGTCTTGCCTTACCATGGGCCCAAAGCAATGGAATAGGCCATCTATGGACTGAGACCTCTGAAACCCTGAGTGCCAAATAAACTTTTCCTACTCTAACATTGTTGTCTTCAGGTATTTTGGTCACAGTTAGAGAAAAACTAGAACAATAAATATAATATATACATATATATATAATCTTTAGTGTGTCTCATATATATTTTAAAGAGGAATTTATGAACATACATAGAAATATTAAAATCTATGAAGCTTGTATAGCCTGGTTACCTATAAGTTTAATTATGCTTTTAGAATATTTGGCAATGGAGTCATGGCTTGGTCTCATGACAGTAATTTCAGCAGTAGCTTGAAATCTATAAAGAAGGAATTTCTAATGGAAAATTTCAGACAAATCCTTTATAGGTCACTTTATCCCCACTGCAACTATAGCTTCCACAGCCAACAGTGTGAAATAACTCTTTTCAAGACAATTAGAAGATTTTCTATTTTCACTAGTTCTTTTTAATTTCAATAGTCTCAAAAAAAGAAGCTGAAGCTGCAACTGTACCTGCATATTTTTTAAAGAAACAAGGAGGAAGAAAGAGGACCCTTCATCAACAGCTACTAGCCATGGTACTGCAGCTATCCCAAAGCCAGGGCAAGCATTTGATTAATAAAATTGAATCACTTGTAAATCAGTGGTGAAGTGTCAGGTCCTTGAATAGGTTGGAGGATTTATTCTAATGAAAGAATGGTAATAAAGAGACATTTACAACTGAAATGGGGATGGAAGTAATTAAGAGCTCCTTTGAAAACAGAAGGATAAATGGAGTTGGATAAGGCTAGAGTGTTAATAGGAGGGGAAAAAACAGCTGCAGACCATTCATCTTCTTGATTGGCTAACTTTATGGATTTTTTTAAGAGAGTATTCTGTTGAAAACACTATGATAAACATAAGCATATCTCCAAATGGCATGATAATGATTTCTGGAATCAGACATCAAATATAAGAGTAAAGCCACATTTAAAAGTCAATGGTAAACAAAAATTATTTTTCATAGAACCAGATTTAATATAATCTTTGAAATTCTTTAATGCTAGTGTATAGAAACAAAGGATGTCAAGTTGTTTAGAATGAGAGAGCAAAGCTACAAAAATTGAAATTTTTGAGACAGATTTAAATTTATTTTGGCTCACATTTAAGTATTTATTTATTTTAGTTTAAATTTTATTACCCTTTCAGACCCAAATCAAATCCTTGCCTTGAGCACCATTGGCTCTATTGTCACAATTGGTTATTTGGCGATATAAATTGGATTGTGTACCTAGTTCACTTTTTATTTGTTTCTAGTTCCTATTCCAAAATGAATGTAAACTTCTTATGAGAAGGATACATGTTGAACTCTTCAGAGTTTTTTTAAACATGGGAGATTATTGGTCAGAAATCTTCAAGTTACTCCCCAGAAAGATCTAAATTGCCTAAGCAGAAAAATGAAGGAAAAGTATAAGGAAGAAAAATGAGAAAAGAAATGTATTTGCTTCCATAAATCACTCAAAGGTAGATTTTTTTTCACATAATGCTGGATTTGGGACTTAAGATAATTATAAGAAAACCCATTTTTTTCTGCTCCATTTTGAATAGTTTATCTGGCCACATTTAACCTTCTTCAGTGTTGTGCTGGAGTTGGCTTTCAACTCATTTTCAGGATAAGATTTCTTTTTCAGACCAGAAAGGAGAGCTAGAATATTTCCCATAAACACAATGGCACACATTTTCACTGCTTCTCATTGGTTTTTACTGCGATCTCTTTCCCAACTTTAAACTAATTATTTTGGTCATGGGTATATAATAAAATAATTACATAGACTTAGTTCATAGGTACTACTAATAATGAACTAATATTGCCTCCTGCAATCAAATATCCAATATAAGCACGCATGGGGATAATCCAGCCTGAAACAAGTGCTGAGATTGGAGAGATGGGGTGGAACCACAGAGGAAGATGTTAGGCTTTTATGGCCAGAGAAAGAGTATATGGTTTCTATATGAAAAATAAATTCATTTTCTTCAATAAATATAACCTTTTTGTGTCTTGTTGTTTTAAACAACTGTGACTTGTAAGAGTTGCCAATTATGCTTGACAATATGCTCCATCGGGCAAATTAAAATTGAGATTGTAGGATTGGGTCAGATTAGAGACTGTCTTGAATGTAACCTGAAGTTCTTGGACTAATGCTCTTGCCAGTGGACAATTACAAGAATTTTGAGCATAAGAGTATTAGGCATGTGAGGTAATTTTCTTAATTCCTATGGAATTACATAGCAAAAAATGAGGATTAAATCTGTTGCCACAACTCTGTGCCTGGGGTATATGTTATCTGTGATTTCCCTGACTCCACCCTTTATAACCTTGTGGATAAGTTAGAACTGTCACTCTAAAGGAAACTGAATCATAAGGAAATGACATAGTTTCCTTAGTTCTAGTGAGTAGTGAGTGTAGCCACTCCTTACTTTGTGCTACAAAGCACTGTGCAGGGATTCCCAGTTGAGTGGCCATCGATTTTAAATCACACAAATTAGAATATATGTAAGGCATGAGGAACTGAGATTAATTGGAATATGTTTCATAGAGAAACAAAAATGTTTCTATTGGAAATCTAAGAACATTCTAATCTTAGCATTAAGACAAAGTATTTCATACATACCTGGAGCCTTTTATAAGCCTAATTTCCAAAATAGGTCTTAGAGATAGCAGAAGCTCTTCACCTGAGCTGATTAGTCCCCTCATTATTGTACAGGATGCAGTCCCTAAGCATCCCAAGGCTAACTTACAAACTGTTTCTAGGCTTCCATGTACTTCATCATCCTTCTTATTGCTGTTGACTCAGTTTCTTCATTTTATAATCAATGATCCTATTTTGTTAGGGCATATTTTATTTTATTTATTTTAAATATCAGGTATTATGCTCTCTTTCTTACTTGATTATAATTTTTAGCAGTCAGTAAATGTTTATTGCATGAATGTTCGATGGTTGGCTTTCAACTCATTTTCAGGATAAACTTAAGTTTTTAAGTACAGAAAAAAGTTGAGGTTGAAAGTATGCTAATCAAATGAGAGTATTAACATACATATGTTGAATAGGATTTAAGCCTTAGTTTCCAGAAATCTAAAATAAGATAACAACACTCCTTTTGTCACAGGTTCGCACTGGATTTTAAGATAATGTTTTTATACCACATAACATAAATTTGGCATAAGGTAGACACTCCCCAGGTGGTACGTATCAGTTTTATAGTACTCAAAGCAAAACAAACAAATGTTATAGGATCATGGAAAGTATTTTAAAGGAAATTTCATTTCTATGTTTTATGTTTCCAAAGTAGTAGTAAAACACGGTTAGTATTTTTCTTTTTTTGCAAGAGAAATCAATTCTTACATGGAAATTACCAGTTTTGAATAAAGTACAAAGACCTCACATATTCCTTTAAAATGTTAATCTTCGTTCTAATGTTTCCATGTAAAAGAAAAGGCAGTTTCTATTATAGTGGGCCTTACATCTAGGTGGGTGGCAACTATTAAATAAGAATACAAATAAATGAACAATGTGCTTCCAAATACTTATATGAAAATGGAAAAGAATACAGGTATATGCTTATTTGTAAAAAAAAAAAAAAAATCCCTCTGAGAACAGCAGAGCCAGCCATGGGAAAGTATGCGTGTGTGTGTGTGTGTGTGTGTGTGTGTGTGTGTGTGTGTGTGTGTTTACTGGAGACGGTCCTGAATTTTACCAAACATACAGAGGTTCTAAGGGAGGTGAACCTGTAGTATGACAGGGAATAGAAAATAAAGTCAGAGGGGTGAGGTTCTACAGACATGGTTCAGAGTTTAACTTTTATTCTAAGTATCATCGGAAAGCATAGGAGAGATTTTAAGCAGAAGACTGCATGATGTGATTCATAAGATGTATCTGAAAGTTTTGAAGAAAAAGAAAAGGAAGAAAAGTACAGAAGTGAGAGCAGATGCTTGGTGGACATTTAGCATAATCTTGCAGGGATCCAGAGGAAGAAGGTGCCACAGGCAGGGGTGGAGAAAGAGTGGCATGGACATATTTGGTCTGTTTGAGCAGAGCTGAGAGGAGTGGTTGGTGGAATGAATATGAGGGATGAGAGAAAGAACAGAATCAAGCACAGTGATGCAAGAATTTGACTTTAGTAACCAGATGGACAGTTGTGTCATTTTCTGAGAGGAAGTAACTTAATAATATATACCTCATGTTTATATCAGTGGGTGAAATCAACAAATAAAAAAATAGCTCATTTTTGATAAGCTTAATGCAAGGAATTGGACAGTATTTTTCTTTATTTCATGCCATAACAATTTATTAATTTCCTGTTTTGTATTTTTGAAATCACCAAAGACCACCTACCATGCATTATTTGCCCAGAGCATTCATTTTTCACTAAACATATTTAACTGTTTTATTTGATTTCATTAGATTTGTATTTAAAAATCCCTTCTCAGTTAATTTATCTTTTGCATTTTACTATTTGTTCATTTGAATATTTATTGAGGACCTATTCTGTGACACACATTACATATCCTGAGGAAGTAAGTGTATGAGAAAAAATTATTACATCCTGGGAGTTTCATTCTAATTTGTAGAGAGAAAAAAAATCATAAAATTAATTCAATAGGAAAGTATTCTATTGTTATATTAGAAAGTGATAACTAAAATGACATAGAGGAAGATAAGGCAAATGGACTGTGCTGTCTCAAGACTGCATGGCACAGGACCAGTCTATTCTTTTCTGGATTTGTACCCTTAGAATGCCATGGGGTGTATGAAGTATTGTTTCCTCTGTCCTCAGTGGGTACTCCTATTACTATAGCTTGCACTCTGACATGTGAACTCTGGGCATCCTGTCAACAGGTCCAACTCTCTTCTGTTCTTGATAATGGTGCTGGCTTACACTAAAATGTTCTGGGAAAGGCAGAGAAAAACGTTCCACTATCTGATTTTGCTGATGGCCAGACTTGGTCTTTAAGAAGGAGTTTCAAGACTCAGCTGTAGCATATCCCTAGAACTATATCACGGTGAGGGCTGGTAAAACCATCTAGCATTCATCTAGCCATTTCTTTTATATCAATACTTTTCTATGTGATTTATAAATTCATTTAATTAAATATAAGATTATTGCACTTAGTGGCACAATTTAACAGAGGTGGAAAGTGAGATAAACTGAAATTTAGTAAGAAGCCCAGGATAATACACTTGACAAAAAGGTCCAGTAAGAATTGGACCTCAGGAATTCTAACTTGAAAATCCACTAAGGATAAAATAAGTTATTTCTTAGAACTCCCTAAAAGTATAGATTGCCTAAGCAAGGTAACCACAGCTCATCTCCACTCTCACAACATTTGGTCTACCTCAAATTGGGTGAGAGCCAATCTTTCAGGTATAGTATTTCTTTATACAAAATGGTCTTCAATCCTTAGGGACATTCCCCAAAGTTGTTTTTCTTTTATGTGACTAAAGAGGACTTGGGGTAGCTTAGTCTGCAGTATTAGTGTTCAGAAATGGCCTTCCCAGTATGTCTACAAGAACAGGCAATAGTGGTTTGCCTCTGTAGTTAAGTTATTTCCTAAAATAATGGGATTCCCTGAGTCTCAGTAATAATAATAATTTTCCAAAAATAAGGCCTAAAAAGCAAACAAAAATAAAATATTTTCCTTACTGGTCAACTACCTACTCTCTCTCTCTCTCTCTCTCTCTCTCACTCACACACACACACACACATACATACACACACACACACACACACATACACACTTGTAAGAAAATTAAAACTGTTTTCAACCTAGGTGAAATACTGTGTTTGTATCACACATCAGTATATTTTAAAATATAAAAACATCAACAAAACATATTTTTAGAAGTTAAAATGAAGCAAATAATGGGATAGAATAATAAAAAATAAATTAGGCTACATTACAAATAAGGTGCAATGAAATAAATGGACTTAAAAGTAAATAAAGTAAAAGCTAAGAAAAAAATCATTACACTGGTTGAAATATAATAAAATAGAGAAAACTCTAATCTAAAAGATTATAATGATAAAAGGTAAAGTGTTACATATGTTGACTTAAAAACTGTAATATAAACCTAGTAAACATTGTTACACAAGAAAGCAATTTAAAAATTATTTCAAAAGAACTGTGGGTAACATATTAAAGTAAACTACTAAGAAACAAAAAGCATATTTTCAGAAGAAATTGGTTTTAAAGAAACTTCAAAATATAGATAACAGTTATTCAAGGTCAAGCTCACAATCTTCATAGAGATGCAAGTTCCAGAAGACCCCAGCATTTTTTTTTTTACTTAAGACTCAGAGTTCCTTGTTCTCCCACTAGTGAACACATGTCCTGGATGTCAAGACTCAATGACACAGAACAGGGTTCTTGTCCTCACCTCTTATTGCAACCCAGCTCCTCTGGCCTGTCCTGTTTTCATGGAGCACCTTGCATATGTCCTTGGAATGTCAACTCAGCTCACAGAAGACAAGGCCCTTTGGAAGTCTGCTTCCCTGCACCTTTTTATTCTCTCTTTGCCATCAAATGTCCTACCCCTGAATTTCCACCCATTGTTGAATCTGTTTTTTTTTTTCAAGATAAAATGTAATTTCCACAGCAATAGTGGTATTTTTGAAAACTAAAGGAAATTGTAAAAGCCAGTTCTAAAATAACTTAATCTGACTTTGGGCAGAACATATAAAACATTGATGAAAGCACCACTTTTTCAGGTGAGGGACTAATATAGAGAAGCCAAATGTCTTGCCTAGTGCTGTCTTCTGTTTAAGAAGTAAAACCAGTATTAGCCCATTGTTTTCTAATTCAGTGTTTACTATTCCAACACAACTCTTAGAATGAGGCAACTCAGTTTTGAGATTTCTTTTTCTGAAAACCATTTTTAATAGAAACTAACAAGTCTCCAATATGATGTAAAATTACTCATTAAGATCAATTTAAGGGGCTGGGATTGTGGCTCAGCGGTAGAGTGGGAGGCCCTGGGTTCAATCATCAGCACCACATAAAAATAAATAAATGAAATAAGGATATTGTGTTCAGTCACAACCAAAAAATAAATATTTTTTTAAAAAGATAAATTTAAAGAACAAAAAACACCTTTGTCCTTTCATATCTATATATCTGAAGCAGAATCAAACAAATTTCTTTGGTGTCATCATAAAATTTTACTTTGAGAATTTTTGCCAAATGAAACATCACTACATATTTAAATCCATGTCAAATAATTTCCCATTTTCAAGTTTTATTTTTTTTAAGTGCATTATTTTAAAATAAGTGTTTTCAAACAGAAGGGTTCTGTCACTGTTGACCTGGACAAGCATTTTCTGTTGCTGGTGGAGTTTGTTGGCCATCCACCAGGGGAGTTTAGAAGTGGTGGGAGTACTCCACTCCACTCCTTGCAATTAACAATAGCACTGCAGAACTTTGTGGTGTTCACTCAGAAACCCTTACCCAGCCACAAACCAAAGCCAGGCCCTGAGGGAGAAGGGTAAGAAAAGGTATAGAGAGTACCTTCACAGAGGAAGGGAAGGATAGAAACCAAGTTGTGAGTCATAATTGCCAATCTCCCTATCTGAGCTTTAGTAAAAGAACCTGGTAAGACACAGGCAAGGCCCAGAAGAGCAAAGCTAAAAGCTGCTCAATCTGCCTGAGCCCCAGAGAAACCATTTGTTTCATTCCAATGGGATATTTAACTTGACATCTTCCTTTTGTGTTAAATAAGAAACCCTCATAGATGATGTTTCCTATCTAAGTTTTGAAATGCAAACACTTCACATACTCAGTTAATGCAATAAAACCTTAATACAGCAATGACCTGCTTTGGGTTCCTTGACCTGATCTCACAATCAATCTCAAAGTGCCAGGGTAAGTGCCTATTAACATAAATTATACTCATGTTATTGATTTCTTATATGTACTGTGTGTAGGATGTCAATCAATACAGACCAGAATTAATAAGAAAAAAATTCCCTGAGTTAAAAAATGACCTAGATGGTTCTACTGAAATGTATATAAAAAGAAAACATTATTGGTTTTCTTGGATTGATATCATCAATAAGTTATAATACATGATACATTTATCTTAAAATATTTTAGAAAATGAAATGAATCTCAAACATTGACAAAATGGGAATTTCCAATGATTTTGAGTAGGACATCAGTTTAGTAATTCTGAAGGACTCACGGAAAATTTATAATTAACTATCATGATCTGGGAAGTCCGATTTTCTCCTTAAACTTTAAAAATATAAGCTCTCTAGTACACATTTCCCACACTAGGGTCAATCTGCAAAAAACAGTTAATGGACAGGCATTTTGCATTGTGCCAAATTAACAACAGGTGAAATAATGAGAAAAAGGGAAAATAATCAGAAAAATTCAGGTAGTGAAAGTGAAAGGAAGTGTGAAGTGAACTATCAACATTATAACTGCTGTCACTCTTGACATTTCTAATTCTTAGACTCAAGGGGGCACCAATTAATACCTGAAAATAAAATCTAAAACCCACTTAAAGGATATTATATGGTAATGGAAAGACTTGTTACAGAGCCCAGAGAACCAGTAGCCTCATGACCCAAAACAAGATGACTGCCATTATACTGATATTACACCTCATGCAATTAGTGCAAGTGCCAATTAGTCTCTAGAAATGGCAGAGCAGGTATACTTTCAGCTGTTAAATAGCGAAATGAATTGGAAAAGACAGAGAAAGAAGTGACACATTGCAGCACAGAGCTGCGTAAAGCAGATTTAGACATAAAACAGATTCTTATTATAATTTCATAAAAAGAGAAACAGCTTGAAAAGAACTGGTTTAACAAGTTTTTTTTTTTTTTCCTTTTAAGTCTCTGGTAACTTATTCTATGATTTTACATTTCTATGACTTCCTTTTCCATGTAAATTTTGGCCTCATTTTACAAAATGGCATTTAATTTCTGCTAGGTGAGTCTAGCTTCAGTTTGTAAGTTCTAATACCGCACTCTATGGTGGAATAATTATATTCTGAGGTTTAAAGAATGCCAAGGCATAGTAAGATGCTAGCACACCAAAATGTAATCTGATTAGATTATAATTTTGTGACAGCATATAAATTAAGGTAGGTCAACTACTCTAAAACAATCACTAATTTTAGTGGCTTATTAAAATAGGCATTTATTGCTTTCACATCATAGTACAATGTAGGGAGATATCAGGAAAGAATTTAAACATAATTATAGAGACTGGATGATTCATTCACATAGACGGTAAAGGAATAAATGACAGCTACAAATTTTGTATTAGCAACTTGGGTGTATGGTGGTATCAACTAGTAAAATGAGGAAAATTGATAAAAGGAAAGGAAAGGATTTCAGTCAGTGCACCTTGGGATCAGGATGATATCATTACAGAATTAATAATGGACTTCATCAGGAGGCATCAGATGGCTAGAATTATTCATATGCTTAATGATAGAGAAGTTTGTGGGGGAATTTTTCTTTCATTATGGGCTTAGTTTGGCAGTCAAAACAAAGAATGACTTATTAAAGAATGACTTAATAGAAAAATTACATGATCCTTGGTAGAGTAGGAAGTAAACTATATCTCTGCTAGAGGGAAATTCTCCTTTATAGTGTAAGCTTGTAATCTCTCCATTTTAGGGAGCATTCTGACTTAGCATGGGAGACTTATGTGTTATTAACAAACTCTGTACACAATGACAAAATTGAAAGTCATAAAGTAGAAGGAAATTGGAAGCTTATTACAAAAATGCCTTTTGACTTGAGCATTTAGTTGAAGTTCATTTGGTAGGAACAAAGTAGGCAATATTAATTAGTACTCTGACAAAAACTTTTCTGCAAATAAGAATTACAGAAAATTGTCTCTAGCACCTCCTCCCCTTTATTGTGAATTAGCATCTGCATATGAGATAAAACATTTGGCCTTTGTTTGGGGGGAGTTCACTTTACTGTGTGATTAACATTTATTTCATTTTTTGAAGTGTTTTTGTTTTTCTCACTATGTAAATAAGATAAAAATTAAAATAGTCTAAAATATTTTATTTTATAAGTCTAAGTTGTTCATGTGTGCCAGTAGATAAATTAACAGTATTTTATTTATCGGAGTTTGCTCTTACATCTATGTCATGGACACACAGCTTTTGTGATGCTAGTATTAGTTTAGTAATTGCATCTCTGCTGATTATTTATAATAACCAAATATTCATCATACTGCATACTTTTTTGCAAGTGGTTTACAGAGAAGTAAGCAGCAAGAGAGACAGTGAAGTATACTTGAACCTAAGCTTTTGAATGTGTATCCATTATTGTAAAGTAGTTTAATAAAGAAAATTACTAAAGGGAAAATTTAGTATGAAGTTCAGAAATAGAGAACAAAATTATTTAATATTATATCCAGTCCAATTTGACAATAGAAGTGAAAAATATATTGTAGGTGTAGTCCAATAAATCCTCACATATAATCCTCCTCTATTTTTCTTTCTCTACCATAAGCAAAATGACTCCAAGGATGTATATAAAAACAGTATGAATTCTGGATGACTATAAGTAATACACTTTTATTATAGTCAGCCACTAAAATTAGTAATGATTTTAGAGCAGTGACGTTGCCTTGATTATATACCCTCACAAAGTTATAATCTAGAGGAATTATAATATGGTGTGATAATACTATCTCATGTTTTGACATTATTTTAGTTTCAGAATACAATTACTCTACCATGGAGTGCTATTTCAGAACCTATAAGCTAAACCAAATTCATATGAAAAAAATTAAGTTCCAGTTTGACGTGGTTTTTATATTGGATAAATGGAAATGATACCTCAAATACATACCTTACACAAGGCACCATGAAAGGTAAATTTTTGGATAATTTCAGCATTACAGGCATTTTTTTTTTAGATTGAAAGAGCATTTTTCCACTTCCATGTTTCATAGTTGGAAAAAATATATTTTACAAGATCAAGTTTTGAGGCTTATTTATGTATTGGTCAAAAAGAGCATAAATAAAATTCTCCATTTTATAAATATGATAGAATCATGAAATCTTTCAAGAACACGAACAACTTTCCTTAGTTTAAATGATTTCCTGAAAGTATTAATACCATTTTGAACTAATAAATGAACTGATTTTAAAATTATTTGGATTACCCCTTGCTTCAAGTTGAATTCTTCTGGATGGTAACTTCTAGTTACAGAACTTATTTCTAATATCTACTGATGCAAGAAATGAACCAGACAGATCATCTACATTACTAGCTATGGAGACATTATATACCATGTACCAACATACAAAAGTTATGCCTCCTGATCTAAATTTTTTTATATATACTCCTAGTTTCTTAAATTTTAAAATATGAAGTTTTCATTCAATTTTAATATCAGATACATATTATTCAGTAAATGTTACTTTTAAAATTCATTGTATGTTATGTTTAGTTAATATTTGTAAAAGCCAAATAGTATCAGCTTGTAACCATTCATTTTTTTTACCCAAAATTTGTCAATTTCTTTAAGTTTAAACAAACAAAACAAAACAAAACAAAACAAAATAAAACAACAAGTGCTGAGTGTAGATTCTTTTTATTGGCCATTTACTTTCCATTTTATATAGTTTTTCTTTTACTTTTTTTTATTATCATATACTCTTTTGTTCAGGCTATATTATTCTGGTCATTTTCTAATATCTTAAGTTAGTTATCTCATTGTGTGGCACAATTTTTAAGTTTTGCGAAGTTCAAGTTTACTTTAGCTACATGTTTATCAGGGTTGCATGAGTTTTGGTCATATTAATTTCATGTATTAAATCATTTTCACTGGCTGCAGTGGCACACAGCTATAATCAATCCCAATGACTCAGGAGATTGAGGCAGGAGGCTGGCAAGTTCAAATCCAGCCTCAACACTTAGTGATTCCCTGTTTCAGAATAAAAAGTGGGCTGGAGATATGGCTTAGTGGTTAAGTGACCTAGATTCAATTCTTGGTACCAAAAACAAACAAACAAACAAGAAAAATCCATTATATTTTCCTCCTTGATCCATGGTACTTATGCTAGTCTCTGAAATTTGTTCTGAACTGCTGTAGGCTCCAACATTTGGTGATTGATTGTGTGCTATTCTTAGCTTATGGTTATTTTCATAAATGCTTGATGAGCTCTTCAAATGAAAGTCAAGTCTCTGCTCATATGCAATATTTTATACATATTTATTGCACTAAGCTTGTTAATTGTCTTGTTCAAACAATATACTTACTGTTTTTGTCTTCCTGACTTTGTAATTATTGCATAAGTGTTGATATCTCTGGTTAATATGATGATCTGAATTTCTCTTTGGAATTCTGCTACTTCTTCCTTCATGTTAAGTCTATTCTTTTAGGTCTATCTAAGTTTCAAATTGCTTTATCTTCATGGTGAATTAAAACATCTCTACATTTTATTGGAGATTTTGTAAAAATTATGCATGTTGACTTTTAATGTTCTGTCTGCTTAATTTCTTTTGGACTTGAGAATTTATTTCATTCATACATTGTAATAACTGATAGGAGTTTAATTTAATTGCATCATCAAATTTTGTACTTTTAATTTTCTTAACTATCTTTGGATTATTATTGCTTATGTCCTTATTTACCATTATGTGTCAGAAAGTTGAATACACTGTTCCTGTTCTCATAGTTATTTCCTTGGAAATTGCATTACAGTTCCTTAATCTAAATGAAAGGTTAATGAACATATTTGCCCTCTTTAAGTAAAATATAAAATATTTGAAACACTTTAAATTCAACCATTCTCAGCAAATTATTGGTATTTCCAAGATAATTCAATTCAATTTTTAAAAAAGTAATCAGGATTTTATTCTTGATTAAAATAGTTGATATATGTTTAAGTAAAAATTTTATCATCTAATTAATCATTTGATTTTGCATCTCAGAACTCTGTTTTGTTTCATTTCCTTCTAATAAAACTAATCCCTTTAGAAGTCCATCTCATGAGGAAAAAGGCAAACTCATTTTCATTTATCAGTAAAATTAATTTGAGAGACATTTTTGCTTTACAGTCTTCTTGGTTTACATTTTTTTTTTTTTGGGTCAGGACACTAAAGATAGTACTACCATTACTTGATTTTTTTTTTTTTTAAGATAAATGCAATCATTAGTTTTTAGGTAACTTACTTTATATTTTACCTAATTTCTCCCTCTCTGCTGCATTCTTGATTATCTTTTACATCTTCTAGCTTATTAATTCTCTTATAGATTATTTATAATGTTGTTTAATATTATGATATTTATAACATTTTATGTTTTTCATATTTTGAAGTTGATACACACATCTTTCAAATCTGGTTTAATATTTTTTATCCTTTTTCAACACTATCCAACTTTTGTCTTCTGTTTTTATTTCTTTAAATATTTGAATATTAGTTTTTAAAAATATAAATCAGATAATTCCAAAAGCTGAAGTAGAAAAACTAAAACCCAACAGATAAAGCCAGATTGAGACCCTCTAAAATATTTGGCTGAGAGGACATGATAGGACCAGGCTCTGTACCTCCTCATAAACTTTTGACCCTGTGTAAGCTGTACATCCTTTTAATACAACATACTGAAGCACCACGAGACCAGAACTTGTTACAGCCTGTAGTTTATGCATAAGAGCTATAGTTTTTATTAAAGCAGAACATTCCAAGCCCTTACATAGCCTCCTGGGTCATCTTGCCCCTAACTTCCTTCCTTTTCCAAGAATGTCTTTGCTTTTGTCCATTCCTCCTCCTTTTCTGAAACTGCTTTATGCATAGTCTTTAAATTACTCAACCCCTGTCTTACAAGATAGCTTGCTATCCTGACTATATCAATCAAAATTCCTGGTAAAAAAAAAAAAAAAAAAAAAAAAAAAAAAAACAACTTCCTAGTTGTGAGTTTTGCTTTAAAACTTATTTGAAATCTCTAAGACTCATATTAGCTGCTGGAAAATTTTGTCTCCTGAGTTGTAAATCTGATCAGTCCAAATAAGCTCTTTTTGTTTCTTTATCACTTTGTGCCTCTGTTTCTCCTTTGAGCCAAAAAGTCTTGGTGAATCTGGTTGGATTTGTTTGTAATTAACTCATTTGTGATGCCTGATTTTCTTCTGCATTTTACATTTCTTTGCCATATTAACTGATGCTTTTAAGGTATAAATTAAGAGTATGAATTCTTCCAAGAAAGATAGTCTCCCCGGCCAGAGGCCTAAGAAAACTACTAATATAATACGTCTTTATTTTCATTTTACATTATTTTAGTTTAAGCAATAAGAATAAATTCAGGCTGAAAAATCTTATAAAGACTAGATTGTAAGTCTGGGTTTATAAGATGTACCTTTTCCTCTTATTTTTTCCCTCTTTTCCCCTCTCTTCCAGATTTTCTTTCCTATCTTCAGGTGGGCAAAGAGCAAGAATATTTCTAGCTCATTCAGTGACATTTTGTGTCTGTATCTTCTATTATTTACCACATATTGGATAAATTCTAGACTTTGTCTTATCTATTTTCCATGAAAACTAAATTCAAAGTAACAGAGCAGTAAGAAACTTTCTCAAGATGAAAGCTTCATTGATCCCCTTATCTCTTTTGGTTCTTTGCCTCCTTTTATTTTTGGCTATAAATATTACTAACTATATTGCCTATGTAGCAAGTAACTATTAAACTATAACTTTTATGTTTTATCCAGTATTATTTAAAAAGTTTTGGTAGGGGGCAGGTCTTCCAGAACATAAAACATATACAGTGTGCAATATTACCAAGAAGAAAATGGGAACGATAAGAACTGGGTGGTGAATTTGAACTTATTTATTAACCAGGAAGTATAAAATATAGGAACAACTATTGAGAATTTTAGAATTTTTAAAACGTGGAAGAAAGTATAATTATTTCAGAAAATAATTAACAAACTAAATACATATAGACATGATAAAAAATAGTGGACTCACATAGCTTAAAACAAAATTTAACTGTGATCCACAGGAACATGTTGATATAAAATAAGCTGAGCCTCTCTTCCTTTCTTTTGTTTTTGTTGTTGTTGCTGTTGCTACTGTTACTGTTGTTACTTAGCCATAGAAAAAATGCAGAACCAGACCAGCAACTTGAAACATTATCAATTAAATTTTCTCATTAGCTATATTTGGTTCCTTAATTGGCCTTTTTGACTGTGTAATTTCAAGTGATAATTATTTGTGGCACTAGCCAATTCCTATATCAATGTTATCTCTTAATTAATTCAAGAAATTGACTTAACATTTTTTTCCATCTTCAGACACAGAAGTAATTTGTGAGTTACTATTCCTTAGACAGCACAGTCAGCAGCACTTTGAAAAATGACACTAAGAAAGTCCAGTCTCACAGACATTAACCACAATAGCATTGATAATGATCTTAGAGAAGCTCTGCTCAGTAAGAAGTGTATGTATTTGGTGTGAAATAAAAAAAAGAGCACATGCATATAGATGAGAAGATGAGAGAAGCACAAAAAACTAGACAAGATAATATTAATTCATCTTCAAGAACACACCGAACACACTCTAGACACACCGAAGGCCAAAAACTCTGTTTTTCCTGCTCCTCACTCTTTCCAAATCATTCCTAATAATTATTTTGTTGCATTTATTGTTTGCATAGTTTTGCAAACAACTTAATATAACAAAGGGCAGAAATGCTCATGTTAGTTGCTAAACTGGAAAAAGGATGGATCTTGAAGTTTCCACACAACAATGTCTTGGGAATTGCTATTTCAAGGGACTGCTTCCTTTGCTGTGGCAAAGAAAGAAGTCCAGGCTGCCACAGATAATCCAGAGATTCTCTTCTCAGGATAGCACACTTGCAACATGAAATAACAAATAAGAAAAGACTGAATGGTAAGCTTGCAATACGAGTCTTAAATCAAACTGACATGTTGTATAAAGGTGATATTCTATACAAATTTCCATAGAACAGGAATATGATGAAAAGTGAATAATCTAGAAAAGAATCAGTATAATAAGTAAAGGAAAGAAATATGCACTTAGTAGAAAGCAAAGACAGAACCAATCAATATTAAGAAGGAAATAAATGCATATGAAATAATACAATAGAATCAGTGGAAACCTTATTTGTTAAATATGGGATTTAGAAAGGATGCTATTTATTGGCAAAGTGAAAATAAAATATAAATAGTTAACTTTTAAATTCATCATACTACTTAGACTATTTAATTCCTATAAAGAAAATTTTGTAAAAAATATGAAGCAACATAAAGAAGCTAAATGGAAATAAAAGCCATGTTTTTGTTCTAAGATTTTAGAATTATGAAATTATGTCATAATTCACATATTAATTTATAAGTAGAATTCAATTTGAATCAGTGGAATTTTTCTTTTTTTTTTTAAAGAAATTTTGTACTTGAATGTACTTCTAATGTTTAGCTCTGTTTCATATAGTCTATAATAACCAAATATATTTTGGAAAAAAAAGTGATAGTTATTTTTAAATTAAATCTGAATACTTTTTCAATGAGATGCCCATATGGAAGAATTGCACAAGAACAGATACACTAGCTAGTAAAATAAAAACAAAGCATTACTTCATATATATATATATATATATATATATATATATATATACATAAATGCTTTCATATATATTATACAATACAATATTACACACATTATTTCAGTAGGATAAAAAAAATTAAAAATAAATAATTACAATTAAATTTTTTAAAGCTCAAACAATATTAATTTAAAAAGTAAATAATCAAGCAATAATTAAATACTGTTTTTTATTAATTAAACTGATAAGATAATAAGAAATAACCTCACTGTTATGAACAAAACAAGATATCTAGTACACGGACATTGGAATTACAGTTTGTTAAGGTGTTTTTGAAAGACATTTTTGTAATGTGGAAGAGCTTAAAATATAAATTACCTTCTAGTTTTGAATATTCACATGTTATGCAGAATGTGGAAAGTGAGTATTAACCAAGTTAATAAAGTGCTAAGAACTTTACCAAGATTATCACTGATATACTTTTTAAAAATGTTTTCTACAATAATTTGGCTTTTCTGCTAAGCATGTCTGATAAACCCAATTTTTGTTGTTTTTGTTTCCTTCTCTAATTATAAACATTTATTTTCTTAGAACAGTAAATTACTAACCTGATAAAAATCTCAGAGCCGCAAAAGCTGTTATTCCAAAACTGGAATTCACAGATTTTCTAAAGACGTTATGTTCATCTGGTTTAAACTATCTTCTTTTCTGAAAGGGTTAAGGGTTACACCTTTCATTTCTTTGTTACCGAAACAGAAAGATTAATTCTGAATTAGGATGTGGAAAACAACACAAGGTTCCCCCTCAATGCTTTCACACATGCTCCAAGTGTTTGGACCATCAGCAGAGTGAAATTCAGGCATATGAAGTGATCACACTGGCTGCGTGGTGGCACAGGCCTGTAATCCCAGTGGCTTTGGAGGCTAAGGCAGGAGGATCTTTAGTTCAAAGCCAGCCTCAGTAAAAGAAAGGCACTAAGCAATTCAGTGAGGCCCTGTCTCTAAATAAAATACAAAATAGGTCAGGGGATATAGCTAAGTGGTCAAGTGCCCCTGAGTTCATTCCCCAGTACCAAAAAAAAAAAAAAAAAAAAAAAAAAGAGGTGATTACACTGATATTACACAAAGAGAACAGTGGGGACCTTGGGACCAAAGGCCTTCCTAAAAATCTGGGTCATATGAGGATTGTGTTCCAAATAGATTAAATTTCACAGGTTTTGCTTATCCCAGCATAAATTGGAAGTGAAAGACTGTAACCTTAAGGTCATGATCTTAAATAGCAATTGATAGAATATAGAAAACTCTTTTTGATTCATTAAGTTTTCTGAGTCTAGTTGGATGCCTGAGAAAGAGGTCAGGCGGCTTTAGATTGCAATGAACATTGTCAACCACAGGTTTGCAGGAGTTGACGAAGGTATGAGGGGAAATTCTAAGTTTTTTTCTGCCTTCTGGATTTCAAAATCTCTTTATAGTCTTTTACTGGTTTTATACCCAGAACTGTCTTTCTCAAGGACCTGGGAACCCACTCTTGAAAATGCAACCCTCAAGGAAGATGGTGTCCTTATCTTCTAGTCTCTATGGGGAGGTAGGAGCCCAAGTTTTCTGAGCACCTTGTGTCAAATTATGAAACTTTCCTCATGAAGACAATAGTTTACTTTCCTTTAGTAAAGCCAAATGGCAAACACAGTGGCTTACAATCTCCTTCCTGTCCTTTGAGTCTTCAGAATTGAGATCAGACTGTCTTGAGTCTCCTCTATTGCAATAGTTTTGAATAAAGTCTTTCCTGCGTTTATCCAATACAATTTGCTTTGATAGCAGCATACCACCTCGTGTTTCTACAAGACATCCTTTTCATTTCTAGATAAATTATTAAAACTACTTCATTTGATATTACCTCAGTGTTTTTAAAATCAAAAGATAACATTATTTCTTCTTTGTTTCTGTACCATTAATCTTCCTCTTACTTCTTATAAGAGTTCTCTAAACCCTGCTGGGGTTGCTAATTGCAAAAGCAAAGTAAAATCTGATTTGCAAAACTTAGCATCTGAAAAACCACTGTCAAATTGTCAAATTCTTTTATAGACTATTTCACCCTTTTCCTTGTTTTCCTTTATTAAACATATGCACAATTTCAGGCCTTTCAGAGCCTTAATTTTCCTCTCAGACTGGGATGTGAAGAAAAGTAGTATGAAATTAGTGGGCCAACATCCTGAAAGATTAGTCCGACCACTCTATACACATAATTAGAACTAATTGAATTAGTCCCACTCCTAGCAAAGAAGTAAAATCAATATTATAATTAAAACTGCGTTTCTGTATAATTGGATTTTCAAATGAAACCTGAAAAAGGGGGAGGAGTGGAAAGTGATTCTTATGTGTAGAAGTAATTAATATTTGTATTAAGTTTATATCTTTAAAATAATCCTACAGGAATTTGTGGCAATATCCTCAATTTCATTAGCCAGAGCTGATTGCAGGAGTTCTTCACTTTAATCCTTAAAGAAATCATGCTTGCAACAAAAGCCTTCCTGTCTGTTGCCAGTGAACTGCCTGGCTAACTGGTTTGCCTCTTCTTTCCTACTTCAACTATTTCACTCAGATTCAGCATTGAGGGTCTTAGGACTCTTATTGTTTGATATAAAGTATCCCCCCAAAGACTTGAGTCAGAAGCTTGGATCCCAGTGCAGCAATGCTTAGAGGTGGGGCTTTGGAGAAGTGATAGGATCATGAGGGTATTAACACCATCAGTGGATTAATCCACTGATCCATTCACAACCTGAATGGAATAATGGTAGGTAGGGCAGGCAGTGAGAGGTGGGATGTAGATGAAGGAAGTAGGTCCCTTGGAGACATCCCCTGGAAGGGTATTTCTTATTCCTAGCCCCTTTCTTTCTTTCTCTGCCTCTTGGCTGCCATGAGCTGAGCTGCTTTCCTCCTCCATGCCCTTTTGCCAGAATGTTCTGCCTCACCTCGGTTCCAAAGCAATAGAGCCTGCCAACCATGGACTAAAATAAATTTGAGTCATGAGCCAAAATAAATTTTACTTCCTTTAGTTGTTTATGTCAGGTACTTTAGTGTCAGCAGGGAAAAGTTGGCTAACACAAGGATCATTTTATTCAGTCTAATTGTTTAAAAGTTTTACTTGAGATTTTTTTTTTCTTCCTAGAACAAAATACATCAATCTGAATAGGACTGGGCAGCTTAACTCTTCATCTGTTAGTTATTTTCCTGGAAATAACTGGCATTTCTTCAAGTGCTTTTCCACATTCTTATATACAAATGAAATTCCCTTTTTCAGTGTAATGTTAGAAGAGGGTCACAATTCATTAAAAAACAATAGTGACATGATTCAGATCACATGAAGAACACAGTTTGACATGACTCTTCTCTCAGAACTTATTGATTTAAGAGGTTTAATAAATTAGCATGTAGACAGTTTCTTAGGTCAGGAAGATTGTTAAATCCTGGGTTGAGAGGGAGGAAAATACATAGAAAATTAGATGTACTCTCAAAAAGTTCTGTGTAATTCGGAAAAGTATATATTATGCGCCAAAAAGTAAAGATAAAAAATAAAAGTATAGTTCATATGCCAAATGAGTGTCACAGAGCTATAAGTACACAAATATAATAAATTGGAGACATTCTTGAAAAAAATTTGAAGACACATAAACCAGTTGATCCCTGGGCACATAAATCAGTCATCTAAGGTCATAGTTTTCTCATTTGTAAAGTGAATTGTGGAACTAGATTAGAATGTTCCTTCCAATTCTGAAATTCAGTGGAATTCAGAAGAGGGAGATCATACTTTGAGATGATTTGCTCATGCATGATTACATGAGGCATATGAAACATGAGCTGAACACTGAAAGAATGAGGGGATAAAAAGGAGACAAAACATGAGCAAAGGAAACAGTTACCATGTCTGTTTTGTTCACTCTGGTGTCCTCAGAGCTGGCCACATTATCTGACACACATCTATCAATTTTATAATATCTTCTTAATGTTTAAATGAATGAATTAGGAGCTAGCTGCTCCCATTGCTTACCAGTGGTGTAACATCTAAAAGATCACATTCTATATTCACTTCAAAACTCCCAAGCTTGGAAATAACCAAAGAGACAGATTTTCATGGGAACATTCTTCAGTGCTTCATATGGATGAAACAGAATTTTATCATCTCAGTCCATTTTGCCTTCTAGTTTGTATGCTAAAATCTTATTTTGATATTCCTTAAGTTACATATTTGATATATGACAATATCCAGAATCAACCTATGAAATTTCTTTTCTGACATCAGTTTCTAGACCAGGAAAGTCCCTAAATTGTCTTTGAAGTTGATATGCAATATGTACTTGACTTTACATTCCTTTTTACCATGTTCTTTTGTCATGCTCTTGACTTAAGTTCTGCATTTCCATTGCAACTTTTTAGTTCTTCAGTCTTCAGAACTAATCCTCACATAAATTAGCAATATGTTCTAAAATAACCCCAGTCTGCAGGCATCCCCCACAATCACTCCTAGAACTCTAGTTTTTGCTGTACCTTCTTTCCACTCTGATGGTATCTTGGGGGTGTTGTTAACCAGTTATCTGCAGGATTGATTTTGGATGCTAAAGAAAAGAGAACATTGTTTTGATTTCCCCTGAGTTTGCTGAAGTTCTAATGCCTAAAATAAAAGTGCTCTGAGAGGACATCTTTGCTTGCATATCACTTCTTGGCAATAGATAAATTGTTTCTTCATAGTTTTCTCTTTGAATTTTATGTTAGATCAGTTTTTAACTTAGAAAGCATTCTCTTTTGAGTAATACGTTTTCCAATGTGTCACACCTTGAGATTTATTGCACTAATACATCATCAGAGTGGCAGCTGGCCCTGATGATGTATAGCTTAATACATCATCAAAGCAATTTCTCATTCAGGTTACATATTACATAGAGGTGTTAGTGTTTTATTTTTTAAAAAATGTATATATATATATAACAAATAAAAATATTACAATACATAAAGAAGCTTCCAGAAAGCTATCAAAACTCTCAAATTTGTTCTGAATCTACATGGACAATAAAACTAGTCCAAATAATAAAAGTGTCTGCCGACACCTCTCTGCATCACTCTGCATATTTTCTTTTAAGATTTTCTTTTTTAAAACTGGAAATTTGTGCACTGTGTAAAGAATCAAAAACTACAAATGTACATAAAAAAAGATTAAATATCCCTTCTCTTCATAACTGGTAGCTATCCATAGCTCTCTTCAGAGGGAAAAACTTAACACTTCTTTTGGAGGAAATAAAAAAATGTAAAGACATCTCTTCATATATTGGCTTTGCTTCATGTTTTAAAGGCAATCAATAACATACTCCTCTGCAATTGTTTTTCCCTGTTAGTGGTGTAAATTTGAAATTTCTACATATAGGCACATAGACTCAACTCATTATTTTTGGAGATAGCATAGTAAACTATTTAATGGATGTTGTATACTTTATTTCTTTGGTTCTAGTATTCTACTACTATGAATATTGTTACAATAAAAATTCTCACATAAACCTGGCATATAAGAATGCATATATAAAATTCCAAAATGTGGAATTTGTGGGGTAAATGTTTTGTACATACATTTTTAAAAAATACTTTTTGCCATAATTAAACTGATGTGTTTTATGGAGTTTGGACTCCTCCAGCAAGGTTCAAGAGTTCTTCACCAGTGTAATCCATCTTGTCCTCAATGTTATGAAAACCTATATTTTAAAAAATTTCCACATGAATTTGAGGTTATTCTTTAATTTTATACTCTTTTCCTACATGTCTCTTTGATATTTTTCCCCTAGAAACCATACCATAAATTGTAAATTACTGTAGATTTTAAAATGTTTTCATAATTCATAAAGAACTACTCATTTCATAGTCTTTTGTTTCCAGAACTTTCTGGTGATACTTCATTCAATATTTTTTTCCATGTCAACCTTAAAACTTGTATAGTTACAAGAGAAAATACACCTGTGTTTTAATTGGTCATGTGAAATTTACAGGATAACTTAAAGGAAATTTGACAAATTTATGATAATAATTATTTCTATCTAGGATCGACTCTATTTTTCAATTCTGCTCTTACTCATAGAAGGTTTTATGGATGTTTTAAATATAGATCATATTTAAAGTTTTTATTCATTGGAAATAAATTTTTTAATTAAAAATTTCAAACTATGACAGAAATTACAATGAAAGACAATATATAGAGTAGTTTGAAAACAACGAATCTCTCTTGAAAAGCATAGTATTTTTATCATGGCTATCACTATTGTAATAGGCAAGTCGACCCTTCACCAATCCTTCCTTTAATTTTTACATTGATGGTTTCTGAGAGTTATTCTATATATCCATTACAAATTTGATTTTTCTTATTTTAATTTTTTGCTAATCACTTCCTTTAACATTTACTCATAAACCTAAATCCACAAAGAGAAGCAATTTTAAAACTGAACGAAGTATCTTTTTGTGTGGATGTGTCAGACTCAAGTTTTATTTCTCTGACCTCTTTGGTTTAACCACTTTAATATACTTTAAGGGTGTACGAATTTGTAGATATTCAATGACAGTGATATTTTCTCTCTCCCTCTTTTTTTTTTTTTTATAAATCTTTTAAAGAGATGTATCAAGCAATGCTGCTGGGAAATTTACATGGATAAAATTGTATGTGCCTGGACATGTGACTATACTCATTTCCTATAAAAACTGAAGAGCTGGTGGGAAGAAATTAGTTTGGAGAGGATGGGAGAGAAAACATTTTATCTAAGGACATATTCATCCCAAGGCACACTTGAGAGAAGTTGTTAACAAGGGTTGGGGAGTATAGAAAAGAGGGTAACACAGAGCTCCCTGAGAAAGAGGTGGAGGGGTAATAATGACAAAGAGCCAGAAATAGAGGAAACTGACCATTTTGATGGCAGTGTGTACTCCTCACAGTTCAATAACTTTTATTAAATAAATCTAATGTTAACTAACTTAAAATCTAACTTAGAAATCAATGTTTTTAGAGTTCTATCTATTTGAATTTTTTTCTGGTTATGGAGTGGAATAAATTTAAGATTAAAAGTATGCATTAAGTCCCAGCCAGACAGCATTACCTTGGAAAATAAACATTTTGCATTAGCAGAATTAATGGCTATTTTAAGATGCTAAGATCCATTCTTTTTTAACATAATGAGGTAATCCTTAAAGACTGAATTTGTAAGACCTTAGAGACCACATCTTCCCACCTCTGCTGGTTTCATAAGTTGCATGATTCATAGCGAAGCAGGAGCAGTAGAGAAGAATAGTTAATAATCCAAGGTCTGAGGTTCCTTCCCCAATACCAACATTTAATAGCTTTGGCCGATTTAGTAATTCAAGGGATCTCAATTTTCTTATTTAATTCTCACTCCAATTCCTAAGGTTTTTGTTTGTTTGTTTTAGGATTAAGCTGAGTATTATCTGAATTAAAAGCTAAAATTTTTAAAATTCACTTAATTTGTTAATAAATCTTGAACTTATTTTTGTACTTCAGAAATCAATAATTGGCTAGGTAGGAGGATGACAACTGTATAGACTACTTCCTTTTGAATTCAGTTCATAAAGTACTAGAAGGCAATACTACATAGAAAGGAAGAAAGTATTCAACCACATTTGACAGAAATGTGTTTTTTTGCTGAATACACCTGCCTATAGTGTTTCTGATTATTCACAAGGGTTTATTGGAAAAAAATTGGACTCAGATATATTGTCAAATAACTTTAAAGGCAATACTTGTATCAAGTTACTGTATATACTTACCTTCATCCTACACTCCAAACTTCAATTACTTATAAAAGGTATAGTCAGATTTATAGAATAATATATCTTGATTTTTGTTTTTAAAACAGCCATAAAAATGAGTTAGTGCAGAAATAATCTTGTATATAATTTATGAACTAAAATAAGAGCAAATAATGTCATAAAATCATTCTCTGATCATTGAATATGACATTATTCATATATAGTTATAAGTTGAAATTTATAAAATAATTACATATTTAATTCAGTCATAATTTGAATTTAGGCATTGAAATTATTTCTTATAAAATCTGAAAATTTAATAAGATAGTATACCTTACATATTTCTTAACATGATTAAAAAGAAAATCATATCTATTTGTAATGAATAAATTTAAGCACTATTTTTTTATTTTGGTTGAATATAAGAAAATATTAGTAAGCCTTAATACAAATACAAATTGTCATTTTAGAGGCAGAAATATTTTTATTGTTTGTTTTATTCACTTCATTTTTTGCTTTTATTATTCTAAGTGTTAATGTTTTTATACCTTTAAAATATGACTGTTATAATTTAACTAGCCATATAAATCGACTTAAATCATTTAATTAACTTTGCCCATGCATCAGTTTGCCTTTATTGAAGCTTGCTTATAAAAACTGGAGGAAAACTACAGATATATCTCCAAACTTTCTCCTTTCCTTCTATGAACATAGTTACATTTATGTATGGACATTAGAAATACCAAAGTGTTAGACAGCAGTAATGGCTAACTTTGTTAGCATCATTACTATTTACTTACCAGATACATTTTTCAGTATTTTCTATGTGTAATCTTGACAATGACTATGGAGGTAGTACTATTGCCCATAATTTTACATAAGAAAAGTTAATACTTTATCCAAAGTTATTTATCTAGTAATTGACAATGTCATGATTCATAATGACACAATCTGTCTTATGAAGTGTGGCAATTAGCCATCAAAATTTACCATCTTAGTATCATCATATGTCAGATATATTACAGAAAATATTTGGAAGTGTTATGGAAAGCTTTATTTAATACTATCTGAGTTTTCATTTTTTCAAAAACCGGATGTTGGAAAAATAGAAGATTAAAATATATCAAATATCCCAAATACTTATAAAAATATATTTAAGTTGTGTTAAGTATTTCTGCCCATTAAAAGAATTTAAAAAAAAAAAGCTTTTCAGTGGCTTCTCTTTTCTGTTTCGGTTTTATTTTTGTCTTAAGAAACAGAACAAAAAAGGAGAAATTGTTTTCATTTTTACACTCACTAGACATTCTAAATATGTTTGAAATGTCACTGCACACTGCTTACTAACTTGGTGGTAGCAAGTGAAGTCAGAATTATTAATGAGAGACCTTTGCCAACAAAGGCAAGGGATAGTGAGCAATACCTTTCCATAAGTACAAATGAATGCACATTGCTGGAATCTCATATAAATGACAAATGTACTACAGTGCTGATAGGAAGGATAAAAATAAGGACTGTGGTGGAAAAATAACTCACCACTTATGTATTTGAAAGAATTCATGTAAAGGAGAAAAACAGATGAAAAAAAAGATAGAGGGGGATTATTTAGAGGTTGAGGAGGAAAAGGACAATCAGGAATTAAAAGAAAAAGTAGGCTAAATGCAAAGGAGTATAGATTAACTAAAGTAAAGGAGCTTAGAGTGTAAGGAAGAACGAAATAGAGAAAAGGGTCTTAAAAATACTGTGTCTCCAGTTTTTTGCCTCTCATTGCTAGCCTCATTATTTGGTTCTCTTTCTACATATATGTAATGTTTGCCATTATAATTTCATTAGAAAGTACCTTAAGACACTTTTTAGTGTATCAGAGACTTTGATTTTCCTTTCGGGGTCATAGATAAAAGATTTTTTTAAAAAAATATTGGATAACATCAAACTTTTGAGGAAACGTCTTTTTGGGCAATGCTGTTAAGATTTCAGAAGAGGGGCTGGGGTTGTAGCTCAGCAGTAGTGCACTTGCCTGGCATGTGTGAGGTACTGGGCTCAATTCTCAGCACTTCATATAAATAAATTAATAAAGGTCTATTTATAAGAACTATTTTAAAAAAATAAGATTTCAGAAGAAACCATTTTTTTTTCTTTAAACAAAATTAATTTTATACCAAAGCAAAAGCATAGAGAGCAAATTTGGAAAATATAAACTGGACTCTGATTTGAAAAAGCAATATAAAATCTAGAATTTTAAAACTGCTTCTGTCCTCTCTTGATCACTAATAAATTCCTCTATGTACCAATGTGATCTCTGAAAGAATATTTCCTCACTTCATCACTATAATCATCCAACTCCTGCCAGGACACTGGCCTTCCTTGTAGCCTTATTAAGTAGCATTACTTTTGCTCCCATTCTCCTTACTTTGGATCTTAGAGTTTGCACAGGTATCATAATTCTTCATTCTTTCTTCTAGGCCATTTCTCACCTTTCTTCTCTAAGGCACACTAGTTTTGATCTCCCACAAACTTCTCTTTGCTGCAATCATTCCCATTTTCCACTCACACAAATGAGGTCCTGCTTCAATTGTTCACATGTCTTTTAGCAGTAATTTCGTATTTCCAAACACTGTGGCTAAAATATTCTGTAGTCACCCAAGGGGATTGTTTGTTTTTGTTTGGGGTCTCACACCTTTCATCAGAAAATTCAGTTGGTTCTCCTTTCAAAATATATCTGGAGTCCTCCCATTTCTCATCACTGCTCCTACAATCAGCATAGGTCTATCTCCATATACTCCTTGCACTGAATTTTGAAATAGCTTCTTCTTAACTGGTCTTATAGCTTTTATCTTAACCATCTATTCCATAAATTGAATTCTCAGCCAAGCATTCTGGGTAGATCTACTTATGCATACACAGCAGGTCACTCTTCTGCTCAAAACCCTCCTTCTATCTTCAGATTTTCCTTTGAATGAAAGCCACTGTCTTTAAAATAGCTTAAAAATCACCTATATGATTTGTCTCCTCACTCTTTACGACCACTATGATTTCCTTTGCCACTACTTTCTGTCCCTCTCATTCTTTTTCAGTTATGCTCATCTTCAAATATGTTAGGCAGACTACTGCCTCTGCATTTTACACTTGTTTATGCCCAATACCTATGATGTTATCTCCCAAGATACCTACATGGTAAGCTTCCTAACCTCCCTTACAGTCTTTGCTTAGCTTTCATCTTCTTTACAGTGACTATCCTATTTAAATTATACCCCACTCTTCAAGTGTGCCCTAGGTTTCCTTTCCTACTTTATTTTCTCAGTACCACTTTTCATCTTCTAACCTACTCTGTAGACTAAACACGTTTTACATTGCCTTTCACACAGAATCTCTGTGAAGACATGGAATTTCTTTTTTATTTACTGATGTATATCCCCAATACCTAGAAAAGTGCCTCGTATACAGTGAGCACTCAATATGTACTTTTAGCTATTGACAAAATGGGTGAGTGGTCGAATAAATGAATTCTATTTCTTTAACTGAAAATATAAGTTACAATAGTCCTTCATTTTGAATGTGTCTTCCAGAACTATCCATAAAATATTAGGGACCATCATTGTTTTTACCTAACTGCTTAACTACTTGTGTTTTATGAATACATGGATAATAATATGTTGTAGAGCCCTAAAAATTTAGGTTAAGAATCATAGCTGTTAGAATAGATATTGATTTAGAATAACTTTCTTAGTCTCTTCAAATCCTGACATTTGAAAGGTATTCTGAATTCAGTGGCAAAACATGATAGTACTATTCATAGACAAACACATACACACTGTATCATTCTTCTTTTCACTCATTTTTATCAATATTTTGAAGGCCCATAGACATCATTTACTGCTACTCATTTTATACTTGTTATGGTACCCGAATAAAGGTTACTGTGATAGCCAATAGTAGTAATTTTGTTTTTAGCATTTCCCCTGTGATTCTGATTTCTTAAACATGCTTATAATTCAATTTTTGATGAAGACCATTTTTAGTGCTACATGAAATCTTGAAGTTGGGCTAAAGATCTTTATGTTTTATAAAACTGCATCATTCAGAATTCCTATTAGGTCATCCCTCACACTGGAAATGTGGGTACCCAAAATCATAAATACCACAGATGGAAAAGGAGGAAAATTAAGAGATGGCTGGTCAGCCTCAATACAGGCACCTGATTCAGAAAATATGTGTATTTGCACAAAAGTTCGGGCCCACATGCCATCCATCACTGTCCCTGAAAGGGAAAGGATTTTCTGAAGATTTTTTTGAGGAAGGGAATCTGGTTATTTCTGATGACAATGAAAGTTCAGTGATAGGGAAAAATTCTGTTTAAAGAAAATTTCCTGGACTTGTTGATCTGTCCAAGATTCTGACTCTTAGAAGCCCAATTATTCTGAGTCCTTAATTATGAACCTAATATTCTTGATATATTTTCTGAATTCTTTACCTATTTTTTCCTAAAAAGCTATTCTGGGTAGAGACCTGAGTTCTCATGCTAGTTAATATACTCAGGTTCCATTTAGACCATAATATTTCTGAGCAATGTACTAAATATTTATGAAAACATTTATTTTAAATGGCTTTATTAAACTTTGCTATTATTTGAAAGCCCATTACTCATCCGAAAAAGTCTACTATGATACAGCATATGATTTAGTAATCAGTGTGCACTTTTCCAGTTTGGGAATAAAGGTTTATTTTGATTCAATCGTGTCTTACACTCTTAAAAACTCAATATAAGTAATTGTCAACAGAGATTTGCATTTCCTCAAGCCAAAACAGTGTTGCAGGAGAGACAGTAATATAGAAAGAAAACCTGTATGTAAGCTAATTGCTGAAATGCAGATAGGCAGAGTATTCTTTAACTGATATTGTGGTATTTCGACCTAACAGTGGCAAAATCCTAGTCTTGATGGAAATGTAATGATGAATATGGCAATTTTCAATTATCACAGTTATATTATCTGTATGATTATTCCAACCTGATCTTAACTTTTTCTATGTTGAAAATAAACAAAAAAAAATGCAAGGAAAAAACCTTTTATTTACACAAATGGTGCATTGCAGGGATAAATTACACCATTTCTATCCATAATATTATTGAATTTTTAGACAACTAATACTATGCAAATGCAAAATGCTATTATAGTTTCTTTTACTGAAACTGAAATTACTGTACAAAGGATTGAGGATGGGAAGAAATGAACCATTTATGTTAGTTTTATTTCTGAAGAAACATATTTGGAAATATGTAAGCTTGAGCACTTTTAGTTTTTCCTCCTCATCATTCAGAATACATTTATCTTTGTTCATCCACAAAGAAAAATAGTTATTTCTAGCACTTGTTCAGGATCTTGATCTCACACTCACAACGATACTTCAGATCTCTGCACAGAAAGAGCCATTTGACAAATTGAGCATTTGAGTTATCGCAATCTTATGTGATCTCCCCACAATGCTGCACACCTCTTATCTGATTCCGATAGCTCAGGGACAACTTAACACATTGCATTTATCTTTATTGCAATTTAATTTTGAACAGTCAAGATTCTGAATGAAAGAAGAAACTGCTAGAATTTTGAAATCAGGTTGTCCTGCTTGTAGTTTGCTTCCTCTGTTAAATTCTTGGAAAGATACTCACTATGATGTTTTGACACCCAATCCATTAAAATCTCCTCTTGGCATTCTTGACCTTGACTATGGATGCTTAATTTTTTTGCTCCATTTTCCCCACAAGTGGTGCCAGCCCTTAGAACAGAGAAGCTGTCATGATAGCACTGTCCTCAAAATGGCTGCAGGAGCAACCCCCACTTCATCCATCACCATCTTTTGTACCTGCCACTACAGGGTCTCACCTCAACTTCTATCTTTTCCTTACCTATAGCTATTGACAGGCACTTCTCAGGCTGAAGGATGGTCTTAATACAAGATAAAACTAAAGATCAGAGAAGAACAAAGAAACCATTTATTGGAAGCGAAAGTGTACTCTAGTGATAAGGGGAAGAAACTGCAGGAGGATGAAATTCAAGAGATGACTTCCAATAGCAATATCATTATTGGAAGTTGTATAATATTCAATCAATAGCTGTGATTTTAAAAAAAATATGTTCTCCAAGATTCTTGGTGTAACATGGAGGTAGTTCAGATAGCTTTCAGGTTACTAGTGTATCAATGTCTTGTAGATGCTAAAAAAGAAAAAAAAATGTAAATCATATGAAAAGTTAATGGCAAATATTAGCTATAGCTTCAATTTACTCACAGATAAATCAATGTGTACCTTATTCAAATTTATATATTTAAGTCATAAATTTAAATGTAATAAACATGTATAATAAAAATTGGCCTTAATAATGCCTTTAAAATGCTCCTTCTCAAAAAGGTATTGTACATGAATTTATGTTATGTCAAATGCCATTGCATTGTATTTAAAGACTTCCCTGGTAAAAATGAAAAATAAATTTAAATAGAGTCACATTCTACCTAGTAAAATACTCATGTTACAAAATGCATGCAGGAGAGGAGATCAGGATTAATATCTTCCATTCTGCAATCACTCAGAAGCATGTGGGATCAATGATATAAAGTTGCTCATATGTTTGGTAGCTTTTCAATTATAAAAATGCCAGTTTCATACAGTTTAACTTAGTAGGTAAGAAGATTACACTTTTATTTCTGACTGTGTGCAACTAAATATATATAAATTAAGTATGGGTATGATGAAAATTTCTTTACAATGGTTGTAACAATGAGTATTGCTTCTGGTTTTTGAAACATCACTTAATGTATGTTTATTATTAAATTATCTCATGCTATATCATGACTTTTGAAGTTTCTTCTTCCATCTTAAGTGTGTCTTTACAATACTTATGTATAGTATTTACATTTCAACAACAAATGCATCTGTAGAAATGATTTTTGATTATTATATAAGCAAATTTTGTTGAAAGTGGGAGTTATCATTCACATAGTGTACAGTGATTAGATAGGATTAAATGTTCTTATAGGTTCTTTGCCAGCCTCAAGATTTTGAATTGCTTCACTTCAAAGTAGATTATATGGTAGAATTTTTGAAGCCTATAAAGTAATGGAGAGGTGCACAAGTTTACAATTTTATAGAAAAAGCCTCACAACTGAATTTCAGGTATAGATAGATCAGTTACCAGCTCCTTGTGTGCAGTGAGCATCTTACTTCAACTTTGTGAGTTTAATTTTTCCATTTGT
The DNA here is from genome assembly GCF_052094955.1 of Ictidomys tridecemlineatus. Classification (NCBI taxonomy): domain Eukaryota; kingdom Metazoa; phylum Chordata; class Mammalia; order Rodentia; family Sciuridae; genus Ictidomys; species Ictidomys tridecemlineatus. The sequence goes on along the minus strand of NC_135480.1, from coordinate 166,282,955 downwards.
AAATTAAGAGAGTAGAATTTGGTGATTATATGTTTTGTTTAGTGTAAAGATTCTAGAAAAAAGTGAGACTTTGACCTGAATTAGGCATGTACATCACCCACTAAGACAAATAGTGGATATAGCAAATAGTGGCAAAATTTTTTATGTTCTGTAAAAAGGAAGAAAGTATGCAGAATCTATACAGGAGAGGTCCAAGAACATTCAAGAACATTTTCCATTACCTTTGAACCCTCTGACTCAATGAAGAGCATAAAATAAATGGAGAGGGAGGATTTGCAGACATGTAAAATGCTAAGAGTTGTGGCTATGCCCACTCTTAATGAGTCAAAGCTCCCATGCTATCAAAGGGTACTTCACTTTCTGTGACTAACACCCTCATTCCTATCCTCAGTTATTCCACAGAATCCATGGATTCTGTGCTGTATCACTTCCTATAGTTATGCAATATGGAGTCTCCTCCATATTATATTCACCAGTTTGTAGTGAGGAGGGGTACTGCCTTATTAATTACAAATTTAGTGAAGAGGAGATGAGTTCACCTTTGATAACAAGTTTTCTATGGCTTCATTTATAATCCTTATAATTTTAAAGACATATTTTTATTATTTTTATTCTTGGAGAAGTAAACATTTCATCCATGTGTTCCATATTTTTTTGGAATCAAGTTTCTGAAGTGATCTAGGAATAGTTAAAACAGAGAGAAAGATAAAGGAAAAGGAACTGTATATTCAAGGTAATATTGTCACATGTAAGAGGAATTTTCAATCAGTGAAACATTACAAAGTTGGGAAAACAGAAAATCTATCTTACCCAAATTTAACCCTTCATAGGACCTTCCTGCTAATAATTGGACCAAGAAAACCAAGTTCATTTAATTAGTAATAATAAATGCATTAATAATTATAATGATAATGTAACAACAGAGTAAAATAATCACATTAAAAAAGAGTGTAAAGGCTGGGCATAGTAGTGCACACCTATAATCCCAGCAGGTCAGGAGGCTGAGACAGGAGGATCATGAGTTCAAAGCCAACCTCAGTAATGGCAAGGTGCTAAGCAACTCAGTGAGACCCTTTCTCTAAATTTGAAAAATTACAAAACAAGGCTGGAGATGAGGCTCAGTGGTTGAGTGCCCCCTGAGTTCAATCCCTGGTACTGCCCCCTTCCCCTAAAGGGGTAAAGGTCAGAAAATCTCAGTAACAAGAAGAAAATTCATGAGAAAAAAATACTTAATGGATCTGATAACTATGAAACATCATTCCAATGTGAATTTAAATGACATTCTCATGCCAGGTACTGTGGCACATGCCTCTAATGCCAGCAACTGTGGTAGCTGAGGCAGGAGGATAAGAAATTTGAGGCCAACCTGGGAAACTTAGCAAAACCGTGTCTCAAAATGTAAAAATAAAAATTATGAATAAAAAGACATTCTCATGTTATATTTATAACTATAAAATAACATTAAGAAACTGAAAACTCTAAGAAAAAAATGGTTAAGACAATTAACTCTAAACAAAAATGGATATGAATTAATAATCATATAGAAAAAATCAGTCATTGTGAAATAATCACTAAATAGCAAAATGTCAGATCAAAATGCCAACAGGTAAGAAAATAAAATGCAATAAAGGAAGGTATAAATGGAGTATAAAACAAAGGGAGAAATATTAAAGATATACAAAGGTGATCCAATAAATATACAACTGGAATCCAAAAAGAAATAGCAAAACAATGGAACAAAGCAAATATTTTAAGTTATAATTAGGAAAATGATCTTGAAATTAAACATGCATCTAAATATTTAAAAGTCACATTCTGCACAAAAAAGAATTGATTCAGAATCATCAATATCAAGGTAGTTTCTGATGAAATTATTGTATATATAAGGAAAGAGACAATACTGTCAGTGGCAAGCCAAAAACATTTGTTCAGGATGTGCTGTTTAACTACAGTAACAAAGGATCCCAAAAGATAATCTCATTGTAACTTTATAGTTGAGAAGGAGAGGTTTGCAAGAAGGAGAGGAAAATGATACATTCTAATTTTATTGTTTATCAGTTTGGGGAAAATATGCAATCAAAAAATAAAGAGCTGAGAGTATCATGGGATGGTATTAATATAAAGATTAACAATTTGATACACTAAAAGAATATCCTAATATTAGAAAATCAAAGGAAAAATGAGAGTATTGAAAACTATCTCATAATAAAAGATATCTAAAGCAGTAAACACATAACACAGTAACATGTCAGAACTGACAAAAATTGTCATATCAAAAAATGGAAATGAAATTAAGTTGCTTATTAAAAGACAAAAAATCTTCAGTTGGCTCACAAAGCAAAATCTTGGTCTCTGTTGTATACAAGAGACAATGTAAGCAAAGGCATTCAAAAAACTTCAATGTCAAAAATATAACAGACATGCCAAAAAGCAGGAAGGATATAAAATTGGTTACAACAGGGTAGAATGCAGCCACAGAAGTGTTAAACAAGCAAAGGAAAGAAGTTTATAAATCTAAAGTGTGTGCCTTCAATGATGACATGACAGTTATGAATATTTATCTACTAAACAGCAAAGCAGAAGCTGTCATAAAGCAGAAAGTACAAGAGATTTGAGGCAAAATGGTCAGATACACAAAAATAAAAAGGAGACTTTAGTATACTGTCTCTGCCAAAGCCAGATCAAATAGTCAGGAAAGCAAGAATATTCAAGACCTCAACAATGTATGTAATAAAGTAGAGCAGCTTTTGTGCGTACAATGAACTTTGTGCTCTAAAAACTGAAAATAAGTAGTAAATTATTAAAAATATTAAAGTAGAACCCAAGGTAGAAAACACTAAAACTAGTAAGAGTAATTTTATTGACAAAGAGACAAAAAGGATAACTAAGACATGAGTTGGTGTGAATATAATTTGTATAGAACCAGAGATATAAAAAATTATGCTCTATATGTGTAGTAAGAATTTTAGTGCATTCCGCTATCACATATAAATTTTAAAAAGAATAACTTAAGCAAATAATGGAGAAGAAATAAATAACATAATAATCAGGAGCAGGCAGGAAATAACAGTCAAAACATGAGGTGTTTTGCAATACTCTATGCAGTCAATTGCATGATTTTTTTTTCAGTAAAACATACTTTACCAAAACTGATCACAGAATAAATGGGAAGTTTCATTTTATTGACACAATGAAGAAAATTACCAAAGAGCAGTCCTCCCAGGATTCAACAAGTGAATGTATCCACAAGTGAATGCTACAAAACTCTTAAAAATAAGTAATTACTATGTTACTTACAGTGTTTCAAAGCATCTTTATTCTTCATACAAACCAAGTAGAGCATTTATAATAAATCTTCATAAATAATACACTAAAAAGAAAATTAAATACAATCTTATTTTCCCACAGATCACTGCAAAGTATAAGTAAAATACTAGCAGAGTTCAATATCTTATTCTTTGTTTTAAAGCAATAAATAACAGTTAAGTTTTATTTTAATATAAGAAGTAAAACTAGTATCATCTGGCATGCAGACCAGAAGCATTTGCCATCAATTAATATACATTACAGGAATTAATATGTCTATGAGTATGAGAGACAAGAAATGGTAATAATATGATATTATAGTATATTATAGTATTTTTAATGAAGAAGTTATATAAGAATGATTATCAATAATGTAAAAATTTTAAAGTACAAAGTAGGCAGTTTATAAACATTAATATCTTATGTTATTATTACAACATCAGTAAATGCATAATTTAAAAAGTTAAAAATAATAAAAGGATATCATGTGCTCACTATCTATTTACAAGACTTCTGTCCTATGTAGTTTACATTTATTTTTACAGATATCTTCTAAAGTGCAGGTGTGTTTTAGTATATGTGTTGTATGTGTCTATGTGTTCTGTGTATGCCAGATCAATCTAAACTTTTTATTCCAAATTAAAACATAGTACTACTTTATATAATATCCTACTTGATGGTTCTATTTCTGGAACTCCAACAAATAACACCACATTAAATGAAATTAATTTTTTCCAATAAAGATATATAATCAGTTAATGAGAAGGGAAGAATTATTTTAGTTAATGTCTGCTCTATGCTAGTTGCTCAATAATTAAATGACAACTATATCATTTAATCAAAAGTAATATAAAAAGAAAAATACCAAAAGATATATAGTATTATCCAAATTCATTGAAAATAATGAATCAAAATCATTAATCTCCTCTTGTACATAATTCTAGTAAGAGAATTAAGATTTGCAGCTAGTCATAACTGAGCCTTATATTGTATTTCTGCTATAGCTTTCTTCCTCATGGAAACTTTCTACACATTTTTTCATCATTTTCTGGATGAAACCTGATATTTTCTTTGAATATACATGAGGAACATTTTCCATTTGTGGTGCACCTGTTGTCACTATTGTGATCAAGTATCCAGTCGATCACCAGCACTTGCATTCTCCATTCACATGATGAACTCTTCTCAAAAACTGTGCTATTCCTCCATATAAAAAAGGGAAAAACAAAACAAGACCCTCTCTCATTCTTTGAAAATAAATAAACTCATATTAAATTTAAAAAAAGATTTGGGTTTACAGGTCAACAACCTTCTATGCCCAAAGCATCTCTCCTATATTTTCCAGCCAGTTAGCAGCAGTGTCCATACTCTCAGTAATCACAATGTGTACGTGTGGATGGTTATGTTGTAGGATAACTTAGTAGATAGGTCTTCAGGTCAGAAAGAAAATAAATGGTACAGGTTATTGTGTGTGTGTGTGTGTGTGTGTGTGTGTGTGTGTATGTTTACTGACCATAACTTTAATGCTTATGTGCCAAATGAATAAGGGTTATGATTTTCTTGAAAGCCCTTTGGAATTTATTTCAAAGACTTTCTTTGGCCAAACATGCATATTGGCCCATTCTTTGCCTTATTTCCTGTTTTAAATGAGTGTCAAAGGTTACACGTTGCTATTAGAGTAAGACATGACTGGCAGCAGAGGTCAGGGACTCTCTGGCATTCCATTAGAGCCATAAAAACAAAACAGAATGATAATTTCACCTGCTCTAACCTCAATTTTTCCAGGATGGGATGGACATTGACCTTACTGTTTGTCAGCCATTGACTCTATAAACTTCAACTACCTTAATTCTGCTTACTAAACAAGAAGACTTCTTTCACAACAAGGATAAAAAATAAAACAATGGAAAACACTCAAAGATGACTCAAGGGAGAGACATATACAGGTGACAGTAAAGATAAAATAACATCTTCTTTAGTCCTGGGTCACATCTCTTGTTTGGCTATTTTACAATAATGGTTTCACCAACAACCTTCAATTTTATCTTCTTTTGTAGAATACCTTATAACTTCCGTTATGTGATCAAGTACAAGCAATAAATCTAATAAATTGTTCATTCTCTCTAAAACCCATTTGTGGTACTTGAAGGGTTTATGAATTTCTGTGAAAGTTTTTTTCTACCATTCCCATCCTTCAAAGTTTTTAGCTGAAATGTCCATAGAGAGTTAAGAGAATAATTAATCTTTTAGAATTTCTTTTCTAAAGAAGCACAAATAGCAGTTAATAAAGTATATGTTAAATGTGTTTCTTTTAAAGTTATTTGGAAATTGACTTCTTAACAATAATTTAATGAAATAAAGGAAATAACTTTCCTCCAGTTTTATTTTTTGACAAAAATGATTATTTGTTGGTGGTTTTTCATAATTAAATGGGAAACAATTTAAAGTTTAAGTGAGGTTATTCAAGTGCAACTTTTCATGAAAAAGCACTGTTCAAAGGACATCTGAATATCTGATAAATATTTCCCTTTAAAGCAAGTCATTTTCTTCTCTTAATTTGTTCATTGTTTTAAGTTATGATTTGAGAGTTAATATTAAACTTTGGATTTTCAGAATAAAAATAGGTCTTCACTTTTAGTTCTCATCTTTACATTACCAAGACAAAAAACAAAAACACAACAAAACAAACAGAAACACAGATAAATTTCTTGTGGAAATTATTGATGTTTGTTAGACTGATAGATTGCAATTCACAAATTAATGAGATGCCACAGAGTTGTTAGGTCATTCCTTAGAAGTTAGACATGCATTTCTAGGGACAGGATTTCACATATAGACATTAATACAGAAAATTAGTGATATTTTAATTTCTTGATTTTTATGTGGTGCTGAGAATCGAGCACCAAGTGAAATAACGTGATCTGATACATGAAAAAGTTTAGCTTTTTAGCCATTGGAAAGTTTTTTATTCCACAAATTGATTTTGAATTTTCCATAAGTGATTTATTTATGCTTATTAGTAACTAAAATAACATAATTATTATGAAAAAAATGTGTTTTTTCTGTATTTATCTGACCAGGAATCAATTTAAGGGGATCAAGAACTCATTAACTGTATTAAAATTCCTTAATATCCTGTAAAGTTAGCTGAATTTTCAATCAATTTGATCAGCTGTATCTTTGAGACAACACTGATTTTCCTCTTATGCTCTGATGGGTTGTTAAATCACTGATGATGCTGACCTGAATTCGTAAGATTTGTCAAGGTGAAGAGTTATTCTGCTACCAAAAAGTTAGCTCAGTTGCTCACTTTGAAAATTCTAACTTTATTTTGTATACTTCTTCCTCTTCTACCAGGTGAGAAGTTCTTGCACCACTGATTTATGGCAAATATCTCAGATATTTGGTAACTATTTTCTCAAGGCTTGAAAAATTTCCTGGCAAGGTCTTATATCTCAATGAAGAGTGGGTGGTGTGACTGTCTCATCAGCTCTCCAGAACATAGATGTCCCCTTAATACAGCAGTTCCAGAAACAAGCCTATCGCTTGGCAGATATTAGACTAATATCTAATATCTGCCTAATCGCTTGGCAGATATTAGACTCAACAAATGAGCTGATTCTTTTACATTTGACATTCAGGTAGGTCTTGGCAAAGAGAATTTAATGTATTTTGATGATCATATTCCAGAAATATGTAATTATAGGGCATATATATTCTTAGAATTAACTGATTAAAATACAAGAGAGAAAATGAAGGAGAGACTTTATAGTATTATTTTTTAAAATATGTATTTTTTAGTTATAGGTGAATACAATATCTTTATTTTTATGTGGTTCTGAGGATGGAACCTCTGAGTCACAACACCAGCCCCTGTGGTGTTATTGTCATATAAACTAAACTTCACATTATTTAAAGAAGGATCTAAAATTGACAAATTCTGTGTTATTTCAAAGAAATGGATGGTTTCTCTTATTAATGTGTGTTCTCTAAAGCCATACATGAATGAGCCCTAATAAAGCTCACACTCAATGAACTCTAATTAACTGACCATTTCTCCATGTTCATCTTACAGCCTCTCACACAAATACCTTTGAGTTTGAACCTACACATTTAGAAAGGCATTGATTTCTTATCATTGACAATGCTTTATAAATAAGATGCTAGCCATAAGAAAGGTGCATAAAAGGATGGCATGATCTAGGTTTTAGGAATATTTGGAGCAACAATGAGTCTGAAAAGAGGACAATCCTATTTCATTCCCACTGAGGTCCGTATCCATGGAAACTCCTTTTTAATAGCATCCACATCACACTGGAAAAACAGGTATGCTACCTTTTGAAAGTGAGTGCATTAAAAGAATCTAGCCCTTTGCTAAGAAGGTCAGCTCTTGAAAGCCTTCAAGAGCTTTGGTAGCTGAGAAAGCTGGAGGGCTGTAAATCCTTCCTTTGGTTGCTAAGAAGCTTGGCTCCTGAGAATCATATCAGTGCTCTCTAACACAGAGTGTGGAATGTGAATCTTTTGTTCCCTGCCTATGATGTTACACTCTTGAGTACTTGTTTCCTTAGCTAAGAGAACATGCAGGAGAGGCCTATTACGTGAACCCAGAGATTAATTATGAATAGACACAAACTGAGAAAGACAGGCAGAAAGATGTACAGTGTGTGAGGAAAGAAGACTTATTTGCAAGAATGCCAGATGGCAAATGCCATTACAGTAGAAATATATGCACTAAAATAATATTCACATGGCAACATTTTAAAACATTTTGTAATCTCAGCACTTTTTTTTTTACTATAATAAATTTCTGTCAAGGAAAATGCCTTCCCTATTGGATTATTCAACATACTCATTGAAAATGAAGGAAAAAATACTAAAGGTCATTGTGTTTTTAAATCAAATTTGTGACACAGCAGAACTACTCTTCTTTTACTATATAGTAAGAGAAATACTTTAAACAATTGGATGATAAATAATTATGATTGTTCAATAAAAATAAGTACAGTACATTTTAGGTACACATATAAGGCAAAGCATCCATTTTTTGTATTTACACAACTAGAAAATAAGCAAGAGTATTAATTATGTGATAAACTTTTCTATTTAGGAGATTATCATGAATACCTATAAATATTAGGATACTTGTGAAAATTGAGGTACTAATTTCTATACATATTATATTAAAAATTTTATATGGCCTAATAGACCATAGCATCAATATTAGATGGCCAAATAATAAAAGTTATAAAGTTAGTAATAATGTCAATATTAATAATAGCAATGGCATGTGTCGACTTACTCTGTGGTTCATTTCTTGACTTACTAAGTGCTATATATTTTCACGAACACCTTGAATCCATCAAGTAATGATCTTCAATATACTCTCATGAGTTGGTTACTACTAACAGTTTATTTTACAGAACAGGCACAGAGAGTTTGATTGATTTATTTAAGAATAAGATTTTTGCATAACAAAACTGGGATGTTTTTGTTCCATGAGTAGAGCCCTAGACAGAGAAATAATGATAATCATTTTAGTTTTCATCCTTGCATATTTTACAAAGTAATATTCCATATATGACCCATTTTGATCTTTATAGCCCTTCTGTAACTAAAAAGACTGATACAGGGATGTAAAGTGAATTCCAATATCAAAAGTTTACTAAATGTCAGGATATGGAATCAGAATGAACTACTAATGCTCCTACCACAACTTATATTCTTTTTATAAATGAATATAATACTGCAAAAAACCTCCCATCAATTTAAATGATGATAAAGCAAAGAAACAATAGCTAATAAATATAAACATTAATCACCATCTCATTTACTTTCTCAGAAACTTTCCACTTCCCAGTTTTCACTGCCAACAGCACAAGCATTTTGCATGACTCAGAGACTTGTGGCCATTTTCATTCTTCAAAACCCTAGTCAGCAAATTGTGATTTAAATCCATTCTTTTCCTTTCAATTTCTACAATTATGACACTAGTTATAATCTCATGGTTGGATAACTCCCGAAGCCTCTTACCTGTTTTCATTTGAATTTTCTATTTCAACCAAACCTCAGTAGGGCAAGTAATCTCCAATACAGTACAAAGAAATGCATGCTGAAGCTTCTTGCTGCCCAGCTATCTAAAACTTTCATACAAAAAGTAGCATTGTATGTGGACTAGGCAGTTTAGGACTTGAACCCTTGCTCTGACTCATGAGCTGTGTGATACTGAGCAAGTGTTTAAACTCTTCATGCCTTGTTACAGTCCTCTTTAGAAGAGGGTGATAATGCTACTTATTCATGGATTGTTATGACATCTGACAAATTGTTACACCCACAGTGATAAGGAAAGTATCTAGCATGTGAACACTTAATATATGTTACATAGCTTAATAGCCCTACTCATTTTGTTTCTGAGATGTATGGGTGAATGCATCTTCCAGTCTGCTAGTCTTAGGTTTGAATTCTAAGTAGGACTTTTCGCACTTGTGTGACTTTGAAAAATTCACTTGATCTAAGTCTGAGAGTCTTCGTCTGTAGATTTCACCAACAATTTTCTTATGAACATTAAGTGAGACAGTAAATGCCTAGTACCTAGCACTGAATGTGGCTTATAATAAACACTCAATAGTTATTAACTATTTTATTGAAAATGTTTTGGAAGGGTTGTTTCTTACAACAATTTCTTTGGATTTCATAGGACACTCTGAAATGTGCTATAAAATTGATGATAAGAAAAATATTCAGGAAACTATTGTATCAACATATCCAAATCTACCAGATTTTTTTCATCAAATGTAATGCCAAAACTTCATCTCCTATTTTTTTTTCTAATGATCTTATGGCTATAATCAGCTTTGTAAATAAATAGCTCTGTTTTCCTCTTTAATTAGCTTGCTATAACTCAAACAAAAAGCCAAACAAATTTGGAATCTAAATTCAGAAATTGAAAAAACCTCATAAAATACATTCATTTTCTAAACATATGATTGATCCATTGGCTTCTTTTAACTTTCCTGCTTTAATATTCTTTCCTCTTAAATTGTCTATTTATATTTTGGGGATACAATATTTTACTTTTTTTCTCCCTTATATTACCATTAGATAAAATGTAGCTTCCATTTTCAAGTTATATAGGATTTAAAAAATTCCTTCATAATTAAAAATACCTTTTCTATTTGAATTTCATTTCCAATTGAAAATCATATTTTTCATATTCTGATTTCTGTACACTTCCTCTGGTAAGTACAAGAAAATCATCTGATACATACTATAAAAATGTGATATCTTATACATTTACAATGGAAATATTGGAAACTCAGATGGAAAAGTTGTGATACTGAGGAAATGAAAAATGAGTGCATTGAGAAGGTCATTTTCACCATCTTCTCCCTATGATGTGATTCTCCAATAACTGTTAGAAATTCCCTGTTCTTCCTAATGATAGTTTGTCAAAGCCACGTGCCAAGTTCCAGGACTTCAATGAGAGTGATGAAATTTGTTAAATAATCTTGACCAAAATGAGATATTATATCAAGTAAGAACTCATCCATCGACTTTATTTTGGATGGAAGAAAACCAAAGGCATTGAAAAGCTCAGAACCCAGCCCTAAGAAATAGCCTTTTTTTTTTTCCCATCAGGTGTGAAACTTAACTTATATTGTTTATTTGAAGATAAAATTTGAATTTATTTCTTTTGATTAACTTGCTTTGTTATTCTCCTCTTGTTTGACAACATGGCCATCCAAGAGCCTTTTCTTTTTTTATGACTTCAATCAGATCTAGGGAAAAATGATTACTATTTTTCATTACTTTTTTATCATTGCATTCTGGTCTGTACCTTATTAAAAGCCAAATATTTTCATTCCCTGTAATGGGAACTATTACTGCTGATAGTTTCCTTTTTATTTTTGATCTTTATCACTAAATGAAAACATAAACCTGTTTACTTTATAGAAAAATATTAAGTACCTATTTGGCGACTGCACAGTTAGTTGCCTTTAATTTAATGGAATAGATAAATTCTAGTAAGTCTAGCTGAAATATTTACCACAAATCCTCATTATAAATCAGAAACTTATTTCCATGCTGGGGTAGAAATGTACCAAATTCAATTCAGTTCAAATCAGCAAATATTTACTGAGAACTTACCTCAGATATTGTGCTGAGTACTGCATGATACACACAGAAGAGAAAGACATTGCCACTTCTCTTTAGTAATTAATAGTCACCCTAGGAGGGATACTAGGTATTTGGATATGTCTAATATAGGGGAAGTACTCAGGTCTTAAAAGGCATGTAAACAATGTGTTACAGGATTTTATTTTAAAATGATTTTGTGCCCTGTTTTGGGAAAAGAGGTTCTGTGACATTTTTACTACTAGAGGAAGGAGAAGGTTTTCCCAACAGAGTAAAACTAAGCCAAAACAAGGAGGTGGTAATGTGAGGGCCTCTTTAAACAGTAAGGCCACTTTAGACACAGCATGGGATATGTGTAGAGGAATACTAGGACATAAAGCTTTGCAGATATTGCATGGTCCTAGCTGATCAGTTAAGATAATTATATATGATTAAATAAATATTTGGGAACAATGGAGGCTTTTGAGTAAAAATATAAAATATCTAGAACTGTTGAAAGTATGCAGAAACAATTCAGATAAGAAACCAATAAAATAAGCTTTTATTACCATGACACCTTTTCAATTTCCTCCTCTTTGGCACAGATGAAGCTCTGAAGCTCCTTTCTGATATGCCTGGTAAGTTCAGTCTTTCCTCCAAATCCCAAGGAGGATTAGGTCCAGGACTTCTGAAGATATTAAAATCTCTGCTGATGCTCACATTTCTTATATTAAATGGAAGAATACTTGCATACAACCTATGTGTATATACCTATAGTCTTTAAATCATCTCCATAATACTTATAATACTTAATGCAGTGTAAATATTATTTAAATAGCTGTATACTGTGCTGGTTAGAGAATAATAACAAGAAAATATCTCTACATGTTCAGTATAGACATAATTAATTTTTTTGAATATTTTTGATCTCAGATTGGTTAAATCCTTGAATGCTAAACCCATAGTTATAGAGGACTGACTTTAATTAAGATATAGCAACCAACCAAAGAGTTTGAATATTAATAAAAGTACAAAAACACAGAATAATACAATTTGTTCCTGGGAAGGGGAGAGTAAAATTAGTAAAAATTCCATAATAAGTACATATTTATCTCTGAGGCATACTATTAAATGAAAACAGCATGGTGTAGAACACTGAGTGCATTATCTCTCATTTATGTGAAAACCATGATAACTCTTCTCCCCTAAAAATGAAAACCTGAAGGGTAATCTTATATAGGTATAGAAAATTCATTAAAGATTTCACAGAAACTGTCCTACTTGTTATATTTTAGGAGATGTGGGCTGTGGGTTTTAAGGTAGGAGAGAAAAAGGTGTGAATTACTACCATGTATCACCAAATTTGGAAAAAAAAAGTTCTTTTCGATTTGATGAGAGACATGGTATTTTAATACCTTCTCCCCTCCTCCAGTAGTTGCAAAAAAAAAATGTCTTTCTATTTTCTAAAGTAGGGCATGAAATCATTTTTAAAGAAAATCCCACAATGTATTGTTTAATGTATTTTAAGACCTTTGTGTTTAGTTTTATACCATGTATTAGGTTTTTAGTAGAGAAAAATGTACTGGATAATAAATCAGGGCTTTTGTGGGTTTTTGTTATAAGTCAAAATGTTAGAATGACTTCTTCGGGAATTAACTCATCATTGTTGATGCTTAGGGAATTTATATATTTTTTATTTACTTGAAATATCAGTTTGAGAATATTAGAAATCAAAACATTATTACCTTAGTTTTCTGCCGGAATTAAGAACAAATTAATATTTGCCCTGCAGCATGGAAAGGAAGCAGAGGAGGGAACTGGAGAAGAAGAAAAGAGTCTGACTGCTCTTCAGCTCTTATGACACGGACCTCCAAGGTGATGACTAAAGGTGTGTACAGTCAGTCATTCATAGGACTTTGCTCCTGGAGAAGATTACTTGAACATGGAAGATGGTGAATCCTTTAGACTTTTCTGAATATTTTGGAGGTCATCAGGAAGGAGAATATTAAAAGTGCTCAGCTTTTAACTACAAGTGAGTAGTGCTTGATGCCTACAATATTAATATAGTAAATAAAATGTTTAGAGTGTGGGGTAAAATACCCGAGCCTATATATGACAGATGTATTTTACTTACTTGTAAGTTCCTAATAATTTTATGCAGGGGGCAGTGATTATCATATCTGATTAACAAGAGAAATAAATTTAAGAGATATACTCATGGTTCCAGATTCAACTGGAATCAAAGGTATTAAATTGCAAGCAGTCAGAAAAGATTGTCAAGTTTCAAGGCTCATATTTGTGAGGAAAGGGAGAAGGGAGTGCAAATGTGAATGTCTGTAATAATGAATAGATACAGTTCTTTTAGTGCTCCTTGGGGCCACAAATGGATACCATGTTGGAATCAGCTCTTTGGCAACAGTATCAGAAAAGAAGATGCAAAACACACAGTATTTTGACATTTTCAGGAACTGAAAATACATCTTTTAATGTACAAAGTATATGCCTTACCCATTCAGGATTAGGTAGGCTATACAAATATAATTTCTTATGCAATATTTGAATCAGATTAATGTACAGCATCAAAGGACTAGGTGATATTGTTGGGTGTTCTATTTTTTTTTTAGATTAATGAAACTTGAAATCCTTTTAAGTTACTCTAGAAACTTTCAAGTATCTGTCTTCAGGTTACCAAAATAAAAGGCTCTTTTAACACCAAGCTGGCAATAGACTTTAGAATCAGTAATGACAGTAGTCCAGGGTTTCCTTTGAGAATCCCTCATGTCAATTCTAGCATTAGTTTGGAGATCATTGTAGAAAATAATTAAAATGAGGCAATGAGGACAATAACATAGATCTCTTCCACAAAGCTCCTTTGCTCTCTGCTGATGTTTACCCTGCAGATAATCCATGTGTTCTTATTGACTGGCTACTTCTTTCTGGGGATGTGTGTATAAAGAAACAGGGGGAAGACGCTAAATAGGTGTATAATCTACATCCTGGAACAGAGATTTTTATATGCCTTCCAGTGTTCCTCTGACATGCTACATTTTATCCAAAAGAAGTCTGGATTTGAATGAAGAACAGAGATTCCTACAATATGTCAAATATCTGAGATAAGCTCTAGGATTGCATGAGCTGAATGCCTTGAGAAAATTTCCAGGCTGCTGCACAGAGGGGAGATCCCAGGTGAAGCTTGAAGGAAAACTTGCATTGAGGAGGTGGAACTGAGAACTGTGGGAGATTAGGGCTCTAGATTTAGGCAGTGGGAAAAAAAAATAGAGAGGAAATGTGCACAAAAAGAGATTCTACTGTGCTTTGCTGAATCCTTGATGGTGACTATCTATAGTACTGACCAGTGGATGAGTCTATTGAACCTGTATGAGGCCAGGGAAAATATATCCAGAACAATTGGAGAGAATGTTTCCTTGGGCTCACACAGTGCCGTTCCTGCCAGTCAATCTGGGTTCTCTCATTATTCATGGGCACTGGTAGAGTAATCAGAGGGACTTGCCTTGTTAGAGAGGGATAATTAATTTTGGGGATGCCTAAGAAATTTTAACTGTAAGATCCAAGAGAATAAAACAGTTTTCAAGTAAATTAACTGAATTCCAAAAGGAAAACTCAAGTTATAGGAATACAAAATATTCAACACCCAAAAGACTAAACTTTGTGTTAAAAGACTCAATTATCCTTGAAAGATATTTAAGTAATAATGTAAAAATCTTATATATTTCCCTATTTAGTCGATATTTTCACTATGTAGTGTTATTTTTAAATTTCTTTATTTGAAATTATTATATGCTATATTTAATGCCATTTTTGATCAACTCGTATGTTTTATTAGAAACATTGAATTATGGTTGATGTATAAAAGTGGTACATATTTAAAATACATGATTTGATTAACTTGGAGATAAATATATACCCATGAAATCATATTCACACTCCACATTATAAACATATCCATCAACTCATACATTTCCAACTACCCACTTTGTTAATACTATTATTTGTGATAAAGACACCATAAGATTTACCCTCTTAGCAAGCATTTACATATGCAAGATAGCATTGTTAACTATAGTGTTATGCTACACAGTTGTAGACCCAGGATTTTGTTCTTACATAGCTGAAGTTGTGTAACCTTTGATTAAAATTTCTTTGTTTTGGCTTCTCCTATCAGTGGAAGCTACCATTCTATTATCTGCTTTTATTTGTTTGACTATTCCAGATTCCTCATTTTAAGTGGGATTAAGTAATATTTGCTTTTCTGTGTCTGGCTTATTCCACTTAGCATGATGTCCAGTTTCTTTCATTTTGTCACAAGTGGCAGGATTTTCTTCTTTAAGAATGAATATAAGGGGCTGGAGTTGGGGCTCAGCAGTAGAATACTCACCTAGCACATGTCGGGCCCTGGGTTCAATCCTTAGCACCACATAAAAATAAATAAATAAAATAATGGTATTGACAATTACAACTAAAAAAATAAATAAATATTTTGTAAAAAATGAATATTATCCCATTGCATGTATATATTACATTTTCTTTGCCTATTCATCCATCAGTGGGATTTAGGTTGTTTTGGTTAGTGCACACAATACTCTTATGAAAATGGAAGTACAGATGTATTTCAATTCCCTGATTTCAATTTTTTTGCATATATATTTAGAAGTGTGATAGCTGGATGACACGATAGTTCTATTTTTTTTTTAGCAAGAGAGAGAGAGAGAGAGAGAGAGAGAGAGAGAGAGAGAACTTTATTTTTTAATATTTATTTTTTAGTTTTCGGCAGACACAACATCTCTGTGTATGTAGTGCTGAGGATCGAACCCAGCGCAGCAAGCATGTCAGGCAAGCGCGGTACGGCTTGAGACACATCCCCAGCCCTGATAGTTCCATTTTTGATTGGAGGTTCCTTAATAGTTTTTCCATTAATTACCTTCCCACCAACAGTACACTAGGATATCATTTTATCTTCTTCCTTGTCAACTGTTGTTATATTTTTGTATATTTTTCAATAGCCACACTAATAGGAATGAGATGATACTTCTTTATTTTGGTTTATCTGTCCCTGTTGTTGGCAATGTTGAGCATCTTTCATATGCTTTGGGTATTTGCATGTCTACTTTTGTAATATTTTAATTATTTTGTCTATTCTTATATTGGAATTTTAAAATATTTTATTTTTAGTTGTAGTTGGAAACAATACCTTTATTTCACTTTTTTTTTTTTTTAATGTGGTGCCAAGGACCAAACCCAGGGTGTTGCACAAGCAAGGCGAGCACTTTACTACTGAGCCACAACCCCAGCCCTTATATTGGATTATTTATTTTTTGCTATTAAGTTGTAGGAGCTCTATATGCTTCAGATATGTGAGTTACAAATATTTTCTCTCATTCCATGCACTGTCTTTTCATTCTATTGATTGTCTCCTCTGCTATGCAGAAACTTTTTAATTTGATGAAGTCCTTATTTACCATTTTGCTTGGTTGCCTTTGCTTTTGGGGTCATATCCAAGAAATCATTGCTAAGGTCAAGGCCAAGCTTTTCTGCTATTTTACTCTAGAAGCTTTATCATGTCAAGTCTTATAGTTAAGCCTTTAATCCATTTTGAATTGAGTTTTGCACATAAGATAAGGATTCAATTCATTCTTTTTCTTATAGAGAACCAGTTCTGCCAACTCTAATTGTTGAAGAAACTCTCCTTTTCCCATTGTATATTCTTGGCATACATGTTGAGGATCAATTGATCATAAGTGCGTGGGTTCATTTCTGAGCTCTGTTTTTCGTTCCATTGCTCCATCTATCTGCCTTTTTGCTGGTAACAAATTGTTTTGATTACTGCATCATTAAAATATGATTTGAATTCAGGAAGTAGATTCTTCCAGATATTTTCTTTCTCATTCAAAGTTACATTGATTATTTAGGGTCTTTTGTGATTTCAAATTAATTTTAGAATTTTTTCTCTATTTTTATAAGTAATTCAGAGTTTGGGTACAGATTAGATTGGATCCATGAATCACTTTGGGTAGTATGAATATTTAACAATATTAAATTTTCCAATCCATGAGAACAAGATGCCTTCACATTTGATTTCTATGCTTTAATTTCTTTCATCAAGGTTCTACCATTTGCAGACTTTTACTTCCCTAGTAAGTGTATTCCTAAGCATTATATTATTTTTAATGTTATAGTAAATGGGATTATTTTATTAATTGATTTTTTAGATAGTGTGTTGTTAATGTATAAGAATACTACTGATTTTTATATATTGATTTTTATTCTCTGCAAGTTTACAATGTTTTTAGTTTTGCAGGTATGTGAAGTTTGCAAAGTTTTCTGTAAATAGGATCATATAATTTGTGAACAGGTATTTCTACTTCTTCCTTTCAGATTTAGACATTTTTAAAATTTGTTTTTCCTGCTACTTCTGCTAATAGTTCATGTTAACTAAATAAAGGAATAAAACTCACATGATCCTCTCACTACATGCAAAAACAAATTCATTTTACAAAATCCAATGCCTATTATGATAAAAAAATTCTGAGCCAATATGATACAGATGTGTATTAGTTAGCTTCACCTATAATGAAATAGCTGAAGCAATTAAATTATAAAAGGAAAAAAAGTTTACTTTAACTCATGGTTCTGAAAATTCTAGACCAAGATTGGAAAGCTATAAAGCTTTGATCCTCTAGCAAGGGTGGCACATCTCAGTGGGAATTCATAGCACAGTAAGCTGCTTACACATCAAGCCAGGGAGCAGAGAGAGACATAGAAATGGGTCCCAGAGTTCTCTTTTAGTGCACTTCCCCAATAACCTAGGGATCTCCCATCTACCTCCTAAGGTCCACAGCATCTCCCAATAGCTCCTTCCTAGGGACCAAGACTTTAATAAATGAACTTTTGAGGGACACTATTCATAATTAAACTGTAGCAAATGGAATTTTCCTCAGCACAACAAAGCCATATATATGAAAAACCCACAGTTAACATCATATTCAGTGGTAAAAACCTGTTAATTTTTTTTCTCTAATATCTGAAACATGGCAAGAATGCCCACTATTATTGCTTTTATTCACTGCAGTGTTGTGGGATAATGATTATAAAGGGATATCAGAAAACTTTCAGGAGTTATAGGTATGATACATTGACTATCATGAGTGTAATGTTCATTCACAGCTGTATACTCATGTCAAAACTTATTAAATTATTTATTAAATTAAACAATTTAAATAGGCGAATTATTATAAATCAACTATATCTCAAAAATATTTTTTTAAAGTAAATATAACTTAAAAATAAACATTTTGAATTTCCAATCCAGACTAAAAAGTATTACAAGTATTTTGTCATGGTCTACTACCCAACGATTCTGGAGATGGAAGATAATTATTATTCATTTGGTGTCTGCTTGTGTTTTTTTCCTACTTTCCCCTGCATTTGGCAGTCTTTCTCTTATCTTCATCTCCGTGCATCAAAATCACAAATGTTCTTCTACAGGCCCATTTCAAAGGCTCTTTTTAAATAAATCCTTCATTGTTCTCCCAAGTATGAATCTATCTCTTATTATTCTGAATCTCTATAATCCTCTAGCATACATCTCTCTGATTATATTTTGTCCCTGCCCAGTGTTAAAACATATCTTCTTTTTTCGAGGCCTGGCTCTTTTGAGTCACTGGATGATACAAAATACATCAGTTCAACTTATGTAAGCTAGGTAGAGGCTTTTCATGTCCGCATGCTGAGAACACTGGGGAGTGAGGCTTGTGATCTCTCTGGCTTTCAAAGTGTGTCTTCTGACCTGGATACCTTCCACAGTACATTCCCTTTCTGACTTAAGCCTCCTCTACATATCATATGACAGGAAGTAGAAAGTACTTCTGAAGGAAAATTTTTACTATTTCAGATTTTCTCTGAATTCTAAAATGTTTATATTTAGGTGATCCTTCTAATTTGTTCCTTCTAAGCTGTCTCCATTCATTAGTTTTTTTATATGATTATTATTATGACTGATTATTAATATTATTTTATTTCACAAGTGTTATTAATATGATTTTCATTTCACAAGTGAGACTGGTAAGGTTGTTCTCAAATAACCGGCTAAAGCATGGAGCACAGACTACAAAGCCCATGGTCTCAATCAGTACACTATATCAAATGGAACAGAAAAGGCCAACTAGTCCAAAGCTAAAGAACTAGAGCATATTTTTGTGGGAAAGAAGTGAAGGTGTAGTCTTGTTTAATTGAAAACAAAATGCATTTTGATATTTGTAATATTACCCGACACTTTTACTCAAGTCACTGGTCACTTTAATGGGAGACTCAAGCCAAACCTCACAATTCAAACTGATGATTTTTTGTTTTGTTTTGTTTTTTAAATATTAGACCACATGATTTTTCTCTACAATAGCAACTAACACCCAGTCTGTGCCCATTTTGTCTGGATTCTTTTAAAAGTATTTTCTTATGATTGTTTTTCCAAATTAAAATTGAATTCTACCAATATTTTCTGTCTATTAAGTATCTTAGATATAACAAAACCTCCATTTAAAAAATTGTTTTTTCTATTTAGTTATACATGATAGCACATTGCATTTCATTTTATTGTACACAAATTGAGCACAAATTTTCATTTCTCTGGTTGTACACAGTGCAGAGTTGCCTCATTTGTGCAATCATATGTGTACCCAGGGTGATGATGTCCATTTCATTCCACCATCTTATCTACTCCCAAGCTCCCTCCCTTTTGCCCATCCAAAGTTCCTCCATTCTTCCCATGCCCCTCCCCTAAACCTCCATTTTTATATTTATCTTTGAGAAAATTTGTCATTGGATATTGTTCCTTTTAAAGTCTCCCCAACTTCTCTTAGATTACATAACAGGTCTATTAGGCAAAGACTATGTCTTATATAACTTAGAACATATTTTGGGACTCAGTTAATAGGAATTCATTTCTTTTTTGCTGTACTGGGGATTGAAATCAAGGCCTGCCATATACTATGCAAGGACTCCACCAATGAGTTAAAATACAACCCCTTAAAGTACATTTTTGAAATGAATGAATTGGAGTCTAGTTCACTGAAAATTTGTTCTTATACTCAGAGGATAGACACCTTTCTGTCACCCCCTGAACATGGGATCATTTTCAGTTAAACTCTAATGCTTATTTTAAATTTTGGCCTCACTTGATGCTTGTTGTCTATTACATGCTAGCCTCTTTAGTAGGCCTGAGAGTTTCCTGTGTTTCTAATGTGGATATTTGTGTGTGTGACACACACTCATGCACAATACACATAAGCAAAACCAAACAAATCCTGAACTCCTGCTGATTACATTTTTTTTTACTTCACTGAAGTTCATAACTAATGATTCTGTTCATCTGTTAGAGAGTATTTAATTTCCTTTTAATTTATATTCCCCCTTGGTCAGCACTTTTCAATTTCAGTGCCTGTGATAGCAAATGCTGCTATTGACTGCAAGAGAAACTAAGAATTAGATGTGGTTTGTGATACATAAACCAGTTTCTTTTGTCCCAAAGGAAAATGAAGGCATTAATGTTTCTCAGCCAGTTGGTAGAAACCATTATTTAAATTCAAATTAAAGAAAAACTTGTTTGATGTACATTGAAAACAATTCAGATGAGAAGATACTACAGCAGATCTCTGCCACCTCAGTGTTTTTTTTTTATAGCAAAGATGTAGTTAATGTGGTAGCCTAGATTTTTTCCAATAATAAAGCCTATCAGTTTTATCTGGAGACTGACTTGCTAATTACTCAGGCCCTAAATAATGCAAGCCATGTTCTCCTTTATTAGCTAATATCTTTCAGAGGTTGAGAAGATGGTTATAAAGACCAATTAAAAATATAGTTTTCTGGCATGCTGGACCAGTTCATAATCTGCACAATATGAAATGTCATGTGGGAAAGTCATTATTAGAATACTCTCTCCTAATTTATATTAGTTTTATAATTTTTTTTTCTTCTCTTTGTATCACATCCAACACAAAGCCTTTGATGGTGTTGTTATAACTCCTGTTCAATAACAAGAAATTCTTATTCCACAAAATTCCTTGATACCGAATTAACCTTGCATCAGATAAACAAGTATATTGGAAATGGTGGCTAATACAGCTGAATATGAATATAATACACTGTATTTTAATAGAAATAGAAGAAAGTGAGTACAGAAGCAGCATAAGTAATGGATAACCTTGTTACATGAAAATGCTATTCTTTTAATACATCTGTTCCATTAACATGTATTTGTTGGAGGAAAATCCTTGTTTTATGTACAAAGAAATGCTATGCTTTAAATAATTCTGCTTTATTAATACTGCTTTATTTATTCAGTATTTTGTATTATTAAGTATTTGGAAATATAGCTTTCTAATTTAATAGATAAGAATAAATCAAAATATTTCTGTTATGATTCAAAGTCAACAATGATATTTAATTCTGTTATATTTTTCCCAAAGTGATTTTTCTAGCCATGTAATTTTAGGGAGTTATTTTGAAGATAAGTGGAATCTTCCTGGTAGGCTGAATAATGACTCTCCAAATATGACCAGTCTGTAATTTCTAGATCCTATATTACTTTAAAACCTTACAAATGTAATTCAATTAAGAATTTTGAGTGGGGGAGAGTTTCCTGGATTTTCTAGGTGGATCCAGTGTAACCATAAAGATCCTTATAAAAATGAAGCAAAGGGGCTGGGATTGTGGCTCCATGATAGATCACTTTCCAAGCACACTTCAACCACTGGGTTTACTACCCAGCACCCCCACCTCATACACAACTAAATAGAGAAAAAAAACAATTAATCAAAAAATGAAGTGAAGGTGTCCGATCAGAAGAGAAGGTGATTTGATGTCTCAAGTAGAGGCTGGAGGGATGTACTCTGAGTATGGAGTAAAAACCAAGGAGTGCAGGCTACCACTTATAGCTCAGAAAGGCCAAGAAATACAGTCTTACCTCACAGCCTCAAGTAGAAACCAGCCCTGCTCACTCTTGACTTTAGCTGAGTTGAAATAATTTTGGACTGCCATCTTCCAAAACTGTAAATACTGTCAATGAATAAATTTTTATTGCTTTTAATCCACTAAAATAGAGGTAAACGGTTACAGAAGCAATAGGAAACTAATATAATGCACTTTAAAACCTGCAAGAAACTCTCTGAAGCTGGTGAGCCTTTGGGGGATTGTCAGAGTTATACCACATCTCCAGCAGAGCAAGGATTTTGGATCAGGTGTATTTATTTTAGAATCAGGTACTATGTCTTATTTCACCTGCATTAACATTCTCCATGTTTTTCTAAAGAATAGGAAAAATTATAGCATCTTTAAAAATAATTATACAAAATGAAAATAATACATGTATAAATATTTAGTAAATTGTAAGTTATTAATAACACCATAAATTTATAGTAACAAATTTAATTTTTTGCTATGATATTTTAAGCACATGTTCATCTGTGTTGATCCCATGCAATATAACTGCTGTTGCAGAAAACTAGTGAGGTCTCAATTCATAAGTGTTCACTCCTTCTATCACTAATGGATAAATCAGTATTCAAAAGATGGGATAACATGAAAACCCAGGAAGCCACAGGAACTGAAGGAGTATAGAAAAACAAGAATGAGACACTGATTTTAGAAAAGGAATATTTTTTGAATAACATCTCTATGCCACACTGTACTCTATGTATGTTTAATCATCACAATAATGCTATAGGAAAGATACTTGTATCTCTGTAGTATAAATGAGAAAAATGAGGCCACAGAAAATTAAGTTGCCCAAGATTCATAAATGTATTAACCAACTGTCTAAAATTTTGAACTAAAATTTGACTAACTTTATAACCCATGCACTTGAACATATTGATAGGGAAACTCCAGCATCATCAGGTAGGATAAATTAATTATTTGGGTTAGTAATCTATTTCAGATTGGTGACCTGACATGCTTTGTTGGAATTTGGTATTAGGATACTTGACTACAACATCTAAGGACACAGGAATTATATCATTTATCTTTGTACATGCAACAAACAGCTCCATGCTTGCTAGGAGCTTTAATTAAAAACTATATGAGATTTATTTTTAGTGGAAAACTGAAGACAAGAGTTTACAATAGAGACACTCATTTGGTAAAATATTAAAATATTTATCTAGTAAATTCCTTGGTAAACAAAGTGATTTTACCCCCAAATAACTTTTTTAGATAATCAAATTTTTTATTTATTGGACACATTCCATAAAAGGTTTGATAATATATTCTTTTCTAGAATAATCCATGTACTAAATATGATGCAACTAAGTAGAATAATAAAATTAGCTCATTTAGTGATTCTGGACGTCACCTGTCAAACCATGGCTGTTTGAAAGAAAACGGATTCCAAAATTAGTCAGAGGCTCTATTATAAATTGTGCTTTCAATCCACCTCTAGTCTCTCTCCAGGGACTATTACAAACTCTTCTATAGCTTGATTGTGTGTTAGTCCAGGTAGTCTTTTGACATTCCTATGGCTTTGTTAGATATGTCCAAAGCAAATTGACCATGTTTGAGTCATAGAATTGAGAAGAATATGTTCATGACATCTAATTATTTTATCCTTTTGCTGGGGAAAAAAAAGACCAAAGCAAACAAACAACCTTTTCACATAGTTAAAATTTGCCTATTTTGTATCCTAGTAGTTTATCATGCACGAATACAAATCCACTAGCTATTTTAGAAATTTATAATAATCTATGGATACATGCTTCATTATTGTTCCTGTGTTTGATTTAATTTACAATTACTTCCATGATACTTCTATGTCCCCTTTTAAAAATAAGACCATTACCTTCAGGCCTTGAGGTGAACAAAGAAACCACCAAAGTTTTTCTATCATTTCCAGTATAATAAGCCTCTTTTCCCGAGACCACAAAAACACAGGTTTAGGGTCAACTTCGACATTTGCTGCTATATTAATTATGTTGTTCACTGTCCCTAATCCTATAATTTTCTTTAAATTGTGTCTTAAATTCTTTCTCCTTCCATGTTTCAGATAGTGTCTTTCTCTGTTAATAATAACAATGATAGTTAAATGTGATTTTATACATGCATCAGCAGCTCTTTAAAGCATCAGAAATTTTAGCTTGCTCTTACCATTAGAAAGTAAAGTAGCACATTAATTTTCTGATTTTTAAATTGAGCTTTTCTCTTTATCCTATCTATTATATCAAATTCATTGTGGTACAGTTCTTCCCTCAATGTCACTGTTACTATATTACACTCATCCTGAAGAATCAGTGATACCCACCTAACACCTCCTGCATCAGTTTCCACCATTAGCCTATCTTAAAGTTTCTGTGTAATCACTTAATTTTGCATTATTCATTCTGACTACCTTGATGTCTTAGTCTTTTTTCCCTCTTTCTCATTCCCACAGATAAAGTCTCACAGTCCTTTACCCAGAGTCCTGGGTATTTGAGCTTTAACAGGATTCTGAAATTTCTGATCTTAGAAAAGTACAAAAGGAATCACATATCTATATATTATGTTACAAGCCTAGTTGGATCTGATCATTGCATCTCTGAATAAACATTAATATTTTTGAAGCTAAGTACACAAATACAATAATTGGCATACCATTAAAATTCTTATATCAATTTAAGTTATTTTTTATCAATAAGTGAGTTATTAAAACTTTCTACTTTCAAAACTTTGTGAATTTCAGATCTGAATATTAGGAATTTGGGTACTATACCATTTTCATTATCTCAAAGTCATCATGTTATCTAAAATGTAACCATATTTTTATTTACATATTTATATATATATATACATATATATATACACACACACACACATACACACATATATACACACAGACACACACACACACACACCCACACACACACACACACACACACACACACACATATATATATATACTTTCATCCTTCAATATATAGCTTAAGCCACATCCTGGACCCACCCACATGAATTCAATGCAGAGACACAGCCCAATTCATTTCTTTTTTCTACACATAAAAACTAATTTACACACTTTATCATTAGATGAATATGTAAGTATTTGATACATATTCATTTTTCTCAAGTAGATCCTCAGTAATAGAAACTCAGGATTTCATCATTATTTTGTATCCCTCTATAACAAGGTTGGAGTCACATTAGAGTTCAAATTACTATGTCAACATTTTTCTAAGTGCTCCATAAAATTATTGGATTGACTGTGTTTAACAATGTGAATCTAGTTTATATGGAATATTGATAAAGATATCAAAGTTAATTAAATGATTAGTTTTGATGTCTTTCCTCATAATATGCTAGCACAACTTGTCTCATTTTCTTTATCACATGTAGAGATGTGATTAATGAACACATTATTTTGCAATGGCTACTGCACTTTATATAAAGATCCTTGGCTTTGAAAATGAATAATCCATTGTTTGACTATTGACAACCAAACTTTCCATTCCAAGCTTTTGTCTCTACATCTGTGGAAAAGATAGTTAATAATTCCCATAGGCAAAAGTTTTTTTTTGTAAGATACATATTAAATTCATGTCTCCCTCCTGACCTCTCCTGTTTATTGAAAAAGAGAATTCCAGTTCTCAGCTGCTTTCCTGCCATCCCTGTCCTGTAACCCTGCAGAAGTTACTTGCTTCTCATTGAAGCTATGTATGTATCTTGAAAGAAGATAGCTACTTATCTAGTTTAAAGTAGGAAGGCAAATCTCTTGATCCCGTTCCAGAACAGCTGTCAATGAACCTATGGATTTACCTTAAAGAACAATGTATGGTATATTTATTCTTGTACCACATTTTATTGTAAAAATGTAAAGAACTTACACGGCATTTAATTTTAAAGAGACGTCACATGAGTAATAGCAATTTTTTCTCAAATAATATTTATCTTCTATGTGATAACATTATAGGATTTTCCATAGATTGGCCTTTCATATCTTTGCATGATAACTTTGCATGGTAAGAAAAAGGGAAATCCAGTGAAGTTAAAGGTCAAATGTGGAGTTTTATATGCTCAAAATAATGTAGTATTCTGATAACTTTTTAGGAGTAAAAGGCAAGAAGTCTCCTGAAAGGTGATAGTCAAAAGCATCTGGTGGCAAACAGTTGGTGGTGGCACTTCATATTAGAATATTGCATCTAAAAGTGTCTGGTTAAATTGAATTTTTGAGGGATAAATTTATCTAAATCTCCTGATGAAATTTCAGAACCTAATGATGTGTGCTCTGGCTCTGAGACAGGTGTTTGATGCTGAAGAGGTTGGAAGTCTCTCAGGTGTGCACTTTGATTTGCAAGAGAGATGAATTGAGATGAAATGTCATAAAACTTCTTATGGCTTTTTTTGTTTTAAAGGACAATTTATCTTTGATTCACTAATTCTATTTTAAGTGTTCCAATCATCCTATGTTTGTGGTTTTACAAAAGAAATATCATTTACCTTCTATAAGACTCCCTTTCCTCATCAATAAAATGGAATAATAGTAGTTCTTATTACTTAGAACTTTTGATGACTAAATATGATAATGTATGTAAAGTGCTTCTAATAAATCACTTTGTCAAAATTATCTAGAATAGCAGTTCTGTCAGTGGTGAGAGGACTCCACTGAATATTTTTCTTTTATAAGACCATATGCTCCATACTGCTTTCCAGATTGGTTGCACCAATTTGCAGTCCCACCAGCAATGTATGAGTGTACTTTTTACCCCACGTCCTCACCAATATTTATTGTTGCTTGTATTCTTGATGATTGCCATTTTTACTGGAGTGATATAAAATCTTAGAGTAGTTTTGATTTGCATTTCTCTAATTGTCAGAACGCTTCTTCATATATTTGTTGATCAGTTGTATTTCTTATTCTGTGAAGTCTCTTTAGTTCCTTAGCTCATTTATTGATTGGGTTATTTGTTCTTTTGGTGTTGTTTTTTGAGTTCTTTATATATCCTAGAGATTAATGCTTTATCGAAGGTGCATGTGGTAAAGATTCTCCCAATCTGTATGCTTTCTCTTCACATTATTGATTATTTCCTTTGCTGAGAAGAAGCTTTTTCATTTGAATCCATCCATTTATTGATCCTTGATTTTACTTCTTGTGCTTTAGGGGTCTTGTTAAGGACGTCAGATCCTAGGCCAACATGGTGACAATTTGGGCCTACCTTTTCTTATATTGGGCACAGGATCTCTGTGGTAGTGCCTAAGTCTTTGATCCACTTTATGTTGATTTTTGTACATGGTGAGAGGAAGAGATTTAATTTCATTTTGCTACATATGAATTTCCAGTTTTTCCAGCACCATTTGTTAAATAGGCTATCTTTTCTCCAGTGAAAGTTTTTGGTACCTTTTTATAATGCCATTTTTGTTACTATAGCTCTGTAGTATAGTTTAAGGTCTGGTATTGTGATGCCTCCTGCTTCAATTTTCTTGCTAAGGTTTGCTTTGGCTATTCTGGATATCTTATTTTTCCTTATGAATTTCATGGTTGCTTTTTCTGTGAAAAATATCATTGGGATTTTCATAGGAATTGCATTAAATCTGTATAATGCTTTTGGTAGAATGGCCATTTTGACAATATTAATTCTGCTCATCCAGGAGTATGAGAGATCTTTGCATCTTCTGAGGTTTTCTTCAATTTCTTTCTTTAGTGTTCTGTAGTTTTCATTATAGAGGTCTTTCACCTCTTTTGTTAGATTGATTCCCAGGTTTTTTTTTTTTTTTAATTTGAGGCTATTGTGAATGGGGTAGTTTTCCTAAACACATGTCTAGAAAAAAAAATTGGAACTAATGAAAAAGTAAAAATAAATAAATAAATAAAAGACCATATGCTACAGAGATCTACATGCCAGCTATGTGAAACCCCCATATATATCTAATTGACTAGCTATATATGACTTACAACTTAAGGGTATGAACTTTGTAATGACAAAAACATCAGTTCAAATTCTCATTTCCAAATATACAGTCTTTTTACTTGGCAAAAATTACTTAAGTAGTCTGAATTTTAATTACTGTTGTTGAATGAAAGTTATTAATAACATCTACTTTGTGGGTTATTGGGGAATTAAACAGAAGGAAGAGTAGGCACAAAATTAGCATGATATTGGAGAAATGTATGTGTTTAATAAATAGTGATTATCATATTTATATTTGTTACATTATATTCTCCTGGAATAAAATTTTACTGAACCAAAAGCATTAAATATCCTTGCATAAAGTATATATTCCTTGTGTGTATAGGAGAGAAGGTGTGAAATAATCAGGACAAAGTAGAAGATAGGCAAACATTGAGCATTTTCCATAATACTTTATTGGTTTTTAATTGACTGATGAATGGGAAATTTGCTATATTGTCTGCATGTGATCTTGGTTTGTTTTTTTGTGAACACAACTGGTGAAACCTTTCACTGAAAGAGCCCAGTTGTTTTATGAATCTATTGCTATTTTACTGTGAGCTATGAAATGATTTCTCTTTCTTCTGGAATGTGATTGTTCAATAATTTCTAGGTAGAAAAGAAAATCTGAGAGAGAGATCAGAGAGGCTCAATTCTTGTAGCAATAAGAATAGAAGTGATCTGCTACCAGTAATATTTGAGAAACAGCAGGAGACCTTAATTTGTGAATATTTTGGCAAACTTCTAACTAGAACAGGAAACTTTCAGCAAATTTGTACATATAATGAACTAACCCATGCACTGAACTATTATGCTGATTTCTACCAATTTATTTCTAATTTATAGGCATTTTAAAATTATATCCATGGCCTCTTTTTTATACTGTCTAGCATGAAAAATATTGTTAAGATTAAATGAGCAGCATTTTTCTCAGTTCTGTTCAAACCACAGATGCTAGGTTTGATTTTATTTCTAACAGTGAGATTGAAATTCTATTTTAATATGCAGAACTGCAGCCCGGGGAGTCATAAAATACAGAGTGTTTTCATTAGATGATGGCCCTGCACCTCTAGTTAACAGGAAAGCTGATTCATCAAACAGCAACCATCAAGACAGCATTAACTAAGATCTGGAATGAAAACACGAGATTGGGGTGAAAATTACCTGTTTTGCATCATGTAATTGTAACTTGGAGAAATTCCTGGTTTGTGGCATAAAACTATTAAAAGGGATGCAGGAGTGTTTTCTGTAAATTTGCTGCAGATGGTCTAGAGATAGAACATTTTCTGCATTTCAAAGGGATCTTAAATTTTATATCTGTTGCCACTAAATTAAAGGAATGAACATTCACCTTTATTTTTTCTGCTCTACACCAGAGAAAGAAATGATCAGAATGAATTCTTCATTTGAATTTGCCTCTCAAATATTTACATGCACAAATAAAGACTTGGAATTTGGGGTCATTTTATTCTAGTGTAATTCATAGATAAAGGATTCTACCTGCCAGTCAAAATGTTCCCATAGACACTAGTCAATTAATTGACATATTTCCTTCTGGTCATATAATCGATCAGACAAAAGGGATACCTACCCTTCTCCTGAGAAATTCTAAAGTACTTTACACTAAAAAAAAAACCAACTAATAATAAAAATAGCAATAAGATCTCAAGCTTTGTGATTCATGTAGTCGATACAGTTTATCCCAAAATAATTAAGATAGAAATTTTAAAGATCATTTAGTACCCTGGTTCTAAGGAGTTGCCATGTTTTGGGGTTTTGTTTGGTTGTTTGTTTGTTTAAACTGGAAAAGGGGAATTAAGGAAACAGAGATCAGTATTTAGGCATTCTTTAGAGGCCTCCACATCCTCAGCTTTCCTCTTTCAGATTAAGATAGATCATCATCACTTTTCTTACTGATATTAATGGGTCTGTTAAAGGGTTTTTGTTGTTGTTGTTGTAGTTTGTTTTTTTTTTTCAATTGATTTAGCTATTTAAGGATCTTTGAAAACTACATCAACCTGATCATATTGCCAATGATCTAACGTGTCACCATTGAGTCTAGAATCCTGTTGCCTGTGACCTGTTATGGTCCTTGTTTAGACTATGTTACAGAACTGGGTTATTACAGATAAATGTGTGCTTGTATTCCCATAGTGTGCCTCCATTTTTCACATTAGTGAGTTGATGTTGACTTAAAGTCAACACCCAAAGAACTTTAATATAATATCTATGACATGTTTCCCGAACATAATCCCCTACTTAAAATATTCTGATCTTTTTTATAAAGAAAAACAATACTAATTAAAACAGGGACCAAATTGTATTCTTCAGGAGGAAATGAAAATAAGTTTTTCAGTATACAATTGGGTGATGAAAAATTAAATGTGAGAACTTAACAGAGTGTGAATAAGTATAAATGTAAATAAACAAAATAATATTGTTCATTTGTTGATTGGTCCTTTAATTAAATGATGTTAATCAAAATATTCTCAAGAACAAATGGTTTGATTTAATGGTAAATATTATATAGAAAAATATATTTATAAATATGTGACATATATACAATTTTAATAATCTCTGAATGGATCAAGGAAATAGTAATCAGATTATCTAAAAATATTCCCTCTACCCAGTGCACTAAGAAATGAGACTTACATATATTGATTGAGTCAGAAGTGAAGAGAAAATGTTTGAAGTCAGCTTTGAAAGTGAATGAAAGTCATTCAAAGGAGTAGAATATAACCAATATATTTTAAATTATATATATATATATATATTTTCCAAGGATCCCAGGATTTATATATATATATATATATATATATATATATATATATATATACATATACATATAGAGTTTGTAATCTAAGGTGCCAATATACACATATAATTAGTGATCCAAAAAAATGCAGAATTCCAGATAGTGATGGATACATTGAACAAAGTAAGATAGAGTCAACATAGTTTCAGTAGTAATTATTTATCATTTTATGTTAACAACATGAACCTTGTGTCATTTTTATTGTTATTGTTGTTACTCTTCTTATGTTATTGATTGTGACATATATATAATTTAAAAGATATTGGTTATATACTTGGGAAGAAAAAAGATTTAGCCAGCTCATGGTTATATAGGCTCAAACCCAAGATTAGGCAGCACCATTATTGCTTTAGGTATTTAGCAATTGCAGCATATCATGCAGATAGTGTGTGGCAGAGAAAATCACTTGCATCTTAAGCCAGGAAGGAGATAAACAAATAAGTAGACTGGATTTCCACAATCTCCTTTGAGTGCTTATGCACCTAAGGACCTCTTCTAAGGTGCCACCTCCTGAAGGTCACAGCACCTCCCAATATCATCCTCCAGGGATAAATCCTTTAACATATGGATCTTTTGGGGCTCAGTGTCCATATTCAAAACATAATACAATATATTGATAACTTTCTGAAAAGAGTTTGTAATCTAAGTTGACAATATGCACATATAAATCAGTAATCCAAAAGAAATACAGAATTCCAGATAGTGATGGATACCTTGAACAAAGTAAGATAGAGTCAACATAGATTCAGTAGTAATTATTTATCATTTTATGTTAACAACATGAACCTTGTGTCATTTTTATTGTTATTGTTGTTACTCTTCTTATGTTTTTGATTGTGAAAAAAATCTTTTAAAGAACACATTGAGGCTTTCCTACCTTTAAGATTTTACCCTCCAGTACTCACAAATAAGATTTGAAAAAGGCATTTGGGAACAGATGGAGATGATAAATTTGAATTGTTCAAGAAGAAATGAGGATAGAAGTAGGTGGCCCATGTGACAGAAGAACACTGGCTGAAGTTAGAGAGTGTGATGGAATTTGCCAAACTGGAAGAACTGTGCCTTGGTGAAGCTCTTTAGTTTGACCATAAATAGCATCCAAGGATCCCAGGATTTCTATGGTAGAATATCTGAGCATATGTCTTTGGAAGTTATGCTCCTAACTCCTCAGCTGTTGAAGCTCAGGGAAAATCTCTGAAGTCAGAACTATGATGAGTTCAGAGCACTCTGTTGGGACATCACTGTGGTCTGTTTTGATTGGCTGGTGAAAATCCATGCTACACAATGGTTTAAATAGCAGAAAGAACAGGTGAATCAGTGGATTATAGATCACTACAACTTTTTTAAAAAATTCTAATCCAAAGAAGACTAAGTTGTTTTTAATCATTGAAGAAATAAAGGACAACCCAAAATGTCATTTATATTAGATTTTCATCTATTATTATGATAGGGTTATTAATGCTAAGAAAATATTAAAATATGGCATTTCTTCTATATTAAGAATAATAGAATGATACATTTTTGTTATAAATGCATTATTTTTTGTTTTACCTTTCCTCAAACATATTGAGCTAGTATTGTACTAAAACACATATTCCTCTCTTTATTCATATGTAGTGATTTTTGACTGAATGCTTGACATTATATTGATAAATTATTTAGTGTCTGGACAAGTGGTGTATTTTTTTTAGATTAATTTTCATAGCTAATATATAGATCAATGTGATTCTATAGAAACTTATTTTAGGCTTTGTTTTAAGCAAATCGGGGGTGGACATAATTCTCGGCATAGTTTAATCAAACTCTTAAGGTATGGCCTCTCTGAAATGTAGTCCCACCAGTGTTCTTTTTAACTTTGGCTGGATAGAGTTCAAACATTTCCAAAGTCTATGTGAGTCCCATTAGTTGTATAGTTTATAGTACTTCTGGTGCTTTACCTTTCCTTTTTCCTTGGAAGTTGTTCTATGCCAAGGCTTATGGTGTCTCATCTTCCATATGCTCATTTAAGTTCAGACTAAGACTCAAATAAACACCCATGCAGATCACTGGAGGTTCATTTCTGATATATAATACTGTACCCAGGTAGGAACTTCTTGGCCTCTCTGTCTGCCTCTTCAACTTAATGAAATTGCTCCTTTTTGCTTGGATTCCCCTTTCTATGCACCAATATCTGGAAGATACCTTCAGACAAAATACCATTTTAATCACAAAGAATGTCTTCATTATTTTTCCCCTTATGAATCACAATCTTGTACAGTCATTTATTCAATGTATGAGGAGCTTTTTTTTCATGTATGTAGTCCAGTTTTCTAACTAAAAAATAAATTTTAAACAACTGTGCTCATCTGATACCAGTTACTCTACCATGGTTTATTTTTCAACTTGTATTTTACTTGATTTTAGACAACAGGAAAACATAAACCTTTTCAAACTGGATGTAACATTTATTGTTTTCGACTAATATCCCTTCTGCACAAGAGTAGAAGGTCATGACTTATGATTCTTTACATCAGCTTACCTCAACATATTAATTCTATGTATCTGATTTCATGATTGATACTCCTACTTTATTTTATTCTTTATTATTGAAAATGTAGTTTAGTTTCAGGAAAGAGAACGAATAAGTACTCTTTAAGTGATTAAGAAGTACTTCATTCATTTCATTAAAAATAAAATTTACTGGTAGTGTTTTATAAAACATAAGTGTGATATTTTAAAGTATATATTTGATCTACCACACTTCTTGACACCCACTTAATCCTTTGGAATCTTGGGGTGATGTCTGTTGTATGTTAATGAGATCCCTGGAAATACTAAGGCCTTGTTACAAATTCTGGACTTTCAGGTTCATTCCTCAAGTGCCATGGAGGAGAAAGGGGATGAAGGATAGTTTAATTACCAATAGCTAATGATTAACAGTCATGTTCACATAATTATGCATCCCTAAACTCCCAAAAGGACAGTTTAGGGGAGCTTTAGGATAGTTGAGTTTATGGGGCTCCTCCAGTGTAGTGTGCCCAGAGAAGAGCTTGGAAGCTCTGTATTCCTTCTCCCATACCTCACTCTAGATATCTCTTCTACCTGGCTGTTCATCTGAATTCTTTGTAGTATATAGTCTTTAAAATATGCAGGTAAAATATTTTTGGTAACATGCTGGTAAAAAGTAATTGTTTCCCTGAATTCTGAGAGCTGCTCTAACAAATAAATCCCATCCAAGGAGAGAGTCATGGGAATCTTTATTTACAGACAGTTGGTCACAAGCAAAGGTAATACAAATGGGGTTTTATGATTGACATCAGAAAGGGAGAGTTGAATCTTGACCTATGAGATCTGACGGTGTCAGAATTGGATTGAATTTGAGGATACCTAGCTGGCATCCACAAGATCTGCTGCAGAATCTTTGGCAGAACTGGTTGATTGTTTAGTATGAGAGAAACACCCCACCCCCATATATCTGGATACAGAAGTGTTCTGCATTCTTAGTACATAGGTGGAGAAACTGTTTTTTTTTAAATATATATATATATAATAACCCTTTTTTGGTATTAGAAATTAGCAAAGTTGGTAAATATACAGCTGATTTAATCATGGTCATCTGAGTTTTTTGTTTTTAGGTAGGTAGCATTATCTTTCCTTCTGGATTAAAAAGGTATAATGGTGCTCCAAATAGCCACTTTCAATTAAATGTGTATGTAAATCCTTACACAAATAAATTAGCCTTTGTTTATTCCATATATTTTAATGCATTGCACAGAAATAAAAATCTGCTTTAGCCATGGTCCTATTTGTAATTATTTTCTTTAGGAGTTGTAGATTTAAGAGTACAACTTCAGCATTTTACTGCAGGCATTTGTAAGAGATTATTGTGTAATTGTTCCCATAGGACAAGCCAATTTAGGAGAGTATTAGCAAGGCAGCATCATTTCAAAAGCCTTTGAAGTAAAGACACATGGGCCCCACTTTTCTATTTCTTGGTGAATTTGCTTAGAATGTTAGAAAATTATTATTACTTTCAGTTAGTTTTACAACATATAACCATTATGACCAGAAAAATCTAGATTCACTCCTCCATGATAAACTTGTGACTTTGGACAAATTATGTCTTCCCTAAGATTCTCGTTTTCTACTTTTTTAAAATAAATAAAGTTGTGGCACTAATTCAGAGTGTTGCTGTGAAGTTGTGTCATAAAAAAATTGAATTTTGGGGCTGGGGATGTGGCTCAAGTGGTAGCGCGCTTGCCTGGCAGGCATGCGGCCGGGGTTGGATCCTCAGCACCACATACAAACAAAGATATTGTGTCCGCCAAAAACTAAAAAATAAATATTAAAAAATTCTCTCTCTCTCTCTCTTTAAAAAAAATGAATTTTTAATCTATCTTGAAAAAGAAAAGTACACTAATTCAATAAAAGAGTAAAGAATCTGAAGAAGAGATGGTTTGGGTTGTACTCTGGGTTAAAATAAAATAAAATCATTAAAGGATTCAATAGACTATTTTCTTTTCTTTTTTTTTTTTGTACACTGATATGTGGCTATACAATGACATAAAGAGTGAAGGCTGAGCAAGAGAGAACGCCATACCTGTTCAAGAAGACACTCTTGGACCCACACATTTGATTATTTCATTAGAGGGCTATTTTTTCCACAATTTTAAATCATTTTCTATTTTCATATTTTATATATACTTATTAAATTTGCTTTTTTGGCTCTATCTCTATATGACTGATATAAAAATGGGGAGAATAATACTTTTTATTTAGCAGCTGCTAAGTGGTAGGTATTTGACATATATTGTCATTCAACCCTCTTAACAATTCTAGAAAGGATTGTCATGGTACTAATGTGGGGCTAAAGCTTAGAGGAAAATAATGTCATTTTCAAGGTCACACAGCGAATACATGGTAGGCCAATGCTTCAAATTTAGGTCATATCCACTCAGGAAATCACTTTCGTTTAATGTTTTAGAAAATCAATAATTTATTACTTCCCACTCTTTCTATCTTGTCTGACTTAAGAGTGAACATCTTGGACCTCACCCATAACTAATGTTTAAAACACAATACATACTTGCAGAAGTGTGAATGGACAGTTGTCAAGCCCTTGAAACCTTCGTAGAAATTAAAAGCTCTTAACATTGCTTTTCTGGGCAATTGGTGGGGGTGTGTGAAAAAACATCAGACAGTTCTGAGGAGATAAATCATAATTTCTCTTCTGTACCTGATAGTTTCTAAGACACTATTGGGAATATACAAGATATTCCAATAGTTGTTGATAAATGTATTGTCCTCTTTTCAATGCTAAGTTCTTAAAATCCAGATATATTTTGACTCTTTGCTTGCTAAAACTTATGCTGAAGAAATTTCTTCTAGGAGAATTGCAATCTAAACTTTGGATAAAAGAAAGTTTGCAAGTGAACACCATGTTGTAAAACGTGCCCACCAAAGGATACTAATTAAACAAAGGAAGAAATTTGAAGGTAATATTAGTTTGAAATTAAATTTTATGGGGTAGACAAAAATGGTTGATGGACTTCTCAGAAAAAAAAAAAACAGAAAAGGAAAATATTGCCCATTAACTGCTTCTTTCTGGAATTTATGTGTCCCCTCTCCATGGAAAATGAATATTCCAAACTGTCAGCATCCTGATTCTTACCAGAGCAATAAAGAACAGTGGCACCCTGACCATTACAATGAAAGCCTGGTTGTAGTATTCTGCAAGTTCTGAGTCATTCTGCCCTCACCTATGATTTCATGCTGCATGAATATTGTCCCATGGACAATGCTTAACTACAAATATGCATGCACAAGGTGACTTCATTGCAATAGGGGAGAGAAAAGAGCCCATTATCCTTGGATTTAGCAACTCCTACAAAGATTGCATGACAGAAGGGACTATATTTTGATATCAGATATCCAGGTTGTACATGGAGTTATATTCAATTATATGTCCCAAATGTTATTTTCTTTTTCCCAATAAGAAAGTCAAAAGAACTCAGCAAATGAAAACTTTGTTTACCCAAAGCACCAAATACCAAATATCATATCAAATTTACAAAATATAATTTAATCTGTTGTCATAATCCTTTTTTTCAGTAAAATTTAATAAAAGAATTTTGTTAGATTTTGTATTCTGACTGTCTAGACTCAATTCCAAGTCCACTAGTTTTTGTTTTGAACAAGAGAAAATTATTTAACACCTATGTGCCTGGTTTTATATCTGCGATACAGTATAATAATTCTTGTATATTGCTGTTAAGATTAATTGAAATAGCACACACAGAACTCCCAACACAGTACCTAACCCCAGATAACTGTTCAATAATTAGATATTATTGGTATCCTAGATTTTTGGTATCCTTCCAGAACTATGTGTCTTTGAGAACCAGCAATAAAATTTTTGCTTCACATATAAGAGCCAATGAAATTGAGGACTGACTTTTCTGCTTCTGATTTTTTTTTTTTTTTTTTAAGGGAGAGCATTCCTCTAACTTTCTCAGTGTTCCTGTTTCTACCCATTAAAAGGAGATGATGTTGCTGATCAATTCTCACTGAGGCCAGGTTGGGGGAAAATGATGATGATGTCTTTACATTCACCTATCCATATTTTACTAATTTATAATTGGTTTGGGCAATTACATTTAAAAAATTAAACCTGGGTCCAAATTTTTTTCTAATATTGTTACCCACAAGTAGGATTCACTCATACACTTCCTGCTTCCCTACAATAAACACACCTGTAATCATCTATGGTTGGTAATCTTGTACTGTTTTACGCTATTTGTTCCAGATGTTTCACCTGGACCTGGTAGATTTTTCCACTGTAAACCCCTGTATTTTGATTGGGGGTGACTAGGAAGTAGACGGGAGTTGGAGGTTATTCAGTAACCACATGTCTAAGATTACAGGCTACTGCAAGTCTTGTGTTTTAAGGATTTGTAAAGTGCTTGCTCTTCTAGTAGTAAAGGCCTATTTTCTCTACTGTCTTGTAAGACTTATTAGATGGCAGTTGATTTGACTAAGAAATTAAATAGTTGAGTTGGGAAATGAGGGTTAAATTGCATTTACAACATATTATGATATGAAGATCAGAAAGAAGTAGTTAGATATGGCCATCTACAAAAATACTTACATGATATTATTATTGTTAGTGAATCATAATAAAGCTAGACCTGGATTTGACTTTCACATATGTGTCTCCATATTTGAATAGGAATTAGCTAATTCCTGTAAACCTCTTGTGAACACTCATTTGTTTTAGAGCTCTTTGGTGCTTACAAAATATCCATCTGTTCTTAATCACTTCCTCAATATTCTTGCCACATTTTTTTCATATGGATTTTTCCCTCATTTACCATGTGCTAAGTGTTTGAAGAAAAGAATTATGATGAGAAAGAATATACCAAAAGAATGAGAAAGTAGCATATTTCCTGACATCAGCTTGCTAAGCATGTGAGAGAATTTGAAGAAAATACTTGTCTTTTAAAAGAATCCAAGGTTTCTTACATTACATTATGGATATTTTGTATGGGTAGAACTATAGGAGAATTTCAGTTGCTTTCTTTCTTTACTTGCTTATTTGTTGGCAAATCCTTGGTCCTTTCTGTCAATCCATATTATTTATGAATCACACACCTGCTGGTGGTCTTGAGTACCAATAAAGGTTGGAAGAAATTGATCCCTGGAGACAGTATAATATAATGATTAAGAATTTACAGTTGTTGAACTAGACATTAATGTGTTCAAATCCAGCCTCTGCCAACTACATTCTAATTGAGGAAAATTATTCCATAATAGCTGATTTTTCTTGTTCTGAAAACATGAAAATGAATCCTGTTCTAACACACATACAAAAAAATTTATAAGAATTTATTTACATGAAAGCCTGAATTTTTATTTATATCAAATCAATTTGTAAATTCTTACAATTATTACTCAGATTTTATAATCATTCTTGTTTGGTATTCACATACGTTTTTTTTTCTGGTGTCTGAGTCAGTCAGTTACTCCCCGACCCCCTACCCACACTGACTTTACCTGCTTCTGAAGCCTGGACTCTCTTTCTTAGTTCATGTGGTAATTTAACATTCAAGTATAAAGCAGCCCAAACCTATTTCTGATGTTTATTTACCAAAGTCTACTGTGGAAATTTTAAAATGTGTTTACGTATGTATGTATGTATGTATGCATGTATACACATTTCTGAGACACAATACCTAAATCAGACTATTAAAGGAAAAAAAAAAAAGGTTCCACTTCCCAAAGAAAATGTGGGTTTATTTTATGTCTCTTGTCCACTTACCATACATTCATATTCAATCTCCATTCCTGAAATGATTCAGATAGTTATTTATCGGCAAGCTGAGGAAACCACAACAGTTTTCTACTTAGTACAACAACAGAGGATAGTTAAAAACAAGACTTCTTCCTTTGTTTGGTTTTATCCACAATGGAGATTCAAGATATGGCTATTACTTTGAATGTGAAATAAAATTTAAGCATACATAACTTTGAGTAGTTAATTTGAATCCTAAAATCTCTTAATCCCCTCCACTCTCCCAACCCCCCATACTGGGGATTGATGACACAGTTCTCTAACAGTGAGCTACATCACAAGCCTGTTATTGTTTTGTTCTTGAGACAGAGCCTCACTAAGTTGCTGAGACCGGCCTTGAACTTGAGATCCACCTGCCTCAGCCTTCTGAGTTGCTAGGATTACAGGGGTGTACCACTGGGTCTGACAAATTTCTTCACATTTAACATGTGTTCAATTCTTCAGCCCATACAGTTAGATCATATTTTCTATAAATTTTTACAGAGAAAAGGAAAATATAAATCAAATTAGGTCCAAGGATTTTTTTAACCATAATTTTTAAGATAAGACCCATATGGCATTGTAGGTTTAAGAAAACCTGCTGGATAAAAGGTGAACTCCAGCCTAGCCCTAAATTGCTAATGTTTTGGTACTCATCTTCTGAATAACAGGGTTAGATAAATTAGTTTTTGAAGGATTTCCAACTTTTTAATCAATAAATCATGGTATTTAATAAAAAATAGTCATATCTATGAATCTTCTAAAGTGTCATTTTCATATATAAGCTGCAGCTAAATGTGTTAAGGAACATCTAAAAGTTCTGATTCAGAAAATATAAGTGGAAATACTATTATTATTTTCCCTTCATGTTTCTGCAAAAACAATGGTGGTACATCCAACCCCATCTCTTATCACCATGAAGTAAATTTTACTCAAGAGTTTTAAGTCTTTCTTGCTTTGTGATCAGTATCTTTTAAAAATGTTTTCTTAATTTTCCATACACCCATTTGCAGTTTCTTCTACAAAAGAAGAAATTAAGAAATCTTCATTAAAAATCTAATAACTTTTCTTACACAGCAGGAGATATTTTAATTCATAACATGGTTATTATGTATTGATCTGTCATTATTAATTGATATTTCCCAATGGATTATGATAGTAAACTTTTGATAAAACATCAAAAAATGATTAAATAATAAGAAACCTAGTGATTTAATAGTTTTATAGATACCAAACATTGGACATTTATTTTGATAATATTTGGAATGGTTTGTCAATTATTTTAAGTTCTCTTGCAAACAGATAAAAGGAAATGAAGGAAATGCTATTGTAAGAAATAATTCCTATTGGCACCAATAGAGAAAGCAAAAAAGTCAAACCAGTATAACTCTGTTCTGAGCTATGTTTGTGACAAAAACACTGGATACAAGAGTGATTCTGGATGTTGCAAAGATTACAGTTAGGAAATTAGGTAAGAGAAAAAAGGGAAAGAAAGGAGAGTTAACTGTAAAATTTAAAGCCCCAAGATGAAACTTACTCCCCAGAAACATCCTCCATGCCTGTCACTCCTCCCAAATTTCTGAGAATTCAACAAATCTTAGCGTTATTGTATATTCACTCATTCCTAAAAATTGCCTGTTTTGTTTTTTTTGAAGCTTAATCAAACGAAGATAACAATTGAAGATAATAATAAGAATCTATGCACATTCCAAAGGGTATCTAGACAGAAAATACAGTGACAATCTGAAGATCTTTTAAATGCCTGTGACCCATCATCAAAAAAATGAGTTCCCAAGGTCCCTGTGGTTCCCAGCACCTTCCCACACCAACCCCTCATAAAGATTCATTTAGAAGGACAGCCTAAGGCCCCCA
Source organism: Ictidomys tridecemlineatus (assembly GCF_052094955.1). Taxonomy (NCBI): domain Eukaryota; kingdom Metazoa; phylum Chordata; class Mammalia; order Rodentia; family Sciuridae; genus Ictidomys; species Ictidomys tridecemlineatus. Next base: position 166,241,620 of record NC_135480.1, on the reverse strand, counting down.
GAATTCTTCTTTCTCTCAAGACAGAACTCACTGTGCTCTGAGAATGTATAGCTTCACCTTTCATTTTCTAATAAAGCTCTTTTCTAAAACTTGACGCAAAAAAATTATTTTCTCTGCAGTGTCAAGAGCCTGGAAGATCCAAGTAGAGGTCTCATCTGCCTCTGGAGAGACCTCCTTGAAACCCCTTACAGTGACAAGAAGAAGCTTCAATAAGATTTAAATGGTGAGGAGTGATCAGAGGGATAATGTGTGCCTTGGATCTATGTGAACCCAAACACATAAACCACCTCTAAATATATAGTCCTCATTAACTGAAAATGAAATAGCCTCTGCCTAAGGGGAAAATGACAACCACTAAAGGGTGAGAGAGGGGTGGGGGATAGGGAATCAAAAAGGGAAAAAGAAATTACAACTAACTTGCTGCTCAAACCGTGTAAGGCTTAGAAGGAGCAAAAGCAGCAGCTAAATCAAACACTTTGCTGGAAAGGAGAAACAGAAAGCAAACAAAAAAGAATCCAATTACTTTATGTTTGTTTTTGTAAATGGTTTTTCTGTAAGAGGAACAAAAACTATTTTGACTTGTTTTCCTCTGTACTATACTGCTGAGAGCAGCCAGTACCTTATGAGTAAGTCCAAGCAACTGCTGATACTCTGCTAATGCTAATTAACCTCCTGCTACAAATATCAACAAACTCGCATCTGAGCTTTGTCTGCACATCATTCCACCTTCCCCTTATAATTTGAATTGCTATAGTCACCATTGGTTGCTATTTATTGGGTAGAATCACATCAACAATTGAAAAACAGGAAGACAGGGCAGGGTCATATTGTCTGTTCTTTTTTTTTTTTTTTTTCCAGACAGAAAAGAAACAGAGGCTTAAAAATGGCTTGAGGATGTAAAAACATAATTTGTATAAGACAAAACAGCCTATCAAGGTGACGCATACCTATAATCCGAGTGACTCAGGAGGCTGAGGCAGGAAGATTACAAATTTGAGGCCAGTCTGGGAAAACCAATGAGACTCTGGCTCTAAATAAGTCTGGAGATATACCTAGGTGGTAAAGCATTTCTGGGTTCAATCTCCAGTACCAGGAAAAAAAATAAAGAAAGAAAGAAAGAAAGAAAAAGGGGGGGATTTATGATTGGGGCATGGGGGTTAAGTGTTTTTCTGGAGATGTTTGGCTTAGAATCCACTGGCATCAGGGTTAACAAAAGTGTTATAAATTCACCCATTTGCATTATTTCAAATGCAATAAATATAATTTCAAAAGTATGCTGACAGTTGCCTAAAGATCCAGTACACCAAAGGTAAAAAAAAAAAAAAATATTCTTTCTTCCTCTTATTTATTCTTCCAAGATTAAAACAAATTAGCATTTGCAATAGTCATTTAAAGCCAAGGGCACAAGATGGAAATGGTTTTGACATTTAAATACTGCCTGACCCAGGTTTCCTCTCAAGCATGCTTCCCTTAATATGCTCCCTCTATTTTACTTTAAAATTGAAATCTCCTCTCAGGACATGGAGACTTCAGCGGAGGAATCCAGGAACTATTCCTAAAACCAACAAATATAGACTTTCTACAGGAGGAAGTACTTCAGATCTCTGTTGGAATTAATACTTTCCTGCCCTCAACATCTAATAATACATTATATCATTCATCACCATGCCTGTGATGCCCTTTAAGTTGGTTGATATTTACCTGTAGAATTTGAAGCCTTTTTCCAAGATAGCTATGTGACATACACCAGGTGATTTTTCTAGCAAATTGTCATTAAATCAGTACAGACTCTAGTATTCTCCCTTCCTATATTCTTTTCCTCCAGAAGATCTAGTTCCTAGTCATAAGTATGAGCTGTTTTCATTCATCACATGATAATATTATAGTATGGTTGATAGCAATTATTGCTGATTCAGAAATTCTTGGTTAAACAATGTGCCAGCTCTGGGTGGCTATGACAAATGCCTGAGGAAAACATCTGAAAAGAGAAAAGATTTATTTAAGTTCATGGTATGGGAGGTTTCAGTTCATGGTCAGCTGGTTTCATTGTTTTGGGCCTTAAGTGAGGCGGAACATCATGGTGGAAGGCATGGAGGAGGAAAGCTGCTCAGTATATGGCAGCTAGGAAGCACAGAGAGACAGAGGGAGAGCTGGAAAAACAGACAGAGACAGAGAAAGAGACACAAAGGGGCCATGGACCTTACCAGGACATACCTCCAATGATCTACTTCCTTCAACTAGCTCACATTCTATAGTTTCCACTTCCTCCCTGTACCATATTTAGCTATCAATGGATTAGTCTGCAGGTATGGTCAGAATTTCCCTGATCCAATCACTTCCTAAAAGCTCTACCTCTGAACATTGCTGCACTGGGGCCTCAGCCTTCAACACTTCCTATCCAAACCATAACAAATAGCATTGCACATAGCAGAGTTGACACTACTACCATAAAGATCTAGCTTTGCTCTCAGTGTGACAGCTTTCTGCAACTAACATGATCTGGGAGTATGGCAATATTAAAATAATTTATTTTTGCAAAGGTGAGAGGTGATTTTCTCTGTAATGGTTTTCAATTATCTCTGTAATTTGGGGAATCCGTGAGTCTAGTTTCATTATCCCAAAATCAGGGATCATGGTAAACATTCTGCCTAATGTGGGATGGATGTAAAAACTTGATAATAGAAATTCTTTAAATGACTTTGTAAATTCTGAACATCATAAAAGGCACTTAAATCATTATTATTGTTCAGTTTCCAATGTATCCAACACCTTTCCAGCTAGTCTAAAAAAGAAAAAATAAATTGGAGTCTCCTTTCTAATCGTCCTGTCAAAACTCTACCACCTCTTTTAGAGTTATGTTGAATGTTAATCTTTTGAAGATTTCAGTATCTTTCAAATATACACATTGTCTGAGTTCTCTGAACTCCTTGATATTTGTGTTTGTATTTCTATGATTTTTTTTTCAGATTTCTCTGTTAATAAACCACTTTCCCTTCTTATCTCTTACTCTCTTTTATGGAATGAAGTATTGTCTAATTCTAGAATTGGAAAAAAAAGTCAATTAAAATCTTTAAACTAAATTGTAATTTTGTCCTTGACAGCTCAGAAAACAATAGTTTGATAAAGGTTAATATTACTTCAAGGTACAAAAAAAAAAACTATTATTCATTTATTGACTTACTCATTTATTTAACAAATATTCACAAAACCCTTCTTATATGAAGGGAATGTTTTAGGGACTATTGTCTAATACAGAATTCCCCAAATAATAAATTGTGTGATATTTGAATTCACAAAATGGAAAGAAAAAAATGAATTTGAAAATAGTTATGTTAGAAAGTATCCTTTTGTCTTATTTCCTGAAATAAGTTGGTCCTGATACCAAATAAGCCAGAAAGACAGTCCTGATGCAAACCTGCAGAAGAGATGGGTCAGCCTCCTCCTTTTACCCAAGAGCAGTGGATCTTAGCTAATTGCCCGGCATGGACAAGTAGCCATAGTGTGTGGTGATGATTGATCCTGCCTTACTCTGAAGTTCTACAATTATGGGAAGCAATTATTGTATTTATATATGCTATGAAATTACATCTTGTAAAGAAAATAGCAATATCTGATGTTTGCCTACTTCTCTGATAAACCTAGAGATTGTTCAAAAGGAACTTTGTGCTGCAAATAAAAGAAATGGGATCAGAAAGAAATGGGATCAATTCAAATGGGATTTTATACTGTAAAATTTTTACATAGTAATGTTTTCATTTAAGTTGGTGTTTTTAATTATCTATATCAACATAAAGGAACAGTAATTTGAGCTACAGAGTGAGGGAAAAAAATTATTGCCACTTCAAAATGCTTTGTAACATTTTTTTGCAGATGTACCATCATTAAAACAATGAAGTTTTTCTTTTAGAATTTCAGCATACCATAGTGAGTTAAACATTAAATTCTCTCAGAATCTGATTCCATTCCATCCCTGTGTCCACAAAAAAATAGATCAGATCATTAATAAAAATCCATACCAAGGTTTCATTGGTCAAAGTTTCAAAACTTGGACTGTATTTTCTGTGATTTCACTGGATTTGTTCTTCTGAGGAAGGAGGAAAAAATTTAAATTATGGTAAAATTGAAATCTATGTAATTATTTCAGAAGCTTTGATAACTTGCATTATTACAATTCTTACCATGGAGCATGAAAAGAAGCCGGGAGGCTGGCTTTCTCCTCCTATGTTTCCACTTTTCCAGAGTCCCTGTGGTCTCATGCTAATTATTTTGGGGTTGTTTGTATTCTTGTGCCTTTAAATGGCAGATCTTTACAGGGAGTAGATTTGCAGCAATTAAGAACTAGGTTTTTGAAAGCTCACTCATTTCTTGGCCACTTGCTTTTCCACCTCCCTCAGTGAGATGAACACAAGGGTGTGTAATTATGGACCTCAACTCTAACACCTGCCAATACTCTACTTTGGAGTAAGTTCCTCCTCCTAAGGTGTCTGTTAGTTTTTTGTTTGTTTTTTTTTTTTGATTCTTTTTTTTATTATTAGTTGTTCAAAACATTACAAAGCTCTTGACATATCATATTTCATACATTTGATTCAAGCAGATTATGAACTCCCATTTTTACCCCATATACATATTGCAGATTCACATCGGTTCCACATCCACTTTTTTACATATTGCCATACTAGTGTCTGTTGTATTCTGCTGTCCTTCCTATCTGTTAGTTTTCTTATCTGTGAAATTAAGGTGGCCATATCTACTTTCCAAATTTGGCATAAGGAATAAATGCATTTGTCAATGTAAGAGAAACAACTCGGCATCAAGCACATGGTAGGCACTTGATTGATGCTAAATCCATGTTTTGGGGGTTTCTTCCAGTTTTCAGAGAATGAAGGTAAGATTCTAGTAACAGCCAGGAGTGGTGGCTCATGCCTGTAATCCCACCAGCTCTGGAGGCTGAGGCAGGATGACCTCGAGTTCAAAGCCAGCCTCAACCACTGGGAGGTGCTATGCAACTCAGTGAATTGTCTCTAAACAAAAGAAAAAATAGGGCTGGGGACATGGCACAGTAGTCCAGTGCCCTTGAGTTCAATCCCCAGTACCTACCACCCCCGCCCACAAAAAAAGGAAAAAATAAAAAGATTCTAGTAATTGAATCAAGCCAGAAGAAGCCAGAATAGATCAATTCTGAGTTATCAGTAGGAACCCTTCAGGACTCTGCTCCAGATCCTGGGAAGATCTGCATTAAAAGTATTCTCTTTGTAATTATATTAAAGAACTCTATAACAGTTATTGAAGTAATTACCCCATACTGCAACTATTTTTTTTATTTTTTATTGGTTGTTAAAAACATTACAATGCTCTTGACATATCATATTTCACACATTTGATTCAAGTGGGTTATGAATTCCCATTTTTACCACATGTACAGATTGCAGAATCACATTGGTTACACATCCACGTTTATACGTACTGCGTACTAGTGTCTGTTGTATTTTGCTGCCTTTCCTATCCCCTTCCTCTACAACTATATTTTTAAAGTATATTTGTAGCATCAGGACAGTACCCATCAAGAAATAGGGTGATGTACAGAGGAGTAATGGAGTCCTCATTGTTTTCATAGAGAGTCTTCATAGAGATGAAAGAGATCCACAGCTGCATTTGTTTCATATCTTTAAAATTTGATCTGAGGCTGTCATGTATGGAAGGCAGAGAACAGAGGGTGAAGAAGTAGATCTATAGGTCTTAAGAAGACAAAGCTGAAGCTGCCCAAGGAAGCCAGATGGACTTACAGGTCTATGGTGTTCACTATGACCAAATGCTACAGACTTATTAACATTTATCCTTTCTGTCTTGCATGTCCTTATCTGACCTCAATTTTCAGAAACAGACAAGCAAAGTTGTGGCAAGAGACAGAATCCTAAATTTTTATACCTCTAAATGGAACTTCATTAACATATGATCTATCATCCTAGTTTGTTCTTGAATTTTCTCTACAACTCCAGGGAAAGATAGCTTTTAATCTTGTGAGAACTCACTGCTTCCTAGTTAATGGGCATGGTTACTTAAATTTAGTTTTATTTACTAATCAAAAACTTGTCTTGCTGTGGTTCTTATCCTTTTCCCCTGCATTTACTCTTGGAAGAACTGTTTGACTGTCTACTCTTTTCAATAAAGACCTGTAGGTGCTTCAAATATATTTCTGTTTCTTTTTCAAGCTAACCATCTGTACCTTTCTTCAAAAGCATGCTCAAGATATACAGTATTCTTCACAAAACATTTTGAAGTCCTCCAACAGTATGTGTTGTTCATACTTCTGTTTAATTGCAATTAAGGATCCATATTAAAAACTGTGGTTTGAGAAAAATATAACAGAGTGGTACTATCCTTCACTGTAGTTACTGTCCTATTTCCTCCCTGCTATCTCTGTTGGGATCATCTTAAATGATGGCCACAGCAAACTGGTGATTCACAGGAAGCTGGTTGCTTATGTAACCTCTAAAAAGTGTTTTCAACAGTACTGCTGCTTGTCCACATCTACAGTGTAGGGATCTAAGGAAATTTCATGCTCCTGATTTTTTGGCTTTGTTTTCCTAATCATTTTTTGAGGTTCCGCTTCTTCCTGCAGTCTATTAAGTTATTTTTGGTTCAGGCATTCAAAGCATTACTGTCTCTTGCAATTTCATCTCATCTATAATCTGATGACTATGTCTTGCATGTATAAATAAGAAACATTATTAAATATGCTTAACTGTTAAAATCAAAAACAGCCTTTTGTCCTGACAACACACTTCTCTCCAGGTTAGCATGGATCCTGTACTCTTGAAACTAGGAACAAATTTATGTGATTAATTGAGTACTCATACATAGTTCTTTATCTTAACAAGAAATTAAAAAGCATCTCAAAGTATCTTATGAAAATCTTTACAGAAATCTACATAGACTAAAATACTACCTTCTTTGAATTACTAAGTTTGCAACCTTTCTAAAAGTAACATTGAAAAACCAAGTGAAACGTAATAATTCAGTACTTAGAATCAGATAGCAGGGTGCTTAGACTTGAATTCTGATTCTACCATTTTTTTTTGCAATGAGAACTTGAGTAGCATCCCTGAACTCTCTGTGCCTTAGTGTCATATTTGATAAAAGGGAATGATTGTAGTGATCTCAAATGTTTCTTATAAGGTTTAAATGAGAAAGTGTGTGTGTGTGTGTGTGTGTGTGTGTGTATGTATATGAAGTGTTCAACACACTCAATAATAAGTATTGTTATTAATGGAAATTGTAACACATTGCTAACTATAGGGATGAATAAAGACATTCCATAACTTGCAACTTGTTTGTTATAAACTTGCTTGATCCACAACAATATAAATTATCAAGGAAGGAAAAAGTTTTTAACAAGAAGGAAAATGGCACATGGGGGTGGGTCTTTTACATGATGCATATCTACTAAGTAGGGGAGGACCTGTGCCCAAACAGCCTGGATGTCTTTGACAGACTGTGGTGGTTCGGGTACAAGTGCAGGAAACTAATTGTGGAATCCTAAGCCTAAGGCTGCATCACTGGTCCTGTGGGTGGGCTGTATATGAATGGTGAATTCCCAGTTATCAAGCTGCCATTCACATAGAGTGCTTTAATGCATCAAATAAGGAAATAACAAGGAAGGGTAGCTCATGAATAACAAAAATTCCAAGCATTTATTTCTTGGTCTAATGGGCATTGTTGGCCTCTGTGTGGATAGACTCTGCATGGGAATTATAAGGTGAAGTATAGGTAACTGCTCATGTCCACACTGTATATTATGAAGGAGATACTGCTTTTGACCTGTGTGACAGACAGAAACTTCATGAGAGCATTAGTCTTTATGCAATCCTAAATTCCATTACTAAGTGTTTGAGGTGAAATAGTCAAAAGACACTCAAGTAAAGGAGTCATAATATAAAACAAATAATTATGTGTTATTTATGGTAATAAATGAGAAATTTTCCATTTTTCTTAGATCATGAATGATGTTTTGTCCTATGCCCAAATCTTTTACTTTTATTTACATATAGCTCTTATTTTACTTATTTGACAATCAATATAAAATGTTACCCCAACTAGAATATGATATATTTATTTTTAGTTATAATTGTGGATAGAACAAGATATCTTAATATTAATTCTAATTATTTTACCAAACACAACTCACATTTTCAGAAAAAAACTAGACTGAGTTTTTGTAGATTAAAACCACAAATTTCTTAATCTGAATTTACTTGAAGATATTAATATATATTATCATTTCCTGTGATCTATACTCAAATGGATTCTAATTGATTTTAATATTGTACATCAAGAAACACAACTACTTGCTGATTTAAATATGACACAATTAATTACCTCTATTAATTTCTATACTCTTATTTAAAGTAGTTTCACAATTTTTAAGGAAGGTAAGAACTTTTTCTTAACTAGTGTTTTTCAGGGAATTGTTCAGAATTCAGTTTATGGTTACAAGTCAAAAATACTAAAGACCTAACATTAAATGGAACAATTTATTTGCCCATCCTCACCCCCCACACACTTTTATGAAGTCACTAGTAATTTAAACAACTGGAATAAAATAGCCATACAGTTCTAAGAATGGTTTCTTTTCTTTAAATTAGAAAACATAAATTTGTGATGGAAAAACTTTGAACTGGAAATTTTAATCTCCCTTACGCGACATTGAACAGCCTATATCCAGAACAATAAATGAACACATGTAAAGTCAGCCTTAAATCAATCCATGCTATTCATCCACAATAAGGTTGTGAGATTTGGTCTGTTTTACGAAGGAATGAAAACAAGTGAATTACCAAGAAGTTCAACATTTCTAAAAAAGGCCTGAAGTTTTTAAGCTTCACATTTTGATTGGGAGGTATTCAAGGAAATCGAACAGAAATTGAATGACTATGGGATCAATTTCTTTTTTTAGGCTGTTGTCCAATACAGATAGGCAAAGACAAATCCTCCCAACTGAACATGGAATGACAGTAAAAGTGGAAATTTTAAGGAGATTGTGATGGTTTGTCACTTTAACATGAACTTACAGACTTAAGTTCTTAAATGCATTCCTAGAAATGACCCATAAATGTAAGAATTGATATTTTCAACTTCCTATATATGGTTATGAGGGAAAAAAAGAATCACCCCTTAATTGAATGCTCAGATGAGTTGAGATCCCAAGATTAAATTAAATTCAGGGATTCAGGGTTTAGGCTTCAAAGCCAGGTGTGATGGCGCATATCTGTAATCCTAGCAACTTAGAAGGCAAGGACAGGAGGATTGAAAGTTCAAGGTTAGCCTCAGCAATTTAGCAAGGCGCTAAGCAATTTATAGAGACCCTGTCTCAAAAAAAAAAAAAAAAAAAAAAAAGGGCTGGAGATGTGGCTGAGTGGTAAAATGTCCCTTAGTTCAATCTGGGGTATCAAAATCAAACAAAAACAAAGAAAAAAGAAAAAAGAAAAAAAAAGACTTTAGGCTTCAGATTGACAGGTGTGGTCTTGTCACTGGCTAGTAGTTTGTTGCTAGTCGAATTATTTCATATCTCTATGGCCCTGTTTACTTATCTATAAAGGAAAACTGGAACCAGAATGTAAGAAATGCTTAATGGATGTTTGTTTAATGAAAAAAATTTCCTGAATAATTTATTCTAGTTTGTTCTGTTGTGGGAGCACCAACAGGAGTTGGAAAATAAATAGATAAATTGTGCTTCTCCCACCACTTCAGTTACTTTTCTCCTAGAATCATGAAAATAAGTCTGGGGCCTACCCTGGTATATCCTTTCTTCAATTTTCTTTTTTAAAAATACAGCTTGCATCATTTTCCACAGCTGAAGGAATAGGAAGATTGTACTTTTAAGTATCAGCAATGGAACCAAAATTTTAAATTCTATACACAGTTTATCTTTGGGTATATAAGTATACTCTGAAATAATTGTGTGTAAATTTTTCTATGATACCATGTATATTTAATATGTAGCCTCTTTTAAAAGAAATTTTTTTTTCCTATAAATGTGTCTGAGTGATTGTGTTTGACTACCTAACCTAGAGAACAAAGGTAAATATTTGGAAGAAAACAAGTATTATAGAAATGAAAATATAAATAAAGATATCCATGCATTAAATAGAAAAATTGCAATTTCAGTAAGACACATGATATATTGTGACCACCCCCCCCCAAAATCAAAATAACTAGTAAACTAAAATGGTTTATCAAGAGTAATGACTGAGGCCATGCTCATTTCAATCATTCCATTTATTTGTTGTTCAAAAATACTAGCCAACTATATGGTAAACATTGTAGAAAGGGGAATGAACTATTTTAAAATGGCAAACAGTTGAGAGTTTGGATCATCATAAAAAATTGCATGCTGAAGTTTCAAATCTAATGAAATTTCTTCCATCCGTGAATAAGAGTTTGGAAAATAGAAACATACTGCAAAGCAGCCACAGAAGTTCAGGGGCCAGAAGGAGAGGGTACATCAGAGAACTCATTTGTTAGGTGAATATCTCTCTCTCTCTCTCTCTCTCTTTCTCTCTCTCTCTCTCTCTCTCTCTCTCTCTCTCTCTCTTTTACCAACAATAGCTGCTTTTTCATAAAATGAGTTACTGTTCTGCTGTTCTGTCACAATACAACTGTTGATTTAGCATAATTTTTAAAATGGGCAAATAAACATTCTTCTCTGTTTCTTTTTCATAACCCAAAGGAGGTGTTTTTGCTTTGAAGACAGTTTTCTTCCACCAGAAATCAATGCATTTGATAAGCTTCCATTCATTGCTTTGTACCCCATGGCTCTCCAATATACAGATTCTGTCAGTAGTTGCCAGGCAACAGTGACAATTGTGTGATTCGTATACACTGGCATTCATTGCCTTTATGCTGCCTTGTGTGCACGTGTGCCTGTGTGCCTTTGCACGCGTGCTTAATAATACAGCTATAGATCAGAATGAGACTCAGGATAAGTGGTGACAAATGAATTCTTTACCAAGCATCTCGTGCTGACATTAGGTAACTTATATGTCTTTATACTCTGATTCTCTATGAGAAAAGATACCAAGAAAATTGATTTTTTTATGAAATTTAGAAAATACATTTCATTTCTGCATTCAACTTAATGGATTTATGTATATCCACATTTAAGGGGCTTAGAGGATGGATTTTGAAGGATAGTGAACACGCAGGTAGATGCTCAGAGAGAGAGTTGTCAAGTCCCAGTCACCAGGATGAGCACCTATTGCTTCTCTCATCCTAGACACTCATCTTGCTTCAGGCTTGTTCTCTAGCTCTTCAGTAGCTTTCTTCATTGTAAGTGTAGGAAGACAATAGTTAGAGTGTGAAGGTTCGGTCTATCCATCTGAGATGAACAACGTGGGTCAGGTGCCCTTCTTCTGTGTGCAATTTCATAAAAGAGGAATATTTTATAATAGAAAGTTATGTTTGAGAAGTAGTATTGTTCTGTTTATGAGAATAGTCTTTTGAGTATCTTTCTCCAAAAAAATTGTCTTTTTACATAAAGCTGTGCAAGATATTAAGAAGACATTCACTAAGAGCAGTATCAAACTATTTAGCTACCCCTGCCAAAACCTGTGACAATGTGTGAGCACTTCCATCATTAGTCACCTTGATCTTTGTAATCCTGTGGCTAGAGAGCATTCTTACAAGTCCCCTTTCTTCTTGAGTGTGTGTTTTCATTTCTCACCTATGCAAGAATTTGTTTGCTTAAATAATCATGTAATTTTGAAAACTCCATTTAATTATCCAGTCTCAGATGTATAATCCCAATGTTTAGAACTATGTTCAAAGAGAAAATGCTGTAGGGTTACAGGTATTTGTTCATGTGTGTTCTCAGACATGTCCTATTATGGAGGACAGTGAGATGAACACAATGAGTGTCTCTCAAGAAAATTATTATTTGCAGTATATATCTCAATGCTATATAACAAGATGACTTAGGGAGTTTGTGTTTTATGCATACAGTCAGTGATCCATATCCATGGGTTCTGCATCTGAAGTCAGCCAATAATAGATTGAAAATATTAAAAAAAAACTTTGCTTGTACTGAACATGTATGGATCTTTTATTACTGTGATTCTACCTAAACAATACAGATAATAACTATTAGCATTATATTAGGGGCTATAAGTAATCAAAAAATGATTTAAAGTACAAGAGCAGATGTATGTTGTTTATATGCGGTTACTATATTATTTTAAATAAAAGCCTGGAACATTCACAGATTTTATTCACAGGGAATACTGGAATCACTCTCTCATGGATACAGAGACATGACTTTGTATATGTGTATAAAACACATATAGGATTTATTTTAAATATCATTTGTTTATTTTATATAATTATTCATATGTAATTTATTCTGGCATTAATTTATCTTGAATTAATATCTGATTAAAACTGAGGCATAAAGTAGATTTAAAATATGTACCTTTATATTTATTTTTTCATATTGTATTTAAAACTTTGTCAAAAACATCATGTACATAATGGAACAGATGATAAGAGAACAATCCCCAAGAAAGTACACAATTAATAAACTTCAACACATCAGGGGACCAAATGATATTTATAGTCCCTTAAAAATCTAAAATTCCATAATTATCTGAACAAGAAAGGCATTTAAGTAAGTATCATCTAAACTTGGCCTTCAAGCCCACTCAATATCAGAAATTATATTGTCACAGGAGACTTAAGAAGGATTATGACAAGTTTCCTGAGACTTATACTTACTATACACATGCTGCCCACATCAGAGAATGTCCAAAGAGGGTACATAGCCCAGTTATGTCAGCCTAGATAGTTAAATCCTTGACAGATGTCTAAAACTGCATGCAATGTAGAGCACATTTTCTTTACTTCAAATTAATGAGGAAAAATATGAAATATCTTTGTTGAATATTCCAAAAAGGAAATATTTCTCCAGATACATAATTAGATACCTGGTGATAATATCAGTGAATACAGATTAAAACAATTATACTCATTTTTTATTTTGTCATTATTAAGAATTATATTTATGATTCTGTATATATTCTCACAAGTTAGGCATTACTTGATATTTCATGTAAGCATGATGTTACCAACTAAGCTTCTATTTTTTTTAATAATTCAGTTTATTTAATCATCACATTAAACTCCACAAGAAGCCCAAACTGTTTAGGAAAATATATTGTTCTAGAGAACAATAAATGTGTATTTTAATAACCATATACTTAATCTTCCATCTGTTTACAGAGATTGTAAGTATATTTTCTTGCTATCAAATATTAAAATTTAGTGCCTGAAAAAAATGATGCAAATATGCAGTTATTTACAATATGTTCTTCAACATTTTCCCCGTTTTTTTTTTTTTTTTTTTTTTTTTTTTTGTGTGTGTGTATGTGTTTAGTTTTGTGGTACTGGGGATTGAACACAGAGATGTTTTACTACTGAGCTACATCCCCAGTCCTTTTTATCTTTATTTTCACATAAGGTCTTGCTGCTAACATGCTGAAGTTGGTCCTGAACTTGTGATCCTCATGTCTTAGCCTCCTGAGTTGCTAGGATTAAAAGTCATGTACCCCCTGCACCCAGCCTTTTTCCCTGTTTTTTTCAAAGCAATTTCTAATTTGTTTGTAAGACCCAAGATTTAAGTGACTAAATCACTTTAAATAGATGTTGCTAAGTTTAAAAATCACATCAATTGCTGGGCGCAGCAGTGCATGCCTGTAATCCCAGGGACTTGGGAGGCTGAAACAGGAGGGTAGAAAGTTTAAAGCCAGTCCCAGCAAGTGCGAGGCCCTAAGCAACTCAGTGAGACCCTAAATAAAATACAAATTGGGGCTAGGGATGTGACTTAGTGGCTGGGTGTCCCTGAGTTTAATTCCTGGCACCCTCTCACCCGCAAAAAAAAAAAAAAAAAAAAAAAAATCACATTAATTGCTCAAGATATGATATTTTCAGGGGATTTATATCTTCCAATTGATGGTTGAAAATAAAGAATGGGCTTACCATTATGGCAATAATGGATCTCACAAACAAGCAAAACCTTCCCTCTCAAGTTTTGAAACAATTGAGAAAGACAAAGGAGTTAGGCATGTAAAAATCACATTTTGGCTTTATTGCTTCTAGTAGAAAAGTTAGATTGTGTGCAAAGTGTGTTAATACAGTGTCTCGCCCTCTATTTTGAGTAAGTCACCCATGAGTTATAAGCAGCTTATATTGCATAGTGTTTTCCTGTGATAAAAATGGATTTAGAGCTTAATCTCAAATTATCAAAACAACTCTTCAAGACACCTAGACTGATGGTATTATCTAAATTTAACACAAGAGGAAATCAAAGCACAGACTTTGGTAATGCAACTCCCAAAAAGTTCATATAGCCAATTCACAGCAGAAGCAGGGGTAGAGTTTGGAAAATGGTATAAGGTCCTACTATACCTCTATCCTGCCACAGTGACAAAGGCAATTTCATTGCCTCTATGAATCTAATTTCTGTCTAAGTGGAATATAATCGCTTATGTCTCTGGATTATTGGGAGAATCAATTTGAATTGGGCATGTGTCCATTATGGAATAAATGTTAGTTCCTCATCCTAACCTTTTCCATTTTTCTTTACAGAGCCTCTATCAAACCTCTTTCTAACTTGGAATAGATTTTTAAAAGTAATATGTAGTAAATTTGGTCAAATAAAGTCTGAATATTGGCCCAGGCAGAGAGTTTGATTTTCACCACAACCCAAGGCATGGCACAACATGGCTTCACAGAGGTCTTTTCTAGTTCTGCCCTGCAACACCTGATGCTTCAGATGCCAACATAATACTTGTTTCACTTTCACCTGTGTCCTGCTTGGAAAGCACATCTCAACATCTGGGTGGTTATGGAACTCTGTAGAAGAAATAGTGGCATACCTTTTTGTTGTTATTGTTTTCATTGAAAAATACCACATTCCTCCAGTGAAACAAAGTGTTGGCTTGGAAATGAACCATAACTAGAGTGTTAGAATCCACTTTTGTCTGCCGTGCAAAGTTTATGGCACTGAATTGCTAATTGGTATTTGTGCTCTTGGGGCAGTACTTTTAAAAAATACTTCATAATTTATCATAATCCTCCTATATTTCTATTATATGAACTTCCAAGAGTAGCCATAATTTTACTATTTGAGCCCTATAAAAATAATCATAGAAAATAATAAATAAACCACTAATTCAACATTTATTTACTCACTAGTATAAAAGACTATGCTTCAATTTCACAATAAGAGAGAATGTCAGGTATTTCTATGTGCAGAGTATGTACATATTCCTCTTGGGAAAGGAATTGGAGGCACGATTAAGCTTTAGTCTTAAGTTCATCAATTTAGCATTTTCTCTGTAAAGTTTTTCTTTATTCTAGGCATAGAATACATATTTTGGCTTATTTAAAAGAAAATAAAAAGAAGAGAAAAAGAAAACAATACCCTCTGGTGGGAAAGGGCTAATGGTTTCATAGAACTGAAAGATATGTTAAAAATATGTGTTTTAATGTCTTTGGATATGGCTAATTCCTAAATAAATTATTAATTTTGGGAAAATATTAATTTGGGAAAATCCTATGCATATAACTCAGTTTCTACCACAATTGAAAAGACACATTTCCTGTCACTAGGTCATAAAGGGATGATAAAAAGTCAAGTGCTCATCTTTTAGTTCCTTTCCCCAACAATCAGCAACTAGAATGATCAGTGTTCATATAGAGGAAGAATAAAGATTTTAAGGATTATCATCTGTATTGTTTTTTTTTTCAGTAATTTCTCAACATTGACCTAAATCAGCAGGCTTTATTCACAAAATTCTCAGACTCAATGTCATTTATACAGAATCTCAGCATGTTACCAGTGTCTATTGACTTTCCTTACATGGATCTCATCTTAACAATTTGCAATTTACTTTCAAAATGTTATTGTTGCCTCCTAGAATACTATGCTTGATTACTTTCCCTCAATCTTTTTAGAAAATTAGTTCCATTCTGATACTTTACTCTTCCTGTAAGTGTTAAATAAGAAGCAATTAGCTCTGAGATTGTGGACTTGATGTCTTAGTTTTGTCCTGAGTGCTCAAGCACCTCAGAGAAAACTTAGCAGACATTTATTGATCTGGATACCCTGCCATGTGTTACTCAGAAAAATATAAGAAATATTAGTGAACAGTGATCATCTCTTATAGAAGTTTATAATCTGAAAAGTATGATAAAACTCAATAAAGATTGATGGATTAAGAGACATTAGGAATAAAAGATGAGGAATTATTTTTGCTAAAACAGCACTTCTGCCATCAGTTCTGATTTCTGTTGTCTTTGTTTTTCACAGGAAATATCAATTCTCTTAAAAATCCAGACATGAAACCGGGTGTCCAACAATGCAGTTCAATTCAGACACTACCTGGAGTAAACATCAGACTCCACAAGTTAAAGGCTAGGTTCTACTGGGCTGACCCCACTTGCGATGCCAAGTGCAAGTTCTGGCCTCCTAAACTCTAGCCAATTGGCTATAAACTGGGGTACCTGTGTATACTTCCTCAGTGTTCAAACCCCAAGGTTACAAAAGCCCCAGCATAATGTTTACTGATGTCAAATAAAAAACTTAGAGGACTGAATGGATAGGGTTTGGATATTTTCTGACTCTCATGCTTCTCAACGGCAGGCCAGATGCAGCAGAGGGGTGCACCATGCCTACAAGCAAAAGAAAGGAATATATAAGTTAGGTTGCAAGCCCGCTGGGCAAAAGGATTTCCTCAGATGCTTGATGAATACATTCTGTTATTTTATGGTAAATACATTCTGTTTTGATCACCACCTAAATATCAGAGACAGGGAAGTCACCAGTTTCTCTTCTTCCTTTTCATTATTATGACATTCCCTGGAGTCCTTCTTATCTCACTTCCAGTAAGAACAAGCCTCCCCAGGCACTGATTAGTGTTTACCCCAAACTCAGTTTCAATAATTTACTAGAATGCCACATGAAACTCAGAGAAACAGGTTCCTGGCAATTATGAGTTTGTTGTAAGGGGTAAAGGTGAACAACATGAAGAGGCAGGTAGGGCAAAATCTGGGAGAGTCTAGGTGCAGGAACTCCTATCTCTGAGGAGTTGGGGTGCACCACTTTCCAAGCATATGTGTGCCTTTACCATCCTAGAAGCTATCTGAACTCTGTAGTTTGGTGGTTTTCATAGAAGTTTCACCACATAGACATGATTGATTAAATCCTTGGCTCTGGGTGATTGTGATACTGTGATTTATACTAAATATATATATTTGGGTAACATCCCCATTTCCTAGTTTACTGACTCACAAAGATTTCCAAAATTTGGAATTTCTAAAGTTATTGTCTTTTGTACGCTAACAAAATGACTGATGGCTGAGGAGCTCTGGATAGTCTCAACCTGGAAAGCAGGTTGCAAGGAGAACCAACTATGTGATTAGAGAATTGAATCCTAAACCCCCTACCCCTCAGCTCCAAGGAGGGGAGAGTGAACAAATGTTATAACCAAGGGCACAAGATTTAATGAACCATGCCTACATAATGAAGACTCCTTAACAACCTGAATGACAGGAGTGGAGGAATTTCTGGGTTGCTGAATGCACAGAGGTGTCTAGAAGGTGCCTTGCCCAGAGATGGCAGGAAAGTTCTGTCCCCATTCTCTCATACTTTGTCTTATGTATCTCTTAATTTGCCTGCTCAATAATGAATAAAATGAATATTTTTTCATATATCTGTTGATAGATTGTACTTCTTCTTCTGAGAAGTGTCTGTTTCACTCCTTAGCCCATTTATTGATTGTGTTGTTTGTTTTGGTGTTTAGTTTTTTATATTTCGTGGAGATTAGTGCTCTATCTGACGTATGTGTACTGAAAATTTGCCTCTAAAATATAGGCTCTCTCTTTACCTCATTGATTATTTCTTTTGCTGAGAAGCTTTTTAGTTTGAATCCATCCCATTTATTGATTCTTAATTTTATTTCTTCTACTTTTAGGAGTCTTGTTAAGGAAATCAGGGCCTAATCTGACATGATGAAAAATTGGGCCTACTGTTTTCTCTATTAGGTGCAGGGTCCCTGGTCCAATTCCTAAGTCCTTAATCCACTTTGAGCTGAGTTTTGGGCATGGTGAGAGATGGGAGTTTAGTTTCATTTTGCTGCATATGGATTTTCAGTTTTCCCAGCACCATTCAAAACTACACTAAGATTTCATCTCATGCTAGTCATAATGGCAGTTAGGGAGAATACAAACAACAGTAAGTGTTGGTGAGGATGTGGGGGGAAAAGGCACACTCATATATTGCTGGTGGGACTGCAAATTGCTGCAGGCAATATGGAAAGCAGTATGGATATTCCTTAGAAAACTTGGAATGGATCCACCATTTGACAGAGCTATCCCACTCCTTGGTCTATACTCAAAGGACCTAAAAATAGCATACTACAGTGACACAGCCACTTCAATGTTTATAGCTGCACAATTCACAATAGATAAACTGTGGAACCAACCTAGATGCCCTTCAATAGATGAATGAATAAAGAAACTGTGGTATATATACATAATGGATCATTACTCAGCATTAAAAGAGAATAAAATTATGGCATTTGCCTGTAAATGGATAGAATTGGAGAATAACATACTAAGTGAAATAAACCCATTCCCCCAAACCAGAGGCCAAATGTTTTCCCTGATAAGTGTATCCATAATGGGGGGGGCATGAGATGAGTGGATGAGTTTTGGATGGGGGAAAGGGAAGGGGGAAATGAGGGTAAGAAAGATGGTGGAATATAGTGGACATCATTACCCTAGGTAATGATTGCAGGAATGATCTGACTCTACTTGAAGTACAACCAGAGAAGTGAAAAATTCTTCTCCATTTGTGTACAATGAATAGAAAAGCTTTCTGTTGTCATGTAAAACTTATTAGAACTAATAAAATATAAATACATTAAAAATAATGTATATAATTAATTAGAATTTAAATTAATTAATTTAAAAGTTATGAATAAAATATTTATCTCACTTCACATGACTTATTTGTGAGATACTATAGAAAACTAATTGAACCAGTAGGGAGTCATGGAAATCCTTAGGTAATAGTTAATCTGTCAGGAGCACAGGCAAAACAAACTGGGACATGTGATCAGCATCTATAGTGCAGCAGTCTTGTGGAACTGAGCCCTTAACCTGTGGGACCTGATGTTAACTCCAGGTAAGAGCATCAGAACTGAGTTACAGTATAAGATGTTCAGCTGGTATCTACTGGAGAACTTGTTACGTGGGGAAGAACCCTCACATGTGCTGTCAGAAGTGTGCCATACTTCACTCAGTGTGTGAGAGTAAGGAAAACAGCTTTTGTTTTTTAATTTCATACAGTGACTAATTCAATCTTTACACCCACCCCTAGTTCCAGGTGTATCAAATAAGATATCAGGCTATTTGTCTCTTTATCTCAAAATAAACCACATGCTGTATAAGTTTCTTTCTTCCCTCCATCAGTATAGAAAAGCTTTTTACAAGTTTGGAGTAAAGTCAATGAGGAACATTAATTCTGAAAAATTGCACATTCTTCCAGATTTATTATTTTGTGCTTGAAAAGGAAGTTAAAAATGCATTTTTCTTTGTGTGTTCTCTACTATCTCCCTCTTGAGAGAAATGTGGTAAATTTCCTATCTGTCCAAATAAGACAGGAAGACGAAAATTGGCACAAGGAACTAAAAACAAATATAGGAATTCTAAATATTATTTTCCGGCAGATGCTCTTATTAAATTTCTTTCCTTTCTTTTTACTATTGGCAATTTTCTTTGCCAGAGAGTTGAGATCAGAAGCCATTTACGTAAAGTTAAATGTACTATGACATTATCAACAAAGGATTTTTATGAAAGACCTAAATATTAAAAGTTTGTTTCAGTGGGTAGCAAGAGGATATTTATAAAACATTAAAGTTTGAATTTTTATCTATTTGATGTTCTTCTGAAATTCTAACTTGGTTATGTGTGATTAGCTCCATTGATAGCATATATGTGCCAAAATCCCCTATACCTCTATATTCAATCATTTTACTATTATATTTGTCTTTTATAAAAATTTGTTAATTTAGGTTATTTGAAACATGGGAAAGCATATATTTATATTTGAAAAAGAATATTTTACAAACGTCTTTGATACTTAAGTTGGCTAAACTTTTCAATTATGCATAATGTAGGCAAATGTTGGACAATGTTTTATCAGTTTCTTTTTGTTCAATACATATTTATTAAGCACTTATCAACCAGCTCGAGTAATATGTGGAGGAGAGACCTTGATATGAACTTACAATGTAGTGACAAATGAATTGATAGGGAAAAAAAACATATCTTATGGGAAGGCATTCAAAGATGAATCAGTCTAGTTCCAATCAGCAGAGAATGTACAGTAGTTTGAACGAGAAAGATTCAATTTAAAAAATGAACTGTACTATAATGAGCAGTTAGTTAATGAGAAGTAAGAGAGCACTAAAGAACACTGGAAGAGCAAATCAAGGATGACCTGCTACCTCTTAACCTGAGGTAGGGCATCCAAGAAAGAATCCACATTCCTCTCCCAAGGGCTGAAATCCAGATCTTGTTTGAGAGAGGTTAACCATGGATGGTGGTGAAGTTGCTTTGGAACTGCATCAGAAGAACTTGCTTAAAATCTATCCTCTAAAAATTTGCAGAAATATGTCTTCTAGGGTTTTGGGGAAAACTACTCACAGGAAAAATTTTCATCAGAAACTCTCTGCTACCTAAGTGCCCATGGAGAAAAGCACTGGATAGGTGTCAGACACTGGAAAAACAAAATAGAATGAAAGGTTTGACTGAAGAAAGCATACAGAAAACAAGAAGTAAAAATCCTCTCACCTGCCATATCTCTCCAGCACGTTCCAAGTTTAAAGTTGTGCCAGAAAAATTAAAATATTTAGAGAACTCAGATCTATTTTTATACAGCAAGCAACAAGAATAAATTGTGAACTGAGAAGCAGTAAGTTGATAACTGGCACGCATGAATATCGACCTGAATCTATGATGAAGAGGTATGGTTGGTGAAGTTTTACTAAAGAAACTAGCATTGAAGATGAGATCTAATGAAGAGGAAAGGTCCGACCACTTCAGAAGAGAGATGGGCCAAGGAAACAAAAAGACCAGGAACTAGGAACTCTAAAATAGTATTTCTTCATATGAATCAGTGAAGAAAGTTGATGAGCAGAGATATGTGCCTTAATAAATAAAAGCAGTTGCACACACACACATTCACACATATATAGAAACTCTTACAGAATTCTTTGGGAACAAAAATAAAGAAATAAAACCTGAGTAATAAATAAGAACTAGTTCTAGGCTTACTGTTGATATTTTCTAATAGCAAGAAAACAAGTGTTTCAGGTTTTAAAATCTACTTGTAAAGTTGACAATGTCTTGAGCCTGTATGATATAAAATTCATACAAGGCTCATATTTAGTTTTTACTTTCAAGTGACACATAAACTAGAAAAAAATGTGCCCTAACCCAGAAAATGACAATATATTTGGGACTTAAAAAAAACCAATATGAGATATATCTATATCTATATCTTTCTTTATCTCTCTCTCTCTCTCTCTCTCTCTCTCTATATATATATATATATATATATATATATAAATGAGAATTGATTCATGTGATTATGGAGACTGAGAAGTCCCATGATATATGCCTTGTGAAAACTAAAAATGTTGAATGTTCAATATTTATTGTAAACATGAATATAAAAATGTTTTCAAAGTGCTCATGACTTCCTTCTAGCTCTATGTTATATTACTTTTACTCTGGAGTCCTGAACTGGTACCACAATCTCTCTTGAACCATTCCAAAGATGAAACAAGAAGAGAATTCAAGAGGGCAAATATTGTTAAGCCACAAATCACATGATCTTCTCTCTTCCATGACTCTAGCATGTCACACTGAGGTCTCTTTCTTTTTTCCTGTTTGTTTATAACAAAATGGCAAGCCATTGTTAGGTCAATTAATAAAGCTCAAAGAAATATATGTATGTTCTAAGTAAAGTATGAAGTGGGCAGGATTGGACCTTATTCCTGAGATCTATATGAGGTTAATTCAAATCAATTAATAAATATTTTTATAAAATTGCTCCTAAATCCATAGGATTGATTCCCTTTAAGGCCTTTAAATATTTAGTCCTCATCTTAGTTCCCACTTTACCTGATATTCTCTTCATTGAATTTTATCCACTTCTAATGTTACCTTCTTCATTAAGCTAATATAAGAGAAGCCAAAGCTCACGTGTATTTGATAAGCACAGAATATTTATAATGGGGTAGAAACTGAGAATAAAGAATTGAACAAGATACAATCTCCATTCTTTTAAAGCATTGGAGTTCATAGACACATGAAAAATTATAACAACAGTTTGTAGAGATGCAAACTTGCTATAATAGGACTTGGTTAAATACTAATGGCACACAGAAATTAGGGTGCCTCGCTTGTTTGGGGGTCACAAAAGTCTTCAGAAAGAAAGTACTGCATTGATGTTAAAGGTTGTATGTAATTTTCGCCAAAAGAAAGAGATTGAAGTTGGCTTTCTACACATGAAGGCTATGAGATGCAGAGATACAAAAACATGACACAGAGGGAAATGGAAAGATATTCTGGGTCATCAGACCATACTGTTCATGGGAAAACAGTAAAGATGTCAATTAAAAAGAGAGTGATGTTATATAGCAATATATATATATATATATATATATATACATACATATATATGTATATATATATAGTATGTTATGAAATTTTATCTATGTGAGGACTATTTTAATGAGTAAAATTGTTAGTTTATCAAAATTTTATAAACAGAATACATAATGTTGGAAGATGTTATGAACAAAATGATTTTATACAAAGAAGACAAAGTTACATAAAACTGACTTCTATATCTGAATAATAAAAAGTAATATTAATAAGAATAAAAATCTTGCTGTGTGCAGTGGCTCACAACTATAATCCCAGTAGCTTGGGAGGCTGAGGCAGGAGGATCAGGAGTCTAAGCAAAAGAGAGGTGCTAAGCAATTCAGTGAGACCCTGTCTCTAAATAAAATACAAAATGGGGATGGGGATGTGGCTCAGTGGTCAAGGACCCCTGAGTTCAATTCCTGCTACCCCATCTCACCCCACCACCAAAAATCTTACTAAGTCAAAATTAGTTTTGTTTCTTTCTCTGATAATCTCCAAAGTGTACGGTGACCATGTAATATGTAGTTGTCAATGCTATTTTTCCCTCTGGTTTTATCCTATGTCCACATTCTATAGGTTTATTTCTTCCTAATTGTTTATAATATTTTTTTATAATATTGTACCTATCCATCTTTATGAGTTATCAAAATTTTATAAACAAAATACATAATGTTGGAAGAAGTTGTTATGAACTAAAGATATTATACAAAGAAGACAAAGTTACATAAAACTGACTTCTACTATATCTCTGGTTTGTATCTCACAAACTCAAATGAGCACCTGAACTAAATGGGAAAATATGAAGAGTTTAATGGAACATATTCCACTAGAGACATGGTCTCAAGTTATTTCCTTTTCATAATTCTTAAATTTCCACAAAAAATACAGTTTTTTTTGGATGTTACTCAAGTTCTCCTTTATCTGTTGTCAGTAGTCCTATAAAATGTTATACAGACAGACAATAGACAGACAGACAGACAGACACACACACACACACACACGCACACACACACAACAAACACATGAGTTTCTTAGAAGGAAGGGCATTAAAACCACCCTATAGTATGTTTCACATTGTGGCCACAATCTAGCAGATATTTACATGAACAATGGGTGATTTTATTTTGAAACTATATTGTCAATTTGGAAGTATGTTCTTTAGTAAATTTCAATCATATTTCTATGAGTATTTGAAATACTTAAATTTCTCACAATTAATTAGAGTATAAAATATTTTAGTCAGCTTTTTTATTGCTGTGACCAAAAGACCTGACAAGAATAATTTTAGAGGAGGAAAAGTTTATTTGGAGGCTCATGGTTTCCGAGGTCTCAGGTCATTGACAGCTAACTCCATTCCTTGGGATCTGAGGAATGGCAGAACATCATGGCAAAAGTGTGTGGCAGAAGAAAGCAGATGAGACATCTCCCCTTACCAAAGACAAAATATATACTCCAAAAGCAGGACCCACAGGAATCACCTTCTCCAGCCACACTGTACTTGCCTAGAGTTGCCATCCAGTTAATCACTATCTGGGGATAATTTCATTAATTAGATTAAGACAACTAATAACCCAGTCATTTCACCTCTAAACTTTCTTGAATTTTCTCACACATAAACTTTTGGAGAATACCTACTATGGAAACCATAACACAAAATATCTATTTAAATAGTAATATTAACTATCTGCCTTCATAAACCATTTTAAATATTTGGAGGAAGTTCAATCTTATATTTCAAAGATTTTTTTCAACATCCATGTGAATTCTCAGAGTATGCTTTGAAAAAGGTAGCTATTTATAAGTATTCTCTCTCATACTGACCAGATAAACATGTCCATAGTGCCGACATTTAAATTTAGTGTGCATTCTTAACTACTGATCTTTGATATAGATTCATTTGATAGCTTTCTTTATACATGATGTTTATTGCAATCTTCCTAAATTTCTCTAAGTACCCCTTGACAAAAAAATTAGTCCCTTAAATATGTAAGTTACAATCAAGATAACAGTTTAAAATTTTTGTCTTTTTATTCTGATATTTATTCCTAACATGGATTTCTTTGTTTGTGTTTAAGTATTTGACTCTAGTTAGGGTGGTGGAAATTCATGGTCAATTCATTATAGAAAAATTTTATGTAAATGGATCATGAATGAGACTTCATTAAGAGACCTGTGTGGTATAAAGGAAGGGTGGCCCAGACTGAGAATCAACAAGATAACTTCATGAACTACTTTTTTCATTTAATATCATAAAACCGAGCCTCCAATTCTCTTATCCACTATTCTTCCTAAATTTCCCCTCATTACTTTTATTTTCTACATGTCTTTACTCTTTCAGCAATTGGTTATAGGCCAGATAGGTGACATTCTTATACTTTTAATGACATCAAGTGTGAATTTCTCTTTTAGAGTCAAGCATCTCAGACTTCCTAAATTGAAAGTTAATCAATCCAATTAAATAATAATTTGGTAACAGGGAGAATGGTAAGACATTCCAAAAGGAATGAGATCTATGTAAAAGTATGACTTTTTTTTTTTTAAAAAAAGAGAAATTTAATCCCTGGTACTCTTATAGTATAAACATATAAAAGTTTAACTACTAAAAGTTGTCACCCTAGTACATTACTTAAAATATATTTCAGTTCCAGCCACTATGGAACAACAGACAAAAATTGTAAAAAAAATTTACTTTCCACATTATAAAAGAAAAGGCAAGTAATATGTAAGGAATATTAATTTCTAGATATTGGAAAACAAACAGAACAAGGTGTTTTATCCCTGAAAAAAAGGAACATTCAGAGGAAGAGCCCTATCTTTGTCGTTAGGTCCTATGAAGCTTATTTCACAGGGAGTATGACCCTCAGATTCTAGGGTTGAAAGGGGGGTCTCTTCAAGTCTTTGTTTAAGACAAATGAATTAATGTATGATCCAGAACTTCTTGAGGGCATGGAAAGAAATTGTGGAAAGTTGAAGGGCAGAACATTCCCCCAGTTCAGAGAGGATTTGGAAGTTGTGTCCCTGTCTGGCAGTGACTTGGAATCACTTTGATATTTTGAGGTTTGTTTTAAGGCATTTTTATTTTTTAAGATCAGGCTTAGAACAGACTTCAGAAGCAGTATTTTAGTCCTACTATGAAGGTGTCATCTTCTGAAGAATCTACCTGAAGCCTGTATCATGAGCTCTTTCTACTTGCTAGAATAATGACTGAAAAAAATAAATGAACTCTTGTCTTACAACGTATATAAAAATTGATGTGAAATGGATCATTAATTTGAGTATAAGGGCTAAAACTATAGTTACTCTTATGGTTTAGATGTGAGGTATCCCAAAAGCTCATTTGTGAGACAATGTAAGAAAGTTTAGAGGTGAAATGATGGGTGATAAAGGCTTTAATGTAATAAGTGCATTAAATCACTGATAGGTGGTAATTGGGTGGTAGCTCTAGGCAGGTAGGGTGTGGTTGAGAGAGGTGAGTCCCTGTAGGGCATGCCTTTGGGATTTATATTTTGTCCCTAATAAGCAGAGCCTGTGTGCCCTCCCTCCCCCACCTCTGTCTCTCTATCTCTCTTTCTCTCTCCTTCCTGATTGCCATGTCCTGAGATACGTTCCTCTGTTACACTCTTCCAATGTGATGTTCTGCCTCTTTTGGGTCCAGAGCTATTGAGTTGACTGTCCATGACCTGAGACCTCTGAAACTATGAGCCAAATAAACTCCTTCTCTAAAATTCTTCTTGTCAAGTGTTTTGGTCACAGATATAAAAAAGCTGACTACAATGGCTCCTATGGAAAAAAAAAAACACAAGAGAAAATATTTTTGACCTTATATTTGGTAGAGATTTCTTAAATAAGACACAAAGAAAAGCATGAACATAAAAGAATTGTTAAGTTTGATTTACATTTAAAATATTTGTGCTTCATAAACTACTATTAATAAAATTAAAAATCAAGACAGATGAGATGAAAATATTGGTAAACATGTATCTAAAACAGAACTTCTATTTAAAGACTCTTTACAACATAAGACAACACATGATGATTTTAAAATGAGATAAACCAAAAAATATGCAAGTACTTGAAAACAAATAATGTGGGTAAATTATAAGGACATAGGAGCCAAACTGAAAGAGTTCACATTAGTCAAAAGTGTAAAAAGTTGACTGCTGTCATAAGTTAATTAGCACTGAATATCAACTCAAATTATGAAACAAATATTCATCCTGGCATAAAATTATCAAATAAATAAACATGAGAAAAAGATCTCTCTTCCTTTAAGAATGGTTCTAGATGATACATACAGGAAGCAGATCCCAAATGTCATATTGTATATAATTACTAAAATTTTTTTAAGGGGAAGATGAGGAGGCAGTAAGAGTATGCTAAAATTTATAGTATTTATTTTGGGATTTTTCCATTCTTGACTGATGTGATGGTTTAAAGATCTGCTTGAGAAAAACAATGATAAAATCTATACATGCAATCCTATCTTATAAATAGGGAGATTGGTGAAAACAACTAACCATCATTGATATAGCAAAAGGAATGTCAAAGAATGTAAGAAGCAGAGATATTACAAGAAGAATATTAGCATTGTTCCTTCAATACATATTAACAAAGATAAAGTGATGATGTTAAGCAAAGTGAAATTCAAGGCTAAGAGAATGAGATTTATCATAAATGAGGCATGATTTAAAATAAATATATGATAGCCATGAATTTTCATTCCAAGTATTATTAGAGCCAAATACTTAAGGGGAAATGATTACAAACACCAGGACAATAATTAGACATAAAAGTAAAATCCATGTTAAAGATGAATGTAGTTTACACTCCTGACAGAAAAAAAAAGCAACAGAAAGGTAAATAACTTGAATAAATAAATAGATTAAGTGACGCAGCAACTATCAATATTCACAATAAACAGAACTTTTCATGTGTGCCTGGAATGCAAAGATTAATTTATGTTAGTTACACACATGCACAGAATGTAGATATACAAGGTGAAAGGCGAGTGACTCACCCTAGGTGGAAAGTCAACCAAGAGATTTATTGGGGGGTGCCCAAAGGGGAAGAAAAGGAGAGGCAGAGAGGAGAGGAGGAGGGCAGAGAGAAAGAGAGCAGAGAAGAGAGAAAGAAGAAGAAGAGGGAAGAGAAGAGGAGGCAGAGAGCCTGAGTTTCCAAGCTTTGGCTTAAAGGTTGCATGGTGATGGGGCGGGCGCTGATTGGCAGGGTGACTCAGGAAGGCCAGCGGGATTGGTCAAGAAAACTTTGAATTTGGTGCTCTTTGGCTTGGCGCCCTTCGGAGAGGAGGTGGAGTGTTGGGATTCCGTGATGTTCTTGCAAGATGGAAACTTAACTTCAGCGGGGAGTCTCCCACACACCCAACACAGGGCAAGTTTATTTTTATTTATTTGCTCACTTTACAATGTAAATGTATTAAAAACTGAAATATTGTTTACTATCTTCTAAATTAATCCTATGTAAAGAAAGACAAACCTTAATTAAAATCATTTTGTGTGAAGATGTATTTCATTAAAATTTGTGAGACAAAAAGTAACCTGAAATGAAACGCATCCAGTAAAGTACAGACCACAGCAAAAGGGTAAGAAGTAATATTTTTATTTTCCATGAGGAATTTCATGGGTGGGTTGGGGGGGCTATAAAACAGACTAACAAGAGAAAAGCAGAACTTAATATATACCTTATTTAATATAATCTTTTATATTATAAATATAATCATTTAATATAATCTTCTGTGACAGAGATGACTTTAGAAATGAAGACCCAAAGAAACAGAGAAATCTGCCTATTTGACATCTAGTTTGCTGAAGAGTAGACAGTCGGGGAGGCATGATTGAACAAAGTATGGGGTGATCTAATTGTAAGCAACCCCACTTGGAAAGGCTGTTCACATTCTCTGTGTCTCCTTTTGCAAGATAAGGTATTCATTCCTTTCCTTTCCTGTATGTTTCTAGCAAATGATAAAATCCAGGTTTCATAGCATCTGAAGCTTATAAAAGTTTGTAACTCTATTTAAGAAAATGAGTACATCATTATGAATACAATCTGCCTCACAGCTTTGGAAGATTCCTGAGATAGATATTTTATTAGTTTGATGTTCAAGCTGCCTCCAGTTGCAATATTTGGATATAAAACAAAATGAATAAGAAAGCCAGATATTCCCAGAGGTAAACCTAAGCAAAAAGAATAAGGCTAAGAGATAAATAAAATTTCATACAAAACAATAAAAAATAGAGGGTCAGTTTGTATTTAGAAATTTCCTCCAAAGTATAACAATTGTGAAAAATTTTGTACTGAGTAAAATATATATATTTCAGTAATAAGCAGATCTGTGAGAAAAAAATTAAACAGAAGTATATACCTATTAAAGCTTAAGGAGATCAAATGTAATTAAGGGCTTAAAATTTGAATATGATATAGTTTGATTTGTACCTATTGTTGGATAATATATGACATGCAGATATTAAATTTTAAAATTTGAATATAAGATTAAGTACATATAAGTATGTAATATACCATAAAACAAAATAATTGTTTATAGAGACTATATCTTTTGTGTTTTATATTACAATTTTATATATTTTAATTGTCCATAGAATGCTTACTAGACATGATCAAGCTAGGGAATGTTTCAAAGGAAATAAGCATTAAAAACCTCATTGGAATATTTTCACAAGAGCTTACTTGTTCTGTAAAAATATTAAAGAGCCAAGCATTTTATCTATAGATAATGTTTTTCTGGTTTATTATTTTCTTCTATTTGGTTACTCTTTAAAGTTTTAGTTCCTTCCAAATTTTGTAGGAGACATTTTTCCTTGTTGTTTTTGTGGTGAATTAGAAATAAAATTTTCTTCTTCTTAATTCGGATTACTTCAAAGTGATTTTCCCTAGGACCCATTACTGTCTAAAACCAGAATTGCTTATTTGGCAGAAGTTTGGAAACATGTGACCTTGTGTAAGATACATTTGCTAATTCAATGCAATCGTACTTGTTCATAATAACTTCATAGCTTAAATTATGAAAGTTTGTGAATTTTAATCTTTCAAATAGTGCTTTGCAAACCCAAGACTTTATGATTCTAATTGTTCCTATTTCACTAGTGGTTATCATATTCATCATTTCCTCACATGTTAAAAAAAAGGATTCTTTACTTTCGTACCTGATTTATCCATAAGACTATACATTTCTAACCAGTATAACACATTTCATCTGCTTAGCCTGTAAGTTAAGTCTTACTTAATTTGGAGTCAGTTGTTTAAACATCTTATTGTCCCCCAAATTTCTCATAGTCTTATTTTCCATAAAAAAATTGTCCAGAAATCTTGGATACTTAGGATTATACTCCTTGTTGAAAAACTAGAATCATTTGAATAGTTCAAAAGAGGAACCCATGCTTTCTGCTGTGATTACTTTCATCTCTGTCACATATTGTTCCTTTGAAAACAGATACTGTAAGAGGAGCACTTGGTGGCTGCTGAGATCTTTCCAGTAATGTTAGAGATTATAGAGAGAATCTGATCTAGATCAAGGTAATCTAGAGATCTGATTCCTTCTGAGATATACTCCCAGTTTTCTTGCAACTGCTCTGCTTGCTTCCCAAAGGCCCCCTCAGTAAATGAAATGATAGAGAAAGACAATAGCATCTAATACTTAAAAACAGTTTTGTTATATTTCAACTTTGGGGAAATTAGTGTGAATTGTGTTAGTCTCATCCAACTAAGGAGGACAGAAATGTGTTCTAAAGACAAAGAAGCAGAATTGATCTCTGGTAGTTTATCTCCCTGAAATTTCAAGTTCTGGGTAAATACACACTCACATTTCAAATTCTATATAATTAGACATTGCACTACCTAAACTTCTTTGAAAGACTCCCCAATTTCTTGTTTCTTCTATCTGGACAGAACCACCAAACCATTCAACACTGTGTGGATTAATCAAGCAATGAATGATCTACTGAATTAAGAGATAAACATTTACTTTATATCATTAATCACGGAAAAATTTCTGGGATAAAACAATGCTCAAAATTTAAATAAAGGAACTAATAACTGAAATTCTTCTGATTAGTAATATACAGAGTTTTTATTTAGAATGTTACCATTACTTTCAAGTATCTAATCAAGAAGAGATACGGATATAGAAAATTTCTATATGGTGAATATAAGAAGTAAGAAGCTTAAATATACATAGTACATACATGAAACTTCAAAACAATTATTTGAGTTAGACATTGTTTTTCTCAGTAATTAGATAGGAAAATAAAGGATGAGATAAGTTAGACTAGTGGCTCAAAGTCAGAAAGCTAGTAAATAGTCTACATTGTCTTTGAACTCGGACCTCATCATTCCAAGTCTACCACATCTTAACTCATATGTGCCCAAGCCAAAACTTTACAGAAAATGGTAAGATGTTCTCTACTTTCTACTTAATATTGATCAAAAATTGCAAAATAAATAAATAAATACATAAAAACAATATCAGAGTGGCTAAAACTTACGCAGTCTTGGAAATCGTGTCAATAATATTGCCACATTATCTATAAAAGGATTTTGGGAACATCTACTCCTGATCTATATCACATAAACCCTTTTCTTCAAAATGCCATGGTAGATGTTAAAGAGAATACATTGATGAGTAAAATAAGAATCTCTGTCTTCAAATTGCTTGTTGACAGACCTGTGGTTCCAAAATACATTTTAGATGTTCAGGTGTGATCACATTTAATGCTTAAACTACATAACTGGTTTGATGGGTCCAAAGACCTAGTTTTCTCAGGCCAAAAAGAGGCTAATAAAATAAATAAACAAACTAATATGTTAAAAATTGTGAAAGATTATGTTTTGTGTGAGACAGTTGTAAGCAGAAGAAATAAGTGAAGTATATAAAAAATGTACATTTTGTATATTACTGCAAAATACTCAATTTAGCCAATCTTCTCCAAAGACTCTCGTTCATCAGTTTTCTCTTCTCTCCCTTTTCTATCACATTAGGCATCCATGCATCCCTTTCTAAGCAAAGCAACTTTTCTTATAAAGTTTTTAAAAAGATAACAATTTCTTTGTGCTCAAATAAAAAAAATTTCTTGAAACATCTATAGGGACTCAGAAAATTCTACTTCAAAATAAATTCTCTTGGCATAGCAGATAGCTTACTTTCAGATCTTTTCTGCCTTCCTTCCCTGAGGCTATAAAAAGAGTTCTCTCTCCCTGCTCCCCTGGAGACCAACATGTGACATGCTCTATACCACAGGAAGGAAATGAGGACACAAAGAAGAATCTGAACAACAACTCCCTCCAGTTTATTACCATTGGCTCATACCCTTTTTGTCTAATCCTAATCCTTTATGACTATCTGGTCTTAAGTGAACCTAAGTAAGCATACAAACATGGTATACAGTTTCCCCTGGATATTTTTTTTTTCTTTTTTTTTTTAAACAATTTTCAATTTGTTATAATTAGTTACACATGACAGTAGAATGCACTTTGATACATCATATATCATGGAATATACTTTCTCATTCTTCTGGTTGTACCTGATGTAAAAGTAGGCCCAAATTTTCAAAATGTCAGCTTAGGATATGATTTCCTTAAAAATACTCCGAAAGCACAAGAGGTAAAATCAAAGATCAATAAATGGGACTCATTCAAACTAAAAAGCTTATTTCCAGCAAAGGAAACAGTCAATAATGTGAAGAGAAAGCCTACAGAATAGGAGAAAATCTTTACCACATGCACCTCAGATAAAGGATTCATTTTCAGGATATATAAAGAACTCAAAAAAATTAAAACAAAAAACAAATAACCCAATTAATAAATGGGCTAAGGAACTGAACAGAGACTTCACAGAAGAAGAAGTACAATCAATCAACAAGTATATGAAAAAATGTTCAATATTCCCTGGATCTTTGTGTATCCATTTCTGAAATCTCCTATCATGTGAATCTTTTGTTAAATAAATTGGTTATGCTTTTCTCTTGTTAGTCTTTCTTTTATTATAGAATGTCAGCCATAAATATGGTGATGGGTAAGAAAAAATTATTACTTTTTGTCTACTACATGAGTAAGAGTCACTACTCTCCTTGGAAGGAGAAGGGGTGAGGAGAGTCTAGATTTTAAATGACATTTTTTATAATAATCACTTTGACCTCTACTTCCATTTTTACTTCTACTTGACTAGTGCTTTCCTTCCTTTTAATAATGCTTATAAATATATGTATCCTATGTGGATAATCCAGATAATATCCCCATTTCAAATTACGCTGATAAATAGCCTTAATTCTCCTTTGTCATGTAAATCGAATATCTACAGTTCTTAGGATTACATGGCAGACATCTTTGAAGGCCATTATGCTTTCTAGTAGAAGTGATTCAAATTTCCCTATTGTCAGAGAGATAAAATTTTCTTCCATATGCTCTTGAGTTATCTTGACACTTTACTGCTTAGTTGGTTGTAGCTGTTACTATTAATTGCTACTAGCTAGTGATTCCTTACTTTGTTGAAGTAATCATTTTCACTCATTTGTTTCAGTTTGTGTTTTCCAAAAAGACCAAACCAATAGGGAAGGTATACAGACACATGAGAAGGGATTTACTAGAGTAAATGGCTCACATAATTATGGAGATGGACAAGTCCAAAGATAAGCTGTCTGTAAGATATAGACACTGGGAAGATGGTAGAATGGCTCAGCTCAAGGACAAAGACTTCAAAATCAGGAAACTGATGGTGAAACTCTCAGTCTTTGAATGAAGTCCCGAAAACCAGGGGTCTTCTAGTGTAAGTCCTGGACTCCAAAGGCCAGGAGTCTGGAGTTCTGATGTCCAAGGCAGAAGAAATAGAGTCTATCATAAGTATCAGAGAAGACTCCAATTTGCCTTCTGATCTTTCTCTCCCAGTAGATTGATTTGATGGTGCCTGCTCACATTAAGGACAGACCTTCCCCACCTGGTCCATTCAGAGTCACAAACTAATCCTATCTGGACTCAGTCTCATGTGTACACGAAATTAATGCTTTGCCAATCTTTTAAATATTTCATAATCTAGTCTAGACTAGTTGAAATCTGAAATTAACCATCATACCATGTAATCCTTTTATATCAAACAATAGCCCTATAAATTAGGCATTATTAACATTATCCTTTTCCACAGGAAAATCTGGAGTAAGCAATTTGTTAAAGGCCCCCAGAATTTAGATTTTTAACTATTATGTGCCACGCTGGTCTTCTCTGTTTAAAATTTGTATAAAGAGCAAAGTAATAAAAATGAAGTTCTAAAAAAATCTAAAATTAATCTTTAAACAAGTACAAGCTCATTGATATAAATTTCTCTTATCCAAATTTTCAGTTTGGTCTGATCTGATCATCACAGGAGATTATGTTGCACACTGTGATGCCCTTTGTTTCTGTATTGTCAAAATAGATTCCTCTAAATTGTCAAAGAATTTGAAAAGAGTTCTTGTTTGAGAATACCATTCCTTTGCATTTTTAGT
This sequence comes from Ictidomys tridecemlineatus, assembly GCF_052094955.1. Classification (NCBI taxonomy): domain Eukaryota; kingdom Metazoa; phylum Chordata; class Mammalia; order Rodentia; family Sciuridae; genus Ictidomys; species Ictidomys tridecemlineatus. The sequence goes on along the minus strand of NC_135480.1, from coordinate 166,207,346 downwards.
GGGTTCATATAGTTCTGCTTGTCTGACCATCTTGACTGATGTGTTGTGTTTTGCATTTAGTCAACAGTATGTTTCATTTGCTAGCTGTCAAATTCAGTCCCTTAGAAAATCCATTTTTTTTCTCAATTTGCACATGCTTTTCAATCTCTTCAATTATTCCTTCATTTTGTCTTTTAAAATCTATTCACAGGCATTAGTTATTTAGTTAATGTCTTATGAAAAATAGAAACTTATAATTGGTTGTCTCTTGACTATTAATGGAAAACTAATAGCAGTCAAGAAAATTACTGTAAATAATTATTTAACATTGTTACTAAATATACCAGACTTTTTGATTTTTATAACAAAATGTCATTGGAATCCATTTTGTATTAAACATTACTTTTATACATTTTAAAAATAGAAATAATAAATTCAACACTTATTTATAACTTGTCTTTTAAGCAAGTCACAACTTTTTTCATCTATTTGCATGGGGGGATACAACTGTGCAGAGTACATGCAATGACTCATCTCAGATATTTATTATTTGCAAAACACCACTGTGCTTTACTCTTGTGAATAAAAAAAAATGGCATTAAGTTTCTAAGTCTCCAGGGAAAAAAGTATGACATTGGAGTTAGATTTTGTATACAGAAATGAATCTTAGAGTAGGGCATTAAAAGCATTCAGAAGAAAATAAATGCTATTGGAAAGAATGTTTATATAAATGTATTCAACTTTTTCCAAAAGTGTCTGATCACAAGACTCATGTAGAGTTCTTATTAAAATACAACATCCCTGCCTTTTCTTCCAAGTTCTGATTGGGTGCCTCTAGGAGGACTTGAGGATTTTTTATTTTTTTCCAAGAAACACTAGTAGCTCTTATGCCCAGTTAGGAAATTGTTAATATGGAAGAAAATCTTTTGCCTTAACTTTATAAATGGGCAGTTATTCAAGGTGATTATTGATAGCAAAACCATTTCTAGCACAAAACCTCTTGAACAGGGCAAAAGTGGCAGGATGCCTTTAGGTAATATTCATTCATTCATCTATCTACTCAGTTTCAATCATCCAGGACAGAAGAATACAAATATCAACAAGACACAGAAACTGCCCTCTAAGAATCCTCTGGAAAGGACGAAAAATATACACATGAATCATTATGCAAATATTCATTCAAATTTATAGACATCTATGAAAGAACTGATTTCCTAGCTTTGGAGAATGAAAGACTTAAGTGATTGAAAGTTTTATTCATGGACTTAAAAAGCAATGTATATCTTGTGGAGTGTCAGATTTCAAAGAAAAGCTGCCAGAACTATTGAGAAGGCAGTTCAAAAAAGTAGAATGCTGGATATGATGACTTTTCAAACATACTCATCTCACTATTCCTGCTGGAAACTCCACAGAAACGACTATGGGATCACGGAGATAGCTCTAGACCGAAGAGGAAGAAAAAGGCCAATGTAAAAGCAAATGCAATCCTTTCTTCCACCCCTGATGGCTGCAGGTGGTGGTGAATTCTCTGGAGCCAGACAAGAGAGAATCCTATGGCAATGGAGGTCGGGAAAGTTCTCCTCTTTCTAGAAAACTCATTTGATGAGCCCTTTTGATTATAAAAAGTATGCTAGGTCTGGTTCTAAAAAGAGGAAGTTTAGACAACAAGAGCATTTTGAAGAACGGTATAGCTAGATGGTGGTGACGTGAGATGGAATTTGGTATCCTAAAGGTAGTTTCCAGAAAGAATTTTATTGATGAAAATTTTGGAACAGGAAGAGACACATGTATCTTCTGGGACTGCTCACAGTTTTGGGAGCCATGGAACTGCTCAGGGTTGTACAGAATGAAATTGGGCATGTGTCCCTTCACTACCAAGTTTTCCAAGGAAATGCCAGTATATCAGTGAAACACCAAGGTACCCAGATGAAGGCCCATTGCTGGAGATCAAATCACACTTTTGATGTGGTTTCCATGTTCTGGTCATTAAATGAATTATGAGATGTGCTGTATCTCCGTTTCCTCATTTAATAAAAAAGGAGGATAACAATGGCAGTGCCCAGTGTATAGAGTTATTGAAAAGATTAAATAATACACATGTAGTGTATTTAGAAAGTTGACTATTGCTTTTGGAAACAAAATACAAGAACACATTTCAAAATCCACCCCGCCTATTTAGAGAAAAAGAGAAAACATAAATAGACTATTTTACCTCATTTAAAGATAGGATAGTTAACAGTAAAAAAATTAAAATGAGAATTAATAAACTATTGAAATAAGAGTATGATCACAGTAATGCAAGAGGCAGATGAAGAACATATCTAAATGAAAAACTTTACTACCGAAAATGGAAATAAACTTTGGACATTATTCTTAGTTTTTTGAGATAAATTTAAAAAAAGAAAATAAGTGATAATAAAATAGATTGATATGACAAGTAATCTATCATATGTAATAAAGAAATTCAAAGCCTCCTTTGACTTTCTATAGACAACAATAAAGCTGTAATAAAGCAACTTCTATGAATAAGGAGTAGTATGCAGTCCGAACTTGAAAACTTAAAAGAGAATCTATAAAAATTAGGAGAAAATGCAGTTAACTAGTAATTTTTGGGACTTCTAAGATCCAGGGCAAAAGTGATAACTTCAAAAAGACAATGATACTTTTAGCTGGATAATATCAAAAGGGTGTATAATAAAAGAAAAGGAAAAGGAGAAAAGTTGCAGCCAATGATCTTGATTTGTGTGATACTGAGTTTCTCGTATACTTCTAAGAATTGCTAAGCATATTTGCCATCACTTACATTATTTGTTTATACAGATTCATTCCAGTGTATAGTGGGTCCTACGAAAAGTTAAAATATTTGCCAATTCTTTGTTTTCTAGTACTCCTGTAACAAATTACCACAACCTTGCTAGCTTATCAATAAAAGAAATTTATTCTCTCATAATTCTGGAGGCCAGAAGTCTGAAATGAAGATGCCAGCCATACCACACTGCTTACAAAAGCCTCAAATAAAATTCTTCTTTAAATTTTCCAGCTTCTGGTGGTTCCAGCCATTCCCTAACTTGTGACTGTATTTCTGATCTCTTACTCCTCTATCTTGGCACGGCCTTTTCCTCTGCATGGACATATCTTCTTGGCTTCCACTTAATGCACTGTACCAGACTTCACTTGCCCAAACACTAGGGAAAATATTTCATCCCAAATTATTATTTTGTCAACTAGAGGTGATTTTCCATTATGGTATGTTACTCCAGTAAAGGAAATATATGGTTTTGGATTCTAAACATAGAGTACTCTACTTCTTTTCTTTCTTTTCTATGTAACTTAATTTACCCAGAATATGATGTGTGTGTGTGTGTGTGCACGTGTGTGCATGTATGCTTGAAGAAGGGTGGGTAAGTAATATCAGCTATAACCATTGTAATTTATAATTCAAAACTAGTTCCAGGAAAAGGAAAATGTTTACTATTTGCCTCTGACATTTATAAAACTTCAGGAGTTGCCTTGTGTGCTGACATTTTTAATAAATCAGAGCAATTCTTTTATTCATAGTAGAAAATTTAAAACAATGCAGTGGTCAGAAAATTTCTTTATGAATGCACCCACAAAAATACACATATTTTAAAGTTTAAAATCTCATTCTTCCTCTGAGGATCACATTATCTATAACCTCTCCTATATCTTAGATCTCTACCTAATAATTGGGGCTTTATAACAAAAGCGATAATATCTGACCTCAACTGTGCCAGAAACATTGTAAATGTTCAGCATTTCTTGACTATATGGCAAATGATTGGCTGAATGTTTTATTATAGGTTTAGGTAAATAATAAAAATGTTCAAGTTAAGCAGTATTTTTAAACAGTTTTCTACTCCCAAAGGAGAAGGGGAGCAGTTCTGGCATAGAAATTTAAGAGCTTGAACATTCTAAAGTTATCTTGATCAGAAAAATGAATAATGTCTGTGAGGAGTCAACCAACAATGTTGCAAGAGTCTATAGTGAGCTACTTAGTTATTTGAGAAACTTCTAGGAACTTCTCTGCAGATGGTATGCTCAGGTACTATAGGAATAGTTTTGTCCATACAACCCTTCTGAAATTCTCTACCTTTGTCCTATCCTCAACAGTCTGTAGTCATGAACACACAAAAATTTATCATATCACCTATTTCCAATAAAAAATTTATTTACTTTAGAAAAGGAAATAAGCATAGATAGATAAGTAAATTAAGGCCACACAGCATGGCTTTACTTAATTAGGATTCAAAACTATGCCTTTTTGCTTCCCAATGATTTCTATTGAAAATAATAGTGAAGCCAACTATAAATGTAATGTAAAATTGTGCCTACTGACAACTGCTGCTTTACTGAAAATTCCTTTTCTTCCCTAATATACAGAATTGGCAAATGTACAGTCAAACCACAGAATACATAATGGTCAGCAATTCATTAAATAATGTAGTAGATTCAAGGAAAGATCATGTTAAAGTTTACAAGAATCTCAGGTCCAAGAAGATGCAGACATCTTAATTCTGATGGTGCTCAAATGTTTCAATGGCTTATTAATCTGCTCAGTCTCCACTGTCTTTGAGTCTGCAGCAAAAAAAAAAAATATGATTGATTGTGCTGCATAATATGTGCTTTTTGCATTTCCGTTAACCATAAAACAAGCACCATTTTAATTAAGCTGCTTCCAAGCAATTCAGGTGCTCCATAAAAAAATAATGAAGCCATTAAGATGTGTTACAAGTGACTGAGATATCCTTCTCATTTGAAAATGCAAAAGTGGAAGTCAGCATTTGTTGTTGTATCTTTCCCCACCATCAATCTAAGGAGGCCATTTAATCCTATGAAAAATAATACTTGACTTTAGTGAAATATGGGAAGAAAAATGAATATACATATACACATACACACATGTATATATATGTATATATTGATACACCTATATATAAATATATAATTGCATATGGAATATACACATACAATTACAAACATATAAAATTAACCTCTGCTAAATTTGGTGTGCAATTAACTATAAAGAAGTTATTTTTACTGTTATTCAAGGTTTGAAGATGTGTGTAGGTGTTGCACATTATGTTAGAGCTTTAGAAAATCCTTTTGTCCACCAAGGAAATATTAATTTTAGGATTTCAACAGGAACTATGAATTTTTCTAAATTAAGTGGCGGAGTGAAATTGAAACAGTGATTCAAAGCTGATATTTATTTGAAAACTTAAAAATGTGAGACACAGGAGGGTTGGGACTCGTCTTATCTGGTATTCTAATTGATTTGGGTATCCTATTACGAACTGTATGCACAATGATGTGTGTACTCTGCTTCCATAAGAATAAGTAAAATTTTTGTTTTCATTGTGGATTCATCATTTGTTATTTTCTACTCTTTGTTCTTTCAGTATACAAATATTTTTTGTATCAGGCATGACATTAGGTTCTAGAGATATAAGGTGATCATTACACATTTAAATTTCCTATGAAGGACCTGTATGCTAGTGGGCAAGAACTACCAAGAGTGATGAAAAGCAAAACAAAAAATAGACTTATGACATATCTTTTAAGTGCTAAAAGGTAAAATAATGAAAACATTGACGCTGATTCTAGGAGGCTGGTCAGGGTAGTTCATTCTGAAGAGCTGACTTGACATAGTCCCAGAGGAAATAACTTTATCGATTGTTTTGGAGAAAGGAAATGAAATTTGCTGTAAAGTTGGTATGCAATAAAAAATGCATCATCTACAAAAACTAAATAACCTTTACTTCATTTTGAAAATTTCACTAATATCAAATTCACTTTTTTACCTACCTTAAATGTCTTATGCTGCTTGTTTAGGCTCTTTCCATCTCAATGGAAATATGTAACTCTAAGGTATGCAATTTTTTTTACAAGTCAGAGGAAATGAAAACTCAAAGAATATTGGAAATAATATGATGCCAGACATTAGCAACACTACCAACATCCTTCTAGACAAGAATATGAAAATTAGAGAGTTTCACTGAATTTTGTGGGATTTCAGAGGTAAAAATTGGTAGAATAAGGACAGAGAATGCCAGGTAATCTAACTACATATTCCTAATCAGGTAGGTAGATGGATGATATAGATAAGTTGGCATTTAGTAGTTGCATTGGCTTCTCCCATTCTTATATATTTTTTATTTGTGTCCTAGAGTGAATGATAGCTCTAAAAACTAATTTAAGCCTAATCACTGTTGTTCTCTAATGTTTTACTTATAATTAATGTGCTAATTCTTTGGTTTATTCCCTGGGCATTTTCATGATGGGTACAAATTTATAAGGCTCCTGAATAACTAAATAAATGTTACAGCTGCCTTCTAGCTATCAGGCTGGTTCAGGTAGAATTGAATATCATGTTCCTTAGTAAGTTTTTTGTGCCCAATGGCAAAAAAAAAAAAAAAAAAAAAATCTAAGTAAAGCCAAACTGAGATTTTAGCAATTCCATTTCAAGAATTCCCTGAGGAGCCATTAGCTACAAAGATATGGAAGGCAGGGAGTCTGCCAGGGGAGGGTGACAAGGTGGGGTAGACTCCTGGAGAAGTAAAATGCTTGAATTCACAAGACCTATCTACCTAGCCTGGATGAACAAAAGCACTCTAGAAGGGGGCATTGTGAATTGTGGAGGATAATAATGCTCTTGTTTTTCCAATTCTACTACTGTGGGTTTTCTCCTCCTGCTTAGTTAAATTTTTTTTTTTTATTTTTTTGAAAGAGAAGCATCAACGGAAGAGTAAAAGTAGTGGCAAAGAATGGTGTGTGTGTGTGTGTGTGTGTGTGTGTGTGTGTGTGTGTGTGTATGTCAGGGGGCAGCAGACTAGGAGAAACTTCATCAAGAATAATGGGAAACAGGACTGTCACAATATGCTGTCTTGCTTTATCAGCACTAGAGAAAATCTGAAAAGCAGAGTTTTTCCTACTTAGTTTTCTTCCCTTTTACCAATCTGTTCCACATTCCTTCATGCTGACCTCATTCATTACTTGACACTGATTGCTGATTGTGTGCATAAAACTATGCTAGGGTGTGGATGTATATATATGAGCCACCTCTTAAAACTAGCAAGAATCCATTGGTAAACAATACGATTTTTTTTTAAATTGTTGGCAGCTTTGAGTTTGTCAGGCAGAAGTATTTATACCACCTGAATAGGCAAATACAGTACATCATTGCTTCTCCATGTTTCCTTTTTAGAGAGCCCGTTTACTAGCATAACTGCTAGTGAGAGTGTGTGATGAAGGCAGTCAGGACATACATATTTCCCGTGCCCATGAGGACTCACAACCTAGGAGGTGAACTAAATTGAGAAAAAAAGAAAACTACAACATAAGGCAACTTCCTTTATAGATAAGCGTCAGTCATGGGTGTGCACCACATGGGGAAATTCTCCTTTAGGTGGTAAATAAGTTATTAGAGTGTCATTAATATTTGAACTTGACCCTTAAAAGCTAGTATGATTTTGGTCCATGGAATTTTAGAAAGGATGGGGATATGGGACTAGTCATGGTCTATGAGAGGAAGAACAAACAAATAGAATCCCTGAGGCAGGAAAAGAAGCATTACAATGACAACGTGTTTGGCAGGCACATGGGTGGTATAGAGGGAGTTTATGGGAAGTTGGATAAGTAGGTGGAGAGACTTAGCTAATAATATCTATGTAACAAGCGATGACCTTTTATAGTTTTGGCCACCTCATTCATCTTAAATGAGGCAAAGATGGAAATCCATAACTCTGCTATGTGGCGAATGCTGGTCATGAGTTTTTGAACTTGGGATTTTGTTCCTCACTATAAAACACTGATTATATTACCTGTTTTGTAATACTCTAAAGCATTACAAAGAACATCTGAGCTTTAATTTGGGAAATGAGTTGCAAGCTTTAAAAGCTATGATGTAAAAATAAATGTGACATTTATTGAGCACTCTGTGAGTTCCTCTAACTCTCAGGAAAGAACCATGTGAAAATGTTAACAGTGTCAAGACGACCTGGTGCCCATACTTATTTAAGATGTGTCATCACCTCAAAAAGTTTACAGCCAGTTTAGATCTCCAACGCCACTAAAATAAAACAACAAAACACCAATATTAAGGAAACTAGGAAAAAGAGAGAGAGAGAGAGAGAGAGAGAGAGAGAGAGAGAGAGAGAGAGAATTTTGGGGAAGGATAGATAATCAGTAGAAATGGCACTACTTAACAACTTAGAACTGGTGGAGCAAAAATAAAAATATTTATCTGGTAGAGTCTCCAGGACTTCACACAAGTTTGATGTTTTCCTCCTGAAGTAACATTATCTGGATTTGTAGCGACATGGCCCAATTAAGAGATGCATGAGCTGATAAATATTATTAAATGAGGGAAGGTTTAATGTAGGGAATTAGCTTTAATCTTGGACTTAAAGCTATAAGTGATGTAATTTGGAAGATAGAATGTGAAAGGAATTAAATGCTGATAAAATTAGTGATGTGGGAATGATATTCATTGAAGTAAAGTTGCTAGTTCTCATTGACTTGAAGTTTTTTTCATTTTCTTGAAAGAAGTTGAAACAGTGTAATTTATAGTGTCAAAAATGCCCTTCTAAGTGTGCAAAGATTATCCACTAAAAAATCTTTATTTATCCATCCAAAAGCTTCATTTGGGACGTCTTCATTGCAGCTAAGTTTGCACATATGGATGAGTTGCGAAGGGCAGAGGCAGGCAATAGGACAGTTGCTCAAAAAACAGCAGGCTCTGGAAGGAGACTCTCTGGCTTCAATACGTGACTGACCATTTATTAGTCCCATGACCTTGGAAAAGTAATTTAAAATGGTTGGAAGAAGGAGAAAATAATAGTATCTACCAAGTAGGGACATCTTAACAGTTTGAAAAAAAAAAAAAAATATATATATATATATATATATGGAGCACAGAGAACATGCTAAAAATCACAAATATTTATCAATATTCTAATTCTAGTATGTTTCATGTGTGTTTTAGGCATTGACACAGATATGAATTTAAATAGATCTCTACCTAGTGAAGCTTCTATTATTATATAAAACATTAGTTAACATTACAGTTATTCCTATTGCAATCTTTATTTTTATAAGTAAATATTTATATTTTATAAATAGATTTATATTTTTATCAAGTCTATTTTTAGTAGGTGTTTAAAATTGCAGCTTGAATGGTCAACTAATGCCTTAATTAGAGCAAATAAATATCACTCATTAGTAAACAGAATAAAGGGTAACACTTTGGAAAGCTAGGATATTATAGAAGAAAGTCTAAACAATGCAGAACAAAGCTCTTCTTTATTGTGCCAGAAGCATCTCTTTATCAGAAATTCTATTTGTCTCCACAAGAAATCCTACTTTCAATCTTTATTTTTCTAATAGCTAAAAGTCTGACTAAGGGAAGTCCCACAACATACATAAATAGTTGTAAAAATGTGTGGTTCTTTGTGCTTTATTGGTTCTTGAAATGTGTACAGACTATTAAAGAGGCACAGGTAAAGTTTGGTATAGTAACAAATGGAGACATTGGTTTACCTTTCACTAAATCACAACTGCTACAAGAAGCTAAATAGATGAAATGCCAAAATGTGAAATATATTACTGTTAGTTATCTCAAGGCATATATTTCAGGTTCAATCAAGGAATTGTTACTTATAGTGTTAAGCATGTCTAATATTATTAGGTATAAGAGAGAAGCTCCTTTGTTTTAATGGATCAATTCTATTAGGGAAAGAAAAGGCAAAAAAAAAAATTTCCAAGTGACTTCACTTCAGAAAGATAACTATAAAAGTCAGTTACTTGCTCTCTGAAGTTCTTTTCCCCTCTTCAAATGCTCTTTCTGTTCTGTCAGCATTGTCAGTATATGCGGCTACCGTACTGTGGAAAGTAATTCTATTATATGGCAGATAAAACAAGGGGATATGCATCAGATTATAAATAACTTAATTTTACAAAGGAATTTTACATCTTAATCTGCTGGACTATCACTTTCACTTAGGCTCTGAAACCAAATTATGTTATTGTGTTCTGTGATATAATTTAATAACTCACCCATAAGGAAATGTCAGGTCGCATTTGCAACAATCCAGGGGCCATTAAGCCAGATGGAAGGTCATTCTGTTTGAGGATTGTAAATGAACCTGTCCAACAAAGTTTTGGTTAGGGACAGCCAAGGACTCATTATGTAGTCAATTTACCCAACTGCTTGCAAGAACCACGCCAATGCCAAGGCTGTTCTGTCCTTTGAAGTTTGAAATGAATTTGAACATACAGGGATTTTTTTACTTTCATCAGGCCAGAAAGGAAATTGCTTTTGCAAAATGCAGTCATTTCCATATATTGCTTAGAACATTAGAATAAAAATTAAATGAATTGTTGGAATGCTACTTGTGAATTTTTATTTTTGCCTTATTTCTTCTTCATTTTCTCTTTCCTGTCTAAATGCTGACTTTTCTTGGTAGTGAGAGAAACACACAGACACACACACATGCACACATGCGTTCATGCACACACACAAACTCACACATGGATGCAAAAATAAATTGGGACAGAACTGTACAAAGGAATATATGCATTTGAAAATTAAAATGTTTTTGTTAAAACAATTACAATATCTTTTGTTTTTTTTACTTTTTGAATTACTTCGTATAACATGAAGTTAAAAGCTTTGATTATCCACTGTATATAATTTAATGTGAATACTCCAATATGGATAATTCAGTATCAGTTTTTATTTAAGTTTTTAAAAAATGCATATAAAAAATCTACATGCCTCTAATGATGTTGCAATTTTTCCCTATAGGCAAGAACACAGTAATAGCTAGCTATTCTATTAAAACATGATTTTACAATTAGCATATATTCATTTTAGAAAATGAAAGGTAGTTAACAAATTTATCCATAATCATATATTTTTATTTATCCATAATCATAACTAATATTTTAAAATTATTTTTGTGTATTTCAAAGCACATTTTATTGAGTTGGGTTTACAGACCACATATATTACCAATCCTCATTATTTGTGGATTCCATTTTCTATAAATTTATTATCTGACTAAAATTTACTTAGAACCTCAAAATCAATACTGGCAGTTCTACTGTAGCCAGTTGAAGACATGTGTAGAACATGAGAACATTTAAGTCAGCCATCATGTGTGTTTTCAGCTGAGGTGGAAAAAGTCTATTGTCCCAGTTCTCATATGAAGATATAGAAAAAGTTGAAGAAATTTGGGAACAATATAGTAAAGGACAAGGATCTCCAGCAGGGTTTGAATTCCAGCTCTGGAATATATTAAAGGAAAATCTTCACAAAAGTCGCTCCACATGTCTGAACTCATCTGTAAAATAAAGAATATAGAATCTTCATGAATGGGTGACTTTTAGGATTTAAGATTATGATCCATGTGAGATGAGAGTGGGATATTCCCCTGGGAACAATTGTTTGGTACTCGGTAGTTCCATGTTTGCAGTGACTTTATTTAACATGAATATCATGAATAATGAGAATCAACTATCTATGCGTTTCCTTATAGCTATGATTATGAATATATATGCATGCTATAACATAGAGAACAAAATGAATGTAGGTTTTTGTTTCGAGCATGGATATCTTCACATGTTGATAATTTTATTTCAAAATATTTGTAAGGTTGCTTTTAATATTATTCTGTGCACATATAAGATTTTTAAAATTTAGAATTCTACTCTAGATAGCTGTTTATTTGGGTTTTCAAGTTCTTTGTCAATCTTAATAGTGGTGAGTACCCATATACAGAAATAATTGGACTTTTATGATAAAACATTAGTATTGGACTTTTAAAATCAGCTGGGGAAGCAGAAATTTTATCCTTTTGGAAATATTATAATTATTTAGTAGTTTAGTTGACAAAGTTGGATTTTTCTCTCTGCTTCCAAAGTTCAAGCATTGTTTTTACATTGTTTTTCTATAAATTTTTCCTATATTTTCCCTATAAATAGGAAGAAGGAAGCCTGAGTCTTCTTTTGGTATGGCTCCATAGTGGAACTGAAGTTCAATTAAAAGGCAAGAAGAATCTTGGGATCATATGAAAGTGCCATATATCAGAGAGAGGAAAGAGAAAGAATTACAGAGGCTCTCTTATCTGTTCCAAGAAATGAGGGTAGTTGCGGAAACGTCCTTTGTATCTTGAGATTTTAGAGCTCTGCTGCAAGCTATCCTGTGGAGATCTTCACTCATTGTACTCAGCCACACAACTCTAAAAGATAGGTCTTAGACTGCCAAATAGAGGTAATGCTTATGCAGGATATGGACCAGGCAGTTCATAATCAAGCACTGCATTTGGGATTAGAGGCACATCAGCTGTGTCTCCGAGTACATGGAAACCCAAAGCTGAATAGTGTGCTGAACGTTAGCCATTTGGTCCCTGGGTACTGCTTCCAATTCTGAAAATATTTGATTGGTTAAACTTGAGAAAAATTGGGCAGGCATAGTGGTTGCATGTCTGTAATCCCATTGAATCGGGAGGCTGAGACAGGAGGATGGCAAGTGCAAAGCCAGCCTCAGCAAAAGTGAGGCACTAAGAAACTCAGTGAGATCCTGGCTCTGAATAAAAATACAAAATAGGACTGAGGATGTGGCTCAGTGATTGAGTGCCTCTGAGGTGAGTTCTATCCCTGATACAACCCTCAAAAAAAAAAAAAAAACCTGAGAAAAATCTTTAAGTTTTTAGATTAAATGTTAGTTTTAAAGATTATTTTATGTTATTTTTTTTAAAGCATGTTCCTTTATAAAGTGTTAATGAAAGAAGCCATACACTGCTTTTACCAAAGGTGCTTAAAACAAAAGGTCTTATTTCAGAGTGGGTCAACAATTTCATCTTGTCTCCATATTTTATTTGTTCCTTACATTATGAAACAACTAAAAAAAACCAGAATCTTGATGTAAACACAGTAAGGTTAATCTACCCTCTTAGTATTAAACTTATTATTTTTCCCTAGTTCCCATCTTAGCCATTTGCATCAAATACAAATACAAAATACAAACAACACGAATGCAAAAAAATAACTACAATGAAATGATATTATATTATTAGAATATTATTATTAATAATGTGATTAATACATTGATAATGTCACAAGGACCTAGAAACCATAGTTTATGTGTTGCCTACAGAAAATGGTGGAATAAGTGTATAATCAAATTATTATTATAATATGTAAGATTTGATTTCTATACTCATATACAAATTGACAAACTTCCTCCTAAATTACAAAATAAAACACAAAACTGCACTATTGACTGTAAATAATAACTGCATATAAATAATAACTGCATATCATTATGTTTCTGATTAATGATAAGTATTAGTTTGCCAAATATTATTTTGTAACATGAGCAGTGGATAAAGGCTGTGTTGAAGCTTAGACATATTTCATCTAGAACTTATGGGATTTGAAACTATGATACTTAAAGATGCAAACCAGTTAATAGGCCTTAAGTTGCCACTTAGTGCTATTGACTTTGTTATCTTAATTAGAACAAAGATACTTGTTGATTAAAAATCTTTTCCTAATGTCAATTATATCTGTCAGGATTCAACTAGAAAGCAGAATCATCAGTAGGATGGATATATATATATATATATATATATATATATATATATATATATATATATATATCCCTGCATAAATGAATCTTTAGGGTACATAATCAGTAGAGAAATCTACAAATGAGACAAAAATCTATTACTTACAGTTAATATTCTCTCAAGTTAAGGAAATCCTAAAACTATTTGGAAAGAACCTGCATCTGATTAAATCAGACCCACCTAGAATAAACCTTTTGATTAACCTAAATATAATTCATTAGACTAAATATAATTCATTAGACTAAATCTCATCTGAAAATCCTTGCAAAGCAACAAGTAAATATAGTTTGATTGAATAAGTAGGAAAAAGTATATACATGCTTCAAAATGACAGATTGTTTCAATTTCTGACTCTTTCAAGAAATCATTCCTTGCATCTTAATCAAACTTTGAACATACCAGTAAGGGAATTCTGAGAATTTTATTATAGACTAGCGAATTTGACACATGGAAAGCCATCACAGTGTGCCACTGTCAACTTGACACCCTATACAAATCTCTTAAAACCATACTGAATCTACAAATAAAGACAATAAGAGTCATAATTCCACTAATACTCTTTAACTACTCCCTGCTCAAAGACAGACTGACCTATTTCCAGGAAAGTAAATTAAGGCTTCAGGTTATCATCCTTCTCCTTATATATCTTATAAATTAGATACTGAGATAAATGGTGACAGACTAAGAAAAGGAAGAAAATATTTGTTTAATATATATTAAAACATTCTTATCAAAATAAATAAGAAATAGCAGAATTATTGTAGCACTATTTCCTGAAGCTGATAAGACAATTTCATTAGATTAAATAATCACATTCTTCCATTCCATTTTATATTCCCTTTTCCCTCAGCAAATATCTCAGCTGGCTATAGTTTATTGTCCAGTACAGTGATCCAAACATTATTCCATAATGTCTGAACCACTTGTATCACTGAATATTTGGAAGAATTAAAGAATACATGTTTTCTTACATGGGGAGTACCTTTTCCCAGTGAATACTCAGTCACCATGTTATCTGTGTGATACTCTGCATACTCCTTGCCTTTACATAAAGACCTTGGTAATGTATATGCTATTATAAGACAATGAAAATTGGAAACAATTGAGTTAACCATTTACTAATATCTAGTTTCTTTTATTATTATGGAGAACTTAAAAATATGGCCATGGAAATAATTGACAGCCAAGTTGCCATTAATTCTACATTAATTACCATTGTCATATATTTCCTCCTATTTTTTATATTAACTCTATTATAGTTTGGCATAAGATGCCTTCTGAAAAGCTCATGGGGTAATGCAGGAAAGTTCAGTGGTGAAATCATTAGATTATGACAGCTGTAACCTAATCAGTAGGTGAAACCTTTTGATAGATTTATAATTTCTGTGGATTACTGGGTGGTAACTGTGAGCATGTGGGTGTGGCTAGAGAAAGTGGGTCACTATAGGTTTGCCTTTAGAGATTATATGTTGTCTCTGGATTGTCCTTTTCCTCTTTCTGCTTCCTGGCTCCCATGAACTAAGCACATTTGCTACATCCCACCCTTCCGCCATGATATTATTCACCCAGAATAGTGAAGATGGACTGAACCTCTGAAATCATGAACCCAAAATAAACTCTTCATACTTGAAGTTGCTCTTGTCAGATATTTTTATCTTAGCAACAGAAAGTTGACTAACACAGAAGTAGAGTTATTGCTGTGACTCAACTGAAACTTGTTGTGGTCCAGAAACTTTGAAAATGGTTTTGGAAAGGATTTGCAAAAGTCGAAAGATGCAGTTGAGAGGAACATTAGAATGTTGTTAGAATGGGTGATTTTAATGAGAGCTCAAAAAAAAAAAAAAACCAAACATAATGCTATAGGGAATGTGGGCAAAAAGACTGTGCTCATGAGATTTCAAATGGGAATGAAAAAAGCGATTGACTAACACATTTGGTGGAAGACATTTCAAAACAGAACAACATTAAGGCAGTGACATGGGCATTGATGGCAGCTTTTAGTCAGGTTTACGATGAGAATTAGGAGCAGAAAGTTGCCAGAATAAATTTGAAAATCTTGCAGCTTGGTCAGAAAATACATGTAAAATTGGAGCCAAGGTTGGTAGTTGCTGAAGAGATTATTGCCAATAAAGAAGAGCTAAGTACTTTGTACAGAGAAAAGAGAAGACACATCTTGAGGGTTTCTTGACAATCAATAAGGTCATGCCTATAGCAGGTCAAAGGGTGTGAAAATAAAAGCTTATTTGATAATAGATCTTGGGTGGATACCCTTGAACAGGGGTGCCTACCTAGATGTTTTCCCAGGTTTTGTCCCATAATGCTCTGCTACCAACCTACTCAAATACCACTACAGTTATGGTTCTAGACTTCTGGTTATTGCTCAAGCTTGCAATAGACCTTGGCATCATTCAAGTGGTGTTGTTTCTGCAGGAATGAGGATGCTGGAGTTAAGGTATCATGGAGGTCTCTAATGAGATTTCAAAGGAAGGTCTAGGAAGCCAAGCCAAAGTGTAACAAGGTCAGAATCTCTGCAGGAAGCCCATAAGAAAGTGATGTTTGAGAAATATCAATTCAGATAGAAGATTTGAATCACTGGCATAATTTACAATTCCTAAAACTCACTATTTAAAACTGTTTTCTAATTACAAAATAATTCAGGAAAACCACAAATTTCCATTTAAAAATATTAATTAGCTTTGCTTTTTAAACAATCCTGAAGGTGTTGTTCTTTACATACATATGCAGTTAATACATTCATGACTCACTAAAATCATTTATTTTAAATACCAAATTTTCAGAAAACAGATTTCCAATTTTAAAACTGACAATATATGTACATAGGGCTAATACAATATTTCAGAGAACAGATCATACAATGGTAGAAACATCTCAAAATGTTTATTTTAAAAAATCTCTATTTGCAATGTGATTTTTTTTTTTCAAAAAGAAATTAAGTACTTACTATTAGTAAAATATTGCTATAATCTTAAATGGGCAGATCAGTTTGTTTCACTGTTTTTAAAAATATTTTAATATTAGTATATTACCATAAGTTATCGCAGAAAAGTTAAGAAAATTTGAAACACGTTTTTAAAAGTAAAAGAATATAAATTTCATCTTTTATCTGAGGAACTTTTTAAAGATCTTTGCTCTGGGATAACCTCAAACATTTATCTGTGTGGCACAGCAGGCATTTTTATTTTAAAAGTTAACTGCTTTTAAAATACCTTGTTTTGATCAGATTACTCACATTTATGACATTTTGAGCCACTTTGTATTTCTGGCTTTAACTGTTGTGCTGCAAAATTTGCCTAGGAATAACACAGTGAATGAATTCAACTGAACTGCTAAATTTGAAACAGTTGTTTTATGGTCATTTAGAAGTTGCTTCTTCACAGTTTTACTATAACTGGTTTTCATTAAATATGTTATTTCCCAGTGAAAATAGTGTCAATCTTTCTATACTCACAAAGTTTAGTTCATGTAGTTTACAACTGAAAGGAAACAGGAAGTCTGGCAAGACATAGAGGAGCTTCTTTTGTTTTATGCTGCTGTGTAGCAAGCACTCACACTAAACACTTGGTTCTAAGATTGGTTTCCTTCTATCTTCAGTAATGATGCTTCTATATCTTTTAACATTATTTATGAAATTAATTTCAGTTGTTGCCATATTATTTTCTGAACCTTATTTTAGTCATAGATGAATGAGTATTTCCTTTCATGGTATGTAGCTTTTAGCTCATTCATGAAATCCTCAAAAAAGCTTTTAGAAATGTATTTAGCTTCAATGTCAATTATAATGTACTGGGTTAAATCTCAAATTAATAGAACATTAATGAAAAAATGTCAGAGGTTTCATTTTTAGGATGCTTGAAAAGACAATTGATCTGGTCGTCACTAATTTATGATTTTTAAAATTTACTTTAAAAACATTATTGCTGCTATATTAATTTTTAATAAATAGCAGTTTATTGAGGTCTTGCTAAGTGTAACAAATTCTTACAAAAATCTTTTAAAAACATCATTTTTTAATGACCAGATATATATTCATTTTTATGATTTTTTAATGTTTAAATATTTTGTTTTTAATAAAAAAGAAACATATTAAGATGAAAATAAGTGCCTTAAATTTTAGTACTAAGGTTTATTCTTTCTTTAGAATAAAGGCAAGATTTCAGGAGACTTATGGAAGTATTATAAAATTATATATCAGGAAGTATATTTCAAATCGTATTCACACCAGTAGTGAATAAAATGGAGTGTTTCCTCAAGAAACATATTTGTTATTTAAAAAAATTTACTAAACTAATATTTGAAAATACAGTTAAAATTTCCATCCTTTGATTATAGCAAAGTATTTTAGTGTTATTTTTGGACACTTAAAAATTGAGAAATTTTAAATTTTATGAATTTAAAACCAACAGTTTATTTGTCTTTTTAAGATGAAATAAACATCATTATATTTTTATGGTATAAAAATTACTCTATTATAATAAAGTAGTGAAAAACATGGTAAGTAATAGAAACAAATGACCAAGAGATTCTTAGTAACAATTCAACATGTAAACTGGAGCATATTTTATGTTATATTTATAAATCTGAAATCACAATGCATCTATAATTTTATACCCTATCCATTCATAAAATATCATGATTATGTCCTCTGTCTTTAAGAACTCTTTGAAACTCTTTGTTTCCATCATGAAGAAACAGTATAGTTTATAAATCATATTATGAAGTTGTGAATTAAAAAAAAATCTATGTGAAAAGCATATTTGGCTAGACATGTGACACATATTGGTTTGTTTGTTTGAAAAGATGTTCACAAACTAAATGTTTTTGTCAATGCTAAAAAATTGGAAAACCAGAATTTCTTCACTGTTAAAATGTACTGCCATGATAAACTGTCCTACTTATTTTTAGGAATTAACAATATTCCTAAATTAAATTGCTCTGTATTTAGTCAGATTTTATTTTTGTTTAAATTTTCCCTATTAATAGATCACATTCTTAACCCACTTGACTCTGAGTCCTTCAAGAAAAGGAATATTATTCTTCCATCTTTATAATCCAATATGTATGGTATATATAACCAGAAAATTTAATTCAATTCAGTTCTAATTTTAATCCTGTTATTGAGTTGCAAATTCAGTGACATGAATTATTCTCCACAGCTCAGCCTGATTGCCTCTTTATGTCATCTTGATAAATCATTAACTTTAAAATGTAAAGCGAGTAATCTACTAAATATTGCCACTTTCTTTCCACCCACATGTGCTGCATATCCAAACTCTGCCTCTGGAATACTGAAATTTTGAATAATTATTACTCCAAAAGTTTTCTAATTATTGCTTAGTATTACTGTTTCCTGCAATTCAGAAAAATCTTTTTCAGAATTCTAAACCATTTAAATTTATGTCATGTCTAGTTTCTAGGTCTGTGCTCTTTAATTTGACAGCCACTCAATGCATGTGGCTATTAAGCACTTGAAAGTATACTGATCCATATTGAGAAGTGCTGTAAGTCTAAAGTACACACCTGTTTCTTTTATTTTATTTATTTATTTTTTGGAACATGGCTACTAGAAAAAGTCAATTGATTCATATTATGTTTCAATTGGACAGCATAACTCTAGAAGAACAAATTGCTTTGAGGTAAAAAATAAAAAAGCAAAGTGTATTTCAGCTGGACAAGCTAATTAATAGGGTGGGTCTCTTTGCCTATATACACAACCTGCTGCAGCACACTAGAAGCCAGGTGCTGGGTCTTGGGATCTCAGCAGCAAGTGAAGCCGAAGCCTATCAGAGAAATGCTCAAGGGAGCCGCTGATTCTAGCAGCATGCACTCATTCCTCAGAGCAGCAATAAAGTCCAGGTTGACAATTTTCCCTGGAAGTTTCTGACAAATAGTACACACTGTTGTTTACATTTTTGTGATTTAACATCTCACTTAAATTACACAGGTGCACATAAATGTGTTCATTTGATCACAGTAATTCTACTGCCACTAACATTACTAAGTAACTCAATACAAGAAACAAGCTGGTACTAAATTTATTACTCCCTCCACAGCTAATGTACTTGAATGACACTACAGTGATTGGTAGTTACAGTTAATATCACATTTCATTCATGGAAGGAACAGAAGCTATAGAATTCTTCAAATGGTCCCCCTTTATTTTTTGTTTTATTAATTTGATTAAGAAATTTTTTTCTCTTTACATCTTTATTTTTTACACTAAGTATATTCCTAAATAGTTACATTCGATACTTATGCACCTATGAATTTAGTTTTTTCCCCTTTTTATACAACATGTCACAGAGGGCAGTGATATCCTTTCATGTGGACATCAAACATTCACTAATGAAAAAAGGATTATGATACTGAATTTTTAAAAATCTGTGAAGAAAATGCATGAAAACAATAGTCAAGAACCTCATCCTGTGATGTCTTTTGTGTATGTGCACGCGCGAGCGCACACACACACACACACACACACACACACACACACACCCCACTAGTGCCTTACTGTAGTACTGCAAAATAGAAATCAAGCATAAACGGGTGTTTCTAAGCTATAAAATAGAGTCACTGAGGTATTAGAATGAAATAAAATCTGGCAATTTTTATCTACAGCAATCTGACACCTCAACACAAGATGGAATATTAAAAGAAAGGAAGAAAAGAAAGAAGAAATTCAGGAAAGTCATTGGCGTGCTTTGGTTGCCATATGTATTTACTGGGCTCAATGGCATCTTGTTTAAACTCACAATATCCAATTATTCTTATTTGACACACAGGAAAGATAAAGCAAATAGCTAAAGTAAATGGACTATATTTCTATGGTCAACAGTATAAACACTTGACTACCAGGCTTCAAATATTGCTCCTCAGTGCTCAGATACCAAGGTGGCAGTTTGGGAAGTGACACCCCAATAAAGCAAGTATACATGGGGAAAATGATTTGGAGACACAAGAGAAACCCTAGTAATAAAGCCATTACTTTGTAACTGGTCAGAATAATTGTGGAGAATAAAATGTGAAAAGCTAGACCATTTAATAATATTGATTATAGATTAGCTGACTTTTAATTACTTTTAAACATCATTTGTTTAATTTTCCTAAAGTCCTTTGTCCTTGGCATTATTACTAGTTTACTGTCATTAATCTGGTGTTCCTAAAGTCAGAATAGTTTGTTCAAATGCAAATGAGCAGTAAGCATCAGAGCAAAAAATGTCCGAATCCAAATTTGTTTTATAAGCCACTTTTGGTTTGCTAATTGAATGTTATCATAAAGAATGGCAAAGACTAATATATATGTAAAGAGTTTCCTAAGTGCCTTAGTTTAGAAATTTAAAGAAAATACTGTGTATGACAGTAGGAATTATAAGCATTAATGAGTCTTATTTTCAAAATCATGGACTGTTTATAAACTGTTTTATAAGCCACTTTTGGTTTGTTAACTGAATGTTATCATAAAGAATGGCAAAGACTAATATATATGTAAAGAGTTTCCTAAGTGCCTTAGTTTAGAAATTTAAAGAAAATACTATGTATGACAGTAGGAATTATAAGCATTAATGAGTCTTATTTTCAAAATCATGGAGACAGTAATGAAATGCTGATGCTGTTTTGGAGAAGTTCCATTACAGGACAACAAAAATGAAGGAAAGGCAAAAAATGAGGCAGGTTAGGATAGAAAGCAGAGAAGCTCTGCCATCAAAAGGGCCAGATTTCACAGTAAGACACAAGGACTGTTAGAATAACCATCCCTCAGTCTATGGAGGAGTCAGTGTGAACTTATCTCCTGGATCCCATTCATTCTCCTGCCCCTTTTCACAGCTCCACAGAGAAGAAATTGCTCTGCATTTCAGAGTTGCATCATTCAATGTAGCATTTCCTGGAGTCCAGAAGTAGCAGGAAAAGAACTACAAACACTGAGCAGTGACCAGACAAGCTCAGAGCATGCAGTAGTTGTGTTGTTGGAGTATGTTGTTGAAGGTCTGAATATCAATTGAGACTGGGAAATCCTGTGGAATGCAGGACATGGGTTTATCAGGCGATGTGTCTAAGAATATCAAATAGGAAGATGTAAGAGACAAGAAGGAAGAATTTAATGTAAGAGGAAACAATCAAGAGAATGTTATTTTTCATAGTAATTTTCACTTTCCATCCTCCATATCTCTTTTCTTAGAAATATCTGGTAACCACTATTTTTTTCTCCATTTTATCATTTCAATAATATATATTAATTTTAATGAAATTCTATTTATCAATATATCCTTTGAAAAATTATATTTTTAGCATAAAGTCTATGACCCCTTTGGCCCAGGATTCTGAAGATGTCTTTCTCATTTTTCTAGTTATTATTATTTTTTATTTTACATTTGAGTTCATGATCCATTTTGAGTTAACTTCTACAAAAGGTATGAGATTTGGTACAAGTTTAGGTTTTTGATTCATGAATATGCAATTTCTGGGTGACTATTTGTTTAAAAGTCTATCTGCCCTTCACTTAATTGTTTTTGCACCTTTGTGAAACATCAAATAGACACCTTTGTGTGAGACAATGTCTGGGTTCTCTTTTCTGTTTCATTGGTATGTGACTAACCCTTCTCCAGTACCACATGGTCTTAATTAACATGATTATATATAAATTCTGAAATCAGGTAGAATAGTTTCTTTTCCTTTTTCTTTGTTTTAGTTATTCTACATCGATTGCTTTTGTATATACACTTTAGAAAAAAATGTTGTATAAATCTATAAAAATATTATTTTGGTATTTTGGTATTTTGGTATGAATTGTGTTAAACTTCATTTTAATTTAGGAACTATTGACATCATAGGTGACTGGGTCATCAAATGCACAAATATGAGATTTTTTCTATCTATTTAGATCTTCTTCAATTTATTTTATCTGTACTTTGTAGTTTTCAGTGGGAAGAAACTGTTTTCTTAAATTTATACCTAGATTTCAGAGTTTTTGAGCAATTACAGATGATACTATATTTTCATTTAGTGCTCATGAGTTTCTTGCTAGTATATAGATTTACAATTGACTTATGAATGTTCATGTGACTTTTCTCTATGTATTCATCCTAGGAGGTTTATTTTGTAGATTATTTGTAATATTCTACATAGAAAATTATATCCCCTGCAAATAAGGACAGTTTTATTTTTTCCACTTAGATATGACTTTAATTCATATTTTTGCCATTTTGGGGGGGGGAAATAAATTGCAGCATTACATTAAATTGATGGTGAAAACAAACAGACTTTCATTGATCTTGCTTTGAAAGGGGAGGCATTTAGTCTTTCACTATTAACAGAACTGTTAGTTGAGATATCTTGTAGATGTTCTTATCAAGTTGAGGAAGTTCTCCTCTAATCTCACTTCACTAGTCTGAGTTTCTACCATAAAAAAAAGTGTTCAGAAAGAAGCAGGATACAAAACAAGCATGCAAAAATCAATAACTTTTCTAGACACCAACATGAACCTGCTGAGAAGAAAATCAGGAAATTTCATTCACCATGACTTAAAAAAAAATAACAACCCAGGAATAACTAAGCACTGGATTTGTTTCTCAGCACCACATAAAAATAAACATATAAAATGAAGGTCTTGTGTTCATCAACAATTTTACAAAATTTTAAATTAAAAAAATAACCAAGGATGTGAAATATCTCCAGAATGGAAATTATAGAACACTTGAAGAAGAAATAGAAGAAAATATTAAAAGATGAAAAGATATCCCATGTTCATATATTAATAGAATTAATATTGTTAATTCTACCAATTAAGGATTGGTACACATTACCAAAAGAGATCTACAGATTCAATATAATCCCCATTAAAATACCAAAGACTTTCTTTCAGAACTAGAATAAAAATAATCCTAAAATTTTATGGAAGCAGAGAAGATACAGAATCTAAAGCAATCTTGAGTGAAAAGAGAAAAGCTGGATGTATCATAATTCCAATTTCAAAATATACTACAAAATCATAGCAAAAAAGACATAATGATCAATTGAGCTCATTTTATTCCAGTAGCCATAAAATCAGTCTGATAGACCAACAGAGAAGTTACAGAATTAAACCCACACAGCTACAGTCATCTGATTCTTGAAAAAGTTGCTAAACACATTTTTTTTGGAGTAGACCATCTTTTTAATAAATGGTAGTAGAAAAATTAGATATCTGTATGTAGAAGGTGGAAATTTGATCTATGGCTCTTAACCCTGAAAAAAACATTAGTTGAAAATGATTCAAAGACCTAAGTATAAGACAGTTTGAAACTGTTAGAAGAAAACATAGGGAGAACACTTCAAGATATTAGACCAGGCAATAACTTCCTGAGTAAGTTTCCAATAGCTCAGAAAATAATAGTAACAATTTCAAAATGAATTGCATCAAATATAAAAGGTTCTGCATGACAGAAGAAATGATTAATAGTGTGTTGAGACTACATACAAAGTGGAAGTAAATCTTTACCAGCTACTCTTCTGAAAAAGTAATAATCACCAGACTATTTAAAGAACCGAAAATCTTAACACATACACACACACACAAATGAAAAAAAAATTATAATCTCTCTCTCTCTCTCTCTCTCTCTCTCTCTCTCTCTCTCTCTCTCTCTCTCTCTCTCTCTCTCTCTCTCTTCCTCCCTCCCTCCCTCCCTCCCGCCTGGGGTTGTAGCTCAGTGGTAAACAACCCTTGGCTCAATTCCCAGCACCAAAAAATAAAAAAATAAAAATCTACAAGGGTTTTACATATCTAGCCATAAGGAAAATGCAAATTAAGACTACACTGAGATTCCATATCACCCCAGTCAGACTAGCTATCATAAAGAACACAAATAAGAATAAGTGCTATTGAGGATGTGGGGGGCAGGGAAGAACCCTATGTGCTCTTAGTAGGAATTTAATTAGTTCAGCAAATACAGAAATCATATGGACTCTCCTAAAAATCAAAGCTAAAGTACTACCACCTGATACAGTTATATTACTCCTGGGTATATATCCAAAGGAATTAAAGTTGCTATGTTATAGAGATACTTGTTTACCCATATTCACTGTGACACAATTCACAGTAGTCAAGTTATCCAATCAGCAAAGATGCCCATCAACTGATAAATGGATAAAGAAAATGTTGTCTCTATACATCATGGAGTATTACATAGCCATAAAAAAGAATGAAATCATGTCAATGAGCAGGAAAATGGATGAAACTAGAGGACATTATATTAAGCATAATAAGTTGGATTAAGAAAAACAAGTATTATATGTTTTCTATCATGTAGTACATATAAAAAGAGACAGCAGGAAAATACAAAGATGACTAACAGAAGAATAGGGGATCAGAGGAAGACAAGAGGAAGGGATAAAGAGGGTAATGAAGGAGTAGAAATGTTCAAAGTAGAAATGTTCAAATGTATGAATCTATCACAGTGAAATCCCCCCCCAAATAAATGTGTTAATTTCTAAAATATCTTTTCTGCATTGACTTCTATGATCAAATGATTTTTCTTCTTTATCTTTTGAGTATGTTGGATTATATTGATTGATTTTCTATTATCACCAATTTTCATCCTTAGATTAAACCTTATTTGTTTATGGTATATATAATCCTGTTCATATGTTGGCAAATTCTGTTGATAGTATATTGTCAAGAATATTTATAGTTTTGTTTATTAGGGATATTGGCTTATAGAATTTTATTATAATATCTTTTTCTACATTGAGTATCAAGATAATACTAGTATTATAAAAAGAAATTGAAAATACTTCCATTTCTACTTTCAGTAAGAGTAATTAGTACTAATATTTTTTAAACACTTTTTAGAAACTCCAGTGAAACCACCTGAACTTCCAGATTTCCAATTTTGGTAATTTTGCATTATGAGTCAAATTAAATTAATAGTTTTAGAGATATTAAAATAATCTATTTCATATCAAATAATTGTGGTAGTATATTCTTCAAGCAGTTGGTTCATTATATCTGACTTTTCAAACTTATATATGTAGAACTATTCATAATGTTCCATTTTTATAACTTTAGACATCTCATATATTTATAGCAATATCCACATTTCATTGCTCATAATAATTTTTTTCTTTGTCTATCTTATCTCACATACTCATTACTTTTTGTGGCAAGGATACTTAAAGTCCACTGTATTTGCAATTTTTGAGAATACAATACATTATTATTAACTATAGTTACTATGTTGTACTTAAAGTTTTGTATTATTTGAACTATATCTTCTCCATCTCTCTCCCCACTCAACCCCTAATAACCAGCATTCTGTCCTCAGTTTCTGTGAGTTTAACGATTGGGATTCTGTATGTAAATGAAATTGTGTGATATTGCTTTTCTCTGCCTGGTTTTTATCAATAAATATAATTTTCTTCAGGCTCATTCATGTTGCTACAAATGATAGGAATTCCCTAAATTTAAAAGGCTAAAGAGTATTCCACTTCACATATGAGTATAACTCTTTGTAGATCTTCTTTCCTCCATGGTTGCTGTGGCTATAACATTGTATCTACATAATTTCTCACAGTCTGCTTGTGTCATTCTTTTGCCAGTTTAAGTACAATGTAGAGGACTTTTCTCCATTTTATTTCCTTTAACTTCCTCTATTCGTATACATTCATCTTAAACATTTCCTTTGCATACATCATGAGCTACATTAAATAGTAATTATTTTTGCTTTAAGCATGAAATAAAACATTAGCAAAACTTAAGAGCAAATATAAAAATGTATTATATTTACCATATTATAATTCTTTTATTACCTTTGGTAATTTCTAATTCATGAGTCTTGTTACATTTTTTTTCTGTTCAGTTGTTCGTTTTGGTGCCAAGGATTGAAACCAGGGGCACTTAACCTCTGACCCACATTGCCATCTCATTTTATATTTTTATTTTAAGACAGAGTCTCCGTAAATTACGTAGGGAATCCCTAAATTGCTGAGGCTGACTTTGAACTTAATTTAGCCTCCTGAGTCGCTAGATTACAGGTGAGAACCATCATGCCCAGTCACATTCTTTCTGATTTGAGAAATTATTATAGCCATTTTATAGGTATATTGGAGACAAGTTCTCTTAACTTTCCTTTGTCTGAAAATATCACAATTACCCTTCACTACCAAACCATATTTTCAGTGGATATAGGAGTCTTGAATAATTATTTTCTTCTAGCACTTGAAAAATACTATGTCATCTTCTTCAGGAAACTACAGATCAGAAATTGCTGCAATTAACATTATTTTTCCCCTATACATAATATTTTATTTCTTTCTTGAATCTTTCAATATTTTTTTCCTCTGTACTTCTAGCTCTAATGTGTCTTAGTGTGTTATTCTTTATATTTATATTTATATTTATTCATATCTGGTGTTTGTTTAGCTGATAGACCATGTCTACCAGATTGATCAATCCATTGTTTCTTCAAGTACATTTTCAGTTCTTGATTTTTACTCATTCTTTTCTGCAACTCTAGTTATATGAAGCTTGATTTTTTTTTTTTTTTGGTCCCACAGCTTCCTTAGATTGTTTCTTATTTTAGTCTAGTATCTCCCTCTTATTTCCAGTGGACAATTTTACTGCTCTGAATTTAAGTTAATTGCTTCTCCCCTCTGACCCATAAACTCTGATTTTGAGCCCATCTGTGGATTCTAAAACATTTCGGTTATTTTGACTCCAAATTTATTTTCTAAATTTTCTGTTTCTTTGCTGATACTTTCTATTTATTCACCTGCTTTGAGTGCATTAATAATTACTTCATGCAATATTTTAATGTCAACTTAAAATCTGCTAAGTAATTCTAATATCTCTGTCATCTTGGTATCATTAGTTGTTCCATTTTTATTTTCTTCATTTAATTTGAGATCTTCCCCAGGAGTAATATTTTAAAGTGAAATTAGCTATCATAAGTATTATTCTATTAGATTCTGGATCTATTTAGATCTTTGTTTAATTTTCCTTCCTCTGACACTGCTCCAGCAAGAGAAAGACAAAGTAGTAGCGCAGGTTCCCCCGTTGGCCTTGATTGACATTTGAGATGGAGGCTCCTTGTTATGTTAGGCATGGGGTAGGTCTCCACTATCACCACAGGTCTCCTTTATCTGGAAGGGGTAGAAGTGCCTCATTACTATCTATATTTTAGGTGCACCAACAATAAGGGCCTGGGGAGTGGAGTCAAGTGGCTTCATTATCACTAGGCAATGGTCAAATCTCTGATTCTCCTTTCTTCCTCCTCCAATGTGGAGGAAGAAAGGCACCTGCTTACTGCTGGGTAGCAGTGGAAGTGAAGTCTCACTATGTGGGCTCACTGACACTTCTTAGTGGGTCAGTACTTCACAGGGGTTTGAAAGTTCCAAATTTCTATAGCCCTTCTCCAATATCAGTCCAATGGTGTTATGGGATGAACTTGATGGTGGTAGTGATTCAGGCTTTACTCTAGATCTTGCTGAAAATGGAAATCTAGGATCCTTTTTTGGTTCTTGAGGTTGGTGGGGGAGGCATTTTTTTCTGTGTGGATGTTTGACAAGAAAGAGCCCTTTGCTATGAACTGAATGTTTAGGTCTTCCTCAAATTTATCTGTTATCCCTCATCTGATTGTTATTTGGAAAAGAGGCTAGGGAAGGTAATGATCATTAGAGTGAGTCATGAGGGTGGTGCCATCATGAAGAGATTATTGAACTTAAAAGAAGAAGAGAGGAGATCTTCTTTCTTTTTGTGTGCATTCACCAAGGTCACCCAAGGATGCACCAAGAAGGTGGCCATATGCATGATAGAAAGATCTCTCTCAGGAAGACAAATCTGTCAGTACCTTTATTTTGAACTTCCTAACTTCCATAATTATGAGAAAATAATTTCTACTGTTGGGGCCATCCTATTTATATTTATGGCAGCACAAGAAGATTGATACCTGAAATCAACTTCTCTATTCTAATTTTTAGAAAATTGTAAATTCACAAATAAAATATACCTGACAACTAGAATATGTAATTAACCAGAATATCACATTTATCATTCTCAATAATTAGTTTATTAAATAATGAAAGTATAATCATACTGAATTACAAATGAATGTGAATATTTAATGAGTGTTCTCTATGTAGGTAGTCTGATACATTTCAAACATACTATTCAATTTGCTTTGTACAGTAATCCTCTGTGGTAGCATTTCTCATTTTAAGGAATAGGAAACTAAAGCTTACAGAAGTAGGAAGACTTCTTAAAGTATTTTATCTAATCTAGAAAAAGGCAGACACACACTTTGAATCCAGATAATCCAGCTTCAGAGCTGCTGTTTCAAATCATTATGCTTATGCACACCTGTTTCCTCTGCCAACAAAGGCCAATCTCCTTTTCCCCACTTCAAAAGCTCATTCTTAAATAAGCTCCTTTAAAAACTCATTTTAAAGCTTACCATAAATGCTGTGTCCTTCTTATGAAATCTTACTTAAAATCACACCTGTTGTTTTTTTTTTTTTTATCCTCTGTTCTCCAAAAACTATCCACACTATTTCCTAGTTTAGATATTTTCATTTTTTGTTTGTTTGTTTGTTTCTGCTATTTTTTTATTTCTAGCTTTCTCAAGGTGAGACATTATAACTCATGGACTCTACACCCCCATTACTTCATATATTGTGGTAGGTACTCAAAGACCAGATAGAACTGAGTAAATAAATGGACACGTTAACAGACACATCAATCAAAACTTAAGGAAGTACACAATGAGCCTGTGTTATAGGAAGGGGACTTATGATAAGTAAATCCATACATGACAGTATAATTAGTGAAAATGTATAATGAAAATCTTCATTAAATGCAGTATTGAGAATTAAGATAATGTAGAATATAAAGTACATTCTGAGATCCATATGAGAAGGATCTCACTGTAGCAGAAAATATTGGTAAGCTTTCAAAGCACATATTGATTGGATTCGAATACTTATTTCTTTTTCTTATTTTAAACTCTTGAACTTGGCACAACCATTTAAAAATCTAGAAACTTCAGGTTCTTCATCTAGAAAATTAAAATGGTTCTATCTGATTTTAAATATTAGAATTAAATAAGTACATTGTGTATGAAATGGTTTATGCAAAACAACTTTTCATCTAGATCCCTACTATCTTCCAACCTTAATTTTAAGGTCAAAAGGAATTTTTATTTTTGAAGCCTGGCCATTTCATTTCTAACTATTTTGATTTGGATCCTTATTTTTATATTTTTTATTTAAAAAATTATATATTGGAAACAAACTTTATTTTAAAATTTTTCTACTGGAAACAAAATTCATTTTTAAATAACTAAAATTGTATATATTTATGGCATGCAATATGGTATTTTGATATTTGATGCATGGTGGAATGGTGGAATCAAGGCTAAAACATACTTTTTTTCTTTTAATGATGAGAACACCTAAAATCTACTCTCTTAGTAATTTTGAAGGATATGATTATGCTAGCTTTCCATTGCTATTACAAAATACCTGAGAAAATCAGCTTAACGGAGGAAAGATTTATTTTGACTCACAGTTTCAGATCATGGTCACTTATCTTTATTGTCTTTGGGCCTTTCTTGAGTCAGTACAATGCCACAGTCTGGCTGGGTGAAATAACCCCGGGGCCAGTGACAAGGAACTTGTGAAGGTTGATACAGCGGGAGCCACTTTATTGTAGAACAGTAGAGGTATTTATACCTAACTCATTATACACAGCTTGTTTCTATTAACATCATCCAGATATATCAATCAGCCATCAAGAAATCCTCATCATCTTAATCACACACAGTTTAACTCAATTAACATAAACTAGATACAGCAGTCAGTCATTAAGGAATCTCCATCAACCTAATGGCTCGCTGACTTTACTTCACAAACCACTCCCTCTGGCAAAGTGCTAGGTGCCATCTTGACTTGTTTACAGACCCTAACAGTACAACATGACAGAAACATGTAGGGAAGGAAACTGCTCACCTAATTATGGTCAGGAGGTTAAAAAAAAAAGAAAGGAAGGACAAGGGTCCCAATATCTCCTTCAAGCTTGTTCTACCAAAGACCTTACTTCCTGAAAATTCACCATCTTCTAATAGCACCATTACCTGGGGATCAAGCCTTCGACATAGAAGACTTTGGGTAGCATTTAAGATCTGTATTACAACAACAGTGACTATGTTGAACAGTAGATATCTTGAACTTATTTCTCTTGTCTAACTGAATTTTTTTACCCTTTGTATAATATGTCCCCAATCTTTCTCCTTGACCTGTAGCTCCTAGTAAACAATATTCTACTCTTTCCATAATTTGGAGTTTTTCATATTCAATATAT
Organism: Ictidomys tridecemlineatus; assembly: GCF_052094955.1. Lineage (NCBI taxonomy): Eukaryota > Metazoa > Chordata > Mammalia > Rodentia > Sciuridae > Ictidomys > Ictidomys tridecemlineatus. Next base: position 166,176,371 of record NC_135480.1, on the reverse strand, counting down.
AAGTGAGATTATATGGTATTTTTCTTTCAGTGCCTGGCTTATTGCACTTAACATAATGTTAAGTTGCCATTTTTGTATTTCTCAAAGTTTCTCTTCTGGAATTTGCTGGGTTTACAGGATGAAGCCTCTGAAAATGTGGCAACAGGAAAAGATAAAAGGCAGGTACAGAGCAGGTGCAGAGCGGTATGGGCACCTGTTTGTACATTTCTTATTTGTACTTACAGGGGTGATACCCTAACTTATAATAGGCATTTATATTTCAAGTGTCTCTGTTAACAGGATGGCAGAAATGCTATTACACAACTGATTGCTGTTGCTTTTGTACTGATATCAGGAACACTCTTATTTCTAGATATAGTCTTCCTGAATAGACAATTACCATAGGAGATATGATAGAGAAATGGTCAGACTTTAAGGAATTTTATTTGCATTTTTCAAAATTATTCTCCAAAATAAAATAAAGCTGGTTTGAATAATGAGTAACTTTTGCTTGGATGCTAGTAAATTATAGAAGAGTCAGGAATAAAATAACAGATATCAGTTAGTAAATTAAATGTATTTCCTATGCCAATTTCCAAGGTCAAGAGAAAAATGAATTATTGAATACTCAAACAGTATTTTTATAGTTTAAAGAATGTATGGTTTACATCTGTTTTTGATTTACATCTGTTTTTGAAAGATAAATATAATGTAAAAATAACAATTCCTGCTGCGTATCAATGTTCATGAAGCATTTTAAATAAATTATAAGTTATATTTTATTATGTTTGAATCCAAACATAATTTTTACATATCAGTTCCTTCTCCAGGAATCTCTACTTGTGGATGGAATATTTTTGTCCCTCCAAAATTCATATGTGAAATCTGTACCCCCAAGAATCCTGGGAGATGATTAGGTCACTAGAGTAGTACCCCATGAGTGAGTTTAGTGGCATTAAAAGGCAGCCCGGCTCCCGTGTTCCCATTCTACCATATGTGGTTAGAGCAAGAGGTTGACAATCAACAAGATATTGTACCCCCAATAGATACCAACTGTGCCAGTGTCATGATATTAGACTTCCAAGCCTCCAAACCTGTGAGAAATAAATTTTTATTGTTTATAAACCACCTCGTTTATGATATTTTGTTACAGCAGCCTTAAATGGAATAAGACATTGTTTCAGTGATATAAAGCCATCTTCTAAGTCAGAAATATCTTAGAAATGAGATGGCTCTTTATCATCTCACAGATTCAGTAGTTCACCAATTCCGGTTAATTTCCTATTTAAATATGCCTGTATTTCTACTGCCATTCTCCACCTGCAGAGTCATCTCCTGAAGTTAGGCACTCAGAAACTGAGCTATTGCAGTGGACTGCTTCAGGATCATACATTTTCCCCTCATATGTATTTTTCCTTTCTCTTTCAGCAATAGACATTGTGGATTATATCTGGGTGTATGGCTTCACAGAATAAAAGTTGTATTCCCTGACCTCTTTGACAGCTAAATGAAACCAAATTTTGAAACCAAATTCTTAGCCAAAAGGATGTAATGGTATGAAATGGTTTTATTGAATTTTGTATGTATTTTTAAAAAGGACATAACATGTTTTTTTTTTTTATCATTTTCTTTCTTCCTTTCTGTGGTATAGAATAGAGATGTAAAAGATAGGAATGGAACAACCATCTTGAATTCTAACAGAAATGCCCACAGTTGAGTATAGTAAAACAATACAGAAAAAGACCAAGTCCTTGATGATTAAAGAACCATATTGATAACTCCTAACTAGAAAATGCTTAGATTTTCTATTATTTAAATTATTGTTATGTTGTTTTACTTGCAGCTAAACCAAAAGATAAAAAACGAGAGTCTGTTAACTATTTTCTTTACCATACTTTTGTTTCTAAGAGAGGGAAATGATGCTATTGAGCATGTTCTCTGAACTCTAAATGTTATCCGATGTTATTGTGCTAAAAACCTTTCATTGGCAGAACTGTCCAAAAAGATACAAGGTCCATAAAATTTAGCACTCATCTCCTCTGCCTGAATAGCACACACTGCAGTGCCCTCTACCTTACTCTTTAGCCACTAGAATTATTTGCTTCCTAAACATACTAGGTTCTTTATTTATTTCTATTCTTAACCCTTGGCAAGATCATCCTTTTGAAACTTAACTGAGATATGGTCACTGTTCAGCTCAAAGCCTCCAGTGGCCTCACATCTTAGAGTAAAAGTTGCAGGTCTCACAAAGGCCCTTACCTGAAGCTTAATCTGACTGAGGACTCCTTTACAGCCTCTTCAGATCTCTTGGTTATCCTGTTCCACATGCTCTTTTTCATCTTTTGAATGTGTCGGGTGTGCTCCAACTTCAGGGACATAACACTGCCAGTTCATTGGCCTAGAAAGTTCTTTCTTAGATATTTTTTCTCCTGTGTCACCTTCAAAGTACAAATTGTCGGGGTGGGGAGGGGACTTATTGAAAATTAGATCTCCTTTCCCTGAATCAACTCAGGCTCTCCTTATTTCACTTCTCTTCTTTATATTTCCCAGCATCTGTCACGTCATAACACCATATCATTTACTTGTTTTATGCCCTGACCCTCAGCTCTATTTCCTGTCTCATCATGCAAAGGATTTTTTGTCTCTTTTGTTCAGTACTGCTTCTTCAGAGTCTAGAAAAGTACCTGCCCAATAAGTATTCAACAAATATGCATTAATATTAACTATTTTTTTTCTATATTTATGAGTTCTTGCTGTGAATACCAAGTGATTACCCTATGCAGACTTCCATGGCTGTATATTTTCTTACCAAAAATACATAAACACAGTGTTTCTATAAAAATTGTTATGTATTTCTTTGCAAGGGCATGAAATTTAAATGAAATTTAAAATCATATACAATTTTAATGAAATTTAAATGAAGTTTAAAATCCCATACAATTTTAATGGGGTTCTTACTGTATTCCACAGTACAGCTCCTATTCAGGCTCTGAGTATGAGGGAAGTAATATTAATGGGGGAGATCATGTTTTTGTATTCACTGTGCTATTATTTGTCCAAGCCACTGAACGTGAAGTTCATGTCTGAAATTGGACAAAAAGTAGTCTAAATTCATGTTACCTAGTACTTTCTTCTATGTTTTCCCTTGTGTGGGAACAATGATAGGGGAATGTTGGCCGTTTGCAGGTGGTAAACATCTTTATTAATATTTTCCCATTATTTTCTAATTATGTATATATCTTTATGTCATTAGATGTTATATATGTATATGTATGTATGTGCATATATAATGTCCTATAATATACACTTTATATATAATTAGGCATGTATCTGTTATTTATTATAAGCTCCTTAGGAGTAGAATTTGTATTTTTCTGAATATCTGCAAGACATAGTAGAAAGTATGTGTATGAGTTAAAATATTTTCATATAAATGACAGAAAACATAGATACAGATTGATTTAAACAACAAAAAGACTTAAACAATAAAAAGTAAGCAAGTTGTTAACCTTGCCATGGCTTTTGGCTGGTAGTTTCCAGATGTATAATATTCCTCAGCTAAGTGATGTCATTCAAGACTCAGGTATTTTCCATCTGTATACCTCTTGCTTATACAAGGAATAGTTTTATAGTGAAGTTGATTTCACCTGACAGTTGCAACACACTTGCCAATGACATTTGATTAATATGACTCTTTGTCCTTGTTCTCTAGGATATGCTTATAGATGGAAAAATAAACTTAGAAACAGAAAAATATACATCCCACACCTACAATAGAAAATACATACACACTTACTTTGATTGACAAACTTGAATCATAATTCTATCCCTGGTCCAAAGGGAATCACATAATCTGAGAAATATTTTCCTATTGGTAAAGATGACATAAAAACCTGAAAGAATTGGTATTCATAAGAGAAAGTAACAATGATGAATGTTGAAACAATCAACATTAATTAAGCCATCAACAGTACTCACTAAGCATATGGAGATATTCAGTCCCATTTCCTGGATAAATGCCAATGGAATGCTGTTTGCTCTCAAAAATTTGTAAATAGTCAATGTAAGGGCCTGGAACAATTTATAAAACAAAGAATATTGATATTGTATAGCATCACCTTTCAAAATAATCTCCAATTTCCTTATAAATACTTCTAGATATTACTCTTTTGATACTAGCATAGACTATTTAAATGCTGTCAGCTTTTTCTGATTATTTTTTATTAGAACCCATTACATCCCATCTCCAAATTAATGTTTACCTATTAAATTTTATATTTTCCTCCAGTCCCATTGTAGAAAATTAAATAATGAGATTATTTGGAAGTTCTATCTTCCCCTCCATGCTTGCATGAACTCTGAGCAGTACCTCTACTTACTGCAACATCATTGTGAATTCTTTTATAGCACCAAATCTTTGAATCTCTCACAAAAAATCTATTCTATCCTGAACATTGCCTCACAAACTTCAAGATCCAATTCCCCTGTATAGTTAAATTATTTGTTTTTAAACTATTATATAAAAATTCAGATGCACACTATCCAAACATGTTTCACAGTCTCCAAGTCTACATGGTTACATGGTTGTTGCCACCTTGACTTACCTGAGCCCACAGCTCAAGATAATACCAAATCCCCCTGTCTGTGCACTTCTTTAGAGTTCTTGTCTCAATCCACCTAGAGAAGTCATTGGTCACTATGTAATTTTTTTTTACACTAAGGATGAAATTATAATATAAATTATTTTGTTTAGAATGACAATATCATAACTTTCACAATGGAAAATACTACTACAGTATTTTTGAAATTTTAGAAAATATAGTTTATAATATAGGCAATAGAGTCCTGAAGTTTGCACAGTGTAGGACAATGACAGCACAAAAAAAAAAAAAAACAAACAAAAATCTCACAAAACTTCTGTCATGCTTGGAGAAAATTCTATACTAAAGATACAACAAGAAACAGGTCATAAGTTTTCATTAAAACAGTGATCAATCATCAAAAAGGAGCTTAGCATTTCAGCCTAAACCTGTGAATAAAATATTTAGTATCCCAACAATTCCATGAGTTTGGAGATGGCGATGTTAGTGATAGATTGAGAATGGTGGGAACCTCTTAATAAGAGGTTAAGAGAATGATTTTATAGAATTGGCCCACTGTACTGACCCCCATAAGGTGTTTTTTTTTTTTTTTCCAAAAGACAATTTGCCTGCAGTTCTGCCTAAGTGGACAGGATATTTCACATTACTCAGCAAAAAGGCCAGGGCAAAGTTCTGACAGACAGTGTAGGTAATGAATGATGGGGGTAAAGAGAAGATGATAACTGGTTATCAGACTGGTTATCATAGAGAGAGAACAATGGGTGGCTTGTCCTGTTCCTTGTCACTCTGGTTGTTAACAATTAACCTCCATGTTCTATTCCTTCCTTCTCAGTCCTATATATGGGGAAGAAAGACAAGACAATAATTAAAAAGGGAGGTTCTGGGGGTCTCTAAAAAAGCAAGTCGTAAATCCTGCCATGCACTTTTGGCTCTGAAATCCCCTCCTCTTCAGAGAAGTCTGTCTCTATCACTTTCTTAAATGAAACTTGCTCTCTACCCTTACCTCAGTGTCTCTCAGGTATTTAATCTTCAACACTGGGGAACAAGAACCTGTTCGATATCTGCAGGATATACTGGTATCATTGTATTTGTACCTAATTTATATTAGTATCTATTTATCGGGCTTCCTCTGTCCACCAAGCATTGTACTGAGTCTTTTACATACAATTCCTTCACAAGGAATCCCTGAGTCAATTCTCATTACCCTTTTACAGAAAAGGCTGAGCTTCGGAAAATTGAAGTGTACGTAGATGTCCATTTTGCTGGGAGTCAGGAATATGAAATTTCTCAGTGACTGGGTTCCACTGTGCCATGTTAGAAAACCAAAGCAGTCAAACTTCCTGGGTGATGAAGAGATGCTTTAAGAAGTTTGGACAAGCTATCAAGATAGACCAAAGTTCTTATATAATACTTATGTCATATAATTTGTGTATAGTGTCTTTTTAAATTTCCAGATTCTCCAAAGATAAGTTTTATAGTTGAAATTGGGCTGTGTTGCCCTTAGACCAAAGTGAAGGTTAATATAATTGCCTACCTGACCTGACTTTTGAACCTAATTTTTTTTTTATTTTTAAAAAATTGAACTGAAAAGCAAAAACATAAAAAATGTACATATGAATGGAGTTTCATATCTAAACTGTATTATTTTAATTTTCATTTTGCCCGTGAATTCTGTGTGTGTGTGCGCATGTTATTTTGTTTTGGTAAAAAAGTATGTGAGTGAGGAGTGATAGGATGGCATATAAGGAATAATTAACCAAGGATGATTTATTTCTAGTAGATTTAGTTTTGTTCAAAGGGTGTTATGAACAAATAATTGAGGAGAATGAAAAATTAGGTAAAAACTACATAGGATAAGATGCACAAAGGAATAGAGCTAGACAAAATCCAAAATCATACAAATACTACATGGGTGTAAGTGATAAAAATCAAAGACCTTCTCTCTTTTCTTTCTTTCCTTCCCTCACCTGCTACTAATCCAGGTAATCAACACTTTTTCAAGAAACAAATGCCATTTTTTTTCATATTTGCTCTTTATTCTTCTTTTTTGCATTGAACTAACACACATTTCCTGAATTTTTTTAACTTCCTGGAATCAGGACCAAAGGTTGACATTTACAGCTATAAGTGATCCAAGTGCTACATTAGCATCTATTTATTAAAGATGATCTTTCATGTACAGTACAGCTAGGACATTTGGCCTAATTTACTGTACTAACATTTCCAATTTGGCTCTGAGTAGGGAGTTGTGCCAACAGGGCTCTGTCCTATGGTGAAATAGTGCCTAATCAGTATTTATGAATAGGGTTTTAGAAATCACTAAAGAGCACAGGAAGAGACTTTACCTTCTTAAAGCACAAATATTGCTGAGCTCTGGGAATCTGTACAGCACATTAGGATGGAATAGCTTTCCTTTTTTTTTTTTTTAAATTGCAGTTAAAAATGTGTAATGTAATACTGTCAGTAATTTAAATGGAGTGTACCTCTTTCTTTCAGACATTAATGCTATTTGTTAAACTTTGTAATTACTATGCAAATGAAGTGCTGTACTTAAAAAATGGCAGTGCCAAGAGTACAACAGAGAAAAACAGTTTGAAATTCAAACTAATACAAAATAACCTTCAAGCCTTGTGGAACTCAAATATTGTGTTTTTTTTTTTTTTCTTTTCTTTTTTTTTTCTTTCTTCCTTTGAATGCAGCATTTGGGCGAAAGCAATAAAGACTTGTCTTTGTTCTTAATACGTTGATAGCAAAAGGCTTAGAGCCAGAGATTTTAAAGCTTCGGAGACACATTAGCTCCCTGATCTTCACAACAGGTGGCTGGTATTTTTATCCTTCTTTTAGAGATGAAAAAATGGAGTCCCAGAGATGTTTAACTCTTGTGCTTGGGGTCACTTAAACAAGGCAGTGACAGCCAGGGAAGGATCTCAGTATTTCTAACTCAAGGCTGCTGTGAGGATCCCCAGACAGCAATCATTTGAATGGAATAGAATGTATGGCTCAAATTATGATTTCAGAAAATTAAACACTGACTGAACCAACGCAATCTACTTTCATTTCATGCCATGTAGATATTTTAGAAGGAAATGAGCAAGTTTGGTTTCCTGGGAATTAGCTCCTGACAAAGAACTGTCTGTGAACTTCTGAGTACCCCATATATGAAGAGAGAAAACATTATGAAAAAAAGGAATGATTTTATAATTTCTTGAATCCCAAGTACCTAGCCCTGTACCTGATGGTATAGGCGCTCAAAAGTGTTGAATCAAAGCTAAATGAATACATTTCTCATTTAAGGAACCTTCCTCTTACATTGCTTTTTTTTTTCTATTTCAGTCACTTTTCCTAATAATACTTCTCATGTTTGCAGAATAGACAATTGAACAATGATGAAAAGAGTTGTTTCTTCCTCTTTGAAATCTTCTTGCCCAGCACTTTTTTTTTCTTAAACTTGAACTTGGATCAGAATGATTTTTTTTCCCCTATACTCCATCTTTAGAAGTTTGACTTTTACTTGGGATAGTCTTATAAAGCAGAAGAATCTAAGGAGTTAGTCTAATGATAGAAATATGTTTTCCTCTTTAGCTGTTTCTATCTGCATTTAAAGGAAGCATATAAATTCCTAAGCCAAAAGAATGAGAAACAGAAGCGAAAATATTTATTTGAACTTTGTTAGCCACCATGGTAGAGCTGATAGTGATCAGCAGTTTTGAGTTGGGTAAAAGGCAGTGGCAATTGATCTATAATGAAAGAAGCTCCCAGTTATCACAGACTGGATATTCCAGTACTTCTGATGGCCAAAGTGTGGGTATATAGCATGGTCTCTCCCTGTCAGACTTCATGCCTCACTGCAACTTTGAATTAGGAAATACCAGACAGAGAAACAGCGTCACTGAAGAACCCATGTAGGTGGAAGGCTTCAGTGGAAGAGACAGCCACCTGAGTTTCCAAAGGCAACATGCAAGTGGTGATGGTGCATGCTGTGGCAAGAAGTGCTTGATAGTTGGTGGTGGCTATGATATCTGATTAGAAATAGTTCTGTGTCATAATGAGCTGTGTTTTGGGGGTATCTATTCTTGGTCCTGCTGTTTTTCTATGTCTCTGCAGTCTTTCTAGAGATTCTTAGAATTTTCTAATAATCTTGGAAATAAATTGAATTGACCAAAGTCAGTTTCAATGACTTACACCTAAGAATACATATACCATATAAAGCCATCAGAGAGGTGAGATTTGGGCAGTATTATTGTATTTGAGATACTCTTGGGGAAATAAGAAATATTAGTGTATTAGAGAAAAAAAATTTGAATCTCTTTTAGAATTTTGGCTTTACTAATTTGTCAGTAGGATTATCTTATTGGGAAAATTATTATATCTTAGTGTTCTCATAAGTACAAATGGAAATAACACTATCTTGAAGGCTAACTATAAAGACTAAGAAAGACTAAGAATGTATGAAGTCGTGACCCAGCACTATGCCTTCACACAGGAGCCACTAAAGATTCCCTTCTGTCCTCACCATTTCATCATGTATGGAATCAGCTTGCACTCTTACCTCCAGAAGAATGGGCCTGGTCTGCAAGAGATGTCAAGATCAAATGAGAACCCAGAAGTAGAAATGAAAAGTAACCCTGTTTACTTTCAAGAAGGCAAGTCGAAACATAGTGTATACATGTGGGACTTTGGGTTACAGGCTAAATTTATTGCTATAGACTTTTACTGCTTCTATTTGCTCTAAAACATGGGATTGCGCAGTAAAATAACTGAAGGTATTATTTTGGTTGTTTAAATAAACAAAATGGATTATCAACATTTGATGGACTCATTAGGAAAGCTTGTATTATCAAAGTGCATCTAATTAACAAATTAAGCTTTCAAAAGTAGCTAACATAAAGGCCCTAGGCTGTTGATTCATTTCCATTATTAGGAAAAAAGATGTTTTGTTGTTTTGCTATAATTTTGGCGCAACCCTGATTACCTTCTTTTCCAATAGAAAAAGAACTGAGTAAGGCTCAGGAACTCCTTGTGTCTAAGATTATGTGTCATTGGAAAAGTATAGAACTGAGTAAGACTCAGGAACTCTCTTGTGTCTAAGATTATGTGTCATTGGGAAAGTCATTAATAGGTCTTTCAGGACCCTACTCTGCTCAGTGCTAAACTGGGCATTATAATTTTCCTCTGGAATTGTTATGATTGTTAAAGGAGATCATGCATATAACGTTTTAAGTACACCTAGTTTATCTTTTTTTTTTTTAATAGATGTATTTACAGAGTTAGATGCTCAGTCTACTTTCAGTCCAATAAAATGTATATTCATAGAGAATCAGGTCACACTATTTCTGCATGACAAGTTTCTACAGGGACATGCTTTGCCATATCCACCAGCTGTTTTCATGTCTTCCGATTCCCATGAGGTTTCTGCACATTTTTCCCTGCCCTTTTAGTGGCTCCCCAGAGTCAGGTTCCCTGAGGGAGGAATCAGGCTATAGGCAGATGGTCCATTAATTTTCTTGTTGGCATTTTACAGCCAGTGGTGTGGATGACCCAAGGACCGTCAGGAAGGGAAACAGCTAGACAGAGCCTGAGGCCTCTGTAGAATATTCTCAGGATCAGAACACAGTGAGTGACAAACCTCCAAACAGCACCCTGAGTTACAGAGAGAGCTTCCTGTGAGGAGAGTGTTTTGGGTTGCGTTTAGGGAATGGAAATAAAGAAAACACAGGACAGGAAGAGCAAAATAATCAGGCAACATTCCATCAGATCTTTCTAAGAGTTTTTATTTTTTTATCATAAAATTCTAATTTAAAATTTTGAAATTTTAAAACTATATAGCATTATAGGATATTAAAGAAATGTGTTAAATAAACATTACTCACCGTTCAACCCAAACACATCATTCATTCGAATTTTACATCTCTGCTAGTTTCCATCCTTGTGGGAAATATAGCTTGGATATTAGTAAACAGGACTCATTTTTACTTCATGTAACACTATGTAATATTCAATAGTGCAGCATCAGTTTCATTAGTATTACTTTTAATGGCTCAAAAGTGTTTATCAATGAAACATATTCCCAATTTTAGTGATTTAATACTTACTATAAACTTATTATTTATGATAAATGATCTTAAAAGATCATTTTTTATTGACCATAGTATATTCTGTTTTCTAGATAATCCCTTTAAAATTAACTTCTTAAAATAATTTTCATCAATCCAAGTACAAGAATATTTTTAAGCCATATTAGTATAACATGAAGAGATTATATTAATGTTCTACAAGTTTGATTTTTTTTCAAAATACTTTGAAAATCTAAAGAAATTTTATCTGTCTAATTTTGAGAGGCAAAGAAAAACAAATATATAATATCTGTCTTGCACAAAATAGAGATCTCAGTACAGAATACTTAAGTGATTTGATTGAAATGACACCTGTCCAAGCCATTCAGGGTAATGTTGCAAGGCTTATGCCAAGTGCCCATTAGTTTCAGATCACTTCATTTGCCTTGGCCCAAAAGACAGCTTTGCAAACAACTTAATTTCACTACTCACAATTCATTCACAGGATGCTCACTGCTGTCTCATCAGGCACTGCAAACTCTAAAACCTAAAGTGTTGCTGAATCTAGAAATACACTTAACAGATCTTTGGGATAAAACAGCTTGACACTTTCTTCATGGTTCTATAAAATATAAACTAATTAACAAATATAAACTGTAAGAAAAGTTGATCCAAAGATTACTACTATTTAGCAGCTCAATTCTGGTTAGCCAATTCACATTTGTTTCAACTACGAAATAACCTTTGTCTTCTTGTCAATGCATTAACTTAAATTTTCAAGAAGAGAAAAGCAATTTAGGGATTCATAAGTAAACACATTTTTATTTGGAATGCTCTTAGTTTGATCAATAGCACTGAGATTATTTAAAATTGTAACTGCTCAGTCAGCAGCTTGTTTATTTTATTATCTGACAGGCATGTTATTGTAGATTCCAGTCCTTTGTGAACTCCAGGAAATCTCTCTTTTTCAATGACTCAATTTCTTCCTAAAACTTGCTGCTGAAGATATTTTTAAAAATGAGAGGAACACTTATCATTAAAAAAAAATAGGGCTTCTCTTTAAAGAGCTTTCTCTGAGTTGTGGATAAGCACCTCTGTCACAGAAAGGAACAGTCTTTCAGCTGAACATGATATGTGTCTGCTAAACCTAGTTAACATATTTATCATGACTTCAAATTTGTAAAGATTTGTTATTAATTTGAATCTATAGTCTCAATGAACTCTTCTGAAATATGGAGATCTGTTTTGTTTAGACTCCCAGAATAACTCTGAATATCCAATTCTTGAAGAATTTTTACTTTGGGATAACATGGCAGTTACCATGCAAAAAACAAAAAACAAAACAAAAACAATACACATGGCAAATGAGAAAAATTGGGTGTAACATTCTTTCTGGGCATTTACAGGGAAGAAGGGATGATATCTTGGTCAAATCAGTACCTGTGTTTTCATTTTTACAGGTATGCTAGCCCAAATATTTAAACATATGTCATCAAGCTCCATCCAATGAGGGACATAAAATGCAGCCTGAAGCTCAGTCAGTGACAACTAGATTAAGAAATTGTCCTTTGTGCTGCGCTTGGTGTGGTGGACTGGAAAATGATCACCAAAGTTATCCACAAATCCCAGAACCTGTGAATGTGTCACCTTACATGGTAAAAGAGACCCAGAAAGATGATTTACATCATAGAGGTACCCTTACAATAGTGGGAAGGTTATTCTGTATTCTCTGGGTTTTTTTTTTTTTTTTAGAGAGAGAGAGAGAGAGAGAGAGAGAGAGAGAGTTTTTGAATATTTATTGTTTAGTTTTCGGTGGACACAACATCTTTATTTTACTTTTACGTGGTGCTAAGGATTGAACCCAGCGCCCCGCACATGCCAAGCGAGTGCATTACCATATCCCCAGCCCATGGGTTCTTATAAGAGAGAAGGAAAAGGAACAGAAGAGAAGGTAGTATGACAAAAGAAGCAGAGTTTAAAGTGTGGCAGTTACAAGCCAATATTTACCAGCAGCCTGTAGAAGCTGGAAGAGGTAAAGAACGTTTTTGTTGTTATTGTTGTGTCTTCCCCTTCGGGAGACTCCAGAAGAAAGCAGCCTTGCTGACACTGTGACTGTGGTCTTGTAAGACTCATTTTGGAATTGTGACCTCCAGAACTGTAAGACCATGCAGCTGGGTGGTGGTTAGCCACTAGTTTTTGGCAATTTGTTATCTCAGCCACAGCTGCAGTAGCTTCCCTAGAGGAAAGGGGGCATGACACTGAGCCGAGCTCCTAGTCATCCTGTCACCAACACACAAGTTGTGTAAGAAATATATCTTTTTTTAAAATTTCAAGTCAATAAGATAAGGGTATTTGTTCCTGCAGAGAACGTAGCCTATTATGAACAGAACTGGTGCTGTGTGTATGTCTGATAAATATACAATAGATGAATGAATGAACAAATGAATGAATATTAGGTAACCCATTAAATATGTACTTTTCTCAACTGTTATAGGTAAAATAGATCTCATACAGATGTGCTCCTTTTAAATAAACCCTGGCATATGAAAGTCTGAACTTAAAAATTAAATAAGGACATGCTTATTAATACTGTAAAACATCCCTCCCTTTGAATTCATTTTAAATAATAAATCTTTGACCTTTCATTTACATGTTTATGGCATATAATGAAGCATAATTATACCCAAATTTGCCTGCTGTCCTGGATTCATCAAGAATATACTGCAAATCTCTTGGGTGAGTCTTCTTTTATGAAAAAGAAAATAATAAATAATGTTACACAGCAACTTTTGCTGCTATGAAGGACATAGCATTCTGTAGGTAGTCTTTTTGGTGAGCAATTGAGGTAACTAATTCATTGATGATTAAGCTCAGAATAAGAGAAACTTCTATCATTCTTCTTCTGAAATAGCAATCCTAACATTTATATGACATTCTAATATTACAGAAAATTATTACCATAATTATGTACCTTGCTAATGTCTGTATAATTCTAGAATGAATTAATAGTAATACTGCACTGAAAGACTGAGTGCAAAATTCTGAGCATTATTCATGTCTCTGCCAGCATATTCTTTAGCTATTCATGACATAACTAGTACAATAGTTTGTCATCTATAATTGTTTGCTGAATAGCTATGCACACCTTGTAATAAAAAAGAAAAAGCAGGAGAAAAGAAAATGTATAACAACAGTAAAGGGAGGACTTCAGAACCATTTATTATTGTGCTCAGTACATACACTACTTAAAAGTTTTGTGGGGACTGAGATGACTGTAGAAGAATTAGATCACATGAACTCATTTCTCTATAGTGTTTCTGGGCTTCAAAATTTATGACTCATACAAAAGTTTAATTTAATTCTTGGTGATAAATGATTATCAAGTAAGCCCCCCAAAATGCATCTAATATATAGCATGGTTCACTATATCACCCTGTCCCTTACTATATCTACATATTGAGCAACAAAATTTACATATTTTCATTCAAATATTTTGTAATAGTCATAGAGATGGTTATTAAAGATCCTGAAAGAAATGGAGCCTATACCTTATTACATACAAATATGTGTTGGGGATTTGATGGTAGCTAAAATAGATTATATAAAAGTAGACTCCATCAATATTCACAGATATGCATGCATGCATGCTTCCTTCTTTACACCCTTAAATACACATAAGAAATTTGTGATATGTGAAATGTACATTTGATGAATTTACTGTGAGGAGCTCACCCTTTGCAGTACTCATATTTCCACATTTAATCACACCACATTAACTGTATGAGGTGTTATAATTAGCCTCTCTGCTAATAATTTGCTTTGAATTATAAAGAAAGAAACTGTTATGAGGTACAGGAAGTCATGTCATCATGTACATATCTACTGACCCACTTTTCCCATATATACCACGATTTTCAATAATATATATTTCAAGACAGATGAGAACTGAGAAATTAAGTCAGTTATTTTAAAGGTAAAGAAAGAGACATCCAGAGAGACAATTACTTATATTTACAAAGTTGGGTTTTGTTGTTTTATCATCAAGGTGAGTTGATTTTAATAAAGATATTTTTGAGAAATACCAACTTTCTTCATATTCCTTATGAGTTGACTTACTTGACATGGTATGTATGTCAAATTTCATACAAATTCTGCAATGAACATTGTGCATTGCATTGTCAGACAGCTACTCTGAACAAAGCCCTCACCTGTGCGTGCAGAATCTAAAAGGTTGTGCACTGTTTCTGCTGCTCTATGCTACACTCAGTATATGTCCTGAAACTGCCCAAACTACCTAGGAAGTAGGTTTTGGTTTTCAGAAACTTTTTTTCCTAATGATTCTAATGACAAAGTTCAGATTCTCTCAGAACCCAGATCCAACTAAAAATAAATCCAGTAATATGGAGATGAGATATTGTCTCCTTTTAGAGAAATACACCTTCTGGCCCATCTCCTTTCATCGGGTTTAAGCAATGCATATAATGAAGAGGGAGATAAGCACCCCCAAATGGCACAAAGACTGAAGTTTTCAACTGTATCTGATGGAGTCATTCCATTCCATCCCTTTGTGTGATGCAGGTGGTGGAAGTGATATCTGTGAAGGTCATATGAAGCCTCCAATGAGTGTCCCATGCAAGGGAATCAGACAACCTTTATAGCTCCTTATTATTCTCCTCTTGCAGTGACTTTTAAACTAAACAAGAAAGTTATGAGGATACATACTCTTGACAAGTGAAAGGCTTGCCTATTCTGTGAGTAAAAAGAGGAACTGGGAAAAAAAATTAGATCCTGCACTGGGATTTGCTCATCCATTAAAATTACACCATAGAAAGCCTCAAATATCTAATGATATTGAACAAAGTAAGGTGAGAGTCAAGATGCTATTCATGCTTCATTAATGATTCATGTTTCATTAAATAAAACTGTAGCACATAATCCTGCAACATTAGGATTTTAGACAGAAGAGGTGGGAAAAACAAAATAGATGAGAGGCCTCCTTTATCTGTATAAAACATTTTGAATTCAATTACATAAATAAAACCTAGGAGGGAAATTTTTTAGTTGTGCTTTTCAGGAACATGAACATGATGGTCTTGATATCTTAGGCTTTAGGATTCTATGTTTCTAAATATGTCACCCATCTGGCATAGTATCTATCATATTTCCAAGCAAAGCTATAGCATTCTTTCCCTTTACATATTTGAAAGCATACATATGTAGAATCATTATTTCCAAGTTTTACTTTGAACCCAGGACAGGAAAACTCTGGAATTCTAATTTGGAGGAGTCAGGGAGAAAGAGACAGAAGGATACAGAGAACAAAATGTAAAAATATAGATGTAAATTGAATTATATCAAAATTTCTGTACATCAAAGGATACAACAAAATGTTAAAAGACAACCTAGAAGATGAAAGAACATATAAAATACCATTCATTTGGTAAGAGTTAATATCCAGAAAATTTAAAGAATACATAATGCTCAAGAACAACAAAACAACCTGATTAACAAATTGGAAAGGACTTGAATGGGCATTTTTCCAAAGAAAATATACAAATGGCCCATAAGCACAGAAACAAAACACATGCTGCTCAACTACATTAATCAATAGGGAAGCAGAAGTCAAAATTACAATGAGGTTTATCACCTCATGGCCATTAGAATATCTACTATTATAAATCAGAAATAATGTTGTCAAAATTGTGAAGAAATTGGAACTCTTGGGAATTGTTAATGGAAATGTAGAAGTGCTATGCAAAATAGAATAGTACTTCCCCCCAAAAATTAAAAATTGAATTAAGAATCCAGAACTTAACTTCAGGGCTTTACTCAAAAGGATTGAAAACTGGGTCTCAAAGGGATACCCCCAATCATAGCAAAATTATTCACAGTAGGGAAAACATGGCAGCAACACTTGTCCATTAGCAGATGAAGAGATAAGCAGTAGGATGTTAGCCTTGGAAAGGAAGGAACTCCTATTACATGGTGCAACCTGGATGAAGCTGGAGGGCGTTATGCTAAACGAAATAAGCCAATTGAGAAGGGGAAAGACTGTGATTCTTTTTCTCAGAGGTACCTAAAGAAGTCAAAGCCAGAGGCAGAAACCAGAATGTTGGATCCAGGGAAAGCAAAAAAGAAGGAATGAGGAGTTCTTGTTTTGTGGGTGTGGTTTTAGTTTTGCAAGGTAAAAGAAAATTCTGAATGTCCTCAACACTACATTACTACTCAACACTACATAACATAACTACATAAACACTACATAACATAACATAACTACTCAACACTACATAACATAATAGTTCAAACAACAAATTTTATTTTTCCACAATTAAAATTAAAAACTTTAAAAGGAAAAATTCATTGTTGAACTTGAAGCTTAACACTAAATTTACATAGGTGCTGGGCATAAATAAGCCTTCTTGGAATGTGTACCAAGATGCTCATAAAATAATCTGTAGAGAAATTAGTAATTGTTAAACTTTAAAATATTCCAAAGATACCACTATCTTTGGATAGTCTTAATCCATGAAGACTGATGGATTTCCTTTCATCAATTTTGTATGCTGTGTAACAATTTTTTTCAGATTCTCTGGGTCAGAAATCTGGGCACAGCTAATGTACATTCTCTGCAAAGTGTCAGCCAGGATTCTGTTCTCACCTGTATGATGGATCCAGGGAGGAGAAAGTGCTTGGATCTGCAGCTGGCAGAATTCATTTCCTTGTGATCATAAAGCTTTCTTCTTCAATATCAACAAGAAGAACAAATTGGCAAGTAAGACAACGTCTTAGATGTTATGGCTTAAATAGGAGAGTAATATCTACCACCTTTATCACATTCTACCATGAAATGCATCACACATGACTTGGAGAGAGGAGTGTACATGCTCACAAATGCAAGAGTTGGGGGCTGTTGGTCTGTTTATCACAATCCTCTACCCATGTTTTCAACTCATTTATATTTTCTAGGCAAGCACAGAGTATGAATAACACCTATGAATAACACCTCTTGGTTTGATTGAAAGACGACTGCAATTGTCTGACTCTGGGAATTTAAGCATGTCCATTTCTTTGTTCTTAATTTCAATGTAAAACTTTATAAAATGTCCCTTCACAAGTTTGGGACCTTCAAATGACCCACAAAGCTCCAGCTAGTTTTACTGCCAGTGTATATTAAGCCCAGATACTACTTGTTAGACAATAAGTGTTCTTTGTTCATGACTTTGTGTTTCACAATCAGATGACATGCTTAATCTCTCAAATGACATTAAATTAATAAACAGGCTGGGCTCAAATATATTCTTTGATATAATTAGTGATTTTTAAGGATCTTAATTTAGAATATTTCTTCTTATAAATTATTTCAGGTACTTCAGTACCTTGGGACAGATTAGCTCCAAAGATATAGCAGGTTTTGTTTTCTTTTATTTTAAATTCTGCCAGACCACTCCTCCTAACAGACACTTTAACATGGGAGAAAAGCCCTTCCACCAAAGTTACAAGAAAGCCTATCATGGGTTAGATATTCATCCTAATTCTTTGACATTTCATCTATTGCTGCAATCACCTAAATTTTTTTTACAAGTCAGTTTTGATTCTTCTTATTTAATTTTTTCTTCACAGGTTATGAAACAAACAAAACCTATATTGCTGCTCAAAAAAAAGCGTATTTATGACAATCTTTGATAATCCCAGGAAAGGTCTTCCTTTGTTCACTAAGTATTCTCAATCAGTTTTCCGGGTAAAATTTCATTCTGTACATTTCTCTTCATTTACATATTCACTACAAGCTTCAACTTGCCAGATATTTCTGGACCATTTTAAATGAAATGGTTAAGGTAATTTTCTGTGTATCTTCTTACAGCTCTAACCAAAAAAAAAAAATGATTCTGACATATTTGCTTTCTAATACAGAATACCTTTTTGTAAAGGTTCATATCTCTTTCTAGTTAGAAGGTCACCAGAAACAATTTCTTTTTTTAATACTTTCAAACGACATGTAATAGGATTTTAAAGCAGAATTATGGAAGGAAATACTTTATTGTACACACAAGAAATGCTGAAGACCACACTTTCAGGAGCAGTGATCCTCTTGTATGTATCTTCACTCAGAAATTAGTCTCATTCTTTTCCCATGCACAATAATCAGAAGGCAATTTTGTCAATTTCTGATTCTTCTCTGTTTCTTTCTTCCAAAGCATATATCTGCTAAATTTTCTACATGGAGCTTCAGCATAATGTTTGCTCCAGGTTTTAATATGACATTTTAAAAAATAGGTAAGTCTGTATAAGCTAATATTAGCTATTTTGTATCCAGTGACGATTAAAGGTCGCTTATGCTATACACAGCAGCCATTTGTTGTTTCATTTCATCTGAAGGAGTGTATGGATTTCACAAGAAATACTTTCATATTTCTTTAGTAAGGAAGGAAGGGAAGAGGCTGAGATTTTAGGCAAATTGCATAAACTCATGTGACTATTTAGATAGTGGAGCTGAGATTTGAATCCAAATATGTCCAATCCCATAAACTGAGCCTTTGTCATGAGGAATCATAATGCTGGCTCAAAATGATTTTTTTCTATATTGTGAAAACCCTAAGAATTACAGTGAAATTCCACTCTTCAAAAATATGGAGTAAAATTTAGAGTCATTCTCCCATCTGAACAGCTGTAATGATTATACATTTATGCAAATTAATTATTAAATTGAATTAAAAAGCAAAAGTGGTAAATCATTTTTTAACATTTGGAAGACATGGCAGAATACTGATTTATTCAATGATTTAATTTCTAATTTTAAACTCGATTTTCTTTTTTTAAACAATTTTAAATCCAATAAATTAAAATATGTTCTTAACCATTTAATTTTTGTGTTGTATTAATATATGTAAAGGTTTTTAAAGTATAATACAACTTTAGAGGTTGCAGCTGTTCAATTTCCGTGACATACTTTATGGAGTCTAATGTTATTCTACTAGTTTACTGAATATATTAAGTTTGGTCTATATTTGAGTTTTCAGTACTTTGTGAACTATATGCTCACTTCATATCCTAACAGACTTAACCTATTCTTGTAACAAGTAGCCAAGTCTCTGCTAACCCTAAGTAGAAAACTGTTCAACCTCTGTTCAAATAAGAGAGATGTGAGATGAGGTGTAGCCAATTAGGCTGTCTCAGGGTGGCCTCACTTCCTTGTTCTCAATGTCACTTCTTTTACCCTGGCTATAATGTAACTTGTGCATATGGTAGAGCACAGCATTCTGAATCACTTTTAGTCCGGGCTTCTGCTCAATTTTTGAATTGTAAATAAAGCCAATGACAGCCCACAAAACTAAATATGTCATTATTTTAACACATGTCAACAAAACAAAACAAAACAATAGATAACAATAGGTATCTACCAACTTGCTACCAAAATTATGATGGATTTTCTTTGACTAAAATTTATTCCCAGTTACAAAACAACCTCACTTCACTTTATTAATTGTACCTCTAATTTTCTAAATTTTGAAAAAGTCTGCCAGCAACATAGATAACTTCAGTAGATGCAATGATCAAATCCATATATAGACATCTACACAGAGATCAGAGTGCACTTGGGGGCCAGGAAGTAAAGAATAAAGACTTGTGGTCCATATAGCACATTTTGTCAAAAATACCTAGAAAATATTAGGGATTTCACATAATTAGTTCAAAGAACAGAATTGGGATATTCATATATATCCTTTCCAAAATAACTTTTACTATTTTACAAATAAAAGCAACTGAAGGTTAGTGAGGTTAAGTTATTTACCCAATACCAGAGAAAATATTGACAAAACTAAAATTCAAATTCAATGTTTTCTTTTCTTTTTTTTAAAGTTTTTTTAAAGAGAGAGAGAGAGAGAGAGAGAGAGAGAGAGAGAGAGAGAGAGAGAGAGAGAATTTATTTATTTTTTAGTTTTCGGCAGACACAACATCTTTGTTGGTATGTGGTGCTGAGGATCGAACCCCGGCCGCTCGCATGCCAGGCGAGCGCGCTACCGCTTGAGCCACATCCCCAGCCCAATGTTTTATTTTCAAAGAGACAAAATCATCTCCTATCACTATTTTGACTAGGACAAATCCAAAATCAGGCTGTTCACATGACTGTAATACTCAGAATCTGTTCTCAGGCATTCAGAAAAAGTAGATGAACTACACTGGGTTTAGCTTGATTGAGGTGCAGGCTTGGGGTGTTGTTATTATGGAAAGTGAGAGAATTATAGGAAACTAGAGAAGGGAAACATAAATCATTTGGAAAAAGAATATTGCTTTTGCCAATGATTTTTGCATTGGTCTATAACTTGATAGAGAAGAGAATGCATATGGCCCAAAGGACTAAGTAGTTAGAAGTTCTTTGTCAGTGTAAATGACAGATAGGCAAAACTTTACTTAGCAGTCCTCAGGAATGTTGTGCCATTGGTATATATTGGAGGTAGGGTACACCTGAGATGTGGACAGATATTGTGAGTACATTGAAAGAGCAGGATAGTGGAGCAGGCCCTGTTAAAGAAGGAGAATGTGAAAGTGGAATTAGAAAGACCCTCAAACACCTCCAACTGAAGAGATGTCACCTCAAAATTCTGAAACTATTTAGACATAGCATTGTATTTTATAAGGATCAATGTATGAGCTAAACATCTTACATATCCACTTTACCCTTCCACAACATATAGCAACTGGCCCCACAAAATTCAAGAGAAGCAATCTGGAGACATACCTAACCAGTTTTAATAAGTATAGATCAGCTCCCATCCCTATCCTCTATGACTTAAATTCTCCTGAATTTAATTTATATTATATTTATATTATTTTAAAATAACATCAATTTAAGCTAATTTTATTTTCTTATACCTTATTCTAACAGCAAATAAACACTACAAAGCCACTATGGTGTACGGGAAAAGACTTCATCACATAGAACAACCCGTTCTGATAACAACTAACACTAAATAAAAGGCTAGAAAATAATAATGAATGGAGTTGAGTATTTTGTGTTCTAAGTCATAGATTTCAACTTCATATTTCATGTCAGATAAACAATTCCTTATGCAGTGGCTTTTCAGAGAGGGAAAGGTGTGAAATTAATTTTTTGAGAACTTACTGTTCAATAGCAACTTTACATAGACTATAGTGATTAATTTCACACTAACTCTATGAAGCATTTGATTTAAACTCTGTTTTATAGAAAATGATTCTGATATTTAGGGAGGAAGTTAAAAATATGTGTTCATGGTCAAAGAGATGGTAAGTGGGCTATCTTATTCCAAAATCTGTACCCCTTTCCTTACAGATATTAATCAGTTGAGGTGATCATATTTGCAATATTCTCATAAATATTTTCAGGATTCTCAGATTTTAACCCAAGTTTCTTGAAATGTGCTGAAGGACAACTCTAAAACACTGTAGCATTAAATGTGTATTTCCAAGGAGACTCTTCTCAATTTAGATATACAAATCAGTATGCTATTTTAACCTAATTAAAATGTGTTGCGATGCAAATAGAATAACATTTTAATCATTTATTAATAATTAATATTTAAATATTTACTTTCTTTCTCCTGGGGATTCTGTTGCTTAGTGAGTGTAAATTAACAATTTTTAAATTTAGACGCCTTTAAGAGATACATATATAAAACTGGAACTCTCTAAGATCCTCCAAAGAGAATAGATGTCATCCCAAGATTATCAAACCATTTCATACATTCATATCTCTGGTCATATATTCAGCATAACACCTTACCACTATCAAGAGATTTGTGTAGGATCTTTTTATGGTTACCAGAGATTCTTCCTTTTTGTCACAAATATTCCCTCTATGTATGTCCACATATGAAAATGCCCAATGCCCCAAAGTATTCTCAAAGTATTATGTTATCATAGTATCAGACTTGGTCAAATATGAATGTAGTGCCACCAGATCTGAAGACCTGAGGTAAGGTTATCTATCTGCTTTCTTCCCTTCTCATCAATCACACATATAGTGGTGGAACAGAGACAGATAACCACAATAAACACTTTCATTGCAAATGGAAAAATAGGGAGACCTGTAGCAATTGCTAGTCTATAACAATTCTGATATCTTACTGAGTAATTCTCCAACTCTGGGGATAGGAAATGCTTCTTGATTAGGCCTAATTTTAGCTCAATCCATTGGCCTCTATAGCTGTAGATCCTTTTCTTTGGAAATTTCCCCTTTTTATTACTCTTCTTGGCCATTTTTGAAAAGATCATTGAGCATATTTTTTGGTAAGCTTGCTGATGAATTCCTTTTTATATCTCAAAAATCTTATTTTTTTAATTGAGGCAGATAGAATCTTAGTCAGTACAACATTCTTGAAATACTATGTTTTCCACATATTTGATGAACTCAAGTCCATATGCCAAAAGTTACTTCCAAAATTTTTTCAAACCATCTCTCATTCTCCTAAATTACTTATAGTTTGTGTACCCTGGTATCATATTACTCCTAAATTACTTGTAGTTTGTGTACCTTAGTATCACATGGGCTCATGCTCCTATATTTCCTACTAGTTTTGCTGTTCAACTTAGAAGATCTACTAAATGTTCTTAATACTTCAAGAGTTTTTAACAAAGAATGTTACAGCTACAGACTTGCTTTCGGTCTGTGCTACAAAGTCAAAAGTTACTGGGAGACCTAGACTCCTTTATTTAAGGCTTGTCCTTTATGTAAAGCTTTGTCCAATGTTAAAAGAAAAGTTACACCAAAGGTAAACTGACAAGTAATACTTGGTCCAAGACTGTTGCAATAGAGGATAGAAACTAAACTCAACTCTGTTAAACAAAAGG
This sequence comes from Ictidomys tridecemlineatus, assembly GCF_052094955.1. NCBI lineage: Eukaryota > Metazoa > Chordata > Mammalia > Rodentia > Sciuridae > Ictidomys > Ictidomys tridecemlineatus. The sequence goes on along the minus strand of NC_135480.1, from coordinate 166,152,910 downwards.
TCAGAAAATTTTCAAGTACTAAGGTAAACTATTGGAAAAGTACCTACCAGAGGACATTAGAGGAAGAATAGAAATACGTCATTTAGAAATATGCCATTGAATGGTTCTTGAGGTTATACATGTTTTTTTCTCTTTCTATAAACAAGCTATGACGTTTGCAAAATAGTGATCATTTAAGAATTTAGATGCCCACCCTTCAACAGAGAATAGGAAGTGGAAGCACTGTCTTCTCTGATGACTACATTTCAAAGAAATGGCTCCCAGGTGCTCAAGAAAGACATTTTTGTATTATAGACCTGCAAAGGCTGAAAGGATATTTATATCTCAAAGGTTCAGAGAAAGAATTTACTATTGAAATTTTCCAAAAGTAAAGGTCCTACGTAAAGGGAAATCAGGGTCCTAGAGTCAAGAAGCAGCCTAAGAGAGAGAATAGAATGAAAGAAAATCTTTGCAGCTATTCTTCCAATAGGAGATTAATATCCAGGGTATGTGAAGAACTCATAATAATTTACCACCAAAAAAGCAAACAAACCAGTCAATAAATGGACAAATGAATTAAATGAATATTTCTCAAAAGAATATATAAAAATGGCCAACAAATATATGAAAAAAATGTTCAATTTCCTTGGCAATTATGGAAGTAGAAGTCAAAACTACTCTGAGATGTCACCTCACTTCAGTTATAATGTAAATCATTAAGAATAAATGTTGGGGAGGATACAGGGGAAAAGGTATACTTAAACATTGTTAGTGGGACTGCATATTAGTACAACCTCTCTGAAAAACAGTATGGATATTCCTGAAAATACTAGGAAAGGAATCACTATAGGAGCAAGCTGTCATATTTCTTGGTATTTATTCAAAAGAATGAAAATAAGGATACTAAAATTATACATGCATACTTTTTTAGCCTGCTTTTTTTTGCTGCTATGACCAAAAGAACAGACAAAAAATAATTTTTGAGAAGGAGAAGTTTATTTGGCACTCATGGCTTCAGAGGTGTCAGTCTATAAATAACTCTGGGTCCAAGGTGAGGCAGAACATCATGGGATAAGAATGTAAAGGAGGAAAATAGATAAAGACATGACAATCAGAAAGAATAAAGAGGGCATTCCTCACCATTTCATCAAGGGAAGAATATATACCCCAAAGTTGTGACCCCAGTGACCCACCCACCTCTTCCAGTCACACCCTACCTGCCTACAGTTACCACCCAATTAATACCCATCAATGGATTAACCCACTTGTTATATTAAGGCTCTCAAAACCCAATCATTTTACTCTAACTTTTTTTTCCTTTCTTCACACATGATCTTTTTGGGGATACCTCACACATAAAATGTAACACATACCAATATTTAGAGCAGCACAATTCACAATAGCCAAGTTATGGAATCATCTTAGGTTCCCATCAACAGATGAATCAATAAAGAAAATTAAATATATATATATATATATATATATATATATATATATACACACACACACACACACACACACAATGAAGTATTATTCAACCATAAATAAGAATGAAATCATGTAATTTTCTGGTAAATAGATGGAATTGAAGAACATCATGTTAAGTATAATAATAAGCTAGACTCAAAAAGCAAGGAACAAATGTTGTCTCTGGTATGTAGAAGCTAGGGAGAAAAAGAAAGGAAAATAATTTTAAAAAGAGGGGATTTCATGAAATTCTTTATAGAAATAGAAAAAGTAATCATGAAATTTATTTGGAAAAATAAGAGACCCAGAATAGACAAAGCAAACCTTAGCAAGAAAAGTTCAGCAGGAGGCATCACAATACCAGACATTAAACTACACTACAGAGCCATAGTAACAAAAATGACATGGTGTTGGCACCAAAACAGACATGGAGACCAATGGTACAGAATAGAGGACATAGAGACTAACCCACATAAATACAGTTATCTTATACTAGACAGAGGCACCAAAAACATTCATTGGAGAAAAGATAACCTTGTCAACAAATGGTGCAGAGAAAACTTGAGATCCAAATGTAGCAAAGTGAATTTAAACCCTTTTCACTCATGCTGCACAAAACTCAACTAAAAGTGGATCACAGACAGCCACTAGAATAGTGACCCTATGCCTAATAGAAGAAAATGCAGGCCAAAATAATCACTATGTCGGCTTAGGAACTGACTTCCTCAACAAGACTCCTAAAGCATAAGAAGTAAAAGTAAGAACTGATACATGGGATGGATTCAAACTAAAATGCTTCTTCTTAGAAAAGGAAATAATAACATCAAGAGAGAGCCTACAGAATGGGAGAAAATCTTTATCACATGCACCTCAGAGAGAGCATAAATCTCCAGGATATATAAAGAATTCATTAACTCAACACCAAAAAACAAATAACCTGATCAATAAATGGGGTAAGGAATTGAACAGACACTTTACAAGAAGAAGAAATACAATCAATCAACAAATATATGGAAAAAATGTTCAGCATCTCTAGCTATTAGAGAAATACAAAGATTTCATCACTCCAGTGAGAATGGAAATTATCAAGAATACAAGCAACAATAAATGTTGATGAGGATATGGGGGGAAAGGTATACTCACAGATTGCATGTGGGAAAGCAAATTGGTGCAACTATTATGGAAAGTAGTATGAAGATTCCTCAGAAAGCTTGGAATGAAACCATCATTTGACTCAGCTACTCTACTCCCCAAAAGACTTAAAATCAGCATACTACAGTGATGTAGCCACATCAATGTTTATAGCAGCATAATTCACAAAAGCCAAATTATGGAACTAACCTAGATGCCCTTAAACAGATTAATGGTTAAAGAAAATGTGGCATATATGCAAAATGAAATATTACTCAGCATTAAAGAAGAATGAAATTATGGCATTTTCTGGTAGATGGATGGAGCTGTAGACTATCATGCTAAGTGAAATAAGCCATTTCCCCCAAACCAAAGGCCAAACATTTTCTCTGATATGTGGATGCTAATTTACAATAAGAGGTAGAGTGCTAGGGAGAAATAGAGATACTTTGCATTAGGCAGAGGGGAGTGTAAGGAGGGGAGTGTATGGAGATAGGAAGGATAGTAGAATGAATAAGACATTATTACCCTATATACATATATGATTACATGATCAGTGTTATTTGACATCATGTACCACCAGAAGAATGAGAAGTTATAATCCATTTATATATGATGCATCAAAACTCATTCTACTGTCACGTATAACTAATTAGAACAAATAATATAAATAGGGGGGATTTTACAAAAATAGATGGGGGAGTGATGGAACAGAAAGACAGTGGAAAAAGAGATTGAGCAAGCTATATATATGAAAAAAATATGGCAAAATGAATCCCACTATTATAAATTATTATAATGTACCAATAATAAATAAAAATAAGTTTTAATAATAAAATATATAGTTCCAGATGATAAATTTTTTAAAAAGCAGAAGAAAAAACCTGTCTAACTTTTAATGGTGCTGAAGGAGACATTAAATCTTTCTTTTTTCCCCCTTTCTCCAGCCATTCAATTTCTGACTGCTCTAAACTTTGTTTGAAAATATGCTAGTGTTTATTTTGTTTCTATTGTATTATTAAAAGGACTCCTTACTTTTTGTAATACTTTTCTGAGAAAATCATACATATATTCATCCATCTGCATCAAAATGTTATTTTCTCTTTTTAAAGTAACTATTACTAAAATTACTGAATATCTGGCCACTATATAGTATGGAGTATATAAGTGTTGTTTCTTTGCTGCCTGCAAGTTAATCCCAGAGTGATGACACATGTTTTAGTTTTTCTTCCCAGTTGATTGTTTTTACTTTGTTTTATGATATCTCCTCATCACCGATTTCCATATTAATCAGGTTTTGGTACCTTAAATGTAACATAAAATCTCAGTGGTGAATACATTTTTCTTGCCCATGGTCTTTGTTCACTGTAGTCAGCTTTGTGAGTTCAGTTGGAAAGTACTAAGATGCCAGAGGAACTTTTTCATACAATTCAGAAGCAAAAGAGGGAGCCCAATGGTGAAGTACAATTTTAGCCTCTGCTGTCACCTACAGCTTTTCTATTTGGCCAAGTCCATTTATTCTGATAAGTCTAAAGTCAAAGAGAAGGGAAGTACATGCTACCCACTATAAATAAGGGGAAAGGAAGTCAGTGATAAACATGAACAATGACTTAATCTACACCAGCTATTTTGTTTTGTCCTTTTTTTTAAATCAATTTTTGAATGAGAAAAAAAGCATGTATCAGAAAGCTGTTATGGGAATTATGTTAAATAGGGTATATGAAACATCTAATAAAGACACTGATGTGTGGAAAATCCTTAAATATTAGACTTTTTGCACCAAAAGTCATTCATCAAGGGAAAAAATAGATATTTGACATCTTAAATTTATACATATAAATTTTTGACTCATGTCTCTCTTTTTCCTTTAATAATATACTTCATATTAGTAAATTTGTCACAAGTATTTTCTAGTGTCAAATGATCTATACATCTTGTGTGTTAACAAAATTCGATTAGAACATCTTCAGACATTCTAATTCTATTCTAAGTGAGTTGCACCCTAAGATAAAGATTGTGAATTTTTTCTTGGGAACATGTGTCAAAGAGTGGCTGGTGCAGGGGCTTCTGTGGGTCCCAGCATCAAGACAATCTTAATAGATACTTCCCTTAATAATTAAACTCTGATTTATAATAGAAAGGTTATAAGTCTTCAGTTGGGACAATTTAATCATTTGGCCTTATTTGTTATGAATTTACTAATAGAAAACCAGGAGTAATTTCCAGCAGGTAAGCAGACAATTTTCCTCCTTTTCTTCCTCATGCAATTTACACCTGCTGTCTCACAGGTGATTTTAGGTGGATTCCCCTGAGGTCTTTAGAATGTGTGCCAGTCCACGTGGCTATTCAGACTGTTTAGATAGAAAGATGAAGGCGTATTGTTCCTTTTGTTCTGCCTTTCCCTGGCATAGGCAAGCTGTATGTGGCAACACATGGCATACTGTTCCTTGTTGTCATTCAAGGATAAATTTTTGAAACAGCAAAGGATGTATTTGAAATTAAAATAAATGTTACACAATAATTTTATGTACTACTGTTTTATTCATTATTTATGTATTCATCTTTTTTTTTTACATATATAACTAAAAGCACAAAGTACTAACAATGTGTAAGAGTATGGGCTATGGAGTTAGATTAAACTATTTTGAGTTGTAGATGTGTGACTCTGGAAATTGTAAATTCTGTATAAATTCTAGGATATGTATATGTTAAATGGGTTTCTTTCTAGCACATTCCAGGTGTGATTAATTTAGGGATTAAGTGAAATAATGAATATCATACACAGTGTCTGGAGGAACTAAATAAAATAATCCAAGTAACACATGTATTGTGCATTATAATTACAGAGGCTTGAAACAAATCTATTCATATTTATGTGACTGTAGGGAGAAAAATTCATTTTCCCTTTACACTGATAAGTTCTCAGCTCAGGACTTAGAACAAAAGATAGACAAAAGAAGGAAAACAAACAAAAGACTATTAACATGCGTATCATATGTGTAACACTGTGAGCAGCCACAGATGACTAACTTGAATAGATGGCTTAGAACTCAGGCTTATACAGTGTCTTTTACAAAAACCAAAACAAACAAACAAAAAATACATTTCTAGAGGAGTGAAAGTAATTTTGTTGTAGGCTTCCAAGGGCAGGAAACTGTAGGAAGGTAAATATATGGGAAAGTAAAGGTACACACAAGCTACTTACGAGGTACATTACATGGATTCCCCAGGAGCAGACTCTAGCCCCAGAGGTCTAAAGTTGTCTCCAGTGATTAACTTTTATAATTCCTAGGAGAGAAAAGAGAAGGGACATCTTTGAAAATTTATGCCCTTCTTTTAGGCAAATAGAGGGAAAGCATAGAGCTTGTCCTGTGCCTCTCAACTGTGTGACATATATTTTAGGGTGACATATTCTGGCTTTTCCACTACATATCATGCATATCAGATATGTATGATAGGTATGAAATACTTCGTATTAAATAGTTTGCTGTAATTTTAATCATGTGATACAAAAACCTATCCCTTAAAATTAATACTAATAAGATATTAATAACATTAACACATGGTAAACATAAAATTTGAAAATTATGGATTAAAATGTAATTGGTAAATCTGAGATAATAAATATTTTATATTTTGTGGGATTCAAAATCTCAAGGAAAAATGAACATGATTAAACTCAAACCAGTTTAATCTAACTACCAAATTTTTTACCTAAAAAAAAAAAAATCAATTATCAACTTTGCTGTTGTGGCAGCCAAGGGAACACAGACCATGTGTAAACAAATGGGTTGTGGTTGGAATTAAAGAAAATTGTATTTATGAACACTGAAATTTAAACTTTATTTGAATTTTATGTATCACACAATATTACTGTTCCTTATAATTTCTCAATTCTTTTAATATGTAAAAAGCATTCCTAACTCAGTAACGATATCAAATTTGGTATTGGGCCAGATTTGGTTCCAGAGATCTAGTTTTTCCACTTCTGAATTAAAATATTATACTAATGTGAAGAACTTCTACCTCTATTTTTCTCTTATTTGAATTTTATTTGGTTTGGTGTTATTTGGTCATATTATTAAGAAGTTTCTCAGAGGAAGATGTTTTAGTCAGTTTTTTCACTGCTATAACTAACAGACTTGACCAGAATGATTTTAGATGAGGAAATTTTTTCGTGGGCTCATGGTGTCAGAGGTCTTAGTCCATAGAAGGCTGGCTTCATTCCCTGGGGCTTGAGGGGAGGCTGAATCATGGTAGAAGAATGTGGCAGAGGGAAGCAGATTGCATGTTGATCAGCAAGCAGAGAGAGACTCTACTCAGCAGAAACAAATATATAATCCCTTAGCTACACCCTCAATGTACCACTTCCTCCAGCCACACCCCACCTGCCTCCAGTCACCATCAGTTAATCCCATCAGGGATTAATTCACTAATTAGGTTAAAGCTATGACCCAATCATTTCTCCTACAAATTTTCTGGCATTGTCTCAACATGTGGGCTTTTGGGGGATACCACATCTAAACCATAACAGAGGAGAATGTTGTTTCTATTTCTAGATGGATATTACCTATGTGTACTCTTTTCCAAAAGTTAATTTTAAATAGTCATATGGTATATTTTACATACCTTCCTATTATTCAAAATAGAGTTCTGGTTTTCAATATTTTACTGTTGTTCCTACTGTATTATTTTATTTTTGTGAATGAATAAGAATGCTGTATCATCATGAAAGGAGACCTGTAGAGATTTAGACACAGGTGGTGCACAGATTGAAAGGCCTCAGAAACCAAAGAAATATCTATGAAAAGTGTTCTAAAATGTGTAATTACATTACTTGTCATTCTGTTATCTATTATTTAAAGGGTTAACCCATGTCTGTAAAATTTGGTAGTGATTATTCTTTAGTTAAAAAGATAAGTTTCTTTGTTTTTGGTATCAGGAATCAAATCCAGGGGCACTTAACCACTGAGCTATCTCCCAGCTCTTTTTTAAAATTTATTTTTTATTTTGAGAAAGGGTTTTGCTAAGTTGCTTAGGACCTCACTAAATTGCTGAGGCTGGCTTTGAACTTATGATCCTCCTGCCTCAGCCTCCCCAGCTGCTGGAATTACAGTACATGCTACCGCACCCAGCTGAAAAAATAAGTCAGCAATCTCCTCGGTAGCATACTTTTGGCCTAAAATAGTACAACTCCCCAGGTTTGCCATGGTTCAAGGAATAACAAAGGCATCATTTAACCACCTTCAGTTTTGCTTCGGTGGCATCACTTTCTGTTCTCTAAGATTCTTTTAATTCTTTGGTTTTCAACTCTGTAGAAATATTCTCATCCTGAAATAGGGGTGTTCAACAACACAAAAATACTGTCATTGGCATTGCAGCAAAAGGCCATAGCTTGATCCTTCTAACATTAAGAATAATAATGCTGGTACAATTTAATGATAGAAAGGACCATTTGAGAAGATTCTTAAAATACAGATTCCCTGTATCTACTACCAGAGAGTCTGTCTTTAGCATATTTATAAAGGGGTCAAGGAATCCATATATTTGCAGAAACATCCAGAGTTTATGACAGTTATTCCTGGGAGCTTCTGAAGAGACATTTTAGATGGTGTTAACATCAGTCTGCTTACCTTGGCTTAGACATATCATTCTGAGTTTTTTTCTGATCCTTATATATGTAGGAACCCTTGATGTTTATGAAGCTAGCAATTTAGTAGTTATTTTGTAATTTTACTATTATGTATCAGTCAAATTGTTTGTTATTTGCTGTATTAAATTGCAATATTTATAAGACTATAGACAATTTCATTGTTTTTGCAAGTTTTCCCTCAACATCCAGCATCAAGTCTAATAAAATCTAGCTGCTAAATGTTTGTTAAGTAACAGGATTCCCAAGAATGCCCAGTATCTTCTGCTTTACAAATAGCCTACCTTCTCCCTAGGTGTTTCCCCCAAGCAGATCAGAATCTTAACTTCCTAACAGAGCCAGGCAGCAGGGAAACATTATACATATTTTGAATTAAGGGATCTATGCTGAAGGCAATTAAACAAAGACTGGCATCTCCTTATGAGCTCTCTCTAGAAGTCCAGATCATCATGTTATTTCTAGCAACAGTTTACTTTCATCATCAGATGTGGTGGGTCTAATAAGCACTCCTCCCCACCCACACCAACAAAACATGTACATCCTAATGCCAAAAATGTGTGAATATCTTATATAGTAAAAGGGGCATGCATTTGTAGGTGGAATTAATGCTTCTAATCATTTGTTGTTAAAGAGATTATAGTGGATTATCCCATTAGACTCAATGTAATCACAAAGTGCCCTTAAATAGGGATGGATGAGATAGGCAGAAGTCAAAGCCAGAGAGAGAATAATGGGAAAGACTACTGGCTATAACTGACTTTGAAGATCGCAGGGGTCAGGAGGCAAGTGAATTGAACATGTCCTAAAAGCTGGGAAAGGCAAAAAATGGGTTTTCCTGTACATTCTCCAGAAGAGAAGACAGACCTGCCAACACTTGGATGTTTTTTAGCCCAGAGATACTCACTTTGAAATTCTGAATTCCAGAGTTATATAATAATACATTTGTAGAGTTTAGAAACCTAAATTTGTGATAATTTGCTCCAGTAGCAGTAGGAAATGGATATCCCATAAAATGACCCGAATGACATATAGAATATATAAGGGCAAATAAGAAAAGTAGGAGATTAAAAAACAATATGCTAGCAACAAAGTTAATGTACTTAACACAAATCTTCCTGGTAGGATGGGAAAAAGAAAAATAGCATAATATATTTAATATTTTTATCATTAGCCAACAATAATCATCTTTTATTCATTTATTTTGAAAGAAGTAACAATCTTGATATTAAATTTAAAAAAACCAACTGAAAGCATTGACAATATTAGAACTATAATTGTAGAAACCAAGATATTCTTGGGTTTAGGGGGAAAATGATCAAATGCAAATCTAAATGTTTAGGATTAGGGTATAGTGTGAATAAAAAAACTTCTGTAGGTAAATCTGATACCATGATATCTTCTTCTATAGCTGGTAATCAATGATGAAGAATATATTAAAAGACAGAAATGACAGTTTTTGATATTAGATGAACAAAAATTGAATTCTTCTACTTCAACTAATTAAACAAGACAATATTAAGCTGTACTTTAGTTCAATGACTTTAAATGACTGTTAATTATGGTCCAAAAAGATGGCCTCATGATAGTCAGATTTTAGGCGAAATATCAATTTGAAAATGAATGAACTGTTTTTTGTTTGGATAATTTTGATAATCCTTGCTGAATATTCTTTCTTCTAGTTAGAAATTTAATAAGAGAATCAATGTTTATATTCTCTGATTAATTATTTGTCTACATTTTCCTTTCTTATGTCTCAAAGAGCACTGTTTATACTTCTTTCATAATTACTTGTATGTATGTCTGGTTTTTTAATGAAGTCATTTATTTCCTTCAGTAGGGGACCGCACCTTTATTATTTATTTATTTATTTATTTATTTTTATTTATTTTTTTATTGTTGGTTGTTCAAAACATTACATAGTTCTTGATATATCATATTTCACATTTTGATTCAAGTGGGTTATTTAATTTGGGAGCAGGAATAAACTCAAGGGCACTTAACCACTGAGCCACATTCCCAGCCCTTTTTATACTTTATTTTGAGACAGAATCTTGTGAAGTTGCTAGGGTCTCATTATCTTGCTGAGGCTAACTTCGAACTTGTGATCTTCTTGCCTCATCCTCCCGAGCTTTGCAACTGTAGGTGTGCTCCACCATACCTGACTCAACCCTTTGATTTTTATGTTTAGTTGGATTGGTAAGCTTGATAAATGCTCAGTGAGTGAATTCATCCCATTTCATCAAATAATTTGAAAATTCTTGCCTCACATAAACTCATATAAAGGAGATAGGTGATATAATATCACAGAATGATTTTGCATTTTGTCATTGCTTTCTTTTTTTATTTTTATTTTTTTAGTTGCAGTTGGACACAATACCTTTATCTTATTTATTTATTTTTATGTGGTGCTGAGGATTGAACCCAGCACCTTGTGCATGCTAGGTGAGCACTCTACCGCTGAGTCACCACCCCAGGCCCTTGTCTTGCTTTTTAAACACATTGAGTATTTTTGCATCTATTTAACAATGAACTATCAGACTTTAAACAGGAATTTTTGAATGATGAAGTTATTTAGTGCATTTTTTTTTCCTCTCACACTTTACTAAATGCAGATTGTTAACTCTTAGGACACATTGTGTCTCTCTCCCTCTAGGAAATTTCCCAGAATTCCCTTTTGATTTGAATTCTGAAATACTCTTCAGCCAATTATTACCACATTAAATGACAATTTTTTTTTTCAATTTGTCTCAATGAAATCCAGAAATAGTTTCATCATTGGCTTAAAAGTTAGTGAATCAGGGCTTTCAAAGGGCAGAAAATGCACAGATGCACAGTAAAAGTTTAAAGAGCAGGACCTGACATTTTTGAGATACCCTTAGTGAATATTAAGTAGACTTCTGACGCTAGTGCTAGCTCCCAGGTTCACTGCTTCGTTCTCTGTTGTGACTGGTGCTGGGCAGAACTCACAGGTCCCCTTCATTCTGAGCAATGTGGTAATGTGACGCTGTTGATATCTACTCTTCTTGTTTGTGCTTTAAAACTTTAATATTTTAAAGAGTGAATTGATTTCTGCAGAGTCAAGGACTCAAAACACAGGTAAAGAAAGCCAAATATAATGAAAAGTGTTCTATTTGACCTTACAAACTGGATGTAAAGCAAGGCCTGAGCAAATTCAAGGGATTTGAACAAAGTTTTCATTATATCCGCAGTGAAGTCTATACTTATACTAAAATACACAGAATGAAAGTCAGGTTTAGTTTAGTTATACATTTGTGGCTCACTTTTGCCTAAAACATTTCATAAAATCTGAGAATTTGCAAGACTGATACCCAAATCTTTCTTTAATAAATGTTGAAAACATCATAATGTTTTCCCTATATAGATTACAATGTTGCTGTAAGAATAACAACCCTTGGAATTGTTTTGATATTTACTACCAAGGTATTTTAACTGCATTATTTTTCAACTTATGCTTTTGATCTTGGTATAAAGACATTTGGGGAAATTTTCTGTTTCTTGAATCAGATACACATCTATGTTTTACAATTTTATTTATGTACTTTTATCTAGTGGGTCATTCCATGGTCTTAAGGAACCTATAAATCATATTAGAGTGTGGTTTATAATTCTTTTTAATATTTGCTGCTAGAAAGCTTGGAGCAAAATTTGTGGTTCACATCCATTCATAAGTATACCAGATCCCAGTGAAAGAGGTTTCTTGCCCTTCTTTATATTCTAAAGAAAACATAGTAGGAAATTCAAAAGTGAATTGGTCAATTTTTTTCTTAACTATTCACTTATCAAAAGAGATGAAAAAGCATCCTCTTTCTAACACAGGAAAAAAATGTCCTCCAAGGGGCCTTTGCCGATGGAAAATTTAGAAACTTACCAAAAAAAAAAAAAATCTTTTTATTCTGTTGTGAGGAAGAATTTAGCATTTTTTTCCTATTCTTACACTGCAATTAATTTGTGAATCCCCTTCTTCAAACTCAAGGCCTTCAGTGAAGTTTGAGTGTGTGGAGTTCCTCCAATTTTCTGTCTTTCCCAGTAAATCAAGAATAATTAAATTTAATACTTAATTACTGTAATACTGAATGATTTTGAAATAAGCTATGGTTTATCCATCATTTTGTGCTGTGACCAAAAAAACTGATAAGAACAATTTTAGAGAAGGAAAAGTTTATTTGGGACTCAAAAGTTTATTTAGATGGCCAACTTCATTGCTCTTAGTAGACGGAGTTGGGGCAGAACATCTTGGTGGATGGGTGTGGCAAAGAAAAGTATCTCAGAACATGGCATCAGGAGGCAGAAAGAGACTTCTCACCAAGGACAAAATATATACACCAAAGGCACACACCAATGACCCACCTCCTCGAGCCACACCCTGCCTGCCGCTAGTTACCATCCAGTTAATCCCAATCATGAAATTAATATACTGTTTAGGTTAAAACTCTCCCAACCCAATCATTTCACCTCTAAACTTTCTTGCATTGTCTCACACATGAGCTTTGGCGGGATACCTAATATCCAAACCACAATAAATCAGGATTGAAAGGAATTAAGAGACGATCTGACTCAAATTCACCATGGTGATATATAAACCATAATATGACAGGGTGGTCTATCTTGTCCATGGAGAATATAAAAGTAAGGATGTTTTAGGATATTTTGCCAATATCATGTGAAAGTCAGCGTAAAATATTGGGGTTTCTGAGAATACTTGTCTAGAACTTTTGCTCCCTGTTGCCCTCACTCCCTAGGTAACCTTCAGTCTCCTGGCTCTCAGGATTTTCCATGCTCCTTTACCTGTCCGGCATGATCCTCCACTGTGAGCAGCAAGCTGCACATGCAAGTTAGATGTTTAGAATGCTTCTCAAGTTCACCATGTTCAAAACCGTGCCATTTGTTCCCCAACTCTTGTCACCCGCTCTACATTATCCCTTCCTCTTCCCAGCCGTACTAGTCATAGTAAATCATATTAAATCGAACACACTATTTAAGCCAAAATATTGTAGTCATCTTTGATTTTTTTTTCTTTTTCAAGATGACAGTAGTATTTGTCTTAGTTCTAATTTATTTTCCTTTGCCCAGTAAGGATCAACATCATCTCTTACCTGAATACTATCAAATGTAATTATTCTCTTTACTTTCTCCCTTGCTCCTGCCAAGTTCATTCCCACAAGGTAGCCATAAGTTTCTTAAAAATAAAACAAAAACAAACAAGCACACATGGCAGTAATTATGCTACTATCTTATTAAAAATACTCTATAATTTCCATTAGAATATTTTTAGAATATTAATTTGCTTCTTATTTCAATTAAAATAATCTTTATTACAGTAGGAAGTTCAGCAAATGAATTTCTAGGGTTGAGAACCCCTTCTGTCGTGCTTAGTTTACTCATCTCCTTTGTGTAGAACTTCAAGGCACCAATATGCTATGACTGAACAGGAAGTTGGAAGCAGATGTATAAAATCATACTACCTTATTGCATTTCTATATTGGACATACAGTAGGTACAAAATATCTACTATGATAATAGGAAACTATCAGAAGAATGTAGGAAGTAGTGAATTTTGTTTCCCATTTGATTTATTTAATTAAAATTTAAATAAGTTAGCTACTTAACCTTTAAAGAGGACCTTGTTTAAAACAACTAGCTTACAAAATTTCTGAAAATGTAGCACTTAGCTCTCACCAAGCCCCTCTGGGTAGCTCCCTTATACCACTGAATAAAACTCAATGGCCTTTCTCTGGCAAACACAATCCTTTCTTTTCTGACTGATAATCTTCTCTCTTTGTGATCATTTCCAGCATTTAAGTTCCTCTTTCCCAGTTTAACTGGCAACGTTTCTGAGGCTGGAAGACAAAAAAAAACAAAAAACAAAAACTCTTTGACTTCTTGAAATCCCCTTCTAGCCAATGGAAATTTTTTTTTGGTGAAATGAAAAGAGTTTAGGAGCAATGATTAATCTAGTAATACTTTTCTCAAACTTTGTGTGTGTGTGTGTGTGTGTGTGTATAAACTTGAGTGTATCTATAAGTCATAAACATATCTTTCTGTCTGCATATAGATTTATAGATATAGGTATATAATCAGTAAGACTAAGATATCAAATACATAAAATTTCAAATTCAATATTTACCTTAAGTAGACTAGTACATTCCTTACCAAGTATTTATAAATTTAAGTGAGATAATTAACTAAAGTACCAAGCACAGTTTTTCTGGAGTACATTATTATTCAGTTAGAAATATTTTACTATTTGTGTAAACTGCATTTTTTCATAAACATCATGTATTAGTGGCCCATAAAGTCTAACAAAAGCAAGAGATTTGCATAGGCAAGGAGGGAAAGACACAACTTTAAGGGTGTGTTTAAAAAATTTGGTCCATAATTATAAAAGGTTAGAGATATGACTTTTAATAAATTGGGAACAAATTCTACAATAATAATCTAAAGTAAATAAATCTGAATTTTCCTTCATATAGATACCTAATTGGTTATCTCCCCCAGTATCTTCCAGGTTGCCTATCTGCAATTGGTTCCCCATGTTTCTGCTACAGCTTCTGATGATCTTGGGAATAACATTTAGACATCAAAATATAAACACAAAGTGTATTCATTGTTACTGAGATATTATTACTTCTAGCATTTCCTGAGAAATTTAATTTCTAATTATGATTCTTAATAATTCCTAACAACCCTGACTCCTAATAACATCAATGCATGTATATACTGGCTCAGCCTCATCACATACAGAAATTCTTGTCAGAATTGTTAAACCCACTATAGCCATAGCTTTCTGATATTATGTAAACTAATTATCATAAATTTGAAAAAATATTGAGAATCCACTATGTGCCAGAAAACATTCTTGACTATGTAATTTTTACTTCTCCCATAAAATACATAAATATATTTTATTTTGCATAGTCTACATAATTTTCAGATAAATTTATTGAATCTCAGGGAGTCTAAGAAACACTCTATGCACAGAACTAGAAAGTGGCAATAAAAGATTCAGACTTAAGTTTTGCTAATTGTAAATTTTGTAACTATTACTTATACTCATGTTTAATTAAGGGGAGCACTGATCATAATTTCTAAAAAGTTCCCAAATGACAAAAATAAGTAAGCATCAGTAATTGGGGAAATAACTAACAACTGATTCCATTCTCTTTTTATAAGGAGAAGATGTTGCATAGAGATAACATTTGGTAGGTTACAGACAACCCCAGTTTTTTTAATTATAAAAACAGTTTAAAATGTTGAGAATATATAGCACATAAAAGCATAAATATTAAATTATACATTCTGGGCTTCCAATTTCTAGTCACCAATTTTTAACTTTTTCAAATTGTAGTTTAATATGTGCTTCACAAATTTGGCCATTATAATGTGACACAGATATATTTAAAGCAGATTATTATTGGGTTTTAAAAATGAAACAAGTGTAAATATTTAATATATCTTTGAGCAGCTTTTTTTGTCAAAGTGCCATCTAAAAATATACATGTACAATCAAAGAAATAAAAGTTGTAAAGTAATTGTACACAGTGAGTCAAAATGCATTCTGCTGTCATATATACCTAATTAAAATGAATTAATCAATTACAAATATGCAGAATAAGAAATTAAGACATTTTGTGGATAAACTATAAACAGACTATGTGGTAAGAAAATTTAATATGGCAGATATTAACAAGTAGAGGCATAGATGTAGTTCTAAATGATTCAGTTCTAAAATGATCATGAAGGTTGATGAGTTTGGAACTCAGACTTCTTTCTACTAATTTTCTACTTCTTTCTACTATTTTATGGGTCACAATTTATTTGTCTTCAGTTTAATAAAGTAAACAGTCTTTAGGCTGGGCTTTCTGTTTTTCTTTGCAGAGATAACAAAGCAATTTTAATTGGATTCAAATAATAACAACAATGCCTTATATGGAACTTAATATTAGAGGACTGAGTGAAGGAAAGAAGAAAGTAATGCTAATAACCTGCATTATTTTACTTGACTTTTCAAACAAACCTAAAGGAACTGCTACCAATCTTGTTTACTAATCTTGTTTCCTCTTTTTTTAAGATAATCAACTAGTGTATACTTTCTATCCTCTGTTGCCAATAGGAGTCATCATGTAGCCTACTAATGAGCAAAAGGTAGGTGGATGTCTACCCACCTGACTCATAAAAGCCTCATACACTGACTCTCATATTCTTTTTCTTAAACTTGCTTGATGTAGTTCATCAAAAAAACTTTGGATGCCATGTATTAAAAATAGAGAAGCCCCAAGATGAGAAAAGTCAACATCCCTCAAGCTTATCAGTATTAGCTACCCCAATTTGAAACCTAATACCGGGTAAGACATCAATTTCTATTCTACTAAGTCTCTAACATTTGGGAGCTTAATTATTACAGCAGCTATGGAAATTTAAAAATTGATCACAGATTTTTTTTTGTCTTGATAGATTATTCTAGAATTTCACCTTGGACTAAGGAATAAGAAAATGTCCTACTTTTTCTTCCTTTCACTATTCCGGGAAAAGGAAGCTATTATCTTATAGATACTCTGAATTGGCTGATCACTTTAAACCTGTGGGGAGGGTGGAAGAAGAGGGGGAGGGAGAGGAAGATGGAGAAGGAGAGGAATAGGGAGAGGGAGACAGGTATGAGGGGAAGATAAAGCTCATATATTGTGTGGTTATCGGTTTATTTTTTGTTTAATGTGCATTTACACAAATCACAACTGTCATTACCACATCCTAGTATGTTTTACGTATTTTTCACCTTCATATTTTCTTTCTTTCTTTCTTTCTTTCTTTCTTTCTTTCTTTCTTTCTTTCTTTCTTTCTTTCTTTCTTCTTTCTTTCTTTCTTTCTTGAGAGAGAGAGAGAGAGAGAGAGGGAGAGAGAGAGAATTTTTTAGTTTTCGGTGGACACAACATCTTTATTTTATTTGTATGTGGTGCTGAGGATCGAACCCAGGGCCCCGAGCATGCCAGGCGAGCCCGCTACCTCTTCAGCCACATCTCCAGCCCTCACCTTCATCTTTAATTTTATCAATTCATGTTTACTTTGTGTATTTTACCCTTTCACCTTTATCAATAGACTGTCTGATTATGTCCAATTTTATTTTCTCTCACATTCTAATTCTTTGCCGTTTTCAATTCTCCTTAATGATCTCCAGTAGCTATTGCTCAGAGATTATGAAGTTTTTATGATTGGAAGGAATTAAAGAACTTAAAACCATTTTAGTGATAGGTTTTTATAGTGAGGATTCTAGTAATGAAAGAACAAAGAACAAATAAAAAAGAAAGCAATTGACTACAAAGGCTGAAGGTTTTACTTTTCTTCCATAGACTAATAGATTGAAAATAATGGTAGAGAGCATATAGAAGGAAATGGCATCATAAAATTATTTAACTTGACAATAATTTAGAATGGGGACATAATAAAACCACCACACATCCTCGATTTGTTTATTTATAAACTTTGCCCCATCAGCATCTTTCACTATTCTCTATTCCATCAATGGCATAGCTACTTCCTGAGTTAGAAAACTGTAATGGATCTCTATATCACACAGAGTTTGGAGGACTTATTCATTTTTCCTGCAAAAGTTAAATAAAGTGCAAAACTTTGAGCCCATCAATCCTTTAGCAAGCTGTCCAAGGTGACATTTCATTAGCACATTTTGTCAGTGGATAAATCGTACAGCATGCTCTGAAGGGAAGGTGGAAAACATCTAGTCCTTTTTCATTAGATCCATCTGAACTTGAACCATTGGAGATTGCATACAAAAAGCACATGAGACAGAAGAAGCGCTCTCCTGTCTATAAACTGCATTAATCATTCATTCCTTTCAGAGTGTCTTAAGTCAGTGCCATGTCTGTGGTTAGGCCCCAAACTGGCTATTCAATTTTAAGTTGCATGACAGATACATTTCAAGGAAAATCAGAGACATAACGACTCCTGCCAGGCTTGATAAAGTCCTCATTCATCAATTAAGAGATTCCAATAAGCTAAGATGGATACGGAAAAATAAGGGAAATTGCATGATAACACTTGCTGACTTTCTGTATTCTTTCTGGGTTTTGCTGAATTCCTGGACATAGGTATTACAAAAGTTTACCAAGAATCCTGGGTTCCGAGGGAAACTCCCGTATCTGAGGAAAGAGTTTCCTTTCTAACTATGCCTGGGTCAGGCCATTTCTGGAAATCAGTACAGAAAGATTCAAAACTCTCAAATGAAGGAGTTTTAACTCACTTAGCAAAGCACAAACACGCTCTCTCGGTTGAAATCTGAAGTCTATAGATAGATATAAAATTTTCCATTTTGTTGGATCAAATCAAAATTCTAGGAATGTTTCCCAGTTTTAAATAACTACATGGTCAAAATGATTCTGAATCATATGTTCTAACAGAAATTTTTGTCCTATTAATGCTATTACACGTGTACTTCAAACAACCTTTTTTTTCAATTGAATAAAATGGAGAAAATATATCATTATAAAATATAGGGCATTTTCATTACATGAATTATAAGAATAAATAAAAGCTGACTGTAAATAGAATCTATGATTAAACAAATACAACATCTGGTCAAATTCTAAGTGTACTGTGACAAATGGCAATATCACTAAAGATGTCTGACATCACTGAGGTCAGAATTTCTGGAAGATAATACTAAATAAACACAAATTTTAAGAAAATGAAATACAATCTGTATTGCTTAGTTATATAAAACGATAGAGCTAATTAATCAATAGATATACCCAAGATTTCATTGTGCCAAAGAAAACATTTGACAATGTTATGAAAATTTAACATGATTCAATTTACTTTCAAATTACTTCAAAGTGCTTTGTTTTCAATAAACTAATGTTTTTCAAGCTGTGCTCTGAGGAGCATGGTGTGGCCACCCCTCGGGAGTTTCTAGAGCAAGGTAGGCTGGTAGTAACATCTGTGGGTGTTTGTAGGGAACCCTCCAGCATCAAATGAAGCAACAGTATTTTTTTTGTGTATTATATAAAAGGCTTCATAGTAAAATTGAATTAAAATTCTGCAGCTAAGAAGCAATAGAAATCCATTATAATAATTAAAATTGAGGACACTTTTTAAAAAAATTAAGACAATTTATTTTTAAAAAAAACACAACCAGAAATGTTCCTATCTGAATCTAATCTTGGCTTAGAAAATTTGGATGCAATCTCTTTATTGCATCGATGGAACAACTGAAATTGTGTTGACATTCAGCAGTATAGTCAGCCTCTACCCATTTATTAAAATGATCAGTCATGTCTTGCTGCTAAGTGGACTCTCTAAGCAGGTTTTTTATTGCAATTTTTCTTATTAAATATAATTTAAAGGAATAACAGCTATCTCTTTTAGCTATTAGGGTAAATAAACATTTATTCATCTTGATCTTAGTGAAGGTTTGCTGGGATCTATAACATTTATTTTGTGCTTTATAAATCTTATGTTTTTATAAAAATTTCATTTGGTTTTCACAACTGTGTGAATTAGGCAGAGTCTAGTCAAGCTATAAAGATTCATTGCCCAAGTTCATCTGATTAATAAAGTGTCAGAGTTGGAATTTCATCTAGACTATTCCTTTAAGATTTTAAAGATCTTAGGTGAGAAAGTTTTCTTTCACCAATTGATGTTAAATTTTAACTATTTAAGCAAATGATTTGGTTTATATTTAAATAAAGTATTAAGAAATAAATTAAGTGGATATGAATTTAAACTATGCCATAATAGTGACATGGTAAACTCACCCACTGTGACCTAGTGGTGGCAAAAGCTAATGAGCAAAAGTCATTTGGTTGAACATAAAGCTCCTTAATCATAGACACTACAAACTGAAAGTGACAAGTTATGCCATGTTAGTTAAAATAGTTCAATGTTGGTAACTAACCCAATCTTGATTAAGCCAAACAGGCAAATCATCATAAGAAGGAATATTTCATGGAACCCAAGGACAGACATATACTATGGATCTTAAGGTGGGACTAAAATCAGAAACTGGGACGCCTGAAGGATCTGAGGAAGTTATCTCTGTCTTTCCCTCCTCCTAACTTCTTCCTGCCATCTCACATTTTACATTCTAGACACTGGCTTGTTCTTCTCTCTATATTCTCAGTATTCTCCAAAGGGCAGCAGATTGCTGCTGTGCAATTTCAGCATCTACATTAATTTTTAGGTATCTGCATAGACACTCTAGTTAGCTCTAATTTTCAATTCAAAATACTCAGAAAAGAATGATGAATTAAGTTTGAGTCAAATGTCCAGATGGGAACATCTAGTCAGCTATAGCTGGTGGAGTCAGGAGGCTCATTTTGTGAAATCAAATTACTAACTCCGTGCACCATGGGGTTAGTCCTTCAGCTGTGTGGGTGTAGGGGTGAGAGGGAGAGGGGGCACATGCGCGCAAGCACTACTGGATGAAAGAAGGCAGCACTCTTAAGAGGTATGCTCTTTGGCTAGGTAAGGTAACCAACGTTTTCTTAAAAAGAGTATGAACAAAGATCCTTGATGCTTTATCCAGAAGAACGAACAGAACAACTTGTTACACTTCCATAAGTTTGCCTAATCCTTCCTATCATCCATCTTTTTGTGTGTGTGTGCCCACACTGTGGTAATGACACAAAAAAGACCTAGCAGAGTCAAATTCAGTCAGATGGAAGAGTCAACATTATAACTGAGGAAATCACAATAAGGTGGAATAAATTTTGTAACCAAGTTAACCAGAGTCTTAGTGGTTCTGAAGAGGTGCAATGACTGAAATTGGAAAGTCAAAACAAGGTTTTCAGAGTGTTCACACTGTAGTATTTGCTGAGCTACAAATAGGGCCTAATAACAAGATAAAAAGGGCCAGTGGTTGAGTATTAGATAATTAGCCCAGGATTCCTTTCAACTGGAAGAACTTTAACAAAACCCAAATGTTAGGCTTTATAAAATCTATGGTAGCCACTAACTTAACACAATTCTTATTATGGAGTTGAAGAATGACTGTAGGTAACTAAAACTACTGCTGACTGCTCATACATCAATGGAATTAATGTCCTAACCTGTAGACCTGGCTCATAATTCTTTTAAGCTTATTTTTACTGTATAATTATACTTTGCTTATACATCTTGCAATAAAATTGTGGCAACTCTGCAGATGCCATTCTTCTGCAATCCTTTCTTGCTCAATCAGAATATTATGGCCGAGTTTTAGAAAGATTTATTATAATTGTAAATATGAATAAACTACAGTGGAGTTTTATGGAAGTATCTGTATTTTCATGATAATTTACTCTAAGAACTATAAGTCGCACTAAAATATAATAATAAAAAATATAGTAAAACATAGCTTCAGTGTTTTGTTTTTGCTTAACAGTAGATATATTACAAGCCATTTATACATGATATAAACAGAAATTTCATTTCCAAATATTTTCTAGGCTCAAGAAATTAAAAAGGTGTATAAAAGTAAAATTTAATCCTAATGTGGACTTTACACAAAATATTGATGAGCTACTAAAATAAATATCAGTGTGAAATTTCTGTTAAAGAGGAAAAAATATTCTACTTTTTGTTAACATATGCATTTTGAGAACTCCTACCTAACACAGTGGATGCAGAACAGCCCAGTCTAGTGTCACATAACTTTAATTATAATGTTCTTTCTTTATTCTGCTCTACTAAGATATCTATTGTTTAAGGCATATCTTAATTTGTTTCTACTATAACCAAATGCCACACACTGGAAACTTTATAAACAAAAGACATTTACTTCTCATAGTTCTGGAATTGGAGAAGTCCAAAATTTCAGAACCAGCATATTCAGTATCTGATGTAACATCTTTTCATGACACTTTCACATGGTGGAAAAGGCAGATGGGCAAAAGAGACTGGGACACTCCCTTCAACTTCTTTCATAAGAGCACTGGTTCCATTGATGAGGTTGGAGTGCTCATGGCCAAATCACTTTCCAAAAGACCTGCCCTCTTAATATTATCAGTGTGGACATTAACTTCCAAGATATGAATTTTGGAAATCTACATACGTTCAAAAAATAATTAGGTGTCTCTCAAACAACATATGAACACTCTTAGAAGCATGTGGTAGAGTATCAGAAAGTGCTCAATGTAAAAAGGATAAAAGATGATATGGAATCCCCAAACTCTCATTTTACCTAAGATTTGATAAGAAAAGAGTTAAATAATTTAGTAAGTAAAAATAAAAATAGAAATAGAAATTGATAGTAGGTTGGAAACATTCCATTTGAACAAAGCTAGAGATTTTATAGAGATGTCGATTTAAATGTGCAGAATTCCAAACTCCTTCTTAATATTCATTTACTTTCATCTGACTTTTACATAAATCGCACAAGAACACTTTAAAAAGTTTTGAAGTCACTTAATCTTACATTTTTTATTTCTTCATATTCCCAAAAGTCATAGTGTGAGAAAATTCAAACAAATAGGTATTTTTGTCTATTATGCATGTATTTGAATGCTTATGTTATGCTGGTGTCTGTGCTCAGGTTGCTACATATATCCTATCCCAGAGAAAGATTCAGAATTAGTGTCATGAATTCTACTACCAGTTTCCTCATTATATTTTAGGTTTTCCTGTAGAATCTCAAATTTTCTGGAAGGATATCTCTAATTTCCAGTAATAAAATGCCTCTCCTTAAGAACATACCCATTTTTGTATTTTTCAGAATTTCCATCTTAATATTTGTGGGATCCCATTAACTTTTCTATCATTGATCTTCTTCAAAAACCTAAGATCTACAGGAAGAGGAAAGTGGAGTTGTTTAGGTTTTAATCATTATTTCTTAACTACATGTATTCCTAATATTCAGGTCTCCATCTATTGTATGACATGCATATTCTCATTGCTAAAATGTTGTTAAGGAATTTTGTCATGATAATCATAAGGAATTTAGTTCTGTAATTTATTTTTTATTTTGTCAGTTCCCAGTAATGAAATTATACCAGCCATTATTCTTTTTTTTCCTTTTTTTTTTTTTTTTTGGTGTCTGCTTTCATTTTACCTTTCTTTCACTATTTTGTGTCTCTTTGATTTCTATTTTTTTTAACCTAGCTTTTATTTTGGAACATATATAAATATTTTTTATTTTGTCACATAAAGACTTAAAGATAAAATTTCTTGCTAAATACTTTTGTAGCTGGATCCTATAACTTTTGATATGCTAGATTTTCATTTTCATTATTTTTTTTTCAATTATTTGTGTGAA
This sequence comes from Ictidomys tridecemlineatus, assembly GCF_052094955.1. NCBI lineage: Eukaryota > Metazoa > Chordata > Mammalia > Rodentia > Sciuridae > Ictidomys > Ictidomys tridecemlineatus. Next base: position 166,129,424 of record NC_135480.1, on the reverse strand, counting down.
ATATCCTAAGACCCATGGGTTATTTATAAGTGTGTAGTTCAATTTCCAACTCTTTGGGATACTTTTTAATATATACTTAATAAATATATTATTGTTATTGAATCTAAATTTAAAAGTACTGTGGTTAGAAAACATAACACTGATTTTAATTCAGCACAGATGTATGTAGTGAGGTTTAAAGCCATCATTTTTGCTGTTTTCCGTTTGAGTGTCCTGTTTTTTTCTTTTCTATTCTATGTATATGCCTTTTTTAAAAAGTGTTTTTAAAATCTTTTTGTTGTCTTATTATACAAACTTTGGTTTTGTTATTGTTATTTTGATGATTATTTTAGGGTTTCAAAAACAGATTTTAAACTTACTATGCTCTATCTTCAAGAAATATGCTACTTCAAATATAAGAAACTTTGGGGAGTATATATTCATTTTTCCCCTTTCAGTCTTTGTGCTATTGTATTTTTTTAAAATTTTTTAGTTGTTGTAATTAGTTATACATGACAGTAGAATGCATTTTGGCACATCATACATAAATGGGATATAACTTCTCGTTCTCTGGTTGCACATGATGGAGAGTCACACAGGTCATGTACTCATATATGTACATAGGGTAATAAAGTCTGACTCATTCCTCTCTCCTCCACTGTCCTTCAACCCCCTCCGTCTAATCCAAAGTACCTCTATTCTTCCTCCCCTTATTGTGAATTAGCATCTGCATATCAGAGAAAATATTCTGCCTTTGGTTCTTTGAGATTGGCTTATTTCACTTAGCAGAATAATCTCCAGTTCCTTCAATTTATGGTCAAATGTCATAATTTCATTCTTCTTCAAGGCTGAGTAATATTTCATTGTTTCTATACCACGATTTCTTTATCCATTTGTCTGAAGAAGGATACCTAGGTTGGTTCCAAGGGTTAGCTCTTGTGAATTGATGTGGCTGCATCATTGTAATATGCTGTATGGAGAGTCCTCAGGAAACTTGGAATGGAACCACCATTTGACCAGTTATTCTACTCTGAGGTTTATACACAAAGGACCTAAAATCAGCATACAATGTGCTGGTTTTTATGCATCCTGTATGCTCTACATTATTTTACATTTTTGTTTAAATAGCCAAGTGTGTTCTAATGATTTTCTTAATTCCCTTGTATAGATACATATTTGGTTTTTTTAGTTGTTTTTTTTCAACTTTATTTATTTTTATATGGTATGAGGATTGGACCCAGTGCCTCATAGATGCTAGGCAATCACTCCACCACTGTGCCACAACCCCAGCTCTAGATGCATATTTCTTATGGTATCATTTTTCTTCTTCCTGAAAGGCTTCCGTTATTATTTCTAGTAGTATAGTTTTACTGAAAAAGAATTCAAAGTATTTAATGAAGAGGAGAAGGATCAAAGATGGTAAGTAGAAACACAAAATCTGACAAAATTAATCATTCTTTTTTTTCTTTTGGATGGGCATTTATTTATTTTTTATTCCCTATGAATATTCTTGGTTTTGGTTCTGGGAGACAGTTAAACTTAACTGAAAATAGTGTGATCATTTTGTGTCTTGTTTTTAAGACTTATTTGATAGGAGTAGAGAACAATGTATAGTCCCAGACTAATTATTTTCCCCTCTGAGACAAGACCCTTTTATATATTAGATCTAATGCTGTATGAATCATGGAAATTTTCAATCTTTCTTTTTGGAAAGGGGTATTAGTCTCCCTTTGTGTGACCTCTAAGTACTATTCCCTCTAATTCTTTTCAGTGTTCTTCTCCAGGTCTGTTTCCTCATAAACATGTACCTATCAGTATTCTGTTGCATACCCAAGAGGACCTTCTACATCTTTCTCGAGAGTCTCTTTTGTCTCTATTACTCTGTCCTGAAAACTCTAGCCATCTTTGTCTCTCTAGACTCTCCCCTTAAGAGAAGTCTAACAGGTAGGGAGGCTACCAGGCTCTGTGTGGGGTTCTGCCGCTGTGTCCTGTCCAGATGTGTTTGCAAATTTTATGTGTCAACTTGACTGAGTTAAGGAATATCCAGGTAGCTGGAAAAACATATTGAGGTGTGCATGTGAAGTCTGTTTCAAGAATTGAATAGTGTCTGAATCACCATCACTGGACTTAGTAAAGAGGACTCACTGTCACCAATACGAGTGGGCATTATCTGATCCATTCAGGGACCTTGCAGAACAAAAATGTATAGATGAGGCAACTCTGCTCTTTTGAAGCTGCAACATGCTTTTTCTTTTTCCTTAGACATTTGACACAAGGTTCCCAGGCCTTTAGCCTCTAGGATTTATATTAGTCCTTCGTCAATCTCTTTCCCAGGTTCTCAGGCCTTTTGTGTTAGACTGAGTGTTCAACCATTACCTCCCTTCTTTCTTAGGGTTATGTTCTCATACATTTTTTTTCTTGTTCTTTCAACTTATATTTCTTTTGTGGCTCAGCATACATTGTCTATGTTCGTGAACAGGTCATATGTACTTCAGAAAAATGTATATTGTGAAGTTGTTGGGTATAATGTTCTATAAATATCAATTTGTTCATGGTAATTGTCAGTGTTCTTTAATTCCTTTAAATCTCTGCTGTTATTTTGTCTACTTATTATATTAACTGCATGAAGAAATATTTTATTTTGTTTAGCATGACTGTTGGATTATTTACCCATTTCTTTATTTATTTCTATCAAGTTTTCCTTTGTACATTTAAAAATTGTTCTGTTATGCAGAGTCATATTGCCCTGACTTTCTGACGAATTGGCTTTTTAATCATTCTGCAACGTCTTCTTTCACTTTAATAATATAATTTGTCATGAAGTCTATTTTAGTGATATTAAAGTTACCATGCCTATTCCTATGCTAACTCTGTCTATGCAATATCTTTTTCCATCTATTTACTTTTTAAAAATATTTTTTTAGATGTTGATGGAACTTTATTCATTTTTATTTATATGTGGTGCTGAAAATCAAACCCAGTGCCTCACATATGCTAGGCAAGTGGTCTACCACTGAGCCATAAATCCAGTCTCCATCCATTTACTTTAATTTCTATGTGTCTTTATGTTGAAATTCATTTTTTATAGACAAAATATAGTTCTATCTTGCATTTTATACAGTCTGATAATCTCTGCTTTGTATTGTTGTGTTCATTCCATCAGTATTTAATGTGATATAACTATGGTTTGATTCAGTTCTACACACTTCTATTTTCCATTTATCCCATTTCTTGTTTCTCTTTCTTATCTTCTTTTTAATACTTGAATATTTTAGTTACACGTGTTTGCATTAATTTTTTAGTGCTTGCTCTAGGAAATGCATGATGCATAGTTAATTTTTCACTATCCATTTAGAGTTTATATTGTAGGATTATACATATAATGTAAATTCCTTGCAATTTTGCAGCTTTGCTTACCTCCACTGTACATTTCATACAATAGTTGTCATATGTATTACATTTATATAAATCCAAACTTCTCAAGATAATGTTTTAAGTTCTGCTTAGATGAATCACATATATTTTAAATAAATTAAGATATAATTCTTCTTATTTCCTACATATTTTCTCCTTCCACCAGCCTTTATTCACCATAAATAATCTAAATTTTTAACTATTGCTATTTCCTTTCAGTCTGAAAACTTTTGAAAATACAAATATAATGGCAGCCAATTCTTACTTGTTGTTAATCTGAAAATAAAATTTACATTCATTTTGAAGAATATTTTTACTTGATATGTAATTCTATACCAACTGTCTAGTGGCCTCTTGTACAAACAGCATAGATAGTGGCAAATTTCAGGTCAGCTACCGTATCCAGGTAAGTCTTTTTTTAACATTTATTTTTTAGTTATAGTTGGGCACAATACCTTTATTTTATTTATTTATTTTTATGTGGTGCTGAGGATCAAACCCAGGGCCCCACATGTGCGAGGTGAGCGCTCTATCGCTGAGCCTCAACCCAAGCCCCTCAAGTCAGTCTTTTTAATTAAAATAGCAATGAGATGAGGAGATGGTAATTTAAAATAGTAGTGAGGAAAAAAAATATTAATGAAGAGAAACTTCTAGAATAAGAGTAAAGAAATCCGCAAGAGTCTTTATAACACAACATAAATTTCACTGCTAAAAATTATATATACAGAAAAACAATCATTCAGTGTTTATAGCAGAATTATTCATAACAGCTAAAGTGTGGAAACAACTGAAATGCATATAACCTAATAAATGGATACATAGAATGTGATATATCAATATATTATAATACTATTTGGTTATACAAATAAATGATACAGGCAATAATATCCACAAAATTTGAAAACATTGAAAGTTGAAGAAAGCTTACACAAAGTCCACACATATTATGTTCCCATTTATATAGCAAGTCCAAAATAAGCAAACTTATACTGACAAAAAGTAGAATAGTGGTTGCTTAGGGCTGGTAAGGGCAGAGCACAGGGAGAAGTCAGGTCAGACTTCCACCAGAACAGGCAGAGGTCCTTTAAAAGGAACCAAACTGTCTAAACTGTTTAAAAATTAGATTCATCAGTACAATAAGAAAATATTATTTTGTGAATTTAATATGGGTGAAATGTGTTCTATATGAATTACATATAAATAAAACTTTAAAAACGGATGAAAGTCTGACATTTTTCAAACATGAAAAAAAAGTAAAAAGAAGGAATCTGGCTGATAATTTATATCACAGTCTTCAACACAGATTCAATTACAGAGAAAGCCTGTGCTTATTAGTGCAGGATGCCAAAGAATGATGAAATAGGGTGTGGGTGCCCACCACACATCCAATCCTAAGTACTGAAGAGGATATAGGGAAATCTAGATGGAAACCAAAAAGCCTATCCAGCTATATGTTTTATCTAAATGATTGAAAACATCCAGATGGTGAAAGTTACTTCTGAAAATATAGATGCTTGGATAAAATCACTCTCCCCTAGTCTCTCCCTCCATTCTGTTCTCTGTCAACACTTCACACTGACAACCAGTGAGCTGTGCTGCAAAGTCCCACTTGGTAAGCAAGAATGTTGGCTACGTTGTGTTTTCATTACATTTCCAATAGTGTCTTCTGCAATGGAAATTTAGTTTATAGTATGATCAAAGATGCTAACACACCACCTGTTCTGTGTCATAACACTTACCCTGTTTAATGGGATAAAGGCTATGGTGGGAATTGCTTCAATCAACTTATGCAGCAGATTTTGAGATACCTTTCTGCATATCGAACTTTTTGTTCCTCCTTTCTATTTTTTGGTTGCTACTTAGATATTTAGCATGTTCATTTTTTTCATCAAACCATATATTATTTAAACCAATATTTTAAATTTCTCTTTAACAATCAGAAAATATTGTCAAACTGCTTCAGATTACGTTAAAATCATGAAAATATCCTCTATTCTCCAAATTAGGTTGACTATTTCAAACATTTTGAAGATCTTATGCAACAACTTCAATACAACATTGAGTCAAATTAATTTTGTAAATATATATATTTCAAGATCAATGAAGTCTTAAACAAGACTTAATTATCATTTTTGTAGGTATGTAATTTTTGAAATGAATGATTTTCAGTGCAAATGTTTGCTTAATCTTATAGCATTACTGTAATGATTAGGTTTCCTAATGCTTTTTTTTTTAATACCTTAGTGCAGTGCCTGCCACATAGTACTAGATAAATGGTGGTTAGCTTTTACTGTCTTCACATTGATATTTATGTATATATTCTGGCAACAATTGCTAAAATTTATACTGACAACGTTTTACTTTCTGGAATTGCAAACTCTGTTGGACCTGGCGGATGTCTGATTCTTGTGCCATCACATTCCCTTCTCACAAGTATAAAAGATGTCACTGAAGGACCTGAGCAATATGTCTGTTAACATGTGTTACTGTGTTAGTCAACTTTTCATTGCTGCAACAAAAACACCTGAGGAGAACAACTTAGAGGAGGAAAAGTTTATTTTGGTTTACAGTTTCAGAAGGCCCAGTGTGTGGTTAGCCAGCTTCATTTCTTTGAGTGAGATGAGGCAAAACATCATAAAAGAAAAAGGATGGGAGTTGGAGGGAGGAAGAGAGGGGCTGGAGACAACAAGACAAGTCCCCAGGTGACCTACTTCCTCCAACTAGATCCTCCTGGTACTCCATTCAGCTATTTGTGGACTGAACCATCAAGTGGATTAATCTGCTCTTGAAGTTAAAGCCTCTCGTGACCCAATCATTGCTCCAAGTACTCCCATGTTGCTGCATTGAGGACCATGCTTCCAATACATGAGCATTCCAACATATTCCAGATTCAAACCATAGTAGTCATAAAAACATGATGCTGTATCCAAATCTTTCTCAACTCTCTAGCCACTAATAATACATATAATAGAACACATGAGATGGAAATTACTCTCCATTTCCACTTAAAGTTGTAAATAGAGACTGCAGACATTGCGGAAAGCTGAGGTGGCAGGCCAAAATAATTACATGACACCACTAATATTTTTCTACTTGAACCTTTCAAAGTTTTAGGAAACTTTCTAACTTAGTAACAGTTTCGTACTGACCATTGCAAATCATTTAAAATATGAATATGTTTTTATCCTCCATCTAAGAGATACAGAGTCAACTAATAGCTGAACTGAGAAACTTAAGGTTGTAGAAAAATAAAATAGACTGGAGGGAGAATTACAATTTTATTGACAACTTGTTAAGACTACATCTTTGTCTAGAGGAAGAGACACCTCTTGCCAGCATACACCAAGACAGTGTAATTAAGCTAAAATGGATCTAACTTCAATGTGTTCTGGCAATTATGCAGCCTCCATCTCTATTTTCTGGTTCATCAAAAACTGATATTTGGCTAACAAGACAAAACAAACTATCATTTAGGAGAGAGCATTCAAAATTCTAGTGGGAAGTGGGTATCTCAAATTTATCTACAATGAAAATTTATAAGTTAACTTCCATTCTTAAAAATACTCAGGCTAATAGATTTTGTATTGTGTTTCAAAACAAAATCTGTGTGGCCAAGCAGACTCTGGAACACAAGTATAAGAGTTTGAAGTTGATAAGAAATGTACAAAAACCTCATCTTTCATGAACTACTGCTATATTAATATTTTAAATTTTAAAAGCCAATGTTAGCTGCCCTGAAGTTTATAAATGAGGGTTTTTAAAAAAGAATATAGGGGGAATATTACACACAACACACACAACGCATACACACATATACACATACATACATATATATGTATATATATATATATATATGTAATTATAGGTTTGCAAATAAGGATATTGTTTAAAATTCTATGAACTGAATTCACTAATTCCTTCCTCTGCTTCTGACTACTCCCTCTTTCTCATCATTGTAATTTTGCTTTTTACAAATAAATATTTTTTGTATTTGTTTGCATTTAAGTCAAATTAAAGCATCTATGTGTAATATGTAGACATTATATGTATCAGAGACTGAGAAATCCCATGATAGACAGTGTACAAGCTGGAGATCAGTAAAGCTAGTAGTGTGGTTCAGCCAAAGCCCAAAGCCTCAGAACAAGGGAAGGCAATGAAATAACTTTCAGTCCAAGACTGAAGGCCTGAGATCCCCAAGGGCCACTAATTTACATCCTAGAATCCAAAAGTCAAGAGAACCTTGTGTTTTGAAGTCTAAAGGCAGAAGAAAGTTGTCCTTTTTGTTCCATCTGTGTCCTCTAGATGATTGGATGTTGCTTGCCCACATTGAAAGTAGATCTTCCCACACAACCTACTAATGTAATGCCAACCTTCTCCTAAAACACCCTCACGGATACACTGTCACAGACACATCAAATGTCTAAACACTTGTCTCTTTCAGCAGGAGAAGGGAGAGTCCAGGCCCCACTGAAATAGTGGAAATAATTTATGCCTTACCAAACGTCTGAGTATCCCTTGACCTAATTAAGTGGGCAATTGACAGTCAACTATCACAGATACTTTCTCAAAACTTTTTATGCTAATTCAGTTTGAGAAACTCTACTCCAATGCATTTTGTGAACATTGATTTCAAACTCCTCAACAGAGCATAGTATTAGCAAGTTGAGTCTGACAACATATAAAAAGAATTATATATTTATATAAGCAAGTGATATATTCAATTAATGTAATTTGGCACATCAACAGGCTAAATATTAAAAACTACATTACTTAATGTAGATACATTTTTTAAAAATGTTCAACCTATTCATTATAAAAACCCTAGGTAAAGAGTTAAAGAATATCTTTATTTGAAACTCTATTCTTTTATTATGAGTAACATTATTCCTTATTCATAGGTTTTGTTACTTTGCTAAAGAATCTGTTGAGAATAGTGTAAGGCTGTTTTCAGCTTTTATTAATTCTTCTGTGGACTCACATTGTTTGCACAGAAACATGCCCCAGGCTAATCTGTGGGAACCCAATATTGACCCCTCCTAATGATTTTATCCCAAAGCCTATACCTTAAGAACGTTCAGTTAAAAAATGGCTTAAATGATGAGGTAACCAACTATGGTGGGAGTATAACAACAATGTGTTCTGTGACATCTTCATCCTTTTAAAATTATTTATCACTGTTATTTCATAATACTATTTCAGTTACTTGAGTACTATTAATCTAGAGAGGAAAAGTAAGCATTTTTTCCTCTTTATAAGATATGATTTTGTTGTTTTCACAAGTGTCAAACTGCTTTGTCTAATTACTACCAGAATAAAGACTATATATCATTGATTATAAAACTAATCATGAGTTTTGGCCATTGTTCCCCAAATTTTGATGACATTATGACTATGATCTTTATATTTATATAGCAAACACAAGAACAAAAAGCACAGTAGGCAGTGACAAAGAGTCATTTGTATTTGATGACCCTTGAGGATGTGACTTTAACATAGTATGGAAAATGGGTCTCAGAACAATAATAATATTAGAATGTGTGGTTAAAAATTGGAAGGGAATTAAGGAAATATATAACCCAAGCATAGACACACAACCTACATCCCCAACATCTGTGCACATTGAATAGTATTTTGAGTTCCCACTTAAACAGGAAGGAGATTTGTGGTAGCTCAGCTATTTCTGCTAGAAGCTCTAGAGAGAACATCAGAGCCATGAATTTTTATTATGCCCCCCTTGATATTACCTAACATATTGTTTTACTCATTAGGAAATTGGGTAGAACTACATGCTATGCCAGAGAGCCAGTTAATCATCTTTGGACTGAAACTTCTGGTTGTTATCTTTGATGCATCTGAAGAATACTGAGAACTGAGATTTCTGATACTTTTAAATGCATGGCCCCATGTACAAGGTCAGGGTACATCTGGTAATTAATAGAGGGTAGCTAAAAGTTGAGCATAAGCCCAAAATCCCTGAATGGACCAGAAGGTCTTTTGACATCTCTAGATCCTAGAAAGAATTCTCTATTCAATGGCACTTTAAAAGCAGAGGGAAGTAGCCTTTATTTGACAGATAAGTGGGTCCAGTAGTAGGTAAGTCATTCCACACCTGTCTCATTTATCCTTTACAAAACTCCCTGAGGGGGTGAGGATGCAGCTCAATGGTAGAGTGCTTGCCTCACATGCATGAGGTCCTGAGTTCCATGCACAGCACTGAAGAGAAAAAAAGAATCACTCAGCAAGTAGTGATATTATTCCCTCTTTGAAAATTAAAAAATCTGAGGCATGATAAGAGTGATTTGCACAAAATCTTACAGATAGAAAATGCCTAAATTAAATTTGATCTCAGGTGAGTTAAATTGTTTTTGCTCCAAGTGTCTCAGCTAATGGGCAGATAACTTTTCTAATTACTATCAAGTACAACATGAACAAATGGAAGTTGAGTAGTGAGACTGCTGCTTTGAAGATGTTAATAAATGGGAGTAATTAAAGGAGTAGTGACAGAAAAGACCAATAGGGGAGGATATAGTTGTAAGAAGCATACAGATTTGATAGTTCTATAAACTAAGATATATGTATATATAATAAGTTATATATTATATTATATAATAATATATATTACATAAATGTTGTAATAATAATCATTCATAGGACTCTGCAGCTTGAAAATAACAGATTAAGACCTTATTTTCCCTTAGGGTTTTGGATAAAAGAAGCAGCAAAATATTAATTTTTTTTTAAAAAATGAATATTTAATTTAACTTTAATCTAAAATTTCTAGACCATGACAAATCTTTCTGAAACCATATATATCTATATATACATATATATATATATATATATATATATATATATAGAGAGAGAGAGAGAGAGAGAGAGAGAGAGAGAGAGAGAGAGAGAATGAGAGAGACAAATGACCCCATCAGCTAAGTAACTATAATGAAGTGGACTTCTGATGCCCAAATTCATGTCAGTTACTCACATTGAAACAAAGGATGATATTCCTTTAGTTACTTTTTAGATGCCATATAAACATTGCCTAAATATCAGGATAAATTCCTCAGAAATAGCTGCTGTTTCTCACAACTCTTGAACTGCTGATGACGTTGTAGTTCTGGGTCAAGTAGGCTGTGAACCAAAGCTTTTACCCAGTTACTGAATACATGTTGCTCATAAAAGCTTTACCAGTTTGGCTATTTTGATAGCACATTGAGTAGTGCTAAAACTTCAGATTTGGGCTCCTTCCCCCCCCCCTTGGTATTAGTTTGGGATTTCTGTTGTCTATTTTTAAACTTTCTGAATCTACTTGGCCTTTCTCTACATATTTGGTGGATATTAAGTATCTTTTTATAAGCATCCCATTCTCACCTTTCCGGGATTTCCAACAAAGATATGTTCTTTTGTGGAATTATTTTTAATTTTGGTTTCTATATATGTAAAACAACATAAAAAATGTTCTCTTTATGGATAAGTGAAAGTCAATAATACCCCTGGCATGTAGTAAGTGCACCAAATCCTATAGAAAGGATCATGTTTTATTTATAGCCTAGTGTTTGGCATGCAGAAGTGAATGGATGTTTGTTGAATGAGAAAAGGAAACACAAAGAAAGTTTAAAACAAGCAAAAACGTAAATTTCCTTTCCTCCTGGACTGTAAGAAGGTGAAAGAGACACAGGTAATCAAACAACTTCAGTCCAAAGATAGGAACAATGTATAGAAATGTGTGACTACACCTGAAATCTCATGCAGCAATGCATGCACAATGGAGAAGGGTGCATCAGCAATCTGAATGTACTTGTACAACTTTGATAGTCTCATAAGTTTAGTTATCACTGAAGAGCAAAACTATGGGTGTTTGGGGGAGATTTGGGGGCTATGGGCATCCCAGTCAGGCTCCTTTGCTCTCTGTTCTCTCCACACCTCACCAGAATCCCTCAGATCACTTCATCAAAAAGGCCATGTACATCAGTCATATTCTTCCCAAAGTGAAATAGAACATCTATTAAAGGAAGCAAAGGGAGGAAGAACTAATTCCTTTACTCCTTTATAGCCTTTCTTCAGTCACAGGGGAGAAATCTGTGAAGAATGGAAGACTAAATCTTTGTTAGAAATATCTCTCTTGAATTTCTCAATCTTTTTTTTTAGAATACAATGGGGCTACCTTAAAATATGTAACAATACGCTCCCTTTCGAAAATGAAAATAGTTATCATGATTTGGCAAATTTGGGATTTGTTGAGCCATTGATTTCTGAGTGGAAACCGGAAAAAACCTAAAGAAAGACATGGTTGAGGGAAAAGAGAAAGGTTAAGATATGTTATAAAGATAAATATGGTTCCAGGAGTGGAAGAATGGGGATTGGGGACTACCAGAGACTCAGAATTGTAACTCTGTAAGGAATATTGAGGGTGCATTTTGCTGCTGTATCCCTTGCATTTAGTTTCAGAGATCAAAGTCTGCATACTAGTTTCAGTGTGAAAACTATTTCACTGAGTTAAGAGAAGCTAACTGCATATTTTTAGCATTTCTTTTCTGGTCATCTCCACAAACTTCTAAGGTGGCATGAAGCGATTAATTATTAGAACTTTGGATTCCGAGTGCTCCTAAATTCTAAAAGATAGAGCAGGTAGATGCAGACACTCTAAGGAACTAAATGTTTAGTGCTAAAACAGAAACAAATGGTGTCATACTGATGAATGCCATGCTGATTTAAAAAAAAAAAAGAAAAGAATTGGTGTGCGCTGTTCCCAGAAAAACCTTCATAAGCCAGTCTCTACCTTAATACTTCCTCCTGCTTGAAAATAAATAAATAAATAAATAAATTTTATATTTTATAGAGGTTTTAGCATCACAGAAAATTGAGTGGAAATTGATGAGTTCCCATAACACTGCCTTTTCTGATGTAGTTATTAGTAACAGGGGTGGTGAAGAGGGAAATAGTCTAAAATAATTCACAATTGGGAACTATGGCTTTTCCTCTAATATTGTATACATTTCCGACAAATAAGTCAGAAAAGGGAACAGAGGGACAGAAGAAAATAGTGGGAAAAATAATAAGTATTTATTTGGTGCAAATAGCAATCCATGCATTATCTTCATCATCACAACAAACATGACAAATTGATACAATCACTCTTATTTTACAAAATATAAAACTGAGACTTAGAAATAAGAAATGACTATGTTGACTCAGCAAAAATCCAAAACTTAGATTCTAACTGTGAATCTTGTTTATATATTTTTATCTGTCGCTGAGATACTCAAGGTACTGAAGCATTTTGAGGAAGAAAGTCTCTCAAGATAAAAGCTCTGTAAAAGTATGATTTGAAACAGTCTTACTAAAGTTAGTTTATACCAAGGCCTGGTTTCTACAAAGTACTGCTAGATTCATCTCTAACTTGGATGCCTATTTTGACCCAAATATCCCAAAATCTGGGGTTTATTATCCTTTCTTATTTTCAATTCACATGTTCCATAGCAAAGCTATTTTTCTAAATTCCTCAATGAAGATTTCACAGCTATAATCTCTTAACCCTGTTCAATATCCCTTGTGATCTCTGCTCCAAAAGTGTTTTTATTTTCTTTTTAATTTTTTGGCCTTCAAAGATTCATAAAAATACATGGGTATACCTCTTCCCATGTAATCAACTAAAACAGTTAATTATGCTTTAAATAGAAAGTGGTATCAGGTTGCTTAAATTTTATTAGATTGTAGCCCTGAGCTCTTTTCAGGGATAATCAACTCCCAGAGTGTGCCTCCTATGTGTACATACATATTCTTTCTAAGTTAGAATCATGCAGGGACTCTGGCTTCTTGGTGTACATGTGTATAGTCAGGTTAAGAGGATTTCCATGCTGCATTGTGCTATAGTGCCCCTTACCTTTCTTAATGAACCTAGTTAGGGATGACTCTCAATCTATGTCTTTCTCCAGTTGTTACTCTAAGAATAAAGTCAACTTTAAAAACAGGGATCATTGTACATCCCAAAAGGGAAATGTCATAGGACCTCAGAGTACTGAGTTAATGCTTCCTGATATTGATTTTAATGCATCCAAATGTGTACCACTTTAAGCATAAACACCAAGCATGATTTTTGTTTTATTTGATTGGCATTTTCTCTTCATAAATGTTGATTATTGTAACAAGCTGTTACCCTATGGGTATTTTTCTTTTGTAACATATGTTAACAGCAGAGGGCATAGAAAATATTCGTAAATGAATGCAGATGACATAAATGGGAGAAAATTGTAAAGGAGAATCCACACATGGCTCTCTCTTTTCCTGTTATTGTTGCTAGCTCAATAAATGATGATGTTTTGACCCATTTTTTGTACTCATACTAAATAGTATTTGCCACTGCATTTTGAAAAAGTGAGAAGATTTGGGAATCAGGATGCATGTGGAATTGCCATGGAAACTGCAGCCATGCTCAGCCAATGAAAAGCTTCCAACACGCTCCTTCAACTTCACTCCATTTCCAAATTTAGTGATTTAAAACACCTGTTCTCTAGCACATGATTACTGTGATTTAATGGGGGTCTATTAGCGCTCTAAATAGGATGGATTTTTTTATGAAGATGTGGAATATTGGTGTGCATATCTATTTTTGAAAAATACTAAAATTCTCTCCAGTTGTTATTTCCTTACCTATGAGACTTTTTTCCTGTTATATTTGATAACTTTAAGAAGAGAATGAGCTAAAAAAGCATCCTTGATCTTATCTTGTTGATGCACAAAAATCTTCTTTTATTTCTAAACTTCACAAAAAAAAGATATATTTGGACTGAATTCCAGGTACAACTAGTGTAACTGTCTACAGGGCTCACATGCAAATGGAGGTGAATCCAAATGTCTGCTCTGCATTCATTCTTTACCTCTCTGACCATTACCTTTACCTCTCAGTGGCCAGAGATGCATGTTTTCTTTGGTGTTTCACATACATTTAAAATCAGAACTTGTAGCATATGTTTTTCTAAGAAATGCAAGAAATATGCTAATTTTGCTCAATTTTGATATTAGTTTTAATGCTAAAATTTTGGCAAAGTAGCTAATTGTTAATTTTTACAACTGTTTGCATTATATAACTGAGCAGTGCTTATGTCTATATATGCTTACATATAAAAGCTATGTTTTGTACTTAGTTTTGTGTGTATATATGTGTGTATATATACATATATATTTGTAAAATATTTTTAATGGAATATAAGCATTCCATGTAATAGACAGGATTTGAGGATCTAAATATATGGTAACATTCTAAAATGAATAACTTTCATTTAAGCTGTAAGATATTGGAAATATTCCCAGAAAAGTGCCTAAAATATAGTATTCATAGATATTAAAACAGTTATTCCTTAATATTAAGAAATATATATTTATTGTGTTTTCGTCTAAATACAGAAAAAAATAAGATAAATTACCAACTTAAAAATGTTATAAAAATTTGGAAAATAAAGTTTATATGTTAAGAATGCAATAAGAATAATTACTTATAAAATAGAACTGCAGGGACTGAAGAATAATCACTCTCTAGGTGTATATTAAGAATTCACCTAGGAATTTGGGTTGTGGCTCAGTGTTAAAGCACTTGCCTCACACATGTGAGGCGCTAGGTCTGATCCTCAGCACCACATAAAAAATAAATAAATAAAGTTATTGTGTTCATATACACCTAAAAACTAAAAAAAAAAAATTTACTTAACTAATAAACTGGAGTTGTCCTTTGATGTTGTTTCATAGGCAAGTTATAGTATAAAACTAGTTCATTTTTATCTTCTAGAAAGAATAAAAACTAGATGTTTGTAAAAAATAAACTTAAACAGTGAATTGAATTTATAAAGGCTATGAGATATGAGATGAGCATATTTAGTTTATTCAGATTTTCTGGAGACTAAGCTAGCCACATCTTATGAATAGAAACACTGCCCAAAATATTATATCTGTTTTTTGTAAGGGGCTTACAAAAAATACATAAGTCATACAAGCTCTTAGAAACACTTTTATTAAAATTCTCTTGACAATCTAATTCTTGATAAGTAAGTACATGTAAATGAATAGACTTTCCTATTACAACTTTTTCCTTCTTAAATTTAATAAGCTACTTATTTTCTCAAGATTGACATTCTCTATCAACACAATTAATATTTCCATTTGTGGCCTGTATCCTGGAAGCCCATTCCTAAGTTATTTTCATACCCTATTATTAAGAAGGCATATTTTAAAAATTTTGCCAAACATACAACTAGCATCTCTATGCATCCAACAAATATGTTTTTAATGGGTGCTATGTGCCAATTTAATGTGCTTGTTAGCCCTGTGGATACAAGAATAAGAAAAAAAGAAAAAAACCCTGAAAGCCATTCAGGAGAATTGCTTTCTATATAATGCTAATGATGAATAATTAGAAAATTCTTGGATTTCTTCTGTAAGAAACAATTTGCATTTATTTTGTGGTGTGATCTTAATTTTATACTGGTATTTCTAGTTACCAAAGAATTATAAGTTGATAGAGATAGTTGGAAAACTATGTCTCTCTCTCTCTCTCTCTCTCTCTCTCTCTCTCTCTCTATATATATATATATATATATATATATATATATATATATATATATATTCTAAAGACCTAAATCAGGGTAAAATGTGTATGGCATATCCTCAATGTGCTTATATACTCTGTGATTCTTTGACTCTCAGACTCTGGACTGAGAAAAGAGAAGATTGTCTCATTGATGATTGTAGGTTGTCAAATAACAGGATAGCTTTTCTCCTACTACTCTCCTACTACTTTCTGTTTTCTTTTTTAAGTTTATTAGCAGATGGTCTTAATAGATAAAAGCTCTACTGAAGTTTAGAAAGGTGAATTCTGTATCTGTTGAGGTATATATATTGCTGTCACCAGGGGTAAACAAATCTGATGGCTAACTGGGATTATAGAAGGCAATGTCATACTGGAGATTGACATGTTTATCTGTAATGGGCAGTTACTTAATTACCTTTCTAACCCTTGGCTCCTCACCTCAGGGCATCACATCCTTTCCTTTGGAGAGTGAGAATATTTCCAGGAATACAATAGTTTTCTTCTCCAGTTCTCAGTATTTATCTATTTTTTTTAATCCTTCTGGATTTGCATGAGTACTACCATTGAGTAACAGAAAAAGGCAAATTAGTCATTAGCTGCCATAATTACTGGAAAATCCTGCAAATATAGTTGAAGGAGATGTCTAAAGGTTATGCAACAGAAAACCAAGTGGCCTTTTATTACAAGGTTTATTTGCCTCAAATTATTTGACAGTTTGTAAAAATTTTGACCTGTTTTAGGTACCTCATTTGATTTTCTTTATCAATTTTCCTTTCCACTAAGATCATCCTGAAAAACACCAACTAGGTAGACTGGTTCTTGAGAAATGAGATTCTGAAAACTCTTTCTGTAAATTAACACTAAGATTAGTTCAATTTAAGTTTCAGTATTACAGGACTTTTAATCTAGAGGAAATTAAGGAAAATATACACATATATGTGTGAACACTAATATATAACCTGTATACAAATATAAACACAATCAGTAACAAATTTCCCAAAACAATGCTTACTCTTATTATGATCAACCAAGGTATCTTGTGTTGTGGTTTATCACAATTCATTAAAATATACTTTGTGAGACCCCACTAAGCTAATGGTCCATTAAAGCTTCATAATTTGAAAAACAAGGTCCACATTGTGACTGCTAATGATCTCTCTTAGTATCAATCTTATGTACATGCGACTTAAGCATTCCTCATCATTTAAGGGAAAACCATCATACTGCAGAAATTGTGCCATTGGAATATTGTTTGATAGTATAAGGACAATAAACTTTTAGATATTCAACCCTCTCATACATTGTGGATCTTACTATAATTAATTGCCAAGATTAAAGAACCCTTTGCCTCCAAACATACACACACACACACACACATACACACACACACACACACACACACACACACACTGGTTTCACACAGTCTTCCTGTAATGACTTTAATGGAAATTTAATGGAAATTGTATGGTGGTACTGTCAAGGAATGAATTGTCAAGTAATGAATTGCTCTTAGGGAAAATGTAAAAAGGTAAAAAAAAAAATTAACTTTTTAATCTAATTAGTGCAAAATTAATACTATAATAAATTTCATCATAGAAAACTTAAAAGTATGGTTAAATAAAATTGAAAATATACCCACAATCATGCCACCAAATAATAATTATTAGTGTGCTGTGTTTTTATATAGCATTTTTTCATGCATGCATATACATTTCCTTTAAACAATGGATTTTTATTCTTAATTTCTTTAATATTATTACTATTACCCGATAATCTATGTTGGAATAACTGCATAACATATCATTCCATGATGGCATCATCATTTGATCCCAGTTGTTGACTGTTTAGACATTTAAAAATTTTAAGTAGTAGTCATCACAACTGCATGTGTGCGTTTGTATGCATGTGAGTGTGTCTGTGTTTGTGCTGGTTTCCAATCAATTCAGATTTATTTCTATGTTTAAATAGGGATTTTTCTAAAAACTAAATTTAATAATGTACTGCTATTAGGGTCTTACTTTTTTATTGACCATATATTGTGATTCTGATTTTCAAAAAATAATAGGAGTTAGTTTTTGTTTGAGTGAGTATAATGAAAGAATGTCCACTGTTAAATGGACTGAGTCTTACTAAGTGCATATTAAATACAAAATAATGTTAACTACAAAAAGATGGAATGTGTTTCTGTCCTCCTGTTGTCAAATGAGTATACTACAAAAAAGGGTTTTCCTTAGCCACATATTATGTCCACTATGATCATTTTCAAACAAAGCATTCTTTTGAAGTCAGTGAATACAATGGCAAAAAAAGTACCCTAATAGGAAAGGTTTATTTAAAGTTCCTTTGACTATGAAAAGATAACACGATCACTACCACCACCATGCTTCAGATCAATAAGTTCAGAGATGCAAATAGAAGAGTTATTAAAAATTAATCTCTACATTAAAATGCCTGTGTGACTAATAGCAAGTAAAAAATATATGGTGTCATAAATCTCTGTACTGGCACTAAACCCCTCTTCTCATAAAAACATTGTGATTTGCATACACTGGTTATGCCTTGGAATTTATGAACAACAAATAGCAACATGACAGGAAGAAATATCATACTATGAAAGAAAAATAGAGAAAGCAGAAGGAATTTAAACAGCAGAATTGGCTCCAGGAGAAGATAGACCAACAGTAGATCTTTGATGCTCATGGTCTTGTTACTTTTCTTGGGATGTACAGTGTAAAGAAAATAGAGATGCTAAATAATTTTACTAATAAAACTTTCTGATATATGCTTTCATGTACTTTTTCTTTTTCAGATCCTGTGTATTTATAGGGAGTGTTAGAGAAAGTCATGTGGTTAATTTAGGAAAAAGCATACGTATTGTAAAAAAAAAAGGGGGAAAAAAGAAACATGGTGAAAGGTTGAGTGTCATAATTTTCTCATATAACTTTTTGTAGATGTGACTTATTATAAGTTATCTATAAAATTTTGAGCACATTGCTATGAAAGCATAACTGCTAATGCATAAGGGCAGAAGACAGCAGCACAGTAAAAAGGATGTGGTCTAACAGCATTGATTTGGGTTTACAAATGGCTTTCTGAATTATTCAGTGGATCAGCTAATTTTTTTTTAGTTTTAATTGCAAGTGATTTAAATTCAACTCAAATTTAATGTATAAAAAAGATAGAAAATGAATTTATTTGCTATGCAACTGAAATACTTAATAGATTTTAGTTTCACAGTTATATACTAACACCCAAGAAACTCTCCCAACTCAATTATCTTGTACTTCTATCTTTGCATTTTACCTTCCTCACACGATTTCTCCTATTAGTTCTAGCCTCACTTTCCTCCTTGTTCAACAGTGCCGGGAAAATATCCTAACAATTCCAGGAAAAAAAATGGTCTATCTTTTTTGGATTCTGAATATGAATTATTGATGTGTGTATTCTGGAATTAATCATAGGAAAAAAATCTACTTTCAGAATATGTCTGGTCTGAGTCACATGTCACCCCTCAATTCAAAGTTTACTCAATTCTTCAGAAATGTCTGGAGGAGTGAGAATGGAAAAAGATGATGATTACACAAAGGAAAATAAAGACAAAAATAAATATATACTACATGTAGTAAAAATAGAGGTTCATTGTATCCACCATGTTGGCTGTCCAATATTTTCACGTCTTTTTTAAAACATACAAACACCTTAAAAGTTCTGCCGTCAAATGAGACAACACACATGCAGTTGAAAATACAATTACCTCTTTTTCAATCAAAGAAATGATACCAGATATAAATTTCTTCCTGCAATCTAGCTCAAATCTTGGGTTATCTTTCATAGTATACATTGTTTCCCTTCATGGAATTGAGTAGGGCAACTCATTGTCTAAATGAAAAAATCATTCATATCCACTATACCTAGTACCTATTGCTGGGAAAAGTAATGAAGAAATACATACTCAGTAATTAAAACAAACACAAACAAACAGTGACAAGATCAACCATCCTGGGATGTGCCACAGTAGTTTGTCTAATATAGAAACAGAAAAAAAATTGCATAATCCCATGTTCAAAAGTAACATGGGATTTAAAAATTATATGTACTTTCAGTCTCTAACTTCTTTCAAATTTAAGCGATGATGGCCTCTTTCTGCTCAGCTTCACAGTTCTGATCCTTTGTTCCACAGTTAATATAAGAGAGAATTGAGAAGCTTACAGACAAGAGTAGCCATTGTTTTAGTATACAAGTGGATCATTTTGGTCTAAAAGCATATCTTAAAAGTGAACATAAGCCTACCCAACATCTAAGTGTCTTCTTCTGACCCTCTAGGGAATTCTTTATTTTACAATTGACCTATTATTTTTACCTGTTATTTTATGTATTTTAGAAGCCAATTTTACCTGCATCTCTGTCAACCTGAGCAGGGCCACCAAGACAGGTTTTATTACTGTATTTTTTATTTTGTTTTAAATATAAATGCAGAATAGGCTCACATTAAAAAATTTGAAAAGTATGTAAATTCATAAAAAAGCAGGGAAAAAAATTTTTATCCATACAATTGAAACAATGATATCATTTATATATCTATTTCATCTTGGATTCTTATTGTTCTTGTATTACCAAATTTACCTTTTGAACGGTTTATAGCCTATTATTTATAGTTAATTTCATATACTAAGAATTGTGGGACTTCAAGCAATTTTGTGACACCCTAGCTTAAAATAATTTCCAAAGAGATCACACTTTAAAATTCCCAAAAGTTTGATCATATGCATTTTGGCATGCACATTTCTTAAATATGCTTAATTAGAAGAAACAAAATGAAGAGTTAGGGCAAAGTGTGTATATAATAGTGTTGATTCCTATAATATCTATAATTAGAGAATGCTTAAAACTAAATGTCCATTAAAAGTGCTTAATCAACTATGATACTCTATATATAATAAAATTTTAAAATATAGTAGATAATTTTATATTGGCAATGGCTATCACAAAACTATATATTGTTGCCTGAAACATTATGGTTGAAAAAGCAGCCTAGACAGTTCTATCTTACTCTAGTTCATGGGTTTTAAAAGTTTACGTACTCTTCAATCTCTAACCTCTTCCAAATTTAAGTGACGATCGCCTTTTTCTGCTCAGCTTCATAGTTCTGATCCTTTGCTCCACATCTGAACTTTCTCAAATTAGCCTCCTTAATACTGACCTTTTTCTTTCTTTGGGCTCTCCCTGTTCCTTATGTCTTGCTAACTATATTTACATTCAGCCATATTCATGATTGTGAGTCCTACTGGGCTACTAGCTTATCTGTTTTGCACTGCTTCCAGTCTTGTATCAACTTGCATAAGAATTTATCTTCAGAATTTCCTATAATTACTACAGATGAGGAGGACAGAGGGAAAAAAGGGGAGAGGTTGATCAATGGGTATTAATTGACAGAGAGGGGTAAGAATTTCTGATGTTCTATTATACTGTAGGATGGCTATAGATAATGGTAATGTACTGTCTATTTCAAAATACTAGAAGATTTGAAGATTTGTGTAAATATGTTTAACCAGATCTAAACATTACACAATATATACATATGTTGAAATATTACATGGTACCCTATAAATACATACACTTTTTCTGTTTTAATGTGTCAGTTAAAAACAAATTTAAAAATTCCATTTAACTAAACCATATAAAATAATTTAATAACTAAAGAGATTGGACCAATGCTTAGTTATTAACTCATTATCAGCAGTAACTTTTTTAGCATAGTTATTCAGAGGATATTTCAATTAAGAAAAACATCAGGGCAATCTGTAATTCTACATAGATGGCCAAACAAGCTGAATATTCCAATTCAATAGTTTGTGACATTCACGCTGTGTTCTACACATGTCTATCTGAAATTAAGTACTTAGTGTCGGAGACAAATGATGAAATTCACCAGGAGGACACATTTGTTTCAATCTCACCTTCAGACATGAAGGCCAGCCTACACAGTGGACATCAATTGATAACTTCACATTAATGCAATTCTATATTTAACAAATGGACTTTACGGGCTTTAAAGCAAACAAACAAACAAACAAAAATGCTCTTTAATCTTTCTTTTATCCTGGCTTCCTCACATAGCCTATATCTTGTCTGATCAGTTTCAGTTACAAGGCCCAATATCATTTTTTTTTTAAATTTTGAAAAGTCAACTCATGCTTATATCCAAGCTTCAGTCTCTAAATCAGTTTATAATCCCCCCCCCCACTACAATCAGAGAATGACTCAGATTGTACAAGAGAAGGGACAAGTGATTATCTATGTATTAAAACTCATGCTTTCACTCAGTTGTTTCTCCTTCCTGACTCATTGTGCTGACCTCAGATTGTGATGTGAGAGGAGTGCTCTTGGGGGCAAGGGTATGGTAGAAGCAGAAAAAAAACCTTGCTCATCTGCTGCAGTTGTAATCTAGCCACGACATATTTCAAATGTGAATGAAAACAAAATTGTCATTCTCCCTCTCATTGACTCATGGTTTTCCTGTTGGAGGAATAGTGCATGCATACAGAAGTCATCAATGCCTATTAAAAGCACTGCCCAATGGCTGAGGGAGAAATTAGGATGCATTTATCAGGTTGATAACATCCAAACCATTGATGTGTCTCAACATCAAAAAAATCAGGAATTCCAAAATATCTCTGGTCTCCTCATACACCAGTGGAGAAGGTATACAGTGTCTATATGCAGTAGCATTGAAAAAAAAAATAGACTTGAATTTAATTCAGTTTTAAATCTTAGCTCATATATTTTAGTAGAATCTCCACTATCATTAAATTCATCATTCTGACACAGAATCTGATTCATTACTTTATCTGGAAAATTATTAGATTCTTTTATGCAAAATCTTTCTTAGTATATGAAGTATGATTCAATATATCATATGTTTAGCTTAGGAATCTGCATATTAAGAGATCCTGAGATATTTCTGATGCATTTGTGTATTGGGCCTTATTTTGAGAAATGAAGCCTTAAGCATTCTCTATTAAATTAATTGTACTTGGCTAAATTGCTTTTCATTTTCTTTATTACATTTTTACCTCTTGAATTTGTCCATCTTGTTTCAATATTCATCTCAGCAGCTCTCATTTTTCTGGTACCAAAAAAAAAAAAAAAAAAACACCTCCCAGGGTGTATGTCAGCTGCTGTCTCTCTGTGGTCATTTAGAGTTAGACTGTCATCAATCTGCTCTTTAACATAATGCTATCTAATACTTGGAAAATATTAGGATGTTCTAAATGTCAAGTCAAACCACAGATTCAGATTGTTTTTGTGTTCTCTATTACTTTTGGACTTTATCTCAAATTACTATTCTTTATATTTTACTTTCTTTTAGACTATATCCATTTTACATTATTGGTCTCCTCATACCTAAGAAGGAAGTTTTCATTCTCAGTGAGTTATTTTTTAGTTAGAAAGCTGAGGATCTATAAAGAGTTGATTCATACATTTAGTGACATTGATCAAATTCAAACCACATATAGGGTACTATTCCTGTGCTCCTAAAGTCTTTGCTTTTCTTGCATTTTTTATGCAATTGAAAAATCAATGTTTATCAACTTGATTAATCAAAATGTCATAACAATTGGTGATACTCTTAAATGCTTCACTGATTATATTATAAAATTCTTTTAATCATGTTTAAAATTTTGTATTTGAAGCAACTGAATAAGACAAACACAAAGGCATTTAGATGACTTCACTTTAAATGATATATAAGTGCATCTTTAAAGTATTTAAACAAACTTTCTACGTATTTATTGTTCGGTTTTTATTAGGCTATCAGGAGAAATTTTACTTCAACTGAAATTAAACACCTCTCAGGCAGTATCTCATTATAAATATTTTCTTCTTACTCAATATGATAAGTTATATTTGCACTATTCAAATACCAAAGCTGGTTAGGCTACTACGTAGGTCTAAGGAATTGTTAGCATTAATCTGCCCCTTATAGGGAACATTTAGGAATTATTTCTTAAATAATAAATGAACACTTGAGCATATGGAAATTAAACCAGCTTTATTTATATGGCACTTGATATCAATGAAACCATACTGGCTTTATGAGGTATTCTTATATTCTTAACTAGTTAGTTAGGTGTTCAGTCTCTAATTATTTAGGTTGTAGACTTTTTTTTTTGTAAAAGCAATTATCACTTTATTTTATTTAATGATGGATTATCCATTTCCTCACCATGTCAATTTTTACATTAAAGAATTTCCTCTTTAAATTGGTTCTGGTTTTGATATTCAAAACTGGATCTACAATTCTTTTTTTTTTATAAAAGTTCACTTTATTGATGTTGTTTCAAAATTGCACTTTCAGTGGAACTGGGAATCATCATATTAATCATGTACCACAGAGCCAGTTGAAACATTTCTTTTACACAATCTGTCCTTATGGATAGCAGATAAAACTCACATATAGGGAGTGGCAAAACCACCTGTGACTTGTTTGTTTTATGATTTTAAATTTTGCAACACAGCATTTATACTACAAGAAACAAGTATTTCAAATTGTATTATTTCATGCTATTTTATTTTTTTCCCATATGTATTCTTATTACATGAAGGGAAATAAAAATAAGCAAAAAAAAAAAATGCAGCTTGTGTGCCTGTTCAACACTCAGTTGGTGCTCAGTGAACATATGTTGAATAAATTTTCTTTAGAGCCACTATCAAGAATAATCAGGAGTATAAACACTGGTGGCATCAGCATTTTTATTATTTTCCTACCATTAGTGTGTGCATTTATTTATTTATTGCAGGGGTGCTTACTGACACTTACTGTGCACTAAGGCACCATTCAAAATGTTGGTGAATCAAGTAGATAGACTTTCTCTGGGAGTTTCCATTTTAATGTCTGAGTATTGGTTATGTCTTCCTACACTGGTTTTATATAACCCCTGCCATCATGTAAAAGGTTCCGTCATGTAAAAGGTTTTACCAGGAAACATGTAACAAAATATTACTCCTGAGTATATAATTCACATGTTAATAATCTCTAATAATTAAAGGTTACACTAACTGTCCTGGCAATTGCAATGCTAATTTATGGTATACAGAAAATTTCAGCCCAGCAGTATGTTCCACTTACAAGTCAATTTAATGGTAGCCTTCTTCCATCGTTTATATAAGTGCTGGGATCAAACATTCTGAGTTGCTGTATTTTTGAGGACAAGAGAACCTTAGAGGTCTTTACTATTGCAGCCAGAGTCATGAAGTGTGGTACTTTTTGAGGCTGTGGATGTTATCCACATGGCTCATGGTCTGACATCAATTAATACTCATCATACAAATATTTGTTCATGAACTGCTGGGAAATAGTTTGTTTACCTTATTTATTACAAATTATATATCATAGTGACTTCTTTGGTTAAAATATTTTGTTTCTTTTAGGTGAAAGGTGGATTATTTTAATGGTCTATAGAGTCTATAAAAAGAAATTGAAAATAGTTTCTCAATAAATATGTCTATGAGTACAATGTTCTGGCTCCAATTCTCAGGTTTAATGGGTTTCATATAAATCAACATACCTGAAGTACTTGGGTCCTATGGATAATTCATTCTTTATTAAAGGCATGTTTATATTTCAATGTTACTTCTCCAATCTTCCTTTAATGAAGCATGGATAGACATAAAATGAGTAAAACAAAAATTGTCTCATTGTCTTTCTTCAATGTTTCCTTCCTGACACTTCATCCCTTTTCAAATGGTGGCATATATATTTTTCTTTACTCAATACCACTTTACCTTTTAAATATTTCTATTGATTTCTGAAGTCTTTCAATCTAAACATTCAATGCACTAAGTCATCCTTTACATTCATTGTGCTATTTATTCTTTATTTGAAATATTTCTACTTTAAAAAGATCACACTTCCATTCTGAGGATATTCAGAAGTATATTTTAAATGTGTTGTCTTTCTGCTACAGTGGGGTATGGTGGCACATGCCTATAATCCCAGAGGTTTGGGAGGCTGAGGCAGGAGGATCGCAAGTCAAAGCCAGCCTCAGCAACTTAGCAAGGCTCTAAGCAACTCAGTAAGACTCTGTCTCAAAAAAAAAAAAAAAAAAAAGTTAAAACAGGGCTGGAGATGTGGCTCATTGGTTAAAAACCCCTAGGTTTAATCCCAATTACCTAATAATAATAATAATAGTTATTATTATTATTACTGTTGCTTGTGTTATATATGGTTCAAATTTTGCTTGTTTGTTTAATAGTGCTTATCCTTTTCTGACCTATGAACTTACGTTTCTCTCAGAGGACTTGGCGTCATTTCGCAATGTTCATTAAGAATGAGTTAAATGTCAAGCTCTGTAGTTGCACCTCACTGTGTGCACTCAAGCAGAAGATAGAAAAGATCCTGGATGGAAGCCTTGGGCAACATTGAGCACTGTACACTACTCTTGCATATTGACCACCATGAAGTGGTGGTTCACATTTAAGACTTCCACCTGTTCTTTTTCAAAATATTTACAAAGCATTTAAGCAAAGATGATTTCTTCAGGAGGCCATCAACAAGTCATGGAGGTTCAAGTGCAAGAAGGTAGAGGGGGTAAGCAAAAGACTCGGGAGGCTGGAAAACCTCCAATGATTTTAACTAGTTCTTCTCATCAGAAAGAGTTTTACCTGTGGTAATATTGTACCAGGGACATGCTTCAGCTGAAATTTTTCTGGGTTTCTGATGCAAAGGGGCAAGTTTCAATCTTCTAAAACAATATAGGGAAAAGATAAGAACAGAAATTAAATTTTTTTCTCTATTAGGAACTGAATATTCATGTCACACCAAAATTTATATGCTAAAGTTTTAAACTCCAGTGTTGCTATATTTGGAGATAAATCCTTTGTAAAAGTAACTAAAATTTAATAAAGTCATAAAAGTAAAGTCCTTATAAGATAAGTTCAGTGTCCTTATAAAAAGACACTTCAGAAAACATCAGGAAGCAAGAGCACTATTTAGCTCTCTCTCTAAGCATATTGAAAGAAAGGTCATATGAACAGGAGAGTTCATGTGAGAAAGCAGCCATCTGCAAGTCAGGAACCAAGTCCATGCCAGGAACTGAATCAGCTGGCACCTTGATTGTGGACATTCTAGCCTGAAAAGTTTTGGAAATAAATTCTTCTTCTCAAGCCACCCAAGCTGTGATGTTTTGTTATGGAAGCATAAACTGGCTAATACATTCTCCTTCTTGTCTTCCAATCTAGAATGCCACAAACACTAGCTCCCAGCAGTCTTTGATCTTCCCAGTGGCTTTTTATTTTTTATGTTTCTTTCTCAATTCATGAGTCCCACTTGTATTTATAGCTACTGTTGGTTCTGCTTGCAGGAGGGGAGCCAGCTTCCAAGCGAGTTCTCCATCTTGTCAGAGCCCTTTGCCTCTTCCACATGCATAATGTGAAGATTATATGGCCCTGATAAATTATTGAGTGTGATGATTAAATATGCCTCTATTCTTGCCAGAAGCAAACAATTCAGCAACCCACAGACTTCAGGGTGTTGTTAAAAGGTCTGACCAGCATGAGTTTTGCACTTGTTCTTATTATTGTCCTGATTAGGAGGATGGTTGTGTTTTTTTGTTTGTTTCTCAGAAAACCCATCTTACTTAAGAACCATCTATGAAAAACATTCTGAAAATACAAATTATTCTTCAAGTACAAAGGGACTGTATGACTTTTATAACATAATGGTTATACATAGAATTGTAAAACATGAAATGAAAAGTTGTGATTTTAACTAGTAAACTCCAGAGGTTTCATTGGGGAATTAAAGTCACCCTAACTCTTTGTCATTAATGTAGGAAATATGTCACTCCTCCAGAGTTCTAATTCACAATACCTTGCGTAGCAGTCCCTTACTGAGGAGTATTGTGTTTTCAGGCCACAATTCCATTTTTGTACTAAAGCACAAATCAGTATAACGTTTGTGTGCTTTCTTTGGATTGCTAATGAATTCCTCTCTACAGTTAAGGGATATGAATGTTTAAGTCAATATAATTCAGAACTTTCATGTTATTTGAATATAAACAGATTCTGAGTTTGGGCCATTATCGATAGTGAGACAAATAACCATTAGTGCTATTCATTAATTGATATTTATTCACTGAAAAATGCTCATTGAACAATTACAGTGTGTCATACACTTTTCCAACTAGTGTTTTGAATATGAAAATGTGTAATATATAGAATCCTGCCTTCCATGGGTTAAGAACAGGGAAATTTATGTAGTGAGGTCCAGTACATACAAAAATGTACAATGCTATCATTACTTAGAATATTAATATTCTAAATAATATTTTAATTATTATTCTAAATGATATTTAATAATAATTACATAAAATGAAAATATTAAATCTTCAGAGAAGACTTGAACTAGAAAAGTTGTAAGTTTTCCAAAGGGAGAAGTCAAGGAAGAAATTCTTTTGAGCAGAAATAGTAACTGTAGCAGAGAGTGTTTTATTAATGGGGAGAAAAAAGAGGAGGGATCAAAAGAAAGAAATGAAGGAAAGAAATGGGCAAAAAGAAAAGGATGTAAAGAAAGTAAAACAGAAATGGAAGAAAGGAGGGAGGGGAAAATAAGGAAGGAAATTGAAAAGAGAGTTTGTGGGAATATCAGGAAGTTCTATGTGCAGAGACTAGATAAGAATATTAGCATGAAAAATTGACCTGCAGGTAAGAGTAGTTGCATGCATGGTGTGATTATGGTTTAAGAAGAAGGTAACTAATTAATTAAAATCTAAGTGAATCTTGAAAAGGGTCAGCCTAGATAAAAAGCATGTGCCTGAAATAGGGGATATTCCTGAGTAGAGTGGCAAATTGAGTGAAGTTTGTAGGAATTAATTTAGAAAATGGACAAGGAAAATATTTCCTTGAATTGAGTAGGTACTATAATAGTTTGGAGGCACTTATTGGTCAATGGCACTCTGTTTTACAAAGTCTAGAGACAGTGAAGTATAGGATAGGGGTGTGATTTAAATTATAGGCTGATAAATTTATTCTGAACATGGGTCAATTTATAGCATCTCATCCACTATATAATTCTCAGTTTCAACAATAAGCTTTAAGAAGAATCTGTGTATAATTTTGCAAGTAGAAATGCTGTGTATAAATGTAACCTGTGAAATAAGTGAACACAAAACATACAAATGTTTAAATACTGTTTCACTATCAAGGTAAAATCATGATTCAAGGACACATTTGCTTATAACTAGGTAAAATTAACGCACATATTTAAAAAACAATATTCTGTTTAAAACATTGGTGTAATACTAGTCTTCTCTTTCTCACCTTATTTTTCAATGAAGTTCAATGAAGACCTATACTAAGAATTCTGTTCCTATTTGTTTTTGTGAACATAAGCAAACCACTTTATCTCACCATCACCACTTATAAAATAGAAATTATAATAGTATCTTTTATTAACACATAATAAAAGTGCATGAAATGTAGCACTTTAATATCTTTTATACATCTAAAATTTTAAATACTGTCATTACTTATCTCCTTTTGTATTGCAGAGTCTGAACTTTTCATGAAAAACTAAGTTTTGCTGCCCCAAAGCAGAGAGACTTGTGCAGGTTTCCAGAAACCCATTTCTGTAACTGTTGTCTCAGCTTCCTGCCTTCTCCCAAGTCTAACTGCAGACTGCCAGACTTGAACTGCAGGTAGGCATTATTTTCAGACCTGCAAATAATCTTCCTGCTAGAAGTGATCTTTCTCTTTTATGGCAAAATAAATTTTTATCCCTAAGCTAATGATCAGATATAACTGAAAGTCCCCTCTGGTTCCAAAGCAAGAAAATTTTCTTCTCAATCATGTCTCAGGATCACCATGACTATGCTAGGTATATCTGTAAGCAATCTTGTCCTATATCATCCGGTCATCCTTCTATACCATTAGAATTCAGTTGTTCTTGACACTTACCTCCTAACCTTTATTATCCTTGTCCATCACAACAAGTTCAAAAACATTAAGTTATTTATTTTTTCTTTCACCTCCATTCCTCCTTTTCATCAAGGTACATGTTCTCTAAGGGACTTTAAGTTTTGTTTGTGCATGCAAAAGTCATTTTAATGCTATTTAGTTTTGTGTCTCTAAAATCTAGTACAGATTTTAGCATATAGTGTGAGTTTTGTGAACTGTTGAATGAATGCTGAAGGAAGGAAGGAAAGAAGGAAGGAAGGAAGGGAAGGAAGGTTTTCAGTAGTAATTTAATAAGCTTTAAACATATTAAGTTTACACTGTCTACTGTGCACCAAGGAGGATTGTTCAGTGGGAACTGTAACTATGAATCTGGGTGTCAAGAAAGAGTTAGCTAGAGTGACTTCAAATATAATAACTGATGTTTACAACAAATACATGGATAACAGAGAGGAAGATGCCTATTGTGAATCTATGTAATATAATTTTATGATAAAGCAATTAATTTAAAACTTGTACTCGTTATTTTAACTAGCATCATATAAATAATACAAAAGATGAAATCACCATGATCAACATTCAAAACTACTGATATTGTATGTTATTTGTCATTAACAAAAACTTAACCAAAATATTTCGCTTTTGTTGAGCTTCTGCTTTGAAGAGATTCAATCCTATAAGGTACCTGGTTTGGGGAAAACCAACAGTTGTAAGTTGCCTGCACCAGCTTGGAAGTGACAGCCACATTTATAAAAGGCAATCATATTCATACAGAGTATTTTCTCCAGTTTGTCTTGAACACATTTTAGAATTTTCATGCATTCTATTTATTGTTTGAAAAAAAGAGTAGTAAAGTGAAAAATAAATGCAAAGATAAATAATTCTCAGAGTCTTTTTTATAAGGATATAAGCATAGTCCTACCAACCATTTGTACATGTTTCTATTCTTTGATCGCATTTATAGTCTTTATTCAAAATAACTTGGATGTGCTTGATTTGGAATTGTCTAAAAAGCACTGCATTCTCATGTGATATTCTCTACTTGGCCTATGGACAAAATAACTTTGATTTAGAATGAAATAAGAGTTTATTTTCATGAAAAATCACTTGGAGATGTGTATCAAATTAGTGTAGGTTATTTTAAGTAGATAAAACTTACCAAAGAAGACTGTCAAATTTATTGTGGGCTTACTGAATGCTTTGAATTATGCTAAGCATTTTACTTTTAATGACACAAGAGTTTAAAAAACTAAAAACTTTATATAGGAAAACAAAGATACAGAAAGATCATATGGATAATAATATTAAATACCTATTAAGAATATTAAGAACCAAACTCAGGTATTCTGATTATATGTATACACACACAGACATAAAAATATATGTCATATAATATATATACGTATACACTATATATATTTACCATTGGTAAAACCTAGTGGAAGACATTATGGCAGCCCAAGTTCAATTGAAGAATGCATAACAATATGATATGGTAAAACAAAGCAAAAAAAAAAACAGCAAAATTTGTATAACAATTGTTATACAAATTTTGCTGTTTTTTTATACAATATGTTATACATATTGTATAACAAGTATAACAATTGACTTAACTGTTAACCCTCAAAATGATGTCAATAGGTAGAATTTCATGCTGTACTGTACATGTGGTATGAAACTTGTTGTTTTCATATTCCCCAATCCCAGAAGGATTGTTTCAATCTGAGTGAGCAGGTTCTTGCACCTTCCCTAAATCAAGCCAGCAAATGGGGGAACTGCAGAAGGCAGGGCCCAGAGCGGCTTGGCAGTTCTGCATAGACTTTTAAAAAGCCGGTGTGTTCCTTTTGGCCTTTCTAAAAGACAAACACTTTGCAGAAAAGCTGTGCAGTAAGGGAAACTATCAAAAATCATTCTTGTAGAACAGTGAGGCAGTGAGGCAAACACTATCTCCCTCGTGGTTTTACAGTCTGTAATAGAAATTAACAGTGCCATCTGCAGCCCGATTATGCACTTTAAGATCCCTGCATGGTTTATAGCATGCATTGTGGTATATAGTAGCAATTTTTGCTAAGCTAGTCACAGTTCTATTTGTTTCTAGAAAATTAAAAGATCCTAAGGACATAAAGAATAACAAGACAAAATAGGAAGAGAAGCCATGTGCACATAAAACAAAACAACAACAAACCTTAATCTAGGTTTATCTGACATTCTCTAAGCCACTGGTATCAATTCTTTCTAGACTCCCTCCCTTCTTTACCCTACTTTATAAATAAATTTTGTGCTGCTCAACTAAATTATATTATCTGCTCCAGTGGTCTAAGTTAGCAATTTATTCCATATGTTCACCATCTTTGTGTGAAACGTGTCTCCCTGAATTTTCTATTTGCGCTTAAGCTCGCTAATTATTGAAGATGGTCGAACACTCTGGTTAACTAGAACAGGAGGAAAGGGCCTGGTAACTCCATCAATGAGTCACATCCCTAATCCAAAGATTTTTAAAAAATCATAAGGAATTCTCTTGGAAACTCATTTTAAAATTAGTTAATTTGGTTTACAAGTTGTGCCAGGAATTGCCTTCTCACCAATGTTTATCTACAATTTAAAAATTAAAATAGAAACAGATGCTTCTGGGTGTACTGCTACCTGTCTCCCATAGACATATCATAAAATTTTCATATTAATGTATATTTGCTTAACAGTTCTAGCTCAAAAGACAAGATGGAATATATACACATATATGTGTATATATATACACACATTTATATATATTATACAGTGCATACATAGATATGTATACATCTTTATGCACATATGTCAACATGCTTTCTTGAGAATGGGAAAAAAACTAATGCTTACTGACCTTCTACCTATAAAATAACTTAACAGATATTTTCTCAGGTTATCTAAACCTCATGATAATTGTCAAAGGGAAAATTATCAACCACCACTTTCTAAATGAGGAAAAGGAGACCCTAGAAATTTGGCATATTTTTAAATTTTTTAATAATTAATTTATTTTAATTAGGTATATATGACAGCAGAATGCATTTTGATTCATTGTGCACAATTGAAGCACAACTTTTAATTTCTCTGGTTTTATATGATATATTGAGGCACCATAAGTTAATCATACATCATAGGATAATGATGTCCATCTCATTCCACCATCTTTCCTTCTCCCGTTCCCCTATACCATCCCTCCCTCCACTTTGCCATAACAAAGTTCCTTCATTTTTTTCCCATGCCCCACCCCCCAGTATGGATCAGCATCCATTTATTAGAGAGAACATTTGGCTTTTGGTTGTGGGGGATTGGCTTTCTTCGCTTAGCATAATATTCTCCAACTCCATCCATTTACCTGCAAATGTCATAGTTTTATTCTCTTTTAATGCTGAGTAATATTTCATTGTGAATATATACCACAGTTTCCTTATCCATTCATCTATTGAAAATGTTCAACATCTCTAATAATTAGAGAAATGGAAATCAAAACTACTCTAAGATTTTATCTCCCACCAGTCATAATGGCAGTTATTAAGAATACAGACAATAATAAATGTTGATGAGGATGTGCGGGAAAAGGCACACTCATACATTGCTGGTGGGAATGAAAATTGGTGCAATCAATCTGGAAAGCAGTATGCAGATTGCTTAGAAAACTTGACCCAGCTATCCCACTCCTTGGTCTATAACCAAAACACTTAAAATCATCACAATATATTGCTAAGAGCCATAGCCAAGTAATATGATGCATGGCATTTTTGATTGAAAGGTGACTCCAGCAAGCCATTGAGATGATATAATTATGTTAACATCTGCATTCATATGGATATTGGACTCTTGCTGTCCACCTTGGCCTGCTACCGGACTCCTGGAGAGTTCCTATTGGTTGGGGAAGTGCGGTAGGAGGGAATTCCTGAGGAGGGACTTCCTGTTGGGGTCCAGGAGAACGCCTCATGGGTCAGTCGGCAATCTTCCCAGGAGCATATCCGGCATTGGCGGCAGTTTCAAAAATAAAGTTTGTTCCTGCTTGAGTGGCTCGTGATTTTGTGCCCAGCCAGACTGTGGCACTATATTAATGCAGCCACATAAATGTTTATAGCAGCTTAATTCACCATAGCTAAGCTGTGGCAATGTTTTGATCACCATTATGGTTTCCATTCCTTTAAATCAAATATCTCCATGGCTTTCTGATACTCCAACTATTCTGAAGTTTCAAACACAGTGAAAGGGAATTATCTTCTTTGAAAAAGGTGGGCTTTTGGATAGGGTAGATAAATGCAGGCATATGTTACATGCTAACACTTTGAAGTCATTTATCTAAGTAATCATAGATTACTTAGTTGTTAGGAACTGTCCAAGATTAAGTGAGAAACTAAAAGTAATCAGCATAATTTTGAAGACAAAGGAAATCAAAGATTTTTTATGTTTGCAAAAAGGTATCAAAATTATGCTAGAATTTTTTCAAATGCAAAGAAAAATAGCTGATGATACAATATTGGTGGCAAGTTTCAATAACCAGTTTTTAATTTCTACCTTTACTTTTCAAATCCAAGACTAACAACTCTACTATTTATGTCAAAATATCTACTCTATAGTAGTTAAATTCTGTCTTGAGAGCACACTGGCTCATGATAATGATATATTTAGTGACACTGTTATATAATATTGTGATACAGAAGTGATTTGTGATTGCAAAATAACCTTGCTTGATTGATATTTTTAAAAATAAGGAAACATTCAAATACACTAAATGAATTTCTGAGGCCAATATGAGAAATAAAATGTAAACTTCGTACTTAAATCCAGGTGGGTTTGCTTCAAAAAACAGCTTTTCTTTTTATGATACATGTACTTTCTTCATTTATTACCAAATGAAATTTTACTAACATTGTGTAAAATTTCCCCTCATTTACTTGGAAGAATGGCTGTTATATATTTTAGTAAGAATCATATATCATTTTCAAGGATCTAGTTTTTCTTTGTTGCAATATGAATTTTTAGATAGAGTTTTTCAGTAGTTTTAAATTTCTTTTAATAATAATTTAAAATATAATCACCATTTTCAGCTCTGGGAAGAGTATGTGATCTTTCCTCTAATATTTTCAAATTATGAATATAGGGAATATATATTTTAATTGGAATGAACTATTAATTATTCATCTTCTATTTCATAATCTTTGTTCCCACATTTTTTATCACTGAGGCATATTTTACATTCAATTATGTGTAAAGATATTATGATCCGGTTTGGCTAGTTCTTTAAATTTTATACCACAAAGTAATATATAAAACAGTTTAAAACCCAATAGTCCCCTCATTCTTCTTTCCTAGGAAATTCTTATAATCATTCCCTCATCCAAGACATACTTTCTGATTCCTCACATTAGATTAGGTGAGCTTGTTTTTCATAGAGATGTTGAATTAGCACATTAGCACTTTTTTATGCAAGTTTTTTTTCTCAACATAATACTTTCAGAAATTTCATGTATCAATAAGTTGTTATTTTTTATTACTGAATAGTTTTCCATTACATAAATGGAATACACCACAATTTTATTTGTCGTCTTATTGCACTTTCTGGGGTTTAGGAGTTATGTATAAATCTTCTACAGACAATTTAATACAAGTCATTTTGTGGACATAGGAATTATGTAAAAAATGAGGTTGCTGTTATAGAACATGTGAATGATTAATCTGAATAGAAACCTCCAAATAGTTCTCTCAAATAGTCTTATTTCTTACCCACTGGCAGTGTATGAGATTTTATGTCATTTAATTGTTAAACTTTTTAAAATTTTCATTCTTTTCCTTTGGATTTGAGTCAATACAGTGAATATTTATTGGCATTCTAGAATTATTTAAATTCATATTTTCTTAATAGCTAATAACAAATTTCAGTGTTTTTTGCTAATTTTAAGACTAATCTTTCTATTAGACTATCGTCTTTTCAATTTTGTAGGTTTTCTTTGCATTCTCTAAAAACATATCCACTGTCACGTAAGTGCATTGTGACTTTTTTTGTCACAGTTTGTGACTTGATTGTTCATTTTCCCAGTGATGACTTGTTTTTTTTTTCCTTTTACACAAAAGTTTAAATCTTGTGATGTCCTACAAGCCTAACTAAATGTAAGAATCCTGACTTTTTAAAATTTTTATCCTAATAACCTTGAACTAAATAAACGTATGTTAAGTATCTATTAAATAAGTTGTTTGAGTTTCCTGCTTGGTTTAAAACTAATGACCACCCTCCAAAAAAAATTATTTAAGTTTTTCAAGGCACAAACGTATATTCCAGTGACTCTGGGGGCTGAGCCTCTGGAGGCTCAGGTAGGAGCATCGCAAGTTTGAGGCCAACCTAGCCTACTATATGAGACCCTATCTTAAAAACTAAAAAGGACTGGAGATGTAGTTCAGTGATATGGTGCTCCTGGGTTCAATCCCCTATATCCCCTCCCAGATTTTTTTTCCACAAATTCATTTTCATGATTGCATTGATTTTGGAAAACAGATTGTATCAGTCTAAAGAGACAAGGTTTTACTGTGATGCAACAGCAACAAACTCCCAATATTTCTGAGACTTATGAAAGTTGAGGCCCATTTTTTGTTTTTTCAAAGTTTTCATTGCAGGTTCATTGCTAATCTGTTCCTTCTGTCTTCATAGGGATGAAAAAGCATTTGTCATTAAAAGAAGAAATGAAAGAATATGGCAGATTATCAACTAGCACTTTTTAAAATTTAAATTCTGATATGAAATAATCATTTTATATTTTAGGATTAAATATGCATATTCTCTGATAAAAATTCCAAGTCATCCTAGTGATATTTGTATTCCATATGCATTTTCAAAGGAATTTTCATTGAAGTTGATTATTCTAAGTTGTCTAACAATTAGTCAAAAACATGCTTTATAAAACTGTAATATATCTATATAAATATATAGATATATCAAAAACTATATTTGACTATCATTTAAGCAATTCTGTAATAGCTACTCTACTATCATTAAGCAATCTGTAAATGCTGATAATATTTCAGTTAATTTGATGACTAATATCTGCTTTGATGATGAAAGAGCCAATTATTCCTTTACCTTCAGAGAAGGACTCTTGCTTTATAACTATAGCATAAGCATAGTATGAACTTCTTGCCACTAAATTGTTCCCTTCAAAAATTCATGTGAACATGGGATGTAGAGTCAAAACATGGAACACAGAAATTGAAAATTTTTATTCCTTATATATGTTCTACCTTTGTTTTGAAGATCTGTTCTGTGTCACCTAATATTATCCAGCTTGTGTGATGCTTATATAATGTGCTAGGTGTTACGATGAGTGGCTTTCTTGTGAAATTTTAACTCTAACTTATGAGTTAAAGACTATTATCCCATTTTTTTTTCATGTAAAACTAAATATGAAAGAGGTTATATACCTAACCGAAGTTTACATTATAAGTGATAAAACAAGAATTCAAATTCAACCCCAGGTATTTTGGACAACAAAGCTCATACTTGAAACCAATGCCCACAAATTACCAAGGAATCCTACTGATCTTACAATTTGGATGGTGCAGAAGACAGCATGGATTTTTGTCAAGCTCTCAACTGATGTTCATGCTTCTAGTTTTCACAACTACCAATTTTTAAAAAATGCTTCTCTCTCTCTCTCTCTCTCTCTCTCTCTCTCTCTCTCTCTCTCTCTCTGTCTTTGGTGTTCCCCATTCCTTATACTGCCCCCCATCATCTTTAGTGAGGTCTAGTTCCCATCACACACACTCATTTTGAGTGGAAAGTCTAAACTTTCATACCTCCATGTTTCTGTTAGCTGCCTGAACAGGGAAACTCCTGGCTCTTGCAGGTGAATGTGAAATGAGAACTGCTTTTCTTGTCTAGTTCTTGTACTCAGGTTCACCCCACCTCCTCAGTGCTCCTTTAATCACACAGAACCTCTTATCCCTAGGCTGCCAGAGTGGGTTGGTTTGTTTTAATATTGTTCTTTGTTCTTTTGGTCACAGATTCCATTGCTTCTGCCCTGCCAAGACTGACTCTCTCTGGTCACTTTTTTTCATTTTTTTAAAAAAACAATTTATTAGGTTGTACCCCAACTTCATCAAAACATTTCTTAAGTTACATTTAAAAAATTGATTTCCTTTGACAACAAAGAAGAACTGACTCCAAATCTGTTCATTTTAATTATGAATGAATAGATTTGGGATTAGTAAGTTAACTCTCCAAGTCATGTTAGTATTTTTTTAAGAAGGCTTAAAACTCAGTCTCATGAGATTTGTCCTTGTTAGACTTGTAGGAAATTAGGTTAATCCAATAATTCTTAACTTGCATCATGTGGGCTACCACCTGGGCCGACCCTGATCACACTTTATCCACACAAACAGATTTCCCTAAAACCCTATCAGAAAATAAATAATAGGGAGAGAATTTAAGCCATACTTTTAAGTTTGTCACTGGTGGATAGTAACTAATCTGTTTAACTCCAATAAGGCAGCTGCTTACCTGACTCACTTGTTACTTTTTATAGATTTCAACAAGTTTATTTTTTATTTGTTCCCTAAGTCCTTATTAAGCCTTTTCTTAATACAGATAAACTTTAATAAACTGCCTTAAGTAATATCCTTTCTTCTTTTACCATTAGATGCTTGATATTCTTCCTGTTTCGTTTTCTCTTTTGATGGATTTTACACATATCACATTTCTGATACGCGTTGTCTAAATCACTTGTCCTCTCTCACAGTTACCATTTTTTGAAGTCTGATAACTTTGTGTTGCTTCCTTTAGAACTTGGCCTCATGAGCATTTTAAATCTAATGATGTTATGATCACTCGATCTTAGCTGCTCCCAATGTGAAGCTTATTTAACATACTTGGCACTCTTTCAGGGACTAATTCCAGAATTCATTGGAGTCATGTTGGCTGCTCAACAGACTATAGAGCAAAGCAATCCTGCTACACAGGCCCTGAGGAAACTTGGAGTCCCTGCTTTCCCTAGTGCTGCCAAAGCTAGTTTCTCTAATAATATACCAGCAATGGAAATTCTCATGCAAGCCCTATTTTTAGTGTGAATCTTGGAATATAACCCAGTTATCTTGTTCTAAAACCTTTGGCAGAATTCTGATGAGGAAGCCAGTCTTTTGCGTCGGTTTTCTTTATAACCATCTGTTGTTCTGGCTGGCTCGGTCTCTTGGATCTTCTTTTCATTCCTCTTTACTTTTCAGAGTCAACATTTCTGAAACTTCTTCGGATGTCCCCCAGACTGTTAAATGGCCAAGGGAAAGGGTTTTCAGAAGTGGGTTTGGGGGAAGTATGCATGCAGACTTATAAATAGCCATACAGACTTCACTCCCCACCCCACTGCCCCAGCAGCTGTGAACTTACAGTTTCAGAAAAAAAAATGCAATTTTGCTAAAGTAGTTTATTTTATTTATAAAGAAAAAAACGTTAGCATTCAAATTAAACAGGTATAATTGGAACAAAATATAAAAAATTATCTTTGAATGTCCTCATCCAGAAATGATGATACGCTACTTAGTATTTAGCTATAAATTCTCCTTGACTTTTATATCTTTGAACACTATTTTATTGTATTTTATACTATATTATGATGTTGTGGTAAAATTAGTTTGAAATTCATATCCTTTAAAAATATCTTTGTTATTGTTCTATTATCTAAGCAGTCAGTTGGGACTCACATTTGAAATTTTGCTTTGAATCATTGTGGAATAATTTTGATCCAATAACCAAGGGAGCAGAGTTCTAGAAATTGGAAAGTAAGACTGCTTGGACATATGATATCAGAACACTCCAGTTTTTCTTTTGCTCCTTCAGTAAATGTGAGGTGACATTCATAAAGAGGGGATGAAAGAAGAAACAACTATTCTAATAAAATGTTCTAAACAAATAGTTCAAAATCTTATTAGTGGTTTAAAATATAGCCAATGACATCATTGAAATTATTTACAGGTCAAGTATGCTGAGACATACTCTAAAAACTTTCTCCCATACAAATTGGATACTATGTATAAATTAATAATAGATGACATAATAAAGATACTTTAAAATTTTACTACTTTGACACAGTAAGTTTAATTTATTTCTTAAAAAAACAGTATGGACTTCCATCTGTAGAAAATTGGAACAAAAAGGAGTGGGTTTCCATTAACATCTTGAATAAGCGAAATAACAGAAAAACATATGAAACACTAGATGCTTAGATATTGGACACCAGGAGGTGCAGGGTAGTGACCTCTGGAAATGGGAAAAGAAAACTAATAAGTCAAAAAATGGCCTTTCTGTAGAGAGTATCTGGGTAGCAGTGAAAAGAGGGAAAGCCCAGAGCCTGAAGGACCACCTAGCAAGCAGTGTCAGAGCTGAAAATTTGAAAAGGCCAAGGTTACTAGAATTAATAGGTCTGCGTATTAGAGAAAAACATGCAGCTTAGACTGAGAGCCCCAGAAATCTTCAGAGCATTCCTTTAGTCATCTGCTAAATACAGATAATTATGCACGTTTGAGACAAGTATGTGAAGCTAGAAAAGAAATGACATATGTGGAGCAGGATGAAGACTGAATGCATAGAATAA
Organism: Ictidomys tridecemlineatus; assembly: GCF_052094955.1. NCBI lineage: Eukaryota > Metazoa > Chordata > Mammalia > Rodentia > Sciuridae > Ictidomys > Ictidomys tridecemlineatus. Next base: position 166,088,909 of record NC_135480.1, on the reverse strand, counting down.
ACTGGGTATAGTTTATTGTCTAACTAAGAGACTAGAGAGACCTTGTGATAATGGGCTACTACAAAGATTGCTCAGAACTGTACTGCTTCAGTTGTAGGGGTAAGAAATGAAGCTTAAACTAAATGTGGCTCTGGTTCCATCTAAAAAAATCTTTGATAAAATAAAACATTGAAAAATAAACTTTACGAATAACAACCTTGTCAATGGGCACAGTTCCAAAATCATTTAAGCTAATTTCTAAAACGTGCAGAGACCAACACGGTAAATTCACAATGTCCAGCATCCTGTCAGAGAATATGGGGAGTGCATAGAAGCAGAGAAAAACAACGCATAAGCAGAAGAAAAATCAATGAATCAAACCTCAATAAAGAAGTGACACCAGTGATAAAATTAGTAGAAAGGATAAGAAAGCTGTTATAATAAATTCATTACATATTTCCTTAGGTTAGAGGAAAGCATTAACCTATTAAGAAGCTATAGCAGATATTAAAAGGAACCAAGTGAAATTCCAAAAAGTGAAATTTATAATGTCAGGAATATAAAATGCAATGAATATCTTTAAAAAAACCATAAGAAATATTATAGAAAGTAGTGAAATCAAGAACATAGTAACATGATCTAAACTGAAAGAAAGAACACTGAGCAAATATCAGTACATCAGGCGAATATAAGATTTTTTTGAAATAGTATAATATATCTGTAATTGTAGTGTTCAGAGAAAGATGAGGACAGAAAAAATATTTGAAAAACAAACACAATTTTTCAAATGTGTTGGAAGTGATAAATACGTACATTAAAGAACAGCCACCAAAGTAGAAGAAACCTAAAGAAAAAAATACCAAGGAAAGTCATAATCAAATTGTAAAATCAAAGAGTAATTCATAAAAACATATGGCACAGAATAAAGGTAAAAATAAAAGCTGATCTCTTATTTAAAAGAGTGAAAGTCAGAAGGCAAAACAAAAGCATCACTAAAAGCAGCACTGAAATAATTTTCTTAAAAATCTGTCAACTTAGCAGGCTGTGGTGTGGCCCAAGCCTATAATCCCAGTGCTCAGGAGGCTGAAGCAGGAGGATGGATCATGAGTTCAAAGCCAGCTTCAGCAAAAGTGATGCACTAAGCAACTCAGTGAGTCCCTGTCTCTAAATAAAATACAAAATAGGGCTGGAGATGTGGCTTAGTGATCAAGTGCCCCTGAGTTCAATTCCTGATACACACCTACCCCCCAAAAATATCTGTCAGCATAAAACAATTATTTTCAAAAAATTTCCATTTAAAAACAAAGGCAAAATAAGTATATTGTAAGAAATAAAATTACTGAAAAACATGATCACAAGCAGAGCAACAGTATACAAAAGATTTAAATAAGGAAAATGATATCTGTTGAAAATATGGACAAACATAAAGTAATCAAGAGTGTCAGAAATTGTGACATGGAAAAATATCAATATTTATTAATAAATTCTATTTTAAACATATTAACATTTTAAAGGATAAAATATAATAAATCTGATGGAATATATGTCTATGCATGTATACATGAAAGAAAAAGCAGACTCTTTGGGAAAGAAGAAACTAACATGCATAGTTTTAAAGTACTAATTCCCTATATAACATATCATATTACTCAAAGCTTAACACATTTACTACATATTCTATAAATCATAAAACAAACATTTCTCTGAAAGTGTATCTGTTAAACTAATAAAAGAGATGAAATGGAATCTTAGAATATACTTAATTCAAGACTTCTAATATTGAATTTCTCTTATTGTTCTTACCCTATTAAATAAGTAAGAATAAAAAATGTTTTGATCACAAAAGAGCAGTGAAAAAGTCAAAGTGTAAATTGCATTCATATTTTTCTTAAACTTTTCCTAATAGTTTTGAATACAAAATTTAAGAAATTATAGAAACTTTATAATCTGAAACAATATTATCTGAAAAAAGATTTACATTAATAGTTCTGACTCTGTAAATCTTACATATTTTATACATTTTATGGATTTCTATTTTTTTCTTATAACACAAAGAAAAAGATTTTTAAAATAGTATGTTGCATTCCTCTTATAGTGACATTATAGCAATTTAGACTTGTTCTAAAAATAGTTATTCTTTCTAACTATAGATGTTGACTTCTTATTTGCACAAATAATTGGATTCAATTCCACATTTTCATATATGCACATCTTACTTACATCCTATGGACCCTTCCTACTCACTTTCTTTGCCTTCCTTCACTCCCTCTCCTTCAGTCCCCTTCCCCTTTCCTAGTAATAGCTTTTCTATTTTTTAAGTTAGTCTTATTTTTTTCATAATCCATATACAAGGGAGAATATGCCATACTTGGCTTTATGTTTCTAACTTTTCCTGCTTAACATGAGGTCTATCCTTTTCATCCACTTGACATAAAGAAAACTGCCCTGAACTCAGATCCTCTCTCTGTTACTCATATCTCTTTGATCTTGCACAAGTTATTTCTCTTGGGCTCAAGTCCCCTTCTAAACAACAAGATTACACTTCATTAGTTCACCAGGTTGTTACAAAGATTTAAGAAGATAGTATTAAAACGTGCTAATAGAAATAATAATGAAATAATCAGTTCTTTAATGCAGAACTATTTTGGAAACCAAAAGTGTATATTACCACATGTTCTAATATTCAAATGTTGCATTTATTAGAAAATACTATTAAGTGTTTATTTTGGGAAAAATATACTTAATTCAAAAAGAAGAAGGAAAAATATAAGGAAGAGAATAAAGAACAGTTAGGACAAATATAAACTAAATAGAAAAATGGCTGATTGAAAAATAATCACATTGAATATAAATGTTTTAAATATCCTAACAGAAAGGAAATGATTTTTAGCTTTATGAAATCAGCAAGACCATTCTATATGCTATCTATTTTAAACATAAAGACAAAAATAATTTAAAAGTTAACAGAATGTAAGAAGAGTGTATCCTCTCTGTATTCAATTTCTGAGCAAAGAAAATGCTCAGGAACCAAAAGGGACATTTTGTGATATTAAATGGGTAAATAATTAAAGAACTTATAATAATGTTTAATGTTTGCTTTCCTAATAAAAGTTTCAAAATATATAAAACCATAACCTAGAACTTAAAGAAGAGATAGGCAAATTCACAAGTTCAGTCATAATTCATCACAGGAGACCTCAATGCAACTAGCTGTAATGGAAAGAAAAATGTTATTAATTATGTACAAAGTTTGAACAACGCAAATAATTTACTTGGCCTATTTTGACATTTATACAATAATTAACCCCAAAATAAGAGTGCATATTCATTTAAAGTGAACATGTAACATTATTAAATAAGATAGGCCATATTTTGAGTAACTAAGCAAGAATCAATAACTGTAAAGTAGTTTAAAGCATATTCTGGTTGTAGTCTAATTAAACAAGACAATAATAACTGGAAGATAACAGTTCATGCATTGTCTTTAACAATCTAAAAAATATTTTTTTGAACATTATCCAAAGTTTCCTTAAAAATCAATCATTCTTCTTCATGGGATATATCTATTTGTCATCCCACTTCTAAATATTGACCCAAAGAAAGAAGTGGAAGCAAATGACAACCTAAACATTGTGAACTAACTGGTAGCCAAACAATGCACTTTCAAGAAGGCTCAAAGATAAAATTTCAATTAAAATAAGAAAGTGATTTTAAAAGAATAAAAATTCAAGCATTTTTAATTATCTGAAGTTTATATATGTATATGTATATATATAGAGAGAGATAGATAAAGAGAGTTGTACCCCCCCACACACATGATCTAATATTCTTATATATAAATTTAAAAAGCAAGAAAATAAAAAGTAAACAGAAGTCCAAATAAGCAGAAAAAAGAAAATAATACAAATTCAATAGGAGAAAGTGAATAAGTTACACAGTAAGAAAGAAACAAACACATTCAAGTAAAAAAAGTTCTTTGTGAATTTAATAGAATTAATAAACCTATATTTAGATTGATGGAACTGAAGAGAAAGACAATGAATAAAAAATACTAGGATTGAGGACTGATAAAAGGGCATTTCACATATCTTATAATTTCCAAAATAAAAATAGCCAATTATTATAAATAAATATATGTAAATGTAATAGGATATATACATAAAAAGAGAGAATTACTTGAAAGACATAAACTAGAAAAATTTATTTAAGAAGAAAGGCCACTATAAAAATATATTTTACATTTAAACATTTCCATGAACAAGAAAATCTAGACCACTTAGTTCCCACTGATGCTTTCTAATAAATATATAACAAAGATGAACTGACAATTGTTCACAAAACTAAAAAAAAAAAATTAAAAATTAAGAAAAAAATGGGAGAAGTTACCTCCAATTCACTTTTCAAATAATCACTATTTTGGGGTATAATTGACATGTGAAATGCTGTACGTATTTAATGTATACTTTATAAGTTTGGGGATAACTATACACCACACATTTCACTGTTTGAAGCCAGAATTATTCTTATAAAAAGTCAGGTATTCATATTACAAGTAATCTATAAACAAATATCCATGATGATCATAGATATACATATGCCAATAGAATTTAGCAAGTTGAATCCAACAATATATGTTATATATTTGTAATATAAATAAAAAGTATACTGCATCATTACAAAAGGAGTTTTATATGAGAAATTCCAGAACAGTGCAATCAATATATTTTACAATATCAGTCCAGCAACAAGATAAAACCATGATCATCTCAGCAAATGTAGAAGTAGCATGTAATATCCAACAACAATTAATAATAAGAAATGAGATCCTATTAAACGGAGAAAGGAATGTTTTCAATATTATCTTAAAAACCTATGAAATTCTTGAAGCTATATTACAATTAATGATGAAAGAGTGAATATTTCTTCCTTGAGACTGAAAAAATGGGTAAAAGATTAGACATATGCTTAGTGAAGTTAGCCAATCCCTAAAAAACAAATACCAAATGTCTTCTTTGATATAATGAGAGCAACTAAGAACAGAGCAAGGAGGAAGAGCAGGAAGAAAAGATTAACATTAAACAGAGACATGAGGTGGGAGGGAAAGGGAGAGAAAAGGGAAATTTCATGGAAATGGAAGGAGACCCTCATTGCTATACAAAATTACATATAAGAGGTTGTGAGGGGAATGGGAAAATAAGCAAGGAGAGAAATGAATTACAGTAGATGGGGTAGAGAGAGAAGATGGGAGGGGAGGGGAGGGGGGATAGTAGAGGATAGGAAAGGTAGCAGAATACAACAGTTACTAATAGGGCATTATGTAAAAATGTGGATGTGTAACCGATGTGATTCTGCAGTCTGTATACGGGGTAAAAATGGGAGTTCATAACCCACTTGAATCTAATGTATGAAATATGATATGTCAAGAGCTTTGTAATGTTGTGAACAACCAATAAAAAATAAACAAATAAAAATAAAAAAGAAAGTGTTAAAAAAAGAAAATTATGATAAAATTAAAAACAAAAACTAAGTGATCATATAATAACAAAAAAAGGTGTTCAACATCCTCAGGAAAAAACCCTCAACACACTACTACATACTCAGCAGAATAAATTAAAGCATGAACAAGGATGACTGGCACAGATGTGGAGTAACTAAAACACTTCATGCATTGTCTTTAACAATCAAAAAAATATATATTCTTTTGAAAATTATCCAAAGTTTGTTTAAAAACCTAGCATTCTTCTTCATGGGATATAGCCATTTGTCATTCCACTTGTAGGTATTGACCCAAAGAAAGAAATGGAAGCAAATGACCACCTAAACATTGCATAAAACTGTAGAAGTTTTCAATGTAAAAGCTAAAGCAGCTAAGAAGCCTTTATGTTCAGCAACATGAAAAGGAGTAACTATATATATATGTGTGTGTGTGTGTGTGTGTGTGTGTGTGTGTGTGTGTGTGTGTGTTATATAAATTAACTCACCAATGAAAACTAAAAAATACACACTGCTGTGGAGAAAATCACAGGGGATTATATCACCCATGTTTACACCATATTATATCAAGGGCACAAGCTATCTACATGGATCCCTGTGTATGTTGTCAGGAGTCAAGTCACAGGCTTGAGCTAGTTAGTGTTTCCACAGGGTTTTCTATTGTAGTATCATTTTTTTCCTTCCTTTTTATGCTATGGTTTTTGGTAGGAGTCACTGTATACAATCTAGTTTTAAAGAGAAAGAAGTTATACTTTGCCTCCTTTAGGACAAAGAGACTACATAATTATTTATAGATTTTTGCTCAAAAGATTTGCCCTCTCTTCTGTGGGTATCGTTATTCAATGATTTTTGTCAATATAGACTCATGGATATATATATTTTGTGTTTGGAGTCGTAATCCAATACCATTTTCTTTTGTTGCTACAATTGTTCCTGCTTTGGCTAGGAGGAGCTCTTTCTGTTGCCTTTTGGGTCCCTTTTACATACCACCATCATTATGGGTTTATTGATTGATTACCTTATACTGTTTTTTGTTTTGTTTTGTTTTGTTTTTTAGTATTTTATTTTTGAGCACTGCAGAACAATCCAGGATCAACTTGAACAGTTCCCATTCTAAAAATGAGCTATTTCTCCAAGAAGTTATGATTCCTCTTATTGAAGAATGTTATTAGAAACCAAGATTTGTGCATTAAGTGTTCTTATTATCACTGGACTGTCATTGCTTCAGTTGACAGAACAAGAACCTATATATTTACACACACACACACACATATTCACCTACACATATGCATTCATTATTACACAAAATGTGAGTTCACAATGTCACCAATTAGCTAATCACTTGATACTTTTGCCTTTCTCCTTTTGTTCACCTGTAAATTCCTGTTCTTGAAGAAGCGATGGATCTGGCCACCACCACCTGATATCCATTCATCTCAGTATGCATGCATATCTTCCTCAGAGTTGTCAACCCTATCACCAAGAGAAACAGTGATGTCCATCTCATCCAATATCATGTGGAGTTTGTTTTCCCTTAGTCTAATATACTCCATTCAATGCTGAAGTCAATTAGGTCACTACCTTTCTCCATTTATCTTCATTGATGATGAGATTACTTCATGTATTTATAACAGTCAGTCGTGTTACATCCTGCATTTCATTTGGGCATATAGTGATCTAAGTAAATTTGTTTTAATTTACACACATTTAGGATTACTTAAATTCTATGGACTTGATAAGTAGATGATATCACAAAAACTATTGTCACACCCTAGAAAATATCCAGTATTCCACCTCTTCACTGCCACCTTACACATACATATATGCTGAACCCATGGTCATCACAGTGTTTACCATTTGTATATTTTTGACTTTTTAATATTTATAAATATTACGTATTTATTTTTATATTTTTGACAAACTCATTTAAGTGATTTGATATCTTATATACCCTTTTCTGAAAGGCTTCTTTCCTTATCAATATGTCAATATGTCAATAATGTCCTCCATATTAGTTTGTGATTTAATTGCTAATGTGTTTTGTGTTTTTTGTTTTGTTTTGTTTTGCTTTTTAGGAGGTTTGGGGTACCAGGGATTGAACTCAGGGACACTTGACCACTGAGCCACGTCCCCAACCCTGTTTTGTATTTTATTTAGAAACAGGGTCGCACTGAGTTGCTCAGTGCCTAGCAGTTGCTGAGATTGGCTTTGAACTTGTGATCCTCCTGCTTCAGCTCCAAAGCCACTGTGATTTACAGGTGTGGGCCACCACATCAGGCAGATTGCTAATGTTTGGAAGTCATAGAGTGAATAGTCTGTGTTATGAGTGTTCCACAATTTGCTCATCCATTTCATGTTGAAGAATACTTTGATGTTTCTAATATTGGATGATTATGATGATGCAAGCTATGTATACACACATGTATGTTTTTGTATGGACTTAAAAGTTTTCAGATCATTTGAGGAAATAGCTAAGATAACTATAGATTGTATTAAAATACTATGCGACAGAGTCCTAAAGTGTCTTCCCAACAGGCTGTATCATTTTGCATTCCCAGCAGCTATGAATGAGTGCTCCTGTTCCTCTGCACCCTTGCCAGCAGTTGGAATGTTTTTGTTTTCTGAAATTCTGATAGATATAAAGTATATCTGGCTGTTATTTTAATTTCAAATTTCCTAGTAACAAATGAGATTGAATATTGTTCAACATGTAGAGCTTCTTTGATGAAATATCCATTCCTATCTTTTGCCAATTTTAAATTAGGTGTTTTTATTTTTTTATATTTAAGAAGTATTTGCATATTTCAGAAATGAATATTTTATCAAGTATACATTTTTCAAATATTTTCTTCAGATATGCAACTTATGTTTTATTTCTCAATAGTATCTTTCAAAGAGAAGCTGTTTTAATTTTAATAAAGTACAAATTATTGCTTTATTCTTTCATAGATTGAGTTTTTTGGTGTTTAATTTAAAAACTCATTACCAAACCTAAGGTCACCATGATCTTCTCCTATGTTATCTTCTAAAAGTTCAATAGTGTTGCATTTTACATTCAGCTCTATAACCAATATTGAGCTAATTCTTAGGGAAAAATGTAAGGGCTATGTCTAGACTCATCATTTTGCATATCTATATTCAATACTTTTTGGTGAAAAGACTTTCTTTCTTTATTGAATTGCCTTTGTTCCTTTGTCAAGAATCAGTTGCCTTAAAATGATATATAACAAAAAATGTTTTCATTACTTTTCTTATCCTTTATCACTACATTTAATAGTGGTAGTATTTAAGAAAAATAAATGACATAATTATTGATTTTATTTATTGTCTCTTGATTCTAAATCATATAGGTAACAATAGGTGACTTAATATTTAAAAATATGAGAGCATTTTGGCTGAAATTGTTTCCCAAATAAACCTTTTTCTTTATTGTCAAAATTTATACCTTTGATTCTTTCAGATAAATGTTTTTATATTGTGTTACTGTAGTTTCACACTTTTTTCTCAGCACATCATCTGCATAGTATCTAGATATAGTCTGATTTAGATGATACCTGCAGAACATGGATATCTTTGTCTATTGCTTTATTTAAAGAAAAGAAAGACCCTTGTAGAAGTGTGAGAGAAGTTATAAAACCACAGTAATTGTAAATGATTTTTTATCAATCACAAAGACATAAACAATGAAATTGCTATGTTTTGAAATTTGTAGAAACTCTATGGAATCTTCTTTTCAAAGCAATTCCAAGTGTTCAAACTAAAGGGAGGACTGCTCTACTCCTTTCCCACTACACCTGGATCAACTAGCCTGTGACAATGATTTTGAGTTCCATTTAGTAAACACATGTAGAAAGTGATGGTGACAAGTAAACTTGTCTTTTGGAAAAAGTGTGTACACCCTGGCCAATACTGAAGTGTTAGTGAACTATTTCTCAAGCTAGATCAAAAGTTAGGAAATTGTTGTAATATTGTTTGTAATGGAAACTGTGGTAGATGTAATTTCTTAAAAATTTTATTCATTCTTTTTAGCTATACATGACAGTAGAGTTAAGTTTGATATAATTATATGAGCATGGAATATATTTTATTCTAATTAGGATCCCTGTCTTGTGGATGTACATGATGTTGAGATTCACTGTGGTGTATTCATATATGAACACAGGAAAGTTACATCACATTCATTCCACTGTCTTTCCTATTCTTACCCACCCTCACTTCCCTTTATTCCCCTATGTCTAATCTACCAGACTTCTATTTTTCCTCTCCACCACATTGTGTGTTAGCATTCACTTATCAGAGAGAACACTGAAGTTTTGTTTTGGGGGAATTGTTTTTTGTTTGTTTGTTTGTTTGTTTAGCATGATGGTCTCCAGATCCATCTGTTTACTAACAAATATCATGAAGTCATTCTTCTTTATGGCTGAGTAATATTCCATTGTTTGTATATACCACATTTTCTTTATCTAGTCATCTGTTGAAGGGCACCTAGGTTGGTTCAGTAGCTTAGCTATTGTGAATTGAGCTTCTGTACACACTTATGTGCTGTGTCACACTATTATGCTGATTTTTAACTCCTTTGGATATATACTGAGGAGTGGGATAACTGAGTTAAAAGGTGGTTCCATTTCTATATTTTTGAGGAATCCTTATACTGCTTTCCTGAGTGGTTGCAACAATTTGTAGTCCTGCCAAGAATGATGAGTCTATCCTTTTCCCCACATTCTCACCAACATTTATTGTTACTTGTATTCTTGATAATTGCCATTTTGACTGGAGTTAGGTGAAATCTCAGTGTAATTTTAATTTGCATTTCTCTATTTGCTAGAGATGTTGGACACTTTTACAAATATTTGTTGACCATTCATATTTTTTCTTCTGAGAAGTGCCTGTTCAGGTTATTTGCCCATTTATTGTTTGTGGGGTTTTTTGTTTGTTTGTTTGTTGTTGTTGTTGTTGTTGTTTTGGTGTTAAGGTAGTTGAGTTCTTTCTATATCCTGGAAATTAATACTTCATCTGAAGTGAGGGCTGCAAAAATTTTCCCATTCTGTAGGCTCCCTCTTCATGTTCTTCATTGCTTCCTTTGCTGTGAAGAATTGTTTAGTTTGACATGATTCAATTTATTGGTTTTTTACTTTACTTCTTGCATGTTAAAAGTTTTGTTGAGGAAGTCAGTTCCTAAGCCAACATGTTGGAATGCTGGGCCTAAATTCTAACTCTTCTGAATTAGGATTTTTGGTGGATACTGGGGATTCAACTCAGGGGTGCTTAACCACTAAGTCACATCCTCAGCCTTTTAATTTTTTTTTCAGTTTGAAACAGCACTTTACTAAGTTGCTTAGGCTAAGTTGCTGAGTGCTGAGGTCCAGCCCTGGCGGGGGGTGGGGAGTGGGGCTTCAGGGGTCCTGAAGGAGGAGTGGCATCATCGGCAAAAGAAGAAGAAGTGTCAGGATGACAGGTTGCAAGTTACAAACAGCCTCCAGAAAAAATCCTGCTGCCCCTAGAGGGACCTTTATTTTTATAACTTTTTTACAGGTGTTTTTCAGGGAGTTAATGGATAGCTTCAAAGCCGGAAAGTTTTTTGATTTACATAATTTTCAAGAGTTATAATTTTTTCTGACATACATTGATTATCTAAGATATTGAGTACATTGTTCAAAATATTTTTCTGCAACCTTAGTCAATCATGTAAGCTTTTACATTTTTACCTCAATCACTAGGTGCTAGGTGACGCAACTAGACTACATGACTCCTGACCCATTATTCACTTCTAACTTTAAAGCATACCTATAATTACTTCATTAATCTTTAAAGCATAGTTATGACTATTGATAAGCTTTCTTACTTCTAAACTAAAATTCCAGTAAAACACACTTAAGGTAGTGAAAGTCTACTATTTAAAAACCTAGTACTCCAAAGTACCTCTAAAACATATCTATGTTAATTTTACATTATTTCATTTTTAATTTCCAAGGTAATTTCCTTTTTTCATATAACCTATTCAACTGCTTTATTAAAGAACTTCCTTGATCCTTGGTCAAAGCACACCAATTCTTATGTCTTTGTAATCTCTAACTAAAGGGCAGGCTTTACACCTCAACCCATTTGTCATTTATATTAACTATGTGCTTTCCATTTTCATCATACGTTTATGTGTAAGACAAAGGAGGATCTGTTGGTTGGGGGAATGTATTTTTATTATCCTCTTGTCCTCAAAGGGGATATCATAAGCTACATATGTTGGTTCTTGTACTGTTGGCACAGCAATTGTTTTTCTGTAGCTAGGCTGTTGTACAGGTTGTGGCTTTAGGATGGAGCTGGGGGGTGGCTAGTGTAAATTGTTAACCATGGGATAAATATTTCTTGTTCTTCAGGCTCTAGGAATAACACTATTGTTTGTATCCTGAGAGATACTGAAACACACCTCATGGCATGTCTCAATTGTATCCTTAGTCTCATTCTGGGAATTTTCCTGCAATCTCAGGCAATACATACTTTTATTATTGATTGACGTATGCCCTGTTATCCATATCATGAGTATCATAAACAAAACACTTAACATTCCTAAAGGTTCCAGTTTCCAGATGGTGTGACCCTGCTGCAGCATCTCCCATGCTGTGACCTGGTGTGGGAACACTTTCACCAGCTGAGACTGTCCGTAAACTAGTGATCCTCCTGCCTCTGTCTCCCAAGTCACTAGGATTTATAGGAATGTGCACCACACCCAACCTAAATTACTATCTTATTCTCCATGCATTCATTAGAATTATAATTTGCACTATGCCAATGACTTATCTCCGGTGCTTAAACATTTTCTATGTCTGCTCCATGCTCACAAAGTGCAAAATGTAATAGAGAAAAAAAAAGTGATTAGATGCTGAGTAAAGTCCATTATTGAGTAATAAATTTCAGTCACTATCATTTGGACTTGGATATGCTTTAGATCATGGAGTCTTCACTTTGAGTATGTGGTACACTCTTAAATTCATAAACTTTTGGTAACACACTCAAAAGTAGGAAAAATATTCAAACAAATGATTGAAACAGAAACAATGAATATAATTCAATTCCAAATTTATTATAATGGTGTCTTAAACATGGCATAAAAACAAATTTTTCATTTTTCAGTGATGAGTTTCTCCATTGAGCTGTTCAAAACACTAAGGATAAACACTTGTCCTACTAAGATATCCATATTTGGGGTCAATGTTTCATATCATATTTATTCACAATTTCCAGAAAGCTTTATCTTACTTTTTGTTTAAACAAGATCTAGAGATACATCACCATGCCAAAACACACTTAATGAGGCCACTACCAGACAAATTGAACCGCTTACATTTGATTAAAATATATATTATGCCCTTTCTTAACTCTGAAATATTACTTGAATCAATGTCTAGTCCTTTATATCCTCAGCCAATTAACACAGACCTGGGCTTTGAATGAATGGATGAATGACTAATGACGGCCTTTTGAGTGGAACTCCTTGAAGAGTGGAACACATTGAGGAGCACTTGGAAAATAGGATCTATCAAAAGATAGGAAAAGGGACAGAATAGTTGCCCTGCAAAGTAAGACATAGCTCAAGTAGATATTGGGTGATAGTGTCACTGCTTCATCAAACTGAATAATGATGTCTTATAAAATATTTATTATTCTTCCTATAAAAAGGATACTAGGCACGTTCAAAAACAGTTTTCATAGAGTAATGAGAGTGAAATAGAGTTGCAAGAGTTTCAAAAGGAGTATTCTTCTGTGAAGAAGACACATATTTCTTCATGGCTAGGTTTCACATAACATAGTTCCTGTGGGAACATATAGAATTGTCTTATTTTGACCAACTACAAATTCATATTCTCTTGCCAGTATCTTTCTTAACTTAGAAATTCATGTACTTTTTATTTTTAAAAGACCTTCTCAAACTTCACCCATTCTTCCCACACATATCCTCTCATGTAACACTAATGATTTTGCAGAGTATCATTATTGAATAATAGTTCTTGATAAAAATTTGAGGGATGGCATATTTTTCCAGATTGCTCTTGTGAATTTATCAATTGACAGTAAAAAAATCTCACAGATCATTCTTTCCTCTGACTGTTCATTCTTATATTCTAGTGGGATCTTTGGTTGCTTTGATCTTTCCTTTCTACTAAAATTCCAAATTGGCTTTCGACATCTCCTTAAGGTTTAGTTCTAGACTCCCTGTTATTTTCTGTGAAAACTTCGCTTCTTTTGTTGTCCAAATTATTTCTAAGACAAGAAGCAAAGATTAATTATTTTTACCAAAGATGCAGCCAATAACTTATCTACTACCATATATTCTTAGGATAAAAAAGTACAGTTGCATCTTTTTTATGTAACCACTTCCTGAGTCAGTAAAAATAAAGGAAAGAATAAAAAAGCTTACAGTAAAAATTATCTTGAAATCCCTTATGTATAATGTGAAATATGGACATTTAGTTTTGTGTAGATCATCTGTAAAGCATGCTTTTTTAAAATATTTAAAACATGTATTAATGTCTTGTGACCTGATAATGTAGTTAATTAAACACTCCACTCCTCATTCTTCCCATACATAAAATAAGGATAATAATGATATCTATCCTTTAAAACTACTGAGAAGGTGAATTAGTCAATGTGCATTAATACATAGCAAGGCTTAGAACAGTTATATCCTCAAACTAATTTAAAAATATATGAAGAATATTTAATGTAAAATATGTAATTTTACACAGTATTTTAATCACACATAAATGAGATAGTAACTCTAGCATATTGGAATCTTTTTACTTAATGGAAGCATAATGTGTTGTCACAACAGTGCTCCTGTAATATATTCAACAATTTCTTCTTTTCTGAGGATTCTCCAGAGCAAGAATCGAAACCATTATTTTTTTAGACCTATAGCTTCTTCATTATTAACTTCATGTGTTCAGAACTCAAAATCCAAATTTCCTGCTCAGAGTGGTGGAGGCACTAGAAAGTCTACAACATTCAAACTACATTAAAGGTCCATACATTTTTTTTCTATCTTGTAGGAATTTTCTCTTGGCTTTCATAATTTTTGCAGATGTTAAATTGTCTATGGTTTCATCATACATCAGTTACTTGCTATTTTGAGTGCACAAAGAACAGAAACTGCTTGTTGATGAAGTAAATGGTATGAAGCCAATGTTGGCTTGTGAGAAAGGAAACCACTTCAATGCTTTGCTTACCTCCCTCCCTCATAATGCTTTCTGTTGTTCACACTTGCTGAATTGAGTGTGGCCCAGAAAACAAGGGAACTTAGTTATGTAGACAGGTCATCCTGCTGAGGCACAGATGGAGTTGGAAGAAGGAATCCCAAAAGACAATTAAGATATCTGGTATCTTCAGTCTTGCCAATAAATTAAAGTTGGGTATCTGACACCCATTTAAAAGATTCACTTCCCCATTTCTAGTGGTGAAGAGTTGACTTCTACAGATCTGTTTGAAATAACTAAAAAAAATTTTAAAAAACCCACATATGCAGCAAAGTACAAATTGAATGTTGACAGAAGGGATAGTAAATAGAAGTTTTACTTGCCATGAATGAGCAGTAAATGTTCAGAAATTCTATGTGGCATCATACCATGATATTATACAACCACTTGTTTGCATACAATTGAATTTGTACTAGCCTGATCTCTTCCTTTCTTTCATGGAATAATAAATAAGCCTTTAACATAAGAACATTTATTTTGTGATCCTCTCTAACAAAGTAAGGATTAGTGGATTAAAAGATGAAATATATTTTCAAAGTCAAAAGTAAGGGAAAATCAAATTTGTATAGGATAAAACATAATATATATGAGGATTCATGACTGTCATGTACTGATTTATATTTACATATTTCAGTTTCTTAACTTTTCCTACATGCATAAACTGTATAGGAAATAATAATTTTTTTTATTTTACAAACATTTACTTTCTTTTCTGGAGTTATGTGTTTCCAAGTACATATCCAGAAGTACACATGTATGTGTGTGAATTCGTAATTGTTCATTTTAATATTCTTTTTGTTTTTAATTAAAACTTATACCAAAGTGTATAGCATTTTATCTTTTCTAGCCTCCATCCTTGTGAACATATAAATGGTTCAGAGATAACCATTTGTATACTTGAAGATAAGGCAGGGATATACTAATAATGTTGGGGAACTTATATAGTTCTCAAGCTATAATTCATTCATCACTGCATTTATTCAAAATTTAATCATTCTGACAGAAATGAGATGAAATCTTAGAGTAGTTTTGATTTCATATATTTGCTAATCAATTGTATTTCTTCTTTTGTGAAGTGTCTGTTCAGTTCATTAGCCCATTTAATGATTGAGTTATTTGGGTTTTTTGGTGTTGCGTTTTTTGAGTTCTTTATACATCCTAGAAACTAATGTTTTATCAGAGGTGCATGTGGTAAAGATTTTCTCCCAATCTGTAGGATCTCTCCTCACGTTATTGTTTCCTTTGTTGAGAAGCAGCTTTTTAATTTGAATCCATCCCAGTTATTGATTCTTGATTTTACTTCTTGAACTTTAGGAGTCTTGTTAAGGAAGTCAGATTTTAGGCCAACATGGTACAGATTTGGTCCCATTTTTTCTTCTGTTAGGCAAAGGGTCTCTATTCTAGTGCCTAAGTCTTTCATCCATTTTGAGTTGATTTTTGTGCAAGGTGAGAGATAGAGGTTTTATTTCATTTTGCTACATATGGATTTCTAGTTTTGCCAGAACCATTTGCTGAATATGCTATCTTTTCTCCAGTGAATGTTTTTGGAACTCTTGTCTAATATAACTGTATTTATGTGGGTTTGTCCTGTGTCCTTTATTCTGTACCATAGGTCTTCATGTCTATTTTGGTGCCAATACCATGCCATTTTTGTTACTATATCTCTGTAGTATAGTTTAATGTCTAGAGAAATGCAAATCAAAACTAGTCTAAGATTTCATCTCACTCCTGTCAGAATGGCAATCGTTAAGAATACAGGCAACAATAAATGTTGGTGAGGATGTGGTGAAAACGGTATACTCATACATTGCTGGTGGGACTGCAAACTGATGCAACCACTATGGGAAGCAGTATAGAGATTCCTCAGAAAACTGGGAATGGAAAACCATTTGACCCACTTATCCCACTCTTTGTTTATACCCAAAGGACTGAAAATCAGCATACTATAGTGACACAGCCACATCAAAGTTTATAGCAGCTCAATTCACAATAGGTAGTCAATGGAACCAACTAGGTGTCCCTCAATAGATGAATAGATGAATGTGATAAATATATACTCAATGTAATATTATTTAGCTTTAAAGAAGAGTGAAATTATGGCATTTGTCAGTAAGTGGTTAGAGTTGGAAAATATAATGCTAAGCGAAATAAGCCAATCCCATAAAACTAAAGAATGTTTTCTCTAATATGTGGATGCTAATTCACAATAAGGCAGGGGGCACTAGGAAAGAATAGCATTACCTTAGATTAGGTAGAGGGAAGTGATGGGAGGGCAAGGAAGGGTGTGTGGGGATAGAAAAGACAGTAGAACGAAACAGACATTATTACTGTATGCATATATGTGACTACATGATCAATATGATTCTGCAACATGCACACTCAGAAAAATAAGACATTCTATCCCACCTATGTATGATATATTAAAGTGAATTAATGCATTCTACTGTCGTGTATAACTAATTAAAACAAATAAAAAATTATAAAATTTCTAATCATTAAGTGCTTTCCACAGGCCAGGCATTGTGAAAACCAAAGAAGGAAATGAGGAATAGAATTGCCCCTGCCCTACATGAATCCATCAATGCTACTGACAGGAATGTAAAAACAAAACAAACATTCCAAGAAATGTGAAAAGTTAATAGAAACATATATAAATGTGCTATGTGCTGGATGACTTCACTGTTACTAGGTAAACTGCACAAAGACAGAAGCTTTTCCATTTTGTTCATTGCTGAATTTCCTGTCCATCTAATTGTGTCTGGTGGGTGGAGGACATCAATTTATGTGGTGAATTTTTAAAAAGTGAATAAATAAATAAATAAGTGACATCATGGTAAGTAATAGCTAACTATAAAAGAATCATAGTAAAAAAATAATGATAATAATGATAAAATTCATTGTTTAACATATGCCAGACTATACAGTAATCATTTTACATGCAGCTATTGTTCAATCTATACCATTATTTTATATTAGAGATGCTATTTTTATTTCTACTTTATAAATGAAAACAAAAAAGGAATATGGGAGAGGATATAAAATCTTTTCAAGGCCACAGAGTGTTATCTGAAAGAGTCAGCAAATTTCTTGGTAAAACCACTAGAGGGTTGGGGTTGTAGTTCAGTGGTAGAGTGCTTGTCTTGCAAGGGTGAGGCCCTGGGTTCGATCCTCAGCACCATATAAAAAATGAATAAAATAAATATATACAAATACATTGTGTCCATCTATAACTAAAAAAATTTTAAAAACACTAGATTACCTTGCCCCTCAGAATTCTTGAAGCACATGAGAATCATTAAAGGATGAATAACAGTAGAGAGAGCAGATGGGAAATCATACAATTTACTCAAAGTATCACAATTATAATAGGATACTGGTGACATGATGCATGATTCTATCTTTTGTAGGGAGTCTATGAGAAACTGTGAGGATAAGCCTGAACATATAATTTAGCCAGATTAAAAACATATGTAACTCATGCTAGAGAGGCTACGTGCATAGAATCTCAAGGAAGATGCGGAGTCATGAAAATGTGTACAGGAAGTAATACAAGGAGGGTTGCATGTTTACTAATTATTCAATTTTTTAATTTCTCCAAATATTATATTTTTAAGAAATGTTAAAAGTGTATATGAATAAAACTTCACTTATTGGAATTCAAATTTACTTAGTTTTAAAATGCATGTATTCCTCTTACTTCACCTTAATGTTAGTTGTCATGAGATTATTTTGCCACAAATCTGCACATATTTCCAAGGATTTGGGATGAAACAGGTTAAATAATTTCTCATATTAGAATAAGAAAAAAAAAGTTCAGAGAATGTGACTGAACACATGTTTACATGATATATTTTAGCTGGGGAGTTTTTTTTTTTGGTGACATATGATAGACTATTAACACCGAAAATTTCTATAAAACTTTAAAAATTTTTATTTAAAGGAACATACTATTTATACTCAGACAAGGAATGAATATCTTGTAAAAATAGGATTTCATAAAACATCAAGAAAGCTCTTTCTTTTTTATCATTTTTTCAAGGGCAGGGTATACATATATGTGTATATATATACATGTATATCTATATATATACACTCAATATGAATATTTATATATATACATACACATATAGAATATGTATGTATATATGAATGTATGCATGCACATGTATGTATACATACATATATTTTCATATCAATTCATATGTATATATATGAATGTATGTATATTTTTATTTATATATTCATACTTACACATACATATATATGTATACATTCACACATATGATTAAAACAAATTGTCTACTAATTTTAGTTAAAAATATATCCTTTAGTGAATTTTTCTATTTCCTTGAAAAGTGAGAAATTTCTTGACTTTTGAATTTAAGGAAAAATAGCTATCATAGAATCTTTTATTTTCAGTTCTATCAAATGGGAACAACATTTCCCAGAATCTTCTTCGTTGAACTGTTCCAGATTTTGAGTTGTATAAACACAGGACATTCATAAGATTTGGGAGCACAAAGGAAGCAAGAGCCATTGCTCTCTGGAATTAACAGGAGCTAATCATGCTGATAGACAGAAATCCTGACAGATTCTAGTTTTTTCTTGTTTTCTAACTCTTATTTGGGACAACTTATCCTACTGACCAATAAAAGGCTCAATGGTATTCTAGATGCTTTTCTGCAGACCTACTGACTTACCCTTTAGGCTTCTCCACTTTACCCTGTGTGGGCCCATTTGACTTTTCATATTAACTGGGAGATGGTTCCTTTGTTCTTCATCCTGTCCCCACCTTCAGATTTTGACTTCCCTAGAGTCTTATCATACATTTCTGTGAAGTTCAGTTCCTCTAAGTTCTTTATCTGAAGGCTCTACTTCTCTAAATGAACATTGTCTGCATAAAAACCCATTTTTTCCCCCAATGAGTTGGTTTTTGGAAAAGAAAAAAATATAAAGGGAAAAAAAGAAAGTATTTGAAAGAAAGAAAGAAAGAAAGAAAGAAAGAAAGAAAGAAAGAAAGAAAGAAAGAAAGAAAGAAAGAAAGAAAGAAAGTGGGTATTAGTTCATCAGGCCAGATCAGTTTAAGTCACTTCGATGTCAGTATACCCACAGGGATTCTTACCAAATGTACTGCAATTGATTGGTAATTTTATTGTTTTCCTTAAATATTAGATTTACAGTGTATATATGTCATCATTAGAAAATTGTTATGAAAATTCAACCAAGATTTTATTTGCACAGGTTTTTATTTCATTAGCCTTTGTGACAGCCTATTTGATCCACCTTTGTCTATTCACCTTCATTGTCAAATATTTATATTCTTTTAATGAATTCCCTCTACAAACATCCAGTAGAATGGAAATCCGGGAAGAATAAAATAATCAGTTTTTTTCCCCATACATGGCAAAAGAAATATTGATTTGTATAAATCACTATTGCAATTCATAATAATTCTGCATTTTATAACTCTGTAAAGGGGCTAAAGAATCAAATTCCATGCCTTAATTATAAATGTTGAAGCACTGAAACTTGTAGCATTTTTTGATGTAAGCAATTGCATTTATGTTAGTAAGATTTTCATTGTTGTGACTGAAATACTTTACAAGACAAATTTCTGAGGGAAAGTTAATTTGGAACTTATGGTTTTCAGAGGCTCAGTCCATGGTAGACTGGCTCCATTGCTCCAGGTTAAAGATGAGGCAGAACATCATGGTGGATGGAAACGCTGGAAGGGTGCTACTCCATTCATGGTGGCCAGCAAGCAGAAAGAGATGGTGAAGGGACCATAGGAAGATGGACCCTTCCAGGGCATGTCCCCCCACCAGGGGCCCTCCTCCTCTAGGCATATATATGCCATATATGCCTAGAGTTACCACCCAGTTAGTTCATTCAAACTAAAAAGAACTGATTAGGTTATACTTCACACATTCCAATCACTTTACCTCTAAATATTTCTGCATTAACAGAAGAGCTTTTGTAAAGATTTCATATCCAAACAATAAAAGCATTATTTTATAATTTTCCTCTACTTATGGTTTAAATAACTGCCCTTTACAGGTACTAGGGATTGAATCCAGAGGAGCTTTACCACTGAACTACATTCAGAGCCCATTTGATTTTCTCTTTGAGAGGGGATCTCATTAAGTTGCTCAGGCTGACCTTGAACTTGGAATCCTCCTCCTTCAGTTCTCCAATTCCATGGAATTACAGACATGCACTACCTCTGGCTAGATAAATGTGCTTTGAATAGCCTTACAACGGCACCATGGAAAAGACATTCACTCTGGAGCATCACTGTCTTTTAATGTCAGGGAAGGTAGACAGAAACAACCCCCTCTTCTCTCCTTTCCTAAAAAATAAAAAGGTTTTCTGGTGGCAGAGAATTGGTTGCCAATAAGGGTGAAAAGCTGATAACAGAATTAGAATATTAAGCCTTAGATATACTACAAAATAGAGAAGCTGACTCTGGTAAAAGTAAAATTAAAGCTTTCTAGAATAATGGTTTCTTTATTTAATCTTATATTGAGAAAGACTAAGGTCAAGCTATGAGTTCATATCCAAAGGTCATCAAGCACACCAGAAGGAGGGAAACATAAATGATTTTGGCCTTGAAAGATAATAGATATTGAGATCATCAAGTATAAAATACATAACAATTCTGTGAGGAATATTTAGAGACAAAGCAATTAGAGAAAGTACAGTAAAATGACATTAGAATTGAATATAAATACTACAAAATTATAAATTAATAGATAAAATAAGATTCTCCAGATTAAAAATAAAGTTGCCTGGTGTGCACGCCTGTTATCCCAGTGGCTCATGGCAAGAGGCAGGAGGATAGTGAATTCAAAGCCAGCCTCAGCAACCAGAAAGGGCTAAGCAACTCAGACCATCTCTAAATAAAATACCAAACAGGGCTTGGGATATGGCTCAAAGGTTGAGTGCCCCTAAATTCAATCCCTAGAACCCTGTTTCCCCCCAAAATAAGTTCTTGGAAAAATATCAGTAGATATTAAGATTCAAATAATAACTGAAAAAATGCTTAGATAATTGGATAATGTATCTGAAGAAACTGTCCATATTTAAGAATCTCTCAAGAGACAAAGAAGAAAACCAGGAAAAAATTAGTGAAAAATACAGAGTACAGAATGAAAATGCATAATATTGATTTAATTAGCTTTGTATAATGAGAAAATTTAAAAAAAAACAAATTGAGGAAATGTAGCTATACATTTTTTTAGTACTGACAGCTGTGGTTATATTCAAGAAAAACATTTAAATTTGTATTATAAGTAGGGAAAATGAGAAGTAATTTGGGTCCAAATGCATTATATTGAAGATTCAGAACACACAGTGAAATAAACTTAAAAATGGACATAGAAAAAAATCCAGTTCAATTAGAAAGAACCATCAGTTATAAAGACAGTGTATTTTTAGAAAAACAAATGGTAACAGAAGAAACTGAGGAAACATTCTCATAGCATTATAAAATATAAATGCCAACTTAAAACTGTGACTATAAAAACTATTTTTTCAAAAATATGAGTGAAGTAAATAAGATACTGTTTTATGTTGATTAGACTGACATAATTAGGAAGCCTGACAATGCAAAGTTTAGAAATAATGCACATGAATTGAAATTTACTAATTGGGGTGAATTGTGCAATTTCTTTGTAAAATCCTACTATCATATTATGGTAGTAAATATATGTATGTTCAGTTGCACAGCAATTGTACATGAACACAAAAGAATAAAGGTAAAAATATTTATCACAGCATTGATAACTCTAACAAAACTAGAAAGGACACTAATAACAAAATAGAATAGATCCAACAGAGAATAAATACATTGTGATGAGTCACAGTAGACTATTACACAAAAGTAAAATTGAACTACAGCTACATGAAACTAGAAAAATAAACCTTTGAGATAAAATATTGAGGGTAAATGGATAAACCAGAAATTGTATATGATTTCATATTTTTATAAAGCTCCCAACACAAATAATGCCACTATATATATATATATATACACACACACTAATACTAAAGCAAACACAAGGACAGAAAAAAAATCAGAAGCATAAACACAAAATACAACATATTATTTTCTGTAGAGGAAAAACAAGAATATAACCCAGGAGAAAAGAAAATGAGCAGGCCCCAATTATGGTAACAGTATGATTCTTAGATTAAGTATTAACATGAAGACAAGTTCATTTACTTACTAGTCAAAGCAACAAAATTAAAAAAGAATAAAATATATTCTTTTAGTTAAATAAATCTACATATTAATATTTGAATTGAATTCTTCATTCTCTCTCACTCATACAAAGAAGTGCATTTGAAATTTTGGGCATGAACCAAAATTTAGAGTCAATCACACTGCCCACTGCCTTTCTTAGACTCCCTAGAAATATACTAATATTTTTGTTGGTGTTTTGTCATTGGATCATAGTACTTCCCTGCTACTGGATCATTAAATTCTGTGAGCATAAGGACTTTACATTTTCTAAACAACCTACATACTCCTTAAGTACATTGAGATAATTAGAGAAATATTACTGGTAAGGCTGGTATTTCATAAAAGACCCTCAAATTGACTTGTGTGGCTCTCTGTGGCTATCTTTGTTATGAAACTAGTGAGCTGAACAGGAACATGGAATTCTCAGGGACCTAATTGAAAGTCCTTTCATGTACCATGGGTACTTTTTAGAATGAAGATTTTTTTTCCTTATACACAGCTTTGAAGTAATTAGTTTTCAATAATACTATCAATTCATAATGAGTTAGGATGTGGCAATAAAGTACTCCAAAAGTCAGTCTAAAGGAAACTATCTTCTAAGTTCTACCTTGAACTTCAGTTGAGTATCAGGAAACTTCCAGAAAAGAAGGCATTTACTGTGTTGAATGTGCAGAACTTTTCTGTCAATATTCTGAGGATAAAAGAGCATGAATGAATTAGTGAAAAGACTTTACAGTTTATTTACTGATAAAAATCAAAGTCAAATATTCTTGGTTCAGTGGAACACACAATTTTCTCTCTATGGTAATTCCTGTCTGTGTATCTTTTCCATTTCCCCGTGTTACAAGGTGAACAGAGGTTTATCTACATAGCACAGGCTTTCTCCATAAATCTGGGCACAGGCCAGTTCAATAATAGCACATGTTTGGTGATACTTGGAGCTTAGTAGAGAAGAAGCAAAACTTCTCTAAGTCCTTTATGGGTATGTGCAAATATGCAGTGAATAAAGGCAAGGTTAGATCAGAAACTAGGTATAAAGGATAAAGGTAGAGGACATGAAGCATCTGGAATCTATTAATCTATTGATGAAACAACATTCCATTTTTTTTCTGTTTTTAAAATGTTTTCACAGTTAGATTGCAGATATACATGTTTTCTGAGTCTACACAGGATAATAGGAAAACAACAGCATACCTATCTTCTCATTGGGATATAGTATTTATCCTTTGGCTCTTTCAACATTCATATATTTATTAAAACCCACATAATGAAAAAAAATTCCAACCCTAACTTTATTTTGATTAAGTAACATCAAAGCATCTGGGCATTATTTTTCTCATCTATAAAATGGGTTAAAACTATTCTGCCAACATTACTGAAATATGATATTTTAAGTAAGATATTCAATAAAATACAAAACATAATATGACTTGATTTATGATTACTAATGATTAATCACTTTTACTGGGACAACTTACTTAGTTCTTGCAACCTGGTAGCATATGTATTAATAAGTGGTGGCCATATTCCCGTCTGAACTCAAGTCCCACTATACCAAAATCTCAGGGAAAACATGGGTGATCTTCATTTGAATGGGTATAAAATTATAAGAATAATTAAGGAAGCTAAGTAAAAACAGACTATCTTACATGTATTTTTAATTTCTATGAGCTGAAAAGAAACTCTGCAGCAAGAACCTTAATTAACTAGTTTGTTAGAACAATTCTTATGGACAAAAAAAATGGTTTAGCAGGTGAGAAAGAAAACTTTTGGCAGTGACTATTGGGTTGATATATGCCAAACTATGGGCAAATAAATGAATCAAGGCAATGTTTCTTTTGAATGCTACATACTCCCTTGAAATGTGAAGAATTAATCAGTGTGCAGAGTAAGAGCTTTGGGAGTAGAGAGGATCTGGATTCAAATCTCAGGCTTGTTTTTTTTTAAAGTATTGAGACATTGGGCCACATGTGCAAACTCTCTTCTTTATGGTCTCCGTCTATCAGAGAGGGGATGGTAACTATGCTGCCTCTTAGAGTTTCTGTGAGGATAAGTAACAAAGAATAAGCAACTCAATTAATTCAATATTTGGAATGTTGGGATTTAATGATAACAAGCACAGGGTTTGGAGCCAGGCGGCCTCTGTTTGAATCTTGGCATTAGCACTTACCAGATGTGTGCCCCTTGGCAGTTTGCTTAACATCTCTCTGGCTCAATTATTTAAACTGTAAAAAATAGCAAGGGTAATGTTTGTACTTACTACATGAGGATTAAACTAGTTAATATTTTAAACTGCTTAAAATAGTCCTTAGTGCTCTAGCACATTAGTATTATAATGTTATTTTTAATAAAATAAATGCAATGAGAAATTCTTATTATCAGGAAAGTCAGGATAATAAATTTTGTATATTTCCCCTAATTCTAGGGGTCAACAGTTCAGGTTGTTTTGCTCATGGTATAGCTCCTACCCAGAAAATCAAATTGTTCAGATAATAATCTTAGAGAAATCAAGGGAGGAAGTTTCCACAAAGCTGAAACCAAAGGCTGTGGTCTAGCTGTGAATAATCACAGCTGGCTCACTTTAAAAGGTTAGAGGATTAGAATGTTAATAATTTTGTATTTCTTAAGCAAATATGTTCAAACATGCAATGAGCAGCTGTTTCCATGGAAGAATGAGCCAGTGACAAGTTTCATCTTTTAAAAGGAAAGCTATTTTTGATCAAATGAGAATGCAAAAAAAAAGTATTTTTAAAATGCTTTTTAATGACAGGAAACATAAATATTTTTTTGCAGCTCTTTAATTCTGAAAACAGCTTGCATAATTTTTTTCTGAACGAGAAGAGTAGACAGAAAACTGATCACAAAGTCTGTGAGTACCAATTGTGAGGACTTCTTATAAAGAGAAAAAGTACATGAATTTCAGCAGGGTGGAGGCTGAGGTCAATATATGTAAGAAAAACCTTGGTCTGTTTGAAGCAGAGCTTCTCATTTTTTTTTCTTTATCACCCTCCTCCCACCATAGCCTTGGATTAAACTGATAATTTGCAAAGGGAATGTCTTTGTTTATTGCCTTTGTATAAAGGAACATGTCATGAAGCTTCAAATAACCATATTCACTAAGTTCCTTAGTTAAGATTGTGGTAGCTCTCCAATGCAGTGACAAAATACCTGAGATAATCAACTTGCAAGCAGGAAGTTTTATTGTGGCTCACAGTTTCAGAGTCTTTAGTCTATGGTCAATTGGCTCTATTGGCTTTGAACCTGTGACTAGATAGAACATCATGACAGGGAGCACATAGTTAAGCAAAGCTGTTCACCTCATCGTGGCAGAGAAGCAGAGAGAGAGAAAGAAGT
This sequence comes from Ictidomys tridecemlineatus, assembly GCF_052094955.1. Taxonomy (NCBI): domain Eukaryota; kingdom Metazoa; phylum Chordata; class Mammalia; order Rodentia; family Sciuridae; genus Ictidomys; species Ictidomys tridecemlineatus. Next base: position 166,062,593 of record NC_135480.1, on the reverse strand, counting down.
TGGAAACCGGATTTCTCCTCCAAGGGCCCACTCCAGATAATCTTTCTTCCACTAGACCCACCTTGTAAAGGGCTCACCCTCTTCAATAGTGCCATAGGCAGGGTTCCCAGTTTACCCAGGGCCTGGGTTTTCTGTTTTGTTTGCTATAGTAAGTTTTCTGTGTTTTGTTTGCTTGCTTGTTTGTTTTATTGACCTTGGCTTTGTTTTTCCTATCAGTAAGCCTCTATCCTACTTTGATCCACAAGTCTAGGAAGTTTGTTTAATAAATTCATGAGGAAAGGTTTCATTTGTTTGTTTTGTTTTTATTTGGTTTGATTTTTGTACCAGAGATTGAATCCAGGGGCGCTTTACCACTGAGCCACATCCCCATCCCTTCATTAATTTTTTTTTTTTTTTTTTTGAGACAGGTTCTTGCTAAGTTGCTGAAGGTCTCACTAAGTTGCTGAGGCTGGCTTTGAACTTTCCCTCCTTCTGCCTCAGCCTTCCAAGCTGCTGGGATTAGAGGTGTTCCACACTGCACTTGGCAAGAAAGATTTTTAAGTGTATTATTTTTTCAGATCAAATAATTTTTAAACTTCAGGTAATTTTTTGTTCAGCTGCCATGTATAAAAGATGAAGAGGACATGGATAAATAATATGACCCCTGTATACTTCTATGACCTTGCCAATAAAATGGGGATAATGATAATATCTACCTTGTAGGGGTTGCAAATTTAAAAAGTTAAAAAGTTCTTTGAACAATGCCTGGTAAATAGTAAACGATACACCTTTTTAAAAAAATTTATGTTTATTAATCATTTATATTTTTACTAAAACTGGCTTACAGCTTTATAACATTTTGTATCATAAACTCACAGATTTAGCCCATGATACCTATTAGAAAGAGTAAAGACACACAGGAGTGATGCAAAAAAAGTTGGGAGCTAAGGCATATCTTTTCTTTATGCCCACAGGGATTTTTCATGTCTGGTTGAATTTTTTGCACACAAGTTATCTTAGCTTGCCTCTTTAAAGTTTTATGGACAAGTATTTTGCATTTCTGATCTAATTACAGATTTCTTCCACAGTGTCTGCTGGCCTAGCTTGTTAGACTATCCCTCCTTCATCTACACTTTTGTTCAAAATGGAGTTAGGATAAATATAGTAACCTTAGTAGAAAGACCCAGGTTTGAGGATGGGTGTACCTTATGAAATTAAGAGTTTCACGGAGTGGACAGCTTAAAGTTGTTTGCTACAATTGGGAAGAGGAAAACAGACATCAAATGATCATTTATAAGGCATTAATTTAAAATTTTTCCTGAATCATAATTACCAGATGTGTGGTAAATTAATAATAAAATGAAATTGACATGAACTAACCTCAGTAATTGGAATATTTACTAGGACAATATTTCACACAAGACAAGAATGAATGTGTCTGTGTAATGGTCCAGATATCATGAAGGAACAGTCTCTTTTTCATAAAGCAGCTGAACTATAAAAATATCAAATATATAGTAAACTACTTGATTAAACACATTAAAATACTGTCTCTATGCTTGGTTAAATATAAAATAAAATGAATATATTATGGATTTGTTTAAATACTTTTATTTTATTTTATTTTAATTTCTGGGGTATAGTGAGCTAGTTGTATGTCTCTCAATCACTATTAGTTTCTAAATACCCAGCATAAAATATCTACTGTGGAAATAATTTTTTGGATAAAAAAATGTAACTGAATGTTTCTTGATATTTTGCATCAATTAAATATGTTTACTCTTGTTGTGGTAAAAAGATTTTACACTCTGTTAGAATAACAGTATACTGTGAAAGTTCAAAATGGTAATATCTCAGAAACATATTGCCAGATAGTATTCAAAAATAGTCCCCTGAAATAGAAGAACTTGAAAATAAAATCTTGGGTAGTCAATGCTCCTCTTATTCACATACACTCAGCATTAAGCATCATGATATAGGAAATATATTTAGCCTCTCCACAAAAATAAGGAACTTGTCATTATTTTGTGAAACTAAATACTAGATTATAGTACTTCATGCAAAAATTATTTGGGACTGAGCCACCTCAGCTGTCAGGCTATCATAGTTTACTATTACAATACTCAAATGAGAAAGGCAGACAGCTTTTTATCATCCTGGTTACCCAAATAAGTTTATTTGCTTCCAGTTGGTATTGTGTCTAATATAGAATTCCATGGCAAAAAAAGGCATTTTGCTTTTAACAAGCTTGATATGATATTGAAAATCAAAGAAATTCAATTGCCAACACAAAAAATATTTATGCAATAATTTGTAAGAACTCTTAAACAAATTGATCATAATGTATTTAAATAACATAAAATTCATCAAAATATGTGCTGAAATATTTGTAAAAAATAGATTGTTACAGTCTTTATTATTGCATATTAAACATATCTGAAATTTTAAAAATAAATTAAAATTGAAAAAAGATAATTAAAAGGACTAATAAATAATTTCAGAAATATTTTATTCATTTAAAAAACAAGATAATTTTGGTCAGGTGGTGATATTGAGATATGCTCTTTGAAGTTTACTTGAAAATGTATCTCATGAGTTTTTTTTTTTCTTCTCCTCCTTCTTTTTTGGTACTAGGGATTAAACCCAGGGGCATTTTACCACTAGGCCACTTCCTCAGGACTATTTATATTTTGTTTTGAGACAGGCTTTCAAAAAGTTGAACAGGACCTCACTAAGTTGCTGAAACTAGCTTCAAACTTGCAATCTTCCTGCCTCAGCCTCCTGTGTCATGTCTATTACAATGTATACCATCACACCCAGCTTTATTTTACATTCTTAAAAATACTTTTTGGTTTGTTTTGTTAACAATGTGATTTGTTGACAGCTTATTATACATTCTGATGCTTCACTTATCTAAAAACTATTCCTAAAATATGTAATGTGTTGTAGAAATTCTAGTAAAATAATTTACAAAAATTGAAAAATAACATAGTTAGCTATAAAAAGGGGTTTATTATCAAGCAAGATGGAACTGAATATTCATATCCTACATACTTTCTAGAAAGAGTATTTTAGAGGTAGACAATTGTTCTCTTTATTGCCTCAAACATTCCTCACTTAATGGGAGAGGACACAATTTTAGAATGAAGTGTTCTTCAGCAAGGATAGATACTAATAGAGGTCCAACAACAACAAGTTCTAATTACTTAGAACAGTGTTATTCACCCCATATACTATCTTTCTTTCCTTCCATACCATATTTCAAACTACATGAAAATGTTGGTCTTCAAATTTCTTTTATAAATGTATTTATTAGCGCATTATAATTATACATGGGGTTATATTATACATTAGTGCATATATGTAAGCATTATAATTATACATTATAATTATATATGGGGTTCATTTTGGCATATTCATGCAACCATCGAATAAAATTTGCTCCCCATTAGCCCTCAGTACTACTTTCCTTCCCCTTTTCCGTCCCCATTTCCCTTCCTCTAATCTACTAATCTTCCTTTTATTTACTTATATATTTTTTCAAATTATTGCCCTATAGATATACAAAAAGCTAAAATTCACTGTCGTATCTTTGTATACCTATATAGCATAATTTGGATAATTTCATTTCACCTTTCCTCTTTTTACCCTTCCTATTTCCATCCTCCTAACCCTCTGCTTCACTGATCATGATCTTCATTCTATTTACCTTGGATCGTTACCCCCATTTTCCTTTATTTTGATCTCAAGTCCCCAAATGAGAGAAAACAATTGACTCTTGATTTTCTAAGTCAGTCTTATTATACATAGCATGATGTTCTCCAGAGTTCCATATACTTACCAGCAAAGTCATAATTTCATTTTTCTTTGTTGCTGAATAAAATTCCATCTTGTATATATACTACATTTTCTTTATTTATTCATCTATTGGTGGGCACCTGGACTGATTCCATAACTTGGCTGTTGTGAATTGTGTTGCTATTAATATTAATGTCCCCGTATTACCAAAAGTATGCTGATTTTAGCGCTTTGGGATAAATATTAAAGAGTGGAATGGCTAGGTCATATGGTGATTGCTCTTCTAGTTTCATAAGGAATCTCCATACAAGTTTCTGGAGTTGTATTAACTTGCATTCCCACCAACAATGTCAGAACACATCTTTTCCCCATATCCTCACCAACATTTATTATTATTTGTATTCTTGATAAATGTCATTCTGACAGGAATGAAATTGTATCTCAATGTAGTTTTGATTTGAATTTCCTTGACTTTTAGCCATTTATATTTTTTCTCATTTATTGGCTGGGTTATTTGTTTTATTTTGTTGCTAAGTTTTTTGAGTTCTTTATGTATTCTGTTTGTTAATTTTTTATTGGAGGAATAGCTGCAAAAATCTTCTACTATGAAGCTTTCTCTTCATGTACTTAATTTTGTTTGTTGTGCCAAAGGTTTTAAATTTGATGCTGTTCCACGTGTTGATTTTTGGTTTTATTTCCTAAGCTTTTGGGTCTTGTTGAGGAAGTTGCTACCTGGGCCAATATGTTGGTGTGTTGAGCCTGTTTTCTTCTAGCAACAGAAAATTTTCTTGTCTAATTCCTATGTCTTTGAACTACTTTCAATTGACCTTTGTGCAGAGTTAAAGATAGGAATCCAGTTCCATTCTTCTGTATATGCATATCCAGTTTTCCCAGCACCTTTTTTTAACAAAAGGAGATTGTTTCCTTCATACATATTTTGGGAAACTTCCTCAAGTATCAGCTGACTGTATGTGGACTTGTCCCTCTGTCTTTTATTTGATTCCATTGGCCTTTATGTCTGTTTTGATGCTAATACCATGCTGTTTGTGTTACTCTAGATCTGTAGTATAACTTGAGGTCAAGAACTATGATGCTTTCAGCATCATTCTTCTTGCTCAGTAACACTTGGTTCTGTGAAGAATGGCATTGGTATTTTGATGAAATTGATTTCAATCTGTATAATACCTTTTTAACAATATTAATTCTGCCAATCCAAGAACATGGAATGTTTTTCTATCGTCTAAAGTCTTCTTCAACTAATTTGTTCAGCATTGTGTAATTTTCTTTAATATCTTTGGTTAAATGTATTCCCCAAATTATTTTTTAAATTTAATTAATTTATTTTTTAGGTTATTGTTAATGGGATGATCTTCCTGGTATGTTTTTCAGCAGATACATTAATGGAGTATAGGAAATTGACTGTTTTATGTATGTTGATATTGTATCCTGGTACTTTGCTTTATTTGTTAATCAGCTCTAAAAGTGTTCTAGTAGAGTCTTTTCAGTCTTCTAAATATAGGATCATGTCATCAACATTGACAATTTGACTTTTACATTTTCCCTATTTGTGTTCCTTTAATTATCTTCTCTTGCCTAATGGCTCTAACTAGAGTTTTAAGAACTATGTGGAAGAGAAGTGATGAAAGTAAATATCCTTGTCTGTTTCCTGCTTTTAGAGAAAATGTTTTCAGTTTCTTTCCTTTCAGTATCACATTGGCCTTGGGCTTGTCATATATAAAGCCTTTACAATGTTGAGGTAAGTTCCTTTTTTCCCTAGATTATCATACATTTTTAACACAAATGGGTGCTGGATTTTGACAAATATTTTTCTGCATTTATTGAGATGATCATGTGATTTGTGTTTTTCATTCTATTTATGTGGTGAATTATATTTATTGATTTGCATATGTTTATGACCCAAATGTCAGTGCACTTACATAAAACAAACACTTTTTAACATGAAGAATCAAGTGACCACAATACAAGAATACTCAATGACTTCAATGCACCTCTTTTACCATTGAATAGATCATTCAGACTCTAAAGGGTAAAGACCATTTAGAACCAAAAAATACATCTATAGACTATTTCATTCATTGACAACTGAATTCACTTTCTTCTCAGTGATACATAGAACTTTCTCTTAAATACACCATATTTTATAGCCCAAAACATGACTTAGCAAATTAATTAAATAAATAAATAAATAGGGTTCATTGCATCCTATCAGGCCATAATGGAATAATAGTTGACATCAACAATAAAACAAACAGAAAATGGAAGACATCTTCATACCTAGAGATTAAATAATAAGGAATGTATCAAGGAAAAAATCAGGACAGAAATAAAAATTATTCTTAGAAACATGAAAATAGAAAAAGAACATATCTAAATCTTTGGGAAAGTAAGAAGGCAATTCTTGGGGATATTTTATAGCATTGAGTTCCTACACTAAAAAAAAAAATAAAAAGGGGAAAAAAAGGGGAGAGAATTGAACAACAGCAGAGGAGGTAGAGAGGGAAGATGGGAGGGGAGGGGACGGGAGGGGGGATAGTAGGGGATAGGAAAGGTAGCAGAATACAACAGTCACTAATATGCCATTATGTAAAAATGTGAGTATGTAACAGAAGTGAGTCTGCATTATGTATTTGGGGAGTTCAAAACCCAATTGAGTCAAATGTATGAAAGATGATATATCATGAGCTCTGTAATGTTCTGAACAATCAATAAAAAAATGGAAAAAAAATAAATAAAAAAGTATGATAATCCAAAAATAAAATCCAATGTTACATCCAAGGCCCTAATAAAAAGAGGAATAAACTAATGTTATAATCAGTAGAACACAGGAAACAATTAAGATCAGAGATGAAATTGAGGAAAAAAATACAAAGGAGTCAATGAAACAAGGAGTTCATTCTTTGAAAAGATAAACAAGACTAATAAAGTCTTATTCAAACTACACGTAAGAAAGAGAGAAGACACAAATCAACAAAGTTAGAGATAGAAAAGACAATATCATCATAGATGCTTCTCAAATCCAGAGGATCATTAGAAGCTATTTTGAGAATTTATACTCCAATAAACAGGAAAACATAGAAGATATTGACAAATCTCTAGACACATATTATCTATCCAAATCAAACCAGGCATATATAGAAACCTTAGATCAATATCAAGCAATGAGACTTAAAAAGCAATTAAAAGTCTTCCAACAAAAACAAAAGCCCAGGACTAGATGAATCCTCAGATGAAACATAACAGACTTTTAAAGACAAACTGATGCCAATTCTCCTCAAATTATTTCATAAAATCTAAAAGGAGGGAATATTGCTAGATCTACCTATGAAAGCAGTATCACTCTAATACTAAAATCAGACAAAGACACATCAAGGAAAGAAAACTTCAGGCCAATATATGATGAATATAGATGCAAAACTCTTTAATAAAATGTCAGCAGACTGTATTTAAAAACATATTAAAAAGCTAGTACACCATTATCAAGTGGGTTTCATCCAAGGGATAAAAGCTTATAATTTCTTAATTAAAATAAACTCAACTTCACATTGTCTTTTCCCACCTCAGTCTACATGTTTATTATTAGGTCTCTAACTGTGAAACACCCCCTAAAAAAACAAGTGCTAAAATATAGCAAGAAAGTAAAATCTGTTTCATGTTTTTGAGCATGGTTCAAGTTCCTACCCGAAAATTATTTATATTTTTCAGGAAAATAAAAGTAGTCTCTGCAGTTAGACATTTCTCATTTTTATTTGAGAGAGTTGACCTTAATTAGAATGTTTGTGATGAGTAACAGAAATCCCTAAGCATATGTGTTCAAGAGCTAAAAAAAATGAATAGTGACTGAAACCTACCATATTTCACCATCTTGAAGTCCTTCAGTTTACAGCATATAGAAACTCTAGCTGATCATTTTAACAGCATTCTGAAGGTTTAATTCATATATGATAAACTGTACATACTTAATGTGTGTTAATTGTTAAATGTTTATATAGCATATATCTATGAAATTAAAACAATAATTTAAATAATGAGCATGTCGATCAGTCCTCCAAATTTCCTTTGGGCCCTTGTAGCACCCTTCTGGCAACCCCAACTACACTGCTCTTCTCTGGTCCTTGTGCAATCAGTGATGTTTTTTGTTACCATGGACTGGTTTGCATATTCTAGAATTTTATATACATCAAGTCATACATTGTACAGAATCAAATGGCTTTCTATGTTATTACATGTATCAATAATTCATTTATTTTTATAGCTAGCAGTTTCCATTGTGTGGACACACTATAACTTATTTAGTATACATTTATCTTTTGATGGAAATTTGAATTGTTTGCTATTAAATATAAAGTTCTATGCAGGAATTTATGTAGTATATACATTAGCAAGTACAGTGATTTATGTTTTCATATAAACATAGACTTACTATTCTTTTGGATAATAGCTAAGAGGTGAATAAATTCATCATATAGTATGTGTATGTTTAAATTTTTAGGACAATACCAAACTATTTCTTCAAACATTTGCACCAAATATATTACCACCAGAAATACATGAGGGTTGCAGTTTCTCCAAATTTTCTGCAATCTTTAGTATTATCTATCTTTTTACAACAGTCATTCCAGAGGTTGTTTAGTGGTTTAATTGAGACTTTAATTTATATTTCCTTAATGACAATAATATTGAATATTACTTTATGTGATGATTAGCTATTTGTATTGTCTTCTTTGGTAGAAACTCAGTTCAAATAGTCTCTAAATTTTGACCTGATGTTTTTTGCCTTAAGTTTCAAAATAAGGTTTATAATTATTTTCTTCCAAAATGCATTCTTCCTTTTTTTCTCAATTCTTTGAAGCACAGAACTGTGTTTGAAATTCACATATCATAGTATTTTAATTATGCCTGGTGTAATCTTGTAACTATTAATGGAATAAAGAAAATATATGAGATAAAATATATGTTGATTGAGTATTTTATGTGAATTATACAAATAATCTCATCTATAGTGCCCTTTACTTTTTTCCTGTGGACTTGAGTAATCACCTGGTGTCACTTTTTCTCACTCTCAAAAACATCTGCATTAATTCTCATAAGTAGATCTGGCAGCAATTAATTCTCTTACTATTTGCTGTTTTGTAATATATTATTTACATTTTTGAAGGGAAATTTGACTGAAGATAGGATTGCTAGTTGACTTTTTCCTTGCAGTACTTTGAGTATGTTATTCTCTTTTTTCTCACCTCCTAGATTCTAATGAGAATTGAGGCATTGATCTTCTGGTTTCCTTAAACATGAGGAGTCATATTTATATTTCAAGTATTAAAAAAAAAGTCTTGTTTAGTTGCTCAAATCTTAGCTTGTCATAAGTCTATGAATAGATTTCTTTGTACACATTCTATTATTTTTAAGCTTCTAGGATGTATATAGATGAGTTTTTTTTTACCAAATTGTCAATTGAGCTACTCTTTCTTCAAATATTTTATTTTCTGCCTCTTTTCATCTTTGCTCCTCTCCTTGGTTCCAATTATATATGTGCTGGAATAATTGATGGTGCTGCACATATTTAGAAGCCCCTGATTATTCAAATTCTTTTTTTGAAATTTGATATATACATCAGGCTACTTAATGACCCATCAATAATGCTACTGTGGATGAGTATCTTCTACTGTACGGATTTAGTAAACACCCTTCAACCTTTACAGAAATGGTCATATTCTTCATGACCAGTCCCATCATGGCAAACTTTCTTTCCTAAAATACTGGGGAACATATGGGTACAAATTCAGACAATATAGACACGAAATCTCACTATTCTGACCTGAACCAGATTAAAAAAAAAAAAAAACTTCTCATATTGTATGGTTTTCTTGATTCTGAAGATGTTGTTTAGTTAGTTTTGTCACTTATTTTTTAATGTTGCTATTGGAGGATGTTATGATTTAGATATTAGATATTTCTAAATCCTCATATGTGAGGATATGCAAGAAGGTTTAAAGGTGCAATGATTGGTTTAAGAAAGCCTGCTAGGGATGAACTGAGTGGAACTGAAGGCAGGTAGAGTGTGCTGGATGAGGTGGGTGCCTGGGGCTGTGCCTTTGGAGTAAATATTTTGTCCTTCTTAAGTGGAACTCTGTCTTTCTGCTTCCTGATGCCTGTTCCCACCTGCTTTCCTCCCCAAACCATGCCCTATGATATTCTGCCTCATCTCCAGCCACAAGGAATGGTGTTGGGCATCTATGGACCAAGATCTCTAAAATCATAAGCCCCCAAATATACATTTCCTCCTAAATTGTTCTTGTCAGATCTTTTGGTCACTGCAGTTAAAAAGCTGACTAAAACCAGGTTGAGAAGATTTGGTCTCTGGAAGTCTTTTTTGGGAGAGGATGGGGGTAACTGGGGTTTGAACTCAGCCACTGAGCCACATTCCCAGCCCTATTTTGTATTTTATTTAGAGACAGATTCTCATTGAGTTACTTAGCACCTTGCTTTTGCTAAAGCTGGCTTTGAACTCAAGATCTTCCTGCCTCAGCCTCCAGAGCCCCTGGTATTACAGGCATGGACCACCACGCCAGGCTCTCTGGAAGTCTTGATGCTACTTTTTGAACATATAGAGATTAGTTATAACTGTTTTAATGCTCTTGCATGTTACATTTTATATATGTACCAGCTTCAATTGATTAAAATTTCTCCTCCTTATTTTACTGCTTCTTTGTATTTCTGCTAGTTTATGCTTGTATATCAGACATGATGACTTTTACCTATGTGAGAGCTGGATCTCTTTATTTCTAGGGGCATTTTTGGAAAGAGTTGTAATCCTCTATGTCTAACTTTTAATATTTTTCCTATCTCAGGACTGAGGATCAAACACAGGGCCTTGAATGTGCTAGGCAAATACTCTAGTATTGAGATAAGTGCCCAACCCCTTACTTTTAATATTTTTGGTGTTTAAATAAATATTAGTTCAAAATTAAGTATCCTACATATTTCATATACTTCTGTGTAATCTGCACAAACCATATAAACCAAGTGTTTTTCCACTCTGACTAAAAAGGCACGTTTCCAAGCTCACTCTAAGTGCTAGGCCCTATTTCCTCATGGGTTTTGATGTTTTTATACTCACCTAGGTTTTCTAATGAACACTCTGTTGAATACTTGAGATGGTTTTCAGGTAGCCAGAGTTATTTCTGTACTCTGTGCTACTTTTTCATCTCTGGGACTCTCTCCTGTGATCTCTACTCTCCTTCTTTTCCCAGGCTCTCAGATTTGTCCTGCAGTAGAAAGTTTGCTGAGGACTCTCCCATGTGCTTTGCACGGAAAACTCTTTCAAGGCAGTGAGCTGTGACAATTGTAGATCTCATAATATTTGTTTTCCATTAGGGATCCATTACTATTTTGCATAATGTGTCTAGAAAGTGTTATTCATAAATTTGGTGTTGTGTTTTTTAGTTATTTCAGACAGAAATATAAATTTAGTTCCTGTTATCTCATAATGGGTAAAAGAGTGGAAAGCCCTAACTAGATTTTTTTTTTAAGGTAGAACACAATCCTTTATTAACTTGAATGAATTTACACTAAGGGAGAAGACAGCTCTCACCATTGAGGCCCGGATGTGAAATTAGAATGTAAAGTGTGATCCCCCATTAAATTTGATACCAATGAACAAAAAAGAAATCAGCAGAGCAGCAGATGGTATTGTTTGCAGCTCTGGGAGAGACTTGAGGCTCATAGTCACCATCTGCCTGCACAGCATTTTCTCAAACTTTGTATTTAGCAAAGTTTATTGCTACTAAGCTTATGAGCATTATGAGACAGATTACCAAATTCCTGCATTCTACCATGCTTTAATTAAAAGAAATATATGTCATGCATTGGATGGTTATGGAAGCTATGTGAAACATAACTATGGCTGCCTATTATTCTTCTTAATAGCATCTCATTTTTTATTTCATTTTTTCCAAACAGAGGCATTCAGTATGTTATGCAGCATTGTAGCATACCTTTAAGAGGTCGCTGGATCCATCATTGAGGTTTATGCAAATTCTTACATAAATTCTACCCCTGAACATCTTTATTAAGCCTGGTTTTTATGATTAGTGAAGTTCTCATGAACGCAGTTTGTGTTTCCTTTTACAGATTGTAAAACACAGTTATAATTTTTTTATTCTGAGCAACACATTCAATAAATCTCAAAGTATTCATTGGCTAAAAGCATCATAGATACACCTACTGTAGTTTAATTAATTGTTAAAAATTAGTGAGATATAATAGTAAACAATTAATCCAATCTTTGGATAGAATTGCAAATACTGCATCTAAAATGATGGTTATCCTCCATAGTTTGCACAGTCCCCATTCACAAAATCATGTTAAAATATAAGAAAGTGCCATTTTGGGGGGAGTCAAAACTGGTCAAATAGCAACTTTATACAGTTCAGACATGATGTTTCTGCTAAAGATTTTCAAAATATCAACATAAGTATCTATTTACTGTTATTGTTTTTAGTACAAAAATGCTCAGTGAATATCTCAGGGGCTATTTCTATCATAAAATTTTAATATTAACTGAACTTAAAATATATATTCATTTTTATATTTTATATATTCATTTATTTACTTATATGAATGTGTATATATATGTACATATAAATGGATTTATATATATATATGTTTATACAAAATTATATATAAATTATATATAACATATATATAATTTTGGTATATATATAATTTTGGTATATATAATTTTGTTATGTATATATAATTTTGGTATAAGGGATTGAATCCTGGGGTGCTCTACCACTGAGATATATTTATCAGTCATTTTCTTTTCTTTTTTCTTTTTTTGAGACCTGGTCTTACTAACTTATCAAAGTTGGCTTCAAACTTGTGATTCTTCTGCTTTATCCTCCCAGGTAGCTCTGATAATAGGCATGTGCTACTGTTACAGCTAAATCTATATATTTTAACATATTGTGAATCACTACTAAAATTTGAAAGTTTAAAATGTATTTCAAGTAATTTTCAAATTCATACATAGGAATAAGATATCAGAATAACCCGATAATTTGGAAAAAAATTACCTGGGGTCCTTGCCCTAGTTCAAATCTGCAATGATTAAAACTGTGTGTTCAGGCAGAACAGGGAGGTGAAGATTGCCTATGCTTTCTCCTAGCTTTGTTATTTCATAGATGTATGGCACTGGACATAATACTTGGTCTTTCTGTGTTTGAAAGTTTTTATCAACATAATGAAGATAACATTAGTATCTATTTCAAATGAATTTTAAAGGATTAAATAAGTATATGACATATTTTGTTTTTCTTGGTGGTGGGGGATACTGAGAGTTGAACTCAGGTGCACTCATCCACTGAGCCACATCCGCAGGCCTATTTTATATTTTGTTTAGTGACAGGGTCTCACTGAGTTGCTTAGCGCCTCACTGTTGCTGAGGCTGGCTTTTAACTCTGGAACAATCCTCCTACCTCAATCTCTCAAGCCCCTGGGATTACAGGCATGCAACACTGCATCTGGCTGAGTATGTGAGATATTTTGAAGTCTCTTTTGAGAGCTCAGTAAACATTAGCTATTGTAGTCACTATTGATGTTGTGGGTGTATACTTAATATTTAGGAGATAAATTGTATGATTTTATATCATGGTTTATCCAGTATCACAAACACTATGTCTTAGTTGTATTATTAGGAATTTGTTTTACAGAAATTTACTCACTAGATGGATACTCATAGAATCAAAATTCATATGGCAAAATTTAGAATAAGATCACTGATTAGAACATGGATTTTTTCAAAATAATGATCTGTTGAACTATAACAATGAGATAATATGAGCATTATATTGATGAAAATGAGTATTCAATGATATAATGTTATATTGGCAATATCTAGGTTAAATTAAAAATATGTTAAAAGTTATATTTACTTTTGACACTATAAATCTAATTCAAGGAAAGTGAGCATTCAACATACAAACTCATGGCATGGAACAGGAAGATTTATAGAAAATTTAACATTTGGGAAGATACCCTTTTGAGGAGCTCACAGTTTTAAATATTAAAGTTGAAAGTTTTGAATGTCTTTAAATTTGAGAACTGGGACAATAAGAATCTCTGACAACTTGGTGGGGAATCTCACATCTGAGTTCCTCAAATGACACTATCTACATCAGTATTTCTGAAAATTTTGAAAAAGGGATTGTGGTCTTTGGGGCCTTAGCTGGAGATGGATATAAAATGATATATTGACTTTGCAGTCCTTGTGACTTCTCGGAAAACCAATAGGGTGAGTATTCATGATTTATAAGTCTGTTCACACTTGATTGCTTGTCTTTGTTAATTGCTTCTTCACATCCACATCCAAATTTCTTTTTAATTTCCCATCACTTTTATAATCCAAATATTAATATTTTGCATTTTTTATAAAATTTTATAAACTTTCTCACTGTCTCTCAACTATTAGTATTTTCTCAATGTATTTGAACAGGATTAAATCCTCAATAATAAATTTTGAATCTTCATTTACATAGCAATATATAAAAAACATTTCAGGAGAGCAGCAAACTTTCACAGTTTGCTTGAAAATTATTTTTGCAATGTAGATTTTGTTATTGCATGTTTTAGCCTGAGCCCTAGAGAAGTAGTGGTAGCCATGCCATACTATTCTGTGTCTTTGGCTCTTGGGTTTTTCTTAAAAATAGCAGTCAGTAGTATCCCAGAAACTCATGTGTGTCCCATCACTCATCTGAATGTGAACTTTTGAACGGTTTGCTTATACTATTTGCTATTCACTTATTACATTTTCTTCTCTTCTTTTAATTAGCACATGGCAAATAAAGTTGTAAAAATTGGCCTCAGTATAATTTTAATTATATGCAATAAAGTCACATTGAGATAATCTAGTACATATATTACATTAACAATTTTCAATTCAAAAGAATAAAAACCATTGTGTGATATATCTTGAAAATTCTAGAAATATAATTGCTGATTCCTAAAAATAGTGATTCAATGTCATGACTGAATTTCTTTATGGTGCAGGGATAAATTAATGGCAGGTCAGACTTTGAACATGTGTACTTTATTATTTGTCTGGGTTTCATAGCAGCAGATGAATAAAACATGTTGAAATAGTGAAATAAAGTTTCAAATGTTTTATTTAGCTGAGAAACTTTCATATTAGCATCTATGTCCACATATGATCAATGAATGAGGGATATTTCAACATTAGAAGATTAATATAAAAGAAAATTAAATAACTCTTCTAAGAGATATCTGTCATTCTCCTTTCTTCATTTTGTCTCTGAAGATTAATAATTTAATATTTTCTTTTTAGTGATTAGCTCTTATCCATATACTTTTCAACTTGGTTTATTTAATTTTGAATAAATATCAATCTGGGATTTTTTATGATACCTATAAAAACATAAAGTGAGACAGACTGGTTAAGGGGAAAATAACTTGTTCTAGATAATAGACAATTGTATTATCTAATTTATAGAATACATAACAGCATCTATTTCCTACATAAAGCAACCAGAATTGAGGTACTTTACTAAAAAAGTAATACAGTAGCCTATTTTAAAAATTAAATTGGGAAACTTAATTTGCCTCGTGTGCAAAATCAGCACAATTTTTACCTTGAGATGTACTTAAAATATTTTAGAAGAAATGTTATAAATCTCAGAAGAAATACTTTAAAGGAAACATAAGACCATTTTAGTTAAATCAAGCTAAAATATTCATTCTTTGTAAAGTAATATTTGTGATTTATTTTATTCCTTCTTCCATATAATAACCTTTAGGAAGCTATGATAATCCATTTCTCTGGTGATTTTAATTCCTATAGTCAATCTGCTCCCATTATTTTAGGTATAATGTAAGTATTTGCATATTGCTATTACTCCTCTCCTATACAAAAAGATATAAATGTGTAATAATAATATACACTCCCTAATTTTATGCCACTAAAGAACTTCTATGTGTTTCGATAAATATGTTTTTAGGCTCAATACAGAAAAAGCAAACATTTTCCAACATTTGTGTGTCAACTCTGACCTCTGGATTTATGAATTATGAATAAGTCTGCACAGTCTTTCTGGTATATTAAGGAATGCTTTTGATATGTTTGTAATATTGAAAGGTTCTATTAAAACACAAAAAAGGAGTGGTGGTTGGTGATTATTACATAAAATGCAAGTAAACAAATGAGCAAATAAATACATCTTGACCCAGTATTTCTACTTTAGGAATTCATTCTATCAAAGCAGATAGATCATGAATAAAGAAGGCTTTGGTAAATATTCCATTTTTATCTACACTTGCAAATAATTAAAACTACATGCAATTTGTTTACATATCCACAGGAAAATTTAAATATAAATCATAAGTCCCTCTTGGAATACTTAAACTATTGGTATTTAAGTGCATTGATAGATTTTTGAAGCTATAAAGAGGCAGAAACAAAGTCCTTTTTACATTTTAGATGCTGAGGGATAGAAGCACAGAGACATGGAGAATACTAAAACTGTTGAGAAACAAATGTGAACAGTAGTTATCTAATGCATGACTCTCCCTTCTGATAATCTTTGTATTACATGTATATTCACTTGTAAAAATTCTCCTAAAGAGAAAGATAGGTAATCTTCCCCGAATTAGCCACTGAGACCAGCTATAAAAAATTTGATGAATAACCATCATCAAACTTTTATTGAGGGGCTGGGGTTGTGGCTTAGTGGTAGAGTGCTCAACTACCATACATGAGGCACTGGGTTCCATCCTCAGAAACACATAAATGTAAAATAAAGATATTGTGTTCACCTAAAACTAAAAAAATAAATATTTTTTTTAAAAAAACAACTTGTTGAGAGCCTTTAATATGTAAGGTACTACACTTCATAGTTAAAATTGCTCAGTCCTTGAATAACTAATAAAAGAGGAATCTGGGACCAAAATAATAATATGTTTCTCTCTTTCTCTCCCTCTCTCTCTCTCTCTCTCTCTCTCTCTCTCTCTCTCACACACACACACACACACACACACACCACCACCACCACCACCACCACCACCACCACACAAAATCCATAAAGTTTATTCTGAGTAATTTGGATATGAGTCTATTTTCACAATTGTCAAAAATCTATAGTTGATTTCCATTGTCTCATTAGAAAAAAAAGGGGGGGAATTATTCCTGAGCATCCTGCATTTATATTTCAATTCATATCTATATTTGAAATTGTCTTTGTCAAGCAAATATCATCAATCTTAATTATAGTATGGATTTACCTTCCAGCATTGCATAATTTCCTAAATTATAATGGCTCTTCAATCATTTTCTGTAGATAGGTAGTAAATATTTAAGACTTTGGGGGCCATATAGTCTCTATTATAATTGTTCAACCTGACATCATATGACAAAAGTTGCCATAAATATATATGTGAATGAACAGCATGACTATGTTCCAGAAAACTTATTGATAAAATGGGCAGCAAGGTGGATTTGGTCCATGGACCATAAATTGCTGACCCAATCTAGATACTTGATTCAATTCTGTACCCCATAATATTTGCTTATATTTACTTCTGTAATAACAGTGCAGATTACCAAATAAACAGGTTGGGAGGTTGTAAACTTTAAGACACAGAGTCAAGAGTTACAGTTCTATATGAATACGGATGTTTGTTCACAATTCTCTTGAACTTGATGAAGATTGGGATTACAAAATAGCCATTAATTTCTGAAAGCTTTCTTCCATCCCCACGTCAATTCCAGCACACTTATTATGTAGCCTAAAAGAAAGGCTGTTTAATGGCCATTATGTGTCAAAGGTAATATTTAATTTATTCTTTATACTAGTTCTGATATATATAATATATGTACATATACATATATATTACATATATATATATATTTCTTATCTTCTTGATGAATAAATTGAGATTGAATAAATTTAAGTAATATAAAATTGTAAAGAAAATATTAGGTCTATGCTATGAATAAAAGATTTTTATTACAGTATTTTTGGAGAGAGTTGATTCTCAGGTTAAATCTGATTTGGACCCTCTAACTTTGGTCCATTCCATGCTCAGTTTTATGTATTTGAACAGACAATAGAATCTTTGAACACATTACACATTACATAAATTAGTAGAATGTTAAAATGTTTTTCTTTTAGACCATTGCTACCATTAAGTAATGAAAACTGAACTTGTTAGGATAACTCACTCACTAATTATCTGCAAGTAAATTTTTGCAGTACAACTTTATTCTTAGCTTAAAAACTCATATGTGTATGACTGATCTTAGAGTTAAATATATGAATCAGTGTTCTTTTATTAAATCTAATAAAATATTTTCTCCATCTTTAGTAAATGCCTTTGCTAAATTTTATAAAATGAATGAACAGTATCAATATTGTCCCTCTAAACTTTTTGTTTTGGGGCTGCCATCCTGATTCTATTACTCAGTTATTTTCCAAGTAAACTAACTACAAAGTGCAAACAACATAAAACCCAAATGTTAGAATGAGTGTGCACTCATTCTAGTTAATTAGCAGTGCAGCAGAATTGTATTTCAGTGACATTTTGTATTAAATATGTTTTAGGGAACATTCCCTGAATAAGCTAAATGTCATTTGTAACATTTTTTTTTATTTTAGAAAAATACTCAGCTCATATATACTCTTGACTCTTGTTTACTTATCATCCAGTACAATTATTGAACAACTTATCTTGGCTACATACTGTGCCTTAATCGGCTTTCACAAAGTAACATGGTAAGGTTAATGGTAGAGATGTCAAATGATGAAACAGAAGGCAGAAAGGAGCCTTTAATTTAGAAGGAGACATGAGGGATAGTTTCTCAGATGAAAGCTACCAAAAGAACTTTGAATCAATGACTATATTAGTCTGGTGGAATAAGAAGTGAAAAACAGGGAAAGGTGATGGGAATGAGAAAGAGCCTATCAGGGATTTCCATGCATTCCCTAGCAACAGAAATGTGGGGCCCAGGAAGTGCTACTAGGAAAAGCTGCCTTCAAGACTGGAGGTGTGTGAGGTAGCTACAGGGGTGTTGGTGATTCTGTAGCAGCCACAAAGGAAGACTGAGATTCTGGTGGCAAAATGGACAGGATTTGGAAAAACCAAACAAACCAACAAAGAACCACAAAAAAATATCCTCCCTTTTTGAAGCAATGTACAAAGTTCTAGAAAAACATGGATTTCCTGGTAGAGACCTTTCCTCTATACATATATCTTGGATGCCAGGTTTAAACTCTGTTTCCACTGAGGGGGTCAAGTGGTTTTGTCCTGAGATCACAGAAATGCTTTGTTGAAGTCTGTTTCAGATGCTTCCTCTACTTCCCTTGTTCTGGTGGTTTTATGCCTCCAAACTATCTTACTCCACGTTCCTAGTTGAGTTAGTTTGGATTTCCCCAGAACTGGACCCTCAAATTCAGAAATGAAGTGGTTCATTTGGAGTGCATTTGGTTTGGGCAATATTTTTCCAGGAGTCTCATAGGAGACTGAAGGGGAAATATACAAAACAAAACAAAAAAGAAGAAAGAAAAATTTAAAACTTTGCATTACCATTTTCACTGGAGATTCTTCAGTTGGAGGTATAGAATTTGGTATAGTTCCTGCTGCTTTATGTTATTCCACCAGGAGCATGAAGACATTAGATCCACTAGCTCCTGTGAGTCCTTAAGGAGGATTGTTCTCATGGAGTGGTAATTCCTCACTGCTTTCAAGCCCCACTTGTACACAGAAAGAGTTCTGGTCAAGGAAGTCTGCAGGAAAAGAAACACAGGTGTTACTGTGTAGAGTTCGGGTATGTACAGAAATAGCAATTGCTAAGGCAAGAGGGGTGCAGCACCAACACTATCTATAATTCCACACTGTACCTACAGCTGTTGCTAGCTTTGTGTTTCACATTACTACACTTCCACTATCTAAATCAACTGAAAAGTGCTAAGGAAAGAGACCATTAGAATGGGCACATGTCAATTGTTGAGTGAATCATTATGATTTATGGAAATGGGTTTTCAAGAAAAGAAGATAACTATGAGGCAACATGATGTCAAGTTGGGGGAAACAGTTCAGAACTAAAGGTATAAAATGATTCCAGAAAAGAATAGTTTTGCAGTTGTCTTTTCTATACATTCATGTATTAAGATAGTCAGTATAGAGAATTCAAGTTTGTTTGTCTTTATGGAGAACTCTTATACTTCATTATGGTCTATCTGGCTTGATGATGGGTACTGGCATCATTTTAGCATGTATAAAATGGGCCTAAAAGAAGAAAAGATGAGGGGAAAATCAGAGCCAGGTATGGTTTAAGGGTTTTAGGAGAGTAACTGGCATTAAGGAAATCCAGTGGAAATGAAGTTCAAGCAGAATTTGAACCACAGCTCTAGTTTGGGTGAATAAATAAATATAGCATTCCTAAACTGCAACTGAGTATAGAAGCCATTATTCCTTCATAGTCTCACTGTTTACATACCAAAATGTGAATTAAAAATGGAACTGGTAATTCCAAGTTCTACCATTGATGGCGATAGAGTGCAGGCTGTTCTCCTTTTCCGGTAGAAATTAATTTGAGTCCTTGGTGAGACTAAAACAATAACTTAGAAGCCTCAGTTTCTCCCGCTATGAGAATTTAGGAGAACTAGGAATTAATAACCCCAAAAAGCTGGGTCTAAAGAGTCAACAATCTTTTTTTCTTTTTTTATTATAGACTTTTAATAAATTCAAATTCAAAACAATTGTGACCTTAACTAACACTAATTTTTAAATAGGATACCATGAATTTCAGATTCTGAGAAGAAAGGGTAGAGACTACAACAACCTTAATCTAGTTTTAATTATTTTTGACAGAAGGAGAAATGAAGACTGAATCCATTTCCATTTATCCTGTTGTAATAGCATATGTGCAGTCTGGGTGAGGGCAATTTGAAAGGATTTTGCTTTTCTGTAGAAATATTAAGATCTGCTACTTTTATATTTTATTTTCATGCTTCTAGGGTTTGCTATAGAACTTTAATGTCCGTGCTTTGGTTTCACAGGATTAAATATTAAACAATATCACTAACTAGATATGGTACATTTACTTTCCAAGTAATTGGATTGTGGATGAACCTGCTGCTACTGTTCATTAGTCTGTAACTTCATAAGACTTTAGCTCTATTCTCCTTTTACAACAGTGCAATTTGGAAACTTTCCATAGAAATGAGAGCAGCTGAAAATAGTTGGAAATGGCCTTACATTGCCTTTGGGATAATGGAATCATGTTCATCAACAAAGGTGGCATACCATTGATGTGAAATGGCAATCACAGCTTGCCAAATAATTTAAAATTCCTTACCTAAACATACATGTCACCATTAGTAAAACACTAGTTTTATTGGCTTAAAAATTAGCTTTTACCTTATTGTTAAAGTGATAGATGTTTATTGTATATGTAGAAAATTAAAGAAAAACTAAAAACCATTTACAATTCTGCTCAGAGATAATCACTACTAATATTCCCTTACATATATGTGTAATTTATATACTTGTTCTAATTTTATAACTATAAAATTTGTTCTGTTTTCCCTTTGACATTATTTCCATATCTTTAAAATTCTTTATAAGTAGATTTTATAATGGTTGCCTACTCTTAAATTTTATGGATGCAGCCTGATATAATCATTCATTGCAGGACATTTGGATTGCTTCCAGTTATTTGCTGCCATAAATAATGACAAGATAAAATCTCTGCACATAAATCCTTGTCCTCATTTCTGATAATTTCTTTAGGAGAGATTCCCAGAAATGGAATTTCTGGGTCAAAGAGACTGAATATGTTTAAGGTCTTTGGTATCTTTCCAAACTTGCTTTCAAAAATGGCTTATGAATTTGTATACCCACGATGAGTTTATAACCAGGCCTGTCTCAGTACACCCCACCAGAGTTGTATGTTAAAAAGTATTTTAATTAGTTGTCCAGTAGTAGTCTCTTATTTGATTAAGTTACATGCCATCACTGGATGAAATAATATGCATTTTATTAAAATTAAAATCAGGCATATAATGTTGCAACATTAAGCTTATTGATAACATGACATTTTGTAAAACACATGATATAAACAGTGGAATATACTCCATCATTGTAAAAATGCAAACATGTATTCATATAAAAATTATTGCACAAAGATGAAGATCAATAAAAATAAAATCTAACAATAATATATTACCTTAATAATGGACAGCTTAGTATGTAGTTAATAATAGCATAATACTAAGTGCCTAAAATTTATTGTTTCCTTCCATCTTATTATAGCTATATGAAGGGTGTCCTAAGCTTGAAGATTTTTTTAAAAAGATCATGTAACCTTAGCAGATGTCATAGTTGTCCTGAAATTTAAACCCTTATTGCTGACTTTAAATCCACAATTAGGACAATAAGCTTACTTTTATTCTTTTAAACATTTTTTTTATTTCCTAAAAGTCTGCTGCCTATCATATTCTTCATGACAGAAGAATATAAAATGGTATATTTAAGAAGAATTGCAATGGATCAATTTCTTAAGACTCCTTAGGAAAAAAATAATTAACTAGCAATCAAATAAAGGATATATACATATACTACTCTGAATAGAAAGTCATGTTTTGAGAAATATAAAATAATAATAATAATAATAATAATAATAATATTTTTCCTAAACACTAATCAACAAAAATGCAAGTAAAACAATAAAATAACACCCAAATCTGAGGAACAAGGATTACTGAATGTTTCTCAGTATGCATTATGAATATTTTATTACTAAAACTCAAATATATTGAGGGCATGCAAGATGGTAGAATAGAGAAGGTCACTTACTGACTATTCCATGGTGTGAAACCAAGGGAGAATATAGGCATTTTCTCAGCAAGGTGGGTGAATGACAAAAATGGTGGAGAGGCTTTACTGGAATTTAATACTGGACATTCAAATTAGGTCAGGGACTCAGGAGGTTAGATATAACAAAATGAGGAAGAAATCCCCAATGCTACAACTGCTACTGCAGAAGGAGGCACTATCCAGAGTAGTCCCTTTGTGGGCATAGTGGAGGAATAAGGGAATTAAAGGACCCAGATTTTTAGAAGACCTGAGGCCTGTCTTGGTACAGAGAGTTCAGAGTTCAAAGACATTGTCCTACCAACTTAAAGGTCTGCTGCATAATATCCTTACGTGGGAGAGAAGCCCCTTTATCTCCTGACTGTGTGCTGGGAACAGAGGAAGGAACCACTTTGAGGTTGCAGCAAGGGTACCTGCAACTGAGGAAGCTGATTCATGACAAACCCAAGTTTGGCCCCAAAATACAGTCTTGGGAAACTCACACTGCAAACATAGAGTGATGTGCCTAAGTGACCAGGAGAAACTCAAATGTGGACAGAGGTTTACACAGGGGACAACTGGTAGTAGAAACCCACATGGCTTTCCCCCTCTCCTCCAATCAGGCTGTTTTCAGGACTGGCTGGGAAACAAGTGTTTGAGCAAGAATTCAAAAGGGTGGGGGTGGGAGATATTGGGTTTGGAGACTGAACCTGACACTAGAAAATGTGGGGTCTGACAGTGATGCCTAAGACTAAGAATTGGTTCTTCTATCACATGAGTGCAATCCACGGGAGATCTCTCAGGTGCAGTCTTTCAGTGTTGATCAGCAATTGCTGGGCCCTGAAGGTGCACTGACTTAAAACCTCCAGACCAATTGGAATTTATCCAAGAGCCTGGAGCCTACCTAAGCCTAAACCCCACTTTCAGGAATACTGCTATGGAACTTCACCCTAAGGGTGGAGCAAGCATCACTCTCCAGATACCACCTAACACTGCTGAACACAGCTGAGCAGGGAAGAATAGAATCTTTAGAACTTCATTGGAAACCATTCTTTAATTTTTTATTAATATTTTTTTCCTTTTTAATTATATTTTCTCTGTTTAATTATGACCTTAATGGTCCATAGACATATATTCCTATTTATTTTTCTTTTTTCTTATTTCTATCAGTTTTGAAGCCAGTTATTTTACATGGATCAGTTTTTTTGAGGACTAGAATGTTTGATATATATATAAATCCTCTCTGTCTTATCTGTTTCCATTGATTCCTTTTCTCTTTTCTCCTGCTAATTGTCAATCTCTAATCGATCTTTCACTCTTCCTTATTTTTTTAAATTTCTCTCTTCTCTCCTCTTTACTCATAATTATTACATCCTACATCACTTCTGTTCTCTCCCTATCCACCATTGTAAACACTTTTCCAAGCTTACTATTTTTACTGTAGGAAATAAAAGATCTTATCATTTATGTTTATTGTTATAATCAACATTATAAATATAATAGCAGAAACTATTAGGCTTAATGTTGTATACTGTTTGATTTGCTTGTTGTTATTATTTGACTCCTCCTAATCCGTAAGGTCCTGGGAACCTTTAGTGACATTATAGTATCCACGGGCTAAACTCTCTACTGCCTCAGATCCATAGAGTTATATGGGTAGACATACAAACAGTATGAAAAAATAAGGGAACAAATCACCCCAAACAAACTAAGGTACTTCAATAACAGAGTCCATTGACATCACAGTGGAAGAAGGGTCAGAAAAAGAGTTTAGAATGTAAGTATGAGAGGTAAAGTACTATATAAGGGGTAAAATCAGAAGGAAAATACAGAAAGTGAAAGATCACTTTAAAAAAGAGTTTCTGAAAAATAATCAAGCAGAAACCCTCAAAATGGAGGGATCAATAAACTAAATTAAAAATTCAATGGAAAGGATCTCCAAAAGACTAGATCACTTGCAATACAGATTCAGGCAAAGAAGACAAAATACATAATCTTGAAAATAAAGGTGACCATGGAGAAAATATGTTAAGAATTTTAAGAAATATGTAATAATATGAAAAGATCAAATTTAAGATTTATTGGGATAGATGAAGGCTCAGAGATACAAACCAAAGGAATGCACAATCTTTTCAATGAAATGGAAAATGGAAACTCAAATACAGGAGGCTTACAAGATCTGCTAACATACAAAATTACACAGACAAACACTAAGGTACATTATTATGATAATGCCTGACACAGAACATTAGAATTTTAAAGGCTGCCAGACACAAATGACTGGTCACATTTAGAGGGAAACCAATCCATATTTCAGCTGATTTCTCAACCCAGACCCAGAAAAATGGAGGTTCAGAATTGACAATGAATTTGAAACTTCCAGGATAAACAAATCAAAAGAATTTGCAACTAGAAAGCCTGTATTATAAAACATACTCAATGAAGTTATAAGAAATTAAAAATAAAACTAAAAACCATCACAGGGAAGAACTATGCTAGAAGAAGACACTCAAAGTAGAAACTAATTAAAATGAAATAACAGAAATAAATTGAAATGTCAGGAAATAAAAATCTCAATAATAACATTGAATGTAAATGACCTAAGCTTATCAATCAAAATAGATGGGCTGATTTGATTAAAAAACATCTAATATACTGTCTCCAAGAGACTCATTTCATATGCTAATACATCCACAGACTTAAGGTAAAGAAAGGAAGGAAAAAAAAACATATCATTCACATGGATCTTAGAAACTAGCAGAGGTTTCTATACTCAGATAAAGTGGACTTCATGCCAAAGTTAATCATAAAGGACAAAGAAGAACATATCATACTGATTAAGAGAATTATACATCAACAAGACATAACAATTTTAAATATTTATGCCTCAAACAATAGGGCATCTACATACATCAAACAAAGCTCAATTTTAATAATAAAATAGACCACAACACAATAATACCAGGTGACTTCAACACATCTCCCCCACCACTGGATAGATACTCCAAACAAAAATTAAGGGCTGGGGATATAGCTTAGCTGTTAGAGTATGTGCCTTGCATGCACACAGCCCTGGGTTCAATAGATATAGCAATAAAAACAGCATGGTATTGGCACCAAAGCATATGAAAACCAATGGAACAGAATAAAAGACACAGAGATAAAGCCACATAAATACAGTTATCTTATACTAAACAATGTCACCATAAACATACATTGGAGAAAAGATAGCTTCTTCAACAAATGATACTGGAAAAACTGGAAATCAATACGTAGCAAAATAAAATTAAGCCCCTATCTCTTTCCCTGCACAAAAATAAATTCCAAATGGATCATGGAACTAGACATCAGACCAGAGACCCGGCACCTACTAGAAGAAAATGAAGGCCCAAGTCATCATCATGTTGGATTAGGAACAAAGTTCCTCAACAAAACTCCTAAAGCACAAGAAATAAAATCAAGAATATCAAACTAAAAATTCTTCACAGCAAAGGAATCAGTCAAGAACATGAAAAGAGAGCCTAAAGAATGGGAAAAATCTTTGTTACATGTACCTCTGATAGAGCATTAGTCTCTAGAATATATAAAAAAAAACTCAAAAAACTTAACACCCAAAACATAAATAACCCAATCAATAAATTTTGAGCTAAGAAACTAACAAACACATCACAGAATAAATATGATTGATCAACAAATATATTAAAAAATGTTCAATATCTCTAGCAATTAAAGAAACACAAGATAAGCTTATACTGATATTCCATTTCACTCCAATCAGAATGGCAATTATCAAGAATACAAACAACAATGATATTAGTGACTATGTGAGGAAAAGATCCACTCATACTTTGCTGGTGAGACTGCAAAATTGGTACAACCACTTTGGAAAGCAGTATGGATATTTCTCTGAAAACATGGAATAGAACCACCATTTGACCCAGTTATGCCACTTCTCAGCATAAACCCAAAAGACTTAAAATTAACATTCTATAGTGATGCAACCACATCAATATTTATACCAGCTCAATTCACAATAACTAATCTATGGAACCAAACTTGGTGACCTTCAACAGATGAATGGATAAACAAAATGTGTTTTATACACACAATGGAATATTACTCAGCCACAAAGAAATGTAAAATTCTGGCAATTGCCAGCAAATGGATGGAAAAGGATACTATCATGGTAAGTAAAATAAGCCAATCCCCCTCAAAAAAGGTCGAGTGTTCTCTCTGATATGTTGATGCTAACAAACAATAAGTTGTGGTGGGAAGAATAGAAGTTCATTGGATTATACAAAGGGGAATGAAGGAAGGGATGAGGAATGGGTATAAGCATAAGTTTACTCTGTTCATATATGAATACACTACCAGTGTAACTCCACACTGTGCACAGCTACAAGAATGCCAAGTTATACTCCATGCATATATCTTAAAATACACTCTACTGTCATGTATAACTAAAAAGAATAAAAAATTTTAAAAAAGATTAGTCATTAAAAATCCTCAAATATAACCAGTTATTTTATATAACTATTTTTTTTTAAATTTTTGTAGTTGTAGATGGACAGAATGCCTTTATTTTATTTGTTAATTGTTATGTGGTGCTGAGGATCGAACCCAGTGCCTCATGCATGCTCACCAAGTGCTTTGTCACTGAGCTACAGCTGCAGACCTATATAACTATTTTTATTGCTACAAATAAAAATACACATTGTAGTGAAGAATTAAGCTGCCTTTGTATATAAATCAGGAATTTCTTTTTTAAAAATATTTGAAATTTGAATATTTTCCATTAAAATTGATATGACAAAATTTCATTCTTTAATTCATTCAGGAATTTTTTCTTGATTGCCTATTAGTTACCCAGTATTGTTGCAGAATGTATAAATATATGACCATATCAAACAACAAAATCACCTGCCCTCCAATCTCTTATATTTCAACATGGAACGCAGATAATAAACACAAATATTAAGTATTTCTTCTATTGTATTTTGATATATGCTAGTGAGAAGTTAGAGAAAAAAATATTTTTTATTGGAGAGGAAATATTGAAATTTAAAGTCTAGTTAAAAATGTATCAAGAAAAATGAAAATTACAGACTTCAAGGAAATAAAAGAATATACCATAAAGGAATTTGTGTATGTAACACCCAGTCAGGGAGAAGCAATCCTTGCAAAGCCCCTGTATCGAAGGATCAATGGTTGAACCAAAGAGGAGCAGAAAGGCTTTATATATTTAACTATACTAGTATAATTAGAGGAGGGTAGTATTAGTAGATCAGAGAAATAATGGGATTTTGTAATTGGATTTCAAAATCAAGGTTACTATACACCAAATTTTATGCCTATTTTCTGATGTAATTATTAACAACGCTGTTTTCATTCAATTTTCCAGTTTGGATATAAGTTACTATTATTGTAATAAGAAGTTTTACTTTTACCTGACATGGTTTGAACAAGTGGATGACATCACCTGTCACATGCTTTATCCAAATGACTGATGGTTCTTGTTGAGAGAGGACAGAGGTAGGAGTTGAGGTAGAAATCCTGCTCAGGAGACTATTGAAATCCCCTAAGTAAAGGTAATGGTGGCCTGAACCAAAGTGATGTGGGCGGTTCTGGAGACAAATCAAAATAGTCTGGAACTCTTTAGAAAGGGAAGTAGAAAGAATATGTTGAAAAATTGAATATGAAAGAAGAATTTCAGTAAGGTACATGTTAATAAGTTCAATATCATTTCAGATTTATAGAAAGCTGGCAAAAGTACTCTAAAGAATTATAACACCATCTTCATCAAGATACTAGATATTAACTTGTTATCACATTTTCATTATCATTTTCTCTTTCTCTATTTTGGTATAAATGCATAAATGTGTTTGTTCGAGTGAATGTTCAATTATTATTTTACCAGTATTTGGAACTGAGGAAAGCTGTAGTCATCTGCCTCGAAATATTTCAAACAATAAGTATTTCCTGAAGAAAAAAGACATTTCTTACCAAATCATAATATAATCATATAATCTAAAGAGGACATTAATATTTTTATGATGCTATTAGCTTTCTTACAGACCTATTATAATGAATGTATCCAAATTTAATATCATCTTAAAACAAAAGAAAATGCCTGGCCCAGGATTACATGTGACATTTAGTTGTCATGCATTTTTATCCTTTTAAATCTAGAACAATTTTTTTCTCCTTTGTCTTTTATGATTTTGATATTTTTAAGAGTATGGGCTGTTATTTTATAGAATACACTTCAACTTGGATTTGCATAATATTTCTTCATTTTTGTATTATATATGATATTGTGTTATTCTATTCTCAGTATTTCATGTCACAAAGTCAGGATGCTAATTTTTTTCCATTACTAATCCTAATTTTGTGACTTGGTTAACATGGTACCTACCAAGTTTTTAATTTTTTTCTATGTTTCCTTGATTTTTTAATCAGTATCTTATAACCTATAATTTAGTATCCATTGATTAGTATTGCTTGACTCAGTTATTACCATTATTACTTTCAAATGATGGTTTTCTAATTTGGTCAATCTTTTTACATCTATTAGGTATATTCCACTGTCAGGAAAAGTTTTTTAATTTTCCCCAGTTATTAATCTACAAACAGTATTACAGTCTTAGAGATTTACTTTCTTAAAAAAAAGTAAAAATGCTTTAAAATAATTTTTATGCTCAAATAATTTCAGATTTGACCTGTGGAAACACTTTCAAGTGTGTTTTCTTGAGTTCCCATTGTTCTTTGATTCTTCTCTACACTGATAGGATATAAATTTTATCATGTGATTTCCCAGGTTCTGACAGTGTGGTTCTAGCCTGAATATAAACACACAAATACACACACACACACACACACACACACACACACACACACACACACACGATGCAACAAATGTTGGAAGCTGTTGGCTTTTTTAGTCAAAATAGAGAGGGACAATGTTAAACCGGAAGATTAAAACGTGATGCGTATGAACAGACTGCATCCTATACATGGGGAATGGTTCCCTTAATACATATGAAAAGACAAAAATTCAGTCTGTCTTCTGGATGTTTGGGGTTTCATTCTGCCAAGCGTCTGGCTTTTTGGAATCACACTTTGAGACCTGTGCCAAACAAAAAGTGCTGTTGGCTTCATTCATCTCTGGTTCTATGCCAGTAAAGCAGGTTGAGTTTCAGAACCCCAATCGCTTTCTTACTCTGTCAAGTAGATCTGAATGCTCTGCTTTTTTCTATGTCCTTTCTATCTGTTCCTTCAATCTCTTGCCTTTAAGGGTTCTTTTCAGGCCCGTTTTTAATACGTGGATTCCTGTTTTACATAAGTAACTTTTGGACAGGTGCTATTTCTGACTTGGGATGGAAATATACTTGCATATTATTTTTGAGAGAGAAGTTAGAGACCATTAGCATTGCTAACTAAATTTAGCAAATAAGTATTAATTTGCTTGGCCACTTTGCTAAATAATTATTGCTATCCCAGGAACAGTATATTCAAGAAGAAAATAATTCATGTTTTATAAGCAAAAAATTATTAATTGATAATAGTAAAAATTTGCTTCTCTCCTGTTAGTCTTCCTAACATTTTTAATTGATTATAATTTTTCTACCCATCTAATCCAAATTGTAGTCATTAAACATGTGATTTTAGGGGTTCAGATTGTGGCTCAGCAGTAAAGTAGCACTCGCCTAGCATGAGCAGAGCCCTGGGTTTGATCCGCAGCACCACATTAAAAAAAAAAAAAAAAAAAGAATAGAATAAAGGAATTGTGTCCAACTGCAACTAAAAAAACTAATAATTTTTTAAAATAAACCTGCTATTTAAAATATTTTGGATGCATAATTTTGTAAACTCCCTGGTTTAAAGAAATGTGTAGGTGCCATTACTAATGACTTCATAACAGTGTGCTCATGTGGAAAATAAATTTTTATTTTGGGAAAGACAACATTTCATATTGAAAATAAAGAATGTAAGGCTGAGCAAGATACATTCAATAGCATAGACTAAAAATTAGAGTTGAATTAAATTCATTTTAACTTTAATGAAAAATAAACTAATTTAAAGAAGAGCCATATTCAAACAAGGAAAATCAAGTTTGCTTCTTTAAACATGCATATATCAAATCAGAGAGGAATAGATCATGTATTATAAATGATAATGCAAATATCTGTTGACACATAGAAAATATTTTTGTATTGTGATAAAACTTTGGTTAGATAGGAATTGTGTGCATGTGTAAATCACTATATATGTATATGTGTATAAATTTATATTTTAGTGTTATATGTATCTTAATATATTTAATTATATGTATACACATATGTTCATATACACATATATGCTCATATTTTAAGTGTAAAATTCATGTTCATATATGTGTATATGTTTATAGATAAATTGATATGAATTAACAAGAAACATTATAAATGAACATGAAACTACTTAACAAGCTTCTGTTACTTGAAAAGGGAATCATCTCTTATTTATACTTTAAAACACCTCATCGTCTTAACACCATTTTATTTTATCACAGTTATCACAATGAATAACGACATTGATCCTTCAATCTAAAAAAACATAATGTCTTGGCACAGCCAGAAAATTAAGAAAGAATGTTCAAGACTGGCCAAATGATAAAAGTGATCTATTTTCTCTCCTAGTTTCTGAGTACATTAATCAGTCTGTCATGATACTGCCTAGGATATTTATGTCTGCCTAGAAACAATAAAAGTTCACTTTTTGTTTTTCCAAAAAGTTGCTGTGCTGTGTTGACATTTTCACCCTGGAGGACAGCCACATTGCTCTGAACATATGCCACAAAATAGTTCATTCATGTTAATTCTGCATAAATGTGCTACCTGCAGTGTTCAAAAATAGAATTGCAGTGATATATTTTGAGCATATGTATGACCTACAGAAAGAGTTCAAATGCAAATAGTTTTTAAAAAATAAATGAATTCTATTAAATTAAGAGAAAAATTAATTCTATTAAATTTATTTTATGATTAAAATATGCATCAAAAATTCTTTTGTGATATTTCTAACTTGAATATATTAATAAAAAATGAATCAACTTGTATTCTTAGCCTCATGTGCTATAAACACCTTGGGGTTGGCACAAGGTGGACCTTTAACAAATATTTGTTATACTGAAAGGTTAAAATTAAAAAGGCTTTTATATAAAACCACTGAATATAATTTTAATAATGAATTATTTTAAGCAATCTGTAGGTGAAATTTTGTGTTGGAATCTAAATGTTTTTGCTTTAATTGAAGTAATTACTTCTATATCTCAGTTTGACTTTATCGTATTTCACTTTTTCCCACACATTTTTTCTTTCTTCCTTTACTTTTTATAATTAGTATTTTTGTTTTACTTTCTGCTTAACCTTTTATTTTTATTCTTTTACTATTGACATGACATATTACAAAATGAATGTTTGGCCTATGATAATTTAACATAAATTCTATCACTTAATAGTTATTGGAAAGTCCTTATAAATACTAAACATTTAATTTCCTCTGAGCAGATGTAACTACTTTGGTTTATGTACAATTGTATATGTGTATGTTGGTCTTCATATGGTATCAAATAATAAGTATGGTAAAATTGATCTAAACTATAAACAAACTTCAAGTGTTTTGTACAAAGAGTTTTCATTTAGATTTTTCCATGTTTTACCATTTCCACAGCTTTTTACTTCTTCCCCTTTGAATAGGAATCTAGTATCAGTTTTTTCCTGCCTGAAGTATTCCTTTTAATAATTCTATTAGTACAGATCTACTAGGGAAATTTTCTTAGATTCTTAGTTATTGAAAATTTCTTTATTTTTATTAATATTTTAATGTTGTAGAATTATACATAACATTCACCATTTTAACCATTTTTAAGTGTAAAATTTGCTGGTAGTTAGTGCATTCATATTGTTGTGCGACCATTACCATCATCCATCTCGACAACTCCTATCATTTTATACAAATGAAAATCTATAAAAATTAAACAGTAATGTCCATTTCCCCATCCTCCTATCCTAGGCAATAATTATTCCTTTCGTTTTTTAAGTATTTGTCTACTCTAGGCATTTCAGTTAAATGTAATCATACAGTATTTGTCTGGTTATAAATGGCTTATTTATAGTCATTCCTGTTTTCTGGTTATATTTTGCATAGGATATATTCTTTCATTCTTCATTTGCAATCTATTTGTTTCTGTATATATAAAATGAGTGTTTGGAGACAGCATATAGCTGGATCATGTGTTTGCTGAATCCAGTCTTTCAGTATCTGTCTTTTGTTAGAGTTTAATCCATTTACACTCAATTACTGATAAGCAGGGACTTGTATCATTTTATTATTTGTTTCTATATGTCTTATGGATTTTTATTTCCAATTTATTTCTTTACTATTTTCATTTGTGTTTAGTTGATTTTTTCATAATAAATACTTTCATTTCCTTCTTGTTTCATTAGTGTATATTTTTTAACTAGTTTCTTTACACAGTTACATGAGGATTACATCTAAAGTCCTAATTTTTATTATTCCAGTTTGAATTTATCCTGGATTAACTTCAAAAACAAAGACAATACTCCTCAATAGCTCTATCTACATCCCCTTTCAATTAGTGATTTTATAATATTATATCATTGCACATTATATATCCAAATGCCCAAACTAATAATTGTTATTTAATACATTAGTCCCTGAAATTATTAAAGAAAAAAATTGTGGAGTTTTCAAATAAAATTAAAATGATACTGACTTTTAAGATAATAACAGTTTTTATATTAATCTCAAATCATGTAAAATATAAAAATGTAAATTAAAATCTGGGTTAGTCTAATACTAGATTTTTAAATTGCCAATGTATTTACTTTTCTTGAGGTACTTTTTTCTTCATGTGATTTCAGGTTACTCTCTAATTCCCTTTCATCTCAACCTTTTCAATTTCTTGTGAAGCTGGTCTTTACAAGGTGGAAATGAAGATCCTCGTTTTCTCAGCTTAGGTTTATTTTGTATTGTTTTAATTACTCCCTTCATTTTTTTTCTTTTTAGAATTTTTAATTGGTACATTCTAATTGTACAGAATAATGGACTTTGTTGTACAAATCCATTCATACATATAACAGTGATATCCCTCAGTTTTAAAGGACAATTTTATCAGATATGGGATTATTTTCTTTTTTCTTTCAGTATTTTGAATATATTATCTCACTGCTCTTTGGCCTCTAAAATTTCTGATGAGAAATCAACTGATAATGTTTTGGATAATCTCTTTTGTATGATGTTTCACTATTCTTATGCTATTTTGATGATCTCTCTTCCAATTGTTCAATTATAAAGTGTGTATGGATCTCATTGAATTCAACATGTTGAGAATTCATTGAATTTCTTTGATATTTGCAATCATATATTTCATTAAACTTGGGAAACTTTGGGGTATTATTTCTTCAAATAGCCTCTCTGTCTTTTATCTTCTTTATCTGGTACTCTACAATGGATATGTTGTTTGGCTTCATGATGTTCCATGGGCAACTTATGTTCTTTCAACTTTACTCTTTTTGCTTTATGTAGCTAAGACTCCAGAATTTCAATTATCTCTCTACAAGTTCACTGATTCTCTGTGTCTCCAAATATGTATTTGAATCACTTTAGTGAAATTTTCATTTCAGTTATTGCATTCTTCAGCTCAAAAATTTCTTTTTAGTTTCTTTTCAACTTTCCTATCTCTTTATTTATATGTATAAATAAATTTATATGTATTTGTAAAGTGTATTCATTTTCTTCTTCCACAAATCTCTTGCTCTCTAGAGAGACTACAATCTAGTGTCCTTTCATTTCAATCTTTTCCATTGTTTTCAAGTCTTTTTCTAGAAATATGGCCATCTGGTCATGGAATGTTTCTGACAGTTTTATTTTCCCCCTGGACAGGCCATAACTTCCTATTTCTTCATCTGCTTTATGATTTTGTTTTTGTTGAAACTGGAAATTTGCATCTAACAATGTAATTCTAAGAGACCAGAGGCTCCCTTCTTCTCCAGAGTTTGCTGATTTTTTTTTTTTTTTGGTAGTTGTCACAAGCTATGTGTCTGTACTAAAGTCTTTTAGTTTTTGTTTTGTTTTGTTTTAAGCCCAAATACCTCCCCACTATACACTGTGATTTCTAAATTCTTTGTTTATATGATTGTTTTGAATGTACTTAGACTTTATACATTTAAATTCTAACGGGAAGGAGAAAAATTCACTGAGGAGAACAAGTCCTTTATTCTTGGAAGTTGCTTCAACTGGAGGTGGAGAGTTTTGCAGTGGTAGAGGGAGGGATCCAATGGTGACTGCCTGCCTATGTGTTTGAATCTTCAAGATAGGATATAGCAATTAGAGGACAGGGTCTTTATTTGGCCACCTTGATTCCAAAAAGATGCCTTAAGAATGTATGCCATAAGAGTGGGCAGCTTCTATAAGCTGAAACTGACCCAAATTAATTGCAATTTACTTATCCACGACTTCTAGAAGTTACAAACTTTCAGACAGATTTCAGTGTCCTAAAAGGAGTTACATCGGACAGATTCTTCCAGTGCAATATATATATATATACTGTGTGTGTGTGCTTTTTATTTTGTTTTTGTTGTTGCTGTTGTTTTGGGTCTTTTCTTGTCTTTTGGGGGAAGATTTTGAACAACAATTAGAATTTCTTAACAAGCCAGTGCTTGAGCAAACTTAGCTAGTTTATGTCCCTCAAAAAATCTTTCATTTAAATCTATGAGGTAGAATTTATTGGCATAAAGTTATTTGTATTATTCCCTTATCATATCTTAGTAATTTTAATGAAATTTGAGTGTTCTGTTTTTTTCAGATCAGTCTGATTAGAGATTTATTAATAATAGCATAATATGTAATATATATATATATATATATATATGATAGTATAATATCGAACTCACTTTTAGTTTCACTATTCTCTCTATCTCTCTCTCATTCTATCTTGGTGATTTCATTATTATTATATTTATTCTGTTTAAGTTTAATTTGCTCTTCATTCCCTTATTTCTCATAGTGAAACTTGGGGAATAAATTTTAAACTATTTAAAATTTTAAATTTTTCATTAAGAGCTGCTTTAAATGCACTATTCAAAATTGGATACATATTAATTCCATTTTTATGAATTTTAAATATTTTTAAAATTCACATTGTGATTACTTCTTAATCCCATGGATTATTTAGAAAGTTTGAGTATGATTATCAAGTAATTAGGGGTACTTTAAACTTAACTTCTATTATTGATACTAATTTAATTCTAAAATAGAACATAATTTATGGTTTTCCAATTTTGTAAAATTAATTGATATTTGTTTTATTTCACAAGATATGAATCATTTAAAAATATTCCATGTGGACTAGAAAGGATTATGTAGATTCTATTGTTGGGTAGTATATTCCACAAATTTAAATTAGGTAAATTTGTTGATGGATTTGTTAAAAATCTATATTATTGCATATGTTGATCTATATGTTGTGACAACCATTGAAGGAGAAAGAGGGAGGGAAAAGTACTGTAATCTTCCATTGTGTTTGTCAAATTTTATCAATTATTCTTTCATTTCTATTGTCTCACACTTTATTTAAAATTATGATCTCTTACATGGTGCATAGACACTTAGGATTGTTCTTTCTCATTTTGGAACTTTATCCTTACAAAATATCTCCCTTTATCACCATAAACAATTTGTTTTTAAATTATATTTCTGTGTATAACCACTCTCTCTTTTTATAAATTATGCTTATTATTGTTTACCTGCCATAATCTCAGTTGTTTCATTAAGCCTACCAACAAATTGAGTGACTTATTATGAAATATTTCAGGACTCACTAAATAATTATACCTAGGACTATATTACATCCAAAGAACAGAAAACCAAATCAGGGGAGAGAAAAGGGAATGAATTCTGGAGGAAAACAGTTGAAAGCTTAAAGCCCCTGCTCACATAGTCACAAGGAACATCTCATTTGCTGAGCAATCAGTTGTAACAACACACTTGGGTTGTAGTCAACCATTCAGTGCTCACCATCATCAGTGGAGGATAGAAGCCCCAATTGGCACATATCCGAGCTGGATATTCTCACATGAAAATAGGTGCTCAGCATAAAAAAATATAATTTCTACAAGAAAAATATAATTTTCTACAAAAATATAATTTTCTACAAAAAGGAGTATCAGGAAATGGTGTGAACTCTCATTAAATTCAAGTTCCCAGACAATTGCAAGGGACCGATATTGTAAAAAGGCTTAACAAAGGATATATGATTTAGGCCTGTCATGATGACTGTATATTTTTTGCACAGTATGTCATTTCCACATTTTGTACACTTTATTTCTCTTTGTTTTCAAGTGGTTTACTTCTAGACCAGATTTAAGCAAACTGGCAGGCAGAATGTATTTTAGGCCTTTTTGTTTACATATAGATTCTATAATATATTTTTTATTTTTTTTACCCTTTATAAATGAACTTGTGTGACAATTGTTTGAGAAGGGAGTTATATTTAACTTTCTACATAATGTGTACAATATCAATATATCACATGCTATCCCATTAACATGTATTGGTAAAAACAAATTTAATTAAAAATATGAATTTAAGGGCTATAAAAATGATAGCTATAGGCAAAAATTGACAACCTCTATTCTAGATCATGTATGGGTGTATTTTTCATCCAATCTGACAATCTTTTAATTTTAATTGATATATTTAGACCCTTTATATTTAATGTGATTATTTCTGTAATTCTGCTTAAATTTAATAGGTTGCTATATTTTGACCACGTTTCCCTATTTTTTTCTTATCATGTTTTCTTTTGAGCATTTTATATAATTTATCAATTTTTGTGGCTTATTAGTTATGCCTCTTCTCTTTGTTTGTTTTGGTTGTTAATCTAGGGTCTTACAACTTCTTTAACTTTTCAAATTACAAGATTATATATACCATTTTACTTGTAGTATAGACGCCTTTCAATATTATACCTCCATTTACTGTCAACTAGGATTTTTGCAGCTTTCATGGATTTTATTCTATATATACTATAACCACACTCTTACTAATCTTCTTTTAAAACAATCAACTAGTTTTTTTAGAAGTTGAAAAATGTACCTATAATTTCACCATTTTCTGTACTCTTCATTCTGTTGCTTGTATCCAAATTTCTCTTATCATTTTTCTTCTGCTTAAGGTTTTTATTAATACTTTTATGCACATTTGTTGGCTGTTTTAGTCGTCTTTTATATTACTGTTACTAAAGACCCGACAAGGATAATTTTATGGGAGGAAAAGTTCATTTGGGACTCATGGTTTCAGAGGTTTCAGTACACAGGCAAGTGTCT
The DNA here is from genome assembly GCF_052094955.1 of Ictidomys tridecemlineatus. Classification (NCBI taxonomy): domain Eukaryota; kingdom Metazoa; phylum Chordata; class Mammalia; order Rodentia; family Sciuridae; genus Ictidomys; species Ictidomys tridecemlineatus. Next base: position 166,024,545 of record NC_135480.1, on the reverse strand, counting down.
CCATTTCTTGGAGCTTGAGGTGAGGCAGAACATCATGGCAGATGAGTGGGGTGGAGGCAAGCAGCTCCTGTGATGGTCAGAAAGCAGAGAGAGACTCTACTCACCAGATACAAAATATATGCCCCAAAGGCACACCCCCCCCAATGACCCACCTCTTCCAGCCACATCCTACCTGCCTTCAGTTACCAATCATCAGTTAATCCCTATTAGGGGATAATTTACTGCTTTTGTTAAGGCTCTCATAACCCAATCATTTTCCCACTAATCCTTTTTGCATTGTCTCACACATGAGTTTTGGGGGGAATACTTCACATCCAAACATTAGCAATTAATGCATCTAACTGTTTGAAGTTAGAAATTTTCTCCCATTTTTCCCCAATAATTCTGATTTAAAGGTTCTTTAGTTGTATTTTTAGATTGTTTCTGGCAAGCAATCAAATATAATAATATTATTCTTTTTCTATGTGTAAAGTATATTTTCCTCTTACCTTTTAAATATTATTCTCTTAATTACTAATAAACAGATTTATTATAATGTGCCTTGGTGTGTTCTTCTTTATGTGTCCTCCAACTCTTGTTGAAGGCTCACTGAACTTTTTGGCTATGGGTAATACAGTCTTGGTTTGGATAGGGTTGACAATAATTCCTTGAACATTTTTTCCTTTGTATTCTCCCTTGGAGTTTCCAATAGTCATATGATAGATCACATTGTTATCCCTTGTCTCGCTTGCTGATGCCCTCCGTTTTCATTTACATTATCGTTTTTATATGTTTTCTTTTGTGTAGCTTCCACTGCCTATAGCTTTGAGTAATTGTTTCTTCTGATATGTCAGATCTGCAGGTATTCCAATACAGTCTATTCGCTTTCTTCTCTGAAATTACAATTTTAGATCACTTTTCATTTTGTATTTCTTTCTTTCGAATGGATATTCTTTCAGCTACCTTCTTAAATATATGAAAAATACTTAGACTAGGTGTTTCTTGTGCTCATATCTTAAAAGTGCCATTTCTGTTTTCTCTTCATGGACATGTATTCTCATGCCAGGTCATATCTCCCTCACTGTATACTGAATATTATTTTCTTTTATGATAGGATATAAGACATTATAAAGTTCATATTGAATTTTCCTTTATGATTCTGGTATTTTCCACATATTCAGCAATGTGTAAATCTCCAGATTTCTCTCTATATGGTGCCATTTTCTCTCTGGCATTTTCACTACACGTTTTAACTATCAATATTTTCAAATTATGTGCTCTATTCTTCAACTCAGGAAGACCACCATGCTCTTTGGATTCCCTCTCTGCACCATGTCCTGGAAGAGCCTTGCAGACTACAGTCTCAGCAGGTATCTTCTGCTGTCTATGGTATAATACCTGTGCATTGGTTTTCATACATACATATATTTGGTACTGGGTATTGAATCCAGGGGTGCTTTACCAATGAGCTATATCTCCAGTCTTTTTTATTCTTTAATTTTCAGACAGGGTCTCATTAACTTGCTGAGGGTCTCATCAAGTTGCTAAGGCTGGCCTTGAATTTGTAATCCTCCTGCCTCAATCTCCCTACTCACTGAGATTAAAGGTGTACACTAATGCTGCCACCTCATATATATATATATATATATATATATATATATATATATATTTTTTTTTTTTAAAGTCATTTAATGTGTGGAACTTTATCAAGTTTCTGTTACTCCATCAGAGTAAGAACTAGAAGTATCATTGCATTTTAATTATATCACTAGATATATTGAGTCAATTTTAGAAAATATCAATTTTTATTCTTTCAATATTATATCTGTTCCATTTTTCCTCTTAAGATCTGTAACTCTAATTATACATTGTTAGATTTTTAAAACTATGTTCTATGAGTCATGCTAATTTCCCTATTTTTTATACTTATTGCTTCATTTGAATACTTTTGACTGATCTAACATCCAATTAACAAAATTTCCCTTTATATGTATAAATTCTGCTATTAAACTTATCCATCATTTCTCAATTTTACATATTAGTTTTTATTCTGCATAATATCTATTTGATATCTCCTTGTAGTTTCTAGTTCTCAGCCTAAATTATTTTTAACATTTAATTTCTTTAACATGTCAATCATAATTATTTTAAATTTTGCCTCAGATAATGCCATCATTTGAATTTCAATGGCTTTTTTTCTCCTATTTTCTTTTATCTTTGTAAAGTTGACTTCTTGTTTGCCTGACCATTTGTTGATTGAGTGCTGGGTATTACATGTGAGAAACTATAATACAAACCTGTGTCTGAATTATGTTTTACTTCTCAAGAGAGTATTTACTTTTGCTTTTGACAAGAAGTTAGGTTAGGTGTAGATTACCTTTTAAAAAATGTGAAACTGAGCTGATTGAAAGATATACTTTGAACACCTTGAGGCCTTTTTCCTTTACTCTAGTGGACAGGGTTAAGAGATTCCCACTGAGAAGAGCCCAGAGCACTTTCAGAAAGCCCTACTGTCTAATCACCTAAATTTCATTTTATTTTTCTTTCCAGCTTTGTAAACCTGGGTAAAGCTATATTCAGTGTCTCAACTGTCATTTAAAAATCAAGAAAAAATGTGGAACTGAATGTGATATTCTTAGCTTTTAGTCACCCAATAATCAGAGAAAGATTAAATTGCACATTAAACAGATTCATTGATTAGAATTATTGTGAAGAATGGAAGGTCATGGACAAGGTCAGAAGATCCTTTCAAGCCCAAACCCTACATGAAAAGGGGGAAGAATGGAAAGATCTCCATTATATCACAGATATAAGAATACAGATGCTCTTGTGAATATAATGGTATGATGTTTTCCTATGCTAATGATTTGCAGTGTGATGCTATTTCACAATGCTGGGATCTTGAAGTTAACTACCAATACTCTATAGTGCAGTGCATTGCTAAGCTATGATGTTTGGTAAGTTAAGTATATTAAATGCATTTGCATAATAATGCATCATAGCTTAGCAATGCACTGCACTATTGAGTATTGGTAGTTTAACTTCAAGATCCCAGCATTGTGAAATAGCATCACACTGCAAATCATTAGCACAGGAAAACATAATATTTCAAAATTTCAAGTATGTGTGTACCAAATGAATATTACTTCTGTACCAATGTAAGGTTGAAAAATCATAAGTTGAGCCAACATCAAATCAGGGACCATGTGTATTTCACCAATGCTGATGGGAAATCCTTGAGATGTATAGTTGTGGGATCCCTTCCATGTTGAGTAGTTGGCTGGTAGAGGTCCTTGTAAGTATGGCTTAGCATGAATGATATGATAACTCAATAAGAGCAGTGGCTGGAGCCACCAATTATTCTCCATTGAGCAGGAAGTCTGAGAGGCATTTTCACAATTACCACATCTCTCTTGTCCCAGTTCCATTTATTTTCTCTTTACATGGTCACTTTGTCCTTTAAATCCTCTTTGCTTCCGTATAAGTGTATCTATATCTACATATATATGCAGAGAGAGAGAAAAAAACACATGGCCAGAAAGGGACAGAGATAGACTCAGAAACTCTAATTTCTACTTGCTCTCAGAAATCCATATGCAACAAAATGAAACTGAATCCCTTTCTCTCGCCATGCACAAAAGTTAACTCAAAATGGATCAAGGAGCTAGGGATAAAACCAGAAACTCTGAGTCTGATAGAAGAAAAAGTTGGCCCTAATCTCCATCTCATGGGGTCGGGCTCCAAATTCCTTAATAGGACACCTATAGCACAAGAGTTGAAATCAAGAATCAACAAATGGGACATGCTCAAATTAAAAAGTTTTTTCTCAGCAAGAGAAACAATAAGAGAGGTAAATAAGGAGCCTACATCCTGGGAACAAATATCTACCCCTCACACTTCAGATATATTTGTATACTCTAATCTCCAGAGTATACAAAGAACTCAAAAAATTAAACAACAAGAAAACAAATAACCCAATCAACGAATGGGCCAAGGATCTGAACAGACACTTCTCAGAGGAAGGTTTATAATCAATAACAAATACACAAAAAAATGCTCACCATCTCTAGCAATCAGAGAAATGCAAATTAAAACCACTCTAAGATACCATCTCACTCCAGTAAGAATGGCAGCCATTATGAAGTCAAACAATAATAAGTGCTGGCGAGAATGTGGGGAAAAGAGTCCACTTGTACATTACTGGTGGGACCGCAAATTGGTTCAGCCAATTTGGAAAGCAGTATGGAGATTTCTTAGAAAGCTGGGAATGGAACCCCATTTGACCCAGCTATTTGCCTTCTCAGACTATTCCCAAAAAACCTTAAAAGAGCATATTACAGGGACGCAGCTACATCAATGTTCATAGCAGCACAATTCACAATAGCTAGACTGTGGAACCAACCCAGATATCCTTCAATAGATGAATGGATAAAAAAAATGTGGAATTTATACACAATGGGATATTACTCAGCACTAAAAAATAACAAAATCATGGCATTTGCAGGGAAATAGATGGCATCAGAGCAGATTATGCTGAGTGAAGCTAGCCAATCCCTAAGGAGCAAATGCCGAATGTCTTCTTTGATATAAGGGGGGCGACTCAAAACAGAGCAGGGAGGAAGAGCATGAGAAGATTACCATTAAATAGGGATGAGAGATGCATGAGAATGGGAGACAGAAAGGGAATTGCACTGAAGATGGGAGGAGACCCTCACTGTTATGCAAAATTACATATAAGATGGTGTGAGGAAGAAAACAAGAGAGAGAGAGAGAAAAGTGTCATAGTAGAGTGAGTAGAGAGAGGTGATGGGAGGGGAAGAGAGGGGAGGGGTAATAGGAAGGGTAGCAGAATACAACAGACACTAATATAGATGTATGTATAAACTTGGCTGTAAAACCAAAGTGATACTACAATCTGTACACGTGGAAAAATAAGAATTCATATCCCACTTGAATCAAATGTATAATATGTCAAGATCATTGTAATGTTTTGAGCAACTAATAAAAAAATTTACAAAAGAATAAATAACAGCTTAATAAACTATTTCACGATAGCTGAAAGGGAAGTATATTTCACTTTAAAATTTTAGTTACCTTCTCATATTCATTTGTACAAATAATATCTGTACTTCAAATAATGAGGTCTTGATGTATATGCATCCAACATGTTATCTGAGCAGAATTATTGAGTGTTAAGTCATGAAAAAACAACAAATAACCAACGACATTCTCCTTGAAAATGACAGACATATCTTCAAATATTTTAAAGTAAGTCAATTGATAGTAGATTTTTGTAGCTAAAAATAATACTAAGTATGGGAAGTTACATGAAGATACACACACATACACACACATACATATATACACATATATATATATATACATGCATATATATATGCATACATATATTTAATTTTTTAATTGACACATAACAATTTTATGTATTTATGGAATTATTATGATACATCATAGATGTACTCAATATGTAATGATCAGAGCAGTATTATTAGCATGTCCTTCATTTCATATATTTATTATTTCTTTGTGTTAAAAATATTCTAAATTCTTCCCACTACCTGTTCAATTAACTGGTGGATTATTTGATTAATTGTTGCCCTTGTTATCCTACTGTATTATCCAACTGAGTCAATTATTCCTCCTGTGTAACTTTGCAAACCATCCTGGTATCTGTCCTCTAACACCATTCCCAGCCTCTGTTAACCAATATTCTATGAAGACATATTTTATTTAAATTGAGGTTAAGCTTACAAAAATGTCAGTAACTACTTTTTTTTTACTAATTGTATATTTGTGAAGATTGTGGAAGGATTGTGTCTTTACTAGAAATTTGATGCGAAGTCAAAGGGTTTTAAAGATAAGGGATTTTCCTATTGTGAGTTTTATAGATCTAGTCCCCTGTAAATATTCAGTATAAGAAATTTTATGGCTCTCCTTAAATAATGTATTCACCAAGCATTTGTTCAATCATATATATTGTGATGGTCACTATGTTGTTTACTAAAACTGCCTGCAAATGTCTCTGGCTACAGAGTTCAATTTATCTCCCTCTGTTAAATTTCTGCTGTGCTCTTTTTTTCTTCCCTTTTTTATATTCTTTCTCTTCTTCCCTTTTGTAATCTTAACATGTGATATGAAAAACAGCAACTACTGTATAGTTTGGAGATTCAGTATGTGGATATTATATTTTGTGTTCCGTATATATCCTTAAGAGTTCTGGAAAAAAATGGATATTTGAAAGTGTAAAACAAGGGTAAAACTTCAAAGTTTTTTTTTATCTGATACCACAAAACCTATCTTTTAGACTCCTCAAAGTATATGCTAAATCCTCTCTGATATATGCTTTTCAAATAATATATCTAATTTTTTAAATAATAAAGGTCAGGGAAGACTTCAATCTCCTTGTCATCCTTCATATTTAAATAATTGACATGCTGTGATTTGTGCTTGAATTCTTAATTTTTCCTTTTATCTTCTTAATTTCAACAAAATTTTACTGCAAGTTTATGTAGTTTTATTGCTTGCTTGAAGTAATTCACAGACTTTTTATTTTCAAACAAGAGTAACTTTTTGTTTCTAATCTCTTTTATTGTGTGTGTTGAAACAAACTGAATTAGCTCTTCTTTTAGCATGGCTTTTAATCTTTATAATAAAACAATTCTTCATACATGTCTTTATCATTGTCCTTTGATAATCCTCACTTTCAATTTTAATAAATTTTCTCTTAGCAGCAATGAATTATTTATTGATAGATTGTCAGTTTTATTTTTAATACTTAGCTGAGGACTAATAATTCAGTTCTTAAAACACTACAATTTTGATCCTTTAGTTCTCTTTCTTGAATAAAATATTCCTCATCCTAATAATTTCTGATAGAATTAATATTAATATTCCTTTTTTTTTCGAAAAATTCTCTCATGGAAGTAAGTTTTCTCATCCATGATTTGGTGGTTAGCTTTCATATCACTGCTACAAAACCTGAGAAAATCAACTTAAAGGTGGAAAGTTTATTATGACTTTCAGCTGGATCCATTCCTTTTAGGCCTGTGTCAAGGCAGAAACATTATGGCAGAAGCAAAGCTGCTTTGCTCCTGGAATCCAGGAAGCAGAGAGATGGGGGGAGAGAGAGAGAGAGATGAAGAAAGGGTCTGGGACAATATACCTTTCCAGTATATGCTCCCAGTGACCTACTTCCTCCAGTTAGGCTCTGCACCCTATAGTTTCTACCATCTCCCAATAGTCCATTCAATCATGAGCCCATCAATTAACTAATCCCATTGAGGAGATCAGTGACCTTAAAATTCAATCATTTCTCAAAAGGGTCACTTCCGAATTTTGGTACACTGGACAACAAGCCTTCAACACATGAGCCTTTTGGGGACATCCAGATGCACACTCTATACCTGGGATATAACTGACACAGGGTAATCACTGGAATTACCAAGTAAATATTATCTATGTGTTGAAAACTAGAATACTTATTTGGTTTTGATATTAACTTTTGATTCAGAGCACTATAAATTTATTTTTTTAAAGAATGGCTTGTTAATTTTTACTTTGAGTCAATAAACACCTTTTCATTTTAATGTTAATTTTTCAAGGTACAAAAAATAATCAGTGTGGGACTTTTATGGGTTTTCAATGAACAACTGGATTTCTTTAGAAACAGTTCTTCTAGGAAAATATAACCTAAGGAATATACATGTTGATGATACAGAGATCATATTTCCATTTCTACTCCAATTATATGCAAGACCAGGCATGTTTAAGCTTCCAGAAAAGACTTTTTAGATTTACTCAGGTTTAGAAGTTATATTCGTATAATATTAATTCTATGAATGGTTGAATCTGAGGTGAGACTTCCCTTCTTTACTCTTACCACAACTCTCAACCTTTGTGTGGCGCAAGATGTCTCCTTCTTTTTGATACCTGTACTTACTTTCCATTCTCCAACTAGTCAAGCTACTGTCTACATCATAAAGCTATTCTAGCGCCTTTGGAGGATGTACTGTGAAGGCATAAAACTTCTTTTCTGTAACGACCTGAGGCTGTCTGACTTTACCTTTCTTCTCTGAGCATTTTCTTGCATGGAGTATACTAGCCTTCATGGTTTAGCCTACTCGCGAAGTCATTAAAGCTACATGCAATTTTGCTAGCAATGTCATCCGAAGAATATCAGGATTCTCCCTGAGCTTCACTGTGTTTATCAGGACCACACAAATATCCTTTCACAGAGTATTTGTTAAATATAGCCCATTCAAAGAATATGAATAATTATTTTTCTATATATCTTTGCATTTTTCTTTATTATATTTATTGTGGAAGAATAGATTCTGAATAAATAACACCAACAAAAAAAAAGAAAGAAAAAGAAAATGACAAAAGGAAGGCATAACTTTCAATAAGGTACCTGACTTTTAATATCCATTCAGTACTAGATAGCAACTTAAATAAAAATTTCCGAACCAGGCTTCTCTTTTTAAATGTTACATTTATGATATTTTGATATCCAGGGTACAGACATAGTGTCATCACAAAGACTGATTATGTGGCCTTTCACTACGCAGTCACATTAAATCTCCATGAGTTAAAGAAATAAGAAAGACATCTTCTGTAATACTGGAGAGAAGGCCACTCTCAGTTGACAGGTAGGTTGCTCATGAAAACAGACTGACAGAGTCAGGTGCACTCCCCAAGTGCAAACTGCCAACAAACTGTCACCTGCCAAAATGAATTAGACTCTCATACCAAGAAGGCTTCAAATCTTAAATGTTTAAACATTCAGAAAGTTTGGTAAGACATCTAGACATGCTATGTTTCCATGGGTACCCATTCCACACATTTAGTGCCATCTAAATGTAAGTTAAAATAAAGACATTCTTTATCTTTCATGAATATTTTCTCAGTGTTTCTGATACAGAGAGATAAAGAGAGAGAGATTCCCTGGAAGTCAGTCATGTGTTATATAACTAAATACTTCCATTCTGATTAATACTTTTCTACATTCTCCAAAATTTTATTTTTAAAGTTGTATGCATCTTTTTTGATGTTCTATTTTTGCCCAATACTATTAACCTAATAAATATACTGCATGTATCCAAACACAATTATCTGTTTAACTTGGGTTAATTCTGAATCTAATAGTTGAGGACAGTGAATTCACACCTGGGATATCTTCCCTTCCTTTCTTCCCTCTGTGCCCAAAATCATATCTCCATTAATTATAATATTAATAGTAATAGAAAAATGTCTTTGGTCTCTGTGTGCTTGACATTTTCTTCTTATATTTCCATTATTACTCTTATATTTTCTCTCCTTTTTTTCTCTGTTACTATAGCATTTATTGAATCATGGCTATGTTTCAGAAATTCACTAGTGAAAAAGCAAGTTTGAGAACCACTCTTCTGGAGACTGACAAAATACTCTGAATTTTTTCCTCTATTGAAAATCATCTAAATAGATTAATTGGTAAAATAGCCTCATAGTTTACATTTTAACTAAGTAGAAAGAAAACTGTGGGCTCTTCCCATACATCTGGTGAAGAAAAAAAAACGTTCATAAGCTTAACATGGCTCTTGAATTGATAAATTCAATTGTTGAACTGATAAATAGAAATAATATATACTCTTCAGCACCTGCTGAAACTAGAGTTTCTCTGCTTGTACTGGTGGGTGTGGTCAGCTGGGGATGCCTTCTGGCATTAGTTCTGAGGGCTGCAGCCAGCAAAGCCCAATTTTTCTCCACCACAGTTTAGTGGTATGTTACAGCTGTTAATGGTGGGAATGATGAGCTAAGCCCTCCAGTATTACAGCAGACCCCAGCAGCTCACTGCCAACTTCTTTCCAGGTTCATGTCTTAAGGATTCAAAGAATGAAATTCACAATGAAAGGCAAGATTTAAAGGAGTAGGATATATTCATGTGGGAAGAAAGAGACAGGACTCTTACAAGGCACGAAGGGACCTGATAGCAGATTGCTGCTTGAGTGTGCCAATGTAAGGTTTTACATAGCTCTTGGGTGAACACTATTGGTCCATATTTATGCTAATCAGGGTTTGTGAAAGTATCAATGCTATTGGTTTGCTCTGCAGTCTCCATTCCAGTGTGCCCCACTTCTGTCTTGCCACCACTTCATGGGAAACCAGAGGTTGAGGTTACTGGAACTTGGGTGCTCAGGGTTTTGGGACTGTAGTGCTGTGTGGAGCAGGCTCTCACACTGGGCCAGGTGGGCTGCTGTGTTGTGACAGGTCAGTGCACGCTGGCTTGCCTCAGCCCTGCTTCAGTGCATCTCAGGCCTATGCCAGCACGGCCGGCTCTGCGTAGCAGTGGCCAGTGCCCATCATCCAGCTCTTGCTGACATGCTCCATCCCACTTGGGCCACTGCTCAGCTGATGCTTTTCCCAGAAAAAGGGCTTGGCTTCAGTGCCACATAAATTTTGTGGCACTTTCTATTCCCTCTTCATTTTTATTACAGGAATATTCTTTGACCTAAGCATGGGAAGGGGTTAGGTCTTTTCCAGGGCAACACACACCTTGGTTATTCATGGACCCCTTTAATATCTTCTGGATACTTTCTTAATACTCATCAAGAATATTCTGCACTACTGTTCAGTGCTTGAATTTTTTACAGTATTTTCAATTTCATCAACATTTTGAGTGTTAACTTGAAAGAATTCTTATTCTTATCTATAAAGGGAATATGAAATAAAATGTTAAGTTTGTGAGGGAAAAAAAAACAGCTAGGCATAGATAAAAAACTTCACATTGACTTTCTTTTTTCATTACATTTGGTGGCAGACTTCTTACTAATGGATAGGTTTCATGCCTGAATCCTTCCCTCTGATTTTCACTAAAGATCTGTTGCTCTTGTCCTTCTTCTTTTTAATCAACCTGATGTGACCCTAATGACATAGTTCATCTAGAAGAAGATTTTCTTTCCAAAGTTACCCAAGACAACATAGAAACCTGAACTTCCATCCCCCAGAGTATTTAAGACCACTTACAACTAATTACACAGATATTTGAGTGCTTACATTTCATGCTCTTTCCATAGACTTTAAGATTTTGGATGTGAGAAACAATCCCTATTCCTTTCTATCTCTAAAACTAATATCACTGTATCTCTATAATATAGATATGACATATCTCTATATTTATATTATATACATACATATACATATGTAAATCCCATGAGTGTCATTTAGAAGTGGTCAGTAAATACTTTGATTATTGAATTAGAGCATCTATTCATTGGCTTGGCATCTAAAGAAACATGGGCTATTAGTAAAGATATGGCTTAGTTACTTCTGTATTTTAAAATCAATATACTGATATCTTTTGAAATTCTCTTCTTAAGAAAATTATAAAATACATCATTGGGACGATTCCTAGTGCAATGTCATGCTATGGAAAGAACCAGAGATCTCATAAAGGTCTATAGATCCCAGGACAGAGGAAAATAGAGATGAGCTAACACAGAGATCTAGATTGTTAAACTCAATTTTTAACTATCAGTGATCCTGCATAGTATTAGATTTACTAAACATTTTCTATAGTATATAGAATTTCAGTTGATAAATAGATAGTTCATCTACCTTATTTTCTTATCTCACGAATGTCACATACATTTTTTTAATTTTTTTTCTCCTGGCACAACAAGCTATTCAAATAAGTATATTTGAGGTTTGTAGGGAGATAAAGAGAGAGAGAAATATATAAGTAACTCCATTCTCAGGGAGAAACAGCAAAATGAAATAGATGGCGAGCTAGCACACAAAACATTCATGTACAGCCTCGTGTTCATGTCTAGCCCTAGCATTTGGTCTACAACAAAGAGGAAACTCAAAGGCAGAGAGCAGACATAGGCAGGGAGTATATCACATCTTATGGCAAAGTGTCCTGAGAAATATAACCTAATTGAGACTTATAGTTACTTTATTTTATTTCCTTGAATTTATGGGCTTCTAAGCAAAAGATATATTAAGGGCTAAAAAATTATAATCCAGCCTTTCAAATAAGTTCTATTGGAAACATGTATACATAATGAGAGAGCACAGCAAAGGGGAATACACACAGAATTCTAAAACAAATAGGTAGAATAAACTTAAAGCACTGATGATTAGTATACTTTACAATTTCTCAAAAAGTGAAGAAAGATAATACTTTACATATTAGCCATTCTAAATATGTGAAATAGATATCATCAGGTATTGAAATAAGAGTAGTTGTGATGTTATCTACCAATGAAATGAGATGCAGTTTTCATTTCAAAAAAAACTTTCATAAATGATGTCAGTTTGGGGTCTATTAATAGAATACCTCAAATTTACAGGTCAAAGAGAGTAACAGGTAATCTCGGGTTTGATAATGCTGATTAAAATCAAACATCTATACCTTGTTGCTATCTTTATAACAAAAAATGCATATATTATCATTCTAAGGAAGGAATAATTGGTAAGTATAATCTAATATTATCATAAATAGTAGAAGATATGATTGTATATTTGAAATCTCTGAGATAGCCAGGAAATTATAAGCAGGTATAAGAAAAATTAGTATGTTGAGTGGTGGTAATGTCTAAAAATCAAGATGTTTTTCTTGCCTAGGATACTTTGCCATAAGATGCAACATACCATTTGTCCATCCAGGTCTCCCCTTTGCATTTGAGGTTTTTACTTGTTGGAGACTAAGTGCTGAGACTGGAAGTAACTTTATTTGTCCAAATAAATGCAATTATATTAATTTTATAAGCAAAAAAATAATAGTAAACTACCTTGGAGGAAATGGAAAGAATGTTTATGACACTTATAAAAAGTATATTAAATACATCTGAGTTACATGTGTGATGGCCTAAAAAGAGAAATACATAACCTTTTCTCAGATCATAGAACTAAATGTGTAAATTTAATGTAACTTCAAAGAAAAATTGAAAACATTTATAGAGCTTGGGAAAATGATTTTTAAATTGTATTAGGAAAAATCCATAAATTATAATAGCCAATACAATTGTAAAATAAAAGATAAATGAGGAAGTAGTTGTGTTGGTTATTATCATACATTTATAAAATTAGAGTAATCAAATGTACATTTTAATAGTACTAGAAAAGCAAAGCCTATAAGCTCAAAATAATGAGAATTCAGACTTTGTAAAATTGAATATGACTAAAACAACATAATAAAATTAAATACTTAACATTTTCCTCACACACATACATATCAATATACACTTCATGTAAATATCAAAGTCCACAAGTATCATAAGTTAAATATAAAAAAATCAGTCATAATTTAGTTGAATAAAACAAGGTATAATATATTTTCAAGTCCAGAATAAACACTTTAATTATAATATTAATATGCTACAGAATGCAGAATTACTTTTGTCATTCTATAGAAGTTTTGAATAATTGCAAAAGTTTGCCAAAGATATACAGAAAATAAGTAATGAATCTAGATTACACTAACACAGAAAAAAGACAATAATTTAATAGAAAAAATGGAGTGAAAGACATTGACAGAAAGAAATAATGTGTGTTAAATTTTCAAGAACTTATTCAGACTGGATGTGTCTAGCTTAGTGGTAAAGCACTTGCCTAGCATAAGACCCAGGATTCTATCCCCAACACCACAGAAAATAAAAGTTTAAAAATTCAAAAACAAAAACCTAGTCAATATTAGAAATAATTGAAACAATAGGACTCAATAAGGTAGTTTTTCTTTCCTTCTCTAATTGGAAAAAGGGAAAGCATATAAAATATCAGTTTGCTTATAGCTATAGAAGCAATCATTGTAATTTATCATTACATAAAGTTTGTATAACAATATCTAAGAGTTTCTTATTCCATAAACATGGAAATGTAAATCACACAAATTTTTAAAGACAGCTTGCCACTGTGGATAATATTTTAAAGTATCCCTAATACTCTTATCCACTGTTTCCCTTCCACCCCAGAAATGTTTCTTTCTGAACTATGTACACATATATACATATAAATAAGCATGAGATTGCCTAATTATTTTCAATAGCTATTAATAGTAAATGAAATACCCTAAATGTCCATTAATAGGGAATTAGGTAAAATTTTTATGGTTTCTTGATACAAGGGTGTTTTATAAAGCTTTTTTAAATCAAAATTTGTTGATATAGAAATATAATATTTGGCAATTGAGGAAGGACTCCATTTAAAATATTTACAGTATGCTCCTTTTTTTGAGAACAGTTTTTATATCATTCTATATTCAGTAAAGTATCTCAAATACCTCTATTCCAATTTAATAAGATATATTTATGATTTCTTATCAACAAATTTCCACCCATCCAACAGAGAAGTCATGAATTATTTGCCTTTATTTGTACACATTTACTATATTATTTATTTTATGTGCATTGTGTAGCACAAATTGTATTTTAACTGAGATTTGAATCTTGTTTGCCACTTAAAACTATTTCATTATATTTGCTTTGAGTATTGCCATGGAATCATTGATCTAAAATGTACTAGATAATGAAATTTAATAGATAATGAAATAAATGTTCATATATCTTTAAATAAGTTAGGAGATTTTTAATATTGAGAATTATTGGGATGATTAACATTTTAAAATATTTGCCAAACGTTTCCATGTGACTTTAAAATTCTGATATAATAATAAATTAACAATAAAATTCACTAGATGCTAATGACCATAATTCTGGGAAAAATATCTGAGGCAAAAAAGTTTTCAGAATTTGGGTAAAAAGCATGATAATAATACAATTCCTGAGAGGAAAGGAACTTTGTGTGATTTCTATAATTACCCTTATTCTTTGCTAGGGGCAGTTTTCCAACTATGGGGAATAAAGGAAGAATATAAGCAGAGCACAGTATTTCAGCTCAGCTAAGAGGGGTTTGGAATTTGATGCAGCTGATGGTGCTGGACAGAGAACATCAGAGATGTACATGGGGAAGTACCAGCATCTGTGAGGGTTTTCTACAGTTCTCTGGATGATGGCTGGGCTGCACACATGCAGAGTGAGTTTAGAAAAAGCTTTCACAAAAGCATCTTCTAAGAGTCGAAAATGAAACAGAGGTATGAGATGTCAAGCAGTAGTGGGAGTTTTGGATGTTCAGCTCAGTTAAAGAGACATCCTAAGAACCTCATTGAGGCATTCTTCTGAGACTTAGAAAAGTGAAGCTAAAGCAATGAATACTAGATTGTAGAATTAGGTTTATTACAGACTGTCTTATGTAAATCTAAAATCAAACCTGTTAAGTACTAAATCTAAAATCTGATTTAAAATCGAACCTGGAAGTGGGGTTTAGATGTTTAGAGACTCTAAGTTAAAGGGTCTTAAGATCTCTGAGGTTTTCAGAGTTTCCTAACAAAGCAAAAGATGTAAGTGAATAGAAATCACCAGTAAAAGAACAATTTGCTAAAACCAAAGTCTTCACAGGATGGTAAAAGATCCAAGAGTTGTATTATTATTGGTGGTACACAATCAACAAACAGAAACAATGTGACCTATGTACATGAGGAAAAAGTCAATAGCAATTGATCCCAATCTGTAAAATGTTTGATTTAAAAGTTAATGGTTTAAAAGCGACTAATATAAATATTTTCAAGTAACTGAAGAAAAATATGTTCAAGGAAATACAGGAATAAATCCTCATGAATTTGAGTTAGATCTTGGTTCTCTAAATCCAACAGTAAAAGAACAGATAAGAGAAGAAAATTAGATGAATTAAACTTCCTCAAAATTTAAACATTTCATGGTGAAAATGATACTATCATGTAATCAATATAGTGTCAAGTAAATAGTTTCTCATGATGTGAGAACCATTTGCAAGCACGTATCTTGTAAGGTCCTTGTATCCAATAAATATAAATCACTGAAAAGACAATCTATTAAAACATAAGCAGATAATAGGAATAGATGTCTCACAAAAGGTACACACACAAAAAAAATCACTGAGCCATTAATTGCTCTCAACTTCATTACTCATTGGGAATATTCAATCAAAATCAAAATAAGACACCACCTCACACCAACTAAGAAACTAGGATGACAATGATCAAAAAAGCAGACAAAAATGTCAAGATTGTGGATAAACCAGAACAGGTATACATTGTATTTGGGAATATGAAATAAAACAACCATTTTGGAAAACAGAAGTTTCTAAAGATTTAACATAGAATTAGCATAAGACTCAGTGTGGCAGGTAGCATGCTGTGTCCTCCTGCAAACATAAGCATACACTACTACCCAAAATCTGTTAATATGTTTTTATCTTATATGGCAAAAGGAATACTGCAGGCATAATTAAGCTAAAGAATTTGAGATGAGGGGATTATTCTGGTTTATCTGGGTTGGCTCAATGTAATCATATGGGCCTTTATGAATGAAGCAAGAAAATAGGAAGGTTGGAAAGATTTATGTACATTATCTCTCTGGCTTTGAAGGTCTCATATTAGTATGACTAAACTTAACGAATTACGTGTGCAAGACCCTGTTTGCACATAATTTCATAGGCATGTGATATTCAGAAGACAAAGTTCATTCCATTCCATGACAATAGGTATGGACAAACAAATCCAAGTGCATTTTCTCTAGCAGAACTGAACTACAAAAAACTGTTAAGGGATGTTCTTTGAGCTAAAGTAAAATGATGCTATATGGAAGGAAGGGAAGAAAAGAAAAAAAATCAGCAAAGATAAAATAATAAAAAGTGGATAGATGTATAATGATATTATACACATCTTATATTTTTTTAAAAAGTCTGCTTAAAGCAAAAAAATAAGGTAGCATGTATAACAATGCATACATGGGATACACAACTGCAAAAGGATGGAGAAATGATTGGAATTTTATGACAGTCATATTGTGTTTGTGAAATGTGAAGTGAGATATATGGTGTGGATATTTTTTAAATATTTATATTTTAGTTGTAGTTGGACACATATCTTTATTTTATTTATTTATTCTTATGTGGTGCTAAGGATCAAACCCAGGGCCTTGCACATGCTAAGTGAGTGCTCTACTGTTGAGTCACAATCCCAGCCCATCTTTATCAGGCTTTTGTGGTTCTTTTTAAAATCTATTTTGATTTTTTAAAAACCGGATTATTAAACCTCTAAATGTGCTCTCTGTACATTATCACAAGTTCCAGATGCAGATTGCCAAAGTCAAACAATCTTTTCACCACTGATAAACTGTCTACCCTCAGACCAGTTATTGAATCTTTCTCTTCTTTTTCTCTTGTACTGTGGAGACAAAAATAGCACATAATACATAACATTACAGTGAAGATCATTTGAAAAAATATTCATCAAATTCTTTTCTCCATGTATTAAATGTTTACTAAGTAATTGTTCACTATTGTTACCTAATATTAGCAAAAACATTTATATTTAAGTGAGATTATATCAAACTATATTTTTAATTATAAGGAAAGTATACAAATTCATTGATCAGTTAATATTCCAGGGAGTTTAAGCACTTCAAATGGTCTATTTTACTTATCTTAATATACTTAATTAGAGATAGTATTCTTATTTAGACCAGCATGCTAAAGTAGTTAGTCTCTCTGATCCATTTAATAAGTTGGAAATGATTTAAATCTAAATATCTTGACTATAAAATCATTAGATATTTTACCCCCAAGATTGAATCATTGCATCTACTATAAAAAAATCAGCTCTAAAAGTATACAACTACCATATTTTAAACTATACAAAATGAGTGAATGTGAACCCAACCACTTGTGCTTAAAGAATTTTATGTCTCTTTGGGAATGTTTTATATTTTATATAATATTACAAATATTATATATTTATATTTTACCTAATGTTTTATATTTGTGCTAAACACCCTCAATTCTGAAATTTTCAGAAGAGTTTTTATATAAAATATAACTTCCTATTGGCCTCATAAATCATGAACACTGGAAAATTCAACATCAAAACTTCTAAACACAATATAATTTAAGCTGTCTCTTACATTGAGTTACAACAAAAATTACAGCCATAGCAACAGCAGTAGCCTTTTATCAGGTTATGTATCCATGTTTTGACTCATAATATCTACTGTATCCATGGTTTCTCTTCAGAAGAAACAGAAAAACGTTGGGGCTAATACACAGGCCAAATAGTTTTTGAAAGTTCAGAAAATATGAAGAAAATGACCACAAGAATTCTACAGTGTCATGTGTGTTTCACTCCTGCTCTGGTTGCCCTGCTCGCCTGGTCTGATACAGAGGGAAAGAGAACAGCTCAAGCATTTGGTCTATTCCTATCACCCCTTCTCTCTTTCCTCAGGAGAGGAAAACAATGCACTTAAATCCCAAAGTCTTTATTTTTCCTGATGACTATAAGTGGTCTGCTTATAGTAATATTCAAAATTAATAAAAACATCAGACATTTGTTTATAACATATTTTATACATTATGTATAGATGGCACATTTATAACATCCACAAACCTCCTTCTCCCCAAACATTGGGCTCATCAAGTTGGTTTCAATTAGTCAGTAATCCTCTGAGAGCAAATGATAGAAAATGGAAGTGAATTTTAAGGATTTATTCAGACATTTAAAAGAACACTAATGAAATCCTAATGCCTTTTATTTCAATGATTTAAAAGTTTTTATCTCCTGTCAGATCAATCAAGGATGAGATCCACTTTCAGCATGAAATTATTGATCCCCTCAGTCTCTCTCTTTACTGAGTAACCTAACTGTATCTTCAGTTTCCCTCAAGAAAGGTTTAAAAATATTTTAAGTTAATTACAGAGCTACCTATAAAAGGAACCTTAAATAAAATACAGAAATTATTTTAAGAAGTGAGTATTTTATTAGTTTGGTTGTTATTTGTAATAAAGTCATTATCACTCATCCCAGGAATAATTGTGACACGTCAGCATATTTGGATCTCACAATTTAGTACTATGGCTTATTAATCTACTTTATCATCTTATCTCCAGTCCTTTGAACTCATCTATATTCATACAAAAAGGCTAATTACAATAGGGGGGTTCTATTCATGGCCATATAAAAGTATATGGCTCACCTGTCATTGTTGGGACAGGCTCCCAGTAGCCAATTTCACATCTTTAGAAACAATGGATGGAATTTACATGCAAGATGGCAGAATGACTGGAAGTGGAGTCAGTAGCAATTGTTTATCAGTTTTAAATGAACTAATTACCAATAACATTTGGCAATTAAAACTGAAACTAAATGTTTTTTTGCACTAGTTTTAGCATCCAGGGCTCATGGTTGTCTGGCACAGCTGATCCTCTGCCTGCGTACACAGCATTGCTCATTTCAGGACTTTGATAATCACATTCTCATATTTTATGGACACATCCTCCTGTCTGTGGATCAGACATAAAAACATGCAGCTGCTATGCACAGCTCCGTCCACTGCATTGCCTCAGCAAATCATAAGCTTTCAATTAGGCATTCCGGAGCATAAGCAGAAATAAGAGAGGAAATTTGTTTTTCACATATAAACTTCCAAACAGCCTCCTTTAATGGCCTCATTTTGTTCACTGATTCCAGGAATGCAAAAAGAAAGTTGGTCACTGTTTGCAGAGCAAAGAAACCTATTAAACTGACTTTTTGGAAGTCATGGAAAAGAACCAGTTTAGAGGAAGAGGAAATCATCAAGGTTGCCCTCATCTCATTTTTGTTTAGTTGACCTTCACACATCACCATATCCTCAAGGCCTCCACTATTCCATCCCAGTAATAGCCACAGTCACCCTCATGTCTGCAGAGAGCTCTTATGTTTCTCTCAGGCAAACAGAGTGCATGTCAGGATCATTTATCTAGTCAACATTTATTGGAAGTTTTCTTTATGTCAGGCCCCTCTAAATGCTGGGAATAAAAGATCAGAAAAAATACTTAGTTTCTTTTAAGATCCTTACCTTCTAGTAAACCAGGTTTTATTCTATGTTTTATCTGAGAGAGGTGAGAAATTATACTACTTTATTTAAATTCAGAAGAACAAAGTTAACGAATTATCAATTTAAAAAACAAATCTACATATATAGATAAAATTTCCAAAATTATAAAAAGTAGCTTTGTGGAATAACATAGATGAGAGACATAGAGATATCCTTTTTTTTAAAGATAATAGTATAGAGTTTGTTTGGTTTTGCAAGTAACAGAAGCATGGAGAAGCTATGTTAAGTGACATTCATGTGCCTGTTAGAGAATATAATTGTAGTTCAGCTTCATATGGGACTTGAAACAGAAAAAGAGAATTACAAAGAATGCTACTTTTTGGTAACTCTCAATGTAATTGAGTCTTTTATCTTTATTGCTTTGTTTTATTTTCAATTCTATATGCTTATTACTGTCCTTTCTGCTCCACTGTGCACTTGGTAGTAAAAGGTTGTTTTAGCACAATAAATGTACTATTTCCTATTTTAGCAAAACAACAACAAAAACCCTGTTTTCCTTTTTTGAATAACATTTTCAAATTTCCAACAGAGAATGGTTGGTTTTAGGGCTCATACCATCCCTCTTCTTGATGGTGGCATAGATGGGATACAGTTGAAGGCAGTGTCATGGCCAGTACTTGCTGGCTGTTTGTGGGTTGAGAGATAAGAGCTCAGCACCATATAGATTCATCCTGATAGATAGATTCTTGCTCAGATCACAGGAAAGATCATCCTTGCTTCAATGTTAATCCTTTCTGGAATCTAAAATACTTATTTCTTTTCCTAAGAGAATTTTCTAGGCTAAGCACAAGTGACAAAGATACAACCAGATAACTATGATACAGTATAGTAACTGTCATAAGACAGGTAGATATGGACAGCCATCAGAGTTACTGTGAGGACCTGTGCCATCAGCTAAGATGTCCACAATTCTGAGGCTTCATTGTTCATGTTTTATTTTGATTCCTTAACAGACTTATTTTGCATTTTATGTAAAGAAAGACCCTTATTTTGAGTGTTTTGAGAGCCTTTCTTAAATTATAAGAAAATGCACAAGCAACGTGTACAGAACAGTGAAATTTTTATAAAGTTTACAGAATGAACCAAATATAACCAACACTCTGGAAATATCCCTCCAGTCTCCTGGTTGTTACTCCCTCATCACCATCTAAGGAAACAACTATTCTATCTGGCTGTATCTTGTGCTTATTTTAATTGAATTTCCATATGACTTCTGTCACACAGACTAGTTGATGTCTTCTTTTCAACTTCATATAAATGAAATCATATTGGATGTCCTTTTCATGTCTGAAAGTGTTTTGCTTAATGCTATGAGAGTCATTCATTTTGTATTCCAGTAGTGTGTGAGATTGTATCGTCACATCAAATTTCATTGAATGAATATCCACAGTATGTTTACCTGCTACACTGTTGGTGGACATATGCATTGCTTCTAGTTTAGAGTGTATGCTATATGTTGCTATTAATATTGTTGTGCGAGTTGCTTTTAATAAACGCATGCATGCTTTTCAGTTAATTTTTGTCATTATGATAGGTGTTTATCTGGTTGTATCTTGTGCTATTTTAATTGAATTTCCATATGACTAATGATATTGAATCCATGTTGGCAGGTTTACAAACTACAAACTACATTTTTGATGAGGTAACAATTTAGTCTTTTTCAAAAAGAGTTGGTTGTGTTTATTCTCCTTGTTCCTTTCTGTGAACTTTATTAAAATTAAGAAATTCTTTTCAAAAAACAACACAATTAAGAAATTAATAAAAAAAACATTTCATTATAAAAGATAATGGTTGGTTTTAGGGCTCATACCTTCCCTCTTCTTGATGGTTTAGTATTGTGTTTGTTACTTGCAAAATTTGATTTCCATTTAAAGGTTTAGTAATGTTTTTAGTAATGTGTTTGTTACTTGAATTAAGAATACATCCAGAGGCTGGGGTTGTATCTGAGTGGAAGAGCACTTGCCTAGCACATGTGAGGTACTGGGTTCAATCCTCAGCACCACATAAAAATAAATGAATAAAATTAAGGTATCATGTCCATCTACAACTAAAAATATTTTTTAACAAAGAATGTGTCCATTTAAAAAATAAAGTTACAAATACAATGATCATATTCTAATACTCCACAGAGGAAGTTTTTTTTTTTCAAAGAATTTTTATTTTCTTTATTTTTGCCTCAGAAATCACTATTAGTAAAAGCAGCCCACATAGTAGTAGTTACCTATTTTGTTTGTGATCTCAATGGTCGAAATATCAAAATATTATTATTCTGACTTACATCATTTATCTTTGTGTTAATTCACAAGAAATGCTTCCTTTAAGTCTCAGAATCAGAAAAATCTGCTGGGCAACTGGCTTGAGTTTCTCCTATGGGCACTGTGGCTTCTGTGACAGATTGTCCTCTTTTTTTGCCTTCTTTTGCTAACAAATGTTAATCACCATTTATAAACCACAAAGGGCTCATGCTTACCCTTCTCTGTTAGGCCCATCACTGTCTTTACTTTGCTATTTTCCTTAGAGGTTTCTATTGATTTTTGATATAAAATAATCTATATAAAAGTGCAAAAGAAACATAACAATAGTGAATATGTGTGCGTGTAATAGTCTATATATGTTTTCTATGTATATTTACTAAGCTAAATATACTAAATTAGACAAACTAAGATATATCTAATAACCAACCATACATATGTGTTTGTATACACATATTTTATAAAAGTTCATATATATACACATACAGGGCAAATAATTTCTTATTCTTAATTTTTTTATCTTATAAAAGTAAACTAAATAATAATCTTGTAGTTAATGTTCTTGTTAAATATTTCTATTCCATGCCTCTGTGCCTATATATATGACATTTTTGCTCCAGTATTTGGCCATATGCATGCTTAACTTTAGTTTCATGCTACAAAGTGAAGATTAGTACTGGAATTCAAGCAGCCTAAAGTATTCTGCACAGCATCTTATTTGTTTGCAAAGTTCTTGAGCTATGAATAAGGATAAAATTTAAAGCTAAAGCATGGAGAAAAAAAAGACTGTAGAAAAGCGTTTTTATGCTAATGGCCATAGCAATGATTATAAAGCAGAGTGCATACAGAATGCACCATGGAGATGCTAAATAATATTTATGGAGCATATGGGCCTTGCATAGCAGAAGCAAAAATGTTCTTTTCTTCAAATTCTGTTTGCCAAATTACTTTGGACATTAAGGAAAATGCTGAAGTTTCATTTGAACTGTGGACCAGAAACTCTGACCAAAAACACTGCTGGGATTTGTGTGCTGTCATTTTATTCACTATAACATTAAATAGAACTGTGACATGCTAGAATGAGTCAGGATAAATTGTCTTTTGCTTCCTCGATATAAGGATGTTTGAAGGGGAAAAGTGGGACAAGGACTAAGTTTGTTTCAGAAAACTTGGAAAAGAGAAGTTTATGAAATTAATAATGGAGTCATTATTATTCCAAAAGCTAAACAAATGCTCTTTAGAAAGCAAATTCACTCTACAAATTTTATTATAATAAACTGATGCACTAATGTATATTTCTGGAATTTGGAAAATATTTTAAATTTGAAAAATATATAACCATCTTATTGTTCATCCTTATGTCTCAAAATAATAAATGTTCATTAATTACCCCCAAAATCACTGGTATTATTTCTTTTATTCTGATAATAATATTAAAGCATTTTCTAGTGCCAGCTATTATAGAGACTCCTTTACCTCTAACATTATAAGTCATATTTTGTTTCACTAATTCTATGATGATAAGTTTGAAAATCAGAAAGGCTAGGAAGCTTCTTTGGAGTCACAAAGAGTAGTAAAACTGGGATTCAGTTCTGACCAAAATGGCCCTGTCCTTTATAGTACAATATTACTTTGTTAAAAGAAACAAACAAACAAAACAGGCCAGTCTCAGTACAAACCACCAAGTGCTATAACAAAGATGTGAAAACATATTTTTGATATAGCATCAAGGAGAAATAAAATCACCTCCAATTTACATTCTGTTTATACATGAAATTCATCAGGAGAATTTTAGAATGATTCAAGTAAATTCATACATATCCTTCCATATATCTGAAAATTCTCTTGATCTTTTTTAAACTGTGGATAATTTGAAACTCGAAATTTTCTTCCCTTGGCTGAAGCATTGAAGTCCTGATAAATGGCTTTTGTACAGAAAGTCTAAACAAGCTGAGCTTGTGTTTAAATAAGCTCTCATATTAATATGGGAGTTTGGACAGTTTACAATATATGAAATTAGATAGTCATCAGGAAATTTAAATTTTTATTATGTAACTTGTAAAGTTCTAGGAGAATAATACTTCATACTACTCCTGAAGTCCAAGATGGAATAGCCTTTGCTCTACAAAATATATAGCTATTTTTTTTTCTTTTTAAGTAAATGAAATACTCACTGGATTCTATAAGCTGCTCATTGAGTAAAGTATGAGTTAGAAAAAAATCACATAGGGGATAGGAAAGGTAGCAGAATACAACAATTACTAATAGGGCATTATGTAAAATTGTGGATGTGTAACTGACGTGATTCTGCAATCTGCATTTGGGGTAAAATTGGGAGTTCATAACCCACTTCAATCTAATGTATGAAATATGATATATAAAGACCTTTGTAATGTTGTGAACAACCAATAATAAAAAAAGAAAACTAAAAAAAAAAGAAAAAGAAAAAAAAAGAAAAAAATCACAGACAGGACATAGTCACCAAGTTCTTCTTTTTTATTTAATATGATGTTTTACTTAATTTATTGAATTAGCTGTAATATAATTCACTCCTAGTCTACTAAATTTAAGTTCTGTTCATATAAAGTATTGGAGTAAAACCTATTTGTAGCATTTTCTCTGGAGTTTATATATATACATAATTATTGAATAGTCAATATTTTTCTAATAATGATTTTGTTAATATACTCCTATGTTAAACATAATTATTCACAGCCTATCCTGTGGCTCACTTAGGAAACACTTCATAATAGAAATATGTTTTATCTAATATAATTCTACTGTCTTTTGTTACTGTCAAGTGAGTGTAAATATGATTTACATGGAGGAAGTTGTTTAGATTGCATTTTTCTGTACATATTTCTACCATAACTATTGGCCTAGATGTAGAAAAAACGTATGTTCTTTCCATGAATGCATGTCCAATAAAAGAAAATATAAACACAAACAGTTTATCATTGTAGTAAAACATTCAAATTAAACCAAGGTAATGTGCATGTGCAGATAAAAAAGGTAATTGTGTACAAAAAGAATAGAGAGAGCATGTCCATATGAAGCTTGAGTAAGAAGAGAAATGGGGGGGGACCCAACATGGCGGCCAGCGAGGAAGCAGCACTTTTCAGTATCTCCACATTAACGGGATCAGAAAGACCCATTAATACACCTAGATTCTACCTGCTGAGGAACTTCTAGCAAAATTCTGCTGAAAAGAGACCTGCCGGGAATTAGTAAGTTTATTAGAGGTGACAGTTTGTCCCAGACGAGTGAATCTCGGTCATGAGGCGCAGAGGTCCAGTCCCGCTGGCCGCTGCTGAACGGCCACCAGCGGGCCTCCTGCCCAGCCTGGCAAATGGCCCCGCCCTCCCGGCTCTGCGAACGGCCCCTGTCCGCCGAGCTCAGGAGGCGATGTGAAGGGACTCTAACCAAGCCTTTATGAAATAGCAAACTGGGAACTAAAACCACAGATTGAGTCAGACCAGAGACAAGCCAGTCCCACCCCTCCCTTTGGACACTTAGGCAAGGAGCCTTCATAGCACCTAACCTAAAGTCCTAGGAACAAACAACAAATCACTATATGCATACAGAATCCAGAAGCCCTTTAAAATTGAATGAATCAGCTCTAAAGTACAATAAAGCCCAACATCTCTAGGCATAATCTCCCACCACAAAGGAGAGACAACAGAGATATACAAAGCCAAAACAAATGTATAAGAGAAAGCAGTTACAAAGCAGTCAAACAGAGTGGAAAGTAATGTGAACAACATGAAAAAACAAGGGAAAAAAGGATTACAGATAATGCAAGACATCTTAAATCTATAGGAGGACCTAGAAGCATCAGAAACATGGACAGGGAAAGAAATCAAGGCATACCTAACTCAGATGAAAAGGAATATTAGAGAAGACATGAGACAGCAAGTCCAAGCATTGAAAGTATATTTTGAAAATGAACTAAACAAACAAATTCAAACTGCAAAGAACGAGCTTTACCAGGAGATAGAAATCTTAAAAAAACAAAAACCAAACAGTAATCCTAGAAATGCAAGAAACCATAAACCAGATTAAAAACTCTAACCAGAATATTACAAATAGACTAGATCAAGTAGAAGTCAGAACATCAGATAATGAAGACAAAGTTTATCAACTAGAAAAGAATATAGTCAACACAGAAAAGATGCTTAAATCTCATGGGCAATCTATCCAAGAGATATGGGATCTCATCAAAAAAACAAATTTGAGAGTCATTGGGATAGAAGAAGGCACAGAGGTTCAAACCAAAGGAATGGACAACTTATTAAATGAAATAATCCTAGAAAACTTCCCAGAGATGAAAGATGGAATGGATTGCCAAATCCTGGAAGCCTACAAGACCCCAAACATCCCAAACCATAATAGACCAACTCCAAGACATATAATTATGAAGATAGCCAACATACAGAACAAGGAGGGAATATTAAAAGCTACGAGAGAAAGGAGGAAGATTACATTCAGGGGTAAACCAATTAGGTTAACAAAACCTTCAAATAAGAATTAATACCAATACTTTTCAAGCTATTTCAAGAAATAGCAAAAGAAGAAGCTCTTCCAAATTCATTCTATGAGGCCAACATCACCCTAATCCTGAAACCAGAAAAAGATACTTTAAAGAAAGAAAACTACAGACCAATATCTCTAATGAACATAGATGCAAAAATTCTCAATAAAATCCTGGCAAATCGAATACAAAAGCATATCAAAAAAATTGTGAACCATGATCAAGTAGGACTCATCCCTGGGATGCAAGGTTGGTCCAATATATGGAAATCAATAAATATTATTCACCACATCAATAGACTTAAAGATAAGAACCATATGGTTGTCAAGATAGATGCAGAAAAAGCATTCGATAAAGTACAGCATCCCTTTATGTTCAAAACAGTAAAAAAACTAGGGATAACAGGAACTTACCTCAACATTGTAAAAGCTATATATGCTAAGCCTCAGGCTAAGGCATTCCCGCTAAAATCTGGAACAAGACAGGGATGCCCTCTCTCACCACTTCTATTTAATTTAGTCCTTGAAATACTAGCCAGAGCAAGTAGACAGACAAAAGAAATTAAAGGCATAAAAATAGGAAAAGAAGAACTTAAAATATCACTATTTGCAGAAGACATGATCCTATACCTAGAAGACCCAAAAGGGTCTGCAAAGAAACTACTAGAACTAATAAATGAATTCAGCAAAGTGGCAGGATATAAAATCAACAAGCATAAATCAAAGGCATTCCTGTATATCAGCAACAAAACTTCTGAAATGGAAATGAGGAAAACCACCCCATTCACAATATCCTCAAAAAAAAAAATACTTGGGAATCAACCTAACAAAGAGGTGAAAGATTTATACAATGAAAACTACAGAACCCTAAAGAGAAAGAGAGAAGAAGATCTTAGAAGATGGAAAAATGTACCCTGTTCATGGATAGGCAGAACCAACATCATCAAAATGGTGATATTACCCAAAGTTCTCTACAGGTTCAATGCAATGCCAATCAAAATCCCAAAGGCATTTCTTGTAGAAATAGATAAAGCTATCAGGAATTCATATGGAAAAACAAAAGACCCAGAATAGCAAAAGCAATTCTAAGCAGGAAGTGTGAATCTGGAGGTATAGCGATACCAGATTTCAAACTGTACTTCAGAGCAATAGTAACAAAAACAGCATGGTACTGGTACCAAAATAGGCAGGTGGAACAATGGTACAGAATAGAGGACACAGAGACCAATCCACAAAATTACAACTTTCTTATATTTGATAAAGGGGCTAAAAGCATGCAATGGAGAAAGGATAGCATCTTCAACAAATGGTACTGGCAAAACTGGAAATCCATATGCAACAAAATGGAGATGAACCCGTTTCTCTCGCCATGCACAAAAGTTAATTCAAAATTGATCAAAGAGCTTGATATCAAATCAGAGACTCTGCACCTGATAGAAGAAAAAGTTGGCTCCGATCTACATATTGTGGGGTCGGGCTCCAAATTCCTTAATAGGAAGCCCAAAGCCCAAGAGTTAAATACAAGGATAAACATATGGGACTTACTTAAACTAAAATTTTTTTCTCAGCAAGAGAAACAATAAGAGAGGTAAATAGGGAACCTACATCCTGGGAACAAATTTTTACTCCTCACACTTCAGATAGAGCCCTAATATCCAGAATATACAAAGAACTCAAAAAATTAAACAATAAGATAACAAACAACCCTATCAACAAATGGGCCAAGGATCTGAACAGACACTTCTCAGAGGAGGACATACAATCAATCAACAAGTATATGAAAAGATGCTCACCATCTCTAGCAGTCAGAGAAATGCAAATCAAAACCACCCTAAGATACCATCTCACTCCAGTAAGATTGGCAGCCATTATGAAGTCAAACAACAATAAGTGCTGGCGAGGATGTGGAGAAAAGGGTAAACTTGTACATTGCTGGTGGGACTGCAAATTGGTGCAGCCAATATGTAAAGCAGTATGGAGATTCCTGGGAAAGCTGGGAATGGAATCACCATTTGACCCAGCTATTGCCCTTCTTGGTTTATTCCATGAGGACCTTAAAAGAGCATACTATAGGGATACTGCCACATCAATGATCATAGCAGCACAATTCACAATAGCTAGACTGTGGAACCAACCTAGATGCCCTTCAATAGGTGAATGGATAAAAAAATGTGGCATTTATACACAATGGAGTATTATGCAGCACTAAAAAACGACAAAATCATGGAATTTGCAGGGAAATGGATGGCATTAGAGCAGGTTATGCTAAGTGAAGCTAGCCAATCCTTAAAAAACAAATGCCAAATGTCTTCTTTTATATAAAGAGAGCAACTAAGAACAGACAGGGAGGAAGAGCATGAGGAAAAGATTAACATTAAACAGAGATGAGTGGGGGGAGAGAAAGGGAGAGAGAAGGGAAACTGGAAATGGAAGGAGACCCTCATTGTTATACAAAATTACATATAAGAATTTGTGAGGGGAAAGGGGAAAAAAACAAGGGAGAGAATTGAATAACAGCAGATGGGATAGAGGGAAGATGAGAGGGAAGGGGAAGGGGGATAGTAGGGGATAGGAAAGGTGGCAGAATAAAACAGTCACTAATATGGCATTATGTAAAAATGTGGATGTGTAACTGATGTGATTCTGCAACTTGTATTTGGGGTAAAAATGGGAGTTCATAACCCACTTGAATCAAATGTATGAAAGATGATATGTCATGAGCTTTGTAATGTTTTGAACAACCAATAAAAAAAAGAAGAGAAATGAGTCAATTTTTCTGACTCTGGAAAAAACATTTGACCTCTATAGGCAACGACTATGAACAATAGCAGCAGGCGACTTAACCTCAAGTTATGATACAGATATAAGGTGTCCCCCAAAAAGCTTTCCATTGGCCATAACAGTGTCCACTTATACTTTTTAATATTGGAATAGCAACAGGACAAAAAATATAAAAATCTCAGCAGGATGAAACTAGAAATTACTTCAGACATATATAAGCTGTCTCTTGGAAAGCTCATGTGCACATGTAACATATAGGTTTTTTTTGTTTATTTTTGTACTCCATCACTGGTAATATTTCCAGAGTGCCTTTAATATAATAGTTGACCTATTTTTTAAAAAAATACAAGTGCAACTCAACAGTGATAGACTATGCAGCAACTAAAACTATTTAACATCTTAAGGCAAAAAAACGAAAACAAAAACAGAGCTGTATTTACATGCTCTCAACCTCTAAGTTTTTAAGGGAAGAGTTGAATTTAATATTTTTTTCCCTGCTGGAATATTGATTCTTTCATTTCCCTGCCAAATGACCGTTTGACTTCAATTGCTATTTTCTTCATTACATTGGATGAATTTGTATCATTATATTGGAAGATACAGTTAAGATGAGCCTGTGCTCTAGTTGAATATTACAATACTTAGAAAGCTTTTAATAAAACTAATAAAGGGATACATATCCAGAGACTTATTTAATTGGTTTGAGATGGTAGCTCATGGGGAAACCTTTGGTGTAGAAAAATAAGCATAGAATACATGGTTAGAAACATCTCCCATCAGTGTGACTTTAAGCAGTTACCTGGCCACATTATGTCTCTTATTCTTTTGTTTATTTACCCAACAAATAGTATTAACTGCTTACCATGTGTCAGGCATTGTGTTCAGCAGAAGCAATCCACAGAAATAAGACATATTTGCTTTTTTTCTAGTGTCAAGATAATAATAATCAAATAATGACAAAATTGGAATGTATTATAGATTCGGATGAGTGCTACAGAAAGGATCATGCCTTATGACATTCAACAAAATCTCCAAAACCAAATTTGACTTAGTTTGTATTATAGAGGAGAAGGGGATTTTTGCAAGCTCAGAAACAAAACTGCATTATGACCAGGAAAACAGAAGCTTCTGCAGTTGAATCATAGACTTTTACAAGACATAAAACATGATCTCTTATCTTCTTCATGAAAATAACTACTTTTTCCTTCCTTAATGATTTGAAATTTGGAGTGGAGGAGAGTCCATGGGACAAAGATTTGACATTAAAGCACTTGAGGTGAAGAACAGCAGAGCTGTCAGCTTTGTTCCTCCCTCAAAGGAAACTTCCAAATACAAACATCAGAGACAGAATCTCACCAGGTATGAGGAACAAAGCAACAACTATTACCCTGGATGTCACCATGTTTGCTGTCTCACTTCTGTAAGGGGAAAGGAGAGGAGAAAAATGCCTCTTTTGGAAAAGGATATCCTCTATGCTAAGGAAGTTTTTCATGACATCTTGAAAAAGAGGATAGTAATTAGTAGCTATTTTGGCTTGACTTGGGCAGAATAAGACTTTTAAAGACAAAAAACACCAAACAAGGCCTCACCAACTTTAAAGTGTAGATAGATCTTGTTAGAAAGTAGATCCTGGTTAGCAGTTATGGAGAGTAGCTTGAGACTGTGAATTTCAAACATATTCTGTTGATGCTAAAATCGCTTTCATTTGACCATGATTTGAGGAGGAAAAACGTACTCATTGAATGTACTTCTCATTTTGCTTATACCAGAATGTTTAATACAATTTATCATAAATGTAAACAAAAAGAATAATTGTTTTCTGACTGGGTGTTACCTGAATTCTTTCTAGGAAAATCTTTGAAGCAATGATGTGTACATCTGTCTTCCCTAAGGTAGAAATGCATGAACATTCATCTTTTCACCTTGATCATTTCATTTTTTGGTTCAATGGTAATATAATATCCTCCATATACTAAACTGCAGATTTTTTGACATACTTTCTGCCTGCCATCTTGCTGCATGTTGAAACCATTGACTGAATATAGTTACCATACGACTGATCACCAGTTATTCGATGTACTTCCAAAATTGTATTGATTGATGTGTCTAATGATCAAATTACTTAGCCAAAAATCAATATTGCATTTTTAATATTCCATAGAAATACTGCTTACTCCTCAACTCTAAAGATAAAGAAAACTGAAGGAATTATATATTTATTTCTGTATCCAAAATTTGTGAACAAATGAGTAAGTTAGAATATTACTTATTTTTGAAATCTGAGATCTCATATGATAACTAATCTCTTTGTAGGAGAGCAACCTACTCTAATTGCAGAAGTAGTCCTTCTTGAGCAGGTCACACTTCTAATATTAAATCTAAACCAAGAAAGCAAAGTGGCTTGGTAGAATTGGAAAGAATGCAGTCATACGTATTAGAACAAGTATGAATTTTCAAAGTATTTAGCTGGGCCTATAATTTGTAACTCAGAAATTGAGGCAGTAGAACAAAAAAATTTACATGCCTAGGTTATCTTGTTAATAACAGAACTGAAGTAACCATCGATTTCCTAGATTTATATTTTGGTGACTAGAAATTTATAAATCTAGCAATCTAGTGTTCTACTGATAGGTTTGTACAAAAATCATTGGACTTTTAGGGTCTTGTTTTCTTCACCTGCCATTTAAACCATAATTTATCTAATCTGTAATTTATATCAAATATACTCTAAATCTAAGACTATCAACATTAAAAAGACATATGACATTTTGTGTTAATTCAATTTTACTTTTGTAGTCATGCCAAACAACATGAATTAATAATTTTGATGATTTTTACTAACATGAGTTAGCAGGATAAATGAATTATTATTTGTATATCACTGGATTCATTATTAAATAATTAGTGGTTCAGTTGAAAGTGAAACTGAATTTTCATATCAACATAAATGGTATCACATCTCACCAGAGTTAATGGGTAGCAAATTTCACATGAGAAGCAAAAGATAAAATGTTACCTGAAACCTTCATTTTCAGATAAACCATTACAGAAGATTTATATTTATACTTTATATGTTTAAAAGGTTTTCTGTAAGAAGTTTGAAGTTCTTTGTTTACTATACTTACTCACCATGATTATACAATGTGTATATTTCATTTCTCTTTATGGTGTGCTATGGTTGGGTCCACATTCATACACAATTTAGTGTGTGTGTTTGTGTGTGCATGTGTAGGAAGAATAGTTTAGGGAGGTGATTGGTACTTGTTGTAATTTAGATATAAGGTGTCCCCCAAAAGCTCACGTGTGAGACAATGCAAGAAAGTTTAGAGGTGAAATGACTGGGTTACGAGAGGGTTAACCTAATCAATGAATTTATCCCCTGATGGGGATTAACTGGTGGGTAACTATAGGCAGGTAGGCTGTAACTGAAGGAGGTAGGTCATGGAAGGGATGCTTTTGGGGTTTATAATTTGTTTTTAGAGAATAGAGCTCATTCACTCTCTTTGTTTCCTGGTTTCATGTCCTGAGTCAGTTTTCTCCAACACACTCTTCTGCCATGAAGTTCTGCCTCACTTCAGGCCATGAGGAATGGATCTAGCTAACTATGGACTGTGATCTCTGAAACTGTAAGCTCTAAAATAAACTTTTCCTCCTTTAATTGTTCTTGTCAGGTCTTTCAATCATAGCACCCCAAAACAGCTGACTAAAACAGTACTAATGAAAACCTTGAAGAATTTTTGGAGATCCTGATTATATATTTTACCCAAATAAAAATATTAGTACACACAGAAATACAAAAATAGCCTTAGCTCTTGATCCTCTGGACCAAATAAGAAATGTTTCAAGGATAGTGAGGTGTAGAGGCTTAAGGAAACAAATTGTACCCAGTGTAAATTTTAAGACATGTAAACTCCCTTGGATTTTCCCTTGGATTGCCTCCACGGCTTACACTGGAAATAACTGGTCTTCTTGGAACTGTGAAAACAGTATAGTGTCTAGTTACCAGCCCAGAAGGGAATCAAAGACTACTGAGGAACAAGAAAACCCCCAACATTTTTAACATCCACAAGTTTGTAAGATCTTATATATCTATCTGTTTCCTCTAAACGAGGTGCCCCAATGTTTGTTTCCATGGGCATTAAGGGAAGGACTGTGTGTCTTTCCACACAGGTGAACATGAAGGAAAACCCACAAGGGATAGGTTGGTGGCGAGAACAGCAATGCAAAAAGGAAGGCAGCTGGGATTCCAGTGCCTGCAGGAAAACTTAGGCAACTGGGTGTGCAACTCCACAGAAAATACATAACCACATTTCATCCCAACTGGGATTAATGTGGAGAAATTTCAACAAGGGAGGGATTTGGGATTATAGAGAATTGCTCACTGGTCCAGAAACACTAGAAATTTCCCCATACTCTACTTCCCCTTGCATTAACACAGCATCCTTTAAAAGCAACTATGTCCTACCTAATCCCTCTGGAACAAACAGTTCAAATTTGATCAGTTGGAGAATAATGATAAAAAGGTTTCACCAGGAGAGGGGTGAAGGAAATCCTACCACTGTCTGATGGCATCATCTGTTAGATAAAAGCCTCAGTTTGAAAAGAAGTCTAGTAGTCTGTCTTTGCACATTTACAAAGTGGAGACAATTTACAAAATCTAACAACTTGCAGAGATGAAAGCTACGTCAATGCCCAGAATGCTTTGTTGTTGTCATTGCTTTATCTTTGTTTCTGCGTTATTGTGACACTAGGAATTATGATCATCAAGGGAGGTGACCTAATCAGGAGGAGAGACCTCAGCGTGCTGGAATGAAGTAGATGCCAGCTGTCAAAGCACAGTTCATGGAGAAGAGCACATTGTTTGTATTGTGGCTGCTTGCTGTTTGATAATCATCCTGTTCTTTCTAGGTTAGTCACCATTCTGCTCTCATCCCTGTCAGCTCCCTTTTCAATCCACACTCAATCAGAAGATGGTATATGTCAGAAGATGTGAAGAACGTGGATAAACACTATGGCATGTGTTATGCATACTGATAGAAAAGAGATTGCCATTTTAATCAATGGAGAATCCTCAGTAAGTATGGATTCTCCTGGAATTCAAGTGAATAGCAAGTCACAATGCATGAATTGTGTTTTCTTTCCAGACTTTTCCAGGTTGACTGTTTAGATTGCTGCTTTTAGTCCTTGTGAGAGTGTATCTGTGTTTGTGTCTGTAGACTGCCTCAAGTCTCATAAACTTTCATTATTATTTATATCCTCCTTCACAGAGTGGTTATAAAATTAATACCATTATTAAGAAGATAAAATAAAAGGATTAAAATATTACCTAAAATCCATTATAAAGTCAAAACATTTGTTAACATTCATATCAGATTTTCACTTCATTTTTTCCACACAATTTCAAGAATGTAAGTAAGCATTGGGTCTTATACACAATTTTTTTAAAATTTTATTTCCCTTGACAATGAGATAAAGATTTATCAGACAATGATATAAAAAATCCAAATGTTAAAAATACAAATAATTGTGATTATACTAAAAAGTATAAGATATAACAATATATATAAATAAAATGGACACATGTGGGCTGGGGATGTGGCTCAAGCGGTAGCTCGATTGCCTGGCATGTGTGCAGCCCAGGTTCGATCCTCAGCACCACATACAAACAAAGATGTTGTGTCCGCCGAAAACTAAAAAATAAATATTGAAGTTCTCTCTCTCTCTCTCTCTCTCTCTCTCTCTCTCTCTCTCTCTCTCTCTCTCTTTAAAAAATTATTTAAAATGGACACATGAAATACTAAGATATTTGAAACACATACAATTAATGAACATATAGAATATTCTACAAAATCAAAATCAAGACAAGAAAATGAGAAAGATGGACTAATGATAGTCCCAGAAGAGAAAATTTTAATAGTCAGTAAATATAATTTAAAATGTTAAATTAGACTAAACTAAAATACTGAAAATTATGTGGAATAAGATATCATTTCATACTATGATATTCATGAAACTACTGAACTCTGAAAATGACAAGTCCTGAATTTTGATGAAAATGTGGTTTAATGGGGAGACATAAAGGTAGTTATTAGAACAAATTATCTTTACTACAGTAAAGAACATTTTTAAAATTAAGTACCATTTTTTAATACTCAGCATTTCCATTCATATAGAAAATTCATGACGTGAGGGAAACAATTTTTTTTCATAGCAGCAGTGTCTTCATAGTAACAGATTAAAAGTAATATAAGTGCTTATTAATAAAATAAACAAAAATAATTTTTGGTATGTTCAGATATTTTAATATTCAAATAATAGATTATTAGTACATAGTTAATGAACTAGTTAAAGCAAACTGTTATCAATATGAATAAATCTCACAAGTACAATGTAATATTGAGAGAAAAAGTTAATATATACAGAATATGGACATTAAGTTAGAGCTGTAAAATATGCAGAATGATATGCTCTATTGCTTGAATTCGTCTATCTGCTTACCTGTCTACCTCCATATCCACCTATAGCTGTATACCTACATATGTAAGTACTTATATGCACACACTTCACTGGTATCTGTGTATGTGTGTATATATGTGATTCTTCCTCTGAATATATATATGTGTGTGTATATACACACATATATGTTTACAACTACATATAATAGATACATTAAATATAGAAATGGGAAATACTCAATTGAAGATGGTAGATACTTTTGGATTAAAGGAAGTATGATGGGTTCATACAGGAATTCAACAACATTTATCAAGTTTTATTTCTTAAGTAAGAATAGGAAAGGTCAGCATTGCACTTTCTCAAATACCAGGCACACTTATGAGTGTTTTGCCTATATTAATACATTTATTTTTCCAACTAATCCTATGACTTTAGATTCTAATGTTAACCCACATTTTGCAAATAGGAGTTTCAAGGCATAGAGAAGTTAGGTAAACTGATTGAGGTCACTCAACTAGCATGTGGCAGTCAAGATACACACCTGGTAATCTGACCGTAGACCTATGGTTTTTGTGCCTCATAAACTAACTCTATTGCACAGGTGGAAGGTGGAAATACAATCATTAGGTCCCTTCTTATCTTTCACATATCTAAACTATCTCATGATGTCAAATATAAATAAAGGAATTAGGGAACTATTATACAAGCTGGAATCATTCACGTTAAATTCTTCAAAAGTTTGACCAAATCTATGAAAAAGGTGGTATTCTCAAAAGGCAAGATGTAGGGTAGAGGTGGCAAGGAGTTTTCTGCCTGACAGAGAACATGAAATTAGGATAAATTAGAGAAGGTTGATAGATCTGCACAAAGTGTGATAATTAGAAACCTGCCTGGTATCCTAGAAAATGCAGTATAATTTTAGAATTAAAAGGAGAGTTAAATATTGTCTTTTGTGAATCCAAAGGTGGGGGTGGTAGGAAACACTTATGGGCAAGATCTGAAATCTAATAAGCTTTCTTCCATTTGGGTCAGAGTAAGAAGTAGGTTTGTTGGAGTAGTTTCATAAGAGAAAGAGAAGGATTGCCCAGAGGGGTTCAGGGTCATGCTGAGATCCCCCACAACTTCCTCCTATTTGCTACTAGCTATGGACCACTGATATCTGGGAAGCTGTCCATGAAGCGGTGTCAGAAGTAGAACATGAGCACAGATGATGACCCTTTATCTTCAATTAGGCATAGAGAAAGAGAAAATAGACAATGCTGTGTCTTCTCCAGTATGAACAGAGTGGATAATGAGAATGGTAACCTCAGTGTACAGGGTTCAAGCTACCTACCAAGTGTTTCAACTACATCTACCGAGAATCTTTGAATTACATAAGTGCCACTATAACACACCCTTTCCTTAAATGTTTACTGAGTTGCACATTATATTTTCATTGTTTGGCTTTCAAATGTGTACTATTTGACAGGAACCTTTACTTTCACATAAACGTGATTCTGTATGAATCTTTCACTGTGATGTATAATGTCAATTAAGTGTTCAGGAAAATTAAAGCATTTCTTAGATTTGCATAAGAAGGGAATGCATGTGCTTGCATACAAATGCTGTTTCTTTTCTTTTAGGAATCATTTTCTAAATCGCAAAAATGTGTTTTGCTGATTTATTCTAAAAATTAGAATTAATTCCTTACAACCGCTGGCATGATCTTTCATTTAAAACATTATTAAAGATTTTTAATGCTGAAACTGTTTTAATTTTTCCCAATTAACAAAATGGAGTTGAATCAAAAAGCTACATATCATATTTAAAGTTTATGACTATTCAAGCAAATGAATTATTAGCAATATTTTTAATTGCATGCATAATTTATAACAAAATGGTTTAAAATGTTTCCAGATATCACTTGACTGCTTTCAAACTTTTTTTATTGTTTTTCTAATATGACCTTTGTCTGGATGAAGATACTTTTGTTAAATGTAGGACTACATTATTTAAGTAGAGCACATATATTAGTATGAGAATTAGTCTTCAAAGGGTTTTAATCAGAATCTGAAATTAGTGAGCACCATTGAACGGAGCTAACTGTTTGCAAGGAGATCCTTCCCTTTTCCTAAGAGACTGTTTGGCTGGTGAGACCAGATTGCTTTCCAGAACTCACAACATAGCCAGGGCAGAGCCAAAGATTTTCTACACTTGTCCTCAACCTAAGGACTTGATATTAGCAGCCTGAGAGACTAGAGAGGAATTCTTCATGCTGGGGTCACAGGACTGTGATGGTGGTGAAGTATCCATCAAGGCCACTACAGTGGGGGAGAAACAGTCGTGATGATGTTTGCTATGTCTCAATGAAGCATCCACAGACTCACAAAGGAGATTTTTTAAAGGGATAATCCTTTCACAGTGTGAAAGCCTAAGCTTACCCACCCGAATCTAGTCATAGGAAGTGACTAGATAAAAAGTCAGAATAAGTCAGAAATTTAGCATCTGATACCAATATCCAATCTGCTTGGCAGATATAACCTTAATAACAAACTTGGAAAATGTGCATTACCATAACTGTGATGGAATGATCTTTGATACCATGTGGAATTTCCTTTCCTCATTTTAGAAAGTAATTAAGTAGTGTATGACTTCCCTTTGGGGAGTAAATATGGTTAAAAGCCAGTCCAAGTACTCTGGACTACAGGAGTAGGGATACTTCCTAACTAATAATTGACACTGATTTAGAAATCTATCATTTTGGTTACTGAGGGTCAGCTTTCCTTCTGGCTACTCAGAAATATCAAAATAATGGCAACTTTCAA
The DNA here is from genome assembly GCF_052094955.1 of Ictidomys tridecemlineatus. Lineage (NCBI taxonomy): Eukaryota > Metazoa > Chordata > Mammalia > Rodentia > Sciuridae > Ictidomys > Ictidomys tridecemlineatus. Next base: position 165,985,785 of record NC_135480.1, on the reverse strand, counting down.
ACAGAAAACTTGGGCATGATTGTATTTCTGTGGTTTTCCTTAGGGATATGCATTAAGTTATAATGTTTTACTTCTTCTCTTTATTTTTCCTAACTGCAGCAGATTAATTTATTTTTCAAACTAAAGGATTATAATTGCATCAGGGTAATCAATGTAATCACACACAAAATAACCAGGATTGAATGCTTCCTATTGACTAAATTTGGGTAATAGGCCATCAGTGATTATACAAATTCAAATTGATCAGGAAAACTTTCAGTGTGTTATGATACCACATAGGCAAAATTCATATACTATGGTACAATAAAACAAACCTCTAAAAAATGTCCCTGTCACCATGTCATAAAATAAAGGGTTCCTAAATGCAACATCTGTCTTGAACTCATTATATGTTTCTCATGAGTGTTTGGTTACGCATGTGTTTATCTGAACTTTTGTTCTTTTGTTTGGTACTCAATCTTGATATTCATAAGTATCAATTTGCACCCTTGGAGATTTGTAATAATTCTGTTAAGGACCCTCCTTTGTCTTGCCTAAACCTCTGGAGGCATTTGAGAAGCAAAATTCCGTGACTAGAAGCTGCTATGCTTTAATTTGTACCAACACATGGTATCAAAGATCATGAAAGCAATGTTTTCATCCAATTAAACTTGCTGGAAGCTAATGAAAACTGCCCAGAGAATTTCCCTTTGTAAATTAAAGATACACAACAAGGATTGTCACTCGACTTGTTTTCAATTGGCTTTGCACAGCACTGATAATTTTGGTTAGCAATAACTGTGAGGAGTTTACATCTGTGAAGGGCAAATCACAGAGGACATAGAGATTAGCCAGAATTCGGCTAAGCTGCTACCAAAGTTTCAGTGTTTATTCCAATCATCTTCAAACTCATTAGGTCTACAAAATTGAGTTGCAAATCTCTGGAGCACAAGCTTTATTAAGAGATGGCTGGAGCTTTCCTTTTCCAGTTGGGCAGAAGCCCTGCAAGGGCTCCATTTTTTCCCCCCAAAGAATGTTGGCGCATCTGTTAATAGCCCAAGCCAGAATCAAGAAGTGCATCTGGGTGTGAAAGAATATATTAGTAAAATATTAGTTTTGGACACATGATCTTAGACATTTTCTAATATTTGAATCTGCCTATGTGCTATCTTAAGACATCTCTCATTTAGAAGACCCTTTAAGTAAAAAATTGAATCACTTAACTGAGTCTTTTTTTATTATCCAAATACAAAAGGCCTCCCAGTACTTGACATTTTCCATTTTATCCCACTTTCTTGCTCAAGGAACACATCTTTCAGCAGTGGTACATTTATTGGGACAGAACAGCCACTTTGAAGAGGTGTATAGGGTGTTTTTTACTTCCTGTGTCTTGTCTTTCAGAGAGTTAAGACGAATAAAGAAGTCCAGAAAACACTAGCTTGTCTTATCTTGGCTTCCAGAGAGTTAAGACAGACGGAGAGATCCAGAAAATACTAGATTGGGAGGACAAAGTCCCTGAAGCAGCTAGGCTTAGAGCCATAGAGTCCAAGTGGAAGGCAGGTCAGATGCCAGGATTTCAAAGGTCATGTAAAGATCAGCCAAAAACAAATTCCAATAGAAGCCAGTTCAGGTGTCAGCAGATTACTCACAGAGAGAACTGGGAATGCTTTGTTCTATGTGTCCCTGTCAGACATATTCAGATTCAAGGGGAAGGAAGGCCAAAAAGCTACATATAGGATACATCTCCTGCACAAGATGAAATGTAACAGTATTTTTTGAAAATTCATTACATAAGAGTGAGGGATGGGCAAGACCTATACACAATAATTACAAAAGAGAAAGATAAAAAAAATGTATCTGAAAGATAAAAACAAGCTATGATAAAAATAATTACACACCAAACCATTTATATAATATTTTACCTATAGGCATGTGGCTTCAGTGATGATGCTTAACTACACAAATTCAGGATTTTTTTTTTTTTTTTGCTATTAGAGAATTTGGAGTTATATAAATAAATATTCATTCAAAAGAAATCTACTTCAATAAAAAAATGCATATAACTCTATGGAATTTGTTGTAAATATATTAATCTCTATTCCCCCAAACACAATATCCTAGAAACATAGTTATCTTGAACTCTGAATATTACCAGTGGGGCCAAGCAAAGGCTTAAACAAAAAATGGGAAGAAAGGACACTCAAACAAGAAAGACAGAAACAAAGTCAACAAGAATGAAAATGACTGGGAAAGAACCCACATAACATATGACCCTCGGCTAATGACATAAACATTCTTGCTCTAGGTTTTGTTATCTCAAGGAAAACTTCTGTAATTCAAAATTGTTTAGAATTATTTTTCAGTATTGCTGTTTTCAGAGAATGGAGCAGAGAAAATGTCTACTTGTTTGCCTGTAATTTTATGTTCCTAAAATTCCCTATTTCAAACATTAGCCCCCGGCATAATGTCATTTCATTGAATAGTATCAGTGCTCAAATTATCTGTGTTTCAATGGATATTACCCAAACTGGGAAATTCCTAGATGAATTAACTCTGTCCTTGAATGAAACAGGTTAAATATCTGTAGTTTATAATCTTTAAGTTTCCTTTATATTCAGTGACCCTCAGAGCTTATTTGGTACAATGCTGTCACAACAATTTGACAATTCTTTTATTAGTGAAGACCAATAGCATCTTAATTATATAATTAAAAATCTGACAAGTACAAATAATAAATAATGGCAAAAAATGAACTCATTAACCAAAGGCATAAACAGACAGAAATGTGTGCCTCAGGACAAGAAAACAAAAGCCATTAATGAACATTCCATACAAAGCAAATTATATTTGCAGAAGGTATGCAGAGAGCTCTCATTCTTTATCTCCTGACAGGGGAGTGGAGCAGAGTTCTGCTGGCTGGAGCTCTGCCACTGCCTCCCATAACCCTGCTCTATTCAGATAAGTTCCCAGAGAACAGCTCCTTTACCCTAGTCATGGAGGCTGTGAATCTAACTTACATTTGGGGCTGTCATCCATGGAAAGATGTTAATACCAGAAGGCTCTGGTCAAACTTTGAATACATTTTTAAAAACTTACAAGAAGTCCAGGATTAACTTGATATTTTATGTAATAACTTGTATTTCATATAAATGTGCTTTAAAATTAAACTAGTAAATTGTTTTTATTTAATTTCTGAAGTGGTTAACACCATCAAAACATGAAGAGCCACCAGCCTAAGCATTATGGCACATGGAAAAGGGAGAAGGAGAAGGAAAATGGAATTTGCATTTCAGAATTACTCAGTGGTAGTAATAATATTTACTAAGAATTTTACTTATTATTCTTACTATCATAACAGCAACTATATATTTATTCTCAAATCTTAAATGGTAAAATCAAATTTACTAAAAATAGTTGAGTGATTAACACAGTGTTACATGGCGTGGAAGTTGTAAACACAGTTTTAGCATAGGTCAGAATTTAAACCCCATTGTCCTTCTAGGAGCATTATAAACTTAGAAGCAAAAAACGTAGTCACAAGCATTTTCAATTAATGCCAACATGCAACTTCCTTTTTTGTCAACCCAGACTGAAGACTTTAATAGAAACCTTCTTTCTAACAATAGGTTACTAGTTGGTTTTTATTGTTCAAACACAATTAACTCTAAAATAATAATTACTACAATAAGGCCAGCTGGAGGGGAGAGAAGACTTAAAGCGAATTCGTTTAATTATAAGCAATTCACTCCTGCTTCCTTCTCACTTTTCTATTCAGTCTCCCTGATTCAAATTTCTACAAAGTTATATCAGTGAACATGTAGGAGAAATATTTGTATGAATACAGAGCATTATTAAGTAGTGACAATACAGAAAGCAGCTAAATTAGATGGAAACACAACATAGAGTTTTAAGAAATAACAGTCAATCATGTGAAATACTTGCAGCTATGTATGTAAAGTAAGCTTGACATACCCATATTTTCAAGAATATAACCTATTTCAAGTATTTTTATCCACATATGTCAGCGATTGCCTGTAAGTACATAGAAGGGAATGAATGCTCTGGATAAAGGAAATAAATGAATGCATGTTGATGATGTTGGAGTGCTAGGCATGTAAGCCTTGATTACTTCAAACTCTTTTCACTTTGGGTCCAGATTTTTTAAAGAAATAAATAAAACCTCAGTTTCCAGTTGATATCTGAAAAGTCTAAAGATTTCATGTGCTTTCCAAAAAGCCTAAAAATGAACACAACTTATACAATTAGAAAATGTAACAGCGTATTTTGATGGATTTTAATTTTCTTAACATGAATTTATGTGATAAATGGTAGATTAATCTTAAAAGAAAAAAGCATACTTCCAATGCTACAGCATGAGGGACAGTTGGAAGTTATTCTAGACATCAATTCTAAACAGAAAAAAAAGTCAATAATAGATTTGGGGGGCTGAGGCTGTAGCTCAGTGGTAGAGCACTTGCCTAGCATATGTGAGGCACTATGTTTGATCCTCAACACCACATAAAAATAAACAAATAAATAAAGATACTGTGTCCATCTACAACTAAAAGAAATACTTTTAAAATAGATTTGGAAATTCTATGATTAATTTGATAAATGTAAACTGATCATTCAGCTTTGAACATTGATTGTTAAACATGTATTATTTGATATAGACTGTTATGGTCATTCAATTGAGTTATATTTGTAACATTTTCACCTTTATTTTGTAACAGAGTTTGTCATCAGCAGGGAGAACAGTGTTAAGATTTTTCAAGTGTAAATTGGTAGTCTCTCTGAAGGAGTTATCAGATTAAAACTCCATAAGCAGATCACACAAGTGCACCTCTATGATTTATGTATTGCAAACAAAAAGTAAAGTGTTTATGACAGTAAATGAGGCTCTAAATCTATGTGACCCAAATAATAGTCAATAAAAATTGAAATTGAAAGCGTACCTTGTGGAAATCAAAGTTGTCTGTTGGATGTAAAGGTTTCTGATTGTCTTAGGAAAGGTTGTTCTGTAATTTTTTTCAGGATATTTTTATATAAATCAGGAGTTTTAGCAAAACAATAAGGTTATTGACATTTATTTTCTTCCCAACATATGTTGTAGTAAATGTGTTTGTGAAATGCCTAAGTCCCTGTTTCCAAAGTCAACTTATAGCAAGATATCAGGTATATGAAAAGTACGGATAAGTACAAAAGAAGTAACAACCTACCATAAAGTGTCAAGAGTACATAGATATGAAAAAGTAAAGGAAATCCAACACAAATAGTTTGCTAGGCAAACTGGGTTAAATATTTCTATGATTTGTTTTTGCAGGAGAAGGTGGGGGAGGAAAAAATAATATCTCAGAATCATACCACATAGAAATATTTGTTTCAAAGAAATGATTCCTAACAGAAGTTCATTAAAGTAAAAAGGACCATTTCAGAGTGTGGGTTCATTAATTCTCAATTATTTTTTTAAAATTTGGCATAAAGTCTTATACTAAAGAATTCTACCAAATTCTCCTAAATTAAGGATTTTTTGCAAATCATGATTTTGTACTGATTAAATATACTGTAATCAGGCATCCAATATTTTGGTGACTAGAGTTGTTAGGCTACAAAAGAAATATGTCCTGTAGAATGCTAACTACATTGTAATAAAAAATTAAAACTCATATTACATATGCAAAGAAATTAGACTGAAGTTATTCATAGAGAAAATAATAGGACAAAAATGGTTTAACTCTATGCATTGTGTGATTCATTGTTCTATATTCCATTTATGGTACATTTATATACATCATAAAATTATTACTCCAGATACTAAATAATTTAAAAATTAAGTGAGATATATATACAATGTATATAAATGTATAAAAATAAAAGTGGTACAACTACCATATATATGGATGATATATATGGATGATATATATGGATGTGTGTGTGTATATGTGTATGTGTATATGTGTGTGTGTGTGTGTGAGAGAGAGAGAGAGAAACAAAGAGAGAGAGAGACAGAGAATTGCAGAACATAACTTCCATTGTAAGACTACTGGAAATCATATTGTGAGCCTGATTGAAATCTAAAATCTAAAATTAACATCTAAAACAACTAAAAGTTAATGATTCTCCACATATGTATATTATTTGCATATATTTCCTACAAAGATACATCAGAATAATAAATAGAAAAATAAATATTTTAATACTTTGAAGGATTTGTTTATTACTCTTACATTTATTAAAACCTGGTAATATAACTAACATCTTACACTTTTCCACTTCAAATATTTCAATAGATATTGTTCTTTAAGTAAAGTCAAAATCTCTTAATTTTAATTCCATGAACTGGAAAAATCTAATCACTGCCTATGTCTCCAAACACATCCAACGAACTTTCCCATTTGATTAATGATTTCCAGGTTCATTGAAGTTTTCAGTTTCTCAACAATGACAAGAGCTTTCTGCCTCAGGGCCTTCACAAATCTTGCTATCAAGAGTGCTTTTCATTTTTGGTTTTTACTCTATTTGATTCTTCTCATAATTAAAGTTCTGAATTGGATAATTCTTCCTCAGAGGAGCCTCCTTTCCTGATTACCTTATATAAATATATAAGTAGCTCCTGATAGTGGATGCTATAATCCACCATCCAGATCTCCCTTTGCATTGAAGCTCTTATTTGCTCCATAGTTCAGAAAGTTAGTGGATGACCAGTTTCAGCCTAATTCCTGTTTGGGAATTATCCCTGGCCCAGAACCACTGCATGACCTGTGGCCATTATCAGTTGAAGGAGGGCAGCATTCAATTACTACGAAATTAAAGGGTATAAAGGTCAAACCTATTGATTCCATTTAGGGCCACTCTGAAGGGCTACTTCAGTTGTGGAGTTCACTCTGGGATTGAAGAATGTCTTCTCTCTGATTAAATCACATTTCAGTGTCCCCATAACTCAACCACAAGTGTTGATTTCAAAAGTATTACCCAAGAACTATCTACACAAATACTTTGTTATTTAATTTAATACATGTATTGAATTTCAAGTTTAATGAACATATCTTTTTATTTTTTAGAATTTTTTTTTTAAAACTTTCTCATCATTTTTTTGATAAATTGTTCATGCTTTACCTTGCTTTAACATACTGCTCTTATTTGTTTAAATGTATGTTGACACCAATTCATGTCTTCATACATGTACTTTGGATAATGATGTCCATCACATTCCACACGAATTGGTGTCAACATACTTTATTTTTAATTTTTTATACAACATCTTTTATTTTATTTTTATGTGGTGCTAAGGATTGAACACAGCGCCAGGCGCATGTCAGGCGAGTATGCTACCGCTTGAGCCACATCCCCAGCCCCAACATACTTTATATACAACCAGAGATATGAAAAGTTGTGCTATATATGTGTAATAAGAATTGAAGACCTCAATTAAATTGAGACCTCCTTAAAGGTCTCAAATAACTTCCACAGTGACAACAACCTCATTATTGTTGGTGGTTTTGCCACGCTCTAGAAACATTATCTAGGGTTAGTTTTTAATTTTTTAAGAAATTTTTTTGTGTGGCCTTGGGGCCTTGTGCATGAGGGGTAAGCACTCTACCAACTGAGATATATCCTCAGCCCTAGAGTTAATTTTTAACTCACTTTAATTCTAATTTTTGCATCATCCTAATTTAAATTCTTAGGGAAAGCCTTAGCAAAGAGGACCATGTACCTCCAGTTTTCCTTTGTAGATTTCCTATGAGGTGTGCATTTGCTTTTGCAGGTCCTGATTGCGTGGGTATGTTGTTTTTGAATAAGTCATCTTGGGGCAGTTCCATGTTCTGTTTTATCCCTGCTGTTTAGACATACACTTAAATATACTTAGGTCCAAATTCACCAAAAATTATTATCAAAAGCCTTTAGAACAATACCCAGCTAAAATATTTCTTTCTTGCAATCTAAAATTTACTTACTATTCAACAGATTCGCTATATATTAGAATAATATTTTTATATTTTATCTAGCATTTAAGTTGATTCTCCAAAATAAAATAGAAGTAGGATTTTGCTATGAATTTTATTCTTCAAGTATTTATTATCAAAACAGCTACCTATTAACTCTTTCTTAATAGGATTCACACTTCAAGACTTATTAAAGAAAGGTCATTTTGCTAGGAAGATTTAACATGAAAAAATACTTTTTTCTGAGTAGATTCAATATTTATTACAGGTTTTAGCAAGGGATTGTAAAAATAGTCAATATTCTCTGTGATTTGGGGCCATATGGATGGTTTGCCTCTGATATGGGCAATTTATGTTTAATATGAGCATTTATATTGCATAAGCATTTTAGAATATGACCTGAAACAAACAAGTACTTATTGCAGCTGAATGCAAACTTAGAATCATTTTAGTCCCCAAAGTAGATTTATGACAGTTTAATTTATCATTAAATATAATGGAAGATAGAAAAAACAAAAGCAAAAAAAAATAAAAACCAAAAACTCTCTTGAAAACTTGCTAAAAGAGTATTGATCTCAATGTTTTTCAATTTTTTTCTTGTATTACTACTAATATAATTTTTTTCTCTATATAACAGCCTCAAAATATGGGGAAATCATTGTGAATGACATAGTGTCAGAGAAAAAAATGTAATAAGCCCTGATCGAATTTTAATCCTGGAATATGAGCACATTCCATACCACATTGTCATTAAGAATTAATGATAGTTGCTACCATGTATGAAGCATTAAATATGTCAGCCATTTTGCTGGACACTTCATAAATATCTAAAAATCACAGAATCTCTTAAAACAAAAACATACCTATTTTATCTGTGGGAAAAATTACAGTGAACAAATTGAGCAAGTTAGTGCTGCCATGTAGTACTTACAAATTTTATAAATCCATAGGAAAAACAATTTCCTGAAATAATTAACACATCACTGCAATAAATATATTAAAAGAGAAGTCTTTGTTTCTATTTTAGTAGCTTTTCCCTTTCATAATTTGTATACTTGATATGTACTTTTCTTAATTCATTTCTATTTTGAGGCTAAAAAACATTATTTTTTAATTGTCAGAAAATGGTATCATGGGTTCAAGTATGAGTTTTGCCTCAGAAAGGTGCAGTACCTTTCTGTTCTATGGGTTCATCATATAACATCTGTGTCATGCCGTTGATTTGATAAGTTGATTCATGCAAAGCATTTCAGATAATAAATAGTAAATAATGCTCAGTAAACACTTATGAATTGATGTTACAAAATTGTCTGACTCCAGTAATCATTTTTATACTATTACTTTTAATATTGCCTGACCTGGAAGCTCATACTTTCTTTGTTAGGGCATTAATGTATAGATTTTTCAAGATATGTTTTTGTGACTTGAGACATATTTTTCTCATTTCTGTTGTTTTCAGTGTTTAAATAACTGACAATGATGAATTTGTGAGCTCTGGATGTGTAAAGTAATTGTATATTGTCATTTTTTTTCCTTTTGAAAATACTCTCTTGTTTTCTTAAAGTGAAAAATTTACAAAACTTAGAAGAAGGGTGGTTTGCAACTCTTTTCCATGACCCATTCTAGGTGCTACAGAATGTAGGGCTTTCCCACCAAGACTGACAGAAGAGAGGTAAACAGTCCCAAGGTTGGGGCATCCCATCATCACACACTGATGCTTAAAGTGAAAGACTCAGTGTATTGACTAGAAAATTTACAAGACATCAAAATTCACAGGTTTAGTAACTGAAAAGACCACTGTATCGGTTGTGTTTAGAAGTACATTATCCCACTCTTTCAAAAACCCAAAGGACTTCCTTTTGTGTGTGTGTGTGTATTATATCAGAAGTCCAAATCAAAAGGCAATCTAAATCAATGTAAGTGTATTTATCATTCAATGACTTGCTGTTTTGACATTTCTGCATTTATATTTTCAATGCACTCTTAAGACCAAGTGTATTAACTTCCTCTTGATTATAGTGTAATTTTTTTTCAAGAATAAAATGCAAGCATTCACAGCTTGCTTTCCATGCCTGTGTCAATGATTTTTCAGTGAAGTAATGCCTATTAAGTGCTTAGATTGATGCCTGAGACATAGAATATACTCAGTGTTAGTTATTTACACTTTTATTATGATTATGAACAGAATTAAAACATGGAATTGAATAACTTGAAACTTTTTCAAACCTGTTTACCTATTAAAGTCCACTGGATTTGGAACTCATCTATTTCTGCTAGTAGGGGTAAGATGGTGATCTCAAAGCACATGGAATAAGTTCCAATTGGGATAAAGTTCTTCAAAAATGGTAGTCCTAGTAGTCCACTCTTCCCCTCTAAATTAGAATACTGATATATCCTCAGTGTGTAGAGAGCAATTAAACTAAATACCACAACTAAAATAAAAGCAGCCAATGCATACTGCATCTTAGAATATTTGTATATGGCAAGGGTAACTCTAGGAAATACTTAACTGAAAACTGCTGGTATTTGACATTCTAATCCTTGCAATGTCTGTATTTATTCTTAGGCTATTAAATTCTTTCATGATATTTCTGAATTGCTTTAAATTCATCCATGGAGCTGCAAACAATTCTTATGTAAAATTCTAGCTTGTTAATCTTGCAAATTTATCTAGTGTCTTAAGATCTATATCAGGAAAAGAGATAAGAATGCTAATTTTATTTATGTTCTACCTGTTTGCTCATATAAAAAGTATATTGCCTTTTAAAAGTTAATTTTTATACCTCATTTTTATAGGTGATACTGTTTTCAAGACTGCTCTTGTAAGCAAAAGCTGAAAATTAATTGGATCCAAAGGAGTAGCTATGCTCAGAGATAACTTCAATATTTTTTTTTCCAGGTAAAAAGCTGAGGAGAGAGTATTTGAAATTTGTCTTTCCTTAAATCGGCCTTCTAATATTGTTCGTTCAATAATTACCAATGAGACACCCACCATATACCAAAAAAAAAAAAAAAAAAAAAAAAAAAAAAACCCTGTTCCTTTTCTAGGATCTCAGTGTAGTTATGATGGATCTTAGATGGTAAGTAACATAAACTCAGGGAGAGTAAAGTTTAAAGCCAAATATAAGAACTGTCATAAGAAAAGCACAAAAGGAAGGGGTCTGAAAATCAGGTAAAAGAAATGTATTTTGTTGGGTATGGTAAAGAATATTTTCTTATGGGAAGGTGTTTGGTTATAGACATTGAACAAAGACAATGTCTGCACAGGTGGAGGAGAGGCAATGGGGTGGGGAATTCCAGGAAGGAGAGAGGCAGGAGCAGAGCCATGAGACAGAGATCTAGATCGAAGCACTATGAAGCAAAGCAATAGCCAGACAACTCAAAATAGGTGAGGTTTCCAGCATCAGAGGTGTCAGGGTAAACAAAAGCCTAATTAAGGACAAATGGAAATTCTAACTGGTTTTTCATCCTTAATGTTGAGGTAAATTAGAAATGACAGTTTCATTTTATGATATTGGTTTTAAGTTTTCATGAATGAACAAACACAAATATGAGAATTGTAATATGCTAACCACTTGCCACACCTTTAAAAATTAGAATACATTTGACTTAAAGTGACTTAATGTTTGTGGATTATGGAAACTGTGGCCACATTGTCTACTATATTACGATGACTACTCTTGTATGTGTTTCAAGGCAAGTTACTTCAATAACTTGACTAAATTTTCATGGCTGCTAGTTTCTTCTAACTTACCATTCTTGCATCTCTAACATGTGGATCTCTCCTTCACCCTGTGACTCATGATTGTAAGTTGCACTGAAGCTTCTAGAAACTATATTTTCTAACAAAACTACTCAAAAGACTAGAAGATGACTAGAATTAGGACCCACATATCAGAGAAAACATCTAGCCTTTGGTTTTTGGGGATTGGCTTATTTCACTTAACATGATATTCCACAGTTCCATCCATTTACCTATAAATGTTATGAAGTCATTTTTCTTTAAGGCTGACTAATATTCCATCATGTGTGTGTGTGTGTGTGTGTGTGTGTGTGTGTGTGTGTGTATGTATATTGTGAATTGAGCTGGTATGAACATTGATGAGGCTGTGTCATTGTAGTATGTTGATTTTAAGTCCTTTGGGTATAGAGATAGCTGGGTCAAATGGTGGTTTCATTCCAAGTTTTCTGAGGAATCTCTATACTGCCTTCTAAAATGGTTGGCCAAATTTTCAGGCCCACTAGCAATGTATAAGTGTACCTTTCCCCCCACAACCTCACCAATATTTAGTATCACTTGTATTTTTGATAATTGCCATTCTGACTGGAGTGAGATGAAATCTTAGAGTAGTTTTGTTTTGCAGTTCTCTAATTGCTAGGGATGTTGAACATTTGTTCAAATATTTGTTGATCAATTGTATTTCTTCTTCTGGAAAGTGTCTGGCCAAATGTTTTCTTTGATATGTAGATGTTAATTCACAATAAAGGGGTGGGGGATAGGAAAGAATGGAGGTACTTTGAGTTGGTCAGAAGAGAATGAATGAAGGGAGGGAAGGGGAACAGGGGTTAGAAAGGATAATAGAATGAATCAGATGTTATTACACTACATGCATGAATGATTACACAACCAGTGTGACTCTATATTGTGTACAAAAAGAAGAGTGAGAAGTGGTACTCCATTTATGTATGATGTGTCAAAATGTATTCTACTGTCACATATGACTAATTAAAACAATTTTAAACAGAAGATGATTAGAATAGCAAATTATCTTCATATCCTTTATGAAAGAAACAACTTTCCCTAAAATCTGAAAGAGGCTTGCCAGCACATCTCCCTAGTCAGAATTGCACTGCAGGTATATTTTACATTCAGCTGAAACCAAAGAAATTGCCCTTCAAACCAGATCCTATAGTCTACCTTGAAATAGATGGCTACTAAAAATATGATCAAAATTGAATTTCACATTTCTACAGGCATGAAATGGGAAGAGGTGGTGTTTAGTGCTGTCAAAGTAAAACAAAGGTGGATATTAGTCAAAAGGATAAGGACAGATTGTGATAGAAATTGCTGTTACACCAGGGAAGATAGTCAAATGTGAACTGAACTCTGATTTGTACAAAAGTGAATGAGTGTTATAAAAGAAAATGGGACAGTAAAGAGGAGGCAAGCAGGGGCTAAAGTACAGAAAAAGAATTTAAAGAAAATCACAAAGGGTTAGTTAGTTTAAATGAAATTAAGCTATATGTGAGACTAGATGAAAATTATTGAAGTTAGGCTCCTATCTTCCCACAGAGACTGGGATGCAAAAGCCCTCTCTTCAGGTGTTGGCAGAAGCAAACAGAAAGCAAATGTTTTTGGCAGCTCTTAGTTTTCTTATAAAGGCACTTTGGAGGTGGTAGGAATGCAGGTTGGTGTCAATTTAGGGATGTGGACTTGAACTGTTAGAAACTCTATTAGTGTATGTTCCTGGCTTTCTATGCTATAGTGAAGGCATAGTTGAAAAGAGGGCTCAAAACCTGCCTGGCTTAACTTCAGTCAAGGAGAGAATCCATTAGTATACAGAAGATATTTATCACACTACCACAGATTCTAGACATTATTTTTTTTTAACTTCATATCTTTCGGTAATATATCCAATGTTTCCAAAGAAAAATGTTGATTTTATTTACGCATGTAACCCAAAAGATGTGTTTCCTTCCCCAAATTATGTATTTGCTAAGCATGTTTGATTTTTTAAAAAATATTTTTATTAGCTGTTGAAGGACCTTTATTTTATTTACTTATTTATTTGTGGTGCTGAGAATCGAACCCAGTGCCTCACACATGCTAGGCAAGTGCTCTACCACAGAGCTACAAACCTAGCCCCATGGAAATTAAAATGGAAAAAGATCTAGATACATAGATTTAACACCACACACAAACACACACACAAAAGCTTAAACAAGAGTATATATTTAGGGGCTGGGGATGTGGCTCAAGCGGTAGCGCGCTCACCTGGCATGCATGCGCCCCAGGTTCAATCCTCAGCACCACATACCAACAAAGACATTGTGTCCGCCCAAAACTAAAAAAAAAATATTAAAAAATTCTCTCTCTCTCTCTCTCTGCCCCCCCCTCTTTTTTTTAAAAAAAAGAGTGTATATTTAAAAATAAATTATGAGGGCTGAGGATATAGCTTAGTTGGTACAGTACAGGCCTCACATGCACAAGGCCCTGGGTTCAATCCCCAGCACCACAAAAAAAAAAAAAAAAAATTAGGGAACTTCTACTGGCTATAATGGAGTAGCTTTTAGTAGACTAATAACATAAGTGAGATCTCAAATAGCTGAATGAGATATAAAGGGGAAAAAAATCTCTTTATAAACCTTAATATAGTCCAAAGGCAGCTAGACTGAGAGGAAGAAAATCCTGATTGAGCCAAATTCAGTATTGCATTTGCAACTGAGAATTTGCTAAATCTTAGGCTAAGTGTAATGCCCAGCTAAGATGCCCAGCAGAGGGTGGCTGCCAAAAAAAGAAACCACCAGAACTTTAGGACATCCCATAGGGTTAGGTAGGAAGAATAAAATTCCAGCCTACTAAAGCAGTCAGTAATTGAAGGCCCTAAGTCCCAAAGAGAAGAGGGACCTGGCATTGTGACAAGTTTTTCCTGACATTTCATTTGTAAGATACACATATCAGTTGAATTAGATGTCCACTCATTGATACTGAAAAGCTGAATGGATCTTACAACAGACACAGATAAGCAAGAACTGGAGTATAGCACAGACCTTCATAAGGGGTCTTCATAATCATAATGGGCATTCCTGACAGAAAACAATTCTTCCAACAAACTCTGAAACACCACTTGAGACAAAACCAGTCACTGACTGGGCTGCAGTGACCTTACATATTCTCAGTGCTTCAAAAAATTAAAGAAAATATTTAATGAAAAAATATAATTTTATTTCATGTCTTTAAGATTTCCAAAAGAAATATTATAAAATATTTTCAATACTTAAAAAAAGTCTTCAGCTTTTAAAACTATGTCTAGAAATTAGATTGGTATAACAGTTCATGACCTCAAAATAAATCTCAGATTATTTGTTTTTATATACAGAAAAAAAGATGGAGATTAATAAAAGCAGAACATTGTGTAAATGTATTTTTGCTAAATATAAATATGTATGTACATTATTACAATAAACCTATATGTAAATACATATATAAATATATATGGCTATTGACAACAGACCAACATTTTAGCAGAGTAAAATTTTTAGAAAATGACAGTGATTCTGATTTCTTAGTTTCATTGCTTAAGATTTGAAAAAGTAGTTTCAAACCTCTGAACAGGTTTGCTCCTGACAACCTTTAGAAAAAAGAATTATACAAAAAAATAAAGAAATTTGACATTTTTTGGAAGTCTTGTTTTTATTTTAAATATAATATTTTAAAATTTCTATTGAATGTTCACCCATACTTATCTTGCTGTGAAAAATCCCAGATGGAAGTATTGTTTAAGGTATTAAAAGTATAGAGACCAAGTATTAACTGAGCCCTGAAAATACTGAGTTAAGGCAGGGAGTAGAGAGAGTTCCAACAAGAAAATATCCTGGCCCTTTATTTATTGGGTTATTTGGGTTTTTTTTTTTTTTTTGGTCCTTAGCTTTTTGAGTTCTTTATATACCCTAGAGATTAGTGCTTTATCTGATGTGTGAGGGGTGAAGATTTGCTCCCAAGATGTAGGCTCTCTATTTACCTCACAGATTGTTTCTTCTGCTGAGAAAAAATTTTTTAGTTTGATTCCTTTCCAGAAGATGATGTACAATCAATCAAAAAATATATGAAAAAATGTTCTTCATCACTAGCAATTAGAGAAATGCAAATCAAAACCACTCTTAAGATTTCATCTCACTCCAGTCAGAATGACAGCTATTATGAATACAAACAACAATAAGTGTTGGCAAGGATGTGGGGAAAAAGGTACACTCATACATTGCTGGTGGAATTGCAAATTGGTGCAGCCAATATGGAAAACAGTATGTAGATTTCTTAGAAAATTGGGAATGGAATCACCATTTGACCCAGCTATCCCTCTCCTCAGTCTATATACAAAGGGCTTAAAAACAGCATACTGCTGGGACACAACCACATCAATGTTTATAGCAGCCCAAAACTGTGGAACCAACCTAGATGCCCTTCAATAGATGAATAGATTTTAAAAAGTGGCATATATACACAATGGAATATTACTCATCAATAAAAGAGAATAAAATCATGAAATTTGCAGATAAATGGATGGAGTTAGAGAAGATAATGCTAAGTGAAGCTAGCCAATCCCCACAAAACCAATGCTGGATGTTTTCTTTGATATAAGGAGGCTGATTCATATTGGGGTAGGGAGGGGATGTGTGGGAGGAATAATGAAATCTAGATAGGGCAGGGGGTGGTAGGGAAGGGAAGGGTCCTGGGTTTAGAAATGATGGTGGAATATGATGGACATTTTTATCCAAAGTACATGTATGAAGACACGAATTGTTGTGAATATACTTTGTATACAACCAGAGATATGAAAAATTGTGCTCTATATGTGTAATGAGGATTGTAATGCATCCAGCTGTCATATATAAGTAAAAATTAATTAAAAAATAAAAATAATTTTGCTATGAAAATATAATATTGTTATATTATAATGGCACAAATAAAAGATTTATTCCAATATTTAAAACAAAAAAAAGAAAAAGATCTTGAACAAATAATAAGAGAAGCAGCAGGTTCAGGACAAAAGTGCTTAAAAGGAAACGGGCTCATAATATTAGTGGAGAGCAGACTGAAAGTCAAATATATATAAAAAATATGACATTTCTCCTAAAGATATCAGAGGATATTATAAAACACAAGTAGGATTGAAAGAACAACACAATAACACAATCTTGATTCAGATTAATTAAACATTGTGTTACATCCTAGACAATCTTAGCATTACTTTTAGATCACATTTATATCATTTAGATGAAATTTATTTTTCTTCTCATTCTTTACTACAGATACTAGTATGTGAAATTGTCTCACCACCAGTTCTTTGATCAGTACTCTGGTAGGATACTTCTATGATAAGGGTCCATGCATTTTGAAACATGAAATCTAGTGAGACAAGCTACTTCATTATCTTGCACACAATTAAGAAGCAGCTATTTTTTAAATTTTGTACTAAAAATAAACATTATAAAATCATTTTTTTCAACCAAGAGTTTCACGAATATTCTTCCCAAAATTAACTTTTTAAATGACTATATTCAGAAGTGGACTGTAAAGATGAAATAGTTTTGAGAAAGAGAGGAAGTATCTGGATCTAGAAATTGTGCCAGGAGCCAATTGGCCTCATTAACTAGTGCACATGCAGGAGTATAGTGAAAAAGGAAGATAAATTAACCCTGACTCAGCCTGGATTATGAAGTTGGACAGCAAGTGTCTCTTTTCATGAAGTCTGATGTTTGACATGGAACAAATTATGAGAAATTTTTCTGGTTAAGAGGGAAGTCTCAGGAATATTTTCACATTGCCACATAAATTTCCACACCTGAAACTATTATTAAATGTACAAACAAAGCATAATACATGAAATTTTATTCAAAAGCAATTTTACTTCTTGACAAGCAACATTTTATCTTAGTTGTAAAAAATTAAAATGTTATAAAAAAAATAAACTTACCCATCAGACCTAGGTCCGATCAGTTAAAAGTTGTGTTTGATTTCATTGGTTGTTTTTATTTAAATTTTTGTAGTCTCTTCTGATTACTGCCCTACCTATTTTTCTTTAGGAAATACCTCTTCTTTCATTTGCAGCCATTTTCTCCCACAGGTTAGGAATGGAGCAGATTCCTAGGCACCAACCCTGCTTTACCTTACTTGTTCAACCATAGAGGTACTTCAGTTAATCTGAACCGAACTAAATAACACTGTTGATGGAACTTCTAGAAAATAAACCTGCATTTTACTATCTAATTAAAACTGAAATTTTTCAAGTCCAAAGATTGTATGAGTATCTTGGAAAGACAGGGAAAACCTTGCTGAATATGGAATGAATTGGGAGAAAATTGTGACTGAGTAATGAAGGGAAAAAAAGTAGCATGGACTTAAGATATCCCATTTAGCTGCCTCTTGAGCTACTTCACAATATAACAGTCTTATCATACAATTTCCTCTTAAACTAGTTTGGCTTGAATTTTATGCCACTTTGTTGCGATGGCAAAGGTGTGACTTATGCAGTCTAGGGGGAGAAATAACGAATGTCCACACGCTTATGCCTTTGTCAATACTTTATTCATCCAAATCACTCAATACAATTTTGCTCTATAGGTTCTTAATCAAGAAAATGACAATGCTTAATGCTAGGCACTACAATAGACATAATCAATTCACAGCAAACAATTCTAGATTAATTAATTCACATCAAACAATTCTAGATTAATTCTAAGCACTGCAAACACACTTAACCATGACAGGCTCATGACAGACATACCCTCTGCAGGCTAAGTCAAGTGTCAGATCAAAAGTCTCAAGCCTTAGGCTTTAAGTCCAGCAGAGGCACAATCACTCAGACCACAGTGATTAGATCAGGAACCCAGGCAGGCTTTTTCTGGGGTGGAGCTGATGGCTGGCTGGGGAAGAGGTCAAAGAGAGAAGTCCTTTTCTCACCAGAGTCAAGAGGCTGCTGTAGAGTTTGAGAGAAGTGAGAACAACACAGAGGATCAGACAGAAGAGAAGAGTTGGGATGTCAGTCCAGGTCCTCATCAGACTCTCAGGTTTGTGTGCATCAGTGTCTGCTGGCTGAATGTCTGTCTATTTGCCTCATCATTTATACTAAATTTTGGGCCTTTTGACCACCCCCCACCTTTCAATCCCTATCAGCTGCCACCAAGTCTCTCAGTGACATTATTTACCCTGGGGTCAAAGCATCTGGTCTGATGATCCCCACCCTGATTTTCTCACCTTTCCCCCTTATCAGGGAAAGGACAACAGGACAGAGACTTCACTCTCAGTTTGTCAGGTGACCCTGTCAGGAGACCCTGACTTGTTGGTGCCTGAGGGCCATACTAGAGGGCTCCATAGGTGGTGCCTGGTGAGACTGCAGGTTTCAAACTGGAGTTTTTAAAATGGTATTGCTTAGGCTCAGGACTAAGGCCATCCTTACACACTTACAAACCAGAGTTTTAACTGACATACCAACTGAACTTATGGATGCAAATCTAATCATTAGCCTTTATTGGCCGAGTCTTCCCATTCTTATTTTATGGTGGTGACTTCCATGTGGAGTCCCTAAAATATCAGTTTCAATGGGATTATAGATAATTTGTCATGAAGACTGGCCTATCTGCAGCATTATAAAAACAATGGGGTCCTACATAGAAAAACATTGCTGAAAAATGCTATAGGAAGCAGAGTTAGGGAAATAAAAACTGCATCTTTCAATTAAGTGGTATACAAGTAGGCCTTGTTACAATATTTACTGAAAAGATTATGGACTAAAATTTGGCACTTGAATAATTCTCTCAGGGGGTCAAAATGGTACTTTATTTAGTTTTCTGAAGAAATTGTTCAGCTTCCATTTATTTCCCTGCTGTTACATTCAAACTTATTTAAACAAACATATACATATAAAGTAAAATTAACAGAAAAATTAGACTAATGTGATTTTTTTTCTCTAAAAAATTGCTTCAATATGTGACCTCCTTAGCTTAACATTTATTTCACTCATTGCAACATTCGATGCTGAAATTTGCTAACTTACTTCACTCACCATTTTCTTTCTTACATAGTCTTCTTTAGTCAAGCTTACAGCCCATAATTTTCTGGAGTGATAATAGGTATTTCCATAGCTATAACTGTGCTTTATTGGAATGTTTCTAATTCTTCATTTGACAGTATTTGCATTTTATGAATATTGTAAGTTATTTCAAGTACAATTTAGAATTCCACTTATATTATAAAATCCAAAACCTCCTTTTGTCTTTCATTTCAACATAGTGTCTTATTTCTCTGAGAATAGATATATTTTCACTTGAGCATTTTGTTTTTGTACTTGTTCAAATAAATTTAATCATTATCCTCTGTGTGTGTGTGTGTGTGAGAGAGAGAGAGAGAGAGAGAGAGAGAGATAGAGAGAGAGAGAGAGAGAGAGAGAGAGAGAGAGAGAGAGAGAGAGAGAAGAGGGAGAGGGAGTAGAGGGAGTACTCCATTATTGAATTACATCTTATATCATGGGACATTTAATTTTTATTTTTATTTTGAGACAATGTCTTAGTAAGTTGCTATTATGGTTTAGACTTGAGAGGTCCCCCAAATGCTCCTGTTAATGTAGGAATATTCAGAGGAAAAATGATCCTATTATAAGAACTGTAACCTATTACTCCATACTACTTTAGATGGACTGAGTGGGTGGTAATTAGCCAGATGGGGCATAGCTGGAGGAAATAGGTCACTGGGAGCATGCCCTGGAAGTATAAAGCATCCCCTGTGGCCCAGTCCCTCTCCCTCTCTCTTTGGATCCCGACCCTGAAATGAACTGAATGAACAGTTTTCTTCCCCTGGGTCATTCTCCCATGATGTTCTGCCTCATCTTAGGTCCAGAGCAATGAAGTCAGCCATCTATAACCTGAAATCCTCTGAAACTGTGAGCACCAAATAAACTTTTCCTCCTTTAAGTTGTTCTTAAAGAGTCCTTTGGTCACAGTGGCACAAAAACTATATCAGTTGCCAAGGCTGCCCTTGAACTTACAATTCTCTTGTATCAGCCCAGGTAGCTAGGATTGCAGGTATGCATCACCCCACCCATCAATTTATCCTATTTTATGATTTTATTTTCATATACATTTATCCTTTTCAAATGAAAGCATAAGTATCTATGTGCTTGTAATCTTCACATATGATTCAGAATCTAGAAAAATCACACACACACACACACACACACACACACACACACACACACATATATATATATATATTGCACAGTAATTATTATATGACTGCCAGTTTTAATTAGTCAGATATTGAATAAATAAAAATGCTTGCTTTGCCATAATACTGAAGATATTTTTATGTATATTAGTTTTTAGTGTCTCAATCTTCATTTTTTATACAAATATTCATAATACAAATAAAACAAATAAAAATGGTTTTATTTTAAGTAAAGTTAGAAAATTATATTAGGATGATATTTTATAAAACCTATGACAAAAATGATAAATTTCACAGTCCGAAAATTGATTCTATGTACATAACATTTAGTGTTTCTATTTCAGTTTAAATACTTTTTAATAAGAATTTACTGTTATCACCTCTATATATCCTGATTAATCAATTATTTCAGGTGAGAATAAACTGTAGAAACGAACAAATTTTAGAACCTTGAGAAGCTTCCATTATGGTTTTAATAAGCTCAAACATTATTCTTTGAAATAAAAATAATTCAAAATTTAAAAAGACCTAACATATATGAGAAATAAAAGACATTTGGCCTAGCTAATTTATAACTTAAAATTTACTTGTGTCTAAAATTATTAACACCAATTTTAGTTCTTAAATTCACTTTATCTATATGGGCATAGCTTAAATGATTTGCCCTAAACATACTTAACTAGGCATAAAATTGAAATTTAATAGGATCATTATTGAGGTTAAATAGACATTTTAATGGTTTCTTAAAAGACACTTATTCCTTCATAGAACAAGATATCCACTATGTCATTAAAAATTCTCAATAAATATCTTATACTAATAATATGTTATTTAATCAATATAATTAAATGTCAGAAAGATCTAGCTATAACAGACATTATCTATCATTAAATAATCATCATTAAAACATATTTTGTAGGCTTGAGTTTTGTACCAACTAAATATTGAAATACTTACTAATCACTTGTCTGTATTGAGTGCTAGTTGAACTTAAACTAATAAGTGTTTTGTAAGTTAATTCATTTTTGAATGAATATTATTTGATCAAACTACTTTTGTAATTTCTAATATATTTCCATTATTTATTATATTTAATTTACTTGAATTTCCCACAGTTTTAAATTATTCTATAATAGCATTATGTATGAGCTAAAAAGTATATTCTGATCAACTATTTTGATAACGGTATCATACGTAAATAAAGAACACTGATACATGTGAACAAATATTTAAAACATAGTACCAAAGTCATAAATAACTCTGAAAAGTTAACAAATATTAAGGAACTAAATAACATACTCAATGAATAATTAGTGTGGTAAAGAACAAATCAAAAGGAAAATTAGAGAATATACTGAGCTAAATGAAAATAGGAACACAACATATAATTTATGAAAGTTAATTTCAGATTGGAATAATGAAAACTTTATTAATCACTATTAATTTTTTTTAAATTATCATTTAGAAAAGAAGAAAATTCTTAAGTGAATAATCTTATCTTTTCTCACATATCATTAGACAAAGAATAGATTTAATTTAAAGAGTTAAAATAATATAATAAAAATCATAACAGGAATCAATGAAGTGGAAGAGAGAAAAAATGAGACAAAAATGAAACAGTTTTCTGAGATCAATTCAAATGATAAACCCCTAGTCAACCCTGATCAATAAATTATCAGAAAATCCATAAACTATCAAAATCACAAGTGATAGAGGCGATGTAACTACAGAGTGTAGACTTATTAAAGGGATAATAAGGAATCTTATGCCAAACGAGCTGATGTGTGATTGCCTGCAAGGAGATGAAGGGTGGCAAAGGGGGACAAGGGAGCCCAAGGGAGGAACTTTGGGACTGAGAGTTATCTTCACTATCATATTTATCATGACTTTTCAGTCTTATTCATATGTTTAAATGGATAAAATTATACATTTGACATAGGCACAATTTATTTTTGTTTATTATACCTTAATTGGTATGTTTAAAACCTTAAGAAATCAAGATGTAAGATAGAGTAGAAATCTAAAATGTAATGGAGATAAGTTACATAAAGAAAAGGAAATCATATTAGGTTATAAGATGTAGGAATAAAAGATGAGGAATGAACCAACAATGTAAAGATGTCACTAACAAATGCAGTTATCATGCTAAGCTTGTTGTGTTGATGAAAAGATGGATGAGATGTTTTTAAGATAACTTTAAAAAAACCTCATTTGAATCACATTTGAAAATTTTATGCTGGGTGTGGTGGTGATTTTCGAGGCTGAGGAGGGAGGATTGCAAATTCAGAGCTAGCCTTAACAACTAATAGAGGCCCAAAGCAGTTTAGCAAGACCCTGTCTCAAAATAATAAATAAATAGGACTGGGAATGTAACTCAGTGGTAAAGTGTCCCTGGGTTTAATCCCTAGCAACCAAAAAAGAAGAAAAAAGAAAAATTTAAATTAAAGTTTGTATTTTTTTTCTTATCATTTTTTATTAAACAGTACAGTGTAACTATTGACATAACATTTCCACTGACTAGGTATGATAGGCAATTTATAGATGATTTAAAGTATATGGAAGAAAGTGTATAAGCTATATGCAAATACTATACCATTATACAGTAGAGGATTGAGCATTCACAGATTTTGGTAGCCATAAGGGTTAACTCTCCATAGGGTCATGGAATCCATCTTCTGCAGACACTCAGGGACAATTGTACCTAGAAGTACAGTTATTGGGTTAACTTTTTTTTTTTAACATTTTGAGAAAATTTCAAATTGTTTTCTCAAGTGTCTGAATCAAGTCTAAAATCTGCCATCCATGTATGAAGTTCAATTTCTCTGCATCCTTATTAGTATTTTAGTGGGAGTGAAATGCCACTATGTTGTGGTCTTTTTTTTATTGTTGGTTGTTCAAAACATTACATAGTTCTTGATATATCATATTTCACACTTTGATTCAAGTGGGTTATGAACTCCCATTTTTACCCCGTATACAGATTGCAGAATCACATCAGTTTGTATTTTTTAAACTTTGTTTTTTACACTTATACAGCATATGACTAAATAATTCCTGACTGTTTGACTGATTTAAATCGTAAGACTCAGGATGTAAGACTTTAAATAGTACTCCAATTATCAGTTTTCTGCAACTAGGCTCTAAATATTTGCTTCAGTATATGTTCTTCCATAATGGACAGAATTCCCTTTTTCTGCTATGTAGTGGTTCAAACAACTTTTCAAGGAAAACTGAATGCCTTCCATGTCTTTAGAGTATTCTCCCTGATCCTGTGGATACCAACCATATAGAATTCCCTTTTATGTGCTTTGTTCATTTAGCTGAGTTTCATACTTCATATCTCACCTTCCCTATTCAACCTACTGTGAGCATTCTGTTTTCTGATGGAATTCAGACCGATAAAAATATAAACATAGTAAAAATCCAGTGAGAATTATCAAGAAATATACCTAAATCCCAATAAGGAAATTGTTCTTCCTGTCACAGAGATTGTACACTTTGATTTGTGTCAGATGTTTCAAAAAACATCAGCCACTGAAAGAAAATGGAGGTTGTGACATAATTCATATATGCTATAATTAAATTATTGATTAAAGGAGCTTTTAGTGATTTGTAAAAAGAAAATTCCAATTGTTCATTACTAGTATTTAGAAATATGATTCAATTTTTAGTGTGTATGACCTTGTATTGTGACAGGTTTAAACTCACTTCTTAATTCTAATAATTTTGTAAATTTCCAGATTGTATGATTTTTGACATAATGTCATCACAATTTAGGGAGTATTATTTTGTTCCAACATGTATAACTATAATTTTCTTTTAAATTGCTTATTGCACTAGCCCAAACTTCTTGTACAATGATGAATAAAAATAGCGAAGAAGATATTTCTTTCTATTTAACAGAGAGATAGCTCTCTTTCTGTTGCCATTAAGTATGGTTTGAGATGGAGTTGTCTCATAGAGGTTCTTTCCTATTAGTTTGTTCAAACACTTTAATTAGGATGAATATAACATTATGCCAAATGTCCATTCCATGTCTAACTCAGATGATCACATAATTTTATGATCACATAATTTTATATTTTAAAGCAAGTTATAAATATGAATTACATTAATCCACATTTACATGTTAAACTTTTTAAATTCCTCACTCTTTTTTATTCCTCAAGTTCTTAAATCTCCTACTTTCATGATATATTGTATATTTTAGTCATCGTTAGATTTATTTTGCTAATTTTGTTGAGAATGTTTACAATTATATTGATAAGTCATTCTGTTGCTGTCTTCTCATTTAATTTTTTTTCTTCTGCTGGTACTATCCAGAATAATACTTACATCATGAAATAAATTAGTAATTTCCTCCTTTCGATTTCTGGAATAATTTTGTAGAATTATTATGTGTTTCTTAAATATTAATCACCAGTGAAGTAATTTGGATTTACAGTGTCTTTGTTTTTCTTTTTTGTAGAAAATTTTTGAGATATAAATTCAATTTATTTAATCCATATAGATATGTATAGGTCATCTACTTCTTTCTGATGATGCTACATTTGGTCTTTCAAGGAATTTGACCATTTTATAAACTAATGGTATAAATTTATATATAACATTTATTACCTTAAGTTTTTATTAGCTGTACACTCTGTAGTAATGTTACTCTCTCATTTATAATCTTAGAAATTTGTCTTCACTCAATTTTTATTATTAGTTGGCTAAAATTTCATATTTCTATTGCTATTCTCAGAATAACAACTTTTTCTTTGATTTTTATCTCTTTCCCCTCATTTTCTTGACTTTATATTCTATTCAAATCTCTTTTCTTTTTCTTCTTTTCTACCACCCAATTGCATTCAATTTCACTTCCTTTTCTACTATGTTAACATGGAAACTAATCATTGATTTTAGACCTTTCAGTGTAGTTCTTATTGTTATAAATTTTTCTCCTACTTCCTGTTTAACAGTAATCCCAAATTTTTGATGTTATACTTTTAATTTTAATTCAGTTCAGAATATTTTTTAATTTTTTTAAAATTTTGATTCTTTCCTGTATCTAGGAATTTTCCAAAAAATATTTTTGTTACTTATTTCTCTTTAAATTTCTTTGTGGTTAATACATATGAATATACTTACGAATATACTTCATATGCTATAATGTCTCAAATGACTCCTACAAAACACACTATTTCATTGCCACTGTGAAAGTCTAGTTATGTCAGGAATGGTTTCATTAGAAAAACAAGCTCTTTCCCATGTGCGTTTTTTTCTCTCACCCTCTCTCAGTGCTCTTACCATGTTATGTCTACTGTGTTATAACATAGCAAGAAGACCCTTGCTAGATATGTCTTTTCATTCTTAGATTAACAAGCATATAGAAATGTATTAATTTTTTTTTCTTTTAGTTGAGCATCATGGCACACATCTGTAATCCTAGTGGCTCAGGAGGCTTAGGGAGGAAGATCAAGAGTTCAAAGCTAGCCTCAGCAAACAAGCGAGGCTCTGAGCAACTCAGCAAGACCCTGTCTCTAAATAAAATATATAAAAAAATAATGGGATGTGACTCAGTGTTTAAGTGGCCCTGGGTTTAATCCCTAGTTACAAAAAAAAAAAAAAGGTTTTAAATTGTTTTCTTTATAAATTGTCCAGGCTGTGCTCTTCTATTACAGAAGCAGAAAATCAACTAATACATACACCTTGATCTTTTCAAACAATTGAGAATCATCTTATGTCACAGAATATGGACTATCTTGGCAAATATCTCATGTATCTTAGAAAGCATGGGAGGAGTATGGTGACAAATTACAGTGACACTGGAGGTTGAAATTGGAGGGAGCTCAAATTTGAGGCCAGCCTCTAAAATTTAGTTAGACTTTATCTTAAAAAAAAAAAAATCTGGGCTGTAACTGAGTAGTAAGGTACTCCCGGTTTCAATCCCCACTATCCTCCCAAAGATGCAAAATCTACAAATGGCAATTGGTTAATTTTGTTTATAGAATCAAAAAATGTCCTTTATCTTTACTAATTTTCAATTTGGTATAAATACTATTAAAAGAAGGATATTAAAATGTTTCCTTAGATGGGTGGGGTGGTGCATGCCTATAATCTCAGTGACTCAGGATGCTAAGACAGGAGAATAGCAAATTTGAGGCCAATATGGGCAACTTGGTGAGACCCTGTTTCAAAATTAAAACAAAAAATGGCTGAGTATGTAGCTAAGAGATAGTGTCCCTAGGTTCCATCCTCAGTATGGCAGATGATGATGATGATGATGATGATGATGATGATACATTAAGTAATTTAATTTAATTTTTGTTTGTACTTGGGAATTTAGATTTTTCTTTCAGTTCTACCAAGTTTTACATCATGCATTTTAGAGCTCTAATATTACATGCATAAATTTTGGGCAATTAAGACTTCACAATGATTAATTTCTTAACATTAAAATTTATATCTCATATTTTCTTCCTCTGTCATCTACTTTGGTGCAAATATAGCTGTGCCAACCCACTGATGATAAATATTAATATATTATAATCTTTACTCACACATATTCCTTAATTTTTTTATGTGTTCATATTTAAAGTACATTTCTTATAGACAGTATATAAGTAGATCTTGGTGTTTTATTCAATACAGCAATCTCTTACTTGTAAGCGATGCATTTAGAGTGGAATCATCCTTAACTATCCATGGGGGATTGGTTTTAGAATCCCTCTCTCTTCTCAGATTCAGGGTTGCTCACCTCCCTTATATACAAAATAGCATAATATTTGCAAAGAGCTTATATACTGTATACTTCAAATCATCTCTAGATTTTTTATAATACCTAATACAATGTAAATACCACACAAATAGTTATTATACTGTATGGTTTAGAAAATAATGAAAGAAAAATAGTCTATACATGATTATTAAAGATGTGGTTGTTTGAAAATAATATTTTTGATCCAAAATTGGTTGAATCTGAAATTCACAAACATAAAATATTTATATTAAATGTGATTATGTATCTATACCTTTAAATCTATCTCTTCTTATTCCCTATTCAGAATGTGATTTTTTAAAATTAAATACAATATAACAAACTTAAATGTATAGGTAGAGAGACTATACATTAATATGTATAATGAATATGCCCATCACTCAGTTTTAACAAACATGAATACTCAAGCTATTTCATTTCTGCTGTCATCTAGATTTTTGTGAGATAATTTAAAGTAAATGCTAGATGAAATTTTACTCAAACACTTCAAAAATCCTTACCATTCTTTCTATTTACAGTTTCTTCTATTTTGTTGTCTTCTGAAACGTCCTCAGTAAAGGTGATTTACAAGATTATCAATAACTTATCCCATTCTTTCATATATTTTGTCGTACCTATTCAGCTTTGAAGATAACTATAATTTTTTTCCTTTTATATTAGTAAATACAAATACATATTTTAATATATAAACAGCTTATGCAAATTTATTAATAAAACTAAAGTATTAGGAATAATTACCAGAGAATATAGAAATAAAATTAATATGAGAAATAAAATATAAACATATATATTATTCCATTTTAGTAAAATATTACACACATGAAGTAAAATTTGCACTTACCAAAAAGAAAAAATCTTGGTTTTGTAGTGTTTAATTACTTTAAAAAAATGTTTAAAAATACATAAGATAAAATATACCTTCTTAATCACCCTCATTTTCTGAGAACTGCAATTCAGATAACCATGTATACGTTAATTATTTCTAAGTTCTGTATTCTTTTCAATTGATTTTATAATTTTCAATACATTAATATCATAATGTTTAATTATTTTCTATGTAATATATTTTGAAATTGAGAAATATGATGTAAGAAACCTTTGATGACAGAGAAAAAATGTTGGAGAGTTTAGCTCTTTTCCAAAGCTCTTTTGGCATCCTTAGTGGTTCTATACCAATTATGTTTTTTTTTAATTTTTCTATTTCTGTAAGACATGCAAAGTTATTTGAATAGAAATTGCATTGAAACTGTAGTTTGCTCTGAACACTACAGATGTCTTAAAAAGTCTTCCTGTTCATGAATATGGGATGCTTTTCCATTTGTGTCTTCATTACTTTCATCATCATTATTATTATTATTATTATTATTATTATTATTATTATTATTATTATTATTATTTTAGCTTTTAAGCAAAAAAGACTTTTACATTTCTTCAGTTATGTTTATGTATAAGTGTTTCATGATATTTGGTGCCATTATAAATGGGATCATTCTCTGTATTTTTCTTTCAGATTGTTTCTTACTGTTGCATAGAAATTCAACTGATTTTCACATTTTGGTTTTATTTCTTACAGCTTTATTGAAGTTTATTTAATTGTAATTATTTTTCTTTTTTTTAGAACCTATAGATTTTCAAAATATAAAACCATGTCACTGTCAAAAAGAAACAATTTCTACCTTTTTCCATTAATGTCTTCCTTTAGATGCCTTTTATTTCTTTTCTCACATAATTTCAAAATAAAATTATTATCAGATCTGTTACAATAATAATAAAATGTTTTTAGGTTAAAAGCAGTGGCAGTAGATATTAATTCAAAGCCATATGAAAAAATACAGTTGTACTAAAGAGAATTATTTTGGTAATTATAAACAAAAATGTACATATATGTTTACTCTTCTTAATTTAAAAAATCAAATAAAATATGGATGTAACTATGTTACTGGATTTAGTGCATAGTGTATGCAGGGAGGGTGTGTGTGTGTGTGTGTGTGTGTGTGTGTGTGTGTGTGATATACAACAGCAGCATGAAGGGTGCAAGTGGGAATGAAGTTATATTGGTGTAAAAAAGTGAAGATCAAGGGTAAGACAAATTTATAGGAAGAGGTGAAATCAAACTATAGTCACTCTTGGTTGTGCGCTGTACTAAGTACTCTGGAGTTTATCACAAGATACTCTGGTAAAAATGTGGTTTTTCAATTGTTGTTTCTGTATGGGGACAAGAGTCAAGGCTTCCAATTTCACCATACTGCTGCCATGGCTGCATCTATCATCTTGTTGGGATCCTGCTTTATCTCTTTTGTTGACTTCCTATCTATAATTCTTTGTTTTGTTATTTTAGTGGGTTTTATAGGATGTATAAGATGCATTTAATTTACCATAACTTATTTTTAAGTAATTTTATATGCTTCCTCTATGTTATAAAAATTTATAGTGCTATACCTATATTTCTCTCCTTCCAAACTTTGTGCCACAGCTGTCATACATTTTCCCTTATATATAACACCTATGCTGAATTTCTCTTACATTTATTTTTACCTTGCTACTGCAATGAATTACCACAAAATTGGTGGCTTAAGACAACACAAATTTATTATCTTAGATTTTCATATGTCAGAGTCTGAAATGGGCTGCACTGGGAAAAGCAATTTCCATTATATTTGAATTATAGTTACAGAACAGACTAATGTGCACAGCAAAATAGGTTATTTCAGTCATGCCTCAATCTCAGCAGTTTATTTTCTATTTTTCTTGTTTAGTTGTGTATTAGTTTTAAAACCAGAGAATAGTTCATATGCTACAAATGTATGCATACATTTAATGTACTGAAGTAATTATTTGGCATAGATATTACATCATTTGTCATCTTAAATCCTTTTTTAATTAAGGTGATATAATATTATTATTATTATTATTATTATTATTATTATTATTATTATTATTATTATTATTATTTTGGTCCCAGGGAAGCTTACCCACTGATCCATATCCCTAGCCCTTCTTGTACTTTGAGACAGGGTCTTGCTAAGTTGCTTAACGTCTCATTAAATTGCTCAGCCTCTTGACCCACTAGCATTATAGTGATCCTGGCTAAATGTTCTAAACATTTTAAAAGAATTAAAAAAGTTTTCTGTTTAAATGGTTTTACAAAATGGATTGTTTGTGGTAAAATATAAGTTTAAATATAGTATTATATGAATTTAAATATGGAAACTAAATTTTTGATCTTTTTGAAGGTGGGACCATTTCACCCTATGGATATGTAGGTAGGAAATTTCCAATGTCTTAACACTGAATTAAATTTTAAAAACTGTATTGCGAAATGGTGTGAATGCTGAGGGCTGGTAAGAAATGAAACAGATTGATTCCTATGCACACAGAAACAAACAAAAAAAAGGTATTTCTATCTTAACTGAAAGCAAAGTAAACACTGTATACAATTCTTAGTTGGAAGCATTCTTTATAATGCAGATTAGTTGGGAGTTTTTAATACTTGTGCAATGTTCACAGCCCATTTTGAAAGAAAAAAAGTTCTTAGTCACAGCAGGCTCTAAAGTCTATGATAAAACAAATCAACTTTGTAGAGAAGAAAA
Source organism: Ictidomys tridecemlineatus (assembly GCF_052094955.1). Taxonomy (NCBI): domain Eukaryota; kingdom Metazoa; phylum Chordata; class Mammalia; order Rodentia; family Sciuridae; genus Ictidomys; species Ictidomys tridecemlineatus. The sequence continues at coordinate 165,954,573 of NC_135480.1, read as the reverse complement.
TACAGTCCTATGGATATACAAATAGGTTTATAGCCTCTATTACATAATATTTAAAAGTGGCTCTAAAATAAATTGACTGAGTAGAAGCCATGATATATATACATACACACATATATATACACACATATATATACATACACACACATATATGTCACATATAAAATCATGTCATATATACACATACATGTGTATATATGTATATACATGTATATCATATATGTGTATATATACATATATATATACATATATATATATATAATATATTTTCTGGTTTAGGAATTTTTCCATTGGTGGCTGCCCTTAACAACATTTTCTATTAATTAGAACTGCTTGAGAATATTGAAAAGTTTAGAATAAAATAAAGAAGAGGAAAAGGAGGACAATGAGAATGAGAAAGAGAAGACCTGAGACCCCAGAATCATGCCATCTCCCATCGTGGTACTCGTGACACTACCTATTGCTGTGCAGAGACAGCTGGTCACTTCAGCCATCACTGCCTTTGCCTCCTCTCTGTAAGTAGAGTCTATGTGGTGTCATTTGTATTCACCTCGGGCAGACACAGAGCCTCTGCTCATTTCATCAAAGAACTATTTATGAGGCTGTAAAAAAGATGAGTTTCTCAGAATAGTCTCCAAATTAAACTTTTTAAAGTTTAATGTTGGCACACAAGAATAATTACAGTTATAAACCATTAAACATTTAGAAGAAATTTATAGGATCGGAGGGAGAAAATTTACAGCTGTGGCCTAATACAATAAATTTCCCCTGTAAAAGCAAAACCACAGAAACATTTCTATTCAGGACTCCAGAAAAAAGAAAATGCTTTATTAACATCACCGAAACATGTAGGCACTATATTCGGACATTATTTATAAAGAAAGATGAATACCTTTTTAAGATATAGTTAATTAACCTTAGAAGCAAAAGTCAATATTTTTTGTTTTATTTTTTTTTCATCAGTAAATACAGTGCAGTAAATGCATTTGTAGAATTAGGTTATATATATTATTTTATCCTGGAAGATAGTCATGTGCCTTAGTATATTTTTATTTTTTTGGAGTTATACTATATTCATTACACTTCTGCATGGGTTGTCTGTGATGGTGGGGATCTCATATAATTTTTGTTTGTTTGTTTAATAGCCCTGCAATAGTAACTCAGTTTCTAGGAAAATTTAATCATCTAAAATTCTATTATGCCTTCATATTACAGAATATGCTTGGCTTTGACAAAGTTTACCTTAACAAGTTCTGCATCCTAATGGCCTATTAGTGTGATAAAGTAGACTTGCCAAGCAATTGCTCAGTTTTGGAGAGAAAATATCTGGTCACTACAAGGGATTGAATAATCAGCTAACTAATCACTCACTACTTTAGGCTCAGTTCTATCTGCAACAAAACTGTAGTCAAACAACCATGACTTTATTTTTGTTCAGTCTTTTTTGTGACCTTTGTAGAATTGAAATTAATTTTCATAAGGATCTTGTACATTTCCTACTGATTCCTAAGCATTTTCATATTGCTTATATAAATAGACCTGTTTCATTAAGTTTATTACTTCACTGGTTGCTTTTCTCCACCTCTTTATTGAATTATCATTTCACTTGTAATTTTAATTAATTCTCCTGGGTTTCTAAGGTAAACAATAATGCCATCTATAAACAAGAGTAATTTTACTTCTTCTGGTCTAAATTTATCTTTATTCATTTATTTTATTTATTTATTTTTGCATTGGCTTAGAAGATTTTTGAATAATTGTGATGATAAAGGAGTTTTTATGTTGTTCTTTGATTTTTGTGAGAGGTTTTCATAGCTTGCTCACAATATATGATTCTAATTGTTATGCTGATAGAAATAAAAGCTAAATAAAGAGATAAGTCAAATTATGCTTATAAGAATATACATGTATATATATATATATAGTTTTTTAGTGCTGGGGATCAAACTTAGGGCCTCACACATATAGGAAAGGGGCCCAGCACTAAGCTACATCTCCAGGCCTGAAATTTTTTTTTTCAGTTTCAGTCCTTTATTTATTTATTTATTTATTTATTAGTTCTAATCAGTTATGCATGATGGTAGAAAGCTTTTCAATTCATTGTACACAAGTGGGGTAGAATTTTCAATTTTCTGGTTGTGCATGAAGTAGAGTAGCACCATTCATGCAAGCGTACCTGTACCTAGGGTAATGATGTCCATCTCATTTCACCATCTTTCCTACCACTTTTCCCCCTCGCCTCCCCTTGCCCCATCCAAAGTTCCTTCACTCATCCCATGACCTCCCCTCTCCCCCAATATAGATTAACATCCACTTACCAGAGACAACATTCAGCCTCTGGGGTTTTGAGATTGACTTATTTATCTTAGTATGATATCCAACTCTATCCATTTATTTGCAAGTGCATAATTTTATTCTCCTTTAATGATGAGTAATATTTCATTGTGTATATGTACCACAGTTACTTTATCCATTTATCTATTGAAGGGCATCTAAGTTGGTTCCACAGGTTAGCAATGTGAATTGTGCTGCTATAAACATTGAAGTGGCTGTGTCACTGTAGTATAATGGTTTTAAGTCTTTAGGGTATAGTCCAAGGAGTGGGATAATTGGGTTAAATTGTTGTTCCATTTCAAGTTTTCTAAGGAATTTCCACACTGCTTTCCAGATTGGTTGCACCAATTTGCAGTTCCACCAGCAATACATGAGTGTGCCATTTCCCCCACATCCTTGCCAACACTTATTGTTGCTTGTCTTCTTGATAACTGCCATTCTGACCTGAGTGAAAAGAAATCTTAGAGTAGTTTTTGATTTGCACTGAAATAATTTTTGAGGAAGTATTTTTAATGATAATTAGAAAGCCTGTCTTTTATTACTGTTTTTTTAATCTAAAGTGACAATTACACACTTAAATTTTTTTATCTATTTCTATGATGAATTAAGTTAATACATGTATTAGTAAAATAAATCTTTATATTCTTAGATAAGATCCATTTGATCGAATTATTTTACATTTTAGATATGCTTCTAGGTTGTTTGATTAAATTATATAAAATATAATTTTTTCTCTTCTAGGAGTGATGATTCAGTAATGAACATGAAAATGAAAATATTACAAATAAGACAAATATTAAAGCATATTTATTGGTTAAACTTACACAGGTGATAAAACCAATTAGTTAGGAAATTAGTTAACTTCATATTCTACATATGTGTACTTTACAAAGCCTAAAATATCTATTGAAAATTAAGTTTTTAATAATTGTATATCTGTGTTATTAAAATTTGAAACTAATAATATTATATGATTTTGATAAATAAGCCTATTTTATGATAAATATATTAATCAGGTTATTTTTAACATCAACAGAAGAAGAAGACAAAAGGCTACATTTCTGAAGTAAAGTCCATTTTGTAATTCCGGAATGGTGGGTAGAATAGCTTGGAATTTGACAATATTCAATGAAACAACCATTTAACTGGAAAAAGTTAAAGTATTTGGACATTATCCTAGGTACATACAATAAATACAGAATAATTCACTCATGAAAATCTCCTTGGTCTTAGCAAGAATAGTGAGAGCCAATGGCATTTGAAACATACTCTTCTGCTCCATCAATATAAACTCTACTCCACTTGGGTATAGGGATGAAAAGGGTTCCCTTTCCTCACTACTTCTAGTCTAGGACTGTTAATTCACCCCAACAGGTAAGGTCACCAGAGTATCTCATCTTCTCAGCCTTATCTTACAGTAGCACCATTCTAAATGGGCACTCCAAAAGAGTAGAAAACCCCTTCATTGTTATAAACAACACATTTCTTGGGAGGGAGCAATTAAGGGATATGATGTGTCCATAATACTGATAGGAAAAGCGGCAGCAGGTCAACCAGTAGTTTAATGCAAGGCAAGAGAGGAATATGTAATTAACAAGATTCTCCTTGGGATCACACTCAGCCTTGGGAATTAGGAAGACTGTGTATCCACTCTCACAGCAAAATACAGGGAACACTTGAAAATGATCCTGAAGTTACACACAGGTTGATTGAAAGAAGCATGAAACCAATCAGCACAACAGACTCAATCACAACCTCTTATCAAATATTAGCTACTGTAGCCCAAGATCAACTCTAGGAAGTTTATTTATTTAAAAATATAATTGTATATTTCCTTGGCAATGTGAAAGAATGTGTGCATGCCCACAGCTATATCCTTTCAGAAGTGAACTTCTAAGCTATTAGTCCCTGGACAGCATTCAGTAAACTTGAAGATAGATTACAGAGATTTTCAATTACAAAATAGGGATTAAAGTAAATGAAATAATATGAATAGAGCTTCAAACCAGTGTTGAGAATCATTAAGAACACCAACATATGCATAAAGGAATAATCAAAAAAAACTTGTCTACAGTCACAAACATATCTAAACCTAAAGAGTAAAAACCTGTATAATGAGAGTACCTTAAATACAATATTTGATAGTGGTTTATGCTGACCAAGTGGAAAGCCTTAATCATCACAGTAAAAGATAAAAACAAGAAAAAAATCCAGAAGGTAAATTATAGACTCTGAATAGTAGGGAACATAATTTTCAGAGAATTCCTCTAATGAAATCATTAAACAAATCAACAGATGACCAATCACACAGATGCAAAATAGTAATTCCTAAAGAATGTGTTTTTGTGAAAGTAAGTGAATGAGATTTAGATTCCACAATCCTGAAAATATCTTCAATTCTCTTTTAAGTGGTGAGATTTTTTTATTACCCCATTTGTTGAAATAAAGGTGGCAATTTTTTATGTGCATATTCAACTTGATATTGTGAATTACATACACTTAATTGTGATTACCACAATTAAGTGATTAACATATCCATCAACTCACAAGAATATATATCTTAATATATTTATATGCTTGTATATAAATATATAATATATATTACTTAATACTATATATTATGAAAATTATGAATATGTAAGAAAATATATGCATGAAATAATATATATTATATATGAAAATTATGAAACATGAAAAGTTCTAAAACATTTCCTTCATATCAAGGAGAAAGAAAAACAAAACAAACAAGCAAACAAAAAATTTGGACTGACCAAAGACTACAAAACAACTAATATTAATTTATTCCAATAATTAAAAGAAACAATAAATAAATCAGCATATGTATAAAGGAATCACCAAGACAATGTCTCTTCAAATAGTAAATATGTAATGAAATAAGAACTATAAGGAAATCCAAATGAAAAATTTTAAGTCCACTAAAATGAAAAGTCACAAGATGCTTAACAGCATTCAGTAAACTTGAAGATAGATTACAGAGATTTTCAATTACAAAATAGGGATTAAAATAAATGAAATAATATGAATAGAGCTTCAAACCAGTGTTGAGAATCATTAAGAACACCAACATATGCATAAAGGAATAATCAAAATAAAAGGATTGAAACTAAGGAGTTGAAAAATATTTTAAGTAATATCTAAAAATATTCCAAATTAGTTTACATATTCAAGAAACATAATGAACTCCAAGTAGGAGAAACATGAAGCAATCCAGACTCAAATCTTAATCAAATGTTGAAAGTCAAATACATACCCCGTTAATATGTACAATTCTGATGTTATTATGTATCTGTTAAAATAAACAGATGCCAGATGACTTCTCTGATATAAGGGGGGTGACTCAAAATGGGATAGGGAGGAAGAGAATGAGAAGTAGATTACCACGAAATAGGGAAGAGAGGTGGGAGGGAAAAGGAGGGAGAAGGGGATTTGCATGGAAGATGGAAGGAGACCCTCATGGTTATATAGAATACATGTATGATGTTGTGAGGAGAAAAAAAAAGAAATGTGTCACATTAGAGTGAGTAGAGAGATGTGATGGGAGGGGAGGGAAAGGGAAGGGGGGATAGGAAGGGCAGCAGAATAAAATAGACATTATTATTGCTGTATGTATATACGTGACTGTATGACCAATGTGATTCTGCAATCTGTACAATCAGAAAAATAAGAAATTATACCCCATTTGATTCAAATGTATGAATTGTCAAGATCATTGTACTGTGATGTATAACTAATAAAAAAATAAATTAAAAAAGAGGAAAGTCAAAGAAAGAGAAGCCATAAAGAGGACAACAATTTATCCTATGTAAGGGAAAATTAATAAGATTAATAACTGACTATGTGTGTGTGTATGTGTATGTGTGTGTGTTATACAATAGCAGCTAAAGTAGTTTGGAATAAAGCTATACTGGAGTAAAAAAGTGAAAACTAATGGTAATGCAAATCTATAGGAAGAAATGAGAATCAAAACTGGACTTATGAAAATGTTCTGTAATAGGTGTGATAAAGTGCACCTCTTTGAATTTACTACATAATAAGGAATCGTACACCTTAAATGGGTTTCTGCACATCTTGAAAATGTCATTTGAAATATGCTAATACTGGATAGAATTTGGCACAGAGAACATCATGCATAAGACATAAAATATTGCATTTAAGATTAAACGATATTCAGACAGTGTAGCAAATGTAGTCTGTTACTGGCAAAATAGGTTATCAAGGTTCAGACATTGATAGTATTTAGTACAAACTACAAAACCTAAGATTTCTTTTTTAATTGAATTTTAATATGAAAAGACAACATTTTTTGTTTATTTATTTGTTTGGTTCTGGGGATTGAATACAGGGTGATTAACCATGGACTCGCATCTCCATTACTTTTTATTTTTTATTTTGAGATAGGGTGTTACTAAGTAACTGAAGCTAGCCTTGAACTTCAATCCAATCCTCCTGCTTCAGACTTTAGAGTTGCTGGGACTACAGGTGAGTGCTAAAAAGCTAAAAAAATGTGACAAGGTACAACCAAGAGGAAAAGTAAAATCCTAATGAAATGAAGGTGACAGCTGAGACTGAAAAATAATCTTTAGAATGAATTGTCTATAGTGAGCACATAGGTATCAGTTATTAGAATAGGCTTCAGTGGAGAGTTGTTGAATCATAATGTATAGATGAAGAGATAAAACAGCAGCATTAAGGAAAGAAATCCTGTCTACACTGTACACTGAGAATACTTAGTCTTCTGGTAAGCCAAATATATAGCTTGGACGAGATCAAATGCAATACGAAGAGGATAAAAACTGGGGGTAAAATAGATAAGTATGTTTCTACTCAAAATTATATTCAGAAAAGTATTTAGAAACAAAATCACATTACATGGGACTAGCGTTTTTAAAAGGTTCTTGTTGATTCAGTTCTTAAGAAGTAGCACATTAATGTGTTATTTGAAAATCCATATTTATTTTTATGATTCTGTTTGTGTATTGGATAGTGTTTGAAAGTGAACGAAGGAAGATGGTAGAAATTTGAAATGGTGAGGATCAGAGAAAAAAAAATTCTTAATAAGTGAGGTTTGTGTTGTTCCTTATTTTGCTGTCTTCCTGCCCAGGATTTGTTGACTAGTGTAATCAAGTGAAGGAGCAGTGGTGATGGATGTCAGATGATTATAATTTCTGTGTTGTTGTTCCAGACATCACAAGTCTGAAATATTTTCAGAATTACTGCAGCTGCAACTGATGCCATTTCTGAGCAATGATCATAACAATTTGCAAATATACATGGATTAGCGTGGTACTAATGTGAGCCCTGGAAACCAGGACACTGTGCAGCTGTTCAATTCATTTTCAGTTTATCAATGTCCAGTCTTATGGGAATGGGGCACTTGGACCAGCATGATCCTACCCAATGACTTTCAGAATGGCACAGGTATAAATTACAAATTATATACCTTGAAAGTATATTATTTCTCTTTAAACATCAAAGTCAGAAAATTATGATTGAGGTTGTTATCTATGGACCAACTTCATCTGTAAAGAATATGCATACCTGGAACTCTTGGTTGACTGATTAGCTGCTGGTTGAGCTAAACTAAAAGAAATGATTAAAGATTTTTTTCTAAATTATGTTTAAATTGAAAAGTTTTAAAGATTGGTTTCCTAAAATTTAATTTTTTTTTCAGAACAGAGCTTCATCTAGGTAGTATTTTTAGACACATTTTCCCCTGATAAAATACAGTGAGTCATTTGTGACTCTTATCTGTAGTTAAACAAAACAGACAAGCAAGATACTTCAAAATTTCCTCTCAAATACATTTTTTGTATGAATTTATGTCTCTCTTACCATCAAAATTGATACTTAAGAAGAACAAAGTGATAAACAATGAGTTTTTGTTCTTTTTTGAAATAGGCTATGTTCAATGACTAAAATTAACTTTGTTTCTTTTACCATACAAACTAGATTTTAAAGTACATCAATGTTAAAGGGGTCAGAAGAGTGTTTGTGTTTCTTATTTTCTTTGGGGGTGGGTATCTTAAATGTTAACTATGGAGAAGGCTTATGTGAAAATGGAGATTCACATACTTTTGCCAATAATATTTTTATAGTCTAAAGATTCTCAAATTGTCTTTTATATATTGCAGGATACTTTTCCTTTGATTCTCATTGACATTAAAATATGATGAGAAGCAATGTCAGTGTGTCAGAAATCCATACAAACTCAGTTGTCATATTCTTAATGTGCCTAAGAATCAGCAAAGCTTTTTAAAAAATATTCTGAAGCTTGCCCCATGATATGCAGATCTGGAGCATTCCAGAGGAGTTTTATCTCAGCAATTTTCTTGGTAAATATCTATTTTCAACCAATGAACTGAACATAATAACACCACCACCAAAATTACACTAGTACAGGATTGAAACAACAATTAAACAATATCAGTTGCTATATGCCTAATACAATATTTGGGGCTACTAGAGATAAAGAAGAGCAGAAGTTATGGTTATTAATCTGGAGGAGCCACTGATGATTTTGGAATAAACTAAAAATGTAAAAACAAGTAATTACAAGAGGGGTAATAAATTAAATGAATACTATTTACTGAGGGCTGTTAATGTGGAGGGAATTCAGTGAGAGTTGGGGTTGTCTGGTAATATGTTGTAAAGAAGGTAAAATGTAAGGGTTGATTCTTTGAAAATAAGAACAATTAGAATATCCAGAGGGAATTGATGAGAGTCTTTGTTGAAGTAATAGATTTGCAAGGTATGGAGGCATTATGAGATTAGGATATTTCTACCCTATTGAAGAAAATTGAGAAAATTATTGAATAAGCAGTGTAACATCAAATTATGATAAAAATTGAAAAGAGGCAGAGTAGCATTCTAAACTTATTACTCTGAAACTTGTTCTCTTACAAGATCACAGTTTTATATGATCCAAGAGTGACTGGTAAATTTTGAGTATACAAATAAAACGGACAGTCATATAAAATCAAGAATGGGATATGGAAGTCATTATTCTTGATGATTAAAAATCATTTATTCTAATCTTAATACACTGTGTAGAGCAAAGAGTAAAGTTCTTAGTTTGAAAATTATAATTAGAAAAGTTCACAGATTTTTGTTTTCTTCATACATATATTATATATACTTTGTTAGATTTTTTTCAGTATTATTTTGGATGCCAATGGAAATGGTATTTTAATTTTAAATGTCAATTGCTTAATGATGGACTACAAGAAAGAAATTGATTTCTGTATATTAACCTATATCCTATCATTTTGTTATCATTGCTTATAACTCTAGGAGTTTTTTGTTGTTGTTGTTTTGGTTGATTCTTTAGGATTTTATAAATAACTCTATCTTCTATGAATAAAGCCTTTTTTTGCTTCACAATCTGCATTGTTTTTTGTTTCCTTTGTGTTTTATTCTAACTATAAATTTCAGTATGGTGTTGAACAGGCATGGTGAAAACAGACCTCCTTGCGTCGTTCCTTGTCTTAGAGGGAACATGTCTACTTCACTAAGGATAATGTTTGTTACAGATATTTTTATAGATTTTTTTTAGTTAAGTGGAAAAAGTTCACATCTATTATCTAATTTACTGAGAGCTTTTATGACGAATTTGTCAAATGTTCATTTTCCTATATCTATTGATAAGAACATTTGACTTTTCTTCTATTATCTGTTGATGTAATGGATACATTAATTAATTTTCAAGTGCTACACCAGTCTTGCATATATATTGTACATGTTCATGATGCAGGGTTTATCTTATATATTGTTGGGTTCAGCTTGATGATATTTTGTGGAAGATTTTGAATCTATGTTCATAGAGTTATTGGTCTGTAGTATCCCTTTCTTTTAATGGCTTTGTTTGATTTGGTAATTAGGGTAATTCTGGCCTCCTAGAAGGAGTTAGGTGATATTTTCTCTGATTTTATTTTCTGGGACACATTATAAAGAATTCCATAATTTCTTCTTTAAATTTTTGCTATAATTTGCTGGTACCTCATCTGGGCCTTGTTCTTTTTGTTTTGCTTATTAACTATTTATTCCAATTTTTCAATTGCTATAGAACTATCAACATATGTATTCTTGTCGTGAGGTTTGGCATGTTGTGTATTTCAAGGAATTTGTCTAATTCATTCAAGCCATCAACTTTGAGGACATGTAGTTTTTCACCATGCATTGCTATCCTTTAATGTCCACCAATATCTCGACAAGTGATGACACCTCATTTGTTTTTGTCTGATACTAGGAATGTGTGTCTTCTCTATTTTTTTTTTTATTATTTTAATCCTGGTTTGTCATTTTGGTTGACATTTCCTAAGAATCAGCTTTTGGTTTTATTGATTTTCCATGTTGATTTGCTGTTTTTAAGGATTTTGCTTTTTGCATCCATTAGTCAGATTTTTATAGCCTAGAGTTGTTTTCAATCTGTGATGATTCAGTTAATGAGTTTTGGAATATTCTCAGACATCACACTAAATATTTCTTCAATTTACCATATCTTTTCAATGAGTTACACTTTTCTTATATAATCTCTTGATTAGATGCTGCTATTTTCTTCATTTTTCCATTTGTTCTCAAGATTTTTTTTAATTGAGCCTTTTTTTTGTACTTTCTTCATTCATCATTCTTACTTTGTGCTAATACTATTTTAATATTCTGATAAAATGCTCTTTGACACAAGTTTTTCCAACATGGTAATCTTCATCATAGATAGATAGGTCTCAAATGACATTAATCATTTGATTATTGATTATATGTAGAAAGAAAAATTTGTCTTTTCAATAAATGTTTTAGTTCAGTTAAATATATACTTTTGTGAAATGAGTGATGAGCCTTGACTAATACCATTTATGAAAGTCAGTTACAGATATGTCATATATTTAAAGGACAGAAGAAATACTATAAAGCTTTTGGATAAAACAATAAAGCTTTTGTGATCAAGGAACAGGCAAAATTTTCTTCAACAGAATACAAACTGAAAGAGTGTTTGATAAATTAAACTCCATTGGTATGTAGTATGTATTTAAATATACCAGTAAGGGGGTGAAATTCAAGCCAAGTAATGTGATAAGACATATGCAATGCTTTTATCTAGCAAAGACCTATACTGAATTATTAAAGGAATCTCTACAAGATACTAAAAATAAGACAGTCCTTTAAAGATGGGTAAAGGCTTTCAAAGACTCTTCACAAATGAAGATTCTCCATTGATCAATATTCATGCAAGAGTCATTCAAATACCTATTCATCAGAAAAATGAAAATTAACTACTGCTATAAAATTAATACAGTGGGCAAAAGAAAAATGACACATAATACCAAGGTATATTGTGGTGTATATCAATGGAAATTTCCATGCATTTCTGTTGGTAGTGTAAATGCACCATCACTTGAAGGAATTGTGCTGCAGTACTACTAACATGGAACATACATCTACTGAAGCAACAATACCTCTTTACTACAGAAGTGGTACATACATTTTTGTGCATTTTATTTTTGTATATTGACATAAAGGATATTGTACACTAAGACTTTTTCATCTTAAATGTACATATACATTATATACTTTTTGTATATATTTTATAATAAATTTTAAATTTTATATAGGATTTATTAAGAGATGTTTCAGGTTAAGTGGGTATTCTGAATGTTAAAGGAAGATTGACAACGTAAGAAGACAACATTGTGTCATGATGAGGACAATTTTAAATTTGGAAAATTTTCACTGCTAAGTTAGATTAGTTAAGAGGATATTATCAAGAAAAACAAATTTAGTTTGTTTTTTTCCCACAAAATCTAAGTGGAAACTAAAATAAATAAAATTACATTAAAATTAAAGACAAAATTAAAAATATATATATATATATATACACACACAATACAGGGATAGTACTTTCTGTATTATTAACATTTGCTTACTCATGCATTAAATATGTTACAATTTACCAGCATGAATTTATTTAAACATAGCTTAACTTTTTAAAGAAAATAATTTTGTATTTTCTCTTAATGTGCTATCCATCTGTTCAGACATTTGTCATGATTGTAATATTTGAGCACTTTCTGATAGATACACAGTGAAGCACATTAAAATTATAGAGGATATTTACATACTTAATCAGAATTTTAAAAGCCAGTGATAAGAGTAAAGTGTAACCTATTTTATATTTTATTTATGACAGGATACGTTGTTGTTTAATGAAACAAAGAATTAAAACATTCTCTTTAAAAAAAATAATGAATATCCCCTTAAGATATCAGAAGTTTACCTAAAGAATACATTTATTTTTTTATCTTCTTAAATTAACCAGGAAAAAACTCCAAATTTTGTTACTACTTTTGCTGACATCATTTCCTCTAAAACTATCAGAATTAAGATAATATAGGGAAAACCACATGAAGAATTTTTATCTTTAAAATAATTTTAATAGAGACATTCTGAATTCTCTTGTGATTTAAGAAGGCTGTGCTTAAATTCTGTATTTGAAAAACTTGCATGTTTTCGCGGAGCCTTCTCTATAAGCTAATGTGTTCCTTGACACAGAGAAAATATATGACCAAAGCATCAGTTCACATACGTTCCTATGGGACAGGATTTTCACCTTGTACATTGGTAAAAATGAACTTACTTTCAGGTAAAAACAATAGTCATATCAGAAGTTTACCTTAAAAAAGACTGATATCATAAAACAAAGTCTGTTTTACCTTCCTCTTTCAATTGCTTTCTTGATGTACTTTCTGCACATTTTTTAAGTTTCATCATTTATTTTTTTCAGGGATTTTGGCTTTTCTGTTAATGTATTTCTGAAGCTTTTAATTCCTCTGAAATCAAAGAAATTATTGATAAAAGGAGTAAACCATTAGAGTTTGGGATGGACATAGACATAATGGATATTTTACATTAGTTAAGACATCTGTCCCTTAAATGTGCTTTCTGTGCATAGTGTTGGTCAAAGGAGTCTATGGTTGCTTGGGAACTGATATATCTATAACTTCCAAACAGTGTCCAGATGAATATGCTTAAAACAAAATTTACATAAATGTGTGTAATTATCTAAAATTTACATAGATAGAGGTTATGTGATTACCTATACTTACATAGACATATCTTAAAATCAGTAACATGTCTCAGCACACATGATTTAAATCATGGATCTCTATTAGAAGAATAAAACAGCTATAGAAGAAATATGTCAATGTTTTGCTGAAGACCGCATAGGCTTAATATTTTAAATGTGAGGTTGATAACATTGGGTGCTTAATTTAAAGAAAGTGAGTTTTACTGTTTTTTTCTTTTTCTTTTTTCTTTTTTTTTTTTTTTTTTGAGATTGCTTAGTTCCGGTGGAACTATTTATTTGGCTTTATAAACTAGTGCATGTCAAATATGCATCAACTGACACTTAAGAGTGTATTGAGATTTATTATGAGTGATGCTGTGTAATGAATTTAAAATTACAGGACACTAATATAATTAGATTTTTAGCACATTAAAATTATAGAGAATATTTACGTACTTAATCGGAATTTTAAAAGCCAGTGATAACAAGTTAATAATTGTGACAACTAATAGAGTATCTAAATAAATGTCACTATTTTTATTAATTGATATTTAATTTGCTGTATTCTGCCTTGGTAAATGTTAATTAAATGCCAGAAAATTCCTTATAATTTTAACATATTAATAATCTTATAATTATGCCTTTATTGCTTACATAATTATGAGTTAATTACACAGCTACTAGATTTACTGTACCCTTTATAGAGAGCTCAAAAATATCCATTTTTCTCCATAGGTCAATAAACTTGATTGCTTGGTAATAGGTTATAGAACATCAAAATCTCTGTGTGAATAAATATTCATTTCTAAACAGCACAGTAAATATTATATATCAAATTAGGAAAAATGAAAATAATGGAAATTGGTCATTATTCCCATATAAATTTATTAGTAATCTATTGGTCTTATAAAATATGTAGCAATTTAGGAGAAAAGAGGTTTTTTGGTCACACTTTTCTAAAATGTCCTATATGAAAAATATTTTCTTTCTTTTAAAGTGCTTTTATCTTATAGTCTAATTTTGTATTTACAGTAACCTTATACAATGTAATTGTCATCATTTTACTAATGAAGATACTCACTTAAAGAGTATGTTTCTAAGTAGGATCCCATTTTGCCTTTCTTTATGCACAAACTGGTCTATTGTTTCATTTCCTGTATTTGCACCCCAACTATCAATTTTCACATCCAGGTAAATTGTCACTACCCTTTTTTGTCTATTGCTGAGATAACTGTTTTAGTCAGTTTTTGCTGCTGTTGTTGCTGCTGTAAACAAAAGATCTGAAAAAATATATACCCCAAATGTACACTTCAAATGACCCACCTCTTCCATACCATAGCACATGGTTACCACCCAGTTAATCCCTTCCAGGGGATTAATGCACAGATTATGTTAAAGGCTGTCATAACCTAATTATTTCATCTCAATCATCTTGAATTGTGTCACACATAAGCTTTTGGGGGACACTTCACCTCTAAACCATAATTATTACTAAATATGATATGAAGGAAAATAATATAAACTTTGTAAGCAGTTTTTCAACAAACCCATGTTTTCCAGCTCAACTAGCCAATTGTGGCCAAGTATAATGATAAAAAGTCCTGATCTTGTTTGTCTCTGTTTTCCTAGATGATGCTCTGTTATAAGATAAATAGTATTTGACAAAAGTAAAAATGAATTCAAAACTTTATATTGCCCCATCTTTCCACCGAGGTGCTGGGAATTGAACACATTCTAGGCAGGCAAGTGCTCTACCACTGAGCTACAACCTCAGCCCCAAATTTAAAACTCTTAATCAATTTAACTTCATATCCCATTTCTCCTAGTAGTTAAAACAGAACCTAATTCTACACATGTCTGAAATTTTCGCCCTGTTTTCTTACTAGTGGACAAATCTTTCTTTGCCGCTGAGAACTTCTACAGTCTCTCATATTTGACTTTCATTCTGAAATTATACCCCTTCTCTACTTATTTTTTTTTACTTCTGAATGAATAATACAATTTCTTTTTTTTAGAATAAATCCTCCATCTAAGATCTAGTTTTTAATGTTGATTGGCCTTTACTGCCTTTTATTTGATTTACTTTTTTTGGTACAAGGGATTGAACCCAGGAGCCCTTAATCACTGAATCACATCTCCGGAACCATTTTTTTTTAATTTTTTTTGAGACAGGGTCTCACTAAGTTGTTTAGGGCCTTGCTAAATTGCTGAGGCTGACTTTGAACTTGTGATCCTCCTGCCTCATCCTCCTGAGTTGCTGCAATTATAGGAGTATGCTAGTGTGTGTGACAGTTTGCATAAAATATTAGTCATTGTGCATTGTTATAACCCTTTTAGTATCTTTTCTTTAGCTTCATCCAATATGCTTACACCTTTGAATAATTTTCTTTCACCACAAAACCAATAGGCAAACACATGTACACACTATTACAAATGAGAGAAATGGAAAAGGAATTATAATTTTCTGTTTCCTAGACTTTTTAAAACATTTTTATTGGTTGTTCACAACATTACAAAGCTCTTGACATATCATATTTCATACATTAGATTCAAGTGAGTTATGAACTCCCAATTTTTACCCCAAATGCAGATTGCAGAATCACGTCGGTTATACATCCACAATTTTACATAATGCCCTATTAGTAACTGTTGTGCCACACAACTTCTATGCTTTACAATCCTATTCAGACTTGTTTACTACTAGGTGTGGTAGCTTATGCCTGTAATTCCTGTGGCTGAAGCAGGAAGACTGCAAATTCAAAGCCAGCTTTGGCCACTTAGCAAAGCCCTCAGCAACTAAGACATAACCGTATCAAAATAAAAAATAAAATGGACTGGGGATGTAGCTCTGTGGTAAAGTGCCCCTGGGTTCAATCCCAATACCAAAACAAAACAACAACAAAAACTTGATTGCCTTTTCACATAATTCTATGCCTTTCCTTCTCTTTAATGGTAGACTTATCTGTTAATTAATCATAAATAGTATATAAAAATTCCTGAGATTATACATAGATGGCCTTTGTGAATATGTTCAGTAAAAAATACCATTAACATGATATTTGTTTCTTTATTTTGGTGGGACAGTGAGACAATATACAGAAAACTGACATTATCAGACAGCCTCAACTACAATTTCAAAACAGAATATAAACACAAGTTCCTGCAAAGAAATTACTGCAGAGGAAATAGACATGGCTGAGTCAATCTGATCATAGCCCAATAAAACTATTGTAGAGCATACAGAATCCTAAACTCCATGACCTGGTAGTGAAGAGGAAGTAGACTCAGTTGCTGGGATATTTGCAGAATTCAGTATCGTACCGGAAGGAAGGAAGGAAGGAAGGAAGGAGGGAAGGAAGGAAGAAAGGAAGGAAAGAAGGAAGGAAGGAAGGGAGGGAGGGAGGAAGGAAGGGAGGGAGGGAGGGAGGGAGGGAGGGAGGAAGGGAGGGAGGGAGGAAGGATTAAATATAGGCACCACCCCTCAGCACATTCACTAGTAAAGAAACCAGGATGCCATTTCAACAGAATTAATAAAGGCTGGCTACAAAACATAAAACAAACAAACAAACAAAACCAGAAACAGAATCCACAAGAACAGGGAACTGAAGCCAAAGAAAGTAGATGTTCCTGTATAGAGTCTTGTGGTACAGCTAGCTCTCAACCCCAGTGATCCCAGGAGACCACAAGGAGATACCGCCATGAAAAGAAGAAAAAATGCCATAGGAATTTGTAATCCCTGAGTAAAGGGGTTTTTCTTTGGCTTTGGAATAAAATATTATGTAGCAATCAAATCTCCAGAAGAAACTGCAGGCTTAATTTAAATTTTAGATTTTTATATGGCAACAATCATTTTCATTGAATTATATTTATGTAAATTTGTATAAAAAATTTCCAATTGACAAAATTATCAACCAAACCTAATAATAAACAAAAATACAAATAAATACTTGCCTCAGTCCAGCTGGGCAAAATAACCAGGAGGTGACAAGCAACTTGAAGGTTGAAGCGGGAACTGCTTTATTGTAGGGCAGCAGAGGTATATATACCTAACTGATGACACACAGCTTGACTCAATTAGCATCATCTAGATACAGCAGTCAGCCAATAAGGAATCCCCACCAACCTAATGGCTCCGTGGCATTGCCTTACAAACCACTCCTCCTGGCAAACTGCCAGGCACCATCTTGACTTGATTTGCGGTCCCCAGCAAATACTGTGTGTGTGTGTGTGTGTGTGTGTGCATTAAAATTAAAAGAAAAAAAATGGTCCTGGCTTATTTCTTGGTATAAAAGCTCAAACTTCTGGTCAGGTGTATGATCTCTTTCATGTTCAAAGAAAATATAAGTTAAAGTGGAGACTAAGTGTGAGTTTTATCGTTTTATTTCATAATGGTCTTGGGTAGGCATCTGTTGGATGTCTATGCAAAACAGGCCTAATACTAATTATTTTTTGGTGGGTAACCAGGGATTGAATTCAGGGGTACACTTCCACTAAGCCACATCCCCACCTTTGTTTTGTATTTTATTAGAGACAGGGTCTCACTGAATTGCTTAGCACCCCACTTTTGCTGAGGCTGGCTTTGAACTCACAATCCTCCTGTCTCAGTCTCCAGAGGCACTGAGATTACAGGTGGACACCAGGTGCCCTACATAATACTAATTTTTATTATAATTTTCAAGTTATTAGTTTTAACACAATAGGTCTTAAAATTTGATATACATAACCATGGAAGATCAGGCTGAGAATGTGAGTGTTCAGGGAAAACAACTATCTGCCCAGATCCCAGATTCTTGTACAGGCAAATGTTAACTGATCTGTCTGTGTTAGTGGATATATATATTTTTTTCTGTTGGAAGTATTGCTGAAAGGGTATCAATTTATGCATTCTGATTTTATGAAACTGCCATATTTCCATATCTTTATATACAAGTCTAGTATGCAATTCTCCGATAGACATGAGTGTGAATGACTTTATACTTAGTAGGACTGAAAAACATATGAGAAATTTCCTTTTTGGTCTTCTGTGTTCTATGCAGAAAATGCAGGAGGATTTGTATGAGGTAAATGGTATTTGATTTTTCAAATTTAATTATATGACACTGAAGACACTAGACTAAGAAAGGCATAGTTTTCATAACTCTGTATAAAGTATGTTCATGCCAAAATATGCCATTATACATGTACTCTTTGTTTTTTTGCATTACAATTCTTAATATACCACAATTAATATACCACAATTATGAGTGTAAGGCATTCCACTATTGTAATGTATGTAAAAAAGAAAGAGAGAGAGAGAGAGAGAGAGAGAGAGAGAGAGAGAGAGAGAGAGAGAGAGAGAGAGAGAGAGAGAAGGAAGGAAGAAAGAAAGAGAGAGATAGTTTGGGACAATGTATTAAGAACTTGTTAGCCTTTCTTTGAATTTACATTTGAATAGCTGGGGTAAATATGTAGTATTTGATAATGCTTCAATATAAATTATGAATCACTTTTTACTTAGATGTTTCAAAATAAGTAATAAAGAATTGTTGCTTGGAAGATACCAGCAAGTTGACTGACTTCTCTAATAGCTAATTTACATAGTAATTTCTCAAGTACTTCTGTAGGACCAGTTTTCCTTTAAGTATTGGGAAAACTTAAGTGTTAAGCATTGATGTTTTAAGGGACTTCCATGCATGCAAAGTGAACTAACTCAGGTGCAGTTATAAATTAGTGTTCAACAGGTATTACTAAAAATATTAAAGACAACAAATCTGTATAGCAATGACATTGCCAATAGGATGGGAAGTGATTTTATTTTATTTTATTTTATTTTAGAGTTGTCAGGGATTCATCATGCAGTCAGTAATGAACTAGTTTCTGTTACTTTCCAGAAAATTCTAATATTTAGAAAATATATTTATCCATTAGTCAGTCAGCTGAGGTTCACACAATTTCTGAGCTCTTAAAATTAAAATATTAATCCCAGTGGTTATACTAAGATATTATTTTTTCTTTCATGTCCCTTTTAAAGTTTCGATCTAAGATAAGGAAATGCCTAATGATTTTTTTTAAAATTTCTATTTGCCAAAATAAAATAATAAAAATATCCATGTTTCCTGCAATCATATTGAACTGGTGTGTGGGAAGCAGAAAGGGTAGTTATTTATCGACTGTGTTCACTTAAAATTTTATACTGTATTGAATGCTTGTCATAGTAACAATAGGAAGTGGCTTACTGATGTACATTAATATATTATAGGTATATAACAAATGAATATTTATGATTGCTTCAAAGATTAAAGCTGTTTTATAGTATCTATATCAATAATTCATTAAGATTTGAATATGATAGGTAATCAGTAGGGAGGGGAATTTTTAGCATAATCCCATAAATCACAAACATCTACATGATATTCCAGTCATGCCTCATTAGAGAAATTTTTTCAAAAATTCCCATTTTATAATATATCAAAAGCTTATGACCTGTACCACGTAAACAACTTCTTTGATATGTAATGCAGATTCAAAACAAACAGAAACACTGACCTTTTCAGAATGGTTTTATAATCAACTTATTTGGAGAAGGTATAAAAATCAATTTGTGTTTATTGAGCTTAGAATGTGTGAGCCATGACTCCATCTCCAAGTTATTTAAGCATTCTTTTTAAATTATCACAGAAAACCCAGTTTTTCTAATATTTTTAGAGAATAGCTAGCATTTAATCACAGAGGTTAGTTGTCAAAGAACTTACCTACTAGAAACTATTAGCTATTGTAGAAATTTTTCCTGATCTTAAATTCTTTCCTTACACACTGTGTGTTTTAAACCAACACATGAATAAAATATTTAGGTTTGAATATTTTTATTCAGTAATGTTTTTATTTCAGGAGGAAGGGCTCCAGAGTCTTTTTAATCCTTGAAAAAATTTTTTGATAACTGTATCAAAATCGTACATCCATCTTGCATATTTTTTGCCACAAATAAGAATCAGTTATTTGTCCTTAAAACTCTGGTTTCCACTATTACTGGTGCTAAGTCAGCAAATTGTGTCTACACTGGTCATTAGTTTCTCAAACATTTTTTTTTTAAACTGACAGAGTTTGGAATGTAAACTAGCTAGTGAAAGTAAAGATGTGAATATATTGTGTTACATATGTACACACACAAATATGTGCATATATATTTACATGTGTGCATAAATGATTAAAGACAAAATGGCTCATTTCTTTCATGATGATATTTCTATTCTGTATGTAGCATTACAGGATTATTACTATATTACATCTAAATCTATAATTCCACACTGAGAATTCTGGTTTTCAAAAATAACCTCGAATGTTGGAATTAAAATAATTCATAATTACACATTTTCAGGGTCTTAATTTTTTAGTCATTATCAGTTTGGACAGCCATTCTATGATAACAGTTTCCGATTTAATATTGGTTCTGTAATTCTACATATATAGACTTTTTACATCTAAGTCTCTCTAGTCATTTTGTTTTCTGACGTCTTCTTTAGTAAAAAAATCTTTAGAGGAATAGCTCTATATTCCCTGAGTTTTTGCCAAATGAAAACACTTTGACTTTCCATTTATACTTGAAGATCAATTTTTCTAGAGGTGAAATCCATGGTTCATATGTTCTTTACTTGAATATTTTGTTACTCTTTTGGATAAAAATTATTGTTGGAAAGGTCCAATAATAATCTAATTTTATTTTACTTGCAATTCATTTATTCATTTTTTTATTTTCATTGAAGTGCAATCATTTCACTATAATTATATTTTTGATCATTATAGCCAACATTCTCACCTTCACAATATGTATGTTAATGCAAAATTTAAATATTTTGGAAGACTATTTTCCTTATAACATTCATCTTCGTGGTTTTCTGTGATACTTTCCGTAGATTCTTCAGGAATTCTTTATATTCAATCCTCTTTATCCTCAATACCCATCATTTTCTTTTTGTTTTCTTCCTTTGTTATTTTGCTTTAAATTTTTCTTCATTTCTACATCTATTTTAAGATATACTTTTTAAAGACAAATGTGGTCTTTTTTAGTACCTTTATTTTGTTTATTTTATTTTATTTTTGGCTGTGGTGCTGAGGTTCTAACCCAGTGCCTCACAGGTTAGAGGCAAGCACCCTACCACTGAGCCATAACCCCAGCCTCTAATTTTGTTTTGTTTTGCAATCCTACAATGTGTTCCTTTTGGTTTGGTCGAAAGAAAGAGATAGATAGATAGATAGATAGATAGATAGAGAGAGAGAGAGAGAGAGAGAGAGAGAGAGAGAGAGAGAGAATTTTTTTTAATATCTATTTTTTTGTAGTTTTTGGCTGACACAACATCTTTGCTTGTATGTGGTGCTGAGGATCGAACGTGGGCCACGCGCATGCCAGGCGAGGCCACTACTGCTTAAGCCACATCCCCAGCCCCCAAATTAAATCTTTATAAATACTGAATAATCTTTTAAAGAATACATGTGAAATCACTTTTTTAAGCCACTGTATGGATGTGCCAAGTTTTATCTAAACATGTCATGCAATTTAATTATACAGCAAGTGCATATTGCAAGATACCAAAATACATTTCAAAATGCATATGCTTGAAGCAAAGTCTGAATAATATGGAAGTAAAATGATCTCACAATGCTTTAGGACAAAATTTCAATTACAAAAAAGTTTGTTTAAAAACTAGGGGGCCAGCATGTTCATGTTTTATTCAATGTTGATATCTCCTGAAGGAAATCCTAAAAAATCATGAAATTTTGCTTTATTTCTTAGTGCTCTTTCTTATGAGTTTGTCAGTCTTCATGAAGAAAATTAGATAGTGGAAGTTTTCATAGTTATGATATTTCAGAAGAGTAAACATGTTCACTTAGTAGACGTTAATTTCATAATAAGTTAGAATAAAAATGTCAACCAGGAAATAGGTCGGTCATCTCTAGAATAAAAGTATTTCATTCAGGATTCCAAATGCTACTCAAAGATGTACATGCTATACATTTTACTTGCATATGTATGTACTTTTACTCACATAGATAAATATATAAATTTATTGCTAAATATATATAAAATATAACAAGTAATTGACCAAGTGAGTGAAATAGATATTACTTTTTATAAGAGCTATGCCAGTATTTCATTTACACACATATAATTCACTTATTTAAAGTGTGTAATTCAATGACTTTTACTTTATTCACAGAGTTGTACATTTATCAATATAAATTTTAGAGTATTTTTATCCCTCCTGAAAGAAACTCCATACACATCAGTACTCACTGTTCATCTATCTCTCTTTTAATTCTCACTCCCTCAACCTAATTAGCTTTTATTCCCTGTATGTATTTGCCTACTATAGATTAAATGGAAATGAAATAATGCTATAGGTGGTATTTATAACTGGCTTTTTACATTTAGTATAATGTCTTCAGTGATTATACATTCTATAGCATCTTTTAGCATTTTATTCCCTTATTTTATTTCTAAGTAGAGGCCTAGTTACTGGATATACCATATTTTGTTTAGCCATTTAGCAATGGATGAACATTCTGTAAGTTCAGGATTCCAAATACCATTCAAAGATATACATGCTATATATTTACTCACATAGATAAATATATAAATTTATTGCTAAATATATATGAAATATAACAAGTGATTCACAAAGTGAGTGAAATAAATATTACTTTTTATAAGAGCATTAAGAATAATGCTGATGTAAATATTCCCCTTTTTGTGTGTCTGGAGCTATGTTGTTTATTTGGGCTATGGATTTAGGAGTAGTATTTCTACATTATATAATAAATATATTCTACATTTTGAGGAAATTCCAAAATATTTTTTAAAAAATTTACAATCTCAACAGCAAAGTATAAGTGTTCTGATTTCTCTTTAGTTTTACCAACACATATTATCTGTTTGGTTTTTTTGTTTTATGTTTTTGGTCATATCTGTCTGCATAGTTATGAATTGATTTGATTTTGGTTTGCATTTCCCTGTGTGCCAAAGATGCATCTTAACAGCTTTTTTAATATGCAAATAAATAATATAGTTTTTTTGTTGTTGTTTCCTGTAATTTTGGTGTCAAGAAGCTATTTTCTTCTATGAGTATAAAACTTACAGTTTTTATATTTAGATACTGAGTCCACTTTGACTTAACTTGTGTATATAGTGTTAGATACATTGTCAATTTCACTCTCTTGCATGTGGCTATCCAGTTGTTACAGCACATTTATTTTGAAGACTATTCTTTTATTATTGAATTGTCTTGGCAACCTTGTCCACAAACAATAGACCATAATTGTCAAAGTTTATTTCTGGACTCTCAATTATCTTCTATTAATTTATATATCTCTACTTATGCTAGTGCCATGTTGTAAATTGCAGTATCTTTCCAAAAGTTCTGAGTTGAGAAGTCTGAGTCATCCAATCTGGTTCTTCCATCTCAAGATTTTTTTAAAAACTACGCTTGGCTCTTGAGTTTTAGCATAAGTTTTAGAAGCAGTTTGTAAATATCTGCAAATAAACTATATATAATGTGACTAAGAATTGGGAGTGACAATAATACTGACTTCAGAATATCAATTTTCAGAGTGACATCATCTCATTAAAGTTTTCCAATTTATGAATATGGGATAAATTTCCATTTTTAGATATTTTCTAACTTTTTTACATTATTTTATAGCTTTTACAATGTAGGTTTTATATTTCTTTTACTATTTTTTTGTGAAATTGTGTTTTATTCTACTATTCAAAATGAATTGTTTAGCTAGGCATGTTGGCACATACCTGTAATCCTAGTGGCTAGGGAGGCTGAGTTAGGAGGATCACAAGTTCAAAGCCAGCCTCAGCAAAAGGGAGGCACTAAGCAACAAGGTAAGGTCCTGTATGTAAATAAAATAAAAAATAGGGCTGGGGATATGGCTCAGTGGTTGAGTGCCTTCAGGTCATTCCACAATACACACACCCACACACACAAAAAAATGTTTTTTAACTATATATTTGGGATAGTTTGTTGCAAGTGTAGATATATAACCTGTATTATACAATTTATCTGAATTTATTACTTTTTATTGTTTGTCTTAGTGAATTATTAAAATTTTCTACGTATGAAATCCTTTATCTAAAAATGTAGATAGTTTGATTTCTTCTTTTATAATCTGTATGTCTTTTATTACATTTTCTGGCCAAATTGCTCTGACAAGAACTTCCAGTTAAATATTACATAGAAATATAAGAGCACACTTCTTGTCTTACTCTGATCTTAGAAAGCTTTATTCTCTTTTTCTACTTCATATGGTATGGGATGAAAGTTTCCTGTAGATCCCTTTAATCAGATTGATAAAATTCCTCTCTGAATTTTTTCTTTTTGAAATGAAGGAACATTAATTTTGAAATACTGTTTTTGCATCTACTGAGATTATCATTTTCTATCTTTCATTCTACTGATATATTGTATTTTACTAACTGATTTTCAGAAGTTCAACAAACTTCCATTCCTAAGATAAATCTCAGTTGTTCATAATTCATGAGCCTTTTTATATGTTGCTCAATTTAATTTTCTCCTGTTTTGGTGAAGATTGTTATGCAAAAAAATTACTGACATAATTTCTTTTCTTTTTATTTCACCACCTGGTTTTAGAATTAGGGCCATAAAGGCCTCATAAGATGAATTGAGATGTATTCCTCTCTTTTTTATTTCTTGAATAATACATGAAAAATATTATATTAATTACTCTTTGAATATTTGGCAGGGCTCACCAGTGAAGAAATTTAGGACCATAGTTTTTGGGAAAGAGAGAGAAAAGGGGAATTGCATGGAAATGGAAAGAGACCCTCATTGTTATAAAAAACTACATAAAAGAGGTTGTGAGGGGAATTGGAAGAAAAATAGGACCATAGTTTTAACTTATGTTAGTTTTTTTTTCTTTTTAAATACTAAATTGATATTTTACTTGTTGCAAATTAGTCTAGATTTTCGGTTTCTTCTTGAGTCAGATTTAGTTCTTTGTGAATAAGATTTTTTCCATTCCATCAAAATTAACTTTTGAGGACTCTGTTGCATAAATTTTAATAAATATCTTCATTATAAATTACCACATTTTCTAATTTTTTAAAAAATTCATTTGTTATTTAGGGATGTCTTGTTTAATTTCTACATATTAATTTACTGATTTATTTTTAATACTGATTTCTAGCTTATTTGTGTGTCACAACCAAAGAACACAGTTTGCATGATTTCAATAAAATTAGATTTATTTGGTCTTGGTTTAGGACCTAACATATCATGCTTCACAGAATACTCTATATGCACTTGAGAAAAAATGTTTATTCTGCTGTTCTTGAGCAGATTATTCAAAAGATGTCTGTCAGATATATATATTTTTTACAGTGTTATTCAAACCATATATTTTCTTATTTATCTTTTGCCTGGAAAATATATGTATAATTTAAAATAGAATATTGAAATCTCCAAAAAATTGTTGAGGTATTTATTACTCTGTTCACTTTTTTTAAGGTGGGATTTCATGAAACTTATGTTTAAAATTTTGATATATTCCTGCTGCACTGACTTAAAAAATATTCTACTTTATGTCCAGTAACAATTTTTGTCTTAAAGATTATTTTGACATGTTAAATCTGACATTCAGATCCTTTCTCAAGAAGTTTCCATTTTTCTCTGGTATATTGATCTTATTCTCTTGTTTGCTTATAAGTCTCATAGTTTTTATTGAAAAGTAGACATTATAGATAATAAAGTTTAGAGTAACTATGAATAATTTTTACCATTCTACCCCAGAGCTTATTTTTATTTTTGTGCATATTAATGTATTTAAACGTTTTGTTGTTCTATTTTGGTGAAATCTGTTTTACTCTAACATGAAACCTATTTTGTGTTTTGGAGACATAGTTGTGAGGCATATGTAGTCACTCTGCAATGACAGTGGTTTTATCAATATTTCTCTTTTCTCTTTTCCTGATCTCTTTGTTAAGCTGCTGTTAATACATATAGCTTTGAGGCTAGACTTTGGACTGATAATTGAACTGTAATTTCAACAGTACTTTGGAGCATATACTGCTCCACCATCTGATACAGTCAAATTAGGGTCCTGCTGAGGTTCCAATGTTTGTTCTTTCCCAAACTCACTTTGAAAGTTAATTGCTATTTTAACAATATTAAGAGATGATGTGGCCATAAGGACTCCTCTTTTATGGATGAGGTTAGTGCTGTTATAAAAGGGAAAGATTGGTTACTTTTTTTCATTTTGTCCCTTCTATCTTCTGCCAGTTGAGAGTATAGTGTGTCCAATCCAGAATTCAGAATGCAAAGCTCCATTTTGGAAGAAGAGAATGATGTCAGCAGACAATAAACCTGTAGATTGCACCTTAGATTTTTAAAATCTCCAAATCTGTGAACCATTAAGTTTCTGATTATAAATTAACCTTTCTCAGATACTTTGTGAAGGTAGCAAAAAAAAATGGACGAGGTCAGATTCCTTTGCAGGGATCGTTTCTGGGTCAATTCTTTAAGGTTCGCTCTAACATCAGAATTGTGTTTCTTTGCTACGGATTTTCTGCAATCAATATGCCTTAATTTGATTAATACCCTTAGGACAATTTCCACAGGTATCAAATGATATTTTAAGTAATAATTACCAGTTTTATTTGTTTCTCTGGGCAGTGATTCCATGCAGTTTTTCAAGCAGCCATTTGAAACTGGAAGATTGATTTTAGATTTTGTAAGAGAATTTCCCTCAATATCTGTTTGGTTCCATGATAGGTATAAACAAATTCAGCATCAACAATTGTATTTGCTTTGAAGGTCCCTTATAATCAGCACTATGAACCCTCATAGAAATATTGCATGTATAAATGCCTAAAGCTTCAGGATAATCAAGTACCTGACTATTAAATACTCCATGATGCTTTTTTTCAGAACTCCTATTATCAAGCTCTATTGACCTTCTCGTTTCTTCTTCACCTACAATTTTTTTCCCTCAATCAAAACTAGAGACATGTTTGAAAATTGTGAGGATTAAGACAGCACAGCATTAAGAAAGAAAAAGGTAATGAGACAAACATTACTTATTATGACTCTTACTCCTCACGAAATTGGTTTGCTATTCAAAAGTATAATTACATAATGAAATTAAGGTAGCAACAGATGTTTCTAGTGGGCTTATTGGAGAGTCAAAATTTGGTATCTTTCATGGATACAATAGTGCACATCAGTAGGACTTAAGTTGGTTGAAAAATATAAGAGAAACAAATTATTTGATAATTTGACTTTATGAATTAATCTTATTTAATATTCAGATGACATTAAGACTTTAAAAAAAATATTCATTTAAAAATTTTATTCACTTAGATATCTTAAAGTTATTCTATCTCTTAATAATAAAAATAGCAAAAATAGAGGCTAACTATATAACTGTAAATTTATAACTAAAACATGAAGCTTATAATAAAAGTTAAGTTACGTTTTAAAGACCTTCATAATAACCACATAGGAAATCTAATTGAAATTAATACTTCACTCTCAATATATCTATGCCCACACATTTCTACCTGATGATCATGGTTGCAAGAATATATTTAACATACTTTTCTAAGGAACAGTTGATAAATGTTGTTAAATATCTAACAGACATTTAAATTAATATCTCTTAATTTCACAAAATATTTAATTTCTGGGTATAGTTTTCCTTATGAATGTTAGGCTATAATAATTATATTTTAATTCCTGTGCTTCAAAAAAGCATAATGATAGTAAATGAGTTGAATTTCTATTGTGGATTAATAATATAAAACTAGAGAATTTATTAGTTTTTTAAATAGAAAATTCAAGAAGGCACAGTTAGTGATTAATTAGAAGAACAAATCACAATGAATAAAAATGTAGGATGAGAGACATTTTCAAGTGTGCTTTCAATAATATTAAGTTTTTAGAATAATTCAAATTAATTATTGACAGATTTTTCATCAATTTGTTATTGGCTATGATCCATAATTTCTTCATTATATTTCCCATTGTGTGTGTTATTATAGAAATCTTGTTTATAATATAAGTGTTTAAGAAAAAACTTTATGAAAAATTTGATATTTAGCACTCTGATTTATGACAAATTCTAAACTAAATGGGGCCTACACTAAGGATATTTCCCTAAATTAATTTTTATAAAAATGAGACAATCAAGTTACTAGTAGAACCCAGAAAACACACAATAATTTTTCCAAGGTATTATTCAAAGTGAAACCCAGTATCTTAAACTATGTTTTATTTTTCCACTATTAAAGAAAAATAAAACACTCTTAAATAAATATGTAAGATTTACCGTTCATTCTCTTTCTAAAATAGAAAAAAATTGTAATATATTTCAATCCATGTGAAGAGATGATTTGTTGTTGTAACTCTGTTCTCGTTGACTGAAAAGAGATTAGTTTCTATAGTTATCAACACTGTCCCTGGTTTCATAAACTTCTATCAAACAAACACATCATAAGTTCTGAGGTTTGATAGTGATTGCTATAGCTGTATATACTTGGAAATGGTCTTTTAAGGTTATTATATTTCCTGTTTGCCACACTTCATACCATAGTGTAATACCTAAAAGTTAAATGCATTTTCTTGAAATGGGCTACATGATAAAACAGTGCATAAGAAGAAGGCAATAGGGTGCAGAGCAACTATGCTGTGAAAATGAGTAAACCAGATGTCAGCAAGCCTTGCGCTCAGCTGTGGATGTGTTAATTTTCCCCTATATCTGCTCAGGAAGCTGGCAGGCAGAATCCCTTGCCTCACAGATCAGGGAAATAGCTCAGAGAAGGCTCAGAGGCAGAAAATGAATTGATAGGGGAAATTCATTGAAGTCGACTTTATTTTAAAGAGAAAGTGAGATTGTGTTTTAGTAGATTTGTTGTTTGTTTACAAATAAGTTGTGCAACAAATAACTTCAAGATGTAGAGTAGAATAGAAAAAATAGAATACAGTAAAATTTATTGATCTCTATGGCTGTGAGCCAACCAACTCTATTTTCTAATTTGATTGATGACAGGTTAAGTGATTTAGCGAATATTATTCTGTGAGTCTATGGCAAAAGTATAATTTTACCTTGTATGTCCTTAAGTGTGGGGGTAAATTAAAAAAAAATTAAATACAATTTAAATTTAAATTTAGGTGCCCTTAAATGGAAGTGTGTAAAAAGCATTCTCCTTCCTCCGGTAAGCTACCTAGAATATAGACAGCACAGCTAAAAAGATGGAACCAAAGCTAAAACATTGGTCCTGAAGCTTAAGGCTTTGAAATACAAACTTCATACCCTGACAGCAGGAGCACCATACCAGCCCTGAAACACCTGCAGGAGACTTACATGAGAGTAAAACAAAACTCTGTTTTGTTTAAGCCATTGTTGATGTGGATTGTGTAATTGTTAGCTAAAGTTCATTTTAACTGATTTAAAACTCGACCTTTCACCAGACAGTAAAGGGCAAAAATGTCCCTGCTCCAAGAAAATTATGTTATGGTGTAGACTAACCAAAAAAAAAAAAGTGGGGGGCATTTTTTAGGTTAAAAGATGAGAATCCAGGATGGAGGACTTTTTATTTTATATAAGACACAGGGGAAAACAAAGTTCTCTGATAAGTTGACATTTGGCCAAAACTTAAAGGACGCATAGAAAGGAATCATGCAGAAACCTGGGAAACAGCGTCTTACCAACCAGAGGCCAAAGCCTATTTTCTTTGTGGAGAGTTGGAGGATCAGAAAGCAGGTCAGTGTGCCAGTAGCAGAATGAGTGTGGTAGAGAGTGGTGGGAGATGTAAGACCTCACAACCCACTAAAAAAGAAGCTTTTACTTTGATTAAGATGCAAAACCATTGGAAGGAATCTTAAGAGAAGTAACAAGATCAGATATGTTTATAAGTGTCATTGTGAAAATCATTTAAACCTGATATAAAGGATATTACAGTCATACCAAACACTGAAAAGATATCCAAAGAAAAAATTTAAAAAAAATGGATCTTGAAATGTTATATTTTCTCAAGACCAGAAAATGTAATGATTTTTTCTAAATATAATCCATAGTTTATACTGATAAATTATTTTAATCTAAACTGAAAGATTTAATATTTAGCAAGATGTGTGTTATTTATATATAATCCTCACAAAAGTCATACAATATCTTGAGTACTCATTTTGCATATGAGGAAAAAAGAATCTAAGTTTATCAAAATCACATATAGAATAATTAGTAGAGTCAGTTTTCAAACTTGGAAAATCTAAGTTCAGTCCTCCCTGCCTTTTTGGATATTCTCTTAACAATTATATAAAACCGAGTTCCAATTAGATTATCCCACAGCCTGTTTAAAGACAGAACATTCCTATGGAATAACTTTCCAATTAATAAGGAAAGAAACCATATTATGCAATTGGTTGAGGATATGAGACAATCTACATTTTATTCACAATTTTACTGTCATGTATTTTATGCCACAAGAAGATATATTGGTCTATTTTGTAATCTGGTTTTATTTAAATCCAGGGTAGGTAAATGGAATAGTCCAAAAAAGAGGTAAAAATTTCTACATTCATAGTAGTTAATAAAAGCCCTTTTGGGCTTTGTTTATTTCTTACTGGTGGAGAATTAATTTGCTATGCTCCCAGGGGTGCCAAGCTCCAATTAACACCTAATGTGTGGTTAGCACATTTGTAATGGATTGGCTGTAGAGTATGATAGAATCAAGAGGCTCAGGCCCCCACACAGAGCAGTGACAGGGGCCTCAGTTTATGCCAGGGTTAGTTATAGAGGACCCAGATAGCCTTAGTCACTTAATATGGACTGAAACAGCACCCCTGACCATTCATCCATTTGGAAGATATTCAAAAAAGTACTTTGGTCTTGGGCTACACGTAAGAAGCTGCACTAGATGTATGTGGTACATGAATTTCTTTTCCCTGAAAATGTAAAGGAACTCAAATTCTTAATGCATATAGTTAATAATATTAACATTTCCACAAAATAGCATCTTCTAGTTTCATCCAACTACTAGTAAATTAAAAAAAATCAATCCAATTATAAATTGTTACTGGTGACAAAGTCATAGTTTTTAAACTACACTCTGATTTTTTCATCCTATTTTGTTACCAATATGTAGACCTGTGATGAGCAAAGATATTTTAATTGAGCTATAAGTTGGGTTACTTTAACAATAATTTTGACTTTGGTTGTTGAAAGTATTTCAATTTTCATTAATTTAATGTTATTAAACTAATAACATTAAAGGTTTTTATTCCAAACGCTATGTAATATCGGTAATTTTTAAGCACTCCTATCTTATATACTTAACATTGCAATGTTTATAACTTAGAGAAAGTTTTTAAAAAATGGAGAGAAAATTGTAAGGTTTAGTAAATAAGGTATTCATAAAATATGGTAAAATGGAGAAGAAGAAGTAGAAGATTCAGTGAACTAAGTAAAATATTAATAAAATAAAGTAGAATTGTTCTAAGTACAGTAATTAACTGACATTTCAGGGCACAATTCTCCTTTAGTGTTAATTATATTCCTGTTGAATTTTCTGCAGAACTGTGGGGATGGAGTTGCAAACTAGTACACTATACAATGTGAGAATATATTTCTAGAGGTCTTATTTCATTTAATCTGATTAAATGCATGCAGGCCTATTTTAGAGAAAAATAGGGAATTTCGGTGAATATGCCTAAGGTACTCGTCGCAACTAAGAATGAGTCATTATCTAAAAATTGGAATATTATTTCATTTGTTATCTCATTCCATCAGGCCTTGTGGGATTGTTCTACTCACCAACAGTCTTCCAATCTCTGTACTCTATGTTACTTTTCTTAGTCAGTGTTGATTGTGGTCCTATGTTTAAAGGATGAGTTTAGGATTTTATTTTGCCTTTGAACCATTTTTTTAAAAATATAGAAGCCTAAGAGGAAACCATAAGAATACAAATTATTTTTCCCTATGTGCTCCTAAGATATTCATTGTTACAGGTACCATAGTTTACTGTTTGTGATGAATATGGGCAAATGACAGGACACTAAGAAAAAGACTAAGAAAACTCACAGAGAGATTGAAAGAAGCCAAGCTTCTTCCTCCATCCAGTCCTCCAAATGATACTGCATCACCTATGATATCAATGAAGCACATGGTCTCCTTTGTTTGATTTTCTTATTTTTGTCTTTTAAATAGTTAAGGATATTCCACCCATACAACTTCTTTTTTCTTTTTAAAAGCACACATTACAAAAAGAAAGAGAATACTAACTGCAAGGTCCCAAATAAAACCTTTTATTAAATAATGAAAGAAGGATGATATCAATATGTTTTTTTAATCTGGTCAAGAAATTTCTCCATAACAGTCTTTTGGTGCCCAGAGTTCTAATGGGTTTGTGATTACTAATGGCTCTTTAATCTCATCGTCTGCAATGTTAGAGTTTTAAATCTATTTACTTCAATTTCCTGACATGCATCAGAGACAAAGAGGGTATTTACTAGCTTTGTGGGCTTTGTGTTACATTTTTTTTATTACATTAGAAGGTGCCCAGACTTTCACATCAGCAATTCAACTGGATAGTTTGGAAAGAAGGGAAAACAAAATGAGAAAGTCATCAAATATACAGTTTCAAAATCGCCACCATAAATGATATAACATTTATGCTAGATTCACAGTGTATAAGTGCTTTGTATTCCAAGCAGATTTTGCCCATGTTGGCAGCTTGTATGTTTAGAAGGGGCCAGACAAAAGAAACACAATTCTTCTCTATACTATTTGCATTAGAGTCTGTTTACCATAGCATTTGCTATTCATAATCTTTCATAGTTTGTGATGCTGCTTTGTTTTGACCTGGCTTGAATCCTGTGAATATATCAAATATGTTTTAATTTTTTTTTCTGGTATGGTGATGATGGAGTGTATCACCTGGATTATCTTGAGTAATTCGCTGAGTTTCTTTTGTTCTGAGTATTTAGCATCTTTTTCTTCCCTCAAATCTTTTAAAAAATATAGTAGGCATCTTATATTATCTTTATGAAATCCTACACTTAACGGAGAACCTAAACATGATCTACACTAAGGTAAGAAGAAGCAAAGGAACAGAAAAAAATTTAAAGAAATATTAAGTGCCAAATAATAGTACATATGTTAAAAAGTCTATTCACTTAATTTGATTCACCAGTACTCTCTCTTTCTCAAAAATAGTACCATAAAATAAATCCTTGAACATGTATCATTTATTTGCAAAACATATAAGAAAGAAGTTTATTATTCACAGAAATAAACAAAAATAGCTTAAATTCTAATCAGAATGTTTAAATAGTTTTGAAATATATGAAAATAATGACAACTTTGTACTAAGCAGTGAGCAACATTGTCCTTCTGTCTTTTGCATTCACTGCCTTTGTTTATGCTCTTGTTATGGTGTTTTATTTGCTGTTATTTTTTTTTAATAATACTGTGAAGTAAAGTATCAATCAGTGACTTTTACTTACTTTATAAGTCCAATGATAACTTACAGTGCTTGTTTGTGGTCTCATTTATTTTGATTTAACTGAGTCACTAAGTTTTGAACTCAAAGCTGTTTCAGATTATAAATGATAAAATATAAAATCATGATATATATTTTGTAATTAAGTAAGCCAGTAAATGTATTTATAAAATCTTTGTATCATTGAATATTGAAAACATGTGACATATCTCATTATTCTTTCATTGACCAGTAATTTAATCAGAATATCTAACTGTCCTCACACTTTTGGTAACTGAGACTCTTGCCCTATTGTATTTAGAAGATAGATCACTTTAACATTAATTAAGTTAAATGTTTGGGAGAACAATATTGAAATAAGTAATTCAGATATATTTAGCACACATGCCTCCTGATAGCATTTAATTTTAGCCCAAGTATGGAAAACAATGACTAAGATATAATAACCACAGTATTTTAGTAAAGATACGATTGCCCTGAAGTCTCAACAGCTCAGAACAGAATTTTATTTCTTACTTTTCTTAAAGTCTAATACAGTTTGGAGAACTCTCCACTGTTCCTCTGTGCAGTGATTCAGCTCATTATTAACCAGTCAGTTCTCTTGCAAATAAAATCATCAAATACAATAAAATAATACAAAACCATGAAAAAATAATATCATCTCAAATGCATGTAACTTTCAGAAGGGAGTCAAAATCTATGACAGCAACCTGTACCAGTGAATGCCATTCTTTTCACCTTTACTCTTAAGGCCACAGTACTTTCAATGGTAAGCTTGCTTTTTCTGGAGCATCAGAGCAAATGACACTAAGAGAAGCAGAGATGGCAGAAGGTAAGCAGGGAACTCCAGAAAACATAATCACAGAAGAGAGACTAATATTTTTTTACTCAGTTCAAATTTTTGACTAACCTCTGAACCAGGTCAGTGCAAGCTAAACTAAAAGGGAATTCACACAGCAAGCTTGAAGATCTCTTCTGAGACACTGCCTGGCCTTGTGAAGACTGCAGTTTTATTCTAACAAATGTCATTAACTACTAAAATAAAAACATCAAAATGTGTCAGAAGAATGTGATTCAATTGTGACTCTAAACAACTTTAATACTGTATCAGAATAAAGTACAAAATCAACCAGATTTTATAAGGATAAAGAAAATGTAACCCTTTCCCCAAAGAAAAGACAATTATCCAATGGTAACCCAAGCAAGATTATAAGGTTTAAGGAAAAGTTGAGAAATTTGTCTGTGTCAAAGATCCTAAAATGGAATTAAAATCCGTACTGAAAAACCACAGAAAATAAAATGAACCCATTGGCACTTATACAATAATATAACAAAGTGTTAACTCATTTCTCAATAAACAAAAAAAAAGTTAAGGAATTAAGCTATCTATATAATTTTATATAATAATTCCTTATATGTTTTATGAGAAATATACAGGGAGAGTCAGTTTATAAAACAGATAATGCTCTTTTTCTTTCAAAAAGCCTCTTAAAAATTATACTGGACCATAATGCAAGCTTACATTAATTTCACATGGATAGCACATGTTCTCAGGAAACAACATAAAGTTACTATAAATATACATTTACATGCATATTTATCTTTCAAGTTAATGACAAATGACATACAAAATTTTTATGTTTTGTAGACCCCACCCCTCTGAGATACAGAAATTGGTTTAAATTACATAGTTCAAGTCTAAGTAAGATGGTCTAAAATGGGAGAGATATAAGAATATTTTAGTAGCATTCATTCTATTCATCTAGATATTCACTTTTCACAAATTCTTTGCAAGTTATTTTTTCATTGTCATTAATGTAAATCCTCATGTCTCTCAACTTCTCAGCACTCCACTCCTTCCTAGGCCCTGGAGGTCCTGCAAATATCTCCTCTGGACTTCATAGAGCAGAAGTTTATTATAATAGAGATAATTAATAATTTATGGTGAAATATTACTGAGAAATGACAAATACTAAATTTTCTGGTTGTGTATTAATGATAAGCCATTTATATCTCCATTGCTATAACTTTGGGAACTTTCTCATAAATCTCATTTACATTAGAGAGAAAGGAAATTTAGTAGAAGGTGACTTGATGATTTTTCTTCCATAATTTTTGACCTATTTTTTCATTATGACTGATTTTCCAGTGCTGATGCAAATAGTTCTCTTCCTTAGCAATCTCACATTAGTCTTTCAGACCTATTTTCAGCTAAAATACTAAGCTATAGAGTAACTACCTCAGCTTTAATTAGAGATCTATTCACTTTGTAGTTTTTAAAACTTGAACAAACACGGTTATCTTGAGCTTTACATCCTCATCTGTTAAATGGTAATCTTAGTCCACAGTTTGGAGTCCATAATAGAACCAAATTGAATATCAGTTATTAAGATTATGGATTACTGTAAATACTTGCTTCAAATTTTTTTCTTCAAGACCCACTCCACTTGAAAAATTGAAAATCAAAAATCTTAAAATATATAACAGCAATGGAAATATTCTATATTCTTCCATTTGTATGCTTGCTCCTTTCCAATCTGCTAAAAATAACTCTCATGTTTCAAAGTATTTGTATTTTAATACCTATATGAATGCAAGTTACTTGGTTTTGTTGAGTTTTTATAATAATATATGATTTTATGTCTGATATTTTCCTGCAGTAGTACGGTGGCGAAAATTCCCAAAACAATGGCAATAGCAATTATCAAGTGTCAAAATGGCACTAATCAGAGAACTTTATATTAACCCTGATACCTCAGGGTGAATTAGAGCCAAGTTGAAGATGTCTCTGAAGAATATTTGACATTGTTTTAAATGAAATTTATTAGTTTCTTCTCAAAAGTCAATTAAGAGTTAGAAAAGTTTCTGATGAAGATGATTGCCTGTTAATTTATATGTTCAGATGTTTTTACTGATTCTTATTTAACATAAAATGTTTTCATCTCTCTCTATTAAAATGTCCAAGAATAAAAATCTGAATTAGCATAGATAGTCAGCAGGTTAGGGAATTATAATAAAAGTGTATTACTGTAGCTGTCATCCTTTGGAAATTTCTTCAAGGCAGTATATTTTTCAGTGCTGCTTTTATTTAACCAAGCCAATAATTAGATACATAGTACAATTCTCCCTATGGATTGTACAGTTTCTTAATGATTCCTACACAATACATTTTGTTTTGGGGTTACCAGGGATTGAACTCACGGGCACTTGACCACTAAGCCACATCCCCATCCCTATTTTGTATCTTATTAGAGATAGGATCTCACTGAGTTTCTTAGCTCCTCCCTTTTGTTGAGGCTGGTTTTGGACTTGCAATCCTCCTGCCTCCACCTTCAGAGCCGCTGGAATTACAGGCCTAAGCCACCATACAACCCAGCCATACAATACTTTTGATAGAAATATTTTGTTAAATTTGCATAAATTTTTTGAAGCCTATTTGGTATAAAACTAGATAGAAATGCCAAGGCTTACCTGATAGGGACTTGCAGATCTCTGGCTGAGTTACTGCTCTTAAGCATTTTTGTGAGTTGTTTAATAACTTCTCCATTGAATGTTAAGTGTAAGTATGTTGAAATTCTCTTGGAAATGATTTACCACATTCTAGTTTTCTTTCACACAACTTGAAGACTATAATTCAAAGGCATTTCTCTAGTTTTTAAAATAAAATAGGAATTTAAAATAAAATTTGAAGGTTAATGCAAACCATTCTTTAGAGAAGACCAGACAAATAGTGGTGAAATTACTAACCAGGCAGTGCAGTAAAGCATATTCTTGAAGTTTCTTTGGATATTTCTTTTCCCTTACTGTGGGTTATACACTCTTCCATTTCACACAGATACAGTGGAATACAAAAATAGAGGCTTATCTGTCAGAAAGTTTTCACTCAAATGATAATTAATTTGGAATTGGAATTTAACTTTCATTTTAATACACAAATAAATGTAATTTTAGAAAAGTCCATTTTTATTTTAATGTTGTATCTAAAGAAATGGAAGTTAAAACATTTATAATAATAAAGCTATCATATAAAGAAGCAATTTCTCAGACTTCTTTTTTCAAAAATCCATATAATCCTTTCATCTCCTAAAAGAGAACATGAATATTGTTTGCTTTGCCTTTGTACACGGCATTGAAAAATGTGGGGAAGTTAGAGTAGGATTATTTTTAAGCTTATTGAGGCTAAATAAGAAGTCACCCATTTAGTATTTGGAAGCCAAGAAAAGATGATTGAGGTCAGATACGATTAAACACAAACACAGAACAGTTTCCAGCTGGTGAGGTATATTATAAAAGGTTAGTTTTATCAATATCATTTTTCTACTTCATTAGCTTTATGTAGCCAGGAGGCTGCAAAGAGTGACCACAGACCTCTTCGTCATTACTCCACTCTTATCAAGCTGTGAGGAAAATGGCAAGAAAACTTCATTTCACCCTAAAGGGCAACCATGAATAGATGCACTTATTTTCCTATATTTACCTACAGAACTCCCTGATAATATTTGATGTACATTCACGAAACATATGCACTTTAATTAATAGAAATATTCATTAGCTTTCATATTGCATCTGTAGGAATTATGGAATTGTCTCTTGATATCTAGTAAAAAAAATATTAGAGTTTGTATCTAATCAGAAGCAACTAGATTAGGTGATTATTTAATATATATGAATATCCAACTTATTATCATCTGGATCCAACATAGAGCCATATATTCAAAGAAATTTTGATTCTTTAGATACAAAAAATACTAAAGCAAACCTTACTTCATTTTTCTCAGACTAAATATATAGGGAAAAATATCCCATGCCAGAAGAATTACCCAGCCCTTTCTTACAACATAGGATTTAAGATGGTCTAAGTCTGCCATGATTACTTACTTAAAAAATGCCAGATGCTTATTCCTTAGTTTCATTTTTCACACTGAAAATTATTTCTCAGACTCTAATATACTTGCTTTTCTTTTGTTAATTCCTCCCAAGGTTACATTGTAAAATATATTAAAAAAGAAAATCATCATCATTTTGAATCTTTTCTTCCTAACCATTCATTTCATTTCAGAGAATATAAAGTCAGGGAAATGTCTAAAAATTAGAGAAATAATGATGAGGTTGTTTAGGTTCCAATCCCTAAATAGAATCTGAAGTGGGCTTCTTTATATATCATAATATTTATGCACCTGGTATAAAAATCTTTCTCAGAAGCAGTGT
This sequence comes from Ictidomys tridecemlineatus, assembly GCF_052094955.1. Taxonomy (NCBI): domain Eukaryota; kingdom Metazoa; phylum Chordata; class Mammalia; order Rodentia; family Sciuridae; genus Ictidomys; species Ictidomys tridecemlineatus. The sequence goes on along the minus strand of NC_135480.1, from coordinate 165,915,460 downwards.
CAGAATTAGAAATCCCAATTGGTCAATGGCCATCCTTAGAACTAAAGTTGATCATATGTTCTGTTTGCCTAGAAGCCCATCAGCCATTACACTTGTTTAAAAAAGTAATCATATAATTTCACTTTTGCAACTCTTCAGGGAGGCCACAATTCTCTGCTCAATCCTTTTCCTAGAATGGCATGAGACCAGAAAGTTCCCCAGGCTGAAAGCTTCTTTCCATTTGACATGGTAGTGACAACACTTTGGGGGCAGCAAGGTATCTTAAAAAGTTTCAGTGTCTTTTCAAACAACCATTCCTGGCTTCCCCTTTCCCCTGGCTACTTGGAATCAGAAACAGTAAAATCAATTCGCAATTTCAAGAATGTGACTGTTTTCAAGTCAAGTTTGTGTTTAAAATAACTCAAATGTTGAGCTTGTCACTGGAAAAATTTAAATAGTTATAAATAACTTAAGAGAAGCCTGAGAATTTCTTGAGAACTGAGAGAATGAGGCAAGCAGGTGTGGAAGGAACCAAACTACAATGAGTGCTTCAAGGTTGGGCCACTTAATAGAAAGAATTCTGAGAGTCAGCAAATCTCAAAAGCTCACAGATCAGCTCCAGTGCATTAGGACTCCTCAGAAACAGTTGGTCAGCCTTCATGTTTCTCTCTCCACTTAAACAAGTTATACTGAGTGGTTTGCAAAATGACCTAACTTAATAAGTTGTTAAGCCAACATCAAGATATTCATAATTGCCAGCGGGGACAGAGGAAAAATTTAATACAGAGAAATAGAAGACAGAGGTTAGGAGACCAGGTAAGAGTAAAAGGCAGAGGTCAGCAAGAGGGAAAGGGCACTGCTGAATTATTTTAAAAACTGTGCATCCAAATAAACTGGATTTATAAAAGACAAAAGGTTATTCTTGAAATGTTAGCTTTCAACCATCTATTCAATTGTGCTTTTAAGAAGCATTTATATATCATTTGTCATGTGTGGATGCTTCACTGGATACTGAAGGAACAATACAACAAAGAAATGCCATGTCCTTACCTCCAAAGTCTTGTGGAGTTTGTGGAAGGATCAGGTATCTAAATCCTTGTGTGTATGTATCTGTCTATCTGTCATCTATGAAATTATAATCTTCCCTGACCAAAGAAGAATTAGAGTGGAAGAAGTTAGTAAAGAGATAGATTTAAGGAATGATTGGGAGATGAATCTCAATGAAGAGGATAAGTGAGGGAGAGGAGAATGGAGAGACAGAATTCTTGGTAGCAAAAATAGAGAAAAATACAATACACATATGTACAGAGCACATGGTCTAATTTAGCAGGAAGGCAATATCCCAGGATTGGAAGCTTGCAGAAGAGAAAGCTCAAGTTTTCAAGGAATATCCATACTTCTTTCCATACTGGCTGTACCAATTTGTAGTCCCAGCTAAACTCAAAATGGATCAAGGACTTAGGAATAAAACCAGAGACCCTGCATCTAATAGAAGAAAACGTAGGCCCTAATCTCCATCATGTGCAATTAGACCCCAACTTCCTTAATAAGACTCCTTTGGCACAAGAATTAAAATTAAGAATCAGTAAATGGGATGGACTCAAACTAAAAAGTTTCTTCTCAGCAAAAGAAACAATCTGTGAGGTGAACAGAGAGTCTACATCTCGGGAACAAATCTTTATCCCTCACATCAGATAGAGCACTAATCTCTAGGGTATATAAAGAACTCAAAAAGCTTAGCACCAAAAAAAACCAAATAACCCAATCAATAAATGGGTCAAGGACTTGAACAGAAACTTCCCAGAAGATGATATACAGTCAATCAAGAAATATATGAAAAAATGTATCATCATCACTAGCAATTAGAGAAATGCAAATTAAAACTACTCTAAGATTTCATTTCACTCCAGTCAGAATGGCAGCTATTATGAATACAAACAATAAGTATTGGCAAGGATGTGAGGAAAAGGTGCACTCATTTGGTACAATTTCTGAGGACTATATATGATGCTTCTCTTATTTTTAAAATAATATATACATTATGATAAAAGAATGAATTTTGTATTATTACAATAATGAAGAATCATCATTTTAAATACTTATATAAATGTATTGCTTTTAAATATGTTAACAGCTTCCCTCTTACCCATTTACAATGGGTTTTTGTGTTATGGTTACAGTTAGAGAAGATGAAATAAACACTTCTAACACTTCCTGGAAAAAGTTAGTGAAAACCACAGATTTTAATGTTTATTTATATACCAAGATTCCTCCCTCTCTTTTCCCTTCGTTTTTGGAGAACTTTTTTCACATTTAAAAATAAATAAATCTCAATGTGATATAAATTCTTGCTTTCCTTTCTGTGTCAAAGGCCTGTTTCCTCTGACCTTGCTGGATGTGAGGAAAGTTGGATCTTACTAAATTTGTGAACTGCTCTTTGTGGATGGGCTACTTGGATCTTGTATTTGGAGATATAGCTTAACCTATTACATCATACAACACTAGAAAATGTTTTCGTAAAGCTAAAATTTATTTTAAAATACCATTACTACATAAATGAGCTATCCTTAAACAAAATAAGATTGCAGGTAAATATAAATTCTTTTTTTAACCATTTACACTTCAAATGTTGATCCTCCTCTGCATTCCTTGAATTTAAATAATAATATGGACTTGCTATGCATGTTTCTATATCTTTACAAGATTTTATATGTACTCATTGGGAATAAATAGAAGTCGGTTTATTACCTGAGTCAGTGACCATAATATTCTAACATACAGTGCAATGTTCAAATATTTTGTGCTCTTCAGAGTATTTCCAGGAAAGTATGCCTCAAAACAATGCATCATTGATTGATCCACTGTATCCCTTGGGACTCCCATCAACCTATGCCCAAATAGCCTCTTTTTCAATGTTATGTCAAATGGGTCCTCCATGCAGCCACTAACGTAAGCACAGATTTTCATTGTAAGTCAAGTTGAGTCAGTATTCAGGTGTTATGGTTTGGATGTCAGGTGTCCCCCAAACCTCATGTGTAAGCCAGTGCAACAAGGTTCAGAGGAGAAAGATTAGGTTGTGATAGTCTTAACCCAATCAGTGAATTAATCCCCTGATTGGGATTAACTGAGTAGTAACTGAAGTGGTAGGGCGTGATTGGAGAGGGTGGGAATTGGGGCATGGATTTGGGGTATATATTTGTATCTGGCAAGTGGAGACCTCTCTCACTGCTTTCCAGTCTTCATGTGAGTTTTTCCCCTCTGCCACATTCTTCTACCATGTTGTTCTGCCTCAAGTGGAGACCTAAGGAATAAAGTCAGCTGTCTATGGATGGAGACCTTTGAAACCATGAGCCCTCTGATAAACTTTTCCTCCCCCTAAAATTGTTCTAGTTGGGTACTTTAGTCACAGTGGTGAAAGAATTGACTAAAACATAGGCATCTGAATGGGGCTTTGGGACATTATGTGGAAATACAAAGTGAAACCCTTGTTCTTTAAACAAACCCTTGTTCACTATGTATAATAGCTAATTAAATGATATAAATTTATTTTCAAATATAGCATAGTAGGATTGCTTTATCAGTCTGAACCCATCAATATTCATGTGGTGCTTATGCAGATAACTATATTTACATTAAAATACAAAATATATTTGCCAAAATTTGAGGAGTTAGTAAGAATTAAATATCATTGAAAATGTTTCCTTTCATTTTGCAAAAGTATAATTTACTAAATTAAGGATTAGGGATAAATTAACAGGAAAAATGGCTTACTCGTGGGTTCCTTGGAAAGAGAACATTAAAAATACACTAGCAATTTTAAAATATTTACAGCAATATAATTCCCTTCTTCAGTTTAGTCAGTCCTACGAGAATAATTTTGTTTCTTTGCATCTTAGGTCAGCATTTTGCTACCAATGAAGTTATCTGATTTTGATCTAAAAAGAATTCTGGAAATCCTGACTTGTCCCCTGGTACTATCTGAAAGTTGTCTATGAAATGCAATGCCAGCTCAAATTCAATTACAAGACTGTGTTCTATGAAGCATCAGTTTTTAAGAGTACCCCCCACAACACTTTCCAGGAAGATCTTAGATTGATCTTTGTTGAAGATCAGTTTCTGCTTCATAACTTGTTCAGAAATTGTAGGCAAACATTGGAGAAAAGAAGAATTTAATTTTTAATTTTTTACTTTTATTTACAGTACTGAGGATGGAAGCCAGCATCCGATGCCTGCTAGCTAGCACTCCACCATGGAGCTACATCCACAGTCCAGCTGGGAACTAAGTTTTTATGATAAAATTGAATGGTTATGGTTAATTTATTACAGTAACTAATAATAGAATATATAACATTAAAATTCTTCATTGGAGTACAGTAAAAATTACTTCGTAAAAACTTGATCAATTTTTTCCTTGTGAATAAAATATGCATTATAAAATGAGAACATGCACAAATCTTTAGTTTTGTTCCTTAAAGAGGACAACTCTAAAAATTGTCTATATTAATAATATTTTGTCTGAACAGAAATATATGTCATTTACTATTTATAGGTAAACTCTAAATTTGTATGCAATAAATACTGAGTGCCCAATGTGTATAAGCAAACATTTCCCTACTGTTCTTCTGAGTATTCCACAGACTATGGTAGATTCCTTTGTGAGGAATCACACACATCCTTAGCCTTAACTTTTGACATCCATTATTTATGTATTTATTCCTCACTACATTCAGAAAATACCTAATGACTCAACTGAGTTCATTTCATTACCTGTGTTAATTTGGATTCATATTTTTTCCTCATATTTTAGAATGATAAGTGATAGATTAAATTATGCTCATAGTAATGTATTATTCCCTTTATTATTTATAGTAGATATCTTTTCAGGTTGTGGACCTGATACCTTAATCCTATACAACTCATTCCTTTCATGCCATTTATGTAACTGCCATAATAAATGACATGTTTTTGTATGTATCCATCCCTGCTTCTATTTAATTAGCCTTTTTATTGGCACTTGGTCTTAGATGACCCAATGATTCTCTTCCCCAGAATTTTTGAACTTGTCTCAGGGTCAGGAATGGGCTTCTAGTGGGAGATTAAGTAGTATGTAACATTTGCCATGACTTCCTTTCCTGCTATGTGAATGAAGCTTATAAGAAATGAGGTGAAATAAAGCCAAGGAACACAGAGAAGGAAACACAAAGGTCTAGGGCAAAAGTCCCTGCTATCAAGGCCTGCTGAGGCCATGCAGATATGCTCCACAGTCACATAGGTATTTAGTAGAAGAGCCCAATCTACTCTCATTCCACCAATGAGAAATTCAGAGGGGAGAGAGAAATTTTTGTCTTTTTTCTTTACTTTTCTCTCCTCATTTAATGAAACACCATATCTGTGCAATAAGTATCTTTTAAATGAATGGTTGAATACCTATGTCACATTCTAGTTTTATGATTAAACAAACATAAGGTTTTCCATTTGGTCAAAGTGTTGGGAGTAGTATTGCAAGTTGACATAGACACATTAGACATATCAGAGTTTTCTTGGCATAAAAATGCAAAAACATCCTGCTTAATATTCTGTATTCATAATTAGTGAGTATATTGTGGTACTAATGACAGCAAAATATGACTAAATAATTATTCCTTAAGTAAAATGGTTCTTGTGTACTTTCGCAAACCCATTTTGAGATAGTGACATTTTCTGAAGATAATGACATTTAAATGCTGTTTTTTTCTTTTCTTTTTTTTTTTTTTTTAATGGGTACTGAGAAATGAACTCAAGGGCACTGGATCACTGAGCCACTATTTTTATTTTAGTAAGAGACAAGGTCTCACTGGGTTGCTTAGTGTCTTGCTTTTGCTGAGGCTGACTTTGAACTCATGATATTCCTGTCTCAGTTTCCTGAGCTGCTGGGATTATAGGTGTGCACCACTGCATCCTCATAAATGCTGGTTTTGACATTCATTAGGTGATGGAAAAATTTGATGTTATCACTATCTGTACATATACACATACACACATGTAATTGTAAGGACTTGGCTTTTTTGAGTACTTGTTGTTATTATTACCACTTAACTTAGTATTTTAATTTCATGAGAATTAGTAATTGTAGACAGCATCACATAATAAGATCAATATATTAAAATAAGGATAATTTGTGCATTGTTATGTACAAAGACACTTGCTATATTTTAATCACAATTGATATAAAACCTGTGCCATGTCCTGCTCATAACATCTTTTATAAGTAAATTGAAAAATATGGCAGAAACAAAAAAAATAAGGTAGCTAACCAACATATTTTAAAGAGTGAAAAAAAGGCAAATTCCTTGTTTTGTTGTACTTATTAAAAAAAATTATGGAAATTGCCCCATTAATTACAGCAAAGTGAAGCTGACAAAGCAGGGACAAGTAAGAATTAAACTTTCTTGCTGGAGGAAAAAGCTCTGAATAACCTGAAAAAGATGTGGAATCTGAGTGAAGTTCAGCTTGGCCACCAGATGACAGTATCTAAGACTAAAGACTACATGAAGCAGGTGAGAGGCATGCAGATGCTCTGGATTCCCTTCTAGTGATCAGGGCTCAGAAAGACTTAAATCTCCCAGCATAAATCAAGAAGAAAGAGACTGCTTCTCAGTGCCAGAAATGGTAGACCAAAATTAGACCTCATGAAGCAAAATTGGGGCATGAAGTGTTTACTAGAGACAAGAAAAAAATCCCTCATAAAGAGCTAAGGTCCAAGATCAGAGCAAGATACTCAAGTGAACCTTAGTTATTTAGTCTAAAGCTCTTTCAAGTTTTTTATCCTCGTCAAATGCATTCTATGTAGACATCAAATGGTCAGAGATTCAGGTTCAGCATTTCACAAATTTATCTTAAGTAGACCAGTGCAGTAGGATAAGAATCTGGCATCAAGAATGTAACCATTTAGCACATGTTTTAAACACTGAGCTGATGAATTTTATTTCTGACTTTGGTTCTCATTAACTGTACTTAGCTTTTGTTAAAAAAAAAAAAAAGGATAGCTGGAGAGTTTGAGTCAATGATTATGGAACAGAGTTAAAAAAAAAAAAAGGAGAAGAGTTTAAAAAAATCAGAAAGTGAGAGACAGGTGAAGAATTATATCATTACTAACAATATGGATTGTGTTTTTTTTTCTCTAAAAAACAGGGTTTTGGGAGATTTAAAATAGAATAATGAGGGAAATCGAACTTATATTTTTAAAGGACCCTTTAGGACACTGTGTTTTAAATAAAAGATAGAGAATAATGACAGGAAATGGGTACCAGTTAGTAGGTTGCTGAAGATTATGGTACACAGAACTGGGATGCTTATAGCAGATTAGAAAAAGGGATTATATTGTGAATTTTAGATCTATATATATTTTGACTTTTGAAAATAAAGAAACCAAAGGTTCTTTCTAGGACAAAGCCCAGAAAAAAAATATGATTACATATCATCTGTAATCATCTCTTAATAATTTTTCTGATAAAAGTGGTATAGTGGCATAATACAGCAGAAAATTAATTTTAGCATCTTATCTGTTGCTAGTGTTAAATTTTAATTTTTTAGTAGGCTGTATATTATATTTTGTATCATTTAATAAAATGTATGTAGTAGTTTGTTACATATATAATCCTGCCAGTTGCTGGCATTGTTAAGTATCAAAAAAAAATAAAGCTAATTAATCTGGGGTCATATTGTTTGTTCACTTCTGTAATACAATATTTTGCAAAGAAATGAAATTCACAAGGATATGGCAAATGAAAATTATGCCCCAAATTTTAAAACATTATAAAAACACAAAGTCTTCAGATATAATTATAAGTTGGACATGTATAAATTTCTAAGAAAATAATAGAGAGAGAGAGAGAGAGAGAGAGAGAGAGAGAATTTTTAATATTTATTTTTTAGTTCTCGGCGGACACAACATCTTTGTTGGTATGTGGTGCTGAGGATCGAACCCGGGCCGCACCACATACCAACAAAGATGTTGTGTCCGCCGAGAACTAAAAAATAAATATTAAAAAATAAATATTAAAAATTCTCTCTCTCTCTCTCTCTCTCTCTCTCTCTCTCTCTCTCTCTCTCTCTCCCCCCAAAAAAATAAATAAATAAATAAATAAATATACTCAGAATTCAAAGAAAGAAACTTGCAGATAGAAAAAAAAATAGAAAAACTTGGAAAGGTACAAGGAGTAGTGAGCATAGAGTGGATGGACATGATCAATTCTTTATGCACAAATGGAAATATCATTAATTTGTACGATTAACATGTGTTAATAACAAAAAGCCTATGACAACTTGAATAGAGTAGTACAGTTTCAATTGATATTCAGAAACTAGAATATTGAAAACAAATAGAAAACAAGTAAAGGCATAATGAAATAATTAACTGAGTTGTAATCCATAATTCCATTAAAAATTCACACATAAAGCTAACCTTTCATTGCTCTAGATCAAATGAATGCAAAATTAGCAAATGAATTTAATGTGGTAATTTTAGTGGTATACATGTACATACATATCACAGAAAACGAAAATTTTAGTTATTATCCAAGATGAAAAGTCAATGGCCTAAATAATAATAAAAAAAACTTCAGAAAACTTAAACTTTCCTATTATTATTTTTTAAAATAATGAATGTTATAAAACATCATTATTTCTAAATGTCAACACTGAAAAATTATGAATGAATTTTTTTAAGAAATGTTGAAACATCTATCTCTTAAACATTAATAATAATAGGTAAAATGTAAAGAAGAAATTATAGACTATAATTGGTGAGACTGAGAAATAGATACATTAGTACCAAGAGATATATTTATATAAAAATTAATAGGTAATAAACCCTTTAACATTACATTTGTTGTTTTATAAAATACCTACCTAACTTCTCAGTCTATCTACTCGCTATCATTTATATATATGTGTATATATATATATATATATATATATATATATATGCAAATGACATACACATGTATGTTTATATTTTGTGAAAACAAGTGTGTGTGTGTGTGTGTGTGTGTTTACTTATTTATCATCACTGTGTTTTCCACAAATTATAGGATGTACTCAGAGGATAAAAATGAAGTAAAAGCAAGAATTTCAAGAAGGAAGAATTCAGCTTGAAGCTACTGACTAAGGGAAGTATCTTTAATTCCCTGGACTTCACCTTTTTTTTTTTTTTCTTTTCTTGGTCTTGCAGGATCAAGAAATCAACTAAGGCCCATCTTAATATGGTTACCTGCATAAAAAGAAGATTCTAATTTCATCAAGCATGAACCATGAAGTAGGAGGAAAAATAGGCAATGTGGAAACTGGTAGATTTTGACATTTTATAGAAGAGAGAAAAAAATGTAAAATGAGAAAATTTTAAGTAATAGTAGGCCCTCAGCAGCATGATGTCCCATGGTCGAATTCGGGCTTTAAATTGCCCAATTGCCCTTCTGCAACTTTGGAAGTAATGCTATTCCTCTGTGGAATTTTTAACAAAGGTCTCAAATTTTCCATAGAGAAAAATCAAGCAAAATGAACTGAGTCAAAAGTCCCTAAACAGCTGAGGATTCAAGGTACCCTAAGTGTGTATAAATAGAGGGAAAAAGTCTTGCAAAAACTTCAGAAAAAACAAGTCAAGATAATAAAACAAAGAGGACTATGTCATCAATTGTAGAGTTGACTTTTAGTATGAAAATGATGGAAAATTAATAAGGGTAACATTATATATGCAAATATCATTTTAGATTTAAATTGTTGCTGTTTTTTTTAAAGAGAGAGAGAATTTTAACGTTTACTTTTTAGTTATAGTGGACACAACATCTTTGTTTGTATGTGGTGCTGAGGATCGAACCTGGGCCGCACGCATGCCAGGTGAGCGTGCTACCGATTGAGCCACATCCCCAGCCCTAGATTTAAGTTTTTGATTCCATAAATTTACTATTAATTGAGTGTTGTAATCCTTCTTACTTGTGTTTAAGGCCATGAATTCAAATTTCCAAAAATAGGAAAATGTATAAATTTTCTTCCACCTGCAAGTCTTATTCCTTTGACAACACAGGAAGTCTTCCCCATTAACAATCTAATGTTAGAGTTTTAGAACTTTGAATTTTCAATTTAAGATCAAATCTCCGAGCTGATGCTGTCTTATTAGAAATGTAACATCCAAGTCCAAGTCCATCTTATTGATATAGCATCTAAACATATTTATTTAATATAAAATCTTTGGTCCTTTTTTCTAGTTAGTGACTCACTGGGTAATTTTACAATACGACAAAAATATTAAAAGGACAAATTTTTTACTAGAATGGCACCTTTGCATTCGAATTGTACCTTGCAAGGACTATTTCCCATAGTCACACACTGAAAAGTGAGAATGGATGGGCATAGTAACATGCTGGTGGATTCACAGATGCCTTCTACTGGCACTTAACTCTCCACTTTGGCAAGTATTATTTGCTAATGGCTCACAGTTTTCCCCTTCTGAGAATGGCCTAGGATCTAGCAGAGCCTCTTCCGCACTAGAAGGTCTGGGAAGTTAAACTTTCACAAGGGGTGGGGTAACAGCAAAGGCCAGATTGAATATGAAGTACAAAAGCCTGACTCATTCTCTCAAGGTATGATAATTTTGTGGTGTTAATCATTTTTCTGCACTCCCCATGGAGTTTAGCTGAGCCTGAATATTTTGTGCAGTGTTGGGGATTAAACCTAGGTCCTCACACATGCAAGGTAAATATTCTACCACCAAGTTACATTCTCTACCCCTGTGCCTACATTTTTGCCCAGCTTCTTTCCTTATCCTGCTCTATCACTTCTGGATTTCACCTGAGAGTACTCCCTGTTCCATGCACAAGAATCATCTTGGTTTCTGTATCTAGAAAATACAAATTAAGAAAAATACGTTTTGTGAAATCGTAGATTTTTTTTTTCTGTTGTTAGAGTAAATTGTACCCAGCCCAACATTTGGGAGTTACTGATGCAAAATTGACAATGTAAGGTATTGTTTCTCTGCTTTATGAGACACTCCATTATGTTAAGTGGATGTAGTATGTGACATAAGTGCATACATATGACTTTATAAAATATGTATATAAAAGTTTATACAGTGTTATGTATTAATAAACCAAATGCAATCAACTGTGTGAAATTTCAAATAGAATTATTCAGCATATTTGGACATTTGCAGGCAATATTACTTACTTTATGTCAAAATAAAGTGGTCTCTTTTGAAATCTTTACAAGGCAAAACTCAATAGTAGTTGTATGTGTGTGTGCATGTGTATGCTGTCTTCAGTTAAAAATTGACTGTTTAGAGAAAAGAATATTCAGAGCTGTTTCAATTTGTTGCTATTTTTATAACCCATCATGAAGAACTCACCTATTAGATGAGCCATTATTAGGATTAAAACACAAAACACAGATTGATTTTTGATTTTTCATAAGATTGAAGTTATAGCAGAATAAATACTTTCATAAACAGAAATTTTTAAGTAGAAATTTCCTTAGTTATGATGAACCAGATGAACTATGGAATGAAGTAAAAGAAACTTTTTAAAAAAATAAACCTTTATTTTTAGACATTTTTTTACACTGATTTTGTAACTGTGTGAATTGTTTCACTACTTCCTTTTAGCCAATGCATTCAGTTTCAATGCCCATGGAAGAACTTTCTTAATTAAAATTCCCAGTGCTTTTGTCAGCCAGGCTGCTTTCAGGCCCCATCTTCAGCATTCTTCGTCTCTGGGAAAGAAGCCAATAAAGTAGAGGAAGAAAGATGCCTTGGGCCAAATAGTGGCATTTACTGAGCTGAGGGGACTTGTCTTCTAACTAGTTAGGCTTCTATGCATAAATTCATTCACTCATCCATTCAGTAAGTGTTCCTTAAACATTACATATGTGCAAAGAACAACACAAGAACTTCAAGGTATTAAGAATAAGCCAGGCACTTTTTATATCATAAACGAACTGCATGTGTAGAACTGGAAGCCCTACATGCTCTGAGATATCACAAGGCATCTACTACCAAGAGCCACAGAGTCAGTGTAAACAAGGCCCAAGCACTTTAGAATGGAGAACAAGAAAACACAATTGAGGTCGGTTTAAAAAGAAAAAAAGATTCTTAATTTGTCTATGTTCTGCTTCATCAGAAATGAGGAGTTTGTCACTTTAAAAAACAAAACAAAACAAAACATCAACAAAAAAATCCAGACATTTAACATTTAAGGACCCCATAAAATCACAAATTCATCCAATAGGTGTGTGTGTGTGTGTGTGTGTGTGTGTGTGTATGTGTGTGTGTGTAAGTTCTGAAGGGAAGGAAAGCTAATATATTCAGTTAAAAAGAAATGAAAAGGATTATCTGAACTATCTTTATGGCCACAAGATTTCTGTATCTTGTAATACTTTGAAGCAGCCACGGCAAATGTAGAACAAATGCTCTCAGGATTTTGTTCAATTTCATTTCAGAGCTTTCAGAATGAATTTTTGAATAGACCTGAAAACCTTAATAATGTTCATCTAATCTGCTACCATTCTGCCCTGAGACCAAAGGTCTAGGATACAGAAACAAAGACTGTAATTGGTCAAAGGCCTTGTTTTTCCCATCTATAACATGCCCAGAATGTTCTCTGGATACCTGGTTGGGTACTTTTTCCTAGATAGTCTAAGGATTTTCTTTCCTAACTGTGAAAAAGAGCACACACTATATTTAGGTATTTGCAAATAAGATGCTAAACTCATAATTATTATTTTTTATTTGCTGAAATTCAATGCAACACAGAATTCCCCATGTGATTATTATTCAGTGTTTTTATATTTCATAACATATTTTTGCCTACTTGATTTATTAGTTATTAAAATATGTATATGGCATCTCTAAATGGAATGGTGGATTAATCCTTTTACCCTGTAGTACTGGCAAGACTTGTTTATGTTTTGGCTGTGTTGTTAGATTGAAACAGATTTAAAACTTATATTTTCTTGGTGGACTGAGATGTTTGTAATTATATAGCGACCTTTCTTCAATAAAGTTTTAAGTTTTTGAATAAATTAAGGATAGAAATGCCAGATCCCTTTTCCCCTAGTCCATTTTTACATATAATTTTTAATTTTTTCTTTATTTTGAACATTTCGACAACTTATGTTTTACTGGGCTTTTTATATACAATCTCTTTTAGTCATTTTGTCCAAGTTTTGCCTCTTTCCTTCTGTGAGGGTCTATTTGTTTCTGCTGTACTCCTGAGACATTATTCATGACTGCTTCAAACTGAATTCTCAGCTTGAAGTTTTTGGGGCCACATAGGTAATATGAATTTCCTCTGTCAATCAAGCCTGAGGGCTAGATTAGAGGAACAAATGCTCAGGTATAATTTAACCTGAACACTCAAAACCAAGGTTTGAGACTTGAAGATACTTTTGCATTTTCTTGAAAAGTTGGGTAAGTTTGGTTAGTTTACACTCTCTCAGAGATCTTTGAAGTCACACATTTATGTATCGATGGACTGGGAGATATTTAAAAAAATGGGAGTTAGATACTACATGTTGTTCAAAACCAAGAGTCCATATTATGCCATTGGAATTAAGATTTCTCTTTTAAACATGTATTGAAGTCTTAATAGCATAAAGTACAATACAACATAAGGGTGTCAACCCTTCAACAGGCTTACTGTCCAGTTTATTGCTTGCCTCAGTCATTTTTATTACATATGCTAATGAAATAAGGGAGTTCTATTTCTGTTGTTCATTCATGGCAATTCCCTGCTGCATGTTGAGTGGCTTGGAATCACCCAAAAAGAATGACTCAATGCTTCCTAAAGTCAATACCTTCCATCAATTTTTGACAAGTGGACTTTTGATTACAATCTGAAAAACCCACTTGTTCTGTTAAATCCCCTCTGGTTCTATACTATTATCACTGAGTTCAACATCAGTTTACTGTTCTTATTATCTCCATAGCAGCTCTCTCCATATGGCCCTTTTCTAATATCAAATTCTATGTTTCAAACTGTATTTAAATTAGTCATCCTAGAATATGAAAATTCACTCTAAATTCAACATATCTGAAACGTGAGTTTATTATGTTCCTCTCTAAAGCTGTCCAACCCTTTTTCACAGGATGCTCTAAAAATACAATGGTTCACTGCTGAAACATGTTTAGTCCACAGTTTTACAAGGTCCATCATGTAGTAAACATTCTGTAAGGGGAAAGGGGGAGGATGAAGCAATTATAATACCAAGTCTCTGCAATGCTATCATTCTTTTCTATAATATTCCACTACCCTTTAAGTCTTAGAGTTTTAAAGAATAATTTATTTGTGCATTTGAAGGGTTCATATCATACAACACCCCCAAGAAAATGTTTGAAAATAATGTGAAGTATGTAAGTGACAAGGTTATTCATGTAGCTGATCTCTGACACTTCATTTTTGAAGTGATTTTTAAATCTTTAATCAGGAGACAGTCACTCCCATTAAAACTCTAATTGTTGCTTTAAAAAAAAAAAGACAAAATCTAGGCTATCCCTACCCTACTCTTGATTTTAATTTGATAAACAGAAATCTTACTATGTGACATTACCCTGATACTTCACAATTATCAACTAAATTTTGACTATGATTTTCTTCAGACTATTCACCTACTTAACTACCAAAATGGGATCTTCTACAGTTTATTTTGTCAAATTGCAACTGTGGTACATTTTGTGATCCTAATTTATCTATTGAATGGTCAGCCACCAGTAGTTCTCATACTTGTCTGCACATTTTGATTACTTAAAATATCTGTCCTTGGACCTGGCCATGTGGAAATAAAATTTGAATCACTCCTAGAGGACACAAGAATGGACATTTCTGAAAGTTCTTCTGATGATTCTAATATATAGTCATAGTTGAGACCGACAGTTAAGGTTTCATAAAGGCTTTAATTTCCCTTGTTAATTCTCAAGTATTTATTAATACAACAATTACTAATATGGCATTATGTAAAATTGTGGATGTGTAACCGACGTGATTCTGCAATCTGCATTTGGGGTAAAATTGGGAGTTCATAACCCACTTCAATCTAATGTATGAAATATGATATGTCAAGAGCTTTGTAATGTTGTGAACAACCAATAAAAAAATAACAACAAAAAAATAGAATTACATTTTCATAGTTCCAGTTAGCACTAAATTTTCTCCTACAAAGTTTAAAATTGAATAACTTTATCAGAATTTTTCTCATTAAAAAGTGAAGAGATATTACAACAGCATACTTATTGCCTTTATCATACAGAATTTTCTTTTACCTCCCTTTTCCTCTCTTTTTGCATTCAATAGTGAAACTCCATGCTATGTCTCTAGCCCCACTATAATAATAAATCATTCATTATTTATTATTATTCTATTAATTAGCATTTTGATAAAACAATGTGTTCATGCATTTAGCTTTTATTATTCCTTATGAAATACTATTCTGTTTACCTCCCCCATGAAATATTTTTTACTTGTCTGCTTCTACAAGTTACCCAAGTCATTGCAGATAACTTGGTTAATATGAAGATATAAAAAATTGTTTAAAGAAATTCTTGGGAACTAGCTTTTTAGTTGTCCTGCTAAGTGATTTTTTTGTCTACTTTTTTATAAAATTAGTATCATATTTTGTGTATTTATTAGACTTTTTGGTTAACCATCAAAGTTATATAAACCTTTTGCTGTGCAATGGATTTTCACTGTATACTTTATTCTAAGGCATTCCATTTCACCTTATATCTATTCCCTTAGAATGGTCTTAAAATTGTTTGCTTTTATAAATAACGTCACAAATATTTCTGTATAAAATTTTGTTATTTTTAAATATTTTATTAGTTATATTTTTGAGGGTAGTTTTATTTTTCTATTTCCAAAGAAAATTTAGGCATTCAGTGATGAATTTAAAGCTGGAGCATGTTATCAAACTTACAATATCAATTCAGTAGTACCTATCTGGAAATACTTCTGGAAAATTTTCCTCATAACTATTCAAGTCAACTTCATGGTATGCTATCTTGCATTTCTTTTTTGTTGTTGTTGTTGCTCATTTTCATTTAAATTTAACTATATAGGTACATTCAATTATTATATATAGTTAATTATACATATTATATAATTTTGTTTCTAAAAAAGTATGTTCTTTGATAGCAGAGTAATATTATTTATTATTTTTATAATTCTGAAGGTAAAATTAAATGTTTAAAAAGTTTTTCTAAATTAAAAGAAAACTAAGTATGCTTTCTTACTTTACCACTTTTCTTGTGCTTTCTTTATATTGGGACCATGTTTAACAAACAAAACATTAAAGGCAAGGTCCTGTGAATCTGATGGGCATGTAGGATATGATCACTGAAACTGGGGATTGAGATTATCACACAACATTAAGAACACTTGTTTTATTCAATTAAAATTCCTCATCATTACATCTTCACATATGAATGAGCAACATTCAATAGCTAAATAAAATATTTGTATCCTTATCTCCGTTTTAGCACACAACATAAATCGAAGAACTTCTCTCCTACTGACCAAAATACTATTTTTGTAGTCTTCTAAGAAATGCATAATCCCGAGTCAAAAATTCCTCTCAGCATATTTAAAAGTCTATTTCCTAAGTCCTTATAAAATTAACTACCAGAAAACTTGAAACTACAGAGAATAGAGCATAAACTGAAATGTAGATTTCCACAAATCATAAATGAAAAATGTGCAAGGGGATAAAATATTTTCATTTCTAACTTGAAAACAGCTCATAAGGTAATAATGCTTGAATTGCTGCCTCCTCCCTACATTATTTTCTGTGAAGGGTTACTCTACCTCAGATGGCATAGTCTAATGTGTAGTGATAGTACCACTCAATTCACTTGGAAAGTTTAAGAGAATGTAACTACTTTAAAACATCAAATAACAATTCTAATATCTAGTAGGTTCTCATTTTTTGTGTGTGCCTCATGATTTGAGACTTTTACAATTTTTTTTCAATATCAAACTCGCATTTATCCTAATGTAAATCCTCATTTTGAATGGTTATCTCAAGTACTGGTCCCAAACATCAATGGAACTGCCCCTAATGACCATTCAAATTATTGAGATAACTCAAAGAGTTCATTTATGTGAATCTGTTTTCAATTGTTACTTCAGACCAGCAATGTATTCAGTATAACTTGTTTTTTTTAAGTCTTCATTGTTATAATAAGTAATTCAAAACAAGCATTTAAAAATATTTACAATAAACTCTATTTACTAGACAATTTCTTAGATACTCTGGTCTTAAAAAATTCTAGCCTGTCCATAAATATGATAATTTTAACATTTGCCATCTATTTCCTTCCCAGAAGTAATACTCTCAGCAGGCTCACCACTTCTGACATTTTCTTTCGTTTTACAGAGATAAGTGGCATCCTGGAAGCGTCTTCCCTACTCCCTATCGCATTAGCATTCATAATATTAATTGCCAAAAATTACCAGCTGCAAGAAGTTTTATCTAACAAAGCTGCTCTATGGCTTTCTCAAGACAATTTAGTACCATTTATGTCCCAAGCAAACACTTAGGTATGTAAATAGGAAGAAGCCCACAGTATAATTAATATTTAAAAGGTAAAATGTCAGACTTAGCTAAGCAATTTTTAACATTCTTCAGCCCTCCACCCCCTTTGCTAACCACATGTTCTTCCTGGAGATGAGCACTGGGATTTTACCGACAAAACTACAATTGATCTCAGCTAAGTGTTTTGCTATAAAGTGCCAACAATTACCCAGGAATGTAGTGTTGAATTCAGGTTTGGGAATAAATATATTTAACTCTGAAACTTCATTTGCTCATTTGAATACCTCTATTGAAAGAATGTATTTAACTTCAGAAAGCAACTTATTTGAATTAAATGAATACAACACTATACAAATGAAGACAATGCAAGTGAGAAGCAATTGGCAAAAAAGAAATAAAAAAAAAAACCTCTTTGCAATTTGGTACATATTGATGAATCACCTGCCAATAAAATGTCATCTATTGCATTCAATTCAGAAATACAATGAATTCAAACTACTTCTATTAACCAAGAGGTCATCTTTATTCAGATGTGCTGCAAATTTGTGAGAGTCAGATCAATTTCTGTCACTCTTAAGAGAACTCACTGAAGTTAAAGAGTTTCTTCATTTAAATTTAAAAAATGATTAAGGACAATAAAGAAAACATAGTCAGCAACCTGAAATATCTGCTTATAATTGAAGAGAGCCATTGCAAGTTATTTTGAATTCTAATATCTTGATCAAAATCTCAATTTCTGTTTTTGAAATACTTTCTGGTTCTTGAAAAGTCCTGGGAATTTAAATAAGAGGAGATGGTGTAATATAGGTACAAAATTAAACCGTGAAAAGATCAAAAAGAAACATTTAAGTAAGACCAGTTTATTCTAAAACAAAACAAGACAAACAGAAAACACAAGAAAAACACTTGGACTTTTAACAAATGTAAAAGGATTTCATTCAGTGTGAGTAGCTCTAGAAAAGACTATCAATAAGGCAGTTGCTGCATAGCCTAGGACCATGAGAAAAGCTAATAAAAGAGCATCAGAATGGATGTAACTGGGCACATCCCAGATGTGCAAGTCAATTATTGGGAATAATTTACAAACATGAAAGTGTGAGGAATATCTTGACCATTTTCAAAATACATTTCTGTAAGTCTTTTCTTACATATAAACATATTCTTTAATAGGTTTTTGTTGTGTCTTTAAAATATATTTCTACTACTTCAAAGTTAGTTTCCCAGTTATTTTTAGCACTGATATCATATTGTAGTAGAAAAATTTTTCCAGTGTAGCAGAAAGGGTTTTCCCTTGTTTGCAATCATGGGTTTACCTGACATTGTCCAAAAATCAGTTGCAGCACAAAAGGAGCATTCTGTGAATGCAAAGTCTAACTTCATTTCTTCTCATCACCATGTATTAAGTATAATGCAGTGTCTATATTTTATGGAAATTTCTCTAATTTATACATATTTCTCTAAAACAGAATATTAAACCTAAAACTACTTTCAATTTCTAACATTTATCATTGGTAAAATGCATTATCTGGACACAGGATATTACTACTGAATGCATTACATATTGATTTTTAAATGGATTAACTGCTTGCTTAAAAAAAAACAACACACAATCTTAGAGCTGCTACTTATTTACCTCTCCGAAAGATTACCAGTAGCCTGTCTTTGAAACAAGCATTGTATCTGCCTTTAACAGGTTTCTACCTTAACAACTCACATTTCTTATCTCTTAAATAAGAATTAAGAATTGAAAACACACATGATTATTGTTATGATAACAAGAATTATCACTAAGGACTGCATAATCCCTAATCCAGGGCCTGAGTGGTTTGTATATTTAAATGTACAGTAATGTATATATAAATCAATACATTTTTCAGTATTTGCATGTGGGCTTCTCAAAAACCTTAAAAATTAGAAGCAATTTCCTGAAAGTCTGATTAGTTGAGTTTCTTTAAATGCAGTATTACGTGTTTTATTTATTTATTTTATTTTTTTCAGTTACAGCCTGTTGCAAATTCTGAGCCAACCAAAAACCAACAAGTGTGTTCAGCATAGTCACCCATAGGCATGGTTAGACTACCTGTCATACACCAATATCCTAATATGAACTATCAAAAAACATATTGCCATCTAAAATGTAGCTAATCTAAGGAAATTAAGATATACTAAAAAAGCAATCAAAAAAAAAAAGAAAAAGAAAACAACCCAATTAAGAATTGGATGAAAGATTAGAACACAATTAAAGAATATATGAATGACAAACACATAAAAATGTCATCAATGAGACTGGATATTAAGAAGGACTATTTAAAAGCACAAAGCATATTATTTGACAAAAGAATTTCATCAAGCTCTGTCAGGATACAAATTGAGGTCATGCAAATGAGATACAATTGGAAGAAAAAAAATATTCTGCACAATTCAATAATTATTAATTCATTACCTACCACCCTCAAACACTGTAAAATGCATTGATTTAAAACTTGAATTTATATTCTAGACATGTACTATATTCTGTCAACGATAGACTGTTTGATTATGGTCTTATAAGATTATATTGCCTAGTGACAGCAGAGCCATTTTAGCTTGCTTAAATATACAGTGATGTTCTCAAAACAAATTGCCTAACAATCCATTTCTTGGAATTTTGTCACTGAGTTGAACATGACTGTGTTTCTATGAACTTAACTATTTTATTTATAAAATATTCTCTTTGGAAATAACATGGCAGTTACTTATAAAGTTAAAGCTTCAACCAATCAATTCCACTCCTTTATACAACAGGAATGAAAACTAAAGTTCATGCAAAAAACTCGTATGCATTTTTAAATACACATGAATATATATGTATATGTGTGTGTGTGTGTGTGTGTGTATATATATATATATATACACATATATGTATATATATATATAGTTGTTCAGCCTATCCCCCTGCTCTAAATAATTTAATGTTTTCTCATAAAAACAAAGACAATATTTTCATAGCTAAAGTGTAGTTATTAAAATTAGAATATTAACATTTATGTTATTCTATCTTATGCACAGTCCATGTCCAAATATTTTCAACACACACACACACACACACACACATACACACACACACACACACACACACACACACACAGGAGCTAAGATAAGTAAAATGTTAAATTGTGACTCCGAGTGATAGTTATATATGAACCAGGTGCATTATTGCAAATTTTCTGTGATTTTTGAGATTTTGAAAAACATAAAAGGTTAAGAAGTAACTGTATAAAAAGGTAAAAACACTGAATATAATAGTAACTCATCAGGGGATAGGACCTTAAAAAAACTCATAATTTCATTTGTATGAGTCAAATACCATATAGTTAGCTGATTCTTATAAAGGGATTTTATTATAAATTTTTAATGATTAATTTGAAGTCAGCATTATCAGTAAATGGTTTTTATGCACATTATGTAATGTCTTAAATATCCTATAAATCTAAAATGCACTCTGCATCAATTGGAATATTTATTTTACATAAATATACAATCCACTTTCTTCAATTCATTTCTCCTTGTTTCTGTAGTTTCTACAACTGTAACTATAGAGAATGGCAATATACAGGAAAACATTGTAATGAAAATGTAAAGAAAAAAAAAAGAAGAACTGTATGCCACTGTCTACATTAGCTTTATACATTATTGGCAAGAATCAGAAACAATTACTTTCAATCAGTGAATAGATGAATCATGAAACTTCCATAAAAAAGAATAATACTCAGCAGTCAAAAGGAATGAACTATTGATTCATGGAATGGCACAGATTAATTGATATGCATTTTTTCTAAGTAAAATTGAGTCCTACCCAACATCTATATCCCACATCATGCACAATGTCACAGTTCAGAAAACACAAAATCCTAACGATGGAGAATAGATCAATAGTTTCTAGGGTTAAAGAGAGGTAAGAGGGGTTAGCCAGAGACAAGAAGGAATTTGCTGGGAGTGAAGATGGAATCATTCTGAAGATTGATTTGGTTGTGACTATATGAATCTACATATTTTCACATCCATAAAACTGTATACCATAAAGCATAAATTGGGTACATTTAAAATTTTTGAAAAGTAGAATAAATGAGAACGTGTAGGCTTTTTGTCTGTTTACCACAAACATACCTATATCAAATAATATCAGATTTTTATCTGAAATTATACCTTTAAAAATAAAGTACATTCCTAAAAAAAAAAGGAGGCCAGAAAGGCCATGAAGCAATTAAGGATAAAAATAATATATATTCAAAGTCAAACATATTACTAATGAATACTGAGTAAACATGAAAGCAGGCAGCAGAGAGTAGACATAGACAACATGCAGGTTTTATTCCATTTGCCAACCTCAATAGTGTGCTAGTGGCTGTCCAGGCTGGGAAACTCACTGAGAAGAACAAATGCTATGATTGATTGTTGGTGCAAAGGGGAAGTAACAGCACACATATTTGCCATTTCTCTCTGAGGAGATTAGAGGACTATGTGAAAAGAATCAATCCATCAGGGCGAATAGAATTAGGAGATTTAACCCATTCGCTGACTCTCCCCTCTTCTAATATAAATTTGGAAACATGGCTTCTCCCTGCTGAACCTTAACTCTACCTCCGTGAAAATAAATTTTTATAAAATCTATTAAAATACTACAGAAATAATGTTCCACCAAATGCAATTTGGAATCTCTGCTCTAAAGACATAAATGTTCAAGTATAAGGCAAGGATACTGCTTTCACCAACACTACTAGAACAAAAATTCATGGTTATAATGAAATTTTTTTAAAAAATGGTTGTAGAAATGTAAAAGCAGATAAAAACATTTTTTGGTATACCAACTCTTAGGATTCCTAGTGTTTCCAAATATGGATATGTAAAAATGAAAAGCATCACTATTCAAATGACTGGGTTTATTTTTAGAATATAAATGATTGTAATTTTTTTCTCACAAGACTAAAAAGCATGAACAGATACGAATGTTTTCAAAAAAGAAATGCTAATTAGAAACATAAATACAAGGAAAAGACCTATATATGTAAGTTTGTCTTTAAATGATTGCTATTCCCTAATCATGCCACCTTTCCTACTACTATTTATTTTATTTATTTATTTATTTATTTATTTTTGAGGTACCAGGAATTGAACTCAGGGGCATATAACCAATGAGTCACATCCTGAGATTTTATATATATATATATATATGTCTCACTGAGTTGCTTAGGATCTTGCTAAACTGCTGAGGCTGGCTTTGAACTCAGGATCCTCCTGCATCAACCTCCCCAGCCACTGGGATTACAGGCGTGCACCACCATGCCTGGCTCCTATTTCCAGTTAATACCTGTGCGCAAGCCATTCCTTACACTACCTAATGTTTCTCCATACCTCCACTACTAATTTTTCCTTGTACACATGAATGTGTCTTCCATGTGGAACAATCTCCTTCCCTATAGACTAGGTAGGATTGCCTTTTCAGTCACCCTTGTAGCATCATGAGCATCATGTGCAAATGTACATCATAGCACTTGTCAGAGTTTTAATGGTTTTGCTCATCTTTGCATCGGCAAAGCCTACTGGAGTGCATGTTATATAAAAATTTAATAAATCAATGAATAAATAAATGGTATGGAAGAAAATGGTTCTGTTGTATTTCTAACCAAAAAAAAAAAAAAAGATTCAAAGAGATAAGCTTTCATGGCTCTCGTAACAACACTCTGGGGATCACAAGAGTTTGGGAGCAGATGAGAGGAACAGGAAAGCAGATTTGGCAATAGGCCAAACATGCTAAAACAAGTACATCTCTTTTAGTATACAGCATCATCTTGAGCATAAACATTTTCTTCTTCACAGGCTGCACACACAATTCCCTTTAACACAAGCACTGAAGTGTTTTTGTTCTCTACTTCTGAAACATGACTTTGTATTATATGTGGCATTCAGAGAGTTTCTCACTTAAATAGCAGCTTCACATGGGTCCTTTGAATAGGTGCTGTACCTGAAAGAGAAACACCTCTCAGGCACTGAACAGCATACTCTTTTATTTTCTAGGAGTTTATGGTTCTACTTCTTAAATCTACCTGAACTTTGGACTAGTTTACTAACCAACATCACTGCAAACTCCTAAAGGCAGAATTTTTTTCTTTGTTTCTTTATGCTATTTTCAAAATAAACGAAAATGTAATTGTTTATGAAAATGTATTCAATGTTGGCATCAAAACTACTAATGGACTGAGGATATAGCTCAGTTGGTAGAGTGCATGCCTCCCATACACAAGGCCCTGGGTTCAACCCCCAGCACCACAGAAAAGCATAAACAAAAAAACCTTCGGATTATTTAAAATTTGAATTATTGCAATGTTACCAGAAACAAATAAACTTTCAATCAGGAATAATCAGGGGCCCTACCACTAATTCCTGCTTTCATTCCTTGTGAAACTCACTGGTAAGAATGAGTGGTAAGTCATTCAGGAAGATGGATGGTTCTTTACAAAGCTGTATAAACTTCTGCAAAGGTGATTTGTCTATTGCGATTCTGCTACTGATCCAGGGATAATCTGACCTACTCATTTTCTCTTAGAAGATAATATTTTCTCTTTTATAGAAGTGCCCTTTCTTTAGAAAATTTGGCTTGATATACAGATTAAGCAGGAGATCACACTACAGAGGAAAAGATACATTCCTCCCTAATCCAAATCATTAAAAAATTGCAATAGATATTTTAAGAACAGTTAACCACTAAGGATTGCTTTGGCTATTATGGGCTTTTTCATTTTTCCAAATGAATGTCATGACTGCTTTTTCTATTGCTATAAAGAATGTCATTGGAAATTTAGGAGAAATTGGATTAAATCTGTATAGTGCTTAGGTAGTATGTCCATTTTGACACTGTTAATTCTGCCTATCCAAGAACATGGGAGATCTTTCCACCTTCTAAGTCTTCTTCAATTTCTTTCTTTAGTATTCTGTAGTTTTCATTGTAGAGTTCTTTCACCTCTTTTGTTTGATTGATTCCCAAGGTTTTGTTTGTTTATCTGTTTTGAGTCTATTGTGAATGGGAAAGTTTTTTGTTTTTTTTGTTTTTTTTTTCTTTTTTTTTTCTTTTCTCTTATCTTCTTTTTTATTTATTTATTTTTTTTTATTGGTTGTTCACAACATTACAAAGCTCTTGACATATCATATTTCATACATTAGATTAAAGTGGGTTATGAACTCCCAATTTTACCCCAAATGCAGATTGCAGAATCACGTCGGTTACACATCCACAATTTTACATAATGCCCAATTAGTAACTGTTGTATTCTGCTGCCTTTCCTATCCCCTACTATCCCCCCTCCCCTCCCCTCCCATCTTCTCTCTCTACCCCATCTACTGTAATTCATTTCTCTCCTTGTTTATTTTCCCATTCCCCTCACAACCTCTTATATGTAATTTTGTATAGCAATGAGGATCTCCCTTCATTTCCATGCAATTTCCCTTTTCTCTCCCTTTCCCTCCCATCTCATGACTCTGTTAAATGTTAGTCTTTTCTTCCTGCTCTTCCTCCTTGCTCTGTTCATAGTTGCTCTCATTATATCAAAGAAGACATTTGGTATTTGTTTTTTAGGGATTGACTAGCTTCACTAAGCATAATCTGCTCTAGTGCCATCCATTTCCCTGCAAATTCTATGATTTTTTCTAATTCTTCTTTCAGTCAATTCATTGCTGGTATATAGGAAATGTTATTTATTTATGGGTGTTAATTTTATATCCTGCTATTTTTCTGAATTCACTTGAGTTTCTGATAGCTTTTTCTGATGGAGTTTTTGGGTATTCTAAATATGGGATCATGTCATTGGCAAATAGGAACACTTTGAACTCTTCTTTTCCTATTCAGATCTCTCTAATTTTTTTCTTTTGCCGAAATGCTCTGGCTTGAATTTTAATGATTATGTTGGATAGAAGTAGTGCAAGAGGGAATCCCTGTATTGTTCCAGTTTTTAGAGAAAATGCCTTAAACTTATTTTCTATTTAGAATGATGTTGGCCTTGATTTTAGGTATATAGCTTTTATAATTTTGAGGTATGTTCCTACTATTCCTAATTTTCCTAGTGTGTTGAACATAAATGGATGCTGTATTTTGTCAAATGCTTTTTGTGCATCTATTGAGATAATCGTGTGATTCTTGTCCTTAAGTGTATTGATATGGTGAATTACATTTATTGATTTCCATATGTTGAACCAACCTTGCTTCCTGGAATGAACCCCATTTGATCATAGTGCAGTATTTTTTCAATGTTTTTTATGTGATTTCCCAGTATTTTATTAAGAATTTTTGCATCCATGTTCCTCAGAGATATTGGTCTGAAGTTTTATTTCCTTGATGTGTCTTTGTTTGAGCTTGGTATCACAATGATACTAGCTTCATAGAATGAATGTGGAAGGGTGCCAAAGCAATCCTTAGTGAGAAAAATGAAGCAGGAGTCATCACAATGCCAGACCTTAAATTATGCTACAGAGCTATAATAACAAAAATAGCAATGGTAATGGAATCAAAAAAGACAAGAAGACCAATGGAAAATAATAGAAGAAGAAAGACATACCCACATAAATACAGTTATCACAGACTAGACAAATGTGCCATAAATATACATTGGAGAAAAGATAGCTTCTTCAACAAATGGTGGTAAATAGTCACTTCATAGAAGAAGAAATATGAAAGGTCAACAAATATATGAAAAAAAGTTCAACATCTCTAGTAATTAGAGAAATGAAAATTAAAACTACACTGAGATTTATCTCACTCCAGTCAGAATGGCAACAATCAAGAATACAAGTACCAATAAATGCTGGGAAGGATCTGGGGAAAAGGGTACACTCATACATTGCCAGTGGGACTACAAATGGGTACAACAATTGGAATTCCTCAAAAAACTAGGAATGGAACCACCATTTGATCTGGTTATATCACTCCTCATTATATATCTAAAGGAGTCAAAATCAGCATACTACAATGACACAGCACATAAATGTATATAGCAGCTCAATTCACAATAGCTAAGCTATAGAACCAAACTGATTGCCTTTAAACAATAAAGAAAATGTTGTATATACACACAATGGAATATTACTCAGCCATAAAAAAGAATGGCTTATGACATTTGCTGGTAAATGGATGGATCTAGAGATTATCATGCTAAGTAAAATAAACCAATCCCTTCAAACACCAAAGGTTAAATGTTTTCTCTGATATGTTAATGCTAACACACAGAGATGTGTGGGAGAATAGATGTTCAGTGGATTAGACAAAGGGGAATAAAGAAATGGGGGAGGCATAGGATTAGGAATGACAATGGAATTAATCTGACACAACTATCCTATAAACATGTATGAATAAACTACAGTGAATATCCAGATCATGTGCAGCCACAAGACTGGGATCCAAATTAGGATATGATGTATTCCATATTTGCATAAATTTGTCAAAATGTATTCTACTGTTGCTTATCTAAGAAGAGCAAATAAAATAAAATAGTTAACCAATTGTTTCTTATCTAAGCTTTTGGGAATTTTAGTAACATTTCATTTTTTAAGTGAATCTGAATTTTTTTAAAAAAATTAGCACTTGAAGATTTAAAATTAAATTGGACTTCATAAAATTCTTTTAGAGAGTTACTCTTGACCTTGGTGATAAAATTAACTTTGGCATTAGTGCCAGACCAGATAGCGTAAAATTGAATTAATACATAAGAAGCTTTCCCCTCTTGTCATTGGCAAATAGGAATGCTTTGAACCTGTCGGTCATACTCTCTTTTATGTATTTTTGTAAGGAAATGTATTTATAAATGTTGGCCAAAGCCAAAGGCAATAAAAGTTGTTGTATAATCATGAATGACTTTTCAAGTAGTGGCTAAGATGTCAGATTACCTATGTTAGTATTGCTAGACTAATAGCTTTCTAGAATTGTAATATAAAGGACTGGAGTTTTTAACTGGGTTATGATTAGGAGTTTGTTTTAACAGAGTTTTATCTGCTCTAAATAATTGTGTTGCTTTTTTGTTTAATGTAATATATGAGTCTCTTCATATTCTCATGGAACATATTTGAAAACATATTTGCAAATATGTAAGTTTGTGAAACTATTAGCCATAATGCAGCAAGATATAGTTACAAAATTTCAATAGCCTCTGGAAAGTTTGATTGAATACAGGACAAGTTAGGCAGTTGCAAAACCACAGCTAATTCCAGCTATTACCAACCCTTCTCAGACTTATAATTTACCTTATATACCGGCCCTGCCACTCTTGATGTTACATTAATGCCTCAGACATGTAGAATTTGTTTTACATGTCTAATCTCTTGTTATACATTGGAAACACTTGAAAACGCTTAAATACTCAGGTGCCAAAGATCTACTATTGTATCAATAAATATTTAACAGAAACTAACTCCATAATAAATGGAATTAAATTCTGCTCAAGGTCTATATAGGTACAATTAATAAGTAAACTGTATTTAATGTTTTTTTAAACTGTAAATATTTGGGTGGGTGAAATTGTCCTTTGTTTTCGTATCCTCATGTCTTAAACTAATCATGATTTCAGAATATACCATTTGAACCATTTGGTGTCAGGATCTGTAAAATTAAACTAAGGATTTTATGTATTGAGTCTGTAAGAGACATTACCAGTATATGAGAATAATGTATTCATTAAGCATGTATCTTAAAAAGAAAAACATTAAAAATTTTCTTAAAAATAATCTTACCATATAATTCATCAATCATGCCCCATTGTATTCACCTATGTGAGACAAACATTTATGTCCACAAAAGTGGTGCATAGATGTTTACAGAAGAATTATTAATAATTGTCAAAATTTGGAAGAAACCAAAATGTCATTCAATAAGTGCATGCATAAAGAAACTTTGATATAAACAACTCAGGAAATATTCAGTGATTAAAAAGAAATGATGTATTAAGATATGAAAATACATTGAAGACTCTTACATGTTTATTGTTATGTGAAAAAAAGACTACCTGAAAAAATTACATACTTTAGATTCCTACTTATGAAATTCTGGAAAAGGTAAAATTATAGAGGCCATAAAAGATAAATAATTGTCCAGTGTTCTGGGTGAGGAGGGATGAATTGGTGGGGCATAGACAATTTTATAATAGTGGAACTATTGAATATGGCACTATAATGATGGATACATGTCATTATGTCAGTATCAATACTAATAGACATCAATTTGCTAATATCAATAATACCAACATTGCCAATAAATGTATACATATATTTTATAATAGAGGAAAACATGGAGTGGTAAAGGAGTTAATAGGAATTATTTGTACTTTCTGCTTCATTTTTATATGAATCTAATACTGCTTTAAAAATCCAATTTTTTAAATTTTTTTTTTAATTTTAATCATTTATACATACCTGTAGAATGCATTTTGATACATCATATATAATGGAATATAATTTCTTCTACTTGTACATGATGTAGAATCATAAGGGTTGTATAGTTATATATGTACGTAAGGTAATAATATCTGATTCATTCTACTATCCTTTCTACCCCCACACCCTATCCCCTTCCTTCAGTCCCCTCTACCTAAAGTAACTACTTTCTTCCATAACCTCCCCACTATTGTGAATTAGCATCTGCATACCAGAGAAAACATTCGGCCTTTGGATTTTTGAGATTGGCTTATTTCATTTACCATGATATTCTCCAGCTCCATCCATTGTCTGACAAATGCCATATAATTTATTATTCTTTAAGGTTGAGTGATATTCCACTGTATATACTACTACATTTTTTAATTTATTCATCTGTTGAAAGGCACTTACGTTGGTTCCATGGTTTGGCTATTATTATGAATTGAACTGCTATAAACATTGATGTGACTGCATCATTGTAATATGTTGATTTTAAGTCCTTTGGGTATGAACAAAGAAGTGGCATAGCTATGTCAAATGTTGGTTTCATTCTAAGTTTTCTGAGGAATCTCCATACTGCTTCCCAAAATGGTTGCACCAATTTGCATTCCCAAGCAACAATGTATGAGTGTACTTTTTCTCTACATCCTTGCCAACACTATTTGTTGTTTGTATTCTTGATAATTGCCATTCTGACTGGAATGAGATGAAATCTTAGAGTACTTCTGATTTGCATTTTTCTAAATGCCAAAGATGTTGAACATTTTTTCATGTATTTGTTGATAAATTAGATTTTTTCTTCTGTGAAGCGTCTGTTGTTTTACA
The DNA here is from genome assembly GCF_052094955.1 of Ictidomys tridecemlineatus. Taxonomy (NCBI): domain Eukaryota; kingdom Metazoa; phylum Chordata; class Mammalia; order Rodentia; family Sciuridae; genus Ictidomys; species Ictidomys tridecemlineatus. Next base: position 165,885,673 of record NC_135480.1, on the reverse strand, counting down.
TACACATTTTAGTCAGCCTTTTCACCACTGACTAAAAGATCTCACCAGAATAATTTTAGAAGAGCAAAAGTTTATTTGAGGGTTCACGAGTCATAGTTCATAGAAGGCTGGCTGCATTCTTTGGAGCTCCAGGTGAGGCAGAACATCATGGTGGAAAAGTGTGGCAGAGGGAAGCAGGTCACATCATCAGGAAGTGGAGAGAGAGACTCTGCTTGCCATATACAAATATACCGTCCAAAACCACACCCTCAATGCCCTACTTCCTCTGGCCACACCCCACCTGCTTTCAGTTACCACTCAATCTCATTAGGTGATTAATTCACTGATTGGGTTCAGGCTCTTGTAACCCAATCATTTCTTCTCTGAACCTTCTTGCACTGTTTCACACCTGAAATTTTGGAGGACACCTCACATCTAAAACGTAATAATAAACAATGGAGCTAGATGGGTAGAACAACCAAGGAATCTAGTGTGGTTATGGTGTGGGAATCCCAGCGCAGGGAGTGGTACAAAAGTAATGGGGGCCATACCTAGTGTATGTATGTGCAAATTTAACTCTGTTTTGTCAAAGTGCCAAGGGAAGCCACTGAACAATATGTATGTGATGACAGAGTTATACAGGCTAAGTCTTAGGAGTATGGGAACAGACTGATGGCAATTGGGGTGGGGGAGGCAAATAGCTAGTGAGCTTAGCAAGAAAAGGTTAACACTAAGGCAAGGTAAAATAGGTAAACTAGGGACTTTTATAGAAATTCTAGGAAACCTAAGCCCTGTAAATGAGATGAGTGATATACTTCATTTCATGTCTGAAAATGAAAGGAGAGCTATATATTTCCTAAGGACCAAGTAGAAACTTTATGAACTGCTTTAAGAAAAAGGAGGAGAAATAAAATCTCCAAAACAAACAAACAAAAAATCTATAGCAAATTGAATTCTGCCTAGAAGGAAAGGACCTGACAATTCGTCCTGAAATCTAGACAGAGACAGCATAGATCTGGGGCCTCTTCTGTAGCATAGAGAAAGGCAATAATACAGATTAAAGCATCAAAAAATATCGCCATTAAAATTATAACAGTGCATCAATGAAGATGCTACAAATTTGCAGCAATCAATATTTTTTAAAAGTACATTTTCATCATTTGCAGGTTGATATGACCAGGAGAGGTTTACTAAAAATTAAATTATGGTGAACTGTGAAGACTAAGGTCCTTGAATGAGGACTTATTTTAAGAGTCCCAAAACTGAGACTTTATGTCATTTTGTGTTAGAGCGGGGAAGGTACTCTCAATTTTGTTAGTATAAATGGTCAGATTTATGCCATTTTATACATTAGCAGTGATTCATTTTTTCTTTCCCAGCTGCCTTGAGCTCAGTGTCTATATTAAATAAACTCTCCTTGACATTCTAAAGGGAACTATAGAGAGTTTTCCCAGTTTTTGATTGATCTTCTTGGAAGTCTTTATATAATTTGTAGGAGACTTACAACAATCACAACAGTAAGTATTTTTCAATATGTAGGAAACACTCAGGGAACTTGATTCCAGAATAAAAGAAGTCTAAAGACCTTCAATAATGGAAAAAGGATGCATCTCAATGATCCTCATTGCAAATATGGAACTTTGAAGTGATGTGGAGAACTTTCATCTCAATTAATAAAGAAATGGAGAAATAGAGAGTAGCTCATGGATTTGAAGGAAGATGCAGAACTTGATGGTATAGGTCAAGTGTTACAGAGATAAGGTTTACTTAGGTAATTCCTATAACAGAGCGATAAAGGAATAAATTACCCCTGTGTTTTAGAATTAAGGTTTAGAAAGTTAAGAATCTTAAGCAAGGTCAAACTGATTATAAGAGATAATTTTGTGTTAAAAAGAATTTTAAAAACTGGGTAGTTCATCAATTCATCAGATAATAGCCACAGTCAATATGTGGGTGTATGTGTGTATAACTTTTTTACTTTCAAAACGTCGAAGTACATGCCCACTGTAGCAGCATCAATGGTGACAGCTGCTGAAATTTATTTCTCTGTCAGTGTCACTGAACAGCCACTGCCTGGAAGAGATGGAGTAACCTTTGCTGGAGGTCATTTGGATGGAGCATTTTTGAAATCAGAACTCTCTCCAAACTACTGAAGTGAGGCTTGCAGATAGAAATGAATCTGTTCTGGTAGTTTGGTTTCACTCTTTGAAGTAAGTTGATAACACATTGGCCTGACAGGAAGCCTACATGTTCATAAAGTATAAAGGCATGATTTCTTTTCAATTCAACTGCTTTCAGAGGAAATGGAGTTATTGCATTGAACTAAAATATGCAGTTAAAGTCAGTCTAATGATTCAATTTGTACAGCTTTTGATAATAGATTTTCAGGTCAAATGAAGACAGAGTGAAAGAAGCAGTACACAGGCAAATTGTCTCAATTTAAGTTTAATATAACAGTGAACAGATGGAAAATCTGAATTATCATTAAAAATGTAGAAAATATGGGGAACAAAATATATGGATGTAATATATATAATACAGGCAGCAAGAACTTGTGCCCTCCGTTAAAAGTCTGATTTTTAAGCTACAACTTCTTTGATGTAGAAAAAGTAAAAGTTAACTATTGAATATGCATGAAATTCAAGAGAATCACATAAAAAAGCTGTATGTTAAAAAGAGCAAAACAACTTATTTAAAATAATTAACTGATATTAGCCTAAGTACTTTACATGATGTATGATATTTAAACTAGAGCAAAGTCTGATTAGATATCACTGGGCATGATGCCCCACACCTGTAATCCCAGCAGTTTGGGAATATGAGGCAGCAGGATCATGAGTTCAAAGCCAGCCTCAGCAAAAGTGAGGCACTAAACAACTTAGTGAGATATGCTGTCTCTAAATAAAATACAAAAAGTAGGGCTGGGATGTGGCTCAGATGCTGCATGCCCCTGAGTTCAATTGCCAGTGCTCCCCCAAATTTATTAGATCAAATTTAACACCTCCTTTTTTTTTTGGAGAAAATGTAAGACACAGTGAGTAACTGTGAACTATCAACTTTCAAATCCCATTTCTCTGCTATTAGTGGTAGGAATTGGGTAAATCACTGTTTTCTTATTTACAAATAGAAATCCTTTGTATAGATCATCCTCACCATATGTTGAAAATAGTAGAAAATAATTTAATACCTCTAAGCAACCTACCATCATAGCCACAGTGCACAGTACACAGTGCAGCATGATCATGTTGGGAGCTGTGGCTCAGTGCTGTTAACAATTTTTTTTCACCACAAAACGTTAAAAATTCAAAAAATACACTATTTCTACTGAATGTATATCCCTCCCACATCATTTTAGAGATAAAAAATAGGTAAAAAAAACATCATAATTCTTGGACTGTCTGTAATCATACTTATCATATTAGTGTGTTAGGAAGTTTAAATGACAATGCATGGGACACTCTATAGAGCTGAAGCCCTGCCCAAGGTAAGTGCTTGAAAAAAAATATATTTTAACTTGTGTAATATCACAGCACTAAAAAGTAACAAAGTGGATATACTGATATTTAGAGAAACAATTCAAAATATTTAATATCTCTTTTTTGTTGGAGAAAATGTAAGACACAGTGAGTAACTGTGAACTACAGACTTTCACAAAATCTTGGGATATTATGCCATCTTGATGGTCATTCAAAATCTGTTCAACCTCATTACAGACAACCCTGTCTTAAGGATAGTTAGACTTGATGATTTTCTTACTTTAAGATGCATAAAATGTTTCTCTGAATTTTTATTTTTTATGGGATAGCCACATACAATAAAATACATTTTTATGATTCTGGATACTAGCAGTGAGCCATACAATTGTGAGAGTAAACAAGCAACAAATCCAAATTACTGTGTACTGTTAGGCTATAATGTTTAAAAGATTAAGTTAAATATTACTTTATTGTATATAAATTTATGTTTATATTTAAATGTTAAATTCATTGCCCATTGATGATATTTTCACCTTATGATGGGGTCACTGAGAAATAACACCATCATAAACTGAGGAGCATCTGTATCAATAGGCTAATATTAAATATTTTTAATCTTAAAATCAAAATCAAGCCCATTACTACCTTCCTCAAAATAGACACAATTTTTGGAAATAGACTATAAGACACACACACACACACACACACACACACACACACACAATATTCTGATGTTTGAAAACCATTCTGATGTCATGTGATTAATTAAATTAATATTCAAGTTAACATCCAAATCTTTCCCTCTCCCTTAAAACTAAACTTGTAAAATAAGACACCCTTGATAATTCCAAATTTCACTTACTCCAACATTTATTCAAATCAACCATATCCCCCACTTAAATTAAACTCCTATATTTGAAACAAATCCAGTGTCATAATTACAATCATATCCTGTCTGGCTTTTCACAAAAATAGGTCTGAGTGACTGTCCCCAAAACTCTCTGATCCATCTTTTGAAATCACACTTTTCCTTCTTGGTTTCCTTTCTGTGTACCTTAGTCATCAATTTTCTTAATTGCCAAAGATGCTGGGACTTATTCTGGCTTCTGCTTGTTTTCTATTTCTAAACAAAGGAATTGTATCTTAGTCCAAGGTTTCAACTGCTACCTACATTTTGATGAATTGAAATAGATAATTTTAAATCCCAGTAACTACAAACTCCCACCCATAATTCTAAGTGCACATGTGACCATCCTAACTGGAAGTTTTGCACATATTTTAGCTCAATTTAATATTTTACCTCTTGTTATCTCTAAAATTTTGTCTTTCTCTGTTTTCTATTTTACCATTCACCTGATCATTGATGTTAAAAAACGCGAGTCTCTTTCAACCCCTACATATCTCTCTCATAGGTAATGAATTTCTAAGTACCATTGATTCTGCTGTAAAACTAGCACATAAATATGGCTTTACTGGTTCATCTAACTTGAAGCTGTGTTCAGAATCACAAGAAGTGCTTGACTTGTTTTTATATTTTCTAAATCCCCATATTAATTAGTGTTCTCCAGAGAAAGAGAACCAATTAGAGATCTATCTATTAATCTATCTACCTACCTATAATCTCTTTTTCTGAGAGAGATTTATTATGGACATAGGATTTCATGATAATAGAGGCCAAGAAATCTTAATAATAATTAAGATGCTATCATTTGTAATCGGGAAAACAAGAAAATCCAGTGGTATGATTCAGTCCAAGTCCAAAGCCTGGGGGAACCAATGGTACAAATCTCATAGAATCTGAAGAATGAAAAACCAGAACATTTGATGTTCAAAAACAGGAAAACAGGGATGTCTCAGCTCGAGAAGTAAGGGAATAAATTCATCCTTTCTCTACATTTTTGTTGTATCTGAGACTTCAACAGATTGAATGCTTTCCCACACTAATGATGGCAGATCTTTACTTGGTCTGCAGACTCAAATGCTAATCTCTTCCAAAAACAGTCTAAAAAACACACATATAAATTTAATATTTTATCAGCTATCTGTGCATCCCATAACCCAATGAAGTTGACACATTAAATTTATTATCACAAGTTCTCATTCTGATCAAATTTCCATGTTAGAGACATAGTCATCTATGAAGAAACTACACCCACCCCACCTCTATTTGGAGACATCCATAGAACCCCCTCATTGATTGCAATATTAAATTTCTCATTGATTGCAATATTAATAAACGCACTATTGGACTGGGGATGTGGCTCAAGCAACAACACGCTTGCCTGGCATGCGCGGGACACTGGGTTCCATCCTTAGCACCACATAAAAATAAAATAAAGATGTTGTGTCCACTGAAAACTAAAAAATGAATATTAAAAAATTCTCTCTCTCTCAAAAAAATAAATAAATAAATAACGCACTATTGTCATAATGAAAACCAAGTATGCTACCATAGCTGAATGTAAAACCCATGTTCAGGTCCTTATTTTGGCATTCATTAGCTATAAAATTAGGCATGTTATTTAGACTCTCAGTTTTTATTATTAATTTGAATTGGTCACCTACTCAATAGTATCAAATATAATAAAGCATATGAAAAGTATACCATGAGTAACAAGCAATTAATATATATATATGTATATATATATATATATATATTCACATGTATATGTATATGTGTGTATGTATTAGCATTGGTTATTACATCACATGTTAGTGAATGATAAGATTTTCAACACATGTGGACACACATGTGAAAAGATTAGATATATTTTTGGGTTCAAAACTTACCAAGGACTCTGGGGAGAACCCAAGCCAAATAGGAAATCATTTTTAATAAAGCTTAAAACTGAGCAAAATAGGAGGCCTATGAGTCAGTTGATTAAAAGAATCATGCCAATTAGAAGAATGCTTTGGAAGGGGAAAAACAAAATACAAGAAAACACTGCAGAGGTGGATTTGTACGAGTGTTGTTTTTCTTGGAATAGTACACACAGAACCTTCTAGGATAAAGATAAAGGGTTCTACCTCACATGTTTAGACCAGCTCATGTTCAGTCAAAGCTAGCTGCTTATGGGAATGTACAAGATGGTATTGGAGAGTTTGGTCTCTGCTGACAGTCTGCCTAAGATTGTATGATCACTCTAGCTCTTACTAAATATGTGATCCTGGGACATTATGTTTTACCATAGTGTAAAGCAGAGTAGACTAATCTAGATCACAAGCTCTGAAGCAAAACTTTCTGGGTTCTATCATTGATCTTTTCACCTGAAATCTGTGCAATCTTTGGCAATTGGTTTAACTTCTTGATTGTGTGAAATGAGCTCAACAGTTCTTGACTCTCATATAATGTAGGGATTAAAGTAAAATATAATATTAGAAGTGGAATAAAGTCATAGATAAAAGTAACATAAAATACCCTTATTATGATCTCTCTCTATGTATTAAAGTTTATTTATTCTTGGTGTTCTGGTGATCTAGTTCCTCTGACCATTTCTTATTCTCATTTACTCTTGTCTCTTTATAATTTGTGTAATATAATTAAGGATAACTATACTGAAAGTAGAAAATGTAGGCACAACTCTCCAAAATATCAGCACATAAACCAACTTCCTTAACAAGACCCTTAAATGTGCAAGAAATAAAACTAACAATCAGTAAGTGGGATGCCATCAAATTAAAAGGATTCTGCACAGCAAAGGAAAAGAAAGTATGAAACAAGAGCTTATAGAATTGGAGAAAGCTTTTGCTACCTGTTCCTCAGATATGGCATTAACATCCAGAATGTATCAAGAAATCAAAAACTTTAATACCAAAAGACAAATAACCCAATTAGTAAATGGGGTAAATGGGTAAAAGAACTGAACAGACACTTCTCAAGAGAAGAAATACAGGCTGGGCATAGTGGCAAAGACCTGTAATCCCAGCAGCTCCTGAGGCTGAGAGGAGGGATATGAGTTTAAAGCCAGCCTCAACTTAGCAAGGCCCTAAGCAACTCAGCAAGACCTTATCTCTAAATAATAAAGAGAGAGAGAGAGAGAGAGAGAGAGAGAGAGAGAGAGAGAGAGAGAGAGAGAGAAACCATGGGAAGAGTTACTATAACTGACATTAAAGTTTTTATATAGATATAGTAATCAAGACCATGTGCTACTGGCAAAGAAATAGACACATAGATCCATGGAACTAGATAAAGAGCCCAGAAACAGCCCCATATAAGTACAGTCAACTGATTCTTGACATCATGCAGAAGCAATCAATGGAAGAAGAAAAAAAAACTGTTCAAAAATGTTACTAGAGCAATTGTATAACCACAAGCCAAAACTACAAACCTCAACATAAACTCCATATCTTCTATAAAAATTAACTCTATATGGATCATAAATTTACATATTAAAGCAAAAAATAGTAACAAATAGGAAAGAGCTTAGGGATGTAGAACTTAGTGAAGAGTTCTTAGAGACTGAACCAAAAGTATGAGCCATAAATCTTTTCTTTTTTTAATTGATTAAGCTTCACCAAAATTAAAATCTTTTCTCTGTTAAAGATTATTAAAAGGTAAAAAGATAAAGAAAAGACCAAGAAAAAAAATTTTTCAAACCACATATCTGAAAAAGGATTTGTATATACAGGATATAAAGAGCTCCCAAAATTCAAGAGACATAAAAAGATATTTTACTGAAGTGGGTATAAAAATGACAAATAAGCACATGAAAAGATATCTATCTGGTCCCTAGCCATTAGGAAATAAAAATTAAGACTATGGTGTGATAACTCTATCAGAAAAGCTAAAAAATACTCATAATACAAAATCTGGAAAGGATGTAGAAAAACTGAATGTTTGGGACATCACTTGTGTAAATGAAAAAAAAGACAACATTTGTTTCATCTTAAAACATTTACTTACCACAGTATCCCACAATCATACTCTTTGGAAATGACCCAAGAGGAAAGGAGACTTGTTCCCATATATAAACATCGGTTTTCATAGCTGTTAATTTGTTAATGGTATGAGAAGAGTCAGAATGCCCTCGAAATGGTGATGATTCAATAAATTTCTACATGTATAGAATGGTACTCTTCTTAGCAATAAAGAAACAAATTATTGATAAATGTCACAACTTGGATGGATTTAGACTGGGTAAAAGAAATATGTAATAAAGCTCACATATTGTATTCTCAGTTTGACAAGATAATACAGATGGAGAACAAGTTGATGTTTGCATGGAGTTAAGGATGTCAGGGGAAGCCAGTAGGACAGTGTTTAAAGCAAGAGGGAGATCTTTTGATAAGAGAATGTCCTAATTGTAGTGTGATTCAGTAAATCCATACTCATGAGGTAATGACAGAATATTCACACACACTGACCAATGTCATTTTCCAGTTGCACTTCTCTCATGTAATCACATAATCAATTGGGGAAACTGGGTACTAGGGACTGCTCTACTATCTTTGCAACTTCCTGTGAACATATATGATTATTCAAAATAAAAAAGCTTAAAATATGGATTAAAAGGTCAAGGTTTCTGTGATTTCAGAGTAGAAAAAGCTTCTTAAAAATGCACAAATAGTACCAAATTTACAGGGGAAAACTGCAATCAATCTAAATGATTGATTGCTTCCATAGTTCTGTCAACACTATGGAAGTGAAAAGTCAGTTCATAACTGAGATGAAATAGTCATAAATATATTCATACATTTGTAAGAAATAAAAAATAGGCAACCCAAAAGAAAACAAATGAAGTATATTCATGTTCATTAGTAATCAAACTAACAAAAATTCAGAAAAAATTCTAATGTTTCAGTATTTAATCAGCATTTTATTTCTAGAACTGAGGCCAGTTTGATTTTTTTTCTCTTCTCTCCATGGATACCTTAATTATTTCGCTTCATAAGCATGGATATCTATCTTTAAAATTTGCTCTCTCTTGTCTATCTCATTATTAATCATGTTCTCTGGAGTTTTGAAAACATGGTGCCCTATTTCATGACATATATAAAGTCAAGTAATTTGTAAGATACTTTTGTAAGATTTTCTTTGAGATAAAATTTTACCTTTTTCGAGGGTTGGGGCTGTGGTTCAGTGGTAGAACACTTGCCTAGTAAAATGCAAGGCCCTGGATTCGATCCTTAGCACAACATAAAAATAAATGAAATAAAGGTATTGTGTACAACTAAAGAATAAATATTTTTTTAAAAATTTAACCTTTTTACTCTGTTAACTGATGCACTAATTTTCATTTGGAGGGCTATAAATTACAAATAATTTGGAAAACTTTACATATTTGTACATGATGATATCATAAGGTATCTCAGAATCTCTTACTATCAAACTAAATAAACTTCTTTGCATTTTCAAACAAGAAGTGTTTAGTTTCCCCTGCAGAATGCCTTGCCTTATTTTCAGAATTTAGCTATGCTGAATTTGCCTGAAATCAGATTCACTCATCTTCCAGTATTTCCATCTGAAATTCAGTGCATTTAGCACTCATTCTACATATACCATTCTTCAAATTTTAGCTCATATATTCTGTATATTTATTTGCTTTTGATAATTTCTGAGAGAAGGAGAATGCTGTCTTATTCCACTATTGTAAATTTTTTAGTATCATCTCATTATTTTATCTATAGGAAGAGTTTTCCCTGTACCTGTAGATTACTTTTAATAGACTAAGGATTTAGTATAATAAGACTGGGAATTATTAATTCTTTTTTATTGCAGCTAAAAAGTTTTCATGGAACAACACAGATTGCAAGATTACATTTCTTATGTATGTTAAACAACAAAAAGATGTATCCTTTCATTTACAAAATGGTGCTTTATGGAATAATAACAACAACAACAACAAAGACATGGTTAAGTGATTGACTCAATGATGGGACCTTTATTCTCTCTTTTGTAAAATCATCATACATACAACAAAGAATAAAAAAATATTGAAATATAATGTTTACATGCATTCTTTGAGAGGGCTAATAAATATATAAAAGTAGAAATTTCAGCAGTTTTATAGTTTCATGTTATCAGGTTGAATATTTAAACAGAATTTTGTCACCAACAGGAACCATGCTATATTGGAAGACTATGGATTGTAAACAGGCCAATGGAAAATTCAGACTAATATTAACAGATTCCTCAGACTGCTGAACTGAATAGTTCCTAAGAGTTTTAGGGATTATTACATTGCGAATTTGTGTGATAATGCTGCCTCCACTGGTGCTACCCATTAATCCAACATTCTATGTAAGGATCTGAAGAAAAGTTTCCAAGTGAAATGTAAAAATAAACAAATAAAGCCAAGGGGTGAAATCCAAAACTGGATTTATCAGAAGAATTAAACAAGGCTTACTTTTTAAGAAAATGTTAATTTGTTCTTTTTAGTTATACATGAAAATAGAATGTATTTTGACATACATACATACATACATACATACATGGAATATAACTTCCGGTTTTTGTGGTCATACACAATGTGGAGTTACACTGGTCATGTAGTCATATGTGAACAGGGAAGTTATGTCTGATTCATTCTACTGACTTTTCCATTACCATTCCTCCACCCTTCCCTCCACTTCCCCCTGTCCAATCTGGTCAAGCTCTACCGCCACCAACTCCCACCCATTATGAGTCAGCCTCTGCATTTCAGAGAGAACATTTGGCCACTCGTTTTGGGGAATTGACTTATTTTACTTAGCATGACAGTCTCCAGTTCCAACCATTAATTGGCAAATGCCATAATTTCATTTCCATTTATGGCTGAGTAATAATCCATTGTTTATATATTCCACATTGTCTTTATCTACTCATTTGTTGAAGGGCACTTAGGTTGATCCCACAGCTTAGCTATTGTGAACTAAGCTGCTGTAAACATTTATGTGGACACATTACCTTGATATGCTGATTTTAAGTCCTTTAGGTATATGGTGAGGAGTGGGATAACTGGGTCAAATGGTGGTTCCATGCCTAGTTTTCTGAGAAATCTCCATACTGCTTTCCATAGTGATTCCACCAATTTTTAGTCCCACCAGCAATGTATGAGTGTGCATTTTTCCCACATCCTCACCAACATTTATTGCTATTGTATTATTGATAATTGCCATTCTGACTGGAGTGAAATGAAATCTCAGTGCAGTTTTCTTTTTGTTGTTGCTTGTTTGTTTACTGTTGTTGTTTTTTTTGACACCAGGGGTTGAATCCAGGGGCACTTAAAAACTGAGCCACATCCCCAGCCCTTTTTTGTATTCTCTTTAGAAACAGAGTCTCACTGAGTTGCTTAAGGCCATACTAACTTGCTGAGGCTGGCTTTGAACTCTTGGTCCTCCTGCCTCAGCCTCCTAAGCTAGTGGAACTTCAGGCATGTGTTACCACGTTAGTGTAGTTTTAATTTGCATTTCTCTAATTGTCAGAGATGTTGAACATTCTTCATATATTTGTTGATTAATTGCATTTCTTCTTCTATGAAGTGTCTGTTCAGATGCTTAGCCCATTTATTGGCTGGGTTATTTGTGTTTTTGGTGTTAAGTTTTTTGAGTTCTTTGTCCTGGAGATTAATGTTGTGCCTAAGGCGCAGGTGGCAAAGTTTTTCTCCTATTCTGTTGGCTCTCTTTTCATGTTCTTGATTGTTTCCTTCGCTGTGAAGAAGCTTTTTAGTTTGATACCATCCCATTTATTGATCCTTGATTTTACCTCCTGTATTTGGGACTCTTACTGTGGAAGTCAGTTCCTAAGCCAACATGATGGAGATTTGTGCCTACATTTTTTCTAGTAGGTGCAGGATTTCTGGTCTAATGCCTGGGTACTTGATCCACTTTGAGTTGAGTGTTGTGCAGGGTGAGATATAGGGGTTCAATTTCAATCTACTACATATTGATTTCCAATTTTCCTAGCATCGTTTGTTGAAGAGGCTGTTGTTTCTATGGTATCTCTGTCTAGTATGAGATAACTGTACTCATGTGGGTATGTCTCTGTGTCTTCTATTCTGAACCATTTGTCTTCCTGTCAATTTTTAGTGCCAATACCATGCCGTTTTTGTTAATATAGCTCTGAAAAATAGAAATAGCTTCAAGAATTTGCATGTCATCCTTGCACAGGGACCATATTAATCTTCTCTCTATTGTTCACAATTTTAGTATATGTACTGCTGAAGTGTGAACTAAACAGAGCTTCTTAATGAGTTTATTAATAAACTGTTGACATATCAAAAAGCAAGGAACACAACAACAGATTGCCTATACCTAGATAACTGCATCTTTCTTGCCATTCAAATTTAGGATTTTTATGAAGAATTGGGTCATCCACATTTTATTTTATCTTTTAAAAACAGAATGAAATAATTAGAAAAAAAGAGTGAGACATAAAGACATATATCCAGCTTCTGAGAACTTTAGACAATGATTGATAGTTTGTAGTCATTGGCTTTTTATGTTTATAAGAACATTTTTGGGCCTGGCTTGAATTTTACTTTATTAGAACTATAGATCTTCCAGTAAAATGCATTAACTTATAGAAAATGAAAGTATATTTGGAGGATGATTAAATGCCCTAATTCAATTCCTTTCTCAGTATCTTTGATCAGCACTTTATTTAATTTCTGTGGTTATAATGTACCTAATACAAATTAAAGAAGGACTTAATATCAACTTCATAGTCCTCTGAAATTGAAAAGAAAAAATAGAGAATCTAATAATAGCATTCAGTTACTTCCTTTATATGCACTATTATATATTACTTCAGGTAATTAGTTCCATGAGACTGTCAGATCCTTTTTCATTCTGTTCACTACTTTTGTTGGTGGAAATATAGAATAGTAGTTGAGCCTTTAAATATAATTAACTAATATTTATTGAACCAATGGTAATTGAGATTTAAAAATTGATCAGGGACATTAATTACATGAGTACATCAAATTTTAAAATATAAAACTTAAGGCAACCAGTTCATCATTCCTGCCCTCAGGTCTCTTATTGTCTAAATGTATGGACATTTTTTTCAAAGCTATAGTAACAGACCAGATCAATAACCATAATAAATTATGTTCCAGGTCCAATGTAACTATTTACATGGAAGTATCTTACTTGATTTTTAAAGAAATAATTATCTTACAGGAAAATTTTGCATAAGTGTAAATTAGTCCTAGTGAAGAAGAAATAATTTTATTTTTTACTTAATTAAAAATTATCTAAATTTTCTAAGTATTTAGGTGTATATTAAAATTAATATTGACATTTCAAGTTAAGATATAGTCAGTGATCATTACAGGATGAACACTGTATCAGGTTGATTACAGAAATTTTAATCTTCCCCAAAATAGATTCTGCCAAAAAAAATAAGTGAAGGATGTTTTAAAATATAGGTGAACAGGTTTATTGGTTTATTTGCAAATTCCCTTAGTTGTCAAGAAAGAATAAATTCATAGAAAAACATAGCTCATATTCATTGACAGCCTTTGATCTTTTCAGGAGTCACTGATCTCAGAGACTGTTATTCTCACCTTCAGAGGATCAGTGAGAATTTCCTGGGCTTCACACAGGGCAGAATATAAGAATGCATGTCCTTTTTTTAGGCATTCAGTAATTACACACTTTGCTGAAGATTTTTATTGTCCCACTGTAAACTCAGCAATTTGAAGATGAATCCCACTCTATAAATAAGGCAATGAAAATAAGTTCTATTTTTAATTAGCAGCTACACTTATAAGATTTAGTAGAAATTTAATTATTTAGTAGAAATTTAATTACTGGACAATATTAACTCATAGCATCCTTTCTCCCCAAGAAAAAAAGAAACACTGACAAGTGGATCCATTTAAGGCCTCATCTTGGTTTTTGAAAACAGTTTTAAATTTTATTAAATCTAGGATGTTCATGTTCTATGTTACATGTTTGAAATTATATTGGGGTAAATATATGTGATCTACAATGCATAGTTCAAATTTTATGTGAATGTGTGTAAATATTAATTAACTTGAGGACATTTTTAATGTTTTTGTTTTGTTTTGTTTTTTATAAATCAGTGCAAGATAGCTATATGTAATACTGGGTTCATTGTGACAGGATCATACAAGCATGGAGTACCAAACCTCAGCAAATGCTTATTCCAATCTGCAGTATCATCTGTGTTGAATGCTGCTTTGACAAAAGAGCTCTATAAAATCAAGATCTGTGATTTCCAGGTTGTTGCTCCATTTTTATTCTCTAGAGTAATTTCTGGCATCTGCAGAACAATAAGGATGTTTTTCTGGTGGCTTGGGAGCTCACAAAGTCCTCAGGAAGATTTTTGGTAAATGCTTCTTTTCCAGTTTCTTTCATTTCTCTCCATATGGAGTAACATTCCAACTATATTTGCTCCAGCTGATATAACAGAAGCTGCAACATACATCCCCAATGTAGCTACTGGACCCTACAAGTGGTATAAATCCACTCTAATTTCCTGTGCTCAGTATTAAGAAAGGTTGTGCCTCCTTACAGGGACAACTTCAATTACACATATAGTTTGGTTACCAATATGATAAAATATTGAGACTTCAAATATAATGACTCTACCTCATTAAATATACAAGAAATTGATATATCCATAAAGTAAACCGGTGTTTCAATTTGTGAGCTGATTAATTGCTTGCTAAAATTGAGAAGAAATGGGATTTAGCTTTGTTTGTGAGACACGGAAGGGAGAAAGCTCACCCATCTTCCCACCCAGTGTGGCCATAACTCTTTCTAGCTTCTTTAAAAAACTTTTGAAGGGTGTCTAAGTCCCAAGTCTCCTTATCCAGCTCAATCCATTATTTGCTGTTGAAAGCATTTGCTTTTTCTTTCCTGTTCAAAATAAGCACTTTTATAACATACATAAAATATATATATATTTTTTTCTCCAGAGAAAATCACTAATCTGCTCCCTAAAGAATAAGGTTCTTCACTCTCACAGTATTCAATGAATGAATCATATCTAGCAATAACATCAGCTGAATTTTATTGCTCACAGAAATATCAGTCCCCCCTGGAATTTAGTTGGACCTTATAATTTAAAAACGACAGAGTTTTAGGGTCTTTCATTTCACTGAGTTGAGTTGTAGATGTCGCCCTTTCTAGTAGGCATAACATATTTGAATTTTTGTGAGTCCTTTCCAAGCAGACAATAATTTTAGTGTCTCATCAGTTATCATATACATCTGAAGTACATATTCTATTTCTTCCTGTGGTGACTTGTAAACATGATTTCAGCACACAGCTTTTCTCTGTAAATAGGCGTATTTCTATTTTTTGCCCATCTCTCCCACTCCAGACTTCCTCATTATTTTCTCTTTTATTAATACTAGATGGCATAAAATATTGCGACTTAGAACCTTCTAAATGATACTTATTAGAAAATGTTCTCATACATAAAGTCTATGTGAATCTAAAATTTGAATGTTTAAATGGCATATTTTATCAAATTCAACATCAAACCGACAACACCCTTTATAACAACAATTTGCCAAATGAAGAAAATGTCATACTCTGAATGAGCATTATCCTTCATGCTGATAGGTGAAATTAATGAAATAATTAAAAAGCCATAAGAGGAAAATGAAGAGTGTCAGAAGACACTAACAAGATGGAAAACAAAATATTACTGGCATGGTAATGTGACTGACAAAAAATTACCTTTCTCCAATCTCAAGAAGGAGAATGAAACTTCATGAGAATTTCTCATATAGTTAGCACAATTTCTTTAATATTCTAGAGCCAATCAATGTCACAATGTAACATGAATTCCATGCTGTGTCAAGATAAAGTTAACCTGGTACTATACATAGGAGATTTTACAGGAAAAAAATGTATAATCTTACCTTACTTTCTATGAAAGATCCATGACCTTCCCAACATCAGAGCTGAGAGATATCAGTATACAAGGAAGCATTAAGTACATGGAAGTGTACAGTGTATACTGACATGGTAGGAATTATCACATTTTTTCTAAACTAGGAAAGTCTCATTAAAAAAGTACTCTTCTTGGTAGCCAATATTTCTCTGTTACGCTTAGACACACTGTTTTTTATAGTATTAATGCTTATTAGGAAAACAAAGGTTGAAGATGAGCAGCAACCAAATTTTACTGCTGTAATTTTTTTCAGAGAGAAAAAGTCCTATCCAGAAAAGTTTGGTTAAATAATTCCTTCCAAAAAATGTAATTAACATTGGAACATTTGACTTTTTCAAGAAGTCAAATAAACTAGTTCTGGAATGAGGTTGTGTTATATAATGAGATGAAACCTCTTCTCCATGAAAGAATTTTACTTGTTTATAATGTCCTCATGTCAATGGAAAGAAAGGTTAGTAGTTTCCTGGTGTTTGGAAACTGAAGGCAAAGGAGAAAGGGGAGGGAGAATCCTTGTTATCCCAACCATACTCATCAATTCATTTACTATGTGCCTATCTAGTTTGTGCCCTATTGAGACCCATCAGTACTTTCTACCAATAAAGACTATACAAAACAAATCTGTTTAATTAATTTTTTTCCTTTATTTCCCTTATTTTAGACTGAAATATTTTTTTGGAATCAATTTTTGTGACTTAAGAGTACTGAAAGGAACAGTAAATTAGATGCTATAAATGGCCACATTTCCAGGAGAGGATGTTAAAACTAAGATCGTTAATTGCAACTATGTCTATTAGGCAAAGAAGTAACAACTGTTATAAATGATGGAAATTTCTATCTCTACCCTGTTACAAAAGAGAAAAATGTTTTTCATCATAAAGAAGATTGCATCAAGATTCAATCTGGAAAATAATACATACTATATTTGAACTTCCTATTACACTGAATAAAACAACCATTTCTGCATCTACCACCTGGAATCTTGACGTACTAATCTTTTGAAAGATCTGAAGATCATCTTCATTTCTTCTTTCTTCATACATACACACACACACACACACACACACACACACACACACACACATGCACACACTTATCCACAATTGTTTAGTTGATAAGTGTGAGAAGAACGCAACATAACCTACTTTGTTATTTTTTTGAAGCTTGGCTGGTTGCATTACAGAGATATTTTGGGCAAGACCTAACTCAGCATCTCTTGCAAAATGAAGAACTCAAGGCATCTCTTGAGAGATGAGGCGTATCTAAACTCTGAACAGATAGTAAATCAGCATGCTGGGGAGTCTGGGACTTGTGAGCTGATGAGCCAGCGAAGATCAGCAGAAGAAAATGGTAAAGGTCATTGTGAACACATCTTGAGGGTTTGAGAATGTTTAAATTGTCACATGAAGAAAAAAGCAGAAAGACCACATGGTGGATTGCTGTGATTTGCCAGAGAGATGCCCTTTCAATAATGAAGGATTTAATCTCTCCTGGTAGCTGGCAAACTATTCCTCTTGTGTGAGGTTCTGCATCAAAGGACAGATCACTGTAGGCATGTAAAGAACCAATCACCTCACCCCCACATGGAACAGTGGGGTCATTTGGTATCTTCCCTTTCTTTTTATTTCTTTCTCTTCCCTTTTCCAAGTGTTTATTTTAAGAACCCTCCTAAAAACCTTTCTGAATGCAGAACTGATAATTGGAAAGCCCAGATTTTAGCTGCTGAGTATTTGAATCTCTAACAACAATAGTAACAACGTTTATACTTCCAGGTCAAGGGGTGTTTGCCCTTTTATTATTATCCTACCACTCTGGTGACCCTAATATTTTGAGTGCATATTGAAGGCAAAAAAACAGTGAAAAAAAAAAAAGATGGACAAAAGTGCTACTAACTGATAGAAAATAGAGACGGCTGGATTCCTAAAATTTCTCTTATATTTTCAGCTGAGAATTATAATATTCCTTTTTTTGTTTTTATAGCTAAAAGCATGCGAACTTTTATAGCTCTATTTGTCAGTATATTTAAAAAAATGTACTTGGTAATTATTTACAACATTTATACAATAGTCTCAGGTGAATAGATCAGTAAAATCAGCAAATAAACAAGAAACCAAGGTCAAGGAAGAAAATGATATTTATTAGATGTCTACTGTTTAGTTGTAGACATCATACATATGCCTGCACCGTGCTGAAAACAATGTTGTGGAGCTGATGCTCTATAGTCTTTCTATAAATAAAGTAATTAAAGATCAGAAAGATTTTAAAATCAGGAAATCAAAAGATGCATTTAAATAACTGATACACAAGTTCACATTTTTACCTATCTCACACTCAAAAAGATTAGAAGAAAACAGGAACATTTTCAAGTCAGATCATATTTTGAGAATGCATATTTTAATAATTAAGAATTTGGATGGAATAAATCATAATGTCTTCCCCAGGCTACATTATGGAAAACATAAATCATAAATCACTCTTAATAATATAATACCTTCACAGGTTTTGCTAAGTCAAACATATTCTGCCATCGTACTCAACTCACTGACATTAAGACTTATTCTGTAAAAGATTTATTGCAAACCAAGCCTGAAAATACATAAAATTTTATGTGCAAAAGTTATTTCATGCAAAGAAAAAATACTTATGTATAATAAAGGTCATGTCTTGAGCTGCAATCTGGACATTTGTATTACAGTGAGCCAGCAAGCCTTTTGCCCTGGTATTCCAAAATGTGAATTGCTGGATCTTCCAATTATACTTTTACTCATTTACAGTGCAATATTTTAATCCATGAACTTTAAGGGACAAAAGTTTCTTGATACAATTATTACTGAGGAGAAAGTGTTTTTTTTTATTTTAATAATCATTTTACAAGCTGAAGACATTGAGTGTTTGAAACTATTGGATCAAATTTAAATTTTATTTAAGAGTCCATTATTAAAATTATTACAAAAAAACTAAGACAATTTTCTTGGTTTGCCTTAAAATTAATAAAAAATTTCTAAGTAGTATGTGTAAAAATTAAAGCAATGAGTTAATATTGATTGTGTATTTTTAATTAATCACATCAGGTGATTAAGTCAGTTGTAAATCCTTGGAATTGAATTAAGGTGCCTAAATGAAGGCATAGAGATCACCTCAAAAAGTTAATTGGTGACTCAGACTAAAGGAAAAGTGAGACATTGTGCTAATTATCAGTGATGAATAATTGATTATGGAGTGGGGAGGAGACCATCATAGAGTCATGATGAGTTTTTGCTTCTTGTCAGTTCCCAAACAAAGAAGGAACAAATAAGATGACTCATGAGCATCATATATTGTCTTTTCTCCTCCTATACTTTCAGAGTCAAAATCTGTGTCTGCTGAAAGCACAACTTACTTCATTCTGGCTACTGGACAGTGGACTATAATTATCTCAGGAAGATGCATTAGTCTTATCTCTTTGAACCTCTACTTGGATCATAATAAGACAATTACACTTAGACTGGACTGCATAATAGACCCAGATGTCCAACAATGAATAACTGTAATTGATTATGGTTCATTATATTCTCAAATAATGTGAAACAGGATTTGTTATTCTGCAGTGAAATCTAAAAGCGTGTTGTCTCTGTCTAGCTCATTCATTATTTGAACTAAATTGTGGATCAATACCCTAAAAAGTATGATTGATTACACAGACATATGGATTTGAATCAGTCAGCCTGTGCACATCTTATTAAACCACTACCAAATGCAAGACAATGTCTAGCTGGTATTAGAATTTTAAAATATGTATGTAACCAATGACCCCACATTTATGGAAAATGGCGAAAAACATAAAAAGTGAATGCTGAAGAAGTTTATGAATGCAAAAATAATCCCAACACTACCAACAAAAACAAGAAAGGCAAACCTATACAGGATACATTTATTTCTCTTTCTTTACTACTGAATTTTATTTTTTCTTAAAAGTTAAAGCAGAACAAAGTTTATGTTGCTATGTAACAGGCTGAGAGGAACCCAAATGTTTTAATCCTATATACTCATTTCTTAGCATACTATAGCAAAGAATTGTCTGAGAATGGAATCTAAAAACCAGTTTGGGTTTTGTGAATTTTATTATGAAGTTTTCTAATTAGGTGTCCAGTTGCAATATATATTTCTACTGAAGTAAAATACCATCATGTAAAATGGAACATTTAGCTCATGTTAACTGTAGAATATGCTTAACAGCTCATTTAATGTAAATAGTACTTCTCAAGTTAGAACTAAATTTAGAAACCCTCTTCTTACAGTAAAAATCTAGAGACTATAACTCTTATCCAAGGTAATTTTGCTGGTTTATGAAAGAAGCAGTGCTGAGGGTCAAGGTCTCTTAAGAGTCCAGCACTCTTGCTGTCTTGTCATCTTTGTATAGAGCTTTACATAACAAGAGCGTTTTTGCATTTCCTATCCACTATTACACTTGACCATCATAACACTCCCTTGAAATAGTGCACAGTGATATATTTCTACAAGAGGTTGATATTTATTTAAAGAATGCTGCAGGTCAAGTATTTTTCTAACCATTTAGCTGTTCAGAAAACTGGGCTCAAGAAAGGTTAAGTCTTATATCCAGAGTTAAATAACAAATAAGAAAATAGAACTGGGATATTAACTAATGCACTCTAACCTCATTCAGTGTCTTGTTTAATTTGCCACTTGGCCCACTAATATAATTATATCTGATATTCTTTACCTTAAAGGCAAAAATAATTTAACAAATACTATTGCTATCCCAGAAGACATTGCTGCTGAAAAATAAAAAATAAAGCACATATTTTGCCATTATTGAGTACATAGAGATAATAAGTATTTAATAAACAATTATATTACAATGTGACAAGGTGCTAATACTGAAGTTTTGTTCATATCAGGTTCACTGGGGACATAAAGGAACTCAGAATCCTATCATGGATTACATTACTCTCCTCTATTAAGTTAAAAATAATATATGAGTCACATATTTGATTATCATCTTTTTCCATGTAATTGTTTATTAAGCTCTATATTTACTACAAATTACATTTATTATTGTGCCTCTGGCAACATTTATATGTAGAATATTTCAAGAATCATATTAACCAGGAAAATTTTAGCTACTTTATCCCCAGTTATATTTATAATCAATTATTTTTTGTTATACTGTTTATAATACTTGATAGTTACAAAAATGTCAAAGGTAGGTACCAAAATTGGAAAGTAAGGTGAAAGAATGGTACATTCATTTTAGCCTTGGGGCAGGGGATGTGTATTACATTGAGAAATAAGAATTCAATTTAGTCCACCAGGAAGAAAATGGATTCCTCCCAAAGAATATATCACTTTGATTGTGAAAACAAGTGACCCTCTCCAAGTCTAAAATGTGTTATATATTAAATTATGTTTCTATAGAACATTGTTAAAGTGAATTTCTGATTTCAGTGGCCTTTTCTAAATAAAAAATGGACAGAGGCAGTGACAAATCTTTAACTTTGAGGGAAAAGACCTGATAGTTTTTTGTTTTCTGTTTGTTTTGTTTTGTTTCTTATAACTTCTAATAATAATTTCAAAAGTTCTTTAAATTTACGAAGTTAAAAACATCTTATTTGTGTTGCCTTAGTTGATCCTCATGAACACCCTATAAGTTTGATTTACTTTTGCTATCCTATTTTAAAGATGATGAAATTGTGACTCAAAGACTTTAAGTGACTTAAGTCATTTTCCTCTGCTTAGTAAGTGGCTGAGATGATATTTCAACCCAGGTTACCTTGACCTTTCAGGTATATGTTGTTTCTCTTAATTGTATGATGTTTCACATTTCTCTGGATTCGTCTATTATGATTCTTTAAAAAAAATTGTTGATACACACCTTTATATAGGGCAGTTTTTAAAATTAGATTTATGTAACTTACATAGGGAAAATGTCCCCTATTTAGTGTCCAGTTCCTTGAGTTTTGGTGTACTCATGTAACTGAGTAACAATTGTGACCACCAGCAGGATAGGATGGTCAGTCTCACCATTACATCATAATCCTTTAGGCCCTTTGCAGTGAACTGCTTTTAATTCTTGACCTGATGATGATGGATCTCTTTTCTCTCCTGTAGATTATTTTTTGAGAAGGGCATAGTAAATTATACAGTCAATGCCAGCTTCAAGGGATTGCATCCCAAAGCCCTAGGTTTAAAAAGGCCCCAAACTTGGTTCAATGCTCCATTGTTGCAGTGTGGAAAGTCTTAAATTTTGAATAATTGGCCCCATATTTTCATTGTGCACTGGGCTCTAGCAATTTAGTAGATAGACCAATATATAGCATGCAGATATTTGAGTGTGGCTTTTTCTCTGAGTGTAACACATTTGAAATCATTCCATTGTTGGATATATCCATAGTTTATTTCTCTTTATTGCCCAATGACTTTTCCATCATAAAGCTCTTCCACAGTTTGTTTAGCCATTCATCAGTTTAAGAACACTTCCATTGCTCCTGTTTGGGGAAATTATAAATAAAACAGCTATAAATATCTACATATATATTTTATGCTTGTATTAAAGCATAAATTTTTACTTATCCTATGTGAAGACCTAAGAGTGCAAATGTTGGGTTATATGGTAAGCTCATGTATTTTAATAAAATATTTATTTATTTTTATTATTATTTTCCCTCCATTTCAGACACTTTAAGTTTTGTAGTATTATCTCATTGTTTTTTTATTTACATTAAATATTAATGATATTGAGAATCTTTTCATGTATTTTCTTGCCATCTGTATATCTTTCACACTAAACTGCCTTTTCAAAAGGCACTAAATTGTCTTTGGCCAATTAATTTTCTTTCTTATTTTCAAGAATTACTTACATATTCTAGATACAAATTCTTTATTAGATGTGTATTTTGCAAATATTTTCATCTGATGACTTCTTCATTTTCTTTATAATGTCTTTCAAAGAATATAAATTATATACTTTTAAGATCATCCCTTTGATAATGCATTAAATTTACTTTTTTTTTTTTCCATGGAAGTAGGGAGGTCGGAAACAAATTGGGTTTGTTTCTTAAAAACCAAGAAGATACTCTAGCCAGGATGGAAAATATTTGAACTCTAGCACTAATTACAATACTTCTGTTGTGGCTTAGGATGTTGAGACATTTTGAGACTCAGTTCAGCCTTGGGAAAAAACAATCCTATATTTGATTGCCAAATTCAACTAGAAAAGTAAGAGTAACACCACCAAGTTGATGTCATAGAGAATGCTTCTTTTTTTTTTGTACTGGGAATTGAACCCAAGGGCACTCAAACATTGAGCCACACCCGATTCCCTTTTTGTATTTTATTAGAAACAGGGTCTTGCTGAGTTGCTTAGGGCCTTGCGAAATTGTTGAGGCTGGCCTCCTGAGCCCCTGGGATTACAGGCATGCACCACCATGCCTGGCTAACAATTACTTCTTGATCACCAAAAATGACATTGGGTTATCATGAATTTTATCTTATTTGGACATTATATGTGTAAAAGAAAGATCCTATTCAAATTATATTACATACATAAAACTAAATTGAGCCAAATATATAACAATTATTTTATATCTTTAAAATTATTCATTTTCTTCATGAGAGTACTCTAATTTAGCTTGACTAATATTATTCTGTTCATAAATCTAAATGTATACTTGTATATGCATAGGTGTGCACATATAAAGATATGCTTACAGCCAGGCACAGTGGCTTCGGAGGCTAACACAGGAGAATCTTGAGTTCGAAGCAAGCTTCAGCAACTTAGGGAAATCCTAAACAACTCTGCAACACCCTGTCTCAAAATCAAACATAAAAAAGGGATGGGAATGTGGCTCCATGGTTAAGCATCCCTGGGTTCAATTTCTGGTACAAAAAAAAAAACATGCTTAAATATATACATACATGCACACAGGCATTTACGTATTGATATATGAGCATTAATTCTTTTTTATTTGCACATTTTATAGATGCATTATTCTGATACAAGGATATAAGATGACCTGTTCATATATGCACACAATAAAACAATATAATTTGGCCAATTTTGAAATTTTTATATATTTTAGATATTAATCCTCTGAAGAGTAGACAGAGAAGATTTTCTCCCATTCTCTTGGTTCTGTCTTCATGTTCCTAATTGTTTCTCTTTCTGTGAAGAAGGTTTTTAATTTGATGCTGTCTCATTTATTAACTCTTCAAATTATTTCATGAGCTTTATGGTTCCTATTGAGAAGTTCATTGTCTATGCCTAAGAGATGGAGTGTTGACCATAGGTTTTCTTCTAGGAATTGCATGGTTTCTAGTCTAATTCCAAGATCTTTGATTTATTTTGAATTAATTTTTGTGCAAGATGATAGATAAGAATCTTTTATCACATATGGATAATCAATTGTCCCAGGACTATTTGTTAAAAAGGCTATCTTTTCTACAATGCATTATTTTAGCAATTTGTTAAGGATCAGATTAATGTTTCTATGAGGGTTTGTCTCTGTTTTCTACTCCATATCATTCATTGTTCTAGGTGTATGTTTTTATGTCACTACCATGCATTTTTGTAACTATAACTCTATAGTTTAACTTGAAATCAAGTATCATGATACCTTCAAGATTGCTTTCTTAGCTTAAAGTTGCTTTGGCTATTCTAGGTCTTTAAATACCACCAAATGAATTTTAGGACTGTAATTTCTAGTACTGTGAAAAACATCTTTGGTATTTTAGCGGGATTTGCAATAAAATGGTATATTGCTTTTGATATATGGTCAGGTAAACCATATTAATTCTGCTTATCCATGAACATGGAAGGTCTTTTCATCTTCTGAGATCTTCTACCGTTTATTTCTTTGATGTTCTGTAGTTTTTATTTAGAGGTCTTTCACCTCCTTGGTTAGATTTAATCCTCTTTTTTAAGACCAATGTGAATGAAATTGTTTTTCCATTTGTCAGTAGATGTGTCCTAGGTATATAGAAAAACTATGGATTTTTCTATGTTGATTTTTTAACCTGCTACTTCTGCTATTTTGCCAAAAATTTTAATTAGCTCTAGAATTATTTTGGTGAAGATTTTTGAATCTTCTATGTACAGAATTATATCATCTGTAAATAGAGATCATCTGACAACTTCCTTTCCTATTTTTATTCTTTTATTTTCTTCTCTTGCCTAATTACTCTGTCTAGAATTCCTAGCACTACATTAAATAGAACTGATGAGAGTGGACACTCTTGTCTTGTTCCACATTTTAATGGTAATGCTTTCAATTTTCTCCACTTAATATGAAGTTAGCTTCGGTTTTTTCATATATAGCCTTTATGATGTTGAGGCAGATTCCTTCTTTCCCTAGTTTCTTCAATGTTTTTATAATGAATAGGTGCGAAATTCTTAAAATCTTTCTTTGCATCTATTAAGATTACTAAATAATTTTTGTCCTTAATTCTGAAAATATTACAAATTACATTTATTGATTTGAATCTCTGAACTTAAACCAAATTGGTTATGGTGTATAGTCTTCTTTATATTTGTTAAACATGATTTTCTAATATTTTTATTAAGTATTTTTGCATGTAAGTTCATAAGAGACATTGGTTTGTTGTTTTCTCTCCTTGATCAATACTTATCTGGTTTTCATATGAGTGCAATATTAGCTTCCTAGAATAAACTTAGAAATATTCCATCAATTTATATTTCATAGAATAATTTGAGTGTATTGGCATTAGTTCTTATTTAAAAGTTTGGCAGAATCATCTAAGAATCCTGGTCCTAGGCTTTTCTTTGCTTGAAGGCTTTTTATTAGTGCCTATATCTTGTTACAAGTTATGGGTCTATTTAGGTTTTCTATGTCTTCTTGATTTAGTTTGGAAGATTGCATTTGTCTAGAAATGTATCCATTTCTGTAGGTTTTCCAACTTATTGGTCTCTAATAATCCACTGGATTTATGAGATGTGTGTGGTGATTTCTCCTTTTTCATCTTTAATCTCATTAATTTGGTTTTTCTCCCTTTTTCTTTTGTTAGTTTGGCTAATAGATTATCAATCTTGTTTATCTTTTCAAAGAACCAACTCTTTTTTTCATCAATTCTTTGTATTGCTTTTTTTTCCTCAAGTTCATTGATTTGGGCACTGATTGTAATTTTTGTTTCTTTTACTGGTTCTGGAATTGGCTGGTTCTACTTTTTCAAGGATCTTCAGATACATCATTCAATTCTTTATTTGGAATCTTTCTGATTATCTTATGTAGGAACTCATAGCTATAAACTTTCCTCTTAGAACTGCCTTCATAATGTCCCAGAGGTTCTAGTGGTTGTATCAATATTTTCATTTGATTGTAAGAATTTTTAAAATTTCTCCCTTGATTTCTTTGGCTACCCATTCATCATTAAAAATGGTATTGTTTAATCTGCACATATTTATATAGTTTCTGTAGGGTTCGGTTATATTGATTTCAACTCCATTCCATTATTATCTGATAATATGGAAGGAGTTACTAATTTTTTTTTTGTATTTGCTAAGAGTTTCTCTGTGTCTTAAAATTTGGTCTACTTTAGTTAAGGTCCCATGAACAGTTATTATTGAATGAAATATTCTATAGATATATGTTAAGACCATTTGATTTATACTATTTCCAGGTAAAAAGAGACTTTCTGAATTTATATCTAGATGACCTATCTAATGGTGAGAGAGATGTGTTGAAATCTCTTGGTGTTACTATAGGGAATATATCTGAGCTTCAATTTGAATAGTAAGTTTTTCATGTAATTATTTATATCCAAGTTTGAATATTCCCTTTATAAATATGAATTGACCATATTTTTCTACTCTGATTAATTTTTGTGAGAAATGGTCTTTGTGAGATACTATAGTAGCTACTCCTGCTAGTTTCTGTGTTCCATTTGCGTAGAATATAAATTTCCATTCTTTTATTTATAGTGTGTGGCTATTGTTGCCTGTAAGGTGCATTTTTGCAAACAACATAGGGTTGGGTCTTGTTTATTCATCTGTTCTTCCAGCCTATATCTTTTAATTAGAGAGTTGAGAAAGTTGCAGTTAATTTTATTATAGAGAGATATTTATTAATTCCTGCCATTTTGATTTAATTGTTGTGTTTAATTTGGTCCTTTGCCTATTTGTTTAGATATTCTTCAAATGAGCTTTCTTCTTTTGTGAACTCTGAGGTCTTAGGCTTTTTTGTTTGTTTGTTTGTTTTTATTTCTTCCATGTGCAGTATTTTTCTAAGTATGTTCTGTAATGCCAGATTAGTAGTCATAAATTCTTTTACTTTCTTCTTACCTAGTAAAATTTTATTTCATCTTCAATTTTGAATGGTGGTTTTTCTGAATATAGTAAAGTAGTACTGGTACACATTTATTTTCAATAAGGACTTGGAAAAATGGCTTATAGATTTTATGCTGAGAAATCAGGAGTGATTCTAATTGGTTTGCCTCTAAATGTGACCTGTTGCTTTCCTCTTGAGAATTAAAATTCTATCTTTGTTTTCTATGTTAGGTATTTTAAATATAATGTGTCATGAGAGGTTCTTTTCTAATCTTGGCTTCTTGGGTTTCTGGCTCCTGTATATGGAGGACCATCTTATTCTGAAGTTTTGAAAATTTTTCTGTTATTATTTCCCTGAATAGTTGATCTATTTCATTTGCCTATATATATTACAACTCTCCTCTATTCCAGTGATTCTTAAATTTGGTCTCCTCATGCTTTCCCAGAGTTCTTATATATATTTTGATCATGATTACTGTTTTTCTCTAATACTGTCTGAAAAGTCAGGGCTGGCCACTTTGTCTTACATTTCTGAGATTTTTATCTTCAGCATGACCTACTCTATTATACAGTCACTAAATTAAACATTTTATTTTAATTATTGTGTCTTTTATTTCAACATTTCTGTTTATGGGCTGAGGTTGTGGCTCAGTGGCAGAGCGCCTAGTGAGGCATTGGATTTGATACCCAGCACCACATAAAAATAAATTTTAAAAAATAAAGATATTGCATCAATCTATAACTAAAAATATTTTTAAAAACATTTTAAAATTTTTCTGTTTGTTTCTTTTTTCAGTATTTCTATCTCCTTACTGAATTTCTTCTTCATATTATGTATTGGCTTTCTTAATTCATTTGGTTGTCTTCTGTGTTCTCTTTGAATTCATTGTTCATTTTTATAACGATTTTTTGAACTGCTTATCTGATATTTCATTCACTTCAGTATTTGGGGGTTATTTACTGGTGAATTGTAAAGTTTAGGAGGTGTTGTGTTATCTTTTTTGCCATATTTCTTGTATTCATGTGTTAGGTTTTATGTATTTGTTGAAAGGGATTTCTCTTCACCCTCATGTATGAGTCTTTTTAGGGCACAGTCTTACTTGCCAAAGTATCCTAGATTGACCCAAATATAGAACCCCTATGAATATGGTGTCCACAGACTTTGTGTTATTTCTCTCTGTTTTTGCTATAGCAATGGATGCTACAAATGGGATCTGAAAGACCACCTATAGCTGTTTCTAATTATGGTCTGGTCATTACTTTGGGGTTTTGTCTCTTCTATTCTGTGCATTAAAGTATAGGCGAAGATTGAATGTCACGAATTTGTGTTTGGAGCCAGGCACACTTTTAGTTGTGTTTAGTTCAGCAGCAGGGTTTATATCATGTGAACTAGTAGTGTTTCTGTAGGTTTCTAGCACCTCATAGAGTAGGGGAAAACAAACAATAGCAAAAACCACTGCAAACAATATGCAGCATTAAACTAAATACATAGATCCTACTATGATGTCTACATTATATAATAATTTATAATTTTGCCACATTCACACACACAGAAAAAAATGGTAGGGTTGGCAATTGCCAACACCAAAACCAAAAGGTTTTCATGAACTCTATCTGACATTAAAGCAAACAACAGGTATCAACTATATCATCCCCAGCAGTAGTAATTGCAACAGCATTAATGGTGGGGGTAAGAGTTATATAAACCCATTAGGGCTTAAAGATGGTAAGACTACAGTTAATGAAGAGAAAAGACAATGTCACAGAAAATTAGAAATGAGTTTACAATTTCAAAAAATGAACAGAGAGAATGAGAGAATTCAGAAGCAATATAGGATGTGATGGTTATAAGGAAGGGTGAGAAAAAAATATATGTAACAAAGTAAATGGAGAGTGAGAGAGAACAATAGAATTTGTTTACTAATAGAAGAAAATAGAAAGAAAAAGAAGAGAACGACAAACAAAAGAATACAAAAGAAAACCAAACTGTACTAATCAGAAAAACCTAACCCTCAAAAGGCAAGGCAAGGAAAAATAAACACAATTTAAAAAATGCTAAAAATTAGAAAAAAGAAAAAATATGCATATGTATATGTGTCTACAGACCTATCAGTACAGCAAAAACATACATTTTTAAAAATTTCTTAATGAATATTTAAGAAATTGTTTCCATTGAGGTGGTCAAAATAGTTCATGAGAATAAATGATCACTGTCTATGTCTTCCTTTTGATTTCTTCTTGGACTATGCACTGAGAATAAGAACAAGGGCTGGGGGTCATTAACATCTTCCCTTTTATTGTTGCTCATAGAGCTGCCAGTTGGAGTGGCCTAACACTAATTAGAATTCACTAATTAGAATTCAACTAATTCTCATATTTTCTTTTCCCCAGTATGGGAAGAAAGGTATAAAGAATATAGTGAGGAGTGTGGATATATACTTGGGTTATATTTTGAAGTGTTTCCCCCTGTGTTCTTTCTGAACAATTGCAAAGTTTTGGTCTCATTCATAGTTCTTCTTTCCAAGTTGAGTTGACTTTTGTGCAAGTTGAAAGATGGGGATTCATCTTATTAGGATCTTATTTGTCCAATTTTTTGCATCATTTAAATGCACATTCCACTATTTGCTTTAAAAAATGTTTTCTTAAAATATAATGAGGAATCATTTTGCAAATTAGTGAGTGGTCCAAAACCTCTTATAGAAATCAAGACTCTATCAAAAAGATAGGGTTGTTTCATATTCCTAATATGGAATTTTCTTTAGGAAGGCATGAGAAGTATTGTGAGGTGGAATTTTTTCTGCACAGACCAGATCCATGCACTACCACGGTGAGGCTCCTGCAGAGATTATTGAGTGAGGTTTGAGCAAGTGGGGCTGAGATCTAACAGGCCTCAAAGGCTTTTCTGGGTGGTTTCTTGAGCAATAAATTCTCACAATTCTTTAAAGTGCATATTAGCTTTTTTTTTTTTTTCATAATAGCCCAATGTAAGAAGTCATCCCCAGTTGCAGGAACTTTTTACAATAAGCCTTTTACATTCCTGCTCATGAGACTCGAGGTCATTAATCAAAGCTAAGTCAGCTGACCTGGTCTGCTTTAGATTGATGGATCTGGGCTCTGATCTTCAGGCTCCAATTTTGAGTCAAGTTTGTCTATGTACCTCTCATGAATCTAGGATTGATGCTTTCCTTGGCACCTTACGATGATACCACAGTATATGAGAGCATACAGAAACATGCTGTGTTACTTTAGGCCTTGTCTTGGAACTTGGACATTATCATTCATGCCCTAATTCCACTGGCCAAAGAAAGTTAGGAGGCTTCCTCCAATATCAATTTGGGGTCAATATGCCCCTTTCATTATTAGAAGAGTCACTACAGTGTTTCATGACTCAAGAAAGAAAGTGTAATTAAAACATGAGGAAAAGGCATATTTCAGAAGACTGGTTCTGCACATTGAGATATCAAAATGTTAAATA
Organism: Ictidomys tridecemlineatus; assembly: GCF_052094955.1. Lineage (NCBI taxonomy): Eukaryota > Metazoa > Chordata > Mammalia > Rodentia > Sciuridae > Ictidomys > Ictidomys tridecemlineatus. The sequence goes on along the minus strand of NC_135480.1, from coordinate 165,854,615 downwards.
ATTTATATGTAATGTCTTATTCATCTACCGGCCCACAACTTTCACTAATCAAAGAAAATGTCATAATGTCATTTATAATATGTATTTATAATATGTATTATGTTGTTCATTTCTGAGTATTTTATATATATGTGTGTATATATATATATATATAGTGAGAGAGAGAGAGAGAGAGAGAGAGAGAGAGAGAGAATGTGTTTGTGTGTGTATAGCAAGTTATTAAGTGTCAGTAAAGATCAATAAAACGTGTAGCCAGTGAACTACATGATCTGGAATAAGTCATCCAATATTTTCTTTCCTAACTCAGCAATATCTTGTACAGTGGAGGAAATGAAAATGATACTTATGGAAATGTTCTGAGGTCTTTGGAGAGGAAATTTTATAATATAATCAGAGAAAAATGTATTCCAGTATTTCATAACAGGCAAGCTTTATTTGGATCATTTTTAAGATCGATATATTTGTTGCCCTAAATAGAGGTAACATAAATTAAATCTCAGTGTGGCACAACTTTCCATATGGTTAGTGTTCACCACATTACTGTGTATATTTAGATCAAGTTCATAAAGCTAGGATATTCATTTCATCTCATGAATTCTTTTGGAAAAAAAATATGCTGAGGGTATAATGAATGGGTTTTATGTGGATTTATAAAATCTGCCACATTGTCCACCTCAGAAATTGCTTTATTTAATAAGTCTCCCTCAAGACTTCCCTATTGTTCTGTTTATTCACTCCACATTTCCTCTTTATCTCCATCTTTGTTGTTGTTGTTTATATATTTCTTTCTCACTTTTCCTTTAATGTACCAAACTTTTTTATTTAAGCATGATACTTCTGAGTTTCTCCTTCTGACCGACTAGATTATTAGCTCCTCAAGGACAGAAAGTATGTCCTGGTCATTTCTGGTTTTTCAAACTTGGCAAATTAAAAGTAACTACTATACATAAGCCAGGTTCTGGACACCACATTTTGGTAATAGTGTTTATTTGTCCAATTTTTACATTATTTACGTGCACATTCCACTATTAGATTTTAAAAATGTTTTCTTAAAGTATAATGAGGAAGCATCTTGCAAATTAGTGAATGGCCCAAAACCTCTTATAGAAATCGAGAATCTGCCAAAACAGTAGGGTTGTTTCATATTCCTAACATGGAAGATGTCTGTAAAATTCTAAATTGTTCTGGAATTATTTTCAAAAGACTAATACTTAGCCAAAGTGTTTTTAAAATTTGATGAGTCTTTCAAAAATTAAAGCAGAGGAAAACAGTCCATTTAAAAATACAACACAAACTTCCATCTACACAACATGGCATCTCTATTTGCTCCTTCAATAAAGTGCGACTATGAATTATGGAAATATTAGAAGTAGCAGTCAAAGGGGAATTTTGAAAATTGGGGAAAGGAATATAAAGAGTGAGGTTAGGGTCAAAGACAAGTGGGCATCTTATTGCCTCCCCCAACTGAAGGTATTATTCGAGATTCAGAGTCTCCTGATCCCCAAAATAACAACTGTTATCAGAAAATCTAGAATCTCTCTTCTCCATCCTGGTAGGACAGACATGTAGGAAATATCAGAAGTCCTACTGACAACAAGCAACTGGAGAACCCATCCCTTTTCCATGGATCCTGAGATGTCTGTCTACTCTAAGATACCATGTGGCTGGGGGCATAAGTAAGGAAAGGTTCTCCACAGAGACCAGCAGGGCAAGAGTTCTCATTCTCCTAAGAAAATGCAATCTCAGTACAGGTGGTCACAGGGAGGTTTCTTCATCCCTACAGGCTCTCACTTCCCCATAAAAAGCACCTTTCCACAAATGACTGATGGAAGCTGGCAGTGTTCTCTTATTCTTTAAGGAGATAACTCAGAACCTTGCTTTCTACTGGCTCACCAACAAAGTTCCCAGAGGGCATAAGCTTTGGTTTCTCATGATATTAATATGCTGGATGATGCTCTATTTATTATTAGATAGCATGCTTACGACCCACCCCCATTTTTAACCACTCCACACCCTCATTGGAATTTTACAGAATGTATTTTTAAATAAAATACTTGCAATTGGAAAAAAAAAGATTTTTGTCAAAATCAACCCAAATACTCTATTTGGTATTCAGCAAGACTTAGAACAAAATGAACCAGGCAAACAGGCAAAAAAGCCTTTTGATGTTTTCCCTTCTGTTTATGTAAGTCCTTGTAAACATGATTTTAAACATTTTGCCTGAGAATTTATATATGCATACTTAACAAAATATAATTATTCAAATCCACACTATCTTCTTCAAAGACGTGATAATTTGAGTATGTTTTTACTCTTTCCTCACTGCCATGCTACATGATTTTTCTCTCTTAGTTTTTATTTCCTACCTCTTAAAGTAGGCCCTTTAATAAATATTTTAGAAATGTATTGATTAAGTTTGCCAACATGGCACTAATTTCTTCAGAATCACTTCTTACAATTCAAATGTTTCCTTGAAAATATTTTCTCTTTTAAATTAAATATCCTCATGGAAAAGATTGAAACTGGATCCCCATCTTGCATCTTGCACAAAAGTCAACTCAACATGGAAAAAAAGATCTATGAATGAGACCAGAAACTGCAATTGCTAGAATAGAACATAGGGGAAATACTTCAAATATAGTCATAAGAAGACACTTCCAAAAATTAATAAATGGGATATCATCAAACTAAAATTTCTGCACAGTAAAGATAACAACAGCATGAGGAAAGAATGTATAGAGGAGAAAATATTTTTCAGTTACTCTTCCAACAGAGGATTAATACTAATAATATATAAAGAACTCAAAAGAAACTAAACAACAATAAGCCAAATAACCAACTGAATACATGAGCAGAAAAAAAAAACTTAAAAGACACTCTCCAAGTAGGAAGTACAAATGGCTGACAATTATATGGAAAGATATTCAACATCTATCTTCATCAGGGAAATGCAAATCAAAACTACACTGAGATTTCATCTCACTTCAGTTAGAATGACTGTCATCAGGAATTCAGATAACAACAAATGCTGAAAAGAATGCAGGGAAAAAAGAATTCATACACAACATTAGTAGGAAGGTAAATTAGCATAGCCACTATGGAAACCAATATAGAGGTTCCTTGGACTAGGAATGGACAGACTATATGATAGATACAGTTATATACTTTTTCAATATTTATCCCGAAGAACTAATGTTAGCCTATTATAAAGATACATGCACATCCTCATTTATAGCAGGATAGTACACAATAGCCATGTCCTGGAACCAGTGTCAGTGTTCATTAACAGATAAATGGGTAGATAAAATGTGGAAAATATCCACATTGGGGTTGTATTCAACCATAAAAAAACAAAATTATGTTATTTACAAGAAAATACAGGGAATAAGAAAGAAACTTTGCAATTGCTAGAATTAAGTCACATTTAGTAAGTCAAGGGCAATATGATTTTTCGCATATGTGGAAACTAGAGAGAAAAATAGGTGGAAAAGGGGGATCTCATGAAAATAGAAAGGGGATATATAGGGTAGAGGAAGAGGACATGGAGGAGGGAGAATGGCAGGGTACTGGGAGGTACTGGGATTGAAACTGATCAAATTACATTATGTACATGTATGAACATGCCACAGCTGAGGCACACTATTCTGTATATTTATTATTCACCAACAAACTTTCCCATTATTCATCAATTAGTGGTTCCTTCAGCAAGGAACACTGTAACATCAACACATTGTTTATGTATTATTAAATTGTTGTTAGTTTTTAATTAATGTTATGTCAATTGACAAATAAAAATTGTATATATTTTTGTCAGGCAAAGTGATGTTTGATATGTGTGTAAAGGCAGAGTGACTAAGTCAAGTTAATTAATATATCCATCATCTCAATTTATTATCATTTTTGTGGTGAGACATTTGAAATTTACTGGCAATTGTTTAGAAATATGCACTATATTATTATTGACTATATTCATCCTCTTGTGCAATGTATTTCAAAACTTTTTCTTTCCTAAGAGTAATTTTGTACCCAGGGAGCCAGATAGAAGTGTTTTGTCAGCCCTCCCAAAGGTCCCAGCAGACTACCAAACATCAATCAAAAAACATAAGGGAACAAGTCTTCTTTTGACTCCAGCATGCAGTAGTTTAGGTAGGAACTCTAGGTGGCACTTTCTGGTGGCAGACATGATCGTTTCTACTGAATTTTGCCCAAGTAGCAGATTTCTAAATAAAGCATATTGTGATTTCAGAAAATTGTAGGTCATTTGATATGGAGCAATAGATAACTGAAACATTAAGAGATTTAAAAACATGCACATATTTTCTGTCTTTGATTTATTATTAAAATGTTAACCTCAAATCCAGCAAAAGAAAATTTTAAAAAATTAGAAGTTTTTTAAAAGTTATATTAATAAGAGAGGACTGTTATCAAACAGTCATATTTGGAGAATTAATTAATTTATAATATGCTAACAATACTACATTTTTAGAGTCTTTGCAAATATGCTTCTATAACTGAAGAATATAGGGCACATTGCTATGCTTCTTTCCCCAATGCCCCCAATTATTAAGGTTTTATTAACTTATAACATAATAGAGCAGAGAAGAAAAGAGGTAGTCAAATGTACTCTTAATTCAAATTTGATTTTCATTTTTTTATATTTCATTTAACTGTAATGTAAGTATATTGAATTTTACTTGTTTAAAGTACACAATTGGTTCTGCTTTAACATATATATGTATATGTATATATATATATGTATATACATATATATGTGTGTGAAGATGTAAAACTAATACCACAAGCAATATAGCAAACATTTCCATAACCCTTAAAAGTTTCCTCATGCTACACTGTAATACAATCCTTTGTCAAACTACTGCTTTAAGAAACCACTGATCTATGTACTGTCTCTCTGATTTCATTTTTATTTTAAAAAAATCTATAAAGAGCTTGAGGTAATAATCCTTTATTTTTTCTACTTCTTTTGCTCAGCATAATAACTTAGGAGATATGCACATGTTTTTGAATGTAACAAGATTAAGTTCATTTTTTTGAACAATATTGTCCAGTAATATGAATAATACTGAAGTTTTAACATGCATTCGTTAAGACATTTAGGGGTTTTTTTCCAGTTTTTGCCTATTATTAATCATTCTGTTATGTTTGAAATTCATTGAAATTTTCTTGGTAGATTCTTCTTGAAGTACACTTGCTTTGTAATCAAGTTCAATTTATTTTCATTGCACTCCAAGTTGAATTACAATGTTACTTATACATTATATTCTGAGTTATTTCACTTTTGCTGGAACAAATACTTAAATACTTAAAGAAAGGTAAATTACAAGTATACTTTCTGAGCTACATTTCTAATATAATCATAATTAAATACATTGTGAGATAACAACATGTATGTTCAATTTTTTTTTTAGTATTTGTCTCCACTATCTTCACCTATCATCAAGTTTCTCATAAATATTTGAAAGGTAATAAGATTTCCCTTTATTTATTTGACTTATTTTGTGAGATAATATTCTCTCAACTTTAAAGAACTTTCATTAGTGCCTTAAAATTTCGTTTGTCTTGGTATGTTTTTCTTTTTGTCTAAGAGATATATGGAATTATAAGCCCCATACATATAAATTTAATATATTTACCAGTTACAGCTTATATTTGGCAAAAGTTAATAACCTTAAGGAGAAGTTCAACCTATGTGTGTGCTGTTCAGCAGCAGACTTAATGGAGTATATATGTGGGCATTTAAGCTCTTGTTTTACAAAACTCCCTTATCTCCATAATCTTCCCTATGAATCCAGTTCTCAGATTTACTGCAGATTGACTTCAATCTCCTCAACTCAGAATAACTGCTGTGTTCTGCTTGGATTCCATCCTTCCTGTCTCTGAAAGTGCCCCCAGGAAAGCTAGGGTAAAAATGGGATGGCCTGTTCCATTTCCACCTTACCTGCTGCCCGATATCTGAAAGTAAAAATTTCATGTATTTTTGTAAAAAAAAAAATGTTCTTTTCAGTGAGAGGGAAAATTCCATAATTAGATCATAATGAATGAAAACAAAAATGTTTTTTATTTCTTTACAAAATTAAAATTTGGCTAAATGATTGCTCACCAATTCTTTTATGTGATTTCTATTACTCTACAATAATTACAATAAGTTTATCTTTGAAATTAGTAAATATCTTTGGACAAACAGCCATTCAAATTGAAAACAAAGCTTAATGAGCTTAATGTAATTTGTAACAATGTAATTAAAAGAAATTTCTTTTGAGCAAAAGGGTACTTTTTTTTTAATTGCAACAGAAGTTGGTTAACAAGAAGCATCCAGGCATTTTTTTTTCTTTCTTTCTTTCTTTCTTTGCTACTGGAATCATTATAAGTTTTGTTACATTTTATATAGCACCAGGTGCAGTGATTTTTAAATAGCATAAAATAATATATGTCTCCAAATGCTAGTGTCCTAGGCATATTAGAAACCTCTCCTCAATAGTTGTGTGAACTAATTATTTATATTTGAAAAATATAATAATACCACCTAATATTTTATAAATTTATTCAGATTTATGGAATGTAAGAAAAATCCCAATCCAATTGGACTTAAGGGGGCCAACCCATTTCTTCCTGGGATTTTTCCTATCTTGGCTTTCTATCATTAAGCCGTAGAAAGATGTTATCAATCCATTTGTCAGTACCTGAATATCATTGCTTACAAGTCACAGGAGAGTTCTATAAATGGAAGTATTCTAACATATTTAAGAGATTAATCCTACAGAATAGAATGTTTTGACAGGACTCTGATCTCCCACAGGCAAAGCTCTGGAGACATTTCCTTTCAAAGTGGCAAACCATTATCCTGTCTAAGTATTCTAGTACTAATGACAATTTTTTTGTCATGTCAAATGATTAAAAGATAAATATGGAAAAGAAAAAAGCACTTTGGCTGCCCCACGTGATGACTGCAATCACAAGGAAGCAAGGTCAGGAGAAAGGGAGGAATACGTTCCATTATTTAAAAAAGTCTTTATTTCTCCAAAAATCTTGGGATTTCCCAAAAAACATATTACTCTCTCATAAAACTGAAATTACTTTGGAATCTTGATTCTGTCACAGTGTCTGATGCTATCGAGATACATTCCAATCGTTAATAAAATAGTATTAATGAAATACACCTAAACCAGGTAACACTATTTCACCCACTGTTAAGGCCTGCTCTTACTTGGATATAAAGGTGAAAATCTCATGAAAGAAACATAGTCATTGAATTCAGAGATATAGTTTATTTCAGGCATGTTCTGTATCAGAAAGCTTCTAAAGTGACAAATTATATGAAATTCCACTAAGAAGAATATGTGAGTATATGGTAAATTTTTCCCTGGTGTCCCTTCAGGCCCTCCCTCTACCCATTCCCTACTGGTTTTAGGTACAGTGTTCTGATTCTGATTGTACCATAAATGACTGATAGTATCAAATTACAGAAACATATTCTGGAACATAAGTATAATTGTTTGCAGATGGGAGCTCAATCTTCACCATCTTTTTATCTAAGTGCTGTACACATAGATGAAAATGGAAATTTTAAGTTATTTTTCCTGTAAAAAAGAAAATAACCTATAGTCGGTTACATTTTCAGTAAACAATCTTAGCATACTCTACACCAGGAATCATATAAAGCTTTAGGGGACAACTAACCAGATGTTTGAAGAGCCTCTAGAAGAGAGGAGGGGAACACCATTAAGTTTTGATTAGCAAGAACTGTAAGAAGACATAGGTAGGAGGACAAAACTGATTATTGTCATAGCTAATCAAAAAAAGCTAATCCCTAGTCAACTAAGCTTCTTCATTTTTAAATAGTATGTTTTTATTAGTTTTATTATGTTTGTTTGCTTTTCAGATATCCAGAAATTATAAATCATAAAAAGACAACTAAAATATATTCAGATGATCAACATTCTGTAAAATATAATTCATCTCCCTCATTTTAATATCTTCTAGAATTAATTTTCTTAAATGTAAGTTCTGCTATTTGCAAAAGTCAAACATCAAACTCTGAGACCATTGAAAATTGTATATGTAATAAATACAAAGATAACAGATGCAACTTTCTGAAGATGAATGATGCCCACTTTATAATCCCTAGTAAATACATCCTAATGACTTTAAAGTATTGCTAAAATTTATCTACTTTTTTAATAAACTTTATAAAGCATGATTAATTTTGTAAAACCTTTGAAAATCTATAAAGAAGGATTTATATTAAAAAGTAAAAATTTGAAAGGTCAAAATGTAATTTCAAATTTTGCAATAATGTTGGGGCATGAAGAATTAAATGATGGGGCTGGGTTTGTGGCTCAGTGGTAGAGCGCTCACCTAGCATGTGTGAGGCACTGGGTTTAATCCTCAGCACCACATAAAAATAAAATAAAGATATTGTGTCCACCTACAACTAAAAAACATAAATATTTTAAAATGAATTAAATGATAGCAAAATAAACAGCTATTTCTAGGAAAATGTCTTCCTATTATATGATTTTCTCTGATATTTACAATGATGATAACAATAATCCCACCGTCCTCATGTTCTAGCCATACTTCAAGCACAGTACTAAGTGCTTCACCTATGTTAACGCATTTCAGAGGCACAGTCCTTTGAAAAAGGTTTCATTACTTTGTTAGTCAGCGTTTCATCCCTGTGAATAAACTACTTGACAATAGCAATTTAGATCACAAGTATTTTATTTTGACTTATGGTTTCAAAGTTTCAGTCCATGGCCTAAGGCAGAACCTTAATAGGAGTAGAGCACCACAGAAGATAGCAGGTGGGCCCATGGTAGCCAGGAAGTAGGTGGGGCAGGGACAAGATATAGTCCTTAATGCCACATCCTCAGTGGCTTACTTCTTAAAGCTATACCCCAACTGCCTATAGGTACCACCCAGGAGTACGTTCAAATTTTAACCCATAAAATAAATTATTCACTGATGAGATTATAGCTTTGTTCATTGCTTAAAAGCCTGGCCTCTGAATCTTGCTGTATTGTGAGCCATGCTTTCAAAACTTGAGCTTTAGAAAGATATTAAACATCCAAACTGTAACAATTACCCCTCAATTACAGAGATGAGCAAACTCATAATTAGACTTAGCTTTTCCCCTACAGATAATAAATGGCAAAGCAAAGACATTAGCTAACTCAATTTTTGAGTTGAACACCTACAGCTTAAACCATAATGAAATCCTTAATTTTCTGAATTTCTTTTGAGGGTAGAAAAGTTATTTTTTAAATCTAAATTAAAGTATGAATACTTTAGGAATCACATGTATGGATGCATTCTTTAATTCTTTCAACCTTCATGACCCATTTATACACAGATATAATAAAGTTAGAAAAGTCTATACTTGAAAAAGACACTTTTTTTTTTTTACTAAATTGAAGCCCTTATTTTATATACTGGGAAAGAAAAGGGTAATTATTTTATATGATACAAGAAAGTGAAGCAGAAGCTATGTCTTTGATTGCCAAGTTGGTCAAGTCTATTTTTTGAAATCCATACTACAGTTTTAACACCAAGGGCTGAATAGATAGATGCTGGCTGGCTAAATAGCAACATTACTTGGGTATCCCATATAATGTAATAATTTTTCATTTAAGAAAATAATAAAAATATTCATTGAATATGATCAATATCAATTAATATGAACATGCCAAAATTATATTTATTTATTCCTCCATCTATTCATTGCAATATTTATTCTAAACATCTAAAATTTGCTAAATCCTTCAGTTTGTGGTAGGAAGAAAGATGATATTTGGCACCATAGGACATTTTCAGTTAATATTAAAGATTATAAAACACATTAAAGATAAGACAGGGTTTTTATCTTTAAGAAAACAGATACAGTAATGTAAACTTACAAAAATAACATAATGAATTCTAGGCTTATAAATGCAAATTAAAATAAATTAGAGAGGAAAAGCCCCTGTTAACAAGTTATGGTGAGAATAGTGGAAGAATAATGTCTTAAAAGAGTATTAACACAAAAGTAAGAATAGTTAACCAAGGGGTAAGAGGTAACTAATAAGTATTTGATGGAGCATACAAATTTTTTATCCAAAAACATAAGGCATATTACAGTCTGAGTGTAAAAAAAAAAATTAGAGGTAAATGACAACACTGATACAACATATCAGAATCTCTGAGACACTATGAAGACAGTACTAAGAGGAAAGTTCATTGCATTGAGCTCATTCACTGAAAGAATAAATAGTCAATATATAAATTACCTAACATTACATCTCAAGCCCTAGAAAAAGAAGAAAAAAATCAACAACAAAAGAAGTAGAAGAGAGGAAATAACTAAAATAAGACCTGAAATAAATAAAATTGAAACAAAAGAAAAAATTGAGAAAGAAATAAAGCTGGTTCTTTGGAAAAAATAAATAAAACTGATAACCCCTTAGCCACAATAATGAAGAGAAATAGAAAATTCAAATTACTAAAATTTACATTGAAAAAGTAAATATCACAATGGTCACTACTGAAATACAGAAGATAATTAGAAACTATTCTGAAAATTTATACTCCAATAAAATAGAAAATATTGAAGACATCAACAAATTTCTAGAGACACATGACCTACCCAAATAGAATCAGGAGGACAAACACAATCTAACAGGTCAATTTCAAGCAATGAAATAGAAGACATGATCAAAAGTTTAGCAATTAAGAAAATCTCAGGACTAGAGACATTCTCAACAGAGTTCTAAAAGACTTTCATAGAATAATCAATACCAATACTCTTCAAATTATTCCATGAAATAGAAAAGGAGGAAACCCTTACATACTCATTCTATGAGGCTAGTTATCACCCTGATACCAAAACCAGCCAAAGACACATCAAGGAAAGAAACCTCCAGACCAATATCCCTGATAAACATAGGTGCAAAAATTCTCAATAAAATTCTTGCAAAATGCATACAGAAACATATTAAAAGGATAGTGCACCATGATCAAGTGGGATTCATCCCAGGAATGCAAGGTTGGTCTAACATACAGGAATCAATAAATATAATTGATCACATCAGTAGACTTAAAGACAAGGATCATATGACCCTATCAATAAAGACTGAAAAGTATTTGGCAAAATATAGCACCCTTTCATATTCAAAACAGTAGAAAACTAGGGATTGTAAGTACATACCTCAAATTATAAAAGCTATATATGCTAAAACCAAGGCCAACATCATTGTAAATGGAGAAAAATTGGAAGCAATCTCTCTAAAATCTGGAGCAAGGCAAGGATTCCCTCTTTCACTTCTATTCAGCATAGTCTTGGAAATTCTAGCCAGAACAACTAGACAGACAAAAGAAATTACAGGGATATAAAGAGTAAAAAAGGGACTTAAACTATCACTATTTGAAAATGACATGATTTTGTATACTTCCACCAAAAATTTTCTAGAATAAATAAATTCAGCAAAGTAGCAGGATATAAAAGCAACACTCATAAATCAAACATGCTCCTATATGTTAGTCATGAATCCACTGAAGGAGACATTAGGAGAACTACCCCATTCACAATAGCCTTAAAAAAAAAGCTTGGGGATGAATCTTACGAAAAAAAGTCAAAGACCTCTACAATGAAAACTACAAAACACTAAGGAAAGAAATTAAAGAACCTTAGAAGATGGAAAGGTATGCCAGACTCCTAGATAGGCAGAATTGACATTGTCAAAATGGGCATACTACCAAAAGCACTATACAAATTTAATGCAATACCTATTAAAATTCCAATCGCATTCTTTAGAGAATTAGAAAAGGCAATCATGAAATTCATTTGGAAAAATGAGACCCAAAATAGCCAAAGCAATCCTTAGCGAGAAAAGTAAAGCAGGAGGCATCACAATGCCAGACCTTAAACTATACTATAGAGCCACAGAAACAAAAACAGCATGGATTGGCACCAAAACAGACACTTAGACAAATGGTACAGAAGACACAGAGACAAACTCACATAAATAGAGTTATCCCATACTAGACAAAGGCACCAAAAACATTCTTTGGAGAAAATATATCCTCTTAAAGAAGCATGCTGGGAAGACTGGAAATTCATATGTAACAATGAAATTAAACCCCTATCTCTCACCCTGAACAAAACTCAACTCAAACTGGATCAAAGACTTAGGCACTAGAACAGAGACTCTGTGCCTAGTAGAAGAAAGAGTAGGCCCAAATCTCCATCATGTCAGCTTTGGAACTGACTTCATTAACTAGATTCCTAAATCCCAAGAAGTAAAATCAAGGATGAATAAATGGGATGGATTCAAACTAAAATCTTCTTCTCACCAAAGGAAACTATCAAAAATATGAAGTGAGCCTATAGAATGGGAGAAAATCTTTGCCACCTGCTCCTCAGATAGGTCATTAATATTCAGGTATGTAAAGTGCTCAAAAAACTTAACACCATAAAAACAAATAATCCAATCAATACATGGGCTAAGGAACTCAGCAGACATTTCACAAAAGAAATACAATTGATTAACAAATATAGGAAAAAATGTTCAACATCTCTAGATTATTAGAGAAATGCAAAGCAATATAAACATATCTTCTTAAATTTGTTAACCTAGATTCATACAATTATCTTGCTCATCAGTTGAGCTCTGTACCTACTAATCAATTCACCATAAAACTCTATACTTCTATGTAAATACATGTTGTTTTACTAAAAGCAAATTTAAATTGGTATAAATATATGTACCTCAAAGACAAAGATCAATATATGATCAACCTATGACCATACAGCACAAATCATACATATATTTATTCAGATTTTCTTAGTTTTTACCTGTCCAAACTAATCTTATTTTTATATAAAGTTTCTTCCCTCATTAATATCAATCAAGTCCATTTATAATTTATTTGTTTCAGTTTTTACCAACTTCCATACATAGCAGAGCCGTGGGCTCAGGCAACACACAAATACATATTTTTCCCTTACTGAGGATGTTCGTTCTTTCTTTAGTAAGAGTAAAAATAAAATTTTGATTCAAGAGTTAGCTAAGTTGAAATTATGGTGCTTTAATGGTTTCACCAGTTTAAACTTATCTCCAAACATGTGAAGTGCTATACATTAAATATCAACAGGTTTTCATATGTTAATCATACTTCAAAAAGCAATTAAAAAGAACTTGCTAAGTTTTCTTCTCTGTTACAGACATTAAATTATGTAAATTATGTTTAGACCCTAGCCATAACCATAAAAAATAAATTACACAAAAATTCCTATATTCATATTCCTGTATTCATTTTGTGTACTCACACAAATATTTTAGTTCAGAAAACTCCTAGATGAAGGTTTTAGCATCAAACAACCAAGCAGGGAAACACTTTATAACCATTTTCTTGATAGTAATATGGTTGTTATGGTTTAGATATCAGGTATCCCCCAAAAGTTCATGTCTGAAACAATCCAAGAAATTTAGAGGTCTAATGATTGGGTTATGGGAGCTTTTACCTAAAAGTGCATTCATCATTTGATAGGGATTAACTGGGTAGTAACCGTGGACAGGTAGGATGTAACTGGAAGAGATGAGTCATTGGGTGCATGGCTTTGGAATACATATTTTGTGAGTTGACCTTTGTCTCTGCTTACTGCTTTCTATTTCCTGAGCAGCTTTCCTCCACTGGACTCTTTCACCATGATGTTCTGCCTCATCTCTGTCACAGAGCAATGGACTGAGACCTGTGAAAATATGAGTCCCAGCAAACTTTTTTGACACTAAAATTGTTCTTGTTGGGTGTTTTGGTCACTGTGAAAAGTTGAATTAAACAATGGTGTTGATCTCAGAATAAGTACTTACTAAAATCTCATTATTGCCTTAAACATTATAACCAGAAACTGGATAATGTGAAGGTTAATTGTCAAGTTTCTGAAAATAAAAGCCAAGATTCCTGAGGACAAAATTATACTGTAAGATGAGAGCTGTTCCTCATAAAACTCAAATGAGGCAGAGTGCTACAAACTCCACCAGGGATGGCAAATCTCATCCCTATTCAGGGACAAAGTGTAAATGTTGAGCAAAAGAGCAAAACACTAACACCATTAGTGACAAAATAATAGTTGTTAACAAAGATAAGTTTGAAGTCAGGATTTAACATTGACTAGTAATTACAATATAAATGAAGAAAAGTAGGCAGGATGAAGGTGGTAAGATGTACCCTGTTGAATTTTGATAGGAATTTTGTGAAATTTAATATATTCAAGTGATTTTTATTATATTAACACTTTATTATATTATTGCTGTGTTTTCTACAGCAGAAAAGGAGGCTGTCTCTTACAGGTTAAATTTCATATTCTCCACAGATTTTTACACTCCCTGGCTTCCAGAATAGCTATGCACTTTGCCTCAGTACTTTTATGTTTTATACCCTTAAGGCTAACTATACTTTTCACATTTTTATGCTGATATATGAGCATTATTGCTTCCCAGAAATTAATTGCATATGTTCATGCATTTTACCCAGTGGCCTACAGCTCAAATGACAAAGAAACAAATTTTAAATGCTATTTAGGCATCATAGATAAAACAGAATAGTAGGGAGTCTTTCTAGCTTCTAATCTCACTTCTTTGTTTTTTTAATTGTCCCAGACACTCAAGAAAAGCATTAGAGCAGAGTCGCTAAGCACCTAGTCATTGGAACCATTTAATAGCTGTACAAAACATAGCCCTGGCTTTGTGTCATTATTTGGCATGTGAAGTTTTTGAGATTAGGATTACTTATCTTTAACATAAAGGCAATATTATTTAAACATCCAGTCAATTTATCCATAACTTTTATCATTAGAAGCAAGATTTTGTCAGATTGTTCCAAGATATGTTGCACCAAGATGAGGAATTACAAATTAGTCAGGCTAGGGACACATTTCCCTCAAAAAAGGTGGCACTAAAAAATTCTGATAAACAGTTTTGTTAATAAAAATAATCCAACATTTTAAGAATATCTATTAGTACATACATAGGTAGAAAGTTACTTTAAGCATTTGCTAGTAAAGTTACTTTAAGCATTTGCTACTGAAATGTATTATAAGAGAATCACTAATATTCATTCTGGCTCTGAAGACAAAAGGAGATTCATGTAAAAAAATGAATCTCCAAATTCTAGAAAATATCACTGCTAACTTTTCCAGCCCTTCAATACTCAGTTGAGTCTTGGTCATATTTGGCTTCAATACGAATTCCAACTTGAACCAATGACCAAGACTTTTAAAGAGTTGTGCTCACTGATAGAAGTCTCAGTAGATGGTCAGCTTTTATCCTCTTTCTCAACATTACTTTGGTTATTTGTGGTCTTTTGTGGTTACGAGTGAATTTTAGAATTATTTTATCTATTTCTGTAAAAATTTTCAGGAACAAGGCAAGGAGACCTATGCATTACGTTTGTTAATAGTACCACAGAGCATTTAGGCAAGAGACAGGAATAAAAGTCACTCAAATCAGAAAGCATGGAGCAAATTGTTCTTGTTTGCAGATGACACACTTCTATATATAGAACCCTCTAAAAAACTTTTAGAATAAATAAATTCAACAAAGTTGAAGAACACAAAAATCAACATACAAAAATCAGTTGCATTTCTATCCACTAAAAGTGGGATATCTGAAAAAGATATTAAAAAGCAATGCCATTTATAATAATACCATAATAAAGTGCCTCGGAATAAACAGGAGGTAAAAAACTTGTGTATAGAAAGCTAAAAAATATTGATGAAATTAAAGGGGAACCAAATAAATGAAAATGCATCCTGTGTTCATGGAATAGAAAACATAATATTGCCAAAATCTACATATTACTTTAAATGGTCTATAAATATATTATGGTGTCTCTCAAAATATAAATAACTGATCAAATTATTGGTAAAGATACTTGCAGAGAATACATACAAAAGAACTAGAAAGAAGAAATGATTAATTTTATCTGTCCCAAGTGACTAAAGGTTTATGAAGAAGTAAGTTAATTCTGAAGAATGGAGGTACTAACATAACAAAAAAGAGTGCAAGGGCTTCTACGAAGCAGTAGTATGTTTTCAAAGCTCTCCAAATATATACCAGCACCATTTTTTTCCAAGAACTACAAGCAAGCTCCTTAAGCACAGATCTCATATTACAGTCTCATATGATAGGTTGAAGAGTTTTTTACATATATCTAAGTAAGTTAAGAAAAAAAAACGTTATTTCTAACTTAAGCTCGAAGTTGCAAAATCTATTTCTTATTCAAATCTGATTTGTAATTATTTTAATACTCTAATTGATTTTGTGGGAGGAAATACATCTGACATTTATGAAATTTTGAATGCCAACCACATATCCTAGCAATATTGCAATCTTGGGATGAATATCTTTGAATTCAATTTTAAACTGTATTTTAAGAACCATGTAAATTAATTCATATTAAAATAGATTTGCTAATATCACCTTTTAATTTCCACAATTAGTATAAAGACAGAAAATATTTTTAAGGAAAACATTTTGAAAATAAATGTTCTGCCTTATTTAAATTCTACCACAAACCATTCAAATTAATATAGATGCCATACAAATGTCTTGTCACTCACGATGACTTCACTCATTTAATACTTTTTTTCCTGTTAGTCTTTATGCATTTTGTATATTTTGTACTTCACATCAATGACCTTAAATTTCTCTACAAGCCTATTATAAAAATGCTTTTATTTGATAAGTTTAATTCCCATTTCCACACTAAGTTGAAAAACATTATATTTGGGCCAAGTGAATTGAGACATGAGCAAAAGTGGCTCAGTAAGCCAGCAAGAAACTTGCCCATTCACCCATCTTTAGTCCTTTATTTATCCTTCTACATAAACCATGTAAGCACTTAACTACATGCAAGTCACCATGAAATTGAATGCATTAAGACCCATAGTGGGAGGTGAAACCTTGACCCTGATTTTTTTCTAGGTAGCATCTTCCCCACCTGGAGACTCAAGAGTCCCTCTAGTCTATTTGCCAGACATAGTTTTCTTTCACTGCTATTGATTTTATGCATAATCAGTGCACATAAATTCCTGAACCTACTACAGCCAGTTTTCAAATTCCTTTCCTTTTCTCCTTATTGGCTCTGCATCTTTCTATTCTTCTTGGTTCACTCCATGTGGAGAAATTACTATATGTTTCAATTCCTCCTATAAGCAGTTCTTAGAAATCCCCCTTCTTTTTTTTTTTTTTGTACCAGGGATTGAACTCAGTGATGCTTAACCACTGAGCAACATCCCCAGCCCCTTTTATATTTTATTTTGAGAGAGGGTCTCACTAAGTTGCTTAGGGTCTTGCTAAGTTGCTAAGGTTGTCTTTGAATTTGCAGTCCTCCTGCCTCAGCCTCCCAAGCCACTGGGATTATATCCTTGCATTACCACACCTGGCAGAAATCCTCATCTTAAGTGATAGACTTTCCCTTTTGACAGTCCAAAGCCCCAGAAGTTCTTTATTTGTAAAATATCCACATTACATTCAATTTAATTTGCTCCCTGATTCCCTGTGAAGCATCAAGATATTCCTTTCAATAGCATCCTCTACGTTTTTTGTGTGTGTTTTGAGAAAAATATGAAAATAGAAAATATGTATTTAAATCATTTACATTTAATTTCTTGGATTATTTATAGACTAATTAGGTATAGATTTGGTATATACTAACCCATGAAATAAAATACAAGCAAATCTAGAAAACTAAAACAAAAACAGAAGTAGACCTTAAAACTGATCCTAGGGTCTTGCTTCCTAGAAAACAATTATTAATCCTTATTTGCCCAAATATTTTCTTTCTTTCTAGACTCCAACTTTCATAATTGACTCTGTTCCTTCTAATGACCTCTCTCTACCACAACTTTGGGACCATATTACATTCCTGCCTAACTGCCTACGATATAGACTACCTGATAGCATTGTCTTTTCTCTGAAGAAATGGATTGCTATATAAAGGAATGTCATAGAGATGGTGATAGAGAAAGTAGAAATGGAAAGTGTATGAATGTTATGCCAGCACTCTTCCAAGGAGAAATATTTAACATCTAGATGAATCAATTCTCAAAGTCAGTGGAAATCCTTGTACTACATATAAGCAGCACCTTCATCAACACCTTTCATCCTCTATTCTAGGTGTATAATCACAAAGTATTTACTCAACACATGTTTTTTCCTTGTGGCTATTTATACTCCCACTAGAATATATAATAGAGAAACAGAAATTTTAAAAAGAATCAATTCATTCCAGCAATCAAAAAAAAAAATATGTCACTACACACACACACACACTTACATGCACACAAAAATGAGTTAAAGTCACAAAATCAACTACCACTGCTAGTAAAAATATAGCCTTGGCTTTCTATTTTTAATTTTCCAAAATTTGATAGAGGCAGAGGTACAAATTATGCTTTATTTTCTTTTCATTTTTATAATAGAGAACATGGTGCTTTGGTTTTGGAAAGACAATAAGGGATACAGGAAAATTTGGACATGGTATCATGAAGCATTAACAGCTATCTTGCTACACTCTCTAATCTTCCAAGAGAAGTCAAGCATCCCTGTTTATTTAAATAAAATCCACTAACTTTTTAGTTTAGGTGACTATTTTTTTTTTGGCACAGATTTTGCAATTGCTCTGCCTGATCTACAAATGTCTTCTTGGTACCTTGGTAGACATAAGGCCTCTTTGTTAAGAATAAAAGTAAATTCAGACAGCCACATGACATTTGCTATCCTTCTGGCGTAGTATTCTATGTGACACATGGAATTACATTTCTTTCACCACAATTGGAAAATGTCACCAAACATTCCTGGATTTATGTACAGGAAGAAATATTCCCTTATGGAGAATGAGGGCAGATGGGTGAGATGGTACAAACCTCTTATAAACTTCATCAAAACATTTCCAGAGTGCTAAAGCTAGGTTGGACTGAAGGGAAACCGTAAACTTGCCTACCTGTTTTCATTCATTCTCCTTTCAGCATATCCTTTCTGTAACTTTTAAATTTTTTATCCTATCTGCTTGTGTCTTATCTGATCTATTTGAGTATCTAAAATTGTAACTTTTGATATGATACATTAGTTATCAGTTCTTGTGAACCAAATACAGTAGTTGTGAGTGGGGTTAAACAAGTCCCTTCTGTTACAGTTAGTATAGTATACAGTTTCATGTGTATAACACTATCATTATAAAACAGCCCTTTGAATAAGTTGAGAAATGCATCTTTAAACATTCAGATTAGAAAATGTCCCTCACTTCTCTAGACACAAAAACAGAGCAAAGGGATTTTCAGAAGGAATTCCCATGCAGAGGGCATATGGCTTTGGGCCTCAAGTGAGTGCATGCATTTAAGAAAAGTTGTATGGCCAACATTGCACAAATTTCCTTAGCCACAGTTAAGGGTACAAATGGAGAACAATGAAGAGAGCTTCAGTGTTAATCCTAAAATGTCATGCATTATTTGTCACGTGATAATTTGTATATGTTACCTATTAGTAACCTAAATAAAAATTGAAAATAGGTATCTAGTTTCTTCTCCAACCAAATTTGTTGTTACACAAATCTGAGTGTCAAAGTCAATGTGAAAACTGAGGATCAGTCTATTCCATGTTAATGACAAATTTTCATATGAATGAATATTAATAAATGTACACTGCTTTGAGGTTTAACTCATACATAAGTAAGTGACAGCACCTAGCACAGTCTTTTGAACATGATAGATGCTCCACAAGTTTTACTGATTCAAATTTAAGTCTTGGTGAGTATACCCAGAAATTTTTTTTCCCTTAAAATTATCTAATAAAGAACTTTTCTACCTGCTTCCTATCTTCCCAAGCTAGCATATTTCCTTATTATTTATTCAATGAATCAAGAGTTTTAGAAACTTGAGAATTGGTTTTATGACTCTTAACAGGTAGGTAGCATTTAACTTAAAGGACAGGATTTAAAACAAGATCATAACTGTGTATGAACTGTTACTGTCTTAACGCACCTACTATCCTTTTTATTACATTGATTAAAAAATACCTTAGTACTTTGTAGTAAAGTAAATCAAGGGATAAAGTTTTTTTAACCTCATTTACACAGATGGTTACACTGATATGTGTTTTCAGAGGTCAAACAGAGAACTTCCTCATGGATTATTATTTTCTTTATCATCAAATTTAATCTTTCTAAGACCATCAGAGAGAAATGTGTTCACTTTGAGAGACTGATATTCCTTTGAGATTTGTTAAGTTACTCACTCCCAATATTTTAGTATCCTCTCAAGAAAAATCACTGTAAGATTCCATCTGTGTTGTGACATTTTTCTCAGTTGCCATCTCACTGGTTTCCTGACAGTTCTTCAATAATAGCAGGTCACAGAGTTCATTTCATCAAAAAGTCAAAAGACTTTTTGCATATCTATGTTACTTGTGGTTTACAAATGATGCTTCAGATTTCAAAATTCTGATATAGGACCTAACATCTCTATCCTCAGTTTTTCAAAATGTTTTTTGTCTTTGTCTAAATTTCCAACATTAAAATAAAATCCACAATTACTATAAAATTGCTTGCAAGGGAATTAATAAGTTGAATTAGAATTTTCCTGGTTAGTGAAAACTTCATTCTATGTGTCTTCTCAATAGGGTAGATTCAGAAAAAAGAAATATGAGAATATTTTTTACATCATTTTCCACTCTTTCAGTAACATATTTATTATGGACATCAATTTTTTTTAGATAAGGTACTATTAATATTGATTAAACTTTAAATACCTAGTACATTAATTTTATGAAAGGAAAATATGAAAAATAAATTTAGACATTATTTTTATTTATAATAGTTCAGAGTAATTGTCTAAATTTTCATCAGGAATTATTTGTCACACTGGAATTAAAGAGTTGATTTTGGCTTGAAAATATGTAATTCATTTGCTCTCTTTTCTATGGACCAAAAAATCAATCAAAACACACAATATGTTTATGCAATATTACTAGGAAAAAGCAAAGTGGTTTTCCATTAATAAAGAACAGTAACTCTGTAAAACACATACTTCTGAGCTTAGTTGTAAACAAAGAATCATCCCATTGGAAGATGGCATCTTAGGAAATCCTGACACCCATGATTACACAGATTAAGAATTCAGGTTCTGGGCTGGGAACGTGGCTCAAGCAGTAAGCACTCGCCTGGCATGCGTGGGGCACTGGGTTGGATCCTGAGCACCACATAAAAATAAAATAAAGATGTTGTGTCCACCGAAAACTGAAAAATAAATATTAAAAAAAACTCTCTCTCTTCTCTCTCTTTCTCTCTCTCTTAAAAAAAATCAGATTCTGAAGATAGAGAGCCCTTGGATCAAATCCTAGCTCTTCCACTTAGTATGTATTTAGCTTTATGCATATTATTTACGTGTCTAATTACAAATTTTTCCATTTATATAGAAAAGATAGTAGTACTTTCTTCACAGGGTTAACTAATGATAAAATGAAATTAACTCATATAATTCATTTAACATTGCACTTCTCAAATAGTAGAGTAGGAATTTGATGAACAGGAGCTGTGGACCTTAGACCCTTGACATCTAATTTTTATCACTCCACTGTAAATGCTGAAAGGAGTAAAAGCTTTAATGGATTAAATGTTTAAAAATTACATTCCTTGAGTTCTCTCTAGGACAATATTGAACATTTAAAAATATTTTCTAAAGACCAATGTTAGAAATGTAAGCATGAACTCAGACTAAAGTAAAAAAAAATAGTTTACAAAATTTGAAAGATGTACCTGCTAGTCACAAGCAGCTGGCACAAATTCACAGGATTCGTCTGAGCAATGCCCTTTCACACGTCCATAATTGGCACTACCTGTATGTGGAAGAAAACAAGTTAGTGACACATTTTCATGACCTTATTAATTTTAGTTTTTCTTTGGTCCTTACTTTCAAACCATAGAAACTACTTTTCTGCTCTATACCTTAAAGTAATCAATTGAAAGAATTATGGGATGCTTACAGGATTGCCAGAGAAGTTGTTGAATAAAATTGGAGACATAGGCAGGAATTAGGGAAGGTGAAGTAGCCATGTGTATAGTAACCTCAGCCTCTGCCACAGAACATTAAGTGCTTCTGTTGTACATAGATAGCAACAAACTGGGTGCTGCTGTCACTACTATTGCTGCCTCTGTCAGAATGGATTCTACATAGCATCTGCATCACTGCATCTGGCATTCTAAAGGACAGACAGCATGCCTGATGGAAAGTCTGGGTCACAGACCCACAGTTGGTTACAGAGGAAGTTAATCAAACAAACACTTCGTATTTTTAACACTTATGATGGGAATTAAGCTCTGCCCTCTAGAAAAACTCTGCATGGAGTAAACTTTATAAATATAGAAAAAGGATTTAGAATTTCATCAGGAAAAAAAAAGTTTTCTTGGCAGGAAAGATGAGAGAAGCTACACATTTTCCCTCTGACTCTCCATCTGAGTCTTTTTCCTCTTAAATCTTGATCTAAAAGTTTGGGGTAATAGCTCAGTGGTAGAATATTTGCTTTGCATACTCGAGACCCTAGATTTTATCCCCAGCAACTTCACCCCCTCAAAAAGTTATCTGTTCAACATTCATATTAAGTCTTTATTCTAGGTGGTTGTCAAGAGTGCCTGGGTTGTTTACCTTTCTAGGTCCATGAGGATAATATGTCTCAGTTCAATTCCATGACATAAAACTTATCTAATAGGACTTACACAGGCCCACTCTAAATCATAGGTAAGGAGAAAAAAACAGTTGGATTTGACAATACTAAAAAGTTAAAATCACTCAGCAGATCATCCCAAGTTTGAGACATTCTCTTGATCCTTGTCGGAGTCCTTTCACCCTTTAAGATACAGAATGTCTCTTCCCATCCTACTTGTACAGGTAAGCTAACATAGGTGCTATTACACTTTGCTCTGAAACATGTTACATATATTTCTTATAGCTGCTATAATATTTAAAAGTTCTCTTTCAGCTTCTCTGCCCATTTCCCTCCCTAGCTCTTCACTTTCCACTGGTAGGTTTTTAGAAGATAAACATGTGACTTAAACTTGCTGTCTTCCTATTGACTACCACAATGCCTGAATCATAGCAGGTCATTGATAACTATCTGGTGGATGCTATCTAATTGCAAAATTGTGCAAATATTCAAAATGTAAGTGGATATACAGAGAAAATAAAAACACTGAATTACATAATGGCCACATCTTGCAAAGATCTCAATGAGATAATTTTGGATTATACACAACTTCTAATTACTTGAGCTGCAGGGTAGGAAAAAATTAAAGGAACTATAGATAATACAAAACTAGATAAAAGAAATTCAGAAATAGATATGGAAAGACTATGTCCCTTCCTAGGGAACACCAAAGGCAAAGAATTCAGGATATCCTTGCTTAATAATGCCTCATGCTTAATGCATATTTACTTTGTATGAATACTCTATTTGATATTTTCTTCTTTTACTTATTTCTCAAAAAATAAACTAGGTTAAAGGTGTTATTTTTATTCTAGAGCTAATAAAACTGGGGTGATTTCATAGTAATAGCAATGTTAAATTATTCATGATAAGCAAGAGCTAGCAAATCAATCCTCCCTACAAATCCCCAATAACTATTAAATTGTGTCCCTTATGAATTTTTCTATTATATCATTTTTTAAAAATAAAATTTTAAAAGAAAATACCAGATATCTTGTGACCTATTGCATGGGTTATAAGATTCACAATCTGTCACTGACCCCTAGAATTTATATATACACAGAAGCCTCCATTTTTCTTTTAAAAATTCCAAACTATTTTCAACAACAAATTTGTATATGGTATATATTATAAAACAAAAGTAATAATATTAACTATCCAACCAGAAGGAAAAATAGTTAGAATCAAAACAATACATTTCTCCTAGGTCTGTTCCTAGGATGGATCTATATAAGTAGTAATACAGATAACTATCTGGATTTTGCATAACTTTCTATTATATTTTAGCACATTATGATGATATTGAAGAAAAAAACATCGGGGTAGGCAATGACTTACTCACTGGTCTTTTTTTGTGCAATCATCAGTTTCATTTGTTACTTTTCAATCACTGACCATTAAACATTAATTTACGAGTCATCCATATTTTCTTATTTAGATCTCCTAGGCAAGATCCAGATAGTGGGCATCCATACTCTGCATTGTCTAACAAATTTATCAGGGTCCTTCAATGCTGCTTCTTTCCCTGAGCTCTTTATGATTTCAAAATATTCATGCTTGTGGGTGTCAGCAAACATTTATTTTTCAAAAGTTTTAGTTTCTGTACTGAAAAAAAAAATCCTATACCCTTTAGAAAAGAGATTTGAAGACCTAAATTATTGTCTGTTGTCTGTTTAAAAGCCTGTCTGATTCATCAGGCTGGGCCTACAAATTGTGGAGAGATAGTTCCATCTCATTTCTTTTTCTAACCCATTTATCAGCATTTTCTTGGTGAGTACAGCAATTCTATTACAACGGACTAGAGCTGAGGATTGCTGTGGAAGGCTCATGAGCACTCCTCATTCTCTTTTTCTAGGCTTAGATATGAACTTATTTCTAAAACTTAATTATTTGAATCGAAAGCCATTAGCTACCTGTGGTGTACTTAAAGTTTTCTACCAAATGTCCAACAGACAAGAATAAATATATGCAATCCTAAGCCTGGTCTAAGGATATAGCTTAACCTTGTCATAAGAGTCAGATGTCTTTAACAGTCACTGCTTTATTTTTAGAAATTAGAAATTTTGTTATCTATTTACTAGCAATGCATACATTTATTTTTAACATGAAATTTTATAGAATTACTGCTTAGTAAAATGTTCCAAAAGTTATATTTGATTATCCTCTCTCATCATTTTGTCCAATGCCAGTGACTTAGGAGCCAGTATCTCTGACAGTATCCTTGCTTAAGGTCAACAGAGTTATATGAAAAGTAAATATTCTCCCAAAACAGGAACAAATCCTCTATGATTTTAGTGTTCTATTCCAGATGAATCAAACACATCATGTAATTGACCTAGTGTGTGAGGGAAGGCTATAATATGGAGTGAGCTAGGCAGTGATAAGTAATAGTAAACCATCCAAACATGTAATTTTAATATTTCTAACTTTCTTGTTGATAATGGAAATATTCAATAAATTGGTTTACATTTCAAGATCCTACAGAATTTTTTTTTTCCAATGGAAATGCCCACGGCACTTTAGTGGGTGAGGGTCTTCAATGTGTGATTGAGTTACATGGAACACAGGATATGTGTTATCCCTGGGCCCACGGAATCTGAGTGCAAGAAATATTCTTAGATAATGTGAAAATCAAAAATGTTTCTGCATATTCCCCAAAGACTTAAGTTATCAGCAATGGTTCTTGTTGGAGAACAATGAAAGTATACTTGTGTATAAACTCTAAAACCAAATGAAGAGAAAATGAACAAAGATGAAAAATCAAACAAACAAAAGGAAATCCAACTGAATCAATGCTAATGAAATGTAAGATGAGAAAGAAAGAAAGAAAGAAAGAGAGAAAGAAAGAAAGAAAGAAAGAAAGAAAGAAAGAAAGAAAGAAAGAAAGAAAGAAAGAAAGAAAGGAGAGAGAGAGAATGGTTCAGAAATGGAAATCATCAATATTTGAAATTTTTCAAAAAGTGATGAGCCACTTGGGTCATTGCAAAGTGTTGGAGGAAACGAAGTTAAACTTTAGACATCTTCCCACTGTGGTACACCAACTCTGGCCTGTCAAGCCAAACACTTAACAATATGATCTCAAGAAATAATTGCAAATATGGAAAGTCAAACGTTATCTTACACAAAATTAATATTCTCAAAATTTAAAAGTTGTAATATTTTGCTATCTTATTCCATTCTTCCAAGTAAACATCAAAGAGACACTTTTTGTCCTATATTAGGAAAGTTGATATAGCTAGATAAGGGCTTCTCAAATTTGAGGAAGTTATTAATAATCCATGCAAGATACAAAGGTGTTCAAATGAACATGATGATAGTAGTTGGCTCAGGTAAAATAAACAAAAATAAAGGTGAGAACACTTTTGTGAGGCATAGAGAGTTAGGAATAGTGAAGGAGAGACAAATGATCTCTTGTATCTTCAAAAATTCTTCCACTAAAGTTGATCATTGAAAATTTCATAAACAGTTCAAAATAATTAATTAATAAGTAATTAATAATGAGTATTTTTTCTCAAAAGTTAGCATAATTTCCTCTAAATTAAGATACAATTCTGAAAGAAGACTCATTAAACTCAATGAGCATTGCTTCACATGTTGTTAGATTGTGATGATTATAGCTAGATGATAAGCATTTAAAGATGAGGCAGAGACAACATTTGGTGTAGGTAGGATCAAAATAGTAATTACAATAGTAATTGGAGTAGACAGAAAGTTAGATTCCCTGTCAGGCCAAGGACAGACACATTTTGCAAATGCTTCTAATATTAAGACAGAGGTAGATGATGTTCAAAATGAATCCTAGAAAAAACATAAATTACTTTTCTTTTTGGTACAGTCTTGCAGAAGAGTTGTTTCTGCTAAAATGGTAACACAAACTACACTGTTTCCCAGACTCTATTTTAAATCATTTGCTAGGAAATAAAGGTGAAGGAGAAAGAAGTACATATGGGTTTGAAGAAATTTATAAAGGAAACCAAAATAAAGGTTTTGAGGGCATTCAACATAAAAACAGAAGAGCCTTAAATATGTATTAGAGAAAGACAGTAAGTTCTGAACCAATATACGTGGGTGCCAACCTTTTTCTCTCCCTCCACTACTGTATCTCTTTCCTTCCTTTTCTTTCTTAATTGACAAAGATAATTGTATATATTCATGATATACATGATATTTTGATATTTATATACATTACAGATCATTTTATGTTTTTAATTTTATGTTTTCTACTTAGAGAGAGGCAGCTGGACACTCTCTTCTGTCCACCTTTTTTCATACGTCTATTGATTTTAAGACAAGCCTTTTCCTAGGAAAAACCATTTTGTGGTCAGAAATTGTGCCCACTCTCTACAAGGCTGAGTTGAAAGGATTTTGTTAATGGGCCTAAGTGGATGCAATTGAAGCACAATAATGCATCTGAGCCTAACTGTTCAATT
This sequence comes from Ictidomys tridecemlineatus, assembly GCF_052094955.1. NCBI lineage: Eukaryota > Metazoa > Chordata > Mammalia > Rodentia > Sciuridae > Ictidomys > Ictidomys tridecemlineatus. Next base: position 165,827,434 of record NC_135480.1, on the reverse strand, counting down.
AAGAGGGAAACAGGAAAGTTAAGTGGTATACTCTATAGCATCCATAATAATAATTGAAGATTCAAAAAGTATCTTCTGTGAGTTCACTAGCCTTTTGAGCTAACCACACTACAATGGATATTATGAATCAGTGTTTGTTTAATCATGGCTCAAACATTTATTAGATGAATGTATATTGGTATTTGCATTTTTATTTTCTATTATGACAAACTTGGAAGAAAGAAGCAGTTATTATATTTAAAATAGATTATAAAGGAAGTTTATTATTACTTATAATCACCATTCTAAGACTACTTCTTTGAAATTTCTTTTGATATGTTCTATCTCAGCCAGTATTGCATAAATGAGATACAGTTATTTCTAGGGATATTGGGAGAATTTTTAGATGGCATTTTTAAAAGTTCACTGTTCCTAATATCAAATTTATTCCAGGCTTAGTGTTGATCTACCTAGTAACCAGATTTTTAAGTAAAACTAGAGGAAACCACCATAATCAAGAAAAACAACACAATTTTTAAAAAAAAAATTTAAAAAGCAAAACCTTTAGGATAATCTTTAGGATATCAAATATCTTCAACTCTGCTTTTTATGAATAATATTTTCAATGTATTTAATAATACATTTGGCATGGCTTCTAATAACTCCATTTTCTGTAATAGCTTGCAACAATTCCATTTCTTGATAACACTTGTCTTATTATTATTACTATGATTTGTTGTACTGGAGAATGTATTTGGGACCTTGCATATGCTAAGTAAGTGCTCTACCACTGAGCAACACCCTCAACCTTTTTATTTATTTTATTATTATTATTTTTTTTAATTTTGAGACAAGATCTTGCTAAGCTGCTAGATGCTGATGTTGAACTTGCCATACTCCTACCTTCAGAATTGATGGAATTATAGGCATTCATTCCTGCACCCAGTGCTAATAGCTGTTCATATATTCTTTTCCATGGCACAGCTCTGCTATGTATTAACGATCATGACTCCATCTTAGATAATTTTTTTTAAGAAAACAATGTTAGTATACAGAACTTCTAATTTTAGATATCCCATTATGGAAAATTCACTGAAATCCAAACACATCCTGATATTTTTAAAAATTTTATTAATTCATAGAATATTAAACTAATTATAATGATTCAATATTTTCATCTCCTAAGATCCACTTGAAAAATTTTTAAAAAAAGAACTTTAAGCCTAAGTAGATGTTTTAAAATTTAATTATACAATGTATTATGGAAACACATTATACAAATGGAGTCATTCCTGTCATAGCCAGGTAAGGTGAAGTCAAGGGGCTGTAGAACAGAAAGAAACATGCTCAGGTCATGGATACCTGCTCTAGGAAGGATCTCACAGAACTAATCCAATGAAATAGTCTGCACTAGCTTTAAGACTGGTTTTGTTTAGTAACTGACTATAAACTTCAGACTAGATTTACTTAGAACTTCTGTCACTCAATTTTCCAGCTCCCACAAGCACCAATAGTGCCAATGAGCTTTCTTCCAAAATAGATTACATTTCTTTGTCCTCATAACACCCCAACTTTTTTACATTTTCCAGATATGTACAAAGGTCACCCCTGTATGTGTATGTGTTCTGGATTGCAATCCTATTCTTTATTCTCAAATAGAAATTTCTTTTTTGGAGTTTTTTAAAAACATATCTTTATTTTAATAAATTTTCTTAAAGCCTCAAATTTGTTGAGACCTTTGGTTTCTTTTTATTTGATTCTAATTTTGTATATATGACAACAGAATGCATTACAATTTATATTACACATATAGAGCACAACTTTTCATATCTCTGGTTGTATGTAAAGTATATTCATACCATCCTTGTCTTCATACATGTACTTAGGGTAATGATGTCCATTTCATTCCACCATCTTTTTTACCCCTATGTCTCCCTCCTCTCCGCTTCCACCCCTTTGGCCTATCTAGAATTTGTCTAATCCTCTCATGCTCCCCCTGCCAACCGCACTATGAATCAGCCTCCTTATAACAGAGAAAATATTCTGCATTTGGTTTTGGGGGATTGGCTAACTTCACTTAGCATTATATTCTCCAAATCCATTAATTTACCTGCAAATGCCATGATTTTATTCTCTTTTATTGCTGAGTAATATTCTATTGTGTATATATACCACATTTTATTTATCCTATTGGAATTTTTTTCTATATTTTTGTTTAACTTTGATGGTGTATTCAGTTATAGAGGGCTTCTCATTTTAAGACATATCTAAAATGAAGAGAGATTACCTAGTAGGTGGAATAAAGGACTCTTGTTCTCAAGGGAGAGTTTTAGTAATTGTTTTCATCTCTGTCTTTATAAAATATGGCATTTTTATATATTCAAAGTTCTCATAAAATAAATCCATTAAAACTCTACTATAAAATAGCATTTATGTAATCACAAAAATGTTTTGTAGTCCATAATATTGTGGGTTTTATCATTGATTACCTACCAAATGTATTACATTTAGGCAATCCAAAAAGATATTAGGATTATAATGAAAAACCAATAGAGTTACTATTTCAGCAGTAATGTCAAAATACTGAGCTTATTTAGAAAAATAGTACATTGTCTTTCACACAAAAATTTTAGTATGTATGTGTTAGTAGCTCTGTGAAATACCATCGTCAGATTAATATATTTTATTTTTCATTGTACAGATTAATAGAGTTTGCTGTGATATTTCTACATTTGTATGCATCCTGAATTGATTATGACTATCCAGACTTCTATGTTTTTACTCTGCTCAGTTCCTTGTAATGCCTCTTCTACTTTCAGATTAATATATTACTTTTTTGTTTTTTACTTCCCAGTTATGAGAGAGAAGATTCAGTACATGTCTTTCTGTATCTGGCTTATTCTGGCTCAGCTAACTCTTTTTAAGTATCAACTATATGCCAGGAACTGTGCTAGGTATAAGGCATTCCAATATAAGGCATACAAAATGTCTTTCTCCTCTATGTATTTATCTTAGGCTTAGAAGATCAGTCTGTATGTCATGATTCACTTTATGTAGAAGATGTTTTCAGTTCCATGCCCCACATTCACAAATCCTGTAGTGATTTCAGCACTGCAGCAGGAGACAACTCTACAAATACCTACCACCTCTCTTGAAGCTGCCTTATGGATCTCTGATTCTTAACTTTCTTCAAATACATATGAATTTCCTTGTACCATAAGTTCAAACAACTTAAATCCCATGGAGGAAATGAGGATGCAACTATTCCTTATCTCCAACTCTGGGGAAAATCCAAATGAAAAAATTCAGTGAAATTGAAAATTTTTTTAAAGAAAGGATAAAAGGAGTGCCTACCTGGAGCCAGGTCCTGTGAATATCCAATGAATATGCAGTTATTTAATAACTTATTATAAATGGAGCAATGTGTTACTCATTTTATTTGCAAATCACTTACACATACGAAAATTCTGCAAGATATGTTTTACAAGTGAGGAATTTCGTGTACAGTAGGGTTAACTAACTTGCCTAGATTCGCACAATTAAGAGTTATATGCCTGAGTTTTGAAACTCAACTTTTTATTTAAGTGTTCTTAGTCACATTAATAAACCTTGATAACTCACTTATGAATGAATTAGATGATTAATGAGCATTTTCTTCAAGAGTGTATAGTCCAATAATACAGGTTATAAAGTAGACATAACTGAAATTCAATATGAGACAGTAGACATATGTAAGGACAAGAAGAGGCTCAATCTAGTCAATACACCAATATTTTCCCTACTATATTTATACATATATCTATTAGATCTTTCAGCTTTTTTATTTGGTTTCAGAATATCCAAATACCCAGTTTTCTATCCAAATATCTAGTTTTCTATTCTCAGTTCATGATTTCTCACATTACTCTCTGGTCCTGAAAAAAATCTGACTGGCTATCAGTGTCCTAAAAAGGTCATTGCAACTTGTAAAACTGATTAATATTCACAGTTTAACCAGGGAATTAGTCTTGTATGCTAGACTCTCAAGGAGGTAATCTTCCATAGCTCAGTTTTCAAATTCCTTCTCCAGTTTGACAAAGACAGATGATAGAAAAATACTCTTTTAATGTGTTTACTCTCTGACTCTCATTTCTGATGTCCTGGCTTCAGTATGCTCATTGATTTTTCAACTTTACTTGGTCAGTAAATTCTCTCACACACAGAAAGACATAAATACAAATACTTTTTGATTCTTCTTTATGCAAGGTCTCTCAGACATACCACCCCACACTATTTTTGTTATATATCCAAAATAGTATACACTGTATACCAATAAATTACCTATCCTTGATGCAAGTATTACACTTTACATTCTATTCAAATTTAAATCTAAATTTTGCATTATTATCAACACATAATTAATAACCATTATCAAATATCAATTTATATGCTTATTTTTTATGAATGTAATGAAACCATCTAGAGAGCTAGTTGAAGTGATGGCTGATGTTATTATAGGACATATTTTCTTTCATGCATTTTCATTGAAATGGAACATATTCATTAGCAGGGCATAGGGAATCTTTTCTTGCTTCTTACCTATTAGTTGTAGAAGGAAGGCATATTAATGCATTCCAATAAATGAAACTTGAGATAGTAATTCATGCAACAAAATACTGCATCATTATCAATGTGACTTTAAGGTTGCAAATTTATTCTTAATTTATTCATTAATAATCCAATTATTGTGCATGCATGTTGCTAAGCAGTAGAAACACAAAGTAGTTATTCTCAAATTTACATTTGTTCAATTTTTCATTTCTCCTTATTCTACCTTTTTCATCTCTCCCTTCCCTATTTCCCTCTATCAGATAAAGCAATAGGTTCTGCAATTTGTTATTAAGAATAAAGAAAGATGGATTCATTTGGTTCACAAATCTATTTTAAATGCTGTCCTATATTCAGTCATCATTCATTATTCTAGAATATTTCATTTATATCACAGAGATAAAATGAATGACAAATAATCTGATATTAAAATGTCATTGTCTGACACACCCCAAAACACTAGCCTTATTCTCTATCAAATGCTCTTTGATATTATAACTATTATATGGCCTTTCTGGCAGTACTCCTGATGGATTATTTTTTATATCATACAAGGCAAAAATTGGAAACCAATGTGGGAAAAAAGTTGTAATATGAAACATAATATTAAAATGTGAATTTACAAAAAACTTGGTAGCAAAGAAATTACAGTCTCCCCCTCCTTGCACTGTGAAAACATGTGCTTAAGGTCTCATAGTTGAGAGCTTCTCTGAAATGGAAAAATGGAAAGAAATAAACTCCTGTCATAAAATGTTAACGCTGCTTATAACATACTAGACATAAGACATCCCAGACAGAAATTTCAAAGCTTAGTTTCTTTTCTAATAACCTTCAAAGGGACAGGCAAAGAAATATTAACTCCATCTCCATTGATCTGATGAAGATAACCCAACTGCTCTCACCATGAAACTATTATTATCATAATGTGGACAACACAAGAAGCATGAAACATGGTCCTTATCTTCTAACAAGTCCTGATGCAACTCTATAAGGCATATTTAGTCAATGAATCAAAAAAACTTGTACACTCTTAAATTATAAGCCAAGTTTTATTTTAATATAGTAATATCCTATCTAACAATATTCACATGTAATTATTATGTGAGCATTTATTTTAATTGATCCACTTACCTAACAGCTCCTGATGACTGTATTTAGAAGAAAATTATCAAATAGATTGGAAGGTCCAAATCTCACAAATACCTCATTTTAGCCAAGCTCAGCTCCTATCTTTCTCTAAACTGTATAACAGCTCACTGACTTGAATCATTTAGTTATCATTAAAAGAAAGATTGCTGTGGCATATCTATGGGAGAAAAAATCAAGGAAAAAAATTCTTTTTGAGTCATACTATTCTCTGGAGTAATTCAACGAGTTGTCACAATATGACACAATGTGATTTCTTGTAAAAAATAAAGTCAACCATTGTGAAGTACAAAAATTATAGATTTCGTTAAAAAAAGATTGAAGCCTCTGAAAACACATTTCATTTATAGAAAGTTTAATGCCAAAGGCTGCACAAACAAAATAAATTAGAGATTGGTGAATAAATAAATAACGTTGCAATGTTTGAAAGAAAAACCTGACTCAAAGTTAAATGATGTTTAATCAACCTCTCAGCAAAATGGTGACGAATTAGAGAATTTTGAATTTAAATTTAAAGCAATTTCATGTCCAAGTCAAATATGTGAGGATTCCACTTAGGAGCTATCAAAAAGGATAGCTACCTTGTGACTAACAAGAGGCATTTTCACTGTAACAAATTCAGTATCAGTAGATGGAATTTTTAGTTTAACTTTTATAAAATAGCAGACCACCTAACTTAAATGAAACTTCCAAACACAAAAAACTTCTGCTCTGTCGGATGAAGCAAGTAATGTCCATTTGATTTGATCGTGCTATTCCAAGCATGTTCAAACATAGCCATAAAATTCACTATGGATTTAAATAGGCCATTTTACATCATTTTATTCATATTGTTTCAGACTTATCCTTCTTGTAAAATTGTCCCTGGTAGAGAATTTTTTGCACCAATGAAGCCCAAACATCCTGTTGATATCTGTGCTGATGTTTTTGTCATCATATCCTAAAAATCATGCAGTAGGCAAAAGTTATTCTTAAAGGAAGGTCATGCCAAACTTCTGTAAGAATTGGGTTTCTCTTGTGAATATGAAATAAGAAGTGCCTCTTTTCCTATTTTATTTAGCTATGCAGAGGCTCTCTCTCCCTGATGACCTGACACAGGCCCAGCCAACACCATCCATAATGAAAATCAATGGCACCAAGTCACTAAACAATTACTCCATCTTCTTTAAAATGCACAACTCTTCAAAAAACAAGGATTTAGAGACTGATTAATTTGCCATTTGTCTAGGAGATTGCACTGGCTGCATTATTTAAGAAGTGCCTTGTCTTTGTGCCCTCAAAAGCTAAAGCAAGATCAAAGATTTGAGAATCACTAGTCCCCAGGAAGGGCATTTGGTGACACACTATGAAAAGCAGCTAGAAGTGATTTCCTGAATCTGTAGCACTCAGAACTTTACCTCACACATAAGACTGCAATGGTCTGCAGCTTGTCCGCATCTATGAAATAGAAAAAGCAAGGATAACAACAAAAAACATGGTTCAAAAATGGCTCTATATTTGCTTACTTAAAGAAATATTCATTAGAATGCATATTTTCTTTTTTTGAGAGAGAGAGAGATAGAGAGAGAATTTTTTAATATTCATTTTTCAGTTTCCGGTGGACACAACATCTTTATTTTATTTTTATGTGGTGCTGAAAACCAAACCCAGGGCCTTGCGCATGCCAGGCGAACACGCTACCGCTTGAGCCACATCCTCAGACCAAAAATGCATATTTTCGAACTGTATTTTCTGAAAGAAGAAAAATCATTATCTTTCCTTTTCTTTGTGTTCCCTTCTTTGTAATATACCTATATCTATATATCTTATTATAGCATGGAAATTATGGTTTCCTTTTTATTTTTATAATATCTATACCATCCATCTAAAAAAATTCCTACTGTCATAATTTGTACTAAAATAGACATGGAAAAATTTCACCAAGATATTAATTTATATGTGGATTTCTACTTTTCTTTCCACTGATCCCATTTGAAGACAGTAGCCAAAATATTTTCAACTTCTAATTTATTAATCTGAAATTTTAACTCTTAGGGATGTACTTGGTTACTTAGGTTATTTTTTTCAAAGAAAATTGCAGGGGACTGTATTTTATTTCCTTTGTAAAATTTGAAATTTACCAAAATTATTGGATTAGAAGTGACTTGATAAGCAATGGAAAGCTGAAAATTATTTTCATGAAGCTTTATAGTTAGAGATACTAATTAAAAGAGAGAATAATTTCTACATGTTTCTCTGGCACTTGCCAAGCAAGTTGGAAAGGGAGCTCAGAAAGAACTTAAAGGAACTAGTGTGGAACAGTGTGGTTCCAACTCTAGAAGGTAGGCCTAAGGGTGAAGACTGATTATCACATCTTAGATGAATTCAGAGGTCAGAATAAGAAGTCACTCTTGTATGCATCTTTAGATTTTCTGAATATTACTCTGCTTTATATGATCTGTTTATATTTGTTAAAATGCCATTTAACTATTTCCTAAGGCTTCTTCTCCCTCAGTGTGTTAAGTCAATTTCTCTATATATGTTTTCCTTGTGAATGATAAATTTACAAATAAATCATTATTCATTTCTAGCTGAGATGAAGTAGGTATTTTACTCAATTTTTTTTCTAATAAGCATAAGTGAAGGAAAAAGACAGATAATATCCTGATAGGCTTGCTTCTTCTACACCCATGACTGAAATAAGCTTTTTGTTGTTGTTTTTTTTTTAAATAGCATCCAATCTTTAAGAGACTGCAAAGAAAACCCTTTGGATGTTAGAAACTGTTTTGGACAAGTTGGTTGCTTATTGCTGATCTGAGATTTTTCTCAATGTGTACATTGTACCCTATAAAATTTGAAAAGGAATCACTTACTCCTCTGATCATTATGAAACATAATATAAACACATATCATTTGTATCATTCTTACACCCAATATACTGGGTGATGACATGCAGATTCAATTATCTTTAATTAATAGGGGAGCATGCACAAACTCAGATTGCTTGAATGAATATCATAAGGTCACATGGCCTCCAAGAGAGAAGCTCAACTAGAACAATGTCTCAAAATTTTCAGTGACATTTATACTATCTTGTACCTCCTCCTGACTTCAAAAATTCAAGAAAACAATATTCCACATATCTGGTTTATCCTCTGCTATTTACTTATCCAAGAAGATATTAGAAGGAGTATATATACAATAAGATGAACTAATAGAGAGAAAAGAACAGTTATCTCTGTGCAAGACATATAAGAACATGTTGTCAACTCAATGTCAACACAACCCCTTTTTAGAATTAAAAATAAGAATTTTATTTCCTGAATGTCCTCCCATGTATGTTTTCAGGTTGGAGTATATCTATAACATATGTGAAATTTGGAAGATTATAAAGAAGAGGCCACTGTTCCTTGCATGTAGCAAATCAGCAACATGGATATAATGTCAGACTTTCTGTTCACAGTAGCTTCCTGCAAAGTTACCATCAGTTTCTCCATTTGGCTGCTCGGGTAATGGCTCCTGGAGAACCACTAGCTCAGTCACTGCATAGGCAAATACTATACATGGAGCTGTTTGGGAGTTTCCCTGCAAGGTTCTTGCATTTCTGACTGCGTAGGGGCATATTCCTGATGGTTTCATGTTGCATCTAGGGGCTGAGATCTTTTGTACAGTCTTCCCTGTCCTTTGCCCCACAGAACTTCCACTAGCTCTGTAATTCTTTAATTTCCTATGTTAAAATGCTTCAATAGTGAAAAACACAGAATGACATATGTGACATATGTAAGTCATCCTTAGGATGTAACCGAACGTGTTACAAAGAACATCATTAGAAATGCTAATTTAATACAAGTTTTGTCTATGTGTCCTTATAATGATTATAGTATAAGAGTACTCATGTAATTAAGAAAATTAATCTGGCCAAAATTGTGCTTGCAGAAGTTAAAATTCCTACTAAGACTATGAAATAATTATTTTATTATTAATTTCTTTTTCAAATGACCAGATCTACATGCTATTTAATATAAAACAAAGGAAGAAGAATAAATGTGCATTAAATCTTTCTCAGAATCAGATGAATCAAAGGCATCATACCCTAAATTATCACAAAAATAACCTATGACATTCTAATACTTTTCATGATGATGCATTGTATTGAATACACATACTTCAAAATGATGGTGCTTAACTTAGTAAAGGTTATATTCCATAAACTAGTGCTTGTAGGTTCTATGCTTCCAGAGCTACAAATATTTATAAATGTTCTGTGTCTACACATGATTCAGTGTTATTGTGAATAGAGTTCAATATAATAAAATTTACTTTTACTTTGAATGTCATTCGTTCATTTAAAATTGAAAAATTAAAAAAAGGACTAAGTGTTTTTAAAGGATGATAATGCCTTTGTGACTATGTAAGAAAATATTCATACTTTTTAGAAATACTAATGTAAGCAGCTATAGGCATGGCATAGGGGATTGGTTTTTCAACACTTCATTAAAAATCAATGCAGAGAAGTATCCAGTACCTATTAATTAAATATGACAAATCCATGATAATTTAAAAATCTGGCTTATTAGTTATATGAAGAGCCCATTCCCTATTTTCTGCTTTTCAGCATGTTTTACATTTTTCCAATAACACTCACATAATACAGAAATACAAAGGTCTTTTCATATTCATACATATGAACAAAATTAATATGAATATATGTGAATATGAATATATATAAATGAAATTCCAAGGTACTTTGTTCACAAGCACTGAAACAGGGCATATGTAAACTTATCAGTTCCCTTCCTGTCTTAGGATTCTACCACATATGGTCCTTTTCAGGGGCCAATGAATGAAACTAATGATTTGCTGCATATCTATTTAAATACCTTAGAAAATCTTAATTAATTCTTACATTAAAGCTGATAGATAAGTATGTATTATTTGCTCCATTGCACAGAACTGGAGTCTAAAGCTCAAACAAATGAACAGCTTGGACACATTATACTCCAAAAAAAAATTAAAAGAAAAAAGATTTAATAACATGTCTATGTGACTTCAACAATATTACTTTTTTTTCTGCTCTACCACGTTTTCATTTCTTAATGACTCTGAATACAGTTTGCTTCATTGTTATTAGCTATTTCAATTCATGTTATGAGAGACTTTCTAGTTTTATGGCTCCTGCATTATATTTCTGCAAGTAAAGTGGGAAATGTATACATGACAAAATATCTTGATTCATGTATGTTTTAATAACAGTGTGGTTACTCACTTGATGCTACATTTTTAAATGAGCATTTCCAGATAGTATGCTAAACTTTTACCTGCTTTGCACTTATTTCTTCTTTAAAAAAAAATAAAAATGTAAGTATGGTGATGCACACCGGTAACCATAGCAGCTTGGGAGGCTGAGGCAGGAGGATTTCAAGTTCTGGGCCACTCTCAGTAAATTAGGAAGGCCCTAATCAATTTAGCAAGAACCTTTTTCAAAATAAAAAAATAAAAACAGCTGGCGATATGGCTTTGTGATTAATTGCTCCTGGTTCATTTCTCAATACTAATAAATAAATAAATAAATAAATAAATAAATAAATAAAGTAATAAAAAGCTCCAATCTACATGAATATTAAGTTATAGGGTTAGTAAAATGATGTAGCAGCATGAGAAATATTACTGGTGAATATGAATTCAAAAATCCATGTGGATGTGTTTTGAAATACAGGAAAGTATCCTGCATCAAAGCTATCAATACTTGTGTAGAAGGACCACTTTAATATAAATTGTAAAAGTTAAAATTAATCATTTTATATTTCTGAACAAATTTTAATGTCTGTGAAACAAATGTTTTTGACTAGAGTAGTACTTTTTGAAAATATGTTTTTTTAGATATTTAGGGTTTTGATGAATGGCTTCAGGGATTTCTGGCATTTAATGAACTAACCAAGTAGGAGATACAGGCCCCTTTTTTTGTAGCCACCTAATGACTATTTAATATTTCTTTTTTATATTGTGAGTTCTGTTGCCTACAGTATTAATACCACTGACTTACTAATCTACAGGGTTCTTCTCACCTCTCTAATTCTGTGAAATGTTTAATATTCCTAATGTAAGAAGAGAAAGAAAAAACCTTGGAATATCTTGAATAAAAATATGCCTGCAATAATGTCAATAGTGACAGATAAAAACATCAACAAGCCCTATGAGCATTCAGTGAGTACTTGTGCTGTGCAGCATGTTTTAAGCAAGTTTAATCCTTCTCCAGCCTATCAGGTAAGAATCCTTATCTTCATTTCCAGAATGAGGACATGGAGTCTCAGAGAAGTTAAACCCTTTGTCCAAGCCCAGGTAGTTATAACATGGTGGACATGTAGCAGGATTAGTAACAAAGCTCAACATGTTTGCTAATACATTCTACTGTCTCTCAAATATTGTCTAAAATAAAAGCTAGAAGAAAAAGCTTCAGGAACATTTCAAAAGAAGAAAGAGGTTTCCTAAAATGCCACATAATCAACTAAGCTGAGGTTCAATCTGTTGGATCCCATTTTGAACTTAATCATAGAAGTTTAATATAAGAAAAAAATCTTTGTATCATTTAACAACAAAACAAATCCATAGGAGAATAGGTTATCAAAGGATTTATTTTTAACTAATTACAAGGTATTTTTGAAAAGACTTTGTTGAGTGTCATTTCCACTTATTTTCACTATTGTTCAATAACTGAATAATTTCTGAAAAAGCACTTTCAAAAGATTTTTAACAAGAGTTTTATACCAATTATAAATTATCAAATAAAAATGAGGGTTGTAGGATCTCTAAAAATCACCTTTCAGCTCTTTAACTTTACTATATATTAATATCTTAGCATTAGAAAATAGTTTTATTTGCCACTCTCCACCATTACTCAGTTAGTGGTGCTGTGCTGTTCAACCAAACCAGCTTTTCTAGTTTTGGATCAGAAAAGAAACCATCACAGCTTGTGGTCCAATACTGGATATAATTGGAATTTATACATATTAATTTTGCCATCAACTGTAATAAATTTTCCCATTTTAACTTTATTATATTCTTACAGTTACCTTATTTCTTATTTTACCCTGTTATACTTTATATCTCTGAAAGCATACCAAATTCTTTGATTTTGAATACTATTGAATAATGATAAAGCCCAATAAAGAGAAATTATGAATTTCTATTGACTTATCTATATTCCTTTTGTGAATCCTCTTTGTGGCAAAGCCAAACCATGGCAAAACATATACCATTAAAAAGTAAATGGGAGAAATAGAGGAAGCTTAACTGAATAACTTGCATGTGAAAACCTTAATGGGGAAAACTGTCTCCACTTGCCATAAGCTAATCTGTTTTCTACAGAAATGGTTACTTACAGAAATACTCTGAAGTATTTCTACAGAAATACTCTGAAGCTTTGCAAAGATCAAGTAAATAGTAGCATTTAAATACCATAGAAATGATTGCTTATCATTTGTCATTTTTATATTAACATCCCAGTTGTTAAAAATAAACTTGCAACTATTTTTAGAAACTAACTTGTTTGGAATTAATTTATTTCCATTCCATTGATATGTTGGTGGAGCCAAAAATATTCTGTTTATCCAACAGGAAAAGAGTCAGACTGCTGCTTTTAGCGCTTGGTATCTGTGTCCTCTGTTTGATCATATGCATTGGCAGATGCACCAGTGCTACACAGATGGGAGCAACTTAACACTTTCTGAATCTTATATCACAACCACTGACATCTTTTAAATGTAGAGCTGTCACTCTATGCCCATACGAGTTTTGCAACTAACATTTATATATGTGTATGTACATATATATGCATATATATATGCATAATTTTTCAATTTTGTTTTGAACCAAATGCTATCTGTATATCATGAAAATATCATTGACTCTACAAGTGTTCATATGGCATATAAACTATACATAAAATGTGTATAATTGATCTTTTTAAATAAAAGCATTAGGACATCTTCTAACCTTAAGCACAATAAATTTGAGTATAATAAAAATTGCTGGTGGCTTCAAGTAAATAATATTTATGTTTTCATAAAAAGTGATATTATATTCATATTACTGATAAGTTTTCTCTGATATATTTCTGTGAAAGTGAATTGTTTTACATTGTATTGATTAAAAACATAACAAAGTGCCTAACATAGATAGATCATAAGCTATGAAATGGGATATATGTTTCTTGATACATTATTTATAAATTTGAGTTATATTTGTTAACAAGCATACTATTAAATGGCTTTACAGAGAAATATAACCCATTCATATTTAGTCTCCTCATTTTTAGGTAGTATTTTCCCTAAGCAAACTATACATCATGTCTTTATTTTCTGTGTTTTGTGATGCTTTGACATCTTGGGGCTTTATAAATTCGGGGAGGCACTGCCCCTCTAGAGTTAGATAATTCCTAGAGATAGAAAATAATTTGCCTGCAAGCTGTACTTTGATAGGCAAATAAACTCTATTGGTTGGACAGGGTTTGAATGTGTACTCCAAGAGTTCTTGTATTGACAGCATAGTTCCTGGTGTGGCAGGGGTGAAAGATTTGGGGACACCTTTCTTGTGCCAAACACTCAAGACCAATCCTACAATCAAGGTCTCACTGAAAATTTTCAGATAATATAATCCAAACTGCTTGTCTTGACAATTTCCTATCCCATTCCTTCCCATAAAAATTATGAAAAACACTCAAACCCACACTTTTCCTTTGCTCTTGATGCCTTCTGTCTGATCCTGGAGGTTCTCCATGTGGCCTGCATTGGAATGCCATGTCCCTTCCTCTTGGAACTGTAACAAGCTATCTTTCTAATGGCAATCCTCTCCTATTGGTGGTTTCACTACACTTGAATACAAACAAAACCCCAGTACATTTTAAAACACTAATCAAACTCAGTTTCTTTGAATAGACTCCAATTCCACAAACTGAAAAATCTGATAAATTTGATATAATTGTCATGAAGCTTTCTTAAAGGGGAAATATTTAGGTTTTATTTTTTATCGTGAAAATCATGTGGTAATGACACAGTAATATGTTTAACTACCATTTTCTCCTTCTAAAACTAATGATACATGAATGAATAATTTTTAATTCACAAATTGACCATCACACATGAAGTGCTACAAAAATGTAGATTTTTGTTCCCAAGCTAAGTAATTGAATAACAATTATATTCTTTGAGCAGTGTTTTATAAAATAAAAGTGCAGTATTTATACCTTTCAATTATGAAGAAATATCTTCAAATTTATGATCTCATCTATGAAGTAGAACACTAATTGTAACTGTGTCAAACAATTGCTAGAATATTTCCTCTCCTACTAGGACACAGCTGAGGTATAGGCCAAGTTTGTATTCGTTGTTTCTTTTTCTTTTGTCTTCCTTGGCTCTAGATACTGCAAACTTTAGGTCATTTGTCATTTTTACCAATTAAAACAATGAGCTTAACCAAATTAAAAGAGCTGCTACCCCTTTAAGTGCATGTTTAATAATTCATGCACGAAATAGGACTTGCTTTTCCCTGCTGGAATGAACAAAATTTCCTCAGAGATTGCTTTAGTGTTATATCTAGATAATGCTTTAGGATTACAATCTAAATCATACTAGAATAACTGCATTAGAATTACTATGATACATCATTCTAATGTACAGGCTAACAGTATAATGTTGCTGTTGGGGTAATCCAATAAAACCCACTGGTCTCAGAACTAGAAGTGCGTGAGAAAGGCCTTGAAGACTGCCAGAATATATATTGCTACAGAAGGGAGGAGAATTTGTGTGTTTGTAACTTACAAGTGCATGGCCATATTAAAGACTGAATGGGTATAATTTAAAACCAATGAATAAAACACACTTCAGTTATAAATTCATGTTTATAAAATGTAAAGTAATTTGAAAGCTCTGAGATGCAGAAAGTAAGCCATTTGGGCTCGATGCAGTGGACATGCATTCACTTGAATCTGAAATGTGGATCAATTAGCCTGGGATTCAGTGATCCGGTTTCTCCTCACATTTGGCCCCAAAGCATCAAAGGGAGTAAGAGAATGATTTAGATTTCAGAGTTAGAGTTTTAAGTTTCATTTTTTACTCTACCACTTTCTAGCTGTGTATTCATGTGATATGTATTTACAACTCTGTAACTCAATGTTCCTGGCTACAAGATGAAGATGACAAAATCTAAAATAGACTTAATTAAAATATCTATAATTCTCATAAATGTGTATGTTTAAATTATTAATAAGTGTGGGCACAGCACTCTGCTCATCTAAAAAAACTCCCTTAACATTTTGCTTGTGCCCAAAATGTCAAGCTTTAATTTCATAATATTGTTCGTTCATGTACAAATATGTTTCTTATTGAAAATCTTTCAATAACTTCTGATATCCTAAAATTAAGTCATATTTGGCTATGATCTTTTATGTAACTTGCATCATTGGGACTACTTCTCCAGTCATGTATTTTTTAAAATATTTCCAGAATTATTCTGAACTTTGTGTAGAATTCATACTCCCACTAACTTTCTTAATTCTTTATGATTCATACTCTCTTCCAGCTTCAGAAGTAGTCATTCTGCATGGAACATTCTTTCTCACCCTGTCCATAAGGCTACTGCACACATGTTCTTCAGATCTCTAGAGAGCTACAACTAAATTTAGAATATCTGGCCTCATCTCCCTGTCCAAATTAGGTTCCTCTGGTATGGATCCCAGTAGCTCTTAGAGTACTCTGCCTCTATTATGATACAATAGTCTTGTTCTATTACCACTAGACTGAAAACTCCCTTAGTACTCCATGAAGGATTACTTCTATCAAGTTCTTTGTTGTATCTCCAATGCCTGAGAGAGTGGCCATCACATAGCATGCAGAGCAAATATCTATTGACTGAATAAATAACATAAGGTTCAGAGATATTGTGTTAAATATTAGTATTACTTGGGATACTTGAGTACTTGATATATCTTCTGATCACTAACTGCAAAGCAAACTTACATTGTCTCCATGTATACTTGTCAATTTCTTCCAGATGCAACTCTTCCCTACCCTTGAATAAAAACTGGTAAAGCCATTGTTTTTCCAATTGTTTTAAGTAGCGGAAAAAATCTTAAAGTCACTGGGTCACCAATGTCCTGTCTAATAAAATAGCTAATTCACTTTTCCAAACTTTGAAAATTAGAGCCACTTCCCTTTCCCCCAACTAGATCTTCAGTGGCCTGTTTAAACCCTGTAGAAGGTCCCCTTCAATTTTCTTGTCCAATATTACCCCACTAACTTGATGGTGGAAAAGAATCATGGGCTAAAAGGTTCAAAGAGATAGGCTGGTTTTTATCACCATTAATTTCTGTTACATTGTCCCTTGCATTCTGGGTCTCACTGCTCAAAACTCAACTTCTTAAAAGCTACTGAATGTGTTGGGTGGGGGGAGATGGAGGAGCACATATGCATTCGAGGAGGAGGGTTCTATTGATAAATTCTGATTGTGCATCCTATGTGGACAGTGATACATTTTCCTACAGCTGGCCTTTTCCTTGTCTCTGATTTTTTTTTTTTTTACTTATGCAATCCGGACTCTGGAGATCCTATCACTTCTAATATGTTCTTCCTGGCAGTTGATTCTCCAGGGCTCTGAACCATTTCTCTCAGATGTGTGACCAGCATCTGGTTCTTCAGGAGTATTCTCTCTGGACCTCAAGTGATAGAAAACACCCTTATCACGCTGACCCTCAGGAAATGGGATAAAAACATTGAAGTCCCAGCTCTTTCTAAATAGTTTCTACATAGTCTTACCTATTTTTGAATCTTCACATCCACATTTTTATATCCTCAATATAAAATTACATATACTATGTAATAAGTCTTTAGTATTTATTTTGCAAATTTTATAGTTTTCTTTTTTAATTCTTTTGGGAATATGATACTTATTGGTTTGTGTCTTCTTTAAAACTTAAAGTTTAATGTCCTCTTATTCTAGTTCTAAAAAAGACAGAAAGGATTACATAAAGTGAAGGTCAAAATCTGCATTTGGTACCATTTTCTGGGTATATGGAATGCCCTAATATGTGCAGAATAAGTGGGGAATCTGTGACTCCTGGGTATAGCTTGGGTCATATGGATAATTGAGTGGAGAGATAAAGAAAAGTATAGGAGTAAAACTTCTTGAGGCATGCAGGAAATTGAGCTACTTGGTCTCTACAAGCAATTTGTAATTTCAAGCTCCTTATATAATTTTTAATTTTTTTGGCTTGAAAACCAAGCCAAAAAAATTAAAAATTAAAAAATAATTTGAGTGTAGAAATTTTATTATGCTCTCCATTCATTTCAAATGAACTCAACATACTGAAATTAAAATTATAAATTTGTAAATGAATTTTTTTATTTATATAATTTATTACCTATACTCTGTAAAGCATATTTATGAGCAGATTTGGCAAATAGTTTAATATCCCCAACCCTTAATAGACATTCTATTTGTTATTCTATCATGTTTTTCAACCCATGTTTCACTTAGTGCAGATGCACCTCCTCATACATAAATGACAAAAGTAACTATAAGCCATGACTTATCTTCTCTATATACTGTATTCTTCTAATTTATAATTAATCAGGTATATCATTATAAATATATGAAAGAGAGCATGTCCTTAAGTTTTCTGGTAATTAAAAAATGCTATGCAATCTCAAATGTTTATAAATCTTTTTCCAGGTACACCAACAATCTTGGACTGAAAGTGAATGAAAAATCAGACTCCTATACTTTTCCCCAGTACTTTTCCATAACATTCTTTGCAATAGAAACCTGTTGTCTTGGCTGTCAATACTGCCCCCTGGGGGAACACACTTGGAATACTTGTCTTGTTTGGCCACAGCTAATTGGTTGTTCACCTGCACAAGATATACAAAATATGGTTTGGGGATTTGAAATACTGACTTAATAATTTCTTCTGATTGCTATTTTAAAGTAAAATATTAAATGTATCTATTTGGTTTCCATGAAGAAAGAAGTACTTGTTCCATCTGAAGATAATAGAAGAGGTTGTGTGAAAGAAGAATGAAGGAAAGAAAAAGATGGCTTCCTCAGTGGAAGGCTGGAATGTGTCTGTATGCTATACCCAGTGCCTTCGATGCCAAGAGATGCTCCTTCTAACCATATAAAAGCTTCTCTTTTTGCTTATACTTACTAAATGGTGTTGACTTTGAAAACAAGAGAATAAACCCAAACATTTTAACCTAATATATATCAAAGGTCACCTAGTAGTAGTCTAGCATTAACAGGTTTTTAAGTCCCAAACTTCCATTCTGATTGTTTTATAACAAGCACATCACAAAACATAAATGTAGCACATAAATTCTAACTTGTAGAGTTTGGGAAAACAGTAGAAAATAACTTCTGAAAAGCTAAAGATTTCATGTAGGTCTCTTTTTATCTAAAATTATGAGCTGACAAAATTAAGTGAAATATATGCTTCCTGTTTATTCTTGGGCACAAACTCTCGAAATGTGCCTCTAAGTGAATGTTCTATAATCAAGCTATCCTCAAAAATAAATCCTCATTGTCAGCCAAAAAAGTCAGTTTAAAAAATAGCTAATAATTAATGCATTTTCCTAATCTTCAGACATCTACGATTCATGCTGTTTTATTAATACTTTCCATCTCCATACTCAACATATTCTTTTCATCCTCAGGGGACCCTAAGTTTTACATTCACAGCTTGTTCAATACCTTTCTTCTCATTATTTTTATTCACAGTTATATTGTTGAAGGTATCTGTTGAGTATTCGATTCTCATCACTCAAACATGCACACTACTGCATGTGTAATCAGCAAACCCAGACTGCTAACATGTTTGATTTACAAACATCTTTAGTAGGCCTCCAGGTAATCACAGAAAGCACCCCCCCCATGCCTCTGCCCTTTCATTCCTCATTACTTAATGGAGAAAACAGATTGATCTGTTGTCTGACAATTTGTCATCCCCCACAGCCTGCTACTGTCAATCAGAGCTAGGGGACAGACATTCATCAGAACAACCTGGACCTTGTCATTAAAAATGGACGTGTATTTCCTGTAAAGTTGATCTGAAATCAGAGTGCCCACAAAAGGGCAGTGAACAGGACAGCTCTGAAGGCCACTTGAAGGGAACTATTAGCTATTGAAGGATGGCAACACCATTTTGTTCAAATACATGGTTGTATCTCTTTTAGATGAAAGACAGGAGAGGAATACAGGAAAGGGAAGGAACAAGTGATGTCTAAGAATCGCAAACTTAATAACTGCCAAATTCTTCAGGGTTTACATATGACTATTAGGGTTAAATGAATGGATGAGTCCATTACATTTCTAAATTTTAAAAACATCATTCAGAATCCCCTAGTGAAGGCTGTCTTTTATCAGTTGTCATTGCTAAAGTATATGCTTTAATAGCACTATGTAATAATGATAAAGCCCAAGCAAAACTTCCCAGGAAACTTCAGGGGGGAAATGAATTAAAATATTTAAAATTAAATTAGTTTTAGAATAGAATTGATAGCAATTAACATTAAAAAAATCATCTTTCTAAAAAATGTGAAATACATGTATCTGTGCATTGCTTAGATCTCAGAACAGAGTTCAGGAGCAGTTAATTTTTTATTGAAGTTATAATTACTTGGGAATTTTCAATGTTGCTATGAAAATAATTGTTTCTCTTAAGGCATATTGAGAAAATGCTTATTAAATTGATTAAATAGTTCCTTTATATGGAAAAATTTCTAACAGTAAAATATTTTTCTGACTTTTTTTAACTGGTTCAGGATGAAAATTCAACAACAAGATGAAAGGATACTAGCCTACTGAGCTGGTGATTGCATGCTTAAATTGTGCTTCATCTAGATGCTTTTTAATTATGTAATCTATTGACTATCCTAAAAATAGAAAAATTTAACTACAGTGAAACATGAAGTATCATATGATTAGTAATATAATCCAAATTTTAATTTATTAATTGATTAAAAAAACAGAAGTTGTGTCATACCTCTGTTCATGGATCCATCAGTATATTAGGCAGTCATTCATTCATCCATTGTTTCAGTAAATATTCATCTAATTTTTACAGATAATGATAGCACCTGAACGAACTGTGACAAATGAAAATGATGAGATCTCTCTACCCTAATAGAATTATAAGCCTGGGAAATGAAACACAATCTGAACAAGGCATCACAAACATACTTTTCATTTTGCAGAAGTGTTATAAAGAAAGTAGAAAGGGATTAGGAGAAAGAAAATACTTTTGAGGAGGGGGCTACTTAAGTAGCAAATCAGTTTCCTCTTCTCTGCGATGTAATAAAATAGAAAGAAGAATAAGAAAGGTCCAGTATATAAGGAGCAAGGTATCGCATTCCAAGAGGAAATGCCATATTATGTAGACCTAAGCCTTGGTCAGTATTCAGAGAGAAAGAGAAAGAGCTTCCCAAGAGGGTGCTGGGAAATAGGCAGTGGGCAGGATTTGGATTATCATTTGTCTCTAGTGGGAAGCATGATGATTGTTACAAGAAAATACCAAGACCACATATAAATATAAATATATATGTATACACACATACACATTTCTAGTTGGAATGTACTTTCACATAATCCTTTACCTGTTTAAAAGCCAATAAGAATGTACATTCAAAACAAAAACCCCACATTTCCTATAAAAAATAGCCATGAAAGAATTATTGAGAATTGATGGTAAAGATATCTCTTGCAGCATTATTTATGAGGAAAGCAACTTAAGAAAATTCAAAATTTCAACACTTCTTAAGGTAAAAGGATTTACATGGACCAAAAATAAAATCAACACTGAAAATGTATATTTATATAATTTAAATTTCATATATTTATAATTATTATTTATATTACAAAATCTATGAGAATACTTCATATTAATGTTTAGAAGGCTTGGGCAAAATGCATACTTAGAGAAATATTTAGACTTAAATTGTTGCATTCTTTATAAATAAAAAAATGAGAAACTCCTGTTATTCAATAAGAGCCTAACAAAATAAATTATATTATAGTCACATTAAGAAAAATATTGTATGTGTATTATCTGTTTCATATTCACAAATAAAACGAAAGCTGAAGAACCAAAGTTATTTTTAATTAATGATAGGAAAAGAGAAAGGGGACATTAATATTACTTCTGATAATTTTTGCTGCTTTAATCCATGTTGAATATAAGTATAATATAGTTCTCAACAAATAAAGAAAAAAAAACAGAGTAACAGGGACATTTGCATTGAGTAGCCTGCAGAAAGCTAGAAATATAACCTCAAGGTAGCAGTTCCCTTCCCTCCACTCCTCTACCTTCCTTTTGTTCCTAGATCCTGCATAGTTTGATTATGTGGATAAAATACACACCTTAACTGTCCCCTGAATTACAGTGTATTCCCCTTGCATGCAGAGCTCTGAATTCATGCAAAGTGGCTCATTAAAAATTTCTAAATTAGACCTGGTAATCAGTCTATTGCCTACAAAAGAGGAAACCTGTCCCTACAGTATATATTCAGAAATGTTTAAGAATTCTTAAAAAAGAAGAAAACGTATCTGCCAAGACACTCAGTATAATTCAAATTTAATTAAATCCAAATAATAATTTGATTATAGAGAGTATAATTTAAAAGTGGCAAATATATTTACATCCACGCAATTGCAAATATTCAGTTATTTTGGGTTATGACCTACTTTGTGCAAGTAACAATGCTAGACAACTGTAAAACATTATATTTTTTCGTTGAATTTAAAAGCATTGTTGTGGAGAATCGAGAGTTGTTTACTTTCTGTATTAAAGTGTTTCCAAAATATAACTATATTGTATTTATCTTAATTTTCAAGCAATGCAAAATCCTTACATTTAATAACAAAATCAGGGTCATTGCTATGGTTTAAATATGGGTAGCATCCCCCAGAGGGGCATATATAAAAGTTTGGTCTCCAGAGTGGTTATATTTGGAGGTACTATGGGCCTGTAAGAGGTGCATTATAGTAGGAGGTTTTTAGGTCTTTTTGCCATTAAGGGGATTGTGGGACCAGGGTCTTACCCTCTCTCTCCTCCTAGCTGGTGATGTGCGCACTTGCTCTTACATGTGCTCCTACCATGATGTCCCACCCCTGCCACAAGTCCCCATAAATGGAGCTTCCTGATTATGGACTCAAACCTCTAGAACAGTGAGCCAACACAGTTGCATCTCTTTTCTTCATAAGGAGCCTATTATTATAGTAACTCAAAGCCAACTAATACAGTAACTAATAAACTTGAGGCACTCATTTTATAAAGTCTGTATGCAAATTTTTTCTTAAATGTATATCTCCATCCTTCATTGTTTCCCTGGACCCATTATTCCTACCACCTACTCAATACTTCTCCTTGCATATCTCATTTATCTCAAAATAAACATGCCCCAAATTGAACTGATTTTACCCTCAAAACTTTCTATCTTCCAGATTTTGGGAATCTGAAGTCAACTCGGTATTCATGTAGTTACTCAGGTCGAGCATTTAAGGTATCATCCTGTAATATTAATATATGTATATTTGCATAGATTTTGGGTTTTATTCATGGTCCTGGCTTATAGCTCCCTCTCCAAAGCAAGTTATAGAAATTAGAAATTCTCTTCCCCAAGGCAGGTCATAGAAGCCTTAATCTCCCTTGTCTTTCTGTTTTAGAGCAGATAATAATAAATAAATAAATAGATAAATAAATAAATAAATAGGGTTCCTACCCAACCCTTTGAGATAGAAATGGTGCACTGAGAGGCCAGGAAGACTCTGAGCAGATGGGCCTTGCATGGCTTCCCCACTCATTCTCTTAGCATCAGACCAGACCCTTTTAGTCCAATTTCGCTTTAGCTTGGTTGCTCATCCTTCTTCCATCATGTCTATGCAATGAAGCTCCATAACACATCAAAGGACAGAGCTCAGAGAGCATCAAGTTAGTTGAGCGTGTGGAGATTCCTGGAGGGTGGCACACCCAGAAGAACATGGACGTTCTGCACCTTTTTTCCCATACTTCATATTATAGATCTTTTAATTTGTATACTTTGTAATATCTTTTGTAATAACTCAAAAAAAAATCAGTGTTTCTCTGAGCTCTGTGAGCCATATGAGCAAATTAATTAAATTCAAGGTGGGGCCTGTGGAATGCAATGTATAGATAGTTGGTCAGAAACACAGGTAAAACAATCTGGGCCTTGTGACTTGGCCTCTAAAGTGGGGAGGCACCGCCTTGGGGACTGAAACCTCAACCTTTGAGATGCAATGCCATCTCTAGGTGGATGGTGTTACAATTGATTAAATTAGGAGACACTGAATTACTGTCTGCTGCAGAATTGCTTGCTTGCTTGCTTGGAGTGAAGGAATACACCCCTGACACACCTGGGATCAAATGTAATCTGTGTTGTATTATAGGAGAAAGGTTTTTCCTTCTGTATCCTCAAACACCCTTTATCCTCAAATCCCATATCCATCTTTATATATTTCCCCATCCCATGTTAAGTTCTCATTTATTGTCTACTAGAACTTCCTTGTACATACAGATATGCAAACGCATAGTACAGTGATAGATGGTAAATAAAAGTACAGAAGTGTTGAAATGTTGATCTTCTGAGCCCTCTGTGAGACCTGGTTGGGTAAGAGCTGCTAATATCCCAGCCCAGCTAATTCTTCTTACAAGCATTCTACTGGTCTGCTCTAGTGCTGTGAAAAAGATTTGAAAGTAACTCTTTGGTACACTGACTTAAATGACCCTTTACTACTCTCCAACAAAAATCCTTTGATCCTTTCTATTTTCCATTATTCTCATTTCTCAAAGCCCATTTCCCTTGTTCCTTGATATCACTAGTATTCCCAAGTCAATACCAGAGACACACCCTTGTCCTTCTCTCTCTCAGGAATGACTTCATACAAAAAAAAAAAAAAAAAACTAACCCCAATCAAACCTAAGTCTCTGCTGACTTTTTGCCTGCAACCATATAGCTGAATACAGGTGGAGATCGAACATATAACCTTAACCTGCTGAGTCTCAAGTTTTCAATTCTGTGAATATTTCAATGAAATTGAGAGTGGTGCATTAACATAGGTTAGACATCATAATCTAGGGCTTACTTACTCTTTATATTTTCATACACATGTGGAAATTTTCAAATGTTCTAAGAATTTATTTGTTATTTTTTCCAAAATAATAAATCTCTAAAAGTATTTATTTCAAAATTTATAGTAAGTGACATTTCTATTGTTAAACTTTATAGGTGTCCCACATCTAGGATGATGGGACTTAACCAGTGAATGACAAGATTTTAACCTTAAAACCATGAAAACTTATTATATTCCCCTAGATTTCTACAACCTGTATCCCCCCTTGAGATAACTGTTTTGTACTTTTTATTCTCTAACACCAAAATCATCTTCCTTCTCCTAATTCTTACTTGATAATCTTGCTTCCTATTTCATTGGGAAAATAGAAGCAAAGAAACAAAATACCCTGCTGTGCTCCCAAATGCCCTGTAAATCATCATCATACCTATCTCTATTCCCATAAACTCTGACATTCTGTCTATGCTCCTAATTAAGGCCAGCCTAGGTCCACTAGATCATTACTATCTTCTGTGATCTGCTCAAGTATTCCACTTATTTCAAATGAATTCTCATTTTTCCCCCTTTCCTACTTTATTGTCATCTATACAATATATTTTCATATGACCATTTGAGACAACAACAACAACAAAACCAGAAAAAAAATAATAAACACAATAACAGAACACCACCCTGGACTTTCATCATCCTCCAATTACTAATGACACTCCCTGATCCAATTTACCTTAAACCTTCTCAATAATAATCTTATCTAAATCTACTCATTCCAGTTCTTCATCTATCATTATTTCTTAACTCCACTCAAATCAAGTTTCATCCCCATTACTATATTAAATTTTATATAGTCAGGATATCCAATAACTTTCACCAAATTCAGTAGTTCTCATTTTATTCAACCTTATAATCTTGCACACAGTTGATTCCCAGAATATCTCTCCAGGAGAAACTCAAAGAATTCTAGCTCCTTTTCTCTCTCTCTCTCTCTCTCTCTCTCTCTCTCTCTCTCTCTCTCTCTCTCTCTCTCTCTCTCTCTCTAATTTATTTTTATTTTTACTTTTATTTTTAATTTTAATTTTTTGGTTTTTCTTCAGCAATCTGGCTTCTAAATATTTACATATTCAAAATGTTCAAAAGCTTAGTCCTTGGTCTTCTTCTTTACCTATAGTTACTTATAGAATGTTCTCAAGACAAGGCTTTAAAGGACAACTCCAAAATTTATATCTTTAGCATTAATATCTTGTCACAGGAACTCCAGGTTTCAGTGATCGCTCCCAACCATGTATCTCACTTGAATGTCTAATTGTGATTTCAAATAGAGTCTTTTACTTCCCTTGACAACCTCACGCTCCAAAGCTCAGTCCTCACACAGTCCTTACCATGTCAATAAGTAAAAATTCTGTTGTTCCTTTCCCTAGGGTCAAAAAATTTGGAGACATCTCTGATGCATGTTTCTCATAAACCATATCCACTCCCTCTGCCAATATTCCTAGATCTTCCTTCAAAACCGTATATTCTCTCAACCTACATTGCTACAACCTGGTCCAAGCTGCCGTATCTCTCACTAATTATTTCATTGGTTCCCTCCTTGCAGTCTCTGTTTTCATCCTTAAAGCCTCCAGTTTAATCCCCATTCAATAGCCAGAGTGTTGTTTTTAAAACTAAAGGAGATATGACACAAAGCAGTAATCCCAATGACTTGGTTTCATCCAGACTAAACATCAGTCAGAATTCTTACACAATCTGAAGGTCTCCCATTTATTTAGTCTCTTTTTTCCTCTTTACATCACATCCTACAAGTCTCTTTCTGTGCCACTGTATCATAGCCATTTTGTTTTCTCTACTATTTCTTTTCTTTTTTTTTTTGGCGGGGGTGAGGTACCAAAAATTGAACTCAGGGGCACTTGACCACTGAGTCACATCCCCAGCCCTATTTTGTACTTTATTTAGAGACAGGTTCTCATTGAGTTGCCTAGTGCCTCCCTTTCGCTGAGGCTGGCTTTGAACTTGCGATCATCCTGTCTTCACCCTCCTAAGCCGATGGTCTCTACTATTTTTTAACATACAATGTGTAGTCCTAGTCAGAGCTTAAATATTTGATTTTCCTTCTGCCCAGAGTTGTTTTCCCCAAAATACCTCATGCTTACCTCCCTGGCTTATTTCAAGTGTCTCCATATTAGAGGGGTATTCTTTAGTCCTCATACATGAAAACAGCACCCCATTTCTCACTCGGACTATTGTATTTTTTCCTGTGACAGGTATATTAAAAATTAATTCATTTGATTCTTTCTTTATACTCAAGCCCCTTTACAACATGAAATTCTTAAGGTTGGTAATTTGTATTTGTGTCATTATTTGTTCATTTCTATATTTTTAGTACTTGTAAGAATCTGTAGCATGATGTAGGAACTCAAAAAATGTTTATTAAATGATTGAATGGGTCCAAATATCAACAGATGCTTATCTTTAGCCTATTTCTTACAGTACTTCCCTGTCACAGTACTTTTACCACTGCCACCACCCCATTTTTAAATTTAGCCTCTTGAATATTCCCAGTTCCTCAAGACCCAGGGATTTGTGGGTTTTGTTCATTCTTCCTAGAGTACTCTTCCCTTTTACTTAACCAACCTTCTAATAGTTCAATTTCAGCTAAGTGTCTTCCCTTGCTTTAACCTCAGCTTAGGTCATACACTCCCAGTATGTGCCATCAGTTCATCCTGAGCTGCTTCATACCACCCAATCATAAATTTATAAATGGTATATTTGTAATTGGCTTTAATACCTGTCACATTAGACTATCAACTTTTTAAGGGTGATAACATGAATACTAATATTTCTCTTCTAAAAGCTCCCCCCACTCTCTCTTAAATCTTAGGGTTTCTTTTCTCTAATCTCACTTGACATAATGCCATTGCAATATTTTTTACCTTTACAATAAGATGCAAAATTTATTATATGTGTATGTTGGTGGATGGTGTCATGTCATACAATAGTATCTGAGCTGATTACCTGCTCCATACCTACCTGTGCCCACAGCAAATATGCCACAAGAATAAATATATCAGGCAAATTGATAATCTAAGATTTTATGGTTCCCTCAGTATCACTAGGAATAGTCCCAAGTGAAAGAGCAATAGGATTTAAGATATATTACATAATTTTCATAACCTATTTGGTTGGTTTACTTCTTTGGTCTTTCTAAAGAAATGCATCCATTCTGAAATGTGTCAACAAAATGCTGCTTTAGATGAAAATTTTTAAAAATGAAGCCCTTAAATGGTGGAAAGAAAGTCATCTACTTGTAATTTCACTGTGTCAGGTAGGTTCTCAAAACAAATACTCTTCAAAACAATCGATTGTTGTGCGGCATTCTTTATCAGCCATATGATGTTTAGTTTTAAGGCACTGTCATTCCATCAAATCTTTCCTTTTACCATTCAACAAACACTCATCAATACCCTTTATAGGATAGCGCACCCTATGGTGAACTTACAGATTTATGTCCTATAATCCACAGGTCATTAGGCTTGTTGTTCCCTCTTCCTGAGTTCCTGCACTGGCCTGCATGGCATGTTCTAACAGTCTCCATTTCTCAATGTCAGCATTCCCTAGCTCATTGGCTCCTGCAGACAAAGATGGAAACTTCACTTCTGTGCCCTCATGGCACCCTGATTAGCTTACTGTAAGTTTCCACAGATGTTTGACCTGTGAGTGTGGTTTATTTGAGGAAAAGGAATGCAGTTTCACCAAGTTTTTAAATCCAGAATCTAACTTAGTAGCTGAAAATGTTTACTGAATGAATGAATAAACCAGAGTTTTGAAGTAACAAGTGACCAGCTACTGTGCTTATATGCTTTGACTATTCTCATCAGAGAACAGGCTGCAAGTAATTACAGAACATGCAAAATCTACCACTAGTCCTAACCTTCTAATCAATCAAACTGAAACCAAATATTCAAAATTTGACAAATTTTCAAATAAAACAAGCCATACATAGGGCTTTAAGTGAATCAGAACAGCCAAAATCAAATGTGAAGTGTGGCAATTTCTGAACATTCCTTAAACACAAGCAAACTTTAGTAAAATTGGAGGAAAATTTTTGAAATTCAGCTAAGATTTTACATTGTTAAAAAAAATACATGATTACCGTTGCATTAAGCACACATGAAGAATGAATATTTTAAAACAATTTACAATTATATACTTAAATAAACATAATTTAAACATGCACATGAAAGCTAGAAGTTTTATAGCCAAGGTGATTTATAGTAGCAGTACTGCACTCAACAATTTATTCTCTCTAGCTTCTCTACTAATAACTTAAAATTGTCATGAGAAAAACAATAAAGTTAGATAGTGTGAAGACAAGCACTTGTTGCTTAGAATGGACTTTAACATGCTTTCCTTTTCTTTTTCAATTTGTCCCAGGTAAATTCAAAATTAGGAAAGGAATGTGTACATACACATACATACATTTAGACATATCTGACTTTGGCTGCTGAATCAATTCGCTTTCTTTTATCTTTTTACTCTATGAAACGGCAGGTTTAAGTCATAGCGAGACCTGAAAGTATAAACGATAAGCATGACATATAAGAAAATAGTTAATTTAATGCCCTTGATGGAGCCTGCAATTTAACAATAAATCAGTAATTTTTTTTGTGTGTTTCCTTGAAAAGAAAAAAAATAGTTTAGTACAACACATTGGAATGCTAAAATGTTTCAAGAAAGATTAATAACATCCAGATGATAGTTATTCTCTTGCTTTGCAAGAAAACACATTATCTATTCCATAACAATTGATTGCTTTCCTGAGAAATGTCCTTGATTTCAGTGGTATTGTTCAGGCTTTTGATACTAATCTGAAAGATGTTGTTAGGAAAGAATCTCACCTCATCAGACATTCTGGAAGAAACAAAAATTCTGCACCTGATGAATCATCTCTATTCTCAATGTGACAATTGTCACTTGAAGAACTGGTCTCCTCTGAATACTTTCAAAATCAAAAATCAGAGGTATGCTCTAGAATAAAAGATAAATAAAATTTGTCTTCTTAAACAAAGGAAGTGCTATAAAAACAGAAAATCAAACTTGCCCTTTTCAGACTTACTTTGTTACTTTATATGTTTTTGAAATTTACTATCTTATCTGCTGATTAAAAAAATAATAAAACAATGGACACAGAACTATTAATTATCTGTCACAAAGATAATTCAATCTACTTAGCAAGCAATTTTGAAAATTTGGGTCATGTTTCTTCAATCATATTACTCAAATCAATTAATTAAATCAATTACTCATATTTTCAAATTAGTTACTCAAATTTTTATTCTATTAAAAAAAAAAAGGGTATTTGAGCTGGGCGCAGTGTTGCATGCCTATAATCCCAGCGGCTAGGTAGGCTGAGGCTGGAGGATTGCAAGTTCAAAGCCAGCTTCAGCAAAAGCAAGGCACTAAGCAACTCAGAAAGACTCTGTCTCTTGGGCTGGGGATGTAGCTCAAGTGGTAGCGTGCTGGCCTGGCATGCGTGCAGCCCAGGTTCCTATCCTCAGCACCACGTACAAACAAGATGTTGTGTCCGCCGAAAACTAAAAAAATAAATATTAAAATTCTCTCTCTCTCTCTTAAAAAAAAAAAAAGGAGACTCTTAAAATATTAAAAAACGGACTGGGGATGTGGCTCAGTGGTCAAGTGCCCCTAAGTTCAATCCCTAGGCAAAATAGATATTTGAATATTTTCTTTCTAATAAGTCGTGAGCTTTAAAGAACAGCATGGTATAGAAGCAGTAGCACAGTGTTGCACTCAGCTACCCACCTGGTAGCACTTTTCTGCCATGCCCTTAATCAAATACCCCGGCAGGATCGGTAAACTTGTTAACATTTCTGAATCTTGTTTTACTCATAGGGCAAAAGAGTCATATTTCTTACCACAAAGTTATTGGGATATTTAAATGGGAAATATAAGGAATTAAACATATAATTTATCTGTATGGCAATTATTTTTAGTTTTTGAAAATTCTATTATATTTTACACACTAGAAAACTTTCTATAGCATTGTCAATAAATGAATAAAACATTTATTTTATTAAATCTGCAAATACTGATTCTGATTAAATACCTTTTATTGTTATACATTATACCTTAATCTACATTAGAATTTAAAAAGAACTATTCTAAATGATGAATATTATCATGTATTAGAGCAAAGTGGTTCATTAACAGAGAGAAAATAAAATTTGAAAGCACTCCAGATTCTCCGAATAATTATAGAGTTGCTTCAAATGTTTTCAGTAGTGTCAAGCTACTAAGACAATTGAGAAGGTCTCAGTTAAGCAAATGCCTTTGCTACTGGATACAGTTTATCCAG
The DNA here is from genome assembly GCF_052094955.1 of Ictidomys tridecemlineatus. NCBI lineage: Eukaryota > Metazoa > Chordata > Mammalia > Rodentia > Sciuridae > Ictidomys > Ictidomys tridecemlineatus. Next base: position 165,796,245 of record NC_135480.1, on the reverse strand, counting down.
CATTTCTGGGGTATATTTAGGCCCAGAATTTCTGTCTCCTCCCCAATAACACAAAAATGCTGTTCTAATATAAATTATTGAGCACATTCAACATTTCATGGAACTATATGCAATTCAAATGCATGGAACTACATGAAATTGAATTAATTACATATTATGTAGATATATGACATAAAATGGTAAGTACATATGCCTATATTGCACATGAAATGAGGGATGAAAAATATTCTTTTTATCCACAAATCAGTGGAAATCAGAGTGGAAAATTTCTAGCATTGATAAAATAACTGATGGAAAAAAGAAACTAATCAATTTGTAGTATTGCTATAAACACTTTTATACAGAATTATTAAGCTTAAGGAGTGTTAGGGTTGCAAAAAAAGAGGAAATTAGATAAGGCATGTGAAAAAAAATCAAGTGAGATTCAAGAACTTGCAGCATAATAATTTGAGATCAAACACTAGCCTTTAGGACTTCTGTGAGTGTAGCTATGTGTGTATACATGTGTGTATGTGTACATGTGTGTCTTCACTAAGTCAGAATAGATAATCTTAAAAGCTGTTATCATCTTCATGTTTTCTTTGTTTCACTTTCCCCAATAACTTTTTCTTCGTTTACTACTATCTTTTCTTTCCTATTTCTTTGCCCAAGTATATCATCTTCCCCCATTCAGTTTTTATCTTGAACAAAACTAATCCTAAATATCATTTTCCTGATAATGAACTTTAAAATTAAAACATTAAATTAAGGGTATTAACAGAATTGCTGCTATCCATTTCTGCAAACCCAAGTTTGCTGACCTTAATTTTATAGCATGAATCACAGCTGTTCCATTGATATTGGCAGTGATTGATAATAAGGGGGATGGGAGTAATTAAAGAGCATATGATGTGTTTGTTTGCATCTTGAGTGACTGCTATAGAGTATATGCAATCAAAGGCATGGTACATTAAATAAATCAAATAGCTCCATAAATCAGCACCACCTGCCAAAATTGAGCAGCAGGAGCTTGCAATGCAGTAGGCCGGCGTGTCAGGCCTTAGGCAAGCTGTTACCTCTAGGGTGAAGTCATCAGACAGAGCTCAAAGAAAGAGTTGCCCTTCGGAGGATTTGAAATTACAGTAAGACAGCCTAAATGTATCACAAAATTTTAACATTTGTGCAGAAACATATAGTCTGTATGGTTTGTTCAGATACATTGTCACATTTTACCTGTCAAACAACTTTATAAATACTATTTACAGCAATGAAAAATGGAAACTCATAGAAAAGAGATGCTGAAGGTCAAACAGATAAGAGTACTTCTGAGCCTTCCCTATATTCCATACTCTTTCCCCTACTCAAGTCATATCATAAAGGATAATGCTTCCCTCCTCTTGACATCACAACTGGTATTATATGCATGAGCTAAATCCCCTAAATCCTGGGGTGCTGGGTTAATATATATTAGCAACTTAGAAAAGTTACAGAAAATACATATGAAATAGATAAATCAATTCAAAACATAAATATAGTAGTTTTAATATAAAAAAAGTCCACGTGGCTTAGGTAAACTGTGATCAGATAATAGAATGTGCACTTTATAGTGCAAAAGTGCAATGGAAATAACATGATTAGAGTAAGGCCATAAGATACCCAGTCAAAGCAAAGGCCACACATAATTGGAATAACAAAGTCTCATATCAAAATAAAGATCTGGTTCCAGGATAAGCATCTTAATGTAATTAATAGTTACAGAACATACTTTAAAAGGCTGTTATAGAATTTTACTATATTATGTGTCTTATAAATATCTTTACTCCTTGGCAACAATATAGCTATGGAATAATATCAGAATTGCCACCCAGTTTATATTGCATGATTTTACTTCATACTTAAGGGAAGATCCTGCAAATCTAATTATAGATAGTTAATATCAGTAGAAAAAATATTTTGTCCATTAAGTTAGTCAAGGATGATATTGCTCACCAAAATTCTAGAATTAAAAGAATAAAATAATTTTAAATAGACTATTTTTAGAGTAGCTTTAAGTTCACAATAAAATTTTGCAGAAGGTACAGAGATTTCTTGCATAAATCCTATTCTTAATACATGCACAGTCTCCTCCATTATCATCCTCCATCAGGGTAGTACTTTATCTCACTTGATGATCCAATTTTGACACATCATCAGCAAAAGTCCTTAGTTTCCACTCACATTAATTCTTTGTGTTATACATTCTATGAGATCACAAATTTAAGACAGTTGTATTAGCTTATTTTCAATTTCTAAAATAAAATACCTGAGGCCGGATACTTTATAAAGAAAATAGTTTTAGTTAGCACAATTTGGAGACTGAAATGCCAAGATTGAGCAACTCCTTTGGTTCAGCCTCTAGTGGAGACCGGAGGAAGAAATCACAGGGCAAGACAGGAATTCAGAGAGTGGGGAGGAGCTAGGCTTGTCCTTTTATAATAACCTAGTCTTGCAGGGAAAAAAAAAATTGTTGTCCCAAAGGAACTAATCAGGGTCCCATAATGAATGAGAATAAAATAGAATAGAAAGTAAAATGACCAGACAGAATACTGGGCCCCATTCAACAACACCTAGAGGCTAACTAGTAGACATATTAATGAGCACCATGAAGCCCTATGTCAAAAGTAAAAGACCTTGAGGCTCACCTAGGGGAACACTTCCAGCCAAATCCTTTGTTCAAGAGGTGGAAACCAAAAGGTGAGGGTGAACCCAGATGGAAGTTACAGGAAGGAGGATGGAACTGAACCAGATGGTGGCCAGGATGCCTTTTACAATATTTATTTTACATAGATTATGTTCCATGCTCTGCCCAGAACCATATATAGACTCCCAAGCTGGTACACCAAAATGGGTTTTTCTGCTATTGGGTCCCCTCCCATATGGCAGGAGTTGTATCTCTTCTTTTTTAAATAAATCCTACCCCTTTTATTCTTCCCTTCCTTGATTGTCTGTGGATTTTATCTTCAAAATTTGTGAGACAAGAACCCAGAGGATACTGGCAAAGGGGGAATTTAGTCTCATCCTCGGATTCAATAAGAAGTGTTCAATCTCTTCCGGGGTAGCACCTTCAATAATCTAACAACGTCTCACCAGGTCTTACCTCACAAAGTCTCACCATCTTTTAAAAACACTCCACTGGGGAGAAGTCTTCCAACACATACAACTTTGGGGGACACAAACCAAACCCACATCATGGCAATGTACATCCATCATGATAGTGTCATGTCAATACTACATTCAGGCAGTGAAGCTTCATTGACCTAAAAGTCTTCTCTTTCTCGCATTCATCACTTCTCTTGCTTTGCTTTTGGAACCTCTGATTTTTTTGCAGTCTCCACTGGTTTTCCTTTTCAAGGATGTCATATAATTGGAGTCATACAGTTTATAAAGTCCTTTTCAGATTGCTTCATTCACTTAATAACACACATTTAAGTTTCTACTGTGTCTTTTTATAACTTCATACTCATTTTTTTAACACTGAATAATCTTCCATTGTTTGAATGTACCACAATTTATTGATCCATTCATCTACTAAAGAACATCATGGTTGCAAACAGGTTTTGGCAATTATTTAAAAAGCCATGAGAAACATCCATGTGAATATGTTTGTGTGACTATGAACAGAGTTCCTTTGAGTAAAATATTTTTTAAAGCATGCAACTTGTGGGTTGCTATGGTTCCTATTGGATTTTAGATCCTGAGATTTTGAAAATACAGAAAAAGTTTTAAGATCTCTGTCAAGAAGAACACGTTCTTTAGGACAATAATGTACAGCATAAAATTTCAGAACCTCATTTATTGATGCCCTTGGTCTGCATGGTCTCAATCTTGGTTTAAAACTTTGACCCAAGAGCTTTATACCCTTTTCAGTATGTGAATTTACCACTGTCATTTTGACAATACTTGAATCAAATTTTATTAATCATACATTATATATTTTTTCTGAAAAAAATATGTTTAAAATAGCAAGCATGTTATCAAATTGCAGCATGTTTCTTGCTACTAACACTCTGCAATTTTAATGGAATGTATACTTGAGATGTACAAGAAAATCAGTGAAATATTTAGTTAGTGTCAGGAAACACTGCTTTACTGTTCAAATAAATAAAAAAATAAGTACACATACAAACATCTATCTATATATAAAGCATGTAGTTTGAGACAGTATATTACTACAAATTATAGTATACATCTCAAAAACCCTACTCAAATATTTATTTCAAATGTATTATGAACAAAGCAATAACTTATCATTTGGATCAAACAGTTGGAGCAGTTGATGCTCAGTTTGACTAATCACCTGTCAGTGTACTTTTCCAAAACATTTGAAGAGCTGGTAGGGAGTATAAGACTAGAAATTGTATTTTGTTCCAATATATTGCTCAGAATCTGGCAAAATATTATTATTTGAAGTCAAAATTGGCTTTAAAAAGTCACAAAGCTTTTTCTTCAGTCAACAGGGGTTTTCAGTTTAAAACCATAAAAATAAAAATTGGAAGATAAAAGTAGATTTCTAGTCCTAATTATAACTCTGCTTTGATGGAAGACTGAGTTAGGAATTGTGGATATTAAACATCTTTAGCACACACACACTGTGGATGTTGTAGCACAGACACTCACATAGGAATAGATAGGAGAATAATGGTTGGGTCATTTCTGGAGGTAGTGAGCACCTTGTGGTAGTGAGTACAGAGTCTCCACCTCAGACATTCCGAGAGAAGATGCAGTCACAGGGAGAGAGGCAGATCATCCCAGGAAGCCAGACTTCAGATAAAGAACCTCCTGAAATCCGAAATCACAAAACATCACTCCCCTCTGTGTGTAGGAGTAAGAGAAGGGAGGTGGCCAGAAGGAGTGGTCAACATGTACTTATATGTAAATAAAGAATAGTGTGTGGGGGGGTGTATTTTTTTTTCATTCTATTTGAGGCTTTATGCCCAATTTGTAGCACATTTTATACTATAATATATAATATATATTTTACTTGCATATTTATGAAATTTTATGGGAAGAAGCAACCTTTTACCTGCATCAGAGTATTACAGCCACTGAGTTCAATAATTCATTTACTCATTCGACACATACTCATTGAGTGCCTACCTCCCACCAGTTAGAATGCTGTTCCTAGGATTAAAATGAAAAGATTTCATGACTGTTCTACAAAATCTCAAAATCTATATGGAAAGCAAACCATGCAAATATGTGTGAGCATGTATGTGTATGTACAAATCTATACAAATAAAGGATATACAGGGTACATTTTATAATAGCAAAAAAGAGAAAAAGATAATGACCTGAGCTTAGTAGATCAATTCAAGAAGCTCCTATACCAAGCAAGTCATGATAGATAGAAGACTGGGAAAATCAAGAATAGGAAACCTATATACCAGGAAGGAAAATTGGGAACTATAAGGGAGAGGAGGGAGAGAAGGAAGACAATGACCTGATTTTGAGGACATGATAAAGTTTATTATCTTGAGTGTCCATTATGAGGTGTACAATATATCCACAGCAAATCTACATGGTGACACCACGTGTATATTGGTATCATAACCCCAAAAGTCAATGGACCTTCTGAACTGGTATCAAAGTTATATAGTCTACACCTCAATACAGTGCTATGAAAAGTAAAAGCAGCCCTGATATTTCTCAGTCGGGGAAGAAGGAAGCAGGCTATTCAATAAGTTGTACAATCTTTCTGTGTCTTGTTTCCTCATATTCATAAGGGAGAAAAATTAATATTATCACCTATACTTAAAAAGTGGTAATTTTTTTAAAAAGAGGAGTGAGAGGCATATAGTTTTTTATCCACACTTGTAGTTATTACCATAGCCAATATAAGTACATATTTTTAGATAAGTTAGTACATTTTCACCTAAATGCAGTGACATTAAATAGATATAAATTATTATATCCACCAGAGTTAATTTTCTGATGCTTTAAATGAAATGTGTGTGAGGCCTGTGCATTCCTAAACTCTACCTCATTTGAATTGCTATATGACTGGTTTTAAATGAAATCATTTTCATGCATACTTATTCTCATTTTCCTGAAAATAATCTTTGCTGCATCAATGCTTTTTAAATAGTAAACTGTGAAGCCTAACTTTTTATCTACTTTCATTCCTTTTTTCCACCACCTTGTAACTTTTGCCCATGAAAGGGTAAAAAATAAGAGGTCTTAGTCCTGAGATCTTTTTCATATCAGATAAAAAAAAACTGTTTGCAGTAATATCATGATATCATGTCACATTTTATTAAAGTTCTATATAATGTATAACTTTGAGAGAAGTTCTAGAAGTAAACAACATTGCAATTACTATTTTTAATACTATGCAATTTGTAATTTTATATCGTCTTTTTCAAAAAATGGATCTGGTAATATCATTCAGTATATTGGGTTTCTTTCTGGTGAGATGTATTGGTGGGGAGGGAAAAGGAGAAACGTAAATTACATTAAGTCTGCATCTTTCAAGCTGAATATTTATAAGGGTCTATTAATTGAATATATTCTGCTCTCCAAATATTGTTGAAATATCATATGTAGAGGTTAAATATGCTGCAAACATTAAGAAAAATATTTTCAATATATTAATTAGATTGCATTCTCTAATAATGTGTGCGTGTTATAAAATTAAGGAGAAAAGGAAAGAAATGTTTTATTTATTTTCCAAATATTAAAAAATATGGTATATGACAGTTATATATACACCAAAGTTAAATAGCATATCTCTTATTTTTCACCATTAGTACTTTATTAACTGGATAATGCCAATAACAAGTTGACAAACCTCAGGAAAAGAGACCAATTTTTCTCAACATTGTGAAACCACACAGGAAATTATGCCGGGGAATTAGGTGTCTGAAAATGTTATGATGTTTTTCTGCATTTTCCCTCTATGTTTGTAAAAAAATTTACATTACAAAAAACACTCTTGAAAAATAAATGCCACTCGATTCCAGTTTATAAAAATAGTCATTATTTCAGAAATTAGCATTGATCCAGAGAGGAAAAATATTGCTATTTTCTCTGAGAGCAGCTCACCCTGAATGGAGCTTGGCAGGTCTAATTTTTAGTTGCTTCAAACTATGACACTGTACAGTTCAATACCAATAATAATATAATGTGCTGATCCACTTATGTTTTCTTTTACTCACCAGGATTAAATCATGTACAATATGTGCTTTTTCCTATCACTAGAATATTATTGTTATTCTTAAATTAAAATTGAACTTTAAAGTCCAGAAATATAGACGGTGGGGTCAGGAGCAGAATTATAAATACAAAGTGATTTTCCTTGGCAACAATGAAGAAAATGGAGGGACACATGAAAAGGCAAATGATAGTTCATGTACTGACATTGGAAAACCATACTTTAGATTAAGTATAACAAATTTTAAATTCAATTAGATACAATCTTAGGTTTGTACCATTATTTTAGTCATTCAGTGCTATTAGTGAAGTGTGCTGATGCTTCCTGTATGTAGCTATGATTCACTCAGAGCATCAGGAGATAAGTAAAGTGATATTTCGGGAATACTCAACTGATTAATTGTCAACAGGGGAATTCTGGCTAGAAAGACTGGATTGACTTCACATCTGACCACATAAGGCAAAACCTCACTGTTGTAGAGAAAAGCCACAGCAAACTCAGACTATTTGAATTCTAATAGAAATTGGGAATCATTATATTTTACAAAATTTTAAGATCATTCTTCTTTCAAACTTCAATAAAAGAAAATGCCTGGTAAGATTTTATTATGAGAAGTACTGTACTTGGCAAAGTATCAAAATAGAAAAAAAAAACCTAAAAGGGACCTTTTATAAATGAGTCTTTAATGGTAATGTCACTAAGAACTACTTAACAGATTTTCATTTCAAAGAAAGAAAAGTGAGTTATATAGACTAATAGAAAAGTAACAAATTTACACAGACCACAGACTAAATCTTCAGAAAATTGTTAGATTATAACACTGGTGTTTGTATATTATAATTGCCCTAAAACTTGATGCAAACTTTCTAATTTTTAATAAAAACTTACAAATCCATTTATAATAGGAAGCTTTTTTACAGAGAGAACAGTATGACAGTATGAGTTAACTATCAGCAGTACAGTTACCTTAGTGGTTTAGAGTTTGAGACCCATTTTAATATAATTCTGTTCTGTGACAACATAAATTCCCACCCTTATCTATCTATTCCAGCTGGGTGTGGTGGCACATGCCTGAAATCCCTGTGGCTCCAGAGGCTGAAGCAGGAGGATCATGAGTTCAAAGCCAGCCTCAGCAAAAATAAGGTGCTAAGCAACTCAGTGAGACCTTGTCTCTAAATAAAATACAAAATAGGGCTGGGGATATAGCTCAATGATTGAGTGACCCTGCGTTTAAGCCCTGGTAACAACACCAACAAAAACAACAACACCAAAGTATTCCAAATACAGTTTAACAATGGCATAACTGTTCAGCCTCTCCCTAGACTATTTTGATATAAGACATCTCTTCCCAGATGTTTGATATTTAAAAGTAAGGACTCGGGGTATAGCCCGAGGCAGAATGCTTGCCTAGGATGTACAAAGCCTAGGGTTCAATCCACAGTATCACAAATGCCCCTCCCCCCCCCAAAAAAGCTCAAAGATCCATCATTGTCTTAGACAGAAAGCCAAAATATTTAACAAATGAAGAATTAGGCTTATTCCTTTAAAAAAAATTCAAATTTGGAAATAAGACAGAAGTTATGAAGTTATTTCTTGCCCTTTCAACAGAATAATAAAACATTGCCTAACAAACTCAGCTAAAGGGTGATCTGATGTTACAGGATATGTAATTTTGTTTAATTCCTGATGTTACTAGTACTATTAGTTACAGGCTAGATTCTGAAAAAGGAATGTCAACCTTTAGAAAATTTCTAACTTTCCACTATTTTTTGTTCATAATAAAACAAACTGTGTCTAACAGAAAATATTATATATTCATTTTCAATATAAAGCATTGCTATTTTTATATTTTGTAATATTAAATCATAATATTTTAAATAGATAAAGAGAAAGATGTTTTAATTGTTTGGAAATTATAATTTGGCATTCACTTTAAATTTTCTAAAGCATATTAGTGCACAGAAATAGTCCCTGTTTTATCTATTTATTTATCTAAACTTCTCTCATGTCTTTATGAATCTTTGTAAAAGCTACACATGTTCCTTAGAATATTTTTTCTGCCAATGCCTTTTCATTCTTAAATATATAACTCACTTTTTCTATGAATGACAGGTATATGTACCATGAAGCTAATTGTGGCTGAGGCATAGGGTTTCTCACTTTCACAGAGCCCCTTCCAAGACCTTGGAAGGAACCCTAGATGTGAACTTGTATAGTCATAAACATTTTTAATCTGAAAATTAAGATATTTTAACCATCATTTCTAATCCTTTCCATTTAACCAAATATATCTTCACATTTTCTTTGTAGTTTAGTGATTTTCATAATTTTCGTGTCCATTTTTAGAACTGGGATAAGGGTAAAAGTTGCAGAAATACTTATTTTGATTTAGCAGAAAATTCTTATGTGATGTGGAGATAACATCATGTTTAATGATGCTATTCCTAGGCCCCTGATGAAGAAATGGTTTCCAAGAATATCAATAAAATTCACTGTTCTGACTCAATCAACAATGTAAAAGGTGGTAGGGCCAGGATTGATGTAAACATTTACCAAAGAGCCCAGAAAATATGTGGGTTGCTGGGAAAAAATGGGGTTTATGCATGCAGGTAGGCATTATCCCTGGAAACATTTTTAAGCATTTGGTGTGTAAAATTTTAAGAGAAACATTTGGATTTCATTTGCACCTAATTCAAAAATAGAAGTCCTCAATCTGTTGATAGTGCATAATATAGACTTATAAACATACCATATTTTTATTCCTTTGTGGATATGAATTATAAAAAATGGAATTAACCAGATTCATGAGGATCCAGAGTATCAGCCTAATCTATAAGAAAAGCATGTAGATTTCTGTATAAAATTACTCTTCTGTTGCATCTCCATAGAGAATAATTTTCTTGAAAGATGTACACACACACACACACACACACACACACACAGATATAAATAAAGACATATTGTAAATTCTACGGTAATAAATACTCACTAGAGGAAATTAAGCAATAAAGAAAAAATAAAATGAAAAAAAAATAAAATATTTAAATATAACCAGAGAAGAATGAGACTGAGATTTTTAAAAATTAATTAAATAAATAAATTAAATAAATTGGGTGCAGTGGTGCATGCCTGTAACCCCAGGGGGTGGCAGGTGAGGGCTGAGGCAGGAGGATCCCCAGTTCAAAGTCACCCTCAGCAACAGTGAGGCACTAAGCAACTCAGTGAGATGCTGTCTCTAAATAAAATACAAAATAGGGCTGGGGATACTGCTCAGTTATCCAGTGCCCTTGAGTTCAATCCCAATCCCTGGTACCCTCCCCAAAAGTAATTAAAATGAGTACAAAAGAGTAAAAAATACATATGTGTACATGAATATATAGATACACACACACACATACATAAAGTTTAAGTGAAAGAACAGCAAAGTTAATATCAAAGTAAGTATAGTTTATAATAATGAATATTGTCAAGGAAAAAGAGAAAGAACATAAATATAAAAAGATCAGTTATCCAAGAAGAATAAAAATTATTGTCTTTTCAATAAGAACAATATAACAACTAAATAACAAAATGTATCAAGTAAAATCCCCTATAACTTCAAGGAGAAATAGACAAATCCATTTAAAAGTAGGAGACTCTGACACCTGCCTATCAGCAATTGATAGATATAGGAGACATACTGAAACAATGCCAATGAACTTGATCTAATTGTGCCTACAAAATATTGCATCAAAGGAAAAGAGAAAATTCATTATTCTCCAGCTTCGCTGCAAATAAGACTTGAAAGTTCAACCTCCTGAACTTGAAATTTTATCCAAAATAGGACATATTCTGGGCCATAAAACATATATTCACTAATTGAAAAGTAAAAGGCCATATAGTGTGTTCTGAGATGACAGTGGATTTAATTAGAAAACAGAAACAACAAAAAAATAGGTAGAAAACCCCAAAATATTTAGAAAGAAACAACATGTATCTAAATAACACAAAAATATTGAGAGAAATTAAACTGTAGTTTGAACTAATGTAAAAATTAAACAAAAAACACTTAATTCAATGCAAAAAATTTATAAAATGTCTAAAAAGAATTTCACCAAAGAATATATACAGATGGCAAATATGCATATAAAAGGTGACCAACATCATTTATCATCATGGAAATGCAAATGAAAACAAGGAGATAGTCACCACCATACTCTAATAAAATGTGTAAACTCATTCCCCATCCTTAAAAAAAAATGGAAATAAACAAATCCTGGTGAGAATATGGCAAAAGAACATTCATTGATCACTAGTGAAAATACTCAATGTCACAACCACTTTAGAAGAGAATTTTGTCACTTCTTACTGAGTAAATACATTCTTACCCACAAACCTATGATAGTTCAATTAATTGTATGTAGTTTATAGAAATTACAGGGGAATCACTGCCCCTGAAGTAGAATCCAAAGTGCAATGAGGATTGTTTTATCCAGAGTGGCCAACACTAAAAACAAGGTGATTGTGAGAGTCAAAGCAGTAATCAGAATAGTCAGACTTACTCAATTCTAACATTACCTAGTTGATACAGAATTCTATGAATAGAAACACTGTCAGTCTTCAAATGCTTTATTTGTATAAGTGGGAAACTTTTAGGTATAGTGATCATAAGTCTAACTTGAATCATCAAAATAGAGTCATGGCCTGTTTAGACTGAATGATGTCGGGGCCCTAATCTCTATGTAACTGTATTTGGATGTGATTCCTAAAAGAAGGATATAAAGTTTAAATGAGGATTAGGCTAGACCTTAATCCAATAGGACAGTAGGACAAGCTTCCTTATGAGAATAGGTCCCCCCACCTACTACTCCTTACAGGAAAGGCCATATGAGAACACAGCAAGAAGTTAGTTGTCTATAAGCGAGGAAAAGAAACTTCACTGCAAATAGGACTTGAAAGCCCAACCTCCTGAACTGTGAGAAAATAAATTTATTTTGTTTAAGGCAGCTGTCCTTGGTACTTTCTAGGAGCAACCCTAGCAAATGAACATTCACATATACATGCATGGATTAATATGAGCACATATATTCTCTTGATCTATCTAGAAACAATGATACCTCTATAGCACTAAACTAAACATATTGGTTTCTAATATGTTCTGCAATAAAAGGAATCAGTGCTTAGAGAAACAGCTCATCCAAAACCTATGCAAGGGCATATATAGGATGAGCTTGAAATATTACATAATGCTAAAAAGTAAGAATATATTTTAAAAAAACAGTGATTTTGCTTTGTCAAAGGGGCACAGGAGCCCGTGAAAAGCACACTTGGTGGCCAAATGTGGTCAATAAAATAATGATGGAGAAGTTTTGAATTATAATTTTAACTATAAAATAAATATTTGTGAGCTCATGACGATATACTGAGATAGATAAAAATAAAATCCATTTTAAAAATTAACAGGAAGAGACCAATCAAATCTTCCAGATAATTCACATAGATATGCAGTTCTCAAGACAGTGGAACATAAGTCCCCAGTGGAGAAAAAGGATGGAAAGAATAACTTCACAGTGGAGTGCTCTGACAAACATTATCTCATCCAGGTGGTCAAGGTCAACATCCATAGTGATAAGTCACTTTAACAGCATGTACCCTTGATATGATCAAAAGGGCAGTTATTGCTGTGGTCTTCCTAAAACCTATACAACAAATTATATAGATATATGAAACAAAATCCAGTTAGAATATATCTTAATGACTATCTGTTCAGGAATCCTCAAAACTATCAGAGCCATTAGAAATGAAGAAAAATATGATGAACTATAAAAGTTTCAAGGAGTCTTAGGAGACTTTTTATGACTAAACAGTAGTGTGGCATTCAGGGTGAGATCACAGGACAGATAATGACAATGGGTAAAACCTAAAGAAATCTGAAAGCATGAAAATTATTTGAAAATAATTAATCCTTATTTATTAATTGTGATGAAAGTACCATACTACAATAAAATGTTAACAATAAAGGAAACTGGGTTTGAGGTATATGAGAATTCTTGGTACTAATTTTACAATTTTTCTATAAATCTAAAAACTTCTAAAATAAAACTTTATCAAAAATTAGTTGTCAAGGAATATATACAGCCAAAACACATAGAAAAATACTATTATACAGTTAAGTCAGGCACTGAATTAATAAATATTAATGTTGAGTTTTACCAATGTACAGGATCTTAATTTCTATCAGTGAATCTTTTGATTTTGGTATCTTTTACAATCTAAGTAAGTTGAGAATTTCCCAAATCATCAAGCCCTTGTGTCTTTTTGTTTTACACCCTTTTCTCCATTTATCTTTCTTCTCACATTTTAGTATAGTCACCAAGGAGATGCCAGTATGCACCTCTAACACTTTGTTTAGAAATCTCAGCTAAATATCTAAGTTCACTGCTTATAAATTCTGATTTCTTCACAACTATAGAACACAATTCAGCTAAGTTTGTCTTTCCTTTAGTCCAAACAAAGACAAACTTTTGTCTTTCGTTTAGTTTCCAATAGCAAGCTCCTCATTTCCTTCCAAGCCCTCACCAAAAGTGCTTTTAACGGTCATATTTCTGCTGCTGTTCTGTTTAGGATAATATACATATACTCTTTGACATAATACTAGGCATTCTAGGATGCCCTGCACTTCACCATGAGCCCTACCTGGAGGAGTCTTCGGTAGCTATATTTCTACCAACAGTCTGTTAGTGTAGAATTTTCTATCATGCACCTCTCAGCCCCTACTATTATAGTTCTAAGGCCACATTCACATGTTTGTAACCCACTTCTCAGGACCAAAATCTGTATTAGCTTCATGAAGCCACTGGAAATCTGGTATCTTAAAGCAACACAAATCCTTTCACAGTTTCACTGAGATGAATTCAAAGTTCAAACAAGGCTACACTTTCTCTGAAGTGTCCAGAAGTATCTAATCCTTGCTTTTCTCAGCTTTTCCTGGCTGTCAGAAGCCACTTTTTTGGCTTGTGGAGGCATCACAAACTTAATCTTTTTGTTTTCACATTTCATTTTGCTCCAAAATTAATTACTAATTGCCCTGTTTCAGAGCCCATCCTCTCTACCCTGGCATTCTGAGTGACTATGAAGTTCCTTATTAATCACAAAGGTTCTCGGGTGTGTTCTGTTTTCCTGTATCCTGCAACCTAAATGGCACAAAGAGTTAGTTTGAATCTGGGAAAATTTCACTGATACAGAATTCATTGATTTAGGCAAAGTCCATTCCTTATCATTTACTGAGTATTTTCTTAAGGAGATGCCATTAGACAAAATTTCACTCTCTGTGAAATTGAAATAATGGCTGACAGTCTACCTCATTGGGTTATTTGGAGAGCAAAATAAGATAAATATTTATAAAGAGAGATTCCACATTTTTAAAAGAGAATTGTTAATGTAAAAGTGATAGGAAAATTGAACCTTAAAAATATTAGTTGCATTAATTATGCATTTTCTATTAAGACCTCCTGAAACTACGGCACATTATAAGTTAGAATCTTTTTTAAACTTGAAAACTCAGAAATATGGGACACATACCCTAAGAAACATTCAACAGTGGGGCACTTTGACCTGGAGTTTTGAATGGACAAAAATCCAAAGTCTCAAGAAAAATTCCCTTCAACCTGTATAATTAGAGACTTGGAGAGCTGTATTCCTAACATCCAGAGCCATGAGAATCCTTGAGAATGATCCATTTTACCCCACCATGTAGATAAGTAATTCCTCCCCGATTTAGACTTCTGCACTGTCTTTTCAGGATTTTGAGGAATGACATTTATATTTGTGGTCAGAATTGGCCATTTCAGAGATAACCCAGGTACAAATCCTTTCTCAAGGTTTTAACATTCTATCTATAGTCCAGAAAAAAATTTTAAGTAAGCTCAAGTATTAAGTTCTACCCATGATAATGTGAAACATGTATTGAAGAATTTGTCCACATTAAGACAGTCTCACAAAATCCAAAAGTCTATATTTTTTCCACTTTGGGTATGACTTTCAATTCTTTACTGTTTCACTGAAGTGTGGAAAGTTTAAATGTATGCTCGTAAAATCCATGTTTATGCACATACATATTCAGAGTCTGGCCTGCACAATTTTATTGATTCTGGGAAGTATGGGTATTTCAAATGCCATGAGAGGAACTTTACTAAAATATTCTGAGTAAGACTAACTTGGAGGTAGCTTTTAAAATAATCTAACTCACAATTAGGACTCTTTAGTATATTAATTAAATGTAAGAAAGAACAACAAATATTTTTGGCTCAAATTAAACCTCCTTATGCCCAGAAATTTTGCCTTACATGCTATAAATTTTCTATTATGTATATTGTTTTTCCTGTGGAAGAATTTCATTCAATATGCAACATTAACTGATTCTATGTAAATGAGCCCTAGTGAATGTATAGATGCCTTGAACGAAACCATTTGACAATGACAGATGTGTTTAAAGGTATTCCTAATTATGAAAACAAAATAGATCTTTTCCAAAATAAATACTTAGAAAGATGCAATGAGCCTTTACTTTTATGAGATGAGAATAATATTTTACACCTTTGCTTTTTACTTGTTTTTTTCAACTGAACTTCAATTTTCTGTACAGCCTATGTCCTTTAGAAAGACTACTTAAAAAAAAGATGGTAGATAATGAGACCCCACCCCGACCCCAGCAAGGGAAGATGGTGGAAAGGAGCTGGGTAACAGGTCAGAATCTCACAACACAGAAGGGAGACAGCATAGAAAAAGCAGAATTGAGAGCTGGTGACAAAATGTATGCTGTAAGACTCAAAGTCTAAGACCTGGAGAGACTTGAAGATAGGTTACCAGAGTAGAAACTATGTCTTGGGTGTCCTCCAACCCTGAACCCCAGCCAGGGTACGAGAAGGGGGGAGGGGCAACAAGGGCAGGGCGTGGAAAATCTCTTAAGCTCATCCACTTAAAAACATTTGGAGAGACAGACAAAACTTAAAGTGTGACAGTAACAGCATAGTCCTTAAAACAAAGCAAACATCTTAAAATTGAGTCATAAAAAGAAAACAGAATGTTTCTCCTTCGAGCAGCCGCCCCTTAGGTCACCAGGGCATCTTCCCATGCCCAGGCAGCTGCAAATTAAAGCAGAGGGAAGTTTCCTGCAATGGGATCTCTTAAGAATTCGTCCAGAAAGGACTTCTAAAAGGACCATGACTAGCTGAAAATCACTGAAACCCCCATTTTCTCCCCATCACCAGGAACAAGGGAAATTGGGTAGTGGGAATCTGTGCAGGAAGTGCACCTAACTGTGCTTTCAACTTCCACAACTCAGGCAAGGGCAGAAACTCAGGGCAGCTTTGCCGGACTTCAACAGAGACAGCAATGAAGCAGCTTTGGCTCTGAGCAGAGGACAGCAGATTCACCAGGCCTGAAAAACTGACATTGTAGAGAGGCACCATGGGAAACCAAGGGATGGTCTCTGGTATCATGGGGCCACGCCAGAGAGAAACTGCATGAATATCCATTGACATAGAGACCCAATTCGGGGATGGTGGCAGCTGCAGGCAGAAGGCTGTTAAGATAAGTTTCCTGAATATTCCAGAAAACTTAAGCTAAAGGCACCTGCCAGTATAACCAGAGGAAGATTAGTTAAGGCAGAAAATTACCAGAACTTATACAGCAGGAAGAGGCTGTTCCCAGCCTTAACTGGCACCCAGCCTGAACCATGATCAAAACTAGTGAGTAAAAGGGCATTGTGTGGATACTGGTGGGAATTAAATCAGACATTTAAGCAGAGGGAATCAATACTTGCCATTCACAACCAGGGACATTGAAAACTAAAGTCTAGGTGAATCACCTGAGTTCATTAATTACTATACCTCAGAGAGTAGAGTTGGCTGGGGAAATACTTCTGCACTAGAGAAGACCTTTCAGAAAACCCAGAACAAGAGTTCTGGCAACTCACAGATAGCCATCAGGATCTTCACTTCCATGAAACTTATCCTGTAGAAGGAAACAGGTACCAGTTGACCCACAGCAGTCACAAGAAAACTCCTAAGCCTGTATCCTGAACTCCTGCACACAATAGAAACAACCAAGCCACAACACTGCACCCTCCAAGAAGTCATCTGTAAGCCTCTGAGCTGACAAACCAGAACTAGCTGGTGGGAGGTCCATAGTAACTAGGGAATTAGCTCCTGTGCCCTTTTAACTCCATAATGAAAGACTGATGGACATCTGCTAAGTGTTCAAACCCCAATGAAATTCAAAACCAAAATTCAACAAGAATTTTCTTCACCTTAACATGGTTTAATATAAATAACTCTACTGTCAACTTTGATCAAATAAATAACTCCTTGACTTGAACAATAATTGTTAAACCAATAGCAAACATTGTACTTTCAGCCTAATTGAATGTATTTCATCTAATGTTTTAAAGTATTAATTAAAATCAATCTTCCTATCTTTGTTTTCCCAGCTGTAATTTCTCCTCTGACCTCTTATCTATTCTCTTGCATTATCTACTATTATATAAAATATCTACAATTCTTCTATTTCTCCTTTCTATCTTGGTATGAATTATTCTTTTATATATATTCTCCTCTCTCCCTCCCTCTCTTTCTCTATTTCCCTCCCCCCTTACCTTTTTTGCACAATCTTTATTTCTCTCCCCTTAGGCCTCATTCAAATTTACCAAATTTAATAACTAATTTTTGACCAATTCGGAAAATTTTGTTACAAGTTTATACCTGGATTTGTGGAATTGTGGAGAACAACAGCAACAAGTTTTTTGTTTATTATAATATTGAATTGAATGAGGCTTGGTTCTGAAATGATTATAGTAAATACAGTTCAGTGGCATCTCTTAAAGTGGTGCTGATATTGGGATTAGCTGAGGTCACATATTTACTTAAAATATTATTATCTAGATATTTACCCAACCCAGGACTCTTAAGGGAAATAAGCTCACAAAGTAGTCCCTTGTTTATAAAAGAAGAATGAGAACTACACTAATAAATGGACAGATATACAAACAATATGAATAAGGAAGGGAACAGTCATCCCAAGCAGCCCATAACGTTTCAACAACAATCTTCATGGACACCAGAGTGGAGAAAATGTCAGAAAAATAATTTAGGAAGTTTATAGTTCAAATGTTTTATGAGCTAAAAGAAAGTGAAAGGATGAAATTATACAGAAAGTATAGGAAATGAAAGATCACTTCAATAAATAGAGATTCTGAAAAATAAATAATGGAAATTCTGGAAATGAATGACACAATAAAACAAGTTAACAATTCAAAGGAAAGCATCACCAATATATTAGACAACTTTGAAGGCCTCAAAGACAAAGTATATATCTTGAAAATAAAGTTGACATGAAGAAGAGATGTTAAGAGACCATAAATAGATCATATCGAATAATGGAATTGAAGCAGCTATCCTTCCAACAAAGAAAACCCCAGGACTGGATGAATTCTCAGCCAACCAAACCTATAAAAAAAACTAATCCTAGTTCTTCTCAAATTATTCCATAATGCAGACATTCAACATAATCAGTATCACCCTGATCAGAAAAAGACACATCAAGGAAATAAAACTTCAGATCAGTATCCTTGATGAACATACAAAAATTCTTAATAAAATACTGACAAATCACATACAAACACATATTTAAAAAGAAGGTTCATCATGATAAATGGGTTTCATCTCAGGGATGCAAGGTTGGTTCAACATATATGGAAATCAATAAATGTAATTCACCTCAGAAATAGATCAAGAATCACATAATTTTCTCAATAGATGGAGAAAAAGTATTTGAAAAAATACAGTACCCATTAATGTTCAAAACACTAGAAAAACTAGAAATAGAAGAAACCTCAACACTGTGAAGTCTATATATGAGAAATCCAAGGCCAATATTATACTGAATGGAGAAAAACTGAAAGCATTTCCTCTAAAAACAGAAATAAGAAAGGGGTGCCCACTTTCACCACACTTGTTAACACAGTCCTTGACACTCTAGCCAAAACAATCAGACAACAAAGGAAATTAAAAGGATATGAATAGGAAAAGAAGAGCTCAAATTATCTCTGTCTGCTGATGATATGATCATATGTTTAGAAGACTCATAAAACTCCGCAAGAACACTTCTTGAGCTAATAAATAAATTTAGCAAAGTAGCAGAATACAAAATCAAACTCATAAATTAATGTGTTTCTATACTTCAATGATTAATCTGCTGAAAAATAAATTAGGAGGGGCTAAGTGCTCAGTGGTTGAGCACTTGCCTAGCATGTGTGGGGCACTGGGTTCAATCCTAAGCCCCACATAAAAATAAATAAATAAAGGTATTGTGTCCAGCTACAACTAAAAAATTTTAAAAAAAGAAATTAGGAAAAACTATCCCATTAACAATAATAAAAAAAATACTTGGGAATCAATCTAACAAAAGAGGTAAATAAGCTCTACAATGAAATTACAAAACACTAAAGAAAGAAATTGAAGAAAACTTTAGAAAATGGAAAGACCTCCCATGTTCTTGGATAGGCAGAATCAATATTGTCAAAGTGGCCATACTACCAAAAGCTCTATACAGATTCAATTAAATTCCAATGGCATTCTGCACAGAACTAGAAAAGGCAGTTGTGAAATTAATTTGAGAAAATGAGAGACCTGGAATAGCCAAAGCAATCTTTAGTGAGAAAAGCAATACCAGATCTCAGATTATACTACAGATTTATAGTAACAAAAAACAACATGGTACTGACACCAAAACAGGTATGAAGATCAATGGAAAAGAATAAAAGACACAGATACAAACTCACATAAATACAGTTGTCTCATACTAGACAGAGGTATCTAAAACATATTTTGTAGAAAATGTAGCCTTTTTAACAAAGGTTGCTGGGAAACTGGAAATCCGTATGTTACAGAATGAAATTTAACTCCTCTCACTCTGCACAAAATTTAGCTCAAAGTGGATCAAAGACCTAGGAATTAGACCAGAAACCCTTCAACTGCTAAAAGATTACATAGGACCAACTATGTATTGGCTCAGAAACTGACTTTCTTAAGAAAACTACTAAAGTTCAAAAAATAAAAAATCAATAAATGGGATGCCATAAATTAAAAGTTTATTCACAGCAAAGAAAATAAGAGCACAAAGAGAGAGCCTAAAAAATGGGAGAAAATCTTTGCCACCTGCTCCTCAGATAGGTCATTAATAACTAGGTATGTAAAGGGTTCAAAACACTTAACACCATAAAAACAAATAACCCATTTCGACTGGAGTGAGATGAAATCTTAGAATAGTTTTGCATTTCTCTAATAGCAAGAGATGCTGAACATTTTTTTCATATATTTGTTGATTGACTGTATATCACCATCTGAGAAGTGTCTGTTCAGTTTCTTGGTCCATTTATTGATTGGGTTATTTGACATTTTGGTGTTTAGTTTTTTGAGTTCTTTATATACCCTAGAGACTACTGCTGTGTGGGGAAAAAGGCACACTCATACATTTCTGGTCGGACTGCAAAATGGCGCAGCCAATATAGAAAGCAGTTTGGAGATTCCTTGGAAAAGTGGGAATGGAACCACCGTGTGACCCAGCTATCTCACTCCTTGGTCTATACACAAAAGACTTAAAAGCAGCATACTACAGGGACACAGCCACATCAATGTTTACTGCAGCACAATTCACAATAGCTAAATTCTGGAACCAACCTAGATGCCCATCGGTAGCTCAATGGATAAAGAAAATGTGATATTTATACTCAATGAAATATTATTCAGCAAAAAAAGAGAATAAAATCATGACATTTGATTTTATGTCCAGGTAAATGAATGGAGTTGGAGAAGATAATGCTAAGTGAAGTTAGCCAATCTCAAGAAAACAAATGCTCAATGTTTTCTCTGACATAAGGAGACTGATTCGTAATGAAGTTGGGAGAGGGAGCATGGGAAGAATAGATGAACTCTAGATAGGGCAAAGTTGAGGAAGGGTAAGGAAGTGGGTAAGGTATGTATAAAATATTGTGGAATGAGATGGATATCATTTCTCTAAGTACATATATGAAGACACGAATGGTGTGAATGATATGAAAAAATATGCTCTATGTGTGTGATATGAATTATAATACATTCTGCTGTCATATATAACAAATTAGAATGAAAAATAAATAAACTTAAAACAAAAACAAATAACCCAAACAATAAATGGGCAAAAGAACTAAACAAACACTTCTCAAAAGAAAAAAAATACTAATGGCCAACAAACACTTGAAAAGAATGTTTACCATTTCTAGCAACTATGGGAATGCGAAGTAAAGGTACATTGAGATTTCCTTTCACTCCAGTCAAAATGGCAAGTGTAAAGAATACAAATAATACTAAATGTTGAAGAGGAGTTAGAGGGAAATTATACACTCATATGTTGTTGATAGGACTGCAAATTAGTACAACTATTCTAGAAAGCACTATGGAGATTCCTTGAAAAACTAAAAATGGAGCCACCATATGACCCAGCTATCCCACTCCTTGGTATATATCCAAAGGATTTAAAATAGTATACTAGAGTGACACAACCACATCAATGTTTATAGAAGCATAATTCACATAGCCAAGCTGGGTGCCCTTCAACAGATGAATGGAGAAATAAAATGTAGTATACATAGAAAATTGAGTATTATTCTGCCATAAAGAATAACATATGGCATTTTCTGGTAAGTGGATGGGTCTGGAGACCGTCATGCTAAGTGAAATAAGTTAGTACCAAAAATTCAAAGGTCAAAAATTTTCTCTGATATGCAGAAGCTAATATAAGATGGGGGTGTAAAACATCATAGAAGAAAAATTCAGTGGAGTAGACGAAGAAAAATTAAAGAAAGGGAGAAGGGAAGGGATAGGGGAAAACTGTAGAATGACTCTGAATGAAATTTCCTATGTACATATAGGGATATCACATATTGAATGTCACCATCATGTAATTCCACAAGAGACTATTTAAAAAATATATAAGTAAATGGAAGAAATATCAGTAGAGTAAAATAAAAGGGATGGGTGGGGGAAGGGGAGGGAAGGAGATATACTGGGGACTGAATTACAGTAAATTATAGTCCATGCTTTTATAATTCCATCAAATGAATCCTATTGTTAAGTATAACATTATGTGATGCCTACATGAAGTTTCATTATACTATTGTCCTTACATTTGTGTTAAACAAAGGAAGGTTGTAATAATTCTGTTTTAACTATTTCCTTCTTGTAAATAAATGTGAGAGAAGAATAGGGTTTTATCAGAGACTTTGTTTGGGTTGGGTTTCTTGAAATCATAGCTAAATAAGAGAGGGGATGGGGTTAGCTGGTCAATAAACTGTGAGGGACTGGGTAAGAAGTAAAATTAGTACTAAAGTTATTGATATTTATCCATTAATTGAAACTAATAATTTTTTATCTGTAGCTTCCTGACTGAACATAGTCATAAGGATTGGTTCAGAAGAAGAATCTGAAGAAAAATCCTAATGGTAGAAACTTAGGTTAAATTAACTGTTTAAAATGGTATATTTGCATGCAACTCTTTAAAAAGTCTGCATTATTGTGTAAAGGAAAATATCAATATGCTAATTGTAAAAAAAAAAGAGTCCCTGAGACAGAAATCAATAAACACACACACACACACACACACACACACACACACACACACACACACGGGACTTATAGACCCATAGAATAAGTAGGTAGGACATTCAAAACAAAAGAGATTCCCTGTTGTTTTTATTGTCTCTTAGCCTTTGAACATATTCCAGCAGGAATCCAAAACATCTGTAAGCAAATTAGAAAACTGTGTCAATCACATGGAAATTAACTTAATTTCTGAAATCGAGGTGCTATACTCAGTAACAAGATGAATTTATTTAGATTGCCTTCAGATATTTGACCTTGTTTACACTCCAAAAATATTTAACTAATCAAGCTTAGTCAGAAAGAAAGGGGAGTCCCATTAGTAACCTGACATGAGGCGTCCTTTCTCTGAGGCCATCCATTCCAATTCATTCTAAAAGAATCACAAGTGCTCAGTCCTATAGTACTTTCATTAGTTGATCATTATTTCAGGCAGTCTTACTGACAAAGAAAAATCTTTACCTGTTTTATTTTAAAACCTCCAAATTTTCTCTCTGCCAGATGGGTGCTTACCTAATTGCAAAACAGATTGTGTCTGTGTCTACAAAGCAAATTGAATTGGAAACTTGTACATTAATCTACAGGCCATATGTGTGTATTGTCCTAAGTCAATATGATAATAGTACCCAACCATCATTAAGCTCTACCCATCTAATCATAGAGATCTATCTGCAGTGCTTCATCTCTATGTCAGTATTTTTCTGAGTATAAAGTTTATTACTTACATCACAATCAACCTAGTGACCATAATAAATGCATAAGCCTGGGATTCATTCAAGACTTCTAGTATGAGAATCTCTGAAATAGAAAGCTCAGAGAATCTGAATGAACATTCCTCTATATTCTCTTCAATTGGAAGGCCTAAAAATGAGGAAGTCCCTAAGCAGAGGGGCTAATAAGCATTGATCATTGTGAATCTGGGTGATGCCTACATGAAGTTTCATTATACTATTGTCCCTACATTTGTATATGTATTAAATTTTCTGTAATAAAAATAAAGAACAACAACAAAAAAAAACAGTGGTTCAGTGATTCTGTGATGTCTGTTGACATGTTTAATTGGCAAAAAAATCAGGATTTTGGTTGGCTGGTAGGTGGGGAGTTACCCTGTAAAACACATGCCATGACAAAACATTATCTAGTCCAAATGGCAACATTACCATGGTTGAGAAATCCTATTCTACACTGGCCAATATGAAATGGCAACCTGTGGGACACATTGAGATCTATAGGTTTTGTTAAAAAAAATTAAATGATTATGTAAATGATCTGTGCTTTATAATTTTAATAATCATTAATTTATAATTTACATAATCATTTAATTTTTTAACTAAAATATCCTTTAACTTCCTTCATATTTGAAAGCTTTTAGCTTTATTTTCCATTTTCATCCTTCTCATCCAGGTGATGGCAGAGCTGAATCCCTGCTATTCAAACTCTGCAGCTGCACAGGATTCTATGCATGGAAGGGCCCATGCTTGGCTCCTCAGCATGCTGCAGTAGCTGGCCACAGTTTTAAAATTATTTAACAAGGAGTGTTGAATTTCCATTTTGTGTTGGACCCTGAAGATTTTGCAGCTTGTTATAGGTAATGATGTATTTCTATGTAATATATAAAAGTTGATTTAAAATGAATTGTTTCTAACAAGATGTGAATGATTATAAGGAAATTCTAAGAAATTATTTTCGAAGGTCAAGTTTCTAAAGTCTCTTAGATGCAAAGCAGGCTAAAACTCAGGTGGTTCTGAGGAACAAAAAAGATTGGTCAATTTATTCAGGAATGTTAACTCATTTTATAGGAAACTCTGTAAAGACAGCTCCAAACTAAAGTTGAATGAAAGCTAGATTGGAGGGAGGAGAATAGTGAGGAAGGAAAGAATTTCCCACTTTTCTTTGAAAAAGTAATTTAAGCTAAAAAAAAAAGAATTTTTGGACTGAAATATTTCAATAATTGTCAAACATGCCTATCCAACTATCTATCTGACTTTCTGGGCATAAGTAAAGGAAAGAAAGTAAAGAGAATTCTGGCAGAAACTGTATTTTAAAATCCTATATTTTGTCTGTATTTGGTCCCAGATTTTCACTATCAGGTCACTGGGGGAGGCTATGAGATATGATTTATAGCTCAATCTAAAGGAAAATGTGAGCACAGGGATCAAGAACCTGAATCTACGAGTCAAAAAAAGAGTTTTGATGCAGAGTTCAGTATATGAAGTGAAGAGCAAGGAGAAGCCCAGAAGAAATAATAGAGATTAGACACAAAGTTACCAGAATGTAACTTTTCCCAGCATACATTTAATCAAAATCTGCTCTATTATGTTTTGATTTTAATGCAGTATTGTTCGTGAGTAAAATAACTGCTGTGATGGCTGAAATTTTGTGTAAAATATTTAAAATATGCTATGGGAATTTTACAACTCAGAACCTTACAAGTTCTAGTTGACTTATGTGTCCTGCTATTGTGATTCTACATTCAAACTGCTCAAGGTTCACAAATCGTACCAGTATTGAATGCAAAAGTAAGTTTATTATTTTATGTTGTTGTTCTTTTTGTTGTTTGTTCATTTATTTTATTAGAAGAATTCTGGCTTATTTGTGAAACTATCCTTAAGACGTCTCTAAAGGGCCTCTTTTCCCATACTGGCTTATAGCTCTCTTTGTTTCTCCTTTAACTTTAATCTCTCTGACTCACCATGCACCTTGACTATTTTCAGGGCATTGAACTATTGTGTTCTCACCGGAAATGGACTAGAGCCACAGGAAAATCATGACTTTATTTTATTTTATTATTTTATTTTTTAATTTAGGGTGCCAGATACTACTGCTCAAGGCCTCACACTCCTTCTTAAAAGAATAAAAGCCTGAATGTTTTACTTAAAACTTATATGTGGCATTTGGACCAATTTTGTATCTTATAACCTAATGGGAGATTGTGTGACATTATTGTCTTATTGGCAACCAATTGCATCGGGTACTCCATGCTTTAGAATCAGCAGCTTGTTTGGAAATTCTTGAAATTGCCTTGAGAATCGGAGAATTGTTTAGCAATATGCTATGGAACAGAAATATTTAATGGGAGATTTCAGCTCTCCATTTGAGAAAAATATTTTTGGTTACCTTTTGGAACCCATGGGGGTAAACTGAATGTTATGTCCATTTTAAATCCATTCTAACTTCAGCAACGGCTCTGCCAAGTTTCCTATTATATTGTTGCCAGATAGCTATTAAACATCTACATTGTCCAAAGTGCAAAAAAAAAAAAAAATCCTGTTTTCTAAAATACTTATGAGAATACATCATCTTACAAGAATAAACATATTACTTAAGATTAATGATGCAATAGAATAATGAAAATGAATATTGCTCATGAGAATCATTCTCCACAACATTTCCGAGAAAAAAAAAACAGTGATCTATATAAATGCCTTGAAGAATGATTTTATTATTTCACCTCGTAAATGTATTATGGGTATCTTTTAAAGAAATAATCAGAAATGTAGACAAAAATTAGGCTTCCTTTAAAAATTTCAGCATTTTTGTTATTATTAAAAACAAAAAAAAAAATCTTATGTAAAATACTAGAGAACAAAAATAAACCCAAAATGATTAAGTAAAATATCACACAATCAATAAAACATTTAATGGTCGAGTGAAGTTAATATTAATAAATGAAACCAGAATTCTAAAAATACAGATATACAGACAATATGCAGGAATAAAAAATAAATAATAATAATAATAATAAAAAAAAACATGCTGAGAGAGTCAAGGAAACAGAAGGCACTCTAGATATTCCAGGTGTGAAGGATGATACCTCAGGGTTTAGCTTCATTGTAAGGAGTGGTTGCAATTCTCACTAATCTCTAAGAAGTTCTAACCAATTATCTCAGTCAACAGCGGCCAAGTGGGTAGTCTTTCAGTGCCCACTGGGAAAGTCATTTTGAATTATGTGTGTGTTCCTGACTCTCTTTATATTTTCTCCAATGAATAATGGACTCTGATTTACTTTTGCCAGTGACTTTCATAAAAGTCTATCCTGGATTCACAGAGAGAATGGAATTTTGGGAACTGTAGTTCTCTGCTTCTCTGAGGTGACTTCAGAAAGGGATGGTGGAACTGCGGAATTCAATCTAATATTCCTGCACAGAAATTCAGCATGAGGTTTAGAACCTCTTCATCATTCATATTTCTGGATAAAAGAATTACAGTGGAGAATGCTGTTACGGTTTTCTTAATATTTCTCTTAGATCCTATATCTTCCATAGCAAGAGTACATCTCCATTATTATGAAAAAATAAAACTATTTTACTTTTAAACCCAGCTTGGTTAATGAAACTAAGTTTTTGAAATCATGGCTTTTAAGGAAAATCTTGAATTTTTCTTGTTAGAGCAAAGCATGCCAGCATCTCAGAGGTTTCCTGGGTACTTTCCCAAATAATATAATTCATCCTTATGTATTAGTTTTATTTAATCACTATAACACAATACCTGACACAAGATACCTATGAAGAAAAAGAAGTTTATTTAGCTCAGTTGTTTTTTTTTGGGGGGGGGGATCAAGGGTATGGTGCTTGGCACTTGCTTCATTCTCTGTGGTAACATACAATGGCAAAGAACAATGGTGGAAGCACACACAGGAGCAAGAAAGTGATTACACCTGACAACAGGAGAAGAGAGGAGAGAAAGAAAGAGAAAGGGAAGGAGAGGCTTTCTCCTTTTATAATAATCCTCTCATGGGAACCGAAGAGGCCTGCTTTGGGTGGATCTGGAATGCCCCTCTAAGGCTCATTACTGAAAGTTTGGTCCCTACTGCAGTAAGTTGAGGGATGTAGATATTGGGAGGCAAATGTATCAGGAGGATTCTGACATCCTCAGTGGAGTAGCCCATTGATGGGTTTGTAATTTGATGGTATTATTCAGAGATGGTGGAAACTATAGGAGGCAGGGCCTACTTTGAGAAAGAAATCATTGGGTATATCTTGTTCCTGGCCTTTCCTCTCTCTTGCTCTGTGTGTGCCCGTCTGCCATGAGGTGAGCATCTTTCCTCTGCCACACCCCACTGCGATGCTGTTCTGCCTGTCCTCAGCTCCAAAGCAACTAAGCTACTGATCATGGACTGAAATCTTTTCATCAGTCACCAAAATAAATCTCTCCTCCTCTATGTTGTTTTCAGGTATTTGGGTTACAGCAACAATCAGCTGACTTAACACAGGGTCCCACTAGAACATAAAAGAGAAATATCTCAGAGCAGATGACCTAAGGACTGGCCACTAGGCTTCATGTCCCACCAACACCGCTCTGGGGATCAAACTTTAATCCCAAGAATTCTTGGGGAACTTCTCAGACCTTACCCAAACCACAGCTACCCTTAAATCTCAGCCATAACCTTTCCTCAGTTATGAACACACTGCTTCTGTTCAATATTAGTAGAAAAGATTTGCTAGGAACCTGCAGAAATAAAGCCTCTCCTACAGAACAGAGCTCTGGAAAATAACCTCAGAAATCAACTCAGCTCCCCTCTTATATCACCAGTTTGACAATATACAGTCACAAGTGTAGAAACAGGGGAAGTTCAGAACAGAACACAGGGCTTTTTCTCCAGGTCTGGACTTGGGTTTGGAGTTACGAATCCAGGGAAATTTTTGGTAAATGTTGTAAAACACAGCCACCCAGTCAGTGTTGTCACCATACTTTAGATAGGAGACTGACCCTGAACATTGGGGACTAGAGCAAGAACAACCCAAACTCTATTTGCTGCTGTGGAAAGACACAAAAGGAACTTTTAGGGATTTCAACTTGTTGGTGAGATTCAAATCCATTAAGTATGCACATGAAATTACATATGAATAATTATGCAGCTTTGCACATGGTGAAGTGCTAAGGCACTAGGTAAGTGCTGGCCCTCTGGGCTTCAAGAACTAATGATGAGAATCTAGCTGAGGGCACTTAGAGGAATTATTTAGCTATTTGCAGCCTTGGATTACTCATCTGTAAGGTAAAGGTGTTTGATCACATGGTCTTCTTTCACCTCTGGCTGTGTGTGCCTCTGTGAATCCATCACAGCCAGGACTTGGATACCAAATCAGAAATGTTATCTGCGCCTCCCCCACCCCACTCATGCATCTCGCTCTCCTCTTTCTGCTCCATTGCCCTTAGGCAATATCCCCAAACACCCTCTAGTTGGGATTTTTCCAACCATCTTCTCTTAGTCAGAGTTCATCAGCTCAGTGTCTCTTCCATATCTAATATGATACATAATATGTGCTGCTGTGAGGGTGTGAGCTAATGAGGTAAAGGCTTGCCAGATGGCATATTTGCATTTTAACAGGGGCCTTCTGGAAACAATGCCTTAGTACAAAGGAGTGCTGTAATTGGTGAGAATGTGATCAAACAAGGTAGTCCTCCTAAGGAGAAAGACCATATATAATGGAAGATAAGTCAATCAGAGTTTAGGGAGCTGAAACTATAATTTTATTTTAGGCACAGGATACAGTAACAAAGAAAAGATCTTTTAAAATTACTAAGGCATTTGAATTGTCCCTGAAAGGAAACCATTCTGTTTCTTTTGATGGTATATTTTTATGTTTTTAGTGAGGCCAGTAGACTCAGCAAATGTCACACTGAAAGATAATGGCTACTCCAGTAAAGAGCATCCAGTGGACATTTCAGCTTATACAAAAAGATGTTAAATACAGATCATACTTCATTCTGATTCATAGAGTAAGGGTTATATATAATCTGAAATGCTGCTTTAAAACTGCATGTAAAATTAACACTAATACAAAGGAAACTTTGAGCTTCTGGGAGCATCAGTTAATCTTAGAATTAACTTTTCATGCACATAAGCACAATTTATGTAGTGGCAGATATTATAATGTATCACAAGTTAGTTAGACTCTTAGGTGTACTGTAGTATTGCATCTTTAGTTCCCCCACCATGAATCTCAGTCTCCTCTTAACGCCTTAACGCCAGAGCAAGAAGGAAACAGGATGAATAGGAAGACTCTGAACAGCATTCTAATTCTTCAGTCACTGTTTCACTTTTATTTCTGCAGGTCTTCATTCTCTCAGGAAGACTTTATTTATTTATTTATTTACTCAAGTCAGAGCACTTTGTACTTATTACATATATGATCCATGTCTCCTTCCTAATACTAAAGAACACTGCCTATCACCATATGGGAAAGAAAATTCTGCTTCAGAGAGAAAACCAAAATTAAACCTAAGGACTAAGAAAATCTTGAGAGAGCATGCATGACTGAGAGTCATTATTGCCTGTACGGAAATAACATTAACTTAAGACAAATAAGTCAGGTACTTCAGTTGTAAGTCCTAACAAACAGTGCATGAAGAAGAGGTCATGACAGTCTTCCCAGGTTTAAAATATATATTTTAACTCTGCCAATCACTTAGCTCCTTTTCACAATTTTTTATATCAGTTATTGACTGTGTTTCTAAAACTGACGCTTGAATGTTTTTCAGCATCATTTATAAAATCATGGGTATGAGACCCTCCTTTCCCCCTCTCACAGGTGGGTAACATTTTCAGATATATTTGTAACACCTTCTTAGTGTGTAAATTCTGTTTATTCCATTCATGGAATAAAGTCATTTTAATTTTTTAGTTTATTTCATAAATATGACCCAAATGGCCTAATTCATTATTGCCAGAACAGTGAGTCTTATCTACTCTTGCAAATCGTTTCAAAATTTTTCTTTGCATCTCTTGAATAAATCATTGGTGCTGATTTTAATTAAGAAAATGATAAACATAAAACAGTAAAATTATAATATATATTAATTTGAGATCTTATAAGAACAACAATAATACATAAAAAGTGTGTCTTAAACATTGTTAAATTAGCTGGTTCAGTGACTTTTAAGTCTTGCATTGATAACTTTTATTCAGGAGTGAAGAATTACTTTGAGAATTGCCACATGTATTTTATTACTTCTTTTTAAGCAGTTGATAGTCTTTGTTTTCATATGTAATAGTGATGATTTCCTACATCAAAGATGAATAGTGTCTTTTCCAATAAGATGAAGTATTTTTTTTATTTCTTGAGAAGGTATTAATTGGAAATTCTTAAATTTCCTGAAAAGGAGGGAGTTTACTTGATATTGCAGCCCAAAAATCTTTTGATAATGAATGAATGAATTGCTCATCCCAAAGGTTATAAATTACTAACATTCATCATACCTGAACCAGGTGACCTTAATACAGGGTCAAGAAAAATGAAGCATGAAAAATCACCTTGGAGATAAAAAATGAAGTAAACGTTGGTTGTTTCTGCCTCACATATGTTCATGTACAAAAAAAAAAAAAAAAAAAACCTTCTTAGTGTTCATGAAATTTGAGGCTCTGAATTGCACTTGGTCTTAGCATACCTAAGAACACACTATCTCCCTGATAACATATCTCCATGGCTACATCTAACATGTCGGTGTGTAGCAAATAGAGAACACCGTGTGGTAAAGGGCAGTTGACAAAAGAACTGATACATGAAGAGCAAGCGTGCTTACTAGGATCTGAAGTACATACAATAGTCTCAGAAGGAAATCTTTAGTCTTGTTTCAATTAAAACAAGTGGGTCAGCTCTACCAGCAATCCTGGGACATTATCCTATATCAGCGTGGTGAGATGAGCTCTTGGAAATTTGGGGTTTGGGCTGCCTGTCAAGGAGATACAGCTTTACTGCCACTCTTACAGCAAATCCGTTACAACCAGCAATACCCTTTGAACAAAAGGAAGTACTGGGGCTGGTGATGTGGCTCAGGCGGTAGCGCACTCGCCTGACATGCGTGTGGCAGGGTTTGATCCTCAGCACCACATACAAACAAAGATGTTGTGTCCGCCGAGAACTAAAAAATAAATATTAAAAAAAATTCTCTCACTCTCTCACTCTCTCTCTCTCTCTCTCTCTCTTTTTTTTTTTAAGGAACTACTGCATTTCATGAATAGTGAGATAAAGTGGTAGCAGACATAGCATAGGCTTACAGGAGTCGAAGGTCTCTCTGAATAGCCCAGGTTTCAGCTGCAAACAGTACCAACCTTTGGAATATAAGAAAGTACCCAGGCTTTACATCTTAGAAGACAAAAATATTGAAATTTTTGGACAGTGGGGTAGAGAATGCTTTATTTGGGGATGTCATTAAGGACAGTAATTTGCATACCCCTACTCTAAACTACAGTAATATATTTTCCTGTATATGTAATTATTGGCTAGTTATGAAAAAAGAGTCAACAAAGCAAACCACATATTCCAGCTCCACTTACTTAAACTTAATTCTGATTCCAGGATAGGCCAGTATATTAAGTCACCATCACTAAGCATGTTAAAATGAAATGTATCCAATTAAAACCATCATATCAATTATAAGGATCAGTGTTTCCTTTTCTAACACAAATATTCTTTCAAGAAAATGAACTTTAAACACATTTTAGAATGTTTTATCAAAACAGGTAGCTCTTTTTAAAATATAGCATAAAGTTTCTTTTTGTATTCAAGTGTTCTTCCCACAATTTACATATATATATATATTGACCTCCCTAATGTCAAAATGCATTTACCGTGTCTGTTAGCAGAAAGAACAACATACTTTCTTTTTGCTAGACCATAAATTAAAGTATTATTTTTACCCTTTTCAAAAAACATGTTAATAACTATCTCATCCCAGGAGAGCCACTGTATGTTTTTCAAAATATCATTTGTTTGATGTCTGTATCTTTGATAAAATCTCCAAGGAGACAATAATTCATAGTATACCTATAATGTTAGTTATTATATTGTGCCCTGTACTGAATCTATACTTCAAATTGATTGGCAAAGTCTAAGTAGCAAATGAATAATGGCTCAATATGCACTGTATGATCATAAAACTTTCTACACATACATATGTACAATATATCCCAATTGCTTTTTGTAGCCAACACAAAGTAGCCTTGGTTATCTAGACTTCCCCAAAGTAGCCTGTGACATAATTGAACACATTGATTCCTTTCATATTCTTTGCATTTTTTCAAAGCACAATAACTGCTCTGTGATCACTTTCTTCTTTACCTACTTCACATATATTAGTAACAACAGAATCTTCGACATCAATTGACTCACCAAACCCCATATACATTTATGAAGACAAGCTTTGATAACAGCACAACATATTCTGTTTCACCTTGTGTAAGAAACAAAGAGACAAAAGTACAAAGAATGCCACTAATAAGAACAAAGAATCCGACTGAAGCTTCAGTTGTACAACCGATGTCATTAAAATTGTAATTGCATAAAGTTCTCTGATTTTATAAGCTGAGATTCTATTGCCTGAGCAAAATACATGCATTTTGGCCAGCTCTATGTTTATAGTTATTTAAACAACACAAACATAAATGTCCTTAAAATTCTACTACTACCACAAGGCTTCTCTTAGACCTCTGTGACAAGAGCATGCTCAGCTGCAACAGTGGATGGTCAGAAATATATAATACCAGTCTGGAAGTTGATTTGCAATGGTTGTGGGCATACAAGCTCACAAGTAATGAACATAGCTACAATTTAATTTTAATTCTTTGATATGTCTCACAACACTATCCTGATGCTTTCCAGACAGACAGCTGACTTTTGGTATGGAAACACAATATGAGTAATACTCTCATAGCAATTCATTCATTATGTATAGTTAATGAAATATTCCAAAACATGGTGGTACAATAAGACTGTGACAGAACAACTCAACACAAGTAATTACCCACTGTGCACAATTTGATAATGTGCTTAACTCTTTGACTTATATTTTTAATCAGCAGGTTGTCCATGAGGGAAATGAGGCATGGAAAGACTAAGTTGTGTAAGAGCATAATTGGGATTCAGATAGAGAAAGTTTAACCTCAGAACCACTATATCACACTGTTCTTCAATGCATGAAAAAGTCATGTATTTTCAAACTGAGAATTGGGAACTTGTTACATTTGTGTCCTGTTATCATGCTTTAATTGTTATGTTTGAAGATTTGCCCTTTAAACAAGTCTAGAATAACTCATATCCCAGAAGAAAAAAATTAGTAACTACTTTCAGTATATACTAAGTTTTGTTTAAGGATAGCAGATAATGCCACTGCATCAAATAGATTTGCATTTTAGCATAGAAGTAGATATTTAACATAATAATGAAGGTACAATAATAATTAGAAGGCAAGATGGTCCTGAAGACTTTTTCAATCATAACTAACAAATAATAAACCTAGTCTATATCTAGCCCCATATGTTTCTACAGTCTTTAAATACTCCCTCTCTCAATAACTATTACTTTTTGTCCAGATGGACTTGGTTTATATGATCAGGAAACTGTCTGCATCAAGCCTAGTAGTCCAGTATCTGTCTAGAAGTGTTCAGTTTCAAGAGGAAGGAGAAGAGAAAATGGGCAAGTAGTGGGACTGAATTCGAGGAAATTCTATTCCGTTCTTGTATAATTATGTCAAAATTAATATTGTGTATA
The DNA here is from genome assembly GCF_052094955.1 of Ictidomys tridecemlineatus. NCBI lineage: Eukaryota > Metazoa > Chordata > Mammalia > Rodentia > Sciuridae > Ictidomys > Ictidomys tridecemlineatus. Next base: position 165,761,917 of record NC_135480.1, on the reverse strand, counting down.
TCTATAATGAACTAACAAAAAAACTGTCTACCTTGTGTCACCAGTATGGTCCCAGGATTTGGTAATGTAGACAGATCCATTCATCTTTATGCATTGGCATGTCTAATTACTCTGGGCAGCTATGGATATTAGTCATTTTTTAGGTTTTTAGTCAAGTCAAGGATACATGTGGTATAATTATATTTTGTTGATCTTCAAATCAATAAATAAAGGTTCTTGAAAATGTTTACACTATATCACTAAACAATTGGCCTTTATTAACAACTATATCTTCTTTGGGGTCTTAGGATTTAGTTATATATATATATTTTATTCACACAATATTATTATGACTCCAAGAAGATAGTTAATATAAAACTTAACTAATACAAATCTGCAAAATTTTATTAATAGAATAATATTTTAACAAGATTTTGTAAAAATTCTTTTTGTATTGAAATAGCATGTGTTTACCCCTCTTCCCTTGTAAAAATGGAATCTTCATTCCATATTTTCTGATTTTGTAAAGGAGGTTTGCTAACTTATTCCTGTATCCCTTTTTCTTATTCTCATCAAGTAAACAACTGAGATTTAATCAACAACCAAGAAGTTATGATATAATGTATATTTCGTGATTTTTCTGTGAATGTTATGGCCACTTATCTACCTTCCAAATTAAATAAACAAAAACATTTTCTCTCTCCCATCGGGTTCGCATATGTTGAATTTATTGAGCCATATATTGTATCATAAACACTACAGAATAATGAAATGCTCTTGGTTTTATAATCTCTGTCTCATATAAATAAAATATGGCAAAAATGAGAAAAGAAATCATAAAAATAAAACTCTTTTTCCTTGCAGTTCTTCAGGAAAAATTATAAATATAAATATAAATAGTCCATACCTAGTCCATTTAGCATTAACTTCCCTGAAAAGCACAGCATGGTATACAACCCTGGTTGAACACTAGTGAAACCTCAATGATCACATGTTCTGCCCAAGAAAGAACTTTGGAAATGAACATTTTTGCTAGTTGAAAACAAACACACACACACACACACACACACACACACACACACACACACACTATTAGTTTTTTTTTTCATTATTCCCCATACTTTTTGCAAAAAGACTTAGGAATTATTCACCCTGATAGAATAGGTTTGTATTGGCTTCATGCAAAAATATTTAAAAGTACAAGAGTAAAATGCGCTTTAAAAAGAATAAGGGTTTTTTCCTTCTTTCCCTTCTTCTTTTTCCCTACCCTTCCTTCATTTCTACCTGCCTGTCTCCCTCTCTCTTCTCTCTTTTCCTTTTTCCTTCTTTATTACTTCATTCTTTCAACTTTCTTTGGTCAGTTTGTATTATAGAATACAAATTCTTATTGTAACTAGGATTCAGCATAAATTTGAAGACATCAGAGAATGGTGTCAACAAACTATATCCAGTATTGAAGTCTTAACACTTGAAAGCATTATTTTTCAGAATGCCTTAGGCTATAGAAATAAAGTTTAAACAAATGAACTTCATAGTCTTAAATATATCTTATAATCTCAGCTGCAGTCTATAATCTCTAACAAAAATCACATACTCACATTTTATTATATATTCATACATTTCTGTGTAATATTTTTGTATCACTGGAACTATAATTTCTCCCCCACCCCCGATATTGGAGGGAACTCATACTATTTTGATTAACTCCTTATAGATAGATCATTGATTAGACCAGAATTAGATGTAAATAGATGTCTCTATTTACATCTAATTCATTAATAACTCCTAGATTGAGTTTTTTTCTGTTCTCTGTTAAAATCTTCATCAGAACCTCTTTCATTATAGCAGAGGGTAAAGAAGAGTCATTGTGATGAGTAAAGTTCTCAATGTGTAGCAAGTTGGTATTCACACACAGGACTGTTGGATATATATTGCATGAGCATCTGAATCCATCCTATTTGACATTTTCACTACAATTAACTGCAATGTTTGATACATCATGGGAATTTAAATAAATCACATGAGAACAAGCAATGAAATGGGCAACAGTAATAGGAAAGAAACATAACCAAATATCTACCGAATATTTTTAATATACATTTTAGAAACAAGGTTTCCTTGATCTTACATTTATCCATCAAATGATCCTTTTATTTATCTCAAAGAATTTTTCCTAGCATCTGGAAACATTTTATGTTTTGACAGTATGTGTATTCATTTTCTATTCTGCTTAATACATTATCACAAACTTTGCGACTTAAATCAATTTTTACTTATTATCTCCCAGCTTCCAGGAATCAGGAATATGAGCATTCTTTAGGTAGGTCACTCTTCAGGGTCTCAGACTGTAATGATTGTAAAAATGACAGCTTGAAGTCTCATCTGATACTCAAGGTCCAATTTCAAGATCAAAAAAACTATTAGAACAATAATTGTTCTTCAACTGAAGAATTCTTGGTGGTTTTATTTTTCAAGGGCAGCAGGAGAAGGAAGTTCTGATTTCTGCAAATTTAACAAAGACTTGCCTGATTTGTCAGGCTAACCAGAGCTAAACTCTCTTTAGATTAACAAAAAGTCAGATCACTTTGACTTTAAACCTGCAAGGCACCTCACCTTTCCAAGCAACATAACCAGTCAGGTGTGATATGCTTCGCAGTCACAGTTTTCAGCATATTCAAAAGGAGAGGATTATACAGTTACAGGTCTTTCAGGAAAGTTAGAGAATTTTGTAGACAACACTGTGCTATTTTCATTTCCAAGAAGAAAATTTTTCCCCTAGAAAAATTATTTTTTTTCCTCTATTTCCAATATACAACTGGATATCCCTGAAGATCTCTACCTTTACCCTTTGATTGGGGAACTTCTCTAGAATGCCATTATTTGGTTTCTTAATGGATTTTATTTAATTCTACACTTAAAACTAATAAAACTAGAAGCTCTTTCTACATGTCAGTTCTGTTCTAAGAACTTTACACATGTTAACTTTATATTACACATGATATAGATATTATCTCTACATTCTTTACATACATGAAGAAACTGTATAGGTGATTTTCCTAAGGAAATGCTTTATAATTAGAGCAGAAATTTAAAAAGAAAAGTATGTCAACTTTAATTTATAAAATCTAAATGTCTTTCTTTGAATAAATGTCTTATAAATAAAGTCAAAAAACAAATCTCAAATTTGCTATACACATACACATATACCTAACACAATAATGGAACTTCTTAAAATTATAAAAGCACACAAGTTATAGTAAAATTTTTTTAAAAATTCAAAAGTATAAACAACCCTGAAAAACTATTAAGCCTTATAGCAAGATAAATGAAAATCAAAACTAAAATGAATACATTGCATTATGCATATCAGGTGATGATAAAATGTTTAACATCTGTTTTCAAGTACAGAAATCATCAACTTGATATATTTCTGGTGGGATTTTATGAAAGTATGGTTTGGAGGGACAGCATAGCACTATTTATAAAATTTTAAATAAAAATGGCTTATATACTAATATTAAGACTTACAGGAGTGAAAAAGTCTTGAGTTGGCAGAACAGACCATTGCTGAATAGAACAATGGAGTCCAGAAAAAAAGACTTACATAAATATCTCCTTGCATTTTTTTAAGTTAAAGACTTTCCAACATGGTGCTGGAGCAATTAGACTTCCAAAGGCAAAATACTCGACCTTGATTTAAATGGAAAATACTGACAAGGATGTAGAGACTGAGTTTGGTGATTTCCTAGATATCCCCTCCACACACACACATATGGTATAAAATCCAATGACTGAACTCTTGGATATTTATCCCATTGAAATGTAAATGTATGTTCACAGAAAAATTTATACACATATGTGCATAAAGTTTTTATTGTAAAATGGGGCTAAGAATGTAGCTTAGTGGCAGATCCCTTCCCTAGCATGTGCAAGGCACTGGGTTAAATCTCACTACTGAAAAAAAAAATTATTGCAAAGACCAAAAACTGAAAATAACACAGATGTCTGTCTATCATTGAATGGTTTAAACAAAGTGTGGCACATCTATACAATGTAAAATACTCAACAATAAAGAAGAACCAAGTGTGGATGCACACAATCCTCATTGCTATATTTTACTACAGTTTTACAAGTTTTCACTATGTCCTCTGTTATTCTTTTATAACTACATGAGATTCTATAGTTATCTCTAAATAAAATATTTAACTTTAGAGACATATGAATAGCTGAAACCCCACCTTGGGGATACCTTACAGATAAATCCACATATATAGAAGAGAAGATGAATAGAATAAGACTTATTTAGCATTGTTCATAATATCAAAAGACTGAAAAAACAATTGAAAATTCATCAAAAGAGGAATGGTGCATTTATACATCTCATATAATGAAGCTATCCACAGCAAGGAAAAATATAGAAACATTATTCACAGATGAGCATAGATCTCTATATGAAAAATGTGAAGTAACAAAGGTCTAGTCACACAACACTAGATATAGTGAATTATCATGTACATTTGGGAAAAAATGGTAAAGAAAATAATTGAGTGAATAAGGAACTGGAGAGAAGAACGTTCGTAACTTTTATTGTATGAGTATGGCAACCATGGAAATGTGCTACTTAGATCTGTTGGCACAGGAAACAAAGTCAAGGAGAGACCCCACTATCACTCTTTAGATCCACAGTTGAATTCACACAGAATTCAGCTTTCTTTGGACTTCCCTGCGCTAATGACTGAGCAAAGTAGCAGTACTTGGTCCAGCTTCTCTATGAGGTAATTATTGTTTATTTTTATCAATTTTAGCTGGAAGTTTTACCATTCAGCCTGGCTAAAACATTAAAATTATGGGCTGTCAGAATCTTTCTGTCCAATCATCCTTGCTTCCTTTTGTCGACATAAGACCTATAAGGTAGACTGAAGGCTCTCTATGCCTCTCCCCTTCTTATCTCCTTTATCCTTCATAGCTGCCTTGCCTCATTAACAACTTGACATATAGACATTTGCATTCTTAAACTTTTATTGGCACATTATAACCATAAATAATAGTGGGATTCATTATGCCAAATCTGGATTTGCACCTAAAATAATTTGATGAATATCATTTCCCAGAACCCTCCCTCTCCCTTCCCTCTAATTCCACTTCCTTTAATCTACTGATCTTGCTTCTATTATTATAAATATTGTTACTGTTTTAACTGGTGCATTGTTGTTTTATATGTATAGGCATCTGGGGATGGGGATGTGGCTCAAGCGGTAGCGCGCTCGCCTGGCATGTGTGCGGCCCAGGTTCGATCCTCAGCACCACATACACACAAAGATGTTGTGTCTGCCAAAAACTAAAAAATAAATATGAAAAATTCTCTCTCTCTCTCTCTTTCTCTCTCTCTCTCTTTAAAAAAAATGTATAGGCATCTGCATTTTGAAGGACTCAAACAAAAAAAAAACATTTTGTACTATGGCCATATATTTGTGGTTGAAATATTAAAGTCACATATTTCTATTTAGAGTAAGGGAATGGTTGTAAAAGTACTTGGCCTTATATAATTTTTCTTAACATCTATAAAAATACTAAAGAATTTTCAAGTGTTCCTTGAAAAATATTCATTCTACACCTCAAAAAATTGTGGTGGAGTTGTGAGTCAAGGCACCTGGTCATGTCTGGAACTGATTGACTTGAGGACAGCACTGAAAGGGGATTGACTTTTACTTGCTGGTACCTGGATCTCTAAAGCCTCCCTAGGTCTAGGGCTTCTGCAGCCTCAAATCATTCTTTAAGGTTTTGAGCTTTATTTCGACCGTTCCAATAATTTTATTTCCTTTACTGAGAAAAATATACAGGCCTGAAAATTAAAGATTCATGAACACTAAAATATTATTTCACTAGAAAGTATAAAGTATTATTTTTGCTACAATTTAAATGTCTCCCCTCCAAAATTCAGATGTTGCCAAAGTGACAGGATCAAGAGCTAAGTCAAGGTGTGTAGACTACCAGAACTCCACTCTTGTCAATACTACTAGGGTCCTTACAAAGAAGAGGCTTCAAACAGTATCCAGCTAGTTTGGTTTTCTATCCTTTCTTGGTAGGAGAGAACAGCTGTCACCAGAAAATTGAAACTACTGGTGATTAGATTCTGGATTTCCTAGTCTTTAGAACTGTGATAGAATAAATCTCTCTTATTTATGAATCACTGAGTCTCTAGTTATTGTTATAGCAGTGTAAATAGTGGAAGACAGAAAATTAGTACTGGAGGAGTGGGTTGTTACCATAACAAATACTAAAATATGTGGAAGAGGCTTTGGTACTGGGTAATGGAAAGAAGTTTGACCGTTTTAAAGTGAAATTAAAAAATAAATAGATTGCCATGAATTAAGAATTAAGTATGACCCCAACCAAGGCTCAGAGGAAGAGAAGAGTTGTAGAGAAACAGGGTGTTGGTAGAAATACAAATAGTTGAAGATCATTCTGATGAAGTCTCAAAGGAAATGCGGAAGAAGGTATTTGAAACTGGAGCAAAGGCCATCCTTGTTATATAAAGTGGCAAAGGACTTGGCTGAATTATATCTATGTCCTAGAACTTTGTGGAAGACAGAACTTAAGAGTAATGTCTTAGGATATTTGGCAGAAGAAATTTCTTGAGTTACAAAGCATTTGGGAATCTGCATGGCTTCTCTTAACTGCTTATAGTAAAATGCAAGAAGGAAAAAATATTTAAAGACAGAATTTATCATTAAAGAATACACAATGTAAAGATTTGAAAAATTTTCAGCCTGGAAAAAAAGGTGTGGTTAGGAGAGAAAACCAAGAATGTGGAACCAGCAACCATTTGATAAGAAGCTTGGTATGGCAAAAGGAAGTCAGAGCTCTCATCAAGACAATGGAAGTAGTGCTGGGCTCAGTGGCACACACCTGTATCCTAGCAGCTCCAAGGCTGAGGCAGGAGGATGGGGAGTACCAAGCCCCATTCAGCAATTTAGTGAGGCATTAAGCAACTAAGCGAGATCCTGTCTCTAAATGAAATATAAATAAGGACTGGGGATTTAGCTCAGTGGTAAAGCACCCTTGGATTCAATCCCTAGTATCAAAAAAGACCATGGAAGAGTGACCTGTGATCTGGAAGTCATTTCATAAATTTTTCAAGAGTGTCCCCCACATCCCAGACCCAGAATGTAGACCTGAGAGTAGGCTGCATTAAAAGAGATCCCATAGGTTCTGAGACATGCTGTTTAGAACCACTTCAAGTTTTTGTTTCCAGCATGCTGGTGCAGCAATCTGACAGTGCCCCAGCTATAGCTCAAGTAGGACCAGATGTGGCTCAGGCTGCTTCTGGAAGGTACAAGCCATGAGCCTCAACATTGTCCTTGTTGCACTAATTATAAGGACATGAAGCCTGCACCAGCTGTGGAAGAATGGCTTCCTCCTAGATTTCAAAAGTTATCTTCAAGAACCCTGGATTCAGGTACACTTGCTACAGAGGGAGAGGCGCCACAGAGAGCCCTTATTAGAGCAATGCCCACTGGTGACAGGAGGCAGAGTTGCTCCCAGGAATTCCAAATTCTATGGCCACCAGGCATAAAGCACCAGCCTGGGAAAACCACAGCATGTGAATTCCACATATGGAAGCTAAAGTATGAGCTGCACCCATGAAAGTCATGGGGATAGGGCTGCCCAAGGCCTCTGGGCACCCTAGTGTGTGCAGAGGCAGGACATAAAGAGTATTTGCAAACCTTAAGATTTAAGATTTTTTGATCTGTGTGTTTTGGGCTTGTTTCCTTTTTCCTGTTTTTCCCTTTTGTAATAGTAATGTCCATCCCGTGTCTCTTCTACCAGTGTATTTTTGGAACACATAACTTATTTGATTTTATAGGCTCACAGCTGGAAAGAAATTTTGCCTCAGAATAAATTAAACCTTGAGTCTCACCAATATCTGAGTCCAAGAAGACTTTGGACTTAGACTTTAAGGTTGGTGCTACATGAGTTAAGATTTGGGGAGCTATCAACATGGAATGAGGATATATTGTATGTGAGAAGGACATGAGTTGGGGGTCAGTAATGGAATGCTATAGTTTGATGTGTCCTTCTAAAACTCATGTATTGCTAATGTGACAGTATTAAAAGGTGGGGTCTCTTAAGGGGTGATTAGGTCAGCAGGACATTTCTCTCATTAATAGACCAAGGCCCTCATATATTAAAAACACACAAACAAAAAAACTTCCTACAATAGTTGACTAGTTTGCCCTTCTTCCTGCCTGGGTGCAGACAGCTGTAGTCACCAGACAACTGATCTTGCTGGTGACTTGATCTTGGAATTCTCATTCCAGAAGTGAGAGAAAATAAAATTATGTTCTTTATAAATGACCCAATCTGTGGTGTTCAGCCAAACTATAACAAACAGACTCAGACATTTTTGATAATTTCTTAAACTACTCACCTCACCCATTATGCCTGTGTAGATATTCATGACCACTAGAATGTTCTCATGATGAAGGTTATAAAGGATAATTTCCAGGGAACCTTATACTCAACTTAAATATAGTATCTAGACTCCTGTAAGTCCTCTAAGGGAAGAATATTTAACCTCATTTCTGTTTTAGGAAGTTAAAAACACACAATATGAGTTTTATTAGGGTAAAATATTTCATACCTCAAAATTCTTATAAATTTCATCCAACCTAGACCATGTTCATAGTTGACAGAGCATCTACCAGTGCTATTCTTCCACATCGAGAAACACTTGGCTTAATTGATGTGTCTCATTGAATAAAATTCTTCTGTAAGAGAATAACTCCTTTGTATTAACTAATTTATTTTAAATTAATGGATGCATTCTATACATAATGTTCAAGGTGATTTGCCTAATTTAGTTGTAATTATAACACTACATTGCCTGCAACATTGGGAGTGAGATAGTCTTAGTCTCATTTTAAATATTCAGATACTGTGGCTGATAGAAGTTAAATACCTTAACAAAGGTTACTAGGAAGCAGAGAGCAAAATGGACATTCGAGTCAATTTCTGATTCTAACTAGCAATTTCTTTCCACTCTAGTAATAGACCTTTGAACAATGCAGATGTTTATGAGAAAGTTAACATTGTTATCTATAATCAACACTTAACTAAACACTAAGATTGTGGACAGCTCTGTGCTAAGCTTATAGTAGGGACTCCATGAATCATTCCTCTTTTGATAGAATAGTCTGTGAAACTTAGCACTCAATAAATGTGAACTATATTGAACTATACTTTGTTATTTTTAAGTAGATTGGCAGTCATAAATATTTTAAATATAAATCAACCATGCTATATAACATATGTTTTCCCCCCAAAAAATAGCTTTGAGAATCAGACTATAATAGGATGAGGAAGTGAAACAATGACATTATAAAGCAGGTTTGTGATAGCCAACACTGGCAAAGGCTCCAGGAATTCAAATGGGTAAGGATTGAGGTGAGGAGCTGCCCACCAAGTGTTTGACGGGTGAGGAGAGAAAGAGTAACAAGAAAGAGATGCATTAGCACAATGATTATTCTGAATTCCAAGAACCACTGCACTTAAACCAATATAAGCTGTCTAAGCACTTGAAATAAGATTCCTAGCTTTAAAAACAGGATTTTGGCTGTGTCCTTGCAGTATGCTATTTTTTTTTCTCTGATATAAGGATGCTGATTCATAAAGGGGTGTTGTGGGGAGCATGGGAGGATTAGACAAACTCTATTTAGAGCCAAGGAGAGAGAGGGAAAGAGAGAGAGCACAGGGGTAGGAAAGACAGTGGAATGTGGTGGACATCATTACCCTAAGTACATGTATGAAAACATGGATGTTATATCTCTAATTTGTGTTTAACCAGAGATATGAAAAATTATGCTCTATATGTATAATATGAATTGTAATTCATTCTGCTCTCATATATAACAAATTAGAATAAAAAATACTCTTACTATATTTAAAAAGTAAAAGGCAAACTTAAAACAAATAAAATTGAATTATTTTTAAAAATAGAATTTTGATTGCTGATACAACTCTGAAATCCTATGTGCAATTCTAAAACCTCAAAATTTACATAAGTAGATACAGACTCCAAGAGGGCAGACATCATGCTCTTTCACTGCTATATTACAGTATACTATAGTAATATAGTATATTACTATATTACAAAGTGTTTAGCACACTGTAGTCAATGAGCAAATATTTAAATTAATGAACCTGAATTAGTGAATGCTATCCATGTATGAGTGACCTTCATAATTCAATAATATAGTTACAAAGAAGTAGTCTCAAATGTTTCCAATGACATAATTATATCAATGTAAATAATTCATTTATGGATTTTTGAAATTTAAATTTCATATCCATATGATTTTGATTTGTACCATTTACAGTAAGATAACATTCAACATGAAACCCCAGTATATGCATATTTAATTATATACAGTTTATGTCTATCTGTATCTTAAGTATTAGGAATGTTGAACATTCTTATTTATAGTTAATAGAAGTTTAAGATTTTCCTCCAGAAGACCTTGTATACGTTTTGAGTAGCACAGGTTCCTACTTTGAAGCCACTGATACAAATTCTGGACACCAAGTCATCCAGAATAGTCAATTCACTTTTTAGAATTCAATGAGTGCACCACATGATTGTAAGGGTCCACTTTCCTATTCCTAGGGCTCTGCTGCCAACATCAAAAGAATCACCACTTTGTTCGGTGAATAACTTGGCAATGTTATTCCAGTTAGTGATTGCTCCTTTCTTAACAGACCGTATGGCACAACAGAAAAGGTACTGACCTGAACATCAGGGGACTTAGATTGTACTTATGACTGAGTAGGTGAGAAACCTTCAGCAAGGTCCTTCTGTCTCTGGGCTCTGGTTGATGATTTTTATAAGTGACAAGGAACAGTTCTCAATACTTAGATGCCTTAAGGAAATAAAAATATAGCACCCTGTGGCTTGTCTGTTAACAAAAGCACAAAAGAGAGAACCTGGGATGGGAATGTGGGATTTTGTTATTAAGACAGCCAAATAAATGCAACTGGTTGCCTTATGCAATCCCTCAACTCGCCTCTGTATAACAATGATGCCTGATAAACAGATGAGAATGATTGACCGCCACAGAGTGCTTCTCTAGAAAGGAAATTGATTTTTTTACATACAATAACCATAAATGTTACACCAACTCAATAATCTTGAGCATAAAAGCTTTTTCCCCATAAGTCAAGACTTGATAAGATTCTACGAATTCAGTTAATAACTTTGGTATTTCCAAGAATATAGATTCTTCCAAAATAAAGTTTCTGTATATTATATTATGCAGAGACAAAAGTATTTGCCATTATATTCTAACAACTTGATTTAATTATCTTTCAAGAGGTTTGAACTTCTTCATATGTCTTCTTATAACTTAAACTAACTTAACTATTTAAGGGCCCACCCACAGGCCTTTTTAATCCAATTCACTGATTCAAATGTCAGTCTCTTCCTGAAACACCCTCACAGATATCTCCTGAAATAATGCTTCATCAGATCCCCATGCATCCCTTAATCCAGTCAACTTGCCATCCAAAATTAACTACCCCACAAGTATTATCTCAATTTTAGTGACTACATGGAAATAAATAGCTAGTGTATAATAGGAAAGGAACCAGAAAACAGGTTTTTAGATTTACCTTTTATAAAATCTTCACTCTCTACTAAATTAGGCTAATTTTAATCTTAAAACTGTATCCTATATTTCATTAAACTATTGGAAATTGAGAAACATTTCTGTTTAATTTTCTTGAAATAACGTGTGATCAAAAAGTAACTAAAGAAATGTAAAGATATTGTTACAAGGGTTTGTATTTCCTAGTTTGATCAAAGTATTTTAATTCCCATGCTAAAATTTTGTCATGATAGCAGTAACCTTTTGTTTATGGATATTTTTTTCATCTATAAAAATATTCCCATTACTACCTCTTTCCTTTCCTTATATGCTTCTTCTTTTGAAATCTTGGGTTAAAAGATATTGTATTGTTGAACTTTATTTTGTTTCTTTAATATCTGCCTCTGTTATTAGTTTCTCTGACCAATTTTATGTATTCCAGCCACACTTTAATACTGCTGGCAATAACTTAGTGAGGAATGCATTACTTTAACAGGCTGAAACCCTGTGTATGGTGTAAAAATGTAAGAAATATTCATATTTGCCACAGATGGGTAAAAATTTTACCTCTGCTAAAAAAAAACTTAAAAGTATAAATGGAATAAGACCCTCGAACTTAGAATTCGTACCCTATAGAGTTAATCACATACTTAAGTGTTTTCATGTTTATGTCTCTCTGGGTTTTCTTCTTCATTATTAGTGTTATAATTTTTCCTCAAATATTTCAACAAGTTTACGCTTTTGTCTGACACCGTTGCCTTAACTAGCAGATGGATGAAAGTGAGATTTATACAACTTAACACCTGCCAAAAGTGGAGTAAACATCAATAGGAAAGCTGGCTAGCATAAGAAAACAAAATATTATTATAACTCTTGACCTAGCAAAGTCAACAAAACTTCAGATGATCTGAATTATTTTTCTTCAGAATAAATTTCAAATGACTACATCTGATATAATTTAAACAAATTTGAAAAACCAGAGACTATTCACTATCAGTTTTAAAACTGCTATTATTTTCCTATAAAGTATTTTAGGTTTTTTTTGTTGAAATATTATCCAAAACACAAAGTTTCAATAAGAAAAGTCGCCAGTGCCATCACCATTCAAAGAAAACACTCTTGTAGCAATTCTGTTCCTGAATTCCAGTGAACATTGGCCATTAAAATGACTTTTTTTTTTCCTGCTTCCTTAGGGATTTGCTCCATATTCAGCTCCTATCACTCTGACATAGAGTTAATTGAAAGATTTTCACAGTGGTTTCCTTGAGCACCCATTGCTTCCTTAGAGATCCAGACATGTATTTCACATCCTGGTTCACAGTGCAAATACAGGCATGACATACTATTTACTTCTTGGTAATCATTTCAACCAGGTTAGGAAGAAAGAGACAAAAATAAGCCCATGTCATAATCTTGCCCGGAAATCTTTAAGAATGCAATATTTTGAAAAAATTATGCTATCAATAGTTTTAGTGTTTTTAAGAAAATTATTTATGAACAAAAAAACCCTCTTCTGATAGAAGTAAGGGTTGACATACTTGCTACTTTTATCATAAAAACAAATATATTTCAAAAAATTGAAGAAGAAGGCAACCATGCAAATAAGTGAAATAAAAATGCTCAGCATCCATGATGAGAATAGCTGGAAGTCAAATGAAGAACAAGAACAATGAAAACAGAATATATATCTCCATAAAAAGCACACAGAATCCCACAAAATATAAGACATCAAAGAGGTAATTTGGGAGACACTTGACATTGCTTGTTCACAAATACATCCTCCATATTACTTCATGATTTTTTTATGGACATTATTTCATATTTCATATTGTTCTGCTATTTCAAAGTAAAAATAATCAATCTTTTATTACATATATATTCAAGAATTTGTCACAGGTGTTTAGGATGTCAAACCATTTATAATAGTGTAGTGAAACACAAAACTCAAGCAGGCATTTTGCTCCATAGTGCCTATCTTTGAGGGAAAGTAGATAATATGAAATGGGAGATTATCTGGGGTAAGAGAGTAGGATTTGCCCGAGATTCTTTGAAGAAGGTTATGTTTGAAAATAATTGCATGAATAATAAAATGTCACAGAGACGGTCATATATTTTATCATTGTAGAAGAAGAAAAGCAGAATGAAGAAAATGTATGTGTTAGTAGATCTGAAAAACTCTGTTGTCATTATTAAACCATTATTAAAATACTAATGCTTATGATTCAAATGGACAGAATGAGGTTTAGCAGTGTTGTACATCTAAGATCTGGCTTTCAGAGCATAGTGGAGAGTAAGTAGGACTTCTTTTCCAGTCCTATCATTTACGAATACTACAACAAATCTAATGTCAGAAAAACAATGACATATATGCATTTCTCAGTATAAAGTTTGACAGATACCATATATGTTGAACTGTGTCTAATAGAGTTATCATTTCCCTAGGAACCAAACTAGGAACCTTAGAATGTGACCTTATTTAGAAAGAGGATATTTATAGAACTAATTAGTTGAGATGAGTTTATACCGGATTAAATCCAATGAATAGTATCCATATGAGAAGGCCAAGTGAAGACACAGAGACAATGGAGAATATTACATGAGGATGTACACAGAGATAGTAGCAGTGCATCTAAAAACCAATGAACACCAATACTAACAGGAAACCACCAGAAGCTAGGAAAAATAGTAGGAAGAGAATCTCCACAGAACCTCCAGAACAAATCAACCTTTCCAACATATTGATTTTGGATTTCTATCCTCCAGAATTGTAAGAGAACATATTTCCAGTGCTAAGCTATCCAGTGTATGGCATCTCGTTACAATGATGATAGGAAACTAACAGTTTTAGGAATGTGTTGAAGCATAATAACTGTCTGTGTTGCATTGCATAAATACTCAGAGGAGTGGTGGACCAAAAGAACTCTAGAGTAGTAATTTTCCTCAATTAACAGCTAAGGAATTAGCTTTCAGGAATATTCCAGTGTTGCAATATATGTGTTATGATATTTTCAGGTGCGTAATATTTTTGACATATTTTTCCAACTTTGTTCTAACCAAGTATGTAGAAAAGTCTCCTTCTACTTTTTGCCAGATGAATTTTCCCATTAATCTCTTCCACCTGCAGTGGAAGCTAAAATAATATAAAAATATTTCATGTATTTTAATACACAAATAATTATCCGACAAACCAGAAATTATTTGAGTAGACCAAATACTTAAATTTTTCGTGGACTGGCAAATAAATACGTTAGCTCCCACATGTTTGTGTTTTTTGTATTCAGCTTTCTTTGGACAAAAAGATATGTGCCTGTGTGTCCCACAAAAGACCCATCTTCTGTGGGGTCAGTGGTTCAGTCCTCCCCTGCGGGTCATCTCTTAAATGCTTTTTAAGTCAACTACTGAAACCAGAAGATAAAAGTTGTAGCCTACTTGACATGTTTCTGTACTTTCCAAGAAACTATTGGTAATTTAGTATTTTTGCTGTTTCTTTTTCCATTTGTTCTTTTCTCCTGGTCTCATGGATCCACATCTCAGAATCTGGGACTAATTTCAATCAGGAAGAAGTCTTAAGGATTTTTCCCTCCCTTCTTTCCTTCCATTTTATCATAAAATCCTTACTCTTCCTTTTTTTTTTTTCTTATAGACCCTTTCAAATACCTATTCTTCACTTCCATCTTTTCTATGGCATGTCCAATAACACTTGGGTCTTACTTCTCAAGTAATATATCCAGAGATTATCACCACAGTATGCTTCTGTAACAAACTCCATTGTATGTCAGCTCCCTCATAGACATGAGATCTCTCTCTCTCTCTCTTTCTCTCTCTCACACACATACACAAACACAGAATCATAATTTTACTTAAATTATGACTATGATTTCTAAAGCTATTTATATTTTTGAATTTTTAAAAAGAGCAGATGAATTATTATTCCTAAAATTAGCTAGTTAGATTTCCATTTTGTATAACTGGAGACAGATACCAGAATCCAAGGAAACTAGTTTAGAGTTAAGCTATACAATAAACAGATATTAGATTCCCTAATCAACATAGAATTGACTTTTCTTTTTTGCACATATCTCAATCATGGTAAAAGAATAAATGTAAAGAATATAAAACCAATGGTTTTTTCATATGTTCCCAACATCTGAAGCAGCAGTATCACTATGGATCTTGTGAGAAATGCAAATTCTTAGGCCTCAAAGGTTGTCCACTGAATAGGAAACTCTGGGAGTTATATCCAGAACTCTGTTTTACCAAGTCCTCTAGGTGACTTTGTTACATGCTAAAGTTTAGGAAACTCTAGTTTAACATAGGCAATAGAAATCTGGGTTTCCCCTACATGAATTTTAAAGAAGCTTTTGAGCTGCTACTGGCACATTGTTACTGATGTATTTTATGACCATAGCTAGCAATCAATAGCATACTAAGACTGGGCCAGCTTCTTCAACAGAGAACTGACTGGTAAACTCTAAACAATTTCAAACAACAGTTGTTAAACAGTCATTTATTTAAAATTAATTTTATAAACAGCATTATTAAAAACAGAAGTAATAAATCCTAAAAGATCACTACTTTCTAATTACTTTATTTCATTTTCCTTTGATGTATGATTTAATGTTATCTACATCAGTTGTACCCATATATGTCTCTGTATTAAGTGATGTCAGATCTTGAGCCTTAAATTAGTTTTGTAGGAGTATTTTTACTATAAAAGTTAACAAACATGATAACTGGTTATTAAATATGTTCCTGCACATCACTTGCTATGACTAAAGATTTTTACAAGTCCTACTCTAAATTGCAACTGACTGCTGAAAAAAATTACTCTGGATAATAGACACTATTGAGATCTTACTATAAAATTGGAGACATGTTCATGCAGTTTGTAGAAGTCCAAGTTAACAAATTAAATTTATTTAATAAATTATAAAATTTTAAAAGGTGCATTTTTTATTTAATCAAAAGATTCGTGTTCAAAAGAAAGTATAAATGCCTAGACTACAAAGTTTCTAAACCTCTAAGATTATTTATAGTTTGTAAAGTTCCAAACAGAACTATATTACTTTCTTTTCCAAGATTTTCAGCAACTTGTTTTTCCCTTGTTATGATGACACTTACTTTTACTCATTTTTAATCTGAAATATGAAATGTCTTCTCAAAACCAACCTTTTCTAAAAATGACTAGGAACTAATTGGTTTGTCAACCTTTTAAACAGAAAAAATAAAAGGAGAGGGCGAGGTGAAATTATTGAGGCAATTGAACCTGCATATTTCATGCTTTGAATTAGTATGTTAAGTGACTGTGATGATGAAATCTTTAGTCTTGAGAAATCTGCACTGTGAAATGGTTCCCTTATCAGCAAGGCTAATGAAGATGTCAGCAAATGGGATGAGGCTTGGCCAAGTGGAATTACTTTCACCTCCAATGCAACCTGGAAAAGGTGTTAATCAGTACATTAATCTTATCAGCAGTTCAAAAGGAGAATTTGGATGTGGCTATTTCCTTCTACTCATTAGAAAACCCTGAACAGATAATTATTCTCAAAATCCATATTATCTATACTATGAAAAAAAAAAAACTCTTACTAAAAACTTTTGTAGATCAGTGACAAAGAAGAATAGTTGGGCCAGAAATAATTTTAAAGCAAGAATTTAGACTGAAACACATTTATAACATGGTTGAAGTATTTGGAGTATTCAAGAAATGACAAAAGAAAGCATATTCACAACAACAATAAAAAAAAAAGTCACAGAAATACAGTCATCACACAAGAGGAAAAGCCCCATAATTGAACTCTGAAATAAACTTTTTGCTTGCTAATTTTTCTTGTCTGGTCTTTTGCTCACTGCACAAAAAAAAAAAAAAAAAAAAAAAAAGGCTGACTAAAGCAGAATTTGGTACTGGGAGTGGGGTTATTGCTGTGACTAACCTGGCCATGTGGTTCAAAAGTTTTTGGAGCATTTTGGAATTTGTGGGAAGAATTTTGAAAAGTCTAGAGATGAAAACCTCAAAAAGCTTAAAATCGTTGTAAGTGGAGCTTACTGAGAAATTCTGGGAACAGTTCAGAAGACCAGAATGCCACTAGAACTGTAGATAGTAAAGACTAGACTCATGAGATAACAAGGGAGGATGACTATACTGGAAATTGGACTAGAGGTCATTTATGTTATGTTCAGACAAAGATCTTGTCTACATTTTGCTAGTATCCTGAGATTTGCTGTGATGCTGAATTTGAAGGTGATGTACTAATTAAGAAATTTCTAGGCAGTGTGGTGTCCAGGCAGTGGCATGGATATTGCTAGCAGATTTTAGTCAACTTCATTGTGATAATCAAGAGTATAAAGCAAAGCAGAAAGATTTGAAAAAAAATACTTGCAGTTTGGCCAGAAAACTGCAAGTAAAACTGGAACTAAGGAGAGTGTGGTTATTAAAGACCCTGTAACCACTGAAGAAACACCAAATAATATTTTACTCAGAGACAATAGGAAAGATGGCTTGAGTTGGTAAGACTATACCCATCTCAGATTCAAGGGTGTAAAAGTGAAAATTCCTTTGAGAAGAGACCAGTGGGACACCCTACTTGCACAAGGGAGCCTACAAGGTTATTTTACCATATTCAGCCATCCTGTCACTCAGAGGCTGCAGCCAGGGTTCCTGGAGATTTAGCTATTGCTCAAGATGGTGGCCAACCACTTGATGCTGTTTCTTCAGGAATGCAGAACACTGGGTAGGATGTCATAGAGGCTTCCACTGAGATTTAAAAGGAAGGCCTGGGAGATCAGACAAGATGCTGTAGGATTGGAGTTGTTGTGCAAAGCCCCAAAGAGGGCAATGTGTGGAGATGCAAGAAAGAAGCTGAAACTTCAGTAGAGGCCCCGAGATTAAGAAATGCCAATACTATGGAATGTCTGCCGAGAAAAACTGAAGGATTCAAGCAGAGATAAGGCAATAGAGAGGCCATGTGGGCTGCAACCAGCAATGTCACAGTTGCAGATCTACACAAGCCCTTTAGAGAGAATATCACAATGCCATATGCTTCAGATGCTGGACATGGAACTACAGTACTTGTTGGTCCCACTGGATTTTGGTCTTGCTTTGTTTGGTCTCATTCCTTCTTTCTATGCCCCTGTATTCTGAATGAAGTTTTTACTCTGTGCCTTCATAGATTGGATATATGTAACTTGATTTTGATTTTTACAGTGGCAGTTGGCCTTAAGTCTCAGAGTAGACTTTGGATTCAGATTTTTGTGCAATGTTGGAACTGTTACAACTGTGGGGACTCTTGAAAATGGACTAAATATATATTTTGTTTGTTTTTGTGGGAAATGTTTTTATTATTATTATTTATTATTTTATATATTTCAATTATCATAATTTATTTTATTTTATTTTTTATACAAATGGAATACAACTTTTCATCTCTCTGTTGTACATGATGTAGAGTCACACCATTCATGCAATCAAACCCATACATGGGAGTAATAATGTCCATCTCATTCCACTACAATCCCCCTAAACCTCCTCCCCACCTCTCCCCACACTCTGCTCAAAGATCCTCCATTATTCCCTTACCCCCCAACCCCCATTATTGATAAGCATTACTTATCAGAGAAAACATTTGGCCTTTGTTTTTCTGGGATTGGCTTCCTTCACTTAGCATAATATTCTACAACTCCTTCTATTAACCCATAAATGCCATAATTTCATTCTTCTTTAAGGTTGCATAATATTACATTGTGTGTGTGTGTGTGTGTGTGTGTGTGTGTGTGTATATATATATATATATATATATATATTACAGTTTCTTTATACATTTATCTATTGAAGGGCATCTAGGTTATTTCCATAGTTTAGCTATTTTAATTGAGCTACTATGAACATTGATGTGGCTGCATCACCATAGCATGCTGCTTTTAAATCCTTTGTGTATAGACTGAGGAGTGGAATAGCTGGGTCAAATGGTGGTTCCAATCCAAGTTTTCTAAGGAACCTCTATATTGCTTTCCAAAGTGGTTGCACCATTTTTCAATCCCAGCGGCAATGAATCAGTGTACCTTTCCCCCAACATCCTCACCACCATTTATTGTTGCTTTAAAAATGTATTTTGCATTATGAGATGGGCATGAGATTTGGGGAGTCAGGACAGAATGTTATGCTTTAGATATTAGGTGTTGCCTCAAAGCTCATGTGTGAAACAACACAAGAAACTTTAGAGGTGAAATGATTGGATTATAAGAGTCTTGACCCAATCAGTGCATTAATCCCCTCATAGGGATTAACTAGGTAGTGACAGCAAGCAGTAAATGTGTGGCTGGAGAAGGTGGACTTAGGGGCATGCCAATGGGGTATATATTTTGACCTTGTTGAGCAGAGTTCTCTCTGCTTCCTGGTGCCAAGTCCTGAGCTGCTTTCCTTCTCTGAATTCTTGTGCCCAGAGTAACAGAGTCTACCATCTATGGACTGAGACTTCTGAAACCAAAAGCTCCAAATAAACTTTTTCTCCTCTAATTGTTCTTGTCATGGGTTTGGTCAGAGCAGCAAAAAAGCTGACTGAAACAGACCCCCAGTGATACCTCCTACATCCACACCCTATCTGCCTACAATTACTGTCCAGTAAATCTATATCAGTAGATTAATCCACTGATTCGATCACACCTTTCATAATCTAGTCGTTTAATCTCTCAACATTTCTCAACATTCTTGCATTATCTCATATATGAGGTTTTGAGGGACACCTTATATCTAAACCATAACACCCATCTACCATGATATCCTGCTTCATCTCAGGCTGAGAGCAATAGAGCCAGTCAACCATGGTCTGAGACCTGAAACTGTGATCCCCAAAAAACTTTTCATTCATTAAGTTGTCCTTCTCAGATATTTTGATAATAGACAAAAGGCTGACTAATACAACCCTCTTTGTTTTGGTTATATGGTATTTAATTCCCACTCCAGAGGGGGGAAAAATTGACTGTCCATGCTTTTCCTGTGTTGATATTTTGCTGACTCTTTCCTTAAATTTTAATAATAATCTGGGTTCCAACCATGTTTCTTAAAGGCCATACTACTACTGAGAGTTTTTTTTTTTTAATAGCACTCATATGTGAGAAGTCAAAAAGATCTAATTCTGTCCTATAAGACCTAATGTTCTCAGCATGACTAACCTTTAGATAGTTTCTTCCTATTAGTCCCTGACTTCCCTTTTCTTGGGTAATTTACATTAGAAAACTTGCACTTGTAAATTATTTCTCTACCCCTTTCAGAAGTAAATTCTCTACAGCCCAGGATTTTTTTTTTCTTTCAGGCACCTAGGAGAAAAATGTCATCATCAGGAAAAATCCTGCCCCTACCTCCCAGGAGGCTATTATGGGGGAGGTGGCTAACTTTGGTAAGTGCCAATTAGCAAGGAGAGACAGCTTAATCACATTAATCAACCTCCCCACTAACCTGTACTTTTTCTCTAGCTCATCCAGGTGCTTAAAAACTCCCTTGTCTTGTTGCAGAGTTGTTTTTCTTTTTACCAAATCTCACACCCTTATTGCAAGAGTTTCAGGTAAGATCTTCTTTGCCAATTTTAACAAGTTTCTGATAAAATTTTTCTTGATATCACAGAACATTTATGGTTACTGTATGTCTGAAACCACTAGGATTGGACCAATTAATTGTGAATCAAAATAAGTGTAATTCATTTTTTATAGCATGGATTAGTTTATATTTCATTTCTTCATGAAACTAGGAGAATCATGAAACCAAGAAAGGAAAATAGATATGAATGAAGCCTACATTTGCCTTTGAGTTTTATCTAATTTTTACCTCAAAGTTGCATTTTCTGAAGCATCAGTCATAGAAAATCATCAGGGTCATCTTCTTCCCAGTAGGTCATTTTTATTTTAAAAGGAGTGATTTCAATGTTATGCAAATTCTGATGAAATATATTGGAATAATAGCCTTTCCTTTGTCCACCACACCATATGGTATGTGGTCTTTTCTGTTGACAGTTGGTTCAACCTCAGAGAAAAGAACTAGAAGCAAACCATACTCTACTTGTGGGCCTTGAGGGTTGAAGTTCTCCAAAGCATGACATAAATTCAGGATGATAATATCCAAATTTTTAATTTAATGAGATGTTTATTTTCTATGTCCATTTTATTTTTGCATCAGCCTTGGAATTTTTGTTTGTTTTTTCACTCCATGTTTCTTTTCCCTGATATCTATGGAGAATTTTTAAAAAATAAGATAGAAATAACAGAAGATGTATGATAGAAGAGAGCAAATTCATCAGCTGAGACTGCTTTGCACAAAATCTCAGCTGAGGGGGGCTTAGCAGCTCCAACTGGCTTTCCCTTCCTTCAGCCCTGGCTCTAAGCCACCTGGAAGAAAACATGTCTTTTACTTCACACAAAAGTGAATATTCCTAGCAATGTTCCCTGGGGCCGAAGTTGTCTAGAATACTTTTTCTAATTTCCCCCTTTTGTAGTGAAATCTCTCTTGCTTGCCCTTGTTTAAAAATGAAAAAGCAACAACCTCCTACACAACATTATACTTAACTCTTACACTCTTTTAACCAGAATAGATGAGGCTGTTGATATTGCCTTGGGTCCACAATAGTAAAGATTGAATAAAACAATAGGCAAAACAGTACTTGGAAAATCTTGCAAACAAACCATGACTACTAGGAAAAGAAGATTTTGGGTTGGGTTTGGTTTGGTTTGGCTCTTCGTGACATCCTTCTTGATTTTAAACTTTTTTTGACAACTTCACATCATCTCCCCCCACCCCCAGTCAAACCCAGCATTAAAGGCTTAATGACTACAGTCACTTTTCCCATCAGTAGTCACAGTATGTTTAAGTTTGTTGTTGATTTTCTTTTTAATTTAATTAGAATTTTAATGAAATAATTGCAACTTTACACATCTCGCATAGAGATTCAGAGGATTATGTTTACTTTGAGGATTTTTTTTTTAAGTCTTTGGAGGAGAACAGACAATAATCAAAAATAAATAAAACCATCACAGCAATTTATTAAGAATAGTGAGGAGGAGAAAGAGACTTGGGAAATTCCACTTAAGCATCAGTTTGCTGGGTGTTCCTAAATATCTTCAACAAAGTCATTCAGGCATTTATTCTCAGGCAGAAAAGACCCTGAGCCTTACCAGTTTTCGTAGTCACCGACTCCGTATTCCTCAAAACCTCTGCAAAACGTGAGAATAACCTCTCAGGTACTATATTCCTTCACCTCATGCTCTCTAATTCCCTCCTTTAGTTAGGAATTAATTAATTTTGTGCTTGGTACCTTTATTTTAATATTCTTTGGGGCTTAGACGCAAAAGTTAATTCCGTATGCATAATGATGATAAAGGTCAACACAGAAGTGGATCTTTTTTAAACTAATAGATGGCATGTAAAGATCTTTTACAGTCTACCATGCACTGCAATGAACCCTTTACCTATGTCCTATCATTTAACTCTCTCAAATAATCCTGTAAGAGGAGTTATCTTTACTATTTTATGCAGAAATGAGGCACAGTGGATTTCAGGAGCAGACCTTTGGATGAAAAAGTCCAGGCTCTTAAGTAGCACTCAACAAAGCAATTTGCACTGGCACCTGTCCTAGACTGGAAGGAAGATGCTCATTAGTCCCTGAGGTCAAGATGGACTGGTACCCTAATTCCTCACTTCCACTCTGCTTTCTCAAGTTTAATTCACCTTGCTGGTCTCATGTCTTCACCTGTCATTTGAAGGAATGGGGTTTCATGATCTTTCATGTTCTTTCTGGCTGGAATGGTCCATGGAGTCAGTGGGAAATATGCCCTTTTGTGAACAATCAGCTTAAAATGTTTTCTTTTTAGGAGTACTTTGCAAACAGTGTATAAAAGTTTCATAAGACTAAAATAGTCATGTATACATTTTAAGAGACCGCCTCAGATTTTATTTCCACAGATTGATTCTTAGTTTTCATGGAAATTAAAATGGAAAGCAGCTCTTATTTGTAAGCTCCGACTTCCAATTACTGATTTTGTCATGCAAATTTAAAGTTCAATTCTGGAAAAGAAATGGAAAGCTCAAGCCTTAAAAAGGAAGATTCCTTTTTGTCTTCATGAATGTGAGCTTTCTAAAAGCACATCAAGTAACAAGGTTCTGATTAATCTTCACTTCCTTTCGTCTGGACTCCATTCACTTTCCTTCTCTAACATGTTGGAGTTGGGTGTAAAAAAATTCATTTTTCTCATGTTTCCTTTGTAATATGAAACATACAAGAAGAAAAAAAAAGAGTTATCATCAAAAAGAACAGCTAGATTTTACTTACTTGCTTAGGAAGTTGGTGTTGTTTTTGTAGAGTACCAATCAAAACTGAGTAACTAAAGAATAATGAAAAGTATTATGTATTAAGCAAGGGCTTCAAGCAAAGTGCAACCTATTTTTTAGACTGAGTAAAATCAATGCCCTCTGCAATAAGAAAGCAGCAGGATCTGGTTCTGTCCTCTGACTGGTATGACTCCTTCATGTAGGACTTAGCCTGCACAGTTAGAGTACAACCTAGTCAGGCAGGATCCCTGACCCTACCAACCCCTAGCCTTCCGCCTCTAAGAACACTATCCACAGCATCTGTTCTGGGAAAATTCTGAGTTTACAAAAAGAGGGCTCTGATATGTGGTCTCTGTTCACATCCTTCTTCCTCTCACTGACTCCCCTTTTGTGTGGTGTCAGGGACCTTCTGTCATTCCTAATTTCAGGAAGAAACCTAATGAAATTTTCTTGCTTGCTCTTTTTCATTCAGGCAACTTTTAGCTATCATTAGAAGGCAGCTTATATATTATGTCTTCTGGGAAAAATTCCTGGAACCACCAAGATCCACACTATCTTCTATTTCCCTAATGGCTTCTTTGCTCATGATTCTGTAGTAACAATCACCAACCTGGATTGTCATTTATCTGGCAAATATTTATTGAATAGAGTAGGTACCAGGAATATAGCAATTAGAAAAGGGTTCTTTCTCATATGCAACTGGATGTACTTGAAATAAGAATACATACATATATATATATATATATATATACATATTATGTAATATAATGTTGATGAACAATATGATACCAAGAAACAAAGCTCATCAACAGAGAATTCTTCTGAAGGGAATTTCTCGGAAGAGGTCAGAGTAATTTAGGTTTTGTATTTCATCTTTCCATTAGTTTGTAATTATCTATTTCAAATGCTTAATATATGATATTTTCTAAGTAAATATTGGGCAATGAAATGAATAATTTCTTCATATTTAATTGTGAAAACTATGATAAATTAACTTTTCACTCTAATACTCTGTAGTGGAAAGTTCAACTCAGCCAAGGAAACTTGCTTAAAATGCTTTTTTTCTATCTGAGGCTTATTTTATTATTGTTCATATAATAATAGCATATATCTTGAATATAATATTTGGGGAACTAAATGGCATGACATATTTGAAAGTATTAGACAACTACCATGTATTTTAAAGATTATAGATTCTCCATAGTGGAGTTTCTAGTATGTACTCCACAAAGAGGTAAATCCTTGTGAGGTGGCAGCAGGGGTGTAGTGTTCTGGGTGTATCCTGGGTGTTCTCTGGTCACATAACTCCTGATTCCAGTGCTCCTGGCAGTAGAGCTTTGAAGACTGGTCCTTCAGTAATCCCGTAGGTTCCATGACTTACCTTAATATTGTGTGTGTAAGTAAAAATTGTATTCATTTTATCTTCAGTCATTTCAAGACTAAATAATAAATACTTTTACTAGGTCTACATTTTATATATGAAGAAACTGAGGCTTAGAGATGTGAATATGCCTGAGGTTCACAATTATGATATAGCAGAACTATTATACTATCATTAATCTTCTGATCTCAGAGCTTAGATTCAGATATGTCCATTAAATATACAACTCATTCTTTTCTTTTCTATTCATCATCTCCTAAACCTTTGAATTACCATATAGAGATAAAGCCTAATGAACTGACCTAAGTTCCTAATATGATTTTTGGTAGCTATGAATCCTCTCTGCTTAACCATTTCCAGTGACAAGTTCGTTTTTTGGTATGGATTGTGCAATTCATTGATATTTATAAATGCACATACATGCTAATATTTATTATGTAATACCTGTTCTGTATTATATAGTAGTTCATTTAATGTTATATAAAAATTAATACTATTTATATATAATAGTTCATTATTACATAATGATAATTTATTTGAAACATGAAATTGAAATTTAAAAGTACCAAAGTAGTTGGTTCTTTCAGAATCATTTTGAGGTAAAATCATTAAAAAAAAAACAAACAAAAAAAAAAAAAACTAAGACTGAGCACAAAAGACCTTAAAAAATGTCATTCAGCTGATGATATTAGGAAAATATTTTTCAGACTCAAATTCCAGTATTCTTGTCTTTTTGCCATTAGACATTGCATTCTATATTAAGTCAAGATATTTCACTATATAATTCCTAACCTTGGAACCTAGTCCTCAATTTAAGGGCAATCCAAGATATTACTTATTTTACTATAGTAATTGTAAAAAATATAAATGATGAATATCAATTTAAAAGTAGTTATCCAAGCTAATATTCTCTGCTTCTTCATTTTCTATATTCAACTAGATAAGGTATTTAGAAATTTACCATTCAATAGTCCCGGAGCTGCTTGATAAAAAATGTATACACGAAACAGATTTGATGTCAGAATATAAATGAAACAGTTCTTAAAAGATAACTGATATCAGTATATTTCCTTTCATGAGGCTTGTCTCATAAGTTGGTGATTACAAAAAATTTTTTTGCTTACCAAAATAATTTGCTTGTGTACCTTAGCAAATCTACTGATTAGAAAAGTGTCCTCACATGTGGGATATCGGTTAAATCAAGTCTTTTTATGGAGCTAAAGGAAAGAATAAGGTTGGGAATGACAGAGATTATAAATACAGAGGTGGAGAGTCTCCCATCTATTTCAGAAAGCTCCATGTGAAAGGTTCTGTGGCCAAAAATGAAGGAGGGAGGGAGGGAGGGAGGGAAGGAAGGAAGGAAGGAAGGAAGGAAGGAAGGAACGGATGAATGAACGAACTAGTAAGTAAATAAGAAAGACAAAAGTTCTCCAGTGGTATTCAGCACACAAATAGGTCGGGCCATTTGTTTCTTAGATGGGAACCCTTGGCGCTAAAGTCAAGAACATTTCTGTGAACTTGGGAATTTCTCCTTGAATTTCCTGAACTCAGGAATGCTGTGTGAAGGTGCATAAATATACTTGGGATTCACCAATAGATAAAAAAAAAACTTCTCTTTCAAATCACACTTGCCTGTGCGGCACTTTCCCTTACACTATAGTAAATCAACCAGTCAGTGAAAGAAGTGGAAGTACCCCAAACAGCACAGCCCTCATGTTCAAAGAAATCTATTTCCCTGTTTTGTATCCTGGAGTTCCAATAGAGATGGTGACAACAGGATGATTTTGCTGACCTCACAAGAAAAAAAAATAACAATAAAAGATATGTAATCAGACTTCTTGTGCAGGATGCCAGCAGACGCTGTGTATAAAGGCAGAACAGCAGCGGCCAGCCATGTTCTGCCACTGGCAGAGTTTAGCAAATCAATATAGGGTTTGTGTCTGGGAGTTTCTGAGTCCAGACATGAACTTAGCAAACCACATTAGGAAATATTTTCCTTCATTATATCTGCACTATGGCTGGACAAAGAAATAACATATGGTTAGTAAATAATGCAATTAGGTGACCTGAAACATTTTCAAAATTATGATGGCTTTACATAAAGTAAAACAGAAATAACCCTGATTTACTCTGCAGATTTTATTACAAAACGAAGAGGAAATTTAATATTCCACCTTTTGCTTGTAAGACATTTAAAGAACGTGCTTCTGCAAAACCATTCATTTCATTCCTTGAGGGAAAGTGGAATTATTTTTTTAAATTTTCTTTATATGTATATGTTGAATGCTTCTTAAGATACTTCAAAAACACTGAACAAATGAAGCTTACAAATACGCCATCAATTTTTTTTCACTGACAAAAAGAAGTAGATATGAAATTTAAGACAAAGTACTGTGATTTTCGATTTAGATAGAACTAGAAACTAGTACACCTTGGATGCTTTAAAAAGTTCTCTCTATTACCCATTACTTACATATTTCAGTTAAATGGGTCTAGTGTATCCCACAATAATGTCAAATTCCCCAATAATATTGGTGATGAGTACAGAAAACAATGAGAATTCTCATACATTATTGCAGTAAGTGTAAATTGGTAAATCACTCTGGAAAACATTTTGTAATTAATTTGAAGATGCACATGTCCCATGTCCCAGCAATATGACTCCTAGATGAATGCTCTCACAATATCAGTGATTATTGCAAAAGGATATAGAAATGAAAGTACTCACAGGATTGTACTATTCATGGTAGCTTCAGCCTGGAAACCATTCAAATAGTCATCATTAAAATGAATGAATATATTTTGATATGGTCATATGATGGAATATTAAACAATAAGGAAGAGGAACCAACTACACCTGACACATGATAAACGAATCTCAAAAATATAATGTCAAATAAAAGAAATAGACTCAAAATAATACATACAGTGTAGCCTCATTTACATATGATTAACCACAGACAAAACTCATTGCATACATATATGTGTGAACTCAAAAATCATACTGCATGTTTATAAACAAAACAAGAATATGATTAGCACAAACACACAATGCTGTTAACTCAAAGGGAGCCAATGTATTGTTCACCACCTAGTTTCACCAACTTTTCTTTAAAGAGGTCTTTCTTTCCTTCTCTTTACCTACTGGCAGCCCCTATTTCCCACCATGAACCATATTCAACTGGTAAATATACCCTGTGGTGCTCACATACTGCTCAATTCTAATGTCTTCTTTTTCTGTGTTATTACTCACACTCCATTGCTTATTCACCTGCCAGTGGAACGAAAAGTAATGTTGGATCCCACTATGTGAAATCACACCAAATAGCACTTTTAGTTCAAATAAACAAAACACCCACCACTCACTTGAGTTGGGATTTGTGCCGGCCTCCATTAGTCTTTCTGAATTTAGTTACTTTCTCTCTGAGAAATGTTGAATCAATACAAAGCATATCACATGTTCTGTTCACCTTTTCCTCTTTAAGAAAGCTGTAAAATTAGGTGGAAGAAGCTAGAGTAGTTTCCTTTTTCAAGTGAGTAGACACGGGGTATTTGATGTTATCTTCTTGCTGTGGCTGATTAACACACTGGGGAAGAAAGGCGCAAAATGAGCAGTCAGGACTGTTTCCATGGTTGCCAAGCTCTTTGCATAGAACAAAAGTAAGGGGAACTCAGAAGGTCCCTCAGTCCTGAAGTTCAGCATCATTGAGTGCAGGAAATGTAGGGTGTTTGTTGCAAAAGGTAGTGCTATATACTCTTACAAAACTCATTAAAACAATTAGGTTTCAAAAAATATTTTGTTGATGAAAAATGGCAATGCTATTTAATGCTATTGTGCAGTCGATTTTTTTTTTTTTTAAGAGAGAGAATTTCATGGGAAAGAAACTAATCTCTTCTAGGTCCATTCTTCATGCTTGACACTAGTTAGACCATCCACATACTAGGAGACATGATTATCTTTCTTTTATTTTAACAGATGTGAAACTAAGACTCAAAGAGATCAAAGCACCTTCCAAAAAACAAACACCTGAGCCTTTTCCTCTCCAAATCCAAAGCTAGTGCTGCATGTACCATATTACAGATTGGCATCATGCACTTCACCTTTGTGAGACATTTTATGGCATATTCTGACAAATGTGTTGCTGTCTAATATTTAGAGTAAAGATGACATTCATAGCATAACCTTCAAGGTGGACCCAAGCATGAAAGACATTTTTGCACTGATATAGGTGTTTATTTTCAATGGTGTTTCAGCCACTTTTTTTGATGCTGTAATTAAAAGACCTGACAAGATCAACTTTAGAGGAACAAAAGTTTATTTGGAGGCTCAGTTTCAGAGACCCCAGTCCATAGAAGGCTAAATCCATTACTTGAAGCTCTAGGTAAGGCTGAATATCATGGAGCAAGCGTGTGGTGGAAGGAATTGGCTCACATGATGATCAGGAAGGACTCTTCTCTCCAGATACAAAATATATACCCCAAAATAATGCCCCCAATGACCCACATTTTGCAGCTACACCCTCCCAACTTTCAGTTACCACTCAGTTAATGTCCATTAGGGGATTATTCAATGGATGAGTTAAAGCTTTCATAACCCAATCATTTCTCCTCTAAGCCTCTTGCATTGCCTGACACATGAGTTTTGGGGGGAAACCTCACATCCAAACCATAACATGATCAGTTGGTTTTTCTGTTATAAATGCTATAGATTTTTATAAATGGCCATCTGACTTCAAGAGTGCTGCAGGTAGATTTCCAGACCAAGATCAAGCTCTCAAGTTTATGGCTTTACTCTGGCTCCCAACTGACAACTTTACTATTCTCACTTTTCTTTTATGTAGCTTTTCCCTCCATATGCATTTAATTACATTTCCTTATTCTGAATTATATGCAGTGTATTTATCTCAGTCAAGACCTGATAATGTGAATAATAATTGTTTTCTTTAAAAACAAGCTTTGTGTTTCCTCTCTTTATAAATTTACAGTCAGGTGGTTATTCTTAAAGAATAGCTTTCTTCTCCTCATCTGTGATTTCTTCTTCCACACCTCCTTTGAAAGTGTCTAATGTGTTGCACTATAGAGATATCTGCTGGGGACAACTAAAAATCCATTCTGTCTTGTTATATCTTTGTCATGAGAATGAATTCTCCTCTGTCTCAATCTGACCTCTCAAATATTATGCTTTGACAGACTCTCTCTCCTTCACCTGTCAGACATTCCTGAAAATAAGAGGAGAAAAACACCTAGTAAATCACTCAGGATGCATCTATATTATAGAAGAAAAATCAAATGCAGGATTGAAATATAGTGATTCTGCTTTTTTCCCTGGGAAATCTAGGAAGGAAGGATTTAATAGAAACTTATTGTTCACATTTTGGAGGATAACTGGAATTATCACATGGGTTGTGTTTAAATGCTCATCCTCAGCAAAAGCAATTCTGTTCTCCTTTAATTGTTTACTTTTGTCACCTCTCTCATCCCACACAATGGGTCAGACAGACAAGGCCAAGATATTCTTGATGAATACCCACAGCCCTAGGTCCAGATTCCTTATGGACTCCTAGGTTTTTCTGTTTTTTTTTCACATAGATTAGCAAATGGGCCAGACATAAATATCTTTAATAGTTTACGATGCCACTAGGACAGATGTGAAAAAAAATCTGTCTTTTGTTTGTTTGTTTGTTTATTTGTTTCCTTGATTATTTCACGGTTCTCTTCCAGTTCAATTTCCTGTTACCCACACTTCCTTCTTTTTATTAACATATGACCAATGACAATGGCAGAAAACTGTAACAAATGCCAGATTCTGTAATTTGGAATTCTGGAACTAAAAAGAATGTATTTGTGCATAAACATATGAGGAGAGATTTATACTAACTTTAATTCGGCACCATCTGTTTCTGTGTCTGTCTCTCTCTCTCTCTCTCTCTCACACACACACACACACGCACACACACACACACACACACACACAGACTTTGAATTTATGATGAGGGAAATGGAGGAATTAAGATTTCAGTTAATTTGCTCAAGGTCCCATGACTTGCAAGTTGTAGCACTTGGATTTAAATTTCTATAAACTGAGTTGTGGTTTTTTTTTTCCTAAGTGCTTACTCTTTCTAGATTTTGGTCACATTCAAAACAAATTTAAACCATTTAGACCTGTCAGCTACATTAGAGGAAAGGCTCATTAGTGAAAGCATCTTCCCCTAGATTATGGTGTACCTACACTTTTCTCCTTCTCTCTATTCTTTCCCTACTCTTCCTGTTTTCCATCAGTGACACAGATCTTCTTTGCACTCTTAAAATGTCTCCTCAGATGCCTTGCAGGTGAGTTTTCTTCTACATTGCCTGGCCTTTTGCACTCCAGATTGTACCTGCAATATCATCATTTGGCCTAATTTCCCTTCAAGCTGTAGGCTCATATTCTTTCCTTCCTGCTCATCTGCATGTCATAGGGGAATTTGTTTATTTCAGTATTATTAATAGAACGAAATATTTGTAATACATATTGTGATAGTTACCATCTCAATTAAATAGTTAATTTCCAGAACAAGAAACTGAATTTTATAGATCCAGTACCTGTGCATAATTGGGGACCAGTATATAGGTAATGCATTAATGATTAACTTGGCACTATCTGCTAATGAAATGTATTCCATCCCTTCTTCTTAACAAGATCCAGAAAGTCTTTCTATAGTAAGACTTTGTATCCATAGGTACAACAAAGGGAATCTAATATTTACTTTTATTACTATAGTAACTATACATTAATTATAGCTGCTGTAATATATGATTATATCATATTCAATGTAATATATAATGTATGCATATACTGTGTGTAATATGCAAAACTATGTTTAACATAAAATATATGATACATATGATTTATAAATATAAATCATATATATAATTGTATCTATGTCAATATATAACATTAAACATAAACATTATAAAAATTTGTATTATATCATAATGTTACATAATTTCTCTATATGGCATAGATATAGCTATTATACAGTATTAAAAAAGCTAGGCATAAAGCCCCGGTTCTTAAGTTCAAGTTCAATGCTTACCAGATATTTAAGCTGGATTATATTTTGGATGTCATTTTCTCAACAATAACTGGAGTGCCATACATAGAAAAAGTTCTCAATAAATATGTGATTAAAGAATTGTTTACAATTCTTCGGAGTTTTAACACAACTCCACCTTGATTCTTTGATATACCTGAATGGATGAAATGCCTTATACTTGGAAGATTTTAAATAAAATGATATTTCAAGTCAGCCAATAGCAACCCTTTATGTGAAACTACTGGAATCAAGACTATGAGAAAGCATTTCTTAAGACAAGAGAAAAGGAAGATATACTCTAATTGAATAAATATCTCATCTTTGAGTCTCTCACTGATTGCTTTTGTATAGGGTATTCATTTTGAGTATCAATTTAGTCCTCTACTTAATAGCTACATTACAGAGTTCTTTGGAGAATGAAGTCTGAATGCACATATAATGTTTATAATGCATATCAAGATTATTGAAATATGAAAATAACTCTAATAATATGTTTATGATATATTTATTCATGTCAATATTTTTATGATAATTCATATAGTGCTGTATTAATGCATTTAGGGTTCCTTGCAAAGTATCTAATCTTAATAAATGTTAGTTGGATTAAGATTTTTCACCATCAGACACCAGATTATTTTGAACACTTTTATTTATTTGTTTTTTACTATGAAAACAATTTAAATATTATATATATATATATATATATATATATACTTAAACTACTGTGCTGATATTTAAGCAAAATACATATATCCATTAGAAAAATTTATCTATACTCTTTGCCATTTTCTTTTCATTTTAATAATGCTAACATATTCAAACTATCTTTGCCATATACAGTTTAAATAGATTTATGAATCTATTCGTTTACAAATATTGGTTTTTTAACTGAATAGGTATTTAGAACATTTTTTTTCCTCTAGTACCCATGGCTTGGATATGGATAGACATACATTTTAATGTTGGCTTTTGACACTTTCTATGTGGCTTCGTGACAATTAACCTCTGCATTTCTAGTTCCTTACCTGTTAATGATTAGTTCAGTAGACTTGGGCTACTATTGCTATCTAATTGTTTTTCAGTTTTATGAAAAATACAAGGTACAGGGTAATTTTAAAGAAAATTATGATATGGAATTAAATGTTCTAATTAAGTACCTATTTTTTGAAAAAAGATCACGTGGCTATTGGTTAGTGGGTATTCACTCTCAAATGTATTGTTAACAAGATATAAATGGTTACAACTTTCATGAAAGCAATATGTAAATACAGTCCTGTACTATATAATGATACTTTAGACAATGATGGACCATATACAGTATATGATGGTGATGTCTTCAGATTATACTGCCTACTGATGTCATTGTTGTCTTGGTTTCTGTGAGGATACTCTGATATTTGCACAATAAAATCACCTAGTGAGATATTTCTCAGGACACATTCTTGGTAAGAGATCCATGACCAAATATTAACCAAGAGGCCTCCAAAATTCTATTTTGATCTGATAATCACTAATCTCAGAGATTATTTTAAAATTATGATTCTTAAAATAGATAAATATTTATACACAAAATATGCCTTTATTAAGATTATAATAAAAATTAAATTACTTATTTAGCAATAGGAGCGACAGATTTATAAATAAATAATTTCATGTTCAGTAAAATCACATAATTTCAAATAATAAAATCCTCAACAAAATTAGTATTAACTAGAAAATTGTTTTAAGATTGTATAAACAATAACAAAGTACATAGAAAAAATGATACATGTCAAAATTTTTCATGTTCTTTAGAAGATAAGATTATAGTTAAATTTTTTCAAAATGTACATATTTTTCTTGAAAATTCAGTAAAAAAAGATGTGTGTGTGTGTGTGTGTGTGTGTGTGTATGACCAGAGATCAAATCGAGGGCCTCATGCATGCTAGGCAAGCACTCTACAGCTGAGTCACACACCAGACCCACAAAAAAATTTTTTTAAAGATAAATAAACATGGAACACCACCTGCTAATTATTAGGATCTATACTATTTGGGGTTTCAATATAAAGAAGCATGTTTTAGTATCATTCAAATATGTCTAGAGTTTCAGGTGTGGCAATACTGCAGGTAACAATTTCTATACCTTTGGAAGTCTTCAAACACAGGATAGTTTAACCTCTTTATCAGGATGTTTGTAGATGTATTAAAATTGCAAATGGCATTTGGACTAGAACCATTTCAAGGTAACTTCTAGTTCTTAGAATCAATGATCCTAAATAATTTCAAAGGCTCTTTTCATTCTAACATCTTTTTGATTCCCCTTGAATTTAAATTAACCTAGCCAGCCCACTAAACTGTATTTTTTTTAAAAAATCTTGTTTATCTTTTTTACAGTTCTAACAGTATGGAACTAAAATGTTTATAGTTTTTGTCTAACAATAAACATTCCTATTTATTGATGTCTGTGTAACATTTAATCCACCCAGCCAAGTACATTACACATATTTTCCTGCAACAGATTTACCAGGTAACTCACTCTACTCCATTTTACAGATGAGAAGCTAAGTCTTGCAGAGGCTGAAAAATTTTTGCCTACTTCATACAATAAATATGATGCAATGTAGTTCTTTTTCAATTGTTCTAGTAGGAATATATCTGCTTATGCCTAGAATGGAGCACAGGACCATTCATATTTTATTTGTTGAGTTAAAAAAAATAAATGAGAGCAAGAGTTTACCATACAGCTTTAGAAATTACTAACAGAGAGAGGTAGTAACATATTTTCAGTGGAGTATTTAGTAGGAAGGATGACAACTCCTATAGTTGTTTTCTGTAGCTGTGCATATGGGGAAGGCAAGAGAAATTTACATATGTATTATCACAATATTTATGGCATTTGGGTATCTAGTTTTAAAATTACAGAATCTTTAAAAAATATCAAATGTACAAACTAATCCACTTCCCTTTCATACAGTTTAAAAGAAACTTACTCCTCAGGTCTGAAAGCAACATTTTAGATATGGTTACCTTAGAAACAGCATCTATATGACACCCATCAGTGAAATGGAGGTCTTTTGGGGTAATATACAAGAAGAAAACAATAGCAAATTGATTTATTGAGCCTGCTACTGTGTAATTGTGTGGACTTGAAGAAATTTTGAAATTATTTAGGAATTTTACTATTTTAGAGTTCATTTAGTAACCATTTCAAAATTGCTATTTCATAACTCATTCAGTTTTTTAAGATTTTATCTATTTTTCTTCTAGTTCAGTATGTGAATCAAAGGCATGAAACATTTGAATCATTGTCTTGCTACTTCTGAATAACATAAGCGCTTAACACTGTCCTGGCATTATATCTGAATATTACATTTATCATCATTCTAACATTTGCGATTGTATACGGATGAGCACAGATCTGAAATGCCTTTGTTTATGATGCTACATTTACATGCCATATACTGTGCAATGGGACAAACACAGAAAAAAGACACTTTACAAATGTAAAATGTACTTTTGTTTTACAAATGGAAAATGCACACTTTTACAAATGTATAAAAATTAAAAAATCTTTTTAAAAACACATAAAGTAAAAAGTATTTTGCCTCACTACACACTTCGAGTGACAATTAATTAACTAATTTTTATGAAAGTCTTTATATTTATAGATTTTTTTTCAAGTTATATGACAGTCTAAAATAAACATTAAACAATTGTTCACTCTATTTTGCATGCTTTCAATAATTCTTCTAAATGCAATTTTGGCATATTTGCAATTTAGTGTACTGTATAACTAGTAGCTTTGTAGACCGAGACTGTTATGGCTTCTGTTATGTAAAAACAGAGGAAAAGGGGGAAAATATATTTAATTTGCACTGAAATATTACAGTAGGTGACATTTGAGTCTTCTACAATAGATGAGATAAAGTACATAAAGATATACACAAAAGAGTTTCAGAAAAGTGTTCAACATGAAATGAACTCTATCGTATAACCGAGAGATATTTTGAGTTATATCCTAAGCCAAGTAATACTTTGTTTGAATTTGAGACATAAGTAAAAATGTGATAATGCTTAGGTTGCTGTCCTTTAAAATCATGTGCTTGGATTTTATTGAAGATTGACACAAGGAATGGCCATATTCAGATGGCTTTTGCATCACCTATAAAGTCTTTTTTTAAAGCATTAACTTTTTACTTTATTCAGTGTTCCTTGTGGAAAAAAAATGACTGATATTCTTCCTTTAGATTCTCACATCAAGGGGAAATATATTTTTTTCTATAGAACTGATTTCATCATCTTACTGATAATAAAATCAAAGTTTCTTTTCTCATTTAGCCATGGGTACTAGGAGGCTCATAACTCCACATAACTTCATAAATTCTTATGTCTAGCAATTTGCCTCACAAATTTTATTTGAATTTACACATGTCTGCTTTATTGTAGGTAACCTCCATCCATCCCAAACTCTTAAAAAAATCTTCTTGGAAATGGTAAGAATATGGTAGAAGGAGGGACTACTGACATTTTTTTAATACCTACTGTGAAACACTGTGTTAATTGCTGCTTACATTAATAAGTTTCATATTACCAGTGAATTCAAAACCCATATTTAGTAGATTAAATAACCCTTTGGGGTAAAATATGAAACTAATTTTTCATAGCTATTTAAATTTCTAAACTATGTTTGTCTGCATCTTTAACACAATACGAATTCTTATACCTTTTTCTCTAAAGAACATATAGCAACAAATACAAAGATGAAGACAAGATGATGAAAACCAGTTCATAGATAGGACCATGGTGGATATCATATAACTAACTACACAGGACATATCCATATGTGCATGTAATCATTTTGACTTAAGATTGCTATAGCCCTTTCAGATTAGCTCTTGCACATGAAAACTCTAGCTCTGTTACTTGACAGAATAATAATCATTTTCTTCATTAACCTGTATGACCAAACACTTGGTCTCCCAAGTCAAGATGAAAGATTTGCCATGTATCAAGTTTTAAAAAAATCAGTTCCTATGGGTATTTATTTACAAAAGCAGCATGTAGCCTTCTTTATATATGACTGCTTCCTTTGGCTTACATCAATATAAATTACAAGTACAAAAATATTAAAGTCAAGATTTTCATCATGTACATCCAGTTCAGAATCTACCTACCATACTCCCAGTTCTTACTCAAAACCTCTCTAATTACATGTCATCATGACTATAATGATTTCTCTATTTTGGATACAAATCACAATACCTACATTTTAAATAGACACAGACTTAAGCTTCTGCCCTCATACTGATAAAACTGGTCTTGCTTGGGACATTAGCATTAATAATTTTTATAAATTTTCCAAGTGGTTCTCTCATAAACCAAATTTGAAAAGTACTG
Source organism: Ictidomys tridecemlineatus (assembly GCF_052094955.1). Classification (NCBI taxonomy): domain Eukaryota; kingdom Metazoa; phylum Chordata; class Mammalia; order Rodentia; family Sciuridae; genus Ictidomys; species Ictidomys tridecemlineatus. The sequence continues at coordinate 165,724,151 of NC_135480.1, read as the reverse complement.
TTATAAGACTGAATAGAAGATGAATAATAAAGAATTAACTCCCCATGCCCGCTCAACACTCACACAAGTCAACTTAGCACTTCTTAATGTCCCTAGCATCTTTGTAGCTCTTGATTCTTAATCTCTCTGACAATTCTGATCCTGACTTTGATCTCTTTGACTTTAGAACTCATTTTAAATCTCTCTCCAGGATTAGATGTGGGTTCTCACTAATGGACTCTGCCATAGCTTTCTTCTTCATCACCTACTTTCTCTTACTGCTCCAGATACCAAAGCTCTGCTCAAGGCCCAGAGGGCATTTAAATCACATTCACTGGATCTATTGTTCACTTAAGCATCCAGTTGTGGAGAAGATGTTGCCTAAGGTACTCAGAGATACAACACACATTACCATGAACATGTTTAAAATATGCATCTACTGTGTAAGTGAGTATGACAAAGATAGTCAACTCCCTAAAGTATTTTGTTACTTACATTATGTAAGTTTTTTCATAAACATGAATTGACATTACTTAACCGTATAATAAAGATTGCTACCAAGAATAGTAAGAATTTTGCCACTTTTACTTATGCCATTACTACATCATTAAAATTCTGTGCACAAAATAATGTTTGCTTACTTTATTACAAATAGTACTTGACGCATAAAAGATTTTTAGAAGTCTGCTATAATGTTCTTGGCAAATTCTAGTGAAGCAAATAATTCAAAAAGCACAATATTGTATTGTGGAACAGTTCAGTGATCAAACATTACACAATGGTACCACATACCATTTATGACTGAGTGTTTATGACAATTGTATTCAAAATGAAGAGCTTTATATAAAAATTTGAACCACAGCTGGGAGTCAAAATGGACTGAAGGACAGCTTGCAAGACTTTTTAAGTTCTATATTCTTCCCAATTCCCTACTAAAACTGCCTTTATTGTTTAATCCACATAATAGTTTCCACCACTATAAATTTATCAACCAGATTATTATTCATATGCATGGCGTGCATAATTATAATTAATTTGCTGAAGGCTCATTTTGTTGCTTCTATTAATTATGATCTCACAGCATTAAATAAATCAGTGAGAAGGCAAAAAACCTAAACTGGTGGAATGCAGGAAACTAGACTAATAAAGCACATCATTCAGATGATATTCTTTGATAGCATCAGGGAGATAACTTCTGGCATTTTGAAAATCAGAACTGAATTTAAAATTGTAACTAGTGAATTGAAGCTGCACGATTTTGTCTTTCTTTCTCTTTCTTCCAGGCCTATTTCTAGCAACAAATCAACAGATCACAAAAAAGGAACACAAGGGCTGAAATATGGCAGTAAAAGCCACAATCAGTGGTGTAAATTATGATTCCCATGGAACTTAATTAGGTTTTTCAATTAAAACTAAATGAATTTTCCTTTCCAATTAAACAACCCCATTGCTTCCCCACACACCCTACAAAACAATGACAAGAAAACATATCCCAAGTTATTTAAAGTCCATTCTGCCTAGGTACAATTGCAAACATGTACTGGAAGAAACCTGAATCATACATTTTCACTATCACATTTCTGCTTGCTCTCTTCGAAACGTAAAACTCCACTAAAGTAATTGTGGTGGGAAAAACCCAATATATTCTAAAGAAACTGCAGGGAAGATCTTTGATAATTTATTGAAGACACTTTTGAGAGTGAGCCGTCTTTGATCATAAAAACCAATTTTCAAAAAATTCCTAACACTTTTCAGGGAAAAAGAAAGCACGAGGGCTGTTTGGGGATATTAAGCAGCACACTATTTCTGAACAATAATAGTCTCTTCTGTTTCTGAACAGGAGCCTCATGAGAGAACATTGCAGTATAGCCCCAAGCCATGCCTAAGCAGTATTTTTAGTAGTTGTTTGAATTGAAACCTCCCCTACAAAAAAAATGTTTCCTTGCATTGGAAATCAAATATAAATTGTACATGCTCTAAGTTCCCCTGAAAACTCTAGGAACCCTCAGATGAATGTGTGTTTTTGCTATGTATGTTGTCATAACTGGTTCAGAATCTTCAACATTCTTCTCTTTTGAACCAATATTGAACCAATATTCTCTAGAGAAGGATTATAAACCATTCTTGGTTTTATCCATTGCTTTGGAGTAAATGTTAATAACAGCCCACTACACAAAATATGGCCTTACTTAAAAATAAATTATTTGTTGTCCTTATTTTTAGGAGTTTGAGATTAATTTAAAAATAATAAATAAAACCCACAAATGTATCCCTGGATCTATGAACATTCTCTGACTCATAGTAGGCTCACAATAGCTATTGAATTTGTAAAGAAATCTTTAAAAATGAATGGCTAAAATATAGTCCCAAAGCAGCACTCTTCACAAGAATTCTGTCTGTGAGATTTGAATGTGAAAGTAGCAGAAGGTATGATAATTTTAAAGACTAGCTGTATATCAGAAATTATATTTACAACAAGTAGAACCTAAAATCACCTTGTTTCGTTTTAGAATAAACTAATAAATTTTCCAATGACATTCATTTTATCCAGATTTTTTTCAAGGCAAAAAACTATTGAGTATAAATCAAGGAAACAAACATTTAGAAGGTTATTCAGCCTTGGCAATTGAAAATGCTGCTTAACAAGCTGGGCACCGTGGTGCACACCTGTAATTCCAGTGACCTGGAGGGCCAAGGAAGGAAGATCCATAAATTAATGGCTAGCCTCAGCAATTTAGTGAGACCCTGACTCAAATAAAAATTTTAAAGTCTGGGAGAGCAGTTAGTGGTAAAAGACCCCTGTGCTAAATCTTTAATATGATTTTTAAAAAATGTTCCTTGACTAACTTTGTAGATACCCATCATAAATAGAAAATATCATGTTAAAAATACATTTAAAATACAGCTAACCTATAGAAAATTTAGTTAAACCTACACTGTCTTAAACATGCTCAGAAAGCATTAGACTTCATTTGGGAAAAATTACCAACACAGAATCTATTTTATTTTAAAGTGTTTAGTATCTAATATTACTTATTAAATACTGTACTATATTAAAAGGAAAAACAGAGAAAACATTCAGCATTTGTTTTTTTTGTGATTGGCTAAATTCACTTAGCCTTAACTTCTTCGATGCCATCCATTAACCTGCAAATGCCATGATTTTATTCTCTTTTATTGCTGAGTAAAATTCCATTGTGTATATATGCCACATTTTTTTTATCCATTCATCCACTGAAGGGCATCTCTGTTGGCTCCACAGGAGGCTGACTCATAGTGGGGTAGGGAGGGGGAGCATGGGAGGAATAGATGAATTCTAGATAGGGCAGAGGAGTGGGAGGGAAAGGGAGGGGAGTAGGGGGTTAGGAAGGATGGTGGAATGTGATGGACATCATTATCCAAAGTACATATATGAAGACACGAATTGGTGTGAACATACTTTATATACAATCAGAGATATGAAAAATTGTGCTGTACATGTGTAATAAGAATTGTAATGTATTCTGCTGGCATTTATTTTTTCAATAATTAATAAAAAAGTGAAAAACAAAACAACTGTATGAATAAGGGGAGAGTTGGGCATTTTGTATACACAATGGGATGTTAAAACACAAAACACAATATCCCCAAAATGCTAGCAACACAATACACTGTACAGAATTGGCCACAACCAATATGTGCAACTTACTGGGAATTGTGGCTCAGTACTGCTGCCCAACTGAACCACAAATTACTAACCTTGGAAAAGATCAAACTCCAAAATTAAAAGAGTGATTTCTATTGACTACATATGACTTTTGTACAATTGTAAAGTTGAAAAAATATTAAGTACAACCATCATAGGTCCAAGACCATCTATATAAGTTGATTGTTCTAAAGTAAATCAAATAAAGTGATTCCTGGGATTAAAGTAGAAGCTTTCAATTGGCAAAAATGAACAATTTAAAATCTGTGAATTTTCTATTTTCATACTTCCTAAAACCACAATTCCATGCCACCTTAAATGGAGATCACCATATATTTAATAGTATGTGAATAATACAAAAGTTATTTTTTCTATATAAACGGACAATAAAGTCTTTATTTAAAAAGCCATATTGCTGAATTTACTGAAATCTAAGAGAATCATTTTTTAAATTACTTTCAGATATTTGCATTGAAAAAGAAATGGAGCTTGGGTGTGTATTAGTCTTCCACTCCACTAGACTTTGTTTTCCCTCAACTTCTCCCCTTTTCCCAGTTATTGAGTTTCCAATAACCATGGTTTCCTGGGTCATTTGTGACTTTCTTTAGAGTAGCTCTCTGAACAATGATAGTCTTGATATTTGCTCTCAACTTTTCTTATTAAAGAGGTTTGTAGATAGATAATGCTTTATTTTTATGCATGATGTCATTATTTGGAAACCATCCCAGAGGCTAGGTATATACAGTTTAAGCACAGTGGATGAAACTGTCACTGTGGTTGGTGGGATGTTGGGATAGTATCTGGTATATTATCCTGCTAGACCTATGGATCTTTTGCTTCCAGTAATGGTACTCACTTATTCATTGTCATCATCCTCAATCCATTATCCAAAAATAAGCCAAAGTAAATTTTAGAAAAAAAATTTAAAATGACCTAAATGTTTCAGTTGATCTGATCTCTACCTGCCACATGAGATTCACTCTATGCCATTCTCCGTCCTTCTTTCAATCCAGTTTTTCTGTCTTCAGCTTGTTACTGCTCAATTTACTGCAACATCTTTTTCTTCAAGTCTCAGTATCATCAAAACAGAGAATATCCTGAGTGTGACTTCAAGTCAGGTATCACTGATAAAATTTGGATGTATTTCCTTTGTTTTCCCTCATAAAAATTACCAAAATGAATAGTCATTTACTGTTAGCTCCATTTTTTAAAACTAATAGCTTAATTTACTGGACTTAATTTACTGGACTCCCTGAACACAGATACTTTATTTATCTTATCACCATTGCGCCTTGAACATAAATGATCAATATATAGTTGTAGAATAAATAAATAAATTAATGAAATCATATGTTGCCACTGTAAAAGATAAAGCACCTCAGTGTTCATTGTAGAGAAAAAAAAAGGATTTTTACCTTGGGGCCAGGATAATTTATGAGAAATTTTCAAATAATTATAAGTCACACTACCAATATCCTATATACATTAGGGAAAATTGGTATCTAAAGCAACAGATAAAAATCAAAACTGAGAAGCTGGCCAGCATTTTGATGAGGCATATATTTGCATGCATTTTACATTTCATAAAATAGAACCTAAGGTATAAACTATGTCCCCCAAATGACTACAGTCCAAATAAATTGCATATTTACATACATTTAAATATCATGAAAATTGACCAATTTTGTACATTTTTAGGTTTCTAAAAGTTGTTACATGGTGAATTTCAACTTAGTACTCCAATAAGTAACAAATGGAACTTTTCTGCATGATAAAGTAACAACAGGAACCAAGGACTAATACATTCTCTACAGGATATCTACCATAAAGATCATATATATGTAAATCCTTGAGGAAATGTTATTATCTGTTCTAGAGGGAGTCAACTGTTGTCCACAATTTTATGTTTAAAATTTGATAGAATCTATTTTAGGTGAATAAAGATAAAAAATTGAAGCTAATATAGACAAAAATAACTTTTAAAAAGACTGTCATTCAATTTAATATGAAAAAGTTATGATCTGCTATGTCCTTCAATATGACACACTAGGTACTCAACTGATCCTCCTAGTGAATAACACCCCACCCCACCCCACCCCAACACAGCTATACACAAATAACAAGCACACACACATATATATTTTTTGCCTTAGAAGAATTTGAGTTGTCAAGAAGACAATGATAACTATAATGTACACACACACACATACACACATTCAAAAAGGAAAACCCTTTTGAAGTTTGACGTTACCTTGAGATCATTATAAATCAGAAATTTAGTTTTCAGGTCCTTACAGGATTTGAGAGATAACTGAGGACTGGGTCCATTCACTCAAGTTGAACAGCTAAATTGAAGGTACTTCTGTTAAATAAAGGATATCTACAGTCTATCCCCTTATTGTAAAGACACAATAAGTTCCCTTTCCACCATACCAAGAGGGAACAATGTCATTATAGCTTATCACTTCTGATATTGAATTCTATGTGTCAACTTGACTGGGTTGCAGGGTATCTAATTTTTGGTTAAACATTATTCTTGGTGTTTCTGTGAGAATGTTTCTGATTGAGATTAATATTGTCAATCTATAGATATTCACTAAAACTTACTGACTTCCCATTGTGGATGGGCCAGGATTCATCTGATCTGTTGAAAACTAATTAGAACAAAAGTCCAAGGAAGGCCATCAGTCTTCTCTTGAACTCAGACTAGAACTTACCTATAAGTTCTCCTGGTCTTCAGGCCTTAGCACAGAGGAGACCATATCACTGGTTCTCCTGGATCTCTAGTTTGCAGAGAGTAGGTTATGGGGTTTCACAGACTCAGTATCTCATGAGCCAAATGTATGCATGTGTGTTTGTGTGTAGATATATATATGGGTTCTCTAGAAAAACATAACCAATAATATATATGTACATTATTGGTTATGTTTTTCTGGAGAACCCTAATTAATGCACCAATAATCTTGAAATAAAAGATTAGGTGCAAATAGTTTAACTGCACTCTTTAATTGGGTTGTGATCACAGGAGGACAAGAGATAAAACAAGAGATTGAATGAGAAAAGCAGGCTGGCATGGTGACACATACCTGGAATCCCAGTAATTTGAGATAGTGAAGCAGGAGGTTCACAAGTTTGGGAAAAGTCTTGGAAACTTAGCAAGACCTTGTCTTAAAATTAAAAAAATAAAATAAAATAAAAAATAAAAAGCTGGATATGTTAGTTCAGTGGAAGAGTACCTGTGGGTATAATTCCAGTGCCAGGAGAAAGAAAAGAGAAAGAGCAGGATAGAGAAAAGCAAATCAAGGAAGAGAAAAGCCAATAAAGCAGACATTAATAAGCAATCGTGTGCAAGTGGGCTCACTCACAGCAGTAACCTTTGAAACATGTCTCAAAACTATCTTAACTTATGAAAAAAAAGGGGTGTGAAATCAATTTGCTGTCTCCCATTACTTTTTGGAGAATTGTTCTGGCATATTAACTTCCTCACAATAATAGGGTTGCCTGCCGAAGTCCCAGCCCACACTCATAGTTCTGGAGAAAGCCTTCATACAGAAACAAGAGGAACCTTGGTAATTTAGTTAGGAAACATCCAACTGAGGGAAGCTGCAGGTGAACTCAGTTGGGCCAAGGGTATATGTAGTGGATCATAAACACAAAATTAGTAAAATGCTTTCTATTATTTTGTAATAATCTATTACAAAAATTCTTCCTGCATACACTAAACCTCTTGTCAAATACCTACCACATGTTCAAATATGAAGACCGAATTAAAAGAAAAGTGGTTTCAAGAAAACTGTCAAAACAAAAGGACAGAGATAACAACGAAGAGGTACTAGGTAAATAAAGATTTTTATAGCCAGAATATGAAAGCAATGGGTTTAACTTATTTTTAAAAAAATAAAGGAGGATGTCAAACAGGACAAAAAGCATAATAAAAGAAAATTATATTTGAAAAGCAAAACTTATTTTAGGAAGTTGAAGTTTTAACAATAAAAATATTTAACCCAGTAGGCATTTGAAACTACATCCCAAATTAGATTTAACATGATTTTAAGTACAAATGGAATATTTACAGAAAGTGATCATGCATCATATTTTCACACCATAAAACACAAAATATTGAAGAGTTAAAATCATTCAGAAAAATTATTTCACTAAAGTGACTAATTTAACATGCAGTAAAAAGATAATAATTAATGATTAATAATTTAAATATATCCCCTGAAATATTGGTGGTTCAAGGAAGATATCACATTGAAGTTAGTTAGGACTAAATGGGAACAAAATTAAAAAAAAAAATTATTAGAACCAGATGATAAAATGCAAACATATCAAACTTTATGAAATAATTTTTATAGAAAAAAGATTTAATAAAGGTGATTATCAGAACCAAAATATAAGCCTCTAGGGAAAAGAATAATGCTGACAAAACCCAAGAAAATTGATAAAGTAATAAAATAGGCACAAGAAAATAAATACTAATTAGTAATGAAAGGAGGAACATACCTACAAATTATGAGGGCACTAAAAAGATAAAAAAGATGCATCATACGCATCTTTATGCCAATACATTTGGACAGTTTGATGAAATTGCAAACATTCAGAAATAGTTGTAACTTTAAAATTTTAATTGGAAAAATATACATACTTAGAGACTAGAATGACCATTAAAGAGAGATCAATTGGCTCCTAATTAAAAAAAAAAACTGTTTAAAATGTTTTTTTGGTAATAGATTTGTAAGTGATGTCTCAGGAGAGAGCAATATCCCTAAAATTAGAAAGACAGGTAAATGCAGAGAATGACAACCTATCCAAACTAGAAATCATGAACAAACCCTCTACAGGAACTAGTACTAGATAGAAAATCTTGACTGTAATTGATAGTTGTTGCAGGCTCAAGGTGACTAGATCTGAGAAGTGAAAATCCCAGGGACCCCAGTCATCAAGGGTCACTCTGGTTTTATGAATTTGACTTCCTGGAATCCGTTTCACAGTGAACTTCAGAGAAAAGTTTCCACATGCTTCTATCAGAAGAAAGGGAAAAGGAACCATTCTGGAATACCCCAGAGCATTCTGTTATTAACAAGTCTACTTGAAGAGAAAGTGTTCAACTAGAGCCTAACCCACTGTGATTTTATCATAACCTAATTGACATGAGGAAAGGAAAATACCCAACTCCACCTCCTTCCACCTGGATCTTTCACTCAGTATCTGATATTAACTTGTGGAAATTTTCAAACATTCTTTCAAATATATATTCTATTCTTCATCTTATGTCATCTCCTTTTAATATTCATACTATGAGTATGTCACAAGTTTGTTTTTATTTATACGTCATTGTCTCCACCTATGCTGAGAGTCACTTGCAAATTTCATAGGACAAATGTAGGGGATGATTTCGACCTAATCATAGAACTATAGTATGCTTCTCCTCCCACCACCAACTTACCACCACATTACTAAAGGCTGTTTACCACAGTTTCTTCTACCCAGTACAGTAGTATCCTCTTTGCCAGGGGTAGACTTCACAACCACAATGGATGGCTGCAACTTCAGATACCATCCAACACTATAGACAAGCTCTATGATACCATGTTAATCATTATGATAACCTTGAAGGTTACTAAGAGACTAATGAACAGGTAGCATGTAAGGTGTGAATTACCAAAACAAGGAGATGACCCTATGAGGGATAGCAAAAGATTTCATTGTATTACTCAGAATCATATTCAATTTAAAACCTATGAGTTATTTATCCCTGAAAATTTTAATTTAATACATTCAGACAATAGTTAACCATGGGTACCTAAAATTTCAGAAAGTGAAACCATGGATAAGGGAAGACTACTTAAAGCCTACCTGGTTAGAGAAAATTACAAGTCATAATAAAAGGCAAAATACACAGTTTAAAGAGACAAAGCATGAGAATCAGACTCAGATCTAGAAGGAACACTGGAGGTGTCAGACCATAACTTTAAAGGACTGTGACTAATATGCTGAGGATTCTAGAGGACAAAGTTGTCAACAGAAAGAAAGAAAGAAGCATGAGCAGAGAGACAGAAGTGAATTTGAAGAAAAAACAATAAGAAATACTAATGATTAGAAATAAATGTAACAGAAATGATGAATGCTTTTAATGGCCCTATGGTAGACTAGAGAAGACTGATGGAAAAAAAATGAAACTGAAAATATTGCAAAAGAGCCTTCAGAAATTGAAAAGAAAAAAAAGGCAAAAGAAAACAAATAAGAATACCCAAGACCTGTGAACAAATATAAACATGTGACATATTCATAATGGGAATAAAAAAGAGAAAAAAATAGCAGGAGAAATTAAATAAATATTTAAAGAACAATGATGGAAATTTTCCACAATTTAATATCAGACACAAAGCCACAGATTCAGGAAGTTCAGAAAATACCAAGCAGAAAAACTGTATAAATAAATAAATAAATAAACCTAATTCTAACAAAAAACAAGTAAGAAGATGGCCATAGAACTAGCAGCAGTCTATAGATTCATTGCAAACCCCATCAAAATCCTGATGATATTCACAGAAATAGAAAAAATAGTCATAAAATTCATAAGGAATTATAAAAGACCCAGAATACCCCAAACAATATTGAGCAATAAGAGTGATGCTAAAGGTATCACAATACCTGATCTCAAATTATACTACAGAGCTATAGTAATAATAACAGCATGTTACTGGTATTGAAACTGATATGAAGATCCAAGGAATAGAATATAAGACAGAGAGACAAATCCACATAGAAATAGCCATCTGATCGTTGATAAATATGCCAAAAACTACATTACAAAAAAGATAGTCTTTTTAACAATTGGTGATGAAAAAATTGAAATCTACATGCATAGATAGAATAATGAGACTAAATTTCTATATCTTACAATGAAAAAAAAAACAACTCAAAGTTGGTCAAAAACCAAATAAACAGACCAGAAACACTGCTAGTGCTAGAAGAACACATAGGGACAAGGAGCCAACAGATTGGCACAGAAACTGCCTTTCTTAACAAGACTCCTACAGCTCAAGAACTATAACAAAGAATCAATAAGTGGATGGCACCAAATTAAAATACTTTTTTCACAATAATGGAAAGAAGAGTGTGAAGAGAGAGCCTTCAGAATGGCATAAAATTTTTGCTAGTTCCTTTCTGAAAGATTAATATCCAGAATTATATAGAAATAAAAAAATTTAGCACCAGATAAACATATAAATAATTCAATAAGTGAGCAACATATCTAAATAAACATTTCTCAAAAAAGGAAGTACAAATGTCCATCATAGTAAAAATAAATGTTCAGCATCCTTAGCAATTGTGGAAATGCAAATCAAAACTACACTGAGATTTCATCTCACTCCAGTTGGAATTGTAATCATCAAGAACACAAATACTCTGTGTGTGTGTGTGTGTGTGTGTCTGTGTGTGTGTGTGTGTATTACTAATTAAAGTAATAATAGAAAGAAGATACGTAGAGTAAAACAAGTGTATTGTGGCGGGGGGAGGCAAGGGAAATAGAAGCTAAAAGAGAATGAGATTGATCAAATTAAAACTGTCCTTATACAAATATGGCATAACAAATCCCACTATCATATATAATTATCATGTACCAATTAAAAAATACATCAGGGCTAGGGATACATTCAGAGTTCAGTGGTAGAGTACTTACAAAGGATGCAGGAAGAACTGTGTTAAATTCTCTGCACCAAGGGGATATATATATATATATATCTATATATAGATATATATATATAGTGATATATATATATATCACTAAGGGTAAGAAGACATATATCACTAAGGGTAAGAAGACAATATGAAAAGTCCATATAGTATACAATTACAACTATATGAATTCTAGGAAAGACAAAAACTATACACAGTAAAACATAGTCTTTTATTTGCCAGGGGGAATAAATGTCTTTGTATATTTTTCTAAAGCCATAGGATTTATAAACCTGGATTAAGTCTTTATGTAAACTATGAAATTTTGGTGATGATGTGTTTATATATGCTCATCATTTTTAACAAATATACCTCACTGTGTTAGTTAGCATTCCATCAGTATGAACAAAATACCTGACAAGAATAGCCTAAAGAAGGAGGTGTTTATTTTGGCTCATGGTTTTGGAGGTTTCAAATGGATTAAGCTATTAATTAGGCTAGAATGTTCATGTTCCAATATCTTCCTAAAAGCCTCAACTCTGAATATTAATGCATTCAGAACTATGTTATCAACACATGAGCTTGGAGAATACTCCAGATTCAAATCCAAAACATAACAGGGGGCTATACTTGCATGCGGTCAGGGGATACACAAAAAAACAAACAATGAACAATAACAACAAAAAATCCCTCTATCTTCTGATCAATTTTACTGGGAAACTGAACTGCTCTAAAAATATAGTCCATTAAATGAAAACAAGAGTTCGTTGCTAACATCATATTCGATAGTGGAAAGCTAAACCAGTTTTTCCAAAGATCATGAGTAATGCAAGGATGTCTACTCTCATCACTTCTATTAAATGAAGAACTGTAAATCCTAGACAGAGCAATTAAGCAAGGAAAATAAATAAGAGAGATCTAAATTGGAAAGAAGAAATAAAATTGTCTCTGGATGCAAATGACATGATTTTATATAAATAGAAAACCTTAAAGACACCATAAAAAGACTGTTATAGATAATAAATGAATTTGGTCAAGTTGCAGGATAAAAAAAAATCAACATACAAAAATCATTTCTGCCTCTATATACTAACTATAAGCTATTTCAAAAGAATATAAGGAATACAATTTCATTTACAAGAGCATCAAGTAGAATAAAATATTTAGGAATAGCATTTAGAGAGCAGGCAAAGTATATATGTTAAAAACTACAAAAATGATGAAGGAAACTAAAGAAAAATAAAAATATATCCTGTGTTTATAAATTTCAACATATAATATTGTAAAAATGCTAAAACTATCCAATTCAGTTCATAGACTTATAGAATACCTATCAAAATCCCAGTGGCATTCTGACCATAAACTAGGAAAAAAAAATCTACAATTCACACACATCAAAATTTTTTAAAAAAAAGCAAAATCAATATTGAGAGATGAACAAAGCTGCAAACGTCATAGCTCCTGATTTCAAAATATATTATAAAATTACTGTAGTTATAGTATTGTACTGGCATAAAGACAAATATATATCCCAGTGAACTAAACAGCATAACAGAAAGCTCAATAAAAAACATATATGTTTAAGTCAACTAATTTTCAATAGGGTGTCAAGAATACACATTGAGCACATAATGGTTTCTCAACACATTTGTGCTGGGAAAGTAAATATGCACATGTAAAAGAATAAAACTGGAATTTGACGTTCCATCATACACACACACCCACACATACACACACACACACACACGCACGCACACACACACACACACATACACACACACCACACACAAATAAATTAAAAATTTAAATGTAAAACATCTGAAGAAAACACAAGAGAAAAGCTTCATGATATTGGATTTGGCAATGATTTCATCTATACCAAAAAAAAAAAATACAGGCATAAACACAGAAACAAATAAAGTGGACCATCAAACTCAAAGCTTCTACATAGGAAGAAAATAATCATCAGAGTGAAAAGGTAACCCACAGGATGGAAGCAAACATTTCCAAACTATACATCTGACAAGGGTTAGTATCCAGAATATATAAAGAATTCCTATAATTCATGAACAAAAAAATAAATAACCGAAGGCAGAATAGGGGAGGTCACTTTCCTGGCTGCTCTGTGGAGTGAAACAAAGAAAGCAGATAGGCAGCTTCTCAGCAAGGTGGGTGAACAATTAAAAAATAAAATAAATAAATAAAATAAAAAAGGAGTGTGTGTGGGGGGGGGCGGGGAAATTTACTGCAACTTAAAACTGGACATTCAAAGCAGACCAGGAACACAGAAGGTTGGTATAATAAAAAAAAAAAAAAAATTCCCAGTTGCACAGTCATTGCTGCAGCCAGCTGGAAAATGCAGCCAGACAAGTTCCTCCATGAGAATAGTAGAGGCATAAGGGGATTAAAGTAACCTGCATTTTGGGAGGCCCAAGGCCTATCTGGGTAAGGAGCATTTAGAGACCAAGGACATTGCCCAACAAACCTGAAAGAAACATTGTACCATGTCTGTATTCAGGGAAAAAAGCTGACATCTCTCCAGGCAACATGAGGAGGACAAAAGAATGATCCACTCTGCAGCCCCATCACAGGGTCCAGTAGATGAGGAAGCTGATTCCTGGCAAACCTGAGTTTGGCCCAGAATACAGGGCCATACACACTGCATGACATCGAATCTTCCTAAATGAAGAGAGGAAAATCAAACATGGAGAGAGTTTTACATAGGTATCAGCTGGTCATGGAAATCCACGTGGCTCTACCTCTCCCCCTCCAATCACTTACAGGACCTGCTAGCATGGAACTTGGAAGGGATGGAGTGGGAGAGATTGTTTGGAGACTGAATTGGAGACCAGGAAACATAGATTCTGCAAGTGATGTAGGGGATTAAGAATTGGCTCCCCCACCACACAAGTCGAACCCAGGAAGAACCCTGGGATAAAGTCCTCCAGTGTAGACCAGCAAGTAATGGGTGCTGGAGGTGTGCTGATTTAAAATCTGCAGACCAATTAGCATTCAGCAAAGAGCCTGGAGCCCACTAAGCCTAAATTCTGCCTCCAGAATGTCCCCTGTAGGATTACCTCTCTCACTCCAGCAATTCAGAGGGTGAAGTGTCAAACTAGAGATGACCCCATCTAAAACTTCTCAGAAAGAAGCTGAGAATATTTTGAACTCCAATGGAAAGAATTCTTTAACTTTTCATTGAGATTCTTTTTCTTTCTCTCTTTCTCTCTTTCTTTTAAACTCTCTTTCTCTATTTAAATGTGATCTTGATGGTACATGGACATTTACATAGTTTCACCTTTTTTTCTCATTTCTAGCATTTACGAAGTCATGTATTTTACATGAATTGTTTTTTTTGTGAACTACAATATTTGATTAGTATATTGATAGTATATTTTCGCTTTGTATTCTTTTATTTTTAATTTTATTTTTTTTTAATTTTTACTTCATATATATTTTTCCTCCTACCTGTTTCCCTTGATTCTCTCTATTCTTCCACTAACAGCCAATCTCTATGGTTCTGTCTTTCACTCTTCCTTTGATCTTTTACTTCTGTCTTCTCTCCTCCTCCCTCATAATCATCACATCCTATATCACTTCTGTTCTCTCCCAGTCCATCATTTGAAATTGTAAACATTTTTGCAAACTTGCTGTTTTTATTATATGCAATAACTGATCATATCATTTCTGTTTATTGTAATAATTAACATTATAAATGTCATAGTAGGAATATGTGGTTTAATGCTGTTTATTTCTTGCATTGGTGGCTTTTATTATTTGTCTCCCTATAAACAGTGAGGTACTGGAAACTTTCAGGAACACTGTAGAATGGCAGAAACTCCATGGCATTAGATCCATACTGTTAAATAGGTAGAGCCACAAACAACATGAAAACACAAGGAAACAAATTGCCCAAGCAAACCAAGATACTCCAAAAACAGAATCCATTGACAGCAGAGTGGAACAAATGTCAAAGGAGGAGTTTAGAATGTACATAGTTAAACTGATCTGCAAAGAAAAGGATGGTTTAAAAAATAAAATCAAAGAGAAAATACTGGAAGTGAAAGATCACTTCAATAAAGATGCAGATATTCTGAAAAAAAAAAGAAGAAATTCTCAAAATGAAGGAAACGGTGAACTAAATTAAAAATTCAATAGAAAACATTGCCAACAGATTAGACCACTTGGAAGACAGACCCTCAGGCAGTGAAGACAAAATATATAATCATGAAAATAGGATTGACTACAGACAGAAGATGATAAGAAACCATGAATAGAACTTCTAAGAATTATGGGATAATATGGAAAGACCAAATTTAAGATGTATTGGGATTGATGAAAGCACAGAGATATAAACCAAGGGAATGTACATCTTTTCAATGAAATAATAGCAGAAAATGTACCAAATCTAAAGAATGAAATGAAAAATCAAATAAAGAGGCTTATAGGATCCCAAATGTACAAAGTTGCAACAAACCCACATCAAGTCACATTATAATGTGAAAATGCCTAGCATACAGAATAAGGGTAGAATTTTAAAAGCTGTGAGAAAAAATACCAGATTACATATAGGGGAAAAATTTTTAAAAAATGGACCTCAGTTGATTTCTCAACCCAGACCCACAAAGCTAGGAGGTCCTGGAATAACATATACCAAGCTCTGAAAGAAAATAGACGCCAACCAAGAATCCTATATTAGCAAAATTAAGCTTAAGATTTGAAAATAAAATAAAAATCTTCCATGATAAAAAAATTAAATTTGCAACCAGAAAGCTTACACTTTAGAATATTCTCAACAAAATATTCCATAAAGATGAAATGGGAAAAAAAAATGAAAAGCAGAGAAGTGGGGAACTACAATAAAGGAATAGTCAATCAAAGAAAAACTAATTCAAGTTAAAAACCAGAGGAAACAAAAAACCAAAATGACCAGGAATACAAATCCTATCTCAATAATAACCTTGAACATTAATGGCCTAAACTCATGATTCAAAAGACATTTACTGGCAGGTTGGATTAAAAAACAACACCCAACAATATGCTGTCTTCAAGAGACTTATCTCATAGGAAAAGACATCCACAGACTTAAGGTGAAAGGATGGGAAATAACATATCATTACATGGATCATGTAAACAAGCAAAGGTTTCTATACTCAGATAAAGTAAACTTCAAGCCATAGTTAATTAGAAGGGACAAAGAAGAAGATTTCATACTGCTTAAGGGAATTATACATCAATAAGACAGCAATCATAAATATTTATGTCCCAAACAATGAAGCATCTAAGTACATCAAACAAACCCTTCTCAATTTCAAGAATCAAATAGACCACAATAATACTGGGTGACTCTAACACACCTCTCTGACTACAGGATAGATCTTCCAAATATTAACTAAACGAAGAAACTATAGAACTAAACAATACAGTCAATAATTTAGATATAACAAACATATATAGAATATTTCATCCATCAATGAGAGAAGATACTTTCTTCTCAGAAGTACAAAAATCCTTCTCCAAAATTGACCATATCATATGCCACAAAGCAACTCATAGCAAATACAAAAAAAAAAATAGAGACAATAGTCTGCATTTTATCAGATCATAATGAAATGAAATTAGAAATCAACAATAGAATAAAAAGTAGAAGCTACTCTAACACCTGGAGACTAAATAATATGCTATTGAATGGTGAATGAAGAGCAGCAGAAATCATAGATGAAATAAAAAAATATATATTTAGAAGTAAATTAAAGTAGTAGTATAACATGTCCAAATCTCTGGAACACCATGAAGGTAGCACTAAAAGGAAAGTTCATTGCATTGAGCTCAGTCACTAAAAGAATAGAAAGTCAATGAATAAATGACCTAACATTACATTTAAAAGCCCCAGCAAAAGAACAACAAATCAACATCAAAAGCAGAAGATAAGAAATAATTAAAATCAGAGCTAAAAATCAATAAAATTGAAGCGAAAGAAATAATTCAAAAAATTGACAAAACAAAAAGGTGGTTCTTTGAAAAGATAAATAATATTGATAAACCCTTAGTCATGCTAACAAAAAGAAAGCAAGAGAAAACTGAAATTACTAAAATCTGTGATGAAAAGGGAAATATCAGAGTGGATACTAGTAAAATATAAAAGATAATCAGAAACTATTTTTAAAATTTATACTCCAAGAAAATAAAAAAATTTCTAAGTTATCAACAAATTTCTAGAGACAAATCACCTACCCTAACTGAAGAAGGACAAAAGTAATTTAAACAGATCAATTTCAAGCAATGAAATAGAAGACGTCATCAAAAGCCTACTAATTAAGAAAAGCACAGGACTACACGGATTCTCTCCCAAGTTCTACAGTACCTTTAAAGAAGAATTAAAACCAATCCTCCTCAAATTATTCCATAAAATAGAAATGAAGGGAACCCTACCAAACTCATTCTGTGAGGCTAATAACACCCTGATACCAAAATTAGCCAAAGGCACATCCAGGAAAGAAGACTTCACACCTATAAAGCTGATGAATATAGATGCAAAATTCTCAATAAAATTCTGGCAAATTGCATACAAAAACATATTTAAAAGATACTGGACTTCGGTCACATGGGGTTCATTCCAAGGATGCAAGTTTGGTTCAAAATATGGAAATCAATAAATGCAACTGATCACATCAATAGAGTTAAAGAGAAGAGCCATATTCTTATTTAAATAGATGTAGAAAAAGTATTTGACAAAATACAGTACACTTTCATGTTCAAAACACTAGAAAAACAAGATAATAGAAACATACCTCAACATTATAAAAGCTATCTATGTTACACCCAAGGCCAATATCATTCTAAATAGAGAAAAATTGAAAGCAATTCATCTAAAAACTGAAAGAATACAGGACACCCTCTCTTTTACCACTTCTATTTAACATAGTCCTAGAAACTCTAGCCACAGCAATTAGACAGCCTAAAGAAATTAAAGAGATGCCAATAGGAAAAGAAGAACTCAAAATATCACTATTTGCTGATGATATGATTCTATATTTAGAAGATCCAAAAAATTTCACCTGAAAACTTCTATACCTAATAAATGAATTCAGCAGACTATCAGGTTTTATCAAATTTATACACATACATAAAATGCATTCCTGTCCACTGAAAGTAAAATTAAGAAATCTACCCCATTCACAATAGCCTTAAAAAATGAAATATTGGTAATCAATCTAACAAAAGAGTTAAAAGTCATTGCATGAAAAAAGTACAATGAAAACTACAGAACACTAAAGAAAGAAATTAAAGAAGACCTTAGAAGATGGAAAGATCTCCCATGCTCTTGGATAGAAGGAATTAATATTGTCAAAATGGCCATAGTACTAAAAGCATTATACAATTTAATGCAACTCCAATTAAAATCCCAAAAACATTCCTCATAGAAATAGGAAGAGCGATCATGAAATTTATTTGGAAAAATAATAAACCAAGAATATTCAAAGCAATCCTTAGCAAGAAGAGTAAAGCAGGAGACATCAAAATATCAAACCTTAAACTACAGAGCTATAATAACAAAAATGGCATGGTATCAGCACCAAAATAGACATGTAGACCAATGTCACAGAATAAAGACACAGAGTCAAACTCACATACACACAGTTATCTCATATTAGACAAAAGCACAAAAACAAACATTGGGGAAAAGATAGTCTCTTCAACAAATGGTGCTGGAAAAGCTGGAGTAAAATAAAAATAAACCCCTGTATCTCACCATGTGCAAAACTCAACTCAAAAGAGGATCAAAAACCTAGAAATTAGACCAGAGATCCTATACCTAACTGAAGAAAAAGTAGGACCAAATTCTCACCATGTCAGCTTAGGAGCTGACGTCCTTAATATGACTCCTAAAGCGCAAGAAGTAAAATAAAGAGTCAATAAATGAAATGGATTCAAACTGAAAAGCTTCTTCATAGCAAAGGAAATAATAAAAACACAAAGAGAGAGCCAACGTAATGGGAGAAAATCTTTACCACATGCACCTCAGGTAGAGTCTTAATCTCTAGGATATATAAGGAACCCAAAAAACTCATCACCAAAAAAACCAAATAACTCAATCAACAAATGGGCTAAGGAACTAAACAGACACTTCATAGAAAAAGAAATAATATCAATCAACAAATATGTGAAAAAATGTTCAACATCTCTAGCAATCAGAGAAATGTAACTCAAAACTACACAGAGATTTCATCTCACGCCAATCAGAATGGCAATTATCAAGAATGCAAGAAACAATAAATGTTGGCAGAATGTGGGGAAAAGGTACTCTCATGCATTGGTGGTGAGACTGCAAATTAGTGCAACTACTATGGAAAGCAGTATGAATATTTCTTTAAAAAAACTTGGACTAGAACCACCATTTGACCCAGTCATCCCACTCCTAAATTTATACCCAAAGGACTTAAAATCAGCATTCTACAGTGATGCAAACACATCTATGTTTATACCAGCTCCATTCACAATAGCTAAACTATGGAACGAACCTATGTGCCCTTCAACAAATGAATGGATAATGAAAATGTGTATATATACACAATGGAATATTACTTAGCCTTAAAGAAGAATGAACCGATGGAATTTGCCAATAAATGGATGGAACTGGAGAAAATGATGGTGGGTAAAATAAGCCAATTCCAAAGAATCAAAGTCCAAATGTTTTCTCTGATATGTGGATGCTAATTCACAATAAAGGTGGGGGAAAATAGAGATACTTTGTATTAGATAGAGGAGAATGAAGGTAGGGGAGGGAATATGGGAGTAGTAATGATGGTAGAATGAATCATACATTATTATCCATATATAATTATATAACCTGTGCAATTCTACACCATGTACTTACATAAGAATGAGAATTTATACTCCATTATGATGTTTCAAAATACATTCTTCTGTCATGCATAACTAATTAGAACACATAAAAAATTAAAATAAATTAAAATAAATAAATAACTTTATTTTAAAAATAGACTAAGGGCTCAGGAAGCTGAGGCAGGAGGATTGCAAATTCATGTCCAGCCTCAGCAACTTATGAGGCCCTAAGCTACTTAGGAAGATCCTTTCTCAAAAAAAAAAAAAAAAAAACCAACCAGAAAAACAATTAAAAAGACCTAGGGATATAGCTTAGTAGTAAAGTGTCCCCTGGTTAAATCTCTATATCAAAAAATTAAAAATAAATAAGAAATAAATAAAAATAAAAATATGCTAATACCTTAAAAAGATATTTCTCTGAAGATGATATAGGAATGGCCAAGAAGCATATGAAAAGTTCCTAAAATCACTAGTTATCAAAACCATAGTACCTCACACTTGTCAGGATGGTTATGATACAAAAAATTGACACGGGTTTGTGACGATGTGAAGAAATTATAACCCTTTCACACAATTGGCAGAATTTGGTACAGTTGCTAAAATGCACCAATATGAAGATCCTTTAAAAAATCAAAATTGAGCTATCACATTATCCAGCAATTCCACTTCTGAATATTTTTTCCTAAAGAATGAAATCAGTATCTTAGAGATATATTAGCACCCCAAGTTTTGTAGCACTGTTCAAATATCCAAGACATTGAAATTAACTAAGTGCCACCAGTGGAAGAATGCATAAAGAAAATGTGGCATATACATTATGTAGGGCTGTGAGGTGTTCCCCCAAAACTCATGTGTAACATAATGTGAGAGGCTTAGAGGAGAAAAGATTGGGGTGTCAGAGTCTTAACTCAATTAGTGATTTAATCTCCTGATAGGGATTAACTGAGTGGTAACTTAAGTGGTAGTGTGTGGCTGGAATGGTGGGAATTAAGCTGTGGCTTTGGTGTATATATTTGTATCTGGAGGGTGGAACCTCTCTCTCTGCCTCCTGGTCACCATGATGTCAGCCATTTCCCTCTGTCACACACTCCACCATCATGTACAGCCTCATCTCAAGCCCCAAGGAATAGAGCTGGCCTTCTTCAGGACTAAGGCCTCTGAAACCTTGAGCCTTCAAACAAACTTTCTTCCAAAATTGTGCTGGTTGGGTTCTTTAGTCACAGCAGTGAAAAAGCTGACTAAAAGATACACATAATATAATACTATTCAGACTAAAACCAGGATATTCTGTAGTATGGATGAAGATTGAAGACATTATTCTAAGTTAAATAAGCCAGACCCCAAAAGAAAAAAAAAAAAAAACTCTATAAACTAAGAAAAATGTGATCACATACACCTGAGAGGCAGCAGATAAAGAGCAAACAGATTGCGCAGAAACATATCCCAGTATTTCTTATCCCAGGCCACTGTGAACATCCTTGCCACTAATTATATATTTATCCACTGGCCAAACCCATGACACTAAAACAGCCTATCAGCATTAAGTTGTCTTGGTTGGTGTCTGTGTGGCATAGGCTAAGCTGTGGATAGAAAGAATCAGGGAATATTCTCAATGCGCTCTTTCATTTTTTGTGCTCACTTCTGGATTTCCTTCTATCCAAAATCTGGAAATCACTCAGCAGAAAACATATCATGATCTCCCGGCTGGGCCACAAGCATGTCTACCCATTATTAACTTGGTAGTACTGGTGTAATTGTGCTTCTGGTCCTATTTCCTTTATGGGCCAGGCTGTATGGACAATGTCCAAACAGATTCCATTTTACCCTGAGAGTCCATATCATGTAAGAAATGCTTCTCCCATGGGAAAGCCCCACCTCTGTACCCTTAATAGTAACCCAGCATAACATACTTGGCAACACAAATAGCAGTTCTTATACAATGTAAAATTGTTCTCTTTGGTTTCCATTTTTCTTGGACAATGTACCTTGTCAGAGTTCCATTGCCTAGACATTAGTAACCATTCTCTAACCTGTACTGAACTACCGTCATTTTGACCTGCTTCCCTTCTTGCTTGCTGCTATGCCAACCTGGGATGTTCCTTGGGAAATACCAATGTACCCATTGCATTGTCTCACTAACTGCCCAATTCAGCCTCTGTTCCTGCTTCCTTGCAGCTACTTCAACCCAGGTGTGGTTTTTGCCTTTAAACATCCTAAAATGCTCAGGCTCAGGACTATTCCTTGCAGAGACAGTTATGGGTCCTGTAGGGAGCAGTTGCTGGCTGGCCGGCTAAATAAAGACTCTTCAATTTGGACAAAACTAGGACTTGGTGTGTTTTCTGAATGACCTTCCCCACAACATTTCCCTTGCCTTTCCCTCACTGTAAGTTTGTGTGAATATAGAGAAGTACCATCTTTGTATGAGTTTCTGAATACTTACTTGAAAAAAAAAGAGAAATTTTTAATATCAACATTTTCCTCAACCATTTCACAATTCATTACATTTAGCACAGTACATATACATGCTCTCAAAAAAACTTTTCTTGCTCCAGTGTTAGTACATATTAGAACATATCAAACATATCATTGTTGTCTTTGTTTTGCTGTAGTGGTGTAAAAAAGCAAAACAACAACACACACACATAACTCCTTGTCTAATTCTAGACTCACTAGACTCAGCCAATAAGATATTTTCCTTATGAAAGTCTCATGGGGAAAGAACGATGATCCTGAAAACAGCAGATTCATGCCTCATCTCGCTCATATTCGGAAACATATGCTCATAATAGGAACATGCATCCATTCAGAATTGTTTTGATTATTCAAGCTGTCATTTTTCCCTTGCTTCTGTGGACTATGCCATGCACCTTCTCCCCAGCCATCCCCACAACTCCAGTACTTTTCTCCTAAGGATATCACATACCATGGGCTTGGCATGATGTATTCATTAAGATCCTACCTTTCATTTGACAGTCTCCTGTGTGAGCCTCTGTTTCATCCTAGCCTTCTGTGTGCAAATTATGGTAAGTTCTTAACTGCCAATCTGTGTACAAAACACACAGCTGAACCGAATCACTAATTCTCCACTCCAACCACTATTTCATTATTCTCCATCAAATAAATCACATATAATATTGCAGATTTTGTTTTTCTTGCTGTAATTGTGCTTCTGGTCTTTGCCTGACTCCAATAGTCAGGATAAAATGGTATCCCTAAATTAGAAGTCACAACACTGAGGTTTATATTTTCACATTAGGGTAGGATCTCCAGAAGACAGTATGAATGAGCTAAACATGGAATTAACATACAAGTAACTATGTAAAGAGTAGTGAAAACTAAGAGGATAAGAATGACAATCTTATCCCAACACTAGCTTCAAGAATATTGCTCCAACCAGGCACAGTCTTACATATCTGAGATCCCAGTGACTTGTCAGCCTAAGGCAGAAGGATCAAAAGTTGAAAGCCAACCTCAGCAACTTAGTGAGTCCATAAGCAACTCAGTGAGATGCTTTCTCTAAATTATATATATATATATATGATATTGTTCAGTGTAAATGGCCCTAGGTTCAACCCCTGGTAACAAACAAATAAATAAAAATTGCTCCTGAAAATGTTTCATTGAAAAGGGAGAGAAAAGAAATATGCATTTGGGATTCTGGTTTCTCTGCTTCAGTGTCTCCCTGCTTCTTCTATTCCTAGTAGATTACTAATCATAATTCAAAACTCCACTTGGATCTTCCCAGAAGGATAGTTTTCATAGGGTTTCAGGGAGCAATTTTTGCTTTCTTCATTTAAATCCTCATAGAATTTAGTTCATTGTTTTATTGAGACATTAATTAAATGAGTTTGTATGTATACTGTCTCATACCAAGATACCTCTCTGCTTAGAGAAGTACTCTTGATTTGATGGATTATCTCTCTCATATATATATTAAAAATCAATATTCTGCTTTGCCCAGGAGGATTTTCACAAATAAAAATACAAATTAGAATCATATATAAAAATCCTAAACTATAATAAACTTAATTATGAAAGTTTTTAAATTATATTTTAATAAATTAAATCCATTCCAGAAAATAAATTTGTTTTAACTTTTGAAAATAAACAATTTACCCATTAATATAGTTGTCTAATCTTATTATATACAAAGCTGTGGAAAAAAAATTAGTAACAACTATTAAGAAAGTTTTTAGTAAATGAAGAATAATAGAAAGGGACAATTTTAACCTAATAGCAACAAGCATCATATTCACAGGTAAAAAGATCACAGCCACCAGTGACTATTATGCTGAATAGGCAAAAATTATGACTTTTAACAGAGTATAATATGAAGAAAACTAAAATAAATTTGTGATTATTGTAATTAATAGATATGTGTATATATTTTAGCAAATTTGCTGAATAGTAAATTTATGTACAGAATCATTGAATGTGTATATACCAGCAAAAGCAATCTAAAATGTATTTATTTTAAGTATTCTATTTTAAATAGCAAATATTAAAATGTAATGGAATAATTTTAAATATCACAGGCAAGATTATTTGTAAGACATTATAGTTTTATTGAAAGGTATTAAGTATACACATAGCAAGATATACCATGCTAAAGTATTGAAAGATTTAGTATCAAAATGATGTCTAGTATTGCCATATTAATCAATAGATTCAATGTAAACTCAATAAAAGTTCAATTTTTGTTTATTTGCTTTGTTTTTGTTTTTAAAACTCTACAAAATTACAGAGCATGCTCTTGAAGACGATCAGATGATCGATGTAAATGGACTTGCTCTAACCTTTGGAAATTATATTGTGAGGTATTAATCTAAAGATGAATAAGCCCAAAGAAAACAAAATAAAAAACACAGAAATACATTTATGGACATGATTTATGATAAAACTGGTATTACCCCCAAATGGCAAATAGATCATATCAGTATACAGTGTTGAGAGAGAACTGTTTATTCTTATAGTAAGAAAATGAAATCAGATTCTTACTTCACAATAATCATGAAATGCTATCCCAGAAGGAATAAAGATTTAAGTAGATATAGTCAGAATTAAAGTTGAAATCCAATCTTCTTTTCCAATTATCAGAGAATCTAGAAACTGTCTACATTCTCTAGATGCAAACATAATGTCAACTGTTTCCTTTCCCTCATGGTTTAATGAGCCTATTGATCTTATTATGCTTTTTGAAACTGTTTCCTAGAATGCTGTTTTCTTCCTTCATTCCTGCTCCTTGATCCAAACCATTATATAATTACTAATTATGTAAAAAAAGTTCCCACCTTTTTACCAAGAGTTATCTCTCCTATCACTAAATTCAAAATGTACTTAATGCCTAGATTAGCATATGCCAATGCATGTTCTATAAAAATTTCTGAGGGAAAACTGGGTTTTATAGTCATACATGTTTGGAAACCACTGTTAATCTGTGCTTCCTATTGCAGATTCCATGTGTTACCTCAGAGTGCTGAGAATCTCTGCAGTGATAAATATTATTTTTTTTAAGTGATTGACATTGCTGAGAAAAGCATGGACTTAACTTGTTTAATCACAGGACCTTTTATTTAAGAAGCAAGTGCAGATTCTTCCTGGAATAAATTTGTTAACATCTGTGAATCTAGGGAATGAATTAAGAGGATATTGCCCAGTATCTTTAATTTTATAAGGCAATTATAATGCTTTGTGTATGTTTTAAAATTATATATATACATATATATATTTATATACATTTATATATATAAATGTATATAAAACATTTACATATAAATAAAACATTTATATATAAATAAAACATTTATATATAAATAAAACATTTATATATAAATAAATATATATAATATATAAATGTTTTATGATTTCCTTATTTCTTTTATCAGTTTTCTTCTATGGGGCAAATATCAGTTAAATTATATTTTCTAATTGAACTTTTTTACCATGATGTATCCTAGATTAAAATACCTTTTAGTAGAGAAGAAGTGAGGCTTACAACTTCTTATAGATACCATCACAATGGTTATACTGGGTTCTAAAAATTATTGTATATGGCCTTTTTGGTCATTTTTCATTTGTCTTCTATAAGTAAAAATGTATAGTTACCTGATAATCAATGATACACATATAAACCTGCAATCATAAATTGGTAGAATTCTATTATACTAATCATTATGGAACTTCATATATTATTTGGCTATACTGAAAAATTGTCAAATATTTTTGAAATAGGCAAATGGTGGCCTGAATATAGTAAATAAATATTGGAAACCTTTGCTTTGTGTTTACATGGAGATTGTATTGAGAAGTAATATCTGCAGAAATGGAATTTGATATGGAAATATATTAAGATACATAAAAATGTCAAAGATGAACAAGATGACATTAAATGTAATGAAGGAGTTAAAATTAAATCATAAATAAATTTTGAATTGCCTCTTTGAAAGTTGAGGTAATATCTGTAATTGTCAGAAAACAAAGTTCTCTTTCATATGTTTTATTTTTATTCTAGACAATACCTAAATGTTTTAAATGTGGTTATATTCAGTGTGAATATTTGATGTCATTTTTCAAAGTTTGCAGCTATCACATAATATATGGTATACTATCAACAAAAGGGACTATCTGAATACAAGAGAGTTAAAACTACATTTTACATATTTGGTTTTGCTCTGATCATTATAGAACTCATAAATTCAAAGGGTTAATGCATAGGTTAGTAAATGCTAATCAAAGTTTTCGATGTGGAGTTAAGAAATATTTATTATACGAATCTCTCTGTATTTGTGTATGTATGTGCATGTGAATTATGATTACTCAGCATTAAGAAATATTCACTTGCAAATAATTTATTTAAACTTAGCATTCTGAAACTATGGAATGGGTGGACAAGATATAAGCAAGTTGTAAAGCACCAGCTCATAATTATTAGAGTTTCAAATTGCTAATGTCTAGCCCTCAAATTTATATTTCTTTACAATCTTTAAAATGTTTATACACTTCAACTAATTTGTTAGCTTCAAATTAGAAAAAAATGTTAAGTACAATACCTAATTAGCTAAAACTAACTAGGTAGAGCAGATTATCTCTTCTTAGCTTTGTAAATGGTGAAGGAGAGGATCAAGAAAATCAAGCAGCTTGCCCAAAGGTAGAGTACCTTATTGCAGAGCCCACCCAACAGTAGATTCTGTTCATGAAAGGTGAATTACAATTCTTCTACATTTTGATAAGGGATAACCTGAGGAATGAAATTAATTAATAGCAGATAATATTTTTAAACTTTATGATTTAGCTCTCTCAACAATGGAGCAAACATTAGGAAGATACATAAAATTTTATAGAAAACAAAACTGAAGCTCAGATGTAGGAACAACTGGATACCTATAGGGAAAAAATATATATGTAAAAATAAAATGGATCATCAAAGAAACAAGATTAGCCATGCAAAAGGTTTACTGGAGAAAATATCTGTTTAAAGGGAGAATAAGACAAGAAAAATGGGGAAAGATATAAAACACTAAGTCAAGTCTCATTCTAGGAAGGATGTGGAAGGAAGGCAGAGCAAGGGAGAAAGACTATCTTTTTCTTTTTTAATTTTTTTTTTTTTAGTTGTAGATGGACACAGTCCTTGTATTTTATTTATTTATTTTTATGTGGTGCTGAGGCTCAATCCTAGTGACTCATATATGCCAGGCAAGTGCTCTGCCCCTGAGCCACAGTCCCTGCCCTTGAGAAAGTTTCTGATTGCAGTTCTGCTTTTTAAAAGTTTGTCTAAGACAATGGAGTGTCCTTGAGCCAATGTCTCAGATTATGCTTCCCAATCAAGGAGATTTGAGTAGCACTTATTCCAGTAACATATATTCTGATTCCATACTGTACAGAAACTCTTTCATGGTGGATTGAAGAATTAGGAAGAATTACATAATTTTTAGAAGATAATATAGAAAAAAAAATTTATAGCTTTGGAGTAGACAAGATTTTCTCAACTACATTCAAATTAAGAATTTCAGGGCCTCAGTAGATTACTATTAATAAGTGAAATAACACAACTGCATACTGAGATGGCACATTTCCAGCATATAAAATCAACAGTAATGTAGTACCCGGAACCAATTAAAATAACTTCAGTTTGAAGTCTTGAATAGAAACTTCACAAAGGAGAGACTTATATGGTTAATAGGTATATAAGATCACCAAGTTGTAATAATCAGGAAGATCTAACTCAAAACCTTTATCTGATATGACTACTAACCCTATCATATTGGCAAAAAAAAATTATGACTGAGAATAAAAATTTTGAAATGCTAGAAATACCAAATACCATTGCTGATTGGTACAACAGCAATTAACTAAAGAATGCACACTATGTTACCAGCACATTTACAGTTAGGTATATATCTGCATGTTGGGTGATATATGTAGGAATCTTCATAGCAAGTTGTTTAATTAATAGAGATTCAGACTGGGGAGTAGAGATGGGGAGAATTGTTTGTGGATAAGAGATTAAATGAATAATAAATTGTGTTTTTTTATTCTATTGAATGCTGTATAACATTGAAAATAAATGACTTAAAGCTACAAATCAACAGAGACCACACCTGCAAACATAATATTGAGCAGAAGAAACAAGCCATAGAGTAATAAGTCAATATGATTGTTACTGAAGCAAGGCAAAACCATACTGCAATGCCATGGAATCCAGACCTATATGGTAGAAATACAGGATAGCAGAATTACATCTGGGGAAAGGGTTGGAAGGAGAGAACAGCAAAGTGGAGGGACAGGCAGTTACTTTCCACTAAATGGTTAGTAAATATTTTCCAATGCTTGGCTAATTTGTTTTCAAAATGTAGATATAAGTTTTATATTGATATTTGTGCATATATTTCATATAATTAATGGCTAATACAATAAAGTGAAAGAAAGAAGATGAGTCACTTATTCAAGGACACAGTTGATACGGAGTGATGAAATTAAGATGCTATGTGATCTAATTACAAAATTCATACCCTTTCTTCACAAACTGTCAATGGATTAATTTTATTGTTCATCTACATAGATGTTAGCCTTTTCAGCAGCATAGTCTTCATGTGAAATCCATATCTTAGTCATTCATAGAGGAAAAAAATTTTGCTACAAATCACATCTTCACCCTGTAGTCAGAAGACACATCTCACAGAGCTTCAGAGGACAGATCTTACTTTTTATAAGTCCCTCTGTACTCTTGATTTTCTAAAATTTAGATAAATGCACGTTTTTCATCTCATATGAAATCACAACTATTTATTCTTTAATGTAAGTTCAATTTATTTCCTCCTTTTTATAGATGGCTTATAAAAACATAAGGGGCGGAGAAAGAGCAAATCCTTCTGCCTGTAACATTCTCTCCATCCACCTCCTTTCTTCTCTAGCCTTTTATATACCAATTCATAATTAAACTTCAGTAATGTTTCTACCATTTATTGAACACCAAATTATGTTCCAAATACTTCAGAGTAAATATCACATTAATCAGTCAAGGAAATAGTGTGAGGCAGGTACCTGTGTTCTTATTTAATAGATTAGGACATTTAAATTAAGATTCTAAGAGATAGAAACCTGTATAAGCAAATGGTGAAATGGGGATAGAAGATAAGCAGCCTGCCTCTAGAGGTGTTAAATGTACCCACTGCACCATGCTGGCTCTTCAACAAATCTAAGTATACCTTCTTTTCCATGAGGTCTTCACCTAGTTGTTTCCTCTCCAAGTTCCTTGTCTTTGGGTGAGGTTTTCTTCCAGATGGATCCTGTGTCACTTTGTGCATTATCTAAGGACAAAGCATAAAGATTGAGAAAGTATAAACCTAGTGATACCGCTGGTTACCAGTGGCCCCAAATCCTGAACTATAACACCAGAGAAGCAGGCTGAGGCAAGTGGGAAGTAAAAGTCTTTATTAAAGAATAGCAGAGAAGACTCCTACCCCAGGAGAAAGGGGAAGGAATCCATGGGATGGGGAGGGTTTATCCTTTTTATATCTAAGGTCTTCTCTTGTCCTCCTATGTTTTTGTCCTTTATCTTGCTTATTTCTCTCTACTCTGAATGTGGTTGAGGATGTAGGTGGGAAAGCCAAATGGTGGAAAACAGGTGGGCTGATAGGGTGGGCGGGGGAGGAGTGATCCAGGCAGAAAGAGCCTAGGGTGATTTGATCAGCACTTCCCTATTAGCTGGGAGCTGCTCTATTCATTAACAGTTCTTTAGAATGGGCCTGGCCTTGGGGACATTTCAATCACCCAGGTGTAGTTCCCAGGCTCAGATTGGACTCCATATTTACCTAATTACACTAACTACCTATCTTTAAATCTGTCTTCACTGGGAGTCAGAAGGCCTGTAATAAAATCCTTCTTTGCTGTCTGCTTGATATGCTAAGTTTTTAGCAAAATTTACTAAATCTTTATAAACTGAGAGTAAAAATGTCTACCTCAGGGCTGTGGTGAGTTTTAAATAAAATAGGAGTTTAGTTCTTATGATAGTGCCGAACACATATTAAATGTTCAGTGGCAATTGTTTCTGTTATACTTATCAACAGGAAAAATAATGATCTTTCCATATGTCCTTTGTTTCATGAAGGATGTACAAAGATCTATGAGCTACTTTATTCGAGTGTGTTTCCATCATCCAGAATCCAGCCACATTTTTGCCAGATCCTTGATTAGAGGAGGAAAGAAGGCATAAAAGGAGTAAAATGTGTGGAAGGCAAGAAAATGAAAACTTCTGCTCTCCTAATCAATACCCATCATGAAGATCTCTTTATCCTTGCAAATACCACTATTGAGACAGGTGAGATCCTGGCTAGAGTAAAAGCTAAATAATTCCCTAAAATTTCTTCCCGATTCTAACAAGTATATTTAAGTGCTCCTTAAACAGAATTGAAAATACAAATGGCTTATGGATGGTAGGGAGAAACTGATAAAGAGAAACAATAAAAAGACTATAAAAATCAACATGGCTTTATTAGTAAAATTACAAATGCAGTTTTATGTAAATAATTCTAACAATCTGTATAATTTAAGATTGTCAGAAGCAGGGCTGGGGTTGTAGCTCAGAGGTACAACACTTGTGAGGCCCTGGGTTCCATCCTAAGACCACATAAAAATAAATAAAGGTATTGAGTTCAATTACAATTAAAAAATAAATATTGAAAAAAAGATTGTTAGAAGGAAATCTATTTCAGAAGAAAATCTAAATCAGGACTGCAATAAAATATCTGTCATTGCAAAATTATTCCAATTCGAGAACTAATTTTGGTAATACTAAAAAGAAAAAAAAATTGTCAAAGTAGTAATATAGCATTAAATAAGCTGTCTGCTATTTCACAGCTATTTAAGGATTTCCTAAATTCAAACTTCTAATTCAATATATTAACTTTTCATATTATCAGGCCTTGAACTTTGCTTAGAAGGGGAGTAACTTGTTTCTAACAAATTATATTCTTAAGTGTAATCTTATTAACCTTATTTTTTATGTAGGCACCCAAAGTTTAAAAGTACCAAATATTGAAATAAGATCAACTAAACATTACTTAAATGAGAAGACTTTTCAAAGAAGTTTGAATATAAATTATTATTGACTACAATTGTGTCTTCAATAGAGCTTAGTATATGAAAACATATTATTTGTTGGCTTGTAGCCTTGATAAACATATCTAACTCCCAGATTTATAAATGAAAGTATTCTAGTTATCTTATTGATATGTTGTAGTGAATGAAGAAATTGAATATGTAAATTCATTAGTATATTTCCTAGGTTGGAAGGCACTGAATGAATCTTAATGGCATAAAAACACATCATTTTTTATTAAATTTACTCTCTGCCATGTACAACCTTTACCATATGACTGTAAAGATCTTGTCTTTGAGCCTGACCATGTGATTTTCTTCAACCAATGAGATAACCTGTCAACTAAAAACCAGTATTGATGCTAAAAAATACAAAAGAGCATTATTTAGAGCCTTAGGAATTGCTATTCAGTAGGTAGATTTCAGTAAAACTGAAAGTATATTTCAGAGAGAGAACAAAAGACTAGGATTGAAAAAGTCACAAGTTGTTTTAAAATAATTATGATTGGTTCAGACAAGTGGTAAAACCCATTTGTTCATAGCTAATTGGTCAACAATAGTCTCTGGATGCAGATTCTGGACAAATTGCACGACTTGCTATTATGGCTGCAGGCAGCTTGAAGCATTAGCTGGGTGAAAGGTTAATGTTACTTTCAACCTGACTCTGAGTTAACTTCAAGTGTAATCTGCCAGATGACCTCTAGGCTCCCAGTTAGTAAGCTTTCTCTCTGACCAAACTGAGTATATGTTATGTAGAATTTTTCATGATTTCACATACCACATATGACAAAACAAGAAGGTTAAAATATACTTGGGAATTGAGATTGGCATCTTCCTGGAAAATGTTGTCACTGCCCTTTCAGTCTGGGCTCTGCACATAAAGGAGATCTGAGCCTGATCTCAGTGAGGAGTCAGAACTTGAAGCAGATATACCTGGCCAAACTACATAGTTGTGTATTGGAAAGAAAAGTGTTACTGGCCATGGTATCAAATCCACACATGCTGGAATTCTGTATTATTCAGCATTCTTATGGCAATGCCTAATTGATATCATAAATTCAAGTTGTACTATATGTAACTTTTAAAATAATTTAAACTTTTATTATATCCTTTGTTCAGTGGAGAAGTTAATATTAACTTTCTGTGATTGTTTCAGTGAAAATTATATAGTTCTGGGTAGCACTTAGGATGCTTTGATATGATGGTACATTAAAAGCATAATAAATGTTACCTGTTACTATTTTATTGCTGTTAACACACCTTGATTCCTGTTTTCTAAGTGTTATGTGCTTTCAGCATTTAGACCCTGTACCTCTACTCTCAAGAATAATTTAGCATAGAATGCCTGTATTTGTCCAATATGGATGTTTTCCAAGCACAGAAACCACCTCTGATTGCGTCCAGTAGGGCACAGCTCCCATCTTAAAAAATATATTATCAACATGTATATAATCAGAAAGATGTTTAACTATGTAGCCAGCACCAGGAATGATGGAAAAAAAAATAGCTTAGAATCAGAGACTTCAGTGGAAGAGAGCATTCTATCATTTTAACACACAGTGCAAAAACCTATTCCTGTACCACCTGTTTAAAGTCATAAATAAAATCCACATAGATGAAAGAACAGAAGATACAAGATACAAAAACTTGTGGTGATTAATTATATATGTCAACTTTGCTAGCCTGTGGTACTCAGTTGTTTGGTCAAGCATCAATGTAGACTCTTATATGAATGTTTTAGTTGTGATTATCACATAAATTAGCAGATTTTGAATAAAGCATATTATTTTGTGATTTGGATGAGGTTCATACAAGGAGTCAAAGGCCTTAAAAGCAAAGACAGAGGTTTCTGGAAGAAGAATTAATTCTATCTCAAGGCTGCAACATTGAAACATTGTGTGAGTTTCCATTCTGCAGATTTTGAACCCAATATTGCCACAATAGCTTGTCACTGAATTTTTAACCTACCTCCTTCTCTACTTATTTTGGACTAACAGTCTCCATAATTGTGTGAGTTATTTCTTTTAAAAACAAAATCTTTATAGAGTTTATATGTAAATATAGGTTTAGATATAGAAATAGATGCATAGATTTAAAGGTAAGTAGAGATAAATAGATATATAGATAGTTGGCTAAATTTACTGTTGGTTCTTTTTTTCTGGAGAACCCTGACTAATATGGAGAAATCATACTTAATGGTAAATTTGCAATGGAAGCTATGCTGCAAATGAACAAATCTCAATTTTCAATGTGGTGTCTCCATTCATGAGTGTACTAATCCTATAAATATACAGTTACCTCTACCACATTCTATGATTTAAATTAGTGAAATGTAGTTGCATCCTCAGAAATTCATAATCTAGGAGTAGAGTCAAACTGCCCATCACCCAAAGGAGGGAACTAGATGACAATTATCATTGTAACATGGAGAAACCATGATCTAGGATCAGAGAATATGTTTCAAACAGAAGTCAAATTTGAAATATAGTAAAAGAAAGAATTATTAGACAAAGTAATGTAAAAATGTTAATTGACAGGGAAGAAACTAATAAAAACAAATGAGAAGCTACATGTTATGGTCTGAAACTTTGGATAGTATAGCTCTGCTAATTTAATTTCAGATTCTCTAGCAAAAGTCATAGAGAATAAGGAGAATATCGTGCCCAATTATCAATTACTGGGGAACAGAGCAATAGGCACTGATTCTCAATCCTAGAGAGGACTCAAAACATGCCTTCCTATTGAATCTTACTATCCTAATTGGGAAAACACAGCACAAACACTGGATGGAACAATGCTTTATTTATATACAAGAAAGAGAGAGTAAGACCAGCCCTCGTAACATAAGTTGGACCCACTTGGCTAGCAGGTCCTGGCAGGCCATGAGACAAGGCAGGTGGAGATATATGCACCCCTGCCAAGCACCCACAGCAGAACGGTCCTAATCTCTTCTAGAGTTGAAAACAGTGAACTCTGGGAGAACAGTGCCTGAGAGTCGTTGACCTACAGGCTTATACAGATCAAAGAAATATTGATTGAGTTTGTGTATTAGTCAGCTTCCTATTACAATAATGAGATGCCTGAAATAGATAATTTATAAAGAGAAAATATTTAATTTGGCTTATGGTTTTGAAAGTTTCTTTCCATGGCCCATTTAAGTGGGCTTAAGTAGCTTAAGTGGCCCATTTCTTTGGACCTTTGGCAGGACAGCACATCATGGACTGAGTACATGTGAAGGAGCAAATTGTTCTCTTTATGAACCAGAAAACTGAGAGGAAGATGAAGAAACTGGGTTCCCACAATATCTTTGGAGGGCACACTTTCGGTGACCTCAGAATCTTCTACTATGCCCCACCACCTATGGGTTCATAGCATCTCCTACTAGCACCAACTTGGAGAGTAAGTCTTTTAACATGTGGATCTAGGGAGATAATTACCCAAACCTTAGCAATCTGAAAGAGTGAAGGACATTCCTATACAAGGTGATAAATTCTGCACAGGCTGTGGGTTATTTGCCTCTTGGGAAAGTAATGTTCCAGACTCCATTGGAGGTGGTTTAAAGACTGCAGATAAGCCTATCCTTCATGACAAAGGTTCTAATTGAAGAGTCATTGTTGACAAATTACAGAACAAAGAGTTTCTGCAATTAAGACAAAGTCTATTCCACTTGTTTTTTTTTTCAACTTTGTTTCCTTGAAATATAACATAGATCTTGCCATATATAAATGTTTAATAAATCTTTTTTCAATGCAAGTAAAAAAAAATAGAGAAATAAAACAAGTTTTAGTGGAAGGATACTGTAGTAAATCTCCAAATGTCAGAGTCCAAGAAAAACATAAGTAACAATTTCAACAAGTATTTTATAAACACTTAAAACTGTCTAGTTACCAGATAAAGTATATTGTAGGAGGACTGTGATTCTGTTATGAACCAGGGTAACAAGGTTTCTGTTCTGAATGAGCATGTTATCTTAGAGCAAAGAGGATGAGAAATGAAAATTTCAGGGAAACACAGTTTTAGTACATTTTTCTTTAGCCTCATCTGGATAAGAATTTCCAAATCCTTAGGAAAGAAAGTAATGGGGACACACAGAAGTTCCACTGTGTATTTAGTTATAGCTTGTGCTTTTACCTGCATAATAAAGTTCATGCATTTCATTCTGTAGTATAGCATAGTATAGCATAGCCAGGCCTAGCCTTTTAGTGTAATTAAAACAGTTTGAGATAAATCACTTCTATTATTTTGAGTAAAATTAAGGCAGATTAACCTTGTTTGGCAATGTCAGTCAAAACCACTGGTGCCCATGATAAACCCACTTGACAAAATACACTTCTCTCATAACAAATGCTGAATAAAACTTCTTCCCATATGAGTGAAACACATATTTCACACATATCAGCATATAGATTTGTCTTCTGCAGCATTTCATATCCTTGTCAGCTAGATGCCCTGTCTAGATTGATGTCCCAATGCTCATTGTTGAAGGAAATACCCACTAGTATCTAACATCACAAGAACAGTAGAACAATACTACAATTATGTGGTTAGGGTCAGTGTTTTTACATATCAATATGTCCCTGGACAAGCAAAACAAAAGAGAGTTCTGTATTATTTTACCCCATGAACCTATTTTGATATTCTAATTTGATGCGAAGCATGGACTAACACAAACAAAATCATTCTTCTTGCCTCATTAATCTAATGAACAAATTTTCAGTTTTTCTTCCTCCAACGTGATTGAGCAAGCACCTCCAGATTTATCATCTCATTTTATCCCTTAAACAGATGGAGAAACCAAGGTACACAGTGGCCAAATCAGTTCTCAAGGTCAAAACAAGGTGAGTTCTTGATGAGAAAAAAGGGAAATACTAGTGAAGAAAATGATGCAAAATCAAACAAAAAATTCTTGCTGCAAAAATTGAATACCAATTAAAATCTATAGTATAAATTAATCTGACAAATTATATTCTGAACCTTAAATAACTGAAATGTAAGTTTGAGCAAGTTGTTATAAAAAGATCATTTCTGTGAACAATAAGAGGAATGCTAAGAATTCTTATTTTTAAGAATAAAAGCTCTGATATTTTTATGAGCTAGTATAGAAAACTCCAGAGAAAGGAAAATCAACAACTTAGGAAGAAAATTACAAATAATTATAAAATATTAGGAATCTCAAAAGAAGAAAAAGACAAGTAACCATTACTTACCTAAGTATATTTATTAAAAACACCTGAATACAAGTTCATATATACAATTTAACTGTACTTGTTTATACTGATAAAAAAATTAGAAAAATAGGATAAAAATACCTAAAGTATATGAAATTTATAAGAATAAATTTAATAAAACACATACAAGTATATACTGAAAGCTACATAAAACAAGAAAAATGAAATATGACCCAAATAAATAAATAGATGTATCACATACTTGATTTGAAACACTCGATTTGAAACACTCGATGTTGTTCTGATGTTATTTTTCCCAATAACATCAAAAGTTTTTAATAGATTAAGCAAAATTTCAACAAACCCATAAATCTGAATCACAGGATGTGACAACTGATGCTACAATCAGTGTAGAAATATCAGGGAAATAGAATAGTCAAAATAATTCTGAATGGAAAAAAATAGAACAATGTGAAAGATCTCTAACTTCCAGATTACAGACTTATCACAAAACTACATTAATTGAGAAAATATGAAATTGAATTAAAGTTAGACAAGTACACCAATAGGAAAGGAAAGAAATCAGAGAAATCAATTGACACATATTTATCAATTGACTTTTGATGGAGTGGCAGAATATTTCAGGTTGGGACTGGGACTGAAAAACCTATTTATGTATATAAAAAATATTTATTTTTGGAAATAAAATAAATTGGATCATAAGTGGAAACTAATATTGGTGACAGTTTCAGATAGGACCAATAAATTAATTAATTAATAGCACATATATGGTATGCATACGCAATGGACTATTACTCAGCTTTAAAGAAAAGTGAAATTATGGCATTTTCCAGTAAATGACTGGAGTTGGAAAATATCATGCTAAACGAAATAAGCCAATCCCTTAAAATCAAAGGCTGAATGTTTTCTCTAATATGGAATGCTAATTCACAATAAGGCAGTGGGATGCATTAGGGAAGAAGAGCATTACCTTAGATTAGATAGAGAGAAGTGAAAGCAGGTAGTGGAGGGGATGTGGGGATAGGAAAGATAGTAGAATGAAATAGACATTACTACTGTATGTATATATGTGACTACAAGACCAGTATGATTCTGCAACATGTACACTCAGAAAAATTAGAAATTATATCCCATCTATGTATGATATATCAAAGTGCATAAATATATTCTGCTGCCATATATAATTAATTAAAACAAAAAATGTTTTCTAAAAACACATATAATAAAGAAAAGAACTATAAATTAGCTTTCATAAAAAATGAAGACTTTCTGCTTTTCAAAAGATTTTCTGAAAAAATTAATAGCAACTACAGACTACCAGAGAAATATATATATATATAAAATATAACATATAAATGATATGGACTATGTAGAATAAACACTCCAAAATCTAGAAAATTAAGGCATTTTAAAAATAAGTAAATAATTGAACATTTTAAAATATCAGATGTGCCAATGACTGAGAAATACCTGAAAAGTACTCCTGGTTATTAGTTAACATAAAAATATAAATTAAAAACAAAGTGGCATGCTATTAAATATTCATGAGAATGGCTAAAATTAAGAACTATGTCAGTAATCAATTTAGGTAAAGAACAGCTTGAATACTCTATACCAATGATGAGAATATGAAATGTGTATAACTTTTAAAATCATTAGCAGATTGCTACAGACTTAAACATGGATTTGCCATAAGATCAGTCAATTTTACTCCTGGATATTTACACAAGAAAAATTAAAGTATGTTTTCAGCAAAAGACTGTGTGTGAGCTTTCACAACAGCTTTGTTGATAATGGCTTCCACCTGAAAATAATCTAGGTCCCCTTAACAGCTGACATTTACAAGTTAGTAAATGTGTACTATATGGTTACTAAAAGAAATGTACTACAGAATCACACAACATGGATGAATATCAAAATAATTATGTTCAGTGAAATATATCAGACACAGAATATGTCCTCAATTTGTTTCTTTCTGTGATACTTAAGAACAAGTAATACTAACCTAACATGGAAGAGGGAGGGTCTGACCTTACTAAAGACCTGGTTAGGTTGGGAGGATTCACAAGGCAGACATTCAGAGCAATTAAAAATTCAAATAACCACAGCATTTTAAAACATATAAATTATACTTCAATAAATATTATTTATATAAAAAAGAGATTTGGCTAATTTGTACTCTGTGCTTTGTGAAAAAGGATTTCCTCTCCAAAGGCATGACAGCATGAGGGAAAATAAACCAATGTAATGTATTTATGTAGATAATTTCTTAAAAGATGGTGCTTAAAATTTCCGAACTGCTATTAGAGACACATGGCAGCATTTGACCATGTTTTTAAAAGAAAAATAGATGTTTGGTCAGTGGATAATCACAGTTATTAATTTTAGGAAAATTTTAATCCATCAGTGTCTCTGGCCATGGTTACATGTTTAATGGGAGCAAGGAAGCAGCCCTCCTTCAATTGGAGTGTCACAAAGTGACCATGTTTAATGAAGCCAGAAAGAGTTTATTACATCTCCATGTGGTAACATAAGTGGTCTATTTAAGAATTATTTTATTTTCAATCATTATGAATCACCGGGTATTTGACAATTCACAAGGAAAATTTCCTCATTATATTTTTAGGGCACGCTTTGTACAAATGAAACCAAGGATGTCTTGAAAAAAAAAAAAACAATTAATGGAGATTCTTTGCTTTTTCTAGGAAAACATTCACAGAAGAGAACTGTTTGGCTTATAAAGCTATAAAGCATTATCACAAAGAACAGTAAACAGGCTTCATTGTTATTTTGAGCAATCAAATAAAATCACTTAAACTCTAACAGAAGACTCACTCAAATTTAAAAAAAAATCTACAACATAAAATTTGTAAAAAAAAAATAGGAAGTATTTCATAGAATGAATGCCATTCTTGTATCTTGGAGAGTAAATAAATTCTCAAGAAATTAAATGTTGTAAATTATAAACTTCAACACATCAGCCTAATTAAGCAAATTCATCATTAAAAGGGCTTGTGAAAATCAGAAAAAAAAATTGGAGTTTGTGTAAATTATTTTTTTTATCTTCAGGAGGAAATAGTTTCTCAACAAACTAAAATAGCTTGAGTCTTCATTTCAGCTTTGAGAGTGAAATCTCACTAAGATCTTTCTGTATATGTTCAAAGAAAATTCAAGGTCCCAGACTACTTCTCTAATTAGACCCAGAAAGAAAATATGGTCACCAAAGAGTTGTCAAGTTGTACTTCATCATGGAAATAGCCTTCTCCAATTCCCCCAAAGAAGACAGATTTCTGCAGTGCAGAACCAGAAAGAAGTATAATACCATAGAATTTGATAAATTACTAGACCACATCATCACCCAAAACTGCAATCAGCCCAGGGAGTATACAATCTGTATGATACATAGATCTTTTAAGTTTTCAGTAAGGAAGGGACAGTCACTGATATTTCTATCAGGGGACCCAACATCACAGTTTACCTATTCTTTAAAGGTAAAATGGGGCATACAATTGCTAATTACTCTGTCACTATGAGTAACTAATGCTCATCATGGCTTTTAGATAATGATTGCCTTCTAAGCCTGCCCTCAATGTCATGTCAAGCAAAATTACAGTTGCAATGTAGCAAAACTAATTAGGCCACACTGACCTTAGCAGTGGGCAGTTCTCATTGATCTTAGCCCAAGCTTGTTAGAATTTTGAAAAATGAAAACAAAGTAGAAGAATATTTCTATTTATTGCCAGACATTTTAAATCACCTATTTATACCAATGGACAAGACATTAATGAATCCTCTATCAATGAGGTAACATTCATTAAAGAAACAAGAGGGAAAGCCTTTGAAATGCACTTTCAATTATATACCTATCCCCCATTTAAATGTGTATGCTGCATTATTTTTAAAAAGTATTTTATTCATGTAAGTGAAACAATTTTAGTTTAAATACTCTTTTCAAAGGAACAATAGAAAAATGTCAATAAAATGACATAGAACTTCAATCTAAAGTAGTGTGAAATTATACTTTTTTTTTTTCAAGATTCGGTATTTCCTAGGATTGCCTGTTAAAAGAAGACAAAATTCAAGATTTTGCCTCAGAACAAGCATTTCTCTGTTCATATGTCAATATCAAAGTATTTCACTTACCGCATTTGGTCTCTGAGAGACATTAAGATGGTAGTTCTGCCAGTCAACCACACTTGCCCAGCCACCATGAGAATACATACATGCAAAACTGATAGACTTTTGTTTTCCAAAATGTTCATTTAAGAAAATATCATAAAGTTTACTCTTAGATTTGCTATCATATATAAAGCCAGATTCTGGAGCTGCTATGTTATCTGTTGACTTAAGTAAGAACAAAACATTTAATTCATATTTTACCCAGTGGTAATTATAAATATATAGAAATTCTGAGCAAAATGTGAGAAAAAATATTAAAATAATTACTAATCTATCATATATAACATTACTTTTGCATGTGCATGCATACACACATGGAAACAGGGAAAGAAAGATGATTATTTCAAATGTATCCAAATGACGTCCTATAATAGTGAAGTTTTTCAGACCATGAACTCTTAATTTTTTTAGCTTTACAACACTTAAATAAAAGCAGGACACATAGATAATACCATAGCACACATCATTCAACATAATATCACACTGAAGGCAAGAATTTTGTTTGTGTTTGTTTATTAACAGGATTTGGTTCTGAAGGGGGGGAAAAAATCTTAAGTTATGTGTAGCTGTTTAACTCCAAACAGTAGCAAATTCCTCCAACAGAATTATTTGTGGTGTTTAGGCAGAAAATTTATTTCTACACATTATTAATTTGGAGCTACCATATATTGTATGATATCAACAGCTTTAAAAAGCAATCAAAGTGGGAAAAATTAAAGAGAAAGCACATTTCATGAATATGTGCTCCATAGGTGTTCCACACATACAGCCTAATGCTGCTTGCAACAGAAATGTCCAAAAATAGAGTAGAAAAATGGTAATGTTGTTATGAAGAGTTTGAAGCACACAGATCTTAAGCAAGGTAATTATATGTAGATTATGTAGAACATGATCAAAGTTTTTCCAAGTGAATTGTAGAATTCAAAATTATGACTCCACTAATACAAATTACTAAACTGTATGGTTTCCTACATTTCCCACAGATCTAATAATTGGTCACAAAGTCTTGTTGGTTAACTTTTTAAAGTATCTTTCCCGTATGACTCCTGTCCTCTTTTTCATCAGAGGGATTACTTCTTTAGTTCAAGAACTCTTTTTCTGTTTCCTGAAATATCAAAACGATCAGATTTTTCCCCACATCCCATTTCAATATTATTTTGCAGCAGTTGAAGAGATAAAATCCCTGAAGAGGTAAAATCCAATTCCTAATCCATTTAATTCAACTATGCTTTGTTTATTTTATTCAAGAGAGAATTGTAAAACTGACATTTTTCTAGCCGTTTCTAGCATTAGCCTCAGGAAGGCTTGCAGTTTTCTGCTGCTCTCAGAGCCCTGCCCAGCCACCATGAGAATACATACATGCAAACCTGATGGATGAAGAAAGCCCAGCAGACCAGTCATCACCCCAAGCAAAATTCACCCAACTCTGACAACAGAGCCTTCTAACTGCAATTGATCACAGAGAGATATGAAATCCTACAAGTCGAGAAAAATCAGCAAGCTGAGCCAAACAACAGATTGCGAACTAATCTTTCCTTTTAAAAATTGGTGTTAAGCTATTCAGTTTTGCTATGATATGGTATTAAACCCTAAGTAACTAGTACAGTTATATTTTTCATCTTCAACAATTGTACAATAAATGCCAATCACTTCACACACTCAAACACAAACTTCTTTCCATTAGACAAAGCCACTTCTCTTTAGGTCTATTCAGCTTAATCTCCTTATCTTTTGCCCCATACTTAAGTGACAATGGAAGTAACACTGTACTATGCAAAGGCTCTAAAACTGGAAGATTTTTCTCTCACAAAATCCCCAAATATCTATGTAGCTTATAACATTCCAACCTTCATCACACAATAGGAGTCATAGAGACTGAAGTCAATAATATCTACCTTGAGAAAAAGGTCAGTCTTCAGCAGAAATTGGAATCTATTTTGATATTGATAAGATTCAGGAAATCTCTTTTCAATAGGAGCCAACACATCAGTTTTCAAACTGCTTTAGTGTCTAGTTCTCAACTTTTTAAAGGGGTTTCTGTGTAGTTCTTTTTCTCTGCAATCCTGCCCCAGCTCCCTGAGTCTTTGGAAGAGAGTTTC
Organism: Ictidomys tridecemlineatus; assembly: GCF_052094955.1. NCBI lineage: Eukaryota > Metazoa > Chordata > Mammalia > Rodentia > Sciuridae > Ictidomys > Ictidomys tridecemlineatus. The sequence continues at coordinate 165,680,892 of NC_135480.1, read as the reverse complement.
CTTGTTTGGAATGCCTCAGAGGATTTCTCTGAGCTCTCCTACCCTGTTGTCAGCATTTGGAGGACCCATACACTCAGGAAAAACATCACTCAAAGTTTTCCTTCTTGTCCTGGTTTTCAGCACAAAAATCACAAAGTCAACCAGATGGAAACCCATAGGAAAGAGTAAGAGGGGATGCAGACTTGGTGATTAGTTCCCTCAGACTAACTTTCTTAGTGATTCAGTTGGTGTCCTCATTATTCCAGCCTCTGGTATATTTCACCTTTCTTTACTCTTCAATCTGGCGTAAGAAATATTTGTGAGTCGCCAAATTCCATAAAAGGATTCGTGAGTTTCTGGAACTGAGTACATAACTAGTTTTGGTTTCATCCTCGATTCTCACATGAGTAACAAGCAAAATAACAGCAATTATTTATGCAGATTTCTTTTTATGGTCAGAGTGATAACTATTGTAAGTTTCTGCATTCTGATTAAGAATTAGAATGAGATTTCATAGATTTTTGCATCACCACTGATGTTCAGCTAGCAATTGTATACTTAGAAATAAATGTGTGTACACATTATGTTCCGAGAATTTTATCCCCAGCCTTTTCTCTAGATGAGACACCTAACTTGTTATATTTAGTGTCTTATATAGAAAATCTTAAAATATTTTCCTCTATAAGCATAGCTATATTGGAACTAGAAGTGCTAGGCTCAAATGTCAATATTTAAGTTTGCTTGATCTTTTTTATACCATTAAATAAATGGTTAATATGTTAAAATATTCATAGTCAAACTGTGTAAGCAAAGACTGCAATATAACCAAGCAGAGTCAAGCTGAGCCTAGCAGTGCGAGAAGATGTTTCACAGTTAAATTAAGAAAGTGTGTGATTTTTTCAAAACTCTGTGGGAGAAGAAACAAAAAATCTAAGAAACATTGCTGAAATTGGGCCTATATTTCAGAAGAAGCTTGAACAATTCCCAGTAGATGAAGATGATCCATTAAGAACCATCTCATGAATCCAGTCCTGAAAAATAGTGTGCAACATCCACAACCTCATTATTCCTGTGATTGATTACTTTTCTACTATTTTCATGTTTACTCATTCTGTTCAAACCATATTAGCATCTTTCCCTATTTCTCAAGCCAACTGAGATAAAATATTATGACATTATCTTTGACTCTTTGCTCAGCCTAGAATACTTTCCCCTTTAGTATGAATGTGAATCAAACTCTTATCTCATTAGGTCTTTGTTCGAATGACTTCTCAGTGGAGTCATTCTATGATGACCACACCTAACATTTCAGTCGAAATCCCTGCATCCCTCACTCTCTTAACTTGCTTTATTATTCTCCACAGGACTTTACACTATCTAATATAGTATATAATTTGTTGATTTATTATTTTTATCTACCCTTCTGCTCCACTCCTGTCTCCACCCCTTGTTTGACACTTGATTGACCTTAAACTGCAAAAGGAATCCATGAAATACTTTGGGGTTTTTTCACTGCTGCCCTCTAGTGACTAAAATTGTATCTGACAGAAAGGTCATTGAATAGGAAAGAAAAGGAAGAAAGGGGTATGGACAAGAAGAAAAGGAAGGAAAGAAGGAGACAAAGAAGGGAAAATAAATAAGAGAAGAACCTAAGGGTATAGATTTTGGGATCCAATCATTGAGGTTGAAATTCTTAGATCTTCTGCTCACTGTAGTTTTTCTTAACCTTATAAATTGTGACTATTAATTTCATAGGCTTTACTTTGAGAGATTTTAGCATCAACCTCATACAATTGTTATAATATTTAAGTGAAGTAAAGCATGTACTAGAATTTCTGGGAAATGGGAAGACTGAACATTATTGCTACATATAATAAACATTATTATTACATCTGCTTTAAAAAGTAGACCAACACAATTTTGAAAGAAAATGAAGTCAAAGGGCTGACAACAATTAACTCCAAGACCTTCTTTAAAGCTATGGTAATCCAGACAGTGTTGCATTAATAAAAGAATAGGCAAATGGATCAGTGGAATACTGTAGTCCATAAATAGTTTAACAAAATACAGTTACTTGATCTTGGACAAAAAAGCAAGACAGAGCTACAAGAAAAAGGTAGTCTTTTCAACAAATAGTCGAGGCACAACTGGATTACATGCCAAAAAAAAAAAATGTTATTCTAGACACAGAACTTGTACCTCCACAATCACATACCTGAAGGTAATCTGTAAAACTGTAAAACTCTTTGAAAAAGACAGAGCAGAAAATCTAGATGCCATTGAGTTTAACAATAATATTTTTATGAGTTCATCATAGATGAGTGTATATATATATATATATATATATAAATGTTTGGGTTTATTTTGACATAATTATACAAACATGAAATATAATTATCTCACATTCAATCCTCAGTATTTTTCCGTTCCCTCCTTTCTCCCTCCTCCTATTCCCTTTCCTCTACTCTGCTGATCTTTTTTCTATTAATTATAGTTGTTTTTAATTGGTGCATTATTGATACACATAAAGATGAAATTCAATTTGGGATATTTATATATATATATATATATATATATATATATATATATATATACATATGAAAGTTTGATCAAATTTATTCCACCCTTCTTTTCCTTTTCTATCCCTCCACCATTCCCTCCATCCCCTACCTCTACTCCACTGATTTCTCTTCTATTTCCATGGGATTTTCCACATCCCCTTTTTCCTCCCCTGTACCCTTATTTTGGTCTAGCTTCTGCGTATAAGAAAAAAACATTTGACACTTGACTCTGGGTCTGGCTTATTTCACTTAGCATGATGCCCTTCAGTCTCATCCATTTACCAGTATATGTTATAATTTTGTTGCTCATTATGACTGAGTAAAACTCCATTGCATATATATACCACATTTTCTTTATCCTTTATCTGTTGATGGGCACAGAGTTTGGTTCCATAGTTTGGATATAATTAATTGTGCTGCTATAAACATTGATGTGGCTGCATCCCTATATTATGCTGATTTTTAGGTCTTTTGGATATATACCAAAGAGTGGGATAACTGGGTCATAGAGTGGTTCCAGTCCTAGTTTTTTGAGGAATCTCCATACTGTTTTCCAGGGTGGTTGACAATGATTTTTTTAAAAAAATAAAACACTGAACCACTATATGAAAGAAATAACTTATAAGTTGCATTTTATTAAATTAAACACTTCTCTGTGAAAGACACGGGAAAATGAAAATAAAAGACATAGTTTGGGAGAAAATATTGACGAAAGAGTTATCTGATAAAGAAATATTATCTAAAATATCCAAAGAATTCTTAAAGCCAAAAAAAAGATAAAAAATTGGGAAAAACCCCAAGCAAATACCATGACACAGATGATATACAGATGGCAATTTAGCATATAAAAAGGTGTTCAATATCATATGTTATCAGGGAACTGAAAATTGCAAAAAAAAAAAAAAAAAAAATGAGATAGCACTACACATCTATTGAAATGGTAAAATTCCAGAACAATGAAGACACTAAATGTTGAATAGGATGTGGAGCAACAAGAATTCTTGTTCATTACTAGTAGAAATGCAAAATGGTAAATCTACATTGGAAGACACTTCAATTTTTATAAAACTAAAATACATTTTTGTTTTTTTATTAATTAATTTATTTGTTTTAATTAGTTATGCCTGACAGTAGAATGCATTTATGCACTTTGATAGATCACACTTAAATGGGATATAATTTCTCCTTTTTTTTTTTTGAGTATACATGTTATAGAACCATATTGGTCAAGCAGTCACATATATACATAAAGTAACAATCTCTTTTTCATTCTACTATCTTTCCTATCCCCACATCCCCTCCCTCCTTTCACTTCCCTCTACCTAATCTAAAGTAATTATTCTTCTCTTGTGTCCCTCACCTTATTGTGAATTAGCATTCACATATTAGAGAAAACATTTGGCCTTTGGTTTTTGGGAGATTGGCTCCTTATTTCACTTAGCATGATATTCTCCAAAATCCATCCTTTTACTGTCAAATGCCATAATTTCTCTCTTCTTTAAAGCTGAATAATATTCCATTGAATATATATATATATATATATATATATATATATATATATATATCACATTTTCTTTATCCATTCATCTATTGAAGGACACTTAGCTTGGTTCCACAATTTAGCCATTGTGAATTGAGCTGCTATAAACATTGATATGGCTGCGTTTTTTACTGAGTATGCTGATTTTAAGTCCTTTGAGTATAAAACAAGGAGTGGGATAGCTGGGTCAAATGTTGGTTCCATTCCAAGTTTTCTGAGGAATCTGTATACTAGTTTCCATATAGTTGCACAAATTTGCAGTCCCACTAGCAATGTAGGAGTGTACCTTTTCCCCACATCCTCGTCAACATTTATTGTTGCCTGTATTCTTGATAATTGTCATTCTGACAGGATGAGATGAAATCTTAGTATAGTTTTGATTTGCATTTCTCTATTGCTAGAGATTTTGAACACTTTTTCATGTATTTGTTGATTGATTGTATTTCTTCTTCTGTGAAGTGTCTGTTTAGTTCCGTAGTCCATTTATTGATTGGGTTATTTTTTTTTCCTTGGGGTTAAATTTTTGAGTTTTTTATGTATCTTAGAGACTAACGTTTTATTGGAGGTGCATGTGTAAAGATTTCCTCCCAGTCTGTGTGCTCTCTCCTCACATTATTGATTGTTTCCTTTGCTGAGAATAAGCTATTTAATTTGAATCCATCTCATTTATTGATTCTTGATTTTACTTCTTGCACTTTCAGGGTCTTGTTAAGGAAGTCAGATCCTAGGTTGACGTGGTGAAGCTTTGGGCCTATTTTTTCTTCTATTTTTTCAGGGTCTCTATTCTAGTGCCTAAGTCTTTGGTCCACTTTGAGTTGATTTTTGTGCAGGGTAAAATGTAGAGGTTTAATTTCTTACTCTTATCACACTGTAGCAATCATACTCACTGGTATATATCCAAAAGAAGTGAAAACTTATACTCACACAAAAGGTTATATGCAGATGTTTACATCAGCTTTCCTTGCAATTGCCAAAACTTGGAGACAACCAAGCTGCACTTTAGTAGATGATTAAGTAAATTGTTATACAATCAGACAATGGAATATTATTCAGTACCTACGGAAAGAGAGTCAACAACATATGAAAAGGCTTAGAAGAAACTTACCCATATATTCCTACATGAAAATCCAGTAGAAATATGACTCTAATTACAGGCCCTTCTGGAAAATAGAAAATTATGGAGATATTAAAAAGATTAGCATTTGTCTGTGGCTAAGGGGAGATAAGGAGGAGTGATCAGAGCAAAGAGAATTTTTAGGACAGGTGTGAAACTATTCTGTAATTACAATAATGGGAGATAGATGACATTATATTTTGTCCAGCCCATTAAATGCACAACATCAGGAGGGAACCTTAATGTAAACATGGACTTTGGGTGAAAATAATATGTCAATGTGTGTTCATTGGTGGTAATAAATCTATCATTCTGGTCCAGAATGTTGACAGTGGGAGACTATGTAGGTGGGAAGGAAACGAGTGTATGGTAACTCTGCACTTTCTTCTCAAGTTTGCTTTGAAATTAAACGCCTTAAAAAATTTTTAAAAAATTGTTCATATATGATATGACAGAGACTTTTACTACTGATGATGGTAAGTAAGGTAATTTGAATTAATATTTTAGGTCAATTGAAATGCTAACTAAAAGAATGAAAAAGATTTTTCTGTGCCTTGTATATCTAAAGCTGGAGACATGAATCATAGAGTCAAGTGTCAAGAGTAAGAGGAAATCCAGGGTCAGGATCAATCATTTTAGGACTGTTTCCTTGTAAGGGCAATACCAGAAGAGTACCTACATTAACACATTTTCAGATGAAGTTAAATCAGAAAAATAAACAGTATAATTAATGCAATATTAATTCCAACATTAATCAGAAAAAAATGAAGCCTGTAATACAAGTTTATGCAAGTTTATGAGGGAATTTACACAGAAAGAAATAAAATTAGTAGAGCAAAACTTGTGGCAATATTCTTTCTTAGAAATTATCAAAGAATTACCAATAAAAGTACCCTGGAATAAGGAGCCAAACTTTCATATCAAACATAAGTGGTCATACTAAATAGAAATAATTCTTATAATATTGATATATTTACTCAGATTTGGCAACATTATAGTGTTGTGGAGACCTAACATAAATACTAGAACTCAGAGAAAATGTTTGATAAGTATATATATGTTTTCTAAGTTATTCTGACTGTAAGATTTTACCCTCATGAAATAATTCAATAGACTTTCAAAACATATGCTGGAAAATATTTATTGCATAATTATCAGTAATAATAAACAAAGAGTTGGACCTTTGAGGACACATTAAAAGATACTGATGCATCAAAATGACAAAATTATCTATAGTCATTAAAGTAATTATGATCACTACTCATAATTGTTAAAGACAAAAAGGAAATACATAAAATGTCTCTACACTATATTTGTGGGTGTGTAATAAAGTATTAGAAATTTGCAAGATAAAATCAAAGTGAAATGTGACAGAGCACACAGCTGAAGTTTTAAAGTCATTATTCTTTGAGAGTTTGTATTTAACATTAAAATGTCTTTTTATAAGAAAAAACTAATGATCCAATTTTTATTATTCTATATGACTGCAAATTTACAAAGTGCATAATAATGAATAGGTTGGATACCATTAGAATAGAGAACATCATTGACCTCCTGCTTATGGAAGAAGAAGCTGACCTTCAATTTAAAGAGAGGGAAAAGGAAAGAAAACTATTATGTATTAACCAAGTAACTTTGCTAATATCTGCCAGAGAAATGAGGTAGGAAATAGCGACAGTCCTCACTGACCTTCCAGGTACCTATGACACAGTATAACTTTGAGGCCTAGAATAAAAAATGCAGTCTATTGTATCTGACAGGAAGCTTTGCACTTTCATTATGCATATAATATCTAATAGATCTTTTGAAATCATTACCTGTCAAGAGGGGAAAAGAAAGGCAGAGGGAAAACCTTGAAGAATAGAGTTTGTCAAGGGTCAAAGTAAATGGCAATATACTTTAATAAGCAATACGCTACACATTATTTCTAGGTGGCCTATACACTCAGTGGACTGTGGTATCATATATTGAATTGCAGAATAACTTCTTAGTGACTTAATATCCTTCCAGGATGCCTCTCTATTCATCAGCTTATATGCAGCTCAAAACCCCAAAACGTTAATGTCATTCTTATCTAAGTAACAAATAACTGGAAAGATACATTTTAAGCTACCAAAACCTTAGGATGTATTACATATTTATGGGTTTTGTTATTTGTACATAATCTACATCACTGTCCCTTCATATTGGTAGTCACATTGAAAAGTTACTGTATTTTTTCAGGTTTTCAATATTCATTAGCTAAATAAGGCATGCATGCCAACAATATAACCACAATATAGATATCCTTAAATGCAAATTTTATTTGCTGACATTGAGGTGAAAAAATATTTTCAGGTAAATGGTTCTTACCTCTGCATACCAATAAAATAAGAGAAACCACCTTTTCATAAATAATTTTGGACCTAGGAATATGGAAAGATAGCTAGTCCCTATCCCCTAAGTATTCAATGCTTCATAACCTAGAGATAGTGATTGACTTAGAAATAGAAATGAACAGTAATTAAGTTATCCATATTTTTTCTAGTTTGGGCTGTATTGTAAAATAACTTCCCATCTTCTCCTTTTGGCTCTTGATTTTTTCATTGTACAATAAGGAGCTAATTCCAAAACATAACATTTGATCAACTTGAGGTCCCTGTTTCTATTTTGAATCCAGAATAAATTTTTTTTTCAACTAGACATGTAAGAAAAAATCATTATTACTACCTTGGTAACTACTATGACATACTTTAACAGTTTGTCAGGTTATTTTAACTGTATATTTAACAAAGTTTTGATGTAATGTGCTACAGAAAAATAGTCTTCCTCTACCTCACACTACACTTTCAAATGTAAAATAAAAGGTGCCCTTGGGAAGCTTTCAATAGGCCTAGAAAATGTAGAGTTCAGCATGACATAGTGCCTTTAACTGTAAAGGACATGGACTTTGTTGGGTTATGAAAGTCAGCAGACAACTCTGGATTTCAGAGCATGATATGTGTCCCATAGCATGTTAGCTCTCTTCCTTCTGTTGGACTTGGAATGGGTAAAGTTCATACCTTACTGTTACATTTAGTAATATTTCTCAACATCAACACAGTGTTCTGGTATCAGAAACAAGGAACCCTAGTATTTTTTTTCCCTGTTACAAAGTGATTTTATTTAATTGATTTGGACATACTGCAGGTCAAATAATATTTTCTGAAGATAACAATTATGGACTTTAAAGCCTGACATGAAATGAGTAGCTTTAAAAGTATTAGTCATATTCCCCAGCAACAGCATGATAAAATAATTCAACTATGTAGAAATATAGAACTCTAGGACTAGCTAGAAACTCAGAAATCATTTAGCTTAATATCCTCATTTTGTGAGAAAACTAGACTCAAAGATCAAGCGATTTTCCCAAGCTCACATACCTTATAGCAATAAAACTAGTAAACAACCAATTTTTTTTCTAAAAACTAAAATTCTATCAATGATATTTCAGCTGGCTATCAACTAAAAGTCTAGGTTTTTCTCTAATGCTCACACTACTGTGACATTAAAGAGTGATAAGACACTATAGTAAATGGCAGTTGTGGACTTCAGGGCTGGAAGGGGTTTCAGAGATAACTGAATCAGCCCTCTCTTTTGCAAAAAGAAGGAAGGACCTGTGAAGCAACTCAGGAAACTCTTAGGAGAGGCAGCCAGACTAAGTTTATCTCCAAGTCCAACCTCTCATTTTATGGCCCACCCACTGCATCCTGTGCTCCTTCTAAATCTCCTTAGTAACTGAGGTTTTAGTTATGCAAAAGCCCCCTCCAGCCAAACAGAAGAAACTAATCTAAACATAAAAGGACAACCAAGGCAGATTCAGCATTTCCACAACTACCTTGAGTTCATTTCCGAATTCATACAGCTGACAGACACCACCAACCTGACCTTCAACCCATTTCAGAACTTCAAAGATCTCTAGTTTCCCCAAAGACATCCTGAGCAAAAGGCCAGCATGTGGGAAATCAATGACAGGAATGAGCAGAGAAACCAGGGTAAACATGGGTTGGTTGCTTTTTGTTCTTGTCATTGGGGAATTTGGGTCTTCTAAATATTCCTTGAGGGCTGGGGATGTGGCTCAACTGGTAGCGCACTAGCCTGGAGTGCGTGTGGCCTGGGTTCGATCCTCAGCACCACATACCAACAAAGATGTTGTGTCTGCCGAGAACCAAAAAATAAATATTAAAAATAAAATTCTCTCTCTCTCTCTCTCTCTCTCTCTCTCTCTCTTAAAAAAAAAAATAAAAAATAAGTATTCCTTGAGTTCTTCCACATAGGTTTTTAATATCTAGCAAAACAAAACAGGCCTACAAAGTCTTCTCACCAAGAGTTCAGCATCCCTCCTACTCCTGCCACCACTGCTACCTCCAGAGCCTGCCTTTTGTCTTCCAGGGCAAGTAGCACCAAGCAGCTCCTGCATGTTCCTGCTGGTGCGCCACCTCCTTTGTTGCGCAGCCTTGAGCTGCCCTCAGCAAGTCCTCCCCAGACCCTAGCTAATGCCCTCCACCTGCACCACTCTACGTCACCACCCTAGTTTATTTTCTTCATAGTACTTAAGCACTACACTACCTCATACTACAATTTTATATTTCCTGGTTTATCATCTGTCTCCATCAGAAGTAAACTTTATGAGAGCAGGGACCTCATCTTTTGGATTCAGTGGCATACCCGGCATTCAGCAGTGTCTGGCACCTAGGAGGTGTTCAATAAATACTTGTCCAATGAATGAAGAATGAGAAGAATAATGAATTGACAATAGACATAAATGCTTAAAAAGAACTGGCACCTGACACCAGATGGCTCCTACACATTATTGCTCAAGGCAACAGAAACATACAAACATCCTTAGTGACTTCTCCCACCATCCCCTTTCCTAAGGTCTCCCTGGCTTATAGGAGCTCCCCACAGGGTACTATGGAGCCCGAGAGGGTGCCTCTGGGGGGAAGACAAGCTCACACCTTGCTTTGATTCTTTCTCCCCACTAGTTACACTCGGCTGTTTAAAAACTAAAAAAATAAATAAATAAACAAAAATTCAAGTTAAAAAAATGTGATGCAGCCTCTAGAAAATAAGTCTGACATAGAGGTGCAGTGGTTAGCAGAATCCACAAAACTAAAGAAAAGTTCCAGGGCGTGTATGTCTGCCAGTGATTTCTCAGAGAGCCAGAGTGGATATTATGAGTTAACTAAAATCTAAAAGGAAATTTAATGCAACCTAGGAAGGGGTGGATATTTATGGGTACTGTGAGAATGTGAGATAAAGTGAGAATTCAGAATTCAAGTGAGTTTTACAGGGTGGGAGGATTTTCTGAGATACTGTAAAAACATAGACTCTGTATGTGACATTTTTATTTTCAGGTTTCAAAGATGGACGTTAAGAACACAGATTTCACTTGCGAAGACATTATGATCTTTTGGATTCAGATGATAATTTTAGGTGCTACAAATTTCAGAGATTTATCTTGGAAGTCATTTACAACCCCAATGCATACCAACATTCTCATTACACCTACAATTCTGCTTGTATATATTTTTTAGTCATTTTATCCTATTCATAAGTAAATATATATCCAACTACCATTTCTAGATTTAAATACTCTTAGTCTCACCTTTTAGACATAGGTACTTTCTTACTACAGTTTTAAACTGATAGTTTGACTTTCAGTTAAAAAGATATTTTACTGGATTTGGTGAAATATTTCCCAACCTACTTTTTTCTGTCATGGAAGTCCTAGCTTTCTATAATCTCTGCCAGGAAATCTCCAAAACATTGCCATTTTCACTTATTAATACTTCTGTTAACCCCATATTAATTCATGTAATTTCATTTTATTAATTCACTATTAATTCAACCAGTATTTACTATCCAAAAAACTTAGCAGCTATGTGGCATTTCCAATGCAATCTTTGTGTAAATGCAACATGGAAGGTTTTAGTGAGTTGGTGGCAATGTATTTTTATTATTCTGTATTATTTAGTTATAGAAGTTCTACAGACACTGCCTATCAGTATTTTAAACTGTTATGAATACCCCTTACATTCAAATTGTCTCCAATTATTTTCCAATATACCATACTTTTTTTTTATATTCTATACTAGACTACTACTATTTGTATCCTTAGGAAGAGATTCGTATATAATGTTAGGCTCTGAGCTGACACCCTGCTATTCATTTCAATGAATACTAAATTCAATCAGAAAAATCAGCAGGTATTATAAGCACAATACACTCAAAATTGGATATGCTACAAGTCCCTGGGAAATTGACTTAACTTAATCATTGTCTAATTTTAATAAGAGAAAATATTTTATCTCCATGTTACAGAAAAACAGGTATAGGAATGTATGTGTAAATGTGGGTATGAGTTTGCAACAAAAAGCAACATTAATGACTTTTTAAAACCTTATACATAGAAACAATCAACTAATTGTGATAATAATAAGAACTAGCTTGTTTAAAGATTAATATTATGTCTCAAAAAAAAGGTGTTGCAGTTTGGATACTCTTCTCACTTATTCTCACTTTAGTTTTCTTTTTAAGTATACCATAGTCACTTATTATATCTTCAAATTTCACATCGGTAAATTAAAAATTTTATGGGCATGCTTTTCTAAAAAACATCCAGTGTTAATTCCCACCTTAGAACTACTTACAATTGACTTTTATTCATAAAAGTAATAAAGCAATCTATTCTTTCAAGATAGTATCCTCAAAAATATTAATATCCAAAAAATTTACTAAAATCTTTAAAAAATATTATTCAGAGGATCAAAACTTGCTAAATATTCATGCTGTCTTTACCTTGAAAACATTCAATTTTGTTTTAGTAAACACAGTTTCTGTTCATGACCCACCATTCAAAGATCAGGATAGACCCACATTCACAGCAACATGTGGGAAGCAGAGAGTCATGACCAGCCACAGATGGGATTTGGAATACTGTCCAGGTTTCTTTATTTTCCTGGCCACCAGCTGACAAACTCAATCTTACTTCATACATTACTGGAACAGAGAATAAAATATAGCACAGTCCTAAAAACTAAGGCAACAGATGGACCAATGGGAAATCCTAACTTCTAAGAAGGTGACAGTTTATTCAATATGTCTAAATTTTCCCATTATTTAGTCTTATTTCACAGTTATTTTGTCTGTTGCTCCTTCAGTTGTTCTATACCACAAGATTGAAGAGAAATGGGTTTTGGGATATGGTGGAGTAGAGTTTCTCATCTCAATGCAGAGGGTTACCAATCACTAGGAAAACTGCTAATATGACCTTGGCCCTGATATTATTTTTGAATTTTGTTCACTCACATGCAAAACTATGATTAAAAATGTCTTGCTCAAGTAGTATTATGATGAAATAATACATAAATTATTGAAAAATTGTGGGTTATAAATTATTGTTAGCAATTCAATATCTTTTTAATGAACTTCAGTTTTTTTCTTTAATACCAAATAACTAGAGTAAGTGTTGGTTAAAAAAAAAATTAAAGGACAACATAGAAGGAATTTAGGTTTTGTGGGTCAAGAGGCAAAAAAGGAGGATATTATGTGGGTGCTTATGTAAGCATTTAAACTATGGCCTTTTAAAAAACTAAAAGCTCTTTTTAGCTCATTGACTGTTAATAAATCAATCAATAAATAAGGCAAAGACAATGGGGGCCACAGGCTATGATTTTCTCATCACTGAATTAGGCGATTAAAATTGGGAAGTGAAGTGAAACCACTTAGCTCATTTCCTACTGTTTTGATAAAAGAGTCCTTTGTCTTCACTAAAATAAGGAATGATCTGAGAATTACATCTATCTCTACTAGTATTATCCAAAAGAACACAATGGTATTCTGTGGAGCCTATCTTGACTTTCTAATACTTCTGTGAAGCAACAAATTCTAAGATATAAATGCACAGACATCTCTGGTAACATTTCAATGACAGGGAAAAGAGTTTAAAAAGTTATAGAGAAATGCATTCCAAGGACGTTTTCTGTGTCGTTCAAAACCAAAACATTAATTGGTAAATAGTAAAAACACTGAGAATGAATATCCAGTTTGTAGATACACAAAATATAACACCAGCATGGCCACTGATTTATTAAAGTTGCATTTATTGGGAATTGACCATATTCTATATTGTGTACTAGGTCCACAAAATATATCAACAAAACAAATGTTCCCATCATTTTGAAACTTATGTTTGGATGGAGGAATATGAATAATAAACAGCGTAGTACCTTAGAGGTAATTAGTTTCATGAAGTGTTATGCTTTAAGTACCATGGAGAATAATAAAGCAGGAAGGAAAAATATTAAGTAATTATGTGTACGTGTGTATGTATGTGTGTTTTATGGAACAAGGTAGTTGCAATTTTATATTTAGGGGTGGTCTTAGTGATAAGGACAAAAGTTGACAGAAGAAAAGTAGCAGCCCAGCAGTTACTTATAGAAATAATCCAGGCAAAGATAATTTTGAGGAGTTTCAAGGAGAAACTGCACCCATGCATTTGACTGAGGCCAACTAAGGGGGAGGAGGATAGGGTTGTGCTTTGGTAGCCATGGGAGGAGAAAGGCTTTTATCCTCCTAAGCGAATAGGAAGTCACTACAGAGGTTTTAACAGAAAAGTGATCTACTTTTAATTTCATCAAAATTCTTCAATATTAATATTTCTGGGGTGCTTTTTTGTACATAATTTGACAATGAATGTAAATAAAATGTGTCACCACAGTGAAATATTTTCTTCATCCTATTAAACATAATTTATTTTATTTTGTTTCATTATATTTTAATTTGCTTGGCTTTATACACTCTTTATTTCAAAATAAGAGAGTTTTTAGTAACCCAATTAAGTATTAAAATCAGTATGAATATTATTGGTACATGTTAGGTTTCAAATTCCATGAGATACCTGAAATGTAAGAATGGTTCTGATATATTGAAAAAGCCTGTGATCTACTGGAGGACTATTAAAAAAATAGAAAAAACAAGAATAAACCAGTTGCAATGCAGCATAACCCAAAATAGTATCTACCATATTTTATTATTATCACTAATTTTACTCATAACGAGGCTAATCATGCTAATAACAATCCAAGAATAAATGGCGAGTTCTTGGAAAAATCACTTCTACTAATTCTACAGTATAAATGGGCCTCATTTTCCACATTTGTAAAATTAGCAGTACTGTTCTAAATGTACCTTCCACATAACTCTGAGCACTTGTAAGTGTTAACTGTTTGTTGAATTTCACAATAGATTCTGCATTTTTTGAATTTGATAGTCTTTATCTTGAGATTAATAATAATTCAAGTTCTTTTTGTTTGTTTCTGAGATTGCCATAAATCGTTGCTAGCAACTAGAAGCAATCAAGTTGTCAGAAAATTACAATTGATAATCAATAGCAAAAATCATGCGGCGTTATACCATGGATTTCCAGTGAGGCATTTAGGAAAGGACACAGGATTAGAAGTGAGGAAGGACTTAATTCAAATGCTAGCTCTGTGCCTTGCTGTTGCCATGGGGATGTAATTTGTTATCAAGTTAAATTTATGTATTGTCTTACTTCTTTCCTTTCTACATATGATGAAAATTTTAAATCAAAGAAGTTAACTGACCTGACCATAAAGAAGTCAGAAATACTGGGACTTCAGTGCAGTTGACCTAGATGAGGAAGTAGATGACTGTTAAGGATTGCAGTTTAGGAGCAAATAGCATGGGCATTTGGTGGTCAAAATCAGAAAGTAGTATAAATGGTGAAGTCCATGTAAGAAATTAGAGGTTATGGACTTCCCAATTAGAAGGTAAAGATCAGTAAAATCTTCATAGAGGAGGTTGTACATGCACATAAAAGGTATTTATAGGAGAAAGAAGGTTTAAGAAAATAATAGCAGAAGGGTCACTCCAATACAAAGGAAGGGAATAAATGCTAACTCTGTTGGTAAAGCATGGGGGACACATGTACACAGTAGGACAAGGCACATGGTTCAGGTTGGGAGGTCTTAAACTATGTGAAGAAGAATAGCTGTGGCCAGATGACAAGGCTCTCAAAAATCAGTTGCTTGTGATCTTAAAATATTGTATCCAAGCAATGAAGTACTTATCTTGCATTACAAGATTTCTTTCCTGTGCTTATTATTTTCTTTTAGGCAAGCTTCCCATATTTAATCAAATTATATTCTATATTGAGTTTTTAGTACAATCAATATAATGGACAAAGAGATCAAATTTTAATGAATATGGCCATGAAAACTATAATAATGTTATTAGAAACTTCTATACTAAAAGCTCATGGCTATATTCTTACATGCTTAAGATTTGCAAGTTAAGAGCTTTTATCTTAAAGTTAGAATTATGGGTTACAGTCTTCTTTATACTGTAATTTATATAACTTGGCATGTGACATTCAAATGTATAAGCATTCAGTTAAAGCTTATTTTGTAAACTCATATCCTCCGAGGTCACTTCCAAACCAAATATGTTAAACTCTATACTTTTTGTTTTTAATGTAAAATTGTTAAGTAGAGATGAATATTGCTACAATATAGTTCATGTCTTGGGAAGATAAGTCTATTTAATATGAAGTTTCTGATAACAAAACCAATCAACTCTGCTTTAAACAATTTTTATCTGAATTGTTGAGAAAGAAAAAGCCAGAAGAAATAATGAAAAATTAATTTATTTTATAAATCAGGGGCTGGAGAGTTTCATCCTTGATCTTAATACTTTTGTAACCCTGAGTACATTGCTTAAACGTGATGAGCCTCATTTCCTTTCTCCACATAATGTAGTTAATAATGCAATCATAAATTCTTTGTCTATTAACTTTTTAAGCATTGCCAAAAAGTTTTTAGCAGATTTGTCATCTGCTTGTACTGGCAGAATCAGAAGATGTGCTAGGGGACAACATCGTCTTTTGTAGCTGACTTAACTTCATCTATTTTGATTGATTTTGATATTTTCAAAGAAACAATTTGTCTTATCAGTGAATCAAATACCATAGAAATATAGTATATTTGATCTGTAAAAATAACCTATTTTTCTTGTTGTACACATGAGTAAATAACAGAAAAATCAAATGACTTGCTCAAGATCAAAAGAGTTGTCAGATGTCCTAAGTGACTCCACCTTTGGAGAGTGTATATATAGTCCTCAAAAATAGTCATTTCATTTTAATTTGGTTCCTAAAATTTTTAACTCAAATCAGAATTACTGGTATATTGCAAATTAACAATAAGGAAAATATGATTGGAAATTGGGACTCTTTCTTGAATGAATTCCTAGGGCTGGAATGTCATAAATATATTACATAAAATATTGCTGATTGAACAGAAAGTTTGAAAAGACAAATTAATGCCTATTATGACTCTGTACAAGATTTTTTAATCTTGTAAATATAGATAAAATACATATTTGATGTAGAATATATATATGTATATATGTATATATATATATATATTAATTTTTTTAGATGTAGTTGGGCACAACACCTTTATTTTCTGTATTTATTTTTATGTGGTGCTGAGGACCAAACCCAGGGCCTTGCATGTGCTAGGTGAGCACTCTACTGCTGAGCCACAACCCCAGCCCCTGATGTAGAATATATTATACCTATCTTTGTCATGAATTGATCATAATTTAAGACTGGAAAACTTAAACAGATGTAACAATGGAGATATGTTTTAAAAATCTCAAAATGATATGGCTTCTGTAATTAATAATGTTCTATTCTTGCTTTTCTCCTCTCTTTAAATAGTCAAGACAGGTTCCTGAAAATAGGTGCCTTGTATTCTGAAATGCCTATATGTTGTCTAATGAAACGAGGTACCGCGATTCTCATACCACAGACTTATTGTGAGATGTGAGTTTCAGCCTCATTGTCACCTGATGCAGCCTGGCCTGACCACCTCTAAACATAGTTAGCACCTACTGCAAAGCAAGATCATTCTCCCTGCACACTCCCTAGACTCTGTGAGTAACAAAATAAAAAGTTCTTTAGCCAACTTCATATCGAAAAGGGAAAAGGTGAAATCAATGGAACAATAAAAACTGCAATCTCTTTTTGTCACATTTTATGACCTCATCACCAACAGACTACACAAGGTCATCACTCCTTGTATTAGTCTGTTAACGGTCTGGGCACAATCACTGCTACCTTTTGAACTGGAGTTTCTTTTTTACAATATTGCTTTTTGTTTGTTTGTTTGTTTTATTGGATGGTACTATTGGTTCTCCCTCCTGCTTTTGGTTAAAATGAACCTCAAAGAGGAATGCTATCATAGAATGCAATAAACCCATGCAAGAAAGAGACACGTGATTCTCAGATGCCATCATTCCAGATAGCTTCTGTCACCCAGCCATATCGATTCTGTACAGTTTGCAGTCCATTCAGACATCGAACCCAAAGCTAGTAAAATTAATGTGCTCCATATATAGCTGATTGCAATTTCTACTGTGACTTCTTGAGATGTAGATGAAAAGGAAAATGCTTGCTTAGGCATAAGAAATGCATGGTCTAAAATATGAGAAATACAACACAGAAACAGACTCATTGTGTTTCAGTAAGTAATAGAATTTTGAATAAAAAAAAGAAGATTCATACATTTTTGTTACCATTGACTTAGACAGTTACAACCTCTGTTTCCTCCTTAATGTAATAAATAGTAACTAAGAAGACTTTATACATATATGTATATATCTGTATATACTGTATGACTGAGTTTAATAGAGACTTTATGAATTTCTTTTAATGAAATTTTGAAAGTGACCTTTTGTATTCATAATTATTAAGTTTTTACACATTTAGTCCTCCTTATCTTTTTGCCTATCTCAGTATAGTCCATGAGACTCTGTACTTCTTTTCCTGAATCTCTCCTTTCATTATTATTATTATTATTATTATTATTATTATTATTATTATTATTATTGGTACTGGGGATTGAACTCAGGGGCACTCAACCACTGAGTCATATCCCCAGCCTTATTCAGAGACAGGGTCTCACTGAGTTGCTTAAGCGCCTCACCATTGCTGAGACCTGGCTTTGAACTCATGATCCTCCTGTCTCAAACTCCTTAGCCTCTGGGATTACAGGCGTGAGCCATCTCACCAGGCATCTGAATCTCTCTGCTACCACTGATCATAATAGTGACTCCTACTGTCATCTTGTTTGGAATATCTACATTTTCAGCCTTCTTTACCCTGTTGGCATGGTGGAATCCTGGCTCTCATTCATAGCCTCTATGTTGTAGACAATCTTGAAAGTCTTTCTTCTTCTGATTAACTCAGGGCCCAGACACCATGTGAATATTCACTTAACTACTCGTTGGCAATTCCAGGTCATTAGTTCTGCACCATCATGTCTGTATATCATGTATTTTTAATTTATTGGCACCACCTTACTTACTGTATTTGGAATGCTCACATACCAATAATTCTGCCAATTCTCGGATCTTTGAGTATATTAGTAAATGGGAATAGTTGACTTCCTACTTCATTCTGAAATTGATACATTTTTAAATACACAAAATCCTGTTACAAGGCTTCTCTTACTGTATCAGAATAAGCTTCACTTTGCTGCTGTTACCATTTGGAAGTGAAATGTACCTCCAAAGGCCCATGTCTTGTAGGCTTGGTCTTCAGAATAGTGCTATTAGGAAGTAGTGGAACCATTAGAAGGTGGGGCCTATTGGGAAGTCCTTAGCTCCCTGGGGATGTGCCCTTTTGATAGTGGAAACTTGGGCTAGTCTGTCTCTTTCTTTTTGTCTCTTCCACCCCCACATTCACACTTTCCTCCCTCCTCCCTTCTTGGCTTAAGATGTGACTGCTTGCTTTGACTTGCTTCTGCAGTTGCCATCCAGCATACTCAACAGAGGCCCAAACCAATGTGGCTGCTAATCTCAGAATTGAACATTCCAAGTTGTAAACTGAATAAGCCATTTTCCTTATTAATTTAGCTGCCTTAGGCATTTCATTGCAGTATAGCAAAGCTGACTAATATGCTTCGGTCTCCTTAGTTATCCGTTTTCAAGTCTAAAATACATTGCCTTCAAAATCATAAGCTCCAATCCTTGAGCACAGTTTTTCATTCTTTCCTCTGCCTCGCTTCCTGAATCCAAGTAAATTTTCTTTGCGCTCCTTCAAGGTGCTCTCCACCATTCCATTGCTCCCAGGTTGAGGAGCAAAAGAAGAATACTTTATGTGTTTCATAGCAGAACTCAGATACCATCTCTATCTTTAACCCTTATGTGAACCTAGACACGATATGTATTCTTAAATTTTGATTCTGCTTATTATAAAGTTGGGTTATTAACTTCTATAAATTAAATAGAATAATACACATAAATTCTTGGTGCATTTTCTGACATTTCAAGGATTTTGATGTTGTGCATATTTTGTATTTATCTTACTATTTTAGAGGAATAAAATTAAATACATGAAAGCAAAAACATATACCCAGGTGCAATGAAGTGAACAAAAGCAAGAAGCACAGTGTCACATAGCACTAGTTAATGGACAGGAATTGTCAGTGAGGCCAAGAGCTGACCAGAGGCCAAGGGTTGACCAAAGGCCAGCAAAAGAAGACCCTTTGTTTATTATTGCATCATCACTGCAGGGAGCAATTTGCAGGGTCCAGTGGAATGGTGTTTCCAAGGAAGAACACAGGTCCCTAGTTCTTTACCATTTTAACCATAAATAAAGAACCACACTTTGTATATAGATGGAGGAATTGGGAAGAAGGCAGTTGACATGTCAATTTTAGATGGAAGAAATTTTTTCTGAGGATACTGAAGTTAACATTCTAGATTCTCATAAATAATAAGAATCAAGTTCTAGGGACAAGGCATACTCCGGTTCTGTAGGAAAACAAAATTTCTTTCACATATTTGTGCAGGGGAAGAGGGAACTTTCTCTATTGCACGTTACATAGGAACTTGACATTCTGGAGCAAGTCATACTATAATCTTTATTGCTCCAAATAGGAGGTTTGATGAGTATTGATTATAAACAGAAAAATTGGAATCAATCTTCACTGGGCAAAAGCTTAAGCAAAGTAAGTTATATTTGTTCAGCGGAAAATAGTAGGGTCATGAAGCAAGTAAGCTTTCTACTGAGAATTTAAATTTTGAAAATTAAAACCAAATAATGCAAAATAGTATCATTACTAATAGCTGATTAAATATGATAGATATGAGAATTTGATAGATAATGAAAATTTGGCAAATCACAATGGATTTGCTTCTCAAGAAAGAAGAGTAAAACATCAAAAATCTGGGATTTAACTTGAAAATGACAAGTTGAAAAGAAAAGTAATAGTGAGAATTGTTTAAAAATCACTGCAATTTTATATTCATATTCATTAATATAACATAATCTATTAGGGAAACACAGTCTTCTTTAGAAGAATATAAGTATCCATTATGTATCATTCATAATTCAAGGAAGTGTCAATAACAAGTTTATGCTTGCAAGCAACACTGAAATTTCATCAAAACAGTACAAACATAAAACAAACTCATCTATTTAACCCAATGTCAAATTTATAGGAAATATAAGAATTTGTGTCATTTTATCAGCGTGTGTGTACATTATTCTATTTCTATTCTTAAAGCCAACTTCAATAGCCTACAATATTAAGAAAGCCACACACACCAAAGCAAGTGTCAGCAGGAGGAGTAGCAGCAACTACAGAGGAAGTAGGAAAGAAAAAGCCATAAACATTCATTTCCTTCACTAGAAGCCCATTATCATCACTGTAATCTTCAAAGTTGGATCACTCTGTGGTAGCCTCAGATTTAATGTCAGAATCTTCTGCAACTAAATTGAAGAAATCAGCTGCTATCATCTTCAGAGCAGGGAAATTTACTCTGTGTAATTTAATGTAAAAGAGCCTTTTATACTTGTGACCATTATGCCCTCCCATATTAGAGCAATAACAAGACACACTGAAAAGCCAGGGGAAGTTTTATTAGGTAGGCTGCTTTATTGACGCTACAAAGAAATAGAGAAACTTGCAACCCAGGACACTGCCTGATGATATTTCCAAACCTTTCTTCCTTGGTTTACATATTGTTCCACAATTCGATTTTTATACATTGAACTCAAACTAATGATAATGCTGATAAGGGTCAACTTTGGTGATGGATTAAATAGTTTCTTTGCTGTTTGTACTTTGAGTCTGACCTTAAAGGATTTTGATTCAAATAATTTACCATTGCTAAAAAACACTTAGATCACTTGAAATCTCTCTATCAAAGCTTAAAGTGCAGGAACAAGTATTTCTTTAAACTGTACCTGACATTCATCATGATGAATGGCTCCTAAGGTCTCCATAGATTAGGATACAATGAACATCCATACCATGGTTTATTAAAAAAAATTACTATTATCTACGCAGTATTTTTCTGCCATTTCCCATTGTTTTCTGAACCCAGGAACTTTTATGGGAACAGATTTTCCTAATAATCTCTGCCTCTTAAATAAACTGAACATTCACATTCTACCATAGTCTGTCCCCAGGCAAAATAAACTGAAAGCCTTTCTTCTTCCTTGTCATATTCAAAGTTAGGCATAATTTGGCCCTCTGTGGGGCCAATGGTCAGTAATAAAATGAAGTTTAGCTAGGTAATACCTCTAAGAATCCTGAATTCCTAAAAATACAAAATCATTTATAAAGTTTGGCAAAAATCAACTTAAATTAAAGCCAACTTCAAAAGCCAATGAAATCCCTGCATCAAAGGGATTTCAGTGTAAATGTAATCTTGACATCTATCAGAATAAAATTAATCAGTGGCCTTATCAATATATATTTTTTATCCTTGGGACAAAAATATCTTTTCTAAAATTCAAGAGACAGAGGCAATAAAATTACATTGTACACAGGTTACAGTGAAACTAATCAAGAAATTACATAAGTTTCATGGTATGCTATGTTCTATGATGATTCAATAATACATTGATGACATTAAAAATGATCCATCAATCTCACACAAACATTTAACTAATATACTGCTACATTAGGTGCTATATACCTTCAATTAGAAAGGACATGTATTTTATCATTCAAGGGACAAAACAGTCAAGTTCAAGGAAAATGATAATATGAGGAGGACACTAGAATTTTAAATTTCAAAAGTACAATTTGGTTATTTCATGTACCATAAATCAATGTCCTATGTAATCAAAAAAGGAAAAATGAAAGTCTGCCTAAATTAATAATAGTTGAGCAGCCCATGTATATTAATCTAATCTAACGGGTTCTATTACTCTGCAGAAAATTTCTCAAGGCTTAATATTTCTTGTATAAAAAAGAAAGGATGATTGGGAATGATTAAAAACTATAATTGAGGAAAATATTCATTTCAAATATAAATGAAAACTGGTAATGAATGAACAATGAATGACCATAGGTTCTGTTATTGCTCAGTAATCATATTTAATAGAGAAATATAGTTCAGATTAAAATATGCTGAACTAGAGCTGGAGAGAATTTTTTTTTTAAGAAAAAGGACCTAAGTATTTTAATTTCTAATTAGGTACCTTGAAGCAATTTCACTGAGACTAAATTGCCCGTGCTACTTAAAGCCTTTATAGGCAGATGATATGGTCTAACAACCCTAACACTTTCACAATTGAATGCATAGGTTTTTGCATGCATTAAAAGATGAGAATAAAACTTTAATACATAATAACTAGTCATTATAAAAAGAGAAAATAATATACTAACCTATTCAAAATATTGTTCTATGTGTATAATTATAAATATATATGTGGTATATATTTCAAAATCTATAAAATATGACAAAACTAGATAAAATTAAAATAAGATCTTATTTTAATAAAAGCAAAGAGAAAACTGTCTATAAAGAAACATTAATTTCTATTAAAGTTTAGAGCACACAATATGTGTGCCAGTTAGAAAAAGATCTCCAGTGGATTGAATCTCTCTCTGCTAGTGAATAAGGAAAAAAAATGTTACATGATTTAAAATATGTCAAAACTCATACAAGTTGTTTGGAAGAATAAATATTTGTGATGTTTGGTCCAGAAAAATCCCTCATGTGAGTTATCACAAGCAGGGCACTGTCAAACAATGAACAATACCTTACAGTGAAGAAAACATCATTGATTTATCAGATATTTATTAATTACTACATGCTGGGCAACCAAGTAGATGATAGATATTTTTAAAAACTGAACAAAACAAAAAAAAATTCAGCACCCACTGGATTTTTATTGCAGTAGGGAAGGTCATCAAACTAAGTTCAACTCATTTTAGAAATGTGCCATGTTGGGGAAGTACCTTTTGCTGTTGGAGTACACTGTTAGCGTGATGAATTTCATGGAGTCATTGTTTACAAAAGTAGAAATGCACCTAGTATAAAATGATAACATCATAACAGAACACATTTAAATAGAAGCAAGTCTTGTCTTACATAAAAAGTATACTGTATCTGTGCATAGTTTTCTAATGCTCAGATATAACCGAAGCACATCAATTACAAAAGTGATGGCCTGTGTAACCTTCAGCTAATCATTTGTTTCAGTCAGCACAGATACAGTTACAACACAGTAATAAATAGATTACCCATTTCAATAGCTTAAAACCGTCATTCATCTGCTCATCATGTGAATCAGTCATGTATGATGTGTACATTCTACCCTCTGAATGCTTGTCATTGTGGAAAGAAGGAAATGTGGCAATTCATGTGTGAGCTCTTAAGTAATGCTGCCTTGAATTAACATGTTACACATTTCTTTGATCAAATCAAGTGACATGATCACCACTAACTTCATGTTAACGGAGAAAACCAAAACTGCTGTTGAATAAAACTAAATAATGATCATCTTTCATAAATGATGTCTGCAAGGTGGAGAAGATTCTGAGAAAAGTTTTGCATGATATTGTAGGTCCCATTGAAGACATGGAATACTACCAGGGCCCAGGCATGATATCACCCTATGTAATTTAAAGAGAAAATCATCTGAGAGGAAAATGTTCGTGGCAAGTCAGACATTTTCTTCATGTTGGGGATGATTATAATGATGATGGTGATAATATTACTAATAACAACAACAAAAATGACATTGGAAGGCCTCAAAGTTCTGAGCCATCTTGTATGGTGCACTACATTTAACCTGAGATTTTTCTTCTGTTTTTTTTTTTAACCTACTTTATCTGTAGAAAATTCTCAATAAAGTATAGCCATGAAACTTCTGAGGCACTGTGGAGATAAACTAGTTACAAAATCTATACCAAGATTACTAAATGAGGCATTTCACCGTACAGATTTATTAGATATAGTATAACAGTGACATAGAGAGACTGCTTTTGCTAAATGTAGAGACTCTTCATTTAGGTACAGTACATAACTAAAAGCAAGATAAAGGTTGGCATCTCTGCCTTCATTTTAAATCTATCTCTTTTATTACCTTATATTTTTTGACCTGTTCAGGTCTCCAAGTAGGCATGTTAATCATTTAAGGACAGTTCATCTAAGAACTGGTAATACAAGGTTTACTATCCCTAAATTTATCTAACCTTTCTTGTTCTCTTTCAAGAGAGACAAGATTTGCAGAGACATCTGACTATTAGCATTTATAACCTCAGACCCCTGATGTGGCACCTAGAAGTCTTCATTTGTTTTTCTACATCTTTTGCAACTAATGGAAACTCCTCCATTAAAAGATAAGGACTTCAATGGAGCCACCTTGAAGAATAGAAAGAAAGAGCAACCACATAGCTTGAGCAAGACTGCTTAATTATGCATACCTCTTGCCTGTGGCCCAATTCTTCCTTCTCAATATGTCCATATTGATTAAAGTTTCTGTTTTCCACCGTTACCTTTCCTGTTTGGTTTTTGGGATAAGTGGCTGGATCTGGTTTGTTAGAACACCTGAAGTCAGGCCTCCAACCTAGGACTTTGCTAACAATAATTCATTTAAAAGTTGTGCAAATAATTGCTTTAATTTAAGAATAGCTTTGAGGTCCTTTCATAAAGTCCTTCTTTCTGGTAGTAATTACATAGTATGGCCAGATCATTTCAGTAATCAACACG
Organism: Ictidomys tridecemlineatus; assembly: GCF_052094955.1. Taxonomy (NCBI): domain Eukaryota; kingdom Metazoa; phylum Chordata; class Mammalia; order Rodentia; family Sciuridae; genus Ictidomys; species Ictidomys tridecemlineatus. The sequence continues at coordinate 165,655,634 of NC_135480.1, read as the reverse complement.
GGCAAATAAACTAGAAAGTTAATAAATGACATTTCTTCTATCATCCTTTACACAAATCCAAATGTTCATGTATGCATACTCATTGAAAACACATTGGAAAAGTTAAAGAGAACTGTCTTAGCACAGGCGGACATGCTATTTAAAATGGATTTGATATTTCCTTCTAGAACAACCGAGTGAGCAGCCATTGGGAAGATTTCATGGAATAATCTCAATTTTCTGGACTCACTAATCAAGAAAGCCCTTGAAAGGCATAATGACGCTGGCATACACTACCTACCAGATGAACAGATCACCTCTTGCATGGGGATAGGATTTTCACTTTATAGTGAGTACCCTGATGATTTACTCATGGTCCTGAAAACAACAGGGTCCATGCTGGGATTTTAGCCTGAGGCTGTCCAAATTTAAAGTTTCCATTTATTCAGTGCATCTAGATCAGGACTTGGCATGCCAGCCATCCCATTGTGGGAACAACTATTAGCAAATTCATTAATTAAGGTCATGTTGATATTTTTATTTTCAACTAAAAACATCTGTTAATTTATACAGACATCTCCTTGGTTTAAACCATCTTGACATTATTCCCTCTCAATGAGGGATAATGTTCTTGGGTTTTACAAGTTCTCTAAGTGTGAACTGAAAAGTGAACAGCTCCTGCCAATGGGCACATTCTGTCCATATTTGTACATAATAATAGTTCTCAAGAAGACACAGGTCTTAAGATAATAAATGATAATTCCTCACAATAGATCTATAAACAGGATCAGAATTAATTAATTTGCTGGCAGCTATTGGTTTTAATTAGCTCAAGCTAAACTGCAGCAGAATCATATCTGTTCAAAGGATTTGGATTGTGCTAATACAGATCCTGAACAACTATCAGTTTAGCAAAGCAAGTGGTTAAATTCTTATTTTCAAGCCAGCAGTACAAGTAATTTGTTAGAAAAGAAGAAATTCTTCATTTCTGTTTACCTCTTTACCTGGCCACTGTTTACATGTTCAATCAAATCTCTTACCATACATGCTTGCCTTTTTAACTACTTTTCATACTATCTCATTCATCTTATACCTTTATTTTATACATGTCTTTCTCTTTTGTACTTTTTTTTTTTTAGGTGTGATTTGCATTTCCTTTCCCTCTCTCTCAGCCTGGAGAGTTATAAATGATTCTTCGCTTTGTTGTCACCTTGGATGACACCTTTTCCAGGAAGCCCTCTCTCAAGCTCACAACAAATTCTAAACTTCAATACCATTTTCTCAATACTGTTTTACAAACCATCTTATTCTAGACTGGAGTGGTATAATGTATGTTTCATAATGTATGTTTAACTGGACTATGAATCTCTTTAGAGATTAATACAATTTGTGAGAAAAGTATGTTTGATGTCCCACTCTTGATGACTCATAGTCTGCTATCACAATACAAATCCTTAGAATACTGAGAAATTCTCTGCTACACAATTGAGACACAGAACATCTGCATGAGGGAAAAATATATATCCTTTTTGTTCCTTGAGCCCTGATTTAAAATGGCTAATGTGTGATGACTTGACTCATCCATCCTCAGACTCCCCTCCTCAGTCTGAAAAATAAAATACCCAGAAAAATATCTGAATTTCAGAAATAATGCTTAGAGAATCACATTGCCTCGTTGCATATAGAATCCTGAAAATCACTAAGTGAGGGGATAGAGAGGATGCATTTAGAAGATTAGAGTTTTCATATTACTGAGTTCCAGTGAATCAAAAAGTGATAGGTCAAAATATGTGCAATTTAAACCAGCAGAACTAGACCAGAGGGAAAGCTTTCAACAGAGGATAATGAGAAGCATGCTGAATCTTTTTATTCAGTTCTAGATTTGAGAAAGGATTATGACCAGAACTGTTCTTAGGTCAGCACGAGAAGTTCCAGAGAGTAACAAAGGAAGAATTTGAAGATAATTAGTTTACATGTCAATAAAAATTGGGTCCAGTTTCTTAGAAAGTAAGACTGGAAGCAGAGAATAAGGTCCAGTACAACATTTCAAAGATTTTTAGATCTGTCTCTACTTTTTCCTCAAACACTGTGACTAGTCCCTGCAGTGGCTAATATGGGATTCCAATACATGCTCTCCTGGATTGTTGGAACCTATGGATAATATACCCCTCATGCTGATGATCTAGGGTTCTCTGGGCATTTTATCTCAGCATTAACTGCCTTAGTCTCCACTTTATAACACATTACCACATCCTTGGTAAATTATAAACAATAGCACTTTATTTGGATCATGGTCCTATAGCCTGGGAAATTCAAGACTGAGGGACTACATCTGGAGAGAGCTTTCTTGCTGAATCATAACATGGGGGCAGCTTACAACTAAAACAAATTTAAAAAATTAAGACTTCTAGCAAGAAGTTTTAAAACCACCAGACTGGTTTTAAAATCTACAACAGCATGAAAACAAAGACCAGGAAAGTTGATTTGTAACAGATAATACACTGATGTATGTGTTTCTGACACCAAATCCTTGTTTGTTTTCACTATGCTGCTCCCCCTCGCCTCCCAGTATTCCCATCTTCTTACATGTCAATAGAACTTGAAATTCAATGACTCCTTCCTTCATCTTATATGTAAATATCAACCCATATTATAGTGATGGTTTACTGTAACATTCCTCAAATTATTCCTTATGACAGTTATTAACTAATATAATCAAATCTTCTTTGAATTATTCTTGTGTCTACCAATTGCATTCTTTTGGATTATTTTCTTCCTTTAAACTTGAGTCTATGGAAGGATTTTCATTGGCAATAGACTTATAAATTGACAAGTAGTTTTCATCATCACTTTGATTTTTCAAGTCTTCATTATTGCCAGTGAGAATCCCATTGACTTTATGGATAGTTATTCCCTCCATTCTTTCCATTCCCCCTAGATTTTCTCTGTTCAGTTGCACTAACTTATATCTAGCTGGTGAATCTATTGTTCTCAATTCAATATATGTCTCATTTTGTTTTAATGTGAATATGCATGCACTAGTTTTACTCTGAAATATTATCTGTCACAATCTTTTTCAAATATTACCTCCTCCCATTTCTAAATATTCTTCAGGGAAATTTTATTGAACATTTAATTGTGTTACCTAAAAGAATTCTCAAATTTTAAGTCATTTAAAATTTTTCATATTTACATATTTTGTATATTTGTATACCTGTGGAAACATACACAAACATTTTCATGTTTATATGTTTTATTGCATACTTGGTAAAGTTTCTCAAATTGATTTTCTTAGATCATGGTCTTTGCTTTAGAGATATAATATGTAGGTTAGCAAAACTATTGGATTTTTATTTTAGTACTCTCCTTTTTTATTACCTTGATTTTTGTTTTTTAACAGATTTTTATAATTTACTTTTCTTTTATTATAAGTTTTATAACAACTTTACTGAGATAATGCATGTACTATAAAATTCATTATTAATGTGTACAATTCAGTGATTTTAAATATATACAGATTGTCCAACCATTACCACTATCTAAGTTGAGAATATCTCATTATTCAAAGAAGCAGCTATATCCACATTACCAGTCTCTCTCCATATCCTCCAACCCCCAGTCTTTTTACAATCACTAAACATCTTTCTATACCTGTAACTTTTCCTGTTGTGAACATTTCATATCATCACAATTATACAAAATGTGGCCTTTTATAACTGCTTTCTTGCACTTTTGTATAATGCTTTCAAGGTTAATACATGGGAAATGTGTCTTTACTTCATTAACTTTTACCGTCAAATAATACACCATGGTATGGATATACTACATTCAGTTTATTATATCCATTTCTGTTAATGGACATTCGGGTTGTTTCCACTTTTTGACTATTATGAATATTGCTCTTAGAAACAGTGATATGCAAATTTTATATGGACAAATGTTCCCATTTCTCTTGAGTGTATATCTAGGAGTGGAATTGCTGATTCACATGGTAACTCTTTTGTTTAACAGTCTGAAGAGCTGTCAAGGTAGTTTCACCATTCTGCATGCTTGTCAGCAATGAGTGAGCATTACCCATTTTCTACATCCTGTCAACATTTGTCATTGTCTGTTCTTTATTAATTCTACTGGATGTGAAGTTATCTCATGGTTTTTATTGCATTTCCCTAATGATTAATGATGTTGGTCATTTTTCAGGTGCTTATTGGTTATTTGTATAACTATTCAAAAACATTTTAATCAATTTTAAATGATTTGTCTTTTCAGTGTTACTCTGTACTTCTCTATATTTCTGGGTACTATGTCTTTAATAGATATTTATCTTTTCCCTTTCTTTTTTAAAATATAATTTTAGTTGTAGATGAACACAATAACTTTATTTTATTTATTTTTATGTGCTTCTGAGGATCAAACCCAGTGCCTCACACGTTAGGCAAGCACTTTACCACTGAGCCACATCCCCAGCCCCTCTTTTCATTTTCTTAATGGTACTTTAAAAAAATTTATTCTAATTATGTACATATGACAGCAGAATGCATTTTGATTCATTGTATGCATTTTCAGCACAACTTTTCATTTCTTCGGTTGTACATAATGTAGCATGCACCATATGTGCAGTCATACATGTACCTAGGGTATTGATGTCCATCTCATTCCACCATATTTCCTTCCCCCATATCCCACCTCCCCTCTGCCCAATCACAGTTCTTCCATTTTTCCCAGCCCCTTCCCACTTATGGATTCCACTTATGGATCAGCACCTACTTATCAGAGAGTCCATTCAGCCTTTGTTTTTTGGGGATTGACCTACTTCACTTAGCATGGTGCTTTTTTATATACAAAATGCTTTTAATATAGATCAAGTCCAATTTATCTATTTCTTATCTTGCTGATTGTCATTAACTTGACATCCAAGTCCTATTTTACTTCTCTGCCAAATCAAAGGACTGGAAGATGTACCCTAAGTTTTGTTGTAAATTATTTTATTTTGCTTTATAATATAAGTTCTTATAGTTAAATTCACTGATCTGTTTGTATTGATTTTTATTCATAGTATAACGTTAAGAGTTCAACATTCTTTGGAATGTTGATACCCATCTGTTGAAGGGACTGAATTTTCCCCATAGAACTGTCTTGACATCCTTAACAAATATTAATTCATCATAAATATAAGAATTTATTCCTAGACATTCTATTCTATTACATTTACTTCATTCTTAGACATTCTAGTCTACTACACATGTATCCCCATACCAATACCATGCTGTGTTGGTAACTGCCATTTATAGTAAATTTTGAAATTGGTAAATATCAGAACTAATTACAAACTTGTCCTTTTAAGATTATTTTTTTTCTTCTCCTGATCCATTGTGTCTCTATATAAATTTTAGTATCACTATGTTTATTTTTGCAAAAACCCATCCAGGTTTTAATAGGGAATGTACTAAATCAATATATAATTCTGAAGAGTACTGACATCTTAACAATATTATCTTGAATCCATGAAGATGAAATGTTGTTCTGTTTACTTAACTCTTCATTATTTTCCTTCAACAATGCTTTTAATTTTTAGTGCATAAGTCATCTTTAACTTCTTTTATTGAATTTATAAATAAATATTTTATTCTTTTGATTGCTTGTAAATAGAATTGTTATTCTCATTTTGTCTGTTGCCAGAAAATAGAAATATGTTTGATGTTTGATACTGATCTTGTATCCTGCCACCTTTCTCATTCATTAGTTCTCATATTGTTTAGGCATTTCTTAGGATTTTTCAAAATACTGTACCATGTCATGTTATCTCTTAATTTTCAATTTTGAATACCTTTTATTTCACTTTCTTGCCCAATTGTTCTGACTAGCACCTCCCATATAATGTTTAATGAGCATGAAAAAACGGACTATTCTGTTGTGGTTCTGATGCTAATAGGCAGACATCAAGACTTTCTTCTCTTTGCAATTATCCAACTTAATATTAATTATATAATAAACTTTGTAAAGTTATAATTTTATCAGAACTTATTGACGTAATAATATTTCTGATGACTTGACAATTTGCTCTATGTTTTGTAGTTTTAGAATGCCTTCATTCAGTGGAATTATATATGTGATCATACTATGTGTTTTAGGTTAAATTTTTTACTTTTGTATTTCTCATTAGTTTTTATCTCTGTATCTATCAAGTTGCCTTAGAATGTCATAAACTTGCCATTAATCCTTACCTTTATTTCTGTCATTCGCAAACCATAGAAATAATATGAGATCAAAATATTTGAAATATTTGTAATTAAGGACCATTATTATAGATTTTCAAAAATGGCATTTTCCTCAAAGGCCAGTCATGAAAAGACAAACTTTATGAGTATTTTCTAATAGGTGTAAATTTTAAAATTTAGCCCTTTAGTGCCCTGGCTATCATTACAATTTTTCAATTCCAACAATACCCTTGTAAGGGATTTAACCTGTTAAGATTTGCAACTTAGAAGTTCTCCTTGGGGTTAAAATCAAAGCTAGAAATGACACAGATTAGAAATATCCACACCCATTCCATTGCAGAATAGCTCACGTATATAGTTCTCATTCTTACTATTTTAAAGATTTTCCAACAGTTCAGTGTTTACGACATTTGTTCTATATTTCCATGGGCAGAGACTGAGAAAGTTCATGTTATTTAGCCCACTTCAGTAAAAAAAACAAGACAAAACAAAAACAAAAACAAAAAAAAAACCCTGTGATGATTGGAATTTACTTCTACACTGTTGAGGTATCACCACTCCTTACATAGAGATTTTGAGCATTTGACATGTAAACAGTATGAATTAGAAATTGATTTTAAATATTTATTAATTTTAATCAGTTTAAATTTAAATAGCCAAATGAGGGATAGGACTACCACTTTGGATAGCTCAGAATACAGTTCATCCCATGGAAGAAAATGGAATTTTTATATTCAGAAGTTTTCAGTTGAAACAAACTGAAAAAATCACAAAGATATAAAATTTGAAAAAAAAATCCACAGTTGATGATTTTGACTATATGTGAAAGAATTAAACACTATAGTATTTACATTCTTATCTATATCCCTTCTCTTAATTCATTTACCAGAAATAAAAAATGTTTCTGTGCATTAGCCATTAGCCAAATCTGAATGTATATAATTGGGGTATAATACCAGGAGCTGGAACTTCCTCACCATTGCCCAAACAATAAAAGTATTTCTTGTGACTGGGCATGGTTGTGCATACCTGTTATCCCAGTGACTTAGGAGGCTGAGGCAGGAGGATCTCAAATTCAAAGGTAGTCTCAGAAACTTAGCAAGGCACTTAGCAACTCAGGGAGATTCTGTCTCTATATAAAATATATAAGGGCTGGGGATGTGGCTCAGTGGTTTAGAGCCTCTGGGTTCAATCCCTGTATCAAAAAAAAAAAAAAGTGTACTTTGTACTTTCAAGAGGCTCTCTCTTTCTCTTTCCTATTATTTTTATATGCTGTTAGCTCACAGGAGGCTTCTGTCATTGTCCTAGTTTTAGAAAAAAAATTTGTTGCCTGTATTGATTGGGAAAATTCCTGGATTCTGTTGATTCCTCTATTCTTGGTGGCTGGTATGCTCTGGGGTCTAGACTCATCTTTTCACATTTATGAGTGTGAGTTGAGGTAGTGAAAAATCAGAGTCAGGTATTTGAGCTAAGAATCATTTAGATCAAATAGGAGTTCTGCTTGGAGTAAAGTTCTGTTCACTAAACTTGGTATCATTATTTGCTACCAAAGTCTTAATACTTATGATGAAATGTCATTTATCATCCTTTAGAAAAAATATTTCCCATAAGGGAAAGCATTTTTGATGGGTTTGAATTTCTGATTCCCATAATGTGTTTATATATTTGCCAATCTCTAAATTCAGTTCTGCCTATTTTTGAATGCTGATATTCAATATTTGTGTTTTGATGTACAGCATCCATCCTTCCTATTGTGATTGTCCTTTGGAAATATCCCTTCAGCTATGTAGAACTTATATTAATGGAGCTGTTCCACCTGCTCTAGAAGGCATATGAAAAAACAGGGTCAAACTCAATGACATAAAAATTTGATTTCCAAATGTTAGTTAGGAACTTGTTTTATATTAGATCTCTAGATGTATTATGTATATCTGAAAAATTTTTAGAACAAAGTTGAGCTGAGATGAAAAATATTGAATTTTTAGAGTCCAGTCATTCCTGAATCCAGCTATAGCCAGTTATATAACATGATAAATTTTCTTTTACAGTACAAGAAGTTAGGTTTCTGACACTTAGGAAAAAACAAATTTCTTGACTAACAGAGATTTAAACCAAAGAAATAGGCACTCCAGAAGAGAATTTGCCCAATATTGCTTCTTTTTCCAAGTTCCACTTTTACCCTCAATACATATTATTTTGACTTGTCTCTCCACATGTTACCACACTATTTTTTAATTTTGAATTAATGCTTGTCAAATTGAAACTGGAGTATAAATATATATTGCAAAATTTATTTCCTGCTCTCTTCCTTATAAAGATCTGTTTTCATGTTACATAAAAGGTTGTTTTTTCAGTCTAATATGTAAGCATAGAACATAACATGTATCCTTTAGATTGTTTCCACAGTTCTCTTGCTTTTCCTTCTTACTTGTCTATATATTTGTATGTCTATATGGCTTCCCAACAGATGCATCTTATAAATTAAAGCTCCCATTCACCAAGTATATTTTAAGATTATAGAAAACATCATTTCATCTTACTATTTTCAAACTCTTCCCTTCTATTCTTATATTTACTATGAGTTGTTCAGAATTAAACCAAATAATTAACATTCTCAAAGTGCTAATAATTCATGAGGCGTGCAATTAATAAACTTTTATTGCATAACAAATTATCTTAAAACATTAAATCAAAAATTTAAATTCTAATAATTCTTTGGATTTGGGGGGAGATTTTCTTATTTGGACCAGTTTTGATGGTGCTGGATAGTGTAGGAAGGGTTCACTCCCATTTCTGAAAGTTGTCAGGTTTAAGACCAGCTAGGATGGCTCATCATTGTTCTCCCTGGTCTCTCATCCTCTTTAAGCTACCCAAGGCTTCTAAACCAAGCAGGCTTAGGGCTTGCTAAATGAAGACAAATACCAATGTGCTGATATCCTATTGGTCAAAAAAAGGAATGGATATCCCTTATACACCCTGATAGAAAGAGCTATAGAATTTTACTCCAAAAAGGTATAATTTTTTTATTGGTTGCTCAAAACATTACAATACTCTTGACATATCATATTTCATACATTTGATTCAAATGGGTTATGAACTCCCATTTTTATCACGTGTACAGATTGCAGGATCACATTGGTTACACATCCACGTTTATACATACTGCCATACTAGTGCCTGTTGCAGCAGAATACAAAAGGGTATAATTTTAAAGATGAAAGAAATTTGTGATTTTTGTTTGTTTGTTTTACACAATATCCTATAGGGAGCTGAAAGTATGAGACATCTTATCCCCATTACAGGGTCATGGCTGATACTCTTAAAAAAATCAGTGAGAAAAGCACAATAAATTTATTTCATTTAAATATTACTTAACAGGAGAGCTTTCAAAAATGAAGAGAAGACCCAAGGAAAACTATCTATCTTTACTCTTGCAGTCTATGAACAATGGATGGCTACGTAGAAATGTGATTAGACAAAAGGATCTGACCCACATATAATGGACTAAGGGGGTAAACCAGCAAAGCCTGTCTGTTCAGATTCTTCCTGGCCTCTCTGTGTAGCTTTCCTTTCTCCAATATATATAGGGCAACACCCCTTCTGGAATATGGGCCTCAGGATCTACCATCAGTCAACACAGTTTAGAGAATTTCTTTATGGTTAGTTCCTGCACAGAAAGTCAGAAAGTTAAAGTGTTATTTCTAATTTCTATTACCCATCTTGGAAAAAAAGGAATTTGGTTTTTATGAATCACTATAATGGAGAAAAATGGGCAAAAGACAGAAGGGCAAGAGAAGGTCAGAGAGAGGCTTTGTTTCTGAGGCCAGTTTTGAGGTTCTTCAGTCTCCTTTAGTTCAAAGTACTGAGCATGGCAAAGTGCCATACTTTGGGTGGTAATTTTCTGAGCTCCAACAATGCTACAACTTGATATTTCATAATTCATAATGACTTGCTAAATTTTTTTCTTATTTTCTGATCTTTATATCTTGGGGCCCTAGTAGCAATAGAAAGAAAGCCTCATGGAATGCAAAAGTAAATATCTGTGATAGATATAATAGAATGAATAAAGTCTGGAAACTAGTGAAATCCAAGTCTACCAGTTTTTTAAAAATATTTATTTTTTAGTTGTAGTTGGGCACAATATCTTTGTTTTATTTATTTATTTTTATGTGATGCTGAATATTGAACCCAGGGCCTTGCACACCTTAGGTGAGTGCTCTACCAATGAGCTACAAGCCCAGCACCCCCCAAAAGCCTCTCATATTTAAAATGTATTTAAAATTAAATTACACATAAAATTACTACTTACATTTCATATAAAGAAAAATAGCTTCATATTTGTGAAGTCATTTATAATTTTCAGTATATTTTCACATTTATCATCTCATTTTAGATAGAAATATCATAGCAAAATATGGAAAAAAAACAGTGGAAAAACAAGCAAGGACTGATTATAAAAATTTTTGCATATAATACTCTATGGCACTATTAAAATTCATTTAAGTCATTTAGAGATAAAAATATCTTTGAAGTAATAACTAAATAAATTATATATTATGAAATATATATACTCATCATCCAGTTAGAAGAGAAAAAAATCTCATGAGTTATCTATAGTGAGAACAATGCTCAGATTAAACAATTGATAACTCGTTTAACACAATCAGAAACATTGTAATATACATTTTCATTAGTACATCTAACAGAGTGTATAGTTATACCATGCAATTCCAAAAATCTTCTCTGCCTTTCAAACTGAAATTAAATTATTTTCCAATAAAAATAGAAAATAATTTTTAATGTTCTTCTTCAATGTATAATATTATCCATATTATACAGGCTGAGCTATAGGACTTTATCTTCAGGTATGTGTTATATAAATAATTTCACCACTGGTTATAGGTTGCAGCATAAAACTTATATGTGCACAGTGACATGACAAAAATACCTGCCTATGGTGCAATAGTACAATGGACTCCCTCCAAGTATCTCTTAACTCCATGGAAGGAAAATGAGGGAGGGGACAATTTCCAGATATTTGTAGAGTTATATTGCTCTTGTCCAGGACTACAGATATAACAGCTCCCTTTTAATCACTTGCCTTTCTTTCAGAGACTTTTTAGAGATGCCAAATGAACTCTCAATAATAACAGAAAGGACATTCATCCAGTCTTTTAAAAACAATTCTGTAGGCAATGAGTTTATCAAATGTGCTTTAGAATGTACCTCCTTCTATCAAATTTGCTACTATCCTCTCTCCTGACTTCATTTACAAGTTTCACTCTACACTTTGCTCCTTCCACAAAATATCTTAACATCTATTTTTTTATCTTATTTTTTAGTTGTAGTTGGACACAATATCTTTATTTTATTTATTTTTATGTTTATTTTTATGTGGTGCTAAGGATCGAACCCAGCGCCTTGCACATGCTAGACAAGCGCTCTGTCACAGAGCCACAACCCCAGCCCCATTAAAATCTGTTTTGATTGTTGCTTTGTTATTCTGTATAGTGAAGATTATGTTCTAAGATTATTGGTTGTACCCCAGGGCCCAACCTGCTCTTACTTTGTGTCTACAACTCCTGATGGACATATAATTCTCTTCTTCCTGTGTATTCACTTTTCTATATTCATCCTTCTTATATTCAACTAATAATTCTATCTTTCCTTGATAAAATGAGGAAGAATTTCAATGGAATTTCAGCCAAAATTACAACATCTCTGGAAAATATCCTAATGTTTTATTATAAGCTACAAAGAACAGAAACAAAAAAAAACCCATACTAGACAAACAAATGAAAACTCTTAGGTAAACATTTGTGTCTCGCTCTATCTAATCTTAATTGCACTTCAGACTTTAGAAGAACAAGGGGAAATGTGAAAGAGAAGGAACCAAAGTTTCTAGAATGCTTGGTTTGGACAAGGTATAGTATTTAGTCCTATATTTAGTAAATATAGTATTTACTTTATTTGATATTCACAAATGGCCAGTGAGTTAGGCATCATTATTTTTAGTATATAGATGTAAAAGCAGGTGTAAAAAGGTTACATATTCTTGCCTGGAGTGGTATAATTAGTAAATGGTAAGGCTTAATTTGATTTCAATTTCTTATGGCTTAAGGGTTATGATTTTCATATGGACTATGTTTCACTAAGTATTTGTATATCCAGACACATTACAACTTCATGGTAACACATTATAGGATACAAACAAAAAATAGGAAGTTTATTTCAATAGAAAGGAATAACAAGAGGGGTTGAAAAAACAGATGGGTTCCAAAAGCTATTAGACGTTCTAATATGAAAATGCCAAATTTTGTCACATAAAATACCATCTCTTTAAAGATGACTCTCTTAAGCTTCTCAAAACTCCTAGAGTTGCACATTATTTTCATATCTTATTGCTTTAGGAATCAAATATTAAAGTGACATGTTCCATAATTAGACCTAAAAAATATAAGTTAGTGAATTACAAAAATACAAATGTTTTAGAGAATGTGCTCTCTGTGAAATAGACTATGGATATTATGGGAATATAATAACCCATAATATTATATGTATACAATAAATTATATAATATTATATAATATAAATAAAATCAGTGATTTTATTTTATCTGAAATAAAAAGTGGAGTAGATCAAATGTCCTTTACAACCAAAGTCAACAATTTAAAGTCCTCTCAAAGTAAAGTTTCTACTAAAAAATAATGGAAAACAAGTGACTATATATAACTCGAACCAATGCAATATTATTTTAGGGAAGGAATATGTATCTACATATTGAGAGATGGGGTAGAGAAAATGAAAGGCTGAGATTTATCTAATGTATTTGTCCCTGATGGGGAGGGGAAAAAACAGCCCTGAACTTACATCTTTAATAGGGAAACTTCAAATATTTATCACAATCTGTTTCGTTATCAAATATGATAATTTGTTTTAAATAAATTCATCTTAGTTATCATACTCAGATACTATATTTCCGAATGAAAGTTCTTGTGCTTATGAAGTATTAAATGCTAAAATTCTGCAAATATTTCATGTTATAAGAATCCACAACAGGCAATATTTTTATAAAATTGCATTTATCAACTAGGTAGAGGTCTTATTTAAGTTTATAAGTGATTTTTTACTTGCCATAAACTTGCAATTTTATTCTAATGAATAATTTTACAAATAGCTCTTAGCAAATGATTGGCACTTAAAAGATTGATATTGAGTTCAGAATAGCTCAGTAGGCTTTGTATATACCACTCCAGATCTGAAAGAGGAAATATACTGAAAATTTAATGAAGTACAGAGGCAAAGACATATTGAGACATATCTATATTAACATAAACTGCCCTTTCTTGAGTTACTTTGGTGTATCTTTGCTGCCTCAATCAAAACCTAATTAAACGTAAATAGAATTTCTATGAAATGGGTACTGTGAAAAAATCAGCTGCCACTTCTGATAGTATCATCTAGATACATTTTTGAATGGGCTAAAAGTATCATTATATGGTTTTTCATCAAGATTTTTGGAAAGAACATTTTTCTCTTTGGTTGAAGCATATATCTTACCCTAGAAGTTGAATATGAAATACATTTTGCTGGTGGTTATATATTGTTTATGACCTTCTTCCCCATGTCTGTAATGTATTTGAATGCAGTTGAAATTCCACAGTGAAAAAGGACCCTACCTTATTTGAATAAGAACATTTTTGCAGTAAAGGCAGAAATGTATTCTCTAATCCTGTTTAGGGTAAAAAATTCCATTCATCTCTGACTTTAATAGATTGTGGATCTCTCAGAGGGAAATCTACCCAACACAATATCATTTTAGGGAAGGTGTGCTTTAATTTAATAAGGTTTAAAATGGATTACATTGTTTTCAGAAGGGGAAAAAAAGAACTGGGTTTAACAACTGTCCCTGAATAACTAAAAATGTATTCAAAACAAAATCCCTTTGATAATACACATGAAAAAAATGTAAACTCTGATTTTCATCAAAATCACACAGATCAGTCCTACATTGGACATACTCTTGGTCTACTGGCAATTAAAATAGAAAAATATACTTGATGCTGTGTTGGAGAATTGCAAATGTTAATGCAAAAGCTTGTATTTCTTATTTCCTACAAATGTTGTTGATTTTTTATTTGTTCAAATATGTTATAGTAAAGGCAAGGATAGCCCAAACAATGCATACTCTTAGCAAATGAATTCTATCTGGCTGTGAAATGCATTCTACGTTTATATTTATGGCATATTTTTCTTAGTATGTTTCAGTTAGAAAAGTGCACGTAAACTCAATTCAAGATGTAAGGCTAGAGGAAGGCAGCTCTCCTAGTTGTTCTGAGGCTCAGGATTCAAGCAGCAGGAGTATGGCTTCTCTTGTAAGTTCACTAAAGAGAAATTTCACTAAAACTTAATATTCGACAGTCAGTGCATCTTAAAGACTCAGAAATGAGAGGACATTGGACAAAGATGAAAGGGTCTATTGGAGTCAAGTCAGTTGTGGCAACAGTAGTGGTAGCAGAACTGTTTATGCACAGAGTCTGGGAAGGGACACAGAGAAATACAATGGACAGTTTTACTATGGAAAAACCTGAGATCAGAAAAGCAGCCCACCCTTAGCTAATGAAGCGGTGCTGAAAAAGTGCCCCATGTTTCCCAACTGGCCACAGAGAGTTGAAGCTATCTTGGGGCAGCCACATGGCAGCTGCTGCTCTGGGAGCCAGGAGGTCTAAGCAAACATGGCTACATAGTCCTGTCAAGCACCTTGTCCTAGAGTGTACTGAGCAGGATGGGAGTAAAAGAGGCACAGAGAATGCCTTATCCAGAGGGATTCATGTTGGAAATGTGAAGGGAAGCTCAACTTGATTCCCCTTTGAGTCTGGCAGCTCATGTGACCAGATGTAGTGGGTTGGGAGTCTGAACAGACAGGTGAAAATACACATAGGAACTAAGCCCTGGAAGCCTAGAAGGGCTGTGTTCATTAGCAGCATAGAGGGTGAAGAAGTAGCTCCCAAGTCCCCTGAGTGGAATCCTTGGAAGGCTCCTGAGATCAAGACTCCCAAAAGAGATTGACAACTCTCAGGCCTTAGGGGTGTGTTGACTAATCTCTCTAGAATAGGTATCATCGAGGCCTGAATAAATCTAAGCCCCACTTGCTTGAATCCACTCATGCATCTCAACAGTGACCCTATCCTGGGAGTGCATGGATCTGTTCTGTGCAGAATCCATCCCATTCTAGCTCATAGTGAAGAGAAGCTGAGAATTTTTTAAAACAGCTTCAGTTTTTTTGCCACTCCAACTGGCAGCTTGGTGATCAACACACACACATGTACACACAAAGGAAGATTTAAATACACTCCAGCCTTTGCTCTTCCACTCATTTTATAACACAAGAAAAAGCAGAAAGATAGTTTGGCATAGACAGTGGCCATCTATTCTTGTTGACTATTTTCACCATCTCAGGGGAGAGAATTCCTTCATTTTTCATTTAGAATCTTTTTGTTATGATTGTTTTTGGTTTGGTTTGGTTTTTTCTTTGATTTTGTGTGTGCTTTTGCTGTGCTGATTTCTGGATATATATATTTCTTTTTTTTTTTCAATTTATAGCATTTCTTAACTGTAGTTATTTTTTCTTACCTTATCTTTCAAGGGTTAGGGTTTTGGGTTAGTACATTTTGGTTTGGTTTTGTATATCTTCATTTGTCCATTTCTCCTCTTTTTCTCTCTCTCTTTTGTCCCTTTACTTTATTTCTATTTTTTCCTCCTCCTTCCTTTTAGCCACCACATGCTACATCTCTTTTACATTTTCTCTGATCTTTTGAAATTGTAAACTCCCTTATACCTTCTTATGACATTTTCTTTTCTCTTAATTAACTGTATTCTTATCATATTTTAGCACTAATCATTTTATATAACTCCTGCCCTCACCACTAATGTTGTTGCAATTATTAATACTGTGGAAGACATAGTTGACACCTGTTGTTTGCTTTAATGCCAGATATAGTTAATAGTTACTTATTGTTTTTGCTGTTGGCAATCATTGCTCCTACGATTTCTGCTTCTTGTGGCAATTGAAACTGTAGATGTCATAGTAGGAACCAAGTATTTAGTTCACTGCTGTACATTGTGTGCATTGGTTATTGCTATTGTTTGTTTCCACCTATTTTGGGAGGCCCTGAGAACTTACAGGGATACTAAAAGTTCACAGTGTTGAAACTGTGCTGCTGAGCTAACTCAACCAAAAGAGAAAGCACCTTGCTTCATACACACAAAAAAATGCCACTCAATCTTCAGGTATCATTTTATAAAAAGACAGAACAGACAAAAGCGCAAACTAATGACCAGATCCCAAAGTGGTCCCCCAGGTACCACAAAAAACCATTGCTATAGCAAAAACAGAGGAGAATCACACAAAGTCTATGCACACCACATCTACAAGGAGGTTCTTAATCCAGATCAATCTAGGACAATTTGGCAAGTGAAAACTGTGCCCTATAAAAATCTACACATAAGAGTTGAAGAGAAATCCCTTCCAATGGATGCATAAAACCCAACACATGAATAAAAGAAATATAAAAAAACAAGTTAATATAACACCTTTAAAAGTTCGTAGTTCACCAATAAATAGCTCCATAATATTAAAATGGAAAAAATATCAGATAAGTACTTCAAAAGAATCATTATAAAAATAATCTGTAAATTCTAAGACAACAGAGAAAAACAATTGAACAAATTAAAAAATTCAGTACAAATACAAATGAGAAATTCAATAAGGAGAGAATTGTTTAAAAAAACTGAACAGAAATCTTGGAAATGATAGATATAATAAATCAATAAAATATTCAGTTGAAAGTCTCTTTAACAGAGTATACCGTGCTAAAGACAGAATCACAGAACTGGATGAAAAATGGCCTTGAACACAGAGATAGCGTTAAATAAAAAAAATTAAGTAACCATGATCAGAATATACAAGAGCTCTGGGCTAAGATGAAGAGAACAAATTTAAGAATCATTGGAATTGAAGAGTGTTATGAGAGGTGGATAAACTCTTTAGGGAAATAATATGCCAAGTCTTCACAATGAAATAAACATCTAGATATGAATGCATTCAGAATCCCAAAGAGACAAAATCAAAATAGAACCTGTCCATAGCATATTATAATTTAAAAAGTCTAACATACAGAACAAGGAGAGAACTTTGAAAGCCTCAAGAGAAAAATATTAGGTCACAATTTAGAGGCAAGCCAATCAGAATCACTTCTGACTTCTCAGCACAAACTCCAAAAACCAGGAGGTCTTGGTATCATGCTTCCCAAATCCTGAAAGAAAATAACTGTCAAATAAGACTGTTATATCCAGCAAAGCCATCATTCAAAATCAAAGAAGAAATAAAAACCTTACAAGAGAAACCGAAAGTAAAAGAATTCATAGCACTAAAGCAGCATTACAGAACTTGCTTAAAGAATTAATGCACACAGAAGAAATTAAAAATAAACCTCAGGGCTCACAAAAGAACAAATATCATTTGAAAAGTAACTAAGAAAATGAGAAACACTACAAAATTAAACATGATAAGTTAATCGAAATGTCATTTCTGTCTCTCTATAATAACATTGAATGTAAATGGCCTCAATGCTCCAAATGAAAGACATAGGTTAAAAAACAAGACCCAACTATATGTTGTTTGCAAGATATACATCTTAAAGGCAAAGATAGCCACAGGCTGAAAGTAAAAGTAAGGAAATTGATATCATATGTGAATGGAACTTGAAAACAAGCAGAAATAGCTGTCATCATATTGGACAAAGCATATTTCACACCAATTTAATCAGAAGAGACAAAGAAATTGAACTTCATTTAATAAAGAGAAAAATCCAAAAAGAAGATATCACAATAATAAATCCTTATGTCCCAATCCTGGGTGCAAATCAATATGGAGGATCCTCAAATATGAAGAATAGAACCATTATATGACCCAGGTATATCACTTCTCAGTATTTATACTGAAGAATTAAATTCATCTTACTACAGTGATACATGCATACCCATGTTTACAGCAGCAGAACTCACAGTAACCAGAGTATGGAACTAGGCTAAGTTTTCATCAATAAATGAACAGATAAAGAAATTGTGGTATATATGCATAATGAAGTTTTATTCAGCCATAAAGAAAAATAAAATGATAGCATTTTCAGGAAAAATGGATGAAACTAAAACCCATCATGTTATGTAAAATAAGTCAAACTCAAAAGAATCATGTTTTCTCTCACATGCGAAAACTAGAGAGTGAAAAGGAAAACAAAAGTGGAGTTGGATATCCTAAAATTCAAAAGGATATTAGTAGAGGAAAGGACCAAGGGGTGGGAGATGGGGAGGGAAGAGGGAAATTCTATGAGTGATACTGGCCATATTATATTGTTATATTGTGCACAAGTATGAATATGCAACAACAAATGCAGCTAATATCTACAACTATAATGGACCAATAAAGAATATGGGAAAAAAAGCAAACTGTGCATAGAATATAGGTTCCACACCTAACCTTATCACTAAGAAACTCTATTATGTTTAATTCATAAGGTTAAAAAGAGTTAAGACTGGGTCATACTAGATCAAAAAGAGTGATAATTATGAAAGCTGGAATCAGTATTCTTGTTGGATTTTAATAGGGTCTACTGCATAAAATCATCTCACAGACAATAAGAGTGTATCTAGGGACCCACTGGAGTTCTCAAAATTTCTATTCATATATAAATATTATTGAAAACTCTCTCCTATGCATTTTGTTCTTCATTTTTTTCTTTAACAATATTATATTAAGTATTTATTATGTTCTAGGCATAATTATGACCACTATAGTACATAGCAATGAACTAAACAAAGTCTTAGGGTTAGAGATGAAATAGAAGTATATATGTGTGTGTTGAAACATACTCTACAGAAAAACAAATCTGAGTAAGGAAGAAAGTGGTACATTGGTGGTGGGGATGGTAGTCTCAAGTGCTTATTTAACTTAGGGTGATCAGAAATAGGCTATGTGAAAATGTACATTTCAATAGAACTCTGAAAGAAGTAAGAAGGTAAATTATAATGACATATAGAAGAGCTTACCCAGTGCAGGGAAGAGAAAGAGTAGATTCCTTGGCCATGTGCCTTCTCTGTCAATATCAACTGAATTTTTCTTTCTGTGTTCCCTCTTCCACATGATCTACTTATTTTATTTACTGCTTATCATTAATTTTACATACTCATACTAAAATATTGTTTCTACTTTATCCTATTTCCCCTTTCTCAATGCACCCCTTTAGCTTTAATTCCCATTGCTTAGCTGTATGAGTCATTTATCTTTTCTTCCAGTTAAAATTATAAAATGCAAAACTCACATTATCACAGCTTCTCTTGTGTCTTATGATCTTTGGGAAGTTTACAGAATGGGTTGGGAGTTGAAGATTGAGTTATGTGATACCAACTGTGATAGTCATAAATATTACTTTATAGCAAGGAATTCAGAAGAACATTTATCTTTAAAGGGTGCTAGGAATACAGTGTAATCCAATCAGTAAAGTTATCTATCTTTCTCTACCTTATATAAAATATCTATTAAATGAGTGCATTGAATTTTTAGTTTCTAAAATATGTAATCATTACTGGTCTCCAACATATTGACAAACTAGTAAGAGGCATCTGTACTTAGATTTTAAACATAGACCACCCAGATGATTGAAACCCCAATAGAGTATGGTGGCAAAGCTCACCCAATTTACCAGAATCTCAAAATGAAACCTTACTTGGAGTAGGGTCTTTATGGTTATAAGTTAAAGATCTCAGAATTAAATCTTCCTGGATTTAATATGGATCTTAATCTCATAACTGGTGTCCCAGTGAGAGAAAACAGATAGTGATTTGAAATACAGAGATACAGAGAGAAAATCATATGAAGATTTAGTGATTCATTTATAAAACAAGGAAGGTCAAGGATTGCCAGAGCCACCAGGAGCTAGGAGGGCAAGGAATGGTATATTCCTCAGTTTCCCAAGGGAACCAACCCCACCAACAACTTGATTTCAAATTTCTGGTCTCTTGAACTTAAAAAAAAATAAATCTGAGTTGTTTTAAGATATCAAGCTTGAGGCAATTTGTTAAAGCAGCCTTAAGTAACTAATACATCTTCCCATGAGTTAGGATACATAATCAATTCAAATACTCAAGATAATATTTTCAGGAAATAAATACATGTCATCTACACACAGCAATTTGTGTATTTATGTGTGTGTGTGTGTCTACAAAATTTTTAATGCTCACCTGAATTACTATTTCCAAGTAATCGTTCTTTACTTTTTGTTTGTTTAGCTTATTTTTGTTAAACATATGAAACTACTCTCTTTCATAATTATATGTATAAGCATTATACATTTTAAAAAACATTTTTCTAAGATAAATTTAAGTAGCTTGAAAGGATGTATAAAATATAGTTAGATCATAAAATTAAAGGGAAATAAAATTATAAGAAAAAAGGCAGAAGTGTAAGGGTAAGGGGCAATAAAAATGTAGCTGGTGATAAATATTATAAGGATTTGTACACTCTTTTATCTTCAATAATGATCTATCCTCAGTCATACTCTCCATTTGCATAATCAATTGAATAACGACATATACATTGCTATAATTGGAGGAATTTTTTCAGGCAGCTATACATAAAGACAACAGTATGTGATAAAATGGAATAAATAATTTTCAATATTATATACTAGATACATGTTACAAAGATGTGTTTCATAAACATTTTGTAAACTATTAAAAAGGAAACCGTAACAAAGACAATTGTTTTAAGGGATGTGCAGAGAAATAGGTGGTAGTCAAATTATGCTGTTCTCCAGCGAACTGAATTATTATGGCCATTAATTTTTGAATACCTAGATTAAAAGGGATGAACTACATGAACTTTCAAGAAAAAACATTGTAAGTGTTTTCATCACTTGTAAGATTTTAAGAAATACTGAGTAACATTGCCTTCAAAATTATAGTCTCAAATTGTGACTACAGTTCTTGGTATTAATCCCAGCTGGAACAAAGACTCTACACCTTCATAAATAAATGCACTATGGATGAGTTAATACTCTTTCAAAAGTAGAAGAATCAAATGAGGAATCTTAATTAAACATGGTGCCTTTCCACCTCTGCTCTGAATTGTGGTGGGAACAGAATTCCCTCTGACAGTTGTTTTAGATCTGTTTCAAACATGGATGAGTGCATAATCAAAAAAACTAAAATCCTATGCTATGTAGAATTGCTGACATAGTTTGAAAAAATGAGGCAAACACAATTAAAAACACTTTGAACAAATTAAATCTTAATAAATTACTCATAGGATTGTATCATTTTGAGGTATACTATTTCTAACTGTATAGTATGATATGATATGTATCCTTTCTCAGTGAAAACATTATAATTGAGATATCTTGTTTTATCGAAATTGTTATTTTGAAAGCCACTTAATAATGTATGATAGTGATAAGTCTACAAAGCAACATGTTTAGTATCAAAATTTATCTTTATTTTTTATGATATTAATTACTTTGTGTGGTCAGTTGACTACTCAAATTATAAAAGTATAATATGCATATAAATAATAGTTACTTTCTGAATGTTAAATGGAAGAAAGTACACCTATAAATTAAAACATATAAAATCAAGCATTCAGAAAAAGAATTTGAAAGAAAGGTTGCTATAGCAGTCACTGCCAGTGGCCCACAGCTATTTCTTCTATATTCATATCTGTTACATATCTGTTCTCCAAAGGCCACTTACTGTGAAAATATGGAACCATCTTGCTCAAGGTTTTTCTGCTGAAAGATCATATTATGCCTTCAACAAGAAAACCAGAAATGCCAGAGAATCAATGCCTTTGGAAAGGTTCATCAGTAGTGAAGTTTCTGAATAACAACAACAAGAAAGTGGACAGAGGGTAAAGTAAGAATTAGTTATGGGCCAGTGAATTGTGTTAAAAAGTGTCCCTCCAACATTGATGAAGATTGGGACATCAGAATGTAACTTTAATTGGAAATAGTGTCTTTGTAGATGTAAATAGTTAAGATGAGGTCATATTTAATGAGGATGAGCCCTAAATCCAATGAATGTTTTTTTTCATAAAAAGGCCATATGTAGACACACAAAGAAGAAAATCATGTAACAACAGCCAAGAAGGGCAAAGATTCCCTGGAGTCACCAAACCCTACTTGAGTTATGTCTCTGCTAAAATCTGAATCTTAGCACTTTACACAGTCCAGATGTATTAAAGAAACCAACCAACCAACAAAACAACCAACCAACCAACAAATATGCACTATAAAAACAATCTGGATTACTCTTAGAAACAGATCCTGGATCTTCTTATTTTCATTTCATACCCGCTTTCAGATTTTGAAGGTAAATTGGAGCCATTTCCAAGTAACTTATTCCAATATTTTGATTAACTGGTTAAACTAGTAACTTCTCCATAGTGAAGGGCAAGAAAGTAATTGGAAAATGGACCCTTTCTTGGCTAGTCCTCTTCTATCAAAGATTATTATTCCCTGTTTTATTCTCTTTAATGGAGAATAACCTTCCTAGTCAAGCCCCCACCTCTGAATATTGCAGCTCTAATGAAGACAAACCAGAACATAACCAGACTACAAACCCTGAGGGAAAAACTAGAAATACCAGGATCCTACCAATTCTCCTCTAATTTGAGCATAGTCACCATTTCATACAGCAACTACAAGACCAACACTCTGGGGAAGGTCCCTATGAAGTTGTTCTCAAATTCTTTAAGAACACATCATCATAAAATACACTTTGAATGCATTTCAAAGCCACACTATTAAAGAAATCACTGCCATTTATTCTTTATAAAAAATCATGCCAAACTACCACTAATGGGATCCAAATTCTTTGCAGGTTCTTAATTCATTACATGAATGATGTAATGCCTCTGGCAATTCAGTAGAGATAATTTTATTCAGATTACTACAATAGAATGTTTATTAAAGACATATGTATTAAAAAGACACTACAAAACCTTAGTAAACAAAGGGTCATTGGAAAAAGTAGAAAACTAGACCCAAATGAAAACATAGCCCATAGAACAAAACAACCAATATTCAAATTTTCAAATTAAAAGAAAACTCTGATCTCCATTTATTATCACATTGCACTATTATGGCCATACATAAATACAAGGACCCCTAAAGTAATTTTCTTTACTTTTACCTGCAAGTAACAGTCAAAAAAGTAAAAACCTATTTATTTATTTATTTTTTAATGAAAAATTAAAAATCAAACTTTCTCCTCTAAATGTCTCCTTTTCTGGCTTAATTTGAGAACAACTAACAATATGGAACTTAATCTGACCTATGCTTCTAGAAAGTAGCAAAGGTTGTTAAGAAAATTGTCATTGTTCTGAGATATTTTTCCATGTTCCAAGAAACAGCTAACTGAAATGAGCCACTTTGATCTTGCACATGACAAAATAACCCTTCTGCATTCTGAATGGAGACTTGCTGTCCATATTTCCTATTGACTACTTTATTTATCTGCCTCTGTAAAACTCTAGGTTTTCTCCCTCTTCTTTGACATATTTTTTTGGAATATTATTTCTATTAAAACAGCTTGAATAAATCATCTCATAATTATTAGGGGCATTTTGCCTTTCACAAAACTAATCAAAAGCCTACATTGAGTTTGAATCCCATTAACAACAGCTGTTGCCTGAATTATCTCCACTAGCTCAGTTGCTGCTGATTCAACACTTTGAAAGTTGATCCCCTACAAAGTGGTTACTAGGTTCTCTTATGGGTCAAGCTTTCCTCTTTTTAAAATTTACAAGTAGTTACTAAGACACAGAAAAATATCATGAAGTCAATTCCACAGACATGAAGTGCAAGAAATGCAGGCAAATACACAGATCCTTGAGGGGTTTACACCCTAAGTATCAACTCCTTTAACAATTAACAAATAAATGTGTTTTGTAAACTAAACATGTATCTCAATCTACACCACATAGTTCTAAAGCAACTCTGAAAATAGACTAGAAATATTCACAATCAATATTTTAAACTGTATTTTAAACTGTATGTGTGGATCCCTGTGAAAACCATCACTATAATCAAGGGAATAGACATATATTTATTATCTGCAATTTTCCTCATGCCCCTTTGGTTGTTATTTTTGTTTTCATTTTCTATAGTAAGACCACTTAATATGAGATCTATCCTATTAGTAACTTTTTAAAGTATCGTTACCTAAGTAAGACATTATGTTAGACAGAAAATCTTTAGAAATTATGCATCTTACTTAATTAAAACTTAACACTCATTGAATTACCCTCCCCCCATTTGCCCTACTACTCAGCCCCTGATGGCCACCATTTTATTATGTTTATATGAATTTGACCTTATAAAAGTGGAATCTATTTGTCCTTCTGTGACTGGTTTATTTCACTTAACATAATAACCTCCAGGTTCATCGATGTTGTTGCATATGGCAAGAATTATTTTCAAAAACTAAATAATAGTTCAATAAATGTATACTATTTTCCCCATTCATTCATCAATGGTTATTTAAATTATTTCCATAATTTGGCCAATTTGAATAAAGATACAATGAGCATGAGAGTACAGATATCTCTTTGAGGTTCTTATTTTAATTCTTTTAACTACATGCCCATAAGCAGGATTGCTAGTTCATATATTAATTCTATATTTCATTTTGTGAAGGACAGCTATAATGCTTTCCCATAGTGGTTGCACCATTATACATTCCCTCAAATAATTTACAAGTTTTTCTGATTTCTCCACATTTACCAATACTTGTTTTCTTGCTCTTTTGATAGCAGACATCCAAAGAGTTGTAAGATGATTTCTCTTTGTGGTTGTGACTTACATTTCTCTGTTGAATAAATATTTTAATATAATTGTTGAACATTTCCATGTCTTCTTTGAAAAAAAAATGTCTATATATATAGGTCTTTCATTCACCACTTTTTAAATCTGTTATTTATATTTTTGCTATTGACTCATAGTAGTTCCTTATAAAATTTTTATAAGCCTCTTACTGGATATGTATAGTACACAATACTTTCTTTTCATACGTTGCCTTTTCTCTCAGTACTATTTGTTTTTTGCCATGCCAGACCCTGTTAATTTGAAGTAGTCCAATTTGTCTAGCTTTACTTTTGTTCATGTGCTTTCAATGTCATATACATGAAATTTGTTGGCAAGATCAATGACAAGAAGCTTTTCCCCAATGGTTCCTTCTTGGAGTTGAAGATTCAGGTGTTACCTTTAAGCTTTTAATCTTTTTAGGGTTGATTTCTGTGTATGGTGTCCGATAATGGTACAGATTAATCATTTTCTATGTGGTCATCCAATTTTTTTAGGAAGATGAAATATATCAACTATGATTCAAGTTTGAACAGCTCTGCTTAGCAGATTCATATCACCAATGACTCTCCTTCAATCACTTCCCATTGGTGCATTTAATGATCAGTAGCAGTTTCCCATAATAATTTTATATTGGTAAAGTCTTTTTCAAGAAAATAAAAGTTATGAGTATCTTTGTATTTTATTTGGTTTTTTTGAGAACCCATTTTCAATTTTTACATAGAGAAGCTATAACCTCAGTAAAATTTTATTATTTAGCTGTTAATTCATTTAACTATCTAGTCATAATCATCAAATTTAACATTAGGAATATGGGACACATATTTCTTTTGGCATTTAGAGTTAAAGATGGCTTTAAGTTATCCAAAATCTGTGGTAGAAATGAGAAGGAATTCTGAGGTACTTCTCAAATAATAAGAAAAATACTGAAATCAACCCAATTTAACTTATTCTGTCTTCTGACAATGCTGTGTAAATATTGCTATTAAAAAGTTTCTGGGACACTGAGACTTGGTTAAAACAAGAAGGGAAGCAGTAGGGGTGTAACTCAGTAATATAGCATTTTTCTAGGTTGCATAAGGCACTGGGTTGGATTCCTGCACTTGAGGGAAGAAAAAGGAAAGGAAAATAAAGAGAGAGAAATGGAAGGATGCAATACTTTTTGACTCAAATATATCTGAGAGTTAACAAGTATAAAACATTTTAAAACTACAATTTATATTACTCATTGAAAAGCACAGAAGTGAGCAAAATTTTCCTCCCATTTCCTTCCTATTAATTGTAAATACAATAAGGGCTTAGTGGCGCTCAAGCTCAACTGTAATCCCAGTGACTTGGGAGGCTGACTTCAAAGCCAGCCTCACCAACTAGCAGGTGCTAGGCAAACTCAGTGAGTCCCTGTCTCTAAATAAAATACAAAATAGGGCTAGGCATGTGGTTCAATGGTCCAGTGCTTCTGAGTTCAATTCCTGGTACCCCTCCCCCACAAAAATAGTAAAAACTAGAGTATAGTCCATTAATGATTTCATATGAGAGTCTTACAAATAAATACCTACCTCTAAAATACATCTTTATAGAAGACATTATACCATTTTTCTATCATTTGTGCCACCAACCTTACCATTTCAAGTTGAGAAGCTTGACAAAATTTCTTATATTATAACCCAAGGCAAATGTAAGGTTTGGTTCTCTTTGTAGACCTTTTAAAGGTCTATTCCTCTTTAAGTTAAAAAGCAAATGACAGTAAAATAAATATTTGTTACCATATTCATTTCTTCTGGTTTATTTTGATTGAATATCAGTCATTTCATTCTCCAAAATTAGATATTAAACATTGTTGCTTCTAGTCAATAAATTTATCTTCAGCCCTATTTTCTAAGCATTTGATTATTTAACATTCTCAATTATTAAGAGACTTTATATATTCTGCTGTTTTTATGCCCCTTGCTAGTGGTAGAGAGTCTCTAGTCCCATGACTACTGAATATTAGAAGAAAGATACAAGAGGCAAACATGGGAATCTTGGGCATGTCATCATCATCATCATTGTCATTGTCATAAATTTATTATCCTCAATACCATTTTTATAAATTTGTACCATGAACATTGTGCCAAATAATTGACAACCAATTTCTTCAATCATTCATGTAATTACTCAATAAATACATATATTTTTATTTGAAAATATATATATTTTTAGCTAATAAATGGAAAAACTTGCTATAGTTCTTATGTCTAATAAATATAATCAGGATGAGCTAATGATTGGATTTAAAAGTTCAGCTCTTAAACTTTACTATTATGTCTCTTGTTTTTGTTTGTTTTTTCTCTTTACAAGCATGGTTGAGCAACATCTTTAGGTACATAGGTAAATCTCATTTCTCTATCAAGTTAAAATATGAAGGTAAAGGTACTATACCTATAACCCTTAAAAAAAAACAGGATCAGCCTGAAAGACTACACTTTTAAACATTCAATTAAGGACACTGGGTTTTCACAGGAATTTTATATATTTAGAAAGTCTCAAGTATACTTTTAGTTAAACTAATGTTTCCCATACAAACCTGCCACATTTTCTTTTAATTAAAGTTTGACCACCCACTATAAATCATTTTGTGGATCATGGTGATCACAATTTATCATGGGGATTCTAAGACTGTATTTTTTTCTTCAAATTATATTTGACTAATAAAATTTGAAAACAATATTGCCTCGACTCTTTTGTTTTTAGACATGAAGTATATATATAGTAACTTCTGCTTATAGAAGGAAAAAAAACTCATGAAATTTAATCTCTATTGAAATAATCAAAAGATACTCTGTTTTTCACAGAATCATTCTTTCATTTATTCACTCAACAAAAATATATTTAATGTAATCCACCCATCCTGCACTGGTCTAGTCTCTGACAGTAAAGCAGTAAACCCATGAGTCAAAGACTGTAAACACTATAGTATGAGCTAGGTAGAAATGTTACTGGAAAAATAAAACAGAAAAAATAATAAGCACAGAGTTTGTTATATGATAGGATGGTCAGTGAAAAATTCCTTGAGAAGGGGACATTTGAAAAGAAACACAATAAACTGACATGGAAGCCCCAAATATGCACTGGGGATATGGTTGGATCTCAAATGTCCCCCAAAGGCCATGTAAATTCTTTCTCTGCCCTTTTGAGATGTAAATCTTCTAGTCTCTTGCCAGTTTTACAGCTATGGGATGTCTTTTGACAAGGACTTGGGAGATATCCCTTTGAAATATGATCATCAAAAATTGCACAATATTTGCCAGCCTGAGAAGGTAGAATTTTAAACTCAAATATATGAGTCGCATTTAGTGAACAGAGATGGTCTAACTCCATTTTTAGTTAACTCACCCCCCACAATATTCATCAACAATTTTTCACTAACGCACCCAGTGCTTAAAAACACTTTCATTTCTTTTTTAATTTCTTAATTTCTAGGGAGTTGGGCTTAACCTCTTTCCAATATTGCAACAGTCTTAAATAAAGCCTTCTTGTCAATTCATCTTATCAAGTGCAATTTTTCTTTGACACACTCTAGCTTCTATGGAACATGTTGTATTTTTATAATGGATGCAGACTCCTACTTAGCACTCGCTGAGACTGACATTGCAAAACAAAAACATTTCTCCAAACACAAAAGGAACTTTTTATGCTGTGGCCCCAAGCCAACTAACATCTACTATTTCCTTATCATATAATGTCTAAGGGAGAATAATTGTTTCTTGTCCAACCTGAAGACTGATATTGTCATAATAATGGTATCCAAAGCCATTTCCCCACTGTAGTGAATTTCCTCTAAGAGTGTTAGAATGGTTTCTGTGCCAATAAGCAATTTCAAAATTATCTCATCTAGCTTGAGTTGGTCTCTGTGGTTTGAAGGGACAAGTAACTCCTAACAAGTTGATAACTAGTATTTGCTAAGTACTTACCAAGCACAGAGAACTTTTAAAAACTTTTCTAAATAGGCACTGATTTGAAGGGTTAGAACTTATTAAGAGTTCTAAGTCTGAAAAACCACAAATAAAAGGATATATCAATTACCACCCCCCATCACAGGTTGAGATTTGACTCTACATCTACATACATAGCCAACAAACTATAGAAATAATTTAAAAGTTTAAAACAAAAAGAGAAAAAAATATTAATATAATAGATATATTTGAAATTTGGTCTGCCTAATTCCAAAATCCTTACTCTTATAATAATAACAATCCTATTTAAAATGTAAACAACAAACTTCATGAATTGTAATGTGTCCCTTCAAAGATACATAAGTGGCCACCTTTTTGTGTTCTAAATACAGTGGCATACACAATACCCTTGGTTGAGCACATTCACTAGTACTGACCTGGGTTTCTTTCAATCTTTCTTTCTTTTTTGTATTAAGGATCTAACTCAGAGTTGCTTTACCACTCAGCTACGTCCCTAGTTCTTTTTATTTTATTTTTTTTTTATTTTGAGACAGGTTCTCTCCAAGTTGTTGAGGTTGGTCTCAAACTTGCAATCCTCCTATCTCAACCTCCCAAGTGACTGGGATTATAGGCATGTGCCACCATGCTAGGCCTGATCCATTTAAATGTGTAGAATCCATTTATATGTTGTATGTTATAATCCATTTATTGTTTATTGTATAAGAAGGTTTTGAATGAAAATATCCTGCAAGCTATCTTTCCTCCAGGAAACAGGGCTTTCCTTTTAACCCTCAACTCTACCTAATTTATTTTCTTTCTTTCCCTCTTTTTTTCTTTCTTTTTCTTCTCCCTCCCTCTGTCTCTGATTACCATGTATGTATTAATTGCAAATAGTGATGGAGTTCAAGACTATAAACCCACATGTACACACAGTGTACACTGGCCAAATCCAACTTATTTTATTCACCCTCACTCATCCCTTCTCCTTTCCTAGTAATCATTGTTCTTCACTCAGGCGAACTTTCTTAGCTTCCTCATCTGGGAGAGAATGTGGTACTTGTCTTTCTGTGTCCAATGACATATCTCTATTCCATGGATCTACCTTGTTGTCAATTAATTTTTGAGTCTATCCCAATTAAGATTTATTTTTAACCCTCTAATTATTTATAGTCTCAATCCTTAACTCTCATTGATTTGATATTTTGCCAATGTCTACTAAATACTCCTTTTTCTTGTTTTTGTTTTGTTTTGTTTTGTTTTGTTTATGACATCCTTTCTCTTGATTATTGTCTCATCTCATTGGCTCACTTTCTTGGGTTCCTTTACTGGTTACATTTCACCTCCCCAAATTACAGTTTAAAAGTCTCGGGGTTTAGTATGTTTGACATCTTCTGTTGATAATATAATAACTCTGTAGGAAGTCTCAGCCCACTACACGTTTTCAAATGCTGTCTAAATATTGATCCCTCAAATGTTTACTTATAGCCCAAACATCTTCTCAGAACTCTGGATTTATAAATATATACAATTACCTATACAATATATCTACTTTAGGAGACAGTTGCAGTTGTGTATGATTTAAAATAAACTCTACTTAAAAAGCACATAAAAATGTTTACCATGTTAGCTTCAAAATTTATGCATGTATTAACTCTACCAATGATCATGGTTACTCTCTATTAGGGCTCATCTGCATCTGTCCTGTTTCACCATATTACTCACAGCTATCCCCACTATGCTGAAAAGAGGTTGTAATTCAAAGCAGGATGTTTTTACATTAATCTAATGTGAGCCTCCAAGTTACCAATTAATTTTTTTTTATGTATTGAAAGAAGAGGACATCTGAGAAGTATTTTATAGTGTTAAAACAATGTCCTGTGAAACATACCAGTGAAATGAAATTGGGATAAATATTTTTCACTACAAAAATGTACTTATCGAGTTAAGGAGTGATGCTAAAACAATTTGTGACTAGACCTAAAAGTAAATTTGATTTATCTACTTTACTCTCTTTTATTTTTTTCCTTTTAGACTGCATAGGCCAGGAAGTGCTTGAAATACCATGGCTATTTTTCAGTCTGGTTCATTAAGAAAAATGGTCAATTCATATCTTCATTTAATTAGGGATTTTCTCTTCTTTGAAAATCACAATTAAGAGGCCCAATTTAATATAGTATGTAATAATCCTAATTCTTCCTATTTTTACTCTTGTTACAATTTATTCAAATGTGGTTCATACTTGGAACTTCAACATAACTTTTTAAAAAGACACAAAAAAGCTGAGATATCATGATCAAGATAACTTATAAAATATTTAAAGCCCAAGATAAGCATTTTCTGTTAATTATTTAGTTTTTATATAAGTTAGCTTATTAGGTATCAAGACAGTATATGGAAGAGAAATGAACAACCTAGACTTTATCTTAAATTCAGCTATGTTCATGTCCTACAAATCCCATTTATCTAGATCTTGGACCCTGAACTTAAGACTAAGCATTCTCCCATCAGGTGAAACCCATTTGCTGTTAGGGCCCTTCAACTCAAGGCACAGGAGTTTGCAGACCATTCCAGATAATACCACAGGGCACAAGTGTTTCAGGTCTGAGAACAGAACATTGTTCTTCCATGATCCTGTAACTGAGGGTCCCCATATAACTTCATTTCCATTCAATAGTTTTCTACTATTTTCCCTTATTCTTGAGCTCAGTTTTGACAATCTACTCACTAGCTTGGGCTATTGCTGGAATTCCTTCACAACCTTCCCAGTATCTTTTTCTTCATTATGAAAGTAGGACCTAGGCCCATTTCAGGCAAAAAAAAAAAATCTACTTATCTATAATAAATTTCCAAGATCCCAACTCTCTATTGGTCTACCTTTCTGGGTCTTGACCCATCAGTCTGACTAAAAAGAGTCACCATTTTGGCAATTATTGTGCCAGGGTTTTGTGTGACTGAGCTGCCCTCATTCTATGTCCAAGCATCTTTATGGAAGTGATTCAATATTGAATCAGAACTTTTTTTTTTCTTTAAAGAGTTTAACTGATCTCCCCTTGCACAATAATGACTGATTAGTAGAAAACCTTACAGAATAATAAATGATCTTAAACTGAATATAGGGATCCAAATCTAGTTATTATGTTAGAATTTGTCCTGGTATTTCATTGTCCTTGTGATAGATGCTATTAAGAGGTATTTATTTATTTAGAGAGTTCTAGACCATGATATAGCTGAATATTTTAAACACCTTCATAAGAATTTTAAATTAAATTATTAAGTGTCAAACCTCCTAGATCCATAATAATTTTTGCTACACACATATTGTCATTTAAAAGCATTTATGTTAGTTCCACAATAGAAAGAGCTATTAGAACTCCTACAGAAGCCATTTATCTTACTATCCTATCTTAAGAATTCATGTTGGAAATTTATAATAAAAAACAAATTGGATCCGTGTGCTTACACTCTCTCAAAAAGGAACAAAGTTAACACTTTCATTTTAGAGAAATTTTGTTCTGAACACTTTTATGTACAAATGAGAAAGGTCATCCTTTATGAGGGGATTCTTTCTTTGTTATCAAGGATGTCTTTGCAGCACAGTTACATCACCTAAGAGATGGCAACCAAAAGTTTTCTAATAACTATATGTACAAATTTAGTTTTCTACCTATAAAATCTTTGTCCTTCAGTTTTCCTTAATGCAGAAATTTTTCCATGGTGTACCAAGTAGCATTTATTCCTCCCTTTTCCACATTTTTCCACTTATTCTATGGTGAAATGCTGTCCAAATAGTGCTAGATACTCATCAGCTTCTGACTACACAAGTTTCTAGGGAGGTACTGTTTTCCAGAAACACCTGGCCCTAAAACAAGGAATATCATTCATGAGAAAGAACCTGAGGGTCAAATAAGAAAATCTGAATGATTGGATCATTGCTACAAAGCAAAAACACCATAGAGTAAAGCAAAAATCTGGATATAAACAGGATTATGGGGCTGGGGATGTGGCTCAAGCAGTAGCGCGCTCGCCTGGCATGCTGTGTGGCCCGGGTTCAATCCCCAGCACCACATACAAAGATGTTGTGTCTGCCGAAAACTAAAATATATATATATATATAAAATTCTCTCTCTCTCTCTCTCTCTCTCTCTCTCTCTCTCAAAAAAAAAAAAAAAAAAACAGGATTATGAACTGTGCAGAAAAACATAAGTGAAGGCAACTTGAAAAATAGGTAAAGAAAAGTCAGTGACACATAACCTGGGTTGAGATCAAACACAAAGAGATGGAAAGAGCCACATCAAAGCTGCACTGTGATCAGCTCTCCCCTTGACACATCGCTTTGTAATATTTCTGTAATACATGGAATGAAGTCATGAGTAAAACCTCAAAACTTAGAATGGTACTAAAACCAAAAGCCATATTAACTCTTCAGTCAAGGAATTCACTTGCTGATTCAGATCGATAATACCAATATTTTCCCATCATTTTATGAAATGTATCCAAAGGTTCATTATATATATTCTACCTTATACTCCTCAAACTTCCATAGTTACATGTTTAAGTATTTAAAATAGGAATGAACAGAGAAAACTATGTATTAGCTGAACCTGTGGTTGGCAGGAAGGAGGAAAAACAGCTATTCAACCTCCACAAGAATTCTTCTCTGAAGTAATAATTTCTAATATATGAATTTGACTCTAAATATCTTCTCTGATCACACTTCTTGTTGATCTCTAAATACAAGCATGAGATTTTTCTCTTACTTGATCCAAACTAAGAGGCTCTAGTCTTATTGACCTCTGCTCAGGTCTCATTGTATTCTAATAATTAAGCTTAGAGTTGTATTATTTTTCATATTATCATTGCATATTCCTCAAATTGCTATTGATCCTATGACAGTTACTCCGTGTAAAATTATTTACAGATACCCCCCCACACACATATTCATGGCCAAAATGTTTTTAGTGATTTCAGACAAAAGGAATAGTAATAAATATTTTAAAAGCATCCAACTTGGATGCCTGTTTTTATACAAATTGTGAATAAAGTATTCTGAATGGTCATATTTTTTCAAGGTGAATTGAACATATATTTAAATTTTATCTTAGTCTTTAATGAAGTGTGAAAAAATTTATTAGGAAGTGGCATTTACCAAATTTGAGATATTTCATTGTACTGTAACATTACATGCACTTAAGAAAGTATGAAGACACCAGTAAAGATATTTGAGCCTCCCAAGACAATGGACACATTCAGTTTTAGGGGGAGTCATTCCCTATATAAAATCTATTGTAAATATATTGTATTTTTGTACTATTTATTTACTTGATCATATTATTGTATCTTTTCCTTTTATCCACCTGAAACAATTTCCCATTTTAGGATTTTTCTATCAGTATCCACTGAAAAGTGCCACATCTGTCTGGCTTTATGTGTGCTATTCCACAGGGGTGTCAAAGCAATCTGAGGGCTAGCCAGCAATGAAGTCCACTGTGTGCAGTTATGAGTTCTTCATTTTCCATCCTGCCAACTCTCTGTTTAGTTGTCTTTGCATTCTGTTATTGTTCTCCTGGCATTTCCTGCTTTGCTTCAGTTTATCCCTCTGTGGATATTTTTAAAAGAGTTAGACATTAAATTAAATGCTCTGTATTTCCTTTCACATAGAATTCATCTCATTCTTTTAGCCATCTTCATATTTTAAGTCTCATTTGAGTAATAAATACTCAGAACTAGTTCAGCAAATTGAGATATCCTGTTTTTTAGTAGATTTCTAAAATGTTTATTACCATTTGTATTCTTACTTATTTCTAAGGGAAAAAAAAGTGCAGATTTAAATACTTATTTTTCTAAAATGAAAAGAGTTAACTTAGTAGCATTGAGTGTTATGTATTAGGCATCCTGTATTTTCCATATCTCACCTCCATGAGGATAAAATTAAAGTTATGATAATGACACAGCTCCCCAGGTGCCAAGCCATGCAGCTGGCCTACTGGTCCCTGCCGAGATGCTGTGGTAGAGTGGTGGAGCAGTGGAGTAGTGGAGCAGCAGAGCTGCAGCCTGAGTTTGGTCAGAGCACAGGGGACACACAAGGCCTCCTGGAGCCTGCCATACAGGCCCAGAGAGCCTAAGACACAGAGATGCATTGCTGAGGTGAGATGAGTTGTATCAGACCCTTTGTGGACTTCAACCTCAATTTCCTGAACTTCCCCAAGAAAATGGACTTGGGTCAGATCTGATGGAAGCCAGGACTTGAGTGTTACACAATAGTGTTAGTATTTGTTTCCAAATCCTAATTAGCATAAATTTGGAACATTAATAAGTTTCCAAACTCTAATTAGCATAAGTTTGAACCAATAGCATTGGTACTTATTTCAGAACCTAATTAGCATAAGTTTGGACCAATAGCAGTGACTCAGGTGCTACATAAACCCTTAGACTAGCAAGCTTGGAGCAGAAAACCTGATATAGGATCCTCTCTTGCACTGAATGAATTCTGTTTCTGTTTTTATTCTTCAATAAATCCTACTCTTATACTTATTCATCCTGGTCTGGATATTGCATGCTTCAAAGTCATAAGACAAGACCCAAAAAGAAGAGGGCACACTTCTTGGCTACAGAGGCCTGTAGTTTATGCAGACCCCACCAGCCCTGAAGCAGTGTATTGTGTTTCATCTCAACACTCTGGTTTCAATAAGACTAGCAAAGACCTTTATTCATTTCCTTCTACACTTACCTGTTCATTAAAAGCATTATCCTTCTAATAAGTGTTCCAGAATATTCTAGACTTCTTGGATCAGATTGAGAAGAAGACTTTTTGGTAATAATATGCCAGTAAACATTTTCCTTTCCCATTTCTCTTTCTATCATAAAAGTCTTCCTGCTCCAAGAGAAAAAGGCCCAATATTACTTTTTTACTTCTTTCTTCCACAAATAGTCCAGAAGACTGCTGGACCACTGGTGTTTAATGTAATCTAATGGTAATTAGATTAATTAGTAATCAATCTAATTAATTAATTAATCTAATTAATTAATTAGTAATTAATTAATTAATTAGTAATCTAATGGTAATTTAGACTCAACTTAAATTTCTAGATTGAGGCCACCTGGATATAAATAAATAAAATAATCTGCTGGTGACTTGGGAGGCTGAGGCAAGAAAATGACAAGTTTGAGGTCAGTCTGGG
Organism: Ictidomys tridecemlineatus; assembly: GCF_052094955.1. NCBI lineage: Eukaryota > Metazoa > Chordata > Mammalia > Rodentia > Sciuridae > Ictidomys > Ictidomys tridecemlineatus. The sequence continues at coordinate 165,619,416 of NC_135480.1, read as the reverse complement.
CATCTTAGCAAGATCCTATCTCAAAATTAAACAATAAAAAGGGCTGGGTGTGTAGCTCAATGGTAAAGTGCCACTAGGTTCAATCCCCAGTACATTTGGTAAAATAAAAAATAAATTAGAAAAAAAGAAAATAATCTGTATTTTTCCAAAGAAAGCAAGGTGATTTCAAACCTATTTTAAACATTATGTTTAATATTCCCTCCTTCAAAAAATATATTCACCAAGTGGTAACACATTTCATAAGGCTCTATCTCCAAAAGGATAAATATTTTATGCAATCACTTCCACTGATTTGACTGGGCAAATTTCCATTAGTGCAAATATCAAGCTGGGCTGTGAGGGATAGTTTGCTCCTTCACTTAATAGAACTAAATATACATTTTTATCCCCATTGACCACTGAGCCAAAGTACAAGCAGTCAAAGTCACCAGGCCATTCAAAATAAGATCACATAATCAGATTAATTCCAAATTGTGCATAAAATTATTACATTTTAGGAAAAGTAGATACTGCTAAAGTCTCTTTTGGAAGTAAGAATAGACACCAAGGACGAAAATGCCTATGTTGGTGTTTACTTTGTTTTTGTTTATAGAATCTTGATTTTCAGCCCAATTTACCTCTTCACATTATATAATAATTGACTTCCTAAGGGAACAGATAGTCACTAGCATGTGAAATAATATTCCTTAATAAGCTTTTGGCATTTGTGTTTCTAAATATAATGTATGTAAACAAATTTTCAGCCTTTCAAGGAAAACCTGTGATCCCTTTGGAAAGTTCACACTCTCATTTCTAAGTATAGAATGTTCTATGATTCCTAGTGTATAGCAAATATACTGTGTAGTGGCCTTTACATACTTAAAATAGTCAGATATTGTACCAAAATTCATAAAAATTAGCCATCCTAAGTTAAAAAAAAGACTTATTTTCTTATCCTAGAGGAGATATTTCCTCTAGGCTAAGACTAACTACTTATTGTTTAAGTAGTTAAGTTTGATGACTTATAAATATTGCTATTCTACTTTTATGGAAATTCCGACAGTAAAGAAACAATCTTAACATATTCATTAAATTATAGTCTCTAGAACTAAAAGGAATAGCCAAAATTTCCTTTGACAAATGATGAGCCTGATATTCTAAATTGCCAAGGTATTTCTGTTGTGTCCTTGACAGGGCAATATAGAAAAATCAGTTGAAGGTTTGTCTCTACTAAATTATGTTAGATGGTGGTAGACTATATAATATTTGATAGCTTTGGTTTTCCTCCACTTATAAAATGATAACTGTAATTGGTATTGCTCTCCAAGTATGTCAGGCCTACCTCCTTCTGGTCACATGTTAGAGTATACTCCTCAGCCCACTTTGAAAGATAATTAATTAAATATTTTTGCTCAATAAACTGGGATCATAAGCAATACACTTTATTACCATTAAGATTTGAAATCCAATGCATGCTTTTCCAGAATTTCTGATAACATGTATAGGCTGGCTATTCCATAGGCTTATTGTAACCCAGAATGCAAAAGAGAAATAAACCTTTGTTGTTTTAAGACACAGAGATTAGGGGGTTGATTCTGCAACATAAAATGGCTTATATTATATAATCTACTGCCTGAGAGTATTCACTTGTGAAACTAAACATAATGAAACTGAAGAAATGTTAGATTGAATCTTATAACCAAAAATTAATGACCTGTTTTCTGAATGCCACTATGGCTATATAACAATATTGGCTGACATTCCCAGTGTAATCTGCTGCCTCTTCATTTAGGTAATTTTATTGTAACTTAAGTTTTCAATGAACAATTTGCTATACAATAAATTTAAAAGCCATACTATTGGGCTGGGGATGTAGCTCAAGCAGTAGCGCGCTCGCCTGTCTTGCATGAGGCCCAGGTTCCATCCTCAGTACCACATACAATCAAAGATGCTGTGTCTGCCAAAAACTAAAAAATAAATATTAAAATATTAAAAATTCTCTCTCTCTTTCTAAAAAAATACTGTTGGTTTATGTGTTTCAAGCATGAGTATTATAAAAAGTAAGTGTAAAAGAATTATTTTTTTCTCTAAATTTTAAGAACTAAGTATTAATCCAGATTCAACATCTCCATGAAGTTGCCCTATAAAATCTTCAACCACCATGTGAACAAAAAATAACATATACATTTTTAAGGGGACAACATAACTTCTGCCCATGTAATCCAAATTTCAATAAAATACTTTACAAGCTTTCAATTTCTTTTTGCCAAAAACTATAGCAAAGTGCTGTTGGGTTGACCTCCTTAATATCTCTGAAATTGGTACAATTTTTCTCTCTTTACAGTCATTACCCTAGTCTACATAACCTACACTTCTCACATGAATTACTATTCCAACATCAAGAGGTCTTCCTCTTCAATCTTGTTCATTTTTAACCCATCTATAAAATATATCCTGTGTGAGCTTTTTTTGGCATTTTTTATTAGCACATTATAGTCCTAAATAATAATAGGGATCATTTTGACATACTCGTAAATGTGTAAAATATAATCTTCTTCATTTCAATTCCCAGTGCTTCTCCTTTTCCCTCCTTGAATTCATTACTAATTTCTTTACTCTATTGGTCTTCCTCTTACTTATTTATTTTTTGTAATTGGAACATTATAGTTATATATAAGGTAGAATTCATTGTAATATATTTCTACATGCACATGGCATGTTTTGGTAAATTTTATTCTGCAATTCCTCCCCGTTCCCATCTCCCCTCCTTCCCTCTGGATGTAACTTAACATAGAGTACTTGCCTAGCATATGTAAGTCTCTGGATTCAACCCTGAGTACCATTTTAAAAAATCCTATGTGAGCTTATAAATGTACAGATATGATCATTTCACTGGCCTTTCTTAAATGGTAAAGTAGATCTGCATTTCCCTCATATAAAATCCAAATCCCTTAATAGACTTACATATTGCTATAGATTGAAAGTTTTCCCCCCACCTCAGTTCATGAAACTCCAAATATGATATTATGAGGGAAAGGAGCCTTTGAGAGTAATTAGGTTTAGATGAAGGCATGAGTTTGGTGTGCCCAGGATGAAATTAGCTTCCTAATAAGGACAGGAAGAGACATCTGAGATTCCTTTCTACCTTTCCTCCTCCACACTCCCCTTCATTTTGTAATGACCAGCAAGAAGGCACCCATCTGCAAGCCAGGAAGAGGGCCTTTGAATATTAAGTCTTGCAAAACCTTGACTTTAGACTTACCAGTCTACAGAACTTTGAAAAATGAATGTCTACTGTTTAAGTCACCCAGTCTATGATATTATGTTAAGCAGCCTGAGACACACCTTTTACCATATATGATTTGATTCTGAATTATCTTTCCAGTCTATTATTTCACTACACTCTACTGTACTTTATCAACATGGTGAGCTAGAACTACAAGTCCCAATAGCCACTTCTCACCAGAAACAGATCATCAGCCTTGATAACTTCTCCATCTGCTCTATCTCTTGAACACACTGGCAGCTGGAAAAGTCTATTTTCTCAAATTCTCTGGCACACTCTGATTTGGGGTCCTATGTTAGCATTTCACAAAAGCTAATTAGTAAGTTATCTCTGTCCAATTTCTCTTTTCAGGTTCTTACTTCTTTACTTTTTACCACAATTGTTCAAAGTCAGGTTTGCATAATAAATTTCTTATTTATGATAATCAGAGTGCTTATTTGTCCCTGATTGAACAGGGACCTTTACGGTCATTGGAAGTGATTATACAGTAATCAAACCCCCAGGATAGCAGTCTGGAATTTATTTGTTGCTCTGATTAGATTTAAAGGCATTAATGACTTTATTGCTTGTAGAAAAAAGAATATTGGTCATTCATGACATGAAATGGCAAAATAATTCCTTAAGTGTTACTTCTAGTCAACTTCAATCTAATATCTATCAGAAGCAACTTATTCTGTGACCAAATAGTTGTCACTATCAAACATTTTGTTGGCAATAGTGAATAATAAAAGCATTGGTTGCTTCTAACTGCACTGCATAACTTTGAGAAAGAAAATGATAATTTCAGCAATCTGAATTTCTAGCTAAAGTAGCAAAAAAGTAAATGACTCTGTGACTGATCTAAAAGACTCTGTTTCTATATTCTCAGGGTAGAGATATCTGTAAGTTAAACCCAAAGACAAACACGACTGGGATGGATTACAACAACAATTGAATTTATAATTTTTCAGTATCATTTATGTTATAGTAAAATATTGATTTGAAAGGAATGGGACCCTGAAATTTGGGAAGGCTGCATATGAGGATATGTGAAGTAAGCTAGACATTGAATTCTAAATTCTTCCAAATGTCTTTGACAGCAGAAGTATCTCTTTCTCTTTTCATTGAAAAGCTTGGACTTCCTTTCATCAGGAAATTGTAACGGCTTCCACAAGTTAGTGCCTGGCAGAAGAATGATGATATCTGTTAAGAGCTATTAAGACTAGCACATCCCATTTTCTGCAATACCTACAACTAGACTCACATCCTGGCAGGATGTACAGAATAAGGAACAAAGGACCACATGAGAAAATACTAAGTATAACAAAGGACTATTAATATTTTCCCATTAGAAATATGGCTCCTAAAAAATGTTGGCTCAAAGTAAGAAGACTATTTTTTAGATCATTCAGAATTTACTGTATCAGACTAATAAACAGGTTTTCTGAATTCAGGGTTCTAATTCAAGTTGCTTGAGTGGCTGGGAATGGTCCTGACAGTTATCTCAGTCGCTAACTAGAAGCTAGATCCAAAGGTGGCTTACAATAAATGAAGTTCAAATATAAGACCTCAAATGTGTATAGATATTTAATGGATTTGTTGTGCAACCATTGCTCACCTACTGTCAATATCATTCAACTAAGAGCTTGGAAATATTTATGAGAACAGGGCCAAATCCCTGAATAGTCCTGAAGTACCTGATCTCTGTAGGTAGGAAGAATAGCAGAGTACGCTCTCTCAGAATGGGCATGATGGGAGTTCACCATGGTAGGACAGCACCTCACAAAGAAATTTCTATGGACATGAATTTGTATCTTCCTCCTAAGAAATAAGTAAAATAAGATTTTAGAGACAAGCAATATTTCATTTGGCTGTGCCATGTTGATCCATTTAATAAACAACCTGAGAGACTTTCAGCTTTCAGTGGTTCTCAAAATGCTCTGAAGAAAATCCATGCTGCTCTCCAAGTTGTTCTACCATATGGCCAGCAGATCTGATGTTTCTTGAAATGCTCATAGTAGGTGGAAATACTATATGGAACTTTTAGAAAAGCATAGAATTTTAGATATTGGTGAAAAACTATGGCATCCTCTGTAGATAAATATTGTGCTTTTGAGAAACAGATTCTTGTCCCCATCATGCACGATTGAAAACTGAAAGTTTGACCACAAACCATAAACTATGATGTTACCTGAATCATCCATCAAAAAGTGGGTGCTATCTGAATATTCCCCTACTAGAAGCCATGAGTTTAGGTGTGCAAAAAAGCACATCAACATCAACTAAAAAAGGTGTGTTAGAGATAGACTCCAGCTAGCCCTGAAGGCCCAAATAAATTGCCATTGGATCAGATTTCCATGGCACCTACCACTGTTATACAGTCTATTCTTTTTTAACCTTCCACATATGACCTTAGGAGGAAGTTAAATAAGGAAGAAATGTTTGGGGCTCAGTTTCCTGGGTGAAACTGCATGATCTGCTGGAAATCTGAACAGCTACAATACAGTAGCCTTAGTCTGAGATGACCCATGAAGACAATGGAAAAGTAATGCTCCCCAAAACCTGAACTTTGAGCAGAGTCCCTAGATATTCATTTTTTTTCCTGACAGGAGAGATGATAACAGGTACAGATGTACAATGGTATATACCTGATGACTAAGGTTATACTAGATATTCAGGAATTTGGAATAAACATGATTGGAAAATTGGTAACAAAGAGGTCTTGCATTAGCCACACAGATTACAGCCTTCTAAGTGGTCTCCCTATTTCCAGTTTTGCCCTTTTCTAATCCATTCTCTAAAATATAGCCTGAGGGAGCTTTTAAAATGTCTATCCAATTATTTCACTACTCTGCTTGAAGTCCTAAAAAGGATTCCCACTTCTCTTAGATAAAATCCAAACTCTTTAATATAGCTTACATATTCTATCCACTTACTATCTGACTCCAGTTTGTCTTTCCAGTCTTATATCTCATTACTCACTATGGTAAAATCTATATTTTAGTTTCCAGTTATGCATGATTGCTCTTCTTCCTGGAATTCTCTTTATACACATCCATCTTCCTTTCTTTTCTTTCTTTCTCTCTTTTCTTTTTTTTTTTCCAGTACTGAGGATTTATCCTGGGGTCTGTTTGACTAAGATGTATCCCCAACCCCTAGACCCTACCCCTTTTTATTTTTTACTTTGAGACCGTCTTGCTAAATTATTCAGATTAGCCCCAAACTTGCAATGCTCTTGCTCAGCCTCCCTAGTTGCTGGGATTGCAAGCATGCACCACCATGCCCACTTCATATATAACATCTTTAAATTACAGGAATACCAACTTAGCCATTACTTTCTCTGGGAAGATTTTTGACCCATCTTAAGATATTTTTCCCTACTACACTTAATTATATTAAGGTATATTTCTAAATAAATCCTCCAGGGATGGCTCAAAGAAACAACAGCCTCAGTATATTTATGCTATAGATTCCATGTTGAATTCTCTAAGCAATAGAGACTTATTTCTTTCTGTTTGGGATTAACTTCCTTCTTGGACTATTCAAAAAAATAGTATTTTTTCCCAATAACAATTTACTAAAAATTAAAACTCATCATTTATTTATAATATCAGTAAATAGTCTAATTTTGAACATTTCACAATTTTTAGAAAATTAGAAGTATCTGTAGTCACATTATTATACATGTTCACTCACTTTATAATAATCCTTACACTTATATTTATATTAGATAAAATAAAATTTTAAAGTTGAAATGAATTTATCTCAGTAGTACCCAGGTTACTTTTAAGTCACAACATCCTGCCTTCCAAGTGATTATTAATTTATGCCTTAACATCTCCAATCACTGAGCGCTCAGTTATACACTAAGTGAAATTAATCCAACATAATATATTATATAGAAATTTTAATTGCATATCATTTTAAAATGTCTCTCCATATAGTTTAAACCTAATTATATTCAGTAAAGTCTATATTAATCAATTGCTCTGTGTGTGTGTGTGTGTGTGTGTGTGTGTGTGTGTGGTTTGTTTTGGTTTAGTTTAGGTTTTGGGTGTATGCGTGTGTTTATGTATGCTGGGATGGAAACTAAGCCCTTGTGCATGCCAAGCACACACTATGCCACTGAGATACAATCTCAGCCCTCTTAAGCAATTTTATTTTTTTCAAAAATTAAGTACTTTTAGTATTTAAAGACCATGATTGGGGTCCTCAAAGCTTTATTACTTGAAACATATATGTAGTCATTTTACATATAAAAACAATATCTAGCTAATCTGAGTAGAAAGAGGGAAAAAACAGTCTGAGGTATTGCTTTATTTTAATTGTCACAGTTAAAATGTGCCATGGGCTACACAATTATACAAGTAGAAATAAATATTTATATATAATCCTAGTATAAGAAATCTTCTGCCTTATGTGGGAATAGGAAAAAACAATTTATTTTCAGCTGAACAAGTTTCTTTACATAATTATCATTTTTTGCTACTTTTTTTGTTTTATTTTATAATTTTCCTGACAAATAATTACTATGAAATCTCCTTCACATGCAATACTGGTAAATTTCAGAAAAGCAAAATCCAACAGCTTTTGGATATCTTCACCTTTCATTTTTGGAATCTGTTTGAGTGACTAAGACAAACAGATGCTTCTTTGCATCATGGAAAGACTCAAGCAGATTCGAAACTCAGTGCAAATGGAACTGCATATTCATCATGCTCCCCAGTTATAAATGGCAAATACAACAGTGACCATGTTGATTAGCCCTAGGCATCTGGTACTCAGGATCATTGTGAGGTTACAAGAATTTTCTGGTGTCCTTGATTCTTGAAAAATAAGAGATGGTGAAAATAGACCAAAGCATCCTATGAACCAAATAATTCAGTAAATAATAATACCAGCCTGCACACTCAACTCAATTTCTTTTCATATACACATATCAGAGGTGATATAGATTATTAGATTTCCCATAAGGTAACTCACAGTCATTAGCATATTTTGGCAGTATTATTAGCAAATGATGTTCCCCTGTTACAACATTAAATAAGAGTCTTACCATGATTCATATTTGCCATGCAACTTATTATGATGTCAAATAATGATATCAAAAGAGTATGCCATAGAGTTCATCATCATGAAAACATACTTTTGGCATCAGAATCAGTGAGGAAAAACAGTCAAACAGTGGGAATTTTCAGTTTGTATAGTTTTCCTTATATTATGACAAGACAAATAAAAAGAAAATTGATACCATTATTGCTTACTAGTAAGAATAAAATATGTGGTAAATTATCACCTGCACCTCAGATAGACCACTAATCTCGAAGATACACAAAGAACTCAAAAACTTAACACCAAAACAACAAATAACCCAATCAACAAATGGGCAAAGAAACTGAACAGCCACTTCACAGAAAAAAGAAGTACAAATGGTCAAAAATATATGAAAAAATGTTCAATATCTCTAGGAGTTAGTGAAAAGCAAATTAAAACTACACTGAGACTCCATCTCACTCCAGTCAGAATGGCAATTATCAAGAATACAAATAACAATAAACGTTGCCAAGGATGTAGGGGGAAAGGTTCACTCATACATTGTAAATTGGTGAAACCACTTTGGAAATCAGTATGGAAATTCAGAAAACTTGAAATGGAACCACAATTTGACCTAGTTATCCCACTCCTTGGCTTATACCTAAAGGACTTAGTATACTACAGTAACATAGCAGCTCAATATTTATAGCAGCTCAATTCATAGTAGCTAAGTTATGGCACCAACCTAGATGCCCTTCAACAGACAATGAATAAAGAAAATGTGATATATATATATATATAATGGAATATTACTTTGCCTTAAAGAAAAATGAAAATATGGCATTTGCCAGTAAATGGATATAACTGGAGAATATCATGTAAGTTAAATTAGCCAGTCCCCCAAAACCAAAGGTCAAGTATTCTCTCTGATATGTGCATGCTAACCTACAACAAGGGAGGGTAAGGAGGGGAAATATTGAAGTTCATTGGATTAGACAAAGGGGAATGAAGAGCAGGAAAGGGCAATTGGAATAGGAAAGACAGTAAAATGAATTGGAAATAACTTTTACTATGTTGACATATGAATACATGACCAGTGTCACTCCACATCATGTTCAACCACAAGGATGGGATCAAAATTGTAATGGGTTGCACCCCATATGTATGTAATATGTCAAAATATACCCTCCTGTCATGTATCTAAAAATAATAAAAATTTTTAAAAAGATGTCTTCGATTATTAAAATAAAAAAAATCATGGAAAACATATATTTTATTTGAGGAACAATAGAAATCATATTTTAAAACCACCAAATCTACTATGGAATATGGACATACAGATAGAAAATTGTATATCGTCAGCAAACTAGAATTTGATCTCATTTATTCTTTTTTTTTATAATTGAGACCACACTAAATCAGTATTGATGTTTTTACACTAGTTGGTATGTAGAGCAAACATAATCAGTTATGAAAAATTATGTTATTACATATGCTCAAAACTGTGCTTACATGGCTTCAAATAATCTTCACAATATCTCTGGGAAATAAGCATCCTCAACTCAGAGATATTTAATATTAATAAAGATCCTACAAATTTGAAATATCAGAACCTGGATGCAAACAATTACTCTAAGGCCCCATTGCTTTACCTGCTATAAATGAAAGCCCAAAATGCAACCTACTTATTTTATCAGGCTCCAGGTATACATCATACATTATGAGTCAGAAAAATTTTTCTATAAAGGGACACATAGTAAATATTTTTAGCCTGGTGAGCCAGATGGTCTTTGTCACAACTATTAAAACTGCTGTAATAGAATGAAAGCAGCCATAAACAAATGAACAACATAGCTATATTCAAATGAAACAAAATATAAGCAGCAGGTCAGACTTGGTCCATAGCATATAGTTTGCTGAAGAATATCGTATGACTGGCATGGTCAGCAGGTTGGTTTCAATGACATTTGTAGAGTCCAGTTCTCAAACTTAGATCAGGAAACCCATATTCCCAGCATGGATGGCATCATAGAGCAGAAGCTAATCTCAGTGCATTTGAGGGGTAATCTGGAAATCACTATTGGACTTTCTCATTATTAGAAGAGTCATGCTTTCTCATATATTATAGAATGACTTCTTGAAATCAAACATCAAGACAGAATGGTAAGTAACATATTAGCAATGGATCTGGGCTGGGAAAGAAGGGGGAGATACATGCATAATACATTTGTTCATTGATGTTTAGCAGACACAATTATATAACTGCAAAACTAACCATTAAAAATTCATTTGAGAATTTTTAGCAATGGTCATTTTTATCATATACAAGAAGTATCTTCATTTGATGGCATTTGTTCAGTTTTGTCCCATAACTAAAATATTTTGTAGAAAAAAAAAGAGTTACTAGCCCAAGTGAACATTTATTCAAATGCAACTGACTACAGGAAGGCCCATAGTCCCCATTTACCTCTGATGACCTGGCTTCATCCATCTATGTCTATATATGACTCTCTAACTTATATGTATAAATATATATATGTATATTAATATATATATCATACCTCAGATGTGCAGATTGTGTTGATTAATATCAATAAGCTGAGATATAATGTAACTGATTATTTTATTATATTGTAACCATTTTGTGAATTTATTACATATCATTGATATAATGCTGTTAAAGTTCAAAACTGGTCACTTAGATTTTTCATGCATACGTTTATGGATTTACAGTTATAATTACATATATTAAAGTTGAATTTGGGGATTTATAAATTTAAGAACTTTTTGGCCACATTGCTCACAATGTGGAAATTATTGTGTGTGAATGTGTGCATTCACGTGGATATGTACCCAATATAGCAAGTTTCCATTATGCTGCTTCTCCTGCCTCCTTATGTCATTTTCTACTGATTTCTGGCACACTCAGTTTTTTAATGAAACACAACATGTTTAATTAACTGCTTAATGGTATTCATCCAGGATAGATTAGAAAATCCATGAAGGTAGGAACCACATTTTTCCTTTTTCCTGTTCCTTGCTATATTCAGACACTAGCCAATATGTAAGATGTAGGACTCACAATAAATAAATGTTAACAAATTAAATGATCTCCCCCCCCACCCCCGCCTTAGGTGAAACAAAGGGAAAAAATGTGATTCAAACACTCTTTACATAAACAGTCTTCAGTGAAGACCTTATTTCATTTTATAATATGGTTAGTGCATGCATTTCCTAAAGAACACTGATAATACATCCTCAGGGATGCACACCAAAGTAGAGACATGTTCATCCAGATCCTACACTCTGTCAAAGGGGAGAGTCAGTCTTCAGCTGCTGTCTTCTTAGCTTGTTGTGCTGAAACTGCTAATCAAGCATCTGATAGAATATCAAGTGGATTGTCACTTTGAGCTATTGGATCAATAATAATAATTCTTCATATTTGTATAGCAAGCATTTATACTTTCAAATAGCACTTTCATAACTATTGTCTAATCTGATCCTTAAAAGGACAGGACCTGGTAAGAGGATCAGATTATCTTTTCTGTTTCATGCTTGAAGGCAATGTAGGACTACAGAAGTTAACTGGGAGAAGTGGAACAAAATATAAGACCTTGGGTTTCCTACATCTTAGTTCATTCTCTGGTCATTGGATAGTTCTGCCTCATGACATAACTGTCATATTCAGCAGCAGAATCACAATTAGCCACTTAATTCTACTATTTCAAAGAAGACAGAAATGATGAGATTTAGTCCAGCTCTTTAATGATCTGATACCAGACTGGGGACAGCATCACTGTCAGGGAGATAGTGTGATACAGTGCAAAGATCATAGACCTTGCCTTCTCGGCCACATCTATAAACAGCACATTAATCTATGACTGCTAGAGGTTTGTGTTTTGTTTTGAGGAATAAACATAATGTTTGTAAAGTAGGCAATTCAGCACTAAAACCATTTTTTCCTTGTCTGAGATGATTGCATTCCTTTTTAATGTCCATGTTATCCACAATAACAAATGGAATCTGATCTGTTGGGGTGGCATTGTGCACTAAACACTGAAACTTGGTTTTATGGCCTCCTGATTAAAGGGGGTGACTGATATTATTTTGGCCAATGATTGACCAAAAAAAAAAAGTTGCTTTGTAGGACTTAAATGAGTGTCCTGCAGTATGTGCCTTGTTTTCTTTTACCCTTTGGTTTCTCCCTGCCTAACACCTAAGAAGGAAGGCTGAACGGCCATCTTGTGACCCCTAGGGGACATAGCTACATGCTAAGGATGGTGGAAAGATAAGAGGGAGTGCAAATCCATACCGTATCATGAACCAACCTACTTAACGGCCCCTCAACAACTTTCTTTCACTTTTTGTAACAACAAGAAAAGACACTAATGGTTTAAGTCACTGTTTGGAGGTTTTCCTATCCATCCAAATAAAATTCTCATCTCATAATTTTCTTTTATTCAAATTTCGATGCCATGAAACATATATTCTACCGTGAAGTCATGTGACAGATTTCAGATAGCTTAAAGAGGCCAAAACACTCTGCAGCATATTCTGAGTAGTTTCTCCATGGCAGACACTCCATTTGTACAGAAGTCCTAGTGATAATCCTTTAACCCTTAGGCGTGAGAATAAATCAGTCTCTACTATAAAGTACAAAGTTACCAGACTTCTCATTTCTTTCTTTTAAAATTCTTTCATGTTAAGCCCGACAGCAGCATTTCTATTTTCTTCCCCCTAGCATCTGGAATAACTCACAATCTAGGATACATTTCTGTGGATTACAGTCTAAAATGTCACCACATGCTGTAGCTAATAATAACGCATAATAATAACTGATATAAAGGATTCTATAATATATCTTGAGTAATACAGCTAGATTAGTAATGCAGCTATTATTTCTTTAATAAAAATAAACATAATCAAATAATGATATAAAAAAATAAATTACCAATTTAGTGAAGTTCTCTGGGTTAGTGACTATGCTGAGGACATGACTTGGTCACCAGGTCAGTTACTGGTGGAGCCAGGGTTTGCGCTCATTTAGGTGTGTCCTCTCTAGAGTAGGACCTCTTCCTCATAATTCAGGCTCCACCACAGCATGAGTTTTACTTCTGTGATTGGCCAGTCTGTCCGGTGACCTTGCCAGACATAGATCTCGGGGCTTAATTTGACATGATATAATTAAGTCCTTACACCTGTATCAGGTAGGACTACAATCATCATATTTTACAGAGGAGGAATGCAAGGTATAGAGAGATGAAGCCAAGCCCCAGAACACACGTCTGGTGAGGAATTGACCTGTGTAGATTCGGATGCTGCTCTACTTGAGTCCAAATCCATATTTCTAATGACTACATGATGCTGCCTTGATTTTATATATAGAATATCAATGTCCAATTTCTGCTCACAGAAATTTGAGTACTGAAACTAGAAATTCTCTTTAAGAAGGTCTAGCAGCTTATTTACGTGTAGAGAGTAGCCTCTTCTGGCTGAGGATGAATTCTTACCTCATTGGGTTTCCACTCCACAACTCATGTCTGTTTCAGAGACCCAAACAGACCAATGCCATGAAACATATATTCTACCGTGAAGTCATGTGACAGATTTCAGATAGCTTAAAGAGGCCAAAACACTCTGCAGCATATTCTGAGTAGTTTCTCCATGGCAGACACTCCATTTGTACAGAAGTCCTAGTGATAATCCTTTAACCCTTAGGCATGAGAATAAATCAGTCTCTACTATAGAGTACAAAATTACCAGACTTCTTATTTCTTTCTTTTAAAGTTCTTCCATGCTAAGCCCGACAGCAGCATTTCTGTTTTCTTCCACCTAGCATCTGGAAGAACCCACGATCTAGGATACATTTCTGTGGATTTAGAGTCTAAAATGTCACCACATGCTGTGGCTAATAATAACGCATAATAATAACTGCTGTGAAAGTTCTTTCACTGTCAGCTCTCTTTTTATTTCATTTAAAAAATAATAATTCCAGGGCTCATTGCTGTGCCTCTGAGTACATTTACAAATCAAAGGTATTTTTAGATATATGTTTTTAAAAAACAAAATAGTAACATTCAGATCATTCAGATCTCAAGCTTCAGGCAAAGTAATCTCCTGGGCTGCTAGTAAAGAAAAACACTGATTTCTAAGTGGTCTAGCATTGAAGAAGGATGCCAGTAGAGGGTAGACTCATAGACTTATAACCTTGGATTCTATCTGGTTCAAGCCTCTCTTTAGGTCTCAAGACTTCTTTGTTGTGTTAAACATGCTATATATAACAACTTTTTAAAAACTCCACAATGTTTAAGATAGAACTTATTGACTTTACAGAGAATGGTTCATGTTCAAAAATAGCTATAATTCTAGACAAGTTTAAGTATATGTGCCACTGAAGTAAAAAGAACAATTGGCTTCAGTATTTTTTTCTAGCATGACCCTTATAGACAGAAGGATGAGGATGGTTTGGGTACCATCAGGGTCTTAACACTCGCCATCGTACAAGTGCTTTATGGTGTCTGACAGTATGACATGTAATCTCCCTTCAATCCTTTCTCTCCTACTCACTTTACACCTCCATTTTGGAATTGCAATCAGTAGATCACTGCTGTAGGACTTTGGCATCTGCCCTTTATTCTTCATAATATTTTTTATACCTAACATGTGTTCAAATAAAAACCAGTTACTACTTTTCTGATCTCTCAAGTCAAAATTTTATGTTACCCAATTCTCAAAATAACATTGGTTTCTGCATCTACAACTGGTAAAACAATGTTATGGTTTAGACATTATTTGTGCCCCCAAAACTCATGTGTGAGATAATGCAAGGATGTGCAGAGGTAAAATGATTCAGGTATGAGAGCCTTAACTAATCAATGTATTAATCTACAGATATGGATTAACTGGACTGTAACTGTAGGTTGATGGGATATATCTGGAGGAAGTAGGTCATGGGGATGTGACTTTGTAGTTTATATTTTGCCCCTGGTGAAAGGAGCTCTCTCTATGGTATCTGGCTAGCATAAGCTGAGCTGCCTTCCTCTGTCATTTCTTTCAGCCTCATCTTGGGCCCAGAGCTTTAGTCAGTTGACCATAGATTGAACCTCTGAAATTGTGAGCCCACATAAACTTTTCTTCCTCTAAGTTATTCTTGTCAGGTCTTTTGGTTACAATGATGAATAGCTGACTAAAACAAACATACTGGCCATTACAATTTTACATTTACTCAATAATCATTTGTCTATCCATCTAAATTATACAATCTGTAGGGAAAATATTCTATTTTTGGTTTTGTTTTTGATTATTCATCCTCAATATTGAGGTCAAATCTTGGTTTATATTAGATGATAAGTAAATATTTTTTGAATAAAAGATTGAATGAATGACTGAAAGAAAAATTAAGGAAATTTTTCAGAAATGAAGTGAGTGAATTGTGGCAATAGATTTAGTAAAATAAATAAACTGAAATCTAACTGCCTCTGTGTATGTGTTTGTATGTGTGCACACATATGCACATGTGTTTGTAGATGTCTATGAGTTAAGGAGAGGTGGCTAAATGGGGTCAGAAATGTGCCATAAGAAGCAAGTTGAATCTCAGTAGATAAGTCAGAATGTAAAGAAATTGGTGATATATCTGAATTAGTTATCATTAGATTCCTGGTCCTCTCCTGGCTCACTGTCCTTTCTACACTTTCTCCAGAAAGCAGAATCAGGTCCATATTGAGACACATGAGTCAGTGTGAAGAGTGCTGGTAAGGGGAGGTAAGAGATGAAATGAGAAGTGAGGTAAAATGAACATCTATGAAATTTCCAGCATGTTTCCTAGAGTGTAGGCCATCAGGTTTGTGCTTTCCCAGTTAGGAAACTGAAAAAAATCCTACAATCAGGTGCTTAGAGGAGATGCCAATATGGGAACTGATGTGCAAGCAAGTTAGTAGAGAATGAACTGCACAGAAAATAAGGGGAGGAATAGGAGAGGGCCAGAGGAACCTTTAGACCAAATGGAGGAGAAGCAGGGAAAGGAAGGAGGATTGGAGAGGAAGAGTCTCAGATGGCAGTATAGTTCTAAGAATGTTTTGATCAGAATAATGGGCAGTCCTTGAACTAAAGTCACTCTTTAAGGAAATGTCTAGTGTCTATTAACCAGTTGCTTAGTTCAAGAACATTCCACAGTGTTCATTAGCTGGAGCAGCCTTGGAAAGTGTAGCCTCAACTCAGAGGTAGATGCAGAAAAAAAGCAGATATGGATAACATTCTAGTATGTTCCTTACACCAGGAGAGCTGAGAAGTGAATTCTCTCTTTTTTTCTCAAAAAGAAATATTAACAGTGTCCTTTAAAAACCATACTTAAAATTGAAATTCTTTTTGAAAAGACAATAAGTATCTTCTAAAGATACTTAAGTATATAGATAAAATGCAAAACACGTGAATGGCATTGATATGTACTAAGCACAAATGTGTAATATTTCATATCCATGGAGGGGAGAGAGGGAGATATCAATCTGAAAATAAATATGACAAACAAATTGCTCTCATTGTGGGTATATAGGTATGTATTATGTCCTTTTCTACATATTTTAAATGTTTCAAAATTTGATGTTTTATAAGGAAAGACATGAAAGAATATGATAAATAACATGTTTGGTGAATATTATACAATGAATAAATTAGGAATATGAGTTTTTGTGTAAAGAAATAGAGAAGAATAAGAAGATGAATTATAATATTTCACTATGTCCAGCAGGTAAAAAATCTTTCATATTAAGATAGAAGATTTAAAGTAAAATGAACACACAAAAAAGAAGCTAAAGTAAAATTTTAAGTCTGAGAAAATTATTTTGGACTTCTGCTACTCTACCTGCCATCTATCCTCTCCTTTATCATGCACTAATCATCTAATTTTGCTTAAACATACCATTCCTCTTTCACTCAAAGTCCATATGGTTTTGGTATGGCTAATGATCTCACCTTTGAATAATAGAATACATTTGACTCAGATTGACTAATGCTGACATTCCATTTCCAGGTTAAAGTATTTATTGGGAAAAAGCACCTAATGCAATTAATGAGATTAAAATGTGATTTCTTTGCTTCATTTTTGGAGGGAGGGGCATTAAAACTTAGGAGAAAGAGGATATCAATGTACATAATTGGTATATTCCTAAAATTACCAAACTGCGAGTCTTCCACCACAGAGGGAGAAGTAACCAATAGATGAAAGTCCTACACAGGAGATTCAAGCTCAGAGAAGGGGAAATACTGGTGCCTAGATCTAAACCCAGGAGAGCCTGGATTGGAAGACTTGAAGCAACAACAAGCCAGTGTTGTTGTTTTTTTCCTTCAAATTGAAACATATTTAAGCAGAAAATTCACTAAGGCTTTATGTTACTGAATACAAACAAGGTATTCAGATCCTGGACAATGCTGACAGGATAGAATTAAGGAGGGAAAGAGAAAGATAGTGTATTTATGCTAATATATTTATATTTTAATATGAGGGATGGAGTTAAATGTAAAGTAGATTAATTATACAATAAGAGTACAAGTACTTTGGAATCAAAATCAAATAGTAAATTATAATATGGTGGGAGGAGAAGGAAAAGGATGTGAAGAAAGAAGAAATTAATATTTTAAAATTAGAGATTTAAAAGTAAACAAGGCAGATACATTTATTGTAGGTGGGAATAGCATCTATGGTATTAGTAATTTGATATTGTTTTGGTTGAAAATTAAAATGTTCAAAATTTCTATCTTAAAAGTTCATTCTATGGTTATACTTGGAAGTATACAATAAAGTTTGCAAAATGTCTGAAAAAAAAAACACCCAAATATAAATCCATAGAACCTGTATTAGATGCATTATACTGTGAGATAATTACAAAAGATGAGATCATTTCAATAGAACTAGAAGGCGATAATATCAAAATATACATTTAAAAGGAAAAATAAAGGGGCAGATTAGGATACAGAAATTGCTACAATCAGTAGAAAAACATCTCTACAGGACACCATATGAAGGGAAATATTTTATCCATTTATTCTTTTAACATTTAAATTTCACATTATATGCCAAATTAGTCACTCCAAAAATTAATAATATATTTTAAATTTGAGTAAAGTAGAAGACAAGCCAGAAACTCCAGTAGGGAGACTGAAAGGGAGCAGTGACCTAGGGAAGAGGACACACAGCATCAATGCTGTTGCAGAAGCCAAGAAAATGAAGTAGATATGAAAATTCAAGAGGTCAAATATTATTTCAAAAATTTTTTTAGACTTTTGCAATTTTCTAATAAAACAAAAGTACTTTTTAATAAATTATAGTACAAGGACAGTGGCAAAGAAGAGGGAAGTGCATCCATCATTCCCCAGACAGCCAAGCTCACAGCTATGAACAAAACACAGAACCAGATCTCTGCATGTGGTAGGAAGGAAGGATTATGGGATGCTTCCCCTGAGAGGATCCAGTTCAGTCCTAGGTCTGGCCAGGAATTAAAATGGACCTATAAATACATGAAAAAGGAAGAATTTGGGCCAAGAACTAAATTGAATATTGCTTATAAAATTTTACTAATACAGTAATTTCCAAAGGCTTAGGTTGAACTAAAAACACATCTTTGGTTCCATTGGGGAACATCCATATATTTTCAAAATAAATATATTCGTGTTCATTTCCCTCCTCTTAAGTCAGAATGTTAGCCCTCCATGTTTGTTATCACCTTACTGGGTCTTCCTTTTCTTTCTTTTTTTTTTGGGTGGGGGCGGGGGAGGGAGTGGCTACTGTGGATTAAACCCAGGGTGCCATACTACTGAGCAACATCCCCATTCCCCCCCCCTCTTTTTTTCTGGTTATATATATAGTACATTCACACCAATTCATGTCTTCATGCATGTACTTTGGATAGTAATGATAATCACATTCCTCCATCATTAATTACCCCATGTCCCCTCCCTTCCCCTCCAAGCCCTCTGCCCCATCTAGAGTTTGTCTATTCCTCCCATGCTCCCGCTCCCCATCCCACTATGAATCAGCCTCCTTATATCAAATAAAACATGCAGCATTTGACTAACTTCATTTAGCATTATCTTCTCTAACTCCATCCATTTACCTGCAAATGCCATGATTTTATTCTCTTTTATTGCTGAGTAAGATTCCATTGTGTATATATGCCACATTTTTTAAATCCATTCATCTATAGAAGGGCATTTAGGTTGGTTCCACAGTTTAGCTATTGTGAATTGTGCTGCTATAAACATTGATGTGCCCATCCCCCATATATATATATAATTTAGAGAGAGTGTCTCCCTGAGTTACTAAGTGCCTCGCTAATCTGCTGAGGCTGGTTTTGAATTCATGATCCTCCTGCCTCAGCCTCCCAAGTCATTTTTCAAATATCTAACATCCAGATAATAAAACAGCTTGTTTAAAAAAAAATGGTTTGGGAGAGAGCTGTTTCATATTATGGCTGAAAGAGCTGTGCTCCAAATGTACAAGTGCCCATAAGTACAAAAAGGTGAGTAAGCTCTGCTCCCTGTCAGTCTGCTCTTAAGCAAGAGAGAAATCTGCCAGTTAAATAGAGGAAATAGATACATTTTTTTAATCTAAATTTATTCCTAAAGCATTCTCTCAGGGTAACACTAGTTATTAAATCTCTAGTTACATTTTGCCATTGAGCAAGACTTGAAGTGAATGAGTGGGAGAATCAAGAATTATAATTCCTTTCATTCTGAAAATGTAATTGCCTCCAGTGCATTGCACTCTTTCCATGTGAACTGTGGGCGGAGAAACGGCTAGATGTGTGTCAAACTTTCAACTTAATATTGTTTTATTGGTTCTTACTATTAATGCATGTTTCTATTCTTGGTAATTTGCCAAAATTTAAATTATAGCTATAATAAATCCTGCACATCAAACATTTCATAAATGCTTCCTTTTCAAATCATCATGAGATGCACAATGAGGTAAAAGTGGGCACCCTGATGTACTTGTGTGAGAGAAGTATATCTTCTAGCTGCTCAGGAACTTCTCTCACGGTGACATTAAAGGTATCAAAATATTTCAATTCTTCACTACTCTGTTTTTTTTTTTTGAATAACTGTAGAGCAGAAGCCATAGAAATCAAAATCAATGTCTCACATGTAAAAATTTACTATTGGAGGAAATAATGATAAATCACTTCAAAACCAGAATACAGAATCTCTCTTAAGTATGTCATTTCTTAGCATGGGGCCCTGGATGCTTATGAATTCTGGGCAATGATTTTTAATGTAGCATAGGCTTATGATATTCAAATGGCTGAGAGCAAAACTCTTTTCCCCATACTCTGTCCTCTCATGTGCTCCTCATTGTCCAGCTGGGGCTGTGTTCCCTATGTGATTTCCTCATTTGCCACTTTGTTACTGTTTTAAGTACTGAGTGGGAATGAAGAGATGTTACTATCATATTCTCTTTCTCAGCTATCTGGAAATACTAAAATCCTGTCTTATACCCTTTCTTTTTTGATAATAACATACAGTAGACTCTGTTAGGATGACAGGATTTCCCAGAGGAGTTGAGAGAAAATAAAATTTGTGTTATTGCCTAAATAGAATGACCCCATAGTGTGCATGCTACTGGAGAGAAAATAAATTGGATGGGTTAAAGTTAATAATACCTAAGTTTCCCAGTTCTCTCCTTGTCACAAATGATGGTCTGAAGGAAAGAAATCTAAATACACACTCCAGATTATACCGTGATAGTCTGTATGGGTAGATAGAAAACAAAAGATACAAATTTTGTTACAAGAGAACCAGGAAAAAAATTATGAATAGTAGTGAAAAAAGAAATCTTCATTATTATTCTGACACTGTTATTTTGGGTAGCATAACATCAGTAAAGAAGAGGAGAAGAGTCTTTTTACAATTTACACATGAAAAGCACTTTTCAATTCCTATATTGTTGAGAGCCATTGCCAAGTAGGAATAAAGCATGGCAATTTCTTTGTCAGCCTACCCCATGTTGCTTAGAGGAAGGACTCCCCATTGTGGAAATGGGCTTGTCTTAGACTCAGGTCATTTGCAGTGCCATTGTATTGAAAGGTGACCTTGCTCAAGGACCAGGGCGGATCTGGGTTTAGGGGCAAATCAAGGTTTAGGGCTCTCCTTGGGTTTAGGGTGGTTCCAGGTTTAAGGTGTACCCTGCTGGGAACAGGGCATATCCTGCTGCCTCAGGCACACCCGCTCCTTGAGTTCCCATGGAGTTCTGTGGGATTCAGAGAGTATTTGGGATTCTGAACGTGGATTTCCCCAGAAAGTGTGTAGAGTGCTGGTGTGAGTTCGGAAATAAAGAATTGCTGTTTGAATCTACAAGGCTGTGAGTGGCTCGTGATTTTGTGCCCAGCCAGACTGCGGCACTATATAAATATCTGTTAAGCAAGTTCATAATATTTAAGATTGTTTGCTTTTCTCATTGTTAATAGCTTTAAAATTGTTGGTGAAATTAAATAGGATTCTAAGGGTATTATAATCTAATATGGAAAAAAACAATGAGAAAAGGAAGGAAAATTCAGTAAAAGCAAATGTAATTCTGGACACCTGACATGATGTGTAAACATACTTCCACCAAAAATGAGATAGCCAAGACAATTCTCATTAAAAATAAGAAATGGTTTTCCTTTCACAATTCTTTTTTCTTTATTAGTATTTAATCCATTCAGCAAATGTTTTTGAGCCCCAATTATGTTACCATGAAGTATTTCTACTCAGAAAATGATGCAAGCAAGTGGTTCTAGCCAGGTTAAACTCAATAAAAACAACCTATTCTTTAGTTCAACATGCATTCTGATTAGAAAAAAAGGAATAGATATTTACCTTAAGATTCTCAGTTTGTTATCTATTATTCAGTGCATTTTTCTTCAATCAGTGTCATATGAGGGTTATGCAGCCAGTTGCATCTGACTCTTTTAGTTCTTGAGAAACTATGTAAAAAATATAGACAACAACAAAATAGTATAAAAGTAAAAATCTCAAAATTCAGTCAAAGTGTTTCTTGGTCACTTATTTATCTAGTTTGGTCAGGGAGAAAGGTACTCTGCCGCCCTGAATAGTGGAGAAATATTCTTACCTATTTTAAATCTAAGTTTACGTTTTACACAAGCTCACCACTTGATGCAGGGGAGGAAATGGCAAAATGGAGGTGGGCAGGGGACCCTGACCTGGCCAGTGAGGGTGAAATGGCAAAATGGAGAGGTGGGCCAGGTGACCCTGACCTGTTTTGACAGAGGAAGAATGTGTACCAATTTTATAAATGATTTGTTATGACATCTTTGTTTCCACACGATTAGGGGAACATTTTCAGTTATATTTCACACGGAAATTAAACTTTTCTTGAAAATTTATCCAAAATTTGGAAACAGATAAAGCAATAAAATTGGAACTATTTTTCAATACAGTGGGGGAATTGCCTGATAGTCTAGGATGTGGACATTTGACTACAAATTTACTATCTATTGTGATACTTTGTATTTCTTTATCTTAGAGATTAATTTACAGAAAATTGATATCATACTCTTGTCTAAGAGCCTCACAAATAATCCTTGACTAGGAGAATTGCAAATGACTCTTTAGCAATAGTAATGTGCCCAGAGCCATAGCCCAGTATGAATGACAATGACTCATAGCATTTTTGCCAGAAAGGAGTGGTTGAGAGGTGACTCCAGCAAGCCTTTGAGATGATGATTGTTATGTTAAGCTGTGTATTCAATTGTATATTAGACCCCTGCTGTCGGCCTCAGGCGCCAGGTACTCTGGCGTTCTCTACTTTGGAGTTCTCAAGGGGATTCCTGGGGAGTTCTCCTTGGTTGGGGAAGTGCTGGAGGAGGGATTTCCGGTTGGTGTGTGGTGTGTCCTGGGGAAAGGGAGTTCGGAAATAAAGTTTGTTTCTGCTTGAGTGGCTCATGATTTGTGCCCAGCCAGACTGTGGCAGTAATACAGGTCATTTTTGGACTAGAACTCAAATATTATCCACTTCTTGTCAATTTAGCCACTCATTACAGATACAGCTAGTAGATAATTTATTTTTGCATTTAATAGACTAATAAACTATAAAAATACCAATTACTCAAACTCTCCTTCAAATCAGGTTTAACATCTTACTGATTCTTTTTTTAAATTAAATCTTTAACATGTTCGTTTTATATTGTTATGAAAGTCATGTTTTCAACTTTTTGAAAATTATACTTTAATATTCTTTCCAGCAAAAGTCTCCAACTAATAAAATAGCCCTCCAGTGATGAGAACAGGAACAAAAGGCTGATCACAGGAATACAGAATAAGCTGGCAGGCAAATAGAAAATACTTTAATTAGAAAGCAAGACAAAAGCTACAGATTATTTTGTTGAAAGTTGAAAATGGTAAGATTGTGCTGTCTAAAGGGGATAGTAACACCTTCAGAAGATTATTGTTGATACCCACATGATAGTGACAGTAAGTTTGAACAAGCAAATAAGCAGAAAGCAAGAATGTTCTTCAGTTCACTTCAATAAATATTAGTTTATTGACGCTCAGTAAATTTCAAGTACTATGCTATCTCGAGGAAATTTTAAATTCTCTGATACAAGCACCTTAATTTCAAAGGTCTAAAAATGAACTTAAATAGACACAAATATAATGTAAATATGACTAATGTAGTAAGAAGTATCATTGAATCTAAGCTGAATTTTAGAATAATCTGAACATGTGAATTTGATAGATTTAATCATTTATTTGAAAACATGTGTAAACAAAGACAGTAAGAGGAAAATCTAATTCACCAGCACATACAGATGATAGGAAGATAGTGTATAGTATATGGTATCCTCTCCACAAATTGGACCTGTAAGTGAAATAAATCCAATTCTTAAAAATTGGGGTTCTATTTTAAAATAATGGGACCTTCAAGGGATCATTATCAAATACTAAAAAGAAAAAAACATTCAAATACCATAATAAACTCCTCTCAAAATTTCATTTACACTAATGGAAAACAACAGATGAGAATACTAGTTCAAGAAACTAACATAATGTGTGCATGTGTGCATGTGTGTGTGTGTGTGTGTGTGTGTGTGTGTGTGTTTATTCAATGAATAAAATATCAATACAAAAATAAAAAACACTAAATTCAACAGTTAACTGAACAGAATGTTTGCAGACACATTTTTGCCTTAATTTTTAAAAACTGTTTTATGTTTTCTTAATGGAGGAAGTAAAGGAATCCAGTGTCTTAGGGCAGCACAAGAATCTCAGATCCAGCTCTATAACACCAAAATGGTGAGCAAGGCAGTCTCCTCAATGAAGGCCCTGGTAAAATATAGGAAAGTGGATTACCATCTACCCCCACTGAATTTTCATTGATATAAGCATAAAAAGGCTCATGGAAGAGAAAGGTAAACAAATTATTTATAAGTAAACATCAAACATTTCCAGGAGAAACATTAAGAATTTAAAAACATAGTTTCTAAGTTAGAGAGAACTAGATTCAAATCATCATGTCTCATCAGATTTTATATAAAATTTAAGTATTTTGCTTCAGTTCTCTTTACCTGTGCTTTCTTATTTCTTAAGAGAGAATAATGGCACTAACTACTTGCCTCTTAGATTTGTAATAAATATTAAATTTGAAATTGCAAATCACATACATATATATAATGCCAAGCACATACATAAGTATGTGCTGATTAATGCTGGTCTTTATTTTTGATGATTATTTCATATTTTGATTGGGTGATAAATAATCTATCATATATTGGTGAAGGAAAGAGGCCATCAAATTTTGAATATTAATATTATGATTTTGTTTCTATGTTGAGATTTGGTGGATCTTAGGGATATCTGGATTGTAGTGATGCTAAGAAATATGTGAAAAGGATATTATTTTCTTGAAAAGGGACATTTAACAAAGAGTTATTATGGTCCAAATACAAGAATGTAATACCCCAGAGCAATTCATATTTATATCTAAATGTTTTTAAATATCATATAACATTTGTACTATGATTACATTTATGTTTCCAGCATAGGAAAAATATATCACCCTGTCATGCCATTATAAGTTTAGTCAGTCATTTATTCCTAGTTCTTGATACTGTCTTTAAAAATATTTATTTTGAACATAATCTGCTATCACAGTAGGCAGACCAGGGGAAAGACCCATTACAGATAGGTCTGAGAACAACTGGGGGATTATAGAATTACAGAACTAGCAAAGACTAAAGAATAAAAATTGCTGTTCCATCTTATAAACCATTAAATCATAATGTGGGAAGCACCCCATTTATTCTTCTATTCTCAGCTAAAATCTGATTTCAAGAATAATAGGAGATAAATTGTTCATTTTCACCTGAGAGTTAAAATAAAAATAGTAAAATTATCTGAAGAGCCTTCCTGTTGATCTAGTATCATAAAGATCTTCTTAGCCTGTGCTGCACCAAAAATTTAGTTTCAAAGCATATACATATTTCAATACAGTGTTACGAAGAAGTAAGACACATAAAATCTAAGTATGCTCCCAGATATGGGATCCAGAGGGTAGCCGTGTGGCTGTCACCAGAGCCAGGGAGGGTGCCCACGCACAATGGACAATGTGGAGAACAGGGCTGGGTTCTTGGCCCCTGAGACCAGAGATGTGGTGTGAGGGGACAAGGGACCAGTAAAGGAAGGCTGGGTGGCTTTAGGTGCTTCTGAAAGGGTAAAGTTTCTAAGCTGGAAAGCTTGAATGTAAAAGATTAGGTATTATTAAGTTCCTCTGTTACACCCAGATTCCTGAGATAGTTAAGACAACGCCCTACTGGCCATTTAGCCTAGGGCCCTGTGCAGTTTGTCACAGGGCCCGAACCAATCAGTTTGAATGTGTAGCCCGCTTAGGAATGACCAATCACCCCTGCCTGACCTGTTCCCACCAATGAATGTGTCAATCACGTCTCAGAGTTGTTGTCCAATTTCCCTGAGCCTCATGATGATTTGTTCTGATGTATGCAAAGCCCACCGCCCTCTCCAAAAAGTGTACTTAAGCTCTGCTTGACCTCTGCTCTGGGCTCTAGGCTGCTCTCCCTTCTTGAGTGAGCACGGAGCCCCAGCACGCTGGAATGGATCCCCAATAAATCCCCTTTTGCCAATTACATGGAGCCAGTCTCTTGTGTGGTCTCTTTCTCCGTGGTTCCACTGGACCCTTACATTTCCAAGTGTGTGTCCTCCAACTTTTTTTCTTTTTTTTCTCTTTTCTCTTTCTCTCTCTTTTTTAAAGATTGTTTTGACTATTCAGGGTGCCTTGAATTTTAGGATCTTCTTGTCAAGGAGGTCATGGGAGGAATGGCGCAAGGCCCCATCCCCCTAGAGGAGGGGCAACCCCTGAGAAGGGGTGTCCCATCCCTCCCTGGAGCAGGGCCCCGCCCCCCTCATCCCCACCATCATACCAATTGCTGAATTTGCACCCAGGGTAACTCCTTTCAGTCTGGTTCCTTTCTTCTTTCATAGGCATTACTTAAGTGAGTACCTCCAAAGCAGAGCAGCCCTCCTTAATCACTTGGTGACTTTGCCTGAAACTATGTGCTGACACAGGTCCACGGTGCACATCAAATATCCCTCAAAGGACTTCCGTGAAGGGCGACCTGCAGCGGGAAGGAGGCAGGGGCCTGACGTATCCTGGCCTGAAAGGGACTGGCCTTCCACTTCCCACCGCTGCAAAGCGCTGGCATTTCGTGGGGGGTCACAGGGTTTGGTGCCCCTTTACTTTGGCTTGGGGTTCCCAAACAATAAGGATGGTGTCACCCTTCCAAGCATGCAGCTTCTCTAATGGATAGGGACACTGCTCCTCCAGGAAAGATAGGGTGGACCAGCCTGAGCTGTCTGCACATGCGTGTGCTCAGAAGCCAGCAGGGCTGGGAGAGTGGCCCCTCACTTGGAGCAGGATTGCCCTGAGCAGCAATTAGAGCAGAACCCACTGTGGGACAGCTTCAGACATCTGGCCAGCACAGTCAAACCAATGGAAACACCAGAAATGCTGGCTCTAATTGGCTTCCCAGTCTTGTTTATCTTGCTTCAAATGAAGAAGAAGAAAACATGTTAATGTGGGGGATACTTGGGCCTTAAGGTGAAAAATAATAATAATAATAATAATAATAATTCTTGTTGGCAATATATTGAATCTACAATAATCATGTTCTTGAAGCTAAGAAGGAAGACAGGATCTCCATAGACTGGAAAGAGAGCTCTCAGGAATATTTCAAGAGACTCTCCCCAAGTTCTTTTAACATAAAATAGAGAAAAAAAATAGGCTGTTTTTCTGTTTCTAATCTTTATCTTGAATATTTTGGGATTTCTTTAATATTTTGATATTTCTTTGATATCAAATTTTTCAATATTCCCTTCTTTAGTTATTTTAAATATTTCTGTGTTAGAAAGAAATGAATGAAAAGGTTACTGAAATAGGGTGAAAAAATGTACTTGGACAGCCAAATAAGCATATTTCTCTCAATATTAGAAATATTCAAAATAAATAATATTTCATAAACTTTAATTCAAATTGGATAGTATACTTGCAAAACTAACAGTTCTGATCTTGTTAAATTTAAATACATAAGGAAACAGAACCACTTAATGAAAATTAATTACCATAAAAATCACTCTGGTATCAGAAATTATATTTGACTCGTATATTACAAATAATTTTCTATTTAAATATGAGCTTTCCCTTTCATGATGGCAATTCTTTTAGACAAATGCCTAAAACAACTCAGTTAAAATGCTTTTATTCTAGAAGAGTTGCCTTTGGAATACTTTGAGAGTACATTTTAAAGATAAACAGATAAACTCCCCATCCATAACCAGGAGAGAGACACTATATGCTTTCTTGCCACTTAATTACATCATATTTTTAACCATCACATCTGAGAATAGCACAGTTATATAAAAATGTCTGTTTTGTTTTCACACAGCTTTCTTGGCTCATTGCTTTAATGGCTGCTTTCTCTGATGTTAGTGAGTACACAAGGTTTCCTTTTGCTCTCTTAATGTATCCTATTGAGTTTTCTTAACAGGATGAGAAGAAAAAAGTCAAAGATTTAAGGGGTGGGGAAGAAAACTTAATATCTAGATAGCAGCTGTAGAGATAATGGAGGACAAACTTTTTCATTTTTAATCACATGAACTAGATAAATAATTTAGGACTTTAAATATATAATGCTTTCAAAGAAGGGAAATGGACCAGGTTTCCAAAGATATTGACTCCAAAGTGCTATACAAAGCAGCAAAGTATTAAATTTTAAATATTCTGATCTTAATCTTTACATTACAGACTATCTATGTATTGATTGGAGCAGTTCTTTCTTCTACCAAAGGCCATTTATAGATATCATTAGCTGTCATTCTGGGAAATGCATTATTGCATTATCATTATCTCCCCACATAATCAGAATCTCCCCGAGTTTGTTTTGTATGCTTTTTAAAAAACATAAGGCTGAAATATTGTCCTAATTTTCATAAAGAAAGCATTTTGTGCACTGATTTTTCATTGGATTATTATAATGACTATTCAGTTCTGAATCTGAATATTAAAATTGGAAACCTAGTGCTACTAAAACTTCTTAAAAAGGATAGAAGAGTGAATCCACTTCATTAGTTCATATTCCAAATGGAGATGAGAAAATTCATAACAAGCTTCTGTCTCAGATGCTATTAGAAAATAAAGATAAACTATGAAATAATTTCCAGATTTGCATGATGGACACTATGTACACACATGCCTTCAATTACTGAAACTTCATTTTTTAAAAAGGATTTGAATGAATGTATCTCACAATTATTTACAATGTCATGACCACATCATGTATAATCTGACTGTAGCAATAAATATGCCTACAAGCAGAAAGGCCAGTGGATCATCTTTTCTTTTTTTCTTTGCATGAAACACAGGCACCATAGGCAATGTCACCATTCGATTGATTTATTGTAAAATCAATTAATAAAAGTGAGCTGCGTTAATTTGTCCTGAACCCTAGGGCTAAAACAGGTGGTGTTTTATTCAGGATTAAAATTTCTGTGTGTTAAAATAATACCAAACAAAAAAGAAGAGTAACTTTTAAACTTATAAGCACATTGAAATACTTCCATAAACTGTTTGGTAACAATAAGGTCAAAAGGAGTGTCAAAGATGATAAATTTGTAAATTTTGTCCTTTATCAAATCATATCATTATCATCCAAGATTTTTCTCTTCCCTATGCAGTCCTGACTCTAACCTTCTCACCTCATTAACTTGCTTTTCACTTTTTTTTTTTTTCATGAAAACCTTCAGGAGAACTTTCCTTGATCTTCATGACTGGATCATATGCCCTCCTAGATCCACATAATCCTTCATTATTATATTCATCACAGTCAAAAAGCCATGTTTATTTCTGCTATTATTTTATTACTTTATCCAACACACACTAGACTATAAGCTAAAAAAAAGGGCCAGGAAATATCTTCCCCCAACCTCCAGTGACATCCCTTTTGCCATCAAATCTCCAGAGGTAAGGACAGTGCTTGACAGTAATCAAAGTAAACTTGTTGGATACAGGAGCAAAAGAATGAATAGAGAAAGCAAAGAAATTATGAATTTCAGAGACAGGTTTTGAACAATTAAGTCTTCCTACAGGTCTTAGAAAAATAGGTTGACCTAACATAAAATGAAAAGTGATACCTCTTGCCCAATCTGTAATTTGACAGATTGTGAAGTTGAGACCAAGAAAGTTCACATACATGACTGGTGACAAAGATTATTTGCACACTGTCTTATATATTAATACCAACTATTTATTTATATAGAGATTTATAGTTTTTTTGGTCACAAATACTACACATACATACACCCTCAAAAGGACTTCCTTCTTTAAGAAGCATCTCAATAAATGTATCTCCCAATGGTTTCTTAGTGTTAAAGCATATTTTATGTAAGTGTGAAAACCAATGGTGAAGATATTTTAATACTGCCCTGCCAATACTAATATGTATCTAATGGGAAATGAAGATGTTTATTTGTTAAAATCCTAAATGCTTGAAAGCTGTATTATCTTTACAGTCTTCTTTTCTATAAGCTGCTATCACACTCAAAGAGGGACAGAGTACTTGCCTGAGAAATCTAAAATCCCATATATTTTAATATATGCTGCTACCCAACTTTGTGCCAACTAATACATTTTAAATAAATGTTTCATCTTCTCTCTGAGCTAGGAGGTGATTTTGCCCTGAAGGGCATCATTTTATGAATTCAATAGCAAATACTATAGTAGGCCTAGAAGGAGCCTGTAGGGCTTTTCTTGATCTGTTCTTGAATCTTCAAACAGGAGACTATCATAACCATTACATAAACAAGTATTGCCCACTTGCTGACACCTTAATGAATTCAGAACAGGACTAATGAGAATTAAGCAGTAAGCCATTAAAGTTTAATCATCTCTAAGCCTTTACTTTTTAGTTCCTTTCCTTCTGAGTTTTGTGTGAATGCTGAATGCAAAGGCAATCTTTGGAGATCTGGAAAACTGTATAAAGCAAGAGAAAGTTGCGATAACAGCTTGGCCATTCAGCAACCACACTTTTCATTGGGAAAAGCAGCCTGGGGGTCTACTATGGGAGCCACAGCCTACAAGAGTATTCTAATTAGAGAGAGAGTGAGAGAGAAAGAGAGAAGGAAGTAAAGAAATATTACATCCTCTCCCAAATACAGATAAGTTACAGACGCAAAATGCATGCTAAATCAGAATCTCATATTATATTTTAAGGTCATTTCCCTCTGTCTGGTCTTTATCTGCAGTTCCTGAATATTTAACTTCTGTACTGATTCTTCGACTTTATGTGATTTTGTGTCAAACTATGACAATGCATTTTAGACTTTGTTTTACTTCACTCCAGTTCTTTTCCTTTTATATGTTATAATTCTTATATATGAAAAAATAACACAAATTCTATCTTTGCTATAGTGCTCTTAAATAATGAGTTCAGACATCTGTATTTTTCACATTGTTAGTTTTTTTGTTGTTGTTAAAACAACAATAAAAAACCTTTTGCGATCAAAATCTTCATTTGAAAAGGAATTCAATGTTCTCTCTTGGCATTTAAGTATACATATGAGTAACAGGAAAGAAAATTCCCTTATTATCTACACCAAAACCAAACTAAAACACAAAAGAAAAAAAAAATGTTCCCAGCTCTTCCTTTGGAGTAAGTTGCGTGAAATAGTACATGCTGGTTACTTGGAAGAGAAATTAAAATGGAAATAAAATCATAACAAAAATCATAAAACAAACTAGGAATAATCACATAATTTATAAGACCAAGTACAAAATGAAAACATGGGGCCCCTTGTACAAAAATATAAAAGTTCAAGATGGTAACAGTCACATATTAAACCATGTGTAAGGTACTTCCAAGCATGGGATACTGTATAACTAAACAGGTGAGAGACATATGTAGCTGGCCCCAGTCATAACTGTTATTTTACATTAATTACTAAGGATAACTTCCTTAACACTATTTTTGAAGTAGGAGAGTATTAGTGACCCTGAGGAGACTCCTCTTTGGTTCACTTGACCTTTACTTGTTTGATTTAAACAATGTAGATAATACTAATTCTGATTATATTTAATTATTAAACTGGTTGATTAAATATAAAATGATATAAAAATCTTCATAAATAATAAATTTTAGACTGTTCTCAGAAAAGTAATAGAAATTGGTTGCTTTGCTGTGTTTAGAATTGTTTTACATTGGTAGATCAAAAACACTCAAGGAATTAATGGTCAATAATAAATGGAATTTTTGTCCAAACATACAAAATGAATTTAGTGAGAGCTGAGATGTTGAATTGAAAAAGATCACTGGCTGTGGCCAACAGCTCAGGATGCTGAGGCATAAGGATCACAAGTTCAAAGCCAGCCTCAGCGAAAAGCAGACACTCAGCAACTCGGTGAGACTCTGTCTCTAAATAAAATGCAAACTAGGCTTGGGGATGTGGCTCAGTAGATGAGTGCCCCTGAGTTCAATCCCTGGTACCCACTCCCAAAAAAACAAAGATCACTGGCAGTAGAAGCAAGCAGGGTAGAGAGATTTTTGTTTGTTTTGTTTAGTTATAGATACAAATAAAAGACAAGTAAGAAGCAATGTGCTGAAGTACACATAATACATATAGCTTTTTTTTTTTTCAGTGCTGGTGATTGAACCCAGGACCTTACTCCCTTAGTCTTTCTACACAAATTCTCTAGCCCTGAAATATATTCCTGTCCATAAAAATGTGGCTTTACTTTTCTTGCTGCAATATTTTGTACCTTATACTTAAATATAAAGCTTTTCAGCTAACAGATTTCTTGCTTACATAATGTCGGTGTAAGGATATGGCATGCTATAGGTCATCTTTATCTCCTATTTAATGGTGATTTTAGTGGTCCTAGGTTACTATGCTCCTTCAGTGAGTCACCACAAAACACATGGGTGGCTGACTTCAGAAGGGAACATATACAGTTTTCAGACAGGACCTTTCTTGAAAACAGGGTTTTACATAGAGTCGAAGCAGTATCCCAGTGACAGAGCTCACAGCGGCACACAGAGCAACAATGCACATAGGACTGAATTATTTTAGAAATCTAGAGTCTGATCCCAAAACCTGTTGCCATTCATTGAGGATTTAAAACATCATTTTACCTAATAAGTTTGGCATTTAATCAGAAATATTTCAGAATAAAAAAGAAGATACATAATTCACTGTGGAATAGTACACGGAACAAGTATAAAAACATGTCTATAAATGCAGCCATGCAGTTTATGGATTTCTGGGAATAATCTCCTTGGGGGGGAGTGAGAAAAGCAAGGAAGTCTTATAAATTGTAACTAACTCCCTGAAATGATTGAAACTGATCAATAATTGTTATAACTAATGGAAGTTTTTCAAAAGTAGATCTACTTTTTAACTGTAAACTTCTACCAGTTCTGAAGTCCATTTCATAATTACTTTCCCTTCTCAACTAACATAGCCAACCTTACACAGAATGAAGTTAGATTTTTCAATAATGTGCACCCAACAAATTGGTGGTGAAAGGTAATTGAGAGGAAACATTGGCATTTATAGAATTGGTCTACAAAATTAAAAAATATGAAACACTCAAGGTGGAAGTTATTGGTTATCTTTCTTTTAAGAGTATGAGATTCTTCAATGAAACATCTGTCTGAATGTAACTTTGGATATAATCCCCTTGAGATACCATTTCTGTAGTTGTGGTCATAATGATTTTGGGAAATTTTACTGTT
Source organism: Ictidomys tridecemlineatus (assembly GCF_052094955.1). Lineage (NCBI taxonomy): Eukaryota > Metazoa > Chordata > Mammalia > Rodentia > Sciuridae > Ictidomys > Ictidomys tridecemlineatus. The sequence continues at coordinate 165,585,855 of NC_135480.1, read as the reverse complement.
GGTTTAGGGGTTGTTGTTTTCAGAAGAGAAATCCTGTTTGAGCATAATTCCCCATGGGACTCATATTGTATACATCTTGCAAGGAGAGAACTTGATCACCTTTGTTACAGTCTACATTTTGGAGGATGTTTGTAGGGTGCTGAATGGTCTTGGAAGATAAAAATAGTGTCTCCCTCCAGAAATAAGGCAGGCTTAATTGCAGAGAAAAGGGAAGGCATGCATGACCCCCATGATACATAAAATTCTGTTTTCCTTAGCTTAAGTTTCTTCTGTCATAATACCGTCCGTCCATGTATTTGTAAATAGTGCTTGGACTTATGTGTCTTGTTCTTGGGAAATGAGGCTCAGAGACTCAAAACAGAATATTGTTATACTAGACTGTTCTTATTATGGGTTATGAAGGCCTCATCTGTGTTCTAAAAGCATGTGGCTTTTGTCAGCCATCATGACTAGGTGTCTAGTAGGTTAAGGGCTCTCTTCAAAGTAATGTTATAGTCTTTTTCTGTTGCCAAACGAAATACCATTGATTTTATGGTTTTAACAACAAAAATCTGTCTTCTCATACTTTTGCCATCTACAGGTCCAAGATTAAGCCATTGGAAGTATTGGTTTTCACTGGGGCCTCTCCTTAGTTTAGAGACAACTGTCTTCTCAGTAGATCCTCAGATGGCATTTTGTTTACACGTGACTAGTGCCTCTTCTTATAAGGGTATTAATCATATATAATTAGAGCCCCATCCTTACAACCTTTTAACTTTCATTGCTTCCTTAAAGGCCTGATTTCTAAATATAATCAGACTGGGAGTTTGGCTTCAATATATAAATGTAGAGCAAAAAGCAATTCAGTCCATAACAGAGTAAAATATTAGTCCTTCACAGTTGTTGACCTCCTGTGGGTATCCAAAAACATCCCAGTAATTTCCTGATATCTCTTCCAATTTTTGTTTGTGTGTGTGTGTGTGTGTACATGCACACATGCATGTATTTTATGACAATTTACACATTATCATTTCTATCATAATAGCAATTGTTGCATTTGAAAATCCATGATTATAAATCACAAAATATAAAAGTAACTACAGTAAAATGATAAAAGTATTCTTAATCCTCAGCACAATTCAAGTAAATTATAAATAAAAATGTTCACATTGATGGTCATAACTCACAATATATAATTATTAACAGATACAATATATATAGTTACATCTATAGAGAATTTATAAAAATGTTCTCTTCTAATTCTCAGAGTAGCCCTGTGAAAGCTGTAGGGTATATATGTAGAGAATCATTAATACTGAGACTGAAATTATATAATGTTCACAAGCTTATATAGAAAGGCAGCATACAAAAGAATTTGTGAATTAAAACTCGATATACTGCCTGCTAGCCTCGCAATTTATTCATTAAACTATTCATTACTAAATACAATAATATCCTGCCAGCATTTGATCAATTCTCCAATACAATTTTATTAGAAATAGTTTTAGAACTTCAACAAATAGCATAACATTTCAATAGCTACTGCTATTGTGTCCTGATGAAAAGCTTATTTCTGAGGTCAGCCTGCCTCTCTCAAAGGGCCTTACATATTTTGAGTCCTTTGTACCCTACTTATTTGCATTTCCAGGGCCTTTGCATTTGCTTTTCATTGTGCCTATAATGCTGTCCCCAGGTTCTTCAATGGCTGGCTTCTCACTAGTCATGTTTAATCCAAAAATGCCATCTCCATAGTGAGGACTCATTTGATTAATCCACCTAAAACACACAACTTCTCTATGGCAATGAGTTTCTATCACATCACCTTTGATCTCTCACTCAGCTTGCCTGGATCATTTCAAACTGTGAAGAATATAGTTATCTAATTTGTATATTTATTAACTTATCTGTCCTCCCTTTTATAAATATGTGTTTGGGAGGTGCTTCTGTTTTCTGCACTTCTGTGCAAATAGGACACTAAAAATTTTAGGCAGGTATTGATAGAATAATTGAATAAATATTTTCATTAGATCCTAACAACAACTTTCAAATAGATATATTGAATTTTAGATGAGTAAACTTAGATTCAAACAAATAAGTAGCTGTTCAAGTTACTCCAAACAGTAAATGTTAAAGCTTCAGTTAAAAGTCTTATCTGTTTAAACCCAGACTTTCAAAACCCTCCCTCCACCTGTAAGTTAGATACCAGCTTCCTGTTTGCAATTTCTCTACTCCCTTGTTTACTCTGAGCCTCTGAGTCAGAACTCAGAGCCCAGAGAAAGAATCCACTCTTAGTTCACACCAGGACTGAGAAATGGACTGAATGGAATTTGAAAGAGAAGATAGACTCTCCCACATCCTGGGACAAATTTAAAAAGGCTCGTGAGATATCAAATCCCTTCTTCTGCACTTGATGCAGTTTTGTACCTTTTTATCAGTGCTATTCACAGTAATTCAGGACCTTGTAGCGACTCCCTCCAAATTGACATAAGTACCCACACTGGGAGTCAGTACAGAGCTCTCTTGGATTGAGAGATTCCTTCAGTTTAAATCCACATGAGAATTATCAGGTCTGTCTTGCTTTGCCAATTAATACATAAACCAAGTAAACATTTTCATTTAGTATTCCCATTCCAGAAAGGGCTATGACTGAAAGAACGAAAAAGAAAATGACAAAGGAGCCTTGTTTATAACACAGGCCCACAGTGTAAATGCCCAGGGCAATGCAAAGTTAGGTGAGAGACCATCTTATGTGTTTAGGATAGAAATTCTAGATTAGAAGGTTTTATGCTGAATATATCCTAGAGTATACATGTTTGGGGCTTTTAAATGGTCAATAAAGCTTTTATAAAAATACAGTGATGACCAGGGTAATAGTTTTTTCAGTCAATGGCAGACTACATATATGACAGTGGTTCTTTAAGATTATAATGGAGCTGATGAATTCCCATGGCACAGTGATGTTGCATCCTTTGTAACATGGCAGCAGAAGGCATTGTTCATGTGTTTGTCTTAATGATGTATTAAACACAACTACTCTGCTACCAGCTATATAAAAGTATAACATCCAGTAATCTACTGATCCATGAGTCCAAATAACTGTTACGGGGTTTGTGTATTTACTACATTGTATTTTATTGGGTTTTATGGTGCATTCCTAACAGTATACTGTTAAGTAGTATGTCATGTTACACCAGTTAACAGCCTCACACTATCTCACATTTAGCTCATTTCTTGATTGCAACAAGAGTCCACATCTAGTGATTGACATAAATCTAGGTTAGTGTAAACACACTCTATAATTTTGCACAAGCAAAATCTTTGCACAACAAAAATGCATGTCTCAAAAATGTATCTCCAGGATTATGCAATACATGATCATATTTCACTAAAGGCCCTTAGGCAAGTCATGGTAGTTGTTGATCACACTGTAAATGATTCCAAAAGTATTTTCTCTTAAATAATATCATATTTTATATATTTTTACCTTAGTTTTTCAACACCAAAGAAGAGAGTGCCAATTGTGAGACTAAGAGGTTATTTTGAATTAATACTCATGGTTCTGAATCTTGCCTTCACATATAACCACAACAAAATAAGATTCCTTTTAGAGAAAAATAAAACTCAATAAGAAAGAAAAAAAGAAAATCAAGACCAACAAAATGGTACATATATTTATAACTGCACAACCAGGCTTATGGCATAATGCATTACAGTTTCACAAACAATCGATACAAATTATTGGATATAAAATTACTTTTTGATGACCACTGTGAAAATACAAGCTGTTCAAGTCATTTCTCACACTATTATTGATTTTACTCTATTTTTTTCTATTGCATTTTTAAAGCACTTGATGTCAATTTTTAAGTCTCCAGTCTACAGTAAAGTACTAAGCAAATTCATGTACACTGGAATTTTCCAAGGGATATCAAGGAAGAAGGGATTCCTAATAGAATACTTCCTTCGACTTTCCCATTCTGACAAGCATCTCTTATTATTAAAGATGCAAAAATGTCTCTAAATTCACACTTCCAATAGCCATTTGAAAAATAACTATTTGAAGTGGTCACAATATTTTATGTCTTTTAGCAATTTTATTTCAGCATTTTCTATAGATTGTCTTTTTACTAGAGTGTAACACTTGCTGACATACTGGTTGCCATAAGGATAATAAAGTTAACAAACATTAAATCATACAGAACTGCCATGCTTAAATACAGGATTTTAATTTTTATTTTATTAATATTTAGTATTAATTCAGGATCAATTAGATAAAATGTCCCTTTAACAACTGATCATGCTAATGACTTTTTCACCAAGATGTTTTAGGCAAAATTTCTCAGGAAACCCTTGGAAATGGAGATTAGCATAAACAAATATTACTAAGGAGGACCTTTGATTTTAAAATATCTAGGAAGAAGTGAGAGAAACAGAATTGGGAAACGCGTGAATCTGGAACACCAGATAGTTGCAACTGAGGCCTCAAATGGGTTTAATGGGAATTTTGAAGCTAAAATGAGCCTTCAGACTTTGCTCCAATTACAGAAAAGAGCAGTCAATGCTTTTGTTTAATTGCATCAGTAACCTTCAGCCAAAAGCAATTTCCTCAGATAACAGATGAAAGAATTAATGCCTAGGTTCTGACAGGTATGCTATATCACAGCATTCATCATATGAAGTTAGGACATTTCTCTATCATGAGATGATGCAGCCTAGACTTATTCATGAATATGTTAGAACTTTACAATATCCCATCATTCCTACCTTTCTTGATGTCACTGCTCTGAAAATAATTCTATTTAGCTCTTTCATTCTGCCCACTATTGATCGCTCACTAAGTTTCTGTTACTATATGAACTTCAGTTTGTTTTGCTACCTATTTCACACCTATCACAGCATTACAATTTAATTCCCACATACCCAGTAAATCTAAATCAAATGTCAGGCAAACCAGTGATTTTTTAGCTTTTTTCTTTGTACATGCCACAAAAATTTTCAAAGTAGTCCTTATGCTCCTCATGTTTTGAGTTTTATAATTTTTCCAATAGTGTAAATATGTGTAAAGAATAGAAAGTCTGATTAATTTAAATAATTGAAAAATTTAAAAAATGTTTCTTTGTAAATTTAAAGGTACTGCATAAAATCTAAATATCATAGACTTTAATCTTTAATGAGTACTTTATTATTATTAATTTTTTTGGTATTGTGGATTGAACCCAGGGGTGCTTTATCACTAAGCTTGGTCCCTAGTTCTTTTTATTTTGAGATAGGATCTTGCTAAATTGCTGAGGGCCTAAGTTACAGAAACTGCTTATGCCTACTTCTTAAGAATCCAAAACTATGCCCTGATTTTTTTTTCTTTTAATATGCCCACTTATTCCATTTCCCACATGGAATATTAATTATCTTTGTGCCACAAATTGTTATCCATTAAAATTTATTTTATTCATTCTATAATGTTTACCTGACCCCAAAATATATACATAAACTGAAAATGAAATTTTAAATATCCTTTCCTAAATTTTTTTTTACTTAAAATATTTCTTCTGATGTGAATTTTTACATTAGAATTGCACAAGTTGATAAAAATGACATAAAAATTCATTCATTTTAATTATTATTTATGAAACAAAAGTATATTGAAAATGCATTTCTAATAAGATGGTGCTTTTTAAAAAAAATTGTTCAACACCACAAGGATGAACATTAATGATTGCTACAAAATATGGTTCAACATTAATTGTATCCTGTATTGTTGTAAATCCCAAGAGATACTGTTCAAAAAATATACTCATGTCAATGGAAATATTCAGAATATATGATCACAAAATTTTTAACCATTGTAAGTAGAATAATAATGTGAAGAAATAGAAGCATATAGTATCACAGATATGAACTATGGAGATTTATCTATTTATCTTTTATTCAAATAACAGACAATATTTATATTTAACTAGATATCAGTATGTTAACTTTGCAAAATTTTATGCATCAAATCGTGTCTCACCCTCTCTTATTTAAATAGAGACTAAAGAATGGAAAATTTGAGGCTCTGTTACAGAGACAATCTATAAAATATACCTTGATCATTACCTTTGTAGTCTAGGTGAATGCCAAACAGGAAAACTGGGCCTATTCCTACAAGATGTGGCAGTAGGATGTCCATGGGCATTCAAGTACATACATGTGTTGAGTTGATTGCTAAGCAAATGAAGTACTTTAAATATTTCAGAGTTTGATTAACTAGATTAATAGTAATAACTCCCTTGAATAATGGGGGTAATAAGACAGTTGGTGCATGATGGGAAGTATAGGGCCAAGGAATGAAAATGGGCTACAGGATTGACTAGTAATTATATTTAAGCAACTGAACAAATTTTATATCTGTCTTTGCTGTATCAGTTGCTAAGTTTCTTAGGCTTAGGATCTAATTCCTCGTATGATTCTGGAATGAAATAAATGTTCTAAATATTTTTTAAAGTCCGTTCTCTCCTCCCTCTCTCTCTCTCTCTCTCACCCGTCCTCCCTCCCTCCATATGCTTTTCTTACCTCTTGATGCATTTTAATGAGTTCTAATGTAATTCATGTCATACTTTTCCAGCCTGAGAATATTTTACAGTTGAAAGTAACAGGGAAAAAAGTTCTTCAATTTTTTTCATAAGTTTATCATAAGTTAGTTTTTTTTTTAATAATAAAACTACTCCATATGTAAATATTTCCTTTAATACCCAGAAAAAAAAAAATCACTCCATCTCATCTCATTTTCGTTTTGGGAGTTTTATAAGTTGAATAAATTGAAACTTGACTCTTTTATACTCTATAAGTCTTTTTATGTTTTCAACATTTATTATCCATTTTTTTTCCTCCTTCACAATTATACAGATTGACTTAGCTGTCACTCAATAAATATCTACCTAAGGTATGTTAGTCAGCCTTTTGCTACTATAACAAATATCTGAGATAAACCAACTTATAAAGAGGAAAAGTTTATTTGGGGCTTATGGTGTTAAAGATTTTAGTCCATAGTTGTTTGGTCCCATTGCTTTTGGACCTGTGGCAAAGTATTACATCACTGTAGGAGCATGGGTGGGGCAAGCTGCTCACTTCAAGGTGGCCAGGAAGCAGAGGGAGAGAAAGAGACCAGGATACTAAAATCTCCTTCAAGGGCACACCATTCATAACCTAAAATCCTCCCACTAGGCTTCATATCCCAAAGGTTCCACCACCTCCCAGAAGTGCCACAGGCTAGAACCAAAACTTTAATGCATTGGTATTTGAGAGACACTTATCCAAACCATAACAGAAAGTAATGGTCTGGGGGGGGGGGCGGGGAACCACCAATATAAGACATGATTTCTGGACCATGGAACCCTAAATATTCTTAGATAATTGACAAATAGACTTGAAAAAATAAGTAACTGAAGAATAAATAAGTTTAATGTATCATGAAAAATGAGCTGGTGTGTGTCCTGTGTTTTGTGGCATGATGAGGTAGCCTTTCCACCATCTGAAGTTCTCCAATTACTTCCCATGTTATTAGGAAAATGAACAAGTTCTCAGCTACACCTACTCTGCTCACTAACTTTTGCCTAACATCTAGCATATTTCCTTATTATTCGAATACCACCAACTCCATGTGGCTCCTAAATGTAATTTGAAGGCTTTCAAAAATATCTTTAGCCCCCACCTTCCTTTTTTGTATTTCAATGAGTCCTTTCTTGATATGACTTATCCATAATGCTCAAAGCTACTTTAGACCTCTCCTCTCACCTCCATGCCATATGTGTTCTTTGTCATGTTCCTTATTACACACTGTGTAAATCTTCTTACTATATATCAAATCCCCAAACTTATGAAGCCCAGGACCATCTATAAACTACTTTCTGTTATACATGCAACAACTAACACACTGGTAAATAGTTAAGGCATAATAAATATTTGCTAAATAAATTTTTAAGAAGCTGGCCAAGTAGAAGAGAAAAATTTTACCTTTTAAAGGGTGGATGGGGACTGTAAAAGAAGCAGTGGAGGAAGGATTTCTGAATTTATTCCTAAAGATCACTATAGGATTCTCTGTCAACCACAGTACGAGAACAATAACAAATTCTGCCTTTTGGACACATTCAAGTAATTTACCTGAAGTAAAAATATATATATATAACTATTCTATCCATATATCCAAATAACCCTATGCCTTCCAGTTCAGAACTTCAAAATGAGGGAAATAAGTTTGGACTCTGAGACTAAAGAAATGTGTAATAGGTCACACTAGCAGTAAACAAACTCAATATTAACTGAGTACTCTGTGTGTACCCAGCTTGTTTCAGACATTTACAGCACTTAATTCTATGAGGATAAAAACAAAAAACAACATTATGAATTTTCTGCTTCATTTTGGCTGTCTATAAAAAGTAAATACATCCGGTTGATTGAAGTGTCCAGATGTTTTGGTGTGATATAATAACATCCTTAGACTACCAAGTACATCACAGTGATAATTGTACTTTAAATAGCTGATAGAATTATTTTATTGTTGACAGCTCTTGAACCTAATTTGGGTGGGATATTGTTCTCCCAGAATAAAACTATCTGCTGATTCATTTTTTCCTGCAGAATACAATAAAATTCAGTCATGCCTCCCTCCAGCTGCTGCTTATTGAAACTCTGTTAAGGTCTGCAGATATAAAACTTTCATATCTACACTAGCTATGAGATTACTAGAATTCTTTTTTATCTTTGCCACTGACCAGTTGAGTGACCCTGAACACATCATACTCTGGACTCAGTTCTTTCATCTGTCAAAGTCAGATATTGACTTGGTAATTATCAAGGTTCTTTACAGCTCTAAAATTCCAAGACATTATATTTTTAAATTCGATCTAAAAATGGTAGTATTGCCATGAAATCCTTAGTATATGGTTGAATTCTTAACTGAGCAAAACACTGATGTGTATGTGGATTTTGATTCTCCCAAATATGAAAGGAGAGACTACCAGCCTGATTCTATGGGCTTCTGTAACACAATACCCCGTGTTCTAGTATGAATAGATATTGACTGTCATCTTCAGTAGTTTCTTAAAAAATATTAAATTAAAAGAGGGAGTGGGTCATGCACATTCTCTACTTTTCTCCTATATATCTTTCTTTGTCCATGTTAGTTCTAATATACATCATTTTTTAAAAAGAATAATTGGTAAGCAAGAATGTGTCACTTGGAGATAAATCTGGCTATAATGTTTGAAACAGTGATATATTAATAATTACTATCATTTGTAGAGCAATGATTGTCACACACTTTGTAGTATAATAGCAACACTATGAAATACAAATTATTATTTTCATTTTTACTTATGAACAATCTAAGAGGAACTTGTAAGTGCTAGTAAGAAACAGGGTATTAGAAACTATTTGGAGCCTTGTAATGGCTCTGAATACTACTTCTCAAGGGATCACAGAACCTAATATTGATGAGCAAGGGTTTTTCTAAGTAAAATTTTCTTAAGCCTAATGTGTCTCCACAGTAGATGTTAAAAGACCAGAATCCAGTAAAATCTCTCTGTGAACAAAACTTTGCTTTGTTGTTGCTTACACAGTTTTTTGTTTTGTTTTGTTTGTTTTGTTTTGTTGACAGAGATCTACCTCTGTTACTGACATTGCACCAGATATTTATGATGTAACACTTCTTTTTTTTTCAGTTGGAATTGTAAGAAAAGGAGGAAAAGAAGAATCAGGGAATTGGAAGTTCCATGATGATAATCATTACAGTAGCAATAAAATTTCACCTCAAATCTCTAGCAATCTTCTTAGAATGTATTTTAATTTTCTGAAATAAAATATATGGATATATCCAAAAATATATTAGCAGTTCTGCTTCCTCAGAGAAGTTTTATTTTAAAATGAATCTCATTTATAGGCAGTGATTAAGTGGGAATCAGCAATTTGATAGAAATCACAATGAAGGAACAAAGAAGAGATAGGCTTAATATTAGGAAACTCTTTAATCCATCACTAAAACAAATGGCAGTAAGACACTAAGCCAGTCTTCTTTTTACAAGAGCAATACTCATCAGAACTCCTGAGACAGTAAAATACTTGCGTATCATGAAGGTGAGACTTTTATTTTCATTACATGTAAGTAAAAAATAACTATGGCAGGACACAGTGATATATTGATATCCCTCTACTTGAGTAGATAAAATTAGAAAGACTTATTTTTATGACAACATTAGGGAGTGCTACAGTTTGGATATGAGGTATCTTTTTCATGTATGAGACAATGCAAGAAGGTTTAGAGGTGAGAATTATTGTGTTATGAGAGCCTTAACCTAATCAGTACATTAATCCACTTGAAGGGATTGACTACATAGTAAATGTAAGCAGGTAGGGTTTGACAGCAGGAGATAGGTCTCTGGGGTATGCCTTTGGAGTTTATATTTTGTCTCTGATGAGCAAAAGCTCTGTCTGCTTTCTGCTTGTCATGTCCTGAGTTGCTTCCTCTTCCACATCTTTCTACCATGATATTCTGCCTCACCTTGGATCCAGAGCAATGGAGTTGGCCAACTATGGACTGAGACCTCTGAAACTATGGGATCCAAGTAAACTTTCCCTCCTCTATGTTGTTCTCATTAGGTCTTTTGGACACATTGAGAAAAATCTAACTAAAACAGGAGAGTCTTGAGGGATATACTTATTTTTGTAAGATTCTTAATGAGAGGTTAGTTTGCTTTGAGGTACAATTTTCAATTGTCATGTTAATTAGGAATTCCTTTATTTTAAAAAATCTGATGGGAAGACCAGTCTGAATGGACTCTGGTATATTTTCACAATTGCTCTTTGACTAGATACAAATAGCTTCATATGAACAGTCAAAATTCACACAGACACTTGGGCCACAGACGGAGTCTCTGTGAGAACAACTCCTCCTAAATAAGGAAGGTGGTTACAAAACACAATTTGCTAAACACTTCTTGAGGTCATTGGATAAAACAATAAGAGGAAGCCTGGTATTTCCTTTTTTTTTTTTTTGGCATAGCTGCTTTTATATCACATTTTAAGAATGCCATTTTGTTACCAGGTATATGCTATTATGCCAAAAAAGGAACTTTTATCTTGTTTAATTACCCAGTAATATTCAAAGTAATAAGAGGTAAGAGATGAGTGTCTAGAATGTGTGATGTTTGAAGATCTAGGAAGTAAATATTGAGTAACAGGGCTAAAAACACTTGTAGATTAATGTACCACAGTGGAGGACTCAAAAATAAATTCATGCATCTTCAGCAAACTGGTGCTTAACAAAGACACTAAGAACATACAGTGAAGAAAGGACAGCCTCTAAAACAAGTGGTTCTGGGAAAAAATATATATATTCACATGCAGAAGATTAAAATTATCTATCACTCTGTACAAAAATTAACTGAAGATCATTCAAAGTCTTTAATGTAAGATATACTACTAGAAGAAAACATAGTGGAACTGTTTCAAAGTATTAGCTGGATAGGACTCTAGAAGTTTAGGGAACAAAAGCAAGAATTGACAATGAGAGTATATTAAATAAAAAAAAGCATCTGTAAATAGATAACCTACAGAATGGGGATAACTTTATCACTTGTTCATCTGACAGAAAATTAATATCCAGAATGTGTTAAGAACTAAAAAACAAACACAAAAAAACACTAAACCACACAAAACAACTAATCTTTTAAAAAATGGGCAAAAGCGCTAAACAGACTTTTTTAAAGTAAAAATACTCAATAAACATAAAAAAATTGCTCAATATGTTTAGGCAAGAGGGAAATGCGAATGGTAACTACATTGAGATTCCACTTCTCCCTGGTTAGAATAAAAAAAATATAAAAAAAACCCACAAAGTAACAAATGTTGCTGAATATGCAGGGGAAAAGGAATCACTATAAATCATTGGTGGGAATGCAAATTAGTACAGCCACTGTGGAAAACATTGTGGAGTTTCTTCAAAAACTAAAAATGGAGCTATCATATGATCTAGATATGTCACTCTGGGGCATTAATCTGAAGGAAATGTAATTGTAAAACAAAGTTGTTTCCATACATGTTTATCATGGCAATATTCATAATAGCCAAAATGTAGAATCAGCCTAGATACCCATCAGCAGGTGAATGAATAAAGAAAATACGGTGTGTATGTGTGTGTGTGTACATACATACATATAAAGAAGCCATAAAGAATAATGAAATCCTGTCATTTGCAGGAAAATGGATGGAACTGAAGATTATTATGCTAACTGGGAAAGGTCCAACTCATAAAGACAAATGTTGCATGTTTTCTTTCACAAATACAAACTTCAAATAAATGAGTATAGAGGAGCGATAATTAGGGACTTGGGGGGTAGGAGCTGGAAGAGATGAAAGAGAGGAGAGGAGGATAGGGAAGAAGAAAGGCAAGTACGCATGATAAACACATGATATATACATGTATGAAAATATCATAGCGAAACTCATTAACTTATACAATTAATACTTTCATAATTATAGTAATAAAAAGGAAAAAAGAGTAAAGACTGAGGTGAGGACTAGATGATAAGACCTTGAATGAACAAAGAATACAAGTTATGCACATCTTATGCATGAAAAATAATAAATATGGAACTAAACCCCTAGCAATTTATAACTGACCACATGAAGAATGATAAACCCCCTTCAAAAAATTGATTCAGGGGTGAAGAAAGACCTTTGGAATAAGAAAATAAGTTTAAGTCTTAGCTTTCCTGATTTCAATGAGTATGACTTTCTCTTAGTATCAGGATTATATCTAAAAAATAGGGATAATAATATCTGCCTTGGAAAGGGAGCTTATCTTGTAGGGATTAAACATGTTTGTGAAGTACATGGTAAAATTATGTGACACCAATGGAATCCCAAATTAAAGGTATATATTTAATTGGAGATGTTTAGTAGCTTCAGTGAAATAATCATCTTGCATTACCAGGAAAAGCACTGTGAAGCTAGAAGCTCAACCCTCAAATTTCTCCAGATTTTATGAGAATAAGGAAGGGAACTATATTCAGTCACTTTGTTATGCAATGTTATACAATGGTATCATATCAGTAAATATATCTGTTTAGCTTACATCTGAAATTTTGACCTGATGGAATCTTGAATATTTTTTTAAAAATTGCAATATAAGCCACAGAATAATTTATTCAGTAAGGATGCTGAGGGTAGTGGTATTGGTGCTGATGGGGATGATAACTTTAAAGATAATAATGCCTCATCAAAATAGAAGGGTGATAAGTAGTGCAGAGGAACAGGAACAGGTAGAGGGCAGAGGGAGGAGGGAATAGAAAGGGGAGTTTCTGGGGAATTAAATTGCCCAAATTACATTGCTATAGTGTATGCATGGATGAATATGAAACAATGAACCCAACTATTATGCATAATTATTATGCACCAATACAAAATGTGGGAACAAAGATAATAATAGTATTGATAACCTACTATTGAATCCCATTTCCTTTTCTAAGTATCTTTATGAATTACCTCATTAATTCTCACACAAACCCAGAGGAGAACTCAAATTTTTCCTTATATATATATATGAGAAAAGCAAGGCACAGAGATAGTAAATAACTCATTCAAGGTTTCATAACTAGGACTGTGGTAGAGTTGATATTTGAAACCATTAGTATGACCTAAGAATCTCCAGTCTTAAATTATATGCTGCTTCCTGGAATTATCCTAAAGATGTCTGTAATCATTCTTTCCCCTGATTTATGTATTTAACCATAAGAAGGTCCTAATTTTAACTTCCATTTTCAATCTTAGTCCAAGGTCATGAACTTCTATAAGGACTCCTTAAATTGCCTCTTATTGATATCCTTACTTCTTCACAAAATGTCTGAAAGAATAGTGTAACAAGGATAAAGATTAGAAATGAAATTCAGGAAGAGGAAAGGAATTACCTCTCAGGAAATCTGGAGACAGAAATTTCATTTAAACTTAGACAGGAAACCTATATTATACTGGAGAATGAAGCATTAAGAAAGTGGAGTCAAATGGGCTAAAATATCTCTTTGAAAACACTATTTTCTTCAAAATCATTCTTCATTCTTTCACTACACTACTTTTACATATTCTTCAATGATTCTTTAATAATTGAACCCAGGGTAAGAAGGCATTAGCAGTGAGGAAACACAATGTCATGTGGTTGGGACAGTCCTTTCACTGGGTTCTTCTAGATGAAATTTGTATCAGGTGCCAGTATTTAACTTAAAAAAAAAAAGTGTGTTTTTTGTTTTGGTTTGGTTTTTGTAACTTTAGCAAATACCTAATGCATATCACAACCTCTCCTTTGGATGGCCATAAATAAATATTCTTGAGTCCCAAGATTTTATGGTCCACCAGTGTTTGGAGGATGCTTTGTCACTTCAGATAGTCACCTATAGCAAAACCATTTTAGGATAACTTTAGAGCAAATTCCCTTTGTGGGGTCCAAATCCAGTGTAAACAGATTTTCCTTGATAAAGCTATTACAGTCTATGTCTCCAGTTCACCAGTCAGGAGTAGTTCATTCTACTTAAACAAACAGTTAAGGCCTAAATACCAAAAAGTATGTTGTTCAAAGTTAGAAAGACATCTGACAAGTTCTATAATTATCTCCCCAAGGGCCCCACTAGTATTTCTTGGGCAAAAGTAGAAACAAAGCACTGTGAGAGATGGGAGGAAAAGCACTGCACAATAATAATTGCTCTTCTAAATGCCTTTCTCAACTTCAATAGGCATTTTGTCATCTACACATGTAATGGACAAATACTAAGTGGCCAAAGGGTGGAAACTACGTTTGGTTCATTGTGGAACAGTTGTAAAAGAAGTCTACTACAAACAGGAAGGATATAAAGATCTAACAGTGATCACTTTGCTGTTTTACATGTATCTTCCTCTCTATAAACTGTTATCTACCTACCTCAAATGGATTATTTTTATTTTCATCGCTTATCACTTGGTCCATGTTTTTGACCTCTTTCATTCCCTACTAAAATTTTGCTAAGATAAATCCTGTTTCCCCCATCTGCTTTCTGAATTCAGAAAAACTTATTATGGAAAGAAAATAGATAACATATTGTCTTTGAAAAAGTCATTTTACTTAGTTCAAGTACTCCGTCTATCAAAGACTACTATTCTTTCTCCAGGTAACAATTCTCCAACTTTTCCGAGCCCATTTGAGTCATTTTGTCAAGTCAAAAGTAACTCAATATTGAGGATTACTGATAGAATCATACTTACATACCTAAATCTGTTGTAGGAATTACAGTGTTAAAGAAGTGAACAGAAACAAAAGCACTTTCAGATGACAGAGTATACATCTATTTTCTCCAAAATTGTGAAAAATTGACCAATAGGTATAAAAAAAAAATCAGGGAGTTGACTTGGAAACAAAACAAAGGAAAAACAAAAGCATAATACGGTATATTAATGATACAGTTATAAAATGTACAGTTAGCTATATCATTAAACTCTTGACTAAAGCTATTTTTAAATATCAAAACATAATTTTATATGTTTGTTTTATTAACATTACATTTATATTATAAACACACATACATATAGACACACACAGTTTTATTCCAAGTTTAAATTTATTCATCATTGGGTAGATAAATAGTTTGAATAGAAAATTAGGAATGTTAAATTTTACTTGAAAATATATTTTCCCAAAACTTTAAATTTCTTTATTATAAATAAAGTAATACATAATTGTAGTTGATATATATCAACAATCATATATCTTTCTGAAATTCAATTAGGGTTACTTACCTTATAGTCACACATTACTGAACCAAGTAAATAACTTCAAAACATATCGTTTCATTTAGCTAGCTAGAATATTTACTTTAAGTCCATCTCTTCTATGTAAAGTACAAAGAGCTATCTTTCTTGTTTTTGCTACCTGTTTCATTTCATACAGAGGTTTGATATTGCATCCTAATTTTCTAACCTTGAGTGCTGGGGTCTTCCATATATTTAATGAAGTCTGCTAATAAATCTTCAGTTCTCCTCGAGTAAGCAATCCTACTGCAGACTCAGCTCTCTCTCCCTTGACTTTCCTGGAGCCCAAATAAGATTTGTGCTCTGACAGGGTGAGCATTTACTTTATCAGAAAGCATATTAGGGTAGGCATGTCTCAGCATAATATGCACCAGAATCAGAGAGGATGACTAATTTGTTCTGCTATTAAAAGGATAATAAAATGATTTAGGCATGTAGATATGAAACAGCCAGCACTTTACGAATTATATGTAGCATATTTCATCCTAAATCTAGCCAAGTCCAAGAACCTTTTATGTATTAAATGACATTTACAGGAAAGACAAGACTTTACCCAGAACTTAGAAATGTTTACATAAGATGAGGTAAGAAGATCATAACTAGGAATTATTTAAAGGTAGTGTCGGTAATATGCATTTTGTATTTTTTTTTTATAATAGCCTAGCTTTAGCCAATTTTTCCATACCAAAAGTGTTTTCAGGACAGTACAATTAGAGAATGCATATGAACCAAATCAATAAAAGAATGTTATTAGAATGTTATTCTAAATCATAACTGGACGATCACTTAGAGAATTATTTATATGTGTGTGTGTGTGTGTGTGTGTGTGTGCATTCATATTACTTAAAAAACTGATTAACTTTAAAACTTCATCTAATGCTTCTGAAACAGCTCACCGCTAGAATTGTACATTGGTAAATTCTTTTTTAAAATCATTGGAAAGTAAATGAACAGAATCTTAAAACTTTAAGCATTTTATAAAATGACAATTCTACTTCAGAAGTCAAGGTAAATATCCTGAAAAGATATCAATGATTAATATTTCTATTGTAATATAACATAATAATTCTGAAAATATTAGACAAAAGTGGAATAATTAAATTTTAATAACGTCAGAGTAGAATAGTATGCTATAATTAAAAATGATATTTTAAAAGTTTTAATTGCATGGAGAGAATTTTGTATCCTAAATTTTTTAATAAAAAAAGGAAAAACATAGTAATAAATGTCTTATGGGAGCAGTATGTAAACCAATCTTTTTAAGATAATTACTTTGCTTATTCTTGATTGAGAAATTATTGCTCTCTTCATTAAAGAGTTTAGTATTTTCTATTTTATAATGAAAATGTGTCTCTTCTGCAATCAGAAAAGTAACATATTAAAAATAACCAATATATTAGTTGGCCAGCATGGGCAATTACATTGCACAGATCACATTCCATTAAATTAAAATATTAAAGTTTCCAAAGAAAATTTTGAAAAACTAATTATGTAGATAGTGAAAGCCATAACACCAGAAAAATAGTTTGAATAGTATAGGCAATCTCAGAGATCTACTTAAAATCCCTGCACTTTAGATGTGCCTTTACCTAAGGTGCTTTTTTATAAAAGAATTAACATTTAGTTATTAAAATATTTGGGTTTAGAGCAGATATTTAGAGCAAAAATTTTGATTTTCCAAATTAAGTTATTCCAGTCATTCATTTTTTTTTTTTTTTTGTTCTTAGTCTTCCTAGGGTTCTTTGTCTCTACAAAACCAGTGCTGATATTTCTGTGTGGGCAACAGAGTGGTTTAAAAAGTGGACTTGAGGGCCAAAACAAGTAAGAATAAAACTTCGTTATAGGTTTTCTGAATTATAATTTTTGGAAAAGGTTTAAATTTATGACATTTATACAAATATATAAGAACCACAATAAGGATTTTCTTCCATTCATTAATAAGATAACTGATAAGATATTAAGGCTGGTTTCAAAGAGAATTTGAGTGGGAGAGATGGATATTCTCTACTGGATAAAATTCATTTTCATGACTGTGGGGAGGAATCATTTGCTTTGTCCTCAGTTTTTCAGTTTACCCTCTATTCATAAGCAGTGTGGAATTTCTGGCAACAGAAAGTCACCCAAAATGCACACCCTAGAAACCAGAGAATCCCTGTAATATCCATTGCCTATTTCCAAGTCCTAGACATTTTTCCTGATGGCCTTAAGCATTATTTCTCTTGGATTAGGTAAAACATTAAAAATTTTCAAGATAAGGAAAATGTCCTTTATACTATAACAAAATTTCTCTCCCCCACAAAGGATTTGAATTTCATCTTCTATATATCATATACCAGCTTATTTGTCATCAGCCTGTGCCTCTAGGTTACTGTCTACAACTTTCTCACCTTTCTCTCTTTGATTATAGATTACACAGGGCTTGGCGTTAGTGATTACCTGTTGAATGTGAAAAAATTATTTCATAGATAACTGGAATAAAATCATAAACTGTGATTTTGAGTGGATGTGTGCTGTTTGCCAGTGCTAAGTATCTGCTGAAAGAACTGGCCTAGTGTATGCCAAATAAATATGCATGGAATGAAAATGGTAGACCAGGAAATCTCTTTTGTGTTAGCAAATTTGGATTCCCGAGGAGATATAGTGTGGAGAAAACCATGCTTTCTGGAAATTGAGAATAAAGCTTTTAATCTAAAACAATGAATAAAATACTCCAGAAGATTATTCAATTGTAGGGAAAGTTGCCACTGAGAGAACAGAAAACACTCTGAGACAAAAACAAACCAAAGAAGAGTATCCTATCTCCAGGTTGCCCATCAAATTCTTTTTCTTCTTTTGCAGCATTACCATAACATTAGTAATGCTGGAACAACCTGAGAAAGAGCATCCGTACTGCCAACAGTGTTGATATACTGAAATCAGGGGAGAATGGCATCTTTCTCCCTTCAACATCTACACAGAAATATGGATAAAATCTTGATATAGATGCTGGTCCACAGAGAAGCAGCTAGTCCAATTTTAATACTAATGCTTTGGATCATAGTCAAATACCTCTGTGATTAGGTTCAAATTTCATTTTCCTCATACCAGATAATGTCTAGGGATATACATACTATATGCATCTCATAAGCTCTCCCTAGCCTATTTGGTTGGAATGACTGGGCCAGAGGATTTATAGCCACAAGAGTGAAAATGTACAGCAAACTAGTACAGCTGAGCTACACGTTGCATGAAAGCTTCAACTACTTGTGGTCATTTCTGTGATCAAACCTGAAAATGGACAGTCATGATTTCAGAGTCACTAAGCCTCCAGTGTAGTAGTGCAAGGAAATCAGAGTCTGAGCAGCTGAGAAACTGCTAATGAAAATCTAATCTTGTTGACAACACATGAAGATTCCGTGTTTTAATTATTATCAGCCTGTGCCTCTAGGTTACTGTCTAAATGCAAACTCAAACTCTCTGTATCCCTTCATGTTCAGGTAGGTATTTTGAATTTCTGCTGAATATGGGTTATGTAGTCTCTGCAACAGCCCCTTAATATTGGCTTTTTGACTTACATTTTTAAAATACAGTGGTAATAAATAACAATAAGCCAGGATCTTTTAAATTTATTTATAATCTGACCAAAACACCTGGTAACATGGAAAGCTTTATTCTCTTTTAAGCACACATAGATGCTTCTCTACAGATGAAAATTGCTGCTAACTACAAGGACTGAATGTTAAAAGATTGTCACAAATTCCAAACAAATTAAAATTTACAGAGTTATCTTTAACTAGGAATGTGAAACAATTTTTAAAAACATGCAAGACTCTTTCCAAATCAATCTGAAAATTTGACACAATATTTAAAGTATCGTTTTGACTGGTCTTTTAAAATCTTTCAAAATATGTCGCTAATATCCTGGAGCCATTCTATTCTAATGATGTTATCTTCCTCAGGAACCCCCAGAAATCTCCTGACCAAGTTCCTCACCTCACAATCTACCCCATGCTTCTAACTGGGTCTACTGTGTTCTCTCACTGTGACTCCACATCACTTCTCTCATACCTTTCAAAAATTGAACTAATATATACTATAGGAGGCATGCTGCAACCATTCCCATCCCCTTCTGGTCCATGTTCTGTTTCCTCACCATTACTCTGAAAAGAATTTACCATCATGCTTTTGTTCATTCACCCCCTTATATTTGTTTCCTAGTCACTTTAATGATAATATAATTATTTTTTTCAATAGCTTAATATTTGGGGGTTTTGATGAATTTTGAGGGAGAAAGGAAGCAAGAGAGGGAGGAGAAAAGAAAATTAAAGAACTCACTCTTTTCACATTTTTAAAATTTAGAGCACTTGAGATATATAAATATATAAACTCCTGACAGCACAGATGCACCATCACATCAGTGTTACATCTGCCAAAGACAAACATAACCAAAACCTAATTGTGAAGAAACATCAGACAATATCCATTGAGAGGCATTCTCCAAAATATCTGGCTTCTCTTGATAAGCTTTGAAGCTGAGAAACAAGGAATGAACAACTGGTTTAAAGTAAAGAAACACAGCAACTGACTATAATGAGTTACCCTGGATTGGAAACTGGACTAGGAAAGGATAGCCATGAACCTATTATTGTAAAGATCAACAAAATCTGAATTTGAACTCTGAATAACAGAATTATATAAATTCTATTTACTGTTTTTTTATAATACTGTTATTATGTAAATTAATATTTTTGTTCTTAGAAAATAAACTCAATTATTTGGGGGTAAGAAAGCATGGAATCTCAAGCTTTTTCTCAAATGTTTCAAAACAATATAATAATATATAGTAGAAACAGAGATAAAATATTGAGTAAAGCCAAATGCAAACAAATCCTAAATCTGCTTCCCAGGTGTTCTTCCATCCCCCTGCCCCTCCTCAGCACTGGTCCCACCCAGGGACATTCTTATCTAATTAGACTAGAGTTCAGCTTGGACACTGGAAGTTCCAATATTTCCACAGATGATTCTAATGAGCAGTCAAGGATGAGAATAATTTATTTTTAGAGGATGATCCTGTAGTCTGTTAGTTTTTCTTCCAAATTTAGAGACAAATTTTCAGTTATAGTTGAGAACATGTAGGTGCCAGTTTTTACTATATTCTGGTCTGTGTGATATAGAAATCACCTCTGTTTTTAAAGAAGAAACTTGCTGAGGAAAGCAGTTTTGTATAGTCTTGTTCTTCTTTCCTTCCTATTATCTTATTATGTCTTATTCTTGTAATTTACTATCTATTTTCTGTCATCTCTTCATTTTTCTATAGTCTTAGTACATTGTTCCCTTAACTTTACCACCAACATTAATTCACAATAACATTCATTAGTTTTCATGTCAAGACTCCACTGAACTTTACTCATTTTCCAAATATTCCCATTTCATATAATTCTACAGGCCAATTTTGGTGGCATCGGTCAACTGCATTTGTAGGTTATTTATTATTTAAGGAAAAAAATATTTTCCCCCAAACATACATTTTCTTTTGAATCTCCCTCACTCTAAATAGCCAAATAAAATCCATAAGTAGTTTTGTAAAGCTACTAGTGAGAAAAGGATTCTAGAGTAATCATACCTAACCAGAAAGTCAACAGCAAACTTCATTGTCCAAAAGCTTTCCTCTCAGTAAGTTGAGCTCCCTTTGAAGTTAAGAGTTTCACATTTGCAAACAGACACAATTACATAAAATGAGCTATCATACTTTTCATTAGTGCCACCAGTCAACCAAATGGGTTTGTTGTCCATCCAACTTTAACTTCCAAGTTTGTTGCCAAACCACAGAAGCTGACTTGCTATGAGGCAAGTCATCAAGCCTTGTTTCAGCAAAGAAAATGGTTCAGCCCCAGAGTGTTCATGTTCAACTCTAGACATTATTAAAACTGAACAACAAATGAGATAAATAGAACATCATATTTACAAATAAAATAGGTTTACACATACAAATATACCCCTGACACATATGCTGTCTTAAAAAGAATAAATGATTATACAACTAAATGGCAAGTTTTTAAAGAGATGGCTCCTGTTTTCTCTAAATCTTCACTAACCTCATTTCAATCACTGGCTAAAATAAATCAAATAGTTTTGAACTGAGATTCTAAATAATTGATGACTCCAAAGTTTTGGCCACTGGTTATATTTTTATGCACATAGACATATTATTAAGAAATCAACTTGCTTTTCAAAAACTCAAAGAAAATCACTTAAAACTTGATTTGGTGTTTTCTGTACGTAATTAGGTACCTGATCAACATTTTTTAATTGTGCTTTTGACTTGCTTTCCAAATTGTCCACAATAACTACTTACTCTGAAGTAGGCATGTCATTTATGATGACAGACAACAGACCCGGATGGCTTCTTGTCAAAATTTAGCTATTGGGACAAATTCACATACACAAATTCAATTTCATACATATTATAATAATATTATCATGTAATTTCATCTTTGTTACAAATAAAGTTATGGTTCTATGCACTAAGGTCTTTTGTCTTCATTTCATAATCCTGATACTTTTCTGAACGCTGCCTTTCTTGGTGCTAACACCACTGATTAGAATGATTTGGCAAAAAAGTATAATGTATTTTTATATTTTATAATGTATCAAAATGTAATTTTTATATTGTATAATGTGTTTTAATGAGTAAAACATTTAATGATTGACATTTGTTTTCTATTTTCTGCCTGTTCTCTATTGTGTTACTATATTACTTTATTTAATGCATAGATAAAACAAAATGACTATTGATATGATCAAAATTATAGTTTATCTGCCCTCTAATATAGTTCATCTGCCCACTAATAAATATTGCAATAAACATTTGAACTAATATTAATTAATAATAAAGTAAAATTGTCTTCTCACATGTAATCTTTAAATTATTGGATGGCTTAGTATATATTCTTATACTTACCTATATAGAGCTTAGCCATTGTATCATAATGTAAGGAAAAAGTTACATGAAGAAAACTTTTAGACATTACATAAATTGTTTGAAGGATTTACATTATATATACTGTATGGTGGAATAATGTCAAAGATTTAGTGGCTCATTTTCTTATGACATACAATATACATAGTCAATAAATCATCTGGAAATTGAATCCATGTATATGTAAGACTAATATTGGCATGAATATTTTTAGCCAAGGTTTCCCAATTCATTTTCAAAATATCATAAAGAAATAAAAAATGGTCTCATGTTTAGAGCATACGTTTGCTACACAGAGGTAAAGAAAGCCAAAGTGATTATGATGTATTAATGTTGAACATAAAGAATAATATTAAGCCTATTTAGAGGATACAGGATGTTTCCTTGAGCAAATATAGTCTCAATTATGAATTACAAAAATAAAAGAATGATATGAATTATTTTGTTATTAATTTATTTTAAATTATAAAGAACAGAGAAAAAAATATATTTGAAAAATAAAATACTTGATCCTCCGAAATGTATTGTATTCCACAAGAGAAAATCCAGTCTAGCCTATCTCAATCATAAGAAAAATTAACTGGCTCATGTATTTGAAGAGTCAAGGAGCAGTTTTGCTTGAGAAGCCTCTGCTTAATTTTGTGTTAAAAATTTCTGTAAAAACTTTACATGTCTTTGTTTATTCTGTAGGTCATCTTCAACTGTAAGTTGATTAACTCCACTATGGCAAGATGAAGGTGAAAATTCTCAGAATCACATCATCAAGACTAAGCACAGTCAAAACACAAACTCTGAGTTCATTCTTTCTGAGGTAGTTTAACAAGCCTAAATGAATCTTTGTTCCTAGGGACTGTCATTTGAGTCACTTTAGCCTAGCTTAGATCTGTGTTCCAGAACCAACCGCAGGGACAAGAAAAATGATTTATTCTTCTGAAAAATACAATTAGACTTAGGACCAATCAAAAGAAAGCCTTATGTTTTTTTTTTTTCATGTAACAAAAAACAGAAAAAAAATTTGGATTTTTTTTTCTTACAGGATGTCTCCCAACATCTTACCTCCAACTCAAGTATCTTTAAGATTTGCTCATTATCCTTGAAATTCAACAATGTCACTATTATAAGTCTAGATGAGCACCTCTATCCATTATTTTCTTCTTGTCATTTTGATCTGACAAGTTTAATCTTTCTCCGTTTAGAGAATTGTAGTTTCATCATTTCATTTATTTCACCTCCTCCATCTGCTTTATTGTCACCTTTCATATAGCCATCATCATTCTTTTATTTATTATAGTTATGTTTTTTATTATCTTTGGAATTCTAAGAGAATTTCTTGAGTTTTCTCTGTTTAATATATTATTTTGTACTCAATAGTATCATAACAACTAACCATTCTCAACATAATTTTAAATATTATATGAACTCTAAAATTTCATATATGGTCACATGTGCATTTTTTCCTAAAGAAATACAACAAAATTGACTCTTATTCTTTTTGTTGTACACGTGTATGAATTTTAATACAAGGGGAAATTCATATTAGCAATCACTGAAATCAAAATTGCAAATTATACCATTACCCCACAATTACGTATTTGCTAGAATGTAACCATTGAATATGTGAACTTTTGTGATTGGCATTGTTCACTCTGGAGAAAGATCTTGCTATGTATCCTAATATGGAAATGTATATCATATTTCATTTTATCGTGTGGGTAACTGAATAGTTTATCTGTATCTCTGGTAAAGCATATCTGAGTAAGTTCTGTGTGGGATAGTTCCACATTGAGCTATTATAAACATTAGGTACAGGATCTATGTGATCAAAAGTTTTTTTTTTTCTTTTGGGTGCTCAAGAGTGGGATTGCTGGGTTATTTGATAGTTAAGAGAAACTACTGTGTAGTAAGAGTACATTGCTTTCTCACCAGTAAAGAAGAATTATGTGTACTCTTCTTTTGCCCAGCCCTTAATGTTGCCAATGTTTTTATTTTAGCCATTGTAGTGTGTTTCTTGTTTCTTGTGGTTTCAATTTGCATTTTTCTAATGACTAATGATATTGAACCTTTTCATGTGCTTGCTTGACATTTCTTGTATATTCCCTGTGAAGTGTCTGTTCACATCTTCTAACCCATTTTTAATTGTAGTGCATTTTCTTTTTGTTGAGATTTGAAATTTCTAAATTTCATATAGTCTGTATAGAGACTGTATATAGTCCCTTGTTGAACTTGTAAATGAATTGAAAATATTTATTTCAAGTCTAAAGATTGCCATTTAATTATCTCAATAGTGTCTTTCACTGAGCAAAATATTACCTTCATTTTGGTGATATCTAATTATCATTTTTCTCTTTATCAATTGTATTTTCTGTGTCATCCCCAAATGTACTGCCTAATACCACATTTGCCCTTCATTCTCTTCAAAAATTTTATTATGTTTTTGTGGTTTTGTGTGGTGGGTATTATGCCTGGGGCTTCTGCATGCTAAGCAGGAGCTCCATCACTGAGCTACTTCCCCAGCTCCTCTTTCCATTTATATCTGTAATCTATCTAGAGTATACTTTTATATAAAATGTTTGAGTTTTTTTCTTTTTCTTTCCTTTCCTTTTCATTTTATATATAGATGAACAATATTTTCAATGCTATGTATCTGGTTTCCATTATTTCTTTTGCAACTTTTCAAAGACAAAGTGGTTATGTGTCAATGGGTCTATGCTTAACTCTATTTTCTTCCATTGATCTACTGCTTTGCCAAAGTTATAGGAGACAGGTCAATACATAGTCATGTTTCTATATAATAGCAATGTGTAGCTTAAAGAAAAACAATTAAAAATGCCATTTACTGCAACATATTGGTATGATTCCTCTAACTTTATATTTTTTAAAATTGATTTTCCTTATTCTATTCCTTTGATCTTGTGCACATATTTTTATAACTTTATTGTGTTGATTTTTTTTATATGCTGTTGAGGATTGAACCCAGTGCCTCACAGTTGCTAGGCAAACACTCCATCACTGAGCCACAACCTCAGTCCTTGTGCATATATTTTTGAATCAGCTTGTTTTATCTACAAAACTCCTTTGGGCTTTTTATTGCAGTTGTTTAAGTCTGTAGATCACTGGAGGAGAATTAGCATCCTGTGTCAAGCTTTCTGATATATAAAATGATATGACTTTTCATGTATTTATACATCTCTAATATCTTTTATCAGCAATTTCTAATATTTAACACAGAGATCCTGAAATGTTTTATTGATTTATACCTAAGTATTTCATTTGTGTTGGAGCAAATGGTATTGTATTTGTAATTGTTTTTTTCAGTTATACATTGCTATTTTATAGAAACATGACTATGTATTGACCTCTTATAACTTTGGTAAACTTAATCAGTTGAAGAGTGTGTGTGTGTGTGTGTGTGTGTGTGTGTGTGTGTTTTAATTTCTAAGCATTTTCCACACAGACTGTGTATAGTTTTATTTCTTCCTTTCCCATATGTTTAAAATTAAAAGTATATATTTTTCTTCTTTCATTGCACTAAAGTTTATTCAGTGTCAAAGTAGTGAGAGTTGATGTACTTGTCTTATATCCATTCTTCAAGGGAAAACATCATATATATCTTTTTTTGGTGTGTGTGTGTGTGTGTGTGTGTGTGTGTGTGTGTGTGTGTGACTGGTGATTGAACCCAGGACTTTGTGTATGTGAGGCAAGTACTCTACCAACTGAGCTATATCCCCAGCCCCCATATACATCTTTAACAGTTTTAATATCAATCAGTTTTTTGTAGCCCTTTTACCTTTGAAGTATTTGAGTGATCATTTCTCTTACTTTTCACAAAAACTATCATTTTTTTTAAGGCAATTGAATGAATTTGTCAATTGTTTACTACCGTGACCAGCTCAGGCCAAACTACCAGGCTCTGGCAAGGGGCAATGGGAATCTGGAAGAAATAGAGTCAACACATGCAGATCTTGAAGATGAACAATATTTTCAATGCTATCTATGTGGTTTCCATTATTAAAAGCTGGTGTCTGATGGAGCGCTGCTCTCTCTCTCTAAAGAATTACACCAGCAATTATTATGTATGTCTTTATTATATATGTTTCTAATCAGATTAAAGACTATGCAAGTATTCTTTGTATTCATGAAAGTTACAGAGTTAGCAACAGTATGCAGCTATTTCCTCAGTTACATTCTACAGTTGAAAAGTGCAGTGTTAGGAGCATTGTGCAGCTCTCAAGAAAGTCCATTGTTGGGACTGGGGTTGTGGCTCAGTGGTAGAGTGCTTGCCTTGCATGCAGGAGGCACTGGGTTCAATCCTCAGCACCATATAAATGTAAAATAAAGATATTGTATTCACCTAAAATTTAAGAAAAAATATAAAAAAAGAAAGTCCATTGTTTAAAGTTACTAATTCAGGGCACAGCAGCAGTGGAACTGGTAAAACATTGCTGTTATCTTAGCAAGGAAGTTCCTTCATTCCCAGGAGTTACTCTGCCTGAGATTAAGGTCAAGGCTGATAAGACTCTAGCATGGAGGACATCTCCATAGCATCCAGGCATCCTATGCCTTTGCAAGGAAACTTTCCCAGTCACCAAGTATGCCACAGCCATGAAGTCATCAGGGTCCCCAATCTCAGACCCTGTTTTCCCAGTCACTGTCACCACTCTCCACAGTTTACAGAGAATAAGATCACTAGCAGATTTTACATGGGCCCATGTTAAAAATTTTCAAGCACAGATGAATGATAGAAGTGAAAATATAAACTTTCCTATGGAATTTGATTTCTGTTTACTGCTAGGGCAGACTGAAACTAACAATGGCCATTCCCATTACCTAAGTCAACTAATGTACTTGATTACTGATGGTTTTATCCCAGGAATCGAAACAATACAGCCCCTTGGAAGACACTATGACAAACTATGACAAACTTTACCTACATCTATATATTGTCAGATATACTGGAATACATATAAAAAATAACATAAAAGCTACAGCTAAGAGAGATTTCTTTCAACATGTAATCAAATAGATTAAAAGAGAGTGTGAGCAATATTATTTTTGTATATTCATAGAGATTTGGTATATATCATTATGAGCCTATAGAAGTAAAATAGTTTCTCCCTACTGATGATTCTTTATATTGGGAATGAAAAAAATTGATATATTTAACTTCTACACAGAGATGAAGAGATTTATTTTCCTTTTCATTTGGTTGCACATGAACTTTTTATAATTCTTTATCAGCTCAAGGAATTAAGTGTGTTGAAAATTAGACACTATTTAAAGACACCTACAAATCATGTGCTCAATATTTGTTGAAGATCATTATATAATTCATAGGTAGACAAAGCCATGGGGCAGTTATTATTTGTGTTACATTTCTTCAATGGTCAGCTCATCACTGGTCAATTAACTTTTATAGAATGCTTAAAAGAAATGAGAAACAAACATGCAACAGATTTTTAAGATATTTCCTTAGAACAAGTCTTTGTCTGCCCTATCTATATATATGTATATGTAAAATTAATACATGTCAGTTTACATATTTAAGATATCCATATATTTTTAAATATTCATTTATTCAAAGAGTTCTGGCAAAATGACTGTTGTCATTAGGTATGTGATACTTATTATTCTATTCCCTTTTTTATACATTGGTTGTTTTCTAAATACATTTTAAAATATATTTTAGGAAATTCCATGACCGCTATAAACTATTTCTAGCAATGAGTGGGCATTTTTAACATTTCTAATGTGTTTGTATAAGTGAAATCATAAAATGGTACCCAGGAACTATTAAGACCACATAGAAACCAAAGTTGAAATTAATATAACTCATAAAGCCTGAAAATCTTGGTTTAGCAATGGAGAGGATGAAAAATCAACCACCAGATGAATAAGATTTAAAAAATGAGATTAGTATAAAAGACAAGAAAAGCTGTATTAAAGTTGTGAACAAAGATTTTTTTCTACCAGTATGAAGAATAGTTTACTTATTGTAATATTTTAAAGTCAGATGCTCTATTGTTCTATGGTATCTGCTTACATAATAAATTTAATTATATATGGTGTGGTAGGGCCTAAACCAATTGATATAAAATGTCTAGATATTTTGTTTGATTTATAAGACCATCTAATTACCAAACATTCTATCAATGGTATTATTTGTTACATTTCAATTTTGACTAACTGCTTTATTGGCATAATTCAATTTAATGCTCAAGCTCATTTGTTTATAAGAGAATCTGACATACTAATTGATGATCAACCTTCAAATAGCCTATCTAATAGACAATAGAAATCATTGTCTATGCCTACAGGAACTGTGTAAAAATAACAACTAAAATACACTGAATGCTTTCCCTGAGCCAGGAACTCTACTACTGCATGACAGAGACCAGAATTTCATTGAATCCTTACCATAAAACTATAACCTAAGTATTATCGTTATCTTTATTACACAAATAAGGAAACCAACATTTAGATATCTTTCCTTGTACACAGTTTTAAAAGCTTACTTGTGTTTAAATATGGAAATCAAAGTACAGAAGACTGACAAAGATAGTTTTACATTTCCTG
This sequence comes from Ictidomys tridecemlineatus, assembly GCF_052094955.1. Taxonomy (NCBI): domain Eukaryota; kingdom Metazoa; phylum Chordata; class Mammalia; order Rodentia; family Sciuridae; genus Ictidomys; species Ictidomys tridecemlineatus. The sequence goes on along the minus strand of NC_135480.1, from coordinate 165,556,544 downwards.
GTGAAAACTATAGCATTTTCTCATTCCTAAATTATACTGTAATCTTTGAAAGCATCATAGTAAAAATCAAAACCCTTAGGAAGTTATTAAAAATTTAGCACTCTCTGCTCATGTGGGAGTATAGATTCCACTTTTTGAAGAGATTATTATAGATGTGCCTAGAATAAAATGCAAATATCACACAGAGTGGGTTGGATATCTCAGTTGGGTTTCCCTAAAACTTATTGCCTTAAAAGCTTAAATATAAGAGTAAGTGTATGTTCAAGTAAATGTAGCACTCTGAAGGATCATCTTAATGCAAGTTAGCAAAGTTATGAAATGAAATAATTATCTATATATGAAGAGCCAACATGGGTGAGAAGAGCAGGAGGTGATGGAAAAGATGAGCATAGAAGAAGGGAAGAAGGATAACAAAGCAGAATACAGTGCTTTGAATACAGGATTTATCTAAAAAATGAGAGTTCTTTCATTCTAAAGAGAACAAATTCTTTCCAGTTAAATTTACATCTTAAATGCAACAATAGATCATTTTTAACTTCTTTCTACTCAGAACTACCTTCACTAAAGATCCATATTGATCTAAGAAATTCTATTCTCTAAATTTCATGGACAGGCCTAGAGCATATCAAACCGGATAAAAATTCAAAATGTATTTTTTAAAAATTCTATCTAATTCAGGGAATAATTTTAAAGATAATAACTAATGATACAAACAAGCATCTCAAGAACTGCCCAAACCATGATTTGTGTTTATATAACTATCATTTGTATTAAAATGTTTTCATTCTTTTAAATTTATATATGACAGAGGAATGCATTACAATTCTTATTACACATATAAAGCACAATTTTTCATATCTCTGGTTGTATACACAGTATATTCACACCAATTTGTGTCTTCATACCTGTATTTTGGATAATAATGATCATCACATTCCACCCTCACTGATAACCCCATGCCCTCTCCCTTATCCTTTTCATTCTAATGATTTTATTTCCAATAGTTACAATTCAGTAAAGATTACATAGGAATTGTGTAAATGTTCAGCAATAACCACACTGAAATATAAGCTCTTTATGACATCTGGTGATTATTTCACAATATGTACATGTATCAAAATGTCAGGTTGTATGCAAATATTTACACTTGTGTCATAAAATATGGACAAAAGGAAAAAATGAACTAAATAAAATATGGGAGACAAAAACATATAAATCAAGACAATAAAGAGTTGAACATGTCTCCTCCTACCATAGCAAATAAACCTCTGGAAGAATAAAATTGTAAAGGGTTAAGGTAAAGCATTACATACAAGTATATAATTATGATTTGTAAGTTAGAAATAATTTTAATCTTAAAAAGGAGAAAGCATAGATGCATTTACGGTTTTGAAAAGACAGAAAATATCTAAAATTAAGTTTGTTTACCACTGCTCCAACTGGAGGATATGTTCATGGACCTGTGATGTGTATGGAATACAATTAAAATATAAATATTTTGCATAATTATTTTATAGAAGTGCTTGTGCTTCAACAAATCACTAATGTTGACAGTATATTGAAAAGTTTTATTTAATCCGACAAATTTAAGGTAGACAATATTTTTGAGTACTGTACAAGTATTTATTTGATTTAACTGTATTTCATATTGTTTGTAATTTAACCATTTTTCAGATCCTATAACTAATTGCCTGCATCATTTTTATGCAAGAACTACTATTTCACTTTGCATATTAACACAAATAGCAATAAATATGTAAATTATTATTATTATTATTACTTTAGAAAGCAAGCACCAGGTCTATTGCAAAAGCAACTGAGATACAGAGATAGACTTCTCCAAAGAGAAGAGGCCCCAGAGCTGGAAATCCAAATGTACAAAATAATATTGTGAACATTTTAATATTGCAAAATGTACTTTACTCTTCAAAAACAACTATCAAAAATATTTTGGGAATTCCTAAGGAATTCAGAATCATGAATAAGAAAAATAAGGAAATGAGCAGAAAAACTGATATATAGCAATACTGAAAAATGATACTTCATAATATAATTTTAGAGGAAGGTACACTTTGATATGTTTATCTTCAACTTAACACTACAACAACACAATCTATAAACCCACATGGTATATTAGTAAGGCCCAGGCTTGTTCTGAGGTCATGGAGCCAAACAAATTTGGAGCAGAATTTCACTGATACTTGAGCACTATTATCTACATTAGTAAACATTTTAAGGTTATATGTGGAGTTCTGCAGTGTGAGTATGGAATTCTGAGTGATGGAGAAACTCAAGTGTCATGTATTAATCACACAAATAATAAATCAAGTGAATTAATAAATATCTCTTTCATATTTCTTGCGAGGGTGGTAACCAGGGATTGAACTCAGGGGCACTCACCCACTGAGCTACATCCCCATCTCGGTTTTGTATTTTATTTGGAGACAGGATCTCACTGAGAAGCTTAGTGCCTTGCTTTTGCTGAGGCTGGCTTTGAATTCAAGATCCTCCTGTCTTAGCTTCCCAAGTAGTCTCTTTCATTTTTATTATATTTTTAGTCGTAGATGGACACAATATCTTTATTTTGTTTTATTTGCTTTTATCTGGTGCTGAAGATTGAACCCAGTGCCTCACACATGAGAGGCAAGCACTCCACCACTGAGCTACAACCCCAGGCCTCTTTCATTTCTAACAAAAGAACACTCTAATTCTTTCTTCACTTACCCATGTGTTCGAGTTATGTCCCAATATTTGGAAGATTTTCCATTGGTCTTTCTCTTACTGACTTCAACTTCAATTCGATTGTGATTAAAATTCATTTCCATGACTTGAATCCTTTTTACTTCATTGATACTTATTTCATAACCCAGAACATATTCTACCTTGATTGATCTTCCATATGTTCTTGAAAAGATTTAGCTTCTCTTAAGTTTACTTGGACCTACAAAGATCAAGCTAGTGGACAATTTTCTTTCAGTGCTCTTTATTGTTACTGATTTTCTTTCTAATTGTTTCTTCAATTTGGAGAGGAAGGTATAAAAATTTGCAATGGAAATTGTATATTTCTCTACTGTACCCTGAAATTTCATTAGTTTTTGAGTCATATACTTGAAGTTCTGTTATTATGTTATAGGTATTATGATTAATTGTACTCAGTAACACTGTTTCCGAGTGTACTCTGTTGTTGTTCTCAATTTATTTTATTAGTATTTGGACTGTATATATTTTCCCACTTTTACATTTACTCCAGTATAGTCTCCATTTAAAGAGAGTTTCTATGGAAATTCATATTTGAGTCTTATTTTTTATCCCACTCTTACAAAATCTGACCTCTAATTTACTTTATAAAATGTGATTATCAATATATTTTGGGTTATTTCTATTGTGTATATTTTACATCTGTTCCACTTGTTTTTCAGTCCCTCTTTTTTATTCTTTGACTACTTTTATCACTCTATTATATATTTTCTGTTAATTTACTATCATTGGCTATTTTGTATTGCCTATAGTTTTGTTATTGATGATACAATTTCTAATCACTCCCTTTCAGATTATACTACTTCATATAATGCATAAGAAAATTTTAACTGTATTTACATATATCTGCTTTCAATCTTTACGCTCTTATTTTCAGCCAACATTCCTTTTTACATGCCATAAGCTATTACATATTACTATTAAGTTTATATTTTCAAGAGGTTTAAGAAAGAAAATGTCATATATTTACCAATGTAGCTACCATATTTCTTCTTTGTGCAGATCCTTATATCTACTGGGTAGGTATTTCCATTTTTACTCTGCCTAAAGTAATAAATTAAATATTTATTTTAATGTTCTTCAGGCAAATTTTTAAAAAATCTTAGGAACTGGAAGATATGTAGAATCCTATTCTTTCCTCTTGGCTTAAAATGAAAAATGATTAATTTTAATCTTAATAGCTGAATAATTGTCAACTGTTGATTACCTGTTTTTAAAAGTTTTTTTTTCCATCATCAGACATATAACTTGGATAGAAGTTATTATGGAAAATGTTATATAAACAATTCTTTCTTTCTCTCTCTCTTTATATATTGTATATAAACTATACAATAGGAATATGTTTAAATTTGTTAATAGCATGAAATTTTAGGATCAGAATCACTTGGTGCAAACCAGAATCAGGATCACTAGGTATAACCACATTTTGTGATTAAAGCTTATTTTTACTATATTATTTTCTGATGTTCTTTTAACTGATTTTTACTACTATCAGCCCTGAGACCAATAATTACATATTAATTTCATCAGTCTTGAAAGAATTTTTGCAGATGCAAAATAGCACTTGACATTGATTTAGCTAGCATTTCTTTGATTCCTAAAGACCATTGAATATATCCTCATATAATTATTCATTGACTTTATTTTCTTTTTTACTGGATTACACTCATCTCCTTTTTTACTTAGTTATTAAGCTTTCATTTGTTTTCCATAATTCTTATTTCAAATTTATTTCTAATTTACTCTTCTTTTTTCTATTTGAATTTTTGTTTTAAAGAAGCTTTCAATGCATATTAACAGCCACATTCTTTCATCTTTGTGAAAATGTGATAAAACTGTCATTTTTACATGATTTGGTAAGTCTTTTTTTTCCATTTTTCTCATTAGAAACAGTATATATAATTATAAATGGTGCACAAGTTCTTTAGATGTCTATTTATATTTTGATATCTATTTTTCTCATCACTATTAATTTATCCCAATAGTATATATTGGATTTTTTTTCTTATTTGTCTGTAAAAGGTTTTTTTCACAATCTAACCATCTGGCTATCTACCTAGCTTTTGTTCCAATCCTTCTACACAGATGGATGTTTGCTAATGTTGGCATATAAATACTACTGTTATTTTTGTGCGTTTTTTTTTTAATTTTAAGAAAATCTGCCATCATGTTCATTAGTTAATATACATACAAAACAAAGATTTTTAGAGGGCAGGGAATAATTAAAACTCTGAAACCTACCCATACTTACCATCAAACTTTGGCTATTTTGTGATTTGCAATATAAAACAGAAAAAATTAATGGACGTTAAAGGGGTACTGGGGAATGAACTTAGCCAAATTTATCACATGCATATATGAATATGTAACAATGAATCACATCATTATATTAAATTATAATACACTAATATAAAAAGGGGGAGAGTGAACCCAGCCATCTAGTAGTGTGGCATGTTTGACAATTTAGACACCAAATCAATCAAAGAAACTCAGAAATTTTTTACTTAAAATAAAACTTAGTCATTTTGCTTCCTGAAATCAGAATGTATTGTATATATCGATAGTTTAATAAAAATTTATATTTCCATATTCAACAGTTTTATCCCAAGTTTTACACTTTTACAATTCAACTTGTCAATTTCTTCACATCTCCATTTTAACATTCAGTTTTATCCAGGGGCTTTTCTAAAATTGACAAGTATGTAAAACTGCCAAAAAAACTGAAAAGAATCTATCCATAAACTCTCATTATAAATGTCTTAATGGGTTGGTTAATACTGCTTTTCATTAATTTCTTTTTATGGCTTCTGCCAGATTCTCAATAACTCTGAAATAAATTATTAACACATCCAGATTAAGAATATAATACAAAATTAATCACTTTTAGAAAACTATGGCAAAAATTTGTAGATAGCTTTCCATATAGACAAATTATTTTCTAAAAGTCTATACTACCATAAATACTTCAATTTATGTGTAATGCTACAGTTACAGCTTTGAAGAGATCACAATAGCTTCATATTTCATAAAAAAACACCTCCTAGGCATTATTAAGATTTATCCAGTTGTGCCAAGACAGTCAAATTATTCTCTATAGATTAAAAATAAGCCTTTACTGGAAAATATCAAAAAAGTTTGAGCTACACAAATTAGATATTATTAATATATTTCCTAATATTAAAAAAGATATAGCAATGAAAACCCAAAACAAAGTACTAAAGCAATTGTGACTAAATGTTAAAATATGTTAAAGCTCAGTGACATATATCTATATCTATATATATGAACATACAGATATATCAATTATATAATAGTTTTCTGAAACATGATATAGGAGATATTGTAAATATGAAACAAAATAACTATTTTATGAAAGAAAAAAATATTATTGGGAATCCTAAAAATCATTTTTGTTATAAAGGTCCCTGTCTTTTTAAAGACGTATCATAATGAGATTGAAGATTTTGTTTTAAAATTTGAACCTTAATGAAACTCTTCTGTCATGATACATGGGATATTAATCTTCTAGTCTTATGATAATAAAAGTATAAATTAAAAAACAACCAATTAATAGTAGCAATATAATTGACAAATTTGGTCCTATTCCATAAGAAAAGTTATGCTATTACTGCATCAGAAAAAGAGAAGTGGAGCTTCTTCCATTAGAGCTCTGGGTCACAGACACAAAAGTACATTCCAGCCCAAGATGCACATGGGTGCGCTTGACTCTCAATGTGTTTCCATAGACAGTAAAAGAGGCCAATTCCCAGGTCCCATAAATGCTCTTTTAAACTATTCTTTACACCCAAAGTTTGGGTCCTAACTTGTTCCTTGATTCTATTTCATATTTTAGTCACTGGTTCAGAGGGTTTTTAGGATTATATTCTACAACTGTGATTAGATGGAAAATCATGTTTGTTATGAAAGCAAGTTGATAACAATTCTTGCAAAGTGCAGTTATGGTAGAGGAAAATGATTTTTCAACATTTTAACATAGGCTATTATGATGTACTACTTCTATGATGTAAAGACTGCATGGTTTTGTAATGAAAAACAAAAATAATACAAGGAGTTTAGAACTGAAAGATATTAATTTGACCCTGGAAATAAGAGTATATGGTTGGAAGATATCAAGTCATTTTTTTTCTCATTTTACAGATAATAATACTATAACTTAGGTTAAAGGGGGACTGAGAAAGTAGTTCAGCAGTATATTGCTGCCTAGCAGGGATGAGACCCTAGGTTTTATCCTCACCATAGCCAATCAAATAATAATAATATAAATCTGAGAGGTGAATTTAGTTTTAGACTTAAAATGCATAAATGAAGAAAAAACTTTAATATTATGAAAATTTTTGTTCATCAATAGGGACAGTGATGATAGAATATAGACAAAACAGAGACAAAGTGGTGTTGCTTAACTCTTGGCAGGTGGGCGAAAATACAATAAGTAGCAAGTTTTAGGTGATATCCAGAGAAGTCTGAACCAATGACTAATAATCCACCAAGATGGTTGAGGTGTTTAAAGGAATATAGTGTCATTAGGGGCACGACTGATAGGCAGCAATAGGATTCTGCTTATTCTAAAAAAAAAAAAGAAAGAAAGAAAGAAAGAAAAGAAAAGAAAAAAAAAGAAGTCAGGACAGAGAGTGAAGACAGTGAAGAAACAATCTCAGTAAAACACTGTCCTTGCCCAGGTTCCATGAACCAGTTCCCTTAAACTGAGGAGGGTTTAATCTGTGGTAACAACCCTGCAACACTTTAGCAAGTACTGTCAATAATAACTCCAATTCCTTCCTTTTCTTCAACGCCCCAGCAGATATAGATCCCCAGTCCTTCCCTACAAGAATCTGCTACCATTTACTTAGTTAAATATGTCCTGAGTAAATATAGATGTTCTGAGTGAATGTCCAATACACGCTAACTCAAAAATCTCAGAAAGGCAATCTTGTCTCCGAAGCACTCTGAAGAATCATCCTAGCACCACTGCATTACAGCTAATTCCCTCTGCCCACATCTGCCCAAATTCTCAATTGTTGCTACAGACACTCAACAATTAACTTGCATGCATATGTACATTTCAGTATCTGTTTTCTGAGAAACCCAACCTAAGGCAGATATTAAGTTAGGTATTTGAATAAATTTATTAATATAAATAGCATTTGTATTTATCACATTGTCAAGGCTAAAAGCTTAATGATCTAGTATTATTAAAGAGGTGAAAACGCAGTCATTCATAAATTTCTAAGGGAGTTTTATACTAAATTTTTAGGGAGGCATTTAGAAAATATATCTATCCTAAGTGTGTACACATTGATTTCAGAAATTCATCTTTTAGGAATATGTACCAAAAATTATAAATAGTGCAAATGCAAGTGTAAATTTTTCATTTCAGCATTATTTATAATAACAGATTAGAATTCTATAGGAATAAAAAGTTGTTTTGTCCTTATGGTTATATTTTGCAACAAGTATTACACAAAGACATGATGTGTGTTTATATATTGCAATGCTTATTTAAATGGCATAAATTTCAAGTGATTGGTTACATAAGTTTGGAGGTATTATGCACCCAAATTTAACAAAGGAAAAAATCATATTTTCTGCATATTATACTACCATTTAAACTATAATTTTTAGGAGAATTACTGGGTTTTGTGAATTTTATACATTTCTGATATTTTTCATAAAAACTAAGAATAGTTACTTTATTTAAAAAAAAAGAAAATAACAAATTTGAGGTCAGTATTTTGCCATTAGTTATTGAACTGTGTTCTCAGTTTAAAAATTCATCCTCAATTTTTCTTATGTGATATAATATCTTGGCCTTCATGGGACTTATGACAAAACCAAGGCAAGAAAAAGTGGATTATGCTGAGGAAAGGTAATAAATTAAAATGTAGATTGTTGTACAAATTACAGGTAACACTGAAGTAACTAAAAAAAAATTATTTCTCACATTTAACAATTTTTCTTATGTTTTCCTTTCCCTTTCCTCTTTTTCAATTCCTTTTGGCCTTTTTTCTATTCTTATCATAACAAAGCTTTTACATTGATAAAATGAGGCAAAATACAGTACAGTGATTAGCATAAAGTTGCACTACATATTATTTGTATGGATTATCAAGAATCACTTGCATTGTTTAACCTGCTTGGTGGAAAATAGGGCGGACTTTCTGTCTGTAATATTTCCATGCACTGTCCAATAATTCCCTCCCAAATAGAAGTGCAATACAGGGCTTGGTGTTCTCAGAATAATGCGCTCTTAAATCTTCCTGGCACTAACAGCATAAGTACTGACTATAAAAGTCCCAGTCACTGCCCACAGCAGTCCAGCAAGAAAATTGCTTATTGCAAAGATCCTTTGTGCATGTTGTTCGCCATGACAGACAAGAACAAGAAAGAAAGAGAGTTTCAAGTACATCAAATTATGGCAGATATTGATAGAACAGAATACACACGCATAGTTGGGGTGATGAAGGAAAAAATGCCTCAGCAGTTTTAGAAGAAAATCTCTCAGGCAGGCGAGCAATGGAAGCACAGAAGCCCCCAGAGGTTGTGAGGCATGAGAAGAGATGGATGGCCTAAAGAGAAAAGCCAAGTGACATACAGAATCAAAGAATATTTTATCCACAGAAAGAAAATCAATGAAAATGATGAACTGCTACTCAAAGGAAATCAACTGATTATTCCAGTTTCCCCAAGAAGGGGGGTGCTACAGATAACCCATCCAGATACACAGGGTGTGGGAAGGTGAGAGAGGAAACTTAGATCATTTAACTTCATTTCTCATTTTAGACCAGAATTTAAAACAAAATATCATTTAAATGTTATCATTTAAAATACTCCATTACAGAGCTATGAATTACATATATTTTCTAGGTCTTCTTTAGGTTCTGTTTTGTATATTATAAATAAATTATTCCAAAATATTAAGGACACAATAATGTATATGCAAAATTTGAATAATAAAACAAACTACACAGGTAGCTAGCTACCAATTAACTTAAGAAGGAGAACTTTATCCATATCTGTGAAGTCCTTTGAGATCCTCTTCAGGAAGATATTCTCTCTTTATTCCACCAGGAAAATGTGGCTCCTCCCTTTATTTAATCACGTAATTGATTTCCTTTATACCTCTGCCAGTTTTGAATATTCAGACAACATGTAATTCAATTTATTCCCTTTTCACCCTCTGACATTTTTACTAATGAATCAAACTGTACAAATTTTGAATTAGTGATTATCATACAAATTAATGGTGTTAGAATTTATACATGCTTATTGTTTATAGCCTATTGCATAATATTTCATATTTGATCCATTCCATTGTTGAATGATGTTTGATTATAAATCAAATTTTCTAAAATGAGAAAAGTAAAATTCTATAAGCTAATTGTGTAAGTTCATATCAGTGCCAGGATTTTAATCACTCTCTGGCTGGCTTTAAATCATATGCATACATTCCCTATATTACTTCTAAAGGTTTTGGCAAGATAATGTATGGAGATACTCATTTTTCTTTTTGTCCTTCTTACATGGAATTTTCCTTACCACAAATCTTCTTTATATTCAAATTCTTTTTCTTATGATAGGACATTGGACCATCTGCATATATCAGCTACACCTAGAAATTTGGTCAAGATATAAATCCCCAAACAAATCTTCCCTCAGAATTACTCAATCAAAAACTGGTAGTGAAGTCCAGAAATCTATGTCTTATCAATCTCTCTATTTTTGATACTCATTAAAGGTTGCAAATTACTGATTTAGAGGGGGGTTCATTATGTACTACATAAAAAAGAAGTGGACAGTCTTCCTGATTTTGATGTTTCTGAAGTCTGGTTCTGTTAGAACAGAATATGAATTCTCAACACCAGAAAATGCATGAAATTATGAGGTTCTAATTATGAGTACCCACAACCTTGCTCCAAAGGAGTGAATAATCCGTTGGTGGTTTGTGCTTATTGTAACAGTTAATTCTATCTTTTCTTCTCAGGCTCCTCAATGATTACCAAATGTATGAGATCATTAGAGGAACTAGTAGACTTTGCAGTCCCACAATCTTGGTCAATAGAAATTGTTATATAGTAGAATTTACATGTAAAGGTCATGATGTTGTATGCACTTTGGGAGAGGCCCCTTGAGCCTGAAATTCATTAAGACTCAGTGGGGTCAGGGAAATCTATTGGAATCAAGGAAAGGAATATTGTGTGAGGAACAATTTTACCTAGTGTAAAATGAATTGCAAAAAAGTACCCTGAAGTAAACAAAAGCTCAACACATTGTGACAAAAGCATTTGAAAATGTCCTCTGTATCTTTTCTCTCAAATGCACTTTTGCAGTAAGGACTGCAACACCTCCTCCTTTCATTGTTAAAATAAATAAACAACCACTACCTAGCAAATATTTCCACTTGTGCTATGAATAAAGACAAGAATACAGACAATACTGTCTGAAAAAGCAGAGGTTTAATCTTGTAGGTGCATAGATATTAAGTAATTTTAGAAGGTACAAAAACTAAAAAGAATCTTTCAAATTTGTAAGACTATTTAGGTTCATTGATGCTTTTGGAAGTCCCAAAGATTCGATTCGGTCAGGATTATGTATAGAAAATATTTTAGATTTAAATGATCATATTGATATGTGTATGGTAGGTTTGGGGCAAATATTGTATAAAGCAAATTCCTGGCGTAAAGGGTGACTCTGGGGTTGCCAAATAAAAGTTTGGTAAAAATCATCTTCCTGTTCATTCAGGCTAATTCTTCAATAATTATAATAGCTAACAATTTTTGAACACTCTCTACATGTCAGGAAATGTTTTACGTGCCATATATTAACTGGCCTGCTTAATCAACTATAGCCTATGAGAAAGCAAAACATATTCTTATGAAACCAAAGAAAGAATTCTGGTTTTAAAAATGCAAATAATAGTATTCAAGACTAATTGTTTTCCATGTGCCTGAGTCAATTATTTATTTATCTCCTCAATTTATAATCCAAATATATTGAAAAATAGGAATTACGAATTCAAATTAGATATGAAAATAAATCTACATACATACTTTAAAACTTGAGAAATTAAAATTAAGCTATTTGAGTATAGCTTAAAACATCAGAAAAAAATCACATTTTCAGGCCAAATTAGTTAAGACAGACCTGGCAAACAGTACAAGGTTCTGGAAAACAGTACAAGATTCAATGCCCCACAAGCTCCAGTTATCAAAACAATCGTGGCTGTGACACAAATCTTAAGCCACTGACCCTTTTTACAAACAGGATAGTAAAACATAGTAATTGTTATATAGTAGAATTTATATGTAAAGATCATGATGTTGTAGGCATGGGTTTGGGAAACTATGTGTTCTAAAACCAAAGGTTAAAGGGACCAGTGTGATGTTTGTCATCTCTGATTAATCAGTTTTCTGTATTTAATGGATAATATTATATATTATTAAATTGTTTATTTAGTGAATAAATGTGACTTAAAAGGAGTATAATCTCTCAAAATAGAAACTGAGTTGTATGTATAGTTAGTAGTTATAAAACATGTTAATGAAACACAATAAATGGGTATAAACATATTTACTGTTTGCTGTATTCCTTAAAAATATTACAAAATAAAAAGGAATCTGGGGGTAATGGGGAGAATGATAAATTGCTATTTAATGGATATAGCATCCCAGTTTTATAAAAGAAATGAGCTTTGGAAGTTGCCGGGTTTCTGTTCTCGCGACTAAAAGGCTCAGGGGTCACTCTAGTTAAACTAGGCTAACTGGGCTGCACGAAATAACCACACAAGAGACACAAATACCTTTTTCTTTGGGGTCACTGTGACCACTCCTCTGACCTTAAGGGTCTGCAGAAAGAAAGAGAGAGAGAGAGAGAGAGAGAGCATGTGCTGACCCCTTTTATTGAGGAGAAGCTATTCAAATGAGGCAAGGGGTCAGGTTTCAGGGGCTGAGTCTATCTTCATGATGTCCACTGTCAGCAGATTGACTGACACCTGGGTAGGCCACACCCAAGGGCACAGTAAGAGGAGGGGACACACACAAGGCACTTCCATGGAAGATTCTATCCTAAACAAGGCAAGGGGTTATATTACAAAGGAACAGGTGAGCATAGCTTCACCCATGGGGCTGTAGCAAGACACACTCATTTCTGTGACTGAGCGCCTCAGCACCCAGCTGGGGAGTGTAACTCAGTCACCCATAAGGTTGGCCTCCCACATATTCCCCCTTTCTTAATATAAAAAAAATAATGTAACTGGGAAATTTTCTTTCAGTCACTTGGCTCTTGGTCCAAGGTCATCACAATCTGCTATTGAGACACAAAAAGAATTAGTAGAAAACATATTATCTTCGTAACAGTCAACACAATAATCTGGATTATTATTACCTTGCCAAACACTCATCAGAAGATTTTTAATCTTTTCCCAATTTTATTGGGAGGCATTGTATTTGGCCACAGTAACAGACATTTTTATTGCCATGGCATTTAGGCCTCTCCATAAACCATAGAGCAAAGGGCTCACTCACGTTATTTATTACATTGTCTTCTAGAACATCATTACTTAGTTCTCATCCTTTCATCAGTACTTATCTGACCATGAAGGAAGCTGGATGTAATTTAAGTCAAACATTAAGAAAATCTATATATTGTAAGTTTTAAGACATAGCCACAAAGGCCAAAATTGAATAAGCAAAGAATAATATTTAAAGTAGTTACTTTAGGGATTATGAGACCAGCAGTTTGTCTAGGTCTGGTTAATAGACATACACCTGTTTTAAAGCCTGAATATTAACTTTAGCATATTATAGTTCTGAAATATTAGCTGGCAATAATTGATGAGGCAATAAGTTGTATTTTTATAGGCTACAGTATATTTATCATTTTTTCTCTTCACTCTCATATTTAAGGAGTTAATTATGTCTGTCAGTAATACAAATACCCTTGGAAAAATTTATTTTAATAATCTTTCCAACAATTGTCCATTAAGGTAAATGTAGTCTTAGTCACTAAAGTCCAGCAAAATTGGCTGGCTTGAGTTTTTTATCTGCTTTCTAGCATAAGTTTCTGTAACTGGTGTGGTCAATTTGTTGCTCCACTATTTGGCTACCTCAGTCCTGGGAGCTGGTGATAACTGGCTGGTGACAAACCTCAAGTCAATGTCCAGTAGCTCAGTTTCTTTTTGGAATGTACACAACTGTTATAGGGTTTGAGTGGGGCGTGCCTGTCAATCTACATTAGCAAGACAATATCCATAGGCCAATCATCTTCTGCCTAATGTAACCATACTGTGAGGAAACTCTATATGCTCATAGCTGTTAGTTGTAACTGAAGGCTTTTCTAACATTTTCTCCTCTTCTATTAAATTTATTGTCAAAGGAGAACCCTGATGAGAAAAGAAAGGGAAAGGAAAAGCAAAAAAAAATGAGAACCAAGAAAGAGAAAAGCATCCAGACATGGCCCATTCCTGTAGCTGCATTTGTCTCCTGCTGTGGTGAGCAGGCAGTCACTGTTGACTAGTCTCTGTCACTAGGGTTCTGATCTGAGCTGGATGTGGGGAGCAAAGCAGCCATGGGGCAGGAGACCTCTCTCAGAAGGGGAGAAGAATTAGGCCTTTGCACCAGGGGGGGGGGGTGAGGTTCTTTGCCTCACCTCTGTTGGCCCCCAAACTTTCTCCTGATGGCCCCACTGCAACTGTGCCTGTCTTAGGTTGTCCCTCCCTTGAGGAATCTTACCCGTCACTGGCTAACCAGCCATTCTTGGGGGCCAAACAGGGTGATGTGGAGTGTGCATGGCATCGTCCCCAAGAGGGCTCTCTGTCTCCTTGATAGATAATGCCCTCGTGGCCTCCACGCCAGCATTTACCCTAGGATCAGCAAACTCAGGTTTCTTCTCCCTGGAGGGCCAAGCTCACAGCACTGGGCTGGTAGGGATGCATTCAGGAATTAAGGAGATAGGCCATAGACATACAAACTGTAATATAGTGACAAAGCTGAGAGAGACAGATGAAGAGAGATCCCTCATAGATAACTGGCCCTTAATTGGTATTACTCACATCTGGTCCATAGCTACTATACATAGGGATGCAGAACAATCTGCTATTTGAACACTTCTTTTTCTCAAAAGATACTTCCAGACAGTCTGTTTACCATAGAATCAATATATAGGTATAACTGACCATTACAGTCAGGACAATTACTCTAGTTTCATGGGTGGACTTTCCAGTCCACACTGCAAGACACATTAAAGGTGGACCTGGAAAATGGGTCCATACAAGTCTTTTCATAATTTTTATTTATCTAACAAGCTTGTGAAGCTGCATGGCTATAAGCTCTGTAGCTGGAAATTGACCTTCCTGTGCCAGGTTTCTCACTCATTATCATGATGACTGGTTTAAACTCTTCTTTGATATCTGATTTAATTTACTTAATCATGTTCAGTAACATTAAGACTCTCAATATTACAATTTAAGAAAAAACTTTTAAAGTATTTTGTAAAATTCAGTGTCTCTCTGGGATCCTGTATTCCCCCTTTTCCTTATTTAATAAAATTGAGTAAAGGCTTGGCATAAGTCATAGTATTATTAGTTTAAGTTATAGATAATAGTACAAGTATTTAAATGACTAAGAATAGATTTACCTTTTATTGATTATTAAAATTTTTTAATAGACTAGTCGATCCATCCTAATAATTTAGAAAGAATCCTCAATCTTTTTGAGAGAAGGTCTCAAAATCTCTATATTTTAGAATATTATCCTTTAAACAGGTATCTCTTAATTGCCTTTAAAAAATATGATAAAGGTTATTTTCTGTGTAGGGAGTAGTATATAAATCCTACTGTATTTTTTGTGGACAATAGATTTAGTAAGAGAACTTATATAATATCAATGAATTTTTTTTAAGTTTGTAACCTTTATTGTTTAAAATTAATATATAACTTTAATTTGGAGAACCTTAGTCTTAATAAAATGTTTTTTTTTTAATTTTTATAATTATCTAACAAACAAAATATGTAAAAATTAGTATCTCAGTGTCTTAGAATCAATCAATTTTAGTCTCTAAGGACAATTGTTAAAATCGAGATTTAAGTTAGTAGTTCAATATATTTAATGTTTAATCAACAATGTGAATTTATTTACCAAAACTAATCTTTGTCTTAAACAGTAAGAATTATTAGGCAATAAGGATCTTACTTTAAAGAAATAAACTTACATTTTTAATAGGTTGCTTATCATGTCAAAATATGGACAAAATCTTAGCTCACATTAGTATGTTTGGGTGCCAATTGCCGGGTTTCTGTTCTCGAGACTCAGTCACCCATAAGGTTAGCCTCCCACAGGAAGTTGGTTTCATAACAATATAAATACACTTGACACAACTGAAATACATACTTAATCATTAAAATGGTAAATTACATTATCTATATTTTACCACACTTTAAAAAAGAGAGAGATTTCAAAAGTTTACCTTTTCTCTGTATAGCTCTTAGGAAATACCTTTCTTAACATTTTATGAAAGGAAACTTCAAGGAGAATAGAAATAGAACAATCAAATACATATTTCTTGACTAGCTATTCACAATTACCTGTGGTAGCCCTTATAAAACTTTCATTTCAGATATAAAAATTTGTCTGATATAATGTAACTAATAAGTGTTAGAATTGATATGCAAACATGAGTTGAGGAAAATTCAAAATTTCACACTGAACACAATTCTATCAGACCAACAAAGGCTTATCTTGAGTATGTACTCAAGAAGAAAATAATGAGTATCACCAAGTTGAAAATTCAATGGTTTTCAAATAGCATTGATCTGACTGATACTAATTATGAATCTCTTAAACTTAAAATCTATCAAGAACTTTGGGTATACAAAGAATTTTTCTTTATTCTCAAGGATAATAATTAATTCAGGGAATCCTGTAAAAAGTACAATCCACACCTGGAGGTAGGTAGCACATCATCACAAATACAAATGTTCAGTTTTGTTTTTTCCAATAACTGGAATAATAGGTTCCAATGCAAAAATGAATCTTCTGAGGGAAGTCTCCTTTCTTGTCAATAAAAGTACATATAGTAGTATGGATAGGAACACAGACAACTATGAGAACATTTGCAAGGTAATAGAGTGTGAGGAAAATATTGGGAAACATCTGTGTGTAAGGAAGGCATTTATACCTAAAAACCATGTACATATCAGTCATTATTTATCTTTCTATTGATCTACCCATATGTCTATCCTAATGCCAAATTCTCTGAAATAGGAACAATTGCAGTAATTTCTATCTTTCCAAAGGGAAGCAAAAGGCAACTTTTGATTGAGATCAAATTGGTTTGGAGAAGTAGCCAGTTTTCATCCTACCTCAGAATGGTGCTAAAGAGATACACATGTGGGTGATGAAGTGAAGAGTTAACATACACAGAAAACTCAGGATGGTTGTGACAGTTTCCTAAAACAGAAATTTCCCCTTGTGCTATGACTCCACTAAGCTTTAAGAACACTAGTATTTAACTGGGCAAGAACATTTCTATAGTGTAGACCACTAATCACTAATAACCAATAATAATGCTTATTTGCAAATTGTTTCTTTATTGAAGATATTATGAGAGTACATTAAGATTATTTGAATAATGCAAAATCCAAAGTCTTACTTGAAAAGCAAAGGTAGATTCACAACTGTTGAGCTAAGAGTTGCATGGAGGCATGGTACAACTGTGAGAAAGGGTAATAAGTTGAATCTCAAGAAGAAATGCCCTCAAATTTCTGTAGATTAACTTTCTCATGAATAATTACTAGATTTTCAAGACCCTACATTTTCTAACATTTGAGTAAAAAAAAAGAACTTTTTGATTAACAATGAAGTATTACTCTCTAGGAAGTTTCTTGGTTATGAATATAGGGTCATAACTTATTTATAAATATTTGTCATACAATGCATGTGTATTTCCAAAGTAATCATTAAAACATAGATCACAAATAGTATTGAAACAAACATATATTAATGTGACAAGATTGAAGCTACTGTAATAGTAGTTAATATTCAAAATCAAGATAAGTGGGGAAAAAATCATGAAGAATTTTAAATATAATTGGGTATAAATTCATAAAATGACCTTGAAGTTTAACCTGTTCCTCAGATATCCAGTTTGAAATGTGTTCCATAGAAGAAAGAATCATATAATTACTAATGAGGCACAGAGAGAGAGAGAGAGAGAGAGAGAGAGAGAGAGAGAGAGAGAGAGAATGTGTGTGTGGGTGTGTGTGTGCATGCGCGTGCTTGCACATGCACAGTAACACATGCATGTGTGTGTTTAGGAAATTCAAGAAAAATATAAAAATCTATGCATAATTTTTGCTGAAGTATATAAGGTATGTCATTCTTAGTAAGTCAGCAATTATAAATGCAATTACTTATGTCTGTTAGAGATCTGGCAAGAAACATGACACACTCAAAAAAGATGATGAAGGAGAATGTGTTCAAAGAAATATTTTTAAAAATGTGGCCAGGAATGGTATCAGACATCTGTGATCCCAGCAGCTCAGGAGGCTGAGGCAGGAGGATCCCAAGTTCAAAGCCAGCCTCAGAAATTTAGCAAGGCCCTTAGCAAATCAGGGAGACTCTGTCTCTAAATTTAAAAATTAAAAGGGCTAGGCTGTTGGGGGCTCAGTAATTAAGTGCCCCTGGGTTCAATCCCTGGTACTAAAAAGAAAAAGAAAAAAAATACAAATTGTGGATGAAGGGGAAATAAACAAAGTACTCTGTAGTGGCTGAGGTCTGATGATATTAGGAAACCTGATATCCTGCACCTGAAGAGGCCAAGAATAAGCAGGTACCAGGACCCATTAGAACCTGAAGTTATAGAAACAGGAACATCCAGAAGTTGTATATCCTGGTAGACAGAAGAGCATCAGCAGTAAGTGGAAGCCTGCTGCATGGCGAAGAGGAGGCCTGGGGAGTGATACTTGAGCTCTCCTACCTCCCTTGCTCTCACCTCTGACTGGTGCTTCCCACTGCCCAGCTGAAAGCCAGATGGTAATGGTGCCCTGTTTAACAGCCCATGGAGCTCAGCTCCTGAGGCACAGAGGAGGTGGAGAAAGGCCGACTGTGAGCCTTGAGGGACAGATAGAGAATGACCAGCTAAAATCTGTACAGTGCAGTTAGCATTTCAAAGACCTTCCACATAAATCCATTGAATTCAAACATCCTTGAATAAGTGATAGAAATGTGAAGTTCAATATTTTTAGTTTCTCTACATTGCCCATAGAATGTGTAATAGAGCCAGTAATTAAATTGTCTTCTAAATCTACACATACTATTTTTCAGGCTATTTGAAGAAATCTTTATATAATAAAATCTAAATAAATAAGTTGAAGTGATGCTCCAGAATTCTTTCTTACTTTTCATGCTGGATTAATGTAGGACTAGAGTATGCAATAGAGATAAGGAGGTCAATCAACCTACTAGGTGTGTCTGTTCTTTTCATGGCCTAGCAGAATAGATTCTATGACATCCTGGTTCCATCTTTTCAGAGACCTTTTAGTATACTGCATATTGGAGCACATGGTCTCCAATATGCAGTATACTAAAATAATATAGTAATAATATTAATATAGTAAAAAATCTAACACAAGATTTTCCTGTAGGAAAATAATTGGGCTGTATTGGAATGTAGAAGCCCCATTGGGTTGTGTTAATGAGAAGTAACTGAATAAACATAGAAGAGATCTCAAAATCAGAAGATTTCTGTTCATGTACAATGAAAATTGGCTAGCCCCTATAAAACCATGTGTCCTTAGAAGGCTCAAAAGCACTTTAATTCAAAAGAAGTCACAAAGCTTGAAGAAAGAAGGCAAAACTATCCAGTTTACTGTGGATCAAAATAGCAGGTTCTATTAAATTAGGCTGCTTTGTATGTGATTTTAGATAGAATTAAGAGGAAGAGAAGGTAAGCTCAGAAAGATCAGAAAATTCAAATAAAACAAGTCCTTCAAACAAGTTCTGACTTGTTTTGATAGAGCACCCTGCTTTTGATGTATAAGGTTTTGAGTGGTGCATTTGAAGCAAAGAGTTTGAGGAATCTGAGGCACCTTGACAAAGTTAGAGAGGTTGAATGATAAGCCAAGGCTAGTACATAAATAACAGAAAATAAGAATTACCCCCCTCCTCATTTATTCTAGAACTGAATCCTAATAGTAAATCTCTTTGGGGACAGTTCTGCAAGCATTTTGCAGTCTTAGAAACATTGAGAAGCACATACATTGCATTAACTGAGGTAGAGAATTGCTGTTTTTAACGGTACAAGGTGCATGCCATAAACATGCTGTATCATTCATAGGATTTGTAATAAATCTTTTGTATTTTTTCCTCACAATAATTTATCTGAAATGGAATCCAACAGCTTCCAGGTTACTAAGCCCAGCTATTGAATTAATTCATGAGCTGGACTGGAAAAATTGGCCATTCTTCACTATCAGGATCATGAATATTTTATTGTCTGAATAAAGATAAGAATAAAGTTAAAGGGACTCAACTTTGTGGCGGTGCCACCAGGAGAAACACAGAATTAGATGCTACAGTTTAATTCATTTTGATATAATTGAGATGATGACTAAAAATGAACCAATCGCTGCAGGTGAAAAAAAAACACTAATATGAACACTTACTGTTAATTCATAGAAATTAGTTACAGTTAATTCAGAGAAAAACATATGAATTATCATCTTTTCCTAATTTGGGCCACCCTAAGGAGAAATCAAGTTCTTTTAGTTCTGTAGGAAGATCCATGTAACTTCATTAGGAATTGAAGCTTGACTTTGTACCCATATGCCAATTAAAACATGAATTCAATAACAAAAAATACATTTGGAGGGATTCCTCAGAATTAAGTTAGATTTCCGGGGTATACAGAACCAGAATTGGATATGTGAAAGAATATGTAAATAACCCCCAGATAAACAGTGATGTTTTGACGGTTCTGGGCTCCTGCCAAGCACAACAATCTGACAAGTCAAAAAGGAAATTGGAGAACAGTTGACACACGTTTCTCTGTTCTCTAACAACTTTGTCAGTTTACTTTTCCTGAAATTGGAAAACATAAGGGAAAAGAAATATTCATAGAAAACTGGTGAGCAAAATGTGTACAAATACATGTAATATTTCACCACCAAACCCAAAGGTCAGTGACTTAATTTCTCTAACTTAGTGGTTCTCAAAACTGGCTATGTATTAGAACCATCTATGAGATTCAATTTGAATCAGAAATGCTGTGGAGGGGAACTAGCAATCGGCATTTTTTATTTTAAATTTCCATTTCATTCTAAAGTAGTTGGTAACGGCAACTTCTATGTAAGACCAAAAAAGTAGAATTGTGCATGTGAGTTTATTTTCTACATAATCTGCCACAGTTCGGCTGTAGCAAACTAACTGGAAGATGACGAACAACTTGTGTAGACTGATACAGCAGGAGAGGGAGCCCTTTATTGTAGGACAGGAGCAGTATTTATATATTCCACACAGCTTATCTAATTAACATAAACTAGATACATCAGTCAACCAATAAGGAATCTCCACATTTAATGGCTCACTTTTGTTACTTCTCAAAATGCCCTCTGGCATTTTGCCAGGAACCATCCAGACTTGTTTACAAACTCTAACATTTCTCTGGCAAAATGCCAGGCACCATCCCGACTTGTTTACAGACCTTAACATAATCAGCCCATCAAATTCCAGATTTCCAAATTCATGAAGGAAAAATAATCAGAAAAAAATTGTGACAGTACTAAACATGTACAGATTTCTTCTTGTACTTGTTTCTTAAGCAATACTGCTTAACAATTATTCACATAGTGTTTACAGTGTGTTAAGAATTATATTCATTTGGAGTTATTTTAAATATCAGAGGGAATTTGTGTAGATTATAGACAAATTCTGCACCATTTCATATGAGAGACTTGAAGACTTGAGCATGCCCAGATTTTGATGTCCACCGGGATCTTGGAACCAATTTCCTGCACATACTGAGACACAACTGTATTTTTGTGACATGAAAAACCCTTCAGGTAACCAAATGTCTCCTACTTCCTTTCCTTAGCAGGACAAATAATGTAGGTATCATATCTATAGGAAAGATATTGGCAACGATTCCTTAATTTAAAATGGACATTTAATGAAAACATTACCATATGTTAGATTTCTAATATTGTGTGGCCTTAAGCATAACAGTTCTATTAGTTTGTATACCTATTTGTAAAATAGGAATGATTTTATCTACTTTATGTGGTTATCATGACATAAATTCCATTAGCACATCAAAAAGTACCTAATGAAATGCTTGCATATGATAGATATTCATAATATGGTAGCTCTCAACATATATTCATAAAAGATAGTATTGAATGTGTTATTTTAGTCACAATTATAACTAGAGGCTTAATTATTCATAATTTTTACTTTAAATTAAAGCATTATAAATTTAATAAGCACTAACAATAGGTAGGTGCTCTTCTGTACACTTAGCAGCAACAAAGCAATTTTAAATCCCTGCTCTTCAGTAAATTTGATTTTCAGGTAAATACTGACATCATACTATGTAATCTAGTGATAAAGGCCTAGGAGATACCAGAAAAGAACAGGGAAGTAGGGTGGAAGCATTCTTTTCTAGTTTTTTTTTTCAGTGTTCATAAAGTTTTATTGAGAATTAGCCATATTCATTTGTTTACATGTTTTCTGTGGCTGTTTTTACATTACAATAGTGCAATTGAAGAGTTGTGACAGAAACCATAAGGATTAAAAAGCCCAAAGTATTTGTAATATAGCTACTTACAGAAACAAAAAAGGCTGATTCCTGAAGTGGATCAACTAGAAGATGATCCAAACCTTAACAATACTGGATCCTCTGATCCATGAGAAGAGGTGCTCATCTGAGCTAGAAGGAAAAAAAAAAAGGAGCTCTCCTTGAGATGGGTATCTTAGAGTAAAGACTAGAGAGAAGTGAGGGAGCCAACCATGGCATTATCTGGAAGAAAACCATCTTAGTAAAAGAAAAATGTGCCTGTGGCATTCATGAAGGCTATTGCAACAGACTGAGTGTACAGAAAGGGTGAAAATAATAGGAGATCAAATCAGAAAGGTATTGTGGGGGAAATAAATGATGTAATCAAATAAGGCCTACTGGTTGTAATTCTCCCACCCGCAGGAGCCCTTTCAGGTGAATTTCTATTCCCTGTCCACAAGTTTCAGTTGCAGAGTTTCAGTAATATGTGCTGTGCAACTTCCGTGGGCCACTACTGTCTTGGTAGCTGCAAGCATATTTGAGATGAAGACTCCTCTATCTGTGATTGTCCCTAGATGTCCTTAGATGAAGGGCAGGATTCATGACCTCCACCATGAAATAGCAGCAGAAGGCAGAAATAAACTTAAGTTGCTTATATCACTAAGATTCCGGGGCTCTTCGCTATTACTTTAAAAATATCCTGACTCATACACCGTTCATACTAAAAGCTCGTGCTTTTATTCTGAGCCAGATAGGAAGCTAGTGGAGATTTAAGGCAGGTAAGAAACGCTTTGACCTTTGTTTAGAAAAATCACTCTACTTTGTTGAGAACAGGCGACAGGGGCTGGGACAAGGGTAGAAGCTCTCTGTGAAAAGAGAAAGTACTGAGAATGTGCTTATCTGTGGGTTGGGGGGGGTGGGGGGGTGGTACAGGCATCCGAATCAAAGCAGAGAGAAGAGAGCCATTTGTCTGGCATTGGGCCCTGCACTGTTCCCCCTTGCTCACTTTCTCCTTGCGTTGGCATTTCATCTTTAACTAGAGCATCATCTTTTCACTTTTTCTTCTGTTCACTTGATATAGCTAAATCCTTATACATACAAACATTAATTGTAACAAAAAAAATAAGTGAAAGATTTAAAGTGCAGTCACATATAATCAAAATCTACTCTATGACAGGTAATGGAGAGCTAACAGATAGCAAATCCTTTCTGCTTGCCCTTGAAGTCTCTCAATCTAGTGGAACCTCAGGACAAATACAATGAGTGTATATATTATTGTAAAAATGCCAATGATCTTTAAGAATTTGTGTGTTAGAGTAGTTAAGGAGAGGTTAACCAGATAATTAGTATTGATTTCATAGGGCAGGTACAATGTGAGCTCTGGGGATAAGAAGGGATTTTCGTGAGTGAAGAGTTGGGAAGACATTTTAATAAAAACGAAGTATATAGCTATCATTGAGGAAGTCGTATCATAGCACCATCATTTGTGGATAGAATATAGATCACTTCTGCAGAAAGTATAAAAAAACTAAAGAAAAAAGTACTATAATTTGGAGAAATAGTGAAGCAGCAAAATAGTGAAAGCCTTGAATACCAGAATGGAGAAAACACAGGACAAAGTGAATGCTTTATTATTATTCTAATTTCAATCTAGCCATAAGGTGCCTAAAATTTTAATGTACAAAGATGAAATGGGTGATCTAAAACATGGTCATGACAACATATCTGTTTAAGTGTATTTAGACAAGTTATTTTATAATTGCTATCCAGAAAGAAGACATTAAACAAGAAATGCTTGCATTAAGGGTTAATAAACATAATTTACTTGAAAAAAAATCTCTGAAACAATGCTCTAAGGAATTGTATTAAATCTCCTAAAAAACTCCTGTGTAAGAAAAGAGCTTTTGAATATTTACTAACACTACTATCTTCTAGCAAATTTCTAAAGTATTAGAACAAATGTTATCATTTCCATTGGCATAATGTTCAGTTATAAGTCCAGTCTTCTGTAAAGGTCAAAAGGATTTCTAGAGAAAAAAAGATAGATTTTATGTAGTAAACAATTATTCAAAGGAAAATTAAATTAGGGGACATTCTAGAAAGGAACCGATATGACCTAGCAGTGCACAAGAGAATATGGATAAAAAGGTTTCATGTGTCCTTTGGGATCACTTACACTGCCATTCTGAAATATAAAATATTATAATTGTGTTAGCACTGTCATCAATGACAGACAATATAGAATATTGTGATTCTTAAGCAGACATTCATATTGCAGCCTGATGAAAGATACTGCATGATTTTTTTAATTGTTTATGTGAAAGGTGTTTCATCCTGAAGAAAAAACAGCAGACTTAATTCCTTTTAAGCAGATAAAATTAAGTCAATAAAATTGCAAGCCTCAAGACAAAGAATTAAGCACTAACTAAAGCCTTTTTTAAAAGATGGATTGTGATTTTGGTTCTTGGAAAATGTGGTTCTTTAAAATATGAGAGTTTTACATTACAAAGTAATGCTGCTCTGAGAATTCTAATTTTATATTTCTGGCAAATGTTATATTTAAAAACCTGGACTTTCAATAACAAGAGAGAGAGAGCAGAATGCTTATGTACAGCCTATGCATTTACTTGCCATTATTCATGGATAATGGAACTGTCTGGGCTATTGTTTTTTGTTTTCTTTTTTTTTTTTCTTTAAAGATGGGTAAAGGAGATAGGAAAGGTAAGGAAAATGGGGAGGACAAAGCAGTGGTGCAATGATACTAATCACAGGAGTCACAAGAGAAAGCGTAGGACTATCCCAAGGCCTCCACGGCAATTTCCTTGGATCTTTGTTTGGAATGGAGGACGCGTGAAATGGCCCAGATAAAAGCTAATTGAGAACTATGATTTGTGAATGTCACCGCGTCAATACTGAGCGTTGACACTTGGTCTGCAATGTAAGAGCAGGTGTTAACTTTGTATAGTTCATGGAACTCTGATATTTTCTACTCAAAAAAAAGTTCATTCTCCCAGACTGGTGTTTTAATATCCAATATAAATTCTTATCCCAGACTAGTCTGTCTTCCAGCATCATATGCAATCTAGTGACTTATCTTTATCCTTCTGAGTCTGTCCATCTATTGCAGTCAGGGCACTGTGGAGAAGCAAGGACATACACAAACCCTCAGAACACTTTCTGAGGCATTCATTTTGTTTGTGTCCACTTATGCCCAGTTTTATCTATACTTGTGTATGTTCAAAGGATTACTGCTCAAGTTTCCTTCTCTCTCCCATGGAAAGTCTGGTTGTATAATACAGAATACACACCATATTTAATCTTTTTAAACATAAATACGAAAGCATTTACTTTGTCTTACCTGCTGTTTTGCTAGGTCTCAGTGTTATGGTTTGGATGTGAAGTGTCCCTCAGAAGCCCAAATGTGAGACACAATGCAAGAAGGTTCAGGGAGAAGTGATTGGGTTGTGAAAGCCTTAACCCAATCCGTGAAATAATCCCCTGATGGGATTAACTGAAGACAGGTGGGTGTGGAAGGAGAGCTTCAAGGGCGTGGCTTTGGGGTATATATTTGTATCTGGCAAATAGAGATGGATCTCTCTCTCTGCTTTCTGATCACTAGGTGAGATGCTTTCTTCTGCCATGATGTTCAGCCTCACCTTGAGCCCCAAGAAATAGAGACTGCTGGCTAAGGATCCAGAACTCTAAAACTGTGAGGTCAAGTAAACTTCCTCCCCTAATATTTGTCTTTCAGTGACAGCAGTGAAAAAGCTGATTAAAACAGTCAGACAAACTGGAGGCTATACATATCTAGAAGTATATAGTCAGCTGTAAAACTAATATTCCAGAATTGAATGAATATGGTTTGGAACCAGATGTGCAACAATATGTATCAGAGATAAGCAAACATTTCTTGTAAATAGTCATACTGAAATATTTTATTCTTTCCATTCCAGAATCATCTGTATCACATAATCTTTGTTTCCTTTAACAATACTTTAATAATAAATCCCACTGTTACACATAGCTATAATGCACCAAAAAGTAAACAAATATAAAAATAAATGATAGAACAACATTTTAAGACATAATAAACATTCTTATTATGCAGGTATTAATAAAGTAGAAAGTGGGATGGATTAGTCCAATGTGAAGTAGACAGAAAACTCCAACTGAAATACATTTACCATAATTATTTTCATCTATATAACTATGTCAGGTCGTTTACTCATAAATTTCCAGGAGACTTCTCTGACCCAGATATAATAACAAAGACCTGATATTACCTTTCAAGTGAAACAACTAAAAACTGAACAAAATATAAGAGACAACACGTTTCAAGCCCTTGAGTAACATGAAACAAAGTATAGCAATCCAGTGAGCTCTGAGAAATGGAGTATGAATCAGGTGAGCCTGAGAATTATCCTTAATGACTGTCTAGAAAGAGTTTTCAGGCTGCAGTTTGGGAAAAGAAGCTTAACTGCTGTCAGCTAGACTCCTGAGTTGAGATGTTAGAATTGGGAGCCTGGAGAGAACCAGGTTGCCAAAGTTCAGAGTGTCAGAGAGGAGAAAGTTTCATAGAGAGAAATCTCCATAGGATACTGCTCCAAAAAAGCCCTCATCCAATGGAAAACCTTGATAATGGACATCTCAGTTGCCAAAATTGGGAACCAATAAATTTCTCTTCATTATAAATTACCCAGCTTCAGATATTTTCTTGTAGCAGCAGAAATGAACTAAGACATTCATGATAAAGAATAAACATAGCTTACATAACTTTTAAAAAGAACTAAAATAGTAAATTTATAATAAACAGAAAGAAGTAAATGATAAACATTAGAATGGAAAATTCATGAAATAGATAAAAGTAAAATGGTAAAGATAATTATGAAAATCAAAGGCTGTGTTGCATGAGAAGATAAACATATCACTAAAACTCTACCCAGGAAAATAAAAGACACAAATTATGAATATGAGTAAGTAAAACAGTCATATCACAAAAGATAAACAAAGAGACTTACTGACCCCCAAATGTACAAAATTACAACAGACCTATATTGAGGCACATTATAAGAAGAATGACTAACATACAGAATAAGGATAGAATCATAAAGGCTATGAGAGAAGTACAACAGATAAGATATAGGGGGAAATCAATTCAGATCTCAGCTGATTTCTCAACCCAGACCCTAAAAGCTAGGAAGTCCTAGAATAATATATATCAATCTCCAAAAGAAAATGAATGCAATATAAAATATAAAATATAAGAATTTTATATCTGGAAAAATTAAGCGTTAGATTTGAAGATAAAATAAAATCTTTTATGATAAGCAAAAGTTAAAATAACTTTCAAATTAGAAAGCCTGAACTCCAGAACATTCTCAAAAAATATTCCATGAGGATGAAATGGGAAAAAAAAGTGAAAACCAGAAAAGGGAGGAACTATACTACAGCAATAGTCAATCAAAGGAGAAACTCAGTCAAATTAAAAACCAGAAATAAACAGAAATGAACAGGAATACAAATCACATCTCAAGAATAAGCTTGAATGTTAATGGCCTAAACTCATCAATCAAAAGACATAGACTGGCAGATTGAATTTAAAAACAAGACCCAAAAATATGTTGTCTCCAACTCACCTCATAGGCAAAGACATCCATGACTGAAGGTGAAAGGTTGGGAAGAAATTTATCACTCATATGGATTGCATAAACAAGCAGGGATCTCCATCCTCATGTCAGATAAAGTGGACTTCAAGGCAAAGCTAATCAAAAAGAACACAGAAGGACATTTCATACTGCTGAAGGGAATGATACATCAGCAAGGCATAATAATCATAAATATTTATACTCCAAACAATAGATCATCTATGTATATCAAATAAACTCTTCTAAATTTCAAGAATCAAATTGACTACAACACAATAATAAATGGGTTAACATACTTCTATCAATACCAGACAGATCTTCCAATTAAAACTAAACAAAGAAACCATATAACTAAACAATACATGAGTAATTTAGACTTAATGGACATATATAGAATATTTCATCCATCAACAAGTGATACACTTTCTTCTCAGCAGCACACAGATCCTTCTCTAAAATAGAACATACCTTATGCCACAAAGCAACTTTTAGCAAATACAAAAAAAAAATAGAGATAATGCCCTGCATCCTATCAGATCATAATGGAATGAAATCAGAAATCAACAATAAAATAGAAAAATAGAAACAACTCTAACACATGGAAACTAAATAATACATTTATATTTAATGACAAATGGATAGCAAAATAAATCAGGAATGAAATTAAAAAATACTTACAGGAAAGTGAGAATAGTGATAAAACATATCAAAATTTCTGAGACACCATGAAGGCAGGGCTAAGAGGAAAGTTCATTGTGTTGAACACATTTATTAATAGAATAGAAAAATCAATGAATTAATCAATGACCTAACACTACATTGCAAAGCCTTAGAAAATGAAAAATAAAACACCAAAAGCAGTAGAAGAGAGGAAATAATGAAAATCAGAGCTGAAATCAATGAAATTGAACCAAAAGAAATAATTCAAAAAATTGACAAAATGAAAAGTTGGTTTTTTGAATAACTAAATAAAATTGATAAACACTTAGCCCTAACAAAGAGAAAGAGAGAGAAAACTCAAATTACTAAAATTCATGATTAGAAGTGAATTATCATGATGGACACTACTGAAACACAGACAGTACTCAGAAACTACTTTGAAAATTTATACTCCACTAAAATAGAAAA
Source organism: Ictidomys tridecemlineatus (assembly GCF_052094955.1). Lineage (NCBI taxonomy): Eukaryota > Metazoa > Chordata > Mammalia > Rodentia > Sciuridae > Ictidomys > Ictidomys tridecemlineatus. Next base: position 165,527,232 of record NC_135480.1, on the reverse strand, counting down.
TCTTGAAGATATCAACAAATTTCTGGAGACATATGACCAACTCAATTGAATCAGGACGACATTCATAATTTAAACAAACTTCAAGTAATGAAATTGAAGACACCAGCAAAAGCCTACCAATTGAGGAAAGTTCAGAACCAGAAGCATTCTTAGCCAAGTTCTACAGGACCTTTAAAGAATAATTAACACCAATACTCCTCAAATTATATCATGAAATAGAAAATAAGGGAACCCTTCCGAACTTATTCTATGAGGCTAGTATTACTGATACACAAACCAGACACACACACACATCAAGAAATGAAAACTTCAGACCAATATCCCTGATGAACAAAGATGCAAAAGTTCAATAAAATTATGGAAAATAGCATACAAAAACTTATTAAAATACAGTGCACCACGATCAAATGGGGTTCATCTGAAGGATACAAGGTTGGTCCAACATATGAAAATCAATAAATGCAATTCATCATAGACTTAAAGACAACAATCATATGATCACCTCAGCAGATGCAAAAAAAGCTTTTTGACAAAACATAGCACCCCTTCAAAACATTAGAAAAACTAGTAATAGTTGTAATATTGTATACAATAGGGGATTAATATTCAAAATATAAGGGACTGATAAAACAATAACAAAATACAACCAAATTAAAAATGGGCAAAGATCAAGGGACTGGATAGGTATTTTTCCAAAAAAGAAAATAGTGAACAAAAGAGATATAAAAATGTTTTCAACATCACTCATCATCAGTAAAAGGAAATCCAGAGCCATAAAGAGATGCCGCCCAACAATTATCAAAAAATACGAGACACATTGGTGAGTATGTGGACAAAAGGGAATACTTATACATTTTTGATGAAAATGCAATTTGGACATTCCTTAGAGAAAATAGTCTGGAAGTCCTTGAAAATTTTAAAAATATAACTATCCTATGATTCAGCAATCCCTGAGTATATAATCAAAAGGAAATGAAATAAATATTTCAAAGACACACTTTCATGCTCATTATAACATTATGTACAATATCCAAGATATGAAAACAACCTTGGTCCATCAACATAAAAGAATTAATGGAAAAAGGAAATGTACTATGCATACGCACGCACACACACACACACACACACACACACACACACAAACACACAATTATTAAACCATAAAAATGAAAGAAGTCCGGCCATTTGTGACAACATTGTCTTGGAGGTCATTATGCTAAGTAAAATAAGCCTGACACAGAAATACAAATACTACATGATTTCATTTATATGTAGAGTCTCAAAAAGTTAGACTCCTAGAAGCTAAGAATGGAACAATGTTTGCACAGGAACCAGGAGTGAGGAAAACGGAGAGATATTATTAAAGGATAAGTTTAGGGGATTTAGCATGTAGCAGTGACTAACATAATATTGTATTGAAATTTGTTAAGATCTTGAGTGTCCTAAACGTATTCCCTCATACACATACATACATCCACAAAATAGAACTATGTGAGGTGATGGACTTATTAATTTGTGGTAATCATTTCACAATGTATATATGTATCCAATGATCATATTATGTATCTTGAATATATATAAATTTTATTTGTCAATTATATCTCAACAAAGGTAAGGGGAAATGCCCCAGGCTTACAGTAGAAAGGTTCTGAAAGAAAGACTCAAGGAAAGGGAGAGCTAATGAGAGATAAACGAGCATTTCCAAATTCTCAGAGCCATATCTATTGGATATTAAAACAATTCACAAATAAGTATGTAATAAATATATATGTGTATATAAATATGTATATATGTAAAACTAGGCTGATACGTAAATCGAAAGACTACATATCTAACATTATTTAACATCACTTCTTTTATATTATTTAACATCACTTTCTACTTTATATTGTGATCTTTATGCATTAGCAATACTTTTGAATAATTACAAAAATTATTGAAAACAAGGTAAAACTGGGTAATATTGATCATGCATATTCAGAGTAAAAAATGCTTTTTACAGAACCACTTAGGAAGCTGATGGTTTTCCCTTTTCCTACTCTGTTTAATAACAAGGAAGGACTAGTAGGCTAAGTAGGACAACCAACTTCCAGCTCCCATTAAAATGTTGTGAGCAAGTTACCAACAGGATAGCAATTATAGCCCACACAATTCATTACTTTTAAATTAGTTCTTTTGTTTTGTAGCACAAAAGAAAAGAAATCATGAATTGACATCTAGTCCATATTTCAAACGCTATAAATTCTGTGGAGTTACACCAAGCTACCATTTGGTGCTGGTTCTTGAGTACTCTGTTTGTTTGCTGCTGTTTTGACTAAGAGAATGAGGAGTCTTCTAGAGAAACAGCTTGCCTGTTTCCTCTAAAGCTGACTTTATTCTTTGAAATCACTGACTTATTTAGTTTGGTCATGTTTTAAAAACCTTGTCAATTCTGACTTTAAATTTGGAACCAAACATGAATTTTTAGTTATTTTTTTTTCTTATTCTTGCTTGAATAAAATGTTCCTTCTCTAAGAAAAATACAAATATAAGAGGATTTCCCAATATCTGATTTTCAAAACATTTAAATAAATCAATACCATATGGATTTTCTTTCCCTTACAATATATGTTTTGAGAAATCTGTACAAGAAAATGTCTTGCATTTTTACCTAAAACAAAAGCTGTCAAGAAATGTCCTCAATTGCTCAATACACTGACTGCACTTACTCCACTCGCCAGGTGTCCAATAGCTCTTTTTGCTCTGCCATAAATCATCTGTTAAGAATGGTTGACTACTCCAGATTAGGGAACACTGGCAACTGTGAGAATAAGGAGCTTAGAACTACCAATTACTTTGTCTGAATCTATCAAGTTCCTGAAATACTAGAGAGAGGATACTTGGATAAAAATGAATGGTCTCTACACTATTTTGATGTTTTAAAAGCATGAAAAAGTCCTTTAATCTATCATGCTTTTCTTGGATGTTTGTAACAAATGACCTAAACATGACCTAAAGCCAGGAAGATAGCATATCAGAAAGATCAAGTTGATCGTCTCATGATGTTCTTTCCTGGGTGCATGAGAAAGAAGTCCTCCTACTTTATGGATCAAATTATTAATTTCATTAAAAAAATCACACTGACAACATGTGTATTCTGAGCTTAGGTGCATCCCTTATTTCCACTTATTACATCTTCTATCAATCTAAAAATAGGTATGGAAACATCTCTCTATAGCAGAAAAAGACAGGATATGCTGTCAAGCAGAGAAATGATAAAAAATTTTAAAAGGAGTTAGGAGTTCTGAATTACTTTTTTTCCTGTGAAATAGAGTGTCTTTTTTATTTATTACATACATGACAATAATGGAGTGCATTACATTGATAATTATCCATTCACAGCACATATTTTCCTAATTCTGTATATATAAAATATGTTCACAACTAATTCTAGCCCTCCCAGCCACAATCTTTAAGACCTTGTTATTGAATATTTTATTTTGAGCACTAAATAAACTCAAAACTTACTTGAGATTCTTGAACAATCAGTTAAAATCTTTTTCCAATTCAATCCACTGTGTGACACATAATGTCCTCTGATCATTAAATGGCAGTCATTTATTATTATTAATGCAGAGCTACTGATTTTTTACATTTAATATTGTACTGAAAGTATCAGTATGTCCGTGCAATAGAATGTTGCCTGCATTAGGAAAAAACCAATCCAGAGGATCTGGTAGAACTCTGTCATTGTACAGGTAAGACAGCTGAAAATCAGAGTGGTATTGTGTTGACCCATGTTCCTTACACATAGTACATAAAAGGGACACTCTGAATGTAAGCCCATTACACCTGTATGCATGTATTTCTCTTTTGCATTATGCCAAATAAAACTGCAGAATATTAAAAGTCTGATTGCTTTACTGGGTCTCCAGATAGAGAACACCTGGCTTTCTGCACTCTCTAGTTCCAGGAAGTGCCAACAACATGTTTTTCTAACTGTTCCATGTGTATATATGATAACAAAACTAACAGCAACAATACCAAGCTTCCACCTTAATTCTGAACTCAGCAGAGTTGTTGCTTTTATGCCTGAGAATATCATCTTCTCCCATACATATATTATACAGGAAACAGACAGGAAGAGCAGAACAATTATGGTCGTGAAACATATCTCAGAATTCCTGAAGTCCTTCAGACTTTTGTCCCTGTTATACTGTGTGCATAAATATATGTATTCTGGGTCACAAGAGCCTGAAGCAAAATATAAACATGAAAATAAGAATTGTAAATAGTATTTCTAACCCACAAATATCTTCACTGTGGTAACTCTCCAGCACTTCAAGGAATCCTTAAATCTTTCTCATTTGGTAAATAGTCTTCAGGGGCAGTGGTAAAAATTCTTTTTCCTTCTATGTTCCTCCAGATGCAAACTCTTGCTAAAAGTTCTATTTCAAGAACTCAGCACAAATCAGCTTTGCATTCACTGCCCACTAGTTATTCCTGATGTCTTCATTGAAACTGGCAGCTCTCTTGTAAATAAGGAGCTCATACCCCAGGGGGCAAGGTGGCTGTTATCTTGCACCTTCAAGGCTTTTATACCAAACAGTTCATTAATTCAGACACAGAAAATTACCAGTATCTGATCATTTACTACCAATTATATATTGTTCAACCTTGTATCTTTACTGGCTCTTATTTTGTAAAAAAAAATAATCACTATGGGATTCATAAAATTTCCATGGAAGTTGGACCAAATTACAATCTAAATGACTCCTGAGGTCACAATCAATTTCAACTTTGCCTCTAATTCTGACCCATTGTCTAAAGCCTACTCTGAGAAAGTCCCTTCTCAGAGCAAGGATTCTATACCCTGGACACTGCTTCCTTCCTCATATGGACCACCACTAACTAATACCTATGGATATATTTTAATACTCATGCAATTATAGTGTGGAAATAGTGTTTTACCCTTATTGCACATGGTGTCCACCATGATAGATTATTGCAAAAACATTATGATTGAGCCACTATTGATACAGAAGATAGAAAATGGTCATATAAAACTTTCTTATTGACATTATCAATGCTAAAATTATCATGAAAAATATTAACAGCATACAAAGCTATTTAAATATATGCCTAATATTTAAACATGAATTTCCTTTCTTACAGAAGGAGCTCCAAATCATTTGTCTTCATTCTGACTCTTAAGAGCTTCTCTGTATTTTTTTCTTCTTCTCCTACTTTCTGGTGACACTGCATCTCCCAATTTAGCAAAGGAGTAAATTTAATTAATCAGCTTTTCAATCCTCCTTCTAAATCATTAGCAAAGGTATTAAATAAAAACAGTCCTAGCACCTATCCCTGCATCTTCCAACTAGCTACCTCTGAACTGTACATTCTCATGTGTATTCTCAAGTATTTTAAATTCATTAGTAAAAGCCATCACAAGTGGGCCCATATGTGAGTGTGGGTTTTAAGAAGACATTAAATGCATTAGTAGATTTCTATCACTTTGTCCAATCATCCTAGGATAGAGTATGAATAGGGAGAAAGTATATCTTTTAGATAAGATCTGCATATAGTTACATGTTAATGTATTCACTAATAAAAAACAAACTAAGAAAAATTGTGATAGAGAAAGTCTATCTTCTAGTAGTACTTCTCCCCTTGCTGTCAAATTTTAACACTAACCTATCTACATTTGTTCTTGACCTCTTTTCAATAGCCTATCACTGGTATGTCCTCATGTTTTTCTTTTAAAAATTCAGCCATGGGAAAATATTCTGAAAATGAATTAACTTATACATCTAACAAATATCTGATGGCTTCTATGTTCCTGGCATTGTTCCAGGGATTGGGCATAGTAAACAAAAGAGTAGAAAAATCTATGCCCAAAAATGGTGTTCCAAATTTTTTTTAAAAGTTAATATATTATACATGAAAATATGTCAGATAGTATAAGTACTACATAGAAAACTAAAGCAGGTTAAGAAATCATGAGGTGTCAAGTTGGAGATAAGGACCTTTCTCAGATGTTATTTGTAAAAACACCTTCATTAACAAGGCAACTTTTGAGCAGAAAGTCAAATAAAATAAAGGAATAAGCCATCTGGCTACTGGGAAAAGAGCATGTTCAACACTGCAAGAAAAGTGAGCACCAAGACTGAGTCAAGTATGGCTGGATTTAGGGAACAGCAAATTAACCAACAGGACAGGAGGGCACTGAATCAATCAGCTGAGGAGTGGTAGAAGTGGAAGTCAGAAGGTTTAACAAAGGCCCAGATTAAACAAACCTTTTTATACCTTAGTAAGGAATTATGGTTTTTCCTAGATTGAGATGGAAGTCTGATTAAGGAAGGGAACAACATGATATGACTTGAAATATAAAAAGAGTATTCTTCATTTGAATTTCCAAGATGCTCATGCAGAGAAAAAGTACCTAGAAATCATGTCAACATGCAGGTTCTGATTCAGAGGGTCTGGAGGAGAGTCTGAAATTCTGAATTTCTGAAAATCTCTCAGGTCATCCTGAAATGTTTGGTGAATGGACCACACCTTGAATATCAAAACCTTACAAAAATGGTTCCTGAGGGTGGTCTCTAAATGAGTAGCATTTACATTACCCAGGAACTTTTAAGAAGTGCAAATTCTGAGTCTGACTTACTGAGTCACAAGTTCTGGGCATAGAGTTCAGCAATCTATGCTTTTATAAGACTTCCAATAAATTCATGGTAAAGTTTGAGGACTGACTCTGTTATATAGTAAGAATACTCCAAACAACAGCAATAGTAGAAGGAGAACAGGTAAGAACAACTGGGAGAGTATGAGATTCATAGTAGCTTGTCCCAGGGTGTTTTGGAAGGTGAGATGAGATGTGACTGAGTTGTTGATACTTTGAAGACAAAGCCCATAGGAGATGTGGAATATATGAAATTGAAGGAAAATCAAAGGTGATTATGAGATCTTTGTTTCAGTAATTGGAAGAATGGAGTTGCCATTTACTAAGAGGAAGACTGTAGAAGGAACAGGATTGGATGCAGAAGAGGGTCAGGAATTTAATTTGAAACTCTCAAATTAGAAATATATACTAAATATGTTCAAGAGAATTCTGAGTAAGATGTTGAAAATACGATTCTGGAGATGTTGGGAGAAGTGTAGGTAAGAGAGAGAAAATTGACAGTTGTGAGAGCTGATGGCATAATAGCCTCTGAAACAAATGATAACACCTAAGTAGTCAATGCAGACAGAAAAAAGACCCAAGGAGCCTCAGAAGGAGCAATCCACAAGGAAGTGTAGAAGCCAATATTAATGAATGAAGATGTCAGTGCTTAAGCTGGCAGCTGTTCTATTTATTCTATAGAAGACAAAAAAAATTTCAATAAGGCAATGCATTTCTGGCAGAGAGGTACAGGGCTCAGGCCAGTGGACATAGGTCCTGAGAACATATCATATAGGTCACCTCTATGAATTCTCGGAAATATCTTTTGTCTTATTCCTAAAAGTTTTTATATGTTAAACATGATGAAAGGGATATGACTTATATTTCTGTCCCATTCGTAAACAGGACCATCCATTAAGCAGAAGTGTTAGTGCTATGCTGCCTTCCTTCAAAGCATAAACAAAGATAGTTTGTGATAAAATAAACCAGCCACAATGGACTCATAATTAACATCTTAATATCTTTTCTGCATTCACTATATGAATCTAGTCCAATTCGATAAATATAACCTTTAAGATGCAAAATCAATGGATTGAAATTGAAGCGCTAAACTCCATGTTTATGCCCATAGAAATATATTTTATAATTTTACCTAAGAGAAATAATTTATACTTAAAAATGCTTTAAAGTCATAAAGTATTTTCACATACACTGTCACATTTAACCCTCCAACATCCCTGTGATGTAGGACAGGCAGGTAACATTATCACTACCTTATAGCTGAGAAAAATAAAGTTTCAAGGTCAGAAAAGGTGTTAATGAAAAAACTAAAGCTAGAATCTAGGGTCCCTCGGGTCCTAGGCCAGGATACTTCCCATCACACTCTACTGCTTCAAATACACTCCACACACAAATGGAAAAACCAAAGCCATAGTCCAGATGATTTTCTCCTAAAGAATCAAACAAGCAGGATTTTAAATCTTTCTTATTTACAATATCACATTTAACTGAATGAATGTGATGCAACTTATATTATTTGAAACTACAGATTTAAGAATTAAACTACTATTATGATTTATATATAAATATAAATATATATATATTTGTTTATATATATGTGTGTGTATATATATATATATATGTATGTATGTATGTATGTATGTATGTATATACACATACACAGAATTAGAATTAATTATATCGGCTTGGGAGAATGGTTCTAGACAATTTGCCACCTAACAGGGGTATTGTAAAGATTAATTAGAATTAATTAAGTGAATTATTTAAAAAGAAAAAGCATTACAAGGTGCTAAGCATTGTTATTATTTCCCTTAAAGACAAGTTTTGAGTTTTTTTTAAAAAATCAATTATTGATCAGTAACTATTCCTGAAAATAGTTCACTCTCTAGACACTGGCATCTCTGATTTGTTCTTAAAGAAGATTTTAAATGATGATCTCCTCCATTATGATTAAAAACCATGAATCCACACAAATTTGATACTAATCAAAATCTTACAGATGATATTTTTATTTAGTGTAGGAATATGTCTGTATGGTACTTGTTTAGTTACCTTCTCCACAGTCTCCAATATGCAAATGTTTACTTTCTATTATTAGAATTTTTCATAAAATACTAATAATCTCACTTGACAAAAATTTCTAAGAAAAACAAAAACTATATTTGCCACATTAAGCACCATTTAAAATGTTTAAGCATTTTTCTTGAATGTGGTTTTGTTAACATAGTTTTCATTTCAAAATGTCAAAACTTACCAGAAAACATTTATTGTGACTGTAGATATTGCACCTAGAGATAAGGAAAGTTGCTTTTATGTAACATTTCTTAATGCATGTCAGTACCATTTAAGGAAACTACATGTAAATATTTTCACATATCTTCTTTCCTTTGGCTAAATTTGTTTTCAATTCTACTTGCTATACTTATCTGTGAGAATTCATTTTAAACATGTCTTTGAAGAAAAATAGATCAATGTTAGTGACTGTGAGATATTGACAACAACAAATTTCATGGAAAATTCTTTAATATCAGCACTCTAAGAGAATATTCAGTCATTTCAGATTGTAAATTTTAAAACAGTAATCATGTATGTAACTGATAAGGCAAAATGCATTTCACTAGGTATAACCATAAAAGGAACTAGAATTAAGAATTTTTATGAGAAAATAAAGCAAAGAGTTGTGCATTTCTCCCATGTCAGATTCCTGTTTGTCTGCCAGCTCATCATGCTCTATGAGAAACTAATCAATGGTGAGTTAATTTGTTTAATAGATTTTGAATAAATGGTCTGATGACTGATACCTTCCACCTCTGTTTATTTCAAAAAGGCAGAGCAGAGAAATTTTTATAGAATATTAAATGTATTGTCTACTTTAAATATTTGAGTAAAAAAACATGCTATGTAAGGATATTTTTGGAAAACAAAGAATCAAGGAGTGTTTCTTTAAAGATATCAAAATCAGTTCTTAAGTTGTAGAAATTATCTAGCCTCCCTTCCACATTTTTTGTTATTAATTCATTTGCCACATTAAGCACCATTTAAAATGTTTAAGCATCTTTTGAATGTGGTTTTATACATAGCTTTACCTTCTATAGTATGCAATTATCAGTGTTCACCATTACTCAAAAGGATTTTATAGAACAAAGCCAAGCTCAATAACACACAAGCTCAATCTTGCTTATGTGTATTAGTTTCTGTTGATTGCTATTACAAAATATTTTCAAAAATTTGGAAATAGAGTATGAAATTATGCATATAAATCCCTCTACATGATATAATCAATTAATCACTTTTCTTCCCATTTTTAAATTATCTTCCATGTATAGAAAACATAAAGCAATGGAAAGACTAAAAACACCATAGAAACATTCAACATCAAAAATGAAAAAAAAATGAGCTCTTCTCATTATTTTGTAACTTTAACTCTTATAGTTTCCATTTCTAGGTCTTTAAAGGACATTAATAAAACTGATTAGGTTGATTTGACAATTATGTAATACTTTCGAAGTTTCTACTGGACTATGGCATAGACTAAGTTCCTGCCACACCAGGACTGAATGGATGAGTGAAGCCAACCCAAGGCTTGGCTAGCCTCACAGCACATAAACCCTTCCCCACCACGCCACTTATCACTGGACATCACTGATAATTTAATTCAATATAAACACACAAGACAAAAGTGAATACTCAAGCAGGAATGGGGAATTACAGTAAATGAATCAATTCAATGCTTAACAGGAAACACATTTCTATTTCCTAGAATCTTGTCAGCTTTTTTCAAATAGATCACAGGATTAAGTTCTGGATAAATCATTATTCAACACCTCTTTCCTTGATGAATGTATTTATGAGCTTAATGCAGTCTTTATTGGCATGAGCCCATAGAGAAGTTCAAAAACATCTTCAGCAGCTAACTGTAAGTGCTGCCTATTTCTCTGGGGGTTGACTGTGGTTTCAGCATCATGGATCTCTTGCCACATGAAATATCTAAATTATTTAATCTCTAGGTGATTATATTTTCCTTGAATATCTCTCACCTTTCTCAAAAATAGGATTTATGTTAGCAAAATATGGTGTGCATTTTTAGCATCTTACTACACTTAATGCATTTAATGAAGTAATTGGATCCCTCCCAGTTAATGATTAAGTCATCCACAGTCTCATCCATATCCCTGGAGCTTCACTCCAATATCTTTTCTGAAGCTTTTAATTTTTTCCCACTATGTTTTAAAATTCTATTTCCAGATCCTACTAGAAAATCTGACCTAGATGAAACCCAAGTATTTCCCAGCCAGCAGTCCAAAAGTGAACAGTATCTTTACCGTAAAAAAATTCCTTTTGGTGACTTTTTTTTTTGTCAAGTTAATAACACCACCATTTAACCAGTCGCTCAAGAGAGAACTAACATATGTGATTCCTTCATCCAACAGTCATTAAATCAGATCAGTTCTAAGTCCTATCCTGAATCTTTTGAATCCATCACAGTCTGTGGCTTTAACTCAGGTTTTCCTCACCTCTTCTCTGCACTATTGCAGGTTCCTTTAACATAATCTGACTCTCTATTCTCATCTTTCTTTCAAGTTGAGTACAGTCAGTCCCTCTGTTGTGGCTGTGGATATGTCTTTAGAACAATGCTCCCCAGTGGGAACACAGTTGCAGTTCTAGATGTTATTAATAACATGATAACAAAAGGCATTTTTTTGTGAAAATAAATTGGAACAGATCCTTGGTTAAAAAGAAGGGGGGGTAGTTCTTTATTCTTAGGTTGACATGGCATTTCAGAGGTTAATGTGAACTTCTAGAATTCCATTAGAACAGACATTCACAGGCATTTTTTCTTGTTCTTTTTTTTTCCTTAGTTATTGATGGACCTTTATTTTATTTATTTATATGTGGTGGTGAGAATCCAACCCAGTTCCTTACACATGCTATGCAAGAGCTCTACTACTGAGTCACAACCCCAGCCCTTGCAGGCATTTTTAAGCAAAAAAAAAAAAAAAAGTATGTGTGTGTGTGTGTGTGTGTGTGTGTGTGTGTGTGTGTGTAATATGGAGGTGGCAGGACAACTCACAGGATTTTCATAAAAAATATTTTAGAAAATTTTGAAAAATACAGACTTATACCCCTTATTTAAATATCATGGTGGCTCTGACATTTTTTTTAGCAATGTTTTACCTTCATCTCGTCATCATAACATGCTATTTCTTTTTTTTAATTTATTTTTATTTTTACATACATGACAATAACGGAATGCATTACAATCATAATTATCCATCCACAGCACAATTTTTTGTAACTCTGTAAATAAAGTATGTTTACACCAAATTATGCCATTATACATAAGTTCTCTTTTTTTGCATTACAATTCTTAATACACCTTTATACCACAATTTATCATATCTCTGTTTATATATAAGGAATGTTGACACCAAATTCATATCTTCATATATGTATTTTGTATAATGATGACCGTCTCCTTCTAACATCCATGCTATTCCCCTTCTCCCTCCTTTTCCCTCCCACCCCTATTCCCTATCTGAGGTAATCTTCCTCCCAACCCCATTTTGAGCCACCCCCCCCCCTTATATCAGAGAAGACATTCAGCATCATCTCTAGCAATCAGAGAAATGCAAATTAAAACTACTCTAAAATACCATCTCACTCTAGTAAGAATGGCAGCCATTATGAAGTCAAACAACATGTGCTGTCAAGGATGCAGGGAAAAAGGTATACTCATACACTGCTGGTAGGACTGCAAATTAGTGCAGCCAATTTGGAAAGCAGTATGAAAATTCCTTGGAAAGCTGGGAATGGAACCACCATTTGACCCAGCTATTCCTCTTCTCAGACTATACCCAAAGGACCTAAAAACAGCATACTACAGGGACACAGACACATCAATGTTTATAGCAGCACAATTCACAATAGCTAAACTGAGGAACCAACCTAGATATCCTTCAGTGGATGAATGGATAAAAAAAATGTGGCATATATACACAATAGAATATTACTCAGCAATTAAAAAAACTGATCATGGCATTTGCAAGGAAATGAATGGCATTAGAGAAGATTACACCAAGTGAAGTTAGCCAATCCCCCAAAAACAAATGCCAATAACATGCTATTTCTAAAGTGAACTTTCTACCCTTGGGCTGAGAGTAAGTAGATACATGAGTTTTTATTTTTAAGGTTTCAAGAAAGGCACATTATTAGGAGGAGTTAGCTGTTCCCAGAGAAAACTAAAACATACTCAAATGATTAGAGAAAGAAAATTCAAGTGAAAACTCTGGCATTAAAAAAAAAATACAAAAATATCTCCTGGAAGTATAAGTATCCTTTACAAATATATCTTCTTTTTTGTTCATCAGACTTGAAAAACTAAATGAGAAACTTAAAGTTTATGTGATTATGAATCACTGTCTGCTAGAAATCAAACAAGATAAAAATCAAAAATATCATTCTTCTGATACTAAAATGGAAATCAATGTAAAAAAGAAAATTGAATTGAATTTACAAATATGCAATCTATGTATAGCATAGAAATTGATTTCAAGTATCTAGTGAGAGAATCTAAAATGTACATCATTAAAATTTCTCCAGCTTTTCTTAAGTTTCTCCCTCATATTATTGTAACATCTGGTTTTTTTGTGCAGCAAAAAAAGGAAAGTTGATGAAGTCTGAGATCCATTTTGTAACTCCACAAACATGCTGGAGTATGGGAAATGCCCAGCTTCTGAGGCCAGAGGGATGTAGATTTAAATATCTGTTCTGCCATTACCCAGTTGTACAACATTAGCATGTCAGTAGATTTTCCTGTCTTCAATTTCCTTAGTGCTATGAGAAAGTAACACTGATTTTGCCTGAGCTTAAATAAAGTAATGAATGAATAGCACACCTGGCTTGATCACTGGCACATAGCACATACAACATTATTGTTTCCCTTGTTTTGAATTTTCTGGTATTTCTACCTTATCTGAGAGAAAGAAAGAGGCGGGAGAGGAGGTGGGGGGAGGAGAGCAGGAATGTTGATATAGCTCTCATAATTTTTCCTAAATTCCACACCACCCAGAATCAAATTAGTCTCTTCCTTAGTTTTGGACATTTTCTAAAATCATCCTCACTTTTTTAAAATATTTTTTTTTAGTTGTAGATAGACACCAACGCCTTTATTTATTTTTATGTAGTGCTGAGGATTGAACCCACTGCCTCACATGTGCTAGTCAAGCACTCTGCCACTAAGCCACGGCCCCAGCCCTCTTCTCACATTTTTAAAACATAAATGCAATAACCAAAAGACTCTTCTTTAGTTATTAGGCTGTTTGCAGGCTATGTGATTACATTTATGCCTTGAATAGAATATTAATCCAGCAAGTCTAATCTTGAAGAAACAAACAAAAAAAACTTAATTATCTTTGAACCTATTAGCTTTTTTCCATAATATGTATTCCAAGGGAAAGTATATTTCTCAGATTTTACAAGAGACAAAAACATCATTCTCTGCATTTTTAAAACCCATAGTATCAGAGAGTATCAACTGCACTAAATTCTATTGGTTGTTTTGTTGATCAAATAAAAAGCCAATCTAACTCCATGTAATTAACTTTTGACCTAGTAGCATTAGAGAAAAATTAAACATTCAAACATATTAAACAATTAATGAAGGACAAAGCAACACAGGACAGTGGGCTTAAAAATATCTAAAACAATGAAGTTCATAATGGTCTGGTGGAAAGAGCACCAGAAAAAAATAGTTTAATTTCTGACTATACTCAGACAAGCCAAGAAACAAACAAACAAAATCTTCAACCAACATTCTTGAACCAAATTCTTCACTATTCATCTTTCTCAAACAAAACTGTGAATGATGTTTACTTCCTGTGTGCAGACGTATGAGAATTAAAAGAAATGATGAACCTAACACTCAGATCACTTTGCAGGGTAGATGATAGTCAACTTAAATCACTATAAATAAAAAGGGGTGAATACTATATAAAATATATTCCTCAGTATGTTAGGTAAGAAATATGAAATGTTATTACTCACGGAAATTATTTTTCAAGGACAAAGTTCCACAAAATGTTATGTTTCAAAACTAAAATTTTTAAAAAATTTTAGTTTTGAAACATAACATTTCATTCCTGCTATTCTAGTTTCCCAAATCCAAAGCCAAAGCATGACTTCCATAGGAAAAAAAAAAAACTCTGGTACCATATCCTGAAGACCAATGTACAAGTTAGTAGTTTTTAACCCAACCAGTTAACTTGTGCATTTTTAATTCGTCTTCTAGCCTAAGATACCACATTACTTTACAGATAGAATTAGAGTAGGATAGCACTTACTAATCCCATGAGCCCACTGGTTACATATTAGTGCCCTCTGTAAGCCTAGCTGCTGTATGCTCTACCAATTAATAGAGCTGAATACAGCCTTAATGTGGTAAGTAAACGTTAAATTTTTCTTCTAGTTTACTTTTTCTTCCTCCTCTGTTTTAATGTGTTTTTTTTTTAACGTGGTTAATGGTAGCTGCCTCATCTATGTGCAATTTTTTACTTTCTTATCTTTTTATATTTTAAATGTTTTAACAATTTTAAATGTAAAGTACATTTGTCTTAGGTGAGTATTCATCAACTTATGTAGGCAAAGATTAATTCAGAAGTCTCGAGAATGTATAACTGTCCTAAAAACTAAACACTACAAATCCCAAGAACTTGAACTAGTGAGATATCTGGTGAAGAAACTCAAATCTGAACTTCCTACCACAGAACCAAAAATTAATAAAACAACAACAATAATAAAGAAAACACTATAGGAGATTTTTATACCTCTTTATAGAAAAGTTAGTGAGTGGTCAGTTGAGGACAACATCTTCAGATATAAAGTTGTGGTTTTTCAGTTTTGTTTTTTATCTGAAAACTTGCTGTTCTATATCATTAAGAAGTGCATAAATGAAAATTCTCACTGAATCTGTTTTTCAAATGCCAAATAAAAAGTGCTTAGTTGAAATAGGAAATCAGAAGTTAATAAATTTTGTTTTGAAATAATTAAATATTTCTGCAAATAATTGTGCACATGTGTATAACATTTGTGTGAAAGCAAACAATATGACAGTATTTTATCTAATCTGAATATTTCCATCAGCCAGCTTTATTTTTTTTTTTCTGGTGCTCAAATCAGCTTTCTCTGGTACTTATCTAGCTTGATCCTCTGTTCCCCTCTTACCTGAGAAGGCATCCTAGATCATTTCTCACAGTGACTTACCATAGTAAGCCCATTTTCAGGGTGATGTTGTAGGAACCCCAATTCTTTTCATTCCCTCTACCAAGGGTTCTGCTATGCCTCTCTCTTCCTTAGGAAAAGTAGAAAAAGCTCAGGTGCCAAAAAGAGCACTAAATAGACCCATAAACTAATTTTCATTGGAAGTAAATGGAGCTTGAATCATTTACAAAAGCACCAGGTCCCCCTCAGGGTTTCCTTACATTTTCTTTACAAATTGCAGGATGACATTTACACAAGAGAAAGAGGAGGTTCTTCTTAAATTAAGAGAGAAAACTTGGAATTTCCATGTTTTTAAGCAACTACTCTCCCGTCTCTTACTATGGTGAATTTTTAGTTAAGAAGTCAGCTCTACTCTGTAGAATCATGCGGTCCATGTAGTAATGTTAGGAAAAGTTTTCAATATCCTTCCACCTATTATAGCACTTCTTTAAAATTCATAATGCCAACTTGGTTAAAATACTATTATTTAAAAGCTTAATTTTTATTGTTTTGGTCTATTATATACAATGTAAATGGTGATAGTTTATTCATGCATATAATAAATGAGAGACAAAATATTCAGAAAATAAAAATGATGTTAAATAGCTCCTTAAATCTGTTTCTCTTCATCCACAATTTTAATGATTTATTAAAGGTAGGTTTCTAAAAATCTAACATATATCTTTTAAATATAAAATTTGTGATTGCTTAATAATCCCCTTGATTCTAATTATTTTTTGTACATATTACTATAAAAATTATTTTCCTCTCCGGAATTCCTTAGGAAAAACAAAATTCCATTAATAAATGCTTCCTATCCACTAAATTTCAATATAATACTATTTGCTGTTACACATTTTTCATTTAAATGAATAGTTTCTCATAGGTTTGACCTCTACATGTCAATTCAGGATCACTAGTGTGTTTAGATTTTAGAATTTATAATTCATTCAATTTATTCATTCCACCAGAAATTGTTCCAAACTCAGTTCGCAGTTCTGATTACATAAGGATACGCTCTAATCTTTCCTTACTAAACAGATTCAGGAGAGCAGAAGTGAGCTTTCAGCTCATGCTATTCTAAGGAAGTGATATTTCTATTGTTTTCAACAGTGCAATTTCAAACAAGCAGATGAATTAGATGTCTAGCAGGTGAAAGTTCATCTCCTCCTCCTCAATGGTTCAATAGATTGATGACAGATAAATAACCAAGTATCACAATTTCCACTGGAACATCTTCTTTCTATCCATTTGAATTCATATTTGTTATTATAAGAGATATGGTTACAGGACATGACAGTACTTGGCGCAAAGACACAGTACCACATTGATTTCCCCGATCTAAATCTCATCAGAGAAAGGTTGAGACACCCAGCTGACTAACAGATTGCAGAAATAAAATATTAAGGAATTTTCCAACTTACAGTTTTTTGAAAGATTCCTTGCTCTACTAAAGCCACATAATATTTTCCTTATTTGTTCAAGAAAAATATATTTTCCCTTCCCTTTATTTATTTATTTTTATTTTCTGTCTCTCCCACCCCTTTAGTTTCCTTCATACAAATAAATTTTCTTCTGGGACAGATATAAAAATATAGGTTCACAACTTTGTGGTGTCATTTTTGTCCCAAGAAAGTGTCAGACATCTAATATGGATTTTTAAACAGATTTCACTTACTAACCTCCCAAGGGGGAATGCACAAGCTTACCTTTTGTATTTTCTGTAGCATTGTAGCTGAAGCTAAAATTCTTCTCTCTCTTGCCCTCTAGTGCAGCTTGTCAAAATGACATTACTTATCCCTCATTCCTCCTTCAGAGTTTGTCTCTTTGATGCAACAACTACTGTGTCTTTTGTTAGGGTTTAGTATTTATCCTTCACCCATAGCAGACAAGGTCCTTAAAAGGTAATAAAATAAAACAGGACAAGAGAAAGGGAGACTATTCAAGATAAAGATATTCAGTTCCAGGGGAGGAGTAGGGATAGAAAATGTTTTTGCCACTCATTTTCTAAAAATACTGTTAAGAAAAACTAAGAAGCAGCAAATCAGAACTATTTGTTTAGGTATATGTGGAAAACCAAAGAGAGTAAAAGAGCTTACTCATCTGTCCTTGTTATATCTCTCACCACATTTGCCACAGAATTTTTCAACTGAAAAATGTTGTACTCTTCTTTTGAGGGGAAAAAAGTCTCTGTTCACATAATATATGAGTAATTTGGATAGTGTTATACTTCAATAAAAGTAAATAAGTGAGGGCTAGGGTTGTGGATCAGTGGCAGAGTGCTTGCCTTGCATATGTGAGGCACTGAGTTCCATCCTCAGCACTACATAAAAAATAAACAATATAAAGATATTGTGTTCATGTATGACTAAAAAAAATTAAAGTAAATAAGTGAATGACTGTCATAGATTCTTCTTTGAAAATTATGTTTTATTATCTCTGTACTTTTTTTAAAGTTGGCCATCTTTGGGGCATAATTAAGGTATGGGATATTCAATGATAACATAAAAAATGTCAGTCATAAAAAATGAAGGAAAAAAACATTTCTAATTAAGGTGGAATTCAGTCTTTGTCTCATCTGAGTCCCAATCTAAATCAGTCATTTATATTACCTTTGCTTTCCAAATTGCATTGATATGAATAAAATTTGTGAGTTTATACAATAAGCAATATAAACTCAAAAGGATTGTTAGTAAAGAAAGTTGTGCTAAGCTAAAGTAATTATGCTTTTAGATATCCACTATAGCATTGATTCTCCATAATCCCTCTCATTTCCTGAAAATAGCTAAGTCGAAAGATAGTGCAAAACACACACCACAGAATATCTAATTCAGGTCAATGGGAGCTTCAGTTCTTAACTACTTGACCAATTTGATCAGGAGGCAATTACAATTCAGCCACTATATGTCTTAAATAACTGGAAATTCTCAGTTATTTCTTATAAGTTTTATCAAGAATAAAAGTCATTTCCTATTGCCTGAGACCAAGGTAATGGAAAAGATATTGCAGAAATTTAGTACATATACTTTCTATCCTTAATTCTTGGAATCTGATGCAATCAATAAAAATTAGAGCTTTTGGTATTCAAGAAAGTGATCTGACTTATAATAATCTAACTCAAATTTTCTCAACATAAGCACTATTGAGATTTTGAGTCAACTACATCTTCACTGTAGGAGACTGTCATGTAGTATTGGAGGTTGTCAGCAGCATCCCTGGACTTTACACACTCGATTCCAGTAGCATCTCCTCCCCCTCCTTGTGCCATCACTCTCAGCTTTGACAATCAAAAAAAAAAAAACTGTCTTCAGATGTTAACAAATGTCTCTTTCATATAGGATGGCAAAATCACCCTCTCTTTTGGCTGAGAACCACTGACCCAACCAATATTTTCACTTAATGTTAATAATAAGAAATGCAATAATAGTAAAAACAGAGGCAGTGTTTTAAATGAGCATTAGGTAATAATATACTAGGCATTATTGCTTTTATTATCTCTAATTATCTAAATGATCTAATAAAGTAATTGTACTCTTTTATAGATAACTAATCAACAGTATGAGAAACTAGTTCAATATTAGATAGTAGTTGAAAAGCCAAGAATTATATCCAGGTCTGATAGACTTGAAAACCAGTATTTTTCTGTTATCTACTTTTATCAATCCTCTACCACCACACGTTTTGATGATTTCCAAAACTAAATGCTAAATTAGTTCCTGGAACTGTCACAGTCATTTTGAAAGAGAACCAGGTTCTAAGCAATTAATTCAAAGTGATTTATACAAAGTCATATGTAAATGCAAAGTGAAAAACTTTGTCCTAAGTATATACCAATATATCAGAAATTCTCAAATATTTCAGGCATAACATTCATGAGGAAGGATGGAACACTATTTTACTGCACTGCACCAATGCCCAATTCTAGAAGCTAATGTAGGACATATGATGCAAATTAAATGATCAGGGTAAGAGGTTTAAAATAAAACATGATCCCAATGTTTGTATGTAAAAATATTCCATCACCTCTGCTTCATGACCCAGAATTTGTGATGTAAATAATTTACAATAATATAAGTGAGATATCACCAGGTGTGTGCACACCCAAGATAAATTTAGGTTCAAAATATGTGGCAAAATCTATAATGAGTTGCAGAGAAGAAAGTTTACTGTAGCTAAAAAGACAAAAAATTTTTAAAAAAATACTTGATTTCTGACTTCCCTTTTCTTTAAATTGGTCTCTTCCCTATTCTTTATAATGAGAGTATTCAATTGATTTTTATATGCAGGTTAACTACTCAGCCATCTTTGTAAAGGCAGCTTTGGTTTTCTGTTTTCAGTTGTTGTGAACACACATAGATAAGCAACATATGCACATTTGTTCATTTATTTTATTATGTTTGCTATATGCTATTCACAGAATAGAAGTTCATCTATATGTAGCATTTGCCTTATGACCCCAATATAGAACTATGTGTATTATTACTTATTCATTAATATGCTTGTTTACCCATCAAAGATTAACTGAGCATTAACTATGGGTGAGAAAACATGTTGAGTGAACAGTTTCAGAAGATGAGTAAAACTTGGTTCCAATCCAGAAGAAACCATTGCATTCACCA